>NW_027203048.1:10560000-13527500 GCF_024711535.1 Dipodomys merriami | reverse complement strand
GGTGAGTAGGAATGGGTGAGGGACTGAAGGAAGAACAGGAAGGGTACTCTCAGTGAGTTGCGGGAATGTGATTGCTTTTGGTGATTGCAAAGAGTACCCATATTAAAAAAAAGAGTACACCTATTGATTTTTCAGAGTCTGTTCCTTGTCTCTGGAACCTGTGACAGTTTTCATCTGCAATTGACTGTGTATAGCAATGGGAGCCTCACTCTTCACTTGTTTAAAAAGGCTCTGTCTGTCCCCAGCCCAGGAGCTTTTAATGAGACTCAGCTCAACACAGGGGCTCTAAAATTTAAGAACTTCTGAATTGGGGCCAATAATGCAATAGCCTTCCATTTGGTGATGGGAGAAAGGAAAGAGAAGCCAATATTTATTGAGCTCTGGGTGTTCCGGACATTGTTATGTGTTTTACATGGGTTATCTCATCCTGTCTGTGATTATTCGTGTTGTTTTCACAAGTGATTTCAGCACAGAGTATTGGTGGGCTGAGCTGGGTGGGGGTGGGAAGGCCAACACATGAAGGGGGTCCTCAAGGGACAGCCTGGCCAGACTTGTGAGGGGGACGTGAGGGTCGTTGGGAAATAGGGCCCAGCTGGTGAGCTAGGACTTAAAATTTCCCTGAACTCCAAACACTCAGTGTTCAAAGTGCTCTCCACTTCTTAATTCCCAACCCTTGTATCGATGCTACAGTATCTGATCCTACTACCCAAGGTTTGAGTCAGGCTTTGCACTATTTTCAAAACCGATCCATTATAGTTGCCCCATAATGTCCAGGGCAAAGATAAAGAGAGGAAGTTAAAAAAATAGAGGAGAAAATGGGGAAAAAGAAGAGTATGGATGCAAGTTTTCCAGGGACCTAGGCAGGGCAAGGCACTGAGTGAGCTATACCCCAAGACAGGGAACCTGAAACTGCATCTCTGTCCTCAAATGGCAATGGTTTTGGCTTATGAAGCCAGGCACTTGTGGCTCATGCCTGTAATCCTAGTTACACAGGATACTGAGATGTGAGGTTCTTGGTTTGAAGTCAGATTGGGAAGGAAAGTCTGTGAGACTCTTTATCTTCAATTAACAACCAAAAAACCAGAAGTGGAGCTGTGACTCAAATGGTAGAGAGCTAACCGTGAACAAAAAAGCTCAGGGACAGTGCCCCATCTTGAATTCAAACCCCAGCAACAAAATACACATACAGAGAGGAGGGGAGGAGAGAATGAATCAATACTGGCTGTAATTTGGCCACTCACCAGACTGAGATCTGAGTATCACAGTTCAAAGGCAGTCTGGGCAGGAATGTGTATAAGACCCTTATCTCCAATTAGCCTCCAAAGAGCCGAAATGGAAACATGGCTCAAGTGGAAGAGAGCTATCCTTGAGCAAAATAAGGGATAGTGCCCTGAGTTCAAGTCCTATTATTAGAACAAAAACAACCAAACAAAAAGAATGATATTCAAAGATGCAAAAAGGTACTAGGTACCAGGAAAGTTCAGTGGAACTTTGAGAGGAGCAGGGAAGAGTTCTGGGTGGAGGACGGGCAAGCAGATCGGGGCTGTCTATGCATAAAGCACATTGGTTCCAGGAACTCCCTACCACTCTTCTCCATCTAGATGCTTATGTCAAAGGTTGTGCTTGCTGGGTAGATTTCTTTTCTTTTTTGAAGTCAAAGTTTTGTTTTCATTCAGTTTTCTCTCACCACTCTCTGTGTATGCTTCTATGTATCAGGAGGGATCACAGTATAGGATCGCTTGCTAATCAGTGGTAGGGACAAGATGACAAGGAGAGTGGGATGTTCCATTAGAAAATACAAGGCTGTGTTTGATTTCGGTACTCTGTGTCTTGATTTGGGGAAGGGAAGGGGAACAACAAAATGGTGAGACAAGGGACAAAGGGGGAACCAATGCAACAGCGATACAAGGCAATCTGCTGGAAATGAACATTACAAGTTGTGGGTGGGGTAGAGTTAGGAAGGGAGGGAAAGTGGGAGAAAAATGAGGGAGGGGTAACAATGTTTGATAAGAAATGTCCTCCTCATCTTACGTATGTAACTGTAACCCCCTCTTCAATCACCCTGACAATAAAATTAAGTTAAAAAAAAGAGAAAATACAGGACCTGATTGTTGCAGAGTCCGTCTATGAATCAAGTGTAAGCATTTGTCTTCCCTCCTCCTCAACATTCTTGATTTTTAGTCATTAATGACTTTTCTTCAATGAGTATTGAAGCAATGCTCATGTAAAAAGAGGCGTGAGGGGGAAAGTCGACATGTCGTGCTATTTCAATTCATGGGGTTCTATTTAAGTCTTAACAGTGCCTGAGTCGCTCTTCAGCGCTGAGCTTGGGGGCTGGGAGTGGCCTTTCGTGCGCTGAGATGACTAACGGGTTGGTTCAGCTGCATGTGAAGTAGTCCTCAACATCTCACCATGGATTACAGGAAAGACCTTCTGGCTCAAGAGCTTGAGTTGTTCCAAGGCTCCCTGGGGAAATGTCCCACAGTTTTGTTTCTAGGCATTTCTCATTCACTCTTGGGGACTTTACAGACTGTCCCACTCTGGAAGTTGATTAACAAAACTTTGTCTCCTACCTGACCCCTTCGTTTTTCCACATAGCTTTGCTGTTCCTAATTCCTGACTGGTAGTGGTCCAGTCATAGCACAGCCTGTTCTAAGAAATGACTATCAATTTCCATTCTTGGGGCAGGTTTCCCTGGCCTGCTGAATTGGGGCTGTTAAAGATCCATTGTTTCAGATCACGCTATCCCACTCTGTAAAGAGCCAGGGGAGATACTTTCCTCTGTTCTCAAATTGGAAGCTATGAAGAGAACTGGTATGTATGGTGTGTGTTTGTTGGTTGCTTGGTTTGTTTGCTTATAAGCGTGAGTCAGAATTTGTTCTAGGCATTATAAAGTGCACAGTTAGACTTCTACCTTATTCTAGGAAGCACATTGGACTTGTTGATATGGAGTGTGACTGCTAACTCTGGTCATCTGTCTATCTGTATACCTGTTTCTGATCTCACCTCCTTTTCCATTATTTTATTCTATCTTGATGTATGGTACGCATCTGTGTTTATAATCTTAAGTATATATGTGATATTAAAGCTATAAAATATAATAATGTTATATATGATACATGGTATAATATAATATACATAGAATATATTATATATAATATTTAATATGTTAGATAATATATACTATTAATATAATAGTAATATATTATTCTATAGGACTCTATTGTAATATAGTATAGCAATATATTATAATATATTGTATATATTATGTAATATATGACATATAAAACTATATAACATAAATTATAATATTACTATATAATATATTTTTAGAATTATTATATGAACATAATAATTATAATGTATATTTATAAAATAAAATTGTACAAGACATAAATATTATATATAATTATATAATATAATTTATATTATATAGTATACATATAATATATGCTATAAATATAATATATTTTACATAATATATAATATATGACATATGTATTATTATATATCATGTAGGTATGTAACATATATATTGTATATAATATATTAATATGTAATTTATGTGTAATATATAATATGCAAACTATATTATATATTACATTATACATATTGTACATATTTTTTCTCAGAGTAAATTGAAAATGACTAAAGTAAAAACAAGCAAGTGAAAAAATTCTAATATTTTGGGACTTTGAGAATAAAGGTAGTTTCTAGTGTGACAGTTACAGTACAGTATCACTTAGAAGGAAAGTTTTTCAAAAAATTATTTTAGCCATCCTTAAGGAGGAGAAATATTGAATCAATTCGAGAATGCTTACCAGGGAAATCTTTCCTTGACACAGTGTGTTCTGCAAATAGCTCAATCTTTTTTTTTTTTTCCTTTCTTGATTGAAATCTAGAAAGTAAAACATGCAATATTCTGGAGCACTTGGCTGGGTGCAGGTTGGATTATGCACAGTGGTGATTCTTGAAGTCTGGAGACCAGTCTTAGGGCCCAAATGTTAGGCAAGAGAAGTCATAGCTCTAGATATCTGGAGTCAGGGAAGCTGCTGAGGGAGGTCTGGCCACGGTGCTGGGGGCCAAGTTCAGAGGTAAGAGTAGAAGTCTTCTGGCTAAGCTTCTTTCTAGAACCTTAGATTGGGAACTGTTTGGAAATAGAATATATTTAGACACAATTCATTAAGATGAGATCCTACTGGATTACAGTGACTCTCAAATCCAACTTGACTAGTGCCCTTAGAAGAGAAGAGGTAGAGACACAGAGACATTGTGGAGAGGACCACCGGAAGACAGGAGCAGAGCTATGCTAAGTGAAATGAACTCCAAGGCATGGACACAAGAGGGTTTTTGTTGTTGTTGTTTTTAATGTACTCTATGATTTCTTGTTTCTTTTGTGCATTTTCCCCTATGGTTTATCCCTTGTTGTCTCTATACTTATCCCTTGTTGTCACTACATTTATCTGAATTAGGGAAGGGAAGGGGAGTAAGAGAATGGTGAGACAAAGGACAAGGGGGAAACAGTGATTTTCACAAGACAACATGTTGGAAATGAGGTACATAACCTGGAGGGGGAATGGGGGGGGGGAAAGTAGGAGAAAATGAGGGTGGGGGTAACAAGTTCGACAAGAAATGTACTTATTACCTTCTTATGTAACTGTAACCCTTATGTAACTGTAACCTTGACAATAGAAAATAAATGGATAAATACATAAATAAAGAACTGTTTGGGGAATTGTCTCAAAAAAAAAGACAGATGCAGAAATCAAAGCAATGATGCCATGGGCCAATGAGTGCTAAGGATTCTTGGCCATCTCTAGAAATGAGAAAGCTATCATGTAAGTAGAATAAAGCATGGAAACAAGCCCTACAAAAAGCATGGAGAAGAGTTCTCCAGGTAAGTGACACAGGCCTGAGATGACATGTGCTGGTCCCATTCAGGTAACAGCAGGGGCACCAGAGTTGCTGGAGTGAGGTGGACCAGGGGAAAAGTAGTAGTGAAGGTTAGAGATGCACTGCAGAGTCTTTTGTTGTTGTTGTTGGTTGTGGGGCTTGAACTTAGGGCCTGGGCTCACTCCCTGAGGTCTTTTTGCTCAAGGCAAGTGCTCTACCACTTTGAGCCATGGATCCACTTCTGGCTTTTGAGTGGTTATTTGGTGATATCAATATCATGGGGACTTTTCTGCCCCAGCTGGCTTCAAACTTCAATCCTCAGATCTCAGCCTCCTGGGTAGCTAGGATTACGGGTGTGAACCACTGGTGGCTGACCTGCAGAGAGTCTTGAAGGCAATAACAAGAATTCTAACTTTGCCTTAGCCATGATGGGGCCTTTCAGGAGCAAGTGACATGTCCAATGTGTAACTTTACTTGGTCTGTTTGTTGTATGGAGAAGAGGTTGTCGTGGAGGAAGAGTAGAGTTCAAATGAGGAGACTTAAAAAGAATCTATCTGTGAGAGGTTTAATGATGGCATGAGCTCAGAATAGTGGAGTTGGTGAAATGTGATCAGATTTTAGAACTATCTTGAAAATAGGATGACAAGATTTGTTAATACATTTTCTTGGGGTACAAAAGAGAGAGAGGAAACGAGATAGAGACAGAGCATTTATCTCTATATTCCAAGGTTCTTGCCAAAGGAACTAGAAGATTAAGCTTGTTTTTACTAGGATAGGGAAGAGTTGGGGAGGTGAAGATTTCAGAATTGTGGGGAACCCGGAGTGCTGCTTTGGATGTATTAAAATGGAAATGATCATTAAACAAGATGGGCGTTTGTTCAAGGCTTACAGACAGCCTTCTCATGGTATAAATTCTCTGGGAGGTAATCTACAGCAGTGCAACTGACTGGGTAATTCATAATGAACAGGTACTTATTTCTCACAGTTCTGAAGGTTGGGAAGTTCAATATAAGTTCAATGAGGGCCTTCTTACTGTGTCTTTACATGGCAGAAGGTGGAAGGACGAGAGAGATTGAACCTACTCTCACAGACCTTTCTTTTTTTGTTTTTGTTTTTTGTTTTTTGTCTGGTTGTGGGCCTAGGCGCTGTCCCTCAGCTCTTCAGCTCAAGGCTAGTGCTCTATCACTTGAGCCACAGTGCCACTTCCGGTTTTTTTCTTTTTTGCTTATGTGGTGCTGAGGAATCGAACCCAGCGCCTCATGCATGCAAGGCAAGCGCTCTACCACTGAGCCACCTTCCCAGCCCATCACAAACCTTTCTCTATTGCCATTAATACATAAGCATCAGGAGAGCTCCCCTCACTTACCACACACCTTCCTAAAGACCCAACTGACTCCATGGCATTGGGGATTAAACTTCAAACACATACAGACCACAGCAATGACATTTAATTTCGTAAAACTAGATAGAACCACATAGAGAGTGGCAGTAAATAAAGTAGAAAAAAAGGTCTGAGCTGCGGGCATTCCAAGTTTTAGGGGTTATGAGGATGAGGAGAAAAAGGAAAGGCAAATTGGAACAAATCAATGGAGTAGAAGAACAAGGAAGTGTGGTCTGCTGGCAGCTGGGTGAAGAAAGCATCTCAAAATGAAGAAATAATGTATGAAGTGAGAGCTGAACTTAGCTTTGGGGTTAGAAATGTGATGGTCTCCAATGATCTCACTAAGATTTTCTCCTGTTCAGGGAGAAGGACAGTGAGGAGAAAAAGGTCAGACATCTCTTGGGAGGAATTTTTACTATCCAGGAAGGCAGAAGAGATGGGTTGCTCATGCCTGTCATCTTAGCTACCCAGGAGGCTGAGATTTGAGGATCATGGTTCAAAGCCAGCCTGGATAGGATTTTCTGTGAGACTCTCTGATCTTCAATTAACTATAAAAACCCAGAAGTGGAGCTGTGACTCAGGTGGTAGAGCACTAACCTTGAACACAAAAGCTCAGGGATGGCACCCCAGCCCTGAGATCAAGCCCCAGAACCACCACCACCACCAACAACAACAAAAGAAGAAAGACAACAACAAAAGAAGGAAAGAAAAAGAAAGAAAGAAAGGAAGAAAGGAAGGAAGAAAGAATGAAAGGAAGAAAGAGGAATGGACATAGAGATACAAGAGAGTAAGGGTCATAGAAGGAGTTATTTCTCTATAGAGCAGTTAAATACAATACATGCAAAACTATTTATATATAAAATCCAAATTTATTTAGACTGATAATTAAGTCTAAAATTTCATATAGTGAAAAGTCTTGAATTGGCTTCATAATCTTGGCAATAGCATTTATATTTGAAGAAGACTTAGTTAAATATCAGTTGGTCTACGCAAAGTGTGTAATTTCTAAGTTTATTTCCTTTGATTTAATTTGGATTTTCAATTTCAGTTAACCCTTTCCAGGGAGAGCCCTCTCCAAATGAATACTTACTTAGTGATGACAGAAAGTATTCTTTTTAAAAAATACTTATGGGTCTCTGTGTCAGAATATACAGAGAACAATTGAAATTTACATTAGAAGTATGGGAGGGAATGACAAAGAAATAGTCCCAAGCCAGGTAAAGTGAACCTCAGGGTGTAGCAGGCCTGAGATCTGAAGGAAACTCATGGACCACTTTGCACAGAATTCTTTTGTTGCTTCTTGGGCCAATGGACTCTTCTGCTTTTTCTCAATTGTTGGTGTCTTTTTCTACATCAAGACACACTTACTCTGAACGACTTCCAGCTTTCTAACAGCAAAGTCACTCAGATCATACTTATTTGCCAGTGCTTCTGGTTCTACAGAACCCTATGCCTGCTCTCTATGTACACCAAAGCCTTTTCCTTTTCCCATTGGGAAATTCGGAGGACTAGACTTCCTAGTCTCCCTTACAGTTGGATGGAGAACAAAGGAGGAGGGTGGGGGTAATTTAAGTCACTTACAGTCTGGCTTGACACTGATGAAAATCTAGACAATCTCTTCCTCTTACTTTCTGTCTTCCTGTATCCACTGGCCAGATGACAAAGGTCCCCTGGAAGACGAAGGTCCCTGGGCCCTGAATGACTGGAGCGGGGTATCACCTCAGAGAGCATTATGCTGTGGCATGTGCAGGAAATGAGCTCCTATTATACTGACCCTCTAATACTTTCCAGTTGTTGGTTCCAGTTGAGAGCCTTACCTTGATTTTAAGACAGTTCCTTTAGGTAGATACAATGCTTGTTGAATTTGCATCCAGATCTAGAAGGCTCAGAAGGTAAGGATGGGTGTGTACATGGTTTAACTTGAACCATAGCTACCGAGCATGCTGGATTTGGGGCATTTATCTTCTAAGCTTATTGTTGGCATGAATGGGACCATATTGGGAGGTAAAGAACTGTTTGCAAATAACTTTCCATAACCTTGTAAGACCCTTTCCCTCAGAAAATTTATGCATTTATGCTACCTTCATGTCCCCAAACTCTCCTGGGTTGTGGTGAAGAGAAGCAAACACCCAGGAATACTTTCATGTCTGATACTTTTTCATGTATCATATTATTTAACTGAATAGTAATCCAATGAAAAAGTATTAACTTCAGGTTATAGATGAAGATATTTGTTCAAAATCAGGCTCATGAAGTAATAGAATCTGTCGTTAGGCCTTTTCACTCAAGAGAACTTTCTCTTTCCACTCCACTCTTCTCAGCTCCCCTCAGGGGAAGAAGGACAGACACCCGCCACCCTGAATCGGACGTTATCCACACTTAGGTATTAGAGACCCAGGCCTCTCTTCTCTCTAAGTCTGGTGAGGGGAGCAGTCGTCTACCTTAGATTCTGAGGATGCAACACCAGAAGCTGACTCTTCTTTCTTCTTCAGCTCTGTAATTCAGAATTCAAGGTAGCTATGATCCAATTGGCTGGAAGACTGGATGGTCAACCATCTTGAGTCCATTTTGGCAGCCATGTTCAGTCCAACAGAGGAAAGACATGGAACTTCTGTCAAGGGGAAAAGGTGCAGGTCTTCAGGGTGATCTTGGTGGTTCACATCTATAAAACTTGGCTCACATATAATGCAACTCTAGAGTTTAAAAAGTGTTTCTACATAGATTATCTATTTCTTTTTGGTGTACTAGAGATCGAACCCAGGGCCTTGTGCATGTGAGGCATTGCTCTACTGCTGAACTTCATTCTGAGGCCTAGATTATTTAATCCACAGAGAAATCTTGGGTGGTAACAGGGAAGGAAAGATCACCCCATTTCAGGGTAAAGTAACACTCACTTATGTTGTCCAGCACCTCCAGTGCTTTTGGAGAGCAGATCTAAGAGAGACCTCCAAGGCTTAAAGATTACAAATCCATATCCAAAATATAACTGTGAAAAAACATCTCATAAAACAACCCCCCCCTCCAACCCCAAATGCATCTGTGACAGTCTCCAGACATTGTCTGCTAATTATCACATGGCCACTTAGGGTGGGAATTGGAAATGTGTGTGTGTGTGTGTGTGTGTGTGTGTGTGTGTATGTGTAAGAATGTGTAACTTACAAAATCAACAGCTCTTGTCTTACATCATTTTCCACTGCTATAGCAGAGTACTTGAGATAGGAACATTTATAAAGAATAAAGGTTTATTTAGCTCATGGTTCTGGGGCCTGGGAAGTTTAAGAGCTTGGTAGTAGCATCTACTTAACATGTGGTAAAGACTTTCTCCCTTTAACCTGTCATGGCAGATGGTCTCACATGGAAAGACAGAACAAATGTGCTAGAGAGAGCTGCTTTTCTAACCAAACCACTCCCTTGATAGCCTATTAATCTATGGGGAGATTAATTAATCATGCCACACAGTCCCATCTCACATACCATTAACATGAACATGAGGATTACGTTTCCACGAGAGAATCTGGAGGACACAGTTCAAACCATAGCAGCCTTGCAAGCTTCAGAATGTAGTCATCTGCATGGGATTCTCTGTCACATTCTACAAAGTGTTGAGCTTAGTTCTGTCACGAATGTGACATACTAGGTTGTCCTTTTTCTCCAGGACTCTCTTTTTCACATTTTTCATTTAGTTCCTTTTAAAGTCATTCTTTCTGTATCTCAAAGAAATGAGGAAGCCGGGTGCTGGTGGCTCACGCCTGTAATCCTAGCTACTCAGGAGGCTGAGATCTGAGGATTGCAGTTCAAAGCCAGCCTGGGCAGGAAAGTTCATGAGACTCTTATCTCCAATAAATGACTCAAAAAACTGGAAATGGCACTGTGGCTCAAGTGGTAGAGCATTAGCCTGGTGCTGAAGAGCTGAGGGACGGTGCCCAGGCCCAGAGTTCAAGCCCCACAACTGACAAAAAGAGAAAAAAAATGAGGATACTTGTGGAACTTATTTCACACTTGTTCTGTGTGGCAATCACACATTATCCTTTTGTGGGGTTCATGATTTATTTATTAGAAATATGATTTGTATATTATATATTGTGGATGCTTTTTCAGTGGTTGTGCTTCTCAGATGTCATGTTCTCCCAAGAAATATGTCTGTCTGTCACTGAGATTCAGGTTAGGGATAAAGTCCAGGTCCTACTCAGTGCCCCTCCTGGTGAGCTTATGAAATAGGAGGCATGAGACATGGGGTGTGAACCCCAAGCACCACAGAACTGCTGCACCCGGTGTCATCCAGGCAACAGGCTGTCATGTTCCCAGAAGCGGTACTGGGAGAGGAGACTAGGGAGCATTGGTCTGCTGTGGGATGTGTAGGAATGCAGAACGGATGTCATAGGGTGGTTAGTTAGTTTGTACTTATTTTCCTCATGGTCCACCCTGGTAGGACTTCTGCATTCCATTTGAGTGACTTCAGGGTCCCAGGTGACTTGGGCTGTTTCCCATCACAGTGGCAAGGGGCAGGGAGTGTTCTTCTCACTCATGGAAGAGAGGGATGTGGGAAAGAGGAGAACTGAAAGGTTCTTCACGGCTGTACCAAGTGACCATTGCCTTAAGATGCTGCCACAGCTCCTACCCTCCTCCAGACTGTGGTCTACTATCTTGGCTACTGGTTCTCCTGGAGGTTATGTGACTGTTCTCAGGGGTTGCATCTGGGAGCAAGGAAAGCAATAGCCAATGCAACTTTGCCATCCTCTGTGGTGTCCACAGCACTAAGAGAAAAGGGAAAGATTCAATCTGTGACCTCCTCTCATGATTCCAGCCTGGTACTCCGATTCTTCGATACTTGTTAGCTTTGAAAGTCATCTAAAGACCATGCTGTCTGTGTGAATGATAGGGTTTCCAATTTTAAGGCTCATTTTCAATTTATTAGCTGTTTTTCTTTTAAAAAGTTTTTACTCAAGAAGTTAAGATGAAAACTATAGTTCCTGTTAAGAAGGTAGTGTAGGATATGAAAGCATGTTTCATTTCGGTACATTTTATCAGAGTCGGGAGTTGGCATGATGGTCACCTGTAATGGTAGGTGGTGTCCTAAAATTTTCTATGTGCCCTCTGTGGGCTCGTGGATATTTATTTATTCAGTGTTTTTAATCAACCATAGCCATTATTGTGTTTGGACCCAATTTGTCATGAATTTGGCCAGGGGAACACCTTTCTGGTTGGGGGTCTGTGTAATTTTTGGTGGCCTTTTATCCTCCTTTAATTGCCAACTGTTTCCTTAACTCTCTTCTTTCTCCCTCCATCCTTCTCTCTCTTTCTTTTTCTCTCTTTCTTCCTCCATCCCTCCCTCTCTTTCTTCCTTCCTTCCTTCCTTCTCTTTCTCTCTCTCTCTCCTTCCTTTCTTTCTTCCTTCCTTCCTTCCTTCCTTGCTCCCTCCCTCCCTCACTTCCTCTTCTCTTCTCTTCTCTTCTCTTCTCTTCTCTTCTCTTCTCTTCTCTTCTCTTCTCTTCTCTTCTCTTCTCTTCTCTTCTCTTCTCTTCTCTTCTCTTCTCTTCTCTTCTCTTCTTTTCTTTTCTGCTGGTCCTGGGGCTTCAACTCTTGGCCTGGGCCACAGCACCAATTCCAGCTTTTTCTGGAGATAAGAGTCTCATGGACGTTCCTGCCCTGGCTGACTTTGAACTGTAATCCTCAGATCTCAGCCTCCTCAGTAGGTAGGATTGTCGGCATGTGTCACTGGCACCCGGCTATGTACTTTTCAACTTAATGAAATATCTCTGATTGATCTGGCATTTTCCTTGCTCTGATGATGAGTTCACTATTTCCTTACATTTTTCTGCCTCCCTTAGAGACTGGAGGTGTGAATAAGGAGAAGGGATCTGGCAGTTGACTCTCTGGGGTGCTGTGCTGTCAGTAACTAATTATATTAGGACGACTATATGGACAGACATGATCAAGTGACTGCTATGTAAATGTCATTGTGCTGCTTAGGGGTGAAGAAGGCATTCCCAATCTTCTACAGCATACTGAAGTTCACTCTAGATGTACATAGAGCTGCTCTCCAATCCAGGGCTTGTAAAAGTAATGCATTAGGGGATGGTATTCCCTTTTAAGAATGAAAATAAGTAAGTCAAGGGAAGCTACTACGAATTTTAATGAAACTAGAGAGAAGATAGCATAAATAGTTGTTCTAGATCTGGATTCTAGAGCCTAATGTTCTTCCATTGCACAAATTTAAGGGAAAACTATATGTGACAATGGATTTAATGTGTTTGACTGTTTGAAACATTTCCCTCATTGTTTGACATTTCTTTTTCTCCTTCCTTCCTTCCTTCCTTCCTTCCTTCCTTTCTTCCTTCCTTCCTTCCTTCCTTCCTTCCTCCTTCCCTCCCTCACCCCTCTCTTTCTTTCTTTCTCTCTCCCTTTCTCTCTATTTCTCCCTTCCTTTCTTCCTTCCTTCCTTCCTTCCTTCCTTCCTTCCTTCCTTCCTTCCTTCCTTCCTTCCTTCCTTCCTTCCTTCCTTCTTCTCATCTTTCTTGGATCCTAACATCTTTTTCCTTCTTGTGTTCCAGGACATTTATTTACTCCTTGCTCACTAGAGGGAGACCTTTTCCAGCTGTTCTGGTTCTCAAAGGAATTCTCTTCTGTACTATAAATGGATTCCTTCAAACCTACTATCTGAGTTACTGTGCAGACTATCCTGAAGAGTGGTACACAGACATGCGGTTTAGCTTGGGTAAGTGACTCCAACCACTTCTCATCTTCTCCAGCCGTCATCTGTTTCTTCCCACAGTGAAAGTCCCTATTGCTTCCCCCATCTTACTAGAGTAACCTTCTCAGGATCACCTTCTCAGCCTCTCATACCTCTACCGGGGGTCTTTCCTTTATATGGCAACCAGAGAGATACATTTCCCAACATCCCACCCCATTTTCCTGATTTATTTTACCTCATTTCCTAAGCTCGCCCTGATGACTTCATGCTGGCCTGGAGATGGTCAGGCTTACCCTGCCTGAAAGCTTCTGTCCAAGACTCTGTCTCTGGCTACGATGTTCTGCCCCATCTAGCCTCAAAGCTTACTCCCTCCTGTTGTTCGGGTCTCTACCAATTTAATTCCACTTTACCTAAAAGAATGGAAGATATTGGTCAATGAGTTTTTCCTCTCATATTTTGTGAGAAGAGTTAAATCTAGAAACCTGTTCACCCACTCCTCCAGCAGAACCTCGAACCCTATGTTAGTACCATTCTTCCTCTTCTCATTTTTAGGTAAATCTTAGCGTGTGTGAAACCCTCCAAATCAGGATACATTTGTTTATATTCTCTCCTTGCTTCTTTGCCAAGGTGTCTTCCTATTTTTTTTGGGAATGGGAATCAATATTCACAGCGACTACACATTGCATCAGCTCAGGAAGCCTGGAGAAATCACTTACAGGATTCCACAAGGTAAGGCCCCCTTGTCCCAGGGACTACACAAGGAGAAACAAGTAGAGAGGGGCATAGAAGGCTAAAATGCACAACAAACACCTCCTGGAGTGCCCCTGAGTTCCCCTGCCATACCTGTGCCCTCCACAGCTCATCTACATTTCTCCTCTGAACCCAGAGACTCAAGAGAGCTACAAGAGCCCACAGGAAGGAAGATCACAGGACTGTGAAGGTGGGAGAGGGGATCAGGCAGGGGTATGGGAGGCTTGATAGGCTGCAACCTAGTTGCAGTAGATAAATAAGACTGTCATCTACAGAGTGTGATCTTTTCTAATTTAGTACATGCAGCTATAGATTTCAGTGCTATGTGAATATGGTGGAATGTGCTTATAAGAACCTGGATTGGTATGATCCACTATGCAGCTGGGTTACAGGTTATAACCTGTTTATATACTCTCATACTTTTACTTTTGGAAATTTTTTTTTTGCTAAAAACAAACGCACAAACACACATGTTAGCCTAAGCCTACACAAGGTCAAGATGATCAATATCATCTTGTCTCAATGGAAAGCCTTCAGTGATTGCTGCATGCATGGAGCAGAGGGCTCCTATGGTAATGTTTCTTTTTGGAATAGTTGCTTGTGAGTGTTTGCATGTAATGTTTTTATACATAGAAGGAACATATTCTAAAACAACAGCAAATAGGAACTTAGTGAGAGTATACTCTAACATAATAATCTATAATACAGTATAGTAATATATGTAAACCAGTATACACAAGTATTATTATCAAGTATATACCATTATGTCCTGTCCATAATTGTATTACTATGCCTTCATGTAATGGGTACTACAATAAGTTTCTACACCAGCATCGTCAGAGATGTGTGAATCACATACCATGGTAGAGCACTATGACTGCTCTGATATCACTAGGAGGCAGGAATATTTTATTTTTATTTTGTTTTATTTTATTTTATTTTTTTATTTTTTATTTTTAATGAGGCAGGAATATTTTAAAAAGTGATTTTGTGAGTTGAACTCAAGACCTACTTACTAGGTAGGCATTGTACTACCCGGGCCACAGTGTCTACCATTTTGGCACTCATTTTTAAAAATAAGATCTTGCTTTATGACCTGGCTGGTACACTTCTCACATAGCTGGGATGACAGGCATATGTCAACACATACAGCTATTGCTTGAGATGGAGATTTGTGAACATTTTGCCTGGGCTGGCCTTGAGCTGTAATCCATCTACTTTCTACCTTCTAAGTAGCTAGGGTTGCAGGCATGAGCCACTTGCTTGGTGGTGATAGAAATTTTTGAAGTCCATTATAATCTAACAGGACCACAGATATATAGGTTGCCTTAGTTGATAGACTGGCATTATTCAGTACATAACTGTACATTCTTAAGAGATGAAGAAACAGCTATTTGAAATATCAACTATTCCCAAGAAATCAGAGTGTGGATTTAACAAAGAAGCAGGTAAGAATGAATTTCAAGTAATTTTTGAACTTATTCAGATAGACGTTTTCCACTCTTTTTTATAAAATTTATGAACTACATTAGGTGTGCAAGGAGGGGTTCACTGTGACATTTCTGTATATATACATAGCGTACCTCATCAAACTCCCCACCTCCCTCACCTCTCTTCTCCCTTAAAACAATGACAATAGGTTTCGTTGTTCTATTTTCATACATGAATATAAAATAATTTGACCATAATCACTTTTATTCACCCTGTCTGTTGGTCCTCATCCTCCCCTCAGATACCTACCTCCCAATATAGACTGTTTTACTTTCCCATAATACTTTATTTCATTTTTAAAAGCATCTGTTAATCACATAAGGGATTTTGCCATGGTAATTCGCTAGTACATATATTATAATTTAGCCAAATTAACCATGTATTGCTCCTTTCTAGATATGAATACAGTCTTTTATTTATAACAAATTTTGTGACATAGTAGCGTAGTAAAGTGTACATTGCTATCCTTTGGTTAAGGAAAATTACATATGAACTAACAATTTGATTATTGTTAATGCTATGATAGCATCAACCACCAAGAAAAATAACACAGTAGGTTGAGAAAACTATTCCCTGTATTTAGAGATAAACTTAGTATATTCATTGATGTAAGAGAAATTTGGAACAATGATCTTATGGACTTTTGCAATAGATTAATGGTTCTCATGCTCAAGAGAATTGTAAGCAGGGAACCACTGATACAATGCTTTCCTTGGGCTCTGATATTTTAAGTCCTCACTCAATAACTAGATAGAAAATAGAGAAAACTCTTAATTATCATATTGCCAAAGTTAGTTTCTAACTTTGAGTTACAATAGTCGATTATTTAAAATCAGAACATTTTATATAATTACAAAAAGAAAAAAAATGACACTATGTTGAAAATGAACTTTACAACTTCAGGGGGTGGGGAGGAGGGAGGAGTTGGGGAGATGGGAAGGGAAGGGATGACTGGGAAAAATCAAAGGAGGGGGTAACAATGCTCAATAGGATATGTATTCATTACTCTACTCATGTAACTGCAACCACTCTATACAGTATCTTCACAATAAAAAAAAAAAGAGAAGAAAAAATGTGAAGCCTTCCAGTATGAGCCATAAAGTTTAGGGGTGGAGGTATTATCATTTTCTTTTTTTGTGTGTGAGGATATATTTAATATCATTAGAAGTAGCCAATTTCTCGATCCAGTGCTGAGAGAGGAATACCTGATTGGATACCATGAAATGTTTGAAATCAACAGAGGCAGACTTTCCCAGTCTTCAGCAGGACTGCCACTCTCCATTCCGGCTTTGATCTGAGTGCTTTGTAGAGATAGGGGGCCCTGTGGAGAAGTGATGTGCAAATACGCCAGGGGAATCTACTCATTTCTCACAGCTGCTCAGATTTGTATTGTAGTATTGCCCTTTGCGTGGTTGAATGTGCAGTATACTGACTGACAGCGGAGTGTCAGGGGGAGGAGTGGGAAGGCAAGAGGTAGCCTTACTAGAACAAAACACAAAGCAGACTTGCCCTTTCAATTTATTTCACCAACTTTTTGTCATGTATTTATTTATTTTTTCATCTTTAGTTTCAATTCATCATGTCAGTTTACAAGTGATCTATATCACCTCCTTCACCATGCTCCCCATTTCTTCCAAACCCCCCTACCCCTCAGTTTTTTTGAGTTCCATTTTCACATATCGAATGTTATGATTGTATTTCCCACCCATCCTCTCTTCATTCATCTATTCCCTCTCCTTGACCTTGAGCTCCCCTTCCCCACCAACACAAGTCCCACATTCCTAGTATTCATTTTGGTAAACTGTGAGCTGTTCAAAGGAGTCACACGATTGGAATACTACCCTGCATTTACCACACATTAGTCAATACATTTGTGCATATAAGCATTTGACCCTGTATACTTTTACATGCAAATTTGGAAATTAGGTCTCGCCTCCACATGTGAGGGAAAACATATTATTTTTTCTAGCTCCTAAAAGTAGACGTCCTGCACCTCTCCCTTGTCCTGCCCAAAGCTAGTGGCCCAGCAGTTGTTGGAGATCTGGATAGAGTCCATCAAGCCACTCCTCAGTATTCCAGAATGGTCTATGGCCAACAGGCTGCTGTTGTTTAGTTTTCCTCTCTGCCCTAGGGGATTCCACTGAATTCCTAAGACTTGGAAGAAGCCTTAGTCCTACAACGGTTTTAGCTATTATTATGCACTTTGGAGGAAAATGGAGCGATGTGATGTTGCAACAATTCAGTTCTGAATTCTGACTGCTGATTCTTCTGCACACAGGTGGCTTGTTTACCTATGTTTCTGGAGCCAATTTCCTTGGTGAGATCATTGAATGGATGGGCTATGCCTTAGCCACTTGGTCCCTTCCTGCTCTTGCATTTGCATTTTTCTCACTTTGTTTCCTTGGGATGCGAGCTTTTCACCATCACAGGTAAACTTTCCAATAGATGTGGCATGTATTTACATAGCTTTTGAGGTTTAGAAACCTATGATATCCATGGACATAAATACATTTGGAACAACAATCTAGACTGTTAAATTCTGACTTTGCAGGCTTTTACTAAAGTTAGAATTTCGTAGGTGATAGTGGCAGTGGTATTTCTTTGCTAAGAGCAAAAATAAATTCATGTAAACAAAGGAGGAGGCTACAATGCTTGATAAGAAATGTAGTCATTATCTTGCCCATGTAATTGTAACCCCTCTGTACAGTATTTTCACAATAAAAAAAGAAAAAGATAAAAAAATAAATTCATGTAGACAGAGGCACCTGAGTTGACAAATGGAAAGCCACTGTGCCTATTTTCTTAAGAGAATTTCAAGGAACTTCGTATATGCACATGAAGTGGTTGACTGAGGATTTATGCCTGGTGATGGTTACTTTTTGGCATGAAGATAATAGTTAATGAGCTAAGAGGCCATTTCTATACTTCAGTTCCCTAACCGCTAGACAGCACTTCCCAGATCTTTATAGATAGATTTATAGCCAGATTCTCAGATTCTCCAATCTGGCTGTCACTGAGAAAAAGCACTAGCTTGGTACTTAGGTAGCTACTCTTTTGGGGGCCATTTTTTATTTTATTTTTTGGTCAGTTGTGGGGCTTGAATGTAGGGCCTGGGCATTGTCCCTGACTGGCAGCCATTTTTAAGGCAAAGTTTGGTACTAATAGATCAGGTATTCTCAGAGCCCTATAAACTGCTGGAGGATTATTTACCCTGGAGGTGTGGCTGTGTTTCAGGTACTCCTTTGCTTCCCTTACCCTAACCCTCCATAATTCAACCAACACTTTCACTGGCTTTCTGGGAAGGTAGGGCAAGCAACTGTCTATGGGGCAATTTGAGGACTGCTCCATCTACTGGTTTGTACTGGGATTTCAGGTTTTTGTAGCTTCGAAATCTGGTTTATATCTTTAAGTTAAAAAACAAATTATTATAAAGGTGATGTGCAGGGGGGTTACAATTATATAAGTCAGGTAAAGAGTCCATTTCTTTTTGGACAATGTCACCATTCTCTTGCTCTCTCCCAGTTTTTCCCTTCCATCCCCAACCACAAGTTGTATAGTTCATTCTCAACGTTCAGTGAATACCATTGCTGAATTAGTTCACCCTTTGTCCTTCTATTTTCTGTGCTTTCCCTTACATTCCTGGTTTCTAGTTTTACTAACCCCACTAGCCAGTGGTGAGGTACATACAAAAGAAATCAAAGAAAGTATCACTGGGCAGGAAAGGGTAGCATATATGATGGTTAGTTGCTTTAAACACAAAGGTAAACTGTAGATCTATTCCCTAACATAGCTTCTGTCGCCAGAGCCTGTCCAGATTTCTGGAGACTGAGAGGGAAGAAATAGATGAAGGGATGGGACCAGGATCTGGGGACACCCTCAAGCTCTTTCCTTGGTGTCTTAGGTTGGCTAATAATTCATCTCATACCTTTGAAGGTTAAATAAAGAACAGATTCTTTTCTTCTGAATGGAATGTATGAACTAGGGTCAGAAAGTTTCCTTTTGATCTACTCCTCCCATCCGTGAGGTTTAGCAGGGGAGGGTGGCCGTGATGGCCCTCCCACTTCCAGAGGGTCTGTTGCCCATGCGGAGGCAGAGAGAATGGGCTGGGGGAGGGCATTACCCAGCACTTGGAGAGACTCTGGGAAAGTTATACTCCATTGTCTTTGGTCAGGGGAGGGACTTTAGTTCCACCAGAAGTTCCCAGCTGGTGCAAAACTAAATCCAAATGGAGGCCATCTGGGTGTGTTGCACTGCCAAGAGGGTGTCTTTTTTTATAGGGCTGAAAGGGCTTTGTGAGGGCGCTTAGGAAACAAGACCAGGCATTCCCACAGGAGGTCACACGTGGGGGTCCTCTCAAACCATAGCACTGAGACTTCTTGTATCAATTATGATATTTTAATCCTCCATTTGCAGTGTATATTGTGTCTCGAGGGCCACCAGCTTCAACTAATTAGGAGGACAGTCTGGTAAAAGGGTTTTTACAAGGTGCATTAGTCTCCTTGGTCTGCCATAAGAAATGATCCAACCTTCGTGGCTTAACACAACAGAAATTATTCTCTCTGAGGTCAGATTTTGGAATCAAGGTATAACCAGGGTCATGTTCTTTGGGATGACTTGAGGAAAGAATCCAGCTTCTGCCTTTGACTTCAAGAGACCTTCACTGGGTATCTCTTGTTTCTGTCTCTCTTCTTTCAATGACACCAATCATACTGAATTGTGGACTGGCCCTGCTCCGTTGTGACCTCATTTTAATTTATTATGTCTATAGTGATCATTTTCCCCCAATAAGATTACATTTTCAGTTACTGGAAATTAAGACGTTGATCTATATTTTGGAGAGGAATAAAACTGAACCTATAGCACAGGGCTATTCTAAGATTTCATGAAGAGATATTTTTTTCCAGAAGCCCTGTTGATTCTCTGGGATTAGCCTAGCCTGTATTCTCTGGGGGAACTCTGGTTCCATGTAGTTCTCAGCTAAACCTAAATGGATATTTCTTTCTGGCTATTATATTAAAAATTCTAATAAATACACATAAGATTAAATCTGTCCTTTTAACAACTTTAAATGTAAACTTTGGTCGTGGTAAGTACATTTATAATAGTGTGGATATCCATAGTGTGGATGTCCATCACCACAGCCCTCTGGCTGTTACTTCCTATTTCCCAACACAAAAAAGTCTCCATTTACTAGACACCTGCTGTGGGGAAGGGAAGGATAATGAGCAAATGGCCACTTAGAGTAGCTAGATGCTCACGACTAGGCTCACCTGTAACCAGGTTCCCAGATAATGATCACTTTCTTGTCTTTCAGGTTCTACCTCAAGATGTTTGAGGACTACCCTAAATCTCGGAAAGCCCTTATTCCATTTATCTTTTGAAGAAACCAAATGGAAAAGAGAAAAGCTTCTGCAAAGAAAGCTGTTAAGTTGCTGAAACTGTAATGGAAACTCTAACTCACATATATGTGTGTGTGTGTGTATATATATATATATATGTTAGAGTTATATATGTAAGATATATACATAAATATGTATATAACTTACATATATATGTATATATGTAATAGTAGGACTCTTGGTGTCTTGACAGCAGCTTGGGAATGCTGAAGAGTGCCTGCTTATAATTTACAACTGGCCTACCAGGGAACTCCATCTGGATTTCTTCTTACTAGGACTTTCACAAGACCTCTTCCAAATGGAGACATTTTCTTTTTGGCTATATCTCCTAGAAAGTGCAAAACTTCTTCCTTGTGGCTTTTTTTCCATTGGATGAGCTGAGTCTGTGGCTTTTCCCTCTGTGTCAATGTGAGCCATCTGTAGAGTCTAGGCTCAGGCAGGTCTTGTGGAGCTTATTAGGGAAGACATTTTATCCTAATGGAGACTAGCAGAGATGCAAATTCTGAACCCAGAGACCCAGAGCACACTCACTCCTAAAGTAAAACCTAGCCATGACTTCTTTTTTATTTAGCTAACATTTATTTACTAGAAAATGCAGACCTACAAAAAGGAACCTCTCTTTGTCTTGCTGAAAATGTACGGGCACATGAACCTTAGTTCAGTTCTGTGCTGTATTGATGAACACCTTAGTCTTCCAGAAGATTCCACAATCTGAATTTGAGATACCCCAATTTGACCCAGAAAACTGGTTGAATTTTTCTTGGAGGTTTTTCTGACCACAAAGAGAAAGACATGGTCCTGAATGACTACAGAGAGAATAAAGAAATGTTTTACAATAGACCTTGCAAATTCTCATACTCTGGGGAACCAATAGGAATAACCAGATAATGACAGCATGCCAAATAAGGGAAATAAATGAGTCTCATCATGTGCTATCTGCCGCACTGAGACACCTGCAGTGATGCGAAGTACATCAGAAGCCCCGAGCAGCAGCTTCCTTTTGGCATTTTTTTTCATTGCAGTCCTCAGAATCGGTTCAAGAAGATGCGTCCCAGGGCTAAGTTGATCATCTTCCCTCACAGGACCCAAACACAGAAGCTGAAAACTACAGACAGACAGACAACTGAGCAGAAAAAAAACCAACCTATTTCATTTAATGTGGAAGTACTAAACAGTTCAATTTTGTTTGCACTTGAATGATCAACATTTAAAAAGTAGGAGGTTTCTGCATAAGATGCTGGCATTCTAGTTTCCTTTAAAAAGTTGAAGGGAAGGACAATAGATAGTAATGGGGGTTAAATATGAACAAAAGATATTATGTGTATGAAAATATAATGAAACCTATGATTGTGTACAGCTACTATGTGCTAACCAGTTGGAGGATCCTTAGACACAGAGCCTGCATTCCTGAATATGAACTTGGGACTGTGTGGCTGGTCAGCATTTGAGTTTGTAACCTTTCAGAAATGGAGCATCCTGCAGACAGCCCCGAGATACTGGCTCTCTAACGAGGGACCACACACAGAATCAGAATATCTGAAATATTTGGATATCTGAATGTTTTCGGAATATCTGAAAATATTTGTCTCCTTAACCCTAGGTTTGTGGTAAGCATTAGCCCTGTTCAGTTTGAGAACCGAGCACAAGGTTTAGCAAATGGGATGCTAAATGCAGAAATTCACTGTGTAAGATACTTAGGTTGAGAGAGATCTGAGGCTGGGGTAGATTACGGAAAAGTACAAATTGCAATTACACAAATGTGTGTTTTGCTGTTCATTAATGTCTCTCTCAAATCCTAACTGTTAAAAATCATTTTATAACAAGATCCTGAGACTTCTAGAGATTTTTTTTTCAATGTATAATGTTATGTTTTCTTTCATTTTCTCTCTTGGTCTTTGGTGTTGCTTTCTTTTTTTTTTTTTTTTCTCTCTTCATTTTGCAAACCTGAAATTAAGGCCTGTGAGCAGGAAATAAAGAATACTTCCAGAGCTTCTCAGTTATAGCTCAGAATTCCAAGGAAGTAAAGAAAGACGCAGGAAAATAGGCCCGATTCTGGGGTTACAAAGGAAGAAACATACTTAGTGTTTCAGCGGTGTTCCATCACTGTAGTAAATACCTGAGACAAATCAACTTACATAGAGAAAAGGTTTATTTTGTCTCACAGTTTTGAAAGGCTAGCCTTTTCTTACTGCAAAGCAGCACATGGTAGAACATGTAGTGAAGCAATTGAATTTTCTCCTGGACAAGAAGGACGGTGAAGGAGGGGGGGAGATCCGAAAAGATGCACCCTCCAAAGGCATGCTTTTTAGGGATCTACTTCCTCTAATCACTTCCCAATAATCCAATTGTGGGGGGGGGAGGAGTAGGGAGGAGCAGAGGAAGAGGAAGGGTGTCCACATCTCCCAGTGACCCAAAGACTTCTCATTAGGTTCCACAAAGTTCTAGTTCCTTGCAGTGTTGACAAGCTGGAGAACAAGTCCTAGTGCCTGGGCCTTAAGGTAGCGATGAGGTACATCACCAGGTGTAGCTTTGAGCTCACCTGAAATGCGGCTTTTAGTTCAGTCCACGATCCTTTATCTTATTGCCGTGTAAAATTCCAGGACACTCCTTGAAATGTAATGAGAGCATAATAAAAGGTAGCTAGACACCTTTGTCCTGTTCTTTTTATTCTCAGGACAAAACTGCTGTTGGGCAATTACATGTTTCTGCCACTAGAGGGCACTTTTAAGAATTTTATTCAGATTAGTTCTGATTTATTGAGGCAACTGATATGCTTGGGGCAAAAATTCCCTACAAAAGTCCAATCATTTTTGCCATTTCAAGTTGGCATGATAACAGGCTTTCTTAATTAAATATAATATAGAATTAACCCCACATAATTGGAAAAATCTTACCTTGGTAATTGTATTTTTAGTGCCGTAAAGGGCCATTGTTCTTCAAATCAGTTTTCTTTGTTTAAAGTTGGAATAAATGTGTATTAAATACAATAAAAGTCTGAACATGTACTGATATGTAGACCTATTTTTTCTTATCTCTCCTATAAAATAAAGTGCTGTAGAATAAGGTTTCTTGGAGTGGTTTTGGTCAAAATGACGTAACAGTGAGGTAAAAAAGTGTCCTGTCTGGCTCACCTTGTTAAGAAGTTTTCACAGAAAAAGTATTTGCTGCAGTCTTTATAGAAGGTAAGTATTATTTTTTGGATGTTGAGGACTTAGACTTAAGAAGCTGAAAGCAGACTTAAGCACCAGTCAGCCCACCCCTTCATGGTACAGATGGAGACACAGAGACGGAGGGAATTAAAACGCTTCCCGAAGTTCATGGCAGTCTCAGCCACAGCAAATCTTTATCATGGAGGGAACAGAAGTCCTTTTGTTGTTTTTTTCCTAAGGCACAGCAAATTTCCAAGAGAGACCCAGCAGAGCTGGATGGATCTGAACCCACTCCACTGGGGATCACTTGTTGAGCATTTACTAAATAAAAAGGGTTAGTGGGGATTGACCGCAGGGCTCTGCACTGGGTAGGCATACACTCCGATTCTGAGCCACAATTACAGCCCTAGGATGTTGAATTAGACACCATGCTTGTCCTTCAGGAGCTGTCATTTAGAATGTTATAGAACTCATAGAAAAAAGTAGAGCTTGTGTTGGACCACAACTTATCCATATACTTGCTTTTTTGTGCATGTTTGTGATCAATCCATTTCTCTCATTCTGTGGAAGGATCGGGCCTAATGCTCTAAACCTAATTGTCTATAGAGTGCATAGTTTGGTGTGTGTTCAGTAAGGAGAAGGTTTCTACTTGAGTCTCCCCTTATTTCAAGCTTCCTTCATAAGGAACAATAACGGTTCCACTATTCTAAAAGGGAAAGGAGCTCTAATGAGAAATTGCAAGCAAATAGTGATTTAGGATGCCTAAGCTCTCCCAAGAATAAATAAATAATCCCATCATTTTACAGCTGTAGTTTTATGATAGCTGTCCTGACTCTCAGTGGTTACCTGTGGTAACTGCACTAAGAGGTAGATGTTGGAACTGAGGGAGTGGATCTATGGAAAGTCAGTTGTTTTCTTGTCTGGCCTTTGATTCTCTAATAGCCTGTGGGCAGAGGTCCAGGCAGGGCAAATAAGTAACAACAAATGTACCATGAATCATTCCAGAAAAGGCTGCTGATTGTTTTTTTATAGCATTTACACTATCCTATGATGAAAGACAGAGGCATGGAGCCAGACAGTAATAAGGGTGCTCGAACAATGTAATAGTTCATTGAGTGGATTTTATTTCCAAGTGAGATATACGTTCATGATTCCCACACAACCACTGTGTTGTAATCTTATGTTGTTTGCATTAAGTCTCATTTCTTCCCATCAACCTTGGCTTGGGATTTGGATGATTAAATAAGTGGTTGGGGAAAGTTAAAGAATCCACCAGGGTCCTTTTGTCCTGAGCTTGTTGAGTTCTGGGTTTGGTTTTGCTGAGCAGTCACTGTCTGTGTAACCAGGAGTTCTCAGTCAGAGCTAGCTCCAGAGATTCAGAGGTGTGAAGTTGGATACTTTCCAAATGGAGAGCTAGGTAGTGGTGAGGGGCAGAGAAAGGTGTGTTATGTGGCATGGGCACACTGCAGGGAAAGGCAGAGGAAGCATACAACCCTATCTTTGGGGATTCTGACATGAACTTCAGGTTTCAATAGAGAAACAACTGGGACAGTGAGGTGAGAGTTCTGGTCTCAGAACTGGTTCATCAGTTTGGGATAGCGAGGTATCCTCTAGTCATGATAAGAAAGGACTTGCTTCACTCTCTTCAGAAGATGGTGTTGATTAGTCTGTCCTACCTTTCTTGGATCCAAAGTGATATTGCAGGGGAGGGAGAGCTAGTGAAGAGAGGGAGTGGAGGGAGGCAGAGAGACTTAGAGGAAAGAAGACAGGCTGGCAGGGATGCCAAGATGCTAGCCTGCTTTTAGTTAACTTATGAGCCCAAGTAAGGAGTGAGTACTTTTAAGCAAAAGCAGTTTGTAAGTACCTATTATATTTTGAGGGAATATGCCCTACCCCTTGCCACATTGCAAGCTGACAAGGTGAAGGCAAATGGGAGATTCTGTGGAGGACTTTCAGTGAAGTGAAACCAGGGGCCTTGAGCAAGCTTCTCCCCTTTTGCTTTATCCAGATTGCACATGCCCAGTCCCTTCTTTAGTCTCCAAGGGAAAGAAGTGCCAGAGAGAGGAGGGGGGGATAAGTTCTTCTTCGAACCCCTTTTAAAGAAGAGGCTGGATTTCTTTAAACACAAGCCATATGGCTGTGCCTCATAATGAATAGTTTGTGTTTCTGTCAGTGTACCTCATAAAGATGGTTTTGGGGCTGTGTTGTACGGGCCCCTGGAGAAAGGGGTGAAGTAATGGTTCTAAGAAGTATATGATAACATTCAACCTCCATGAGGCCTACGGGGTGGGGGAATCTATTCTATTCATGGATTTTGCTTCCCTTCACTCTACAGGTCCCAGACCAAAGGACTTTATAGGAAGTTATGTTGTTTTCAGCATTGATGAGAAAGCCAACATTAATTAAATTTCATTAATTCATGAATGGACACTTTATTTTGTTGCATGTTCTTTCAGACACTCTTAAGTAAAAAAAATATCCCTGAGGTGGTTTATAAGAGGGTATATTATCAACAGATAAGAAGTAGAGATAAGCACAAATAAGAATAATAAATAGAAACACTGAAATTATGCCCTGCATTCCCTCAGACCACAAGGGAATAAAATTAGAAATCAACACCAAAAGCCACCAAAGAAAGTCCTGTAACACATGGAGGCTGAACAACACACTGTTGAACCACCAGTGGGTCATGGAAGAGATTAGCAAGGAAATTCAAATGTTCATGATATTTAACAAAAATCAACACAAATTATCAGCTCCTGTGGGACACAGTAAAGGCAGTACTCAGAGGCAAGTTTATAGCTCTGAGTTCCTACATCAACAAATTGGAGAGATCTGAAACTAACAATTTAATGAGGCACCTGAAGCTCCTTGAAAAGAGCAACAAGCTAAATCCCAATCCAGCAGATGGAAACAGATAATTAAAATTAAATCAGAATTAAATGAAGTAGAGTCCAAAAAAAACCATAGAGAGAATCAACAAAATAAAGAGTTGGTTCTTCAAAAAAATTACCAAAATTGAGAGACCCTGAGCAAATCTTATCAGACAAAGAAGAAAGCACACCCAAATAAACAAACTCAGAAATGAGAATGGAAACATCACCACAGAAACAACCAAGATTCAGAACATTATAAGGGAATACTTCTCAAACCTTTATGCTAATAAGTTTGGAAGAAATGGGCAAATTTCTAGTAAATATTGACATGCCCAAACTAAATCAAGATGATTTAAACCAACTTAACAGACTCATATCAAGCATCAAAATTGAAACAGCAGAGACCTCCCACACAAGAAAATCCCAAGACCTGATTTCTACAAGGCCTTCAAAGCAGAACTCACACCAATACTCCTCCAACTCTTCAATGAAATTTAAAGTGAAAGTTCACTACCAAACTCTTTCTAGGAAGCCATCATAACCCTCATCCCAAAACCAGGCAGGGACTCATCAAAGAAAGAGAACTATAGACCCATTTCTTTGATGAACATTGATGTAAAACTTCTCAACAAAATTTTGGCTAATTGACTTCAATAACTCATCAAAAAAAATCATACATCTGCTTTCTCAGCTCTTTCCTTCTCTTCTCTTTCACATCTCTTCTCTTTCCCAGCTTTCTCTTCTCTTTCCCAGCTCTCTCTTTTCCAGCTCTCTTTCCCACCTCTCTTTCCCAGCTCTCTCTTTCCCAGCTCTCTCTTTCCCACCTCTCTTTCCCAGCTCTTTCCCAGCTCTTTCCCAGGCCTTTCCCAACCACGTGGAGGGCCAAGATGGCCTGGTGCCAGCCAGAATGATGAATAAACCTACCCCTTACCTGAATACCACGTGCGTGGTGTGGTTCTTACTCGGCTACCTCTTTTTAAAAACCTAACATAAATGGTGCCATGACTCGGATAAAGGGCTTAAAGTCAGGATAGGTGGTATTCCTCTCTCCATTTTTTCCCTCTTTTTTCTTTTTTTGTTTGTTTTTCCCTTTTTGCTCTGAAGAATACCTACAGTTCTGACGCCTTTTGCAAACCGGACTGTCTGCTGCGGACACAGTGCATTGATACCATTGCTGGCCTTCACATCCACATCCACACCACTTCTCTACTCTGGTGAGTGAAACTACTCTCTACGGTTCTCTGTTGCTCAGTCTCTGTCCAGATGTGGTGCCACGCCAGAGAGCTCCTAGGGCCTTTAGCTGAAAGGCCAGTTACTTCTGAAGCTGAGGACGCTTGGTTTTGGGGGCTTGGCCATTTCTCTCTAGAGGGCTCTGGGGGAAGTCGGGACGCCACTTCTGCCTGGTCATCTCTCCTTCACTCACCAGACTGACTCTCCTACACATTTAATGGGGTGCTGCGAATCATGCCCAAGCAGTGAAACCCCTTTTCTAGTGCCTCCTGTGCTCCCTGGAAAGCCAGAGTGCCTAATTTTATGCCATTCTCAGAGGTACACAGTTTTTGCTACTGCAATGGTAAATGGTCAGAAGTTTATTTACTTCCAGGCTCTCTCTGCTCTCTCTTCCATTCATGTCCAACTTTCCCTCTCTCCCTTTTTCTTTTCTACAACATTTTGGCTTGTGCCCTGAAGAGTGCAACGCAGGCTGGGTCCCGGGGACCCCCCCTCTAGGTTCCCTCTCAAAGTCTGGCCAATGTAGGCTTGATCTATTTGTTCAGGATTTCTTTGCATTCTTTCAGAAATTCGCCATCTTGAGTTTGCCATCTTGGCCACATGGTGGGTTAAGGATTGGCCCCATCTGACCCTTAACCTTCCACCAAGCTTACCACTTCATCCATCTATTCTAAGGTGCCTTGCTAACAAGTTGCTCTTTTCACAGGCCCTGGTAAGTGAGGCCCAACCATCTGATGTGCTTTGTTAGCAAAGATGTCTACACATTGTTATCAAAAATTTTAGGTTTTGAGTTTTGCCTTTTTTGTTTTGTGTTGTGTATTCTACTACTGACTACATGGTTCTAAAATAATGGGCTTATCTGTGCTAAAATTCTCATCACATCTAATAAGTTTTGTCATTGCAGAATAGTTGTTGGTCAAATCTTGATAAGGACCAGGGAAGCTCTATTCTATTTGATCTCCTTGTTGCTTTAATTGGAAATAATAAAGGGCTTTTGTGGCAAAGATTGCAGTTCAAAGCCAGCCCAGGCTGAAAAATCCCTAAGACTCCATCTCCCAACAAACCTGCAAAGAGCCAGGCTGGAAGCATGGCTCAAGACTCTTATCTCGGGCTGGGAAGGTGGCTCAGTGGTAGAGCACTTGCCTTGCATGCCTGAGGCCCTGGGATCGATTCCCCAGCACCACATAAGCAAAAAGAAAAAAAAGCCAGAAGTGGCGCTGTGTCTCAAGTAGAGAGCTAGCCTTGAGCTGAAGAGCTGAGAGACAGCGCCCAGGCCCAGAGTTCAGGCCCCATGACCGGACCCCCCCCCCCAAAAAAGACTCTAATCTCTAACCAGCAAACACTGCAAGTGGTACTATAACTCAAAGTGGTAGATGCTAGGCTTGAGCAGAAGTGCTCAGGGATAGTGCCCAGGCCTTGAGTTCAATCCTCCTTGAATACCATCTGGGACAAGCCATCCCAGCAACGAGTACCTAGACTTAGCCAGTCTGGGGGACAAGGGACTATGGAGAGGAGTAAGAGGAGATGATGCCACATCAGCAACTTTGTGCCTGCCCTTTCAAAATTAACCAGAGCCGGGAGGTCAGTAGAAGTAAGAAGCCTGCCCATCCAATGTCTATACCTGTCTACCTATTAACTGGACAGGAATTTATATTCTTGCCTTTGTTACCTGACTTCTCCTCTACCTAGTCACCAGATGTCAGAAGTAGCTAGGGACATTTCTACCAACATTTTTCAGCCCCAAGTCCTTCCTCTTGCCATTTATTTGTGCTCTAGTATTTTTCAGCCCCTCATTGCATCATGAGACTTCTCCAGACTTCATCTAAGGACTCATGCCACCAAGAGACAGCTGTTGATTGCTGCCTTCTCTGGAAGGGGACCAAATTCCAGCCTTTTGCCCCTAATGTCGACACCCCTTGTCAGCAGGAAGTAGTCAGAGAGAATCTGCGCCCTATTTCATGGTTATTAAAAGGCTGGAATGTAAGGTCCGCTCCTGGATGGTGAGAGGACTCCACCTTCCACACACCAAAGTCTCCACCCAGTACTTGCATTACCTAGGCAACTGGCACACCTGGAAGAGGTCACATCTGCATCCACTGAGGTCACATCTGAATTGATGTGGCCACACCTTTTTCCACCCATACCCTAGATAAGGCCTGGCCCAGGCCCAGTTGCTCTTTCTCAGCTCTTTCTCAGCTGTTTCTTTCTCTTCTCTTTCCCGGCTCTCTCTTCTCTTTCCCAGCTCTCTCTCTTTCCTAGCTAGCTCTTTCCTAGCTCTCTCTTTCCCAGCTCTCTCTTTCCCACCTCTCTTTCCCAGGTCTTTCCCAGGCCTTTCCCAACCTCCTGGAGGGCCAAGATGGCCTGGTGCCAGCCAGAATGATGAATAAACCTACCCCTTACCTGAAAAAATAATCATACACCTGATCAAACAGGATGCATTTCAGGGATGCAAAGCTGGTTCAATATATACAAATCAATTAATATAATTCATCACATCAACAAGGGCAAGGATAAGAACCACATGATTATTGCAATAGATGCACAAAAAGCATTTGACAAGATCCAACACCCCTTTATGATGAAAGCTCTGAAAAAACCAGGAATCCATGGAACATTGCTCAATATAATAAAGGCTGTGTATGACAAACGTACAGCCAGCATTATACTTAATGGCGAAAAGCTAAAGCCATTTCCTCTAAATTCAGAAACAAGGCAAGGCTGTCCAGTCTCTCCACCTCTCTTCAATTTAGTATTAAAATGCCTAGCTACAGCAATAAGACAAGATGCAAACATAAAGGGGATCTAAATAGGGAAAGATGAAGTAAAACTCTCCCTCTTTGCAGATGACATGATCTTGTATTTAAAGTTACTCGAGTTGATCTGAAACTTTGGCAAAATAGCAGGATGTAAAATTAATCCTCAAAAATCAATGACTTCTGTATGCCATTAACAAAAAGATTGTGGCTGAAATCAGGAAAGCAACTCTTTTTGTAATAGTCCCACAAAAAAAAAAACCCTAGGAGTTAAATAAGAAGTGAAAAAACTCTATGATGAAAAGTTTTAAAACCTGAAAAAGGAAATTAAAGCAAAACTTAGGAAGTGGAAAGACCTCCCATGCTCCTGGATTGGGAGGATCAACATCGTGAAAATGGCAATACTGCCTAAGGCTATCAATGCGATACCCATCAATATCCCAACCTCATTCTTCAATGAAATAGAAGAAGCAACCCAAAAATTCATATGGAACAATAACAGACCCCGAATAGCAAAAACAATCCTTAGCAGAAAGAACATTGCTAGAGGAATATCAATACCAAATTTCAAACTCTACTACAAAGCCATAATAATCAAAACAGGTTGATATTGGCAAAAGAACAGACCAGAGGACCAATGGAATAGAACTGAAGACCCAGAAATGAACTCACAGATCTATAGCCCCCTAATCTTCGACAAGGGAGCTAAAATATAGAATGGAAGAAAGACAGCCTCTTCAGTAAATGGTGCTGGCAAAATTTGTTAAACACTAAAGAAAACTAAAAGCTAGATCCTTATATATCACTCTGCACCAGAATCAACTCCAAATGGATCAAAGACCTCAGAGTCAAAGCAGACACTCTGAAAACATTACAAGAAGGAATGGGAGAAACTCTAGGGCTCCTTGGCACAGGGCAAAATTTTCTTAATAAAGACCCAGAAACACAACAAATCAAAGAAAGGTTGGACAAATGGGATTGCATGAAACTGTAGAGCTTCTGCATGGCAAAGGACATAGCTAGCAAGATCAATAGAAAGCCCAGGGATTGGGAGAGCATCTTCACTAGCCATAGAACGGACAAGGGTCTCAAATTTAAAATATACTTAGAACTCAAAAAATTAAATCCCCCAACAACAAAAAATCCTGAAAGAAACAACTGCCTGATTAATAAGTGGGCTAAAGACTTAAAGAGAAAATTCTCTGAAGAGGAAATAAGAATGGCCAATAAACACGAAAAAATGCTCGACTGCTGTAGCCATAAAAGAAATGCAAATAAAAACAACATTGAGACTCCACTCCACCCCAGTGAGAATGGCTATAATCAAGAAATCTAATAACAACAGATGCTGGAGGGGATGTGGCCAAAAGGGAACCCTACTGCATTGTTGGTGGTAGTGTTCAACCACTTTGGAAAGCAATATGGAGGTTCCTCAAAAGACTCCACATAGAGCTCCCCTATGACCCAGCAATCCCACTTTTGGGCATTTACCCAAACAATCACAAACAAGGCTATCCTAAAGCTACCAGTACAACTATGTTTATCGCAGCATTATTTACTATAGCTAAGATATGGAACCAACCCAGATGCCCCTTAGTAGATGAATGCATCAAGAAAATGTGAGACACACACACACACACACACACACACACACACACACACTGGAATTCTCTGCCTCCATCAGAAAGAATGACATCGCCCCATTTGTTAGGAAATGGAAAGACTTCGAAAAAATTACACTAAGTGAAGTAAGCCAGGCCCAAAGAAATATAGGTCTCACGGTTTCCCTTATCTGCAATAACTAGTATATGTCTAGGACAAGCAGAAAAGGCCAAAAGTTATGTACATATGATCATATAAGATGATGTTAAGCGAAATGAACCCTAAGATAGGGACACAAGAGGTTTTTGTCTTTCTTGCTGTTGTTTTTAATGTACTTATAATGTACTATGTGATCTTTTTGTTTCTTTTGTATGTTCTTCCCCCATGATATAACCCCTGTTTTCACTGTATTTGATTCTGGTGTACTGCATCTTGTATATACATTTTTCTAATTTGGGGAGGGGAAAAGAAATAACAAAATGCTGAAATAAAGATACAGGTTGAGATGTACAAGACACTATGTTGAAAACGAACTTCACAACTTGGGGGGGGGAGAAGGAGGAGTTGGGGAGGTTGGGAGGGAAGGGATGGTAGGGAAAAACAAAGGAGAGGGTAACAATGCTCAATAGGAAATGTAATCATTATCTTACTCATGTAACTATAACCCCTCTGTACAGCATCTTTACAATAATATATATATTAAAAAACAAAAATGAAGTCAGGGATGAAACTAGGATGCAAAATGTCATGCAGGAAGATCACAGGCAAGTGACTAAAACCCAGGCTTGAGTCCTGAGTCATCAAAGTAAGAAAAAGACTCAGTTGTCATATTCACAGATTTCCTAAGAACATATTAATCCATTAATGAAGTTAGCTATTCACAACTCAGTCATAAGCCGTGAGCCCCCAAACAGCTCATCTCTTGCATATTATTAGCATGTAGCTTTATAGATTCAGTTTCCATAGAGATTGTTTCTAATCTATGAATTATGAGGTATACATTCAAACTGTTTTTCTGTTGTGGCAAGTATTTAAAATTTTTAGAGTAAAATGATCTGAATTCCAGTCTTAATAGGGCTGCTTTTTAGTTATGCAAGTTTGTGCAAGTAACTCACTTTCATTTTCTCATCTGTGATAGAAGGATCGCAATATTTTCCTTATAGTGTTACAAAGGTCAAAGTGCTATTGTGCATGTCAACTGTTTGGCATAACTGTAAAATTATTATTGGTATAAATTTTCATTCCTTTCCTTTCCATCTAGGCCTTCAATGTACCTCTTGCATTTCCCCCTCTTCAAAGTGTGAGAAAGGTTGTCTTTTCTATCAAAGGGCTCACTTCCTTTCTATCTTGTGAGAATTGTTTTTGTGAAAAGTTCCTTCTTTGGCCAGGTGACTTGGCTCTTGTTAATTACATCATATTCCTGCTAGGCTTTAATTAAGAACTCCTGTTACAAGCTCACTGAATCCTGTTCCTGTTCATTAAGCCACATCTGCTTGAGCTCAGCCAATCAGAGCACAGGGGCAGGCTCTGCTGCACTAGGGAAAAAACTGCCTGCTCTGTGTGCTTGCTTGCCAGATTTTGGTTGATGGTGCCCCATTCTGCCCAAGTAAGCTTTGCCAAGTTCCCTTTGAATTGGTGTCCTTATTCCTAAGTGACACCCAACATCCGGAGACATAGCTAACAAAAGAGGCCTTCTGCCCAAATAAAGAATAAAACTGTGGACCCAGTAACTACAGCCATGAGAAGTGTGAAAAAGTACTAACAGTGTGTTTTGGCTGAATGGCATTTAACCAATGCTCTGTTGTATCAATTGACACCTGCCTGCTTGGTTTTACAGAAGAACTATAAAAACTAATTTTGTGATAAGTATGTGAACTGTTCTATTCTAAACTCTAACAAGACTCAACTCTAAGTAACGGAGTCTTAGTTTATTTTGATGTGTTTGAGAAGAAAAGATTCAGCCACAGGAGGCTCTAAAACAAAGAAGTCCCACTGTGTATTGACTCTGGATATTCCTTATCGGCCACCGTCATGCATACAGCTTGCCATCAGATTTGACAGTATCTTCAGTGAAATTACTTCAAGTACTTCCCACAGATATGCCAAAATGAATGACATAACATAGTCTTTTTGAGATTAACCCCACCATCTTGTGCTAGGCTGCCCTCAGAGTAACCCCAAGGGAGAGAGAGAGAGAGAAAAAAGTTCTCGGTTGCCACCAACCCTGCCCACCCTTAAGAAGCAGAACAATTGCCCAAGGGTTCCAGGAACACAACATAATGGTTTTGCAACCATTGAACCGTCAAACATGAACCAACAGTTCAAAAAATGGGCAGTGTGGTTAGGGTGGACTCAAACCTGGGTACATGGATCAAGAAAAAATGACTATGCAATGTTTATAAATGTTGACCAATCATGTAACTGCTTGAGTGGAAATCCCCTAAACATGTTTGTTAAATACTATAAAAGCTGTGCTGATTTTGTGCTCGGGGCCTTTTAGCATCACCGGTTACCGAATACGAGGAGGACCAAGCTCCAGCTTGCAAATAAATGACTCTTTTGCTGTTTGCATTGGTCGTGGTCTCTGGTGATCTTTTGGAGGTCCTAAGTCCGTACAACATTTCTGGGGGTTCATCTAGGATCCCCCTCATAAGACCCTCCAGATGCCCCACCACAGAGTTGCAAAAACCTACTGGTAAGTAGGTATCTGTATCTGTATCTGTAATCTCGTTGCCTGCAAATTCTGTATTCTGGTTGGCAAAGAGTCTTGGAGGATTCACTAAAAGACTGCCAATGGGGTCTGTGAGGAGACGTCCCCAGACCCCTCAGGGTAAATTGCTGTTTAGTGCGGACATTTTTTTGGGGAAATTTTCCACCTGTTGTCTGGCACTTTTGTGCAGACATTTTTTGGGAAATTTTCCATCTGTATTGGGAAGTTTTCTGTCTGTAGTCTGGCATTGGACATTTTTTTGGGAAGAACTCTTTGTCTGTAGTCTGTTCACTGAGAACATTTTTTGGGGGAAAATCTCTGTCTGTAGTCTGGCACTTTCTGGTTGGCAATTTACAACCACATTTTGTCTTAAGTGGAGTCATTGTGTTAAGTTGAGTCATTTGGGGTTTATCTTAGTCTTAGTCCTTGGCCCAGGAGGTCTGAGTATGGGGGAGAATCTGCCAGTATGAGGGGATGGCCACTAGGGACTTATTTCCCTTGCCCCAAGATGACTGGGACTTCCCTTCCACCTTGGAAGGCTCCTGGGTCAACATTTGCAGGAATCTAAAAGTAAAATCCTCTGGAGGTGAGTAGAAGGGGTTGATGGGATTTGAGTCCTACTTGTAAATGTTGGTGAGTTGTTACCCCATTCACTGAGACCTGATTTTATCTTTGTGGCCACTAGACAAGTGTTTACTTTGGTGTGTTCTCTGTTTTCTTTTCTTTTTTTTTTTTAATTTTTTTTATTTTTTATTGTGAAAATACTGTACAGAGGGATTACAATTACATGGGCAAGATAGTGAGTACATTTCTTATCAAGCATTGTAGCCTCCTCCTTTGTTTACCCTTCCCATCTCTTCCCAGCCTCCCCCTGGGCCCCTCCCCCCTTCTATGTTTTCTGAGGTAGGAAAGTTCTGGGTGAGAGTGGCAGGCTCACTCAGCGGACTCTGGATTCAGCTTGCTGAGTGAGAATGGCACAGAGTTCTGGTAGGGATAAACTGGGGGCCCATTATTCCCCAACTCAGCCTTTGGTTGTTGTCTTAGTTTTGTTTTAGAATTGGTACCAGTTTAAATGTGGATCCTTGGTTTTTGTGTTTATTTGTGTTATTTATTTGAATATCTCTGGGGGAATTTTAGGTAACCCCCTCCCCTCCAGCCTTCCTCCAACAGAAGGGATTCAAAAGACCAATTGGTGAAATGCCTTGCTAAACAAGAAAGCCCTGGGAAAATGAAGCTCAACAAAGGTACTTAGTTTGAAAGAAATATTGTCTTAAATTTTTGTTTAAAAACTTTAGAAAATGTATGTACAACTGATTTTGATATTTGCATGCTTTAAGATCTGTGTGAGTGTGTTTTGTATGTGTTTGTGAGCATGTTCAAGATAAAAATTGTCTGCATGCTGTAACAATTGGGTGAGTTTAAGTTTAAATTAAGTTTAAACAATGGGGTGAATTTAAGTTTAAAATTCAAAAGGTTATGAAGTTTGGGCATTACCAAAATTTTTTAAAGTATTTTCACATTGTTTTAAATGTCTTTTTAAGGATTCTTGAAAATTAGAAAATCTGGTATTTTAGAATGCATAAGGTTGTTTACACTATAATCAAGATACCTGGCTTAACAAAAAGGAGAAACTTAGAAGCCAACAGAAGACCTATCTTTAGAAGTGAAGGGTGAACAGGCAGAAGAGCAGTTCAGCTGGTCATGCATGATGGAACAGGCCCTGGGAGGAGTCCACGCATGGTGAAAGAGGTCAAGCTGGCACAAACACAGTTCATCTAACCCTAAGGAGTTGGATTGGGTGCGTGCCCATTCCACAGGAGGGGCCAAGTGGCCCATCTTTATTCTGTCCCTTTTCCCTGCAGATAGACACTGGAAACATGATGGTAAAAATGAGTGATGTGATTATCTGATTAGCACTGCTAAAACTGCCCCTTGGATGTGTTAAAATTGAAATTAAGAAGGCCTTAAAAAGAGGGTTAAAAAGTTTATCTGTATAATATGATTTGCTCTCAATGATATTTTTCAATTGGATTTTTTTTGTTGGGTCCAGTCGTGGGGCCTGAACTCTGGGCCTGGGTGCTGTCCCTCAGCATTTCAGCTCAAGGCTAGTGCTCTACCACTTGAGCCACAGCACCACTTCTGGCTTTTTTCTTTTTTTCTTATGCGGTTCTGAGGAATTGAACCCAGGGCCTCATTCATGCAAGGCAAGTGCTCTACCACTGAGCCACCTTCCCAGCCCCAGTTTTTTTTTTTTTAAGGCATAATGGTGTTAATGGCGGAGGAGAAGCTGGGGGCTAAATAAGCTCTCACATAGAAAGCAGTTTTAGTGTTCCAGTGAACAGTCCTAGGACAGAGAATAACACCAAGTGTGCCAGCACAGTACAGAGAGTTTGGCCAGAGAGAGAAAATCCAGGCAAGTAGACAGATCGATGCACTTGCTGGTAGCCTGTGGTGGTTGCAGCAGTGGCCGTAGCTGCCATACCTACAACACAGAGAGTCCCTGACAAAGGTGCCAGATGCAGCGGGCAAGAGGATTCTACTCAACACCAGCAAGAACTGACAAGGAGCAGACATCTTCATCCTGCTGATCGCAGACCAGAGATGACCCAGGAACCAACACTCCAGTGTGAGTAGAAGTCTGACATCCTCACTCCTTCTCAGGGAGCAGAGGAGGGAAGGCCACCCCCCCCCCCCACTAACCGAGATCTCCATCTTTGATACTGACAAAGGCCCAGCTGAGCAGCTAGCTCCAACTTAGGCCTTGGAAGAAAATAAAAGAGTCATTTAGCAGGTCACAGGAACCTAACCTGACCTGCCAGGCTCAACTCCACCCAGGGGAAAGTCACTCAGCCCAGGCAGAGGAAAATATGCCCCCAGAAGAGTGGCTTACTTCACTGGGTAAACAGAGCCAGAGGTTGCCCCTCCCTTCAGCAGCCTAGACAATCAATTGAAATTCAGTAAGCATAAACCCTGAGAAAGGCTCCAGGCTGGGCTCTGTGAGTGTGTCAGAAGCTAGCCCCTAAGGGAAAAGCTACTGTTTGCTGAAAGCCTCAACTCTACCCAGAACCTAGCCTCACCACAACATCTCCAAACTAGAGGAAACAGCCATCTCCCTCTTTTGTGATACTCAAAGCAGATCTCTCTCCCACTGAACTAGCCTGGGAGGAGGATCACAAAATCCTGGGTAAAGCAGAGCATTTTTATGCCTGTCCAAACAAACTGACTTAAGAAACTAATCAAGCCACAGGAAAACCAAACACCACAAGCAGATCAGGGACTCCACCAAGAGAATGGTTAAGACATAAGGGAGATACAGGATCTTCCCATCCACACTCCCTCCCACCACATAAAAATCAAAGAACTCTATTTTGTATCCTTTTTAATTTTTAATTAAAAAACTGTTTTCTACTAATCTTTTTTTTCCTTCCACTTATAACTTTTATTTTAGGTGTATATGTGTGTGTGTGCTTTAAAAAAAAAAAACTCTACTGACTTTTGGTTGTTTTTTTTTTTCTTTCTTTCTCATTCTTTTTACTTTTTCTTCTCTTTCATTCTTTTTTACGTGACTTAATTGCTGTTCTGCTCATCCTCAGATATCCCCGTCGTCAATTATTGGACCTTATCCCCCATTGTGTACACACTTAATCCAGAAATTTATTGCTCAATTCAAAACCTCTTAGGCTTAAATTCCTTAATAGCAGTATTATCTCTTTATACCTATACAATATTTTAAGTATTTTTATATTTTAGTTTTTCATGTCTCCTTTCTATCCTTCCCTTCCTCTCATCCTATCCCCATTCTTCTCTCAATATTACTTCTTTAAACTTGTATAATTTTTAAGTGTTTCATTTTTTAAATTTAAAATTTTGTTTCTCCATTTTTTCTTATCTCTTTTTTCTTTTTTTTCTTTTCTCTCTCCTATCATTCTGTCCAATCCATTTCCCTCTTTGAGATTAGGACTTGGTTAATTTCACTCTCCTTTTACCTTCCACATCCCTCTAACCCTATTTTCCCCCACATTTCTCCCTGAACCTAATAATTTCTGGTTTGCCAAGTTCTTCTTTGCTGTTCTTAGCCCATTAATACATAGTTGTTTGATGTTGAATAAACTGTATCTGTTGAACTAGATTGTATCTACAGGCTTTGGCTGTGCAATTACAGGGCTTTGGTTGATGCTTGCCTTAAAATAGTGTTCTAGCACAAAACTGGTGTTACTTTCATCCCAAATGGGCAGAACAAGCCAGAAAAACACAAGAAAAATGGCAAGTCCGGGTATCTCAACTCCCACTCATGATAATCAGGTGACAGAACAGATAATGAATAATCTAGGGGAGAGTTCCCAAAAAGCTCTACAAACACTACTGATAAACATGGTGAATGAAAAGATTGAAAACCTGCAAAGGACTCAGTGTGAGCGTGATAGGGAAAGAGAGGAGGCAAACCAAAAATCAACACAGGAAGCTCATGAGCATGAGGAAGCTACTCAAAGATTGCTACAGGAATTGTATGAACAGGTTGAGAACACTCAAAGAGAAATAAAGGAATTGCATGAGCAGGCTGAGAACAGTTGAAGAGATAGACAGGAATTGCATGAGCAGGCTGAGAACAGTCAAAGAGATAGACAGGAATTGCATGAGCAGGCTGAGAACAGACAAAGAGAAAGTCAGGAATGGTGTGAGCAGGCTGAGAACAGTCAAAGAGAACTACAGGAGTTGCATGAACGTGAGGAAACTAATCAAAGAGTAATACAGGAATTGCGAGAGTGGGATGAGAATAGACAAAGATCAATGGAGCCATTCATGGAATCCATAAACAGACAGCTGAAAGAATTCAGGGCCACCACAAAGGGAATGCTGAATAAGGAAACCATAATCAATCCACAAAGTGATTTGAGAATAAACACTGAACACCAAATTAAGGAAGTAAAGAAGTTCATACAAGATCTAAAACAAAGCTCCAACAAAGAATTTGAAGCCATCAAAGCCGACCAATTAGAAGGAAAAGAAATAAAAAACAAAGTAGAAAGTCTTGACAGTAGGTTAGACCATGCAGAAGATCGAATCTCAGGGATTGAAGACAGCCTAGATATTACAGAGAAAGAACATACAACTATCCAAGACAAATCCAAGAAATATGATAGATCTATTCAACATTTAGAAGACACCATCAGAAGGCCTAATTTGAGGATAATGGGTGTAGAGGAGCACCTAGGGACAGAAGTTAATGGTCTAGGAAATTTGTTTAACAGGATCCTAGCAGAGAACTTCCCAAACATGCAAAAAGATAGGCCTATTCAGATACAAGAAGTATTTTGGAACTCCAAATAGACCAGACCACAACAGGACATCCCACCGTCACATTATAATCCACACAGGATCAATTCAGACCAAGGAAAAGATCCTTAAAGCTGTCAAGGAGAAAAGATCAATCACCTATAAAGGAAAACCAATTAGAATCACCTCAGATTTCTCAGCAGGGACAATTAAAGCAAGAAGAGCCCTAAAGACAAGCAACTATCAACCAAGAATATTGTATCCAGCTAAACTCTCCTTCATAACTGAAGGTCAAATAAAAACCTTCCATAGCAAAGAAAAACTGAAACAATATATCTCCACCAAACCAGCCCTACAAAAGATTCTTAAAAATGGTCTACACATAGAAAACCAAGAAGACCACAATAAAGGCCAAGAAACCACACCCAAACTGAGAATCCAAGACCATAGGAAGAACCCAGTTGCCACAGCCCCCAAGAAGGTGATAAAATGGCAGGAACTCCCAAATACCTTTCAGTCCTATCTCTTAACATTACCGGGTCTAACTCTCCAATTAAGCGACATAGACTGTCAAGTTGGATTAAAAAGCAAGATCCTTCTATCTGTTGCCTTCAGGAGTCACACCTTGCCTATAAAAACAAACACATTTTGAAAGTGAAAGGCTGGAACAAAATCTACCAAGCAAACAGCCCCCTTAAACAGGCAGGAGTTGCAATCCTAATATCAGATAAAATAGACTTCAAATTAAAATTTGTGAGAAGAGATAAAGAAGGTCACTACATACTAATTAAGGGATCTCTCCTTCAGGAGGATATTACAATTCTAAATCTCTATTCGCCAAACAAAGGAGCACCCAAATTTATCCAAGAAACACTGCTTTCTCTCAAATCTCACATTGATCCAAAGACATTAATTGTTGGGGATTTTAACAAACCACTATCCCCACTAGATAGATCAACCTGGCAAAAACTCAACAGAGAAACTGCAGATCTAAACAACTGCATAGATCAACTAGATTTAACAGACATCTACCGAATATTTCACCCAGCAGCATCAGAATACATGTTTTTCTCAGCAGCACATGGAACATTTTCCAAAATAGGCCACATTTTAGGTCACAAAGCAAACTTGTCCAAATTCAGAAACATTGAAGTTATATCTTGCATTCTCTCAAACCACAGGGGAATAAAATTAGAACTCAACACCAAAAGCCACCAAAGAAAGTCTTGTAACACATGGAGGCTGAACAACTCACTGTTGAATCACCAATGGGTCATGGAAGAGATTAGAAATGAAATTCAAATGTTCATGATATTCAAAAAAATGAACACACAAATTACCAGCTCCTCTGGGACATAGCAAGGGCAGTACTCAGAGTTTATAGTTTATAGTTTATAGCTCTGAGTTCCTACATCAACAAATTGAAGAGATCTGAAACCAACAATTTAATGAGGCACCTGAAGCTCTTTGAAAAAGAGCAGCAAGATAAACCCCAATCCAGTAGATGGAAAGAAATAATTAAAATTAAATCAGAATTAAATGAATTAGAATCCAAAAAACCATAGAAAGAATTAACAAAACAAAGAGTTGATTCTTCGAAAAAATTAACAAAATTGACAGACCCTTAGCAAATCTTATCAGAAAAAGAAGAGAACACACCCAAATAAATAAACTCAGAGTGAGAATGGAAACATCACCACAGAAACAACCAAGATTCAGAACATTATAAGGGAATACTTCTCAAACCTTTATGCTAATAAGTTTGAGAACTTGGCAGAAATGGACCTTTTCCTAGCAAATATCGACATGACAAAACTAAACCAAGATGAGTTAAACCATCTTAACAGGCCCATATCAAGCATTGAAATAGAAACAGCAATAAGAGACCTCCCATCTAAGAAAAGCCCAGGACCAGATGGTTTTACAGCGGAATTCTACAAGGCGCGGAATTCTGCAAGGCCTTCAAAACAGAGCTCACACCAATACTCCCCCAACTCTTCAATGAAATTGAAAGAGAAAGTTCACAACTGAACTCTTTCTATGAAGCCATTGTAACCCTCATCCCAAAACCAGGCAGAGACTCATCAAAGAAAGAGAACTATAGAACCATTTCTTTGATGAACATTGATGCAAAACTCCTCAACAAAATTTTGGCCAATCGACTTCAACAATTCATCCAAAAAATCATACACCACGATCAAACAGGATTCATTTCAGGGATGCAAAGCTGGTTCAATATACACAAATCAATTAATATAATTCATCACATCAACAAGAGCAAGGATAAGAACCACATGGTTATCTTAATAGATGCAGAAAAAGCATTTGACAAGATCCAACACCCCTTTATGATGAAGGTTCTGGAAAAATTAGGAATCCATGGAACATTTCTCAATACAATAAAGCAATAAAGGCTGTATATGACAAACCTATAGCCAGCATTATACTTTTTTATTTTTAGATTTTCCATTTTTTATTGTGAAAATACCATACAGAGGGTTTACAAATACATGGGCAAGATAATGAGTACATTTCTTACCACACATTGAGCATTATGCTTAATGGTAAAAAACTAAAGGCATTTCCTCTTAACTCAGGAACGAGACAAGGATGTCTACTCTCTCCACTTCTCTTCAATCTAGGATTAGAATGCCTAGCTACAGCAATAAGACAAGATGCAAACATAAAGGGGATCCAAATAGGGAAAGATGAGGTAAAACTCTCCCTCTTTGCAGATGACATGATTTTGTATTTAAAGAATCCCATGATCTCCACTCCCAAATTACTCAAGCTGATTCAAAACTTTGGCAAAGTAGCAGGGTATAAAATTAACCCTCAAAAATCAATGGCTTTTCTGTATGCCAACAATGAGGAAAGTGTGGCTGAAATCAGGAAAGCAACTCCATTCATAATAGCCTCACAAAAAATAAAATACCTAGGAATTAACCGAAGAAATGAAGGACCTCTATGATGAAAACTTTAAAAACCTGAAAAAAGAAATCAAAACAGAACTTAGAAAATGGCAAAACCTCCCATGCTCCTGGATATGAAGGATTAACATCGTGAAAATGGCAATACTTCCCAAGGCTATCTACAAATTCAATGCAATACCTATCAATATTCCAACCTCATTCTTCAAGGAAATAGAAGATGCAATCCAAAAATTCATATGGGACAATAAAAGACCCCAAATAGCAAAAATGATCCTTAACAGAAAGAATAGTGCTGGAGGAATATCAATACCAAATTTCAAACTCTACTACAAAGCCATGGTAATCAAAACAGCTTGGTACTGGCACAAGAACAGACTCAGGACCAATGGAATAGAATTGGAAACCCAGAAATTAACCTACAGATATATAGCCATCTAATCTTCAATAAGGGAGCTAAAAAAAATAGAATGGAAGAAAGACAGCCTCTTCAGTAAATGGTGCTGGCAAAATCGGTTAATCACTTGTAGAAAACTAAAGCTAGATCCTTATATATCAGCCTGCACCAGAATCAACTCCAAATGGATCCAAGACCTCAGAGTCAAAGCAGACACTCTGAAAACATTACAGGATGGAATAGGAGAAACCCTAGGTCTCCTTGGCACAGGGCAAAATTTTCTTAATAGAGACCTAGAAACACACAAATCAAAGAAAGCTTGGAAAAATGGGATTGCACGAAATTGCAGAGCTTCTGCATGGCAAAGGACATAGCTAGCAAGATCAATAGAAAGCCCACGGATTGGGAGAAGATCTTCACTAGCCATACAACGGCCAAGGGTCTCATATCTAAAATATACCTGGAACTCAAAAAATTAAATCCCCCAACAACAAATCCTCAAAGAAACAACTGCCCAATAGATAAGTGGGCTAAAGACTTAAAGAGAAAATTCTCTGAAGAGGAAAGAAGGATGGCCAATAGACACCTGAAGAAATGCTCAACTGCTCTAGCCATAAAATAAATGCAAATCAAAACAACATTGAGATACCACCTCACCCCAGTTAGAATGGTTATAATCAAGAACTCTAATGACAACAGATGCTGGAGGGGATGTGGACAGAAGGGAACCCTACTGCATTGTTTGTGGGAGAGTTAACTTGTTCATCCACTTTGGAAACTAGTATGGAGGTTCCTCAAAAGACTCCTCATAGAGCTCCCCTTAACCCAGCAATCCCACTTTGGGGTACGAATCTTCACCCATCATCCCATTTTAAGATCAAGGGACTAGAGTCACTTTGAAAAAATGTGGCAAAATAGACAAAAGGAAAAGGCATGGGAAATATAGTACAGGCCTAAGCCCTCTGTATCTGCCTAGAAAATCCTAGCCTTATTAAAAGAACTATCTAGCTTTAAAAGTTCTCATCGGTAAATTGTCCTGGGCTATTGTCTAAATGGTCTTAAAAACTAGTGGGGTCACAGCCTGCCAGGCCTATGTACTGTATCCTTAACCAGTCTGTGTAGGAATTTGCAGCCCAGCACGAGGTGTGACAGTCCCTTGGAGCCACTGAGAGACCCTGCTGCTGCTGCTGCTGCTGCTGCACAGCCTAATGGGTAAAGTTCAACACAGCCTGACAGTCACCTGGAGGAAATCTACATTATCACCCAGACCACCTTCACTGTAGTAAAAATAGACTGAACTGCCTGATTCAATCAACTGGGACTGCTTCCTGTTGGAAACTGCTTTGAGTCTGCTAAACTCTAGCCACAAAGAAGCTGAAGGAATTGTAAAGAAGAGGAGGGTCGAAAGAAAGCCTTGGGAAAGGAATAGGGGAACACAATTGGTCCTCGCATGATTAACAGGCTAGTAACCTTTGCGAAAGAGTGGGTTAATGCAGTCTGGGCACCGGTTCTCAGATGTCAGTATTGGCTCATATATGAAGTTAACATAGAACTAGATATCAGGGGACCATGATTGGCCCCCGGTGCTCTAGAAGAGGAAGGAATGAACAGCCAAAGTCTTGTGCTAGGCCCTCAGAGTAACTGAGAGAGAGAGAGAGAGAGAGAGAGAGAGAGAGAGAGAGAGAGAGAGAGAGAGAGAGAGAGAGAGAGAGAGAGAGAGAGAGAGAGAGAGAGAGAGAGAGAGAGAGAGAGAGAAAACAAAAGTTCTCAGAAAAACCGCAGGTTGCCACCAACCCTGCCCACTCTTAAGAAACAGAACAATTGCCCAAGTGTTTCAGGAAAACAATATAACAGTTTTGCAACCATTGAACCGTCAAACATGGACCAATAGTTCAGAAAAAGGGCAGTGCAGTTAGGGTGGACTCAAACCTTGGTACATGGACCAATAAAAAATGACTATGTAATCTTTATAAATATTAACCAATCATGTAACTGCTTGAGTGGAAATCCCCTAAACTTGTTTGTTAAATGCTATATATAAAAGCTGTGCTGATTTTGTGCTCGGGGCCTCTTAGCATCATTGGTTACCGAATGTGAGGAGGACCAAGCTCCAGCTTGCAAATAAATGACTCTTTTGCTGTTTGCATTGGTCGTGGTCTCTGGTGGTCTTTCTGGGGTCCCAAGTCCATACAACAGTCTTAGAGTTTACACTATTGTGCTTACTTGATGCTCCTGGACTTCCTCTGATGTCCACATGTCTGGTTGTATGCATAGCAACCCATTCTTTCAACCAGTCAGAAGGGAAGGCAAAGAATACAGGAGAGCTCACTATGTGTTGGGTACTATGGCACGTGTATAGTATGTCATATAACTATATGATGATCAGGTGCTGGTGCTATGAAGTTAGTGAGACACATCCTCTAAGTAACTGGCACAATATTATTCTAAGATATAAATAATAAACACAGCAAGGTAGACAAAGTACCTTGTTCTAGGAAGAAAAGTATAGTGCTAGGAAAAAAAGATGGTCATATGTTCTTCATGTAGAGCCTGGGCACAGACTGGGAGTGAATTATTACAAAATCTGAATGGATGGGTTTGGAATTGTGGTATGGCTTTTACTGAAGGGCTTAAATGTAGTACTTTTTTTGGGGGGGGGAGTTCGGTCATGGGGCCTGAACTCTGGGCCTGGGCACCGTCCCTCTTCAGCTCAAGGCTAGTGCTCTACCACTTAAGCCACAGCACCACTTCTGGCTTTTTTCTTTTTGCTTATGTGGTGCTGAGGAATCAAACCCAGGGCCTCAGGCATGCAAGGCAAGCGCTCTACCACTGAGCCACCTTCCCAGCCCTAAATGTAGTATTTAAGTGGCCAACTATCCCAGAATAGAGCTGATATCTCAGCTCTGATCACAAAGTATCTACAACAGAGCTTAAACTGTCCATATTGTGAATTTGTTGTCTTATAGTTTGATATTCTGACAGGGGTGGGGTGGGGGAGGGAAGGGGGAAAGTTGGGAACTCAGGAGCTTGCTCAGAAATTCCTTGTTCAGGTGGTGCTCTATCACTTGAGCCATACTTCCAGCCTTGCTTTGGGCTGGTTATTTTGGAGACAGGGTCTCCTAGGCTCCTCTGCTTGGCTACCTTCAAACCTTGATCCTCTAGATCTCAGCCTTCTGAGTATCTAGGATTATAAGCATGAGTCACTGGTGCCCAGCCAGAACATGGAAATGGCAAAATACAAAACTACATTTCTGAAAGCTTCAAACAAAAAAAATATTCTTTTTTATACTTTTTTATTGTAAAAATACTGTACAGAGGGGTTACAGTTACATGAGTAAGGTAATGAGTACATTTTTTTATCGAGCATTGTTGCCTCCTCCTTTGTTTTTCCCTTATCATCCCTTCCTTCCCCACTTTCCCAACTACTCCCCCCACCTCCCACTGAAGTTGTAAACTTCGTTTTCAACATAGTGTCTTGTATATCTCATTGTTAGAATGGGCCAACCTGTATCCTTATTTAAGCATTTTGTTTAAAAAAATAATATATTCTTAAACCAGGAATAAATACCATATAGGAAAAGAATAAAACTGCCCTAGAATGGTAGATGGGTTGGTTTTATGTTTCGTTTCCCAGGTAACAGGTGAAATCAGGATACTACTTTGATCAAACTAGGCTGAAAATAAAAAGCAACTTTGCCTACAATTTGCTGGTTTTATTTATAGCCATATTTTTTTCTATCTATTAAAATTTCCAGGAATTTGTTTTTTCTTTTTTTAAATTTTTATTTATTTTTTTATTGTAAAAATACTGTACAGAGGGGTTACAATTACATGGGCAAGATAATGAGTACATTTCTTATCAAGCATTGTAGCCTCCTCCAGGAATTTGTTTTTTCAAGGCTCTTCATTTACTTAGAAATGTTTATCTACCGCTCCCCTGTTTCCTCTCATAAGATGGGGGGCATATATTAAGAGTAGATTTCTTTTCAGAAGGTCTGCATATGTGTTTGTTTCCTTTCCACTACACTTAGCTATATTACATAAATAGAGATATGGCATAAGCCAAACACACTCTGATTTCAATCAACTAGCATCTCTATAGACACTGAGATATAAATATCCAATCAAATGAAATCAGCTCCACACTGAATTTCCACCTTGGGGGAACTATATTTCAAAGATCTCATTACTTTTGGCAGAAGAAGAAATTGGCTGCTTCTACATTAGTAAAGGTTGGACAGGTAGGGGAATAGAAACCAGGTCTTCTCAACTTAACTGAGACCGAAGAATCAAGTTCTCAAATGGCACCATGTACTGCGTTAACTTGAGAATTTAAGTTCACATTGTTTAGAGTTTGAGAAGGTCTTATCCACTTGGTCAGCTACTTCAGTTTCCATTTCCTTTTGCCAGATACTCCTTTGGCTGAGTATACAACAAGGTTGACTCTTGATTCAAGAAGAAAGGGAACTAAAAGAAAAAAAGGAGAGTAAATAGATACTAGTAGGAAGTAGGAGAAAAGGATGAAAATAAACATTTATTGAGAAGTCATTACAACCTGGCATTTTGTGTATTTTATCACATTTGTTGTCATAAAATCTTGGTAAACAGGTACTATGCCCATATTGTTGTTTTTTTAATTTTATTTTTATTGTGAAAATACCGTATAGAGGGGTTACAATTACATGGGGAAGATAATGAGTACATTTCTTATCAGGCATTGTTGCCTCCTCCTTTGTTTCCCCTTCCTATCCCTTCCCATCTCCCTCCACCCACAGCCAAAGTTGTAAAGTTCATTTTTCGACATAACGACTTGTACATCTCATTGTTGCAATGGGCCACCTGTATCCCTATTTAAATGGTTTGTTTTTTAATTATACCAACTTCAAATACAGTGAAAGCAGGGGTTATACTGTGTGGGAGGGACATACAAAACAACAAAGAAATTATCTTATAAATATGTTAGAAACAATTGCATGAAAGAAAAAACATTTGAATACTTATCTTGGGGTTCATTTCACCTAACATCAACTTATCTGACCTTTTCTGCTTGTCTCAGACATATACTAGTTATTGCAAATAAGGGAAACCATGAGGCCTATGTTTCTTTGGGCCTGGCTTACTTCACTTAATATAATTTTTTCCAAGTCTTTCCATTTCCTAACAAATGAGGCAACGTCATTCTTTCTGATGGAGGCATAGAATTCCATTGTGTATATATACCACATTGGGCATTTACCCAAATGATCACAAACAAGATCATACCAAAGCTACCAGCACAACTATGTTTATTCAGCATTATTTACCATAGCTAAGATATGGAACCAACCCAGATGCCCCTCAGTAGATGAATGGATCAAGAAAATGAGATATATGACTTTGAAAAACTTTATGACTGATTTTGGTTCTATCCCAAGTCTGTCTGACTCAATAGTCTTTCCAACATCCCATACTAACGGAAACATAGGGAAAGAAAGAAGAAACAAGTTTGAGAGGTCATGACACATTCACCTAGGGATCTATTGAGAAATTGGTTAAAGAAAGTGTGGGTTTTGAGGGATGAGGGTGAGGATAACAGATTAAGAAGTGCCTGTTTAAGAAGCTGTTTAAGAATGAAATACAAGGGTCAAGGAGATCAGCCAACCTTCCTGAAAGGCTAAACTGAAATTTTGGTAGTTTCAAAGAGCTTGGAATGAATTGTTATGGGAGAATATCAGAAGAGAAAAATCTTTTGGAAAAAGAGAAAGGAATCAAGGTTAGTTTGGTGCACAATAGCTTTATTCTGTCGGCTGTTTATTCAGGCGAACATTTTGGGAAGGCTATTTTGGGAATACAAGTCTGCAGATAATATACATGAATTGGATATCAGGGCAAGAGACATGACAGCAAGGTTTGGCATTTTAATCCATGGTTCTTGGCTAGGAGTATGGCTGAGTGTAGAATTCTTGCCTAAAATGCATGAGACCCTGGGTCTGATTCCTCAGTGCCACATGAATGAAAAAAAAATCTGTGGTTCTGAGTAAGGTCAACAGGGGAAAGAAGAGCCCAGAGAACTAAGACAATTCTGGGTTTTGTGTTAAGAATTACAACCGAGGGATAGGAGGTAGAGCGCTAACCAATGAGTACCACACATCGAGTGAATATCAATAACCCATTTCAATCACTTTTTGCTTCTCTCTGAGTCCAGTCACTATGATTAGTTAGTAACTTTTAACTACTTCCACTCTTGGTCTTTATTTTCCATTCTTAACACAAAAACCAAAATGGTCTTTCAAAAGTGTTAAGAGAGATCATGTCAATCTTGTTAAATTCTTTTTTAAAAAATACGTTTTTTATCATAAAAATACTGTACAGGGGGTTACAGTTACATGAGTAAGGTAATGAGTACATTTCCTATTGAACATTGTTGCCTCCTCCTTTGTTTTTCCCCTACCATCCCTTCCTTCCCACCTCCCTACCTCCCCACCCCCACCAAAGTTGTAAAGTTTGCTTTCAACATAGTATCTTGTACATCTCATTGTTACAATGGGTCAAACCTGTATCCCTAGTTAAGCATTTTGTTTTTTCCCTTCCCCTCCCCAAATTAGACAAGTGTATATACAAGATGCAGGGTACCAGAATCAAATACAGTGAAAAGAGGGGTTATACAGTTGAGGAGGAACATATCAAAGAAACAAAAAAAATTACATAGTGCATTATAAGTGCTTCTTACACATACGTACATCTTATTTGGTCATATGTACGTAGCTTTTGACCTTTTCAGTTTGTCTTAAACTTATACTAGTTATTGCAAATAAGAGAAACCATGGGACCTATGTTTCTTTGGGCCTGGCTTCCTTCACTTAATATAATTTTTTCCAAGTCTTTCCATTTCCTTACAAATGGGGCAATGACATTCTTTCTGATGGAGGCAGAGAATTCCAGTGTGTGTGTGCATCTATCTATCTATCTATCTATCTATCTATCTATCTATCTATCTATCTATCTATCTATCTATATCACATTTTCTTGATCCATTTATCTACTGAGGGGCATCTGGGTTGGTTCCATATCTTAGCCATGGTAAATAATGCTGTGATTACCATAGTTGTGCTGTTTGGTCTTGTTTGTGATCATTTGGGTAAACACCTAAAAGTGGGATTGCTGGGTCACAGGAGAGCTCTATGTGGAGTCTTTTGAGGAAACTCCATAGGAATACTTCATTTTAAGCCTATTGTTCTTGTATAATGATTACTAATTTCATCTCTGGCTCTCAAAATGTTCTTGTTTAGTCAAGTATTGGTGGCTCACACCTGTAATCCTATTTACTCCAGATACTGAGATCTAAGGATGTTGGTTCAAAGCCAGCCCAGCAGAAAGTCTGTGAGACTCTTATCTCCAATTAACCTCAGAAAGCTAGAACTAGAGATGTGGCCTAACAGGTAGAGCACTAAATTTGAGAACAAAGCTCAGGGAAAGCACCCAGGCCCTGAGTTCAAGCCCCAGGATTGCACAAAATTCTCATTTGTATGATATGATTAAATTTTCTTCCACATGACAAGATCTTCTATGATGAGGTTCCCTAACTACATCTTTCATCTTGGTCTGCTATCCTTTGACTTTTCCATTTCAGGTCTACTGGCCTTCCAGTTCCTGGAAAGAAAGAATCACACATGATCACAGCTTAGAGATCTGCAGCTGCTAGTCTAATCAGGGATCTGGGGCTATGGTCTAGGCCAGGCTCTTTTTGGAATGTTCTTGATTTATGTAGGTGCATAGCCTGCCCCTCTGTTCCTTCATACCTGCTCAAATGTTATTAGAAAAGCTTCTGTGCCTTCTACGTCTTCTCCTGTGTTGCAAAAGCTGGAAGTTAGGGTTTCATTGCCAGTAGAAAGGCATCAGCATCTTCCAGGGGAGGTACTCTCACAAAACCACCAGAAAGAGAGAAACTTCTGTTTTTGGTAGTGTCTGCAGCAGAACTCTCTTGCGGCCACAGAGGATGTTCTAGCACGCCTCATGCTGTGGTGTCAGGGACAGTTGGCTGCTGAGTGCCTTGGCAGAGTGTCAGAAGTCATAGGCAGGGGCACAGCAGTACAGGCATAGAGCCTTTGAGTGGCAGTATAGGCCTTCATGAAATGTCACCCAGACTGCCCCAGATCTCTGTCGGAGTGCTGGGTTGTAAAGCAGACACGGGTGGGCTCCATTGTTCTGTCAAAATTCATATGTTGAAGTCCTAACCCTTGGTATCTCAAAATGTGACTTGTTTGGAGATAGTCTTTAGAGAAGCAATTAAGTTAAATGTGGTCATTAGCTTGTGCCCTAACTCACTATAGCTGAAATCTTTCAAAGAAGAAAGAACATGGACATAAATGTGTATAGAGGGAAGACCAGATAATGTCTATCCAGCTATCTGGGTACCATTAATGACTTAGTCAAATTGATATGTAAAATTAACTATCAGACACTACAGAGCCAAGAAAATGAGTATTTGTGAGGACACTTCTGGGTGAGATTCACATTTAAAGCAACATATGGAAGGAAATAGATTTCCTTCCCCAAAGGTAGGTAGGCCTCAGCCAATAGCGTACATCTCTATTTCTCCCCACTGCAGTCTTTTTAACACTTGTTAGATAATACTTATTGCATTAAGTCCCTAAGTATCTAAAGTGTTTTCTTCTTTTCTGACTAAGCTCTGGCTGGCCCAGTGTTGGCTACCCAGGAACATGAGCCCAGTTGCTAGAGATTTTTGATCCATCTGTTACTATGAGCAGCTGGAATGGTTGTTTGTTTAGTAGACTAAAACCTAGACTTACCAGTGGCTTACTTTAATGAAGTTAAAGTGTTACCACTTCTTTGGGTAATGGAAAAGCAGGAATACAAAAACCTTAGAGAGCAAGTAGGGATATATGCTTCAGGTGGGACCCTTCTTTGTGTCCCTACAAAGACCCAGAGCATTAACAAACATGCCAGTGAGGGAAAGAAAACCATTTCCAAAAGCTTTGGTGTCTGTCTCCTGCAGGCTGCAGAAGAAAGTGACAGATTCCACCAGTGTATATAAATGCACTCCCTCAATGGCTGAGCCACGTGGCAGCATCTAAATTCCTGGGATACAGGGGGCCCAGTAATGAAATGGTCAACAAGGATGGAGCAGGAATCACTATGCTGTGCCTCAGTGTGAATGTTGATCCGTATTTTTAATTTTTATTTGTTCAATTAATTAGTTTTTGGGTGGTACAGGAGGTTTGAACTGAGGGTCTCATATTTGTGAGTTGGGCACTATAGTTCAAAAATAACATTTCCAGTACTGTTTTTTTTTTTTTGACCGGTTAGTTTTAGGATAGGCTCTTGCTTCTTGCCTGGGCATACACCTTAGTCATGTTCCCTCTATTTTAGGCTTTCTGAAACTGCTATTTTTTTTTTATCGGTTTGTGCCATTGCATATGGTTTCTCTTTGTTGAAATGAAATTGTGATCTTCTCAGCTGCCCAAGTAGCAAGGGTTATAGGCATGAGCTACTGGCACCAGGCTATTTTAATTTTGAGACCAAGTCTTGTTCAGGCTGGCTTTGAACTTGACATCTTTCTGCCTCAGTCTTCTGGATGCCAGGATCACCACATCTTCCTATGTGCTTCCACCATACCTTTCTTTCTTTTTTTTTTTTAGCACTAATTAATGTCAGTATTTATTTATTTTTATTGTGAAAATACTGTACAGAGGGGTTATAATTACATGGGCAAGATAATGAGTACATTTCTTATCAAGCATTGTAGCCTCCTCCTTTGTTTCTCCTCCCCATCCCTTCCCATCTTCCTCCTGATCCCCCACCCATTCCCCCTCCCCCCCACCAAAGTTGTAAAGTTTGTTTTCAACATAACGACTTGTACATCTCATTGTTGCAATGGGTCCACCTATATCCCTATTTAAACTATTTGTTTTTTCCCTTCCCCTCCCCAAATTATAACAACATCAAATACAGTGAAAGCAGGGGTTATACTGTGGGGGAGGGACATATAAAGCAACAAAGTAATAATCTTATAAATGTGTTAGAAACAATCATATGAAAGTAAAAAAAATTTGAATACATCTATTAGGGTTCATTTCCCTAACATCAACTTATCTGACCTTTTCTGCTTGATTCAGACATATACTAATTATTGCAAATAAGGGAAACCATGGGACCTATGTTTCTTTGGGCCTGGCTTACTTCACTTAATATAATTTTTTCCAAGCCTTTCCATTTCCTAACAAATGGGGCAATGTCATTCTTTCTGATGGAGGCATCTTGATTAGTGTCTTTAGAATTGGTAGATGGGCAGCCAAGTGAACTTGAAATATAACCAGAAAAAATTTCAATCTGAGCCACAGGCAGTAATATTGTTAACCTGGGATCATGGTAGAGAGTTGTGTCCTTTCTCTCTAATCCCTGATATGAGCTGCTTCAGAGACCTGGTGCTTTTGAGTGAGAGAGAGTCTGAGCCTTCCATGAAAGGTTCTTGTGACATTATCCCAGTTGTATAATGGAAGTATTCCTCCAATATAAGCACCTTCACCCACAAGTCCTCATGACATTAAATTAAGAAAGGAGAACTAGTCTTTTTTGGAGTTATAGCCAGGAAAGTTGAAGTAATCCAGAATTCACTCATGATTCACTCTGGTCATGATGGATCAGAGAGTGGGGGTTTATGGAGTTGGGTGGTCAATGTAGTTTTGGTCTAATTCCATTTTAAAATGGTCATAGAAGCATTTGGATTTGCCTTAATGTTTTCAAAGAATGTGTGGATGTATGATTGAAATACCCTTATTGATAACTGGCAAATAAGGGAAACTATGGGACCTATGTTTCTTTCTGCCTGTCTTACTTTACTTAATATATATTTTTTCCAAATCTTTCTATTTCCTAGCAAATGGGGCAATGTCATTCTTTCTGATGGAGGCAGAGAATTCCATTGTGTATATATATCACATTTTCCTGATCCATTCATCTACTGAGGGGCATCTGGGTTGGTTCCATATCTTAGCTATGGTACATAATGCTGCAATAAACATAGTTGTGCTGGTAGCTTTAGTATGGTCTTGTTTGTGATCATTTGGGTAAATGCCCAAAAGTGGGATTGCTAGGTCATAGGGGGGCTCTAAGTGGAGTCTTTTGAGGAACCTCCATACTGCTTTCCAAAGTAGCTGAACAAGTTTACATTCCCACCAACAATGCAGTAGGGTTCCCTTCTGTCCACATCCCCTCCAGCATCTGTTGTTATTAGAGTTCTTGAATTTAGCCATTCTAACTGGAGTGAGGTGGACTCTCAATGTTGTTTTGATTTGAATTTCTTTTATGGCTAGGGAGGTTGAGCATTTCTTCATGTGTCTGATAGGTGGCAGAAATTCCATGTTGGTTTCCTGATTAATGAGCTGTGGGCTATTAAAGTAAGAAGGTTTAAGCAGAAGCCTTTGGACAGTCCTCTTCCTACCAATAGTAAAATGAAATCTGGTGCCACACATCTAGATAAACTGCAAAAATTAGTATCATGTCACCATTAGAGACTGGAAAGATACTCAGCTTGCCTGTTGTCCTGGCCAGAAGGCAGCTGAATTGTGGAGAACAACTACATATCTTAAAAAAAAATAATCAGGCATGATTCAACCTGGGCCACCTGTTCATCCAACTGACTTAGGTTCAGGACTATATCTGCTTCATTATGTCATGGTGCAGAGTATGGTGAGTGCTGCAAGCAATTTCAGATCTCCCCAGCTCCTAATGCATAGCTGTGATCAAATGCTGTTTTGGATCTATGGTCAGGCATTCGGTGTCAACCTGGGCTCAGTAGTAAGCCAAATGCTTACTACTGAGTATATTTGTTTTTTGTTTTGTTTTTTTGTTTTGGGTCCAGTCGTGGGGCCTGAACTCTGGGCCTAGTTGCTGTCCCTCAGCTCTTTAGCTCAAGGCTAGCGCTCTACCACTGGAGCCACAGCGCCACTTCTGGCTTTTTTCTTTTTGCTTATGTGGTGCTGAGGAATCGAACCCAGGGCCTCAGGCATGCAAGGCAAGCGCTCTACCACTGAGCCACCTTCCCAGCCCCAAGAGTAGATATTTGGAAAAGAGAACATGGCTTTACTCTTGAGGTTCTGTGTTGTTATTGCTGGCCAGAGATGGCTGGTCTTTATCTGCCACAGGCACTATAAGGGGCACTGGCTTTTCTAAATTATGGCAGCAGGGGGTGGGGTGGGGTTGGGGGCGGATCTAAGTGGCTGACCAGCTTTCACTAATTGGACTAACTGAAGAGTATTCTTAGGCTCTCAGGCCAGTTTACATCTGCTATGTTGGTAGGTTTCTTGACAAATGAGTCAGAGTAACACACTTAAGGGGCGGAAGAGTTGAGCATGACCTTATATCCCAATTTGCTCAGGCCAGTCCTAGATTCTGAAAGATAAAATCTTAACCAACAAAGACTTCACTCATGTTTTATTCTTCCTGGACAGACCCTTTTATTCCTATATAAGTTTTCATGATTTGACTTTCCTGGGGAAAAAGCCCATGACTTTCTTTGTTTTAGAGCTCGAATATACTGCTCTCATAGATCTTTTATTTCCTGGGGAATATGTGTCCTCTTTTGAATGTATGATATCAGCTCCTATTTCAAATAGCCTGTTTCTTTTCTTTGCTTTTTTCTGGTCCTGGGGCCGGGATGCTGTCTGTGAACCTCTCTATGTTTAAGGTTAGCGCTCTACCACTTGAGCCATAGCGCCACTTCTGGCTTTTTCTGCTTATGTGGTACTAAGGAATCGAACCCAGGGCTTCACGCACGCTAGGCAAGCACTCTACCACTAAACCACATTCCCAGCCCTCTTTTCTTTTGGAGACAGGATCCAGATGGTAGTCTAGGCTGTCCTTGAGCTAGTCCTCTTGGCTCGGTCTATCAGTGTTGGGGTGACATGCATGCACCATCACATCTGGCTCTTAGGTAGTCTATTTGGAACGTACCTAAGTTTTCATGGCAAAATCCAAGCCCATCATCCTGTTCAGGTCTCACTTCACTGTCTGGGGCCTTCTCCTTGGGTGCCTTAAAGGTGATTCTGGGAGGATTCCTGGTTTCTGTTTATATAAGAAAGAAATGCTGATATACTAAGAGTGTGGTGGCCAATGTCTGAAGCAGAGGCTCACACGTCCCCTTTTCCTTCCTGAAAAGCAATTTCCACAAAGAGCCCTAAGTTTAGGTTCCACATCTGGGGTTTTATGTTTCCATAACAATCCTGACCCCACCATTTCCACTAGAGGCTTTTTGAAGTCTAAGGCATGGGATGTCTTGGGAAGAGATTTAATGACCCAATTTGTTGGTATTCTTGTTATAGTCACAGTGGAAACATATATTGCTAGTTTCCAGAACAAAGGACATAGTAGTAGTGGAGGCTAGAGATGGGGAGACTGAAAGAAGAGAAGGAAGTAGAAACTGACTCAGTAGGAGTCTGAGAAACTCCTTGAATACAATTTCATGCCATAATAGCATTTTACCAGTGATCAGATTAATGATGACGATGATAATAATCACCATCATCATCATCAACGTCATCATCATCCTTATCCACCAGGTATATTGCAAACAGTGAAATGACTAGGGTTTAGCCCCATCAACAGTCATTTGAAAGTCCTTAGTAGCATCCTCTCTTTTCTCTTTCCACAAATCTCCATCTTTTTCTACACTTAAAATCACTTACATGTTGGCAGGTAAGAGAAATGATGGAAGCACATGGTTTCACTTCCCTTCATGTTGGCAGGTAAGTGAAGTGATCGAGGCACCTTGCTTGACTTCCCTTCCGAAGGGTGACAAGGGGCTGGTGCCACCACAAAGGGAAGAGCTGGCCTAGACATTGAAACAGATGCCTCAGTGGGCTTGGTCAAAGGTTTGTTAAGTGTACAGCAAACTGAATTAAAGGGGGAGTTTTGAAACCACCCTTCATGAGATGACCCCAACCTGTCTGTCAAAGTGATGAGGGAGCATCCCACCTGGAGGCAGGGTTAAGGTGTCCTCAGCCCTCTCGCAAGAGTTAGGCTGGCTTTGACTCTTGGATATATTTTATCCTCTGGGTCCTGGACACATTGTGATTCTATTTCTGTGTGAAGTGCTAATAAGAAGAGTGAAGAGAATCAAAGAATATATACTGTGTGTGTGTATGTGTGTATTTGTGTAATGACACTCACTAAATGGTGGACAAGAACGAAATGAATGGAAGTGTGACGGAGGGGGTAAGTTTGTTTAGAGTACACTGCATATGAATGGAAATAGCACAGTGGAATATGTTTATCTTGTAAATACATGTTAACTTGAAAAGAATCAAGAAGACCATCAGTGCTAGGAGCAGATCTATCTTCACTGTGAGATGCTGAGTATCTTGAGGAGAAAGTAAACTTCGTTTATCCCCTTAAACTATCCTATGCCAAATGGCAAAAGAAGTCATTAATATTCACTTGAATTATCTCAGATCAAAAGTCCATATTCCTCCCTAAATGCATTTTTCCCCATTGGCTGCTTTCTTCACTGATTGATAGCCATACAGGTCTTTTCCCATTCATCAACAAACATCGCTGAGTCTTCCTGCATGCTGTTCCCTGTTCTGGCATTCTTTCCCTTTTCCTCTTTGCTTAGTCTGAGCTTAAATGTTGCTTGCTTTCACCAGGACCTACCTTCCATCATTTCAATCTGAGTTTATTTGTGAGATTAGTTATTTAATTCATGTATTTTATATTACTGGATCAAAGACTTCAGAATACCTGCTTTTGTCTGCTTTTGTCACATGGTTACATCATTGCACATGGTGTTTGTAAAAAGCCAAGTACTAATCTGTTGGGAGAACAAATGTAGTAATTTTGAATCCTGGTAGCTCAGCAGCAAGCATAGTGTCTTGAAGAAGAGCAACAGAGGTCAACCAGTGGTTGTATGGAATTCTTGGTCATCTGTATCTCTGAGCATGACAATGTCCCTTCCCACCATCTGACTTTATTTTCATGGCTGTACAAGAATCCTGAAGACTCAGCTTAGTTGTCTGAGGGAGGAGTCCCTTGGCAAAGGTCCTGAACAGGAGTCAGGGTCCTAGGCTATAGTTCCACTGTAGTTCTCATTAGACTATGAATAGGAGTAAGGCATGAAACTGGAGTCAGAGGTCCACCTTGGGGGCCAAATGTCTTGGTTGGACAGCCCCATCTATCAACAGAGCATGATTCAGTCCAGTCATATACCAAGGTTCCAGAAGTACTGGGAACAATGCCCTCCTGTTCCCAGACCCTTGTATTTGTGAACTGGCTGCTTCTGCTGGCATTCTTTGCTCTCCTTGCCCACTTGCAAACACACACCCACCTTTTCACACCTGATCTAACCACTTTTGCGGACCTTTCCAGAAGTTATTATCTTTTCTAACTTTCCCAAGACTGGCAAATCAGCTACTGAACCTGCTCCTCTCTGTGTCCAGAAAGGAATTCAGTTATCATTCTTAGAAGCACTACTGAGGGGATTTTCCTACATACACATGGCTTAGTTCTTTTTTTTAATGCTCTTGTGTGAAGGAGTAAGTGGGAAAAATCAGTGTTTCTCTTTTGGAATGTTGAATAAGAGGGATAGTTAGGCTTGCTCATTATTTCTGCCATGTAGGGCTTGGTACTTCCCAGGTGCTTAATTAGTGCATGACTATACCTTGTAAATAAAGTGAATGATACATTATAGCCATGCCATCTGGCATGGGAGCTTACAGGTAGAGCCTTCCTGGATTAGAATCTGGTTTCCTTTACTACTAGCTTCAGGACTTAAGGAATGTTACTGCTGTGGTTTGGGAGTGGTTTGAAGTGTCCTCCAAGGACCTATGGTGATTAAAAGCTTGGTCATTGGGCAGTATGGTAAAACCTTTAAGAGGTAGTGTTGAGTAGGAGGTCCTTAACTGAACTGGATGCTTGCCTTGCAAAGGAATTTGGGAGTTTCAGTCCTTCTCTGCTTCCTCTTGCAGAAGGATGGTTAAACAGGCCTTTGATGTGTTTCTCTCTCTCTTTTCTATCTTTCCTTTCTTTCTTTCTCTCTTTTTCTTCTCTTGTATATCCCTCTTACCTTGTTGCTCTTATTTTTTTCTGCCCATTTGCAAGTTCTGACATCACGATTCCTTTCTGGAACTGAACTATATACTGACGGAAATTTCTGATCTTGAAGACAAAATATTTGGACAGAAAAAGAGGGAAAAATAGAGAAAAAATGATCAAGGAAATGTAAAAAAAAACTGTAATAAATTCAGGATTTTTAATTGAAAGACCAAATTTATGTCTGATAGGCATGAAGGAAGGAGAAGAGGTTAGCTAAAGCCATGGCAAGTATATTCAACAGAGTAACAATGGAAAACTTACCAAATTCTGAAAGAGAAGTTCATCCAGATACAGTATGCTTTTAGAACACCCAACAAACCAGACCAGAAAATAATCTCTACATTGACAACTATAAAAAAAACTAAAGAAATTGAGCAGGAAACCATAAAGTGGAAAGACCTCTTCCCATGTCCATGAATTGGCAGAATTAATACCGTGAGAAATCATTTTGCCAAAAGGTGATCTACAAATTCAATGCAATACCCATTAGGATCCTAATGTTATTCTTCACAGAGGTAGAGAAATCTAATCCTAATTTCTTTTAAAAATTTATTTTATTTTATTTTATTGTGAAAATACTGTACAGAGGGGTTACAATTACATGGGCAAGATAATGACTACATTTCTTATCAAGCATTGTAGCCTCCTCCTTTGTTTCCCCTTCCCATCCCTTCCCATTCTCCCGGAGTCCCCCAACCCAATCCTCCCTGCCCTCCCCCCGCCCCAGGCTGCTCTTAAACTAGTGATCCTCCTGCTTCAGTCCCCTGGACTCTAGGATTAAGATTGTCTTTTAACAGATAACTATATATATATTTCTAGTTTTCTGCACACATGCGTGCATACACGCACAAACACACACACATCCATGGTTTATTCCATGCAGAATCCATAATATCTCAACATAATAAGAAATCGTATTACCAAAGTCTCCTTTAATGATTTCAAATTTAGAATAAAAATCAAACTCCTTACTATGGCTTCTAAGGTAGGTAGATTTGACCTCTGTCTACCTCTGACCTCAACTTTCAGATACTATTGTTTCTCTTTTCTTTTCTTTTTCCTTCCTTCCTTCCTTCCTTCCTTCCTTCCTTCCTTCCTTCCTTCCTTCCTTCCTCCCTCCCTCCCTCCCTTCCTTCCTTCTTCCTCTCTCCCTTTCTTTCCTTTCTCCCTTTCTTTCCTTTCTCTCTTTCTTTCTTTCTTTCTTTCTTTCTTTCTTTCTTTCTTTCTTTCTTTCTTTCTTTCTTTCTTTCTTTTTCTTTCTTTCTTTCTTTCCTTCCTTCCTCCTTCCTTCCTTCCTCCTTCCTTCCTTCCTTCCTTCCTTCCTTTCTTCCTTCCTTCCTTCCTTTCTTTCTTTCTTTCTTTCTTTCTTTCTTTCTTTCTTTCTTTCTTTCTTTCTTTCTTTCTTTCTTTCTTTCGTTCTTTCTTTCGTTCTTTCTTTCTTAATCCAGGATGATTGGTGGTCCTCAGGCAGGTAGAACAGAAGCCAAGTAGGCTATCATGTAGATGAGAGTCTAGTCATTCAAAGGAGAAATTGTTGGGTAAAGGACTAGGCAGAAAGTATGATAGCTGGAGATTTTCAGGGAATGAGACTCAGAAAGAAGGGATAGAGTAGAATCAGAGGGAGAAGTTGGGTGAATCCATGGAAGAAGCCCAACGTTGTTAAAGATACAGATATTAATGTATTCATTTCTCGTTCCTTCTCTGCATTCCCAGATCCTGCTTAGTGTATTGGTTCAAGAGGAAGTAAGCTTCCATAGAAGATTGCAGTTGAAGTCGCAATTACGTCAGGTCTTGGAAATAAGGTCCTTTAAAAAATATTTTTATTTTTTGCCATTCCAGGGGCTTGAAATCCTGGCCTGGTTGCTGTCCCTGAGCTTCTTTGTGCTCAAGAATTATACTGTACCACCTGAGCCACAACACCACTTCTGGCTTTTTCTGAGTAGTTTATTGGAGATAAGAGTCTCATGGACTTTCCTGCCTGGGCTGGTTTACAGCCAGGATTAGGATTACAGGTCTGAACTATTGGTGGCAACAATAAGGTCATTTTGAAAACAAATTGCCCTTGTATGTGAGCCTAAGAGTGGTAGAGTACAAAGAATATGAGTGTTTTCAAATTCCAGTTTTTTCTGCTTTTTAGGTATGGACTTGCCTGTTCCCTTTTAACTCTGGGAAAGAGCATCTGTAAAAACAAGAGTGCTTTCATCTCTCCTGGATGCTGTGAATTGGGTCACAATGATTTCATCTCAGTGTTCTTATTGTTGAAAAAGCTAGAAGACTAAAAAGTACCTTTCTTTGACTTTTTAGAGTTCAAGATGTAAAACTGGCTTTTCTAATTGTAAAATTTGCCACTTGTATAAAATCTAAAGAAAAGTTAAAGGTAAAATAGAGGTTCTTTTCCTATGAAGGAAGTTGTAGAACATGTGGTATTTTTACCCATGATTTTAGAGTTCACCCTCTAGTATTCTGAGGGGCAGACAAGGAGTGATGCTGTCCACAGCTGCTTGATATGACTTCTAATTAATTACAGATTGGAGTGTCTAGTCTCCAGGTTCCCGAGTGAGAGAATCAGTTGGCAGGGCAGTGGTTTTTGCTTCTATAATGACAGTGACAGTTTTAGATTGAGTCACTCCCATGGTCAACTAGTTGTTTTTCTCTGGGGATTTGATGATTCCAGGAGGGCCTGTCTGGAATCTGATCCTTAAGCCCTTTTGGTGAACTTGAAAAGGCCAGAGTCTTGGAATTTAATCCCTTCCTGAATGAAATCCTCAAAGTAGTTCCTATTTCATGCACTGAAGAAGGGACCCACAGAAAGGTAAGAGGAGTGTTGCCTGAACAAGGCCGGGTTTCTCACTGTGAAGAAGCTTCACAGTGCCATGTGGAATTTAACCTGGTAAATGCACAGAGGACCTAGGTTCAGACCTTGATTTTTCCATTTTGGTACCAAATATCCTAGGACTAAGTGGGCTGGGATACTGATCATGCTAACTGTTCTGAAGAGAAGGATTTATGAAACCAAATGTTGGTTTAACATTTTACAATCACTAATAAGTACTGCTCAGAAGACCAAATGCATCTTACATGTGATGGAGCTGGGATACGGACTCATGCTGACGGGGTTCTGAAGAGAAGGATTCATGAAATGAACACGTTGGTTTAATATTTTACAATACTTTATTCATACTGCCAAGAAGGTCAAATGCAGGTAAATATCCTACGTGTGGCAGAGCTGGCATACTGACGCATGCTGACTGAGTTCTGAAGAGGAAGATTTATGAAATCAAAATATTGGTTTAATATTTAACAACAATTTATATGTACAGCCAAGTAGACCACATCCAAGTATTAACCTGACTAACACTTCTCTTGATTATGTTCTACTCACTTTTCCTAAGGCCGTTCAGTGAGTGGGCAGTGAAAGTAAAGGAAGGGCCACAATACAGGAGAATGTGTTCCTGGAGCAGACAAATCAAGGCTCTTACCTCCTTCCTTCACGGACAGTGCTGGAATGGACTCACCAAAGTAGAGTCTATCCACTCCTCCTTGTCCTGCTTCTAAGGAGAACACTTCCCTTCTGGCTCTAAACATGGAAGGGCGGATAGATGGGGGTGGGACTGCAATGGAACCATAGATTATACCTCCTTAGCTAATCTGCCAACAAGAGAACTAATCAGGAGAGTTTGCTCCTCAAACAGGACTTTGTTCTCATTTCTGTCTAACTCTCACTATCTTTAAAAAAGTGCAATTGCAGAGCAAAGGTCAGCCTTTATATTGAACCAAAGGGGAAACTGTTAGATGAGGGATTGTATTTTACACGACATCTTGTGCTTTTTTTTTTTTTTTTTGGCATTCAGGAGTAACCTTGGGGAATTTGGTTGGTATCAAAGATTAAAAACTATTCTGCACAAATGATGAAAGCAAGGGCAATTTAAAGTGAAGACACTGCTCTGTCCTTTCTACCTCACGCCATCAACTAAAGCCAGAAAAATGATCTAGGGATTAGGGAGAAGGTGTGCTAGGAATGAGGAACCTAACAAGATGCATGAAACACAGAAAGGGATGGTGGTGAGAACTTCCAAACCTGCAGGATTTGTCAGGGCTGTGACCTCCTCACTAGTGTTCCAAGATTCTCCATAAAACCTACACATCACATCTACTACCTAACTGATGCTTTGGAAGTACAAGGAAAAGTATACTGAACTTCAGGTGTGGATTTATGTGAGGTAGCAGATATAATAAGATGCAGAAGGGAAGATACAGAGGAGTACAAGAATTCTTTTTTTTTTTTTTAGTATAGGAATTCTATGAAAGTAGAGATTTCGATCAAGCAATGTCCAGGAATACCATGTTTCTAGGAATTTTCAGCAATCTTAGATCCACGTGGATCTAGCTAGTTGGATCCACTTTGATTGAAATCTGAAAGGTCAGATTTATCCAGATTTATTTAAATCTGAAAGCTGAAGAGTTTTAGGTAGTCACTATCCATCAATAAAGAACGCTAAGTTCTGACTTCATGGAGCAGATGTCAATACATGAGAATATAATTCACAACATTGCCTTATGCACAGGGAGCAGATATTTCTGTCTCATTATATTCCTCTTGTCCTCTTGAAAGGTGATCCTAAATTAGCTTTCCAGAATTGAAGGTGATAGTTTTTCCTGTACTGTTTCTTAGACTCTCTCACCCCACAAAGTCTGACCGGGTAATGGGGTCTTGTAACTACTCTATTCCCTGTGATCCCTCTCAATGTACATATCTTGAGGTTAATTCACATTTCTTCATCTTTAAAAGAAATCAGAAATACCTCAACTCTGTTGTTCTGAAGTCTTAAAAGAATTTTGATGGAGAAAAACAAAACTCCATCCTAATGTTGATTGTAGACTTTGATGAAAGGCCTTTCTTTTGTAAAGGAGAAAATTTTCTTCCAATTGAAAAAAAATCAGACCCATAAGCTCCAGTTACCCAGCTTCCTGTCTGATGCCTACTTGAAGCTTCTGTGGCAGCTCACTCAGGTTATAAACAATTCCTAGTTATAAAAGAGAGCAACGCTGAGTGGGGGGAATATGAATAGTTGAAGAAATATGTGTGTTCTCTGGAAGTTTTGTGGCTTCCAGATGCTTCCCCTGAAAGGGTGGACTGGTGTATTTGACACTAGAAATTTTTTTTTTTTGCCAGTCCTGGGGCTTAAACTCTGGGCCTGCACACTATCCCTGAACTTTTGTGTTCAAGGCTGGCCACTACCATTTGAAACACAACTTTACTTACGGCTTTTTGTGATTAGGGGTGAGTCTCACAGATTTTTCTGCCTGGGCTGGCTTTGAATTTCACTGCTCAGATCTTAGCTTTTTGAGTAGCTAAGATTATAAGTGTAAACCACTGGCACCTAGCTTAGAATTCTAAAGCTTTTAAGTGCCCCAGAGCCACAAATTCTTTTTTCTTTCAGTAGTGGGGTTTGAACTCTGGTATCCAACCTACTAGGATAGCTCTTTGCCCTTTGAGCCACAGCTCCAGCTTTGCTTTTTGCTGGTTATTTTAGAGAAGAAATCTAGTAAATATTTCTGCCCTCAGCTGGCTTTGAACCATAGTCCTCCATACTCCAGCCTCCTGAGGAGCAAGTATTAGAGATGTGAGTCATGGTCACTTTGCTACAGCCAAATATTATTATTTATTAGAAAGGACTTTGTAGACAAAAGGGAAGCTTTCAAGTGCGTTTTAACTTCAGAAATAGAAGTGGCATGATTTTTTAAAATAGGAAATAAAACTTAGTGAATCATAGCAGCATTTTCCCCAATAGGTAAAAGCAACTCAAATTTCCATCAACCAAAATATGATATATTAGAGTGAAAGATTCACCAGAGAAAGGAAGCAAATGCTGATACCTGCTACAAGCCTGGACCTTGAAGGGGTATGATTCCTCTTAGATAAGATGAGCAGAGTAGGCAAATTCATAGAGGCAGAAAGTAGAAAGAAGGCTGAGGGCCTGGGAGGAGGAGGAGGAAGGAACAGAGAGTGATTATTGAATGGGTAGAGCATGTCCATTTTGCGAGAGATAAAGTTCTGGAGAAGGACGATCACAATGATTTCCTGACAGTGTGCATGAGCCTGAGGCCACTGACTAATGTGTTTAAAAAATAGTTAAAATGCTAAATTTTAGGTCATGTATATTTTACCAGAATAAAAAAGCTTATATTGTGTTATTTGCAAAAAATGTATTTAAGTTATATTTTCAAGAGCATACTCATGAAAATAGGATTCTGTGGTTTGGATTAACTAAGGATAAATCACCTTAACCATAGAAAGTCTCTGGGAAGGCCTACGTTGGAAATTATCTAATTTAGTTTAATCCAGCCCTTTTAAAAAAAAAAGATAAACAGAATAAGTTTATTTGAAAGAAAGTAAAATCAGAAGACTTCCCAAGTGGAGAGAAGATTTCCCTGTCACTGTTAGATTATTTGGACTTTGCCAGAAAACCACGCAGACATCCAGGTACAAAGAATAAAGAAGGGTTTATTGCCGGCAAGACCCCTTCTCACAAGGGAGAAGTGAGAAGAAGCACCGGCTATTGTCTGGGGTGACTTATATAACCTAGAGGGGTTAGGAGGGGCTAGAAGGGGCTAGGAGGCAGAGACCCTGGTGTGGACGTGAGGGCCAGGGGCTTCATCATGGCGGACTAGGATTTATGGCTGCTGTCCAAATAGTAGATAAGGGGCCCTGCAGCTGCCCAGACCTGAAGGTCACTCCAAGGGGCTCTTGTTGCCTTATATGGTGGTAGCTGCCCCAGAGAAGTGCCATCCCAAGGTAAATGGGGTTGGAGGCTGATTATTTACTGCCTTTACTACGTGGGCCTGGTGTTGCCTGGGAAGGGAGCATGCTAAACTGTGGAGAGGGGAAGGAGTGTACTAAGCTATGGGAAGGGAGCTCATTTTGCTAAATAGTCACCCTTGAGGGAAACTAGAAGCTGGATTCCTTATCTGTTCCCAACCAGATATTTGGCCCTTAGTCCCCTCCTTCTTGGGGATGTATCTTTGGTTTGATTTGTTAAGCATCATCACTCACTGCCGAATTGGATGTAAGTTTCTGTCAGGCTGGACCCCTCCTATCCTAGGTGGATGTGAGAGGTCTTACCTTCTGCTTTTGTGTCTGATCTAAGCACATGTGCCCAATGTGGAACCTGAAGCTCCAGGCAGGAACAAAAGGGTGCTTTATGTTTTCTCTGTGTCTCCTGCCATGTGGGCCTGTGTCCCAGTTGCCTTCTATCCCTCACTGCCTAACTGGGTTCAAATAACTGGGTTAACCCTCTCAGATATCACTCTAACTGCTTTTAGGGGATGAAGGTTGATGACTGCTGAAAGGAGCAAGTGGGCAAGGCAGTTCGGGGCTCCCTGACTGTTTGGGGCTCAGTCTACTGTAACCCAGCCTTTCACACATGTGTTTGGATTTAGGGATCTTCTTTTCTTAGTGATCCCTTAATTGTTCTGAAAGCAATGGGTGGTTTTCTTCATGAACTTTAGAAACTCACTTTTCTGTAGGTGTTCTGAATGGACTTTGTGATTAGCCATTATAATAGACAATTGTTTTGTGCTTTGTAATTCTAATACAGAGACCCTAAGTAAAAAGCTGACTACTTGAAAAGAAGTTGTTTGGATTTGTTGATCATGAAGGGAGTATTTTCATCCCTGGATGTACTCCCACGTAGCTGGGATGATGTGTGTGTCAGATCACACCTGGCTTACTAATTGAGATGGGGAGCTGGGAGTCTCATTAATTATTTGCTGGAGCTGGCCTCAAACCATGATCTCCCATCTGCCTTTCAAGTAGCTGGGATTACAGATGTGAATCATTGCACAGAACCCTATGTCTAGTAGCTATTATTCATGCTTAGATGTCCCTTGTAAATATCTCATAATGTGTCTGATACCCACAGATCAATATTTTGGACAGATTATTTCCACTTTCTGGAAATACAGAGCTTTGGCTAGCATACAAGTTTCTACCAATCTAAAAACTCATTTTTTTTCCTGGAACAAATAATTTTTCTTTTTTTTCTTGGCAAGCTAACAATTTTGATCTCATAAAAATGTTGAAATCAGTCAGGCACTGGTGGCTCATCCCTGTAATCCTAGCTACTCAAGAGGCTGAGATCTGAAGATCGCAGTTCAGAGCCAGCTCTGGCAGGAAAGTCTGTGAGACTCTTAACTCCAATAAACTATTTAGAAAATACCAGAAGTGGCTCTGTGGCTCACTCAAGTCGTGGAGCACTAGCCTTGAGCATAAAGAAGCTCAGGGACAGTGCCCAGGCCCTGACTTCAAGCCCCAGGACTGGTCAAAAAAAGTTAAAGTCTAGATATTTGAAATTTGCACACACTTACATCTATAAAAACATTGCTTGATAGTTATCCTCTTCTTTTGCCTCTTGTATACCAGCTTTTTGACAGGTTGCTCTTAGGAAAGTTGGATGTTTAGCATTTCCAGGATAGAATAACATCTTTAAATTAAAACAAAGCATAATTTCAATCTCTACCCATCTGTGATTGGTAACATTCAAAGACAATCATAGGAAGAAATGCAATTTGTGCAAAACTTCCAAACCAGAAAATAAAAAACAGGAAATGAGAAAGCAAATATGCCACAAACTGAATAGTTTTAAAAATGAAGAATGAAAGAAGCATAAGAAAACAACACAAAGTTAAATTGTGGGAGTAAGCCCAAATATTTTAACAATAAATGTAAATGAGTTAAATATGATACTTAAGAGAGAACAGATTTAACCATAGTAATGGAAATTTTTGCCATGTGATCTTCCCAAAAATATTCCTAAAAGAAGTTTAAGCAGGGCTGGGAAGGTGGCTCAGTGGTAGAGCACTTGCCTTGCATGCCTGAGGCCCTGGGTTCGATTCCTCAGCACCACATAAGCAAAAAGAAAAAAGCTGGAAGTGGCACTGTGGCTCAAGTGGTAGAGTGCTAGCCTTGAGCTGAAGAGCTGAGGGACAGCGCCCAGGCCCAGAGTTCAGGCCCCACGACTAGACCTAAAAAAAAAAAAAAAAAGTTTAAGCAACAATAAGAAGAGTAGGAAAAGATAAAACACAAAAACCCTAAACAAAATAACACTAGTGACAAGATATTAATTTCAATTAAAATAGTCTTTTTAAAATAAAAAGCATTTTTAGGAGCAAAGACATCCCTGTGTAACATTAAAAAAACTGAAATCATTTGGAAGAAACCTCAACATAGTTCAAAAAGCAAAATGAGCATTGGTAAGATATCTAGAATTACCAGGAGAAATGACAAATTCATCAAGAGTAGATGGTAAAGTTTTTATTTCACATGTATGCCACTACCAGGGCTTGAACTTAGTGCTTCATAATTTTGCTCAGCTTCTTTTACTTATAGCATTCTACTATAAGATGGTATAACTTAGTTATTTGCTATTTGGACTCTGTGTGTGTGTGTGTGTGTGTGTGTGTGTGTGTGTGTGTGTGTGTGTATGTGTGTGTGTGTGTGTATGTGTGTGTGTGTGTGTGTGTGTGTATGTGAGGTAGAGAATAGAGTGTTGTCTCTTGAACAGTAATAGTAATTTAATTTCTATTGACTCATCTATAAAGCAGGATGCATACTGTTGATAATATGACATATATACATGAAGCTTCTAATATAATACTTGGTATAAGTACTCAACCATTGATAGCACTTACTATTACCTGTTATTTTGTAAAAAGTTTTGAATTAATAATTGCTGCTAAACTTGCCATCAAGTTTCAGTAACATTCATTGATAAGCACAGAACTTTGTGGATGTGTAGAGAACAAAGATTTTCCCACAAAGCCTAGCTTTTGGGTTGTTTGCATTTTTTAAACCAACTTTATACTTTCCCATAATTGGGACTCATGTTGGTAAACTTGAGAAGTGATTGAAAAGAGGCATTGGAGAAGGTTGGTGCTGGTGGCTCACACCTGGAATCCTAGCTACTCAGGAGGCTGAGATCTGAGAATCACAGTTCAAAGCCAGCCTGGGCAGGAAAGTCCATGAGACTCCAATTAACCACTAGGAAATTGGAAGTGTCACTGTAGCTCAAAGTGGCAGAACACTATACTTGAGCAAAAAAGCTCAGGGGCAGTGCTCAGTCCCTGAGTTCAAGCCCCATGACTGATCTAAAAAAAGGCATTGGAGAGCTTTCTGGAATGATAGAAATGATGGTGGTTAGATAGGTGTGTACTTTCATTAAAAATCTTTTACTGTACACTTAGGATGTGCATCAGTGGTGTGTGAATTAAGTACTAACAACTTGGAGGAAAGCAAGGGAAGGGTGACATTGTCCAAAAAGAATTTTACTCATTACCTGATTTATGAGATGTGACCCCTCTTTACAACACCTTAATAATAACAGTATAATTATATTAAAAAATTAACTCTGTTACTTGTCATTGTACCAGCTCCTAAGTCATCCTGCTCTTGAAATACATCTCCTTGGCCTCAAGAAGCTCTCCTCTCTAATGACTCTTCCATCACGTTTACCTATTACAACCCAACTCCACATATACCTTGATGCTGCCTGCCTTGTATGTGTGTGTGTGTGGGGGTAGTGATGTCTGTCTGTCTTATCTGCCAGTATGCAGCTAAGGGTTTGGGAATCAACAGCTCTACACCTGGGTAGATTGGCAGGACTTTTCTCTTTTATGATAACCAGTCTTTTTTTTTTTTTTGATGGCTGTCCTGGTGCTTGAAATTCAGGGCCTGGGTACTGTCTCTGAGGTTTTTAACTCAAAACTAGCACTCTACCACTGGGGCCACAACTCCATTTTCAGCTTATTGGTGGTTAATTGGAAATAAGAGTCTCAAGGACTTTCCTGCCAGGGCTGGCTTTGACCTTTGATCCTCAAATCTCAGCCTTTTGAGTAGCTAGGATTACAGGTGTAAGTCACTATTGCCTGTGACAACCAGTCTTACTCTAGCTCAGGAGCTCCAAATCTAAACAGAAAGTCTACTTTGCCCTTGCCACACTGCTGAGACAGCTCTTTTACTCCCTTCAAGCAAGATCTGTATATTTGCTACTTTGATACCTGTGCTTATCCCATTCTGGAATTCTCACAGCTGGAGACTTTTCCTGATTTTAATTAAAAGCAAAAAGCACCTCTCACCTCCCCTTTCCAGCTCTAGGATAGCAACTCTGTTTCTTTCCATTAGCAAATCCAAACACCTGGTGGCATCACCACCCAAGTTTTGACCTCATCTCCTGTACCTCAGAAGAAATGTTTCTTCTCCCTCTCCACAAAGCCAGGTGCTCACTTCTACTCTAGATCCCTTTTTGCTGGGAGGCTTGGTCTATTCTTAGCATTTCTGCCTTTACTCTCCAATGGAGCCATCCAATAATTATTCAGAATTCTATGCTTCCTTCCCCACACTGCCCTTTCATACTGAGTGCTAGTAAATGAGAACACACAGGCCACTGTCTATCTCTCAGAGTTCTCTCTCTAATTCTTACCCCTAGGATCTTTTTCCTTGAAAACCCTTTGCTGGCTTGATACTAAGACATTTTTTTTTCCCTTGCCAATCTTCTGGGGGGAGATTGTGACACAAATTATTTCTTACAAATGTGATGGGGCAAGAATTGAGAATCAGGGCTGGGAAGGTGGCTCAGTGGTAGAGCTTGCCTTGCATGCATGAGGCCCTGGGTTCGATTCCTCAGCACCACATAAGCAAAAAGAAAAAAAGCCAGAAGTGGCACTGTGGCTCAAGCGGTAGAGCACTAGCCTTGAGCTGAAGAGCTGAGGAACAATGCCCAGGCCCAGAGTTCAGGCCCCACGACTGGACCCCCCCCCAAAAAAAAAAGAAAAAAAGAAAAGAATTGAGAATCAAAATTGCAATCTTGGTTTTCTGATGGCTGTAGTTTCTCTGATTCCAGCTGTCTCAGCGAATCCAAGCCTTGGGCTGATGTAGGAAGTTGGGGATGCACAAGGCTCCAGAGCTCCCCGACTGGTCACCATCTTTACAGGCAGACTCCTCAGATACCCATGGCATTGTCCAGGGTCCGAGCACCAAGGTGCTTGAAGGGGAAGAAAAGCAGGCTGCAATGCTCCTCTCTCCCACGACACTTCCCAAGAGGAATTGTGGCCTTCCTAAACCAGCAAAGACACCGTAATTAGGGGACCTGCTGGAGCAATGACCCTACCTCCTGATCCCACTGCCAGATCGGTTCCAAAGCTGGTCTAGAAGCTCCTGTGGGTGATGAATCCTTGGCTGGTGGCTCTGCCGGGCATGTCAGGCCTGTGGTAGCTTGAGAAAGCTCCTGGAGGGAATCTGAAGGACATAACTGCATTCTGTTAGGCTTTGTTCAGAAGAGTCTTCTCATTGCATTCCCAGCGTTTCCTTTCCTTTCAGTGGACGCTGGCAGGATGAAGCTGGAGCTCCAGGCTCCCTCCAGGAAGGGAGAAGGCAGGTGCCATGCATGGGAAAATGGGTCTGTAATTGAGGTTAGGACAATCACGGCTTCTTGATGTTGGTATCTGATCCTTATGTACTATTCTTAGTCCCTGGGAAATGGAACATATCTTCACGAGTTGACTACGAGTAGATATTTTTAGCTACTTATACAAATACCCAGTAGAGAGTCATGCCTCCCATACAATGTACCAGTGAGTACAGCTAAGTAAATGGGACTTGGTGTGGGACAAAGGGAAACAGAGAGCTTTGGGAGGAGGAAGGGCTGCTCTACTCCAGCAGGAAGTGGGAAGAGATTGTCTGATTTCAGAGTTTTCCTGAAGAGGAACAGACTAAGCAGGCTCCCATTCTTAATGCCCTCTTTCTGCCAGAGCCAACCCACCTGACTTGGAGTGGAGGTAAGCCAACATCACACCACTTGGAGACTAGAAGGCCACAGAGGTGGACAGGAAAGCCAGCTACCCTTCCTTTTTCCTGGCCTTAGCTGTTTTAAATCACTTGACTTCCTTTATACCTCTGCCCAGACAAATCTCCCTGGCAGGAAAGCTCTTTTCTTGCCTCTTTCTAATTTCCATTCACCCATTTCCATCACTCTCATCCCTTCAGCAAGCTTTTTGTCCAAACCCATTCAGAATTGCTACTCATAAGCAAGTTTTCAGAAACCTTTCCTGTGACAGAGGTCTAAACCGTGAATAACTGGCATACCATTTGCCATTTTCTGGGAAGTCTTGTTTACCACAAACTAGCAGTTCTGATGACCCTTCCTTCCTTCTTCCCTTCTTTCCTTCAGCCTCCCTCTCCCCGCCCCCCCCTCTCTGGAATGTACTTCCTTGTCCCTGGACTTTTGCTATGGGTTGTTTGCTGGTTTTTGAACACTGTGGGTTTCCTTCTACCCTAATGCATTTCCAGTTCTTTTCTTTCTTTTCTTTTTTCTTTTGTTGGTTGTGGGGCTTGAACTCTGGGCACTGTCCCTCAGCTCTTAGCTCAAGGCAAGGCTCTGCCACTTGAGCCACAGCACTTGCTTCAAATTTACTGTGGGTTGGATCTCTACGCTGCTTGGCTACACGCTGTGTGAATGGGCCACTCAGGAGGGCAGTGTGGGCACTGGGCATGATCTTGAGGATCCAATGAAGTAAAAAGGATGTCCTTGCAGTTTTATAGGTAAGAGCAGAGCTTGCCAAAGCTAGTATACAGAGAGACGCAGATTCTTGGATGTCATCTGAGTTCCTCCTCTTCTACCTTACATCAGTTTCCATGGCTTTTTCTCAATGCAATATTTGGTTCCAAAATTCTCTAGACCAGTTAAATGAGGCCCTCTGTTCATAGCAAAGGAATGGGGAGTATGCCAAGATTTTGGTTATAAACAGATACCCAAATACCTATCTTTGGAACAAGTTCACAATATGCTTAGAGATCCATGACTGAAGTGTTTCCATTTAGCCTGCAGGCAAGGTGCTTTGAGTATTTCCTTGGAGCTGTCACTTCTCTGGCATCCCACACATGGCCACTGGGGTTGTGATTCAACCCCGCACCCAGATTCTTGTCATTCCAGTTCCTACTTCTATAGGAGAGTCTTAGAAGAATGACAATATAAAGATAGAGCTAAAGAGTGGGTGAAGTTTAATAAAGTGAAAATACTGATAGAAATCAAAACTACAAAACTATACCTGCCAAATTCAGTAAGGTCTATTAATTATTATGGTCTGGCTACCCAAGCAAGACAGAAGAGGGCGGAGCGTCACAGGGCTAGAAGCCTGATTGAGCTGTGGGGCAGTCCTGGAGGTGCCCATGGCTGCCATTCTGTGTGCACCACCCTTTGGATTACCCCTCTCCATTTACTCCTTCAGCCTCTGCCTTCCTTCTTCTCGGATTAGTTTTATCTATTCATCCCTTTGTCAGGCTCACAGATGCCACATAGGGAGAGTTAGCACCTTCCTCACACAGGTTCATGTTCCCTCCATGGTCTAGGAAACCTCTAAGCCACCAGGCAAAACTGCTTCTCAGAAGTCTCTGATTACTGTTCTCTGGCTAGCTATGTGCTTATAAACAGTGCACCTGTTTTTTCAGGAAAGAAGGTTCTTCTTCTTCTTCCTCCTCCTCCCCTTGCTCCTCCCCCTCTTCCTCCTTGTCCTCCTCCTTCTTTTTCTCCTCCTCCTCTTCTTCTCCTCCTCCTCCTCCTCTTCTTCTTCTTCTTCTTCTTCTTCTTCTTCTTCTTCTTCTTCTTCTTCTTCTTCTTCTTCTTCTTCTTCTTCTTCCTCCTCCTCCTCCTCCTCCTCCTCCTCCTCCTCCTCCTCCTCCTCCTCCTCCTCCTCCTCCTCCTCCTCCTCCTCCTCCTTCTCCTCCTCCTCCTCCTCCTCTTTCTCCACCTTCTTTTGTGTTGGTCCTGGGGCTTGAACTCAGGGCCTGTGGACTGTCCCTGAGCACTCTATCACTTGAGCTAAAGCTCCACTTCCAGCTCCTTGCTGCTGGTTAATTGGAGATAAAAGTTCTCAGATCTCAGCCTCCTGATTAGCTTCTTCCTTTTAAAAAAGAAAAAAACAAATCAAATAGCAAGAACAATGCTATGTTCCTGTAGAGAGTAGAAGAACTGATATAGAATAGGAACAGCAAGTGATCTTCTGAGCCCTAAACCCCTAAACTGACTGCCCAAAGACTATGGTCTCTAAGAATTAAAAAAAACCTACAACCTTCCTAATAAACTTGGAAGTAAGCCCAAAGACATTTGAAGGAAGCTCTCGAGTGTTTGTGTGAAAGCTATTTAAAATATATCAATCAAATTTGTACTCTTGTATGCTTGCTGTGGGGAGTGGTGATAGTAGTTCAGAGCTTTGGATTCTGTTTTTGCAATGGTGGCCTAGGGAATCATGCATTAGATAATGCATGACATAATAATCATATTCCTTAAAACCATCTTGGTCTTCTTTAATCCTTCAATCTTTAATCAGTGCTCTAATGCCTGATGCATGACACAGTCTCATTAAAGCTGACCATTAAATAGATGTTGAGAATACTGCCTTGTGTAGAAGTTAAATGGATCCCACCCACCCTTAAAACAACCTGTGGGGAACACAAAAGGCCTAATTTCTAAGAATAAGACAAATGTTTTATTCAGGAGCTTTTAGGCAGTTTTGCATATGAGCAAGCCGGATGTCCAAGCTATATTTTCTTGCTTTTACCTAAACCTGATTCTATTGTTACTGTCATTCATTCATTCATTCATTCATTTATTCATTCATTCATATTTTCTAAATAAATACAATAGGATCACAATAATCCTATGACAGGAATGGGATGTGTTTCAAGAACTCTGATGGATGCATGAAGCCATGAGAAATACTAAATCTGATATGCCATGTTTTTTATTTTTCCTTCTATGTGTATGTACCTTTTCACTTCACCTGCTAGCCTCTCTTTGGCATAACTCAGCTCAACTTCCAGAACCAACTGTCTTGTACTTTGTGACCATCGTTAAGTAAAGTGAGGGGTACTTGGACTCCAGCAAGGTGAAGCTGTGGACCCACAGTGTGGATGCGCTGGACAAATAGCCATCTCACGCTGGGACGGGTGGAACACAGTCCAGATTGCATCACATCAGTTAAAATGGCTGGCAATTCAAACTTATAAATTGTTTGCTTCTGGAATTTTCCATTTACTGTCTTCAGAGTATGATTGGCTGTGACTAATGGAAACTATGGAAAGTGAAACTGGGGATAAGTATGGGGGAGGGACTACTGCAGTGTGTCTCCCAAATCCAGGCAGGGTTTTGTGCTGAGCAAAACAGGAACCCATCTCTGTCCTTGTGGAAGTTATTGCATTAGGGAATGTGATCCTAGATGCTGTAACAGAGGAAGCTAGGTACCTCAGCAGTTAAATATAAGTTATGAATTAATTAATTAGCTAATTATCTTTTGTTGATACCGAGGTTTGAACTTGAGGCCTGGGGACCATTCCTTAGCACTTTCTCTCAAGGCTAGCACTCTACCACTTAAGCCATAGCTCCATTTCTGGCTTATTTTTGTGGTTAATTGGAGAGAAGAGTCTCAAAGACTTTGTTGCCTGGGCTGGCTTTGAACTTCAAACCTCAGATTTCAGCCTCTTGAATAGCTAGTTTATTTCTTGATTCTATAAAGTCAGATGAACAATATGGGAGGGGGAGGGATGTGATAAGCTATTGTACACCTTTAGCACTGAGAAGAGTAGAAGCTTTCCTGTCTTCTATGTGTGGGTTCCAAGGTCACCCTGGGCATTGACCTTAATGTCAGACAACGGAAGAGAGAGAATGGGAGTCAGAGCATTGTGCACATCACTCTGATTAAACTCCTCAGAACTCCACTGTATGGCTTCATCCAGATATAAGGGATAAGGGGAATGCAGCTCTTTGCTGTGGGGTGGTTTCTTAGCAGAGCTTGTCATTAGAGAAAAAGGTCATGGCTATTTGGTAGACAGCTAGACAACTGTTTCACACTTTTATTGGGTGCTGGAAGCTGTCTTACACACACAAAAGGTATATAAGTATGTTCGTTATATAACGTTTCAGACAATACTAAAGGGAGTGGAAGGGGGAGTGGTGTAACAGTTGTGCAAATGTTTTTTCCACTGTTTGCTCATTGCCCAGTTTTGTCTACAAGGTACATGTGAATTGATTGTTTGAGTATGAGCAAAGATGTAAGAACTCTTCTTTCTTAATTATGTGAGAGCAGTTCAGATGTGTGTGTGTGAGGGGACGGGGAGAAATTATTATCTATCCAACTGTCACCAAGCCTACATTGTCATCACATGTTCCTGGAATTATACAATTTGTTGAGATTATAAACACAGCTTATTTATAAAAAGATATTATCAAGCCAGGTACTGGTACCTCATGCCTGTAATCCTAGCTACTCAGGAGGCTGAGATCTGAGGATCACGATTCAAAGCCAGACTGGGCAGAAAAGTCCGTGAGGCTCTTATCTCCAATTAACCACCAGAAAACTGGAGCGGTGCTGTGGCTCAAGTGGTAGAATGCTTGCCTTGAGCTAAAGAGCTGAGGGACAGCACCCAGACCCAGAGTTCAAACGCCATGACCGACAAAAAAAAAAAGATATTATCAAAACACAGAAGGATTGTGCAGATATAAGAAAGTGGGATTAAATTTGCTTCTGAGATTTTTACTGTCTATAGTATAGGATCAAGCTTTATGTTTTGAATCTCTCCCTTTTTAGATCATCTATGTAGGAAAATAAGAGTTGAGTTCTTTAAGCTTGCAGTTTACAGAAAGCAAAATTTAAAGGCTCTGGTAAGGGAAAGTTAATGGTAAGGAGATATTCTGTTTAGAAAATATGGAAGGATTTATTGATACTTCTTATAGCCCCTGCTCTGTGCTAGGCACCAGGGTACTTGACCAATTAGTACACTGGATTTCAAGGAGACTGAGACAGATCACGAGGTCTATCCTAAAAAAATCTTGGTTTTATTGGTGAAGAGATCATTTCTTTATTGGAAAGATAGAGGCTGAGGTCAAAGCTGGCAGTCATCACTAAATCCACCTCTCCGCTCCTCATTTTCTTTGTCTAGAAAGGGAAAAAGATAATAACAACTTCCCTGTTTATCTCACAAGGCTATTAGGTTCAAGGTTCAAGGTTCAAATCAAATCAAAGACTGTGAAATACTATTCAGGTGTTAGGAGCTACTATTAAGACTAGTTATAATATGGACATATGGTACAATGTGGACTTCGGTGTTGGGCAATGATGCTCTGAAGGAACAATAAAACCTTTCATCCGTATATGTAATGAGTTCTTCATAGTTGGATTATGAACAGACATTAACAGGAAGTCTTCACAAAAGAAGAAAGCAATAGTAAGTAAAAACCAAAAGAGATCTTTCATCTACAATGGAATGAATACAGGAGTGAAATCAGTCTTAGTTAAAAAACATTATAAGCGAAAGTTATTCTTTCCATTTCAAATAAAATTGAAAGTGAGGAAAATGAAGAGAGGATTCCTTTGGTCACAGAGAAGGATGCACATTTAGATACAGAAGATGAGCAGTGGCGGCTGTAGAGGCAGGATGAAGGGCAGCATGGGATTCCTTTAATGGGAACTAGAGACACAGTGAAGGGGAGAGAAGATGAGGCAGGGTACTAGCTCAGAAAATGAGAAAGGCTCCATAGCTGTTGGCTAGTATTAGACTTCAGGGAATGATCTCAAGTCTTTTCTGAATTAACTTCCTCCAGGGAGCACTTGGCCCCGAGGGAGCTTACCTTTCCAGAAATAAAGACATTATAGCTCTTGGCACAGCCAAGTAATTACTCTTCTAATAACTTGTGATTTCTTGAAAGTGTGGTTCCAGAAAGGAAAAGGCTGATTTGAGTAGTCCTTGGGGCTTATCTGACTTTTCTGTGGACTTTGAAACTCACACGTCAATGTAGTTCACACCACGAGCCAATATGTCCCTTAGAAAAGTGGGGGTAAGTTGATATAATGTAATATAAGTAACAGTTGGCTTGTCCCCAGATCACAGAGTTCCATCAATACAGCTCGGATCTCAGGATATATTACATCATTAAAAGCATGTAAAGGCTGTCCAGTTTAAGAAATGTTCTTTTAATTTATTTGCCTCTCTGTATGTTTTGGAAAGTCACAGAGAGAAACTGATATCAGAGAGATGATAGGATGGGACTTTCCTCATGTTTGTCCTCCTGAAGAAAACATCCATTTGAATGCAAGTCTTTCTGAATCGCCATCACCATTGAAAACCATTGGAGAGATATTAACAGCTGGGCATAGCATAGAGCTAAGTAAGTATACACTGGAGAGGGTAGGTAGGAATGACGGCCTTCTATGATTTATGTCACCACTCTCCCAGCCTCAAGCAGCACACTATGGAGAGAGACTGTTGATTCATGGGTCAAGGAGGGAAGTAAGCATTAGACTTTGTATTAAACCTCAACATTAAGACTACTCCAATAAACCTAGTATGAAGAGGAACCCTATAGTTTCTGACTGTAGGCTGGTCTGGCATAGCTTGATGGGATCCAGACCACCAGATCTCATTCCCAGTGCTGGCCAGACCTGCAGTCAGGAAAAAAGCCACACCCTCTAGCCTGCTCAGCCTCTGTGGACTGAGGCTGCAGACAGCACTCCCAGAAACAGGCTCAGAAGTTGCAGAAAAAAGTAGGACTGACTATGTGGCTCAGGGGGTAAAATGGCTGCATGACGCACAAGGTCCCAAGTTCAAATTGCATTACAGCCCCCTGAAAGCAAATTAAAATGGGTTAGATTCCTCCAGGTAAGACAAGGGATAGAAGACTGCCTGAGCAGAAAGAAAGCAAACCAACCAATGTATTGCCTTTGGCATCTACTGCATTTAACACATGTATTGTTTAAAGTTCAGTTTTGTTTGTTTACAAGCACTTTTAATAGTATCATTTTATTTTTGTATTAGCATGCATTTGTAATGAAGGGATCTTATGATAATATTTCTGTGTACTCTGAATAAATTCACTGGTTTACCACCATATTCCCATTCCTCCCCACTTTTCTTATGTGTGTGCACATATGTAAGTATATATTATATACTTATACAGTATATGTATGCATCTATTATATACTTATATACTGTATAAATATACTGTATAAACTGATCACACACACAGTTGATTGGCATCTTGGCTAATTTCTTGAAGTTTGATTGTTGCAAATAGAGCTGCAGGTAAGTTTCTTGTATATAGATTTACTGTCTTTTGATATATGCCCAAGAATGGTATAGAGGATGTAACAAAGTGGGTTTACTTTTAGATTTTTAAGGAATCTTCTTACTGATTTCCATAGTGGTTGCACTAGATTACATTCCCGCCAGCAGTGCCTAAGCATTCCTATTCTGCCACATCTTCATCAGTATTTTTTTTATTTACATGTTTTATTTGGAAATGTTTATACCAGAACAGTGAATTTAAACTTTAGAGACAGTGGATATCATTAGTTTAGTTACCATCAGTTTATTATAAGAGGGAGATATGGAAATTATTTATATGATGAAAGATCTCAGAACTTCCATGGAACGGGTAGCTTCACACGAAGCCATTTTAGTGATGTATTCACTCTACATACTTCCCAAGAATGTCACCATCCCTAAATAAGAAATAATCCTTGTCATCTAGAACTACTTTGGTGCCTCCATATTCTGGGAGAAGAACTTTATCACCTACTTTCACTAATTGGCTGAATCTCTCCACCCTTTCCGTTAGAGCCCGATCCCACGGCCACTACTGTGGCTTGCAATACTTTTCCTTGAGACTTTTCTGGAAGCATAATGCCTCCTTTGGTTTACAATTTCAGCTGCACTCCTTTCGACCAACAATCGGTCAGACAGAGGAAGGAACTTCCTAAATGCTTGTCCAGCCATGACTTTTCTTTGTGGTCACTATTCAGACTCTGCTCTCACGCCGACTCTGCAAGGAGAGTCTTCATGAGTATTTGTTTGATTGTTGACGGCAGCCATTCTGACTGGGGTGAGAGGGAATCTTAGTGTGGTTTTGATTTGTATTTCCTTTATGGATAAAGAGCCATAAAGACTTCATTTCTTGAGCATTTCTTCATATATTTATTATCCATTTGCATTTCTTCTTCTGAGAGCTGTTTTATTCAATTAGTTTGCCCATTTATTAATTGGGTAACTTGTTTTTTGTTGTTTATTTATTTATTTATTTTTGGTCAGTCATGGAGCCTGAACACTGGGCCTGGGTGCTGTCCTCAGCTCTTCAGCTCAAGGCTAGTGCTCTACCACTTGAGCCACAGTGCCACCTCCGGTTTTTCTGCTTATGTGGTGCAGAGGAATCAAACCCAGGGTCTCATGCATGCAAGGCAAGCACTCTACCACTGAGCCACCTTCCCAGCCCTGCTGTTTATTCTTTAAAGTTCTTTGTATATCAGTCCTTTATCTATTGAATAGAAGAATTGATTCTTACAAAGTAGTTAGTATAACACTGACACACTGGAGGAAATTGAGACCAAGAGAATGTCTTTTGTGAAGGTCCTTCAAAAGTAGTAGAGATAGAGCTGGGGGTGTAACTTGGAGAATGCCTCTCTAGCAAGTGTGAGGCCCTGAATTCAATCCTCCATACAGCAAAACAGAACAAAACCAAACCCCAAGCCTAGAAAGGATGGAGCATATCCTCAAGCCAGTCTACTTGACTCCTCCCCTTGATCTATTCCCATAGCCCTTCCCCTTAACCTCACTCAGGGTTTTCCTTGAAACTATGGTTAGGGGCTGCCTGGCTGGCAGGGGAATTCTGGCTAATAAAGCCTTGGAGAACAGCGAATAGAAGCAAAGCCTGTCAGTTGTAGTGGTGGGAAGGTCTAGGAGAGTTGACTCATTGCAAAACAAGTCCAGGCTCAACAATAATCCCTTTCCCATCCTCCTTTGCAGAATTTCTTAACTTCAGCCTGACTAATGTTCTGAAGTGAACAATTTCTTGTTGGGAGAGGTTGTTTTGGTACTCTGAAGGATGTTTAGTCTCATTCCTCTGTTCAACATCATGTCTGATGATTGCAACATTAACAACCCCCAGATATAGCCAAATGGGTCCTTTGATGGCAAATCTGCCCTGGCTGACACTGCTTTATAGTGACCAGCAACCATGTTTTCCCCCTAGACTGAGGAACTTGCCAGGAATTTAGTACTAAACTTAGGACAGACAGGGAAAACTGGGATGCTGATCACCCTGCAAGTGAAGGTTCATCTAATGTTTACATTGAGGCTATATATTTATATATCAACACATATCAGTATATCTCTAGCTATCTATTTTTCTTTCTATCATCTTTCTATCTATCTATCTATCTATCTATCTATCTATCTATCTATCTATCTATCTATCTATCTATCTATCTATCTATCTATCTATCTATCTATCTATCTATCTATCCATCTATCTATCTATCTATCTATCTATCTATCTATCTATCTATCTATCTATCTATCTATCTATCTATCTATCTATCTGCATTGGCTGCATGGCCATCCAGGCAGTCTTTAATTTCTCCAAATTTTTGCACTTCTAAGCTTAACACATCTGCATAATGCTTCCTTCCTTCCTGAATATGGCCTGCCAGAGGTGCAGTGGAAGTGTCCTGCTGCAGAAAGGTTGGCTGAATGACTATGAGCTGCTACTGGGCTTTGAAAGAAGACCCAAGTGAATGCTGGTGGGAAGAGCTGGAAGCGTGCAGGACTAGAGAGAGACCATTGGTGCTGCTTGAGTGGACAGTGCTTTTGCCTGTGTTTATACCAGTTAATAGATACTGGATTGGGGAAGGTTTTTTAACTTTGTGGTAATATGACAGAAGCCTTGGTGTGAGGTGTGTATTTTTTAGAAAGGAATTCGGTATTTGAAACATTCTTATGAATTACTTTCCAGGGGCATTTTGCTGAGGGAAATGAAACAATCTCAAAAGTGGTTTGCTACCACGTTTATGTTTGTTGTGTGGTTGAGAATACTTGCAATATTTGTAAGTAGTTTGGTTCTTTGCAAATTTGAAAGGCACTTTCAGGAGAGCATTGGTTCTTCAGGTTTTGGAGCTCAGTGTCATTCTTCTGCCCCTCTGCAGTAATGAAAACGGAATTCTGGGGGCAGTGGGTAATGTGCTGAAGTCAAATACTGAGATTTGAACCAGACCTGTGACTCAGCTCATGCATGACTCCATCAGGTTGTGAGACAATAAATCTTGCATGCTGGTACTGAGGCACAATGGCCGTTGTATATGGGGAGGAAGTGAATCAGCCCCATCAGTGGGGACTGGCAATGTTCTTCTTCCTCTTTGACTGGCAGCAAATGGGAGAGTGAAGCAAGTTCCATGATGGCAGTGCCCAAGATATATTGTCACCTGGCACCAAAGCATTGGCCTTAGTAATATCTGTGTGCACTTTGATTCATTGTATAGAGAGTGTGAGTTGTTGTGTGCGATTTGCATTTTCCTGGATTATGTAAACCACTGGCTTTTGCCAAGAACTGTCTGTGCCCCAAAGCTCTGAGCTGGTTCTCTCCTATTGGCCAACCACATTGCATTTTATTGGGAGGCGTTTCTTTCAAGTTGCAAAGCAGTGATAACAACCAGTGTCTCTTAGGAGTGAGGAGCCTGAGGTTCAGGGACTCCATTAGTGACAATGACAGCAGATGAGTTAATTTTCTTTGTGAATGGCAAAAAGGTAAGTGGATACAAGATCTTGGAGTTCCCCACTCCTTGGGAGGGGCTGTGTGTCCTCTGGAAAAGGTATGTTTTAGTGTTCTCTCTGCTTCTTCCCTCTTACTGTTCTCATCTCTCCCTGCACTCCAGAGGTATTGCTTCATTTTGGTAAACACTGGGGTGAGACCTTCTCAGGGATATAGTACAAGCAAGTAAAAGGGGGTGGGAGACAAGGAGAGAGGCACCAGTGAGCTGATTACCACCTCTGAAGTAGTGAACGTGTGGATGTTACCATTACTGTCAATGAGCTCTAAGGTTACACAGCAGTGTATTATGTGTACAAGGGCAACAGCTAGTCCTGCTTTGCTGTGTAGGAACACATACTGACATCTTGTGGCAAGCCACTGTGTTTTCCACAAAGGACCCTCCTCTCTAGTCCTACATATATGCATTTCAGATATTTTACCCACTTAGGCGAATGTCATTGGTGCTCAGGGATGTAGGCAAAGTGGTATAGGTATCACAAATCCCTGGACATTGCAAGGGTGAACATTTTTGTAACTTTAAGGCAAGAAGCAGAGAGAGAGAGAGAGAGAGAGAGAGAGAGAGAGAGAGAGAGAGAGAGAGAGAGAGAGAGAGAGAGAGAGAGAGAGAGAGAGAGAGAGAGAGAGAGAGAGAGGTGAGAGAGAGAGAGAGAGAGAGAGAGAGAGACCATTACATTTTCTTCAGCTCTGCTTGTTTTTCCTGCACTCAGCATTCACTGGTAAATCGGCTCTCTATTTAAGAATGGAAAGGGTCATCAAGGAGTAACAACAGCTTCTTGTTAACTGTCCACATGGACATGGGTTATAAAATGGAGTGGTTTTTGAAGAAAATTTCAAGAAGTAGTAATGTGCTTGTTAGAATCCCTAAGACCTGAGCTGTTGGGATGTGTTTGGGTGACTGGCAAGAGAATGTTAGGAGCCTTTCAGCATCAGAGCTGCAGAGGTTGTTGGTTCAGTATGAGTATTGCCATTGGGGGACCCTGGAGTTCAGTGCTATCTTTCTGAGATGCTTCTTTTCAGGCTGGCATCATGAGATAGGGCAAAACTTCTAAATTGGGGTCAGCAAGATTTTTACCCCTAACTTTTGCATTCAGCAAAAGTCTTAATAATGAACAAAAGCAGAGGAGCAAAAGACTTCAGCAGTTACATCATAGAGAATGTAAAAAATACCTGTGAAATTAGTACATATATATATATACATATATATATGTATATATATATACAAAAACAACTTCCCTGGAATTTTTTAAAAGTGGTTTTAGCAGTGAGCTAACCGTGACTTCCAAAGCTGTGTCTTTAAATTTTTATTATGGATACAAGCTATCAATTCATGTGTGAAAGTAAAATCTCATGTTCTTCTTTTGGTCTAGGCTTGGTATTATTTTTTGGACCTAGTAAGGAACATTTGATGGTAAACTGACCTGGTAAAAATTCTTTATCCTTGGATTTTATTTGCACTTAGGAAAAGGTGATTTTAAATTCTTAGATGATATCATGACATAAAGCTTTATTATTATTATTATTATTATTATTATTATTATTATTATTATTGTTATTTTACTGGTCCTGGGGTTTGAATGCAGGGCCTAGGCTCTATCTCTGACCCTGTCTATTCAAGGCTAATGCTCTACCACTTGAGCCACAGCACCACTTCTGGCTTTTTCTGAGTAGCTTATTGAAGATAAGAGTCTCATGGACTTTCCTGTCTGAGCTGGCTCTGAACTGTGATTTTCAGACCTCAGCTTCCTGAGTAGTAGGATTATAAGCATGAGCTACCAGTGCCCAGCCTCAAAACTCTATTATCTCTGGGAGTGTCTACTGCCAGATCGTGGTGGTGAATAGCTGTATTTGTTATTTACAAAGATGTGGGCTCTTGAGAAAATGCTGGAAAGAGGAACTGCTGGGAGAGGCCATGCTGAGTAATGACATGAAACCAGTGCTAAAAAACAGGACCCAGTGAGGGATTTCTGGACAAATAAAGACAAAGAAGTTTTGTCTTAGAGATTGTGCAAAGAAGTTCCTAAAGAGGCTGTGGAAACATGTTGACTTGCTCCTAACCAGAATCTTTTGCTCCTCTGCTTCTGTTGAGACTTTTCTTTTTGGGTCCGGTTGTGGTGCCTGAACTCTGGGCCTGGGCGCTGTCCCTCAGCTCTTCAGCTCAAGGCTAGTGCTCTACCACTTGAGCCACAGCGCCACTTCTGGCTTTTTTTCTTTTTGCTTATGTGGTGCTGGGGCCTCATGCATGCAAGGCAAGCACTCTACCACTGAGCCACCTTCCCAGCCACTGTTGAGACTTTTGTCTGTCTCCTCTAGAGTGGGCTAGACACAAATTGCTGACCCCGTATGGGGCCGCGTGGGTGGTTGGGCCTTGCTGACTTCTGCTTTCGGTTAGTGTTGAAGGAACTGCTGTCTAAGATTTTATTATCTTGTAATGATAATGAGGAATCTAGCTTTTTTTTTTTTTTAAGCTGTCAGCTTATGTAGTGGAGATTGTGATTCATGGAGGATTCTGGCAAGAATGAAGAATGAAGGGCATCAGGAGTGACCCCACAAGAAGAAAATGTAGCTAGACAGAGCTCACAGTGATTTTTCACTTAGCTTTCTTTCATGGTCAACATCTGTCAGGCTCCTTAGAGACTCAAGGCAGGAGGAATGCCATCTCTGAGGCCAGGCTTTGGGAGCCATTTGCCATTGGGAGCCTATGGGCCAGATAGACAGGTGAATTATGATTAGGTAAAGTATTAGATATGCTAGGAGAGACTCTTCTCAGTGAAATACTTTGTAGCACAGCATCTGGTACATAGTAAGAGCCTATTAATGTGAACACTGAGAAGGCATGATTACTTAAAGGGAAAAGGTCTTATTGCTTTGGTCAGCCTGAATGGTAGGTATAACACCTATGTTTCTTGCTACACCAAGGCAGAACTTTGGGATTTAAGGGTGTAATACGAGCATGTACCTAATTCAGCTTTGGTGGTTCATATGTTCATTCTTATGGGACTAAGAAGAAAAAGACCCATTTTTCTCAATCTACTTAGTGTACTCCCATGCACTACCAATTCTTGGGTGAGACCTTGTAGGGTGAAACCAATTGCAGAAGGATGGTTAAACATGCCTTTGATGTCTTTCTTCCTTCCTTCCTTCCTTCCTTCCTTCCTTCCTTCCTTCCTTCCTTCCTTCCTTTCCTTCCTTCTTTCTTTCTTTCTTTCTTTCTTTCTTTCTTTCTTTCTTTCTTTCTTTCTTTCTTTCTTTCTTTCTTTCTTTCTTTCTTTCTTTCTTTCTTTCTTTCTTTCTTTCTTTCTTTCTTTCTTATAGGTGGTGGAGAAAGATGCAGATCCAGAAACAACTCTTCTGGTCTACCTGAGGAGAAAGTGTATCCTGATTTTGGAGTGAGAGCAAGGGATGAGAATGGGGGATTCATCTTCCTGGCCGTAGTCATTTCTTAGTGGCCAGCACTGGATCACGAGTCTGGACATTTGTATGTTAGCTGCAGCTGTGACATTCAGAAGTGGTGTGACCTTGTGTAACCTTGGACAGTCCTTGAGCTCCACTGCTCATGGTAGTCTTTGAGATCTTCTCTAGCAAAGAGCCCCAGCAATTCCAAGATATGACCAGCACTTGACAAAACCCTTCATTACCTTTAGTGGCTTCATGGTCACCACCCACCCCCATCCCTAGGAGGTGTGGGCTCTTCCTTAGCTATCATTTACAGGATATGTAAGGGGTCATATCTAGGGAACACCCCCAGCTCCTACTAGGAGTGGAAAAGCAAGGGAAGGAGTGTCCATTGGGAAAGGATGCCTTCCATGGGAATTGTTTAGAGGCCCTGTTCATCGTAGCAAAGACAGTCCTGGGAGTCATCAAAAGCAGGGGAGTCTGAGTGTGTTGGGGTGCCGTTCCTCTTGGTACAGTGAAGGCTTCTGTAAAATCCCCAGAATCCTCTCAGAGTAGTCTGAGACTCTGGATCAAAATCAATGAAATAATACCAGGAGCTGATACTTAATAAGCCCTTTCTATGCCCAGGCAGAGTTCACAGGGGTTTGCTTAGCTGGTTGCACTTCATCCCCATGGCAGTCCCACGGGAGAGAACACATCCATCCCATCAGCAGAAAGCAGGGAAAGTGAGGTCTGCATGTGTAAAGCGACTGGCCTGCCACCATGTATTCTGGGCCTAGACTGAAGCCTAGAGCCATGACTTGACTTCTCATCCTGCCTAAACTCCCAGAGGTCTGTTGTCAAGACTAAGCTTATTCTGATGTCTCTCATAAGAAATGGATCCCTTTCCCTGAGGGATAGCTGTGACTTTCTCCAATGATCTACTTGAAGAATGTTTGATGCAGAAGTGAGCCCAAATGCTAGGTCTTAACCCTGGCCTCTTACCTCCAACCAGTCGGCCTGGACAACTGGAGGCTCAGAGCCAATGACCCCGCATCTCTCTTGCAACAGAAGACTCTTAGGTAAAATGGGGGACCGAAAGAGTCTTCATTTCTACCTCATCTACCTGAATGTTGGGAAGAACAATTCTCAGAGGCTGTTGAAACCGGCTTGAGTTTTCTAATAGTTTCAGTTCTGTGCTTTTTCTGTTTGAGATTCTCTGTAGCCTAAGCCAGTCTGGAACTCATTATTTTGCCCAGACTGTCATAGAAAACCAATCCTTCTGCTGCAACCTCCTGAGTTCCGGGATTAGAGGTGTATATCACTATCCCTGGCACTCAGCTTTAGTTTTTAAGGCCCAGAAACCAAAGAAATCCCTTGTGTCAAAGGCCAAAGCTCAAGTGAAATCTGAAACTGAAAGTTGGTATTAAAGTCTTCACTCTTTATTGTAGTCTGTGCTAAGGGTTTATTTGGAGGAGTTAGAGATAAGATCCGAATCTTGACTCCACCTTGCCTTCTAGAAAGATGCTCAGGTTGGAAGAATAGATTGTTCTGCTGCCATCTGTCTGTCTGCAGGCACCTTCTAGGTGTTCAAACTGCAAAGAACTGCATGTGTCCTGACCAGTGGAGAAGATGGCCTAGAACATAGTAAGCCTTCCTTGATGATGAACTTAGAATAAGAGGCAGCACAGGAGTGGGGCACATGCTAAATCTAGACAGGTGACTGTTGGTGCTCTGACACACAGGTTAGTATTTGTTACATGTTACATGTAACACATGTTACATCTTGGGTCTTGATTTTTGTTTTTGATTTTTGTGTGTGCCAATAGTAGAGCATGAAGTTAGGGCCTGGGTAGTGTCTTGTAGCTTTTTTGCTCACAACTGGTGTTCTACCACTTGAACCATAGCTCCACTTCAGGCTTTTTGGTGATTAACTGGAGACAAGAGTCCCATTGACTTTTCTCTCCAGGTTGGCTTTAAACCACGATCCTCAGATCTCAGCCTCCCAAGTATCTAGGATTGCAGGCACGAGCCTGTGGCTTGCAGCTTTTGTTTTCCTTTTTAATCCGTGGGAGAAATAGTATCTGCTGTGTTACGTACTAATCAAATGCTATGAAGAACAAAGGCATACGTGGATATAACTGCTTCTCAACTATAAGATAGTGTATTATTGTTAATAATGGTTGATTTTGTCTTGAAAAGTGAAGGCTGTGGCCAGATGAGAATAACCTTGGTCCCCTGCATCTCCAGGAAAGGCCTGGGGGAAGTAGAGGCTTGCAGGCCTGCAAAAAATCAGCAACAAAACCTGTGTGTCTCAGGGAAGGGGGCCTTGTAATTGCTGTTACCTGGAATTACCTACTAGTTAGCAGAGTAACGGATTATCTTTCCCCAATTTATCTAAGAGTTGGGCCCCAAATGGCTTCCTGACCTCAAAAAATGTTTTAATTTCCACTTGTACATATTGTGGGTTAGATGTTCCAAGGCCCTTAATTCAGCTCCAATTTTGGTGGGGCTTTATCAGCTTGCTAGGTTCAGGGTGAAAAATTGGGACTAAGTGAGCCCCAGAACAGATTATCACCTTGCCTATGTGACTTCAATGTGTATCTAATCACTCAACCATGTGGACTTGGAGATGTGTGGTTTACCTGCCAGGAAAACCACACCTAGTGGACTACAACCCCAAGAGAAATCTTCATAGGATGGTACCCCATTCCCTTGCTCTTTGGTGTAGAGAGAAGGAGAGAAAGAAAGGGAGAAAGAGAGAGAGGAAGAGAGATAGGGAGAGAGACAGAGACAGAGATAGAGACAGAGAAAGCTCTGTTCCTGTCCTCCTGGGGTATGAGCCTGAGCCATGAGCCAAATGGGAGAATTGACCCACAGGGCTATGCCCAAGCATTCCCAGAACCCCACAGCCTCTTTTTCCTTGTTCCTGTTCCTTAACTTGTGGCCATCCAGTGGGGCTGAGTGGAACGAAGCTTGGCTGTGGAGAAGGGGGCTGCGGGGCGTGCACGGTGATGCTCTCCAAGTATGATCATTTCCAAAAGAAGATTGTGTATCCTTTACGCACTCGCTTCCTGGTGGCCCAGGCAAGGGCCTTGGATGTAGGGTCAGCTGTAGGATGTAGGACAGAGGGTGTTAGTGTACATGTGTATGCATGTCAGCCCTTGTGTTTCTGAGCTGGCTCAGACCATGAACAAAACCTTGTAGAATGACCTCTTGGCTGGTATGGTATGGCTTCTGAACTGATATTCTCTAAAACTCTAGGATAACAACAACAACATACCCTATAAAACCCTTCACTAGCTCTTCATGACTCCCAGGGTAGAGCCTGGTATGTTCCTACTTTCCTCTCCAGTCTTCTCTCTTCTCCCTTATGTGTGCAATTCTCCGTTCAAGCTGAGACAATGTCCCAGGCACTCATTCCTGATTGCTGTATTGGTTTCCAAGTCTTGAGTGTCCTCTCCTCCAGAACTTTTCCACCTCACAAACTTTTACCAATTACACTACAAGGAAGTCCTCCTCCATCTCCCAAGCCCCTTGTTTATGTGGGCTTCATAGTGCTCCCCCGGCACAGTCTTATTGAAGTACTTGACATCAGACTTGTACATTGCATCTTGACACTTGCTTCTCGTTTCCTGCATTGATATTTTCCTTCTATTTCCTAGCTTTTTAAAGGTCAGAGATTTCATTCTATTCACTTCTACTTCCTCAGCACTCAGCCAAGAACAGTCACGTGGGTGACAGTCAGTGATGTCGGTTGCATCTGTGAATGAGTGGGTCACTGAAGTCACAGGCCGCAGGGTGAGGAAGCTCTAGCTCTTGGGCTTGGGGGTCTCATGTTTCCTTCCTCTCTCCACAAGGAGATGGGAGAATAGAGCGTGGTAAATGCAGGGAGACAAAGGTGATCAGAGGATCTGACCCTGGGGACACTAAGGAAAGACCCTGCAGAGCAAGGGACATGTTTCAAGGATATAACCTTCTAGAATTTTCTTCTCTATAGCCTCTAGGACTGGGCTGAGTAAAAAAAATGGCTAAAAGTGACCCCAGCTTCTCGCTCCAGCTTTGGGATTGAGTGCACTTCGAGGGTGCATTGAACCCAATAAGACTGTAAAGGAACTCATCCTCGTTTGGGGAGAGCTTCTCTTGTCTCTTGTTCAGAGTCTTCAAAGGAAAGGCAAGGACACTAGAAGAATCAATGGCATAACATAGAGTAAAGAGATAGACTAAAGCCTCTCTGAGCCCCCCAGGTCCTAAACTACTTTGATATCTCAAGTGGACAATGCGATGACCTTAATCTGGGGTTTTAGCCACTTTTCTGCCAATGCCTGCCTGACCCCCATCTGTTCCTTGCATCATGTTGCTGTGACGACTGTGGAAGGCATCGGAAGCACCAAGACGAGGCTGCATCCTGTACAGGTGAGCAGAGAAGGCGCTGTGCTCCTGAGGTCAGGGCATTTTTGCAGGGAGATTCATGCCAAGGCTAGAGACTTGCTTGGGTTGTTGGACAAGGTTTCACTGCCTGAGCAAAGGAGATGTGTCAGGGCTTTCTCCCCATCTTCTCTGGGTATTGTGAGATAGGGTTCAAAATTCCAAGCCCAGAGCTCCCTCCTCTCTCTACCCTGTGGCTAGGGTGATGTTACATTGTGTGAATCTGGTGGTCAAGGGAGTCCAGATGCTCTAGAACTGGGAAGAGGGGAACACACACCTTGTTTCTGAATCTGCTAAGCCTTCCCACATTCTGGATTCCAAGTTCTCCATGCCCTATGGTAAAAACTCATCTAATTTTGCTTCCTCCAATGGTGTTTTCAGTTGCATCCCTTACCTCTCGCCCACAGACAGTACAATGGTGGATTTCTAGGCTTCTGCCCTCCTTGGAATGGCAAGTGGTAAACAAAAGAATGCAGGCCTATGAGTGCCTGATCAAGCTTGTCTCCCTGATGGAAACAGACCACCTGAATGAACATGGATCAGAATCAGGAGCACTTGGAGGAGAGTAGGCAATAGTCTGAGAGGTTTCGTGGAAACAATCTGGATGATCTTAGGCCAGGTAGAAACTGTGGGAAAGGAAGGCTGTTGTTTTGTTTGGGGAAAACTATGATAAGGACCCTTTGGGAGATCATATGCTCAGGAAGTTTTAGAGTTAAGCCCATCTGAAAAGACATGTCCTTCCTTCCTTGGGCACCTGTCATGACATTATGGAGGTGGGGCCTCCAGTTGAACAAGTTAGTTCTATTCCTTGGACTAGTCTATGAGATCAGAAAAGGGTGGAGGTGACATTTTGCTATTGTTTTGCTTCTTAGGCAGGAAAAGGGGATAGTACTAAATTTATCTGACCTGCAGGAAGCATGAGAAAGTTAGTTAGGTGCCTATCATTTTCTTTGAAATGACTAGGGGAAAGAAAGAATGAATAAACAGAGAATGTGTCAGTATAATTGGTCTAAAACCCATCCTTCCCAGTAGAAGAGGCTTTTGCTCTTTTTATCAAGACATCATCCAGATTTGTAATTTTATCCAAAAGTTTATAGTTTTCCATGTCTTAATTTTGCACTGCCTTTGTCAAATTTATTTCCAAGAATTTTATTCTTTTTGATGCTATTATAAATGGAATTTTAAATTTTTATTGGCATAAATTAATTTCACAATGGGATTTCATATTGTGATACTTAATTACACGTATATATTATTTTGATCAAATTAATCCCATTCATATTGCTTTTAATCCCTTCTCCCCCTTAAATGGTTTCTAGTGTGTCTCATTATACTAGTTTCATATGTATGTTTATACAACCTATTTTGATCATATTCTACCCCTCAATTATGTCTTTCTTTTCTTTCTCCCTTTCATTGTTCCCCTCAAGAAAATCTGTCTCCCCTTTACAGTAATCAGACCTTAAATCTTTTTATATATTTAATTTTTTTATGTTTTTATTTTTTAGACCTTAAATAAGCTGCAGAGCTAGATTCCACTGTTTGTCAATTATTTGTTTTCTTTGGCTTCTGAGATCCTGCCCTTTCTTACAAGTCAATATCATGTGCTGATTCCACCTCAACCCCTAAGTGCTACAGAGCCGGTCTCTGGCCTCGGAATCTTTCCTCTCCACCCTCACATTCTGCCTAGGTGAATTTAGCACCACCTATCACACACCCATATAGGTGTCTTCAGCTTTGACTTCTCAGAAGTTAGGCATCTCCAGTGCCTACCTGGCTTCACTACAGAAAGGTCTCATCTTACCAAAACCTCAGTTGTTTTCTAACTTCTTCCTTCCTTAGTTTTGTTCCACTCAAGTCTATGACAAAACTACCTATTGCTCAAGCTAAAAATAGTGTAGTCATTTCTGAGTCTTTCTAATACCACACCTGATCTACCCAGAAAATAAGGTCTACTGCATCACCCAAGCCTACATCACCTTCACTCTCTGTTTACATTATTCCCATGTGGTCCAGGGCATCACTCTGTTTTACTCAGTCTATTACAGTATACTGATGTCCTATTCTCACTTTTGCTTCTTGAAATCCCCACCTAGCAGCCAGAGAGACTCTTTAAAAAAACCACAAATTAGATCATATCACTTCCTGTTGAAATCTGTCACATGTAGAAAGTTCTAGATCCTTGCCCTGACTTGTAAAGAGTTGCTTCATAGCCAAGTTCTCTAGTTCCAGCAGTTCCACTTACTCTAGCCTCTCAGCAACTCTAGCAAGCAAGCCTGTTCTGTGCTCAGAGCCTTTCTGGTTACTCTTCTTACCCTCTTAAATAAGCTCTTTATTGATCTAAACCATGTCATAAAATCCAGCTTCAAGGACCCCTTTCAGAATGGCCTTTTCTGACCTCTCTGATTTCGCTGACATTCACTGTAACTCAACCTGAACAAACTCTACATTGAGCCTGCAATTGTCTTATTTGTTCTTGCTATTATTTTCCCTACTAGAGCCTCTCTTCCTACCTTCTTTTTGCTATTGTACTCCCACTACCTTTTCATGTCTGGGTTATCATAGATTCTCAGTCTGTAGATCTTTATGTTCATAAACATCGATGCATATGCATAAATGTATGTGTATACAATTCTGGAAATTTTACTTGGCTAAAGTACCAAGATAAACTTTCAAGAGATCAGGAGAAGAAAAAGAAAAGAGAACAAAGGTCATGTGGATGAGAAGAGCTCCTTATCCATTTATGAATGGAGATTCTGTGACATGGATGCAGTGAATCAATTCAACTTTATACATTTCCTAACTCTCATGCCCCTCACTGGGCATTGGGGTTATTTTCACTTAAGAGCACAAGCGCCTCCGTTTGTTAACAGAATGCTCTGGGAATCCTTTAGGAAGGCAGGGTACTGCCAAGGAATGTGATTGATCTTCCAGTTGCAACTGTGATCTTTGCTAAAATTCCTAAATCCCCTGGGTCAGAATAATCAGGATTCCTGGCCTGCTGACACAGACTGCCTGCCTACCATCCACTAGGTGCAACATCAAGACTTTTACATGGGTTATCTCATTAAGTCTTTAGAAGTAGTAGGATGATCCCCAACGTGCAGACAAGGAACCTATGGCTCAGAGGGAGTTGGAGACCTGTGTTACTACCCACGGTGTTCCCCTCCACTGCCTCTCAACATGGGCTGCCTCTCATCCCTGGCAAGTCCCCCAGGATACCAGAGAGGTTTTTGCCAACACAGTCATCTGTCCCTTCTAGGAGAGAATTGCCAAAAGCCATGGCTCCCAATGTGGGTTTTGCACCCCTGGCATCGTCATGAGCATGTACACACTGCTCCGGAACCAGCCTGAACCCACCATGGAGGAGATCGAGAATGCCTTCCAAGGTACAGGCTGCAGGCACAGCCAAGGAGGTGGACTGGGCCCTGGACAGGGCACGGTGGAGTGATAGGCAGGAACTGGCTAGGAGTGAAGGCACCGCCCGCCAGAGGAGAGCTGACTGACCCAGAGTCCTGTGCTTTCTGGGGAGTCTTCCTGCCTTTCCCCTGTATCTGGGACGTCTTGGACATGGGCAGTTTCAATGGGACCTCATTTGAGAAACAACCCATGGGAAAGTCATATGGCTGCCTGTCCTCAGCTTCCACCAGAACAGGATCCCCCAGCGCACTGACCCTTGGGAGGGAGAGAGTCAGAACACAGAACCACGACAGTGAGTGGCTTCCTCTTTGGCCTCTTGTGAGTGGGCTGAGGAGCCTGGACCATGTGACTGCTCCTTGGCATCAAATCCAGAAGATTCCCCATCTATCCAGCATTTCAGGCAACCATTTATTCAACCAGTCGTTCTGAGTCCTGTCCTGGATCAGTCACTGTACAAGGGACAGAATGAAAGACACAATTCCTCCCTTCCCAGGGGTACGTGGGTTTATCATGTAGTTTGTAAGCTCACTCATGAGGCTCTGACCAGGCTTGGGGTACCAGGAGGGTCTCTCAGTCTGGGCATTCTAGGGAGACTTCCTGCAGGAAGCTATAAAGGGTATTTTTGAGATCAGAACTAAGAAGAACAAGAGGGTCTTTTAGGGGAGGAAACAGAATGTCAAACCAGAGTAGTAATCACTGAGCTAAGCTGGTGCATACAAGTCTCTCTGTCCCTGAGGGCTGGCAGTGATACAGTGGCCTTTTCCTTGCTCCACAGGAAACCTGTGCCGCTGCACGGGCTACAGACCCATCCTCCAGGGCTTCCGCACCTTCGCTCAGGTAAGTGGGGCCTGGGGAGCTCAGTAGTCTGATTCCTAAAGCAGTGGCCCTCAGAGTGCATAGTTAAGGAGGGTGCCAAGGGGACTCTGCTATACAAAGAAGAAAGATGACCCAACACGTTTAGTAGAGTCTCCCCCTGGGCAGAAGACTGTGTTGTTCTAATTCAGAGCACGGCTTTCCCTGTTAGTGAAGGCCTGGAGTCTTTCTTCCTGGAAGAGGCACACTATCTGGGTTCAGAGTCATCTAGTGACTTCTGGCTTGGCTGCTTTCCCTGGAGGACTGGCAGGCTCAGTATGGCACAGGTACAGCATTTAATAACAGCCTGGCTTGCTTCAGACTTGTGCCCCTCCTTCTTCCCCCTCCTGGCTGCTTTCCATGGTTGGCACTCTGCTGGGTTTATGAAGCTGATAATTAGACCTCAAGACATTTTGTGACCCTCTGCAGTGTTCATGTAACTCCAAGTGAGAAACCACAGCCAGGCGTGTGGGCATTGATTCTCCAATCACAATGCACACCTGCCATCAGCCAGGCAGGGCAGAGGGCTGGCATGTCTTTTCTTGGTTTCCTTGCCTCAGCTTTTACCTGAGATTCCAGTCAAACCTTTGCATTCTGGTTTGGTGCTGGGCCCAGTGGTGAGTTGCAGACACCACTTCTTCTCACTTAACCTTTGGGGTTAACACAACATGGAAAGGAATGTTGTGCTCACATAATCCAAGAAGGAGTGGCTAGAGGTGGAGATGGGGCTTTGTAAGGATACAGAACATGACATCCTGCAGAATGTTGTGATGATGAATTTGGAGGTGCACAGTTAAATAGAAATAATGGAAAACATAGATTCAGGGTCTTATGACCTCGGTTTAAATCCTTTTCTATTACTTAATTGATGCAATTTCCTTGTTTTTAAAAGGGATTATAATAATACCTGCTTTACAGTGTTAAGCACTTCTTGCAAAGCTCTTTGTACAATGCTTGGCCTATTACAACATTGACATAGTTCTTCTCTAATGAATCATATGATGTTTATGAATTGCTCAGATTTCCCTGAGAATCAGGGGTTGTGGATCTTGTCTGTATCATAGGAGCCTACTCAGAGACATTCCATCCAACCAGGCCTCAGATTGCTTCACAAGACAAGGGCATTTGAGTGTAATAGATAATGGTACTCCTTTCTGAGGTCTGAGTTAGATCACATTGAAATGGTGGTTCCTGATTCTATAGTTCAGCAGACAGAACTTGCCTCAATTCACTTTTGGCTACGAGTTGTGTGTGCAGGACACAGAATGGGGGGATGGGAGCAGTGTTTTCATATTCCTCACCGAAGCCTATGACATCTTTATGCAGAGCCTATTGACTCTGGCTTTCCCCATGGTTTCAACATACTTGGAGTTTTTAGTTTTCCTGTATACAGCACACACTGGAAAGAACCATACAAATAGGCACAAAGAAAATTCTCTGGTGTATAAGAAATTTAGAAGTTTTCATTCCATCCTAACAAGTAAAAAGCTAACCAAACTGAAAACTAGCAACTCTTCGAATCATCAGAGAAGTAAAGAGATAGGATTGACTTCTGCTCCTCAAACAAGAGACAGACAAGAATAGAGTCATAACTGACTTCAGCAGAAACATGAGCAGAAATGTCTGTATGAACTAGTACTAGAACAAGAACCCTTGAACAGTAATTGATAAACTACCGGATACTCAATATGGATAAGACTGGGAGGTATAAGCTATTGCTGTCTGAGTCCCTGAGTTCAATCCCCAACTCTGGAGTAAAAATTAAAGGTAGATATTACCAGAGTGGATCAAAACATAAGACTCAGTGATGATGTCTAAATGAAACTGACTTTGAATATAAAGTTACATATAAATTGAAAGTTAGTGACAGTACACTTGTCATCCAACAGTATGGGAGGCAGAGGTGGTGAATTATGAGTTGAAGGCCAATCTGAACTACCTAAATAAATAAACCCACACATGACTTTTGCTTCATACAATTCTAATAAAAAATCCCAGGACATTATTTTGTAGATATTGACAACTTGATTATAAAGTTGATATGGAGAGAGAAAAAAAAAACCCAGAATAACCAACACAATACTGAAGGACCACAAACTTGGAGAACTGACACTATCCAGACTCAAAGGCTTATTGCAAAACTACCATTATCAAGACATCATGGCATTGGTGAAAGAAAAAAAATAGACCAATGAAACAGAATAGAGCATCATCATAAATAGGCTCTCATTAATATAGTTCCCTTACCTGTGACAAAGGAGCAAAGACAGTGCATTGGGGCAAAGATAACCTTTTTATAAAATGGTGCTGGAACATCCAGGCATTCACATGCAAAATGATGAATCTAGACATGGGCTGGAAATTCTCTCAGGCTATAAACGTAAATGAAAAACACCAAATCATTAAACTACTTATAGATGGCATAGAGCAAATCTAGATGACTTTGGGTGTGGCAAAGAATGTTTAGATATAGCACCATAGGCATGATCCACGAAAGAAAAGTTTTGATAAGCTGGGCTTCATTATAAATGAAATCTTCTTTGCAAAAGCAAGTATCAACAGAATGAAAAGACAAGTTGTAGACTGGGGGAAAGCATTTGCAAAGGACATATCTCCACATAAGGACGTTCTCAACATATACAAAGAAATTGTAAAACTCAACAACAAGAAGATGAATGACCCAATTACAAATGGGAAAAAGACATGAATGGACCCTTCGGCCATAAAGACAAATGGATGAAGAGTTAGCATTGAGAGTTGAACCTCATATGCCACCAGGGAGTTGCAAGTAACTAAATACCACCACATGCCTATTAGAATTGCCAGTTCCAAAACACTAACCCCACCAGTGTTGGGGAGGGTATGGAGAAACAGGAACTCTCATTTCTGGTAGCAAAGAAGAATGTATAGGCACTTGGGAAAATAACTGGGCAGTTTTTTACAAAATGAAACACACTCTTACTATATGATTTATTAGTTTTCCTCTGTGATGTTTACCAAAGCTGCTGAAAACTGACATCTCCATAAAAACCTGAACAGAAATGTTTGTGGCAGTTTTATTGTCAAAACTTAGAAGCAATTGAGATGTCCTTTAAATTATGTAGGTGAGCTGAATGGACAAAGAAGCGGTGGAAATTAAGAAAACAGAATATTATTCTGCTCTGAAAAGTAATAAATGATCAAGAATATAGATGTAGTGGTGTGTGTCTGTTACCCAGCTACACAGGAAGAGTTAGGAATAAACAGAGGCTATCTCTGACAAAAGTTAGTGAGATCCTATCTCAAAACTAAGTAGGACTGTCTAACTAAGTAATGCCTTTAATCTAGCTACTCAGGAGACAAAGTTAGGAAGGACTTGGTCCAAGGGTAGATCCAGGCAAAAGTATATAAATTGCTTGGAAAACAAAACCAACTAAATAAAAATGGGCTGGAGGTGTGGCTTAAGTGAAGAGTATGATATTGGTATAAGCTTGAGACTCTGAGTTTAAGCCCTTGTATAGCCAAAAAGGAAGGGAGAGAAAAGGGAAAGAGGGAGAGAAGGAGAAGAAGAAAAGGGAGGAGGAAAGGAAGAGGAGAGAAAGGAGGAGGAAGAGAAAGAGGAGTAGCAGAAGGAGGAGAGAAGGAATAAAGGAAGGAAGAAGCTATCAAGCCATGACATGGAAGAAAAGTTAAATGTATTTTGCTAAGTGGATGGAACCAATCGTAAATGTGGACATATTGTATGATAAGATGCATGTACATTTGTCAAACCTCACAGTGCATAGAGCTCTGATGTAAACTCTGACTTTAAGGGCTAATGATGTATTAATGATGATATAGGTTCATCTATCATAACAAATAGACCATTCTCCTGCAGATGTTGATATTGAGAGAGCTTATTGGTATGTGTGTATAGGTGTGGGGGGGGGGGAGGGGTTTACAGCACCATTCTTTGTACCTTACAATTTGGCTTTGAACCTAAAATCACTCTGAAGAAAACCTTGGTTTATTAAAAAAAATAAATAGGTACAAGTCTAGAAATCTTCACTGACTTCATAAAGTGGGAATACCAGGAGGATTGGGACAGGAAATATCATCGTTACCCAGTCTAGCAGAACTTGGGGGTGGTGTCATGTTATTGTATATCACAATAATTTAGATCATAAACACACTGACAAGGCAATAAGGACAGGATCTGGGTGGTAGTGTGCCGACATATCAGCAAAATGTACCTGTATAAAATATGTCCTTGACTTGTTATGCAAGCCCCTCTTTCTATAGGCTTGAGAAAATTGTCCTGCATCACTCTCCCGAGAAGGATGAAAAGAGATATTAAGGGACTGTTCTCCCATTCTGAATTTGGAGGGGAGGGGGATTATTCAGTGAAAGAGCAAGGAGCAGGAGAGGAGTTCTGGAACAGACAGAATAGGTCTGACATCCAGTGGCCAGCCTGGAGGGCTCAGCACACAGAGCCAAAGGGAAGGAGGGTGAGATCAGGGAAAATGTTTCTTTTATGCTTGGCCATGCTTATAAGTTCTCAAAGGCCGTATCTTTTAGCCTTCAAAAACTCTGAGAACTATCTTGAGAAAAGCTAGAGGAAGCTGGGCACTGGTGGCTCACGCCTGCAATCCTAGCTACTCAGGAGGCTGAGATCTGAGGATCATGGTTTGAAGCCAGCCCAGGTAGGAAAGGCTGTAAGACTCTTATTTCCAATTAATCTCAGAAAAAGCTGGAAGTGGTGCTGTGGATCAAGTGGTAGAGTGCTAGCCTTGAGCAAAAGGGGACTTAGGGACAGCACCCAGGCCCAGAGTTCAAGGCCCAGGACTGAGGAGGTGTCAGGGTTGGGGGTGGGGAGAGGATGGGGACAGGGATGGGAATATAGGGGATTGTGTGATGCATCCTTGGAGATTGCCAGGCTGGAAATTGTCTCCTGGGGGGACAGACAGCTCACAGACTGTTCCTTCAGGAATTGGCTACCCCAGAAAAGTCCCTGCGAAGTTCCACCACTCCCGTGTCTCACATTTTAGAATGTCTGCTTCAACCCTGCCTTTCTGGGGCCTATGTGCCAGGTGCCTTCCTCACGCACAAGGCCTCAATAGTGGGAGGCAGTCACTTTGTGCTCTAATTGAGCTTGGGCAATGGCATCCCAAAGCGGTCCCTTAGCCAGGGCCTTTCCCATAGGTGATGGGGGAATCTAACTTTCCTCCAGAACAAGCTCACAGTAAGGAGTGGAGATGGTTTCGCTTTCTGGAAAGAAGGCTGCACTAAGTAGTTTGAGACTATTGGCCAAAATGTCTGGGCATATCCCTGGGACCAGCACTGGCCTTGGATATCCTTCGCAGCACCCCACAGACACATCAGGCTGGAAGTCGAATCCCACAGAGCCTGGCTGAGTTAGCACTAGCACATCTGTATCATGAGGGAACCAAGGAGAATGTCTCTTCTAGGGGCTGCCTAAGGAAGTAGCACCAGAGAAGGAAAATGAGCACAAAAATAGAATTTAATAAAGCTGGAGCTAACTTTCATGGAGAGTTTCTTGAAAATAAATTTCCCACTTGTCCCTATGTGTTTATCACCGAGCTCTTTAATCTGCCTTAGCTGAGCAATAGAAAACACAGCGGAGGCCTCCATGCTGCATAGAGGCATGCGGGTTGGGGCAGAGGTGGCATTTCCACCTGTGGATGCTGGGGTAGGTGTCAGAGCTGGGGTTCCCTAGTTATTCATAATCAGGACTTCTTAGAATCTGTGAAGACTATAAAGTATCCTCTTGCGAATCTGTTCTTCCTATTTCTAGGATGGTGGCTGCTGTGGAGGAAGTGGAAACAATCCAAATTGCTGCATGAACCAGAAGAAAGACCACATGGTAAGAGAGTCTTGCTTCCCTGGGAGGCTTGGGGGATCTCAGATGCCGAGGAGTCACTACACTCTCCCCATGTCCCTGGCAAGGGGGGCAAGAAGATAGAATCATGGTGAGAGGTGGTGCTGGTCAGATGATAAGGATGCTAAAGGTATTCATTGGCCATGAATCCCTTGGTAGGACCTTCCTCTTCCTGCCTCCCAGGAGCTGCCTGCCCTCCACCAGCCTTCCAGAGTTTACCTAGTAAAGGGCTGGATCAGTCCACCTGAGAAGAGGTGAGACTGCACAACTTCCCTATTCTCTTTCCCTACAGGATATGCTCACACCATCGTTGTTCAAGCCGGAGGACTTCACACCCCTGGATCCCACCCAGGAACCCATCTTCCCCCCAGAGCTGCTGGTAGGTGATGCTTGGAGAAGTCTAACCATGTCATTGTGCCATGGGCCTGTAAGACCTGCTTGATTTTTCATACCCACAGCAAACTTTGAACCTTCTTATCTTTTAGGATTTAGCCTAATTACGTCTTCCTTTTAGTTGGTGCCTGGGTACCTTTTAGTTTATGCCTCTGTAGCATCCCACACCTCTTCCTACTGTCTCACACTACAGTTTCTAATTTGATGTCTGTATTCCTATATTCCTAGACTCTAAGCCCTACAAGGAAAGGGACTAAGTCTTCCTAGAGCACTACATATCAATAGCACATGCTCTCTAACCTTATGTTGACCTCTTGGCTTTATCTAATGTGTGTCCACCAAGTCACCTATTTTCTTCCCTATATGCAGCCTATTTATTTAAAACAAACAAACAAACAAGTAAGCAAACAAAGCTATAGTTAGAGGTCCCTGGCTTGCAATTCTGCCTTAAGAACTTCTTGTCACAACAGCTTTCTTACCTTCATTCCAATATTTATGACAAGGGAAAGAAGCAAGCCACTCCCAGAGTTTATCAGCTGCACATTTCATAAGGATGTAGACCCATGAAGATTGCCTTAGATGTTCAATAGGCCAGAGAGAACAGATTGCAGCTGGCCCCAAGCAAATCTTTCTCTGGATGGGAAAACCTTGAAAACACTATTAGTTTCATTTGAGGGATTTCTTTCTCCAGCCAGTATCACCTCAGGTACACCAGAGTCAGCTCTCCTTTGCCATTGTACCTATCCCCTAGACCTCTGGCCCTTCCTGCACCTGTCCGGTATAGCCCCTACAGGGCCCTGCAAGGAATCTGGGCTTTCAGCCAGGTCAGTTTGGGTCTTCTCAAGGTGCATGACCTTCAGCGGTTTCCATAATCTCCTTCATCTTCAAGTTGCTTTTTCACCTGTAAAATTGAGGCTCTGAATGCCTCCTCCCCTAAGGCATTCTCAAGACGAAGTAGGATGAGATACTCAACTGAATTCCTTAATACATGCAGTCCTCACTCCGCTCCAGCGTGTAAGGATCTTCTTCTGACTCAGTACTCAATGAGTCAGTAGAGGCGCCTAGCCCATTGCAGACCTCAAGGGAATTAATGGTGGTAGCAAGAAGGAGACGGTACCATAAGTAAACTATGTTTCCCAGAGGCTAAAAGACACTCCTCGGAAGCAGCTGCGTTTTGAGGGGGAGCGTGTCACCTGGATCCAAGCTTCAACCCTGCAAGAGCTTCTGGACCTCAAAGCTCAGCATCCTGATGCCAAACTGGTGGTGGGGAACACAGAGATCGGTAAGGCCTGCCTGTGATAGTGAGGACGTCACGGATCCTGCATGAATTGTGGGGAACACTCAGATCTATAACTCCAGGCTTCTCGTTTCTCTAAGGCATTGAGATGAAGTTTAAGAATGCACTGTTTCCTCTGATTGTCTGCCCAGCCTGGATCCCTGAGCTGAACTCAGTAGAGCATGGCCCAGAGGGTAAGGGGTTTTCCTGAGGCCACAGTGGGCCATGATGCTGGGCCAGGTGTGTGTGTGTGTGTGTGTGTGTGTGTGTGTGTGTGTGTAGGAGTGCCAGGTAGCTTTGTCTATGGCTCTGACTGCCTCCTACTTCCCCTAGAGCCAGCCTGACATGGGGAGAAGGGGAGCAAAGTAAGGATGGTCCGCATTATCTTCCCTCTATTAGGCTGGCATGGTTGGGTGCTAGCAGGGGAAAGGCTGTACTCAATAGTTGTTCTCCTGCTTGACAATGTATTAGAATTGCTCACTGGGGCTGAGCTGAGAGATGCAGGGGAAAGGGTGTATAGTGTGCTTGGGTGTTTTTTTATTTTTTAACAAATATGAAGACTTTGCCATCAGAGATCCAGACTTCTGAGTGGAAAATCACTAGTTTAAAAGCTCACATGTTGATTCTAGAGTCCAGAGATGGAGGCTTCAGGCCTTGTTGATCAACTTTGGGGCATTAGTTTGGGTCCTAATTTCCTGTAAGTCTGTAATACAGCCCCGCCTTGGTCGGGTCTCACAAGGGCTGGGGAAGAGGGGTGGCTATTACTCCAAGGATGTGTTTCCAGGTATTACCTTTGGAGCCGCTTGCTCTCTGAGCTCTATGGAAAAGGTCCTGGTTGATGTAGTTGCTCAGCTTCCGGTCTATAAAACCGAGGTGTTCAGAGGAGTCCTGGAGCAGCTGCGCTGGTTTGCTGGCAAGCAGGTCAAGTCCGTGGCGGTGAGTTCCTGGTCAGCGGCAGGCGAGGCCGGCAGGCCAGGCATGGGCTTTCCTTGAGCGGGCAGGGGTTTTGAGCTAGAGACTCCCACTTGCTTTTGTCCAGTAGGCCCCACATTTTAGTGCTTAGACTTTTCCGAGGTGCTTGTTAAAATGCAGCGCCTGAGCCCCACCCACAGGGAATCTGACTTGGTGGGTTCTGGAGTGGTACACCCCAGAGATCAAGTTTTTAAGAAGAAGGTTTGGGCACTTCTGATGAAGTGTGTGTGTGGGGGGGTCTACAGGACACCCTAAGAAGCACAGTCTGTACCTTTGACTGAGGCCATAGGCATCATAGAGAAGCCACAACTGAATTGGGCAGGATCCTTTCAGACTTTGCTGGGTGGGGTGGGGGAGGAGAACCCAGGAGCAGAGTCTCCCCACCCCCCTTCCCTGGAGAGGAGGGAGGAGTTTCACCTGTTAGCTGTTCCGAGGGCCTTCAAGTAGCCCTAAAATTCCTAGTTTGCAAATAATTGTGTTCACATACACTAGTCCATTCGGGGTCCACAACATTTATGATTTGGGGAGGTGAACTACCCCTTCTGTTCTATTTTTTAAACTGTTTCAAAAATTGAAACAGAGCAGGGCAATAACAAAGCGGCTGCCCTTGCTCTCCTCCCGCTCCCACGCGCCTGCTGTGCCTGGTTATAGACAAGGAAACACAAGCTAAGTACTCTCGACTCCTTCGCCCAGATCTGCTCAATCCACTTCCAGGAAGGATTGTGTTGGCCTTACACATCGCTTTTCTTCCTCATTTCCGGTAAAGAGAACTCTCTATCTGATTCTTCTTCTAGTTTTTGTGTTTTTTTTTTTTCCAAGTTGCCAGGAAGTTCAGATCCAAACTGAACAAATGATTCATCCTTCAGTCTTCCTGCTCTTTTTCCTTGATCTTTATCTTCCATTTCATTTTACTGCACACGGTAAAAATGTGATAAATCACCTCAGTCCTTTCAGAAAAGGTTGGGTGAGGTCACTTTTAGAGAGAATGCCTCAGTTTACTGACCTGTACGTTTCAGTAAACGTACTGACTTGTACATTTCAGAGCTGGGACTCCAGCCTGAGGGTCCTGATTTCAACTTTGCACATTTCCCCAGAGGCCCACATGCTCACCGTGTTGCTCTTGTGATTCTCTGGCAGTGGATGCAGGTCCTCAGGCACCCCCTGTAGCAGCGGGCGCCCCCTGTCTGCGTGCAGGAGCAGCTGCCTGAGTCCTGGGCAAGGCTCTAACTCCTTCTGCTTGTTCTAGTCCATGGGAGGGAATATCATTACCGCCAGCCCCATCTCTGATCTCAACCCTGTGTTCATGGCCAGTGGAGCCAAGCTGACCCTTATGTCCAGAGGTGAGCTGCCTGAAGAAGATGGGAAAGATGGCTGGAAAGATGGGTTGGGGGAGGAAAGTCTCACAGGTCATTTTTCCAGAGAAAGAGTGGCGAATTCAGTGACTCAGGTGTCCCAAGGCTTGGATTAATGGAAGCTGCTAGGTTGGAGGTGTGGGACAGTTGAGCTCCCTCCCCCTCACCCCTCCCCTGTCCCCGTCTCCCTTTTCCCCTCCCCTCAAATATTTCCCAAGTGCATTAGTCTGTAATGTCTTGTCTTTGATTCCAAACCAGCACCCAGCTGATTTACTGTTTCTTTCCTCTCCCCTCCCCCTCCCCTCTCTTCTCCTTAGTGGTATCAGAGTTCAAACTCATGACAAGCTAGTGCTCTACCACTTAAGCCATACTCTTAGTTTCTCCTTCTGATGCGGCCCCTCCCTCATGTAGCCTTCTTTATCCTGTCTACCTACAGGCACAAAGAGAACTGTTCGAATGGACCACACTTTCTTCCCTGGCTACAGAAGGACCCTGCTCAGTCCAGAAGAGATACTGCTGTCCATAGAGATCCCCTATAGCAGGGAGGTGAGGCAGCAAAGCTGGTCCAGGCTTTGCCTGAATTCTTTTCCCATGGCTGGGCTCCAGACAGATCAAGAGCTAAGAGTCTATCTTATGACCAACTTGTGCAACTCCCAACTTTAACATTGGTTCTTTCTCTCTGGACTTGGATGAACTAACTTTATCTAGCCAGTCAGCCAGACATAGATGCCTCAGAAAATCACTTAGCACTTTGCACCCCAGTGTACTCCTCTGCAAAGTGGGTACCTTACGCCTTCTGAAAAGATTATTCTGAGAACTGGAGGTCTAGAGCTTCACCAGGTTACTGGCCCATGTCTGGTAGCCAAGGGAGAACACCTGCTACTAGGTAATAGGGCACATTCCCAAGAACACATCCAGCTGTTTTAGGGTCAAGAATACTGTTATCTCCTCATTGAAGAGTGTAGGCCCTGCCTCACTGCCTTTGAGTTGGACTCATATGCTGGCTCTGACTCTGCTGGGACGTTGGTTCACTCACCTTGCTCTGGGCTGGCACTGTGAGATTGCTGCTTCATGAGCAGCTGGTCTGGTCTGTTTGGGGAAATCTGGGCACCTCTGGCCATCTTGCGTTTATTCCTCAGGGCCTGGACTAGCTTAACCTGATGTGGTTTTCTCTGTCCTCAGCAGCCACCAACTCGGGACAAGTCCACAATGAGCCTTTTAGAAAAGTGCTGTGGGAGGGCTGGCAGCAGCTGCTTCCTCCGAGAAGGTGACGGGCTGACTCCACTCACGCTTTGCTTTTGTGAGCGTGAGGTGCATATGCCCTTGGTGATTCTGACCTTCCTCCATGGGATGTTAATTCAATCACAGCAATTAAGTCCCTGAGGTGGCTTCTTAATGGTTTTGGGACTTAACTTTGCAGATTGTTTTGAGCAGTGATTCCCAGGGTTTTGAATTTCACAGATCACTGATTTTTTAAAATTACAAATAGGGAAAGGTGGGAGGAAACAAGTTTAGTACACTCAGTTTTAATTTTTCCAGGGACGGACATTAACAAAGTCATAATGTCATAAAAGAAATGAGATTTTAGAACCCCAAATTACAAAGCTTTCTCAAGAAAGGATGTTATCACCCGGATAACACCAGTGAAAATGTCATGATGAATGGTTTGGTCCTAGGAAAGAGCCAAATTCAAGTTCAGTGTCCCAGAGTTATGATCTCACCAGGTTTCTTAGCTACCTTAGCCTGCAGGAGGGGACTCCATGTCTCTCTGTGTCAGAGCGAGAGACTGTGGTAATAATCACAATGTCCAGGACGAGGGTGAGTACAAAACTCAGGAACAACTTGACACAGAAGGGCCAGTCAGTGGTTGACCCCAACATGTGACTCCTGCTGTCCTCTCCCCAGAGACTCAGGCTCAGGCCCAGGCCCAGGAGAAGCATAGACCCAAAGTGCAAGCACAGCCACAGTGATCTCACAGTAGGACTGATGCTCAGGAGGCAGGATTTCTCAAAGGCACCACAAGTCTAGGGGGAGGGAAAGTTCAGGCCACCTGGGGAGGCTCAATGGAGGAGGCTTCAGGTGTGCACCCTCTCCCTGTCACTGCTGGACAGGCCGCTGGTCCAAGTGAGTTTCACTGTGAGCGCTGGAAAGGCTGAGCTGGCTCTGATACTGGGGGCCAGGGAAGGTCTGTGGGAGTCTTCCTGGGGGTATCATTCCTTCTTCCAGCTGCTTGCTCTGTGGGGACCCGTTGTCCCCCATTCTGCTTCCCTAGGAATGAAATCCTGACCCTTTCCCTTCTAATGATGCAACCTGGGACTTCACAAATGCGTAATCAGTTATGTCTTGTCATCGATTCCAAACCAGCACCTAGCTGATTCACTATGTTTGTATCACCTTCCTCTCCTCCTCTTTCCTTTCCTTATCTCCTTTCCCCTCCAATCCCTGCTGGCTTTTCCTCTCCTCCCTCTCCCCTCCCTGTTCCTCCCTTCCCCTTCCCTCCCCTTTCTTCCCCTCCTCATATCTCTTTACCCAATCTCATCTTCATTTTCACTCATCTCACTCTACCTTTCCTCCCCTATCTTCCTTCCCTTCCTCTTCCCTTCCCTCTCTTCCCCTCTTCATATCTCTTTACCCAATCTCATCTTCATTTCGCTCATCTCACTTCAACTTGCTTCCTTCTCTTCCTTCCCTCCTCTCCCCTTCCTTCCAATTTCCTCCCCTCCTCTCGCCTCTCCTCCACTGTCCTCCTCATATTCCTTCACCTCATCTTCACTGTTACTCATCTCACTTTCCCTTTCCTTCTCTTTCCCTTCCCTCCTTTCCCTTTCCTCCCCTTCCCTCTCATCCCCTCACAGTCCCGTTATTTCAGGCACTTGCGAGACAAGGTGAGGAGCAGCATCTCCCTGTTCTTTTTCAGGGTGAGTTTTTCTCCGCCTTCAAGCAGGCCTCCCGGAGGGAGGATGACATTGCCAAGGTGACCAGCGGCATGCGAGTCCTGTTCAAGCCAGGGACCACAGAGGTGCAGGAGCTGTCCCTCTGCTATGGCGGAATGTCCAACAGAACCATCTCAGCCCTCAAGACCACGCCAAAGCAGGTGTCCAAGTAAGAGGTGACACCAAATGAAACCGCCATGATCACCACCACAGTGGCTACTCGAATGTGACTAGAATATTACTGTGCTGTTAGTACTCCTGTTGCTGCTGCTGCTGCTGCTGCTGCGCTTAGCCTGCCCACTGCTGCTTCACTGTTGTGAAAGGTGTTAGTAGGAGGGGAGGGACGTGAGGTGAGGCCATTACTGCTGGTGCAGTGACCACAGCCAGATGACCTCATGGAAGGCGATGGCGTCCCACAGATTACAAGAGCTGAACAACTCCAACCTCCTGGTGTTTCTGTTGTGTCCTCTACAACTTACATATGTTTAGACACACAGATATTTATCACTGGTATTCAATCCAGTGACTTGCTGCCCAGGTTTGTAGCCTAGGAGCAGTAAGCCACATACACCACTCACCACATGACCCAGGGAGTAGCTGTGGCATCTGGCTAGGTCATCCAATGACACGCCTCTCAGAGTGAGTCCCTGTTGTCAAGTGTCACATGCTGTGATGTTGCTGCTACAGTGCAAGTGTCATCATTGCTAATGCTGCTGCTGGTTCAATGCTATTGTTAGTACCACTGTTGCTTTTCTCCTGCTGCTGCTTCTGGTATTTGTTTTTTTGCTACTATTACTTCCATGCTATCCTGCTTACTACTGGTGTACTTCTAGTATTGCTACCATTACGACTATGGTGACCATGCTGTTTCTATTACCCCAACAACCTTCTGCCACAACCATTACTATTATTGATTCTAGAGTTAATAACCTCCTTCTGATATCCATGCTACTAGCACTATTATTCTTCTAGTATTATTACTTGTTTTAATACTATCACTGCTGTTATTCCTCCTAACACCACTAACATGACTGCTATTATTGCAGTTTGATATCATATTACTGCTATTACTATGGCTACTTCTCTCTCATTTATGATAACTACTACTATTGTTGATGCTTCTATTACTTCTTCTAGGTTTATATTAATAGCATTATTGTTGCTACTACGCTCACTTCCATTGTTGCTACCACCATATGCATTGCTATGAATGCAGCTGTTGCTATGACTACTGGTAGCAGTTGCTATGACTACTGGTAGTATTATCCCATGTTATTACTGTCACTACTTTCTGGCATTACTGTGGTTACTGCTACTATTCTGTAGCCACTTTTGCTGCTACTAATACAACTTCTAATATTTTTGCAGTTCTACTGATTCCACTATTATTATTAGTGTTATTACCCTTGGTTCCACTAATACTATTGCTTCTTGTGTTATTACTATCATTTCTGCTTCTTCTGCCATCAGGCCTATTGCTACCCCTATTCTTAATAGTAGTATTGGCTAGTACCATGGCTACTCCTACTCCTACTACCAGTATTATACTGGCACTATTATTACTACTTGCTACTACTATTACCATAGCGATCATATGATGGTGGTTGTGCCAAGTGTGTCACAGGCATTATTCTGTGAAACCCTACAAAACCCACATAAGATGGATAAAGCTTATTTGAAATTTGGCTCCCTGGCTTTAGTACTACGAGGTACTTAATCTCCCAGTGCCTCAGTTTTCTCAGTGACAGAATGGGTATGTTTTCAATTAATGAGAAGTCACGAGTCACATAGAGCACTGAGAACGTTGCCTCACACATGATAAGGACTCCATGGGTTTAACTGTGACTCTTTTTGTGATTAAAAAAAATTGCTTGTGCTTGTAAAGATAAGGAAACTGAGGCTCAAGGAAGTTAAGCAACTTGCATGAAGTAATCTGGCTCTGAGATGCCATTTTGGAAAGGATGTTTGCTTGAGCCAGAGGCCTTGAGGCTTTGCCTTGCGCGTGCTGGCTGGCTGGGAGCCAGCGTGCGCACAGCTGGCCTTTCCTCCTCTGGCAGGTTCTGGAACGAGGAGCTGCTGCAGGATGTGTGCGCAGGCCTGGCAGAGGAGCTGCACTTGGCTCCTGACGCACCTGGTGGCATGGTGGAGTTCCGGCGCACCCTCACCCTCAGCTTCTTCTTCAAGTTCTACCTGACAGTGCTTCAGAAGCTGGGCAAGGAGCATCCCGCAGATGTGAGTGTAGGCTGGTGAGGTGCACTTGCATTGTGGAAAATGTACAAGATGCAGAACTGTATCCCCAAAGAAAAAAAGTCTGAAGTTATCCCTACTCTTAGATCCCATTGCTAATGTTTCCATTTATCCCTCTGCTTTTTCCCTACAGTTTTCTGTCCAGTGTTCCCTCATGGGGATTGTCTGCCCTGTCTCTCTGAGTCTGTCTGTCCTTCCATCCATTGATCATCCATCCATTGATATGTCTGTCATTTTTCTAGCTTTTGGTCTGGATCTGTCATTTTCCTAAACAGATTTGGGATGGTGCTACCTAGAAATTTATGTTCCTCTTACTTTGGCTGATATTTTTCTTGCGGACATCTTTCATATAAAATAATACTTCTTAGAGAACTGAGAAGGGCAAGAAAAACTTTTTCAGGAAAGCTAGTAGAAGGAAATGTCCATGGGGGGGGGAGTAGGGGAGAGGGAAAGAGAGCAAGAGAGCGAGCAGCGTGCATACATGCAGAGAAGAGGGGGCATTTCACTTGGGGGAGGAAGTGCAACTCATTCAGGATCTGGAGATGGAGCTGAGATGTGCAGTGATTACATACAAAGTTCTCAGAGCCCATGTTGAGATATTGAGAGATTCAGCCAATGTTCGAAAGGCAATAAAGTGAGGGGACAAGGGGAACATGTAACGTGTCACTTTTCTGATTTGGGAATTCCGCAGGAGAGGTCCATGGTGCAGAATGCTCATCACTGTCTCTGTTGTCTCCCCTCCACAGAAGTGTGGCACACTGGACCCCACCTTTGCCAGTGCCACGCTGCTCTTTCAGAAAGACCCTCCAGCCAACACCCAGCTCTTCCAAGTGAGTACACACAGTGTGGGCTGCTACTCAATTCAAGCCTTTATAGATACAAGAGATCATTAGTGGCTGATTGCTGGTGGGTAACTAACTTGTATATAGATGCATGAAGCTCCTTATTCTGTGCATAAGTATCTAGTGATGGATATGAGGATTGTGTTGATGTCAGTGCAGCTGTTTCTCCTAAATATCTAATATCTTAGCCTAAATATCTGTTAGAATTATATTCTTATCTGTATAAAGAAAAAAAATGAAAGAAAAATTATTTCCATTTAATCTTTCCTTGTCCCTCTGTGGGACTAATGTACAAATGCACAGACACACAAACACATGCACATATGCACACATGTGTGCACACACACATCCTTCTCTCAGCCGCAGCTTCTGGAGAAGAACTAGGTAAACGGTTAGCAACCTTTTTCTGTCATCATTCTAGGTTTTGTGTGCCAGTCTCCATTACAACCTTTCAATTCTGTCATTGTAGCTAAAAACAAGTGAAGGCAATATATGAATATATGAACTGAGTGGCTAAGCAGTGGTCAGTCCCAATGGCTTATACCTGTAATCCTACTACTCAGGAGACTGAGATATGAGAATCAAGGGTTGAAGCCAGCCTGGATAGGAAACTTCATGAGATACTTATCTCCAAATAAGCATCCCCCCTAAGTCCCCAAAAATGGATCTGTGACTCAAGTGGAAGAGCACTAACCTTCAACAAAAAGCTCAGAGACAGTGCTCAGGCCCTGAGTTCAAGCCCCAGGACCAGTACCCAAACAACAAAAATAATAAACAAAAAACCAAGCAACAGTCCAGATTTAGCCCCAAAGCTACAATTGGTTGGCTCTGTGTTGGAATTTAATGGTGTAGGGCATGAACTCTGGGACATGACATCCTGAATTTGAATCCAAATCTGGTCATTTTTGTAGCTGTGTGACCTTGGACAAATTTCATACCTGAGGATGGGGCTTAAGTGGTTGGGTGCTTGTCTGAAGCTCTGAGTGCAATCTCTACTACCACCCACAGGCAGAAATAAAGTGGTTCTATAGTTCCTAGAACATAGTAAATGCTCAATAGGGAGGGAGGAGGGATGTGTAGTTGTGGAGGTGGGAGGGAAAGGGGGGGTAGGGGAAAAACACAGGAGGAGGTAACAATACTTGATAGGAAATGTACTCATTACCTTGCTCATGTAACTGTAACCCCTCTGTACAGTATTTTTACAATAAAATGTATTTAAAAATACTAGACATCCTACTACTTTGAAAAACAAATGAAAAGTAACTTCATTATAAAATTAATATATCGTAAAACATTTTGGAAACCACAGAAAAGCTTAAAGAATAAAATTAAAATCAGCTCAAATCTCAGATCTACGCGAAAATCATTCTGTTTTTATTTCTACTTTTCCTATGCGTAGATTGTCTATTGGATACTTAGGGCATACTTTTTATGCAGAAGTAGAATCATTAAACACACAAAGGCAGAATGTTTTATATGCTCATTTTTTTTAAAGGTCGCGTATGAACATTCTTGCCTTTTTATTAAAATTCTTCAAACGTCTGCCTTAATGGTTGTAGCCTAACTGGTAAGGTACCGTGTTGTTCCAGGAGGTGCCCAAGGATCAGCCCGTGGAGGACATGGTGGGCCGGCCCCTGCCCCACCTGGCTGCCAACATGCAGGCCACTGGGGAGGCCATATATTGTGATGACATTCCTCGCTATGGCAATGAGCTGTTTGTCCGGCTGGTCACCAGTACCCGGGCCCATGCTAAGATTACGTGAGTGCCGCCCTTGCGGGGGCCGATGGTGGTCCGGCAGGATCTCACACCCTGCCAGGTGCTAGAGATACAAGGGTAATCCAGGACTTCCTACCAGCCTAGAGAGCAAGACAGGAAACCATCCCAAGCCACCATGGGAGAGAAGCAGGAAGTTAAGACTCCATGACACCCTCAGCTGGTCTACCCGGGTGCCCAGGGAGGTGTGGTGTTTAGTATTTCTCAGGACCTAGTTTCAAGTATTTTACACATAGTATCGAATTCAAGTTTGGGGCAGAAAGTTTCAGCTGGTCTAAATCTCAATCAGAAACTTAGGACTAGGCTCAGCCACCTGTCCCTACATATCAATGAAAGAGACAAAGCACTGGTTAACAGCTAAGGGAGGATTTTAAATTGAACATAGCCACATCAGTAATACAAAAGGGTTTGGCGATCCCGAGATGGCCTTTGGGTACTGACATAAATTTTAGGCTGAAGTATGGGAAGGGAAGGAGAGCCACACAGAGTTAAACAGTTCCAGTCACAGAAGTCATGTGGTCATAGGTGGCAGACTGCACTGGGGGTGGTCAGCAGCTCATTGTCTGAGGATGGGCCAGGTGGGGTTATTGACAGATAGTGGTCAGCTTTTTGGATTCCAAGATGGCTGCAAAGTGACTGTTGTTACATTAGGAAGTTCTGGTCAAAGATCCCAGGGTGCTTGGATGTCATTAGACTGGAATATCTGGTAGCAGGTGGCATCTGGTCACAGGAAAAAGAAGGCATTGTCTGTCAGAGGAGCAGTTTCACCTTTTGTCACAAGACGCTTATCTGTGAATCCAGTTCTTCCTGGAGTCCCACAGTGACTATGGTAATGGAGAGACTTAGGGAAATATAAAGGTTAAAGAGGCAGAGAGGAACAACATGGAGGTCTAGGCCGATGTCCAGGGCCCTCTTCTAGTAGCTCATTTATTCCTTACAGCAATCCCAGAGGCAGCTCCTATTATTATTATGTCCCTGTTCCAGCTGAGGAAACTACGTCACTTGCCCCAGGCTGAGAAGTTTGAAGCCAAGTCACACTGGCTTCTGGATGTTCAAGCTAGAGACTGTGAGCCTCAAAGCTGGTGGGCATTAGACACAGAGCCGCAGTGCAGTGGAGCGATCAGGAAAAACCCTCCCTTTGGCCCCAATACTTCTTACTGATTTTTCTGTCTTCACTTACGCTTAAGATCTGACTTCAGACTCTGGGAATGGCAAGAAAGACATAGATAAAATCAATCAGCTATTTAACATTTTTCTAGGATCGTGAAAAAAGGTGTTTCTGTTGAATTGTTTGCCGGCTGTAAGGCATAGCCTTTCCTTTTGTCCTTGCTTTGAGTCCATGTTGACAGTACTATAGCTACATACCAGTGACCTCCCCTCAAGCCACATGTGGGTGGGTGTAGAAGGGCACGGTGGACACTTGTGGTTTCCACAGTCTGCTCAAACATGTAAAGGTGTGTGGTTGGGCAGAAGCTGATCTGTCTCTGACATCTTCACAACTTAATCTTAGCTCTAATTCCAGCTGTGTTGCTTTCTGGCTGAGTGTCTTTGGACAAGCTACCTTCCTTTGAGCTAGAGTTCCCCACATGTAAAATGGAGACAACTGGAGTTACTTTCAGGATTTCTTGTGAGGATTAAATAAATGATGGTTTCTTGGGGGGGCAATTTCTGGATCTTTCCCTGAGTTCTGGGGCCCCCATAGGGACTCAGTTCACAATTTAGGCTGTTATGATTGATAACCTCTCCAAGCATTCACCTTTTGAAGCCTGTATTGCCCAATTTTGTGTAGGATGCCCAGCCACACTGGGATAACACTGTTAATGTAGGGAGAGAAAACCAGGTGTGTGCCAATGTTCAGCGTCATTGGATCAGCAACATAGCAAAGGCCTAATGTGCTGATTCTGTATGAGAAATCATCTATGAGGTGGAGCTTAGCCAGAGCTCTCCAGAGAAAAAGGTACTCACTAGAATGAGGCTTGTTTGTATGTGTATAAAGTCTATGCATAAAGTCTATGGAGGCTGTGCTAGTTTATTCATTTTCATAGCCCTATAATGTGATGCAATGGCTGATACCTGGTAGGCATTTAGTCGACATAGGCAGAATAGAAGAGAATTGAATTAAAACTTAATAGGAAAAGAAGATAGAAAAGGATAAGGTGGAGGAAAGCTCAGTTTAAAAGCTCAGTTTAATGAGTACATTTCTTATCAAGCATTGTAGCCTCCTCCTTTGTTTCCCCTTCCCATCCCATCCTCCCCCACCCCCCCAAACCCTCCCCCCCCACCAAAGTTGTAAAGTTCGTTTTCGACATAACAACTTGTACGTCTCATAGTTGCAATGGGTCCACCTGTGTAACCCCTCTGTACAGTATTTTCACAATAAAAAAACAACTAAAACTACAAAGAAAAGCTCAGTTTAAAAAAGATACTGCTTTCACATTTGATGTCAGTATAACTTGTGGAGGAGATGGGGAAAAACCAGTTGTTTAAGGATACAGGTGTACCTGTTGCAACAATGAGAAGTACAAGTTGTCATGTCCAAAACGAGCTTTACAATGTCGGTGCAGGGGGGGGAGGGGGGGTAGGAGAAGGATTGGGATTGGGGGGGAGGGGGGAGGCTGGGAAGGGATGTGAAGGGTAAACAAAGGAGGAGGCTGCAATGCTTGGTAAGAAATGTATGCATTATCCTGCCCATGTAATTGTAACTCCTCTGTACAGTATGTTCACAAATAAAATAAAATTAAATTAAAAAAAAAAGATACCTGGTAGGCATTTAGTCAACATAGGCAGAATAGAACAGAATTGAATTAAGACCTAATAGGAAAAGAAGATAGAGAAGGTAAGGGTGGAGGAAAGCTCAGTTTAAAAAGAACAGCTCATCCAAAACATCAGGTCCACCTGATCCATCTGGATCTTCTGCTTCAGATTTGCCTACCTGCCCTCTCACAAGGCTCATTCTTGCAGGTCCATAGACACTTCAGAAGCTAAGAAGGTACCTGGGTTTGTGTGCTTCCTCTCAGCTGCTGATATTCCTGGAAGCAATGTAACTGGGATTTGTAATGATGAGACTATCTTTGCAGAAGATAAGGTAAATGGATTTGTTATACAAAGTAAATGGAATAAATACTGAAGTTCTTAATTAGTGCTCATTGTTCCAAATCCCTAATCTTGAAAGATTATACATTTGCAAATGCTGTGGACTTCATCCAATTGGCCAATATGCAGGATGATCCATAAAGGGACAAAATGTTACTTGTTTATTTAATTGACAGTTGCTGTTAGTGCAAAGTAGGACAATTCAATGCAAAAATGACAGGAAAACAAGGCTAGTGATTGTATTTGAGTTAACAATTGAATATCCAGAGTATCACATTAAGCTCCTTTATTGAAAGAAAATAAGAATGTATTAAACAAACTAGAAAAGAGATCAAATACTGCTATGAATGTGTACCCATAACCTACTTGTATGAAAGTTCATCTATTGATTTCAATTACATGAAATTCTCCTGCTTCCAGCCTTTAAGACAGTTGCTATAAAATCCTTATATTTTGCTGGTAAGATAGTTCCCAAAGGGAATTGTACAATTCTTATATTGATCAATAGTTGCAAATTAGATGTGAGTGGGTGCTGCTATGGGGTAAGTACATCTTATCATTGTAAAGATGAGGGAAATCTACAAATAAGAAACACAATGACTGTATAAAGAATGCATCTGCTAGAGAATCAACTAGTTTTTGAACTTCAAGAGTCCCCAGGAGTGTTGCTAGCATTTTGGTTAGTGAGAGGCAGCTAGACTCAAGCAAGTCAATACTGAATTAGCCAATTTAAGTTAATAATTTACTTGTGTCTTAAGAGATATTTATCAGACTTACATGCTAAGCATTGGTTGATATCATTTGAAACCTTGTGTACCAAATTGATTATTTTTGCTTACATGTTGGGGATATAGGATTAAAATAATTAATGGAGGGTATCCATTAGGTTTTTATATAACTGAATTATGAAAAGAAATAATGATCACTATATATGTATATACATATATATGTATACACATGAATATGTACATATACATATAGATAGAGATCATTGTGATCATATATATAAGTATATATATATATATATATATATATGGCAATCATAAATGAAAGTATGAGACATGATTGTGGCCTTCAAGGAACTTCAGGTATAACTCTGGGAAAGAGCACATGAAAGAGAGTGGTGTGGTAGAAAGATGCTAAAACTGAGTCAAGGTCTAAAGGATCTGTAATCAGGCCATTAGAGCCTTGTCTTCCCAGTCTCCAGCTCTTCATACAAAGACAAGTGGTGTTAGAATAGAACAGAGTTGACAAACACACTTTCTGGTCCCACATCTCCTGTTTTGCTTATGGTAGATATGTGTAACCCATTTCATCTTAACTACCCTAATTAAAATGTCAGACCTGATCATTTGAGATGAAATCACTGAGACAAACTATCTTACCACCCCCTATGTTTTTATAAGTATTTATTAAGAGCCCTATAAGCTCAGTCAGTAGGTTAAAGACAGGTAAAGGTCCCAGGGGATTCCTAAAATGTACTCTGATTGATTGTAGGGGCAAGCACTTTCTTTGCTCTTGTGAACCATCCATAAGTAGTTGCTTCATGAAGAGCTTTGCTGCAGTCTTTAACAGCCTGTCTCTGATCCTAGGTTACTTGTGTTGGACATGTCATTGGTGCTGTGGTCACTGACACCCCAGAACACGCACAGAGAGCTGCTCAAGGGGTGAAAATCACCTATGAAGACCTGCCAGCCATTATCACCATTGAGGTAGGTAGGAGCAGGCTCTGGCATAAAGGAGTGAGTTGTGAAGACACGTTTATTAGCATCCTCCACAGAGATGTGAGCGGCAAGTGGGATTTGACTACAGATGGCCCCCAATTTACTCTGGTTCTACTTAAATTGTTTTTTCAAGTTTTCAATGGTGCAAAAGCCTACCCAATAACTATTTTGTTTTTGTTGTTCACTTTCAGTTTGTTGTTCAGTAAGTTACACAAGGCTTTCCACACTTTAAAGGAGAATTTGTATTTGATGATTTTGCCTAACTGTGGATTTACAGAAAAGTTCTGTGTATGTTTGCAATAGATTAGGCCAAGCTATTATGTTCAGTAGGTTGGGTACATTTTAACTTACGGTATTTGCAACATATGACAGATTTATCCGGATGTAATCTCAGCACAAATAAGGAGCATCTGTAAGTAGATTTTAGAATTTCCTCCAGCCTTGTGAGTTAGGTTCATAAACAGCTAAACTGAGCTTTCCCCTCCTAAATTTTGGCTTCAGTTGGTTCTTTCTGGGATCCTTTTTTGTTGTGTTTTTCTAAGCATTTCCCAGTGGTTCATCCAACGATGAAGAAATGGGACGTATGATTTTTCTGGATTATAACAGAGAGCTTGCTTCAAGTCATGAGAAGCAAGTGAGCAACTGAACCGCCAATCACTTTTCCATCACTGTCTTCCTGCCTCTGAAAACCACATCACTGGTTTCCTTTTGATCCTCAGGATGCTATAAAGAACAACTCCTTTTATAAACCTGAGCTGAAGATTGAGAAAGGAGACCTCAAGAAAGGATTTTCGGAAGCAGATAATGTTGTTTCAGGTAGCTCTTGTGCCACGTGGCGGGTGGGATGGGGGCGATCCCTGTTGGTCAATTACATTCAAAAGATACCGGTGGAGCCTTGGGGGCAGAGGAGTAAGTGCCGAACACTTGCCAGTGGAGTGATCTTCTGACATTTGTACCCAAACAGTAGACAGCTGGCTGGGTTGGAGCCACTGGCACTTTAACTTCCACTCTTCTGTCCTTGGGCTGAATGTACCTACACAATCCTAGAAAGATTATGTGTGGTGTTTCTGATTTGGGAAAGAAGGGAAGAAAATGGCTAAATTGTGGTCTATTGGGGGTTTTCCAGGCCTTTAACCACAGAGACTCCTTGTCTCTCCCCGCTGGCTGGAGTTGCTTCTTGACCATCCTCTACTGGCTTTCTTTCCTGTCTGTCCTCCCTGTTCCCCTCCGTTCTGTCACTGACTGAGAAAATAGGTCCACTGCTCTCAGTCCAGGACAAGGCTGCTGATTAGCTCCTTTTTGACACTGTTTCTTTGGCATCGTTAAAGTCACTAGCGAGCCAACTAACTCCACTGAGTCTGAGATCTTTAGTTTGGGATGAAGATCTTATTTTCAGCTGTCAAATCCCATTGGTTGATTTCTTCCTTTCCTTTTCTAAAATTCTAGAAAGCCATAATTTCCATTGGCTGCAGTGAGAAGACTTGGGTTTTGATGTTTCAGTCCCATGCCATGTCTTTGTTGAGGGAAAGACTGGAGATGATATATGACTTCCAAGTCCACCTGTGAGCAGCTAGCACACTGGCTCACAGTAGGGCTCCCATTTATTCTCCAGGAGAGCTGTACATTGGTGGCCAAGAGCACTTCTATATGGAGACGCACTGTACCATCGCTGTCCCCAAAGGCGAGGCAGGGGAGATGGAGCTTTTTGTGAGCACACAGAACACCATGAAGACCCAGGTAGGTGACTTTGGGTTCACTCATAGTACTGGGGCTATGACTAGAGGGTCCCTAGCAGACCAGGAGAGCAGAAAGTAAATGAGAAGATGGAACACTGGGTTGGTCATGGAAGGGACTTAAGTATAGTAGACTTGGTGCCAGACTGCCACCAGGGAGATGAAATCATTGAACTTGTTATATAATCTTTTACTGCCCCAGTTTCCTCACCTGTTAAATGGAGTCTGGAAGGCTTTTATATCAATGAGTTTTGATATTATAAGCTTATATAGTATGACATATTAGCCTTGGTCAAGGAATAGCCTCCCTTAGTGGGGGAGCTAAGCCTGAATATTCTTTTTTTGGGGGGGGGGTCCGGTCGTGGGGCCTGAACTCTGGGCCTGGGCGCTGTCCCTCAGCTCTTCAGTTCAAGGCTAGCGCTCTACCACTTGAGCCACAGCACCACTTCCGGCTTTTTTTCTTTTGCTTATGTGGTGCTGAGAATCGAACCCAGGGTCTCAGGCATGCAAGGCAAGCGCTCTACCACTGAGCCACCTTCCCAGCCCTAAGCCTGAATATTCTTGACTGCCTGTTATGTGACAGTGGTTGCCAGGATTTGAGGCAGCCAGTCCTACCCTCCAATCCTAGCCTCCCAACAGATTGAGCTTGGCTCTGCAAGTGTGTGGTGATCTTGCCTCTCTGGTTACAAACTAATGTTAGAGAGCATGAGTTCAGCCTGTAGTGAAGAACAGGTGCTGGACTCCAGGACCTCTCAGTCCTGGAAGGGGAGGACATTTCCACCCCAGGAATTCTAAAATTCACAGCAGTAATGAGGCCCCTGCATGCTGGGCAGGCAAGGGTCAGCCCTGGGAAAAGGCCAGAAGATACATCAATGCCTTTTTTTTTGTCTTCTCATAGAGCTTTGTTGCAAAAATGTTGGGGGTTCCAGAAAACCGGATTGTAGTCCGAGTGAAGAGAATGGGAGGAGGCTTTGGAGGAAAGGAGACCCGGAGTACTGTGGTATCCACAGTTTCCGCCTTGGCCGCATACAAGTGAGTTCCAAGACTTCTTTTAGCAGGCTCTGGGATGAGGAAGATCAGCCTTTGCCAGAATTTCTCCTCTTGGAAATATATTTTTTTTCACTGCTTGGAATTCTCACAGATTTCCATTTTTAGAACCCTTGGAAATAAGGGTGAGGGCCAGGTGTACCTATTCCTTTGTATTCTGACCTATGGGCCTGCATCATGGCTCCCCTACCGGGCCATGAGGACCCCCAAGGGCAAGGACAGCCCTGCCTGTCTGATGCTCTTTGTTTTGTCCCACGGTGTCTGCACAGTCAAGCAACTCAGCATCAATCTACCTGGTGTGCCAGGTGGAGCATGAAGGCTCCAGTGCCATTCACAGCACTGAGCCTCACAGAGCTTAAGTTTATTGAGGGTTGACAGGTTTCTGACCTTCTTGATTCTTCTCTTAGGACGGGCCACCCTGTGCGCTGCGTGCTGGACCGTGACGAGGACATGCTAATAACTGGAGGCAGACATCCCTTCCTGGCCAGATACAAGGTTGTAGATGGGAAGTGTGTCAGGGTGGGCAATGTCCTCTTGTAAGGACCCTAGGGACAAGGGTCCAGGGCACCTTGATGTCACTTACTGCATAACTTTCTGTAAAAGGTCACGAAGAAATAGCACGGTGAGAAACTCAAATAGGCCCTGGGTGACATAGAAAGGTGTATTGGAGATGGCTAGCAGGCCAGCTTCCAGAGCTGTCACAAGGTGGCGCTCATTCTGTGGCTCTGCTATAGGCTGATCTGGTCTGTGACCAGTCAGGGTGAGAGAAGTTTGTCAGCAGTGGCAATCCCATCATCCAGGGCACCTGATATCAGCATGTTCACGGTAGTCACAATGACCCCTTAGCAGCTTAAGTGAGAAACATTTCCCAAGGTGCTATGTAGGCACTGGTTGTTAGGTTGAGCATGCAGTCCGTCAAAGAATGGTCAGGAGCTATCCAAACTTCTCTCTGGATTTCTGTGGATGACCATTTCCTGTTCTGGCCAGCATATGCTTTCTCTCTATGAATTAATAGAGGGCTCAGCCTGATTCTATATACCTGGGAGTCATCTCTCCTCACCCACTGGCCTTGACAATTCCCCTTCCACCTATTCTGACTTAGTGTCATGACTGCACTTTCAGAAGGGATTTTCATTTTGCTGATTCCTAAAGTCTTGTAAGTCTGAGGAGAGTAGTTTGATCTTTTAGGTCGTCTGTATCTACACTAAATAAACTAGTCTCTAAAGGGTTTTTTTTTTTTCACTTAAATAAGGTCAAGGATGGATGGGCATATACAGTCTGTTTCAGAGTAGAACTTTCATACTTTTATTATCTGTGGTCCAATGCTTTGAGGGGCCTGTCCCCTGTTACAACCTGGTGATCTCTCAAGGTCACCTTTGTTTCATGGTGTGATATCCTGACCTTTCTGTTTCCTGCAGGCAGCGTAAGTGGGAAGGAAGGATCTCAGAAAGAGTGAGGGCATTGTTGAGCAATCTCTCTCTCTCTCTCTCTCTCTCTCTCTCTCTCTCTCTCTCTCTCTCTCTCTTTCTCTCTCTTTCTCTCTCTCTCTCTCTCTCTCTCTCTCATATCAGGTTGGCTTTATGAAGAATGGGAAGATTGTGGCATTGGAAGTGGATCACTTTAGCAATGCAGGGAACACCCAGGATCTTTCTCAGGCTGTAAGTAGGACCCATCCCTGCAACGATGTGTCTGTGTGTATGTGTATGTGGAGGTAGAAGAGCCTCCTGACTGGACTTTACCTCGAGGGTCTCACTCTGGGCTAATCTCTAATCACAGGGATGATTATATTCTCTGATTACAAAAGTCATCTTTCTTGTTTAAGATATTTTACCTAGCAAAATTTAAGTAGCATACACTAGCTAAAAAATTCTGTGTATGTGTGTGTAAGGATGCATGTAGTATTAATGTATATATATGTATATATATATATATGTTTAGAATAAAAACTTTAGACCAATTCAGTTTAGTAGAACAAACGAATCAGGCAGCCCTCAGAATCAGCGAGGCTTAGGGAGTTCAGCTTCACTATGTGGGTGGGTGGCATTTGTGGGCAGAAGACAGAAGTGAGGTGTAGAAATAGTTTGACTGGTTAAAGCTTGGCACTTGCCTCATTTCAAGATGGCACTGTCCGCTGGCCATCTGTGCGTGACTGAAACTTGGCTACTGTGATTGGCTGAGACTCAACTATTTGTTCCCAAACCTCTATGAGACTGACTTCCAGTAAGTTAGATGCAACTTGCTACCTAAAGACCCAACTATAGAGGAATCTTCTGGCTAAGTATAGTCAATTTAACAATTCATGAACTAAAACAGGTAGCAGATTTTTAGAATCAGGGAAAAGTTTAAGTGGGCCTAGTAATAAGTGCATAAAAGTGGTACAAATGAAAGGCTAATGTTTACCTATAAGGTGAATATGTGAGTCAAGAGAGAGAGGGGGAACTAGAGAAAGGGACTGTGGGCATAGCTTAAGTGGTAAAGCAATTGCCTAGCAAGCATGAGGACATGACTTCAACCCTACTACCTAAACAGCAGAAGGTGGGAGGACTAATTCAAATGGGAAAATGCAAGTGTTGGCTTGGATATTAAGCTGACTATTGATTAGATGCAAATACAATGATCAGGAGCAGGTAGCTGGTATGTATGTACGAAAGGGGGAGAGGCAAGAATTGAATTCCCCTTTCCCATAGAGGGAAGACAATATGAAATCTTAAAACTGAAAAAGTCAAGATACAGCAATATCAAAAATTTTAATGAGCCAGGAGCCAATGGTCATACCTGTAATCCTAGCAACTCAGGAGGCTGAGATCTGAGGATCCTGGTTTAAAGCCAGTCCGGGCAGGAAAGTCTGTGAAACTCTTATTTCCAATTAACCACCAGAAAACTGGAAGTGGTGCTGTAGTTCAAGTGGTAGAGAGCTAGTCTTGAGCTGAAGAGCTCAGGTACAGCGCCCAGGCCCAGAGTTCAAGTCCCATGACAGACAAAAAAAACAAAAAACAAAAAACAAACAAACCATGATGTAGCTGATAAAGGAGAGTGATGAGAATGAGGGCTGTTTGTTTTCCTAACATGACCTACAGAGGTATTTGACTCTAAACTATTGAGTACAGCATGGATGGAAATAAAAATGAATCGACAATGGAATAATATAAACTGACTTTTTCTGAAGAGTCAAGGGCCAGTTTTAACTAGCCATTTGGGAAGCGCTCCACCCAGAGGAGCTAGATGAACATCTTCAGAGGCACATGAGGGACGGCAGAGAGGCTGTTAGCGTGCTTCGGGGCAGGTCTGGTTTGGGCCCAATGAAGAGCAGTTAGCAGTGGGGTTGGGTGTTCAGCTCTTGGAGCTTCTAGTTTAAGAAGCCAATGACATGGATGCACTGCTCTCTCCATTCCGGTTTCTTCTGCTTCAGATAATGGAACGAGCTCTATTCCACATGGACAACAGCTACCACATCCCCAACATCCGCGGCACGGGACGGATGTGCAAGACCAACCTGCCCTCGAACACGGCTTTCAGGGGCTTTGGGGGCCCTCAAGGGATGCTCATTGCTGAACACTGGATGAGCGAAGTCGCGGTGACCTGTGGGCTGCCCGCAGAGGAAGTAAGCTGGGGAATTAGTTGGCATAAGTCAGCGTACGTTAGCCTATGTGTGTGTGAGGGGGGAGAATGAATGTGTACCTTGGGCATCCTCCATGGTTGCAGAGGATGAGCAGCCTTGAGGCTGCTGCAGACTTGTCTTGGGTGAGCCTTCCTTACTCCCTCCCACCCGCTCCCCCATCCACCACACACACGTCACCATCCCTTGCCACTAACATGGCCCGAATGCCTCTCTCCTTGGGAAGGTGCGGAGAAAAAATATGTACAAAGAAGGGGACCTGACGCACTACAACCAGAAGCTTGAGGGATTTACCTTGCCCAGGTGCTGGGATGAATGCCTAACGAGCTCTCAGTACCACGCTCGGAGAAGTGAGGTGGACAAGTTCAACAAGTAAGCGACAGGCTTGAAGGAGCTCACGTTCTGGTGCTCTCGTGTGTTTTCTATTCTAACAGAGTGTCTGTAGGACCCCAGCTATGCAGCTTACAATGGGATGGGTAACTTAGGCGGCTGTTAACTTGGATAGCTCATTGAGAGTTCCCTTTCTTTAGCTCTTATAAGGAGGCAGGGGCTCAAGCCTGCACTCAGCACCAGTGGGCGTCACTTGTGGTTTAGTTTTACACATTTGTGTGCCTTTAGAGGACATTGCATTATTGAGGGCATTAGTCCAGGACTAAGGACACTGGAGTAACGTGCCTGCCTCTGACACTCATCTGTGAATTTGATGTTGGCAGTCATTCCATCTCTCTGGAGTACACTTCAGTTTCATCATCTGAAAAATAGGGGTAATTATCCCAACTCTGTGTTCTTCATGGAATTATGCAGATAAGCAAGTGGCAAGCAAAGAGAAGGCACAATTACCTCCCTGTCTACATCAAGGTCAGGCCAAGATCACTGGGGCACACTGACCCCATGTTAATTCTGCTCAGGGAGGAAGAGTGATGGTTTTTTGAAGACAAGGTTCCCAGGTGATGTCTACACCACCTGCACTGCAAATCCCAGAATCCAAATTCCTACCTCAGTACTGAATACCGCTCGGTTATGGCAATTAGCTATACGGGGATGGCTCATGTTCTCACACTGAGATGTTGACTGAAAACATATCCAATCAGACAAAAACACATAGGGAAAACATTACAAGAACATTTCTTTTTCCTACAGGGAGAACTCCTGGAAAAAGAGAGGACTCTGTATAATCCCCACCAAGTTTGGAATCAGCTTCACTCTTCCTTTTCTGAATCAGGTAATTGCTTTATAGAAATTTGTCTAGATCTACCGGTCTGGGGGTTCCATCTCTTCTCTTCCTGCTCCCCATGTTTAGTATTACAAGGGAAATCCCTCATCACTGGTTACAGAGCTGACCAGGATCTCTTTACTGTTGAGATGAAATGGTAAACTTGTATATTGTTCTTAATCCAAGATTCATCAGACAGTGACACTCAAGAGACCTGAGCTTACATTCTGGGTTTTACCCTTTCTGATTGTAGGAGTATATATAGCTACTCTGCTTTCGTATCTTGTTTCTTCACGGATAGTACAAGGACCACCTCAGAACTCTCTCTGAGGTTGACCTTGAGAGAGAAAGATACAAAAGAAAACACTTTGCAAACTGTTGCAAAGCTATGAAATGAGATTTATATGATACCATTTTTATTTGGGATGTGCATCTAAAATGTTACTGATGGTTTTCTTTTTTTCCCTTAGGCTCTATACTTTTGGTCCCAAGCTGTAAGCTAAGTTAGGATTTACCAATTTTTTTTCCAGTCCTGGGGGTTGAATTCGGGGCCTGGGAACTGTCCCGGAGCTTAAGGCTAGCACCCTACCATTTGAGCCACAGCTCCATTTCTGGCTTTTTCTATATATGTGGTACTGAGGAATTGAACCCAGGGCTTCATGCATGCTAGGCAAGCACTCTACCACTAAGCCACATTCCCAGCCCCAGATTTACCTTTGTTTTTGATCTTTTTCTCTTTTCTTAGGGAGGAGCCCTGATTCATGTGTACACAGATGGCTCTGTGCTACTGACCCATGGGGGCACTGAAATGGGCCAAGGCCTTCACACCAAGATGGTCCAGGTGAGCTGCCTACAGACTGGGGATGGCTCTCCAGCACAGTGGTGTCTATTGGGAGGAAAGATGCTGTGAGAAATGGAGCAGGGGTAGGTGTCAGAAGAGAAGCAGCAAGCCCGTGACTTCCTTTATACGTGGAGTGGGACAGCTCTTCACCCCTCTCAGCCTCAGTTTCCTCTTCTGTGCAAGGAGATTGGTCAGCAAGATCTCTGAGTCGCTTACCAGTATTTTCAAGCCCTAGGATTCTGGGTATAAGGTGGATGCATGGTAAGGCAGCCGTTTTTCCCACACTGTGAAACTCCTGACGAGGGAGCTAGGATAAAGGGGCTGGATTTGAGTCAGTACTTCTGCTTGGCTCCTGAGAAGTGACCAGATTGGACTCTACCACAATCCAGCAATTGCTTCTTAAAAAGGCACTTGCAGTCACCATGGGCTGACGAATGTTTTATCTAACCAAACCAAGTGATAAAATGTTTCTTCAAATGTAGCCAGATGTGAGAGTATCCCAGAACCGATAGGCTTAGAGCTTACAAAATGATTTTCTTGCCTTTAACAGGGAACCTAAACCTTACCTTGGGAAGAAGGCAGCCACGCTCCATTATAACCTCTTCCCTAGTCTTTGATGCTGTCCCTTTTCACAGGTGGCCAGCCGAGCTCTGAAAATCCCCATCTCCAAGATTTACATCAGCGAGACGAGCACTAATACCGTGCCCAACACCTCCCCCACTGCTGCCTCAGCCAGTGCTGACATCAATGGTCAGGCTGTTTATGTAAGGAGCCTGTTGGAGCTGGCGCAGCTCAGGACCAGAGCAGGACATGGGAGCCTTCAAAACCCCCTTATGCAGGGCTTTGTCTCTGTTCTCCAGGAGGATTCTGTTCCTTCAAACACCAGACTAAAAGAGAATGCTAACTGTAATCACCATCAAAGACTGAAAGGCAGGGGCCAGGATGGAGGGTGTGGGGAGTTGAGGGAAATTAGCTTCTGGGAAGTGTACTTCCTGGTACTGGAAGTGGTTACATGATAATGGTCTGAAACTGCAGAGTGATTCTGAGGTCAGCCAGTCAGAGCTCCTTATTGTCTCTCAAGCAAAGAGCTTGATGAAAGAAGGCCCGAGAGTCTCTCACAAGTCTCTCTGACATCTTAGGAACTGGGTAAGGAAGGCTCTCCAGAGGACCAGGGGTAGGCCCCTGGGAGGGTCCCTAGGCTTCCCTCTGGACCTCTGTCATTCCTGAGTGGCACCCTGGGCACAGTGTTGGCTAGCTGTGGCCTTGATCAGGCTCTCGGGGATTTCTACATGGCCTGGGTATCACCTGGGCTGTGGAAGCGGAGGACTGACATGTCTGGTGTGTGGTGGTGGGGTTCTTTAGGCAGCTTGTCAGACGATCTTGGAAAGGCTGGAACCCTTCAAGAAAAAGAATCCCAATGGCTCCTGGGAAGAATGGGTAAGTCTGGCGGGGGAGGGAAGGAATAGTGGGAGAACACTAAGGGAAGGGGTTACAATGCTGGACAAGAAATGTACTCATTGCCTTACTCATGTAACTGTAACCCCTCTCTACAGCATCTTTACAATAAAATAAAATTTAAAGAAAAGAAAATGAGAGAGACATTAACAATAGCCGGGCCTTTGTTCCCACCCACACAACTATAGGGGATGATGACCTAGTCACACAAGCCAAAAGAAGCTGAGGTGGTCTGTGTGATTTCATACACACGCAACCTCAACTCTTCATCATGTTAACTCTGCGGGGCCCCCTTCTCTGTGGTTTTCAGAGTTAAGGGGAGTCACTTCAGGGAAGTTTTTGATCTGTAAATCTCGATAGTATTGTGGGAGTTGTTTTTTGGCCTTCCTGAAGCAAAGGCACCCTTGTCATATCAACTCACCTGGACCAGGTCCTACACTAGATGTGTCTAGCAGCCTCCATGAGCAGTGTCTGTTTCAGACCTTTGTCTTCCTGATGGCCGTCTCTGGCAGATTCTCCTCTCACCCAGCTCTTGAGTCCGGGGCCATTAAGATGCCATCCATGAGAGAGTCAGGAGAAAAACGTCCCTCAGGAGCTTTTGATCACTCCTGTGATTTTAGGAATGACAGAACAAAACTCCTAATTAAAAAGGAGCCCAGCTTTCTCAGTGCTAGACCAGATGCCTGCACATTTGAAACCCTCAGAAGGAAGCTGCAAGGAGGCCTATCTTCAGTGGGAGCCTCCAACTCCACCAACATGCAGAAATCTCAATGGTGGCTCTGTTGTAGCGCCCTCTGTTGTTGGAATGGAAGAACTGCATATAACAGTGACAGGTCTAATATGAACCAGCTGATAGTACAAATCCCCCTCCACAGATTCAAAGAAAGTAAGCTACTCTATTACAGCTATTAATCTTTCCATGTGTCACTTGACCTCAGCTTCCCTTCCCACCTTCCTAGGGAGCACTGATAGGGATATAGCTTGATTCTGGTAGGTTGCTTTTTAGCATAGATTTGTCTGACAATTTTGCTGTTTTCACACAGCCTTGACAAGTTTCTTTCTCTGACTTGGTGATTTGAACTTTGTCCTCACTATGCCACATAGTTTAGTGTCACTTGTGAGCAGTTAACCCCAATATATAAGCCATAATCACCAACACACACACATACACACACACACACACACACACACACACACACACTCATACACTATTACATGTAGCCTAGTACAGATCCTAGGCCAAATCTTTTTCTCTGAGCCTTAGTTTTCTCCAGCTGAAGAACGAAGATAAGAGTAATTTAAATCATACAGGGTTCTGGTGAATATTAAGATACACAGGGCTGGAAATGTGGCTAGGTGATAAAGTGCTTGACTAGCATGCATGAAACCCTGGGTTCGATTCCTCAGTACCACATAAACAGAAAAAGCCGCAAGTGGCACTGTAGCTCAAGTGGTAGAGTGCTAGCCTTGAGCAAAAGAAGCTCAGGGACAGTACTCAGGCCCTGAGTTCAAGCCCCAAGACTGGCAAAAAAAAGATAATATGTGAAATGCTAATTGTCATCTGGTACTTGGTAAAGAGCTTGATAATAAACATTATATAAAACACAACTTAAATGTTAGTGTTGTACTAGTGCTGGGAATACTGAAGAATTATATAAGTAAAGAAAGTATAGATAGCTTTATTAATAGGAAACTCCACATATAAGGTTAATATATTAAAGCAAATGATCCCTTACAGAGACTTGCTTCTATAATGTCCTAAGTAGGGTAAAATCACCAAAGAGAGGTGATAAAAAGTGGCAGATCTGTGTTAATTGTTGAAGGGGGAAATAGCAGAGGAACCATATAACTGGGGGCACTGAAGGGTTAGGAGAGAGATCATAGTTGAGTGTGGATGGGTTGTCAAAAGACCAGAGAGCAGCCGGGTGCTGGTAGCTCACGCCTGTAATCCTAGTTACTCAGGATGCTAAGATCTGAGGATCGCGGTTCCAAAGCCAGCCCGAAGAGGAAAGTCTGTGAGACTCTTATCTCCAATTACCACCAGGAAACCGGAGGTGGTGCTGTGGCTCAAGCACTAGCCTTGAGCTGAAGAGCTGAGGGACAGCGCCTAGGCCCAGAATTCAAACCCCATGACCATCAAAAAAAAAAAAAAAAAAAAAAAAGGCCAGAGAGAAAACCATGTCCCTAAACATCAGACCTTTGCTCCACAGGCAACAGGGAGTCATCTAAAGGCTCTAGGCTAGTGTGGTGTGGTGTGGTGTGGTATGATGACAGTTCTGATGGGCTGGGAGATGGCTGGAGGCAGCAGGCCAGTTAGCGGCTACTGCTGTAGCCCAGGCTCTGGATCATGCAGACTTGGTGCTGGTCACAGCAGTGAGGATACAAGGTAAGAGTTACGGAGATGAGGTCTCTAGGAAGATGAGCTGATTGGCTTCTAGGTGCAGAGCTCAGGAAAGCTTAGGAGTGGGCCAGACTTTCTAGAAACCATCCTTGCCCCCTCTAATGGTTATTTCCTCTCCTCAGATCTCAGCTGCCTACATGGACAGAGTGAGCCTGTCTGCTACTGGGTTTTATAAGTAAGTCTGCCGACATCCATGCATTGTCACCCTGAGCTCCACTGTCACCTTCAGTTCCACATGCTGTTAGCCTGTGGGCAAGACAAAAAGAAAAGCAAAAATCAAAAACCCCCAGCTCTACCCAAATGCTGTTTCATCTGTGGAGGATATTCCAGTCTAAAGACGCTGTGTCGTGTGAGCGTGCCAAACCACGTGCCAAGGAAGCAAAAGCGGGAGCTGCTGTAACCCAAGATCCAAGTTCTAGTTCTGCCTGTATAGTAGACCACTTCACTAAGGGAAGGCAATCGGGGAAATCCCACCTCCCCATTTCTTTCAAGATCCAGGGTTCTGTTGCTCTGAGTTGGGCATCGTTGTAACCCATGGGCTCCTTTGTACTAGACATCAGGTTTCCTTCCTTCCTTCCCTCTCTCTCCTTCCCTCCTTCCCTTCTTTCCTCTCTTCTTCCCTCATTTTGTCTCTCCCTTCGCCTTCTCTACCCCTCTTTTTATTTTGTCAGTTGTGGGGCTTGAACTCAGGGCCTGTGTACTAACCCTGAGCTTTTGTGCTCAAGGTTGCTGCTCTACCACTTTGAGCCACAGCTCCACTTCTGGTTTCCTGGTGGTTAATTAGAGATAAGACTCTGGCAGACTTTCTTGTTCTGGCTGGTTTCAAACTGACATCCTCAGATGTCAGCCTCCTGAGTAGCTAGGATTACAGCTGAACCACCAGTGCCCGGTTTCCCCCCACCCTCTCTCTCTGTTGGTTGTGGGGCTTCAACTCTGGACCTGGGCCCTGTTCCTCAGCTCTTCAACTCAAGGCGAGCACTCTACCATTTGAGCCACAGCGCCACTTTTGGTTTTCTGGTGGTTTATTGGAGATAAGAGTCTCAGGGACATTCCTGCCAAGGCTGGCTTTCAACTGTGATCCTCAGGTCTCAGCCTCCTTAGTAGCTAGGATTACAGGCGTGAGCCACCAGTGTGCACAGCTTTTCTTCTATATCCTTTTATTTTCTTCTTTTCTTTAGAGAACAAGAAGCAGATAGAGTTATAGTCTCATTCCAACATACAGAGTACAGTGGAACTTTATTAATACAGTGAGATGTACAGGGAACACATAGCTTCTACAGCTTTGAAATTGAGTATCATTTTAATAGATAGAGACCCTGACTATCTGACTTTGGAGCTGTAAAAGCTACATTCACTCTGGGTCTATTGAGAAATTTAATGAGGATTTTTTTTTTCTCACCGATCAGTGGATATGAAATTAGTTCAACATTTGTTTAAAAATAGCTTGTATGAGGCTGGGAAGGTGGCTCAGTGGTAGAGTGCTTGCCTCGCATGCATGAGGCCCTGGGTTCGATTCCTCAGCACCACATGAACAGAAAAAGCTGGAAGTGGCGCTGTGGCTCAGGTAGTAGAGCGCTAGCCTTGAGCTGGACAGCGCCCAGGCCCAGAGTTCAGGTCCCATGACCACCAAAAAAAAAAAAAAAAAGCTTGTATGAATGTGTGAACATCTGAATATATAATTATTACATAAATATATATGTGAAATATTTTCCCATGTTCTCTAGGTTATATCACATTTAACTTGTACAAATATAAACTTATATAGATTTCCCCTCAAGTTTCCCTTATAGTTTAGAGTTCAGCTAAGATGTTATCAAGTTGTAATAGACAAACAGTGAAGTGGGAGGTGGAGGAGAGTCTTGGGAGAGGCCCTGTCCCTCAGCTTCATGTTGGTTTTATTTTGGTGTGGATTCTGGGCCTGTCAGTTCATATTATTTCTGTATAGTATAGGAAACAGAGGTACAGTGTGCCATAAGCTCCGAGTAGCTGAAAACATAAAAGCCATACAGTCCCACACATACATGATTCATGCAAACTGGGAACTGGGTACAGCTCTGAAAATGGAAAAATAAAACCCAAATACATAAAGGAACTTCTGCTTCTGTTTATAACATATCATGTCACTTGTGGAAGTTTTAACAGAGTCAGAAGTTGGGGAGTGGCTGCTTAGATGTACCAGGCTGGTGCAGGATCCTGCCCTGATCCCTTTCACCTGGAGAAAAGCAAGCAGGTGAACTTGTGTGAACAGCCCAGGCAGGGCTGTAGTGATAACAACTTGCATTCTAGTTCAGTTGATTACTTTTTCGAGATTGCTGTGTTTTATTGTGGGCCAGATATATCCCTCATCTTTGTTTCTAACCTTACAGGGGTTGGCACACTGATAGGAAATGCCACTAGACTGTTCTTAATGATCACAACACAAGCCTTGAAACATAGGTACACATACAAAATAAATGCTTAGGAATACCTGAGTCTCATTTGAGATTCAACAAGGGCTGTGACTCAAGTGGAGGAGTGAACAGCTAATATCAAACTCCAGTAGCCCCCAAGGACTTAGCTGAATTAAAAAAAATTAAACCATTAAGGTTTAAGGATTTTGGAGTACCAGCTGTGTGTGTGTGTGTGTGTGTGTGTGTGTGTGTGTGTGTGTGTGTGTGTGTGTGTGTGTGTGTGTGTGTGTGTGTGTGTGTGTGTGTGTGTTTGGGAAGGGTGTGGGCTTATCTTAACAAACACCAGCATCTTCTTTTTTCTCCCAGGACACCCGATGTTGGCTACAATTTTGAGACACACACTGGGAAGCCCTTCCACTACTTCTCATATGGAGTGGCTTGCTCTGAAGTAGAAATTGACTGCTTAACGGGGGATCATAAGGTAAGTAGTTTGTAGCTGGGTGCCGGTGGCTCACGCCTGTTATCCTAGCTACTCAGGAGGCTGAGATCTGAGGATCGAAGTTCAAAGCCAGCCCAGACAGGGAAGTCTGTGAGACTCTTATCTCTAATAAACCACTCAGAAAACTGGACATGGCACTGTGGTAGAGTGCTAGCCTTGAGCTGAAGAACTGAGGGAGTGCTCAGGCCCAGAGTTCAATCCTCATGACTGACCCCCCCCCCCTTGCAAAAAAAGTGTAAAATTTTAGTCCTAATGGGGAAAGAAGAGAAACAATGGAACAGTAATTCTGAGAACTGACAGAGACCAGCTTTCTGGCTGGGAACACATGCCTCATGTTAGGGTTAGGTAAACCCTCCATAAAGGCCACAGAGTACATGTTTCAGACTCTGTGGATTTCACGGGTCAGCCTCAACCATTCAGCACTGGCACTGTAGTGTGAACGTAGCTGCAGGTGGGAATATAGTGAACATGACTATGTTCTCATAAAAACATTATTTGTGGACACTGAGGTTTGAATTTGAGAAAAACTTTCCTTGTCACAAAATAGTCTCCTTTTAATTTTTTATCATGTGATTGTTAGCCTATAAACCCTACATTAACAGGATACACTGGACTCAGCCCATGGAATGTTATTTCATGACTCCTTCGTATATTATCACTCCAGATCCAGGTTCAGAGCCCTTGGTCCCCAGAACCAGTTCCCACTGTCCACACATGTGCATAGATGTTGCTGTTTGCCAAGAGGTCATTGCTGTTCAATTCTCTGACCTCAAATTTCAACAAAGACAATGGCAGTTAGGATGTAGTGGGGCCTTACGTTTCTGCGGACGTGCTGGTTGGATTAGGTCTTTAGTCTATGTGAAACCAAGATGCATCTAGATTGCCATGAATGTTCCTTTGTTCTCAAACTCCTATGTTACCACCCTCCAGAACCTCCGGACAGATATCGTCATGGATGTTGGCTCCAGTTTGAACCCTGCCATCGATATTGGACAGGTGAGACTCCTGGGGGGCCACAATAGTAAGAGTCTAGTCTACCAGTGTAACCCTCCTCCCTAGGTCTAATGGTATTTTTTATGGAGGCCAGAACATGATACTTAGGAATTCTTTCTCCCAGAGTGAGATTTAGACTGATGACAGACAGCCCACCAATTCTTGAGGCAGAAATCAAATAACCATGGATTAACTTGACAAGGGTGTTCACCCTCCTCCCCCCCAAAAAAAAACAGGTTGGTGAATGAGGGACCATTGAAAATGTGTGTGCACACCCTAAGTTTATGAACGAACACATTAGGAAAGGGAGATTGAGTTTGGGATCAGCACTCAGGTAATGAGATCCGAGATCAGAATGATTCCTGTTCATTGCTTTTCCATCCAAGATGCTTTTCAGCTTCTGGGATAGTGGAGGGCCCCAAGGGCAAAAGTCCAGGCTCAATGAAGAAGGGTAAATGGATTACCCAGAGAAAACCACTATTAGAAATTATGAGACTATTGGGCAGAATCGATGAATCAGGAGAAGAGAGGGAAGAATCAAGACTTGAAGTTATGAACATCTGGTAGAAAATATACATTGCATTTCTCCAAATTGGACAATTAGTGAGAATGTGGAATCTAGCCATTAGTCAGTCATTTCACTAATTTACTGAAACACCATTTGGAGAGCCTTCACTGGGGGCGGGCACTGCGGATGCAGCGGTGATTGACAGCAGCCTCTCCCAGAGTGCTTGTTCAGCTATGGTGGTACCACATGTCACTCTCTGTGCAGAGAAATGGGAGAACAGGGTCCAGCATAAAGTGACTGGTGTCCTAGAAGAGATCTGGAAGCCACGGAGAGCAGGGACCCTTCTCCCAGAGGACAGGCAGGGGAGAGGAGGAGTCCGGCAGGCTGCAAGTAATTCTCAACGAATCTATCATCTAAGCAACTCTGCCTGTGAGCGTGCTTCTCAGCCTTGGGTTACCTTATTTCCCCAGTGGCCACATGGAAGGAGAGTCTCCCATCTGCATGGTGGCAGGTTCTGGATAACCTTAAAATTATTGCCAAGTTTTCAACTGACCCTCTGGAATGAAAGCCTTTGTTCTGCCTGGTGAAAGCTCAGCTCGGTTATCCTGGGGGGCCGGGGCGGGCAGCAGGCTAGCAGCTGAGATCTGCATTAGTTCCCTTCCAGACGGTACCACAGGTGTGGCTTTATGTCCGTCCATCGTGACTAGCGGCACAATGTGCCTAGGGAAGGGACAGACGGTAACCACAGTCTCGGTTCTGCAGGTGGAAGGGGGATTTGTCCAAGGCCTGGGCCTCTTCACCCTGGAAGAGCTGCACTACTCCCCCGAGGGCAGCCTGCACACGCGAGGCCCCAGCACCTACAAGATCCCCGCGTTTGGCAGCATCCCCATTGAGTTCAGGGTGTCTCTGCTTCGAGACTGCCCCAACAAAAAGGCCATCTATGCCTCCAAGGTACGGACATTGGGGTCAGCGTGACCTTCTGACCTGCACTGTGGATGGTAACGATGGCCTTTGGCCAGCCACTTGGTGGGTCTGCAAAGGAGCCTTCCAGTTGATACTCACTGAGGGCAGCGGAGGACCGGGCAGTATTGCCCGAGGACTGACTGAATTGGACTGAGGACCCTGCCTTTAGTATGGCCAGAGGCTTCTTTGGGTAGACTCAAAGGGATTCCTTAATGAAATCCTGCAAGGTCAAACCTTGCAGACCTGTGTCCCTGGTGCTTGATTCATGATTTTACAGAATAGCATCCCCATGGTCCTGTGAGAATCAGCACATTTACTACATTTGCGCTGTCCATCCTTGACCAGCATGGCTGGAGGACTGTGGACAGCGATCTGCCTTGTCTCCAGTAAGTGTAACGCAATGGTGGAAAATCATTTTATTGGCTGATGGCTATAGTCCTAGATCTCACTTTTTCATGTAATTTTATTGATTCTAGTGTGGCATTGGGGATTGAACTCAGAACCTTGGCATGCTAGCTAACCACGCTACCAATGAGCCACATCCTCAGCAGCTCAGTCCTGGATGGGTGAAGGAAGCTAGATAATCTCTTGTAACCAATGCAACGTTCATTTGCTCATCTTGTGGCTTCCTGTGGCTGTGTACATGGCTCTCATGCTTCATCCTGTCTGAGGAATCCCCAGAGCTCATGATACAAATGGGCCTCTGTGGATCACCCAGTTGAAATTTTTGATTCAGTAATTCTGGAGGTCCTTGAAACATTCGTTTTAATAAGCATCCTTAATGATTCTGACACAGATGGCCTCTTCTTTATGTTTTTGGTGGAGAAAAGCCAAGCTCTGCAAGGAAGTATTTTAATTATTGTTTGCCACTATTCCTATAATTCCAGTAGCCACTGAGTGTAATTAGGGGGTCTAGCAGTGTTGGTGTCCGAGTTACAGGTCATTTATACCCTCCAGGCTAGTAACTTTGAGGTAGACACTCATGCCAAGTTTTGCTGATCTATAAAACATAATTATTAAGCATTCATAAACTTTCAATGGAATATTGTATTTACATGGTTCCATCAGAGAAAATGGCATAGCAAAAGCAACAAGATGTTTCCCCAGAGGTCCAGTCATTCAGGAGATGAATACATCAGCACTTGATTAGTTTTTACTGCCCTTTCCTCCTGTCATTGGGTGTGGACCCCTTAATGCTGGGCATGGCCCTGTAAGCACCACCAGCCTTCCTGTGCCGGGCTCACCAGCTGGCCTCCTGGATCTGTGCACAGACACGGAGCTGGGCTGCTCTGACGGATGGCCTGCCTCGTTCTCTGTCTGTACAGGCTATAGGGGAGCCGCCCCTCTTCCTGGCCTCCTCCATCTTCTTTGCTATCAAGGACGCCATCCGAGCAGCTCGGGCCCAGCGCACAGATTACAATGTGAAGCAACTTTTCCAGCTCGACAGCCCTGCCACCCCTGAGAAGATTCGCAATGCCTGCGTGGACCAGTTCACCACTCTGGTAGGATGCCTTTCAAACGCCCAGACGACCCGGGCTAGGCTGGCGAGGTGCAGGGAAGCCTCTGCAGAGAGGAGAGCTGTCAGGCTCTGCCTCACCTGGGCAGCTCTGCGTTCCCCAAGTAGTGCGGAACACCCACTTGAACTTGGAATAACAGGAAAGCCCTTTATAGTGGATATTCTTGCAGCTAGGCCTGCCTAGTGATCAGAGGCCCGGGGGCATTCTCTGCTTGCTATTAGGCTGTGTGGGATTGGTAAACCTCCAGAAGAGTCGAGTGTTCGGTGTCAGTCACCACCATTTTGGGGACTTTTCTTTGTGAGATGGCTGGAGGAGGAGGCTGAGACGATCAACTCCAATTGTGTCATGATCACCATGTGCCACGTCGATTCTAGAGACACTGCAGTGACCTTGAGGATGGTGCAACCCCTTGGGAACCCAGGGTATCTGGTTTAGATGGAGGAGTTTTGATAGAGAGATTCCATGGTCATTAGGATCCCTTTGAAAATTCCACACATGAAACGTTTAGGGGCCAATGTCTAGCACAGAGACATGGCAGGACGGCTGCACTCAGCACCTCTGTTGGGTTGGCAGGACTGGACTCTGCTTGATACTAGAGATGAGGTTCCTCTTTTTGAAATTTGATGGGTCTTTGTGACACAAAGGGTTTTCTGTTGGGAGGAGGTGGGAGAGCCCCCAGGGCAGCAAATCTGTCATCCTACACGAGAGCACCGAGGGTGCCCCGTCAGCCTGTCCTAAAGCCTGCCAAGAGCTTTCACTCGGAGGTGGCAAGATTGCAGAATCCTTTAGGATCTCCTAGGCTGTGTCGTTCCCACAGCAGTACAGCCATGTTCCTCTGGCCTAGAACCCACCCTGGCTCCTAGCTATTCAAACCCCTCTCTTCCACAGTAGTGGTGTTGTGTATCTCCCAGTAGCTTACACAGAATGTAAGGTGAGCTCGTGGTACAGGGTTCAGTCATTGAAAGAACCCCTCAGAGACCTCCATCCTCAAACGTATAGCTACATACCCATGACCTAAAATCCCGCAGAGCCTGTGGATTTGCCTGAACAGATAGGAGGACTGAGTCAGCTGTTTTGCAAGGACTGTGAGTGCCAGGTGACAAGGGACCACTTCTAAATGGTTTGTCACCAGAGCTGACTAGAACGGCTGCTACCTGGAAAGTGTTCAGTGAAAATAAATGAATGACTGGGCAGTGAAGGAGTCCTGCCCTGGAGCATCCCCTGTGGCTGAGACCATGTAATGGTGCTCTTGGAATGGTGGCTGGCAGTAAGGAAGGGTGGGTGTGTCAGGCAGGGCAGGAGGGACTCCATTAGAGGACCCTGACCTGAGAATTCTATTGTTCCTTTCCAGTGTGTCACTGGAACACCAGAAAAGTTCAAACCCTGGTCTCTGCGGGTCTGAAGAGAAAGCCCCTGTGTATTTGTGGGTCACCACGGCACATCTAGAATCCAGAAGCACGTATCGCCAAACCCAGATCCACACACCCAAGACTGCAAAGCTGTGTTTCTGCAGGATGACAGTTAGAAGACAATGAATACACTGCAAGATTTTGATCAACAAATACACTTTTCAAACATAATGATATGCAAATTCATACCCGTTTGGTCTAAATGGCAAAGAAGCAATCAGAGTTGTTTCAAGTCTCTTTTAATCATGTCTTTGAAGTAGGTTTGTGCACCCAGTGCAAAGCCTGCATAACCCCAAGTGCTATCCTTCAAAGAGGATCCCACAAACTGCAAAAACTTTAAAGCAAAGTCACTCCAAATCTTCGCATCTTCCCCAGCAAACCTTTCCTTCAAAACAATGAACTGAATTGACTATATTCTAAACACAGATCTACACTCACCTTTCCCAATGAGGCAGATTCAAACCTCTAACCACCCCTGGATCATTGAAGAGAATAAAGAATGAAACAAATTCAAGGTTAATTGGATCTAGTTTTCTGAAGCTACTTAAAGTAAAATCACCCTCTCCTGCAAAAATCCCACCAACTCAGTTGCTGAGAACTTTCAATGTGTTAGATTTCTTTCCCTTTCAGCATCATCTTCTTCTATTTTAAAATTGAACTATCTTCTTTATTTTAAAGCCAGTATAATTTTCCTCCAGGAATGATGCTGTTGAAATCAATATCATCCAGATGGGAAAGAGTCAAGAAGAGCTTGGTTCTGATCCCATTTCTGTCTCTTTGAGTGACCTTCAACTGCCATTTCCCTCATCTGTTTCATTTCACTGCAAAATAAACGTGTTAGAATAATCTCCAAGATCTTCTCCTGAGTCTATAAATATATGACCCCAAAACTTCAGTTATGTAAGGGAGCTGCAGCTTTCAAACACTTGGCTCCCTCCACTATTATGCAATGTCTAGACCTAATACCTGCTCAGGTTCCCCTGGCTTTTTGTGGTTGGTAAAGAGAAGACAGGTTCATTGTTCCAAGAGCTGATTCTATCACAGCATAGTACTGAGTAGATAGTGTGACATTGTCATGTACTTTCATAGTCTACAATACCCACCCTACCACAGTCCACAGTGCTGGCCCTAGAGACAGGGGAAAGGAAGTGGTTTAGTTGGTTCATGAAGTCAAAAGAAATGCAACTACTGTCAGTTGGTTTGCATGTGAGAAATGCTTATTAATCATTAAATCATTTGATGTGTCAAATGCTAGCATCTTCCATAATGTAGCCAGCCTTCATTTCTTAAAGGCATACCTCAAATACACACAAATGTGCACATCTGTGCATGCACATACATACAAAATTCCTTTCTTTGGTATAGTGTGTGTATGTGTGTGTGTGTGTGTGTGTGTGTGTGTGTGTGTGTGTGTGTGTGTGTGTGTGTGTGTGTGTGTGTGCACCAGTGGTGGGACTTGAACTTAGGGCCTGGGTACTGTATCTTAACTTTTTGGCTCAAAGCTGGTATGCTCCACTTCTGGCTTTTTAGTGGTTAATTGGAGATAAAAAAAATCTCACAGACATTCTTGCCTGGGCCAGCTTTGAACTGTGAACTTCAGATCTCAGCCTGAGACATCCTCCTCAGACACCTTTCCTTGCTTTATTGTTTTTCTGTGTAGTGACTCAAGTCTAAAGGGTAAGGTGTTTTTGGAATTACACAAGGCAGACCATTAGCCTGCAGTGTGACACTCTGTCCTGCAGAGGGCAGTAGAGGATCATGAACGAGACCATCCTCCCACTGGCAAGGTATCTGGTTATTACTAGGGTTCTGACTGAGCCTCTCAGAGTAGATCAAATGTCCTCAAGGGCTTCTCCAAGAGCTGGATTTGGACCTCATAGGCTGAAAAAAATCTCAAAGGAGCTTGTTAAAGATGTGGGTAGGACTGAGAGCCTGAGCTCCAGATGGGAGGCTAGCAGGGGGGAGGGAAAGGAGATTACTTCTCTGAGCATCTGTGATATGCCAGGTGCCAAATTGAATGCTTTACCTCCAAGGTCTCATTTAATCTTCTCAGTGGTCAGTGATTGGAATACCTAATTAGAGTAACCTCATGAAGGGAAGCCCAGCCTCTCACCATGCTTAGGGGCTTACTTCAGGTTGTTTATTCCTAGAAATCCACCATTACACATAGACAGTCTTTGACCTGGCAGGCCAGGAGATCTGGCATATATTGGGAAATGATCTGCCTATCCAAGCAGACCTCTGCCCTGCAGGGTTTTGGAGGCAGGTGGAGGCAACAGATGTCTGCCTTTTGCTTGTAGGCAGTGTGGGGATTCCCACAGTGACATAGCCACCTGCTGGCCTGTTGTCAGGACAGTGGACGAGCCTCATCCCACTCCTCGGCTAAGGTGGCGGGGAGGCCAGGATGGGGAGGACGGGGTGGAGGCTGCAGGAGGAGCCTGGGGCAAAGGATAAGAACAGAAATAGTTGTGGCTGATTGATTTATGACTGGGAACGTCCCCTCAGCCCATGGTATTTTTATCTTTAGCTGAGCAGGAGCTTAGAAACCAGTCAATGCACTCTCTATTTTGGATCCTGAAACAAGGCTATTCATGACACGCAGCTTCCTTCTGCTGATGAGGTCGGACATTGCCCTGGTACTCTCCCCTCCTACCCCTACCCCTGCCCCCCCCCCCAGGCCTGGCAGCTTGCCCATTTGTTTCTATCCTGAAGTTGGAGAGGACATGCCCCTGAGGTAGGAGACTCTTCCGGTGACAATCTTGCCACCTGAAAGAAAGCCACCCATTGATGGAAGTAGAAACACCAAGGCTCTGCTCTAAGGGATGCTGGCATTCTCTCTGCCCTTGAACTGCCCTGATCTGGGCCCCCTGTAATCCCTCAGACCATAGAGGGACCTTGGGACCATCCAGCTCAATCCTTTTGTTTTAGAAATGAAACCTCCAAGCCCATGGATAGCTGTTTGTCTAGCGTTCCACAGCCCTTTAGTGGCACAGCCAGGCTTTCAAGAAGACCTTTGACCTCGTGGTTCAGGCTTTTGAAATGGAACCATGCATCTCCTAGTCAGGTGAGCCTTTAGGTCTGAGAACTGGTTGTGGACTGGCCCGTGTCTGTGCAGTTTCTCCCTTCACTGGGTGGTGAATTTCTAGGAGGCCTCTTGGCTACGGATGTCGGTGGGCACTGCCTTCATTTCCTTGCTACATAGCTAGACTGAGCACTTGGTCTCGAGGTGGTGACTCAACATGGCACAAGCCAAGCTTGGCTGTGAGGAATGGAGCGTAACTGGTGTAAATGGTCCAGGTCTTTCTGCTTCTCCTCTTCTTCCCTCTTCTCTTTTATGGGTTATTACGAAGACTAAGAGAGAGAGAGAGGGGAGTAAAATAACAGAGTTGTTGTTTTCAGACCTTAGGATGCTGACTTAAAAGGGAAGATGATCAGGAAATCAGAAGGAGGCTTTTGGAAACTCAGGTGGGAGGGAAGACGCAGGGTTGAGTCAAACTTTGGACCATAATGAGATGTGGGGTGGTGGGAAACAGGCTGCATCTGGGGAACTGTGGTCTTAATCAGGCAATGCCACAGGAATGCCACAAGACACTTCTGATCAGCAGTTCATGGCAATTTGATATTCCCAGCACACTGGCGGGGTAGAAGGGTTGCGCTGAACGCCCCCAGCTGAGAGGCACAGAGGAGATGGGGGTGGGGGAGGGGACAGGAGTCTCCCAGCTGCTCTCCCAGCTCACTTCACACGTCTTATCCCACATTGTAGAGCCGGCTGCCTGAGTACTGTCAAATCCTAAGCACCCAAAATATTCAAATATTCTCCTTCTGCACATACTGAATTTTTTAAAGTGCTGTCATTATTCATCATCAACCAGCGATTCCTCCCTACATTTGAAAATATCCCTAGATTCCATATTTCAATTCCTAGCGATCAGAGCAATTCATTGTCTTAAACAAGAGCCCTCCATCCAGACGGTGAGTCATTCTTCCAACACAAATTGAGCACCGACTATGCACGAGATGTAATGTGATACTGTGAAAGGAGAATGAAGATGAACCGGCCTTATCAATTGCTCAGAATGGCACGCCATCTGACAGAGGAGACGTGACATCACTGAAAGAATCCCAAGATCTGAAGGACCCTGGAATTGGCTGCAAAGGGCTCAGGGAGAAAGTCATTGGAGGGCCCAAGGGGAGGAGCACTCACCTAAACAGAGGCAGAAATCAGAGGAGGAGCCACGGAGGCGGCATTGTTCTGCCTCTGAAGTACAGTACACACATCAGTCAGTTTCATGCTACTACAGTGAGATAGCGGAGGCAGTTAGCTTCATAAAGAGCGTTGGCTTACTTGGCTCAGGGTTTGGGAATTCAAGTTCAAGACTGGGCAGTTCCATTGGGTTATGCCTCTGGAGAGGACAGCCCATGACAGTGTGGGAGCAAATAATCACATTTGGAACTGGAAGGTTGGGGAGGGAGAGAAAGGGGAAGGAGGAGGTGGAGGAAGAGAAGAAAGAGAGGGAGATGGCTTAGATACATCCCATAATTTCCTTTCAAGAACACATCCCCAGTGGCGGACGCCAGGACCCACTTGCCACACATTTTGGGGACCACGCTTTTACATGTGGACCTTTGAGGGATGCACATCTAATCCGTACTGTGTGTTAGTTTTCTGTTGCTGCCATAAAAAGTTACCACAAATGGAACAGACACACATCACCCCTGTGTATTATCCCACAGTGCTGCGGGTCAGAGGCGTGGGTTTGGTGTGGCACTACTGGGTCCTCGGCTTAGAGTTGCACGGGGTTGGAGCCAACGTGCATTCCTTCCCCATGGCTCTGGGGTTGAAGGTGCTCCCATTCTTCATTGGCTAGATTCAGTTCCTAGTAATTGTAAGAAATGAGAGGCAAGTGAAAGCAACGAATACGAACTCAAGGCTTTACTGGAGGGCAGAATCTTCTGGGCTGCTCCAAGGGGGAATGGAGGCAGCAGCCATGGCCAGGTGTGGGATGAGTTTAAAGAAAACTTTAGGGGGCAGTCACATGGGTCATATTACGTGCCGCACGGGAATTGCGGGTAGCGTCAGTTCTGAGAAGTGTTATGAAGGTGTTACGTGGACTACGGGAATCGAGGGAGAGCCACATTCTGAGAAAGAGTGTAAGGAGACTGCTGCAACTGAGGTGGGAATTTGTACGTCATACCCGGAAAACAATACAGTCTTGGGGAAATAGAAACTCAACAGATTTTGGCAAACAGGTAGGGACACAGGGCAGGGCCTTGATCAGCAAGCTGACTCTGAGAGCTTAGAGCAATTGCAGGAATTAGCAAGGTCCCCTCCTTTCTGGTCAGCTGGGATGCCCACATTCCTTATGCCCCTCCAGTATTGGTGGACAGGTCCCTGCCATGCTTCTAATCTCTCTGGCCACTGCAGCCTTGTCTTTTTGCAGAAGGTTCTGTGCTTTTGGTGGCTCTCGGGAGTAGACAGGTGTCCCTGCACAATCCAGAGTCCTCTTCCTCCTTCAGGGTCTTTCCTGGGAATCACCTCTACCAAGTCTCCTTTGTTTTGCTAAGCAATGCAACCCAGCACGTGCACCTGATTGAGCAGAGGAGGGTGTGCATTTCTCTGAGGAGCCATTATCTGGCCTAGAATTTGGTAGAATGTGCTAAGCCAGGCCCCAGGGTTCTTCAGGTGGAGGGAGTGGAGAGAATGAAACTATGGAGGCAAGAACTATCAGCCAAATGAGTGGCTCCTCTAACCCATGGAAGGCGTGTGCAAGTTGTTGGATGCGTAAGACCTTCTGAGGGACACAGAGACCATCCATTGCCTATGTGTGCTCGGGTCTTCAAGGTGTAACAATGGAAAGCCGGGCACCTTTAAGAAGGAACTCTTAGTAGTACACACTTGTAGCACAAAGCCCTGGCGTATCAGAAGAATGTAATAATGACTCATAATCCTGGCCCTGAGAGAGAACCTGTTAACACTTGGGTGCTTTGTGAAATTCCTTTAAAACCTGTCAGCATATCCACCCAGCTCTCGGTGTCTATTAATATTCTTCCTCAATGTTGTTTTTAATGGATTCGAGATTTTTTCCATTGTATGGATGGATGGTGGGTGCCACCGTTTATTTAATGAATTCTCCCAGTGTTGACATTTGGCTGGTTTCCAAGTTGTTCTACTCTCATCAACAAGGCTGAGATGAACATAACAGGATTGTTTTTTAGGGCTATGTTAAACAGGATGTCATCAGACCCTCGGCAGGAATGTGGATATGGGCTTGGGGGGTGGTGGTGGTGAACAGCCCCTGGCCTAGTTTCTTCATGGGGGGGGGGCTCTTGGAAGAACCACTGTGTATTAGTATTTGTCATTAACTTGATCCAGCTGCTCCTGAGGACTCCAGGTGGGACCCTTGGCCTATGAAGAATAGGTGTGGGTGGTGATGTTGTAGCATTAGAGGAAGGCTCCTGGGAGGAGGAAGTGTCAGAGCACTGGTCATGGAGTACAGTGGAGCTCAGGTAAGGAGATCCCCAGATGGCAGACTCTTGAGCCTGGCCAAGAGGAGCCATTGAAGAGAGGTGCTGACATTTTGTAGGATCCTGTGTGGGAAACTGTTTCTATTGGAAGGGAAGAAAGCAGAAAAGGGCTAGCAGCGTCAACAGGATGTAAAGAGAAAAAAGAAAAAGAAACATGGCTCCGAATTCCAACAGAGCCAGGAGCAAGCTCTGTCCCGTCTCCTCCGGATCCAGCTCTTTCTTGCTTCTGGGTCCTCCTGTCTCCAGGCTCCTGGGATAACAGGAATACAGGACTGTGCCTCTTCCTCTACAGTGTCCTCTGGAAGGTGGGGATTGACTGGGAAGGACACAGGGTCTTTCTGGGGGGGTGATAGAATCATTGCTTATGTTGAGGGGGTGAGGTTATGCATCTACCAAAACAGATTTCATGGTGCGCTTAAGAGCTAAGCATTCCACAACATGGAAATGATCGTTGACTTTAAAAAAGTCTAGATTTGCAAACCAATGACATCTTCTTCCATGGGAGCCCTATCCCTTACCCTCTCATTTGCACAAAGCCTTGTCTCATTTAAGATCCTGTGTGTAACAGCCCAACATGGCACCTAGCAGGAGACGGGAAGTCCATGTGAGAGCCATTCCAGGGCCCACAGGATTTTTCAAGGCAGACCTGCAGCCAGTGCCAGGCTGCTTCTGTGCTGTGCTTTCTCCTGTGTGTGGTGGGGACAGGTGTACGTATGTAGCTGGATACTACTATCTGAGGGCTAGGGAAACCTAACCTAGTATGTGGGGCTATATCTAACTCTGTGAGGAGCAAGGGGAGTGGGTGGCTGAGGACTTGGTATATATGAATGAAGGAGATGAGCTTACGGTACAATGGAAGCTGCTTTTCATCCAAAGCATGAAACTGTGGAAGAACGATAGCTTACACTCACAAGCTGATTCAGAGCTTCTTCACTGTCTCTGCCAGCCCTTCCCTGCCCATCACTTTCCTTTTTACCTTACCCGATTGCTCCAATGTACTGTCAATCTAAAGCAGATGTCTATCTGCTCTCATGTTGAGGTCGTATGTATTAGGACGGCAAGCTGCTGGTCTTAAAGTCTAGTTATTGGGAACATGGAGGCCGCGATTTGTGTTGATGTAAATCTTCATCTTTTTTGACATACTACATCTACCTCTTGCCATCCCACGTAACTCCATCGTCAAACCATGAGCAGCAGAGAAGCCCTTCTAAGTGTGAGTGGGCACTTGTAATGGTCTTGTGGAGGTCTGAAGAATGTTCTAGTACTACATAGCTGCCTCCTTTTCTAGTAGTTTATTGGGATCTTCTGTAAACATGGCTAAATTTCTCCTGTGAGGTCTCAGCTTTCAGTGTCAGGGATAAAATACCTCAGTTAATTAACTTAAAAGACAAAAAAAAAGAGGTTTGCTTGTTCATAGTTTCAGTCTGTGGTGGTTTGGCTCTTCCTTGGCCTGTGTCTGCCAATGAATCATGAGAGTGAGTGTTGGAGGAGGTTTTCTTTCTTCATGGAGGCCATGAAAGGAAAGAGAAAGAGCAAGTTTCTGAGGTTGAAGTGGTCCCTTCAAGGTAAGGTGCTAAGGATTTAACTTCTCCTAGACATGCCCCTCCTCTTAAAATTCTACTACCTGTCTTGAATACCACAGGTGGAGGATCAAGTCTTCAGTGTAGAAGCCTTTGGGGGATGAAGATCCAAACTATGGCACGTCAGATAATGAATTTCAAATAATAATCATCATCACTTGATACCTCAGTAGATAGATACTTAGTAAATGGTCTTTTTATTTAAACATTAAGAGAGGATCCGTGACTTAGCAGCCTGGCCCAAAGAAGCAGAGGAAAGGGGTAGAGGTAGACCACGGAGAAGGGTAAAAAGATGTAGGAGAGGTGATATTAAGGGAAAGAAACGCATGGGCCTGTGTCATTGATGCCAAGGGCTGCAGGTACCTCATCCTCCTCATTGTTCTCAAGGGCATGATGGGAGTGGGAAGAGCATCCCCTCTCCTCAGCAGGAGGTGAGGGCTCCCACAAGTTATCAAAGGCTAGAAATCACTCTGGGAATATGGTTTCAGGCCAAGACCATGTGGCTCCTAAGCACTTCCCTTTTGTTTTTTAACTGGAAGGCAATAAAGTGTTGTGCAGCTGCTCACCCATCAGTACCATTCTGGATAAGCTCCCACTAAGTGCCCCATGCTGATATAGGAGCATAGGGGTTGATGGGTAAAGAAAACACACTGGGAAGTGGCACTGTAGCTCAAGTGGTAGAGCGCTCGCCTTGAGCTGAAGAGCTGAGGGACAGCGCCCAGGCCCAGAGTTCAAGCCCCATGACCGACCAAAAAAAAAAAAAAAAAAAAAAAAAGAAAACACACTGTCTGCTAGACCTTAGTGGATACCACGTGCACACAGAGCTATCACCTTTATAAGAACTAAGAAGGTTTTATGAGAAAGTAAGCGAGGAATCTTCAATTTAGACCGGAGGGGCAGGAAAGGCCCTTGTAATGTGAAACTTAAGCTGAGACTGGAAGGGGTAGGAGTTAAGGGGGAAATTTTCCATAATTATCTGTTATGGAAAACAAAAAACTTTGTGCTATCTATTGGGATGGTGATTGAGCCTTGGTTTCGAGGAGCTGAATTTCAAATTTTATTTAATTTTAACTAATTTAAATATACATCTTAAAAGCACATGTGCTTATCAGCTCACTGTGCTAGATGGCATGGCTGTAGAACAAATGTAAAGCTTAAGCAAAAGGTATGAGCTGCAAAAGGTTTGGTAGCTTCCAGAAAGCTAAAGTATAGTGGGCGTAGGGGAGGGAGAAAGAGAAAGAGCAAGAGCTCAGGGGGCCAGGCTTAAAGTACAGATGCTCAAGGGAGCAGGGCTGAGCATGGAGACACTCAGATGAACAGGACTGAGTGTCTAAGCATTCAAGGGAATAGGGTTCAGACTGAGCAGACAACCCAAGGGAGCTAGGCTGGGGATGCAGGCATCCATAGGCTTGAGAGCTTTTCGATTTTGCAGCACTAGGCAAGTTCCTAAAGGGCTTTAAGAAGAGTTTAAGAAGATGGGTTTTATTGTCTTATATTCATACCCAACATATTCATATATATGATGTAATCTCTGTGTATATATACATATGTATATATATGTATATATAGTCTCTAGATCTTCTTCATCTCTGAAATCCTTCCCTCCTCACTAATCTAGACAGCCCCTCTTTTACATTTATGGGGGAGGAAGGAGAGGAACGATGATTGATGGGAATATGGTAGAGGGGGCGAATTTGTTCAAAGTGCACTATGTGTATGTACAGAAATAGCAATAGTGAAACTCCCTCATATTGTAAATGTATGATAATTCAAAAATTAAAAAGGGAGGATAAGAAGAGGATTAACTTAGCCAATTTTTTTAAAAGATCACTCTTTACTGCAGTAAAATAATACTAATGGGTTATAATTGAAGGAGAGTAAGTTATGTCATTTCCTAGGCAAGAGATGTGTGCAGTTCAGCCCAGGATGGAAATTGGAGACATTAAAGACACATATGTGGATATGTATTAATACAAGTTTCAGATCGAATCAACAGAATGTACATTTTTTATTGTTATAATAGAACTGATGTACAGAGAGGTTACAGTTTAATAAGTCAGGTAATGGTTACATTTTTTAATGAGTACATTTCTTTTCGGTCCATGCCACGCTTTCCTTTGCTCTCTCATAGTTTTCCCCTCCTCCAGTCCCCCAACACAAGTTGTATAGTTCTTTTCAACATAGCTTCTACTGAGAAGGATTGCTATGTTTCTTCATCCTATCTCCTTCCATTTCTGTGCCCAGCAAAAGGCAGATAAATGAACAACAACAACAACAAAGAAAATATAAAACTTCTTGTTTCCGTTTCCTGGAGTTCATTTGATACATATTATTTTATATGATCAGAGGCACAGAGGCATTGTGCCTTGCTCTGCCCCTCAGACTCCCCTCCTTTGGTCTCACTGTGTGTGAATGCCTAGAGTCCTGTATGATTTATCATGTATTTTAGATCTAGCTTCCATATATGAGAAAAAAACATGCACCATTTGTCTCTCTGAGCTTGGCTTATCTCAGCATGATTTGTTCTAGATCCATCCATTTCCCTGCAAATGATATAATATTTCTTTCTAATGACTGTATAAAATTCCATTGTGTGTAGGTACCATATTTTTTTATCCACTCATCTATTGTAGGGCATCTGGGCTGTTTCTATAACTTGACTATTGTGAATAGTGTAGCAATGAACATGCAAGATATGCAAATGTCTTTATGGTATCCTGCCTTTTGATGTTCTGTGTGGGTGCCCAGGAGTGCTATGGCTAGGTTGGAGGGAAGATCTGTGTTTAATGTTTTGAGGAACCTCCAGGCTGTTGTCTAGAATGGTTGTACTAATTTACATTTCCACCAACAGTGTAATAGGGTTCTTTTTTCCACACATCCCTACCAGTATTCATTGTTGTTCGAATTCATGATGTTGGTCAGTCTAACTGGAGTGAGACTGAATTTGTGTTGTTTTCATTTGTACTTCCTTTATGACCAGGGATGATGAGCATTTCTTCATGTTTTGTTTGTTGGTTTGCTATTCTTACCTCCTCTTCTGAGAAGTCTCTCCTTAGCTCCTTTGCCCATTTAGTGATTAGTTTATTGGCTTTGAGAGGAGTTAATTTCTTGAACTTTTTGTATATTTTTATATATTTTTGATTTTAGGCCTTTGTTTGATGTATTGCTGGTAAAGATATTCTCCTAGTCTATTGGCAGCCTTTCTAGTTTAGTAACTATGTGCTTTGCTGTGTAGAAACTTTAGTCTGATGCAATCCCATTTGTCAAGTCTCTCTCCTAGCTGCTGTGTGTGGGACTCTTTTCAAAAAGATTCTGCCTGTGCCCATACAGTCGAGTGTTTCTTTACTTCCTCTTGCAGTATTTTCAATGTTTCGGCTTTGATGTTGAGGTCTTTGATCCACTTTGTGTTGATATTTGTGCATGTTGACAAATAGGGATCTATTTTTAGTTTTCTGCATATGGATGCACAGTTTTCCCAACACCAATTATTGAAGTCTACCTTTTTTCCATTGTATATCTTTGGCTCCCTTTTCAAATGTCAAATAGCTCTAAGTATATGATTTTATTTCTGGGTCTAGTCTGTCCCATTGATCTTTGGGTCTATTTTTTGTGCCAATTTCCAAGCTAGTTTTGCTATTATAGCTTTGTAGTCCAGCTAGAGGTTTGTGATTGTGATAACTCTAGCACTGTTTTTATTTTTATTTTTTTGTCATTGTTTTGCCTAAAATTTCTTTGGCTATTGAAGGTCTTTTGTTGTTCCATATGATTATCTGGATCATTTTCTCTATTTTGGTAAAGAATATCATTGGGATTTTGATGGGGACTGTATTTAAATTTGTAGATCATTTTGGCATTTTGGCCAAATGGTATTAATATTATAACATTAATATCACAGTTAATGGAAGGTCTTTCCATTTCCTGATAACATCTTAGCTTGCAATGACCTTCCTTGTCTCTTCATATGATTTTAATGAGAAGTCTATTTTATCAGATAACAGTATGGCTACTCCTGCCTTTTTGCAGGATGCATTTACTTGACAAATCTTTTTCTATTCCTTCACTTGGAATTTCTGTTTCTTTGACTATGAGATGAGTTTCTTGGAGACAACAAATGGTTGGATCTTGGTTTTTGATCCAATCTTCTGCTCTGTCTTTTGGTTGGGGAGTTGAGCCTGTTGATGCTTAACATTATCATGGAGAAATATGTCATGTCTTCTGCTATTTTATTGTTTTCCTGTATTTTGCTTTTTCCTCTTACATGTACTAAACTAGTCTTCCAGTGATTTTTTTATGTTGTGTTTTCCTTTGTTTTCTTCAGATAATATACTACTCTTTAGTATCCTTTGAAGGGCTGGCTTAGTGTTCATGAATTCTTTTACTTTTTGTTTGTCATGATAGGTTTTAGTTTCTCCATCAATTGTGAGTATTAGCTTTGCTAGGTACACCAGTTTAGGTTGGCTATTATTGTCATTCAAGTTTGAATTATACTACTCCAGGCTCTCCTGGCATTCAGAATTTGTGGGGAGAAATCTCCAGTAATTCTAATCTTCCTTCTATTGTAATAAAGTTCCCTCTTCGATTTTACTGCATTTAAAATTAATTTTTGTTTTTTTTTAGTCTAAAGTTTTCACAACGATGTATCATGAAATATTTCTTCTTAGATCCTGTCTGCTAGGAGTTCTGTATGCCTCTGTCAGCTGGGTGAGATTCTCTCTTTTGAGATTGGGGAAGTTTTCTGCTATTATTTTGTTAAATAGTTTTTCAGTGCCTTTAGTTCTGAATTCTCCCTCATCTATCCCGACTATGCATAGATTTAATCTTTTGGCTGTATCTACCAATTCTAGAATGTCCCTTTGGTATGTTCTGAATGTTTTTTCCATGCCTATGATTTTTGGTTCTAATTCCTCTGCTTTATCCCCAACTCCTGATGCCCTATTTTTTACTTCACTTATTCTATTGTCCATGCTTTCAATTGTGCTTTGCAATAGGGAGATGGAGTCTTTCATGTTTTCAAGTTCTTTGTTGATGTCAGTTCTCACAGTGTTAATTTTGTCTTTCATTTCCTTCATTGAGGTATGTAATGTTTCTATCTTATTATCTACATTTTCTTGGATGTCTGCATTTTCCTCATCATTTTCTCCCTATTCCTCTAGTTGGTCATGGATCTGCCCTTTCATTTTAATGGCCAATTCCTTCATCATTGCTTTAATTTTATTGTTCTTCTCTTGGACTTCACTCTCACTAATTTCCTCCCCTGTGTTGTTGATTTTTGAGGGTGGCATATTGTCTTGATCATGAATTTTGTGATCTTTTGCTCTGATTTATGCGTTTGGGTTCAAGACTGTTGGGGCTGTCCAGTTTATGTACTCAGTTCAGTTGTGATGGGATGCGGTTCCCTGGATCTCTGATCTACTTTGCGCCTGGAAGTGTTCAAAACAGAGTGGGGCTGGCAGTGTAATGGGCCCTAGCCTGCTGTTAGGCCCGGCTAACATGTGAAGGGCTGTGGGAAGTCTAAGAGGTCTTTGCCCTGGTCTGGCTGTGGTATCCTGCATGGAGGGGTGCTGGCAGTTTACTGAGTCCTAGCCAGAGGACTGACTCAGCCATGGGGACTTGAGTGGAGGGATAGGGGCAGTTTAATGGTTTCTCTCTGAACTGAACAGAGAATTGGTATGGGCCAAGGGCTCTGAGTCACCACCAGTGACTGGTCTCCCAGGAGACCAGTCTCTGGTTGGGTACTCATTGTTCCCAGCATTAGTTCTAAGCCAACCAGAAGCACTGTGGTGAAACCTCTCTGTGTCTGGATGTGGTGATCTCTTGTTCCTCTTCCTGCTTTTTTGCAATTCTGGACCTTCAGGTATGTTGCTGTCTGTGCTGGTCAAATCGCAAGATCATAGCTTAGCCATGCTGTGGGTGGGGTAAAGGGGTATGTGTAGACACTGCAGATTTTCTGACCTTGTGTTCATGTGGTATAAATTCTCCTTTGTTAGTGTGTTTCTCTGTCTGTTTAGTTTCCTTATTGTCATTCTCTTGAAGTGAAGTTCATGCTAGGGCCCTAAATCTTTGTTTGGTCAGAGAGAGCTAAGATCATTCCCTCTCACTACTTCTCCATCTTCTCCCTTTCTCCCAATGTACATATTAAGAGGAGGAATCCAATAGCCTAGACCTGTGTTGTCTAATATGGTAGCCACTGGCCCCTGTGACATACTTAGATTTACATTGATTAAAGTGAAATGGAATTTTATAGTGTTGCTCAGCTGCCCTGGTCACATTTCACATGGTCAAAGGCCATATGAAACCAGCTAGACATTGTTGTTATTAGGCATAATCCCATCATTGCAGAAACTTCTGCTAGATAGTGCTGGAGTCACTGGCAAAGTATCTAAAATGGAGTTAGAAGAGATCAAGAGGTCGTGGAGGTCACAAGGGATCATGAGCATACACTGATGGCCCATCATTGGTGCTGTTCAGATCTACTTCTTACAGGTTCTAGAAGCATCCCCTTTACATGACTTGCTTCATTTTCCAATTACTGTCAAAATGAGGCAAGAATACTAAGAGTTACCCAACAGAATTACCAGGTGTCAAAGATCATCCCTCTTAGCCTCCACACCTGCTACCTGCTCCTGTTGATCAGAGCCTACCCCTCTCTCTGCTAGCTACTTGTTTTCCTGCTCTTGGTTACAAGAATCCCAAGTGCCCAGCTGCCAGCTGAGCTCAGTTCAATGAAACTCTTTCTATGATTCCCAATAGAAGTTTCCCTTTTAGAAGCCAGTGCTTCTGACCCACAGACTCCAGAGCTTTAGGGATGATGAGTAAGAGCTTTCCAAGACACAAGAATGACTGTAAGTGGAGCTATTCTTGCTTTCTAAGCCTGTGTATTGGGGGTTCTGTTTCTCTAAAGGGGATCTGGGATGAACAGATATGACACTGTGAGCATCATTCATGTTGATAGCGTCGGCCAGTGTCATGTCATGTTTCCCTCAGTATTTTGGGAAAGCCTCCTCTGGAGGTACAAATGGCTGTCCTAAGTAGAATTCAGAAGTCAGCTACATTTAGTTGTAAATTTCTCCATGGCCTATACCTTTTCTGGCCCCCTGCCTTTTCTGAGTTCCCCTCACTATATCAGCAGTGGGTAGAACTTAGATCATAGTCAAAACTTCCCTTTATTCCCTAGCCTCTCTTGGGAATTCTCTGCCTAAGCAAGTACAGGCCACCTTGGGGTGTTGAAGGCAGGGAGGCCTGGCAGAGTTAGAGGGGAGACACTGGGGAAGGAAATACTAAGGTTTTTACCACTTAGTGATAATGGCAGGCCTTCCCCTACTTTTCATGTTGTTTGAGGTCTCAGCTACAAGGAAAAATATAATCACCCCAGGTTGGGTTTCATTCTGAGTAAGAAACATCAGGTTTCTTACACAGTTTTCTTTCAAGTCCTTCCAAGTTCGAAGGTGACCTCTGCTTCCAGATTTCTTGCCAAAACTCTTTCAGGCCTCTACTGGGGATGACCACTGTCTCAGTTTTCTCTGGGAAGGGAAGGTGCTCCAGAGAGTGAGAAGCACTTGCAATAGCTCTAAGTGTTTTCAAGTGGTTTTATTCATCCGTGTTTGTAGGACCTGAAATAGAACTGGGTGACAGAAGCTTTGTGGCTATTTTTCTCCTTTCCTGGACAATCAGTAGGGCAGGAATTTCAGACTATGTCTGTTTACGGAAGGCTGCAGGAGGTCTACAGAGAGGAAAGTGACATGCTGACCTCCATTCTGATGAGCCCAGTGCATACAGGGAGAGAGACTTCTCTTTTCTGTGTCTCCCAGTGTGGGGCTTCAAGCCCAGGACACGGTCCAGGATACATCACTGAGCTGGGTAAGGAAGAGCGGAACTCTGCAGCAGTCTGTCACAAGTGTTGCCTCTGATCTATGTCTCCAGAATCTGTGTGCTTTACTCTGCCTCGAGAAACTGCTAGATTCTGGCCCCCTGGGAGGACTAAAAAGTAAGGACAATGGTATGGTTCCTGCTACACAGAAGCCTCTGACAGGAACTAAGTAGATGGTTTTCCAGGTCTGACATCTACCTGTAACCTTTTGCCCACCATGCATTTGCTTCTTTTTACTCCAGCCTACCTTTAGCTCAGTATCTCCCCATCTTTAGCCCTCCTAGACCACCTGGCAGCCCCAAATCATGTCACTGAGCTGCTGTAGAGTCCTGGATGTGGGTCATATGATTCATCATCAATTCCCTTCTAGCCAGCCTCAGGCTTCTAGGTGTTTTTGTTTTGTGCTTGCCAGTCTAGGCACAAAATCTTTTCTTACCCAGCGATCCTGCTGTTGGCAGACAGGTGTGAACAGAGCTGACAGCACACACCATGGCTAGCTAACTTAATTACTGCTCTTCAGAGCAGCTGGGATGGGTCTGCAGTGTTCCTAATGGTAGACCTGCCTGTGAAACAAGAAGAGACATTGTGGGCTTTAAATAGCCGGTTGACAGGCCAAGGCCAACAGTAGCCAGACAGTCAGGGTTGGAATGCTTGGGCTCAGGCTCTCTTCTCTCTCCTGCTTCCAGGGTGGCGTGTGGTTCTCAGGGGAGACCTTCATCTGGCCAGGAGAAACTTGAAAGCCAGGATGGGGATAGGACAAAGCAGGATACCTCTCAGAGGAAGTGGAGGTGTTCCTAGAACTATCCTAAAGGTAGGTGCTTTTTCACTCAACAGACATTTGCAAAGGATGGCCAAACACTGTTCTCTCTGAAGACACAATGGCAAATCAGTCAAATGCCCTGTCTCCATGGCCCTTAATGAAGGCTTTTTAGCCACAGTGATTCCTTGAGCAAGTAAACTTTAGACTGGACCAGGGGTGGCCCCAGTGGTGCTTCTGTAAGTCCCAGTGAAGACAGATGATCCTGCCAGTGTTTTCTTGGCACATCTTGGTTGCCCTAGATGGGGCAGGGGGGGGGGGGAGGGAAAGGAACAGAATGGAAGGGAAGTGGAAAGAAGGGAAGGGAAAAGAAAGGAAACTGGAAGGAAGGGAAGACTGTTTATCAGATAGTTACTTCAGATAGTCTTAGCAGTATGAGAGGAAAACATCACAGGTAACCAAAGCTATTTCCCAGGGAGTTTGGGTGAGAACAAACCCAACAAGAGTAGTGACCTCTCCATCTGCCTGAAGCCTGAGGATCAAGTCTAATATCTGACCTAGATCACCATTCTTCAGCCTGTGTGGATCTTCCAGTTTGGTTGGTCCCCTCCAAAAGTGTTGTTGATATTTGATTGGCCTGTGGCAGTATTGGGAAGTGGGGCCTTTATGAGATGATTAGGTCATCGGTGATTTTCTCTTGGGAGTTCTTAGCCTCTCAGGAGTGGATTAGTTGTTAGAGAGCATGTTATCATAAAATGAGGCAGCCTCTTGTGTTTTATCTCCTTGGCCCACACTTATTTACCCTTCTGCTTTCTATCAGGAATTGGAATAGCATTAAGCTCTCACCAGAAAATAAGCAGGTGTCATGTGCTTGTTAAAACAATAAGCTGAAATGAACCTCTTTTCTTTACAAATCTTCTAGCCTCAGACACTCTGTTATAGCAATGGAAACTAGATTAGGACACATTCTTCCTACTACATGGAGCCAGCATAAAGCAGTCATGCCTTTATCATGGCCTGATCTGGGCATACCAGAATGCCTGGCAGTGGCCCCTCAGAGTACATCTTCTAAAACCACCAATCTAGTAGCAAGAAGAACTGTAAACCCAAGGTGCATGTGGCAACAAATGCATTCAGACAAGGCATATGAACCCTGAAGGTTTGGATGACCACTTCTGTTCTTCTTTGATCTGCTATTTACTATCTTGCTTTCTTTCATAATATCATTGGAAGTTAACACAGAGGGGTCACTCTGTGTCTGACATTGCATAAATTGCTACCTTTAGTCTTTAAAATTATCTGACAAAGAAGCAACTTGAAATTTTAGTTTGGGATTGGAGCTTGGCAAGGAAGTTTGTTTGTCCAGTGTTCTCTCACTGGTTACAGGATTTGGTACCCATTTTCTGACCTCTGCTCTTAACAGATGTACCATGCTGACACTCTTGAGACAAGGCGGGTGCTTGTGGCACTCATGTCAGTCACAGGATACATGTAGGTTGAGTCTTGGGCCAGTCATTCAATTAACTCAGGATGGTGGTTGGTTTTTCTTCTTGTCTCTTGCTTTAAAGAACCAGAGCTCAGCTTGTCCATGGCTGAGGGTAAAATCTACTCAGTCTCATAGCCAGAGTTCTCACTGGGGTCATCCCCCTTGCTCATCATTCCTGTGTCCTCAGAGAAGTGCACAGACAGTGGAGGGCAAAACCTATGCAAGCCAAGGAGTCCTGCTATAGTGCTTCCAGTCAAGTTACCAGATTCCATAAACCTCTGTTTCCTCATCTGTGAAATGGAAGTAAAATGAAAACATATCTCAGAGTGCTACTGGTGTATTATTTGTGGTAACTCACAGGATGTATTTAGCAGAGTATCTGACATATAATAAGCACTCAACAATTATTGCCTATTATAGGCCCACAGTACATTATCCACAATTCTGAAGTTAAAAAAAGCCCCTGAAAATTATGCATTTGCTATTAAAAAACTCACTTAGAAGCAAAAACTGGTCCTGAAATGGTATATGATTATTTTTAGATTTTATTTATTATGGTTGATATTAATGGGCATTTTGCTATAGGAAGTTTTGGGCCCCAGGTCTAAGCTCCTGGGTTTCAGGGGTCCTGTCTGTCTGGCCAGTTACCTGACATGCTAAATAAAGAGGTGATGAAGGGCAGCAAGAGGAAGCTTACAACAAGACATAGGCCGGCCATGGGAAGAGGAAAGGTATGCCCCTCAGCATACCTTCCTCACACAGACATTTGCTGGGCCAGGATGTATGAGATTCCACCAAGGAATCAATGTTTTCCTTGCAGGTTCAAGATATGTACCCTTGAAACAAGGGCAGATTAGCGAAGCTTAGACTACATTCGAAGTTTATGAAATATAACGTTCAAATGTGTAACAGATCTCATAGTGTTACCAGAGGGGTTGGCACAGCTTTCTCAATTATTACATCTGGCAAGAGAATGTTTCAGGTAATACATGCAGCAGAGTGATCAAAAATGTAGTTTATTAGAGTAGAAAGGCACTTTCAGGAAGAGAAGTTGAGAACAATCATTGTGAATACTCAGTATGGATTTTTATTGACGTTTAGGGGTCTGGGGCATCAAGTCCACTCCAAGACCAACCTAAGAGGAGTGATTGACATAGCAATTGAGAGAAAACTTGGACAGGTCTCTATGCATGCAATTTCCCATGGCCACCTAAGCAAAACCCATGGGGGCTGGTGATTGAAAAGTACAATAAGATCACGATGACAAGGTCATGGGCAAAAGGCAAATCTTGGTCACAGTAGCCCACTTTACCCTGATTGGATTACTTGGAGGCAAGTGGGGAAAACCAAGGGTATAAATGATGTATTCATTCCAGAGAAAAACTGATATTGAAACTGATCTCGCCACATTGGGGCTGCTTTTACAAGTTTGTCCCTGGTTTCCTCCCTATCAGTCATATGTGGGGGAGCTATCTTACGTTTACAGGTGAAGGATGTGGATTCAGAAACCTATGTCTAGAAAAGTTAGCTTGCAGCACGTAAACAGGCCATGAGAGAGACAGAGAGAGGGAGGAAGGGAGAGAGAGAAAGTGAGAGAGAGAGAGAGGAGAGAGAGAATGTGGCTCTTGGTTCCATCTTAGAATATTTTTGTATCTCCATCATTTATATCAAGCTGCTACCTATCAGTAATACCCAAGGAATGGAGAAAAGGACTTCAAGTTTTAAGGCCAGTAATTATAAGAAGAGATCCTAGGAATGAATGGGGAAGGAGAGAAAGTGGGCGCTAAGGATGGAGTCAAAGAAGTAGAAACTTTGGAATTCAATTCAAATTCCAAATTCCAACTTCAGTCCAAGTTGCTATGAAGTTCAGAGGTTATAACTAACTTTTTTGAACTTCTACTATTTTCTTGTCTATATCAGAAAGATAGTTATATCCCTCTCCCTCTCCACATGTGATTATTACAAATACCGAATAAATAGGATGTATAAAATGTTTATTAGAACATTCTTTCTCTAGTTTGGTAGCCATAGTTCCAATCATTTGGTTCTCTGGATCTTATCTCTTGCTGACTTTATAATACCTCTTAGCCACGGCTGGGCAACTTACAGAATAGTTCCAAGCTATACATGAACTTACCAGCATATAAATCAGGAAGAGAACAAACAACCATTTAATCAGCTAAAACCTCAAACAATCCTTTCACACATGCCAACAGTTCTTTCCCATTCAGCTTCTCCAGAAAGCCAAGTTCTCCATCTAATACTGGAGGGGGGAGCCAGTGTGGGACCTTTTGTCCTCAAGTCAGAGATGTTTGTTCTGAGGAGGTCTCATTTTATCTTTTCCTCAGGACATCTTGGCTTTTATAACATATAGTACCACGCCTGGGTGAGTTCCTGTGGACAGTGATTGTCTTGGTATCTTGGATCTGATGGCATTGTCCAACCTCAGCAGGTCACACAGATGCCAAACCCACGTAAATCCTATACATGTACTAAGGGAGAGGTGAAGGGAAATATGAAACAAAAGAGAGCAGAGATTATCTAGACACACAGGGCGAGTGAAAGGAATGCCAGATCTAATGCAGAAGGAAAAGTGGAGGAAGTAGTCGCCAAGGCAGAGTTAACACTAGAGTTTCCCCACAAGCAGCGAGCTCAGGAAAACTATCTCTGTTCTCGTGGGAAACATTCCCACCCCAATATAAGACACTTGGACCTGTGAGGTTTTGGAAGCTATTATTATTATTATGAGCAGCAGCATCCCTCCTCCTCCTCCTCCTCCCCCTCCTCCTCCCCCTCCTCCTCCTCCTCCTCCTCCTCAGCAGCATCTTCATCATTCACCTCTAAAGAGGATATTGCCTCATGTGGATGCAAAAGCTGGGTTCAGGAAGAGTGCCTCTACTCCAGCCACAGAGAGCAGCCTGGCCCAAGAAGAGACTCTGCTTGGCAGTCCACATGTGGAAATCAGAAGATGTGAATACTAGATGAAGCCCAAATCTGCAGTTCTTAGGTGTTACTGGGTATTTTTTTTTGTTTGTGTTTTTCTTTTTTGGTACTGGGGATTGCACCCAACCTGTTGTACTTGTTAAGGCAAGGATGTTGGCACTGAGCGATGTCCTAGCCCTTACTAGGTGTTTTTGAGAGAATAAAACATCCTGCTGGCAAATGATGGGAAGGGAGCTCTGGGTGATAGTTGATTGTGAGCACTTACTTAAGTGAGGAAGGGAATGGAGTCAGGGAGACTCATAGGAATAAAACTGAAGAGGTCGATTTCGATGGCATCTTTGTGTTGCTTTGACCTAGTTTTTATTTATCAACCTATAACATTATGAACTTACAACTTGAAGTGAAACTTGCACGGCAGATTCCACTGCTCATTTTCAAAGGCTCAATACAATAGGACTTAATGTGTTCACAGTATTGAACAACCTCCACCTCTATTTAGTTTTGCCATACAACTAAACTTCCACCCATTAAGCATTTTCTCCCCAGTTATACCTCCTTTCATCTTCGGGTAACCGGTGATTTATCTTCTATCTTTGTGGTTTTATTTTGGATAGTGCTTGTAAGTAGAGTCACATCTGACATTTTTTGTCTGGAGTCTTATGCATCACTTGATAGTGTTAAGGCTCATCCACAGTGTAATACACATCGATACTTCACTCATTTTCATGTCTGAATACTACTCTATCATGTGGATATACTGCATTTTGTTCATCTATCCATGATGCCTATGAAACTTCTGCTTTTACTGCTAATTCAGCCATCTAGACATGTGGACTATTTCCACCTTTTGGCTATTGCAAATAGTATGAATATAGGTATGTAGTATTGGTAATCTGTCTTTTTTCTTTTTCAAAAGATTAAGCATCTGTGTTTCTTTGTTCAAATTTGTGCTTGAAGCTGGGTGCCAGTGGCTCATGCTTGTAATCCTAGCTACTCAGGAGGCTGATAACTGAGGATCATGGTTCAAAGCCATCCAGGGCAGGAAAGCCTGTGAGATTCTTTTTTTTTGGGTCTGGTTGTGGGGCCTAAACTCTGGGCCTGGGGGCTGTCCCTCAGCTCTTCAGCTCAAGGCTAGCGCTCTACCACTTGAGCCACAGTGACACTTCCGGCTTTTTTCATTTTGCTTATGTGGTGCTAAGGAATCAAACCCAGGGCCTCAGGCATGCAAGGCAAGCGCTCTACCACTGAGCCACCTTCCCAGCCCGAAATTCTTATCTCTAATAAACTACTCAGAAAAAGCCAGAAGTAGTGCTGTGGCTCAAGTGGTAAAGTGCTAGCCTTGAATAAAAGAAACCCAAGGACAGATCCTAGGCCCAGAGTTCAAGCCCCAGGATTAATTAATTAATTAAGAAAGAAAGAAACAAAGAAAATTATGCTTGGTTAAGATGTAATATTGGTAACATTTTAAAGATGAATATAAATGTTTTCATGTGTTCTCTTAGATACCGTGGCACGCTAGATTTTCTAAAACATATTGAAGAAGACCCCAACTTTAGTTAGTGGTGAGCCATGAGCCTCCATAGGCAGTGGAGCCTAAAGACTGGTTGACCCTCCCCCTTCTCAGCCCTGGGAAATAGACCTGACTCAGCACCAGTGGTGTGAATGGCAGTGTGGTGTGATGGTAGGCCAACCTAGGTGGGAGTCAGAAGACAGAACTGAGTTGAAGTGATGGCTCTGTTGTCCTCAGGCTACAGAGCAGATATCTGAATCTCATTCCTCTAAAGGGGTCATGCTGGCTGCTTGCCTTCCTCATGGAGCTATAAAAAGTCCAAGGCACTGGAAACAGATCACACATTGTGCAATGACTATTATTTCAGTTACATACACACACACACACACACACACACACACACACACACACACACACACACACACAAGGTAACACTTCTGACTCACTGTTGAGAGCATTTTGTGTTAGCTGCAATTACTTGCAAGTGTTAGAAAACAGAGAATGACCAGAAAGGCTCCTGGGGAATGAGAGGGAAATGAATAGTTGGGCTCCAAGGGGCAGGAGCCAGACAAGGTCTGGGGCCAGGGGCCCGGAGATGATGACCAGGGTGAGTCAACAATGGTGTTTTTCCTGATGTTATGGCATTCCACTCAAAGTTCAAAATCCCATGAGAGGGGCTTACTGATGTGTTGGCTTTGATCAAGGGATGGTGAGAATTCTTCACTGACCATTCTGCTCGGTTGCATACTGGGGAAGAGATGACTCTCCAAGTTGAAATCAGGGAGCTGTTGGCAGAAGCAAGGGGGATATTAGGAGGCCTCCTCAAGCCTCAGCTGCCCAGTGGAAACGGGCCTTTGGACCTCTTCTGTATCTTGGGACTATTCTTGGAGCAGAGTACCAGATGGGGTAGCTAGGGAGATGGGTGAAGTCTAAGAGCTGGCACTGTGTGTCTGTCTGTGCCATTCATTTTATGTCCAATAACCCAGGCCTCAGAAGCCTGCACCAAATTGCATTCAGCACCTAAAAATACCCAGACCTCAGGGAGAGAGAGCATTTCTAAAGCCAGTCAAGGTCTTCAATGTATGTAGGAAATTATTCATCACACCCTGTGGATGAGCTGTCTTTACACTTTAAAAATAAGCAAATGTGAGCCAAGGCCCACACAGCCCCTCCTTTCCTTGATTCTTTGTCTCGGAAATAGTTGGTAACCCCCCACCGTCCATGCCCCTCACTTAGAGATTGCCCCACTCCCTGGAAAAAAACAGGAATTTCTTATCAGATCAACAGGAAATTCTATTTTTACATGATGTTCAAATTAAAAATATCACACACAGAGAAAAGCCTCTTCCATATCGAAGCCAGGCACTGAATTTCTCCCCCAGCTGAGAAGCTCTGTTCCCCAAATCTTACGCCTGGGATCTCTTAAGACTGGCTTTTGACAGCAGAGGAGACAGAGACACCACAACTTAGTTTCTTCCTAAGCCCATGTGGCAGCCCTGCTGTGAGAAGCATTAGGGGAAATCTAAAAGGGGAAATGCTCCCTGTTGAGCTGTGGGTGGGTTTAGAAAACATGGCCCCTAAACTAGGTGATCAGAAGTAATGTCAAAGTTGATTAAGGCCTGCTGAGTGTCAGGTATTGACTAGACTGGGCCCGACTGGTAGCTTTCTTTTTTAAAAATTAAAAAAACATTAGGGCTGAGAAGGTGGCTCAGTGGTAGAGTGCTTGCCTCGCATGCATGAGGCCCTGGGTTCAATTTCTCAGCTCTAGAAGTGGTGCTGTGGCTCAAGTGGTAGAGCACTAGCCTTGAGCTAAAGAGCTGAGGGACAGAGCCCAGGCCCAGAGTTCAGACCCCATGACAGACAAAAAAATAAAAATTTTAAAAAGTCTTTAAGTGGTTGTACAAAGGAGGTGCCATATCACAAAGCAGTTTATGAACACCATGCATCTCGATCAGTTTCATCCCCTTCAACATCCCTCCTTTGAACCACTCCTTCCCTTAGTTTTTTTTTTTTTTAAATTTTGTGGTATATACAATGAATTCTTTTAAAATTTTATCTTTTTTTTATTATTGTGGAAATAACATACAGAGGGTTACAATTACATGGGCAAGATAGTGAGTACATTTCTTATCAAGCATTGTTGCCTCCTCCTTTGTTTCCCCTTCCCATCCCTTCCCCTCTCCACTCCCCCCCCCCACCCCGCCAAAGTTGTAAAGTTCGTTTTTCGACATAATGTCTTGTACATCTCATTGTTGTAATGGATCCACCTGTATCCCTATCATTTATTTTTATTTATTTGAATATTTTATTTTCCTTAAGTAGCCATACAATAAGTTGCCATTAAGCAGAGCAATTTATGAATAGAGTGCTTCTTGATCAGTGTCACCACTTTTGATTTTCTCACCCACTCCTCCCACCTCACCTCTCCCCTCCCTTTTCTTAAGTTTTAGGTTACGCATGGACTTTATTTTGGCCATTTAACAAAGCAATTTATGTAGCAATACATCTTGATCTGTGTCATCCCTTCAATATCATCACGCCCCACCCCGTGCCCCGACTCACCTCTTCCCTTATTTTCCGCAATTACGTGGAACATACAATGCATTCTTGCCTGTGTTCTACTGCTTTCCCCAGCTTACAATGAATTCTTGAGTGTGCTGCTTTCCCCCACTTCCCTCCTTACATGTACATATTTCCTGGTGTTGATTTTGCTGGGCTTTGGTCCAGTCTTGTACTATTTGAGCTCTCCATAGAGTCTATTATATTTCAGTTAATTCATTTGCAACTGCTTGCCTATCACCCAACCTAACATATTTACTTATAGATTTATAGGAATATTCTATCTACCCACAAATGAAGAAAGCCGTGCAACCTTTGTTTCTCTGAATCTGTCTTACTTCACTTAATATAATTTTTTCCAAGTCTTTCCTTATGAATGCTACAATATCATTCTTTCTAATAGATGAGTAAAATTCCATATATATATATATATAAATATATATATATATATCACATTTTTTAGATCCATTCATCCATTGAGGGAAGCCACCAATGCACAATATCATCATCAACTCTTCAGCATCATCCCTAGTTTAGAAAGAAGAGTGCAGAAGTTGAGAGAATCTGGACACCAGGTCAACTTGATTCTAGAGTTCATGTTCTTTCTCCTAACCACCAGTGTTTTGTTCAGTATCTTGTCTAAGTTGGAAACAAAGCTAATGGTCCCCCAGTGGCTAGTATAGTCACTACCAGTTAGATTATGGGTAGCCTTCTGGGAATCCTCTCCTGAAGAGAGACTGTCTGTATTTATAAGGCCAACTGCTTTTGCTGGACTTTAGCACAAAGGAATACTTTTCTCACAGAGCAGCAAGAGATTCTCAGCTTGTTTGAACTTGCCAGTCACATGATACCTGTTTTAACCTTTTTGGCCTTTGTCTGGGATACCTTATTTTCTGAATGTTTTCTGTTTTCCTTCTATCCCTTTCTGTCCCCTTCCCTCCCTCACTTCTCCTCCCCTCCCTTTTTGTCCCCTTCCTCCTTTCCTTCCCTATTTTCTTCTTTTTCCTCTCCTCCCCTTTTCCTTTTCTTCCCCTTTTCTCTCCTTTCCTTTCCTTCTCCTTCCCTCTCCCCCTTTTCCCTCCCCTCAGCTCCCCTTCCATCCCTTCCCTTCTCCCTTATCTCCTCTCCTCTCCTTTTGAGTGGCAGTAGGGAAAATGGGACAAGTGCAAGAGAGCTCTTGTTTGAAAAGTCTTAGCACCTTAGACAAATGGCTTGTGGTTGGTGACAATTGATGGCATTGCCTGATGAAAGATGAGGGACGATGAAGATAAACAGGAAGCAGTGAGTGCTAATGACAGGAAGAAGTGGGTGCCATCTATTGAAATGGGTGGAGATATGGAGCTGGTTTGGAGAGATGAAGGAGCCTCAGGTCTAGAGATGGGAAGTGAGTCTTTCTACTCCCTTTCCTGGGCTCAGGGTATGGAGGTAAGGAGGATGGGCTGCTGGAGTTTGAGTTAACAAGTCCTTCTGGATGGGAAGTTTCAAGCCAGTATCTGCCCAAACCCTCACAGAAGCTGTGAGTCTGCCCTTGAGCTGTCTAACTGATATTCTCTGAGCCCGAATGGACTTATCCAGTCGTCTTGGTGTTCCAGAGGGGTGGGGTACTTTGTTTTGGATTTGCTTAGAGATACCTTGACAGATGTATAATTCTCTTTCCTTCCTGGGAAGGAAAGAGAGTCGTTTGGTCCCTCTTGTTGTCCAAGGGCAGGGGATGTAGCAGCTCCATTCTGAACCCCACTGAGAGAAGCTGGCTGTCCAACCTGAAGACATAGTCAAAGGCACAGGCAACATCTAGTGCCAAACTAAGGAGATAGTGGAGGACCATAATCCTCTCTCTAAGAAGTATCTGCTCTGCAGCTGAGACTTACTGCTTCTAAGAGACAAGAAGTGGCGATGACAAGCCTAGACATGATGATGAGTTTACCCTGCTAGACTCCTCTATGGGTGGTTGAAGGAACATGTCTCCATTGGGCAAAGATGGAGAGCTTTAGCTTCTAGGTGCCCAGAGCTTGTAGCTTGGCCTGACATTGAAACATTCTTCTGGCTAGTACACAAGTCTCTATTTGTCACTGTGTGCATTCTGGCTATTTCTAAAGCTGCATCTCTCATTCAAAATTAATCTAGAAAAGATGTTGACATGCCCTCTCAGCCCCTGCTGTTTGCAATTCTCCTTCAAGGCTTTGAATATGATTATTTAAAGTAATAATGAAAAGCAAAACAGGAAATTCTTATCCGTTTGGGCAGGAAATTCTTCAGCTGCGTGGCAGGTCCTGCCCCCGGTGCATTGGGGGGGTGGGGTTGTGCCCTGAAGGAACTGTTTGGAAGTGATTTATGGTCCAAGATGGCGCCACTCCTTCCTCAACCAACGGCGTAGAGAAGGGTGGGATATTGGCACTGTGAAGCAGGATCTGCATTATCTAGGAATGTACATTTCTGTGGATAACATATTCATTGTCTCCACTATAAGTTATGGGCCTGGTTTTTTTTTTTTTTTGTCTTGTGTAATGGGAAATACCAAATTAAGGTGAAATTAAGATGTTCCATTTCAGATTTGAATAGTTTTATTCTTTAGTATGTATTATTTGATGTGAATTTGTAGATAATAAGACGTAAGGGAGAGATTTATTCTCATGAAAGATATGTGTCTTCCTTAGATTAGGACTCTATTTGTGTCTCACTTCTGTCATTATGGGTATTATTTCTTCCATGTCACAGATGTGGAAACTGAGGCTCATTGGGCTTATGTAAACTACTCAAGTCACCTGGGTAGTAAAGGGTAAAATCAGAAGAAATATGTTTCCAGAAGACAATGTGATCTGAGGGCCCTTGCTCCAGGGCTTTACTCTCTGCTGTGTTCTCTGGACCTGGTAGACTGCCTGGCTACAATAGCTACTTGAGAAATATATATACACACACACACGTGTGTGTGTGTGTGTGTGTGTGTGTGTGTGTGTGTTTGTGTGTGTGTGTGTATAGTGTGTTAGCCCTAGGACTAGGCACTGTCCCTGAGCTTTTTAGCTCAAGGCTAGCACTCTACTGCCATGTGAGCCACAGATCCACTCTGGATTTTGGTAGTTAATTTGAGATAAGAGTCTTGGATTTTCCTGCATGGTCTGGTTTTGAACTGCAGTCTCCTGAGTAGTAGGATTGCAGATATGAGCTACCAGTACCTGGTGGAGAAATATTTTTTGAATATTTCTCATTATAGGAGTGGGGTGGCCATGTATTCCAGTATCCTGTGATTTGATCCATTAGGACTTCACATTAATTCTAGAATAATCAGAGCCCAAACTGGCATATCTCATGAAAACATCAAGGGATGGTTGGATGGCACCAAGAGCTAGTTCCTGGCAGTCTTTCTCCTTCTGTTTTATTGCCTTCTGGGTGTGATGTCTTTCTGATGGCTCCTTGGCTATAACCTGCGTTCCTTACCTTCAGATTCCTTATCTCAGAATCTGACTTAGGACAAGGTCATTCTTGAGGTGGTCTGGGGCCCCGTGCTGAGCTGAGGATCTGGGTTTGAATCTTCCTTGTTCACATACCTTCCTCTTTCCCATCCCCCTGAGGATGTGCTTCTTAGGAGTTGGAAGATGTAGAATCCAGTAACAGGGCAGCACTAACTGGCAACCTGTTCCCTTCTGAGCCAGTTTCTCCATCTGTATTTTATTTTACTGGTAAAAGAATTTGTTGTTAACTGACTTTTTTTTCTTTTAAAAATATTTTTCCCTTTTCTTTCTTTCTTTTTTTCTTTTTTAAATTATTAATAAGTTTTTTATTGTGAAAATACCTTACAGAGGGGTTACAATTACATGAGCAAGGTAATGAGTACATTTCTTATCAAGCATTGTTGCCTCCTCCTTTGTTTCCTCTTCCCATCCTTGCCCTCCCATCTCCCCCTCCACCAAAATTGTAAAGTTCATTTTTCAACATAGCATCTTGTACATTTCATTGTTGCAATGGGTCCACCCATATCCTTATTTAAACAATTTGTTTTTTCCCTGTCCCTTCCCCAAATTATGGTGGGGGAGGGACATACAAAGCAACAAAAAAAATCACCTTATAAATATTGTTAACTGACTTTTAAATGCCTTTATCTGAGAGGGCCTGTGATCTCTGGTTCACTCGAGTCCAGCCCTCTGGACTGACTCACATCTGTCTGCTGTACTTGTTTATAGCTGAGGTTGAGTCTTCAGACAAGGTGGCTCCTATGGCTTCTTCCAGCACCATTACTTCTGAGTGCATGATTCTAGGACAGCTCACCATAGATGGTTGGACCTGGCTCTAATTTAGGAGGTTTCTTAGTAGCAGTGGGAGTTCTCCCCATCACAAGACCTTCCAAGGTGGTGTTCTGTACCTATTGTCCTGACACCTTGCCTACATTCATGTCTACTGGATGTAAGGTATATTAAATAGGTAGGTGTCAACTTTGGAAAGAAGTATGGAGGTTCCTCAAAAGACTCCACATAGAGCTCTCCTATGACCCAGCAATCCCACTTTTGGGCATTTACCCAAATGATCACAAAGAAGACCATACTAAAGCTACCAGCACAACTATGTTTATTGCAGCATTATTCACCATAGCTAAGATATGGAACCAACCCAGATGCCCCTCAGTAGATGAATGGATCAAGAAAATGTGGTCTCTATACACAATGGAATTCTATGCCTCCATCAGAAAGAATGATATTGCCCCATTTGTTAGGAAATGGAAAGACTTGGAAAAAATTATATTAAGTGAAGTAAGCCAGGCCCAAAGAAACATAGGCCCCATGGTTTCCCTTATTTGCAATAACTAGTATATGTCTGAGTCAAGCAGAAAAGGTCAGATAAATTGGTGTTAGGGGAATGAACCCCAAGATAAGTATTCAAATGTTTTTTCTTTCATGTGATTGTTTCTAACATTTATAAGATGATTTCTTTGTTGCTTTGTATGTCCCTCCCCCATGGTATAACCCCTGCTTTCACTGTTTTTGATGTTGGTATAATTTGTGGAGGGAAAGGGAAAAAACAAATCGTTTAAATAGGGATACAGTGGACCCATTGTAACAATGAGATGTACAAATTGTTATGTCGAAAAACAAACTTTACAACTTTGGCTGCTGGGGGTGGGGGGTGATGGGAGACATGAGGAGGCAGGGGGGAGGGAAAATGGGAAGGGATAGATAGGAAGGGGAAACAAAGGAGGAGGCAACAATGCTTGATAAGAAATGTACTCATTATCTTGCCCATGTAATTGTAACTCCTCTGTACGTTATTTTCACAATAAAAAAAAATAGGTAGGTTTCATTAGATAGCCAATGAAGAGAATACCACATGCTATTCAGGCAGGAAAAGAAGTTTATTTACCAAACAGCTGTCCCTGCCGTGCATGGTGTAGAGGCATCGCTGAACAAGAAAAGGGGCGACCCACCCCTGGGCCAGGACTTATCTTGGCCAAGAACAGGAAGAGGTGTGGCCAGGTGGGGAAAAGGTGTGGCCACACTGGATCTGGATGTGACCTCAGGGTCTGAGACCTTCCTAAGGTCAGATGGGAGGCATGTGACCAGAGGTGGCCTAGGATGTGACCTAGCAGGAGTAGAAGGTGACTGCTTCCAGGTCAGCCAGTTACCTAGGTAACAGATACTGAGTGGAAGCTTAGCCAAGATGTAGGGAGGTGTCCCTGTGCAGACCTTACACTGGACAGCTTCAAATTCCAAACTTGGGTCTGCTGAGCCTGGTTTTTATGACTGGCTTTGTTGTTGACTGGCTCTGGTCTGACTGGGCCCAGCAATCCCATATTCATTCATTCGTTCATTTATTCATTCACTTGTTCATTCATTTTTTTTTTCACTTATCCAGTAAGTAGTTGTTGCTAGTTTTCTATGTCTTTGTTTATTTGTTTGTTTTAAGGTCCGTGCTCTGAACCCCAGGCTGGTCTTAAACTCTTGATCCTCCTGCTTCTGCCTCTTGAGTGCTGGGATTACAGACATGTACCACTATCTGTGACTATGATGTCTTTTTAACTCATTGGTTCATTTGGTATTCCTATCCTACTTATATATGCCTGAGAATTTGCAAATGTTTTGCTTATTCCTCTGAATTTAATTCTTAGGCTAATATTTGGCAGTAGGCTTAGACAGTTCAAGCTGTTAGTTAGAACAATATACTGCATACTAGGCAGTGTATAGAACAGATTTATTTCTCACAGTTCTGGAGACTAGAAATCCAAGATCAAGGCACTGGCATAGTCAGTGCCTAGAGAGACTGTTTCCTGGTTCATGGTCTTCACATGGTTTAGCACTCTGAAGAATTCCTAAAGCTGGAGAAAAGATGCCCTCAGAAGGAATTGTGTGCCCTAATCACTGAATCCTGAGGTATCACTGGTAAAGGAAGTGGAACCAGGATGGAGGAGGCTGGGGGGAGGGGGGAAAGGAAGCACAGCAGGAGGTTGAGAATGTGCCTTCCACAGGGATGTAGCTGGATGGAAGGAGGGGAGGATGCAGATGCTAGAAGCTAGTGCATATGCTGCATAATCAATCAATGCCAGGCAAGCACTTCCTTGAGGGACTATGGACCACTGGCAAGGGCTTGAGGTTTTTAGTAAAGGTTCATAGGGGAGGACATTGCTGAGCTGGAAGCCATGGCTGTGCACCTATTACTTGATGAAAAGGATTAGGTTTAGGGAACTTTCATCTCACAGGAGAGAATAATAACTGTGATCCAAAGCAGAGGTTCAGCTAGGGGCCTTGGCTTTAGGATTTTTGCTTTGCTTGGTTTTTTTTTGGGGGGGGGGGAAGAGGGAAGGCAGGGATGAGAATGAGGAGAGTGATAGCTTGACCTTGGGTTGGAGGATACAGAGCTTGAAGGTCAGTGACCAGAAGGCTCTAGATAGCAAGAGTGAGCTGACCATCATCATGAAATAAAGAGGAACAGAAAGAGATGAAGACGTTAGCCCTGGGTCAAGGTTATGGAGCAACTGACTGTGCTGCTGTAATTTATAAATCTGTGCTTTTTGCGCCAAAATACTTTTCAGTGTAATAAAAATTGATGTGTAAAAAATATTGGTCTTCCTGTCCCAGGTTAACCTCTCTGTCTCCTTCAGGATGTAGCAATCATCTTGCTACATCCTTTCTCTGTTCTCTTTGTGTTGTGTAGGATGATCCAACTTTGGGTTGGCTTGGGACTTCACTGGTTTTAGCCCTGAAAGTCCTGTGTCCAAGGAAACCTCTAAGTTATGAACAAACAGGGACAGAGGTCATCCTGAAGGTCTTTTATTTTCTTCTTCTTAATCAGTGATCAAGTCCTTGCTGTTTCTTTGTTAACAATTTTGCTCCCCTTGAATTCCTTCCCTATTGTTTTCAATCATCCATGGATCACTAAACTTGTCTTTTCACCTTTTACATGACTCTAGACCCTTCCCCCCTCATACTTCTCCAGCCTGGGAGTTTGGTAATGGTTTTTTCACAGTACATGGAGTTCTGGGACCATGTTTTCATCTCTTGGTCCCTATATGCTGCTCTCATGAACGTCCACCAAATCCTGCAAGAGTCAGATGGACAAATGCCATCTATTAGGCAGAGACTGTGGCCTCCATTTTAAGAGATTTTCACTCTGTAGCTGCCCACTCTTATTTGGGTACACAAATTTTCAGATTCAACTGCAATATTAAGTAAGTTTTCAAGAGTTCAGTATCTGGATATGGTATATTTGCACCCAAAGGTATACCAGTGAATCTAGATATGTCTTAAGCAAGAATGTATTTCTTAGAGCTTCTGGAAATACCTGGTATTTAGGAGAAGAGCTCTTAGCCTCACATTGGGCTATGAAGGTATTTCCTCCACATCTGTCTTGGCACCATGCCAATCCCTTGTAAGTGATCAGCAAATTCCTGTCCCATAGGTCATCCTATGGGACATGAGCTTATTGAGAACAGGTAAGGATCAGTTAGTCAAGACCTTGAGCTATTGTTGATGTGTAAATGGGGAGAAATCCTTACTAGCTGATACAAGTCTTTTCACTCATCAAAAATTCATTCTTTTTTTCCATTGCAATTAAAGGGCAGAGTGTGGCAATAGCAAGCTTATGATGATAAGCAACTAGTGAACAGGTAGATAACAAGTCATTTCATACATGAGCAAGGTCAACGGCTTGAAAAGATAAGCTATTTTTACTATTTTATATCACAAGTCTAGAAAGGACTTTGAAGTTTGTTCTTTTGACCTTATATATGTAAATAATGTCATGTTTTCTATATCACAGTTTCTATTACTTTTGTTGTAAACACCTGTGCCCTTTGTTCCTTTAAATCAAATTCTTCCTATCATTCCTTAAGCTCTGTGTGTGTGTGTGTGTGTGTGTGTGTGTGTGTGTGTGTGTGTGTGTGTGTGTGTGTGTTGTTGTTGTTGTTGTTGGTCATGGGGCTTGAATTCAGGGTCTAGACACTCTTCCTGAGCTCCTTTTTCTCAAGGCAAGCATTCTACCACTTTCAGCTACAGCTCAACTTCTGGTTTTCTGGTGGTTTATTGGAGAGGAGAGTCTCACAGACTTTCCTGCCTGTGCTGGCTTTGAACGGCGATCCGCGATCCTCAGACCTCAGCTTCCTGAGTAGCTAGGATTACAGGTGTGAGCCACCAGTATCCAGCGTGTGTGTGCGTGTGTGTGTGTGTGTGTGTGTGTGTGTGTGTGTGTGCGCACGCGCACGTGTGTGTGTTGTTTTAAAGGCTATATGCCAGCTATAAAGGCAAGAAATGTGTCTCCATCCTGGAAAAGTTTTCTTTAGATATTGAAAGGCAAGATATACAATAGAATGACAATGTGCTGATGAGACTCTAGGTCTTCCACTTAACAGATGGCAACTTTGGGGAGGTGACTTTATTCTTCCTTTCTCACCTAAGCCTTTTTCAAGTTTTCCATCTGTAAAATAGGGGGCATAATAACAGTGTTTGTCTTAGAGGATTATTCCTTGGTTCAAATGGAAAGCATAAAAGGAAGCTAGACTACTATGCCTTATGTAGTTAGCAAAATTTAATGGTGGTCACAGAAAATCCATGATAACTTTATATTACAGATGAAGAGAACTGGTATTTAGTCATTACTGCATAGCAGATTTAGCTACTAACTCAGCCTCACCAACTTCATGGTATAAATAATTTCTGTTGGCTAGCTCTGCCCTGCCTTCATGGATACCAAGAGCTCCTGGAAAGCAAAATAGGCTTGAGCCCTTGACGATATGGACGGCACACCGGTCTGCAAGTAAGTGATGGATATGGAAGGTGAGATTTTATGGGGGGCTGGGGTCTCTTGGTATTGGGGGCCCATGGTGGGAAGGGAACTTGATTGTAGACTGTTGACCTAAGGCACACTCCTGCTCAACTTCACTTGCTGCCTCAACTTCAGAGGACAAAACAGGTTGTAACTTGGGAATGGGAAGGTTGGAGGCTCCTCTTCTAGTTGCAAGGCCGTCTCATCCACACTGGTGGGTGACCATACTGTCCTGCAAGGCTGGAGGTTTCTTGCTGCCCTTCAGTGACTTCTTTCACTGGGCTCGTTGACACCTGTGCAGCTGAACACCTGTGCAACACCAAACACCTGCAGATCACAGATTCAGGCAGGTGAGAAGAAAGATCAGGAATAGGAAACACAGGCCTGCCCTCTGATACTTTAAACTTGGCTTCCAGACAAAATAAAAATACTTGGAATCCTTAACAGCCATTTTTTTTTGTATGTCATTGTGTGGTTGTGACCAAATACCAGAAAGGGAGAGGTCTTTGTAGACTAAAGAAGTGAGAAATGGGGACATCCAGAGTGGACTTGTTGACTACCTGTGTTCTGTGGGAGTGGTTGGCTTCTTTAGGAGCGATATAGACATGCCTTTACCTGAGCACCACAAAGAGGGCAGAGAAGGATGGGCAAGTACCTCGTCTGTGCTAGGCTCAGCATGGACATGAGCTATCTGTGTTCACACCAGGACCCTGGAACCCTGGGTTTAACTACCTACATGGTGCAGTTGTAGTTCAAGGCAGAATGCAATCAACACCCGGATGATAGGTTGCAGAGCTATTATTGATAATGGGCTTGAGGGGTCTGAGAGAGGGTGGTTCTATAATGTGCAAATACAATCTTGAATTTTCAAATTGCTGCACTAGAGGCATTTTTAAATATCCTTCTTCTAGAGCTGGAGTTGCTTAGTAGGATGGGAAGATTCTGATGAAGTGTTTTCAACATTATTTTCTGGTACTTCCCAAAACTTTTACACTACTAAAGAAAGAGGCCAAGGGGCCTCATTTCTTTCATACACATCCACACATGCACATGCACACACAGATGTGGAAATCCTTAACACACTGCAGAACTAATATTTTCAGAGAAAACAGTTGAATTAAAGCCAGAAATTACCATAGCTAAAAGAGCTCTGTATGAACCATTGCAGGCAGCAGGAAGTCAGAGGAAGGACACTGGAAGGATAATTTCACTCTTTATCATTATTTAATTAATGTTCACAGACTAACTAATCTGCCATTTTTATCTTGAAAAAATGACTATGTCTTGTAACACATGAAGGATACATTTTGTTTAGGGGGAAATTTATTTTTGCATTGGAAAAAAAGAAAGAGTTCACTTCCCCCCCTCCAAAAAAAAATCACAAAACAAACTTATCTAGAGAGTTGCATTTCCTGAGCTGCAAAGAAAAAAACAAAATGTATCTTTTCCTTCTTGTGACTTATCTCCTTTTCTTTCAACAATAAGTTATCCTGGGTTATTTTTTCCCCATGCACAGACAGAATGAGATCAACAGCAAAAGGAGATGAGAGAATGTGATGATCTCCGGGTTCATTCAGGCAAAAGAATTGAAGTGGGGTGCAGAGAAGACTGGTGGACAAGGGAACAGAGCTCTCCCCATCTAAGTTACAGTTGTAAAAATGAATAAATTGCTGATAAGTAAATGACCAGGGCCCAAGACCAAACCCACAGCACAGACAACCTGGCAGCAATTTATATAGGTTGATATATCATCAAAATGAGTTGGACAAGAAGGTACCAGAAGATCTATCTCCATTGACCACAGGGCGTTCCTTTCTTCCCTCCCTCCCCCCCTCCTCCCTCATCCTCTCTTCCTTCCTTCCTTTCTTTCTCTTTTCTCTTTTTCTCTTTCTCTCTTTCTCTCTTTCTCTCTTTCTCTCTTTCTCTCTTTCTCTCTTTCTCTCTTTCTTTCTTTCTTTCTTTCTCTTCCTTCTTCCTTCCTTCCTTTCCTTTCCCTTTCCCTTTCTTTTCTGTTTCTGATTCTTTCTTAGCAGTTTAAGATAGTAGAGTTGAGTGGAAAGTGCAGAGTTTCCATGTAGAGTTGAGTGGAAAGTGCAGAGTTTCCATGTAACCTTCTCCTCATGTTCCCACAACTTCCACTATCAATATTTGGCACTCTAAGAACATTTTTTATAGTTGATAAACCTACACTGACACATCATTATCACCAGAAGCTCATTGTTTACACCAGGGTTCACTTGGAATTGCATTCAATGAGTTTTGTCAGAGGTCAGTGAATCTAGATTCTAATTCTTCTCAAGTGTAGCTCAATGTGCACATTTCAAAGTGGTTCTATTAATGGGTCCTATTAATCAAATAGTCACTGCTGGAAGTTTGGTGTGGTCTGTGGTAGTTATCTGAGGCTGCGTTGATATGATGATTTCCAAGGTACTAAGGTTCTGTAATCTAGGACCCACTCAGAAACAGAGGTATGTTCTAGAAGGACCCAATGCAAACATTCCTCTCTACCTCTCTTGGTGATTTCATCACAAAGGTCAATCAAGATTTACCTCCAGGTTGCTACTATTTTAAGTAGCTGAAGAAGATTTATTCTTTCAACTTCTAAGGATAGAAAAACGTTTGAGACTGTGATAAGATTTGCATGGATCACCAGATTAACAATTAGGTATAACAGATAATTATTCATATAATAAACTATGTATGACTTACAATATGGTTTTGGCATTAAGTGTAATTCCTCTTTACTGACAATGTGGCAAAACTTTATTCTAAGAGGTCTGTGCCACAGCTCCCTTATTCAGAACCAGAAAAGAGTTAGCTTGATCCTGGAGCCAAGCTTGGTCTCAGACTCTCACCAAGCAGTGATTCAGGCGGTTGCTAGCAACCTGTGGGTACTTGGACTTTGAAACCAACCAGAGCTTTCTTGGTTGCTTAGTTCTCTGCTACCTATTGATCTTTCAGTCCTACAAGGTTGGTTTTTTAAATTTTTTTAAATTGGTTGTGGGGCCTGGTCTCTGGACCTGGGCACTGTCCCTCAGCTCAAGGCTAGCACTCTACCACTTGAGCCACAGCACCACTTCTGGCTTTTTCTGCTTATGTGGTGCTAAGGAACTGAACCCAGGGCCTCATGCATGCAAAGCAAGCACTCTACCAGTGGGCCACCTTCCCAGCCCCTCAATCCTACAAGTTTTTATTTAAAAAACTTTATCATGATCATGGGAACTTTCTTCAAATACCAAAATGTCTCAGCCTCTCTAAGCAGTTATTTTAGACAGCTGCCTAATTATGGTATCAGCATTCATTTTATTCCCAAGAAAATATCCTTTGCTCGAATGCCAATTAGTGGATGTGATTTTTTTGGATAAGTGGGAGCTGCACCCCAGGAAAGGATGCTTGTTCTATCTCACGCATGGACTTCTGTCTCTCTCATATCTGAACATGTCTCAGAGCAGGAGGGACTTGCTTTTCTAAGGAAAGAGGAAAACCTCATCATTTGCTCATAACTACCCTTTGGCTGGAGCTGCTCACGTTGGGACTCTGGGACCATACTAAGCTCCAGCTTCTCCCAGTAATTCACAGCAGTCTGCCAAACAGAATCTGATGCCGTGTGTGGCACTTATCTTCTGGTAAGGCCACTGCACCTATTTGCATGGTCAGCTAACTATCCCCACGAGGTCATCCTTGGATTGGATTCTTACCGAGCAATTGACTACTCAATTATGCAAACAAGTATTTATTGAGCAGTTCTTATTTGCCAGACACCCGGAGCAGTTTGAGTCACCACCTGGCAAGAACAGACTGTGAGATAAAGCTTTGCACACAGGAACTTGAGCAGGAAACAAGCTTGAGCAGAGGGACCACCAGACTTCACTGTAGCCACACGGCTCAGCTGACCCCAGGGAAGTTCGGAGGCTGGCCTCGTCTTACCACACTGAGGCAAGGAGTCCAGGCCTCCTCTATGCCGCTTTCCCTGGGAAAGTGTGGCATGGACCAGCAAAAGCAGGTCTCTGCAGTGGAGGGAAATTTCTAGAGACAGCTGAGGGCTGGTAGCTGGCAGTACTAGCAGCAGTGAAGAGGGATCTGGTAGCATCGTGAAGTATCCATTGCTTGGAGTGAAGCACATTCTGTATCCATAGGAACATAGTTTTTGGATGGGTAGAACTAAACAAGTATGGAAATGAAAATGTGTGTGGTGTCAGCTGGCAGCTGGTGCTCCCAAAGCCCAAAGGCATTGTAGGCACAGTGGTGGTGGTGGGCACTGGAGTGTCACATTTGAGGGAGTATTTGCATTGTGTCTTGGAAAAGCCTGGCTTGAAGACTTGTCATTATCCAGGCAAAGCGTCAGAATGAAATCCTTGGTGGGTACAGCAGGGCTTCTTTTACATAAATCGCCAGCTCAGGATGACAGGCGAGGCACTGAGCCTGTCCCTGTGGCTGAGACATGACATCTGGCCAAGGGCTACAGCTCAGAGTTAAGTCTGCTTGTTTTTTTCTTCATCTCAAGAAGTTCCAGGAAATGTTGCTGGAGAGGTCAGGGCCATCATTATCGCAGGCATTGGTTCCTGTGGCTCTGGACACACTGGGGTATCTAGAGGACAAGCTACAGCTGCTCTGGGACTGAAATGGTCACTCTGTTCAGGGCAAGAAGCACCCACTGCCTTCTTTGCAGTGAGTTGTATCTCTTCATTTCATTGCAGATTTTTCTGGGATGAGGAAAATTGTCCCCTAGGCCAAGAAAGCTATGGAGGCATTCATTAAGCACATGAGGTCTAATGAGGAATTCTGTATAGAAGCAGGTGTTCACATAGTGCTGTGACCAGATGCCTGCCCAACATGGATCTTTCAACCTCTCTGCCAGATTGACAGGAACGTCTTCTCCTGGGCTAACCCGGCTTCCTTGTTAAACTCAGACTTGAGTGACCAGAGCCAGGGTGGCAGCATCTGAAACCCACGGTGATGCACGCAGTCTCTTTGTTCTTCTGATCAGCTAATGGTCTCATAGTAAGACCCTGCTCTGGATATGCAGTAACATGGAGGGTGGCAAGAGGAGAGTATGTGAGTGTGTGTGTGTGTGGGGGGGCCTACCAAGGACAGAAAACCCAATCCAAGGAAGAGGGTGATGTATTCCTTAGATGGGATGAGCAGGAAAGGAGAAGACAGGAAAGGAGGACACCTGGACTGGAGTCCGATTTCATTCCTATCATTGTGACACTTACAAGCTTGATTCTTTCAATGGTGAACCAAATCCCAATCCTAGCCTGTGATGGGATTAGGAGGAGGCAATGAAGGTCACCTCTCCACAGTAAGCACTTGAAGTTTTAAGAAATTGGCAGAAAGGAGACTTGACTCACAAAGCAGTGTGGTCCAGACACTTTCTGTGAAAATAAGTATTCCCCATCGGGGTCATATATTCACCATTTTGGAGGACCTGCCTTCATCGCCTCTCAAGTTCCTATGTGGTCTTTATTAGAGGCAGGATGTCTTATCAACCTCTACTGGGACCCACCTCAATGAGTCATCCAGATCTTCACAAGCTTCTGTCAGCACTCTATCAAGGTGTCTGGGTGGCCAGAAAGAAACTCCAGACTGTGTATTTACTTGGGCAACAGTAGTCCTCAAGTAGTCCAGGACCACAGGTAACTTCTAGCTCATGTTTAGATCTGTGAGAACCTTTCAGGTATTAACATTGAACATAGTTCTTCCCAGACCTTCCCTACACATTTCCTGACTCTCCTCCTCCTCTGTACCTTTCCGTCTTTGCTGTAGACAGGATTGCCACCTCTTGCTGACACCTGCCTCTTCTAGCATCTGCCAACAGAAGAATGTACCTGTGTAGGGTGTTGATGTTAATGGTGAGCTCTTCTACCTGTTAATTCCTGTATTCTCACAATAGCTCCAAAACACTGACATGACCTCAATTTCCCTCATATTCATAGGGAAAGAATATATGAAATTACAGAGCATCACGTGATTTGCGTCAATGCTTGGACTCAGATCACCTGCTATCCCAGGGCCTACTCCTTCCTGTATATGTTTGTATTTATGTGCCAAACCATCCCCAGGCCATGGCTGCCACCCTGATGTGTCAGTGATACTGTCTGGGGTAGGGTAAGGGGCTCTGCCCCTCATGAAATGCTGACAGATGCAGATAGAATTACTACTTCTAACATGCCCTCATTTTGCACCCTTGAGGGTACAAGTATACTCATCATCCTTGTGGATTCTTAGAAAGTTATTATTGCTTTGAAATTTCCCAGGGTCATCTTCTGTTTCTGAAAAGAAAGCGAAACAAGCTTTTCCCAGCAAGTATCATTTCAGTATAACTCCTCCATCTGGCCCAGCCCCCAGCCCTGCACAATCTAGTAATTCTTCCTGTGGGCCCAGGTTTCCACTGTGTATTTTAACAATACTGTCTCCCTGGACAAGCACACGTGGTAGATAACCATTTCTAGTGCTATGTGGTCTCCCATGAGTGTGTCTGATAGGCAAGATCTAAAGTCACATCCTGAACGTGGCTGCAAGGATGTTTGGGAATTGTAGTTTTATGTATTCCAACCTATATACTTGTCCCTTGGTAGCCCTAGGCAGACACATGCTCATTTCCTACTGCCTAGATTCCTAGAGAGGGCAAAGCTTATCCACGTTTGACACTGTAAATGCACTTTTTTCTGGCACACAGAGTGATGATGAAGAGTCAGGCTCTGGGATGTGGCAGAATATGGCTCAGGTACTGGAAGACCTGACACAAACCATCCATTCCTTCAGTTTCAGGTAGCCTCAGTGCTTAAGGAGGCAGGAGCTTGGTATTTCCTCTGTTTGAAGGAAGAGCTTACCAAGTCTCCAGGTCATGATGGGAAAGGTTATGGTTGGAAATAAATAGCCTATGACAATCAATGACTTCAAATGACTAGAGCTGGTATCGTATTCATGACACCTGTCCCTGTAGGTCAGGAGAAGATTTTAGAGAAATTGAGGACTCATCCTCACTAGGCCACATCCTCACTTTTGCACTCATGGACATTGCCAATGAGGCAGGAAAACCAGAATATGGCAAAGGCCTTCTTGCAAGACAGGGAAAAGTGGCTTATTATCCTTGTCTCACTGGTCCAAACAAGTCACATAGCCCATATAACTTCAGATGCGGGGAGGCACTCAATCCCCCCTGGGTGGCAGAGGACAGGAAAACCACAACTTGGTAAACAGCCCTAATTAGGAGGATCATAGCTCTCCAACTGCTCCCTCATTGCTGGGATAGCTGACATTCTTCCATCACCATTTCTATTTTTTTCTCTGGGCACTGAATTCAACCTTGAAGATATGGACAAAATTTTTCACTTGAAAATGATCTGTGAAAAACTAGCAAAGTCCCCAAAGGCAAAATTCTAATCATTCTTTTCCTCAAATATATCAGTGGTTCTGAGTTTGCCATGACTTGTTAAGTTAGGAAGGCTGTATTTAGTTTTGTATAATTGCCCCTCCCCCCACCATCTTCTTTCAGTGATGGAGGAAAGAAGTTATGTCCAAAAATTTATCCCTGTTATTCCTCTGTCCCAGTTCTCTAGCGTCCTCTGATCATCATCCCTCCAGTTGGAAGCCACCGTCACTCTCATGAGTCTCCATGTTGCCTGTACCCTTTTTTCACATCTTTCCTTGCATTACCAATCTTTGTATAAATACCTCATTCCCCACCAGCATTTGAGCTCTCTGATCTTCTAGGAAGTCGTTTGGATGTATCTAAGATTGTCCACACCACCCAAGTAGATTTTCATTAAGTGTTCTTAAGGAATGAGTCTCTAGATTTTCCTCAAGAGTCTTTTCTATGATTGCTCAGTGTCTTTTGACTGAAGGATGGATGGGTGGATGGATGGACAAATTAATTATAGCTTCCAAATGGGTAAATGGACAAATTAATTATAGCTTCCAAATATGTATAGTTAATTAGCATCTCATATTGAATGAACAAGCCTGCTTGCTCCCCCAGATAGTTCTGAGTGTTCTTCTGACCTAGCTCAGTTATAGGTTTTTGGAACAGAGGAACCAAATGGGTGGAGGAATGACTCAAGGTTACCCCTCACCACTTGGCAAACATGTCCTATTATACCACACCGTGCCACATGCATGACTGTTCTCGGATCATGATTTAACTCTGCAAAAGGGCAGCCTTGATTGGGTTGGTAGTATGGAGTTTTTGCCTCATCAATCAACTTCATGGTCCAGGTTGATAGTATGGGAGAGAGAGGAACAGAATGACTATCCTAGAGGTTCTTGTATATGGGGCAGTTATGACATGGCTCCACTTTCCATGTAAAGTATTACCCAGGCTGAGATATCCCAGCCCTCAGAACCAGGAAGGGGTCAGTAGGCCAAGGCAGCTGGAGCAAAAATCTCAGTCATCAGCCTCTTTTTCCAGGGAGGGGGGGGACAGAATAAACATGGAATCCCATTGCCTCACAGATCCTTCTTGGATAGTTTTAGATGAAGGGGAAGAGAAAGGGAGATGTTGAAGAGCAGTAATGCAGTGTATCCAAGGGAATGCTGGGAAGAGGAACTCACATCCCTTCTCCTCCTTTTTGGCAGTACTGGAGTTTGAACTCAGGGCTTTCTTCTTACTAAACAGGAACTCTACCACTGTTCAAGCCATTCCACCAGCCCTTGCTTTGTGTTGGTTGTCAAGATATGGTCTTACTTTATACCTGGACTTCGATTGTCCTATTTGTGCTTCTCTTTGTTGCTGGGATGACAGCGCCCAGTGTTTGTGCCTCCCTTGTAGTTTGGATGATAGGCACATGCCACTATACCCAGACATGAGTTATGATGGAGTTCCATGCCTTGGCTAGACTTGAATGGCAATCCTCTGACTCACCTCTTGTCTTTACCTTCCTCTGCTATTTCTTTACTATTTTATAGAAAAATGGTACCTCTGCTGCGGTTGACACTTTGGGGCTCTTCAGAGAGTATGACCTTTATTCCTTGGCCTTCCTTCATTTCACATGAAAGAGAAATGTATTTGTAGAAGGAAACCCACAGGTTTAGAGACCATTTCCACCTTAGCGGGACTGGGAGTGGAGGCCCCGTCAGTTTGGTTTAGGCCATTTACCAGACAAGGAGGAAACTGGGGCCAATGAACCACTATAAATGCTGGCCTTTGAGTAGCCACAGTGAGCATTTCCTTCCAAAGACATCACCTGACATCCCAAGGAAGAACCCAGCCCATGGAATGATGCTCTATGACCAAATGGGTACTAAAGGATAAATGTGCTGTATTACCATGGATACTAATGACAAACACACTGCAGTAGTAACCACCTCATAGATACATAGAATATTTTCTATATAATCTGAACATAGATATAAAATAAGTTATATTTGTTTTGTTTTCCATCCTGGTAGGTGCATAGCAGACAAAGTCACTTTATCAGTGGCCACAAAGCAAGCCAAGGGAAAGGCCACGAAGGAGGGCATAGGACATTGAGTATGGTGGGGATTTCACCAAGGATACAGCAGTCCCCAAGACCCTGGAGGGAACTGTAACACAAACTTCTCAAGTTAGCCTTCTGACAATGAGCACAGTTACTATTTGATGAGAGCCAGTGGCTGCGTTCGAGCTGGGCTGGTTCAAGCTAATGATGAGTGGGAGGCCAAGAAGGGACTGGCACAAACAGCACCCAGCAGGACAGCCCACTCTCCTGCTGGCATGTTGGACTCCTGTGATGCTAAGAATATGAGGTGCAGAGCCAGAAGGCACAGTTTGCTTCTTGGAGGTGACAGATGGGCAAACTGATTGCCCACCAAATGTTAGCGGGCCCTTCTCCTTCACCTGCCTGCTCTCAGAGGCTAAGAGGGAGCCTACGTGCTCAGCTTGTTCTCTGTGGCTCATTACCGGGAAGCAATGCTGGGGTCCTGCACATATCACGGCACGGGGGCAGTCTGCAGGCCTGAGACCCTGGTTCCCAATTCTCTCTTGTGCATTCTGGTGTGCATTTTGAAGACCACCCAAACTCTTCTGCATCGTAGGTTCTTTATATGCTAGGAGAGGGGTGGGCAATACCTGGAGCTTTATTGAAGGATAATGTCTATAAAGTACCTAATACAGCTCCTGGCACACCGGAGGGGCTGGGTCCATGTGAGTCAAGTATGACCTTCTAAATATCACAGCCCAGGAGGAACATGAACCCAGACAAAACTCATGGTCCAGAAATCACCAAGTGTTTCAAGAAGACCACAGTGTGGCTTCCTTGCTTTTTCCTACCAAGTTTCTCTCTTCTCTTTCCCCTCTGGAATTCTTTAAAATCAAGTGCAGGCAGAGCTCAAAGCCAGGCTTACTGAGGAAGACACAGCCTTAGGTTTGGAAAGAGCACAGAACACTGGCCAATGGATCCTCAGGTCTGGGACCCAGGGCCCTGGAAGATGCTCCTCAGCTCAACCCTCCTTCCCACAGCTGCCCCTTCCCTCACATCTCCCAGCCCCTGAGTAGATTTCTTATTAGGAAGCCAAAGAGGGAACAATACAAGCACAGTAAAGAAAGTAAATTGCCTTTGAAATGAAAAGCCCATCTGCTCAGAGCTCAGACGTGGGGACATTGCGGGGCTGGGTGGGCCATTTATCAGCCAGTGAATGGCCTCAGGACTCTGGGGTTACTGCTGTCTTTCTACCAATCCTGAGTACTCAAGAGGGTTGTCCAAACAAGGTGCAGCCTGGAAATATGGGGATCACTGTCCATTCTCAGCTACGGTGTAACTGTCAAGGGTGTGTGTGTATGTGTGTATGTGTGTGTGTGTGTGTGTGTGTGCGTGCGCGTGCACGCATGCGCGTGTCAAGGGTGTGTGTGTGTGTGTGTGCGCGCGCACGCACACGCAGTCACCACGCCAGTCTCCTTCTGTCTGCAGCCCCCATCACTCAGCCACTTTCCTCTTGGAGGGAGGCAGAAGGTGGGCGGGCAACTCGTTGGGCAACTCATGCCCTTCCAGCTTGACCTTGATGAGGTGGTTGGCCAGGGCGAATTCTTCATCATCCAACATGCCGTCCTTGTCGATGTCGGCCAGCTTCCAGATCTTGCCCAGAACACTGTTGGGCAGTTTGGAGCGCACCATCTCCTTCTTGGCATTAGCGCCTGTGATCTTGCCATCCACAGGGGACAGGGTGTAGAAGATCTCGTCGTACATGGGCTTGTCTCGGGCCACCACCCACTCAGCGTCGTCAATGCCCTCGCCAGCTCCCTCTCCATAGCCATGCCCAAAAGGGCCATGCAGGGTACCCTCGAATGCTCCTCCCTTCACCATCTGGACTGGCCTCTGGGTCTCTTCCTGGCGCACCAGCACCATGAGCTGGGCGATATCATGTGCCAGCATGTCATCTACCACCTCTAGTAGCTTGCTCTTCAATGGCTGAAATTTGCTAAAGTCTTGAGCTTGCAGCTGGTCCTGGAAAGAGAAAGATAAGAAAAGTAGGAAGGGAATACAATGGAACGAGAGCTTCCGTGTGTGGAGAGTGTGCCGCCTGTTAATGCTGGATCATAGAGATCTTCACAGACAAGCTCCTTCCCAGTGAAAGGAGTGGGACCTAGAGGCTACATTGATCTACATCACAAACCCTTCAAAGATCTGAGAGGGGAGGAGGACAGAGGTTTTCAGACAAGAAGAGAACAGGTACAGGGGTGGAGAAGAAAGAATTTTAATAACTACTGGTTTCATCTATTCATTTGGATTCCTTTTAAAGTTAGATTTGGCTATGGAATGGTGCCTAATTAATTAGGCTGGGCCCCTCTGAGTCTTGAGTCTTATGGGTCTCTGTAGACTTGAAAAATAGAGTAAGTTATTTTGCTATCTGCTTTCCTTGTTTACTTCCTTATTCCCGCCCCCCACCCCAAGCCCTCTGAGGTAGGGAAGTTACATTCTACCCACAGTTTGGAAAGAAACAACCATGACATCTAAAACTAAATCCTAATAAAAGCCAAAGGTCAATTCTAAATCTGTGGTTCATCAGCATTGTTCATTCGTTGGCATTGCTTGGAGAGAGTTTTCCAAAGATGGACCCTCTGTACCCTTCCCCCCACCCCAGGTATAGGCAGGCTTGTGGATTTCGTAAAAGCTGCTTAACTTGCCTTCAAATGGCCATTCAATACGTCGTGAGTGGTGTTCTACTTTGCTTGACCTTGAGATTTGAGAACTAAACATTAAGCTTTTCCTTGAGCCCTAAAGAGTGACAGCAAAAAGCTGTTGCTCCTGCCCTGGTCTGGCCACAGCAGTCTCAGCATGCTGGGAAGAGGCCAATGCACAAGCACATCAAGTTCATTGCAGAAAAATTCAGAAGACCTTTATAGCTACATTTCAAGGGCAAGCGTTAGCTAGATACTTCTCACCTCCCATGTTAGGGCTGGGCCAGGGAGGTGATAGGGGCTGTGGATATAGCTGACAATGGCCTTTAGAATAATTCTTCCTGTCTTTCAACCTGTTCACCTCTATTGGGCTCCCACACAGGGGTCTCAGTGTCTTCTGGCGGGGTGGGATGGGGGCAATGGGCAACTTTCCACTGTTTACAGTGATACTTAACTACAGAACAGATGAGACGTAAATAAAGAAGGCAAAATTCTGTAAGTTAAAAAACAACAACAAGGATTTCCCACACTACAATAGGGGTTGTTGGGTCCCTTTCAAATGCTGCCTTCCCAAATGACTGCTTACAGACTGATGAATTCCCAACAGAACAAGTAAAGGTGCTGAAGTGTTCTGAGCCACCGCAGTTGACAAACACACATTACGTTAAAGCCATCGGAAACGCATGCCGGGTTCATGAATGAATGGCTCCGTGGAAAGTGCATGCTTGGAATGTCTTTTTTCTTTTTTATCAGACAGGAAACTAGACTCCAGTGATGTTCTAAAATACTACACTAAGAAACTTGTTCCCAGCTTAAAGATCAATAGAAGAGCAACAATAACATCGACTGCTAATGCTTCTACAGCTCTTATTTTGCTTTCTAATTCCCTGATTTAAGACTGTTTTACTTTTGAAAAAGTATAGAATTTCAAGAAGTTGTCAGAATCATTCAGTCCTTTGTGTTTACCAGCCAGGCTTGCCATTGTGTAACTGCTCTGTCCTATGCTCCTTGTAGACTGCCACAGAGCTCCCAGGATTTGTGTACAAGGAACTTTTTTTTTTTTTTTTTTTTTTTTTTTTGCCAGTCCTGGGGCTTCTCTGGGCCTGGGTACTGTCCCTGAGCTTCTTTGGCTCAGGTCAGAACTCTACCACTTGAGCCACAGCACCACTTCTAGTTTTTTTCTGAGTAGTTTATTGGAGATAAGAGTCTCATGGACTTTCTAGCCTGGGCTGGCTTTGAACCACAATCCTCAGATCTCGACCTCCTTAGTAGCTAGGATTATGGGTATGAGCCAACAGTAGCCCCTGTTTTACAGATGAAGAGAGGGAGCCTGAGAGAGGATCCAGTTGGTTTGTCATAGTGGCTACTTGCTTGGATCTTGGGGACAGCTCCTGGCTTTTCTACTTGGAATGTATGTAAATGCTACAGCTAGGAAAACACTGAGCCCTTGGTTTTCTCTTCTATTAAGGGCAGATAAAAATGCCTTCTTAGGAGGACTGCCTTGGGGAAAAGCATGATAGATAGCAACTAATGGCTCCTGCCCAGGAGAGGGACTTAAGGTAAGCCTCAAAGATACAAGTTCCCTGCCTGTCCGGGATGTATGGCCTCATCTGCTCCTAAGGGAGAGCTCAGAGATAAACTTAGGCACTCAAGGACCTGGAGAAGCTTGGTCAGGTGACTTGTCCCATGACACAGGTAACGGTGAGGATGTCAAGCCTGCAGGGGCTTTAACAGTTGGAGGCCTTAAATTTCAAGTGTCAGTCCCTCCCCCCAAAAAACACACACATGCACCCCTTGGGAACACTGGCTCCATATGTCCCCCCAGGCTTGGATATGATTGAACAGTAACAGTCCAGCAGAAAGGATAGGTTTAGAGTCACCTCCCTGCCTTCTAATTCTAGATTGTTCCCTCCCCTTCCCACCCCCACCCGCAAGCTCTGAAGGCAGCCTCTGCCATTTTCTGTCAGCCTGGGTGTCACCGTCTCTGATCCTAGAGCCCTGACCCTCATCACCTGCATCCGCTTCAGGTTGGGGAAGTCCCCAGGAGAGATCTGGTGTTCCCGCTCGATCCGGCCATAGATATCTGCCAGGTTGTTCACCAGCTCCTTCTTCTTGTTGTCCTTCCCAAACACTGAGGGCATTTCCTTCTTCAGAGAGCTGATGATGTAGGCATGGACCTGACAAATGGGCCAGAGGACAACCTTCGAATCAAGACTCCGGACTCGCCCCTGTGTAATGATTGTTTTTGCCCCACTTCTTCCCAGATGCCTCTGTTGCACCCCGCCCCCCCTTGCTTTCAAAACCCATTCCTCTTTCTACCCACTGGCAAGGTGTGAATGTGGGGAGGGAAGGCCCAACAGTTATGGGGATGGTGATACTGCTGCTTCTTACAGACAGCAGCGTCGTCTGCTGAGAACCCGAGGTACCACATCATCTTCCAACAGTCATTTCATTACATAGACACGGAAAAAGGCACTGGGAGACCAAAGGCATGACAGGGGCTGGGACCACTCAGGCAATAAACTGTTGGCTTAGGCCATCTGACCCAGAGCCTGCAACCACAGCTACCACATTCTCTTGCCCCCAGGGGCTGAGTTGGCACGGCTGATACTTGTGATGCAAGCAGGCACCAGCCCGTGGTTGAAAGTTAATAACCCTCAGCTCTTGCAGCTAACCCCAAAACTTGTGACCCGGCTTTCTCTGCCGACTTTACCTTGGCCAGCCTGGCTCTCTTGATGAGGTCATTGAGCTTGCGCAAGGCAGCATTTCGGGGCAGACTCTGGATGTCTCTGAACAGGTCCTGTTCCTCAGCCTCAAAGAGCTTCCGGTTGTCAGGGATGAGGAGGGGGTGGGACCAGAAAGAACCGATATAGACCCTGATCACTTCTGGAGTGTTCACGATCTTCCCCAGGGACCACATGAGGGCCCCATACACCCTCATCAGCTGCTGTGTTTCAATCTGGTCAGCCTTGTTCAGCACCACCCGCATCTTGTCCTCGTGATTCTTGAGGGCCTTGATGACCTCTGAAAACTCGTCAGAGATGTCCAGCTTGTGGGCGTCGAAAAGTAGGATAATGCGGTCTACGCGCTCCGCAAACCACTCTAGGACGGCTGCAAAGTCATACCCTGCCGGCAGAAGGACAATCGGTGGGAGGGGTCTTTGGGGTGTGGGGTTTGGAAGAAGAGGAGCCAAGTGCAGTAAAAAAAAGACATTTTCTTTTAAGCATTAGGGATAGAACCCAGGATCTGATGCATGTTAGGCAAGGGCACTACCACTGAGTGACATCCCTAGCTCTCCTTAGTGGGTTATTTTTTCCCCCATCTAAAAGAAACTGGCATTGTATAGTGTCTAATTAACATGAGGGCTAGGATTAAATCACCTACAGCCCAATACTTAGGCTCTCCGTAAATTCTAGACTTTATTATAAACATCCTATTCCTAATAAGCACAGCCACTCTGCAGCTCTTTTTGCTTATTCAAATTAGCAGCCAGCCACCTTCAATGCTGGCTACCTAATTTGAAGTTCAGGAATTCTTGATGAGATCCACAAACAACAGGACAGAAAATGCAAGTTACTGATGGATGGCTCCGACCATGCTCACCCTGTGGTTTGGAGCTCTTGCTATAAATACACACTACTTGTTCACTCTTAGGCTGTCTCCCTTCCTTCTGCCCTCCTTCCTTCCCTCCCGCCCTTATCTGCTGCAGCCCAGAATCCCCAATTCTTAATCCACGAGGGGGTTCTTAGGATGTGACTGAGGATGGCCACATTTTGATTATGCAGGACTGAGCTGCTTCAAGTCTGGCTGGCTCTGGAGCCCCTTGCTCTGTTCAACCCTAAGAAATGGTGGAGATGTTGGAGGGGGAGGGGTCCCAATACTATGTAGCTCACCAAGGCTTAGAGCTGGTAATGGCCTTAGCTTTGCCTGCCTCAGCATCCTCTTCCACAAAACAGGGAACACTAAGAGGAAGGGAGCTCAGAGAGGTGAGGGGACTGGTTCAATCCTCAATGGAGGTTTCAGGCTTTCCCAGCCCGCATCTGAGCAGAACTCCTAGGATCCCCTTTCTGCCACTTCCCTATTGGTACACCTCTGGCACCAAAGCGAGTACTCTTTCTTGGGCTCTGGCATGACCCACAGCCTTGGCTCCCCCAAACACAAGGTGATACACCCTGGACCCCCAAAGCTGTTGTTACCATCAAGTGGGAAAACCAAGCCTTCAGGGAAAAGCCCTGCCTCACAGATTGAATCTAGACACCAGGCAAGGTCATTTGGTAAGTGCTTTGTGGCCAAGTGAGACTTGGGAAGCTTTGCCTCTAACAGGGATCTCGGCTGCAGCCTGGTCTGACTCTCCTGCAGGGCTTGTTCAAACCCAGGAAGCTGGAGCCTACTCCCCAACTTTCTGACCCAGAGGGAATAGGGTGGAAATTTCTAACAAGCTCCCAGGAGATGCTGCAGCTACTGGTTCTCAGAGCACACTGAGGACCACTGGACCACCATAATAATAAAGGCTAATGACCAGCATTAGCAGCATTCACTAGGTGCCCAGAACTACTCAGTTCACTAATTGGATTAGATTAACTCATGTCGTTATAATCACTAATTCCTTAATCCTCACAATGACGTTGTGAAGTGAAATCTAGTAGTAGCCAGAGACTCAAGGAGGTAGGTGGTAGGGCTGGGTTTGAGAACCAGGAAGATGGCTCTGGAGCCAAAGCTGTTAGCTGTCAGTGTGCCTGGCTTTTGAAGGGTTAATCACAGATGTAGACTGGGTGGTGGTGATGGTGGTGGTGGTGGTGGTGGTAAGGATAGGTGGGGTAAGCCAGAGAGATGGCCATCTTCTCAGTACCTAGAGATCCATTTATAACCCTGTCACAGCAGCATCTTCAGGGCAGGGGATGGGCTTAGCGTGAACAGGACACTCTTCTGCCACAGAGTTCCCCAAAGGATCCTTTAGTGCTTCCCAGCACCAAAAGAGAGCCCTGACCAACAAAGAAATCTAACAGCCCTCCTGTATTACTCTCCTGTGGATGAAGGGCTTCTGGGCATTATCGCTAATGAATTCCTCCTTGTTGTTGGCTACTTAATTAACCCAGGTTTTTTCTCTACTACTCAGGTGGGGCAGAGCCCTGAGGCCAGGAGATCTTAGAGAGAGAGAGAGAGAGAGAGAGAGAGTGTGTAGAGCCGATTATCAGTCCCAATCAGAGATGGTCAGTCAAGACTATCCTGCTAAGAGACATGATCCCATCAAGATCAGTGTGGGCAAGTGCCCTCCATGACTTCATTTCACCTCTATCATATCCTCAGAGGTAGGCAGCAGGAGAGGCAGCATGCTCAGGTCTACAGGAGAGATGAGACTCTGAGAGTGGGGAGTTAAACAGCAGGCAAGTAACAGCTGGCCTGCAGTGAAGCCTTGTGTGCCCTTGCCCACAGTGACCTATGCGGCAGCCTCAGGGTACCTGCTGTCCACCCAGCTGGCACCTCCCTCCCAGCATGTGGTGTCCAGGAGGCCAAGCCTTCCTGCTCCAGGTGGGCTGCTGTCTGCTCCCCTCTCCTCTCTCCTCCCCACTGCAGGGACAGCTCCAGCCCCAAAGCAGGGTGTTCCTAAAGGCTGGAAAGAGGTCACAGGGCTCCAAAAACCAGGACAACCTCCACTCTCTGCCCCATCCTTGAAAACAGGTCACAGTTTTGCTGGTCTCATGTCTGGAGCAGAAAGATTTGCCACCGTAGGCTGGTGATGCAAGCCACGGGGTTGGGGCGGTGTGTGTGTGAGGGGGAGGGCGTACACGTGTGTAAGCTAGGAAGCGAATGCTGTTCCCTTTCACCTATGCAGCAAACCTATGCAGCTGGCCATACTTGGGCTCAGCAGCACATACACAGCCAGGGTGGCCAGACTGACAAGAACGTGGAGGTTACAGAGGGTTGAGAAGCAGGTCCAGGCCATGCAGTTGTCTGAAGAAGATGCTTGACCTCTGCTCTCTGGCCCTGCTAATTTTGAGTATTGGTTGAAGAGGAGTAAAACAGGAATCCTGTTCTTCATGGTACAGCTGAGAGAGAGCAAAGGAGTCTTCTCTGTTCTCTAACTTAGAACCCATCGGTATTCGGGTCACAGGGTTGCTGCAAAGATCAAACCCAAGAAAAGGATGTAGGTGAAACAGCTCAGTTGTGACCTTGGCTGCTCTCACTGCCCCACTAGCTTTATAACGTGTTCTTCTCTGAACTAGTTGCCATGAGAGGAACCACTCCCTAAAGCAGTTCTTGAAGAAGCACTGGCCTCGGGTGAGTCCCTCTCTAGTTTCTTGCCAGCCAGTATCTTGCTGAGTGTCCTTGGGCAAGTAGCCTCTCCTCTCTGAGCCTTCACCTCTTTGCTTGCCAAGTCATAGAACCGGGTTGCTTCTCTGAGCTTCCTTTCTTGGTCCACAAATCCTAGGACAGAATGTATGATGTTGGAGAATGCAGCAGGAGAGGCTGGGGGCTTAGCCCAGCGGAAGGGCGCCCGCCTGGCATGCCCAAGGCCCTGGGTTCGGTTCTCAGCCCTAGTTTAAAAAAAAAAAAAAAGAGAATGCAGCAGGATGGATATGGATGGATATTAGATAGGAGGATGCTTTTGCAGCCCAGTGAAGAAGGAAGACTGGAGACTGCTTTCTTAGGTGCCTTGGACACGTGCATGTGAAGTCTGCTCTATTCTGCAGACAGACAGATGACTTCTGGGAACCTTTTCTATAATTTCATAAGCACAGAGGCCTCTTGGTCATCTGCCTACTTTTGCAAATTCTGCAAGCTCTGGTAAGCTGCTATCAAATGGTGGGCTATCATGGTCGAAGCCTTCTCCCTCAGTGGCTGAGAAGGCCATGAGAATAAAACAGCTCTGTGGGTTCTTCTGATGCCTCTCTACTCTGGCTAAGCCAGAGCCTATGGAACCTCTAGGCTGGACATAAATCTGCTTCTGTGACTTAGACTTGTGTGCATGCCCAGGAATGGAGGCATCTGAAAGGTCTACGTAAAGAAAAGCAGATTGAGTTAGCTCTCCTGTTTGTTTTCTGTGGCCTGTGCAGGTCAGTTTCCTCAGGTGAGAAATGGAAATAATGGCTGGCTGAATGAGGGGGTCTATGGTGGAGCCACGGAAACAGCAGACAATTCAGATGAGCAGCCTCAGTATAGATACTGCCCTAATGTCCAGGATTAATGGCATGCCGGGTAATGGGGCCTCTTCCCTTCCTTGGTCCCAGGAACGGCTCTGAAGACAGGAAATAAGCCCTTTAAAGCACCTGCTGAGCAGCCACCCCAAGTTCCTAAATCAAGAAGCAGGGGGAGCATAGACTGTGTGCATTAGCTACCTTTCCTGGAATCCCTCCCAGCATATCTGCTGGCTCCAAGGGATCTGGCGACTGGCTCCACGTTGGAGCCTGGGCGGCCGGTGGCAGCCTGGGCGGCGGCCGGTGGCCTTTAGCTCCCATCCCTGCTCCGGGGGGGAGGGGTGGTGGTGGGAAGACAGTGTGTCTAAGCAATGCTGCTAGGAGGAAATCAATGAGACAAACCTAATAAGCAAAGGCACTCCTTAATCACCCAGCATCTTCCTTCAGTCTGAATGTGGTACAGGGCACTGATGATGGAGGCAGCATGACCAACTGATTGATCCTCTCCCATAATGCCCCAGGAGCCAGAAGCAGAATAGGGCACACATCTTACAGGGAGCAAGCAGCGACACAGAGAGGGTAAGGGGCTAACCCAAGCTCATACTGTTTAGTGGTCACAAATTGGGCCTAGAAACCAGGTCCATATTCTCTTCTTAGCTCACCGTCCTGCATGAGCCTGGAACTCAAAGACTGAGTTCACAAAGCAAGCACCAACTATCCCTCTCCCCTAAATCTCTGTGAAGATTTGAAAGCAAGTTAGCTGAAGAGAAGGATTTGACTGGCCATGGGGAACAAATGCCACACTGGATGCCACAGTGGCCAGCAGACTCATCACTGGCATCCAGTCAACCAGAGCTGCCAGTCAGGCCTACAGAAAGATGTCAGGGCTTGTCTGCTCTGCCCAGGCATGTCAGTACCCACACGGGCATTTGCTGACCAGCACATAGACCAGTGGACTCCAGAGGCCCCTACATGCCAGCCCAGCTGCAGTGAATGTGCCAGGGGTAGACCAAGTGGACGCCAGGGGCCCCTACATGCTAGCCCAGCTGCAGTGAATGTGCCAGGAGCAGACCAAAGATGTAAGGCCGTGAGGAGAAGCAAAACCCTCCAAGGTCTGAGTCCCAAAGCCTCCAGAGGACACTCATAGATGAGAGGGTTTGCTCTCTCTAGGGGTGGGAGGCTTGGATGTTGGTAAGTTCCACCCAATGAGCAAAGCATCAGGTACCAAGTCTGTTCTCAGGCTTAGCCATTGTGATTTCCTGGGCAGGTGATAATATTGGACTGAAAAGTTGCTGAATGGGATCTGGGCATGTCTGTTACCTGCTCTGAGCCTACAGGGCACCTGTGCAATCTGGGAAGCAGCCACAAAGCCCCAGGGTGGCTTTCCTCGGGTGGGGTTGGTGGGGATTTCTAGCTGACAAGCAGCCAGGAAATGTGCTTCCCAAGTGAAAGGACTCAGTCCTTCTGGAGCCTCCCATGGCTGCAACCTTGCTCTTTCCCAGCACTCAGCCTGCCCTGGTACATCCTGGCTCTTCCAGGAACTGCCTCCTTGCCCGCCTCTCCTGTCTATTCCAATGCATCATCATCCAGAGACAAGTGCCGGCCTGGGACCTCCTAGTCCTGACTTCCCCACACCCGTGGCCTCCCCATGCAAGAAACACACACACACACACACACACACACACACACACACACACAGCCCCGCTCTAGTGTGGGGTCAGAGTACTTCTCCCCATGAAGTCTCAGGTCCTGGGGGCTCTTGGGAACAGCTCACTTTGTAGAAGGGGCAAGCTAGCATGGCAGCATGGTGCCTATGTGCTGACTTCTCTGGTGAGAAAACAGTCCTGTGCCAGGCATGAGGCTCAGGGAGTAGAATGCAGTCTGTTTTTGGTCAGATACAGTTCTCAGTTAGTGTCCTGTGCATAACATGATCTGTGAGGCTGTTCACAGGGGGCCTAGACTGTCCTGAAGCTGGAAGAAAGTAAAAAGTACCGTGTGTGTGTGTGTGTGTGTGTGTGTGTGTGTGTGTGTGTGTGTGTGTGTGTGTGTGTGTGTGTGTGTGTGTGTGTGTGTGTGTGTGTGTGTGTGTGTGTGTGTGTGGTCTGAGATGGAATGTGGGCTACGCTCCTCATTTGGGGTCCCCCTCACAGTGTCCAACATCCAGATTCTCCTGTTCTCAGAGGGCTGTGGCCAGCACTGTCCCAGGCTAGTACTGCGGTCGCCTGGTTCCCAGCTTCTTGTTTGTATCACAGTCTGCTCTGCCAGCAGCTACATTAGTCTGGACTGGGAAGGGCAGAGAACACACAGGGCCATCGCTTTGCCCAGAGAGAGGCAGGGCCTGGGGCTTGGTGAGCGTGGGGAGGAAGTGGCAGGAAGAATAGGCAAAAACACCAATACCTGGTGTGTGCAGGGCAGCCACAGAAGACCAAAGCCACAGGTATGAAAGGAAGTAGAGAACTGGGAAAAGGATGGAATGGCATAGGAACTGAATAGGACAGGAGTCTCTGGGGACAAAACTGCCCCATACAGTAGCATGGGCCAAGCACTCCACAACTTCAAGGGAGACGACACACGTCAATACTCTGAGGATGTATAACATGCAGCCCTGGATGGCAGATAAGGAGGGAAGAAGGGAGCCTGCCATCATCCAGACCCAGCCTCAAAGTCTGAATTCCCATAGTATTCAGCGGACCTCACCAGAAGGCTAAATCACATATTATATTATCTACTTCCTTGTTACATACGGGGAAATGGAGGCTCAGGTAAAACGTGACCGGTTCAGATCCACAGAGTGCTGGGTTCTGAAGCCCAGGACTCTGAAATCCTATGCCTTTAGAAATCTCAGGCTGGAATCCTTTCTGGATGCCACTGTCAGGTGGCATTGGCCTGGCAGGGGCACATGCACACACCTCCCTTCTGCTGGCTGGAGAGGTTCTGGCTCTCTCAGCCCTCTCTGTGAGATTCTAAATCTCCTTGGGCCTAATTGAGGATTGCCCAGATGAACCACTTTGGATGGCAGCAGTACGGAGGGAAGTGGAGACCTAGGACCCCAAAGCCGCCCTCCACAGGAACCTGAGCAGGAAGCCAAGTGCTAGAGACAAGAGGGGGCCAGAATGAAGACACCTTTTTTTCCTAGGTCCAGGGTTCTACAGCTTCAGACTGGCCCCTACCCCTTACCTTCACCACAGCCTTGACTTAGGGCACTGGTAGACTCAGGTTCCCCAGACTTCTCCCAGGAGTCACCAATTATAAAAATTATGAACACAGTTTCCCAAACCCCCTCCTGACTCAGCTGCTTCCTTCCTCTTTGCTTCCCAGGTTTCACGTCTTAGGAGGAGAGGAAGTTCCTGTTCAGGATCTTAGCAGCCCCACATGCTCCAGGAAAGCTGCTCTGGGGTCAGCAGGCCTCAAGCAGGCTGCTTGCTACTTGACGGGCCACCCCCAGAGAGCCAATCTGAGCCTCCAGCCCTATGCCTGCTATTGGTTGGAAGAGAGGTGCTGCTTCCAGAAAGATACAGGACCCAGCTCTGGCTTGAAAGGCCTCACCTGGGCTGAGGGCCCTCACTGCCGAGCCTCCATTTTCCACAGCCACAAGAGAACTTGTCTACTATCCGGTGATGTCCCTCTGGGGTGAGTGGGAGCTGGACTGAGCAGGCTATGCCCTTGGAGGAAGGAATTCCTGGGCCTCCACTACAACAGCACAGACGTGGGCAGGACAGATCTGGGTCTGCCCCAGCTGAAGCTATAGAACACAGAGGGTTGAAGCACATGCCACAGAGAGGCAGATGTAACAGATGTAACCTGAGGTCAGCTCAGGAAACAGTCCCAGAGAAAGCTGCCAGTCCAAAGCCGCCCCTTCCCGGAGGCTGACTTCCAAGTGCTGATTTGGCTCTGGGCCCAGCTCCCTGCTCCAGGATCGAGGTGGGTGCGGCTCATCTGATTTCTCACCAGAGATATAACACATGGCACAAAAAAGGGTGGGGAGCCACTCAGGGTACACAGAAAATGTGGCAGGAGAGGCAGGAGGTGGGGATCCTGGAGCAGTTGCTTTTAGCTTTCTACAGGATCAGCCTAGTGTCTTAAAAAGCTAAAAAAGAACAAAAACAAATCATGGTGATGATGATGATAGTGATAATGGTGGTAGAGGTGATGATGGTGGTGGTGGTGGTGATGATGGTAGTGATGCGGGTGATGATGGGTGATTGCAATGAGAACCTATGACACTTCATATTCCTTGCACATTTGTGATTTGCCTAACAGAATACATTTTGACCTATATTTTGTTTTTTTCTTCATGTTTTTTTAATTGTTACTGTAAATGAGATGTACAGAAGGGTTACAGTTATATAAATCAAGTAGTGAGTATATTTCTTTTTGGACAATGTCGCTGCTTCCCTCGCTCTCTTTCCGTTTTTCCCTCCCATCCCCATCTACAAGTTGCATAGTTCATTTTCAACAGTGTCTAGTGAGTACCATGGCTGCATTTGTTCACCCTTTGTCCTTCCATTTCTGTGACACTTACCCCCTACTGCCCTCCTAAGGACAGATAAACATACAAACAGGACAAAGGAAAAGAAAACCAAAACAGCAACAAAGAAAAAACCTCTTGTTTCCATTTCCTGGGGTTTATTTTGATATTATTATTTTATATTATCACATGCACATAAGAATTGCACCTTTGTATTCGTCTCCTAAGAATATACTCCTCTGCTCTCACTGTCTGTGAATGCCTAAAGACCTGTATAATTTACCATGTCCCTTTTACCTTGTTTTACTATCCAATGTGTTGGCCTGTGGATTTATAGGCACGTTTTAGCTACCACAAATAAGGGTCTGGCTTACTTCACTTAATATAATTTTCTCAAGTCTTTCCATTTCCTTACAAATGGAACAACAACCCAATTAACAAATGGGCTAAGAAAGACTTCTCAGAAGAAGAAGGAAGAATGGTCAATAGACACATGAAGAAATGTTCAACATATCTGCGCATAAAAGAAATGCAAATCAAAACACCACTGAAATTCTACCTCACCTCAGTTAGAATGGCCATTATCAATAAAACTAACATGAACAAATGTTAGCATAGATGTGGCCAAAAGGGAACTCTATTACACTGTTAGTGGGAATGTAAACAATCCAGAGATTCCTCAAAAGATGAAACATAGAGCTTCCCTATGACCCAGCAATGCCCTATGACCCTGGGCATTTATCTGATAGACCACAAACCAGGCCATACTAAAGCTACTAGCACAACCATATTCACTGCAGTATTATTTACCATAGCCAAAATATGGAATCTTCCCAGATGCCCCTCAGTGGACGAATGTGTTGATCAAAAAAAATGTGGTATATTTACAAAATGGAATTTTAGCAAGAAAGATATATTATTTCTTTTAATCCTCAAACAACTCTACACTCTACAAGATGAACTGAAGTAAAGCTAAGGGAAACTCCCCAGGGAGTCCTCTTTTAGAAAAGGGCAGAGATTGGTCTAGAACCTGTCAGCTGGCTCCAGAGTTCTGTCTCCTAATGGCCTGCCCGGTGACCTCTCTTAGCAAGCAATTTTCCTGAATTTGTTTGGAGCAAACAATTTTCAATGTGCCCTTAGATGCCTGGTTCCCTTGCTGTATGACCCAAGCACATTATTACCTTGGCCAAGAGCACTCTTTCCACTTGTTGAACACTGTCTCTTTATGTATTTGCCTTCCCCACAGAGCTGCAGGCCCCAGCTCTGGATGGCAGGAACTTAAGTAGCTAGGCTACGGACCTCTTGGAGGATGAGTAAACTCTATGAGTAAGGCAGACTTCAGTATCTCATTTTACAGATGACCAGATTGAAACCAGTCTCCAAGTGTCTTGAGTTCATTTGTTGGTCCCAGCCTAGAAATGTCCTCCCACAAAATGGCCACACACAGCACAGGAGAGCCAGCTTACCATGGGACACAAGACCCTGGATGCATCTCTTCTGACACAAAGGAACATATGATCCCAGCCCCTATCAAAAGGAAGCATGAAGACTGAGCCAACACACTTCCAGATTATGATGCTTACCTCGGCTGATCCTCTGCTTCTCCCCAGAGAGGATTCCAGGTGTATCAATGACACTGATGCTCTCCAGCACTGCATTGGGCAGCTGGGCACACACAAACCTGCATGGAAATCAAAGCCATGGTAAACCATTCATGCTCCCCTGGTTTCTCATATTTCTTTTCCTGGGGGACAGGGGTGAGCTTTGGACAGCTATATTCCTACCTATGCTGCCCCAAACAGCTGGAACTCACATACATGAACCACTACATCCAGCTTCTTTGTTGAGATGGAATCCTGAGAACATTTTTTCCTGAAGGGAACCTTGAACTGAAATCCTCCTGACTTCTGCCTCTCCAAGTAGCTGGGATTCTAGGTATGAGCCAACTTACCTGACTCTCAGATTTCCTTTATGCTATATTTACAGGAAGAGATTGGGATACAGAGAATTTGTAGTTTGCATTCTATCCTTTTTATAGATGATGATATTAATATGCAAAGAGGTTAGCTGTCTTCACTCAGGATTAACGGTCTTCCCTGTCTCATTAAGACACTTCTTGATTTCAAAACCTCTAACTATGCAGAAATCGAGACCTGATGGGTTTGGTGAACAATACAATGACTCTCTCCTCTGGGAACTGCTCTGGCTATGACAGCAGTGACACATATCCTGTTGTTATAACAGACTATCTGCTCCTTGTATAATACAATCTATCATTATCATCATGCGAGCAGCTATCCCAAAGTGAGTTAACCACTAAGCTTGCAATCCTCCCTTCCCATGGTGCCATATTGCCCCTCACTTGACCCAGGCTTATCTCTCCTCTCTCCTGGGCCAGCTCCTCCTCTCTGCCTCAGAGATGCCCACCTTAGCTGACTGATAGTTATCCAACGCCAACTGGACATGCCCAACATGTCATCACCCCTCCCCAGCTGCTTCTGCTCCGTGCACTTCTGCACTGTGCTGACTCATTCTTCTCCAGCAGGCTCATCCTGCTCATCTCAGTTCTATGTTTCAGCATCTGGGTGCTGTTAACCCCACTCACCATGAGCCAGCCCCAGTACTATAGATGCTGCAAGACTTCAGGACCCTTGTCACAGTACACCTTTATACCACCAGTTCCTCCCTCTGCTGATGCTGATTCAACTTACGCTGATTCAGCTGCCTCCTGTATATACACCTAGCACCCTTCCCCTTCCCCCACCTCCCAACCCCACTGTGCCAAGCCAACTCTCCTCAAAACATACCCTTCCTCCAATTCCTGCTCTGGAAGCACACTCTGCCAGCTCACAGTTCTACACTGTTCACATGGACCCCCACCCAAGCCTGTCCCAGTGCATTCGACTCCATGTCATTTTAAGAAAGATCTCCCCCTTCCTAAAAGAAGTAAGAAGAGAAGTTGAGCAGCCTTTGGGCAATGAGCTTCAACTTCTACAACTGCAAAATGACAATGGCAAAGGCCCATTTTCCTCACTGAATAATAAAAAAGCACATGCTAATAATGCTATCAGAACTTAACATTTCCTATTGGTCACTACATGCTGGACACTAAGTGCTTTCTGTTCAGAATCTTATTTACATCTCCTTGAGAAAAGTCATTACTCTTATCCTACATAAGAGGGTAAATACAAGGAAATTTGGTAACTTATCCAAGATCCACAGAGAAGGCACAATTTGAGCCCATATCTACTTGAAGCCAAAGCCCATATTCTTTACCTTTACTCTAAATACTTCCAATTAGAAAATTTTAAATTAAGTGTAAGATACATGGAAAAATAGGATTTTTAGGTACAACTAGTGTCATCAGGGATCAGCCTGCATTCTAGTTATGCAGAATAAAGAATATTTCAGATTAGCTTGCTGAGTACTCTTTAGGGCTGTGTCCACTTAAATTCTCATGATGACCTTGGTTATCTGCAAGTCTGATCTTATCCCAGCAGAAGGACAGGAAGGTGATCTGTTCAAAATCACAAAGGGAGTTTAGCAGGAAGAGTCAATGGTCAAACCCATGGCTTCTCACTTAAATCCAGAGTTCTTTGCACCAAGTAGAAGAAATACTCAGGAATAGGAACAAGGAGAAGAGGAAAGAACCTTCCATTCCCTTCCAGTTGAGTGCAAATCCCAGAAATGGTATAGACAAATATTGGGAAACATATAGCATCCTTCTCCACGATTCCTGCAGGAAGGCGTAGGTTACAATCATGTGTTCCAGAGTCAGGGTCATACCCTTCCCCATTCCTTGAGCATGAGCAGTCAAGCCCATCATTTGCACTTCCCACATCCCACTATGGAGACTGACTTAGCTATATTCCTAACAAGTGAACGAGGATCAAGAGATTCCATTATGGGAAAAGCATGGAGTCTCCCAAGACCATATCACTGTCACCCTACCCTTTACACATGCCAAGAAGCAAGAAGAAAATGACATGTGACCCCGTCCACTCACCTGTTCAAGAAGGCATTGCCAAAGGCATTGAGTTTCCTGAAGGGTTTCTTGGGATCCACTACCAGGGCATTCCCAGGTATGATCCCCTCCACATCCCCTTGCATCACCGCAATGAAGGAGTCAGTGGTTGGCTCAGGCCCAATCCTCATGCCCGGGAAATCCTGTTCCAGCAGGTACCTGGGTAGAAAGAAGCACAGTGCTACTACAGGGATTCTGCTTGGAGATCACTGCTGCATGCCCAGCTCACAGCTGGCAACGCACGAGTCACAGGAGAAGGCAAGGTCCACAGCAGAGATTTCATGAATCCCAAGAACTTTGGCAAGGAGGTGGAACTTCAGACCTGTTTACTTCCGTCTTTTTCTTTTTCCTCCTCCCCAAATCAGCATGGGGGTGGAGGAAAGCAAAGCTGGGCTTTCAAAAATTGTAAATAAAGCTTGTATTGAAAATGAGTCCTACCTAGAGTACTGAAGAGCATAGCTGAAGGTAACCAGCTGAAAGTCCTGTATAAAAGCATAGAATTGGGCTATCCATAGATTCTGCTGGCCTTCATAGATCAGTACTTAGGTGTATGTATATGTTTGATAATTACATATCAAATAGCTTGCATAGGATACAAAGGGAAAACAGTGCGATGGAGAAAACTATGAAAAATGAATCTTTGAGCCACCATAGACATCTAATATCTAATATCTATACTCTGAACCCTGTATCCTTCTAGAAATGCCCCATGTAGGCATGTACTATGCATTGTGGGCTCATACATATTTAGAGAGAGATGACTGCATTTTTAAGCATGGAAGCAGTTTGCATACACTCCCTACTTTCCTGGCATTATCTATTTGATCCAAACTTTCAAGGACGAGACTATATTTAAAATGTATCACTCAGCCCTTGGCTTGGATTATTTAAGCCCTTTTGAGTGAAAATTTACTGGTGACTTTTCTTTTTTTTAAGTGTGCCAATTCTGGGGCTTGAACTCAGGGCCTGGGCATTGTCCCTTGAGCTTATTTGCTCAAGGCAAGTACTCTACCACTTGAGCAACAGCTTTTGGCTTTATTGGTGATTACTTGGAGATAAGAGTCTCAGAGACTTTCCTTCCCAGGCTGGCTTTGAACTGCAATCCTCAGGTGTCAACATCCTGAGTAGCTAGGATTACAGATGTGAGCCACTGGCATCTAGCCTACTAGTAATTTTTAACTTTCATGGCCTAGATAGAAAAAAAAAAATAGTGGTAAGGGTGGTTACACACCACCTGCACCAGAAAGGTAAAGAGGAAGTGTGTTGATTTATTTTTTATATTATATACATATTATTGTAAGGATACTGTCCAGGGGGGTTACAGTTACATGAATAAGGTAATGAGTACATGTTGATTCATTTTTATAGGATGATTTTCTCATGTCTTCTTCCTGTACCTCAGTATGGTCCAGGTGGTGGTGTGAGAGGTCCAAACAAGCAGACCCTTAGCTGGGTATTGGTGGCTCATGCCTATAACCCTAGCTACTCAGGAGGCTGGGATCTGAGGATCAGGTTTGAAGCCAGCCTGGGCAGGAAAGTGTGAGACTTTCATCTCCAATTAACCACTAGAAAACTGGAAGAAGAGCTGTGGCTCAAAGTAGTAGAGCACTAGCCTGGAGTGAACAAACCTCAGAAATAGCACCCAGGCCCCAAGTTCAAGCCCCATGACCGATTTTTTTTTTTTTAAAAAGACCCTTCTCAATGTTCAAGAGGAAGTGTACTCATTACCCCACTCATGTAACTGTAACCCTCTGTATAGAATCTTTACAATAAAAAAATTAAAAAAAAAAAAAAGACCCTTCTTTTTCTTATTATTTTTTTTTTTTGCCTCTTTTCTTCTCCGTAGACTGGTTGATGTAATCTCCAGGGTTCCTCTGTTCCCTGAGCCACAGTATGAGAATGGTGTCATCTGTAGTCATGTTCCCCAACCCACTCCTGTCCATCGATGACAGGTGCTCCCGAGGGAGCAGGAAAATAAAGAGGCGACTGCCTCTGAACCTCGGGTTGAGGCCTGACTCAGCAGGTTCCTTTCCGCTCCTCTCTATGCCTGGACAGTGAGTGCTTTTCTCCACAGTCTCTTCCAGAGGCCAAGAGAAATGGCACATGGTAAGCCAGGGAACAATGCTAAAGACAGAGCAGGAAGCTAGACAGCAGGCAGGAGTGTGGAGTATCTGAAGATACTCAGGAGTATCTTCCAAGGCCCTAGTGGATAGAATAGGAACTAAGGGACATTGTCCAAGAAACACAGACCCGTGGGGTGAACTCTCAGTAGCACTGAAAATCTTCCCCCTCATTACAACCCAAGAGCCTATGAACATGCTCACAGGAACACTGTTGCATTGGAAAGGAAACATGGAGGTCTTGATCAGAAGCACTCAGTCTGGGCTGCACATTCAAAGCCCATGGAGCATTACCTGATGGCACCAGAGCCTCCACCAGAAACTCTGATATGTTTAGTCAGGAGTGAGGCTCTAGCACTTGCTCAGTTGATTTGAGCATGTGGTCAAGGTTGATAACCTACTCTACACCAACCCTTTTATTTTCCTGATGATAGACACTTTCACATTATTCTAAATGGGTTGACAATATTACCAAACTGTCCAGAAAGAAGTCTTATAGGTAGGTAGAGGCGTTATGTGGCTTTCTTGAGTTAAACAGCATGTCATATAGGTAGAAACCAAGCATCTCTCACCAAATCCTAGGCTTTCTCTTCTACTCTGAGGAAGCCACTGCAGAGAGCTGAGTCTGGCCCACGCCTAAGTTCCCTGCCATGCTGTCCCTCCCAGATGGTTAGAGCTTCAGAAGGCCTCCTAGGTTTCCTCTGTGTCCTTGACATGCTACCTGTGCTTTCAGGATGTACTTTACTCATGGAGCTATGGCAGTTTAAATTGGGTTGCTATGCACTTTGTCCCCAAGGAGCCTTGACTAGGAGCTGTGGTAGCCCAGTGCTAAGCAAAGGAAGCTGTTGATTTGCTTGAGCCAGAGGCTGGATTACTGCAGCCCAGATGCAAGGCCCACCAGGGGCCATGTGGGAGGCCTGGACTGCTTTAGGAAGCCCCTCATGCCTCCAGGATCCCAGTCCCACAACCAGGGTGTGAAGGCAGGATTTCCCCTGGGCAGAGGGTCATTTCAAGAGCTGGTACAGGGGCTATGATGAGAAAGAATAAAACACCTGCTTTCTCAGTGTGTCTTCTCCTACAGGGCTTTGGAGAGAGGTAGAGAAGTTCAACAACCTGAGGCCATACTATGGGTTCTCTAATCATAACAGGTGATGCCTTCAGAAGGTACTGGGCAGCTGCAAATCTCAGTACCTACCTCTGTAACATAGGAGAGTCATGATTTAGACTTACTGTGCACCTGCAATGAGCCAAGCGTCGTTCTAAAAGCTCAGCGGATGATCTTACTTTATCTTCACCCTGTGATTTGAGTGCTATGATCCTCTTTGTTAAATGGGCCTAATAAGAAAGCCAATCTTGTGGGTGTTCTGAGGATAGCATTAGTTACAGATAGTGAGCACTTACCCAGTTCCTGGCATCTAGAAAAGCCTTCCACTACAATGAAGGGGAGGCAAAAGTTAAATGATTTGTCCAGGTTATCCATCAATCATGGCAGGGGAGGATCTGAACATAGAACTTGGATTTAAAACTTCATTCTTTCTAGTTCTTCAGTAAATGGTTCAGAGAATGAATACTTCTTTTCCTTCCCTATGGTACTTAAGTCAGTTTATAGGTCTAAGGATTGTTTACAATGCCTCCTCTGTGAGTCTTCCTTATGGCTGTATGTAGCATGTTCCATTTTGAGCAGATTCACAAGCAAGTACATAATCTATGTTAGTAATGCATATTTTTTTCCTATTGGATAGAATATATTCAATGCCTAGTGTAGGAAATGGATTGGTGGAATTAAAGATTGGAATTTCAAAGTGGTAAAGGCATAATTCCAATAGTGCATGGAAAATTAGGTGTTTACAAAATAGTTTAGCCACAAATTGAAAATGAAAGAAATTGTTTGAATATAGAAAAGTGAGGGATAATGCATTAATACTTAAGAAAACATATACTTTCTACCATTAACTAGAACAAGGTCTAAAAGAAGCAATTCTAGTTAAAAGAAGAAATATTAAAAATACATTCTTTTAATTACTACATCCACTATCTCCTTTCCTGTTTTACACTTCCACTTAGACAGGAACTGTCGCCATGTCTGGCGACAGGCCCAAGGGATTGAGACCTATGTGGAAATAGAATGATGAACGGCACAAGATAGGTTGCAAAAATAAAATAAAATAAAATAAAAATAAAAAATAAAACCCAAACAACCCCAAAACAAAAACCAGGGTTGGGAAGGTGGCTCAGTGGTAGAATGCTTCCCTTGCATGCATGAGGCCCTGGGTTTGATTTCTCAGCACCACAAAAGCAGAAAAAGCTGGAAGTGGTGCTGTGGCTCAAGTGGTAGAGCACTAGCCTTGAGCTGAAGAGCTGAGGGACAGCACCCAGGCACAGAGTTCAGCCCCCACAAGCGACAAAAAAACAAAACAAAACAAAACAAAAAGCAGCAAAATGCTGGCCAGGCCTTGGAGGAAAATGAGGCTTTGGGGCTCAGAAACCCAGGAATCCACTCACCTTTGTAAACACCAGCCCCTGGGTGCACAGGTTGGCCTCAATGACTGCAGTGACACATACAAGCTGTTGCTATCAGGTGACGGGAGTGGGCCCTGTGGGAATTGGTGCTGTGATCTGGGACAATGACTGCTTGGCTGAGAAGTCCTATGCAGGCCCATGTAGAGAGTGTGACAAGGGTGGTGGTTCGGGGTGAACTCCATCAAAAATTCCAGAGACAGGAGAAATAGAGAAGAGTGGAAAGAACTATTCTGAAGCAGCCTCAAAAATGTCCCAAATGAAGGGGGCCAAACAGCAGTGATGCGGTATCTTCTTCACAGGGCCATCTCAGATTTCATCCCTGGGAGACATGCTGTACTCAGCAGATGAACAAAGCGCGCTGCTGTCCAGCCTAGCACACTGCCTTCCTGGACAGTCCAGAGCTGCTGCTGCTGCCTGAAGAAGCTAAGCCCAGGGCCTCGGGCTACGTCTGCTGTCCTGCTATGTTGATGTGACTACAAACTTGCTGACTGTATATGTATCTGGGGAAATCACAGACTCTAAAGAGGCCACAAGTCCAGGGGCACAGTTGGGCTAGGCAGAGAGCATGGGGCTGGATAAATTCTCAAAGATATTTGGGTATGGCTTGTAGCAATGGATACTCCTCAAACAAAGCGGTCACTGTGTCCAGAAAGGAAAATCTTCTGGGAATCTCATGCACTGCTTTTTTTTTTTTTTTTCTTTTAACGGGAGGCAAGACAGATTGCTTCTGTTGCTGGGTGAAAACATTCCCACAGACGTGTAAAAAAAGGAAAGTTAATTGAAGCCTGGGTGGGACCAGCTGAGAAGGAATGGGCTGAGCCTCTGTCACGTGGCTACTGCTGTTCCAGTTCCTCTACCTGTCTCAATCTACTTAATCAGCTCTATTTGCTCTGTGATATGACAGCATTTTTGTTACTTTTGCAGTTGAGTAAATTGAGGCCTAGAGTGCCCAAATTCAGGGCTAACTGAGCATATTTAGAGGTCTTAAGAGCTGAAGAGACATTAGGGTCCCCTCCCTTGCCATGTGATGCAAAATAAATCAAGGCAAAACCATAAAGTATGTGTGGCAAAGTCCAAGGCAATTCTAATTTTTCCCATGAGGACTACTTTTCTTCCCATGCGCCTTAAGTTAAAGTCATTTCATAACATTTTCCTCAATTTTTTTGGTGCCCTGCTTGGCTGAAGTCTAAGTATGTGGCCTTCTTTACTGGTGACCTAAGTACCCAGGGTAAGGCATTGAGCCAAGAATCTTAACCCAGCCTGTCTTCCAAGCATCTAATTCCATGATGGGGCAGGCCTTGGGCTGCTGCTGGAATTACACCCAGAGGAGGGGAATCGAAAACCTGGGGTCTGCAAATCCTGCTGTTGGAAGCTTCAGGCTGGTTTAAGTGCCTCTGCTCACTGAAGAATATGCCCTCTTGGGAGGTTAGTCCATGGACAAGTTATCTAAAGGGCTAAGGGCCATTGCCTTTATAAAATGAGGTAATACTTGGTTTCTAATTACTTCAGTTAGAAAGTGAAAAAGTTTGAGGTAGTATACAGGAATTTTGGAAAAGCAAGGGTTATACCACACATTTGCCCACAATGGCACAGACAATGATTAGAGAAAATAAGCACCTTAGGGTTATCTGTAGGTACTTGGCACATTCCTCTATAATCGCCAACCCCAGTTCAAACATACCCCCTCAAGGAGTGTTAATGATTCTTTTCCCACCTCACCCCCAATTCAGATGTACTCACTCTCTTCTCTAAAAATCTCACAGCTCTGACTTGACATATCATTTAGGCGTCCTCTGAAAGTTGAGCTCACTGTCTGCCTATATAACAGGTCTTTGTGTGATACTTCTGTATCTTTGGGTCACTAAGGCACAAGTACTTCAGCTTTAAAATGGGATCTGGATAACATTTTCCCCATTAGCCCCATGCGTACTGAATCTACAGACACAAAATAAGGTATGGATGAGAGACATTTGATGGTTGAGTTGAGATGAGTTGTCTTTATGTTTCTGAGGAAATCCACTACTGTTCCTGGTGCACAGTATCCTCAGCAATGGATAGAAAGAAGTGATTCCAGCATGAGGGAGACCTTAGTACTTAGACTGCCCAGTCTCCTGCTAGTCTCCCCTTGTTGGCCTCACCTGAGACAGAACATCCTGCCTCTGTGCATCATGCTTCTCCTCCAGCCCTTGAATGGGTAGAGAGTCATCTTAACTTTATTTTAACTGTGACAGGGCCAAAGAGCAGTTGCCTTTCTCCTCCTGGAGGCCAGCCTCTAAGTTTTATGTTGGAGAATCAAGCTAGAAAGAAGAAAGTGAATGGATATACCCCAAACATGGTGCCTGGACTATGAGTGCTAAATTTGTTCTGTCCTCTTCCTAATTCTTATAGAAACCCTAAGAGGTGGCTATTATTCTTCACAGGATATACATAAGGAAACTGAGGGTCAGTAGACCTAGGTTAGCCTTCCTAACTTGGTCTCTTGACTATGAAATTACGGAGCCTGGGTTCTGTTGATCCAGCCTGGTGTAGAGCCTTTTCCCATGACCAATGGGAGCAGGAAGTAGGCCTTTCTCTTGAGATTTATCTCCTCCAGTCCAGGCTGTTTCTGATGCATTCTATACACCTGACTTTCAAAGCAGCTCTTGAGTAAATGGTCAGATCATAGAAGAAGCAGATGGATTTTCATCTATTCTTGCTTTGAGACCAGCAGATCTGACCCTGACAATAAAAGGATATTCACTGATCACAGAGGGTAACAAGGGACTAAAATGATGCAGGATCTGCTGCCAATGGATTGGACTCTGTAGAAGTCAGTGGATGTCCTGGGGATGGGGTCCTTATATCTTTCACAGAGTGGTGAGGCTGTAAAGCCTGGAGTGAGGCCCAGGTAGGGATACCTCAAGAATGATGAAAGATAGAGTAGCCACAAGCAATTGCTGAGTTTTTCACCTCCGGGTACTATGCAGCAACCCTGAAGAACTGTGGGAGGCTGAGATAGCCAGCTGAGTCCATCTCACAGTAGAACCCTCCCCACCACATCCGAGTTCAGAGCCTGGCCCATATTGCAGAAGTGCCATATCGGCCTCCAGCACAGCTTAGCCCTCCCTGCTGGGGCTCAGGCAGCTTAGCCTTGTAGTCCCAGGTCCCTCCTCAACTCCAAGAGCCTACATTTCAGCCCAGGTGGGGTGAGGAAGGACAAAGGAACACTTGGGCCTTCCTCAGCTCCTGGAGATGCTGGCTCTTCACCTCTACCACCTACAGATAGAGGAACCACAGAAGAGGGGGCAGCTAGAAGAGGTGACAGCAGACGCATAGGAGGGGGGGGATCCACGTCTCCGTGCCAGCCAGAGGAACAGGGAAAGGAGGGAAATAGCAGAGGCAAGAGGACAGGCTGCCAGGGCAAAAGGGACACAAAGCTACTGTATTACAAAGAGGCAGCTTGTGTTGGAGGAAGCAATGGCCAGGCCAATTTATTGTTTATTTTATTACTCTAGGGGCCGGGCCTTAGGCCAGGGAAGTTATTTCAGGCAGAGATCATAGCACATTAATTAGTTATTAGAAGAATGTCTTTTCTGTGTATTCTTCCTGAGACAAGAAATGGACCCTGTGGCAAGCACGCAGAACTGAAAGTGATGGTTTCTTAAGGAGGCAAAAAGCCAAGAACTGGGTGGTGGGGGCGGGGGGGGGGGGGAGGAACCAAGAGGCAAGTCTTTGTTTCTGAGGGAAGGGTCCCTTACAGATTCAGGCATGGGATGGGAGATGAGAATCAGGCAAAAAAGCATAGAGGGGAGTGGGGGATGCCGAAAGCCAAGCATGAAACGTTTTATTCACTCTGGGGAAGAGATGTTATGCTCATTTAACCTGTTGGGAAGCAACTGAGAAATATGGCTCTTAATTCAAACAGTAAAAAAAAAAAAAACACAAAAATAATTAAAAACAAAAATGCTGGACAACATTTGGTCTAGTAATTTCCCTTCTAGGGGAAAAAGCAGTCCATTTTGTGGGGAAAATGCTGTGGGCGGAGATATTCAAGGTGGTTCTCTCATGACAGACCAATTAGAAACAAACATGAAATACTCAAAGGAAGTAGCTAGGTAAGTGGATAATTGCATCTACACTGGGAAAAGTATTACATAGCGGATAAAAATGATAGATTACATGGGAAATGCTCAAGTAAAAACTAATTCTAGTATACACAATCACACAAGTGGCATGATCTCAGTGAAGTATGAAACAGCTAAAAGACTGGAAAGTTAAATACATATAATACCTCAAATGTTTTCTCCTGAATGATAGGATTTTGAACAATTGTTTCTTTTTCAAATTTATTCTTTTCTATGCTTTCCAATCCAAAAAGGAAAAGAACGAAAGAAAAGAAAGAAAGAAAGAAAGAAAAGAAAGAAAGAAAGAGAAAGGAAGAAAGAAAAAGAAATGTAGCTGCCTTCAATGATAAGGGGGAAAATGCATAATGTGGTTTGGAAGGTTCCTGTGCTACAATCCCTCTTACCCTGCTAGCTGACTCTCTGAGTAAGGGAAATTGCAGGAGCTAAATTCAGTTACTGGCATGAGTAGGGAGAGGGAACTCTGGACTAGTAGGGTAAATAAGCACAGGGTTTGGCCTCTCCTGGCCTTCTGTCTCCTTCAGATAAGGAATAACCTAGGGGGCCTCTGTCTGCCACTTTCTTAGACTCAGTATCAGTCAGTGATGACTCAGGCAACGCCTACAGGGTGTCTCAGACCAAAGGCTTTTAAACCTATCTGCTGCCAGAGGATTCTGCCCTTGAGGTCATTCACTTTTCCTCATCTTGCTTCCCATTCTGCCAGGTATCCATTGGGAACCTCTGGTAGCTGAGACTAGCACAGCTGCTGGCTTATAAGTGCTCATGCCCTGGAAAGAAGATGCTCCAAAAATGTAAAGCCCTATGATTATATCCAAGTATGTCCAGAGAGCCAGGGAAGGCTGTGCAGGGCAGGAATAATCTGCAAATGGCCCATGTTTCCTGTGGGCCATAAACCTGGCTGGGGAAGGACAGCAATCACAAAGGAAACCATGTAGCAAACCCAGGTAGTGCTAAAGTGCCTTTGGCAGCAATGAGATACTAGGATTGGATTTGTCCTCTAAAGTCTGAGTTGGATCACCAGCACGATATGTAAACTTGAACTGTATGTGCATTTTTCTAAAGATTGGTCCGTTGGTATTAGATTTTTCAAAGGAGGTGCTAACCTTTAAAAAAGTTAAAAAGCAAATGATTAGATCCCAAAATATAAAACACACATGAGTCCAGAATCCATCATACAAACTTTAGAAATCATTTGATCTCTCAAAGCCTCTGAGCCCAAGGCTATCCACTCCACAAAGGCAAACTTGACCTGGAGCTGTGTCCAGACATGACAGATTAGCATGGCACACACATCCTGCTTCTAGAGGCTTGCGTTCCAAGCTTAGCATCAGAGAAAATTAGTACCTAGAAAATGAGTAACCAGACTCTTAACTTTTCTGCTCTCCTCACCAAACATGGCTTTGCAGGTTGCAGATGCTCCAACAGCCAGTCAAGGGAAGTAAAGGACCCCTGCTTTGAAACCCTTTTGAAACCCTATGTGGGCACTGATCTCCATTCCCAGACTACAGGAGTGATGAGGGGCAGGAGGGGGCAGGGGTCACAGGCACCCTCAACAATGAGGAAAGCCTCTAAATGAGGCCAGGGTTAGATGTCTGCCCTTACAAGCTGTGTGCACGGAGGACTGGAGAAGGAGCCTGTTCATTGAAAATAGGAAGAAGGCTTTCATTCTAGTCGACTTGTCTGAATGCAGGCTGGGCAGGCTGACTTCCTGAGGATCTTTCCAGCTCAAGGTTTCTGTCATTCAAGGGAATGGCTGACTCACCCTCAAAGTTACGGCATATAGCCAACCACCTCCTCACACGCATCCAGTACATCAATCCCAGTTCTGTGGCCTCCCAGTATATGGCTTTGGATCACTTATTTAACTTCTCTCCAGCCTCCAGTTATCTCATCTGGAAAATCTGGAGCAGGCAATGCCAATATTCCTTCCATATCTAAGTCTTTTGATAGTACTGTTGAACCATTATGGATGAAAGAAGATAAAACAAAAAAGATCACAAGGATTTTGTTTCTGGACTCTTCATCTGCCAAGTCTACAGGACACACCCTTAAGAGCTCTGCCACAGAGAAGGAAAATGACAAAGGAAGGACTAAATGACCAGAGAGACCAAAGTCCCTAGCACATTACCATTTCCAGGCTTAAAGTCATCCAACAACTTACCTGCAACCAAGCCCCCACTCCCCGCCCCGACGTGTAAGTGCTGAGCGCTATTAGAAGTAAAGGGAAGTGGTCCCAGCTCCGAGCGTCAGGGCCCTGAGATGTGCGGTGGTTAAGACATGCCCACCCGCATAAGGTGTGCCAGAGACCCTAAGCCTTCCCACTTTGTGCCTTCTGGGAGTCGGTTCCATCATCCAGAAAATGGGAGAACTGAGTTGATTGTGAACTTGAACGTTTCAAACTGCCCACCCGAGCCTAGGACTACGCATCTCCGTGTAGAACCGGGAGGGGACTGGGAATGATGCTGGGGACAGGGTGGGGGGTGGTCATCTTTAGGGGCCACACCTATGGACTTCTTCAGAGCCCCGAACTGCGGGCTGCAGGCTTGTCCTCGGTCCCCGGCAGGGTGCGCGCCGCGGCGGGGAGGGCTCACCTGATGAAGGTGGTCTTCCCCGTGGAGTACTGGCCCACCAACAGGACCATGGGCTTGTTGTCGAAATCGGCATCCTCCAGGGCCGGCGAGTGGAACTCGTGGAAGCGGTAATGCTCTTCCAGGGGCAGCAGCTTGCTCTTGTAGAGTTTCTTCAGCCCCTCGCTGACCGTCTGGAAGACCTCGGGGTCCTTCCTCCGGCGATCGTCGCTACCCAGCCAGCTGAACATCGCGGCTCCTGGGGAAGGCGCCCGCCGGGGCTCCCGTCTCACCCGAGCGCGGGGCTCAGCCGCACCATGGCCCGGGCGCGCGCCGTCCCTGCGGCTGGACCCAGCCCAGCCCCGGCTTCATCCGGCAGCCGGGCCGCGCGCGCGAGGAAGGGGATCGGGACTGCAGGAGAAAGGCTGCCACCTTAGAAATCAAAGCTGAACCTGCAACGAAACTGCCCAGATACCAGGTCGGGAGCGAGGGTTGGGGGGGGGGTCCCCGATCTCCCCCCCACAGGGCGCGGCTAAAGGATGCTCAGGCTCCGCGCTTGCCCCAGCGCACGGCTCCGCACCGACCGATGCAACCAGCAGCCCCAGGCGCACGTTTAAATGCCAGCCGTGCAGGAAGCCGGCGCGGGCCGGAAGTCCCCGAGTACTGGCAATGCCTGGCCGGCCCCGCGGTCCCGGCAGCGCGAAGCCGAGCAGGGCGCCGCCATGTTTATGGGCAGGTGCTCTGCGGGCGCCACTGGGCGGCCTGGGAAGGGACGCTGGCCACGTCCTGTGGGAAAGCTCTGGCATTTCGGTCCCCGCCCCTGGGGATTTGCTTTAAGAACAGCGCCCTCTCTGCCATGCCTGAGAAGACACCGTTGACCCACTCATCCATTCCCCACAGTGGCATTTCCTGTTCTTTAGCTGTTGAGATCCATTCCCTAGGAACACAGGTATGGTAGTATTGGATAATATAGTCCCCCCTCCCCCCGTGGGGCCTGGAAAGAAAGGTTTAATACCAGGTTATAAAATAACCTAAAATGTTACTAGCTAAACTGACTATTCCCCTTCATTCCCAATAAACAAAGGAAACTGAGTTCCTAGTTGCCCACCTCTGTAGTCCCTGATACTTGTGAGGGAGGCCTCGAATGGGAGGATCACAGTTGCAGGCCAACTTGGCAGAAAAGTCTGGGAGAGATCAGCATGGGTGAAGCTGGATGTGTGGATGTGGTGGCCTGCTTGAAAGAGGAGGATCCTGGTCCAGGTACATGCCTGGGGAAAGAAGGAGATACTATTAAAAAAACAAACACCAAAGCTGAAACAATACAACAGTGAAAGAGGGCTGAAAGTGTGGCTTAGTGGCAGCATCAGGTCCTGAGTTCAAACTCCAACTCCTGCTATTATTGTAAGAACAGGTGATTGAATCCAAAAGTGAGTAGTATTTGAAATCTCCCTTCCAGAGGCTTTAGAGAGGAAGCAAGAACAGTAAGTCAGGAAATCTTCCTGGAAGACTGAGGAAGATGGACAGAAAGCACGGCTGTGAACTGACTCTTCAGTGATGGACTCACTGAGAGGAAAGAAAGCCAGGCCAAGGCAAGGACCTTGCAAAGGCCTGGGGATGTGGAAGACCTTGGGGTGTCTGAGGCAGAATAAACACACTGGCATGCCTACAAAGCCAGATAAGGTCCAAACAAGGGGTTAGAAACCAATGCAGTATTATTAAGATAGTCATTGTGTTAGCAAAATGCTCACCATGTGCAGATGGCTGGACTGGGATCTCTGCACACTGTTCTGTCTAAACTTTATAGCAACTATATCATCTCCGTCAGGTAGGAGAATGGGTGTCATACTGGCTAGGTGTAGGCAAAAGGGGGTTCATAGAGAACTCAAATGCAATGATAAACCAAATCAATTATTAGCACCATTCTAAAAAGTGTGGTGATGTTACTCCTTCCTGCTAGGGCAGAAGGTTCCTAGTGTCCTCCCTTCAGCAGAGAGGAGGCAAGCAGCTAATGGATGGGGAAGGACTGATGATGCTTGTAGCCAGGAAGGGAGGAACTGTAGTAAGAGGCTGGAGGCCAAGAGAAAGGCTAGAAAACTACTGGAAGAAGCAGAGGATAGCAACAATGGAGTGGAGAAGAGGTTTTTGAGGCATAGAACTGATGGATCTTGGTAAGCAATAAAAGAGGAATTTAGGATGAGGTATGGCAAAGGGAACTTACAAATTTTCTCCTGCTGAATAAGTTGGAGAAATTCTTCCACTAATGAGGGAAGTCAGGAAAAGAGCAGATTTAGCTGGCAGACATGTTCAGTGTGTTGCACTTGCTGGGCCCATGGGAACTGCAGGTGGAGTTCTCCTCTGAAGCCTTGGGGGGTCACCAGCGGTAAGTGCCAAATGGAATCTCCTCAGTTACAGCTCAGCTCACCAGACTCCTTCCATCTTTGAACCCCAAAGCTGATCACATCTTTCCGAGATCTCTGAAGCTTGAACTGAGAAACCACAGATTCATACTAAACACTTGATGTTTACCTTAGCACCAACATGGTGCTCTTTGGGGACAAAACAGGTCAGCGGAATCAGGGAGGCAGGCAGACCATTTCAACTAGATTTACAATGTTTTCTTTCTTATTACAATCTCCTCCCCCTCTTCCTCCTCCTCCTCCTCCTCCTCCTCCTCCTCCTCCTCCTCCTCCTCCTCCTCCTCTTCCTCCTCCTCCTCCTCTTCCTCCTCTTCCTTTTCCTCCTCCTCTTGCTCCTTCATCCTTCTCCTTCTCTGATGATTGCTCAAAATTGGCTGTTTTACTGTTTTCACAATTGTAGACAAATGCACACTATTGCTGAGGTTGTGTGTGTGTGTTCTTTTCTAACATATTTTACTATCATATAATGAATCCCTGGTGAACCCATTATCCAGTCCAAGGGCAAGCAAATGTACAGTTTACATTTACATGATGTAAACAGTAATTTACATATCAATTTACATGCCAATTAGTTATATGTGTGATTAATTTGTAATGATTACATATACTTACTCATATATGTAATTAATGTGTTCCTTTCTTATCTAGCCCCCTGCCCTTTCTCTACTCCTGGAGAGGGGCCTCATCCTGAATTTAGTACATATTTACTGCCTTACTTTTAAATTAACTGTATTCTATATATGATATATAATATCATTAATAAGATATACATGATATATAATGTCATCTACATGAAAGTCTGAAGAACATCTTGTTCTGTTTCTGTTTTGAGACTTCATAAAACACACATTGTTTTATGTTCCCTGGAACTCAGCTTCGCTTCAGTCAATGAATTTTGTCATTGGCATTTATGTCTAAGCTTCCTCTGGTTTCCCTAGTCCTCTCTCCTGGCAGATGCCCCTCCCAACCCAGCACATGGCCCCTGTGCTCTGTCCTGAGTGTGTGGCCCAGTCAGCCTTTGTTAGGCAGAGTGCTGTACCCTAACATGTCTCCAAAATCAAGCCTCAGCTCCCTAGTCTCTGCTAAGGAGATGGTGACAGCATATTATCAGGATGAGAGACAATGTACACAGCAAGTGTAATGCAGCTCCTGGTCCACTAAGAGTACTCAATGGGAAATTTAATCAACTCTTTATATTATAATCACGGTCACTTGTATTCATTACATGCTGCTGCCAAGGATCTTAGTTAATAAGCTATTTAATAGGCCACTGAATAAAGCTAATACTTAATAACTTTAATATTTAATAAGCTACTTAATAGGCCGCCTGCACCTAATAAGCTACTGAGTAGCACCCTTCGGTTCATTTGTTTCCTAGCTGAGGATGGTTCATTGGCCCAAAGGAGCACAGTTACAGATAGTGAGATCTGTGGCATTCATCATAGCCCTTTGGGGTGTCACCATGAAACAGGGCCTTTCTCTCCTTTTCTCCTTTCTCTTCTTTTTCTCACTAGGATCAAGGCCAGGGCAGAGGTAAAGAGCGAAGATAGAAACTGCAATGACAACATGGAATTACAGCTTGAGCCTGGAGGGGAGGTTAGAGGAACCAGAAAGTACTGTTAAAGCAGGTCCAACCTTCCACAACCAGGACAATTTCAGGCCTCCCAGCCTGGTCCCCACCTGCCACTGTAACCCAGGGAGCCTCCCTCATACCTGCATGGCCTGTCTTCTCCCACTCAGGTCTCCTGGGCAACCTGTCCTCCATGGTTCTGCCTTTCTTTCCCCAGTCTTCATGCTGCCAGGCACTCATTCACTTCTTCAGGCTCATCTCCACTCCATGACTTCTGTTCTGAAGAGTTGAAGGAGCAGCTCATTGTAGGAGTAAGCTACTCCCTTCTTACCACCTCAGAGCTACCTCTCATGAACCTCTAGGGCTCCATTTACCCCCATTTTATTGTGATTATATGCTGTAACTACCTGCTTCCCAAGTAGATAGTGCATGTCTTCTGCCTGGTACCATATTTTATCCATTTTTGTTGACTTCAGTTGGAGGCAAAGGGATCAGCTAATTCCTACTGTTGGGAATTAGGCAGTTATTGCTTAATGTGCTTTGAACTACTTTAACAGAATACCTTTGGCAGGGGAATTTATAATGGACAGAATTTCATAGGTTCACAGTTCAGGAGATTGGCAAGTTCAGGATCAAGAGGCAGCCCTGTGCCAATGACCCATGCTACTTCAGGCCATGGCAAGAGGACATTGAGGGGCTGAGAGCAAGAGGTAAAATGTCTAGCCTCCAGTGCTCTCTCTCTCTCTCTCTCTCTCTCTCTCTCTCTCTCTCTCTCTCTCTCTCTCTCTCTCTCTCTCTCTCTCTCTCTCTCTCTCTCTTTCTCCCTCGGTTGTGGGTCTTGAACTCTGGGTCTGGGTGCTGTCCTTGAGTTCTTCAGCTCAAGGTGAGTGCTCTACCACTTGAGCTACGGCACACTACTTCCAGCTCTTTTATAATCAGCCTTAATCCATTCATTAGGGTGGAGCCTTCAGGAGCCCAAACACCTGCTACTGTGCACCCACTATTCACCCCTTCACATGGTACATCAAGTTACCAACACACGTTTGGAGAACACATTCACTCCATAGACCTTGTTTAGACCTTTTTATGAGACTAAATTACATGTGTTAGATCAAGATCTGAATGCATTTTCATGTATCTATGGCAAATCCTTAATAAATAGCAATTCACTTCCCCATCAGATGAATATGCACAAGAGAAGGGAAGTTGGGAATAAAAACAAGGTGATGGGGAAATTATACTCAGGAAATGTATGTGGATCAGGTTAAGTCATCATCTGTCCAGTTATCTGGCATTCTCCAGTCACATTATAAGTACCACATCTCCTTGATCTCCTATGTAGCCGCTCTTATAGGCAGAAAGGAGACAGTGTCATCCCCAGGTATAGTAGCAGAGGTTTCTCACCTGAGAAACCCCCACATCAAGGAAGAAAACCCACTCATGCAAAATCATGGGGTGTGTCTGTCTTTGAAATTCCTGCTTGGTGAACTCAGATTTCCTAAGACCTTCAATTCCCAAAGGCAGGACCTTCGTTACGTGAACCTTGGAGAGACAGCTTACCATCACCTCCGTCATTAATCTCTGCTCTTGTGGCACATGCATTTCTAGAGGTGGCATTGTCATTGCATCATAGGTCCTCACAGCCATCTGACAGGAGAGGGAAAGAATGTTCCCTGGGGAAATTTCAAGGCCCCAGAGTCTGAAGGTGTTACCCACACAGCATCCTTTATTGAACGATCTATCATCCTGCCTATATTCCCCTTCAAGCTGTAAAAGACACCATGGGCAGCTTACCAAAAGCTATGGGATTCTAAAAAATAAATTTGCCCTTGAAGCAGCAGCTGTGAGAGGAATGGGCAGATGGTTAGTGCCAGACAATGTCAGAGGGAGGCGACCACTGAATCCTCCCTAGACAAGAGCACCATGTGTGGATCTGAGCACAAGTCTTCTTGATCAAAGCAAACCAAGCTCTCCATTCCCAGAATGAGTATCTCAGTCGGCCCTCACAACTAGATCTTGATTGTGAGAGAAACATCAAAAGCACGAATAGCTGAAGCTGAAGGACCAGAAGCCAGTATGAAATTTCTGAGCATCCTTGCTGGGTGGTAATTGCATGTGTCTGTCCCCCACTAGAAGGAGCTAGTAGGCGCTCCTAGGGAAGGAAAACTCATCTAAAGCTGGGCATCTAGCCAATGCAGCCACCCAAATTTGATTCATTATTAATGGGGCTCTTGTTAAGCAAACAGGAAGACTGGAAATGTGAATTGCCTGTTGTTAGCCAATGATTACAATAACAGTGCCATGACCATCATAAAAATATATATAAGAACAGAGAATCTGATCAAGGCAGAAGATAAGAGGATGGATTATTTACAAAGAAAACAAGGTGGCACTTGCAATCCTTCCCACTGGCCTTCGTGTATTTTCCTCAGCAGCCACCTTTGCTTTTTCTCTGAGTCAAAGTTGCACTTAGTTTTGCTTTGTTTCATTTGTATTCTGCTCTGTGTGTGTGTGTGTGTGTGTGTGTGTGTGTGTGTGTGTGTGTGTGTGTGTGTGTGTGTGTGTGTGTGTGTGTGTGTGTTAGAGCTAGGGCTTTAACACAGGGCTTTGGCGTTGTTCCTTAACTTTTTTGCTAAGGGTAATACTCTATCACTTAAGCTATGCCTTCACTTCTGGCTTTTTGCTGGTTAATTGGAGATAAAGGTCTCTTGGCTTTGTCTGCTAGGCTTGGCTTTGAACCACAATCCTCAGATCCCAGCCTCCTGAGTAGCTAGGATTACAAGTGTGAGCCACGGGTGCCCAGCTTGCTTTTACTGTTTATGATTTTTTGTGTTGTTACATCAAACTTAATTTCCCTGCTCAGAAATTGAGGAAGTTATTTTTTCCTGTTTTTTTTTTTCGTTGTAATTTGTGGCTTAAGACTTTTAGATTTGGCTTTTATGTTAATATATTTTTGCATAAAGTTGTGAATTGACAATCTTTTGAAAAAGTATTTCTAGAATTATTTTTAGTACCATAGATTGAACTCATGGCACTCTACTACTTGAGCCACATCCTCAGTCCTTGTTTTTATTTTGTTTTTGAGATGGAGTCTTGCATCATTCATCAGGTTTGCCTCAAACTTGAAATCCTCTGGGCTCTGCCACTAGAGTAGCTGAGATCAAGGCATGGTGCCATTACACCCAACTTCCATATTCTTTATCCAGTTTCTCTTGTCAGATCGTCTTAAAGATAAAATATTATAAGTTATTATATAAGAGTTGTCTCTTTAGAGTTGACTACTTCAGAGTTTTTTTTTTTGTTTCAGTGAGCTCTTTTCTAATTTTAGTAACACACTTTTTAAATTACTGTAACTTTATAATACTGTAGCGCTATTACAAGCCACTCTTCCTAATGGCTATGTTTAAATTTTTTCTCAAGCTCACTTTCTTCCTGTTGTCTTCCTATTCATTCTTCTATCTCAGCTTTTCATTTTTCTAATTAAAAAGTAATTATGAAAATTTGTGGTAATTTTGCTTCATTCTGTTTTCTATGCACATATATCTACTTACCATCTGTCCTTTTCTCCCAACCGGCTTCATGCCATGGATATTTTCACATATCATGGAAAAATATTCAAACAATTAAGTTGGAATGAATGCTAATATTCAACTACGGAAATTCCTTGATTTAATTAACCATATGAAATGGTACACATATAAATCACCTGCAAAATTATTCCCAAGAATAATTTAAAAAAAACTCTCTCCTTTAAAGAGTTATATATACAGACTCTGGGATTACCATTGGAAGATGAACATTTTTGTACATAAATTTTCATACAAGGTTTTACTTGCTAGTAGATACTTTATAAATGAAATCACTGGGAACCTTGTTCATGCTTTTGATATTTACCACCAAATTACTTTTGAAATAAATATAACAATTTATAGCCTTACCACAATCATATGAGAGTTTCTAGGATGTCCCTGCCCAGCACTGTTTTAGTTAAAAAATTATTTTTGCCTGGGCACAGTGGTATGCATTTGTAACCCCAGAACTCAGGAAGTGGAGGAAGAGGAGGATCAAGGGTTTCAGAAAAGCCTGAGTAACAAAGTAAGAGCTAGTCTCAAAAAATCCAGAGCTGGGGCCCAGTGTTAGAGAGCTTGCTTTATATGCTTAAGACCCTGGTTTTGATCCCTAATACTACTAAAAAGATTTTTAAAAATAAATATAATAAATATAAACAAATATAAAAATACAAATGTGTATATATGTGTGTATAAATATGTGTGCATATATGGTTTACTTTTCTCTCATAAACATTTTGTTTCACTTCATAACCAGAAAACTCTTATTTAAAATACTCACCATTGTGGGAAATTTATAATATTCATTTGTCTATTAGTCATTAATGTATTTCTCCTGACTGTCTCCTTCTTACCTATTATTTTCTAAATGTATTTACTGTTCATCTTAGTGTCTTGCAGAACTTTTTATATTTACAGTAGTGACACTAATCATTCATCTGCATCTAATTAGGTTAATTATAAATAAATTTTGCCAATTATTTTCTCTTTGTCTCTTCTCACCTCTTCAAAACAAGATCATTAGAACGTTTTAATCAGAATCTCATTAGAACTATAAATGAACTGTAGGAGTAGTGTCATCTTTAACCCTTAATCTTTCTACCCAGAAATATGGTGAAACTCTATTTTTAATTTTTATTTTGCTGATCACAAGGCTTGAACTCTGGGCCTGGGCACTCTTCTTGAGTTCCTTTTGCTCAAGACTAGCACTCTATCACTTGAGCCACAGCTTCACTTTTGGCTTTTTCTGTGATTAGTTGGAGGAAATAATAGTCTCATGAACTTTCCTGCCCCGAATGGCTTTGAACTGCCATCCTCAGATCTCAGCTTCTGAGTAGCTAGGATTACAGGTATGAGCCACTGACATCTAGAAAACTCTATTTTTAATACTTTTTTTTTTTGGTGCCAACACTAGTGGCTCATGCTTGTAATTGTAGCTACTTAGGAGGCTGAGATCTGAGGATGAGAGTTTGAAGCCATCCTGGGCAGGAAAGTCCCTGAGACTTTTATCTCTAACTACAGAAAGCTGGAAATGGCTCAAGTGTTATATAATGCTATCCTTGAGCAAAACCCCCTCAAAGACAGTGCTCAGGCCCTGAGTTCAAGCCCTATGACTGGCAAAAAGTTTTATCTCTTTATAGATCTCAAATATATAAAGCACATTTTCTTTAAGACAATTCCCAATTATTTCTCATTTTTGTATTGTATTTTACTAGGAACTCTTTCTGTCATGATAACTCCTATTTATTATTATATAGAAAACTACCATTAATTTAAAGACTGTTGATCTTATTTTGTTTATTACTTGATACTTTAATAATTTTTAGTTCGCCCTTAAAATTTCTAGTTATACAAGGAGCATCAATTAATGTTCTTTCTCTTTATTCTATTTTGGCTTATAATGTATATTTCATCTTTTGGTCAGAATTTTCAGATATTATAATTTAATAAGGGAAATTAAGTATTAAAAGTAAAAAGAGAATGAAAATAAATAAAAGAAGAACTTGTTTTGTTCCAGATTTTAATGCTATTCTGATGCTCCTCTGGATTCTTCCAACATACATTTGCCTGGAAGTTGTGATCTCTTCCAGTGCTTAGTTATTTTATTTATTTTTTGTCTATTTTGTAAAGCTATAAAGCTGGGAACAAGTGGCTCACACCTGAAGTCTTAGCTACTTAGGAGGCTGAAATCTGAGGATCATGATTTGAAGCCAACCTGGACAGGAAAGTCTGTGAGACTGTTATCTCTAAGTAACAAGAAGCTGGAAATGGAGCTATGGTTCAAGTGGTAGAGTATTAGCCTTGAGCAAAAGAGCTCAGGAACAGTGCCCAGCCCCCAAGTTCAAGTCCCAGGATTGGCGCGGGCACACACACACACACACACACACACACACACACACACACACACACACACACACACACACACACACACACACACACACACACATGGTATGTGTGTATATGAACAGAGCATGTGGCTTGTAGAGTCTTCTCAAATCTAGCAAATATACACATTTGTATATATGTGTATATATATATATATATATATATATATATATATATATACTATATACTATATACTTAACATATATGTTCTTTCTTGGAAGACTGGCAGCATAATTAATAGAACCTGGTCTATTGGTGGACAGGAGGGTGGAGGCATGACCTTCTGAGAACCTCTAAGTAACAAAATTACAGAACTTAAATCTTACCAGTTCTTTCTTGATGGGACAAATTCACATGTTCATGAGACTTGAGATTTGACCACAGGATGCATCTGTGGTCCCAGCTACAAGGGAGGATCAGTATCTGAGGCTGGCCTAGGCAACCAGATCCTATCTGAAAAATGTTCTAAAGACAAAAGAATTGTGTCAATCATAGTATAAGGAAATTTATTCATCTTGTTTATAATTGTATTAAAACATCATATTTAGTTTCTAAGACTCTCCACCTTGCCTACTGTTACATGAGTTAGTATAACTGTAATTTTGTGATTTCATTTTTAAAATGTGTATCAATTCAGGTTTTCCCATTTCTAAGTCAATATTGTTTCCATAACTCAAGTGGTAGAGTCCCTGCTTAGCAAGCTCAAGGTCCCGAGTTCAAACCTCAGTACCTTAAAAAAATAAAAAATAAAGATGAGATTTACTGGCAGCGAATTCAATGAGCATCAGCACTGAGATGCAACTGCCAAAGTGATTATGAGGTTCTGTCTACACGATCACAAATGTAGGAAATAACCATCAATGTTGTCAGAGAGCCAGCCTCATACAGGCATTACCAAGGGACTCTCATGATTTTGTCCATACAACAGTTCTATTTGCCATCATCCTCTCAGATGAAGAAACGAGAGCTTACAACCAAGCAGGAGAGGAGCCTGTTTGCCTTAGCTGACGGGAGGTTCTGGATGTGGTCTGCTGTGGCATGTTTGATAGTCACTCAAATGTGTAGCAAACTTTAGAGATCTAAGAATTCAACAGGGCTATTTGAAGGGGTGTCACACAGGAGGACAAAAACTGGATGATTGGTGAGTGATCCAAAAACAATCCATCTCCTATTGTGGCATTGCCCACTAGCTGGATTTCAAGGGATGTCTGCATGCTGATAGCCTTGAACGTTCCCCAACTTCTGTTTCCTTTATTGTATTCATCAGCCTGGGATTCTGTAACAGATTGGGTAGTTCATAAGCAGAAGTTGATCTTTTTTTTTTTTTTGGCAGTGTGGAACTTGAACTCTGGGCCTGGGTACTGTCCCTCAGCTCTTTAGCTCAAGGCAAGCGCTCTACCACTTGAGCTACAGCGCCACTTCTGGTTTTCTAGTGGTTTTTTGGAGATAAGAGTTTCACGGACTTTCCTGCCTGGGATGGCTTTGAACGGAGATCCTCAGATCTCAGCCTCCTGAGTAGCTAGGATTACAGGAGTGAGCCACAGGCACCTGGCTTAGAAGTTGATCTTTTACAACCCCAGAGGCTGAAGATCTGGGCACCAGTGCAGCATGTTTGGGTAAGGGCTCTCTTTGTGGTTGCAGACTGGCAACATTTAGCCTCCTATGGTAGTAGAAAGTTGTCTGGAAAGTTCTCAGAAGTCCATTTTATAAGGACACTAGTCTTATTTATAATGGCTTCCTCCACCCTCTCCATCTATTCATCTCCCAAAGACCTCACCTGCTAAATACCACCACATTGGTAGAATGTAAGATTTATTTGGATGATCAAATATGAAGCTTTCTGTCTGTAGCACCTTTAATCTCAGATTTGATGCCTTCACTTAAAGGTCCTGTTGGAAAAATCATACTACTTTTATTTCCCAGGAGTTAAAAATCCCCCTCCCCAAACACTCAGTAAGCACCAAATCCATCATTAAGGACTAATCACTTTATCATTTTAATAAAATGTGTGCAGTGTTTATTACAAACTAGCTCCTGAGTTAGATGTTTGATATGTATTATGAAATGAGTGACTGATTTTTTTCCCATGAATCATACCAAGTGCTTTTGGTTCCCATTTTGTAGATGGTAACTCTGGGACTATTAGAGGAGAGGTTGTGGCATGAGGCTGTCCAATCGACAAGGACACTGTGAGGGATCCAAGTCCAGGTTTACTAATGGTGAGCTCTCACTGGGGCAGATTTCAATGTTAAGCACCTTGTGTGGGAGTAACTTGGCAAAGTACTATTTTCAAACCTGCTTCCTTCATTCCTGAAAGCCCCCAGACCTCAAGGACTTGTCAGAGAATATGATTTTCTGTTAAAGGCATGTTTGATCTTTTTTTTTTTAATATTATTTTATTTTATTTGAGAACATACTGTACAGAGGGGCTACAATTACATGGGCAGGATAATGCATACATTTCTTACCAAGCATTGCAGCCTCCTCCTTTGTTTACCCTTCACCTCCCTTCCCAGCCTCCCCCCTCCCCCCACCCAATTATACCCCCCTCCCCCCCCACACCGACATTGTAAAGCTGGTTTTGACATGACATTTTGTACTTCTCATTGTTGCAACAGGTCCACCTGAATCCTTAAACGACTTGTTTGTCCCCATCTCCTCCACATGTTATACTGACATCAAATATAGTGAAAGTGGGGGTTACATTGTGGGGGAGGGACATACAAAGCAACAAAGAAATAATCTTATAAATGCGTTAGAAACACATGCATGAAAGAAACGAAAACATTAAAATACATATTTAAGGGTTCATTTTCCTAACATCACATTATCTGACCTTTTCCGCTTGACTCATACCTATACTAGATATTGCAAATAAGGGAAACCATGGGACCTATGCTTCTTTGGGCCTGGCTTACTTCACTTAATATAATTTTTTCCAAACCTTTCCATTTCCTAACAAATGGGGAAATGTCATTCTTTCTGATGGAGGCATAGAATTCCATTGTGTATATATACCCATGTTTGATCTTTTATGCTTTGAAAGGCTCAATCTTTTCCATGAAACTTTAGGAAGAAAACACCTCACCATAAATCCCTGTTATGTTCCTGTTGAAAATTTGAAATCACACCGTTGCTTCAAACATCTGATCATTTTCTGGATATAGAGAAGTCTTTTACATTCAAAGACAAGCTTTTAGATAGCCATTTGACATAGTGGTTCAGGTGAAGACTTTCTTTGGCTGACAGACCCACGTTATATGTGGCAAGGGGCTCATCAATCAGTCTACATCCTGGCATCTGGACTGAACTCATCACAGTGGCTAGAAGGCTGTGAACTTCAGAACTCCCTGAACCTCCTTCCTTGTCTCTTCTGAGCATCAGGCACAGTGTCTGCTCACTCCTTCACCCTTGAAATTCTTCATGGGTTTATGAATGGGGCTTCTTTCCTAACTGAACCTCCACTGGCAGGAAGCAAATCCTGCCTCCACCTACCAAGGCAAAACGAACTTGGTCTCTATCCATTGCAACCAATTTTCCCTGTCATGAGCACCATAATGGCAAATCAACTTTCTGCCAGGAAAGATAGGCCAGGTTACAAGTCAAAAAGGAAATAAGAAATAATAAATGAACAAAAGAAGATAGGAAAACAGAAGCAAAACTGTGTGTGTGTGTGTAACTTAGGGCCTTATGACTTGCTAGTGAAGTGCTCTACCACTTAAGCCACACCTTTTTTTTGCTTCAGTTTATTTTTTATAAAGGTCTTATATGCTAGCCTTAAGCCCAAGTACTCCTTTCTCTACCTTCCATGTAGCTGGTATTATAGGCATGAGCCAGAGTCCACCCAAAATTTAGAGGCCCAATCTAGCTCATGACTGTGTAAGAACATAAATCCATTTTAGATATTTTGTATGACATTGAGGGTTTGTTCTTTCTAATTTCTTATAATGAAGTGGAGAATACACTCCACTCAGGGCTCTCTGTCTAGTACTGTTTGCTGTAAGACAGATGTCAGACATACCTTTCTCATCTCTCTAGGAATCTAGCCATGCTCTTTATCCAGGCCACCACAGCTGATTTAGATCCTATCTGGTGTTGTCTTCCTGTCTACCCCAACCTTCCCCTTAGTGTATTTCTTCATCTTCTTGCCCTCATCTTCCTCAGATGATCTTGCTCCTTGTTTGGTGTTTTCATCTGCCTCTTTGCCTGCCTTGCCTCCTTCAGTGTTCTCATTGCTGGCCTGGCCACCCTTCTTGTGTAAGGTGTACTGACTCAATTTAAGTTCACTCTGATTATAGATGTCCTGGACATACTAATTAGCTCCTTGATAATTTAGGAACAATGTCCATTCCTTCTCCTGACCCCCATTGAGAAAATAGTTCACCTGTTTTTATTTCCAAACCTCACAAATAATTTCTTTCTTTCTTTCTTTTTTGTTGATCGTGGGGCTTGAACTCTGGGTCTGGGCGCTGTCCCTCAGCTCTTCAGCTCAAGGCTAGCAGTCTACCACTTGAGCCACAGCGCCACTTCCCACAAATAATTTCTTCCTATGGCATTCTGAAATATTTTGACTGTGTTGGAATTAATAACTTCAGAACCTTGGAGATGACTTTTAATTTATGAGCTAGCCCACAAAGCCTCTTTTTATTACCTTGGTTTTTGGATAGATTTCTAATGCTTGAAAGGTATATAAGGAACCATCTATTTTTCTTTTCATTCTTCTGAATTTATTATTATCCTTTTTCTTACTCATAAATCAAAGCCCTTTTCTTTTCCTTGTTGGATTTGGGATTTAAGAACGTATAACCAAGTGAGCCCAAATCAAGAGAAGAAAAAAAAAACATCAAAGAGCTATACAAGCTGTCAGTTGATTTTATAATGTTTGGATGCTATGCAATTCACCAGCCTAAGTCTTGTACAACAACCCTTGCAGAACAATGATGTCCCATGATTTTCTTGTTTTATTTTTATTGCTGCAAAAAGTGGGAGAGGGGAATGGATGCTTGTACTTACCCATAAGTATGTCAGTAGTTTTGCCCATTTACAATTGTATTGAACAAATGCAGTTTTACTTGATTTTTACATATGAGTTTAATAAATAACCAGTGTGAGCAAGAATGAGTACTCTTGAGCAGTTATTATTTTCTACATTGGATTCCATCATTTATTCCTCAACTGGACCTTTTCAAAAAAAAATCTCACTTCACTCTTCAAAATTCCAACAATAGGGTGTTGACTTGGATAAGGAGTTTTCTGGGTTTTTTTTTTTTTTTCAAAGCAGATTTGTGGTAAGGATTGGGACTTGTGAACTTCACACACATTTTTGAGAACTGGTTCATCAGATTGCTTCCCAGTGCCACAAAAGAATGAGGATTTGGACTGGAGGAACAGGAAGGAAATATGTTGGAGCACATACTTTTATTGGTGGGAAGCAGCTTATTCAGGATACTAGAACTTTCTTAGAGGAGAAGACCAGGCACAGGAAATCAGAGGTTAGAGGGTACTACAGATTTCACCTCCTTTTTTTTTTTTGCTCAATGGTGGTTCCAAACAGAGTCATAACATCTGGTGTCATCTTCTAAGCTCAACAGGGCAAGGGTATTTTTGACTTCCTAGAATTAGTGGACCCTTTGAGCACCAGCCATTGACCATAGTATGATGTTCCAGCCATTGCACTCTTAGAGGGGCTCCCTGCTCTTCACTCCATAGTAAAAAGTGAGGCACTCTATTAGTGTAAGCCCAGCTACTGGACTGTGTCTTCCTATGGGTAGAAATTCGGTCTTACTCTTCCTTCCTGTATCCCTTCCATCTAGGCCTGGGAAGTCACTCAATAAAGCCTTGTTTAAGCAAATTGAATCTACACCTTTCCAAATTCCCTTGTAAATCTCTCTCCTGACCATCAAAACAATCAATAGGAAAAGAATAAAATTGATTTAACTATTAGTGGAATAATTGGTTGGGTGATAAATCACTTTACCTCTACAGTAACCACTAAGCTGATTTTTAACACATAGATTGGTTTTGCCATTTTTTTAAAAGTTGTGTAAATGTAATCATGGTTTCTATGTCTGGATTTCGTCACTCAGTATTGTGTTTGTGACTCCCACTGGCCCTCAGCCTGTAGTTCTCGTTTGTTCATTCTCAGTGATACATGTTGTTATTCTCTTATATGGGTGTACCTCAATATGATTTACCCACAATCATGGGCATTGGAGTGGATTTCAGTTGGGATCTATTTTGAGTACTTATGTTATGAGTATTCCACATCTCTTTTGTGCAAAAAAAATCTAAGCATTTGTCAGGCAATACTCAGGAATAGAATTATTGTGTCACAGAGTGTTATATATATGATTCGCTTTAATATTTGCTGGCAGTCTCTTTTCCTAAGAAATGTTTCTGGTGCATGTAAGTCTTCCAGTTTTAAGATTTCTAGCTGCATCACTAGAAATTTGGAGAAACACAATCCCAGGTTAGGAAGAAAGGCATAGAGTTAGCCCATGAGTGAGTTTCAGAGAAATAGAGATAGTAGACTCCTCTTCAGTTCACAAGCTTAAGCTGGGGACATGTCAGATTCAGGATGTTTTCCTCATGGTGGCTCCTTTGTTTGCCGATTGTGGGGCCTGAACTCTGGGCCTGGGTACTATCCCTCAGCTCTTCAGAGCTCAAGGCTAGCGCTCTACCACTTGAGCCACAGTGCCACTTCTGGCTTTTTCTGCTTATATGGTGCTGAGGAATCGAACCCAGGATCTCATGCATGCAAGGCAAACACTCTACCACTGAGCCACCTTCCCAGCCCCAATGGTGGCTCCTTTTATATCAGACCCCCAACCATTAAAGAAACTCACAAGTCCCTTCAGTATCTTTGCTGAGGTAAAAATAATCTGAGTGGTAGTGAGGTGACTTTGAAGAGAAGATAAGTAATCAGAGGAGGTTTTGAGGGAGATGGGAAATTGTGCTGAGCCTTGAAGGATGAGTGTGATACAGACAGAGGAGTCAATTCTTTCTTGTCCAGATGTGTTTTCTGTCCAAATGTTTTAGCAAAGTAGAAGGGATGGGTATGTTTGAGCTGTTTACACCAACAACCTGGCTAAATGGACTATAGGCCATGAAATGCTGCGGTTCTGAGGACAATGATGTAAAAGGCCAATCAGGTGGAAGATGATGGATTAGGACGATGAATCTGGTTAAGGTGGGAAGAAAAGTGACCTGAGTCTGAGCACTTACTGGAGCTCAAATACTGTGACTCATTTAAGGTGTGAATACTCTAGGAAGACGTAAGTGGGACAAATTTACATCTGTATTTAAGATTACTCTTTTCTATCCAAATGTGTTTTCAAATTATTCAGAAGGGTGAAAAACAAAGGGTTGCTGCTTATGGTTAGGGAGGCGATAGAAGATGGAGAGCAGTAAAGGACTGTGGATTCTAGACTGTCATATCAAGAGAGAAAAGTGTCAGACATGAGCAGGTTGGCAGGAAATAGACATCCCCTGAAGAGATGCCTAGGTGGGTTGAGGAGGCAGAGATCTCCTGAAAGGAGCTGCAAGGGAGGGGAGGAGCCTTTTCTCTGGGGGGGGGTGGCCACAGTGTGGTGAGTGGCCACCAATTCCTTCTAGCCTGTTATTTTGCCCTGCCACAAATGATGTCAGAGTCTGGTTCCTCACAGGCTGAATAGATGTTTCTATGTGCTGAGAGCTGCCTCTATCATCTGATACTTCAAGGTGCACACCACATTCCGAGTGTCTGGAGGTGTGGTTTGGGTGAGTGTAGGGTCAGAGGTTAGATGGGGCCCTTGAGTGTGGCAGGAAGCTCCAGCATGAATTCTCAATCAGCCCCTGGGAACTCACTTCCAACGCAATCACCAGTGAAAAGGTTTCCTGCCCCCTCTGGGTTTTTTCAACTCACAACATGCATGTTCCCTTTGGAGAATCCTTTATGACTGACTGTGGTTTTATTTCCTCAGGTTCTTTGCCCTGGATTCCTTATTTCCCCCAAACAGCCCCAGGGTAAGCTCAGATGGTGAAGGAGGCTCTCACTTGCCATCAGTTCTCAGAGATGTGGTTAGAACACCAGAAAAGCAGGCAATGTGATGAATAGTTCAAAAAATGCTTTCAATTTCTTCATTTCACTTCAGCTTCACAATAGGAGGGGAAGGAGGAGGTAAGCTTTATTTCTCTTTGAATTTTATAAATGAGGAAACCTCCAGGAATTTAATCAGTCAACTAGTCAACAATCATTTATCCAGCATGCCCATGCTGGCCCCCATGTACTCAGAAAGAAAATGATACTATAGTTTTTCTTCAAGTGCTTAGATCAAGTCACATTCTTCACTGTTTCCTGAAAGGCAAATGTCTGCTCTAATCAATGAAAAATTGAACTTGGGGTCTTCTGTTAGAAACTCAATCTAAATGCAGTACAGATGCCTAAATAGGAAAAATAATTAAAGGCTTTCAAATCATTGATTTTTGTTCTATCGTTTCCCAGGGTATGACCAGGTCTTGACATGCACATAAAAATGTGGATTTTCCTGTTCATAACAAGTAACCACAGAGCTACCTGAAAACAACCCATGGATGAGCTATGTCATCACAGCTGAAAAATGCATTAGAACCAAACCTTACTAAGAGAAATAGCAAGGCCATATCTTCAAGTGTTTTGTGAATGTTTAAAGTCTATAAAAAGTCATGGAATGTATAAGAGATTTCTGTTTCATTAAGATAAAGTCAATGATGAAATTCAATGAATTTTTTCTTTTAGTTTATCCTGTGCATTCCTGCTTAATGCTTACTCCTGTGCCTCGTGCTATACCACAGCAATTTTCCCACTGCTTTAGAGGAGGGCTCATTAGACTTTGCAATAAGAAGTACTTTAAACTTCTGGGCCAGAAGATCTATGTGACATCAACAGAATATTGCTTTGGTAATGCAAATGCAGCCACAGACAATATTAAATGAGTATTTTTATGTAGTCATGTTTCAATACAACTTTACTTATTAGAATCAGTGGTGGGCCAGAATCGATCCACAGACTGCAGTTTGTCAACTCTTAAAGACTTTAGAGTCTTTTCAAGTCCCTTGGCTCCGTAAGTTCTGAGAACAGGCGCCATAGGCATTGTCCCTTATTATTGGGGAAGAAACCAGATCTGAGGGGGTCAGAACGAGAGGTAGAAGCCACCTCCTGGTTTTTCCAATCCCAAGTCTGGCATGTGCAGTGCTTATTACATAAAAGAAGCCCAGCCAGGAAAAGCCTATGGTTAGTCTTCTTTGGTTCTGACTGTCAGGAGTATGGAAGGGACGAATTGATGGCTTTTATCAACAGAGAAGTTTTTGATCATGCAGACAGAGCCATTGTGCAAGGAGCCCAGGTTTCCATTCCAGTTTCACTTCAGAAAACACAGCATGTTGAGGCAAGATGCCAGACTCCCCTGAAAGTCCATTATCCCTCGAAGGATTTTATGGGTTCAGGGTATCTGGGAGGAAGGACACATGTGGTACTTCTTTTCTTGCCTTTCTAGAGACCTGGCTCTACCCTTGAAGGCGAATCAAGCTACTGCATGTGTCCAGCCCAAACACAGTATCTAGCTCAGGGAAGGTGTTCAGTAAATTTCTAAATGAACCAATGACCTTCTGAGAAGGCACTCAAGACATGGAATGGACTAGTATCTTTTTTGTATTCTGTTTCTATTAGGGTTTAGGGGCTTACTTTTCTTGACTTTAAAATGGAGCCCTCACAATTCTCACAAGATCAGAGGTGGTTGAGGAAGCAGCTACTACAAATGGAAGTCAAGAGTTGGGCAGATGCCTTTATTTCAAATGAAATAAAGGCCTGTGATGCTTGTGAGACAGGAATGAGACCAATCATTTCATTTTCCTATACTAGCCAAAATATTCTATTTGAATCAACTTTATTGAGTATGGTTGTGTATAATACAATATACTTTTATATAGATTGTGTGTGGTGCACTATACCTCAATGTGTTCTTCAGTATATTATGCATGATTTGTCAAGCTTTGACATAGGTGTATACCTGTGTAACCACACCACCACCCATATAAAGCATTCCACAACTCTGGAAATTTCCTTGTATTCTGCCAGTCAGTTCTCCATTCTGGCCTCAGGTCATCTCTGACCTGCTTTTTCTGTATTGTCTTTTATTAAACACTTTTTCCTTCATGATGAAAATAATACATACTAACTATAAGGTACAAAAATTTAGACAATCATAACAAAGAAAGACAAAACCTTGGAAAGTCACATTATCCAGAAATAGTCAATATTGTTATTTAAATTTATCTTGTTGTCTCTCTATCTCTGTCTCTCTTTCAACCCCTCCTCTCCACCTTCCCACCCCCCAATAGTGGCAGGATTGCAATCTAGCCACAGCTCCATGGGAATTGCTTATGTGTCTGAACTCATGATTTGCTCACAGAACTCCTGACTGATTTCTAGGTCTTGAATAAAGACATAGTTCTCAATAACAGAATCCTGGGTTATTATTAAGACTAGATCTTTTGTTCCCCATTATGTTTTCTAGTTAGTTGTTTCTGTTATAAAAGAATACTACTGGGGTTTTTCATAGTCACTTTACCTTGTATTCTCATTGACCTCCTTAAATTCTGTTATTTCCTGTAGTTTTTATTCCACTTTCTTAAATAGTAGATTCTACTATCATAGATTCTATATGTGGAAGACTTACTTTTGTAATAGTCATTTCATTTTTTGCTGTCTGATTTTATGCTTATTTACTTATTTTGTCTCATTGAGTTGGCTAAGATTCACAAGTAAGTAAGGATGGTAATAATTGGTGTTCTCATCTTTAAAAAATATTTTTATCTTTCCTCAGAAAGTATTGCCCTATATTTTTTAGTGAGGACATTTTTAGGTTAAAGAAATTAAATTATATTTCTAATTTAGTCACAGGAAAATAATTAGAAATATAGTCAAAGACATAGTTAAAAATGTAGTAACTCTGGCATATTGGAAACATGAAAATCTAGAAATAGTTTATTTTAAAAGTTTTGGATGATAAACATTGCAATAATTAAATATGCTTTTGTATATTAAATTTATTGACATAGGAAAGTGTTTATCAGATATGATCAAGTGCAAAGAAGTAAAAAATATATTGTATAACATTATCCTATTTGCATATAATTACATGTGTTGGCTATGATTATCTCCATGAATAGAAATAGGAGTGTTTTTTCTTTCTTTTCCTCCCAACATTCGTACAATAAATATTTGCCATTTAGAAATATACCCAACTCATAGCCACATGACAAGTCATTTTCATGTTTTTATAGTCATTAGGACAAATATATAATGACTTGTAATTTAGCTAAACTTTTAATAGCAGGGATATATTTATCTCTGTCCAGAGATCAACCCATCTTTCCAAATGTGTTGAAACACTACCATCAGTAAATCCTCCAAGGAGTGTCAGCAAAGGCTGTGGGTAGTCTCTAAATTCATGGAAAGAGTTTGGAAACTGCTTTGCAAACACACACAGTTTTCAAACACATAGGGAAACCAGGCTGTGCTATCTCAAACCAGTGGTGTGCTGGTAATGTTTAACAACTAACCAACTTCTCTCTCCTCTCTCTCAAGAAAAGTAAGAATCAGGTTATTGGAATCACTGGAAGAAGAACCTATGGTAGGCTTGCAGTCAATGTCATTGTGTGGCTGGTACAAAAGAGAGGGTAAGTTTTTAGAAACTTTTATAGACATTGTCCACAAAATCTTATTCCTGTTGAATGTGAGATTTTTTTTTAAAGAGAGGCCTCATTTTGTATATCATCTAAAATTTCATTTTGTGTTAATTGACTTTCACTGTCTGTGACAAATTAGAAAGAAAAGAAAACAGGTCTTCCAGTAATAACTTGAAGACAGCAAGGTGTCCCATGGGGTAGATAATGGGTCAGTCTATGTGAGGAACTCAGTGACGGCAACATACTCAAGGGAAGCTTCCTGTAGGAGGTGCTCAGGTTGGCCTTTAGAGGATGGGTAAGATGTTAACATACTGAGAGGCTTTCAGATAACTCCTCCATCTGTGAAGGGGTATTCATGCTTGGTGTAGATATGCTGTCTGCTTTTACCACATATCCAGTTCACCCCAAGCTCTACACTAGGTACCATAGGCAAACATTGGCATTTAGGGCTGAATGATGTCATGGGAGTTAGGGATCCTTGTTCTGCTTCCAACACAGTCTCCCTGTGCAGTACCAAGAGGCTTGTTGTTCTTCCCACTAGCCAGTAAGAACCATGAAGGGAGGGCTGTTCACCAGAAGGTGAATGGCACATAGTTCAAGCCTGGCAAATGGTGTGCCCCCAACAAAATTTTTAGCAAACAAATGAATTGGGTGAATTTTCATCTCACCACCTGAAAAAGGAAGCAATCAAATAAAATTGGTGGTTTTCAAATCATGAATTGTAAAAGCTTACTGAAGGGCATTGTGATCCAATAGGCAAAAATCAAGCCTCCATTCCATAGTCTCTGTCGGATTTCATTTGATGAAAGAATTTGAAAAATTCCACATTACCTGACTTCTAACTTGGATTCTTTTTGTTCTAAGTGGGTAAGAATGTAAACAATAGAGACCCTATAATCATTGGCTTGAGCAGTCTCAAAAGCATTAACATAGATACAGGAACTCTAAGGATAATGGAACAGAGAGGCTATTGGGCAGAAGTATAAAACAATGCTCTTGGATAGATTTTTGAAGAAGTCCCCTCTGCCCCTAAAAATGAATGTGTAGTTTGTTATATCCTTTTATGTCCATTGAGAAAGCTATGGATATATGTGTTATAGACAGATATCCAGAGTGGAAGGAAAGAACACCATAGCAAAGTCTAGCCATGGCAGAGGCTTTAAGTTAGGAAATGTTTGGTGCTTATGTATTAAGAAGTCAGAGACAAAGGGACCTAAGGCTAATTAATTTGTTCAAAACAGTCATTACAATGTAGGCTTATAGCATGTGGCCTTTTCCCCAATGGTTCCCAAACAGATGCTCTGGCTCAGTCATGGCATCTGCTCTCCAACAAAGAGAAAGGTAGGGGAGTCAATCTGTTGCTAGCTGAGCCTTTCTCTTTATTGGGAAAGTCAGTTTTCCAAAAGCTCTAACTAGTGAACTTCTATCTTCATTGGCCAGAACCATAGTGTGCGGCCAAACATGGCCTGCAAAAGGCCCAGGAACTCAAGTTTTCAGGCTGGATGGTCAACAATGGGATTGTGTTATTAAGGAAAAGGAGAAACTAGGCAGCCTACTACTTGCCATGATGTATTTTTCTTTTATATTGCCAAAATGTCTCCAAGGAGAGAGTTCGTTTGGAAGAGGATAAAGAAGATTTTGCAGGGGAAAATGTGAAGGATACTGAAGCAGGACATGTATGCAGCTAGGAGGCAGGCACCAACAGAAAACAGCCATTGCTGCCCTGCCGTAGCAGGTGCACAGACCCCGAGAGCACAGGGCTGAGCTTTAGCTTCCTGCTTCTCTTCTCTCTGCTTAAATTGTAAGTAGAAGAGGCCCCTGTGACATTGCCGTTGAAGGCTCCAGGACCAGCCCTGGTGAGCACTCCTTCTTTCTTCCCAGATCTCCCACAAGGACCCAGCATTTGAGCAGATGCTCAAGGGCCCCACTCTCTGGTACATGAATGGAACCTCAGTCTCTCTTACCATCAGCTAACAGCTTCTTTTATGTCCTCTCCGTCCCCTTCAAGAAGGGAGTAAATTGACAGTCTTGTTTTGTTTCAGGAGCAACAGAAACCATCCAGGAAGATGAGTGGGAACCAAAGCCATCACATCTCTGTGGCCACTCTGTGGCCTGCTAGACCCGTGCCTAAGCAACCACTGCCTCTTCAGACACAGTAGCTTCCAGGGCATCTATTCCATTGTCAACTGACACCTTGCCGTCATCTTCTGGATGAGGCCATGATGAGACCCTGGGAGGGAGCTGTGAACAACCACCTGTGGTAGGGTACTGCCTGGGCCTCAGGCCTTTTGGATACCAGATATAACATACATAAGATAAAACACCAAGCCTTTTTCCTGTTCTCTACTCTCCATTCAACATGCCAGACACTCTGACACTGTCTACCTGCAGATAGCATTGCATCATTCAAGCTGGGGTTCATACCCAGAAGACTGCTCCCGACCTTTGGTTCCAATCCCAAGTTCCAGGCCCATGTTTCTGACCCATGGGTTATAAATCAAGGTTTCCATGTCCTCTTCCTTGGGTGCTTCTTTGGGTTAATTTGTTAGAAAGATTCACAGAATTCAGAGAAATGCTTGCTTCTGTTTATGACAAGGGATATTATAAAGGATAGAGATGACTTGACCATAAACATGGAGGAGCTAGGGGGAGTCAGGTGGGAAGGAATGTAGACCCTCCCTGCCCTCACCAGCCACTACCCTCCAGGGACCTCCATGTGTTTAGCTATCCAGAAACTTACCAAGTTCTGGCCTTTGCGGGGTTTAATGGTGGTTTACTCAGCCCTTCTTTACCACCATAGGTTGAAACTGGGGCTGAAAATCTCAAGTCTGTAATCATGCCTTGGTCTTCCCAAGGACAGGTCCTCTTCCTGAAGCTATCTGTTGGTCCCAGTTGTCATTTGTCTGATTAGAATTCAAAAGACACTCTTATTACCCTGTAGATTTTGGGGGGTTCCAAGAGGAAGATAAAATATGCCTTTCACAATATCACAGCATAACTCACTGTGGCTAATGCTTGTGAGAAGGGAACAAGGAAAGTCTCCACGTTTCCATTTTCCAGGTGGAGACCTAGGGCCAGTCTGAGAGTGGTCCCTGAAAGCTCACCCAGAAATACTCAGGTATCCCTGCAACCAGAAATAAACCAAGATCTTCTTTGGCTTCCTCAGTGATGGCAGGCCATTGTGGGCCACAGCCAATCCCATCTGCCTGAGAGTTTTCACACATCTCCAACTGCCTCCTCCAAATCAAGTTCATGAGGAATGCAAATTAAGAAGCTATTAATCACTTTCCAAAAGTACTCTTCACTTTGTGGATTGCGTCAACAGTTCCTTTAAAAGGCAACATCCTGCTTTGAATGTGATCCATCTCTCCCAGATGTCACTTAGGAGCTTTCGGGAAGTTGGCTAGGGAGCCCAGGGAAGGCACCCTGTGCTGTGTGGTTCCTCTCTTTTCCATTCCCTACTCAGCCATCACCCTCACTGCCTGCAACCCAGGCGTTACCAAATCCCTACTCTATGAGACATTTCTGAGGGGTCCTCCTAAAGCAGATGGCAGCCGAGATTCTATTTCTTCTCCCAGGATATCAGAAACTACTGAGTAACTCCATCACAACTTGCTCCCTGGGGGGAACAGAGTCAATGCCAAAACAAAGAGATTTACTGCTTCTGTAGATCTGAGGCCTCCCCCTTCTTCTTACCCACAGCCAGTCCACATTTCATCACAAAAATCTAAAGAAGCCATTATTTTAGGGGCTGCAAATGAAAAGGAGGAGTAGGGGAGAGAGGAAAGAGAACATGATGTCTAGGAATAATGAAAATCCTCCCTTCCCATTAAAGGTGCTTTGATTTTTGACAATAATTCCAAGAAAAGGTATTTTTGGTACAAGTGCTAGTTGTCAGTATCTGCAGAGTTCTTCAGAGCTCTTACTTACATGAGTTGTAAGTAAGAATGAGAAACACAATGGAAACAATCTATATCCTGGGTTTTCTGGGCGCAGAATTGACTTTACATATATTCTCTATCTTTGTGCTCTTACATGGGCAAACATGGTCACTGTAGCTCGAATCTGATCCCTCTTTTTGTGTTTAAGGTGAGCATGGTAAACTCCACACTTGAATGGAAGCCCTAGTTTGGACTGATACCAATAGAACCAGGCCACAGTGGGAATGGCTTTGGTTATAATAGCCTTGTATAAGAAGCTGTGATAATGTCTGACTTTACTGACAAGCATTTGTGTGTGTGTGTGTGTGTGTGTGTGTGTGTGTGTGTGTGTGTGTGTGTGTGTGTGTGTGTATGAGTGAGAGAGAAAGATAAAGAAACAGGGAAAGAGAGACAGAGACAGAAGTAGAGGGAGAGAAAGAGAGATCATATGCTATCTTTCTTTTCTTTCTTTCTTTTTTAAATCTAAGAGCCTCAAGAAATTCTATACTTCTGTAAGGAAGTCACTGAGCCTAGCATAGAACCAATAAATTTTGGAATTCATTAAATCCCTTAATAACTACAGAAGGCTAATATTGAAGGCTGTCACAGCATAGGAAGGGTGATAAATCACAGTCTTGCTTGTGTTATGAAGTCTATAGTAAAATAGACCTAAAACATATGAGACATCAAGGGACACACAGCCCTTCCCCTCCCCTCCCTCCGCCACCTTGGAGACAAGAGACAAGAGAATAGAAAGGAGATAAAGAAGTCTGTTTTAGCCCCCAAGCAGCCAGGAGGAATCAAGGAAGAAAGCTGGGGAAAGCCAGTTTGGGAGGGTGGAAAACAAGAAAACAAGAATGAAAAGCACAATTTCCTCAGGTTTGATTAGATCCAGCAAAAGGATTTCTATAAAGAAAGCATTTTGAATTGGGTCCTGTTTTTGTTTGCTGGTTGGTTTGTTTTTACCTTCTGCAGGAGTACTGATTGCTGCCAATGCTGTCTATTAATATAAAAAGAAAATGTTATTTATGTTATACTTACTTTTTTGTGGCACTGGGGATTGAACCCAGAGCACTGCATTTGCTAGACAAGAACTTTGCCACTAAGCTACATACCAGCTTTACACTTACTTTGAAATAGAATTTTGGATGATCTACAACAAAAAGTGGAAACCAAGGAAGACAACAAATCGGTCATAAAAGTAGAAAGGTGAAAAAAGTCCCCAGATCAAGGCAAGCAATTGAATGACAAGGAAAACTAAGGACAGCTACTATGGCTGGTTTTTAAACTTACTTCTGGTATTCCTAGCAGCCAAAGCAAAGAAGCCACATGGATGATAACCTAGATCTCATTGTCTGATAAAAGAAAACATGCCTCGCTAAAAGATACATATTGGCTGGGTGTCAGTGGCTCAGGGCTGTAGTCCTAGCTACTGGGGAGGATAAGATGGGAGGATCCTAGTTCAAAGCCAGCTGGGGCAGAAAAAGCTAAATGTGAGGTCTTGAGTTCAAGTGCCAGTATTATACAAAAAAATAAACAAAATAATTCAGATTACTTTTAAGATAGAATCTCACATTTTCCCCAGTTGACATGGAGCCTCACTCCATCTGATCTCAGCCTTTCATGAAGCTGAGATGACAGGTGAATGTCACTGTGCCCAGCCTACTGGTTGAGATGGGGTATTATGAACTTTATCCTCTGAGTTGGTCTCCATTCACAATCCTCCTGATTTTTTTTAACTGCCTTGATCACAAGTATGCAAAACAGTTCTCCAAAGAATATGTGGCTACATTGCCTTCATTTAGTCCAATGAGAGGGCTTCTGGAGAATGGCTATAGATGTTGGCAAAATGTTTAGTAAAGTCTCCCACAATCAGTGACAAAATCTGGACTGGAAAAGAATAATACTAAATGTGTCCCTAAGTCATACAAATACAGAATTAGAAGGTGATTCCATGACACAGGTGAAAGTCCATGTATGTGTTTAGAAGTTTCCAAGAGAACCTCTAGATTGTGCATTTGGTGTCTTACACTTCCCTAATTTTTATTAATGGCTTGGAAGGAGACATGGAATGTAGCCTTATTGGGTTTGCAGATGGTGCAAGGTTGGGAGAATTCATTAATATAATAGATAGCAGAGCTGAAATCCAGAATGTTCTCAACAAGCTGTGCTCAAACCAAAAAGATGACATGCAGTCAGGATGATGATAAACCATTGCCATTGCGTTGTCATTGTCACTTCTGTTAATGGGCTATACAAGTTCCTAACAGAAAAAAAAATCTCATTTCGGTGGCACTGTACATGAAAGATATCTGGTTAATTTAGTTGCCTTCAGCTTAATATGAACTAATAGTTTCAAGTTGTTGCTAAATAAATGAATTCAAATTCAGGCTGCATTTAAGGAAGCATTTAGATTTGTGTCTGTGAAATGATGTTCCAGGAAACTTTGGAAGCCAAGAGCTTTTAGTAATTATCCCATAAAATAAAAAGGATTTGGTTCTAGGGTTAATGGTACTTGGGAATTTTTATGTTACACGAAATTTCAGTGCTGGCTAAGGAGCTTGGCAAATGGAGAAAAGGGACCATAGATTCACCAAGTGTCCTACATTTATTATGTTCCTTCCTTGGAACATAATTTGGGAAATGTTGCCTGAAAACTGGAAGCAATAGACTAGGTGTACTCTGTTTAACCTACTTGTATCTCAAGGAATGCATTTGAGTCTTTGTGCCACATTTATCTGCCTCTCTGGACAGTATAGATAGTCAAACTTCGCTCAAACAATCCAAGTAGGAAAGCAGACAGTATGCCAGAAAGTCACAAGGCTGAAAGCCAGGAAAGCTTAGTTTCTGGCATGTCTTGAACTACCCAGTCTCTGCTCTTTTCTGGTCTCTAAATGGAGCCATCATCCTGTCACTAAAGGAAAAACTCAGGTCCCAGGGGCCTTCTCCAAAGACCTGGTGAGCCCAGAGAATAGGTTACCACCCACAAGAGCTGCCTCATCCCTACTGTCAGGAAACAAAATTAGAACTATCCATGGCTACCACTGGTCACTTATGAGATGGATCTCTGACCCCAACACTTTGTGTTATCCACATGCATCCCCACACCAGTCCTACTTGTAGAACCACTTTAAAACGTGGAGCAATCTACTTCCAGTTACCTCCACCCAGACTGTCTATGCCCCAGGAAAAGAAAATCTCTCCCTTTTTCCAGAAGCTCTAGGAAATGTGAAGTAAGGCACTTCTACCTCAGACTCCCTGCCTGACTCTTATCTCACTAGTAACTCCACCCCCCACCCTAGAAATGTTGGCACTGGGCATGTTGGGCTCTCGGCTCTCAGATGGTGATTGGGCATGCCTGGCTTTCTTAACGCTTGCTCTTGGTTCTTTGCAGGAGGCTTTCTACAAGCAAAGCGGTAGTAGGGAGGATAGCCTAACTGTTCAGGTTCGAAAGTTCAGAGTACAGGTAAGAAAGACAGGTAAGCATGGAGGAGCTGGTGATTCTGTGCCTGAGTGTGCCCCCTTCTCCAGGCAGAGGCGTGTGGGAGGTCTGAAGTTCTGAACTGATTTTAGTACAGTGTCACTCCCCAAGTGCAGAGGCCTGAAGAAAACATCGATTACTATGATCTCTATGATCATAGCGAACATTTATTGAGGGCTGCCACCTCTAGGCTCTTATGTAATCTTCAATAACACCCTGTTATAATCCCCACTCTATAGAGGAAGAAATTGATGCTCCAACGAATTAAGAGAGTTGCCAGAGGTTTAAATCCAGGACTACCAGGCACTGAAGCAGATCTTCTTGGCTATTCCGTAGATTGCCTCCCGCCTTAGAGGCCAGCAACTTACTTGGTAAAAAGATCCTCAGGCTGGTAGTCTGTGGATGTGAGGTAGAGGAAGAGGACGAAATTAATTGATTCAATAATTAAATGACTTTAAATGAGCCCTATTCAAAATTCCCCATGCTATCAGGATTTAGGTCGTTGAAGCAGAGAGAAGGGGGTCTCAGATGATTGGGGACATGGGTACAAAACCCAAGCACGAGGGCAGAAGCCTGGGTTCAGTGATGGAATTGTGGCTGGGGTGATGTCTATCAGCTAATGCCCTCTGCTAGAGCAGCCCGGCTCCCTGGACTGACTTGGTCAGCTTTGTCCCTTTGATGCTGTGAGCAGAGACTATGAAGGTGGAAGGAGAGGGAGAACTTCCTTTGGATACTCTATGGCTACCTACCTGTCCCTGGATCAAGCTTGAGGGTTGCTGCCAGTCCAGAAACAGGGATCTGGGGAAACTCTGAGGATGTCTGGCTATGTGCCTATGAAATTGGCTGGGTCTGCTCACACTAGTTCATTCCCTGACTTGCTCCAAAGCCAAAGGTTTGAGGTGGCTCACTTATAATAAATGGAGCTCCATGATTCCCCATAGATGGAAATTGGTTTCTCTTGTGCTTTCAGAATGGATTAAGGTGCTTAAGATGAGGGGATTCATGGGAAGAGCTGGTTTATGTTTCCAACACACACACACAATCTTCCTTTCTGTTATATTTTCAAGATGTCTTCCAACATCGTCTCTGGGTAGAGGTGGCCATTGGCAGAACCAGACTCTTGTGAAGACTGTTTATTTTACTGAGTTTGAAATTTAATGCTGCATTCATTGCACTTATTCACTCATTCGTTCATTCATCAAATATATGCTGAGTAGTTGTTTCATGCCAGGAATATATGAAGGGGCAGGAGATTGATTTCACAGCTCTGATCCTAATAATGCCATGTGACAAATCCACAAACCCCAACAACATACAACACGAATGTATTTAGCTCCCAGGCTACATGGCTGGGAGTAGTGGGTCTTGGCTTGCTCATGTATCAGTGGGTTGGCTGGGATTTCGTTAGGGCACTTTAACTGAGGAAACTCTGACCTAGCATGCTCTTCTCAGAATAACAGTAAGAGCACATTATGAACATGAATACATAAGACCTCTGAGACTCACACTCTTGTTCAACTCAAGTGGCCTAACCCACTTCCACAGATTGAGAATAGCCTTCCCCTCTTTTTGATCACTTGGCCATCAGCAGGTCATGGGTGAGGACCTGGGTCCAGCAGTGAACTCTAGCTCAGGCAGTATGAGGAGAGCCTGTCTACAGAGGACATTGCTCAGTGGTCACTGCAGTAAGTGGCATTGAGGCTGACATTTCAAAGATAAGAAGGAGCCAGGCAGGAAGAGTGGAGTGTAGGAAAGGCCTAGGCTAGATGGAACAGTATGTACAGTCCTGGGAGAATCTAGAGAATGAGAGGAAGCTGGCTAAAAATAGTTTCGAGCTCAGGGTCAGATCAGGCAGACCTGACAGGCCAGAAGCATATCTCATTAAAGGGCTGGCCTACCCTTTTCCCCTCTGTGGATGTTTTGTTCTCTCTTGTCTGGGATCTTTTCCTGACTCTCATGCAATGCTTTGTGCCTAGTAGGTGCTTGATAAATATTCATGAACTAATGAAGCACTATGGTTAGGAAAAGACAAATATGTGCATGATGCCAGTTGCCTTCTCTGACCATTCCAACTACATAGGTTGCTGAACTCTGTGCCCCATACAGGGCTAGTTCCTGTCGCTACAAGGATGCTGGAGTCTGGAATTAAGTCACTTCCTCTGACACATTTTCCCTGTTCCAAGTGCTTAGACAGGAACTAGTAGAAAATATGAATTTCTTCCTTAATTTCAAATGAAATGGATTTCCAAGGAATAGTAACTCTTACCATGAGAATCCCCTCAGGGGCCCCAATATTCCACATGAAGGTGAAGATTGGGTACCATTGGAAGAACAATAGCTGGAATCTTCTGAGTCCATTTTGAGTTGCTTAGCCTCATACCCAATGGTGCAAACATGATCTCCAGATCCCAGGCAGTCCTGTACTGGCAGGCCTTATGGTTGGCGAGCTCGGTTATCCTGGCATCGAGGAAATCCTCAGCCTGTGCAATGTGCTGGCACAGAGGGAGAACTGAACTGGAGATCTAAGTTGAAGCCACAGCACTGAAGGAGCTGTGGTACCTTAGGTAAGTCACATCAAGACTTGGATCCTCTGCTGCCCTCTAGGGGTGGGAAATGAGTGGGCTCATCTGAGCTAGGTGGTCACTAGGGGGTCACTATGACCCCTTCCAGTGCTGACCATCTCTAGCTCAATCAGGAGGACACCACAAAGGCCAACCCAAATTCTGAAGGGAGTGGCTGCCATCTTGGTTGGATTTCACTCAGGAGCTTTCTCTGACACGACGGTGTCATTTCTTCAATATCTTCTTCATCAGTATCACTATTTGAATGTACTGATGTCATTTCCCTTGAGGTCCCCTCAATGTGAGTTAGAGGTACTGTTTTATCATCCACCTCACGCTATCAGATCAATGGGCCTATAAACATAAAATGTGTAGAATATGCCTTAATGGATTCCTGCTATCCAGTCCATTTGCACACCTGCACAGGGCTGGCATGAGCATGCTATATTGAGTTCGGGGGGGGGGGGATCTCATTGAGAATCAAATAAAGAATCAGCCAGTATCTTGGCTGTCATCACTCACAGGCACCCTGAGAAGTTGAGGTTGATTATATTTCAGGTTGATTTATACTTTCTACCAGGTGGTGTGGTCCCTCTGGCTAAACCATCCATTTATGTCCTATCTCCACAGCTTCCCAGAAGTGCGGGGAGGAGACTGAAGTCAGCTGCATCATTTGCTTTTATCTCATATCCAGTGGCTAGTGATTCCTCGTCCTCCTGAGAGGCTGGAGCTCTGTCTGCCTTCAATGAGGACTTTGCCTACAACCCAAGGGTAGCCTTTGGCCGAGACTAGTTACTATTCTTCAAGACCATGCACCAGCCATCACTCTGTGTGTGTGTGTGTGTGTGTGTGTGTGTGTGTGTGTGTGTGTGTGTGTGTGTGTGTGTGTGTGTGTGTGTGTACTTGAGCATGAACTCAGGGCCTGGGCACTGTTCCTTAGCATTTTTGTTTTGCTCAAGCTTGGAGCTCTATCACTTGTGTCAACCATAAGCCTTAGACCTCCCGAGTAGCTAGGATTTTTATTAATCCTTAGACCTCCTGAGTAGTTGGGATTATAGGCATGCGCTACCAGCATCTGGCAAGCCATCACTTTTGAAGATGGGAAAGTTTTCCTTCTATAGCCTTCTGTTTTAGATGGTAGTAATGATTGCTTTGGGTTTATTGAGTTTGGCTGTCCTTCCATGAAGCCATATTCTTGTCATATGCAGAGATAGTTCTTAACATATCCATAGCAATATGACTCTAGAGCTGGTGTTCTGTCCCTGTACCACATTTCCTTGGCTGTCTAACTTAAACTACCTTCCACTTGCCAAGTGTCACCACACCCAGAATTGTAGTCTATGTTCTATGGTCTACAGAGAGAATGCCCTATCTATGAGTTATTGGAGGTGAAGCTAAGTTTCAACTGTCCAGAGATGGGGTTAGTATATAGTTAGTGGGATTTCAAGAAAATAGAACAGAGATGCATTGGCAGGATCCAACTGGAAGGCACTGGCTCTGTCCTCAGAGGCCACTGATGTCCTCTTCTGGCTATCTCCAGATGACTGGATTTGGGCACCAGGGGATTTAAAACACCTGCATCTCTGAGACCTTCTTGATTGTAGCAGATGTTACTCTGTTTAGTTGATCTATGATCCACTGGATTCATTTCGAATCAGTGCAGAAATTCTCTGTGAATCTCCTACAAGAATAAAAATCCATGCTAAATTGTAGCCTGAGTTAGTTTTTTCACACTAGTGTTTGAATTAGTATGATCGGACATATGTGTGGCATCTCCAGCAACTCAGAACCCAGATTCAAAATCAGATCGAAGGCCATTGTCTCAAGTCCAGCCATTTTCCTCAGCCATTGTACTTTCTATTATTATTATTATTATTCTTTGAGACAGAGTCTTGCTATGCATCCCAGAATAGCTTCCAACTTGTGATTCTCCTGCCTCTACCTCCCAAGTTGCTGGGATTATGGCATGTGCCACAATGCCAGACTCACTCTTCTATTTACCCTTAATTTACAAACAATTCTATCAAATGTGGCTAGTTGGTTTCCAAGTCCTTTGCAGATTAAAGGAAGCAGCTGAACAGGGGAACGAGTGTCCACTGGCAACTGAGCTAAGGAGATTTGACAGCCTGACAGATGGACTCTGCACAGAAGAATGGATCACTGTCAAAGCATTTTCGTGGAGGTGGAAAAGTATTTTACTTAGAAAAATACTCTTCATTTATTCTAAATGATGAAATGTTAAATGGTTTGACATAAAGTGCCAGATACATGAGGAGTTGCTGATTTTATAAATGATGTAGTTATAGTTTTTTTAAGTTGTTGTTGTCATTTCTGAGACAGGCTCTCACCACATAGCTCAAGTTGATTTCAAACATACTATGCTTTTGCCTCAGCCTTCCAAGTTCTGCGTTAGAGGAGTCAGCCACTACCCTCAGCTATTTGAAGGTTTTAAAAGTTTTTTTGGTCCATTCATTTATTCGTGTCTTTCTCTTTGTATTTGTTTTAATAAAATAGTCATTGGATTGGTCCATGACTTGCAGGCTCATAGGAAGGTGAGATCATTTCTGACACTTTCCCCATTTCTGACACTTCCATGACAATGCGCTGGCTATGTTTGGTGCAGATGGATCAATTTCCAAGTTAATGAAGCCTAAGGAAGCCCCATCGGTTTTTCATGGTCGACACTGACTCCAATGCCAGTCATGTGCCGCTCTTCCTCCTTCAAGTCTCACATCACTGGGGCAACTCAAAGGTGACCTGTGTTCTGCTGACCTCCCCCATTGCCTGCAAAGGTAAGTGCTGGAGATCTGACTCTCCTCTCTCCTCTCTCCTTCCTATCTTCTGTCACTTTAGGCAGAGGAAAGTAGAGGCCTGAGACAGAATAGACTGGATAAGGGTGAAGGGCAGGGTTAGGGTGAGGAAAAGAGACACCAGCAGTTAAGCAAAGCCAAAAGTTTTCTATGATCATGACTTAGTGGGAAGTGTGCAACCAAAGAGGGGCAAAATGTCGGTCCTGGGGTGCTGAGGCAGGACAGGGAATTCAGAAGGTCAGGCTGTTCACAAGTCCACCTCAAGCAGACCAGTCACTTCTCAACTGTCAAACTCTCTGGAGGAAAAATAACCATTATAAAAGAAAATGATGGGCTGGGAAGGTGGCTGGGAAGGTGCATGCATGAAGCCCTGGGTTTGATTCCTCAGCACCACATAAGCAGAAAAAGCTGGAAGTGGCGCTGTGGCTTAAGTGGTAGAATGCTAGCTTTGGGCTGAAGAGCTCAGGGACAGTGCCCAGGCCCAGAGTTCAGGCCCCACAATTGACAAAAAAAAAAAAAGGCAAGCCAGATGCTGGTGGCCCATGCCTGTAATCCTAGCTACTCAGGAGGCTGAGATCTGAGGATCATGGTTTGAAACCAGTTGGGGCAGGAAAGTCCGTCAGACTCTTAACTCTAATTAAACCCTAGAAGACAGGAATTAGCACTGTGGCTCAAAGTGGTACAGCCTTGAGTGAAAAAGCTCAGGGTCAGTGCCCAGGTCCTGAGTTCAAACCCTATGACTGACCAAAAAAAAAAAAAAAAAAAAAAGACAATGGAAGAGGGGATTAACTCCTCTACTATTTTTAATCCATTTTTCTTCTTTGCTTATTTCATTAAAAAAAAATACATATTCAGTCACCCAAAAGAAATTTTTGGATTTCAGATGGTGCCCTGAGCAGAGTAGTCAATAGCTGAATGTAAATAGTCTTGCTTTTCCTGCTGTCACCGTGCTGGGTTGGAGAAATGACTAGCCTCCAGGATTTTCAATCTGATATTTCTCCCAGTGAAATATATGCATTTATAATAGGGGAAAGGAGGGAGTGAGCAGTATGAGCTACATGTAGGTAAAAGTGGGCCAGCTTGGCCTGGTTCCATGGAGAAGCAGGCTGCGTGTCCTGCCTGCAGGGGGCCTCTGGCCTCAGGTCTTGAGTTAGCATCTCTTCTCCAGTGTCCTGAGGTCAGAGATCTTCAAAATCCAACAGGAATAAAAGTTAAGAGTGGCTGGGAAGGAATCTTCCAGTGGTATGAAATTAGACTCTGGTTTATTCATTTGTAAAATAGCACTGACAGTCCCAACATCATAGGGTCATTATGGAGATTAAATAATGCCAGTGCACAGGCACCAGAAAATGCGGCTCTCCTGTGGTTTTCTTTAATGATTATTATTACTTATTTTTATTTTTAGTCTTTGATGTGACCTCTCTTCTAGAACACTATATCTCTCTCTATATATAGATACCCATATCTATATATCTATAGATTTATCTAGATATCTATGCTTATATATCTGTATATATAGATACCTATCATAATGATCTCTCTCTATATAGATATAGAGATATATAGAGATATATAGAGAGAGATCTATTTCCTCTTCTTCCAAATCCCTTCTCTGAATATATCATACCACTTTCTTTAAGATGGCCTCAGGGTGCTGCCATGGTCCCCAGTTTATAGGGACTCTGCTGCAGGGACTTTTAAGAAAGTAATCGTCTTATTGTTAAAGAGCAGGCATGCTCCTTGCTTACCTCTGACTTCAGATGCAGCACATATATTCATCAACTCCCTAGCTTGCATTAAGAGTTTTGCTCCACTGTAGACCAAGCAACTCTGGAAGACTTAATACTGTTGTGTGCAAGAGACTGTTGTACAAGAAACTTTGCTGGGAAATCCAGTTCTGGATTAAACTGGCCTGACACTCATAGTAGGAAGACATGGCAAGATGTGCAGTCTGGAATGCAGTTACTCCCTGTGGACTTCTGCTCTATCCTGATTGGCTGCTTGTGAACTCTGCTGGTTAGTCCTTAGAATTGAGGAACCCTAGAATATTGAGGCTACTTGGGAAATGAGCTTGCAGCCGGCCATTGGAAGACATACTCCTACAGTGGGTCAAGTACCATGCTAGGCACCTGTACGCTGAGCTCACTGTTTAAGCAACGGATGAGCGACAGGTAGTCTTGCATGGGGACACACAGAGCACAGAGGATAGGCATTTAAGCTACCCCAAAAGAATCAGTGTGGCTTCTGTGAGCCATCTGAAAGGAAAAGGAAGTACTAGATAAGACAATGGGAGATAGAAGGAAAGGGGGACATGGTTCAATTGTTAGACTGCCTGCTTAGCAAGCATGAGGCTTTGAGTTTAAACCTCAGTACCACCAAATAGACATGAGGCCTTGAGCTCAACTTCCTGCACTGCCAAAAAAATTAAAATAAAATAGTAGAAAAATAAAGAGGCAAAGATGTCCTACACCAAGAGTACTGCCTATGGTAAAAGAGATCTTGAAGCCAGCAGTAGACTGGTGGTTGGAATACAAATGGCTCAGATGAGGTGGAATTTAGCATTGTCAAAAGAAAGAGCAGTGTGGGTTCAGATGCACTAGCAACCAAGCCCTGACCCCTGCAGGCCCCAACCTCAGGGACTGAATGTCCTCCAAGAACTCTGAATCTAGGCAGGAGAAGCCAGTGCCTTTTCTCATTACTCGCAGAGCCAGCAGGCATGAGGTGAAGCCAATCCTGCCTTGTCCTGCAGGGACTGCTGGGGAAATGACTTAATTTCTCTGAACCTCTCAGCTTCATCAGCGAAATGGTGACAAGGCTGACCTCCCATGGCTCTGGCAAAGTGTAGGTAAGATAACATAAAAGAAAATGATGGCATCTGCCATTTAGCAACTGATCTCTGCTGGTTCCTCTGGAGGAAGGCGTCACTCCCCCCACCCCATCCCCATGGCTGTGGCATGTGCAGAAGCTGATGCGAACGCTAGATGGTGCACTCTTCCTGTCCAAAGGCTCCTTCAGAACTGTGGGACAGTGGATGATAGCTTCAGGGTCTGCACAGGCAGCCTGGGAAATGCTGGCTAATCCAATGCCCTAATTTAGCTCAAAAGGCCAGCTTCAGCCCTACAGCGCGTCTCTCTCTTTGCCTGGACTCTTTTTTTTTCTCCTTAATTTCTTAGTGGATATACTGTATTTTGTACCTTGTGTTTGTTTCTGGGGGAAAAAGCATTTATTTAAGCACTCCTTATAAATGCTTTTCCTTGTGGAACATGGCAGCTCCCAGCCATTCATTTGCCTGTCTCTCCTAGAGTCTAGTTGGTTAGCAGATGAGTATTTATTAATTTAATAAAGGGAAGGCTTTAAAGTAAACTTAAGTGAATCCTGTCATTTTAAAAATTGCCACAAAATCCAAATATCAAGATAGAAGAACCCATGTTTAAAGAACCCATGATGTCTCTGTAAAAGGATCCCTCCGATGTGGCATGGGTCGGGCGTCATTTCAATGTGAGGCATAGAGCCGTGGCCTCCACCTGCACCCGTCTCTACCTGTTGACATTCTTGGGCATCACTCTAGATCCTTGGGTATCACAACGCCTTCTAGGGGCATACTCTAGTCAGGTCAAATCCTAGAGCCTTCTGCTTTGTGTTGCAAGTCAAAGTGGATGCTCTGGTTTAATAGGAGGTGATGGTTCTGTGCCAAGCCCACATTGGGGTAAGGACTCATTACTGTGCCCTTGTCCCCTCACTTACCTAGGGGGGCCCAGGTGTTCAGCAGCAGTACGGCCCACAGCAGCATGCCCTGCAGGCCCAGTGGCATGGGCTGGTGAACCCCAGGACACCCCTCTTCCCTCACCTGGCATTACACACAAATGGAATAATGGGCCCAGATTAGACCTCACCAAAGGACTGGCTTGTGTACCCACATGGCTTCTTGTTCTGTGTGGCTGTTGGTTCTCTGAGTAGCTTGGATGACCACACAGAACTTTACTTCCTTAGACCCTGGCTTCTGGAGGATAATGAGTGTGCCCTGGCCTGGGTTTTCTGCTGAGAGGACCACATGATTGTCAGGAGGTAGACGTTCTTCTTCCCTCTCCACTTACCCTGCCACTGCCCACCATTGGAGCTGAGGAGCTCCTTGTGTGGCTGAGTGCTGGGGCCTCATGCTAACTCCTATTGCAGACTAAGGACCAAGAAGACAGCTTGTAGCATATGGCCTGGAAATGGCCCTTGAGATTGTGACTTGGGCCTATTCATGGGAGCAAGCCCTTATTCCATCACCTGTATGCATGTGCTTCATAAAGAATGCATGTGATACCACTCACCGTGAGGACTCAGGCTTCTGTCCCCCGTGGCCTTAGGGAAGCTATGTAGCCTCAGGGTTTTGGATTGATCCTCTTCTGAGCGGAGATGATACCTCCTGCCTCACAGGATGGGGGCAGGGAGGCAGTAGATGCCGTGTGTGGAAGACCTTTGTGAGTTCTAAGTAGGGTTCAGCCTTGGGAGTTAACTGCTGTGGTGGACAGGCCAGGTATAATGCTGTAGTAACTGAAGACAAACAAATAGGAGGGTGGCTAAAAACTGAGTGTAGAAGCAGATGGCTTGTGAGACGTGCGAGACCTTGATAAAGAAAGTGAAGTAAGTGTGTGCGAACAAAGATAGCACCGGAGGAAGGAGCTGAGTCGGCACTGAATATTCATGATTCACACTAAATATACATGAGGTGCAAGAAGCCCCAAGTATTCAGGATGCATCAGCCATGCAGGAGACCCAGGAGGCACTCAATATCTAATCAGTCATTCTATAGTGATGGCATGATGGTCACATTCCAGCCCCTAGAAATGCAGATCAACACCCCTGGCCTTCAGCAAAACTGATGAGCTCAGCTGTTGACACACTTGCTTGTCCTGTGTCTCCAGTGGAACACCCGTGTGTTTGGGACGCAGGCATCTTCCATTATTTGAGCTCCATGACAAGCCCCAGCTTGGTGCTTGGTGCTAACTACATTAGCAACAGGAAGGGCTAATTTGGCAGAGCTATAGCACATAGTTGCATCATATAATCTAGGATTTGGAGGTGGTTCTTCCATCTCTCTCATAATATTGTGTGTCTCCATGCTGTCTCTTTCCTCTTGCTACTGTGTTTTGAGTGAATTCAATTAGCAATGCCAATCTGAGCCACTTAACCTAGGTCCATGAGCCCTTTGGTTGGGCGATTGGGCCAGCCCACTGGGAGTGGACTTAGGGATACCATTGCAGCAAGATCATTTTCCCCAGAACCCTTGGAGTAGAATGGAGTCAGGCAGGAACAGAATTACATACAGCCCAGGGCAGCTCCTGAGCTGTGGGTGCTGTGTTTGTGGGGGCAGAAGGGGAGCATCATCATGCTGTTCCTCTAGGGAGGTCCCTCAGGCCTGCTCCTTGCTGCCCTGCATCAAAGACCAGCTCCTAGAGAGAAGGCTGAGTGTTTCCTCTTACCACATGCCACAGATGGCTTGATAGGGATGCAGTGGCTTCCTCCCCTAGTTCTAAAGGCACAGGGTGACGTGAGCTCAGCAACCACTGGTGGACTCATGTGCCTTCCTAACAGCCCGACCCACATTCCACGATCACTCTCACCTCCCTGTGACCCTCCCAGGTCATCTGTGAGGAATGAGAGGTCCTTCTAGTTGTGTGACTTAGCAATCCATATGCACACTTTGTATCTTAGGCTCCATAATAGCAGACATTTGTTGAATAGTGCCAAGCATAGATGAGACCTTCCCCTTCCTCTTCCCTTCACCCTTCTCCCCTCGCTTACTTTCCTCTCCCTCCCCTCCTTCCCTCTCCTCCCCTTCCATCTCTTCCTGTCTCCTTCCTACCCTTTCCTTACCTCTTGGCTTCTCTTCCTCTTGGTTTCTATTTTTTTCTTTTCATTTCCTCTCCTTTTCTTATATAGCTTTTGGTTTTTTAAAAATAGGCATACAGGCATTGGAATAGATTCTAACACAGAGATGAGAATCCAGTTTCTGTTCTTTTCAAAAATTTTATTATTGTTATTGTAAAAGTGAAATACAGAGGGGTTCTAGTCACGTAAGTCAGGTAATGAGTTCATACATTTCTTTTTGAAAGATGTCACCCTTTCCCTCACTCTCTCCCAGTTCTTCCCTCCCATTCTCAGTTACAAGTTATTTGATTTGTTTTCCACATAGTGTCTAGTGAGTACCACTGCTGCATTTGTTCACGCTTTGTCTCTCCATGTCTCTACAGTGTCTGTTCTTACAGAGATAGCAGCCTTGTGGGGAACTATACCAGCAAACCAGCCCAGCACTGAGCGCAGAACACATGTGGGGCCCACAGATCTGCAAGGAGAGGCTTGGAAGACATCCTGGAAGACATGGTGCTTGATTTAAAAGCTGAAGGCAGAGGTAGGTGGAAGGCAGAGTGCGGGCAAGCGACAGAGCCTTCCACAGTAGGATTCATCAGGAGAGTGACATGTGGTTGTAATAGGATCCGAAGTGTGGGGAAAAATCACTCTAGTAGCTTAGCAGAGGAAATGTTGGCAGATAGAGAAGTGGGAAAACGCTGGAGTAATGTAAGTGACCTGTTATAGGAAGTGGCAGGTTCTCATAACTCACTCTGGAACCTTCTCTCAAGTGTTTCTTAGAACTCAAAGGATCCTCACAGGTATCTATCTATTCAGCCAAGTCCACTTCTAGTCCACCACTCTTCTCAGCACACCCTCAAACATCCAGGAGAAATCCCAGGCTGAGAGGGTGACAGAAAAGGGGCAGTCTGAGGATATGTGGGCACAAAGACAGCCAAGGGGGGAGGAGAAGAGGGAAGAAGGGGACTACCAGCGGATTTCAAAGGTGCTCTTCAGCTCCAGCTGCCAGTCACTCAGCTGGATAGACACTCTTACTCTGTCCATTTTGCAAAAAGTAAGAAACCAACACAACAGACTTAACCAAAGAAGCCAACAGAATGTTCAGTGAGCAAGACCAGATGCTTTTACCCTGGCTCCCCAGATGCAAGACCAGGCCTGCTGGACAGGTATCGACCTCTTTGCTTCCATGGCATTTTAATGCACATGGGCAGGGGAGGGGGGGAAGAAGGGTTATCTGGGGGTTTCTTGATTTCTTCTTCAGAAGAAATCATTGTATTGGTAGGTATCAAAGTTAGGCCCAGTCAGGAGAGAGATACCATATGGGAAGTTGAAAGGAAAGGTTTTGAAACTACAACAGGGCCTTGGAGCTGGGAGGGTTATAGGAAGAGAACTATTCAATATGATAATGGGTGTAAGAGGATTACTGTTCATCCTGCTGAGATAGAGAGACCGAGGAAGGCCTCCTCCAACCCTCCTACCCACAGTGGGTCCACACCTTGTTGAGGAGCACACTGCTGTGGCTCACTCAATGGCAGAGAAGTAACTGTGGTACCATGCCCCCAGAACTTGCTAGAACTTACTGGAATTTTTCCCCCCTTCCCTCAGGCACCAAAGGAAGCTGTTCATAGGAAGATGTCTGAGCAGAGGCTTTGCTACTAAATGGCCCACTGTAAAAAGTGCAATTTCCTCACAGAAAATATTGAAAAGACATATATTCAGGGGTTGAGATTTAATAAAATTAATCATTTTTACTGCTTCATCGAAGACATTCTTAGATGAAATTGGCTTTTTTTCTTCTTTTTACTGCAGGCATATGGCAGTAAGGGACACGGTGGCTAGTCAATGGGTCTGGTGCTGCTGTCTTGATTTCTGTTAAGGCACCCACACAACTCATTTACCATGGCCTTTGTACCATCAGCATCAATGTCAACACAACATGCAAAGGGGAAAGCATCTTTGAATGATTACTAAGATAATTTTGAAGCCACAGTCCCCTGGAAAGGATCTTGAAACCCCAGGAATCTACATACCACCCTGAGAGGACTACTGAGTTCAATAACTTGTCCAAACTCCTACAATGGGAAGTCATAGAATAAGAATTCAGACATTGCCCTGCTAGCTAGGATCTTTTTTTTCCTCCCTCCCCCCAAACCTGTCACAGTCACCAATACATTGCATACTTCTTCCCTGTCAGAGTGCTTGGTAGTTGAAAAATAAAGCAAGAATCCAAACGTCACTTTTGTTTCTGGTAGAGACCTGGTTGGAAGATGTAGCATTAGTTCTGCTAAACAGCTGAGCTTATGGACTTGATGTTAAGTCCAGCCGGCCATGCACAGAGCACTGGCCTGCCAAGAACTGGAGATGGTTAGAAGAGGACCTTCCCCAGAGAGGTCTAGTAGAACTGGGGCCTTCTGCTGCTGCCTACCCCAGCAGGTAGGAGAGCAGTGCTGAGCATGGCTACTTATTTCCAAGTCAGGGAAATCTCCCTGTGGTTTTTTTCAGCAACCACAGATGAAAATTCAGTCATAGAACCGGATTTTCAGATGCTTCAATTCCTCTCTTTCCATAGTGGAAATGTTTTCCCTCTACTTTACCCAGGATCCTCGTTGTACCTTGCCCAAATAGTCTCTGTAGACAATTTCCTGTCATTTCTTTGATATCTTCTACATCCTTTATCTCCCCTTTGCAACATCCTACACCATCAGTGAAAAGTAATCACATGCTTGTTTAGAGAGCTCAGGCACACTGACTCCTGTAAATACTCCATCCTTACTAAGATACAGTGGGGAGTCAGGGGTACAGTAGCAGGTCTCCAAAGGGCACAGGGTAATGGGGACTTCAAAGCTTCAGGCTCATCAGGCCAGGATACCCAGAAGAGATTACCCTCTGGGATACTGGATCCTCATCAGTGCTGCTCATATATCATGGTAATTCAACCTATCTAGATGGTCTGTCCCCTAAGAAAGACCACCTCTGGGTACCTGGAGAAATAAATAAATCATCCAATGGCTAAGCAGCCTTATAACATCAGGAATGGGATAAGTCAGATCTGCTATAAAACAGGCCTTTCTGGTGATTCAATATTCATGCTGCCAGATGTGCACGGGCCTTGTCCCCCTGGACAGTCCTCCACAAGCAGCAGCAAGCTCTGCTTTCTAAGACTTCACAGAAGCAATCAGCTCTCAGTTACTATCATCCATCTGTCTGTGCGTGTCCTGATATCACCTCTTAGCAAGTGGTGCTCTCAAAACAGGCCACACTGTCACAGTTTGCAGATCATTTCATGTTTATTGCATCTGTTTCTTTGTTTGGTACTAAGGATTTAATTCAAGGTCTTACTTGCTAGGCAAGTATTTTACCACATGTACCATATCCCCAGTCCTTTTGCTTTTAGTTTACCTTTCATATAGGATCACCAACATTGATTATGTTGGCTTCAAACCATGATTCTCCTATCCTCACCTCTCAAGAAGTTGGGGTCATAGTCACATACCATCACACCTGGCTAGTTTTTGAGGTAAGGTCTCACTAACTTTTTGTCCTGGCCTTGAACCATAATCCTCCTATCTCGGTCTCCTGAGTAACTGGAATTACAGACTTGCACCATATATGCTTGATTTACTGATTGTACTTTTGAGTGGTTACTTCTCAGTGGTTCTCTCCTAGCCATCCCCACAGTACAATTTACTGCTGCAGAGATTTTCTTTCAGTGGATCCTAATCCCAGTAGGTCTCATCAAAGAGCTTCCTACAACTCACCCTTCCCATAAAATGACACACTTGGTTTCTCTTAACTTATACCGCCTACCTTGTCTATATAACCCATGGAGCTCATATGAATATCCTTTCAATCCAAACACCAGATTGTCTGCAGGGGCTTTAAGGACAGTCATTTCTTTGAATTTAAGAGTTTGGAATTTCAAAATTGAGACCTACTCTTTACAAATACTTAAAAAAAATATAGGTAAGCAGACAATTAAGTGTTTCTAATAGGCATTTAAGAGCTAATCTTTAGAAGAAACAAAACCTTACCAATAAACCCTAAGTATTTATCTTTCAGTCTGAATTCCCCACTTAATCTTCCATATTTGAGCAGTTTCCTTTGGGGATTATCTGTTCCTTCTGGCTTGGTGTCTGTATTGTTTGAGTGTTTTCACTATGAAAGTATTAAACAAGTTGGCCTTTGAAGGCCTCTATATGCTTAAAACAAAAACAAAAACAAAAACTAGAGGCTCCTAACTTAATTGTTGACTTGGTTTACAAGAGTTTGCTCAAAGGGATTGGTATATGTACATATTGTGGGATGCTGAGATCTCTTCTTCCTGTGTGTGTGTGTGTGTGTGTGTGTGTGTGTGTGTGTTACTAGCAGTGTTCTAAGTTAGAATCACTTGAGGGGTTTGAAACACAGTTTCCTGGGTTCCACCCATCACCTTCTTCATTGGAACACATGTTACTTTCACAGCATGTCCCATTCCTCATCTTTACAGATGATTTGATGTTGGATTCATTTTGGAATGACTGATACCCTGGATTTGCCAAGGAGGTAACTTAATTCACAAAAAGCTTCTTCTTCGCTCTATGCAAAGAATCCTGTTTCAGAACTTACCAGATAACTTTTCTTTGTCAGTTCTTGCTTCTTCCGCCACACTCTAAGATGGACTTCAGGAACAGGCATCTAGGACATGCCAGCTAGTAGAAGGCCTCTATCAGATGGGCCCTGGTCATCTTCATGTCTTGGACAAATGGAAAGCCACATCATTTTGTTTTAATTTTTATTTTGTAAATTGTTATTATAAAAGTGATGTACAGGGAGGTTACAATTACATAATTCAGGTAATAAGTACATTTCTTTTTGGGGGCAATGTCACCCTTTCCTTTATTCTCTCTCTTAGTTTTTTCCTCCTGTCCCCACCTACAAGTAGTATAGCTCATTGTCAACACGGTATCTAGTGAATATGACTGCTGCATTTATTCACACCCCAATTTTATATTCCTCTTCTTCTTCCTGATCTGTTCTTCCAGACTTCCCCCCAGTTTCCTACCCTTGGAAATAGATCTGAAAAGGCTGCGTCTGACCTGAGCCACATGTGTGTCTCGTGGAGAGGAGAATGAAGGAGTGAGCATTTGGTTTACTGGTGCTTGCGTACACATATTAATTTTTGGGTCTTCATCTGTTTTGGTAGACAAATCACAAACATTTCAGTGAATAACCGCGTCTGTTATGCAAATTGGTTTCCGTCTGCTGGTCTGTTGAGAATAATCTTCCATAATTACAACAGTTATTTACTTATGGGCAAATCAGCTTTCTTACCACCTTCTGCATTCGCCAGGGACCTCTACCTGCTGCAGGAGCCCAGTGTCTGAGTAAGACCGTGGGCTCTGACTTGATGAGCCTGTGGTCTGAGCTGGTGGGCCCCAGGAACAAGGGGATACACAGTAACTTCAGTCAATGAGTGGGAATTAGGCATTCCAGTGCTTCTCCACATGAAGGTATCTAAGACTTAGTCCTGAAGGGTTTTGTAGCTAGTTGAGGAAGCAAGTCATGTGGAACAAATGAAAGGTAATTAAGCCCTCCAAAGTGTAGTTCTTCTTAAAATTGTTGCTGTGAGTATTCAGCCTGGAAGATTTAAGTGTGGCCTGAAGGATTTGAAGATGCCTTCTGGGAGAGGAACTTGTCATGGATTTACAAAGATGAGACACATTCCTGGAGAGCTTCAGATGGAAAGGCCTAGAGCTGAGGCCGGAGGGAGGAGTTAGTCTCCCAACGCCTGTCTGGGTATTGAATAGCTGCCTCCGTTCTCCTAGTAGAGTGAGAGGCAAGGAGATTACCTAAGAAGGCCAGGAAGGCTGAGACAACATTGGAAATGGCTTCAGAATCAAAAGACAATAGAAGGCTCTAGAAATCTGGGTGAGTACCATGAGCCCTCCTTATCTGTTGTGGGTTCTGTACAGTGTCTACAGATTCACCAACTTGGGGACTGAAAATCTTAAAAAGTTTTCACCTTAAACGAACTTTATAACTTTGGCTCCAGGGGAGTGGGGAGGGGGAGGAGGGGAAACGGGGGGGGGGGGGAGATGGGAAGGGATGGGAAGATGAAACAAAGGAGGAAGCTACAATGCTTGATAAAAACGTACTCATTACTTTGCCCATGTAATTGTAACCCCTCTGTATGGTATTTTCACAATTAAAAAAAAGTTTTCACCTGTACTGAATATAGATAGACTACTTTTCTGGTCATTATTCCAAAAACAATGTAACATAGCAACTATTTATATTATTGTACCTATTTATATTGAATTAGGCATTCTAAGTCATCTAGCCATGACTTAAAGTGAATGGGAGGAAAGGTGTAGGTTCTAAGCAAATATGATGTCATTTTATACAAGGGACTTTGCCATCTTTTGCTATCTGTGGGGGGTTCTGGAACAATTCCCATGGATATCGAAAGATGGCTACTTGAGACCTGACTCAAGGATCTTGCTCTATGGTGAAGCAATCCGTGTGGAGAGGATGAACCAGATTAGAGGTGTGGGCAGGGGAAGCACAGCCCTGCTTCCTTTCCTGGCTCTTTTTCCTCTTCCCTTCACAAAATAGAGTTTTCACATTGAAATTGTGAGGATATGACCCAAAGGGCAGGACAGAACTTGTCCGCCATATTTTACAAATGGGTAAATAAGACCAAGGAACAGTGTGTAACCAGACATTTGGTTGAGTTATGGGGGGCTCTCAGGTGGTGGTCGTTCATTTCACTTAGTTATGATTGGTAATAATACTTTATCATGTAGGAAAGTAGACATAGGGGATTCATGCCATGCATTCTGTACTGTTCTTAAGAGTCTGATTATGATATACCTTTGTCTTCAAATGCCTCTGTTACAACAAGAAAGAATTCAGAGATGTTTCTTGGGCAGGGCTATGGGGAAACTACTGGATTATCAGCTGACAAGCCTTCTTCATTCATCTGGTGACCACTTTGGTGGAAATGATTAGAAGATTGAAAGCCTGAGGTACCCACATGAAGAGGCTAATAAGAAATCAACTACAATGGAATGACATAGTCTTTTCCCTTTTCCATGCAGGACTGGGGAGTTTCATGAAGAAAATAGGTGAATAACAGAAAGTAAAGCCACACTGTTTTCTCTGCATGTAGACTTGTAATGTCAGTAATGTGACCCAACCATACTTAAGCGTCATGCAGTGTTATGCAAGTAAAGACTTGTCTATTGTTCACGCATGCATTTATTCAGTTAGTATTTATTGAGCAGTGATGTGCAGGCAAAGGCATGCAGATCTGAGCACTCAGAGATGAACAGACATAGTCCTTGCTTTCCATGATTCAGTCTAGTCAAGGAGAACCAGATATTTTTGGAGCTATAGTCAGTGCAGTCCTCTGATGAAGGGAGAGTGTACGGGGTTATGCAGTCTAATAAGGGCTCCTATTCAAGGGTCAGGAAGCCTTCTCAAAGGAGGTGACATTCCATTGTAAAAGCCACACTGGTTTGCTGGCAGTTACACATTTCTTTCTGAGGACATTTGCACTTGCTGGTCCTTTAGGAACAAATGTTCCTGTTCCTTTTGGCTGTTTGCTCCTGTGCTTGCTCAGGGTTTGGTATATATAGAGTACTTTCTCAAAGGGCCTTCTCCTGACCTTCCTCCCCCAAATCCAAGTGATGATTGCTCTGTTATTTATACCTCATTTTAAAAATTACTTTATTGTTATTTTAGAGGTGATATGCAGCGGGGTTACCTTTACATATGTCAGGTAATAAGTACATTTCTTATCATTGGTTCCCTCATTCTCTCCCATTCCCTCCCTCCCATCTCTGTCTGTGAGTTATGTGTTTCACTTTCATCAAGGTCTAGTGCAGCCGGGGGCTTGGCTGCACTTTTTCACTCATTTTCTGCTGATTCTGTGCTACCTACTCCACCCTCTTTCAGATATGCACATGTATATGATGTATATGAGGTAAAGAATACAATCATCTAAAAATGAAAAGACAATTAAGAAAAGGTCCTTTGTTTCCTTATCTTTGGAGTTTGTTTCAGTGTGTTTTTTATTTTATATACCTATGAAGAGGTGCTTGGGTATTACAACTTGGTTCTTTTCTCCTAAGACTATCCTCTTTTTTTTTTTTAAATTGTGAAAATACTGTACAGAGGGGTTACAATTACATGGACAAGATAATGAGCACATTTCTTATCAAGCATTGTAGCCTCCTCCTTTGTTTCCTCTTTACATCCCATCCTCCCCCCTCCCCACCTCCTCACCCAACCCTCCTCCCCACACCCCCCCCCAAAGTTGTAAAGTTTGTTTTCCACATAAGGACTTGTACGTCTCATTGTTGCAATGGGTCCACCTGTATCCCTATTTAAACGATTTCTTTTTTTCCTTCCTCTCCACAAATTATAACAACAAACAACATCAAATACAGTGAAAGCAGGGGTTATACCACGGGGTAGGGACATACAAAGCAACAAAGAAATCATCTTATAAATATGTTAGAAACAATCGCATGAAAGAAAAAAAATTTGAATACTTATCTTGGGGTTCATTTCACCTAACATCAACTTATCTGACCTTTTCTGATTGTCTCAGACACATACTAGTTATTGCAAATAAGGGAAACCATGGGACCTATGTTTTTTTGGGCCTGGCTTACTTCACTTAATATAATTTTTTCCAAGTCTTTCCATTTCCTAACAAATGGGGCAATGTCATTCTTTCTGATGGAGGCATAGAATTCCATTGTGTATAGAGACCACATTTTCTTGATCCATTCACATACTGAGGGGCATCTGGGTTGGTTCCATATCTTAGCTATGGTAAACAATGCTGCAATAAACATAGTCGTGCTGGTAGCTTTAGTGTGGTCTTGTTTGTGAACATTTGGGTAAATGCCCAAAAGTGGGATTGCTGGGTCATAGGGGAGCTCTATGTGGAGTCTTAAAAATATGGAACGCTTCACGAATTTGTGTGTCATCTTTGCACAGGGGTCATGCTAAGCTTCTCTGTATCGTTCCAATTTTAGTATATGTGCTGCTGAAGCAAACACAAGACTATCCTCTTTTGGTCTCACTGTATATGGGTGTCTAAATCCTTTATATTTTGTCACATGATGTTGCATTTTAAATATAACTTCTGCAGATCAGGGAGAACATGCACCCTCTGATTTTGGCTTACCTTGCTTAACATAATTTGTTCTAGTTCCATCCATTTTCCTGCGAATACCATTACCTTATCCTTTCTAATGACTGTGTAAAATTCCATTGTATATAGGTACCACATTTTTTTGGATCCATTCATCTGTAGTGGGACATCTGAGTTTTTTCCATATCTTGGCTATTGTGAGTAGGGCAGCAATGAACATGGATGTGCAGATGTCCTTTTCATATCCTAGTTCATGATACTCAGTGTAGATGTCTAGGAGTTATACCTCATTTAGTTTATTTTTTTCTTTTTCTTGGCCAGTCCTGAGGCTTGAACTCAGGGCTTGGGCACCGTACCTGAGCTTCTTTTGCTCAAGGCTAGCACTCTACCACTTGAGCCACAGCACCACTTCTGGCTTTTTCTGTTTATGTGGTACTGATGAATCAAGCCCACGACTTCGTGCATGCTATGCAAGCCCTCTACCACTAAGCCACATTCCTAGCCCTATACCTCATTTCTTTACAACACAAATATATTTGTCTCTATGTGAAAAAACAATTTTTGTGCCAATCTAAGGCTTGAACTTCTTTTGCTCAGAGCTAGTGCCCTATCACTTGAGCCATAGCTCTACTGGCTTTTTTTTTTTGGCTTTTATGGTAGTTTTTTGTTTGTTTGTTTGTTTTAGTGGAGGTAAGAGTCTCAGAGATTTTCCTCTCATGTTGGTTTTGAACAGAGATCCTCAGATCTCAGCTCCTGAGTAGCTAGGATTACAGAGGTGAGCCACCAGCACCATTTCTATGTGAATTTTTAAATAACTGTTTACTTTCTCCAATAGTTTATAAATCATCTGTGTCTGACAACCAGAGAACACTCAATAAATACTGGTGGAATACATGAGTAGAGTTATATAAACAAGGAAAGTTAGAAACTCTGAATCTCTGTGTCTTAATCTTCAAATAGGATTATTTGTCTACTGATTCCCCAGAACTTTATATGGTGAAAGGGACTTTGCAAGTGAGCAAAGGAGTTAAAGGTAGGAAAAGTCTCTGAGAGGTTTATCTGAGAGGATCGAATGTAAGTTACAAGTTTCCTCATTAGAGTATGACAGGCAATCAGAGGTACAGAGGTATGATGACCAAAGCAGGCACTTAAAGGTGTTAGGCAGTTGACCTTGAAAGTGGAAGAAGGAGCCTTTGATGAAGGGGCATTAAATTGAGATAGGTAGGAAATGCATCTTCTTCTGGAACCTTCCAAAGGGGCCATCCTTAATGACATGTTGATTTAGCTCCATAAAACTCACTTTGAGTTTCTAGCCTGTAGAACTGCAAGAGAAAACACTTGTATTATTCTAAGCCTCTAAATGTGTGTTGTTACAGCAGCCATATGAAACTAATACATGTTGGGAAAAATAAGATAATGTGTAGGAAGACTTTGGAAAACACAAAGCCAGTAATTATTAGTTCATAACGGCTCATCCCTTGTTTATTCCCTTTCTCTGTACAATGAGATCCAGTTCCCTAATGAGGAGAGATGCTTGAAATAATAGTTTTACACCCCAAGGAAGTATACTTTTTTCATGGTTTATAATTGCCATAGAGCTTGAAAATCTTCCAGGTTTTTTTTTTATTTTTTAATTTAATTTAATTTTTTTATTTCTTTCGTGCTAACTTTTTTTTTTTATTGTGAAAATACTGTACAGAGTAGTTACAATTACATGGGCAAGATAATAAGACCATTTCTTATCAAGCATTGTTGCCTCCTCCTTTGTTTCCCCTTCCTATCCCTTCCCATCTCCCCTCCCCCCCCCACTCCCCCTTCCCTGGCCAAAGCTGTAAAGTTCGTTTTTCAACATAATGACTTGTACATCTCATTGTTGTAATGGGTCCACCTGTAACCCTATTTAAACGATTTGTTTTTTCCCTTCCCCTCCACAAATTATACCAACATCAAATACAGTGAAAGCAGGAGTTATATCGTGGGGGAGGGACATACAAAGCAACAAAGAAATTATCTTATAAATATGTTAGAAACAATAGCATGAAAGAAAAAACATTTGAATACTTGTCTGGGGGTTCATTTCGCCTAACATCAACTTATCTGACCTTTTCTCTTCCAGGTCTTATAGTTCTTAATTATGTTCTCATACATATGCATCAATTACTCACATGCTTGTACCTGGATTGTTATTACAAAGATAATTTCTATATATTATATAATGTGTCATATTATATATAATATATATCCCTCTGAAAATATCCTGTGAGATATCTCACCTCCATTGCAATTATCTGCTTGAATCAGGACCCACTTGCCAATCTTCCCTGTGCAATGGAATTAAACCTCCACTCTTCTTCGCTTCAGTACTAATGCCTGTTTATTCAACCTGGCAATTTTCTTCTTATAACTCCCAGTGATTGCAGATTGGGTTTTCTGGGCTCCTATCTGCAATCCTGGAAAGAATCAGGACTGTCTAGTCCAGGAGGTGATATGTAAATGACAGTGTAGAAGAAAGAAAGAATGTCCATATTTTTGCTTGCTATTTTTTCTTGTTAGAAGTGGTTTTGTCAAATTTGCGCCTACTCAGTTCTAGCAGTGTCTCAGTGATAGAGAGGCAGGTTACCAGCAAATCAACCACTCTGCCAACTGAGAGCAATGTGAGTTTCCCAAGCGGCCCTCTGGTGACTCTGATTCCCACATGGCTCTATTTACCAGTCTAGAAGCCCATCCCTCTCTGATCTCTGCCCCTTTCCTGTCTAGCGGAATCTTCATGGGGGATCTTCCCTCACACAGACTTATGATATTCTCTTGATCACTTTCCACTGCTATTTGGACTTTAAAAGAAAATTTCCTTTGTGGGAGAAGAAACTTTCTTTGGAAACTGCACATAACATGAGCTGTATTATTAGGCACCTCTCTGTGGTAAGGTTTTCTTATCTGCACAGTGGAATGCATAACATAAATGTCATAGTGTCAGTGAGAGACTAAATGAATTAATTCATAAAATGCTGGTCACTGCTCACTAAAAAGATTTCTTTTTTCCTCAGCTTCTCACTCCCATTTTCACACTTGAGAGGACATAAACACTCCCTGGTATGTTTCCTGTAAAGGAAGACACTGAAACTCCCACCAGCCAGGGAGTTAGCATCAACTGGTCTGGAGAGAAGCCTGCAGGCCATGTTTTGAGCAAGCTGCCTGGGTGTGGGTGCCACTGATGCTAGTGATTATCAGGCTGAACTCTCGTGAGATTCTTTTATGCGGTGAGCTTGGACAAGAGCATTTCAGCACATGTATTAGTTTCACAGTGCTGCCATAACAAAATACATTTGGGGGCTTAAGGTAGTACAACTATTTCCTCGTGCAGTTCTGTAGACTGGGAGTTCAAAACGTATTTTATGGAGTTAAATCAAGGCAGTGGTGTCATCAGTGTATATTCACAATGACTGTTACACAGGAGACACCCAATGTGCCTGGGCCACGTCAAATGAGTGCCTCTGTGTACTTTCAGTATTCCCTGATTGAAGACTATGTATAAAATACACCAGTACAGTCATCTAAACCTAAACCATCTTCCTAAGGGGCATCTAATGCTCCCATTCCCCCATTCAGCAGATCTAAATCTCTCAGCGATTCCCAGTCCAAATGCCACCTTCTGGAAGAAACCCTCTCTAGTTCCAGCTAGCACGGCCCATCTCTCCTACCAGCTTCACTTAATCATTCTTCCCTCCCTCCCTCCCTCCCTCCCTCCCTCCTTCCCTTCCTTCTTTCCTTCCTTCCTTCCTTCCTTCCTTCCTTCCTTCCTTCCTCCATCTCCCCCTCTTTCTTTCTTTCTCTCTCTCTCTCTCTCTCTCTCTTTCTTTCTTTCTTCCTTTCTCTCTCTTATTCTTTGTTTCTCCTTCCTTCCTTCTTTCCTCTTTCTTTCTTTCTTTCTTTCTTTCTTTCTTTCTTTCTTTCTTTCTTTCTTTCTTTCTTTCTCTCTTATTGTTTCTCTCTCCTTCCTTCCTTCCTCTTTCTTTCTTTCTTTTTCTCTTTCTTTCTCCTTCCTTCCTTCCTTCCTTCCTTCCTTCCTTCCTTCCTTCCTTCCTTCCTTCCTTCCTTCCTTGCTTCCTTCCTTCCTTCCTTCCCCCATCTCCCCCTCTTTCTTTCTCTCTCTCTCTCTTTCTTTCTTTCTTCCTTTCTCTCTCTTATTCTTTGTTTCTCCTTCCTTCCTTCTTTCCTCTTTCTTTCTTTCTTTCTTTCTTTCTTTCTTTCTTTCTTTCTTTCTTTCTTTCTTTCTTTCTCTCTTATTGTTTCTCTCTCCTTCCTTCCTTCCTCTTTCTTTCTTTCTTTTTCTCTTTCTTTCTCCTTCCTTCCTTCTTTCCTTCCTTCCTCTTTCTTTCTTTCTTTCTTTCTTTCTTTCTTTCTTTCTTTCTTTCTTTCTTTCTTTCTTTCTTTCTTCTTTCCTTCCTTCCTTCCTTCCTTCCTTCCTTCCTTCCTTTCTTTCTTTCTTCCTTTCTTCGGGCTTGAACTTGGAGCCTAGTAGCTGTCCCCAAGCTCTTTTGCTCAAGGCTAAGAGTCTCATGGATTTTTATTCCCAGGCTGGCTTTGAACCTAGATTCTCAATATCAGCCTCCTGAGTGGCTAGGATTGCAGGCCACTAGTACCTGGTTTACTTCATCATTTCTTTTTGTGTGTGTGAAAATACTGTACAGAGGGATTACAATTACATGGGCAAGATAATGAGTACATTTCTTATCAAGCATTGTAGCCTCCTCCTTTGTTTCCCCTTCCCATCCCTTCCCATCCTCCCCCTGCCCCCTAGTTCATCATTTCTTACATACGTTCACTCCTTCAGCAGCTTGGCAGCTCTTGATGGTCTTCCTCTAATCTGACTCAAATCTTCTCTCTTCTCCTATTTCAGCTACAAGTGTTTCAGTCTTCTCTGTCATCCTGCTTGTATTTCCTTCACTAGATTCCTTTTTTAAAAAAAAAATTGGATCTTCCAAATACCATTCTCAACTTTTTTTCAGAAAATGGCTTTCATCATTGTGTAGCCAAAGGAGGCCTTTGAACCCCGGAGTGTGTAAGCATCATCTCCTGTTACCCTTCCTCATCACACTGCCCATTAAAGCCCTGCAAGGCTCCTGCTTCTCTGTGCTTGTGGGATTAAGCCCAGAGTCTTCAACGTGATCTCCAAAGCCCTGTGGGGTCTGCTCTTCCTCTTACATCTCTAGTCATTGTTCGATGAAAGTAACTTAGTCCTGCCCACTGGGCGTTTGATTATGTCTGGGGTTGTTTTTTTTTTTAATTCTAGCTTATTGTCCTAGCCAACTTTGTTTTCCACATTGAATAAAAATCTCATTTCTTTAGCAAAGTCTCCCTTGGGCCCTTAAGTTTCCATCACATTTCTTTGTTATATGGTCTCCAAGCTCTGTATTTCTCTCATTGGCCTTTTCTTACTATATATGTATATGTATACTATATATGTATATGTATACACACATTAATATATTATATATAACATAATATATCATTATATTATACACACACACATCAGATGTATAGGTACTTGACTAATGTTGCAGGAGAGCAAGGACTTGCATGCTTTTGCTCATCCTGTGTGTTCTTTACCTTAGCTGGGAAGGCTTAACATGTGCCAGGTGCACATACGTGTGGAAGGAATGAAGGAATAAAAGCTTGCAGGAAGAGTGTGTGGTGTTTACTTAGAGCTGAGACCTGTGAACCCACCCAGAAAGCATTTGGCATCATTAATCCTTAGGAATCAAAGTTAAGCAGTTGATCTCTAGTTCATATGTCAGAATTGAATTTTACTTTTGTGTGTGGAAAGGAATTTATAACTTAACTTAGAAAGATGGACTACTATGATTAGTTGTGATAGGGAAATTTTCATTAAGTTGAAGTCCTCAAAATTCTGGAAAAAAGTAGGTTTGGCTGATTAAATATCTTATAGAACAGGCCCAGGAAGAAAAATGTTTTCCAGTGAACAAGAAGGTAATGGCTGTGATAAGACAAAAGAAGTGTGTGTGTGTGTGTGTGTGTGTGTGTGTGTGTGTGTGTGTGTGTGTGTGTGTGTGTGTGTGTGTGTGTTTGTGTGTGTGTTGGAGTGGGGCATGGGAGAGGTGGAATCCAGGAGGCTCTGGATTGAGATCACATACCAAAGGACTTATTTAGAGTAGGGTGCTTGAAAGGTAGAGGAAAATGTGGAAGGATCAGACAGTATGCTTATTGAAGGTCAGCCGTGCACAGATACTGCAGGAAATACGAAATCTTGCAAGATTCTGATCGTGGAAGCTATAGTGCTTGCTCTGGTCCTCCAGAGCCTCTTCTCAGATATTCCTCTAAATCTGAGAGTGACGAGATTGTCCAAGGCAGTCATAACATCTCAGGCAATTACCAGGTCTAGGGAGGTTCCTGTGTCCATGTGGGTCAATCAAGTCCCTTTCTTGAAACTCAGAATTGGAATATTGAAGGACGTGAGGGAATTAATTCGTCAGAACCGAACATCAAGCCAGAGTCAGTTTTTAGGCTAACCAGAGCTGAAATCACAGGAGTAGAAACCAGGAATGAGAAAGAAGGTCTGCAGAGAGGAGACACACAGCCAGTGGGAGGCCAAGAAGCAGGACTCTTTGTATCAAACAGTATAGCTGCTTGGGCCCTGTGCTTTCCAATCCCTTACATTCTTCTTCTGGCAGGCCTGGCTGAGATAGGTAACAGTGAGCTCTCTATTTTTTCAATAGTTTAAGTAAGTCTCTCTGTCTTTTAGAGTAAAAAAAAAATTCAAAAAGCAATCCATGATTGAACAGGCAATGGGGAAAGTAGTTTCAACTTAAATCTGGGATATATTTGGAAGGGCTAACTTTGCCAGAGGAAAGAGCCAAGAACACAGTCTTAGAAGATATGAGGTAGAGACTGGGCACAATGACTCATACTGGTAATTCTGGCTACTTGGGTTATAGAAATAGGAGAATGTGACCCAGGCCGAAAAAAAAAATAGTGAGACCTATCTCAGTGAACAAGTTGGGCATGGTGGTTCAAGTCTATCATCCCAAGTATGTAATAGGCATAGGTAGGAGGATGGTGGCCCAAAGGCAACTGAAGAAATAAAAAACTATGAGCCTTTATCTAAGGCAGAAAAATCAAGGGGCACTGGATGCTTGGCTCAAGTGGCAATATGCTTGCTCAAGTGTGAGGCCCTGTCCCAAACCTGGTACATGTTTTAAAAAAAAGATGAAAAAATAAGAAAAGAGATGAGATATGGTACTCATTTATAATTAAGCTCTTGCATTTATGCATACATTGGCATCTTAGTCACTGTGAGGGAGGGGGTTGCTCCTGATTGGGTACCTGTAGTAAGGCTGTTGCTGTATTAGCCCTCCCAAGACTGAATTCTGAAGTGCAGACTCTTCTTTGTCACCTTGGGAGATGGTAGAAGAAGAGATCACCAGGGAAAGGCCTGGTCCAACATTGCCTTCATTCCCAAAAGAGCAACCTGGCCAAGGAAAATCTCATAGATTCCTCCCCTGCTTTTTAAGAAATCAGTCCCTTCCTGAGGCCCTTATGAAATAGCACTGGGTTCTGGTTCTCTGGACAGAGTCTCAGCCACCAGCTATGTGCCTTCAGATGTTCAAGGGCACAGTCTCAGCACTCTCTTCATCTGCCTGTATGTTGTCAGCTGGTCGGCGAATATTTACTGAGCATCTCCAGGATGCTCATTTCTGTAGCAGGTGCTCGGTGTACTTGGCTTTACTTGTGTAAAGCAAACAGCTAATGGACTACTCCACGTGCTGTTCTGTTGGAAAGGTTCAGATGCTTTGGTAGGCATTGCCAGGGCAACCAGACCAGGAGTCTAGTAATTAATTAATGATGCAGTAATCACACCCAACCCTCCCTAAACGAAAGAGGAACCTGGCTGGAATAATTTTCTTCTTGATGGGGTATGGGCCAAAAAGAAATACATTTGGAGGGGTTAAATACCATTTTAAAGCTACTGGGGGAAAAAACCAGAAAAATATGTGTATGTATGTGCATGTGTATGAGGGGGAATTGTGGATGAAAACAGTTCAATTTCATAATCAAGCAAAGGGCTAGCAGCTAGTTGGGTTGTTCTTAGGAGAGAAAGAAAACATCACATTAAAAGTCTATCAAGGGTGAAGCTCCAGCTCGTGGAAAAGCTAATGAGGACTCCTGAGAAGATCCATGTAGAAGAAAAAATTTGTGAACGAAGATGCTTACATATTTGTTTTATATAATTGTCACTATATGTGTGGAAGTTTATGTAATAACTGCCCTAGGGTTCTGTGAGATACCTCTGCTATACATGTAATCAATTGATCAACTTTGCTTAAGCTAGTTTAAGGGTTTTGGATCCTTTCCCTCCCCTTTCCCTTCCCTTCTCTTCCCTTCCCATTTCTTCCCCTTTCCCTTCCCCTTCCTTGCTCTTTTAATTTTCTTTCCTTTTCCTTTGGACAACTGAGCTGTGATTTCATGAATCAAGGGCCAGAACTGGTTTCTGTTTATACAGCTCTTTCTTTGCTGATTCTAATGATTCTCTATGTAATTCTGGAGGATGATTTATTCCTGCCCTTCTATCTCACTCTAGCTAACAAACAAACCAATAAAATCAGATCTTTCTAGGATTTGTAAGGATGCCCAAGGCACAAATCCCTCAAATATCAACAAGGACTATAAGTAACTCTATGAGACTATGTATGACTGATGCCGGACTTGACTTTGAGGGAAAAATTTTTTTCCCCTGGTGACAGACACTTGACATTTATTATTTCTTAGAAATAAGCTCCATTTTAAGATGAGAAAACAATGTCAGAGAGGTTGTGTACCCCCCAAATAATTGAGGGTTCCAAGCTACTGAAGATTTAGTTGGCTAATGAAGTAGAAACAATATGAAATCCCCAATTTGGGGATCTCATGGAAAAGCAGGACTAAGCTTCTAGAAATGATCCTGGACTCACACTTAAGAACTTCTATGAGCTGGTCACTGGTGGCTCACACCTATAATCCTAGCTACTCAGGAGGCTGAGATATGAGAATTGCAGTTCAAAGCCAGCCTGGGCAAAAAAGTCTGTGAGACTCTTGCCTCCAATAAATCACTAGAAAACCAGAAGTGGCACTGTGGCTCAAGTGGTAGAGTGCTCATTTTGAGCTGAAGAGCTCATGGACAGTGCTCCAGGCCCAGAGTTCAAGCCTTTGTGATTGGCAGAGTGAAATCTAGGGCTCTAGCTGCAAGGGAGGCAGAGCGGGAAGTAGCTAACTTTTCCTTCTTGCTTGAGGTTGTTTTACCTCTCAGCAAAGGGAGAATTTCTTAGGGATAGAAAGTGGTTCAGATGTAGCCTAAGAAAATTCACATGCCCTCCAGAGTTGTGAACAAAGACTTGTTTAGAGAGAGGTAGCTGGTGATTGTTCTCCAAGAATCATCCCTTCACATTTCCCCTTATAGGGTTATTGATGTACAAGGAGACACTCATTTTAAAAAGTCATTGAACAAAGGGAGTCAAGTACTTTCATCACACTTACCATGTCATTAAATGGTGGAGGCTTAAGAGTACAAAAGGCCCATTTTTAACTTTCAAGGTGACAGCTCAGTTCTCACAGCCTGAACGACTGTGTGGGTGGCTGGCTTAAGATGACCTCTGTGCCAGGGGCTTTGTATGCAATGTCTTGTCAACAACCCAGTCAAGATGAGTTCCCAGTGCCACTTTTGGTCCAGACAATGAAACCATGTTGTATAGCTCAGAAGGGCTGCACGTGTGCAAGTCACAGTCAACAAGTAGCCAATCCCAGGCAGGAGCCTGAGGTCTATCTTGTCACAACTGTCATCCCAAACTGGGGAAATGAGGACACAGTTGCTTATATTGGTGCTGGCACTAGGTGCATCTCTGACTGGGGCCTCATATGGGATCCCCCACTGACTCCACACTCAATGTGTTTCTATCACTTGCCTTGACGAATACTTGCTTGATCCTCTTGCTTTTGTTGTTTTAGTTGCTATTTATTTGATCCTAGGGTTTTTAACCTTGTCTGTTTTAGCTCCTGTTTGAGCCACAGCAACAACTTCAGCTGATTCTGAGTAGAATGGTATCATGGAGGCCCAAACACTCAGAGACCTGCCCCCCACCCCCCCAGCCATGGGCAGGCTAGAGAGTCAGGGCCTCCCCTAGCCTATCTAAAAACTCTGACTCTCCACGATGACACCCATCCTTGACACGTGTGAACCATCGATGAGAGGGAGCTCAGCCTTTTAACACCTTCTGAGAGGCTTCAGGGTCTTATATCCTCAGGCCAGTGCACTGAATGCTAGCAAGTACTTTCCCTGAAGAACAAAGAGAGTCTGCCAGTGGTAATCAGGGGAAGGAGTGCTCAATGAGCATTGTTAAGGCCACTCTGGTGAGATTGTCAAGAGGGTCATGAGGGATGACTTCCAACTGAAAATATTTAGCAGGAAAGACTACTGTCTTTCTGAGAGACGTTTTGAGTGGCTAGGAATGTAGGGGAAGACATGCACACATACATACACATGTGCATGCACATGCACACACAGAATAACTATGAGTCAGTGAGTATAACTGGTCTTTTATTCTTGTTTTATCCCACCTTCCACCACAGGCCCATGCTCTGCCATAATAATCTAGCTATAGAGTTTTAGATTGGTCTTAATGAGCACATAGTCCACATCTAAGTTTAAACACTATTGTTATTGCATTAGCATAGATGGCCATTTCCATCAGTTCTTGCAGAAGAGATTCCATGCCTATCTCTAACACACACACACACACACACACACACACACATACACACACACACACACACACACACAGTCTAACCCCCCACAGTATATGTCTCATACATACTGTTTCTCTTACACACACTTAAACAGTGTGTGTCTCATGCATACATTGACATTGACATGCTCTCTCTCTCTCTCTTTCTCTCTCTCTCTCTCTCTCTCTCTCTCTCTCTCTCTCTCTCTCTCTCTCTCTCACACACACACACACACACACAGAGTCTCTTACACATATACACACAACACACACCAGTGAAAAGTTCAGAACCATTTTCTGCACCCTGGAGATTGCTTTGTCTTTGAGAGCCCAGAAAGAAAAACCCATCAGCCGTCAAGGATTTTAATTATTTATTTTTAATTACAAAAGCAACGCATGAAAATGCTCTGGTAGTAAAAAATTCACACAATACATATCAAATGAAAGTGTCCCCAGGTGAGGAATTTTAAACAGCTCTGATCCTCACCCATCAACCCCTAGCTCTGCCATGAATCTGTTCTGAGGAAGGAAGTGAATCTGGGAGAGGTTATAGAATCACAGAGCACTCAGATAATGGGGAAAGTTGGATTCACTTGGGAGACTTTACTAGAGCTTACTCTTTCTGTTTCAAAGTTGTTGACTTTGTCAGAAATGTGCTCATAGAATTAGCTGTTTTCTCTTAAAAGTGGGAGGGAGAAAAGAGCATGCTTCGGCTTCTCCATGGAACCTAATGTCTGTCTCTATGCCATGCCTCCTTCAGGCTTTAAGGCAGGTGCTCACCATTCTGACTGTATCTGGCCATTGCAAGTGGGAGAGTTTTTGTCAAATTCATCTCTCCCTCAACAACCTTCTAATAGTGCGCATTTTCCCTTATGACTCAATAAACCCCTGTATAAATTTGCTTCGGAGCCAAATGGAGATGGATAGAGTTTTAGAAAAGGAGTCAGAAATGCATTGCATGAAAGATCGAGATGGAAAGGATTGTGGAGACCATCGATTGAGTTCTCCACTTTACAGATGAAGACATCACACTCCAGAGAAGTTTAGTCTCATGCCACAAATCACACAGGCAGAGTTAACAGTAAAGGGAAAACACTCAGCCCAGTTGCATTTTCCATTATACCGGAGCAGGGATCCAAACTGTCACTGTGAGATGCATAGAGGACCTAGGCAGGATGCATTTCTTGGTCTCAGTTTCTTTATCACTTCTGTCTACCTGAAGGCAGCACTGCTAAGAGGATCAGATAGAATAACGGAGGTTAAATATCATGCCAAATTCCGGGACATTTTCACATGCAAAAAAAGTTTAAGTTGGAAAACCAAATATTCTTAGTTATCTATAGCAATGGTTCTTTTTTTTTTTTTTTTTTTTGGTCTTTTCTTTTTTAGTACTGGGATCGAACCCAGGACGTTGCACTTGCTAGGCAAGTGCTTTGCCACTGAGCTACATCCCAGCCCAGCAATGGTTCTTAAAGCATGATCATCACCCAACTGAATCAAACAAAATTCTGGGGAATCTGGGCCAGGAAACTTTTCTTCTTTCTTAATAACTCATTAGAATAGGAGCCCCTTTCCTCAGCAGTATTGGTAACGTCTTACTTCCCTCTGTCTTGTTTTATCTGTCTGTGTTGTTTGTCAGATAAATTTCAGAGACAGTGGGTATTTTTCCCCTTGAGTTCATTTAGAGGCAGTGGATTGACCAGTGGTTCTCAAACTTGGGTGCCTGACACACTACTTATAACATTTCAGCAGGCAGAGGTGAGACGGAACCATCTGACTGCCAACAACAGAGTTAATTCCAATGTGCATCTAGGTCTGAGACTTAGAGGTTTAGACCATGCTAATTCTGATGTGCCCTAGGCCTGAGACTCAGTGTTTTAGACCATGCTGACAACAGAGATGGGGTTTGATTCCCAATGTAAGATCTACTTGACTTTGCATAAAGAAAAAAAGCTCAGTTTCTTAGTGATATTCTGGATACTTTCCCTGGTGTGTCATTTCAAAATAGGGGCCCTGGTAGAAAATGAACAAGGAAAAAGATGACTGAATGAATCAGGAGCATTTACTAATGAGTCAGGGCAATCAATATACAGAGATGCATATATATAGGACTATGCATTTTTACCTATAAAATATTTCATTTCTTGTGAGAAAATGGCACATTCTCTTGTAGAGGTGATTGTATTTTTTATTGATAGGTACATAAAAAAGACTTTTATTCTTCTCTGATTATAAATGTATTAACTAACTCAGGAGCTGGGGATGAAAAGGTAAAAATGTTTTGTCAGCATCAGTGAATAGTGATCAAAATGAGTGATGTTTTTAATGAGAAATACTTGATGCATACATGTAAGGAGAAACTGAACCTCAGGAAACAGAAAGAAATCCCCTCCCCTCAACCACCTTTATCATGAACCCTTTCTGGGGCCTTCTTGTAGCCCTAAAGGAAGACCAGAACAAGCTTTCAGGCAGAGCCTGGTTGCTGCAGTAGAAATCAGCAGGATGCCTCCCTGGCATACCATAAAGCAGCTCCCCCTGTTCTTATGTAATATGTCTTTGCAGCCTAAACCTTTAATTAACCAGAGATGTCATCAAGAAAAGTTTGCCAGGGAAGAGGATGCCTGGTTTAATTAAAAAGATCTTTAATAGTTATTAAGGAAATCAATTTGGAATTCAGGCCTGAGAGCGGTGATGGGAGAAGAAATCACTCAGAGGAAGTTTCCCATCTCTGTAGCTAAATGGATTTTAACCCTGTGATCCGTACTGCCTTCACATTCCCCAGGGCAGTTGGTCCAGGGTATGCAGATGGATGCTTGTCACTCATCTTTTTTGAATTTTTTAAAATCCCAGATTTAAGAGGCAGTTCTGTCTTGTGCAATAAAAACCTAACCTTCCTGGAATGCAGTTATCTGGCCAATCAAAAGAAATAGGAAACCTTTATAAATTGAAAATCTCCTACCTCATAAGTATAAGCGATTTCTTTTACCCAAAGAGATGCATTATTTCTCCCTGAGGATTTGTGCTGGGACTGTACATCAGGCTTCTATTACAGCTCAGACCAGTCCTTTTTTTTTTTTTTTTTTTTTATCAAGCCAGAAAAAGAGATTTGGCTCTCTAGAGCACAAGAGAAATATTATTTTCACTTGTCTCATGAAAATGATGACACAAAAGGTGAGATAGCCAGAGGATGAGCAAAATAAATTGTCTGCATGGAGAACACTGAAAAAGAGAAAGTCCTTTATTTTTATTTATTTTTTTAAGCAGCAGTTTGCCAACAGGGGGATGACATTAATATCATTCTCTGATGCAGCCCAGTTGAGTTCAAATGCTAAAAGCACTTTTCAAATAATCTATGTTTAATTAATATTTGTGTTGCACTTAGGGAGGGAAATGGTAGACAGGTGCAGGAGATGGCTCCAGAAATGCCTTTGTTGCTGTAATGCAGCCATTTCTCAGGTGGACTGAAGGGCTCTCACTAAGGAGCCATGAAAAAAACACAAGAGGAGGAACTACGTCTTTTTGCATTTGAGCCTTTTCTTGTTCTGATTACCAGCTTATATCTTCTAGGAGAGCTGGGGAGAGGCTTTCTGTTATTTGTATTTCTCACCATAAATTGCTCAATGTCTGAGCTCACAATGTCTTTGTTGATTGTTTGGCCAATCAACTAGAAACTTTTGGGGTTTAGTAGTCTTCCTAATCCCTATATTGAGAAGTACCTCAGCTACCTATGAAACTCGAGAGAGGAGGGAGGTCAATTTGGAAAATGGTATGCATGTGGTAAGTATGTGTGGTAGGTATAGGGTAAATATGGAATAACCCAAGTTTTACCATGAACATGGTGTGTGTGTGTGTGTGTGTGTGTGTGTGTGTGTGTGTGTGTGTGTGTGTGTGTGTGTGTGTGTGTGTGTGTGTGTGTGTGTGTGTGTGTGTGTGTGTGTATGATTTCTTGGGCTTGAACTCAGAGAGCTTGGACACTGTCCTTTGGTATTTTAGTTCAAGGCTAGTGCTCTACCACTTGTCCCATAGCCACCCACTGGTGGCAGCTTCTTCTCCTTAACTGGAGATAAACATCAGACAGACTTTCATGCGTGGGCTAGCTTTGAACCTGGGTCTTCAGCTCTCAGCCTTCTGAATAGCTAGGATTATAAGTGTGAGCCACGGTACCTGGCTTGATCATGTTATCTTTCCGTAAGCAGGTCATATGGTTTCACAGAGCTGCATTTCCTCACGTACAAAGTGAGGAACATTGAACTAGAAAAAGGGACCAAACTTTCTGTTTGTCTTAGGTGGGCATGTCTGTCCTCAGGATTGGAGATGGTATCTAGGAATATCTTAGTGTTTATTAAACCACTGTTGGTTGCATATTATTTGCAAACTGGCTAGATCCAGCTTGCAGATCTGCTTAGTTTAGCCCACCCAATTTTTGTTTGGCAGGGGGAAGGGTGATTGAATTAGTTAACACCAGTTAAAATCCCAGAGTTTTCACATCATCATCTAGATTCCTGCTTCTATAGAGAATTTGGAAAGTTCTGGCAGCACTTGCTCTCCACTGGCCAAGATCAGTTGAAGCTGATTCCTTGCTAGTCCTCCATGAACTCCCCCACCCGCCACTCCCTTCTGTGGCCTCAAATGATGACTGAATATCACCTATGTTGTTGTTGATTTGCCTACACCATCATTTCCCTGACACTGCTGCATTTCATTCACTTATGCTCATTTTTGGTCCATTTAGGCATGTAGGCTAGAAGTAGTGGTTGAAAGGATGATTTGAAATGGAGGTCAAGGACTTCTTGCGCTCTGAAGGAACCTACTTTCTAGGATATTTGAGTTGCGATATGGATAGAACAGTTTCTGTCGAGTGGATAGGATCAGAACAGTGACTAAGGCACGGGGCAGTTATTCCCTTTTATAAATTAACTTAATTTATTCATATTGTGTCTTTGAATAAATATCTTGCATATATGGTTTGATCAGAATAGTAAATAATAGTACCACTTAAACATTTAGAGTATTTCAAACTCTAAAAAACAGTTAAAACTCACATTTCTCATCATCTGAGAGAAGCAATCTTTCTTCTAGAAATTCAATCCCTCTGTTAGTGGCCATCTAATTTATTGTCAAAAATAGAAATTTCTTGGAAGTGAAGGGGCGATTTTTATTAATTATGACAGAAACATGAGCAGAAAACAGGACTGTCTCAAGAAAACTAGGGCATGGAGTTATCCTGCTCAGTATGCAGTACCTACTAGTGACTTGATACAAAAGGTGTCATTGGCTTCTAGAAGCTGTCTTGATTTGTGGCTGCCCACTGTTGGGACATGCTTGGTGTCTGAAAGTTCTGGGGAGACTGGAGAGACCCCAGTGCAATTCTGTTTCCTTCTAGGCCTGTTTTGATCTTTTGCTCATACTGTCATACTGAAGCCACTAAGAAAGATTGTCTTTAGCTGTCAGAGGTGCTGCAGGTGGCTGTTGGACTTGGCTATCTGACATGTGGGCCCTTGGGTATGATGTCGTTCCTCAGCTATCTCCACTCTTTGGTTTGTGTTCTCCTCTTTCAGTGCCCCCTTCCAGATACTTCAGGTTAAAGAATTTTCTTTAACTTTTTGCTAAGCTAATTGGGTCACTTCTTCAATTAGAACTTTGCATTTTTTATGGGAAGTAGGGGTGGGGAGGGGGGACAAGTCTCAGATCACCATCCCTGAAGATGAAACCAATTTCAACCACCAGCAAAGACCTATCATCCTTGCAGTAGTAAATTTTTACACTTGACATTTGGATGAAAAACAAAGTTTGGGAGCATTTCAAAATAATGTAAAAGCAGGCTTTTGAAATGCAAAGATGAAAATCCCTTTCAAGGAAGCAAATTATACCATGGTACATAAGAAAGAAAAAAAGAAAGGGATAAAGAGAAGGGCTGAGGATAGTGGGCGGGTAAAAGGAATTGTTTAATGGATAAAGATCCAGAAAGGTGACTTTCACCTCCCTTATCCCTTAGATAAAGCCACCTCTCTGCTCGTCAGAGATGAGAAGAAAAGTGGCCTGGCTTTATTCTTTTGACAAAGGTGTACCCATGTGGCAGGCAGATAGAGGAGCTATGGGCTTGGTAATAGTGGATCCTCACTTGCCAATTGGCCTAAATGATTCCATCCCTCGTCATGTAAAGAAGCCCTTGCAGGAGATCTGGGACATGTGCTTTTGACAGGATCTCCAGTGGCAAGAAAGAGAGGATCATGGGGGACAAGGGAACTGATATATTATTTACAGTCATAGAACCAGAGCCCGCTGCAGGGGCTGCCCAAAGACAGACAGCTTTGAGTCCTCACTGCTGCTCTTTTTTTATCTTTTTTTTCCCCTCTTGCTCTTGGGAAACCCTGCCAGGGCTGGGCCAGTGTTGTGTGCATCTCATCTCACTGAGCTGCCATCTGCCTGGCCACCTTTCCAGGTGGCCCAACACCTCCACAGAAAACTGCCTGGCCTCTGGAGGGTGGCACCAAGGGCATCTCACTGGTTGTGACAGGTCTGACGGTGTGCAGATGGTGAGATAGACATGTAGCCATGCACACGTGTGTGCACACACAAACGCACATGCGTGCACATGCATGTGTGCACGGTACACACACACACATACACACAGACATGGCAGAGAAGAGGGACTTGGGGAATCTGATCCAAAAGGAACAAAGGCTGCAGCCTCTGCAGTGAGCTGAGTGAGAGTGACAGGAGGACAGCTAAAGGAAATGCAAAGCGAAGTGTGAAAACCCACAGCACTCGCCGCCAGAGAGCATATGCATCGGACTTCACAGCTTCCTCCTCTTCCCAGCTTACATTTGCTCCATATGCTGCTTTACACAGCTTTCCGGGGCCATAATGGGTTTTATTCCATAGTTTTTATACTAACACGAATGACTCACATCTGCTCCAGTACCCAATTTGCTCTCTAATGTCCTCGGCTGTGAGGAGAGAACAGCTTACACACAACTTGCCAATGACAGGAGTGGCTTAGAGTCCTCATTCAGGGACAAGGCAGGGGAGGGCCCCCAACCCTCCCTACCTTGGGAGGGTCTCTCTGAGAATATGATATTACCTATGGGAAAACAGATAGAGTGAAATGAGGAACTTGCTCAAGAAAATCAAGATCTTGGAGAGAGATCCATTTTCATGTTCCGAGTGTCCTAATTCAGAACACCCATATTTTTCTCATTTCCTGCCATGTTAAAAATCTTTTACTACATGCTTTTCTTTCCTATATTGGCTGTGATGAGAAAAAAAAAAAAAAGTAACGGATTAACCCGCACAGATAGCTAATCTCCCACTGGGATCTATAGTGTGCTGTGTTATTTAAGCTGGTTATTGATGAGTTTGAAATACCTTCTAAGCATGGTGACCTCTGGAGAAGCTGCATTCCAGGAGATATCCAGAGGGCTGAGCCCTGCACGGAGACTCACCTGGCTTCCAGATGTCGGAAAACTCACCTGAAATCTATTTCAATCCTAATGACACTGCTTTGACAACCCAGACTAATATGCCCTTTGGCTGGATCAGGTAATGACACTTAACAAAATTGGATTCCCTTAACAGCTTTCATAGACCCAGGGAACCCTTCCCTCATATGAATGGGGGACCAAGTCATGATTCAAGAAGAAAGCACCTTGGAAGGAAATTTCTGCCCTCCCCAGGCACTGCAAGTCCCACATGGAACTTGTTCACCCCCGGGCCTCGGTTTCCCCATATGCTAAATGGAATGAGGAACCTGAGCGGCAGCAGGCAGTGTGGAGCTGCACCATCTCGGAAGCTTGGCGGTGGTGTTGTGTAACTGTCTGCCATCTGTTACTCAGAAGCAGCATCACAAAGCGCTGAGCAATGGACTCCGGTGCTGCAGCTCCTGCCTGGAGCTGACAGCAGCTCTGTGGCCTGCCTAGGGTCCCCTGCAGAGCCTGCTGCAGAGCACTTTGTAGGCCCAGGCCTGCAGGTATAGGAGTCCTCTCTGGGAAGAGATCCAGGGAACTCAGCAGGCTGCGGCAGGGGGCACTCTTGCTGCTACCCACCCCTCCCCATGACAGTTGTCTCTCTGGGCCTTTGCCTGGCCATTGTGGTAGCTGGGTAGCCTACCCAACCTTACAATGGGTAGTGTTTTGGAAAAAAAAAAAAAAAAGGCAAGTGCACGACCATTCCCAGGGCCTGTGTGGTGGTCTACAAGCTGTTCTGAATCTCCAATTGGGCTGGCAAGCTTTTTCTGGTTCTTGACTAAAATCTTCCCATCTGTAGTCTGGTCAAAGAATTTAAGGGTTATGTGGCAGCATTGGCCTGTGGCTAAAACAAACAAACAAAAAACAACAAGGCAGTAAATGTTGGGAGGCTTTGTTTGGTTTCTCTGTTTCTGAGTACATGTGGTCCGGGGCTCCCTCTTACTGGAGGAGGAGTTCTGAAGCCCTGACTTAAGCCTTTCTACCTGCAGGCAGGTGTGGGCTCTTCCTTTATACTGAGCTCTGTGAACAAAGAGGGTGGTGGTGGTGGCTGGAGCGGTTCATACATCATTCTCAGGTCCTCCAACAAAAATAACATGGCCGCTACAGCTCCTGCTCTCCAGGCAGAGCAAGGTTTTTGTTTCTCTTTGAGTTTATAGCTAAGACTGACACTTTGCACCATTTCAGCACTCATAGCTATTCACTCAATTGTCAGAAAAGTATAGGCCTATCCATTTTACAGATGAGGACCTTAAAGGACTTACCTAGGGTTTGCACCGCTAGTGTGGCTGAACTGGTTAGTGTTACCTAGTGAAAGGGCCTCTTTACTCCAGACTTACTGAGGACTACCTGGGGATGGCATGCACAATTTGCTATCTCTAGCTCCAAGTACTTTCAATCTACAAGTAAAAAGAGATTGTACTTCCTAAAACAGTTGGGAAAGGGACTTCTGAAAAATAATCTATTACCCACCCAGCCTCCTGCCAAGTGACCCTAGTTGTTCAGTTCAACTTTGATACCCCTTTCTGGTAGGCACAATTCCTTGATGCTTATAAGCAGAAGAAAACCTCTTCAGGGAGATAATTGCGCCTTAATTTTTAAAAGGACATCTTTAAAGTTAAATTTAGACTAGCTCAGCTTTCCATTAAGTAGAAAAAAAAAGTTGTCAGGCACCTGCACCGCGGCCTAGAAATACCCCTGGGGAGTTGGCTGAACTTGACCTTGGACCTGAACGGCCAGGCAAGTGATCCTTTGCAGTTCTGCTAGCCCGGCATAGGCTCCTGGGGAGCAGACACCGGTGTGAGCGCCACGTGCAGCCCCCCTGCAAGGAGCGGGAACTCCTCCCAGACAGTGCCCCGCCTGGAAGAGCAGAGCCTTCGACCGCAGCTTGCCACTGGAGTGGTGGGCTTCGCGGTGCGCGGTTCCCGCCCAGAGTGGCCCGCTAGCTGCGCCCCAGGCTCGGGGCGCCTGGGTGGGCGGGCGGTGGTAGCACCCCTTGGCCGAGCCTGGGATCGCTCGGGCCCGGCTTCCCCGGAGTCAGTCTGTCTGTCGGGCCCGCCCTCCCCTGTGCTCCCTCCCCTTCGTGCTCCTCTGGGGGTGCCCGGCACAGCCTCCGATCGCGATCGCGCCCTCCCCTCGGCTCACCGCTCCCGTCAGTTTGCCTCTCGGTGGCGGCGGTGGCAGCGGCGGCGGCGGCGGCGGCGGCGTGGGGAGTATCTCGGTGGCCACCGCGCTCTTCTGGCTGGAGAGGGCTCCGGGCTTGGCCGCCCCTGGGGCCCCTCTTCCCCGCCGCATTTCGGGCGCCCCGAGCTTCCGACCCCCGGCTCGCTCTTCCAGGAAGCGGGCGGGGCGCCTGGCGGGAGGATCCGGCCACCCTGCACGCACTCCTGATTCCGGGACCAGCGCTCCTCCGGGGAAGGTGCTGCGGGCGCCTCCTGCCCCGCCAGCCCTGACCACCGGGGGGTGCCCGGGGGACGCCGCTCCGCCGGGGGGCGGCAAAGGGGGGGGGACCATGAGGCGCCTGACCCGCCGCCTGGTGCTGCCGATCTTCGGGGTGCTCTGGATCACCGTGCTGCTGTTCTTTTGGGTCACCAAGAGGAAGTTGGAGGTGCCGCTGGGACCTGAAGTGCAGACCCCCAAGGTACGCGGCTGGGCTGCGCGCGGGGCGCGGGGCAGTGGCTGGCGGGAGGGATGGGAGGGCAGGAGGAAGGGCGCGCATCCCGCACGCAAGCCGGGCTTTGCGGGCTCACGGGAAGCCAGAGCGGGGAAATGGGTTGGGAAGGGTGTATGGGGGGGGGGCGGGGGGAGTCTGGGTGCTGCGACCGAGCAGGTAACCAGCGCGGCTGCAGCAAACCACGGGGTGTTTCTGGAATGTCACCGGCCCCCGGCGTCTCCGACCCCACGGGGTGTGTGAGCGGCGGTGGGTGTGGGCGGTGGGCACGCGCGCTCGCGGGCGGAGCGCGCTTCCCAACTTCAGCGCCGCGCCGGGGTCCCGCAGCCAAGGGGGCGCTGCGCACCAGCCTCCCGGGGGTTGGCGCACGGCGGACTCCGCCTGAGGGTCGCTAGCGGGTGGGCCTGGGGGGTGGCTATCCACGACAAGCGTGTGCTGACCTCTTCCTGGCAGCTGCCAGGCCGGAGCAAGGGAGGCTGCAGGATGCCCGCACGCCACGCTCTCGCGCGGTGCACTCGGGGTCTCCATCCTCCCCGGCCCAGGCAGGTGCCCTCCTTGCTCCCCCATCATCCAGGCCCATTGCTACTGGCTCCACAGCTCTTCCCCGACCCCTCAGTCGTATAGGAAGTTGAACACACCATCAGGGAGCCTGGCACCTTGGTATTGGTGGGGAGTTGGGGAAATGGGAATCGAAGTGGCTTTTCCAACTCCTGCCCTGTTAGTGCAGGAAGCTGCTCATTCATATTCACTCTTCAGATACTGAGCTCTGGTTCCTCTCCACAGACCTGGCCTTGGGACTCAGAGGGAGACCTCTGGGGGATTTTCAGGCAGACCGGGAAACATTTATGAACATGATCCAGAGCAGCCCTCTAGGGAAAGGCTAAAAGCCTTAGAGGAGCTTGAGGCAGAGTGGTTAGAAAGGGGAGTCAGAAATATGAATGTGTACCTGGGATGGGGGTGGGGAGGGGCTCATTAATAACAAGAGGTCCTGCTGTGTGCCAGGTGCATAGTGGGTGCTTTTTTCATAGGCCCTAGTGTGAATAGGGTGGTGATAATCTTTAGTACCTAGTTTGGGAAGCAGGTGGAGAGTTTATAAGTAGTTTTGAGGTCCACTCTGCTGGTTTGAACTCAAACCTCCACACTCAGGTTTCCCCCACTCTTATCAGGTTGCCTTCATGGATTCTCCTTGTCACTCCTGTTTTGGAATCTTGTGACTGCTCAGCTGATCTCAACAAGGTTTATTTGGAATATAAGTGTGTGCCAAGCACTGTGCTAGGTGGTCAGTAGAAGCTGTTCTTGGGAATGAAGATTTACCCCGCAGCAGTTCTGTACTACATGGCTCCCTGGAAGACTTAGGAGAGCTGAGTTCTGTCTGGTCAGGCTCACCAATGGGCAGGGGGTGACTCAGGTAGTGGTAAACGGAAGACCCAGAGGATCCATAATGCCTAAAGGTAGTTGTGATAGTTTGGTATAATTTCAGAGCAAAACATTCAAGGCTGGGGGTGGGGTGGTGGGGTGGGGGAAAGGTGAGGTCAGACCTCTTAGGGGCTGTGGATGTGTGGAGTAGGTGGAAGGGCTGAGCAGAAAAATGAGAAGGCCAGATTGGTGATTTCAAACAGCATTTATAGCACTGGATTCCCCCCCTCCCTTCTATTTCCCTAGGTGTTTCTGCTTCTTGTGATGCAGTTAATGATGCCTGCAGGGATATGAACTTTCTTGTTTTGCATTGAACCTCATTAGCTTAAGCTTACTTATTCTTAGTTTACCCCAGGGATTTGGGACAAGAGATCTGCTTTCTTCTGTATGTACTTTGTCCTTCCTCCTTTCCCATATCCTCACATCCTGGCTTGTGCTCAACACACATTGATTGATGGCAAGTAATTGCTAGGTTTTGTGCTAGATTTGGGGGTGCTGTGTCCCTATGTCTTGGCTGTGGTGTGTGTGTATGTGTGTGTGTGTGTGTGTGTGTGTGTGTGTGTGTGTGTGTGTGTGTGTGTATGTGTGTAGGGGTTCTCATAAATTCCTGGCTGAGGCAGAATTATAAACAGGAGTCCAGAATAGGGCTCTGTAGCCATAGAAGACCTCTTACTCTTTGTCTTAACATCTTATTACCCCCACCTCCCCCCATTTTGTGTATTCTTCTATAATCATGAATTCTATAGACTTTTGAAATCTTGACACCTTTTATTATCAGCTTGCCTTTTTTTTCTTTGTGTGTGTGTTTTTTTAACCTGTATGCATAGCCTTTTGTGCCAACATGAACGTATTGTTTGTTTTCATGGATGTATTCTTCATCTGGCAGGTGAACTCCCCTGTGTATTTCATTGTGTGGTTATCTGAAGAGAAAGATACAAAGAGAGATCCCTTCATAACTCCAGCCCAGTTTTATTCCCTATGACTGGTGTGAACAGGCCATCTGACATATCCAAAGGAGCACAGCTTTTACCCAGGTGATTGTGTGTCCGAATCACCTGGAGAGCTTGATTAATGTACAGCTTCTTGGGGTGTTGTAGATTACAGTTAGTTCTTCCGGTTTGGGAGAAGGCCCTAAAATTAGTATTTTTCTAGTGTTCTATGTGATTCTGAAGCAGCCTGTTGCTGGATAGCACTTGGGTGCTAGACAAAGAATGGCAGTCTGCTGGTGTTTTGTGGTTTGGTTGGCTCTGTGTAAACATGGCCAAATGATTTTTTTCAAATTTTTAAAATTAGAATATGTTAACTATACAAATGGGTTTCATTATGATATTTCCATCTTGCCTTACATGCATCTAATACATTTTGGTCATTTTCTCCCCATTACCCTTATTTCCTCCTCCTTCTTCTCACAATTTTTAATGGGTTTCATTATGCTATTTTCATACATCCATATGATATACTACAATCAGATTCACCACCCCATCACGCTCTCTTTTACTCATCTCCCTCCTAGGAGATCTCCTCACAAAAGTCCCCCATTTACATTTATGTTATATAGTTGTTTTAGGTCTCGATTCTTCATATGAGAGAAAACATTCATTACTTGTCCTTTTGAGTCTGTCTCATTTTGCTTAACATGATGATCTCCTGTTCCATCTGTTTTCTTGCAGATGCCATACTTGAGTGTGATGTGGACCTAAGTTTGTGTGAGCATTTGCATCCCTGTTAAGTAACAATCACTAGCATGTGGATAGTGTTTTACAAATTCGTAGACTCTGTTTCACATATATTAGCTCACTTAATCTTCACAACAGTCACACCAGGGAGATAATACTTGTATACAGATGAGGCTGAGTAATTAACCATTTGGCCCAAGATAACAAGGATCTTCAAATGGTAGTGTCAGAACAAGAATGAAATGAGATCTTTCTGGCAACAACTTGCCCCATGGTATTCTGTGTTGCTAAACCTGACCACCTAAGTCCTCTTGCAGTACAGCGTGCGCTCCCTACCCACTTTCTAGGGCTTCCTCACCGGTGCCCTCAGAGAGCTCCAAAGGGATGGGTATAATTATGAAGGTGAGGAGACAGGCAGTGCCTCAGGAGGCATTGCCTCCTGATCTGTGCTCTAAGGCATTCATAGGGGCCACAGGAGGCTCCTTCGGCTAGATGTAGCACACTGTGTTGGGGAAGTTTTGTTGCTAGGGGGTCATATACCCAATGGTTGCAACAATATTGTTTTATAAATTCAGTTGCCAATACAGATTGTTTCCATAACAGAAGGAACTCAGGTGGGATACTTGCTGATCACAGGGAAAATTGGGCTTTGAGTGAGTTCAGTATACCAGGTTTTCCTAGGAAGTGGCCTTGTACCATCACAGGGAAAGCTTTTGACTGGATACGATGAAGTCTCCATGAAGTTTTCCTCCTGCTGAGGATGTAAATCTCATCCTTGTGTGGCAGTGGAATCAGGGTGATGTCTTTCCAGTTTGTCATGAAGGGTCTTGTTGACAGCTGTGTAACAAAAGACAGATTATTAGGAGAAAGACAAAACAAATTCCTTTGATTATGGTTTCACATGACTAGAGAGCCATCAGAGTGAAGACTGAAAGATCCAAGGTGAACTATGTGTTCTTATGCTAAGATTTGGTGGAGGATGGCCAGCTGTGTAGCAGTCTCATGGACAGAAGAGTATGATCTAAGGCTAATAAATAGAGTGGGTGAACCAGCAGGGCCTGCTCAAGTATTTATTTTAGCCTCTCTGTGCAGCATTTTTTTTTCCCTCCTGATATGGAACAGGATCTTTTCTGAGAATGAAGGTCTTATGATCTTCTATGAGATAAGATAGGTCAGAATTACTTTAGGGCCTGTTGTAAGACACTTTAGAGCACAGGGCAAGAGGTGGGGATGATGATTAGAGTAATGGTTGTAGGCTTTATGATTTGTTTTAGGGTGAAAGGAATTCTGATTTCTTTTCTTTCTTTCTTTTTTGGGGGGGGTGGTCCAGTTGTGGGGTCTGAACTCTGGGCCTGGGCGCTGTCCCTCAGCTCTTCAGCTCAAGGCTAGCGCTCTACCACTTGAGCCACGGTGCCACTTCCGGCTTTTTCCTTTTTGCTTATGTGGTGCTGAGGAATCGAACCCAGGGCCTCAGGCATGCAAGGCAAGCGCTCTACCACTGAACCACCTTCCCAGTCCAGGAATTCTAGTTTCTGAAACCTATCATAGGAAAGAAAAATTTTAGCTTCTATGCCTTAGTGGGAAAAATGATAGGACGAGAAAAGTTCATACAGAGACTTTGTTTCTGAGGTTTTTACTTTGTTGTCATTGTTTGTTGGTCGTGGGGGCCTGAACTCTGGGTCTGGGAGCTGTGTTCTTCAACTCGAGGCTAGTGCTCTACCACTTGAGCTACAGTGCCACTGTTTATGTGGTACTGAGGAATCGAACCCAGGGCCTCATGCATGCGAGGCAAGCACTCTACCACTGAAGCCACCTTCCCAACCTGTTGTTGTTTTTCAAAAGTGCTGTCCTGGGGATTGAACTCAAGTCATGGGTGTTGTCCTTGAGAATTTTTTGCTCAAGGCTAGTAGTCAGTTGGAGATAAGGGTCTCATGGGATTTCCTGCCTGGCTGGATTTAAACCATGATCCTCAGATCTCAGCCTCCTGAGTGGCTAGGATTATAGGCATGAGCCAGTGGTACCTATCCTGGGTCTCAGAATGGTAGAAAGGGTCAGCTTATTTCCCAAAGCAAGAGAGGAAGGCTTTCTTCCTGTAAAGTCTTACTTACTTATTTATTCATTCATTCAAGATACCCATTTGTGAGTACATAGTATCTTAATCAATGTCACCCCCTTAATCATTCTCCCTGTCTCTAACCCCATCCACCCCACAATTTACCTGTAAAATCTTCTGAGAAGTTGGGAATGATTGGCAGCATTTGGGCTGCCCAATCCTTAGGTTCTATGAAGCAAACCATGTCCACAGGGGTCTAGTTCCTAGGCTCTCAGACCTCACCTTGCTAGGAAAAGTCTCTGTTTGCCTAGTGATGATGTTTCCACAGTGGGCCCAATGTAACCTATGCCCCATCTGTCACAATCCCAGCGATGTGGACAAGGCTCAGGCGGGCTGCTGCACTACTGGTTTAAGAAAATTAATTGGATTTTTTCCCCCTTAGTTTCAAGAAGGGCTGATTCTATTAATAGCACAAGTAAAGATTTCTTTAAACTTGACTTTTTAATGTGAATTCGATTTTAATACTGGTTTCCCATCCCCAAATTATTCAGCAGGGCTCAAACTTCTAATTGAAATCATGTAACAAGTTTGAAGTTTTAATTCAAACTGTATTTTAGTGATAAATACTCTATCACTTAAAAGGGCCTGAAAAAAGGGTTTTTCTTTCTTTTCTCTCCTGTCATTTGTTTGCCATTTAGAAAATTATACAATAACTGACAGAATTTTTTTTAAAGCAGCAAATTTGTCTCTTATTTCTAAGAAACTAAATTTAGTCCAAGGCTTAGGGCTTAGTGAAAGCAAAAGAGTTTTAGGCCCGAGGGTAATTTTTGAGGAAGGTATTAGAAATGTAAAGGCTTCCAATAAAGTGCCTGGGGCCCATGAACATAGATGCATTCTGTACTAGAAATATAGCAAATGCTATTAGAAAATAGCTTGTCTTTCTGTACACTTGCATAAAATGAATGCCTTAAGTATATGACACTGTTATTTTATTTCCCATTTAATAGGTAATTTCTCCCACTTAAAAAGTTATGAATTTTAGAGAGAGATCTTATTAATCTAGCCTTGCTCGGTGCAATGCATGCATGTTGGCCTCTGTCCAGGAGATGTTGACTCTGGCATCACCAGAAGCAGCTCATTATCAGATGTGTGTTGTCCTTTCATTTGCCCTGTGCAGAGTGTTGGGCTGGTTTCCCTTCTAAAGGTGGATCCCTAGGGCAGGCCTCACAGGTGGTTTTGCCTCATGGTTCAGATCACTCCTTGCTCCTGTAGCAGGCCAGCAAGTATGTCAATAGGTTAGAATCTTAGGTATTTAGGAAATAGCAACTGTTCACTTTTGGGCTGGTGGGATATCACCATGGGTCAGTTTTTGGTCCCAAGTCCCAGGGGCTTGTGTAGAGTTCATTTATCTGGTCCTCAGTGCTGGGTCTCGGCCCATATCCCTGGATGTTTTCACTTTCTTTTTTTTTTTTTTTTTGGTTGGTCATGGGGCTTGAACTCTGGGCTTGGGCGCTGTTCCTGCACTCTTCAGCTCAAGGCGAGCGTTCTACTGCTTGAGCCATAGCGCCACTTCCGGTTTTCTAGTGGTTTTATTGGAGATAAGAGTCTCATAGACTTTCCTGCCTGCGCTGGCTTTGAACTGCGATCCTCAGATCTCAGCCTCCTGAGTAGGATTATAGGTGTGAGCCACTGGTGCCTGGCTTGTTTTCACTTTCTTGATCCACTCTCCCTGCATCTGGATCCTGTTTCAGTGGCCAAGGGAACTCTGTTCTAGGGGAATCTGTTTGAGTTTGTAGGGAGCACCTGCTCTCCTTAACTCTTGTTTCATAGCATGGACTGGCACTTTTGAAAACAAAGATCAGGAATCTTGATCTTACTTATTACAAGACTTTCCAATCTGTCCCCAGAGTAACTATCAGGGCTGCCAGAGTCTGTTGTGTTTAAGAGTGCTGTTCTTCACTCCTCAAAAGTCATTTATAAGTGGAGCAGGGACAGCGTTGGCTAATGTCAGAAGCCTGGAAATTCCACACAGCCTCATTTAAATGCCATCTGATTACCTGCTTTGCCACACCTTTCCATTCTGGATTTCCAAGAGTTCTAGCCCTTATCAGGCTCCTAGAAACCAATTTTGAAGAAATGTGTTGCTTGTGCCTTTGTTTGATTTCTAATGTTTACAATTTTGTCATTCTTCCAGAGCATCTCAAAATCCCCAGTGCGCTTTTGGAAAACAATCTGAATTAGAAAGCAGGGATAGATCTCGGGCTCTGCTTTTAGTGGGAGAATGTGAACCCTGCCATGGCTTTTGCACATCTCACCCCAGAGACCTAAAATGACAGCCTTGCCATCTGCTTGGGGAGGTGAGTGTGGATGTGTCCTATGTCCTCTACAGCTGGCTGTGGGCTCTTTCCAGCCTCGGGTTATCCCATGCTGGGTGCTAAACTTTCTCCCACTATGGCCCTCAGGCACTTTCTGCTCATCAGAGCCAAGAGGCAGACTCTGACCTTCTCTGTAGCTCCCATAACATTGAAATCATGTGTGGCTTTACTCTTTGGTTTAGCTCATAGACTTGACAGCTGAGGGTCTGTCCTTAGCCGTGCCAGCAGTAACAGCCTCTTCTTGACTGTGAAATGGGAGCAGCACACTATAGCACTGCATCTACTGCCTTTCTACAATAGTCTGAGCCAGTTCAAGTAAGCGGTGAATAACTGAAGGGAGAGAACTTATGGCTATAAATAATTATACCTCAGACTCTGTTACTTATCTTTTAATTATTTTACCAGAATTGCTAGATTAACCAAAAAGTAAATCAGTCACTGAGTCCTCAGATGTTGAGCTGATTAAGAAAGAATCCCTTTGGGATAGGGAAGATCTCTCTCTCTCTCTCTCTCTCTCTCTCTCTCTCTCTCTCTCTCTCTCTCACACACACACACACACACACACACACACACACACGTACCCTGGGGAGATTTGCAGAAGCTCCTGAAATTTGCTGGCTTTGGTATTTTGGTATTTCAGAATAAATGGCCTGAGATGACCTTCTGGGGCAGCATCTTTGCATTTGGCAGCCATTGCTGCCATCACAGGACCTAATGAGTGCTCAGAAGCTGTTGGAGACAGGAGATGGCAGTGGTATGAGGAATATTGGTGCAAGCCAGGACATCCTTTCTCTTCCTGCTTTTCTGTCTGCCTCTTTTCTTGATTCTTCCTCCCCGCCCTTACATCTTCTGCAAAGGGAGTGAGCCTGCAGATCCAAGAGTCCTCAGTGCTGGCGTGGAGCCTCAGGGAAAAGACTGGGGATATGATGGTGGCTCCCTGTTTCCTAGTAAGCTCTAAGGTCAGGAACAGCCAGCCTCTTTGGTTCCTGGAGATAGGGGACTGCACTGGACACAAAGAGAGTTGTTTCTGGAGGAAGATGCTGCTTTGGGCCACTTTGAGTCATTCTGTTTTCTTTTCAGCACCAGTCCTTATCACTGGAAATAATAAGCCATCTGATCCTCTGTCTCCTGGACAATGCTGATTTCAAGTACAAAACCTCTTCTGCATACCATTTCCGGAAGACAAGATTAGATACTTAAAAATAATTAAATTCTCCTCATGTCACCTGTCTTAACTGTATGTACTACAGAGATCTTTCAGGGAAACACACAGAAGGGCACAATCTACCAACATGTTTCTGCTATTGAGTTTGAAGGCCTGGATGAAGAGAGCTGCCACCTTAGCTGCGTTCTTCCTGAGAACCCTGCTATTCACACCCATTCTGTGTCTCATTCCAGACCAGGAGAGAGCCAGAAACATGTATAGAGCTGGTGGGATTTGACCCATCTTGGCAGATTCTCTCCTAAGAGGTTTATCTCTTCTCTCTGTTCTCACAGAGCCTTGGACGTGAGGATTCTCCCCCCCCCCCATTGTCTGGACTGAAGATTTGTGTGGCTTTTCCTACTCCTTTGAGAACACTCTAAACACTCATGCACATCCCCCTCCCCCCAATAGACTGGTCCAATCAATATTTATGCGCCCATCAGTTGCAGCTGCAACATGCAGGCATAATGGATGCCAAATCCCTTGATGACCATTGAAAAATTAGCGAGTGCCTGTATTTCAGGCCCATTGTTTTCCAGAATCTCATGGAGATCAGATCACATGGTGCACAGATTAATTAAGCTACCCAGATAATTGGCTATTAATAGATGGGCAATTGATGACTGCCAGCTGGGTGCCGAATTGACTAATGTCCTTATGGTGGGCAGGTGGTCTTCATCAGCAGAGAAACTGGCTGAAAGACATGACTAATTAAAAGGACTAGTCAGGAAAAGGGAGATAAGGATAGCTTTTCCACCCCTGTACCTTTCCTGTGATGTTCTGCAGTTTACAATGCATTTCTATTCACAGATGCTTCATTTGATCCTTAATGTACCCATGTGAACAGGATGTTATAATTCTTCTTATCTTCTCAAGTGTAAGGAATCAAAGATTTTAAGAGAAGACTTTGGCAAGCTCCTCTAACTAGCCTATAGGCTTGAGCTTACTTGTTTAACTATAAAACATGCTCATTTTATTATGGCTGCACTCAACTTTTGGTTAGCATTTTTCCCCTGGTGGCAAATGAAATATATACTGGATGTGTATGTTATATGAATATTTGCATATGGACAAAATACTAGTGTTCTTATAGAGAGTAAATGTCCTGCCTTTGAGAAAACACCAGCATTGCTTTTCTATTCATAGAATGGGCCTGAGGAAGGGATAAAGGGAAATACAGAACTGGTCTCTAGAGAGGAATGGGGTGCCAAGAAGACTTTGAATTTTCTTCTAAAAGAGGCCAAATCCAATATACCCTTGGTCTCTTCTGGTAGAGAAGATGCTGGGGCTGAAATGCAATCCTTGTATGAGAAATGGAGAGAGGGCTGTCACAATGTGTACTCTTCTACCTCCAATTCCATTATGCTAGGAGCCTGTACACTCCAGCTACCTCCATCCCAGCCTGTAAGGTTTAACTATAGGAAATGAGGTTCTGCTATCTATCATTCATGAGGGTGCTTCAATTCAGAACTCAACAAAGCTAGGGAATGAACACAGGAACTCTGAGTTTGATTCCTTTTGTGATGACTGTAGTCCTTAAACAATCAGAAGCAGGGGCTGGGAAGGTGGCTCAGTGGTAGAGTGCTTGCCTTGCATGCATGAGGCCCTGGGTTCGATTCCTCAGCACCACATAAGCAAAAAGAAAAAAAAATCAGAAGCATTTACTTTCTAAGAGGAAAAGTGTCATTTGTAATTATCTATCCCCTTTTTTGAAATGTAAGGTGGGTGCAAAGGGAATGACTCCAGGAAAATGTCTTGGGAGGTCACCCAGCATCACCTTAGACCTTAGCTGCAGAAGGCCCTGCTTATGTCTGCTTTGGGGATTAGTCTGATAGACTACCAATTGTTCGGTTAGCACTGGTAGATGGACTGCTGGTCTACCCTCATAAGACTAGTTTGGAGGCTGAGTGTGAAAATGTAATGTATAGACCCAAGCTTAGGGAAAGTATGAAGTTGGGGGCTGCACCTGTCTTCCAGGATATTTTGTCTGCACTTGAAGTAAACCATGGAAGACTCACAGTGATAGTTGTTTTGTTATGGGACTAAGTGACAAGGGTGCTCTACTCCAAGATCCTGAGCTAAAACAGGACTTTTTCACTTTTGATTTCTCCTGAGCATGGCAACACATTAAACTGCTGTACTTTTTGTTCTTTTCTTTCTCTCCTTCCTTCCTTCCTTCTTGTCTCCCTCCATTCCTCCCTCCTCCCTCTCTTCGTTCATTCATTCTTTTGTTCCTTCCTTCCTCCTTCCCTCCCTCCCTCCCTCTCTCTTTGTCTCTCTCTCTCTCCTCCCTCCTTCCATCTCTTTTTTTCTTCTGGAACTCAGGCTAGTCTAGAACTTGCAATCCTCCTAGCTGTGGCTTGTGAGTGCTGAGATTATAGACATATACCACCACACCAAGCAGACTATATGCAAAATAAGATTGGCAGGAAATGCAAATCAAGATAACCTTAGTACTTTCCCTCTCTACTCAGCCACCCTGACTACTTTCTCTTTACTTGCTCAGTTGATAAGATCAACTTTGTACTTTTCCTCCACTCTTCTTACTGTTTCTGCATTGGGCTTTAGCTTTTCTCTTAAAAGGGAGGATATATTTTGGATAACATTTGGTGTGTTTATTATAGCTAAATATGTACTTAAAAAACTGTAATCTTGCAATTTCACTCCTGGACTCAAACCCCATAGAAAAGTATTGTGTATATGCAAATATATACCACTCAGATTGGAGTTGCCAAACTGTTGTGGGCAAGATAATACATATTTTTTTAAAAATTAATTTTTTATTGTTGTTCTATAGGTGATGCACAGAGGGGTTGCAGTTACATATGTCAGGTAATGAGTAAAGCTTTTTTAAAAAGATGATGTCACCCTTTCTCTTGCTCTCTCCCAGTTTTTCCCTCCAGTCCCCATACCCAATTTGTACAGTTCATTTTTAACTTAGTGTCTAGTGAGTACCACTGTTGCATTTGTTTACCCTTTGTCTCTCCATTTCCGTGTTCCCCTTACCTTCCCAAAGACAGGTAAATGAACAAATAAGACAAAAAGAAAAGAAAACCAAAACAGCAAAGCCAAAACCTCTTGTTTCCATTTCCTGGAATTTATTTCAATAAATATTATTTTGAATGATTAGAAAGTAATATGTATTTTTTTCTTTTTTAAGGTTAGGCGGTTTGTATTGCAACTACTCAACTACTCAATTCCACGGCTGCCCTATGAAAGACAATATGTAAATGAGGGAGTATGCCTGTGTTCAATAAAACTTTTTTGAATTTCAAACTGAAATTTGAACTAAATTCTCTTTTGCATTTTGTAAGATATAATTCTTCTATTAGTATTATCATCAACTATTTAAAAATGTAAAGCCTGTGCTTTACATGTGGGATGCACTAAGCTAGGTGGCAGGCCACATTTGCCTGCAGACTTTAGGACTCCACTTATTAAAGTACAGCTATGTCAGAAATAATCTCTGCTGCTTCTCTGGTTGAGATTAGTGGCTGGAGGAGATCAGGGAACATTGAAAGAGGACCTGAGGCAGTTCAGGTCTTGATCTGGATGGTGGTTACATCTGTGTGTTTACGTGTGAGAAGTCATTGAACATATTCTCTGTATCTGTTTCATGTCTACACAAAGATCAGAAAGGGAACTCTGAACTGAGTGTGCTTTGGGAGCATGACTTAGGTTTTAGCACCTCATGGAAAGGCAGAGCTCATCAGTGGTGTTTATGATTTTTATAGGCTCTTATTTCCCCAAATAAGAGGGTCAATAGAGAAGGGTCTTACTTTGACTTTGCTCTTTTGAAAATCTTGTTCCTTTTTTTAATAGACAAGGAGATAGTTAAAGTTAGTTGTGTTACTGGTTTATTACTGGTATGGTACTTTCAATCAAAATCTATGTTGAGTATTTAGTCTTTCGTTTCTGGGTCAGACAAAGATGAGGTATTTGGAGGTGAGATGGGGCAGTGGACCCTGGGAACTGTGAGTTGGATTTTGGCTGACATGGATGTCCTGTACTATAACTGATCTGAAATCTACCGTGTTTATAGGTAAACAGTCGAGGCTTAATTGCAGAGAATGCAACAACATGGCACAAGCTTCAGACTTGTAGGAAAAACTGATTTATCATTTTATCCATCTAGGGTGAAATGGTAGAGAAGCAACACTGAGCCCCTAACCATCAATCACTAAGTTCTTTCTGCGTTAGTCATCTATTCTTCACGACAGCCCTATGTGGGAAGCATCCAACCTTCGTCTTTCAGAAGAGCACCAAGGCTCCAGAATATTCAGTGACTTACTCAAGGTCAGACTGCCCAGAAGCAAGCAGAGGAGGTAGATTCTCAACCAGATCTGACTGGCCCCAGAGTTCCCCTCTTCTTTGCCTTTTACCCACTTTTCCACTTCACCTTGTTCACCCCCAGCTTCCTTCTGTTTCTCTACAGTCACACCAAATCTGGTCTTTTGAAAGTGAAGACTCAAGTACTTTTCTTTTTTTCCTAGCAACCAACCTCTAGAGCTACATTTGTTCTGCTTTCCAGAATTATACACATGTTGTTTGGAGCAGAAACTGCTGAGTGGAATAGTTTTGTATCAGAACCCATCTCTTCCAGGATAAGTCATTTATAGCAATATTAAAGGAGAAAAAAAACAGTTCACCATGTTTTCAGAGAGAAATATGTTATGCTTTTACCACTGTCTGACATGTCCTTAAGAACACGGCTCCACTGTAGAAGACTGGGGATGTTTCCGCTCCTAGACTTAGAAGTTTCCAAAAGGAAGTCTCTAAAGTATCATATTCCTCAGAGCATTAAGGTGTTTCAGAAATGCCCGAAGACTGATTACAGACAGCAAAGTGAGGAATTAGTCAACAGATGCTCAACATACAAAGGCCATAGTGGATGACTAAAAACTCCCCAACATCACCCCTTAGAGAGGAATCTTTCTGAATCTAGCTTAATAACACCAATTATTTGGTTGTTTGTGCTGAGGAGTTGAAAGCTATCATGTGCTGGTAAAATACTCAGCATGGAGCAGTAATTATAGATCAGCTGATAATAGAGGATGCATTGGTTTGACTGCTAATTAGATTATTAGCACTCAAAACAAATACCTGCTATTAACCATAAAGCTGCATTTATGATATTTTCTACTTTTTAAACTTGTTCCTTTTAATAAGTGTGCTGTTTTTTTTCTGTGCCAGGACTCCTCATTTCCCTATCATATGAAATCTGTTTTTTTATTGAGTTGCCATTATATTGTTTTCATTCTTAGAAGGAAGTCAGGAGAACTGGCATACATTGAGTGTGGTATATTGTTTCTTGATGGAATGTAGTATGTCTTCTTAGTGAGGAAGTAGTGGTTACTCTGAGGCCAATTCAGCCTTTGCCAAGGGCTCAGTCTTTTTCAAGAGTGATCATCGGAGTTTGCCTATGAAAGCTATGATCTGTGAAACTGCTAAAAAAATGACCTAGTTTCTTTTTCTGGTAATGTTTGAGTTTGGGCCCTTGTTACTTTGCACTCCTGGAAGATGGAGTGAGCATTTGGGGCTGCATTCCCCCACCCATTCCACCAATTATGGCATCTTCCTATAAGTAGATTGACCAGCTATGTGAGATGCCAGCTGCTTCCATCCCATGGTACCTCTGAGTACTTAGATAGGGTAATCAGAAGGGGCTCTTGGGAGTGCTACAGGATTTCTGGCCATGCCTTCGTATATGGTACAAGTGACTGTCAGCCATCCTGCATGATATGTGACAAATGGAATTTATGGGTGGTTTTTATTATATGCTTGTAATCTATAGGAGAAGGTTTCCAGCGGAGAAAGGAGTATAACTGTCTCCTAGAAGTGCTAGGGAATTTATTCGTGTTAAGTCATTCATTCTTTAAAACACTCCATCAAGTGGGTGGACTCAAATTTAGTGCTAGGATAGTCATGCTGGTTCCTTGAGGCTGGTTCATTCTTGATCAAATAGAGCCTGAGCGATATCGATGGTTAAATGTTCTCTTTTGAATATTATCTCTAGATAATGTGATAGTTGTCCTTAGGTTACTGAAAAAGAGACTTGACATTCCAAAAAATCCAATAAACATTCCTAAGGCAATACACCTTGTAAGTGGTAGGGTTAAGAGGAATCATGTGACACCGGAGCCTATGTTGGGGGTGTGCCATTGGGGCATTTGATAAATAAGAAAGATGAGTGAGCTTCTTGACAATGTAGGGAGACAGAGTGGGAAAATCTATCTGCATGAGGCCACTGGGTTACATTTGTCCATTCATGCAGTAAATCCTTTGCTGTGTGTGAAGCCCAGTCTGGGCTGGGTGCAAAGATGCTGAGCCAGTGTTCTGCTATTCTTGCCCAGGGCAAATTCCCAGGAAGTATAGAGTGTTTTTTTTTATTGGCCCTTGGCCAGGTTTGTCTCTAGAACTCTGTCTCCCTCTTGCATATAAGCTGCACTTCTCTGTTACTGGAAAGAGACCTGAGTCCTAGAGATAGCTATGTCATGGTAGAAAGGATGCACAGGATAGATAAAAATATTTTGTCTCTTTTGAAGCAAAGTGGAATCTGAGGCTAAGAGGGTGGAGAGAATCTTCTCCTGGGATAAAAGTTGGAGACAATTGCTTTTGAATTTACTTGGAGTTGTTCTGCAAGGTTGACTTTCTTTCCCCAATCACGTCACTTTTCTGTTAGCTGGGAAAACTGTGGTTGAAGTTTAATCTCATTCTTAAAGCTGTTTCACTAAAATAGGAACCTGTTATTCCACAGGGCCTCTTATTAGGAGAAGAAGGATTTAGGGCGGTCTTTAAAAGTCATTTTAGTGATTTTTTGAAGAAGCATTTACCAGGATCCACTTGTCCCCAAAGTGGCTGCTGTTTCAGAAGCATAGCACTAGTGCAAAGATAAAGGGAAAAGAAACCAGAGTCTGGAGGGAAAATAGGAAAAGAGGCAGCCCATTTTCATTTAATCAATTAAGGATGCTACTGTAGGTTCTATATCATTTTGGATACTCTAAAATAGAGATCAGCGTATGGACCAAATTTAACCCTATTTTTTTTCAAAGATGGTTCATTGGCTCAGGGGTATTGCTGTCACATGTAAATCTGTTAGAAATGCAGAATCTCTGGCCACTCTAGACCCACTGATTCAAAACCTGCCTTTTAACAAGATCCCTCAGTGACTGGTGTGCAGTGAAAGTTTGATAAGCCCTGTATTAAGTGACAGGCTTGTTCATAAAAAGAAAATCCTACCTCACAAAATGAGGCCTTGAGTTAGTGGTTGATGTTTAATTTTTTTAAAGATAAATGGTCTCTAAACTCCTATTCTCCCTTTAGTGTAGAGAGTCCTTCTCTCCTAACAGCCTCACAAAGATTCAGAACTTTCTCCATGCTAGGAAATATAGAAAGAGCCTTTAATTGTCCAAGCATCATGGTCATAGCAGTAACATCATTGACCAGGCCCCTAGCAGCCTGCTGCTCTTGGGTTGCTCCTAGTGGTGCTAGGAGCCTCCGGTCTTAGAGGCTGACCTCCTGAGGGACACCACCAGCCATTTTCCCTTAAGCCCTGCTACCCCCAGACACCTACCACTCTCTGGACTGGCTGTCTCCCACTCTCTTTCCACTCTAAGAAATTCCCTCTTTCATTCTCAAGAGTCATTAGTTGTATTACTCCCCTCCCTCCCCCCCCCCCCCACTGTCCCTCTTGCTGGGCCCTTTTTTCTTTCTGTGAACACAGGCTATCCCAAAAGTGATAGTTGAAGGACTTCCTGGCTTCTCTGCTATCTGTTTTGGAATATCACCTCTCTGGAAGCCAGGGGTATTGGGATTATCTGCTGAGGTTAAGGGTCCAGGCAGGGCAGGGAGGCACGGTGAGAACAAATACAGACATAGATCCCCCTTGTGCTAGCACACGCCCATCATGCTTGATGCAGTTGAAGAGATGTGTGACCAGTACAACCTGGTACAGAACCTCCTTTAGGATTTCGTCCTGCAGGGTAGAAGGTCATTTAGGTAAGGTAGTAACTGGAGAGTGGGAGACTGTGTGGGCACAGGCAGGGGCCAGGGAGGTGCCCTGGAGGTGGAGAGACTAAGCCAGCATAACCAGAGGTGGTGGAAACCAAGTGTCGGTGAGATTGTGGGAGTGTGAAAATTAAGACATTTGCTTATGTTTGTTCTATAATGAGAGTGGGAAAGTAAACAGACTTCCTCAGTTGGAAACATTATTCTCCACTCACTGGGTTGAAGGATTTTTAACTGCTCAGACGATGCCAATTGCCTTTAAAGGAGTAATTCAATGAAATTTGCACTTAGTTCCCTGTTCTTAACCTCATGGCCTACAAGGGAATCATTGTGAAAGTGTTGTATTTCTCAGCAAGGTTGATTCTGGCTTTCCTGGATTATCTATTTTCATCTTTAATTCATGTACCTGCTCTTAGAGAAATGTCCTGTGGGAAGTTACCTTACTTGTCTTGATTCCCTATAGATGAGACCCTGGCAGAGCCGTGACCAGAGGATCTTAGCAGAGTCTGTTCTGGGAGAGGTATGCTGGGTATCCTGAGTTGAAAAGGTCTTCATCGATGCACATTAGTTGGAGGAAATGAGATGTGTGGACATCCCAGCTGGTATTATTAGGGCCTGGAAAATTCCTTCTTCTCATGTACATCAAGTAGCCTAAAGGCCGGAGGATGTGCTGGTGTTACATGAGATATGTGGGTAGATGCCATTGTGCCCCTCTCCAAATTGCCATCTTGGGAGGTAGGACCAGCAAAAGATTTGGTATAGCAAACATGGAAATCTACTCATTGAGTTCAAAAGTATATCCATAGTAGGATACCACTTAAAAAAAAGGAAACATCAAAGTGGGTGACTTCCACCCAATGTACATTCATATGTACATTGCAATATTTATGCTCTCCCTGAGAGCATAAATAGTGCAATCTATCCATATACACGTCTGCATTGTTCTCGGTACACTGTGTAATCAATATGTAAGCATTTATAAACATTTACATATCTGTTTTGGTCATTTTTCAAAACAAGAGTGAGAGGCTGATCATGTATAATATAATGTTTCTTTCCCTTATCCTTTTCATTTAACTATACATTTTAGAACTCTTGTTAGTGAGCATGCTATTTTTAATAACAGAATTATATTCCACAGTATGGAAGTGACTTACTTTTGTCCAATCACTTCATTTTGTGGCCATAGAATTGAGTAACTAGCACTATAAGACAATGCTACAAGAATATCAATGTACATATGTGCTTATGTATTAGTGCTTTTACTTCTAGATAGATTTTGAGGTAAATTTTGGGATAGAATTTTGAGAAGTAGAGATATTGAATAAAAGGGTTTGAAAATTTTATATTAATGGGTATTTTAAGAATACTTTATCAAAATGTATAATAATTCCACATATCTATTGGCAAACTGAGAGAACTCTTTCCTCAATGTTCTCTTTGTTGTAAATTTTGTTACTTTAATTTTGGTAGTATATTTGGAAACTAACTTCAATTTTGTATTCCTGTTACTATCTGAGAGGTTGAGTATGTTTTATTTATTGCTTTCTAGGTTCTGCTCCTCTGTGAAGGGTCTATTCATATTTTTGGCCTGTTTGCCTCACTGGACTGTTTATTCTATTTATTTATTTAATTTATTTTTGCCAGTACTGGGATTTGAACTCAAGGCTTCATGCTCATTCTGTTTGCTTGCACAGCTAGTACTCTACCACTTGAACCATGTCCCCAGACTTGATTTTTTTGTTGGTCGTGGGGCTTGAACTCTGGGCCTGGGCACTGTCCCTCAGCATTTCAGCTCAAGGCTAGCGCCCTACCACTTGAGCCACCGTGCCACTTCCGGTTTTCTGAGTGGTTTATTGGAGATAAGAGTCTCACCCCTTTCCTTCCTGGCCTGACTTTGAACAGTTATCCTCAGATCTCAGCTTCCTGAGTAGCTGGGATTACAGGTGTGAGCCACTGGTACCCAGCTTCTAGTCTTGATTTTTACTAGCTATTTTGGAGATAGAGTCTCTTGATCTTTTCTACTTAGGCTGGTTTCAAACTGGGATCCTTTGGATCTCAGCCTCCTGAGTAGCTAGGAGTATAGGCATAATCCACTAGTAGCTGGCAAGACTGTTCATCTTTTTGCTGCTTTATGAGTGCTCTTGATATGTTAGTGATCCATCTTTATTGGTCATATGTTTTGCAGATTTTTCTTCAAATCAACTTCTTATACTTTTATGGTACATACTACCATATAATTCTTGAATGGTGAACTATGTCTCTTTCTCTTGTGTCTCTTTCTCTCTCTCCCTCTCTTCTCACTCACTCTGCCTCTACCCCCTCTTTCTATTATCATGGTTTGAGCCAACCTACCTTCGTTCCTTCGTTCCTTTGTTCCTTCGTTCCTTCATTCCTTCATTCCTTCCTTCTATCCTTCCTACCTTCCTTCCTCCTTTCTTCCTTCCTTCCTTCTCTCCTTCCTTCCTTCTCTCCTTCCTTCCTTTTTTCTTTGCACCAGGGTTTACACTCAGGGCCTTATAATGCTCAGCTTGTTTGCTTAGCTGGCTCTATCATGTGAGCCATACCTTCAGCCAAGATTTTTGCTGGTTATTTTGGAGATAGAATCTCATAGGCTTTTCTGTTTGAGCTGGCTTTGAATCATTATTTTCCAATTCCCAGCCTCTTGAGCCACTGGCCCCCCTGCCAACTATATGCCTCTGAAAACGTAGGTAATGAATATTCAATTGTGATTTAAAAGCTCTTCCTCACTAGGCACTGGTGGCCTGTAAACCTAGCTACTCAGGAGGCTGAGATCTGAGGACCATGGTTCAAAGACAACCCAGGAAGGAAAAGTACGTGAGACTATTATTTTCAGTTAACCACCAGAAAACCAGAACTGGTGCTTTGGCTCAAAGTGGTAGAGCACTGGCCTTGAGCAAAAGAGCTCAGAGACAGCGCCCAAGCTCCAAGTTCAAGTCCTAGATGGACAAAAAAAAGAAGAAAAAAAAAAGGAAGAAAAAAAAAAGAAAGAAAAAACTTCCTACCTCTTAAATTCTATAGAGAACATTGTCAATTTCCTCTTCTACATGATATTTAAAAATTATATTGTAGGCCCATCATAATTTATTTTTATGTCAAGTTTAAGTTAGAGATTCAGTTCTTTTTACTTCTAAATACTCATTTGGATCAACATTAATTCCACAAACCATCATTTCCCCACTAATTGAACTGTCTTTGCCATATATTTGTTTCCTGTAAAATTAGGCTTGAGATATGGGAATTCCATTTTGTTCTCCTGACTTACTTGTCTCTTACCATGGTGACAAGAGTTTTCCTTTTATATCAAATGGTTATGTCTCCTTACTTGGATTTCCTAGGTATAAAATCAGTAGTTCCATAATAAAAGACTTGCTTATTGTGTACAAGGCCATGGGTTCCATCCCTAGCACTGTCAAAACAATCCTATGCTGGGTGCTGGTAGTTCATGTTGTAATCCTGCTTAGTCAGGAGGTGGAGATCTGAGCATTGTGGTTTGAAGCCAGCTGTGGCAGGCTTTCAGGAGACTCTTAATCTCCAATTTAAGCACCAAAATAGCTGGGAGTAGAGCTGTGGCTGTGTCAGAGAGCTATCCTTGAGCAAAAAAAGGGACTGCCCAGGCCCTGAGTTCAAGCCCCATGACCTACACACACAAGAAAAATCTTTAAAAAAATTTTTTGGTCGGTCGTGGGCCTGAACTCTGGGCCTGGGCGCTGTCCCTCAGCTCTTCAACTCAAGGCTAGCACTCTACCACTTGAACCATAGCACCACTTCTGTTTTTTTCTTCTTATGTGATGCTGAGGAATTGAACCCAGGGCCTCATGCATGTGAGGCAAGTCCTCTACCACTGAGCCACCTTCCCAGCCCCACAAGAAAAATCTTATGGCTCTCAAAATGAGTTAAATTTATCTTTCATTTTTGAATAGCTTATCTTAGTATTTCATTATCTTAGTTTGTAGATTTATAGTACTTTAATGCCAGTTTGTTTGGTGCTTAGAAGTTAGTGATTTATACTTTGATAAATTGTATTTTAACTTTCACTGTATCTGATATTAATGTGGTCTGTCCAGCTTTGTTTACATTTGCATTTGTCTATTTTAATGTTTCTTCTTTAATACATATGTATATATTACACACACACACACACACACACACATACACACACACACACACACACACACACACACACACACAGCCAAATTGGAGTCCCTGTTGCTAGGCTGGCAGTCAGCCACTTGTGACATTCTGTTTTGCCCCTTTCAAGTTGGTTATTATATTATTATTATTATTATTATTATTATTATTATTATTATTATTATTATTATTATTATTTTGCCAGTCCTGGGGTCTGGGTGTGTCCCTGAGCTTCTTTTCGCTCAAGGCTAGTGCTCTACCTATTGAGCCACAGCACCACTTCCAGTTTTTTTGACTGGTTTATTGGAGATAAGAATTTCACAGACTTTCCTGCCCAGGCTAGCTTTGAACAATGATCCACAGATCTCAGCCTTATGAGTAGCTACGATTATAGGCATGAAACTCTGGCACCCAGCCTAGTTGGTTATTTTTGAGGTAGTAGCTTGCTTGTGCCCTGGCTAGCCTGGACTTTGACCTTCCCATTTGAGTTTCTCAGTGTTGCTTGAGTCACAGGTTTACTATACTCAGCTGTTCTTTCCCCATAGCTTGGGATGATAGTTGTGTGCTTCTACACACAGAAGTTGGTTGAGATGGCCCCTCAGTCCTAGATCCTCCCATCTCTAGCTCCAAACAGCTAGGATTACAGGCTTGAGCCACTTTTCTCATCTTTAAAATGTTTTTTTTTAAAAAATAAATCTTACCAATAAATCTCTAGCAACCAAATACCAATGTTCACTTTTCAATCCAATCTGATAATGTTTGATTTTAATAGAAGCAACCAACTTGTGATAATTAGGAGGATAATTGATTCAATGTTTGCATTTATTCGATTTATTTAGTTATTTATTTATTTTTACCATTCTCCATTTTATTACTTACACCGTGTTGACAAAACACAATTTCACCGTCTCTGTCTGTGTTTTGAAATGTGGACATCTTATCATAGTAGCTGATGTCAATTGTTAACATTCTTTTTAAAGACATTCAAGTGCCTCTTCTGGGCAAACATGATATCAAGGATGAACCCCTGACCCAGATGTTTTAATTACCTATTTATTATCACATTTTAGGAAGACCAATGCTACTGATGCTTTCTTACAGTGAAAGAAGATGGGCTTTTAGATATCTTTAGGTCATCCTACTTTCTCATCCCTGTTTTCTAGGCTTTGCTGAAATCATTTGATACTTCTAGAACTGAATGTTAAATTTTCTTTTTTCAAGTATTCCTGTTAACTTATATTTTGTTTCCAGTTGCTTTGTTGCTACCTAACTAGTTTTAACTGCAGGGTTGGTCATTCAGTTTCCATCTTACCCCTCCATCGATTTCTGTTTGAATTCATTCATTTATTTTGGTCAGATGGTGTTATGTGAGTTATATTTTTCTATGAACTCTTCTTGTGTTCCTATACATGTTCTACTAATAGGAAAGTCGATGCCACCTGGTTTGGCTAACTGGCTGTGGGTGAGGGGGTGATTTTCCATTGTCTCCTGGATCCCAGTTTTGCAGATATTTGGTACTTTTGGAGTCTAATTGCTTTTCTGTGGGAGGTTATCTACTCTGTGTGTTGGAGGTATGTAAGTTTTTTCTTATCCTTGATACTTGGGCCCAGAGCTGACATTGCTAGATGTCCTCCCATAACTCCTGAATAGGGCTCAGTTGCTCTTACAATCCTGTCTTTCTTGAAGCCATGGAATCTTGCTATTTTCATTTGTTTAATTTTCATCTATTTTGTTTGTTTCTCTTTTTCTCAAATATTCTTCCTTTTTTTTGCCCTGATCTTTATTTCTTTGTATGTTTGTTCTTGTGATATTTTTATTCCACTTGATCTTCTAAACTACTAATTTAGGTCTCTACAGCAACCATTCTTTTTATCAACTCATCTGCTGAGCTTTTGAGTTTGAAAATCGTGTTTTTTAGTTGCAGAAAGGCTTTTTTGTGCTATAATTGAATATCATTAAATGCTGTTATTATTTTTTGTTTGAGTTGCCCTCTGTCTCTCCTCTAGAGCTCTTGTTTCATCAACAGCTTCCCCCTTCTAAGTGTTTTACCCATTCATCTCTATTGCTTCTAGTCTTCTTTGTAAGGATGTTTCCTTTGTCAACACGGTGGGGCTTAGGACTAGCTATCAGCTACCTTTAGATTGAGATCAATGGAGAGCAATGATAGGGTGTTAGCCTCAGATTCTGTTCTCTGAGAGCCTCTGAACTCTAGGCTACAGAGGACTTAGAAGATCTGTGTGGCTTGCCTTGGCTATCCCTCTGCACACAGGCAGTATGTCCTCTAGAATGTTCTGATCACCTGCAGGTCCTCCCAGGGGGCCATCCAAATTCAGGGACACCTGATCTTGCTTCTCTGTCTGTTATCTGCTGTGGTTCTGCAGGTCTCTCACTCAGTCCTGATACAGACCTCTTCATCCAACCCTGCAGAACCTGGGTCCCTCTTAGATTCTACGCCATGCCTGCCTTCTGGTCTCAGCAGCTGCCAGGCTCAACAGAGCACGAGCCAACTGCATCAGAGGACCCCGAGGCTACATTGTTTAGAAATGCTTCAGTGATTTCTGAAATTTCCACAGAATTTTCAGAAGTATCCAAATAAATACTCTTTACATATTCAGTTTCTTTGTAAAGTGATTAAGGTCTGGAAGGAAAATGAGACGGCAGAATCTTTTCCATTTATTTTGGATCCTGCTACATTCTAACAGAGGGGTTTTAGTTTTAGTTTGGGAAGGATTTTAATTCATTGAAAAGTATTTCTGGAATGTCTAGTCTCAGATTATAGCCTTAGGGTGTCAAATGGGAACTGGTAGGTTTCATCTACCAGAGAATAAGAGTTCTAGAAGCATATGGTAATGAGCTGGAAAAAAGGAGGATTCTGGTCAAGCTTAAAGATTAAAGGGAAGAATTTTGGAATGTTAAAGAAGATTTGAAGTAAAAATCTGAATGCTGTGGCAAGCGAGGATGACATAGGGCTTTATTTCATAGAGGAAGCAGAAGGCCAGCCAGTCACGGGGTGCTAGTGCCCTCAGATTCGCTGGGGAATTTGTTGGCTATCTTATGAAGTGAGAATAACTGGAACACACCTGGGTCATAAATGTTGACCTTTCTATTTGAACATCATGACCGATGACAATGACCTATAACAACCACCAGCTTGTGAAAGAAAAATTCCAGCCATACATCCTCATCTTTTCTAAGATGTAGGGACCTGTTTCATGCTAACAGTGCCTGCGGTTGTCCTATTCATCCCCTGAGATCTTTCTCTAACACCATCAGGTAGCATTGTTTCACAGCTTACAATGAGAAGCTAAGGGATTTGTTTAAAGTCATGTGTCATTAAATAACTGAAGAACTTCATGTGTGTCAATCAGGTGGCTTGCTGTAGCTGTGACCATGTTTTTGGAAAGTAGATTCCATGTAGGTGTGGCTCATAAGGGGCATTGCTTAGGAAAGTAGTTGTAGTCTGCTTGCTCTTTCCCATGTGGGAGATGGGCTCATGACTATGTGGGACCAGCAATTTTTTTTTTTTGTCAGTTGTGGATTGAACTCTGGCCTGGGCACTGTCCTCAGCTCTTCAGCTCAAGGCAAGCGCTCTACCACTTGAGCCACAGTACCACTTCCAGCTTTCTGGTGGTTTATGGAGATAAGAGTCTCAGGAACTTTCCTGCCCAGGCTGGCTTTGAACTGTGATCCTCAGATCTCAGCCTCCTGAGTAGCTAGGATTACAGGTGTGAGCTACCAGCGCCCGGCTTGGGATGAGCATTTTAGAGGACTTCTGCTGCCTGGGCAGGAGCAAGAAACCCGGAGTATAATGGCTGGCCTCCTTCAGAGACCATTCTTTTATAGAATTGGACTGACATGAGATCTTACTTTCCAGATAGTAGAAAATAGAAGAGATTCAAGTCAGCAAAGCAACTACTACATAGAGTGACTGGGAGACCCAGCATCATTACAGAGGGCTGTAGCTCTTGGTAGGACTGTCCTCTGGGTGCATTTCATGGCCTGTTTTTTAAAAAAGGAAAAAGTGAATAATGAGAAAGAAGCAGAATAAATTTCCCCTATTTGCTCATGAAGGAAATGTTCAAACTGAAATTCATCATAAACAGTTAAAAAAGAGCAATACCCAAGAAAGACTTTTGTCCTCTATGGGGAAAAAATAAGTTTTAAGCAAGTATCTATTTACTTGTTTCGTCTCATTTCATTTTAAAAGGCAAAAAGCCCTTACGGTGCACTTTAGATGGTCACGGTGATGAAGCCAGGATTCCCAGAGGGATTGGTTCAAGGCTGAGCTTTGTGCAGTTTGAGCTAGTTTGCTGTCATTTATTTTTGGCTTGATGGGCTGTAGTTTACAGTCCAGAGTAAGAGTCAAGGCAAGGCATCCTTACTTCAACCCACGTGGTGAACAAATATTCAGTCCTCCTTGCCCTGACCTTTTGACTTTCTTGCTGTTGGTAATGATTAAACTAAATTTCACAAATGTTTAGTGAATAACTCTGGGCCTGGAAGTGGGGATATAAAAGTGTCAGCCATCCCCTTTGCCCTGGAGATAAGTGCATTCTTGCGGGGTGGCCACCCTGGGAGGTCCCTGTCTTCGTGTCCTTGGTGTTTGCTAATGTCAAATTCCTGGAGCTTCTTCCTGGATCACACAGGTTTGTATCCTGTATGTTATAGGGATCAACATGGTGGTGCCCCCTGCCCACATCCTTTGTGGTCCCTGTGGGCTTTGCCATGGAAACTGATAGGTAACCTGTGTTGTCTGCTAGCCAACGTCCTGTATTTGAGAGTCGAGTTCCCATTGTTCTAAACCCTCTAGCCTTACGAAAATCTATGGGGGAAGCAGCAGTTTGCCTAACTCTGTCTTGCAAAATAGGACATAGGAGTGAGGGAAGATTAAAATGTGCTTGGTCCTGGGTCAATCAGAGATTTTGGGCTGTGGTTCAAGCTTCCACCTTTTTCCTTAACCCATTGCGGGCAGAATGAATCATGTATTTGTAAATCTGATCTTTAAGAATTGTCTCTCTGTCTCTCTCTCTCTCTTTCTTATACTGGTTCTGGGAATTGAACTCAGGGCTTCATACTCTCCTTTAGCTTTTTCACTCAAAGCTGGCATTTTACTACTTGAGTCACACTTCTGCTTAGAGCTTTTTGCCGGTCAATTGGAGATAAGGGTCTCACAGATTTTTCTGCTCAGGCTGGCTTTGAACCATGATCTTTAGATTCTGCTGAATAACTGGGATTATAGGCCTGAGCCACTGGTGGCGAGGAATTCTTTTTGCATGAATCTGATACCTATATGGGAGTTGATAGAAGTCTTTTGGAGTCAGTTTTTCCTGCTTAGAGAAAAAAGACCAATCAGTATAACATTAATTCCTCCAAATTTTAGAACAGATGGTTTCCTGAGCACTATGAAAAAAAGACAAACTGTGGTAATTACCACAGGGTTAGCAAGGACTGTACTAAGAACCAAGCCTGCCACACAAGACTCCTTTCCCATGGCTGTTATTCTGGGAGGTAGAGTGAAGGATATAGTGAAGGCCGAGGGGCTGCCATTTCTGCTACTCTTTTCCCTATCCACTCTAGTTATCCACTGTGCCAGGACATGTCCAGTGTTCATGGACGCTGTGCTGACACTGTGCTTGCATTTCCTGCTGAGCTTTGGTTTTACTTCTTTGAGGTTGCCTTTTGGATAAGAAAGATGTTTCTTTCTTTCTGTGACTTTAAAAATCCTTGAACTATTTAATTCCCAAGATGCCTGCTATTTGAAAGATATTCTCCCTGGAGTCCCTTGCTATCTATAAGAAGGGGAAACCATGACTTGGTTACTAGTGAATAGTGCCTAGAAATAGTGGTTGGCAGGGATTTCTATGTCTGCATTTAGAGAAAAACAGATTTAAGAGGTAGGAAGAGGAGAAGGGAGGAGCTGGTGTGGCTATTTAGAAGCCTAGAATATTATTTCCAAAAAGCCAAAAAAAAAAAAAAAAAGACCGCAGAAATTAAACCAGTTTTTGAGAGATGGGTCTCAAAGACAAGGAAAGAATGGATTTGCTTTTAACGATTTCAAGTAGAATTGAGGCTGTTCGTACAATTGTTGAAAATAAAATTGGTTAGAAAATGATGTCAGCAGAGAGTGGAGACAGTGAACCAGGAAAATAAATGAGCCTGAAATCACCTTCTATTTTATAAATATTGTTTCTGGAGCTAAGAAAATTGAGATAGATTATTCTCTTTTTTTTCTCTCTCCCAACCCATGGGTGGAAGATGCCCTGCGTATCCCATTTGGACCTTGTGAAGAACATCTCATTCTTGCCCTCGTGCGCTAAGTAGCTTCGTCTGCATTTAGACACACTCCATTTCCCTTTCAAGGACCACTATCAGCGGTAGCCAATTACAAACACACCTCATAACACATTATTGAGACACACAGCACACAAATAAGCTGGAGAGATGTTTAATGATTGTACCACATTACGTCCATTACAATCTGTCCTTACTGCCATAGGACGGAGGGGCCAGTTCCTGTGTAAGCTTTTCTGTACCTGGTATCCTCCTGCATATTTCATTCCCACTCTCTCTTAATTAGTTATAACTCAAGCCAAACCAGTTTACACTTCCAAGAAAGGAACAGGGGTATCACTTCACATTCTGACATTCCCCTTTGAAGCCAGAGAACTCCTTGTCTTCAGTTTTCTTAAAGTATCAGCACTATTAACATCCTGAATTCATCTGAGAACAAAGGTTGATGCATTTTCCAGCTCGATGGGTGGCTTCCTTCTGTTATCTGTTTCTTGGGGAGAGGTAAAAGGTGGGCAATTTAGAGAAATGTTATGTAGGCAGTCACTCCTTCCACTCTTTTATCTGCAGGTTTGATTTTGTACTGAGAGTTTTCTGTGTTTTATTTGTTCTGCCATTTGTCATTGCTGCTGTTTTGAAGTAATGACTGCATTTGGCCACAAATAATAGCTACTTTCTAGGCCTGGGTGACACAGCTGCTGATTGAAGAAGCACAAGACCTTTTGTTATGGTGTTAGAGGATGGAGATCTGGGAATGGGATAAGAGCTAAGCTCCCAGGAGGGGAGCAGGGGATAACCAGTATCCTCACTTGGTGAACTTGGAGCTTTAGCATTGATCAGATTCATTTGCTTTATCCACAGTTGCACTGACAAAGGAAGGAAAGTTACTGTCTTAAGAGTTACTGGCTGGTTAATGGCAGAACTTATCTAGAACCTCATTTCTTGGTTGGCTTTTTGTCCAAGCTCTATGCAAATGCAAGCTGTGCTGCTCTTGCTTCTAAAAAATGCAAAGCTCAGTAGGGAGCAGGAGCTGCCCACAGGGATGCTGGAAGCTGGCTGGACACTCGGGCCATGACAACCATCACTGAGCATGCAAATGATTAATGCTCATATGGTCCTCATTCCCCCAAGGACACTATTTCCCTGCTGCAGAGGCTTCTGTAAGAGGGCATTCAGTTTCAAAGGATTCTTTTATCAAAAGATTGGTTTTGATCCTCATTCTTTTAGAAAAATAGAATGCCCGGTGCGTCTACTACGATTGCCTTCCTTATGTGTTGCTCTTGTAGTTCTGGGTCCTCTTTGAAGCAGTAGCATAGCACTGAGACAACAAACCTCTGTGTTTGCCTTTAAGTCAGGCAGAAATGCTTTGGAGCTTGATGGAAAACTGGGTTAGGTCTTCTTGAGGCTGTTTGTGTAGTTGATCTGGCAATGTGTCCAGCCTTTCAAACTTGGAAAAACTTACTGTTCACACTTCACTCATATGTTCCCTGGTCCTGGCAAGCAAATTGCTCTTGAAGAATTTTTGTTTCCATCTGCTACTTCTATTAGTGAGGGTAACATTTGAGACTGGTATAGTGAGGGTGGAGTCCTAGGACCATCGTGGCTTGATGTTGACCATCTATATAGCTTCAAACTTTAGTGTTCACATAGGGTCAGAGGCAGGAGTTTGGGCTTGGTGTTTCCTGAATTACAGAGCTTGGCTGAGGGAGCCTGTGTTTGCTCACAGCCAGGCAGATGGTGCCAAGTAGTAGCATGTTCCTACTGCTACTTTTGCAGTCAGTAAGAGAAATAAGACAGGGCCACTAGCAAATGGATGTTTTGAAAAATCTGTTGTCTGAGTGTGTGTGTGTGTGTGTGTGTGTGTGTGTGTGTGTGTGTGTGTGTGTGTGTGTGTGTGTTGCTGGGGAAGCAATGGGTCACCTGAGATGTGTAATAAGCACCTGATGAACCAACTGTCCCTGGCTGGTGGTATATAGTGGTCTAAGTCTCAAGCCCTTGGGGAAACTGGAGAAATGGGGGTAGGTTGATCAGAACCATGGACAGCACCTCAGCTCCTGAGGATTAGGTATTCCAGACAGCTAAGAGGTCTCTGCTTTTCTGATCTTTTAGAAAGAGCTAGCAAGAACATTAATTCTTCTGCCCATGAGGTAATGAGGAGACAGACTCAAGGATGATTGGCTTGAGATGTGGTGACTCAGTAGAACAAGCAAACAAGCCCTCTAGAATACTGGGATGGTTGGCATAAAACATCCTCATTTACTTTCTCCTCTTGGATTTTGTTACAAAAGCAACAAAGAGAACAATAGAAAAGTCCTCTAAATGTCACTTGCAGCAGAATTAGTGGATAAGAATAATCTGTCGAATCTGAAACAAGTTTCAGGGCTGCCCTGAGCGGTTGATTTTGAAAGAGAACACAAGGGGAAACATAGGAGAGTGATTGATGGGTCCATGAACAGATACCAGTGAGCACTAGCAGAATGCACATCCTGGAGGTGCAGAGAAGAGGGGACATTCTAAAGATCTACTTTCCTATTCCTTATTTTCAATGGGTAGGGACTAGGGTGAGCAGAGTTGAAGGAAGGCACCTCCTGAGCTTGTTGTTTCTTGTTTTTAAATGAGATATGGTTTTGCTATGTAGTCCAAACTGGTCTTGAACTTGTGGTCTTCCTACCTCTGGTTCCTGAAGGCTAAGATTGTAATTGTAGACCATTATGCCCAGCTCTTCCTGAGCCCCTGGATATTAGCTTCCCTCATAAACTGTTGTTTTTTTTTTAAATAATGAAAGCTGCTAGTCTTCCATCTCATCATAAGATCATCCTACAAAGAGGAAGTACAAGCAAACCCACCTTATACCATAAGTAATAAAAAATTATGCCTGTTAGTAGAATTGAAATAATAATAATAATGATAATAATAATATGGGCTAAAATGTCACAAAGAGACATGAAAATTGCCATCATATAAAGAACATTACTGAGGAAATGTTCTGAAGGAGCAAGAGGAAAATTGGAGGAAATATTCTCAAGGAACAAAGGAAAATTGTAATCAAGAATCTAATAATGAATTGAAAGAAGCCAACAAAGCAGACATCTCTGTGCAGAAAGACAGATACACCTAAGACATGAATATAAAGTTGGAATGGTTGAAAGGAAAGTAGACATTGTGGAAAATAGAACATGGAACATGAGAAAAGCAAAGTAATGCAATTGAAATAAGGAAGCATTCATAGAAATTAGAGAGAAAATGGTAGATATAAAAGACAGGCAATGGGGATCCAACATAAGCATATTTTAAGTCCCTGAAGGTACACACTAAAGAAAAAATATTTAAAGTATTAGTTTGGAAAGTTTTCATGAAAAGAAAATGACTTAAATCTAACCATTGAAAGAACATAACTTGGGTAGGAGCAGTCAGAAAAATTACCCCAAACAATTGTGGAAAAGGAGAATAATCACTGCCATTCCCACAGAAGCAGATCATAGGTGTGAGTGTGGAAAATGTGGCTAGTATGGCTAGAAGACTACTAACAGGGGGCACATAAGTATATGGATTCAACTAGTAAATAAATGTATAAAGAACAATGGGAACAATGTTTTTAGTATTTTAACAATGACTTATAAGCATGGAAAGAGAGAGCTTAGAATGATGGATTGGGATTAGAAGTATTGGTGTGCATCCAACTACTTATTAGCTCTTTTCGTTGAGGTAGTCCAGAGGCATCAAAAGTCTACTAGTAAGAGTACATCTGGTATAGTTAGATCTTGGTTTCTAAATACTCCCCATACACCAAAATTTACCAGAGAGCCTCAGAGAAATGATGATGATTTTTTAGGGATCTGGCATAGGAAGTGTGCAAGGAACCTGAAATACCTTCATATGCCAGAGTCAGCCAGTGCTCAAGAAAAGTTAGAGGTCTGTCAAAAGTACATGGGTGCTAGCCTGAATGGATTTCTACTGGCCCAGTAGAGACAAGATAAACATGAGAGGAAATCAGGGTATCAAATTATAATCTATTGAATAGGATAGGAACTCTTGAGCCCATACTGTTGTCAGCAAATGAATAAATGAATAACTATACAGATAAAGAGATAAGTAAAAAATAAGTGAGCTATGGAAAAATTTCCTTACAACAGAATTACAACTGATAATGTGATGGATTTTCCATGGTAATGGAAACTACTGGAGGTAGGAGGTGTTAATAGATGTGTCTTATGGGTGGAGGTTTTGTAAGGAACAATATTCAATATTGGCATGATTTTCAAACAGCTTCTCAAAAAATGTTAAGTAAATTAAGTAAAGACATGGTGAACTGTCACTGGCAAAGCCTGCAGCCAACCCCTTGACCAGATGACCAAAGTGGATATCACTACTGTTGGGAGGGATTGAGCTAGTTGGCCTGAAGATGTCCTATACAACAATAGAATGACATCATTTCTATTGCATTCTTGCCAAGAATACATGGCCTGTGTCTGGTCCCAAAAACATTCAATGAACATAAGCATTACAGAACGAAAAGACTTTTTCTTTGAGCCTTCTAAGGACTTAAGAAGCAGAGAAAGACCAAGATGCTATTCTAGATTGGAGGAGGCTGACGACACTTAAGAATTAAATGTAACAGGTGCTCATGCACAGGATTCTAGACCAGGCAGGGAAAAGAGCCATGACAGAACAGTTGGAAAAATTCAAACAGGTTCTGTACATTGTGTCTGTGCTGCTGTGTCAGCATTGAGTTTTTGACTAGGATATCTGTCTGGTGATTATAAAGGAGAAAGGTCCTTGTCCTTGGGAGGTAGGCACTGGAAATATCTAGAGACATGGGCATTGTGCCAAAAAAATCTCTATCTATTTGTGTGTGTCTCTTTCTGCCAAAGTGGAGAACACACAGTAAAATATCACCACCTAGGGAATTTGTGTGCAGAGAGAATAGACTTTATAGTTTCTTTGTAACTTTTCTTGAAGTTTGAACTTACTTCAGAATTAATAAGAAGATGCTGGAAAGCACAATAAATAAAAAGAAAGAATCCATTGGGAATGGAGGCAAACAGATGAAATCACTTAGGATGAGAAAAATACCATGCTGGCCAGCCTCCTCTGCAGCAACAGTCAATACCCAGATGAGAGAGAAATAGTATGTGTAAGACAAGCTGGGAAGGAGAGTATGAACCAATGATTTATGTCCATCCTAGCCTTCTCCCAAGTATAAAGACAATTTTGGGCATGCAGTAACTCAGGGAATATTGTTCTCCTGAGCCCTTCCTGAGAAAACTAGCAGTGAATGAACTTGAGCCAACAGTTGAAGACAGAGGGTGAGCACAGAATATTTCCAATGATAAGACTAAACCCAAACAAGAGGAAGACAAATAGGAGGATTAGAACAACAAAGGAGAATATCAGTGTTCTGTGCTCTGGTGATGTAAAAGTGACATTACTAATGTGCATGGCAAAAGGTAATGGGGAAAGGAGGAAGTTCTTGTATACTTCATTGTATAAGAGCAGGGAGTCAAGGATGTAATTTTGTTGTAAGCACAATTATATTTAATAAAAATGGTGAATATGTGAAAAGATAACTCCTTTTTTGGTGGTACTGGCATTTGAATTCAGCACCTTACACTTGCTAGACAGGTGCTCTGTCATTTGAGCTATGCATTCAGCTCATTTTCCTAAATTTTTTGGTTTGTGCCTTATTTTTGCATTGGACCAACTTAGACCATGGTCCTTATACCTACACCTCCTATACACCTGAGATTATAGATGTGTACCACCACTACACCTTACTTTGTCATTTTGAGATGACTGTTTTCCTAACCTTTTGCCCCATCTGGCCTTGAACTTCTATTTTCCCAATCTTTATTTCTCTCATAGCTGGAATTATAGTTGTAAGCCACCACACCTGGCCTGAGAAAGATAATCTTACTGACTGAAATAAGGTTGTGGAAGAGAGAGAGCATAGTCACAGATAGAGGTGCTCAGGGACTATGTAATGTCATTCTTTTTCTTCTTACATGTGAGTGCCATTGCACAAACGTCTCTGAACTTTCAAAACTGGCTTCCAGAGACATGTCTCTTTCCTGTCACACCCTAAACATGCCTTCACAATATCTTTGCAAAAAGAAACATGAAAAGAAGAGAAAACATTCCTATTTTATGTTTGATTATACTATAGAATTAATAAGTTAGATATAAAGACTGGTAAAGAATATTATATAATGTGTAGTTATGAATATAAACACTAGAAGAAAAATACAAAGCTTCCTAGAAGAATCACACAGGGGGAATAATCACAGAAACTAAAAATAATGTCGTAAGTCATATAAAATTAGAGCTAGGAATAGCTTGTTTGCCTTATTGCTAAATATAAGTGAATTTAACTTGCCTTTTACAAGGATTTTCAGATTGTATCACAAATCAATACCCAATTCTGTGTTGTTTATAGAGATCTCCCTAAAGGAAAGCCATATAGGAAGGTTGAAAATAAAAGGATGAGTAAAAGAACTGCAGGCAAATGCTTATCAGGTTAATAAAAAATAAATGTAGACATAAAAAGGAGTCATGAGCTTGCATCAGACAAAGTGGAATACAGCTTAAAAGGCATTAAATATGATAAAGGAACTTCATAATGCCAAAAGGTACATTTCGCAATGAAAACAAAAACAGACAAATAAGAATTCATAGCAGCAATACTGAGAAGATGAAATTTCAGGTGGTGGCAAAGAGAAATAAAAGGACACTAGTAACAAAGCACTTTAATTTACCTGTCTTAGTCTCCAGATAACTGGACAAAAGTAAAAATCAATATTGAAAACCTAATTAGCATAAGTAATAAAGGAGAGCTGATGGATAAATATCAATGCCTATAGATTAAATGAAGCAAATATATCTTTCAAAGTCCCATGAGGCATCCACAAATATTGACCTTCTATTAGGCAACAATGATAACCTCAATAACTCTCAAAAGGCAGAGAAAAACACAGGAAATACTCTCTGATGACAGTGTAGTTGAACTAGAAATTAATATGAAATAAGAAGAATATTGAGTTGAATGTGAAGTCAAAGCAAAACAAAGCAAAAACACCCAATATATGGCTCAAAGAGGAAAATGAAAACTAAAACCGAAGACTTTCTAGAAAATGACAATTAGAAAAAACATTAAGTATCTGAACAGATGTGATATAACTGAAGCAATTCTCAGAGGGAAACTGATGGTGTTAAATATTTACATGAAGGAATGATAAAACATAAATTAATCATCTAAGTCGAGGAGTTCTAACAGAATAAAACAGAATGCAGAAACAAGAGGTAGATAAAAATAGAAATCAATGTGCTGGGAAATGAAACAGTTGGAATACGTTCTGAAGCTGTTTTTTATTAGGGGTAATGAAAGCAACGGATAAACTATGAGTAAATGTAATCAAGAAAAAGTGAGAGCACGGGAAGGTATTAAAAGAATTGTGGACTCGAGAAACAAAGGACTTCTACTCATTTTGTTGTATCATTGCTAAATGATTCCATGCTCTTGACCATATATATGGTATATATAGGCACACAACTGATGGATATTAGGAGGAGGTCACAGAATCAGAGGGAAACAGGGGAACAGAGGGGCCCATCAGCTGCACTGGACATAGATGAACTAAGCAACGCAAAGGAAGTGATGGGATGGAGGGACTGAGAGGGAAAGAGGGAACAGCTTACACCAAGCAAAAGGAAAGACATATACATATCACCTGATGTGGAAGAAATCGTTGTATTGTCAAAACTCATAGAATGCACAAACTTTATAGAACGCAATAATGACAATTTGCCTTGTGAAGGTTAAAATGTGTTTGTGACTTTAAGTATCACTATTCTACAATACTGTAAAATATGTGAACTTTATATAATCACCTAATCTCAATAAAAAAAGAATTGTGGGTGATAATAATATCATAGATTACTTTGCTTATCTCTATGAAACTATATTTGAAAACCTGGGGAACTGGACTATTGTCCAAGAAAATAAAATTTTCCCAAATGATACTAGAAGCAGAAAATTCATACAATTATACTTTGTTCCAAAGGAAAAAAGTAACAGTCCATATGGTATTATGGGGAAAATCCTGTGAAACTTCCAAGGAATAGAAAATTTCAGTATCTTTTAGAACACAGAGAAAGAAGGAAAGCCTAACAAAAGTAAGCACAAATAGAAAAACCAAAGAATAATCCAACCTGTGAGTGCCTCTTCAAAAATCATTTAAAAATGAGAACAATTTTGGCAGTACACTTGAAGACAAATATGTTATGATCAAGAGTTATTGATGGAAGCTAGGTGTGGTTGGACATTGGTGATTATTAGGACTAAGAAATGATAGCTTCAAGAATGCTGAAAAGTTTTTTTTTTGAGAAAGTACAGCAATCATTTTTACAAAAATATACTCAAAAAAACAGGAATAGTTAAAATTATATAGTTAAGATACTTTCCTATTTAACATACTTAAATAAATTTATCATACTAAATGGGGAATCCTAGAGGAATTTTTACTGAAGAACAAGGACTTGTACTCTTAGTCTATTATTCAACACTCTGTTGGTGGTACTTACCACTGCAATTAGGTAAGGCAATGGGAAAGGGGGAATGATGAAGGGGCCATTGTTTTCCTGTGTGCATGATGAGGTTGTGTGGCTGGGAAACATAAGAAAAATCATTAAAAATTACTTCATATAATAAAATAATCCAATAAAGTAGCAATATGTAAAAGCAAAATCAGTGTATTTCATATCTACATACATCAAATATACAAGGAGAGGAAGAGCCCCTCCCCAGTTTCAATAGCACAAAAATTGTAACATAGCTAATATTAAACAACATAAAACATAGGCTCAATATGAAGATTTTAAAACACTGCCAAGGAATTCTAAAGGAACCTAGAGAAAATGGGAAGATATGCAATATTTATGAGTAGGAAAACAATGTGGTTCTCTCTAAGTTAATTTGATCTAAAATGGTGCCAGCAAATTTTTTTTTAAAATACACAAAGTTTATTTTAAAACTTAAATAAAAAAAAAAGTAAGAAATTCTGAAATGGTCGCACTAGATAACCAGAACTCATGATATTACCTCATTTATTGAGACTGTTATAGGCAGATGCACAGATATCTAAAAGGAACAGAGTGGACCATTCCGAAATGACTCAGATACAAATGGTTACTTAGCACTGGATAAAGGCAACATCTTGATGCACCAGAGGAGAAGGTGTACATAGTTGGATTGAATTCAAGATGAAAATAAACTTTGAAGTGTTGAACCTATAGAAAGAGTGACATAGAGGAGGTGAATTTTTATCATACTACATTATATTTACTTACAATATCAAAATCCCCTTTGTACAATTAATTTATGCTGATGGAAAGGAAGGGAAACAAATAAGCAAACAAATCCAAAACTTGAAACCAAACCAAACAACAACAACAACAATATATATAAAAATCCACATGGAAGTTTCAGGAAAAAAACCCAGAGATCTTTCTAACCAAGAAATGAACTAAAAAGACAAATGATGGGTGTACTCAAATGGTAGAGTGCTTGCTAGAAAGCATGAGGCCCTAGGTTCGATCCCTAGTACTGCATCTCCCAAATAAATAAAATAAAAATTGAAGAGACATGACAAGAGACCAATTAAAAGGTAAAAGGCTCCAAAGAGCCAATAAATAAAATAACATATCCAGTAGAAAATACTAGATGGGGAAATTGCTAGGAAAATGGTTAATGAAAGAGAAATATGAAGGTCTCTAAATATGTTAAAGGATATACTCAACCATCCTTATAAAAATCAAATTAAAGCTATATAGAAATAATGTATATTTACAGGTTTTTTCATCTATCAGGTTGCACAATGAAAAGAATAAAAATAAAATATAGAATATTGTATATACTAAGCAACATTTGTTCAAAAAGTAGGCAGGATGTGGGGGTTGCAGGATTAGAATAAATACTTATGCTTGTATCTATATTCATAAGCAATTTAAGGATATAGTAATGATGTTGTAAATTGGGGATGAGACAGAGTAGATGAGAATCTTTTCATTGTACACCCTTATAAAAATGTGATATATTTGTTTTTAAAGTAAGCTATTATACAAATAGAAATGTGATCTATTTACTGATATATTTAGGTCAGAGTACATTATATGCATTGTGTGTATAGGTGCACACTTCCTTATCTCCACCTATAGAAAATGATTTAAATGCTTCTACTTCAACCACATGTAATGTGTCTCAACCCTTTCCTACTCCCAATAAGCCACATAGGACAGAGAGAGTCTAAGGAGTCCACTGTGAATTTTTCAGGTAAAATCAGCATCATCTTGAATCACTAACTTTTATGAGGCACTGGAGTGTTTGTTTGCAGAATGGCAGCACATTTGCTGAGTGTGCAGTTTGCATCTCCCCTGATGATACCTTATGGATTGGGATCAAGCATGAGATGCTTGTTTTGCAGGTTTTTAAATAGAAACATAGAATTTGATTGGTATCAGCTTGAGAGTACAGTTTCCAATGAAAGTTTAATCCAGAGAAGCTCTGATCAGAGAGAGCATGTGACTTAAAAATGTTGGAGTTGGGACAGGTGGTGGTGATTCCTTTGATCATTTTGTGAACTTTTCCATCTTCCCAATGAAGAAGACCTTGCAATTCATATAGAAGGAGCTTACCTAGCTATTTCTGAGCTCCAACTACAAGCAGGGGTTCTGAGCTTCAGTTCTGGGTTCTTTTCTATCTTGCCCATTTCCCTAGATACAAATGTCAATGCTCTACTACTCTACTCTGGACAAGATGATATTAAGAGAGGCTCCACACTGGGTGGAGGTGAAGTTCCAACTGTGTTGAGACTGTAAGTCACAGGAAGCTTGACCCTAAGGCCTTAAATTAAAAAGAAGATTGAGCTAATGTCATTACAAGATCCAGGTAATGCCCTTGTGCTCTCTCTGCAATGTAAAACGAATTTTATTTTCTCCTGGCCCATAATGTTCTCCAAAAATATATGTTCAATGTTTTTGCTTATTTATTTGGTAGCTCTATGGTAGTGTTGTAAGGTAAATGATCCCAGAAGCCACATTTTAAAATACAGAATACTGGAGTCTTTATTATACAGTGAACAGGCTGCAGGCCACCAAATGTTACAAAGGCCTGCAGCACACAAAAACACATAACCCAGCTAGGAAACATGCTAAAGATGAAAGAAATAACAAGAACAATACCAACAAGCCAATTTAGCTCCATGGAAAGCTGAATTGAAACTCCATGATGCCTGGAGACAAGCCAGGAGACAGGACATAGGACGATCACCGAGACACATGTGGCAGCATGGAGTCCAGTGGCTAGGCTGGTATGGACCTAAATAGGTCGTCAAATGGGGCAGATCCTCAGGAAATTCCCCGTCCCAGACACTAGACTGACAGATTCAGTAACCTATCAGCCAAGTGCCTGCCCCTGCCTCTAGGAATCCGGGCATGCCCATTACCTGGGATGTGAGGTGTGGGGGGGGGGATGGCTTTCCCCCAGCATGAAGACAAGATGCCAGACCTACAATCCACCATGTGGCCAATATGGTGTTGGTCAGACCTGATCTCCTTACTTCAATAGCTGAGACCTTTCCTAGCTTTTTTAGGCATTCTTCCATGCCTGGAGCATGTACTATAAATATCCATGGAAGAAATTACTCCTCTCCTCGGGGAGTAGAAAGGTAGTGAAAGACCCCCTCCCTAACCAACCAGGCCCTGAGCCTCCTTTTTTTAGGGGAACAGAGTTTTGTATCTAACCACGCTATTTCTGGCTTCTGTAACATGCTTTGCTAAGAAAATTATATTACCCCCATATTCCCCCTTTTGATAACTAACCTCACCAGTTAATCAATAAGCCCACACCCTACTAACTAACCCCACCCCGCAGTCAGCCCCCTGGTGTGAGCGAACGATTAGGCGTCGACTCGGACAAAGGTCACTTCCTCATACCAAGGGCCGGAGACACACAACTCGGCACGTACACCGAGGGACCCCCTCGAACAGTGATTGGCCAAAACACATGATTTGTTTTAAAAGGATTGGCTGCCTGCGTGCAGACCAGGTTGTAATACTTTAAATTTACTGGCTGAAAAAGCGCGGGCACTCCTGTAACGGACAGAGGGGTCCCATAAAAGGACCATCCCCGGGACTGCTCGGGGTTCCCAGCCACTGACCCGAACCTTGTGGATCTCGAGGTCACGTGCACCTGGGAACCTGGGCATGCCCAAATAAAACCCTCTTGCCTTTTGCATCTGGTGTCGTCTGACTGGTGCTTGGGGCAGGGAGGTCCTGATATGGGGGACACCCGAAGTCGGGGGTCTTTCAGTAGAAGATGGAACAAAGACAAGCTTGGGGGAGGGCGGTAGCAAGAGGATTGTTTCCTCAGACATGAGACTGTGGCAATGGACTCTAGAGGCCAAAATATAACTGTTGTCCACTGTACCACCAAGACTTTGGAGGCAATCTACTTTAGCTCTCTTCTTTGTTCTCTAAGAAAAATCATCTTCTCTGTCCTATTTTCCCTTCCATTGGATTTGACTCAGGAGGACAACAAGGAGCTTCCATAACAGTGATTAGTTTTACCTCATCTCAAGCAAGCAGGAGGCCGAGGAGCAGCTGGCTCTGTAGAGAGGCTTTTGCTCTCCCTGCTGGAGGCTCATGACTTGACTCTCCTCTGTTTACATTCAGGACTATATGATGGTAGGGAGTCTCTCAGCAGGGAGGGAAGGGTACAGATTTTGATGATACTTCCAATGAAGCACAACCTGAATGCTGGCTCTACAAGGATCCAGTGTGGGGGCCCAGAGTACTGGGTTATTTTCAGAAACCAGCATCCACTCTTACCATACCTCTCTACTCAGGCCAGATTGTGATTTGGCTGATTGGTGGTGGTAGTGATAGCAGTGGTCTGTTTGTAGATGTATTTTCTCTGTGTGGACATTTCTGTAGTTTTCAGAAAAGGTGCGAGTCACCAGGTGTGTTTATCAGAAGACATTAATTGGAAACCAGGACAATCACATGTTAATTGTGTGAGCTTAGACCAATAATTTAGGTTCTCATTGTAATGTTAGACTTCTACAAAATAGTGATAATGGCTATGTCTTTCCTCTGTCTTCTCAGGATTGATATGAGGATCAAATGAGATAAAGCGTGGACAATAGCTTTGAAGACTATAGTGCACAGGACAGAAGCTAATCTTTAATGATCCTATTTTGTATCCCCATAAAATTATAGATCTTAAGGATTTCCCGAGACAAAATCCCTCAATGTCAGGAGAGGAAACTAAACCGACAGGAGAGTTGGTCAGGGTCATATGCTTAGCTAGTGAGAAAAGTGTTCTCCTGCCATTCTGAGACTGCTGCTATGATGGACAGAGTAATGCTACTCCTTCTCCCCCTCAAAAAAATCTCCCACAAAAATGATATATGTGTTCTAATTCCCAGAAGCTGTGACTAAGACCATCTGATGAAGGGAAATTGAGGTTGCTAACCAGCTGATGGAATTTGGTTACTAACCAGCTAATCTTAAAATAAGAGGATTATCCTATTCTGGATTACCCAAATGAGTCTATTATAGTCCTAAAGTGGGAAAAGAGGGCCTAAGAGGAGGTTGGAAGGATTTAATGAAAGAAGGATTTGGCCCATTGGTAGAGGAAAGGGGCCAGAAGCCAAGGAATGAAGGCAATCTTCTAGAAACTGGAAGAGAGAAGCAATGAGATTCTCCTTAGAACTTTCTGTTCTTGATTTTAGCTTAGTGGGACTTGTGCTGGGCTTTTAACCTCTGCTAATAAATTTGTGTTGTTTTAAGCTATCAAGTTTGTGGCCACTTGTAGCAGTGGTTACAAACTGATATAGGCACTGTTTTCTTTATTTTGCAGAAGAAAAAAACTAGTCATAGATGATAGACCTTTCTTTTTTAATTTTTATTGTAAAGAAGCTGTACAGAGGGGTACAGTTACATGAGTAAGGCAATGAGTACATTACTTGTTGGTCATTGTTACCTCTTCCCTTGTTGTTGTCCTACTATCCCTTCCCTCCTCCACCTCCCCCACTCCTCCTCCCTCCCATCCCATCCCCTCCCCCCCCAAGTTGTAAAGTTCGTTTCCAATATATTCCTGTGGTTATTCTTTTTTTTTTTTTTTGATTTTCCAGTTTCCCATATTTCTCTCTTTTTTTTTTTATTGTGAAAATACCATACAGAGGAGTTACAATTACATGGGCAAGGTAATGAGTACATTTCTTATCAAGCATTGTTGCCTCCCCCTTTGTTTCCCCTTCCCATTCCTTCCCATCTCCCCTCCCCCATTCCCCCCAGCCAAAGTTGTAAAGTTCGTTTTTTGACATAACGATTTGTACATCTCATTGTTGCGATGGGTCCACCTGTAGACCTATTTAAACAATTTGTTTTTTCCCTTCCCCTCCACAAATTATACCAATATCAAATACAGTGAAAACAGGGGTTATACTGTGGGGAAGGGACATACAAAGCAACAAAGAAGTCATCTTATAAATATGTTAGAAACAATCGCAAGAAAGAAAAATCATTCGAGTCCTTATCTTGGGGTTCATTTCACCTAACCTCAACTTATCTGACCTTTTCTGCTTGTCTCAGACATATACTAGTTATTGCAAATAAGGGAAACCATGGGACCTATGTTTCTTTGGGCCTGGCTTACTTCACTTAATATAATTTTTTCCAAGTCTTTCCATTTCCTAACAAATGGAGCAATGTCATTCTTTCTGATGGAGGCATAGAATTCCATTGTGTATATCTCTCACATTTTCTTGATCCATTCATCTACTGAGGGACATCTGGGTTGGTTCCATATCTTACTTATGGTAAATAATGGTGCAATAAACATAGTTGTGCTGGTAGCTTTAGTATGGTCTTGTTTGTGTTCATTTGGGTAAATGCTCAAAAGTGGGATTGCTGGATCACAGGGGAGCTCTATGTGGAGTCTTTTGAGTAACCACCATACTACTTTCCAAAGTGGTTGAACAAGTTTACACTCCCACCAACAATGCAATAAGATTCCCTTCTGTCCACATCCCCTCCAGCATCTGTTGTTGTTAGAGTTCTTGATTACAGCCATTCTAACTGGGGTGAGGTGGAATCTCAATGTTGTTTTGATTTGCATTTCTTTTGTGGCTAGAGAGGTTGAGCATTTCTTCGTGTGTCTATTGGCCATTCTTATTTTCTCTTCAGAGAAGTCTCTCTTAAGTCTTTAGCCCACTTGATGATGGGGCCGTTGTTTCTTTGAGGATTTGTTTTTGGAGGATTTAAGTTTTTGAGTTCTAAGTATATTTTAGATATGAGGCCCTAGACCTTTCTGAAGTCATAGCAACTTTGGGAACTTTTTCTGGAGAAGGGAATTGATATAATAAATGTGTTCAATAACTGTTCCTTGGAACATATCCTGAGAAAGATTGGGATATTAAAGAACTGGTCTTGGAAATAAAATCTCCTTTCTTTTTAGTTAATTGTACTCTCGACCCTAATGGAAGGCCAAGAGCTTTAAAATTGCTTTTACAGGATCTGGTGAATAGGTGTCTTTTTTAGGGCCTTGAAGATATCATAGGGGCAAGTCAAGGTGGAGATCACTGTGGTATACAAGGAAATAGAGCCTTTGGCATGCACCTTTTTTGGGGGATGATTTCTTGTGTCCCTGCTAGCATTTGCTCTGCAAGGAAGGGCTCAGTGCAAAATTCATGGTATGTCCGACATTCAGTTTGTAGTTGTTCTCTTGTCAGGCCTGAGACATATTTGTTAGCCTAGCTGGAACAAGGTTGAAATTCATACATTCTGAGAGTTGGCTGGAATCCCACTATCCCATGACAAATCTCTATAAAGACTAACTCATCTCTGTTGTTCTTTTTGGATTTTTGCCATGTTTCTTGCCTTTTCTGCTCTCATTGTTGCCTTTGGTTGTGCATTTTGCACTTCTTTAGCTCAGGGCATTAGTCGCAGGGTTAGTGACAGACCTGGAATGCTATGTGTTTACTGTTTCTACTCCAAAGGTGACATTTTCCTAGTGGGTCTTGATGATCAATTGCTAGCCTCTTCCTGATATTGATGTGAATAATCTTCCCTGTGGCTTTGACCTGCCATCTGGGGCAATCTGGTTAGAGGAATCACTTTGCTGAAACAGTGGCAGTAGAGAGCTGCATAGATTCCTATGTCCTTGAGGAGGCAATGGGGACCAAGCCCAGTTCTATCTTATCTCCTTCCTGATCCTCCTCTGGCCTTCCCCTTACCATGAGTCTCTATAAGAGTTATTACTTAGAGAGACAATGTATGCCTTCTGATCTCAAGGCCAGCCTCACACTATTTGGGAAACCTTAATGATGGGCTTTCCATTCTCCATGGGCAAAATGGAGAGAGCAGAGAAGCTGAGAGAAATCTGGTGAATGGTGCAGTCTGGCCTGCGAATAAACTAGAATAAGAGTGGCCCAAGGCCATTTCATGTTGGAGCAAAGGGAGAACATCTGGCAATATATTTTCCAGCTCCAGTTTCTAAGGCTCTGATCACATAGACAGTTCAGCTGAGACTTCCAGGGGCAACTATGTGAAATCTTGAAGCTGGAGTAGACCTTATTTCATAAAAGCCTGTAAATGACCTTGAGTCAATGGCTGCCAGTCAATCAGATGCCTGAGAGGGCTGTCTCAAGCCCTGCTGAGGCTAGTTCATCTCTGATGCAGAAGAACTTATCAGCCATGGTATTTGTGATCACAAATGGTTTTCTTTATAGGAGACTGTAAGTCTGCAAACGTGTTTCTCAGGTTATTTGCATTCAACATCTGTTAGATGCTACAGAAATAAAGTGATGTATATATGATAGATAATAATAAGAAATGTAGCACTTGTCATTTGTTTAACTGAGCTATTCATTACTCTTCACTACAGTGTGGCATGATAGATTCGTGTTATCTTCTTCCTAAAGAGGAAAGATAGAAGTATGGTGCAGCAGGCACTGACAAGCCATGGCTGAGATCCTTTCATGCTCAGGAGCCGCAGTCCCAGACTCCCCAGGCACTGCTTCTGGAGGGGGCGGGATCTCCCCTCTATGTTGGCTAATAGGATCTTGAACTTAGACATTGATACCACTAGGTAAGTTAGGAAGATTTAAGGCTACTTCTGCCATAATGACTCACTTTAAGTTCTTTGACTCATAAGCAGGAGACTTCACTTCAAGCCAGATTCTGCAAACTGGGACCATTTTGTCATAATCTTCAAACATCATCATGTAACCTAAGTCTCAGGAGGAGTTTGGAGCCAGCAACTACAAGGCTGTTGCAAGTCCCAGAAGAACTTTCCATATCTTCCTCATATATCTTCTTTTATTCCTGTTTTCTAGCAAATAAGACCTGCTCTGTTCCTTCACATGGGGGCGGGGCAGAAATGTTACATTCCCAGCTATAAGCAGGGCACCTTACTCCTCTCCCTCATTCTCCTCCTGATCTCCCTTCAAGGTCTCAGATAAGGGATCCCACTGGGCCCAACCTCAGACAGGAGACATGTGCCCTCTGGTTGTCTCTCCTACCATTCTCCCTGTGACATGTGTCTGAGTCCTAGCATGTTCTGGTTTGCTTTCTTTAACATTGTCTTAACATATTGCCATCCACTGCCTCCTCTGCTACAGATGGAATGTTCACTCCTTTCTCAGTAAATTCATACATAGAAATACTAATCCCCAATGAAGTGGGACTTGGAGATGGGGTATTTGGGTGTATTTTGAGAGTGTAACCCTATTGAATGGATTAGTATCCTTATAAAAGCAGTTCCACAGAGCTCTCTCACCATTCTGCCATATGTGTTTATATTGAGAAGAGGGCTATCTCTGAACCAAGAAAGGATCCATCACCACTACAGAGAATCTGTTGGTACACTGACCCTAGACTTCATAACCCATAGAATTGTGAGAAATTGGTTTCTGTTCTTTGCTAGCCTCCTCTGCCAACCCCCTGCTGCAATCCCTTACTTATGTACTCTAGTATAACAGATGTTGAGTACAAGACATATCTCTAAAAAAGGGATTCAGAGTATCAAATCTGACTTATTCTACATCCCTGTCTAGGAATGACCTTGGGGCAAGAAGAATGATGGCTTATATCAAGGGTTACCATTATTATTTTTCATTAGGGAAACAGTAGAAAATGGTTTTGGCTTCCTACTTCATTTGGTCTATGGTACAATTACTAGGCTTTGCCAGCATCAAAGCCACATACACATAATATGTAAACAGGTGAGCATGGCAGCATTCCAATAGAGCTTCATTTATGGAGGCTGTAATTTGAGTTTTATATAATTTTTTGTGTCAAAATATCCTTCTTTTGATTTTTTTCAACCATTTAAAAAGTTAAAACCATTCTTGGCTCATTTGTAATATAAAAACAGATGGTGGATGGGATTTGGGCTGTAGGCCATGATTTGCTGACCTCCCTTCCCTCGCCCCCCCCCCCCACCCCTGTCTGTCTTCTATAATTAAGGGCACTGAACACCTGTCCCAGCCCAAATAAATGCAATTCCTTTTACCATGTCTGACCCATCTCCACTGCTGAAGGTAGAAAACATTGCCCTCCACGCAGGAGGGAAGGGAGAGGTCAGAGGCTCTGTTTAAAATGTGAATGGTACTTTGGGGAGAGATAAGGCAGCCTTTGAAACTTATATCCAAATTAGCACTGACTTACCTTTGTAAAACACTTGCCGCCTTATGAAAAAGCAAGTGTTTAAATTTCATCCCCACAAAACCTGTGTTCTTGAAAAAGTGATACCCAAGGCCCCACGGTTTGGACCCCTCCTGGTGTCTTCCAGAAGTGTCAAATGCTCTGCCAACATATGCTATTTGAGTCTAGAATCATTTATTAGAGGTACACATTGCTTGAAGTGCTGCTAGAGAAGAAATCCAGTGAATAAGATTACAAAACTCTGGGCTCAGGGAGCTTAGAACCCTGTGGGAGAAATGCATAAGGTCATTGTCTGTGCTTTGCTAGAAAGGGAAACTTCCGGTAGCTCAGAAGAGGTCCTCAATTAGCCTGGTCATGGACTTTTAAGCATCTTGAGAGGTACTCAGAGGTGGAAATATACAGATTTGATAACTCTGGTGTCTGGAAATGATGGGAGCTTGAGATGATGGCGGAATGGGCAGCATCACTGGCTTTACTTGTCTGCCTCTGTGGCCCCGTTGCCAGGCAATAGTGTTCTCTGGACCAGTTCTGCTCTCTCTATCTACAACTGTGGTGGGCAGTACAGGATCTTCTGAAACGATCAGCTAGGTCTCCAAGGTTAGCTCATCACCCTGACCCAGGCTGGCAGGCCTCTCGAGAGCAAGCTCTCTTTGCTTTCTCAGGCATACATAACACCCACAGGGTTGGGATGAAGTGAGTGCACCAAATGCTTGTTATTTCTGGGACCCCTTGCATGAAATGCAGGCTGCCTAGCATCACCTGTCAGATAGAGTGCTTTTCGTTTCATTAAAAATAAAACAGAAAAACCCTTTGAGCAATGGCATTAAAAAACATCTGGAAAATAACCCTTCTTCTTTTCCAGGGAAGATGTCAGTATGTCCAAGGCAGAATGGATGAAAGAATTTTTTGAAGCAGTCAGGAAAAGAAAATGGATCAGGCTTCAGGGAAGTTGGCATAAGAAGCGAGACAAAAATAACCCTAAACTAAAAAAAAAATATGTCTTTCTCTTGAAATAATAGTTTTGGTGGGTAACTCTTAACAGCTGGTCTTGCCTGATTTGTTTTGGTCCAAGTTGGCTATGCCAGAAGGAAAGAGGGATAGACAAGTGTTTTTTTCCTTCTGAAGCTAGTAAACAAGTAATCACTAGGCCTCCCCAGTGTCACCATCATGGTGTCACTGGTATTGTGGGACATTCACAAGAGGCAAATGGCATGACCCACATCTCTCACCACCATCAGGAGGGAAAGGATCCTTCATTCTTCATCACACAATGAGAAATACTAATCAAACACTAGTTTGGGAGGTGATGACATGTGCTATAGGGAAAAGTGGGCAGCCTGGTAGGCTGGAAGAAGGAAAAGGAGAGCTTAGGATTTAGATCAGCAGAGAAAATTGGTAAGATTATTAAGAAAAGGTAAATAGTAGGTAACAAGACACCCCTCACCATAGTTAAAAGACAGTCTCTATAGAGTATGTTCCCTTATTGTCCTCCCTTGTTCACTGAGAAATTTGAATCCATCTAATTGGAGCAATTTTTCCTCCTTTTGGCAAACCTTTAACTTCTGGCATCTATGCCAATTCCATCCCCCACTTGTTATGATGGAGGCTGTGCCTGTTCTCTTTCTCTAAAACTATCCCCTTCCTTTATGCTCACAATTTCATTCTCTTTTGCTCACTAATGAGTATCATTCCTCCAAGGCCACCTTGCCTCTCCAAGCATCAGTATCCTCTTTCATTCACATGGCATTCCCCTTAGTACTCAAACATACCTATCTTAGAAATAATCTTATCTGCATACATATTTCCCCATGTTGGTCAGCTATAGCCACAATAAGGCTGCATAAGAAATAGTCACTGTTACCCTTAGCATATCTGACAGAAAGAAAGAGGGGGGGGTTGGAGAAAACACAACCAAAGGAATAAAATCAGAGATGAGAATGGGAATATCATGACAGAAACAAGGAAGATTCAGAACAATATTTGCAAACCTTTATGTTAACAAATTTGAGAATTAGAAAGAAATGGAAGAATTTCTAGCAAATACTGATATACCCAAACTAAACCAAGAAGATCTAAACCAACTAAATAGACCCATATCAAGTATTAAAATAGAAATGGCAATAAAAGACCTTCCACTCAAGAAAAGTCCAGGACAGGATGGATTCACAGGGAAATTCTATAAGGATTTCAAAGGAGAACTCACTCAGATTCTTTAGTGAAATTGGAAGTGAAAGATCACTACCAAATTCATTCTATGACTCCAGCATAACCCTCATCCCAAAAACCAGAGAGGGACCCAACAAAGAGAAATAACTATAGACTCATTTCTTTAATGGACATCAATGCAAAACTTCTCAATAAAATTCTGGCCAACCGACTTCAACAACTAATCAAATTCATACACTATGATCAAACAGGATTCACTCCTGGGATGCAACGCTGGTTCAATATATGCAAGTCAATTAATATAATTCAACACATCAATAGGAGCAAGGACAAGAAACATGTGACCATCTCAATAGATGCAGAAAAAGCATTTGACAAGATCCAACACCCCTTTATGATGAAAGTTCTGGAGAAACTGGGAATCCATGGAAAATTCCTCAATATAATAAAGGCTGTATATGACAACCCACAGTTGGCATTATACTTAATGGTAAAAAGTTAAAACCATTTCCTCTAAAATCAGGAATGAGAAAAGGATGTCAGCTCTCTACACTCCTCTTCAATATTGCATTGGAATTCCTAGCCAGAGCAATAAGGAAAGAGACAAACATAAAGGGACTCCAAATAGGGAAAGAAAAAGTAAAACTCTCCCTCTTTGCAGATGTCATGATCCTGTAATTAAAGAACCCCATAGATTCCTTTCTCAAGTTATTTGAGATGCTCCAAAATTTTGGCAAAGTATCAGGGTATAAAATTAACCCACAAAAATCAGTAGCTTTTCTGTATGCCAACAATAAGAAGAGCAAGGCTGAACTCAGAAAAGCAATTCCTTTTATAATAGCCTCAAAAAAATACGTAGGAATTAACTTAACCAAAGAGGTAAAGGACCTCTATGATGAAAACTTTAGAAACCTAAAAAAGGAAATTAAAGGAGAACTAAGGAAGTAGAAAAACCTCCTGTGTTCCTGGATTGGGAAGATTAACATTGTGAGAATGGCAATACTGCCAAAGGCTGTCTACAAATTCAATGCAATACCCATCAATATCCCAACAACATTCTTTAATGAAACAGAAGAAGCAATCCAAAAATTCATATGGAATAAGTAAAGAGCCTGAATAGCAAAAACTATCCTTAACAAGAAAGACAGTGCTAGAGGAACATCAATACCAAACTTCAAACTCTATTATAAAGCTGGGTTATAAAAACAGCTTGGTACTGCCACATGAACAGACCTGAGGACCAGTGGAATAGAATTGAAGGTCCAGACATGATCCCACAGAGCTATGACCACCTAATCTTTGATAAGGGAGCCAAAATTATCAGATGGAAGAAAGACAGCATCTTCAACAAATGGTGCTGGCAGAATTGGCTATACACATGTAGAAAACTGAAGTTAGATCCTTATATATCACCCTGCACCAGAAACAACTCCAAAAGGATCAAAATCCTTGAGGTAAGAGCAGATACCATGAAAATATTACAGGAAGGGATAGGAGATACTCTAGGCTTCGTGGCACAGGTTGAAACTGCCTAAATAAAGATTCAGACATACAATAAATCAAAAAGAGGCTAGATGAATGGGATTGCATTAAACTGCAGAGCTTCTGCATGGCAAAGGACATAGCTAGAAACATAAATAGAAAGCCCACAGATTGGGAGAATATCTTTACTAGCTATACAACAGACAAGAACCTCATATCAAAAATATATCTAGAGCTCAAAAAATTAAAACCAGCAATAAAAAAATCTTCAAAGAAAGAACAGAGACATCTCTGGCATGGAAATAAGAATAGTCAATAGACATATGAAGAAATGTTTAACATTTGGGTCCATAAAAGAAATGTGAAAAAAAAACCACATTGACATTCTACCTCACCCCAGTTAGAATGACCATTATCAAGAAAATTAATAATAGTAGATGCTGGTGGGGATGTGGCCAAAAGGGAACACTACTACACTATTGGTGGGAATGTAAACTGGTTCAACCACTCTGGAAAGATGTATGGAGGTTCCTCATAGAACTACCCTACCCTATGATCCAGCAATTCCACTCCTGGGCATTTAGCCAAATGATCACAGATAACGCCATACTAAAGCCACCAGCACAACTATGTTTATTGCAGCATTATTCACCATAGCTAAGATATGGAACCAACCCAGATGCCCCTTAGTAGATGATTGGATCAAGAAAAGGTGGTATATATACGCAATGGAATTTTATGCTTCTTTCAGGAAGAATGACATTGCCCCATTTGTTAGGAAATGGAAAGAAAGACTTGGCAAAAATCATATTAAGTGAAGTAAGCCAGTTCCAAAGAAACATAGGCTCCATGGTTTCCCTCATTTTTATTAATTAGTACATATCCAGGATAGTCCTAGCAGAGGATCACAATAGCTCAATAGCTATGTACATATGACCATTTAAAATTATGCTAATTGAAATGAACTCAAAGACATGGAAACAAGAGATTTTTCTTTGTTGTTGATGTTTTTAATGTACTGTGTGAACGTATTTCTTTTTTCCTTTATTTTTTCCCCTTTTGTTTTATCCCTTGTCGCTGTTTTTGATTTTGGTACCCCGTGTCTTGTTTATCTGATTTGGGGGACAACAAAATGGTGAGACAGAGGACAAAGGATGAACCAGTGCTACAGCAATACAACACACTATGTTGGAAATGAACTTTACTACTTGGGGAGGGGGTACTGGGAGTGGGGAGGGAAAGTGGGAGCAAAACAAGGGAGGGGGTAACAATGTTTGACAAGAGATATACTCATTACCTTACTGTGTAACTGTAACCCCTCTGTACATATACTACCTTTACAATAAAATTAAATTAAAAGAAATAGTTTTTCAGTATCATACAACAAGCAATTTTTTTTTTTTTTTTGCTGTGGTATATGGGTTGGCTGAAGTTCTACATATCTACATGCGGACCCAATTGTGGGTTGTGAATATTACTCATCCTTGTTTATCCATAGGCTGACTTGGATCTGTTTTTCTCATGGCAAAAGACATGACACAGGAGGGGAAACTCAGTCAAGCAAGCAATTTCAACTCCTGTTTAAATCTTAACCTGTGCCTCCCATTAGCCAGATGGAATCGCCTGCTCTGTATAGGAAACTTACTCCCGAGGAGCTCAAAGATGGTACTTGCCGAGTAATAATCTCCTGTGTTCTTCCTTCTTGCTCTCCCTCCTTTTTTGTTTTACTTCTTTGAAGGCATGGCCTTCATATGATGTCCTTTTCCAATGTCTCTTCACCCCTCTCCAGTGGTTTCAGCCCCAACAACTACACCTAGCTCTCTCCTTTTTCTCTTTCTTTGGACAAGATACCTAGGAGCAAGTGGCTTATAAACAACAGAATAGAACATGCTGGAGACAGGAAAGTCCATGATTAAGGCACCAGGGACTTGGTATCTGATTAGTGCATCTAGCTGCCTTCTCAGTAGAACCTCACATGTCAGAAGGCTAAGGGAACTCTTTTGGCACTCTTTGGTGGACTCTGTCTGTCTGTTTGTCTTTCTCTCTCTCTCTCTCTCTCTCTCTCTCTCTCTCTCTCTCTCTCTCTCTCTCTCTCTCTCTCTCTCTCTCTCTCTTCTCTCTCTGCCAGTTTTGAGGCTTGAACTCAGTACCTGGGCTCTGACCCTGAGCTTTTGTGCTCAATGCTAGTGTTCTGCCACTTGAACTACAGGTCCAATTTTGGCTTTTATTGGTGGTTAATCAGAGATAAGAGTCTCATGAACTTTCTTGCCCAGTGTGGCTTCAAATTATGATCCAGAGGTCTCGGGCTCCTGAGTAGTTAGAGATTATAGGCATCAGCCATTGGCTGTCTTTTACTAGAGCACTACTCATTATCCAATCACCTCCTCAAAGCCCCATCTCCAGATGTCATCTACTGAGGATTAGGTTTCAACATAGGAATTTGGAGGACTCAAAATATTCAGTACGCCTGTCTACTCTCATCTTACTTTCTCCATTACTCATTAGCATTGCACTAGATCAGCCTTCCCTTCTCCTTGAATTCTGTTCTTGCTGGGGTTTTATGACCTTACCCAGCCCTAGCTTTCCTTCTCCTGCCTCCACTGTTGTTCCCTGTTGATTTTCTGCTTTCTCCCTCTCTTTCCCAGCTCAGTTGTAATGTTTCTCAGAAATCCCTTCCTCTTGCCTTCTTTTTTCTAGATTCCCCCACTTTTCATTGAGTTTGAGATATCTTCTCTATGTTGATAACTCTGAAGTACATTTTCTTAGCACAGTTATCTCAGAATTTCAGTCTTCTCTAATTCAGCTATCTCAGCGTTTCCACCTGCTTGTCACACATGCTCCTTACACTTGAGACATCCCAGTGGAATTGCTGTTTTCCCCACTACAATTTGTCTTCTTTATGTCCCTGTCCCCAGCCATAAAGGCCCTTAAACTGGCCATTGGCACTGCCTCAGAGCCTTTGTTCTTTCTGCCTAAAAGGCTATTTTCCTCTCCCTCCCCCAACCTCCTCCTAAAGCATCTCTCAGGTCACATGATTCAGCATTACCACCTCTGAGAAGCCTCCCTTATCATTTAATCCCCCTATTCGGCCTCATTTTTCAAATTGTCATTCATCATGTTTTCTTTATCTATCACAAGTAGTCTTTCTGGTGGTTGTTCTCTTGGATTTTTCTCTCTCTCTGGAGATCTTACCACTGTTCTGAAGCTGGCGCTGGGATGCCCAAAGTCCTTTGTGGTCACATCACTGGGGAGGAAGTTCCTGGTTTGTCTTTCCAACTGCCTGGAAGATGAGGGAGAGAAGACTGGACATTTGGAGTCCAGTTCCTAGTTAGGCAAATTAGTCCGGCATGGTTAGGTGTCATGGGTGGAGAACAGGTTAGCTTGTGTGTAGCTTACAGTTCCAGAAGGTAAGTAGATAGTGGCTTAAATAATGCTCCCATGTTGCCCTGAATGGCAGATTCCTCTTCCAGTCTTGAAGGTTTCTGGAATCTTCCACCAATCAGTGCATGCTCCCATTCCATGTCCTGACTCATTTCCAAAGTTCCAGAGTTACATATTCAGGTTCATAGCCAACACACTGACCTTGTAGCGGATTATCTTGCTTGAATGGCCTACCTTTCTCAGGCACAGCCCTAACTTGTTTCTTCATTGGTAAGATGGTTACTAACAACATGTACATGATGGTTTTCTGTTGAGGATCAACTGAGAACGAGAAATGAAAAAGCACCTCACCCAGAGGCTGGTCCTAGTGTTCCTTCAGTGTGTGTTACTGGGGCTGAGCAGCTGAGCTGGGGAAAAATCCAGCTTCTGCTTCCTAATCCAGCACTTTTTCTTCTACTCAGCTAATGGGATTGGCCTCTAGAAGTCACATCCGACAATCCACCCTGAATCCCTGAGGGGCTGTGTGGTTACTGCTGTTTTATTTATTTATTTATTTATTTTGATCAGCTAAAGTTGCACCAAGAATTCCACTGTTAGAAGCTTTTCCAGCAGCTTGTGGGAGTAAGCGCAAGGTCCTGTGGCTGCCCTGTTCTCAGATGCCTCTTGGGGAAGAGTGGTCCGAGGAGCAGTGCCTGCCCAGAAATGATGCTGTGGGACAGTAATTCCTAGCCAGGCACTCCCACAGAGGCCGCAAGGCCCATCACATCCCCACTGCTCAATGTACTCAGATGTTGTATCCGCATGCCTGCCTTGTGTCAGGCTTTCAGTGGGCAGAGGTTAGAACTGAGTAAAGGGGGGGTGGGTAGAGGGGGCAGAGAGATCAGCTGAGGCTTCATGTGACCCCAGGCTCAGCAGACCTGCTTCCTTTCCATCCTCTTGTCCCCTGTCTGTTTTCTATAACTGGAACTGACGGCAGGGAATGATTAGATTGGGCAGCTTGTTAAGGATCATCGATTCACTTCCTGTCATCATGTGGCTTGAAGAGAAAAGCCAGTCCATGATCCTAGTAGGAGAACACTTGGTTTTGTCTCCACGGAGGTGCAGTGCCAGAATCTGCCTCTTTAGGCCTCTAATCCCCACTGCCGAAGGCACTTAAACCCACTTGCGTGTTCTCTTCACACTGTGACCTGGTAGTGCTGCACACAGGTGAGGATGGAGCAGGCAGCCATCCCGAGCCGCCCAGCAAATTCTAGGTTTAACTCTGAATTTCTGCTTCCTGGGAAACCCTTTGATTCTGGGCAAACTGGATAGTTGTTTATTCCAGTAGACACACCATCATTACTTCTACTTTCCCTTTTTCTTCTCCCTGTCCTACATCTTCCTTATTATTGCTTCCCCTTCCTTCTGTTTTACCTCCTCCTCTTCCTGCTCTTCCCCTTCTTCCTCTTTTCTCTTTCTTCTCTTCCTCATCTTCTTTTTATAGATGAAGATGTGTGCCACATACTTAAATCTTTATGGGTCACGTAATAGCCTTTAGGAAGCTGAGGCAGAGAGGTTTTATTTGTTCACTTGGTCAGCCGTTGTATGATTCTTTTTCCTGAACATTTCACACATGCCTCAGGTCAGCTTACTACTGGATGTCCCTATTCCCCTTGTTCTAGAAACTGGTTTCCTTCAGCTTCTGCTTTGTCCTAATCTCTGGCTTTTAGCCTCTTTCTCTTCCTCCTTTTTCTTCCTCCTCTTTTCATTTCTTTTTTTCTTTCTTCCTTCCTTCCTTCCTTCCTTCCTTCCTTCCTTCCTTCCTTCCTTCCTTCTTTCTTTCTTTCTTTCTTTCTTTCTTTCTTTCTTTCTTTCTTTCTTTCTTTCTTTCTTTCTTTCTTTCTTTCTTTCTTCCTTCCTTCCTTCCTTTTTTCTTTTTCCTTCTCCTTCTCCTTCTCCTCCTCCCCCTCCTCCCTCCTCCTCCCCTTCTTATCTTCCCCCTTCTTCTCTCCCCCTCCTCTTCCTTCTCTTCCCTCTACTTCTCCTTCCCTTCCTCCCCCTCCTCTTCCTCTTCCTCATCTTCCTCCTCCTCCTCTTCTTCTTTCCCTCCCTCCCTCCCTTCCTTCCTTTCTTCCTTCCTTCCTCTTTCTCCTTCTTCTTTCTTCTTCCTTTTTCCTTCTTCCTTCTTCCTTCTTCTTTTTCAGAGCTGAAAACCAAACTCAGGTCCTTCTACTTGCCAGGCATCTGCTCTGAGCTAAATCCCCCAACCCCTCAGCCTCTTCTATGACTGAGACTCATTGACCGTTAGAATCCCTGGTGATTGAGGCCAACTTGACATTTTCACTTCAGAATTTTGCAAGACCTAGATTAAACTACTGTAATTGATGCTCGTACTTTACTCCAGCTCCCTAATCCCCTAGGGCTGCAAGGCCCCTGTGTGTTGCCTGTAGTCTGGAAAATGCTGCTACTCTTCCCTGCTGCTGCGAAGACTATCTGTGGTCTCTTGACTGTCCAGGACCTTGCCTGATTCCAGCTCTTGACATCTTTGGGGACATTGGTCAGACTCTTATTAATTACAGTTGGTGCTTGGGTAGTCTTTCCAGAATTATCTGCAATTTGTCTGCATTTGTAGCAAAGCCTTTGCTCCCTGCCCTGTGGATATAATGTAGGAGTGCAACCTTTTTCATACTAGTTTTAGCATCCAGTAGTTAGGAATACAGTTGGACCACTGAGAAGAACATCTTGTACTCCAAAGGCATGTATAAATGACTTTTAGATAGGGTGGACTCGATTAAAATCAAATTGATTCAAATCATGATTTGAATCTCTAGTCAGGAAGAGTCGATTAAATCAATACTTTCCCTTCAAAAATGCATTCATTTTTGATATAATTTTAACGCACAGGCTTCAGAACTCTGACAGAGATAGATGTGGTTTTCATTTTTAGAAGTTACATACCATGCATTTTTAAGCTGTGATTTATTTTGACATTTCGTTGAATCAATTTTGCAGCCACGTCTGAGTCTTGAGTGATGACTTGGTTATTTTATTTACCAAAGCTAATCAAACAAATGTGTATAATTTTCCCAACAAAATAAGCATGTACACTTTTGAATGTTTAACTATTTTTTGCTGTAAGTGTAAAAATGTGTTTGGGCTGAGATAAATTACACTGTTTCCGCCAGATCCAACGCAAGACTCTTGTAACAGTGTATTTTGGAGTTAACCCAGTCTTTTCCCATCTCGTGCTGCTTATTTCAATATGAGAAAGAAAAGGAAGCTTTTCCCAAAGCATTTTTAAGTGTAGACTGAATTATAGCAGTCTCCTTTGGAAAACACTCCTGTTCCATGTGGAGAAGAAATCGCTGTAATTATAAACTTGACATTCTTGTTAATCATTGTTGTGAATCCAAGCGACTGACTTCTTGCCAGATACTGGTGTGACCTTCCTGAGCCCCTGTCAGCATGCTATGTGAAGAACTGAGCCAGATCATTTTTGAAACACATTTTCTTCCCTGGGATCAGTTGCATTCTTAAAACAAAATTTATTTTGGCAACAGCCAAACATTTGCCATCAGAGTGTTGTTATAAGGAGGGGAAGATATTTCCCATGATAGTAGCTGTAGGAGATTGGGAGGGATCCTTTATGTCCTGACAGGCTGAAAGAACATAGATGAGTTTATGAATTCACCTCTCTGAGCCTGTTTCTGAGCCTTTTTCTGTGCTTCAATCCTATAGCTTACTGTTGGAACATGGCCATGTCTGTTCCTACTGGCTGGGGAGAGTTAAAGACCTGCATCTTTCAAGCAGAAACAGGTGTCCCCGGCATTACTCTCCTATAACATATAATATTAATGAGGGTTGCAAAGAACACAAGGGGGCCTTAGAGCAACCTTTAAATTAATTCTTTAATGTAAAAATTAAGGGATGGATACTAGTGGCAAAGAACTGTTAAGGACTCCCAGAATAAGATACTCCTTGTAAGAAATCATTCCTGGACTTGGGCGGTTTTTCTCTCCTCTTTATTTTTTCAGAACATCGTTTCTCCGTCTACAGATGTGTGGCTGGTGTTCATCTATAGCCGACCTTGGCTGGGCACTTGCAGGGCTTTGCTCGGAGACTCGGGAGAGGCCATCCTATGGTTTTCCAGCTGGGATGCCAGATTCAGTGAATGAAAAACTGCAGGCAGCTGGCTGAATTCGAAGCAATGAATGCTTTTTAGTATAAGTATATCTTGTGCTACATTGGAAATGTATTAATTGTTTATCTGAATTTAACCTTGGGGAAGGTGCTGTGCATTTTATCTGACAGCCCCGTTCTCTCTATTACTCTGGCTACTCTGTTTTGTTTGGTTTCCCATTTGGCACAGTCCACTTTTTAAGTGGGTGTCCTCACCTGAGCTAATGTTTTCACTGCATTTTCTGCTTGTCTGTGTCCTGTTTCATTGCCACATTTTCCTCTTGATCCTCTTGGTTTTGCCCTGGGCCCTGTTCTCATCCAAACTGGCCCCTGCTTTGCTTTGGGTGTAGGAGGTCGGGCACTTGCAGGTCTCATGCCTGCCTAAGCCAGCGCCATCTTTCACCAGGTCCTAAGGAAGCACTGGAGGCAGTGCTCAGCCCTGACTGGCTCTGGTGGACTGCAGTGGCCTGACATTTAGGGGGTGACCACCAGAGGGAGCAGCTACAATTTAGGGGTGAGTGACGCCAACCTCATAGTGCCCAGAACAGGAGAGCTGCAAGTGCTGTGGGCTCTAGAAATGAGCTTCACAGGTGGATGGGAGCCTACCTAGAAGCCCCTGTCCCTTGAGGCACAGCTTTCTACCTGGAAGAGACTTTTCCTGCCCATCTTCCCTTTGGATGTGAAGCCTCAGCCATGACATTTGGCTCAAATAGGCTGTGTCCCCAAGGCCTGCTTACTTGAGCCAGATCTGATAGCATTCATTTCCATGTAGGCTTTCTCTGTCTGCCTGTCCATCCTTCCCTCCCTCCCTCCTTCCCTCCCTTCCTTCCTCTATCCCTTCCTGTCTCCTTTTTCATCCTTTCTCCCTTCCTTTCTCCCTTCCTTCCTTCCTTCCTTCCTTCCTTCCTTCCTTCCTTCCTTCCTTCCTTCCTTCCTTCCTTCCTTCCTTCCTCCTCTCTCTTCCTTCCCCTTCCTTCCTTCCTTCCTTCCTTCCTTCCTTCCTTCCTTCCTTCCTTCCTTTCTTCCTTCCTTCCTTCCTTCTCTCTTCCTTCCTTCTCTCTTCCTTTCTTCCTTCCTTCCTTTTTTGGGAGGAACAGTGCTCAGGTTTGAATTCAGGGTCTTGAGCTTGCTAAACTCTACCCCTACCTCCCTCTTTGCTACTTTCCCTCTCTCCCTCAGCATTCTTTCTTTCCCTTTCCCTTCCTCCCTCTATCCCCCTCATTATGTTTCAGATAGGGTCTCATACATTTTGCCAGAGGCCAGCCTCAGACCACAGTTCTCCTGCCTGTGCCTCCCACCTAAGTAAGGTTATAAGCTTGTACCACAATGCCTAGTTTGTTTGTTGAGATGGGCATCTCACTAAGTTTTTGCTGGGCTGAGCTCTAACCTCCAATGTCCACCTCCTGAGTAGCTGGAATTACAGGTATAAGTCACTGCACCCAGCTTCTATGTTTTATTTCCTAGAATTGAACAGTCTGAAGCTGATCTATGGGCCTCGTCCATTCCATTCTGAACCCAGTGAGTAGCACCCTAAGTAGCTTTCCATCTCTCTTGTCAAGGTTTGGACAGCAGTGCCCTGACATAAGATCATACAGCAAGTTCTCTGAGAGGCCTGAGTTTGCATTCCTAGGCTCCTGCTATGTAGGATCCCTGCTTTGCTCTGCTGTCTAAGGCTGGCTTCTCCTGGCTCAAGTCTCATCTTACCTCTGTCTCTGGAGCTTAGATTGTTGCTATCCAGCCTGGGTCTCACCAGGTGGTCTGGCTTCTGACTGTCAGAAATCTGTTGTGATTGGATGGTGAGACCCGAGGGCCAGAGCATCCCAAAGGGCTAGCCTCCAAAACTCCGTATAGCCACTCAGCACTAGGCCAGCAGAACTGATTGGTTAGGTCCATTAGGTTGGGAAGACACACTTTTAGTGGGTCAAATCCACCTAGGACTGTTTTCATGAGAAAGTCAGACTTCTACTCTTTATTCTGAGGCCACTTAGCTGGCTTTAACTCTGGACACAATTTTCTAGTAACCTTTAAAACAATGGTGGTTTCTTATCAATTTGTGTTTTTTAATAAGGGGAGTAGCTGATTAAGGTTGGGGTGGGGCCTGGGCAGGTGAATTTCAGATTGTCTAACAATATCTAAGCTAATTAACATTTTCTAAGCCTTGCTTGGAACTCTGAAAGTTGTCCAAGAGGATCATTCTTATTGCCATTTTCTCTTTCTAATGAGCCTGAACTTTCCCTGCCAGAGCTTAAGCCCGAGACTTCTCGGCTGTTGTCCCTATTGACTAATGAATTTAATTGGTCCTGGGCTTTTTTCCAGCCTCTTCATTTCAGAACAAGCACTGGCTCCACTGAAGCTAGTCTTTGCTAAAAATCACCCTGCCCCTTCGCTTTTGTACCTCTGGCTCACAGCAGGATCCCCACACCTGCCTTGAATGTTTTCTCCTGTGGCTTAGACCTCCTAACCTGCCAGAGACTAAGAATTGGGCTTAGTATTGGGAACCATTGCTCCATTTGTAACCGGGTTCCCATTTGCCCCTAGACACTTTGATAAATCTTGATCCAGTGCTTTGGTCTGCCCACAATAGCCCGTTAACCTTGACTGTAACTGGAAAGCTACCTGTGTGCCATGGAAAATAGGAAGGGATGTGTATAACCTACTAATTATGGGAGGAAACCCACAGGTGCTAGAATTGAGTGAGAAATGTGTGTGTTTTTCTGGTGCCGAGGGAAAAGGATGTTTAATTAGAGATGAGTCAGGAGGTAAATGAAGATTTCTGGGGTTGCTGAGACAGGACTTCTGGGTATTTACAATGCCATTTTTGGATGATACAACTGTTTCTTTATTATCTTAAATTTGATTTTTTACCACCTAAGCTTTCATTTGATAAAGGATTTCTTAGACTTGGGAGACTGGTAACAGGAATGGAAGTGAGAAAATATTTAGAGAGAGGAGAAAATATTTCCTTGAGGTTAAAGAGGGAAACAGATGGTAAAACAGGAGAGAGGGAGAGAGAGAGAGAGAGAGGGAGGGAGGGAGGGAGAGAGATAGAGATAGAGAGAGAGAGAGAGAGAGAGAGAGAGAGAGAGAGAGAGAGAGAGAGAGAGAGAGAGAGAGAGAGAGAGAGCCTGATGGTGGGAGCTGAGCTGGGAATGGCCAACAATAGAGGACTATGTTATTTGTATGTTATATTTCATAACCTTCTAGAGGAATGGAGGTGAGGAGAAGAACTGGGAAGGCCTGCAACTTGTAATTAAAATGAGGTCCTTTAAAGTCAGGTCATCCTGGGTTTGGATGCTCACGTTCTTGATTTTGGACATCTCACTTTGCTAACTTCTTTGTACTTGTTTTACTCATAGGTAAAAATAGATTTATACTTCTTATCATTGTGAGCTAATGTTTGTAATGTTTTAGCACCTTTTCACAGTATTCAATAGACAGAAACTGCACATTTTAGAAGGATTGTTCTAAAGATTGTTACTAGGTAGGCACTGGTTGTGCTTGCCTGTAATCCTAGCTACTTAAACTGCAGTTTAAGACCAGCTTGGGCAGAAAGAGTCATAAGATTCTATCTTAAAAACAAACAACAAGAAACAAGACTAGGGGCTGGAAAGGTGGCTCAGTGGTAGAGTTCTTGCCTTGCATGCATGAGGTCCTGGGTTTGATTCCTCAGCACCACATAAGCAGAATAAGCCAGAAGTGGTGCTGTGGCTCAAGTGGTAGAGTGCTAGCATTGAGCTGAAGACCTGAGGGACAGCATCCATGCCCAGAATTCAGTCCCCATGACTGACAGACAAAAAAAAAAAAAAAAGAAACAGGGCTAGAAGCATGGCTCAAGTGGTAGAGTGCTAGTCTAGCAAATGGGAGGCCTTAAATTCTAACCCAGATACTGCCAAAAATATCTACAATTTGTGTTGTTGTTATATGAGATTAAGTGGTATTGTGCACAGGATACATGAAAGCCAAGTATGTATAACACAAGCTGGGATTTGTGACCGTCTAGCTGTAGTTGCCATACCTCTTGGGTCTTCTTAGCCAGTCTTAACTTATACCTGTTATCTCAGAGCAGGGCCTCTTTTCATTTAAAAAAAAAAAAACTTCTGTTTGGATGATAAATAATATTGCTCCCTATCTGTAGCCCTCAGTGTCTAAATAAGTAAGATACTGTAATTATATCATTCTATTTCCAATGTTCTCAAATAGCTTATGAGTTTTTTGAGCTACTATGTGTGTGTATGTGCACAGAGCTCCATCTCAAACTCCTTTTGCAACAGTGCTTTGCTGGTGCTCACCATAGATTTGATGGTGGCCACTTCCTAGAGTGGTCATCTGTCTAGGACTTGTCTCCGGACACTGTTTGTAGTTGAATGGACCTCTCCCAGGAAGGTGGTCTCCTACGGATGGTAGGCTGAGAAAAGGAGTGGAGACAGGGTGTTCATAGGAGCACAGTAGGTTCTGTGGTATGGAGCTGTGGATGGAACGTGGAGGTGCATTTTTGTCTGTCTCTGGGCCTATCACTGAACTCCTCTGACTTCTGTTTTGCTTTCACAATGTTGCTAATGAACATCACTCAGAGACATCTGGTTAGAAGGATTGCATTGTGCTGAAGAAGTCCAGACAACATCATCTCAAAACAGGATGCTTGTGCATAGTGATTACATTTGGGCACCAGCAGGCACAGGGAGAGATTTACACCGGAACTCCCCGAATCTTCTTGAAGGATCTCACAGATCAAGCATGCTTTCCAGGAAATTTCTTCCAGCTGGCAGGCTACCCGTGTCACAGAACAGCACATCAAGGACATAGGCAGTGTGTCACAGGCTTTCACCTGTTGTAAGGACCCATGCACCTTTCCCAACTCATTTACTGTCCTCTAAATTGTCTACTTCTTCCACTCCCTTTGAAGTGGGAATATAGGTTTCTAGATTTCACTGGCTTTGGGGAGGTCTTTACTTTTTGTTTCAGATCATGACTATCTTGTGCACATTTGTATGCTTTTTCTCCTCTTAACCTGTCTGCAGTCAGCTTATTCCAGAAACTCAATCATAAAGCCCTCAAGGAGTAGAAGGAGGGTTTTCCTAGCCTTGCAATGATACAGGTAACCATAATGGGGGCTCAATAATGGGAGAAGTGTTGAGAGTAGGACAGCTCTCTAACGTTGTGCGGATACTCTCATGTGCTTGCTCCCGGCCTCCAAGCTCCCTTCTCCAGCTCTCCCATCAGCTCTTTGCACATGTGGATTCCAGTTATCTGAGTCTTCTGGAGACAGCTCCTGACCATGGATGTGCATTGTTGGGGCCACTCATTCAAGAAGTGTTTATTGAAGTGTCAGGCACAATACCTGACTTAGGGAATTCTCTGCTGAACAACTAGACCCAACCCTATTCTTGTGGGAGTTGTTCCTTAGAGGCTTTAAAAAGATCTCTTTCCTGAGCCTGCAATCCAATCTATTCAGGAAACTGAGATCTGAGGATCATGGTTCAAAACTAGCCCAGGCAGACAAATCTGAGGGACTAGTCTCCAATTGACTAGCAAGTTTAGGAGTAGAGATGTGGCTTCAGTAGGTAGAGTGCTAGCTTTGAGTGAAAAAGCCAAGCAAGAGGGCAAAGCCCTTAGTTCAAATACCAGTAAAAAGAAAAAAAACAATCTTTCTTGTGCATATGCCTGCCAGGCTGCAGAGCCCCGCCTAGAGGAAGGGTCTTCTTCCTATGGGCTGTGAATGCCTGCCTGTCTTGAGGTGAAATCATGTTATTCAAATGGAATATTTGTGATTCAATAATCAATTCAACAGTGAAAGGAAAAGGAGCGCCTGCCAGTCCTGGTGGAGTAAATCATCCTGAAAGCATATGAGGAGCAACAGCCCCTAATAGCTCTTGTAAACACGCTGTCACTCTCGGGGTTGGGTAAGGGCCAGCAGAAAGAAGCTCTCTGACTCCTGCTTCTCAGAAGTGCTGTGATTTCCAGCTGTGACAGGCATTCTGCATCTACTGAGATATACTTTTCAAACCCCTACTCTCCAGGACCCAGAGAGTTTTCTGATTGTTTCCAGATCAATCAACAAACCTCTCAGGAGTAGATATTAGGTTAAAGATGCATGAGATACATTTGCATGTAGAAGACAAGACATCAGAAGAATCCCTGCTGTGTGCCCGGCTCTACAGTGTGAGATCAGGAATGAGCTGTTCCCTGCACTGTCTTTGTCAGCTCCATTTTCCACACAAGGAAGTTAAAGAAGGTGTAGGGGTCAGGTGACTTGTGAGTAGTCTACCAATGATAAAGCAGAAGGCGAGGTAGCAATGAAAAATATTACAGATACTCTTCTTCTTTGGATTCCTCCCACGGTCTAACTGATGTTTCTTCTGCTTTTTGCCCACAGAAGCCAATGGCACTTTAAAATGTGAATCAGGCCAACCTTAGCTCACAACCCTCCAGTGGTTGCCACATTAGAATAGAATTCACAGTGCTCACTAGGCGTCCAAGGCCAAGCCTGAGCTGGGCCGTCCATCTCTCCCTGATTTCATCTTTTCCTGGTCTTTCTGTCACTTTCTCTGTTCTTGTCCAGAGCCTGCTGGCTCATCCTTGAGCCCACAGCACAGCAGCGGGTTTGAGGGTCTTTGCTGTTGTTTTCATTCCAGGGTGTGGCAAGTCTTGGTCCTCACTTCACTTTATTTGGAGGTACCTTCTCTTTAATGCTGTCTAGGAGCATGGATTTCTGTTTTGTTCATTAAAGAATTAAAAGACAGGAAGGTGATTAAGGAAAACAGAGTAGGTTTATTTGAAAGTGAAAGGAAAGCTGTGAACTGAAAATAGGGAGGGTCTCCATTTGGAGAGGGACCCCAAAGAGAAGTCCGATGGAGTCTTCTCACAGGTATAGTATGAGGCGCCTCTTGTATCTCCTTCTGTGGGCTTTGCTCTGATTGCTTAATGGCTTGTGTATGCATTACCTGAGCGACTCTTTTCATTGGTTAAATAGGTACCCATGGTATTATGGGAAGAAGTGTTTGAGCAGGCGTTTGAAGCCCTTGGGAACCAGAAGCACAGTAATGGGCTACACGCTGTCTGCCATGTCTTAGGTCCTTAACTTTTTTTTTTTTTTTTTTTTTTTTTTTGGTCCAGTCGTGGGGCCTGAACCTTGGGCCTGGGCGCTGTCCCTGAGCTCTTCAGCTCAAGGCTAGCACTCTACCACTTGAGCCACAGCGCCACTTCTGGCTTTTTTCTTTTTGCTTATGTGGTGCTGAGGAATCGAACCCAGGGCCTCAGGCATGCAAGGCAAGCGCTCTACCACTGAGCCACCTTCCACCTAACATTTCCCCTTTCTTTCCTTTACATTGATGACATGCAGCAAGTATTTATAGTTTATTTAAGTTCCATGTTTATAAATGTTTTGAGCACATGGAATATGTCAAGTAGGTAGGATTCTTTATATTATTGAAACCTTCTTATCAATATTCTTGATTTTGCAAGTGAGAACCCTGGAATATAGAATAGTGCATTGCTTTCTCAGGGTCACATAGCTGGTCAGGGTTGGAGCTAGGGCTGTTGGATTGTAGGTAAGAAGTACTCAAACACTCTGTCTGGGTGATCACTTGCTGCTGTCACTCAAGCAAGTGGGAGGTGGGTTCTCCTTGCAGAGATTGCCTGTTCCTCGTATCTCCCCTCAGCTTTGTTGATTTCTTACTTGGATCTTCACCCAGTTACCAGAGCTCAGCTATTTAAAAGCAAAAGTCAATTTATCATTATATGTGGGGGACATAGGATCAGAGGATGCACAGATAGGCAATTAGCAAGCCATTCTGTCCTGGATTCTCTATGTCTCCCTGTCTTCCTCCCCATATCACCATATCTCCTCTTCCTTCTGCTCCTTGCTCACTACTCCTTTTCTTTACTCCGATACACGAGTGGATGGCCTTACTTGGGATGGCACCATAGTCTTATGTTTACTAGATGCCATCCTTAACAGAGGTGACTAAGTGAGCATGTGCAGTCCTAGGGCAGTGTCCTGGCTGTGTGGCACAGGGCTTTGTGCTTGGATTCATGCTGAGCGCTTGTCATCTTGAAATGCTTAGTGAGTTTTGAACAAGCAGCCTGCATTTTTCTTTTCATAAATTCTATAATCAGAGTCCACAAACAGCAGGGTCTGCAGGAATAGAGAGCTGTCAGAATCCAGAGGGAAGTAGGCAGAGCAAGAGGAAGGGAGGCTCAGGGAAGGAGGGGATACTTCTGAGCAGCTCGGAAACCTTGGGGGCAGAAGAGCCAGGTAATCAGGTGAGGCAGAGACCAGTTATGGACAGACTATCAGAACCTATAGATCCTGGAATACTTGGGGTCTAGCTGTGTGATCCCTCTCTCTGGGGTGGCCAGGGAAGGTGCAAGACCAGCTACAGTGAAGGAGGTGATATTACCTGAAACTAGTTTCTGAATGCCATCATTGAGATCAATTCCAAATTGCTCTCCTTGAAGTCACTGGCTCTTCATTATCTTCTGCATATTCTGGTATCCTCTGGACCTTGTTCAAAAATTAGCTGGAAAAGGTTAAGTCCCGGGAGAATACAGACTAACAATGGATACATCGCTGGTTTACCCTGGTTCTGTTTTCATTTGTCCACGTTCAAGTAGGCCTTGGTAGCTGTCTGCTGATAAGGACACATGGCCCTTCTGTTTCTACAAGCACTTTAGTGCCCGTGTCTCTCAGTGTCTGTCCTGTAAACACCTAATTACCCAACTTACAAATTTGTGCTTTCCAACTGCACAAAGGATCTTTTGGATTGCCCTACCAACTCGATGATTCTGGCATTTGCCAATACACTGATACTGGAGTGAACCAGAAAAAAAAAACAAAGACCAAAAACATAAAGCTCAGACTTCAGGATGTAGGCTTTGGAATTAAAATTAGAAGTGTGGTTCGCAGGCTGCCCCGGTTTGTTTGGGCTGCTCTGGCTCGTGGCTGTCAGCTGCCTCTTCTCTAGCACACTGATGAATTGCTGCTGCAGAGCTGTTTTTCAGATGGGTAAAAAATGGATGAGTCACAGGATTTTTGGAGCCTCGCTGCAAGCTTGTTTGAGTTCCAGGTAAAACAGGCAGGTGGAAGAAGATGGACTTCTTAGTCAGGGGCTCACCTAGGGTTCATGCACACTTCTCTGGGCTGGGTGCCATTCCTAGCTTCCTTGCAGAGACACATTGGAACCAAAGAAGTCCCTTTTATGACACCAAAACTGCTCTCAGAGGTTAATTTATGGGTTGTTTTTAGGAAGCCTGGTGGGTGACAGGAGACTCAGAGAAGGAGGCACTGGGAGCAGCTTGGGACCCATGGCGTATATTACTGGGAGCAGGTTGACCCTGGTTCTACTTTCATATTTTCCCCCAAGTTCAAGGAGTCCCAGGTAGCTCTCTGCTAATAGGGGTCCTCACTGACTTTGTGACAGCAGGTACTTAGGGAATAAGTGATGGCAGAAAAGCCCCAGGTAACCCCAGGAAGACTTTGACCAAGGGCTATAATTGTTTGTCCTCCCGCAGGGTAGCGGAGTTCTCTAGGACTTCACTCAGGTGACCTACAGTTTTCCTCTTGCAGCTTGCTTTGTGGGACCAGGAGGGAGGGATGAGTGTGGGCTGCTGGTGGCGTTGCTGCTGGTAGATTAAGCTGTTCTTTCTTTCACCTGGGTTTGGGCCAGCCTGGGTACATTTCTTTCCTCCCTGTCACTGTGCCTGCTTCTCACTGAGCCAGAAATTCCATCACCACGTGGGGCTGGGGGAGACAAATGACAGCCGTAACGTACACTGAACAGGATTAGATAAAACCAAAGAGCGATCACACACAGCAGTGGACAGTCATTTAAAAGGAAATCCATCTCATCGCTGCCCAGAGCTTCTCTAGGAAAAAAAAAAAAAGACATCTTCCTAGGATGGGTTCAGCTTTTCTGGCTAGGTGTGAGCTTGCTGTGTGAAGGGACACCTTTCTGGATGGGCTCAGGAGATACCAATGCCAGGGGTGAGAGGAGGACAGACTGCCTGTGTCCAGATCTCAGCGCAGTGCTCACTACCTGGCCATGTATTTATTTAATTATTCGGGGGGCTAGTACTGGGGCTTGATTTCAGGGTCTCAACCTTTTACCTGGCTTTTTCCCTTAAGGTTGACATTCCCATCACTTGAGCCATACCTCTACTTCCTTTTTTGTTGTTGTTGGTGGTGGTTACTTGGAGATAAGAGCCTCACCAATTTGTCTGCTCAAGCAGGCCGCAATTCTTAGATCTCAGCTTCCTGAGTAGCTAGAATTACAGGCATGAGCTACCAGGAACTTGGCTAAAAGGACATCTATAATAAGGACATTTTTGTAAAGAATGAGTAAGAGACCCCTAGCAAAGCGGTTAGTACAGAACCAGAATGCAATAACTGAGAAACCTGAAGATGAGAGGGGTGGTGGGGACTGTAGACACATATATCCTAATAAAAACAACTCTCGTCACCTTCCATGTGTGGCCTTGTAAATAACAATGAGGATGTTTAATGTGATTTCTGAGACATTGACCTTTTCCTGTCCCTCTCCAGGAAGGAAGATAAAGTCAGTGCTCACTGCATAGTGTTGTTTAAAATTGTTTTATTGTGATATAAGCCACATACCATGAGCTCTACCCATATAAAATGTACAGAGGGGTGGTTTGGGTGTGTTCATGGGATAGTGCAGCTGTGACTATGGTCTCCTTGTACAATGTCTTGATCTCTGTAGATGAAACCCCACAGTCATTAGCACTTCTCTAGTTCCCCCACCAGACAGCTAGCAATCTATTTTCTGTCTCCATAAATTTACCCCTTCTGGTCTTTTTGTGGGGTAAATAGTCTCAATAGCATGAAGCCCTTTGACAGACCCCTTTCATTTAGCATAGTATTTTAGGGGTTTTCCATATTTTAGAATCAATCAATACTGTACTCATTTTCATTGGAAAATAATATTCCATTGTATGTCTATGCACTTTTATGTAAATGTTCGCCAGAGGATGAACATCTGGGTTTGTTTCTACGTTGTGATGAGCAATGCAGTATTAATCTATTGCCCTTGGCTGCTGGGGCCTGTGGGGAGCTGCTGTGTTTAGAAATGGTGTTTCTGTCCCATGTCTTGTTAGATACTTTGGGGTTGGGATTTAGAGTTAAAACAGGGTAGTTCTGTACCTTTTCCTATTGTTTAGAAATTTTGGTTACAGATATCTCTTGGTATATAGTCTTCGTCTTCTCACAAAAGCATCCAGAACATGACGCTTCCACTTTGGGGAGTGAACTTGGAGTCATCTTGGCAGCCAGGCTTGAGGTCAGGATAAAGATCATGGTATCAGGGGAAAGTGAGGCTCCTGAGCTTTGTTTTGGGTGCAGGAAGGAGGTCAATGCCCATAGAAGGGGAGCAGATTCAGGAACCGTGGGTTGTGCCATAGCTTTTCCTCAGCCTCTACACTGGTAGCAGATCACAGGAACAGCAACCCTGTTGCTGCATATCCAGAGTACCTGGTTAGCCTCAGCCACTGGGTGACATTAAGCAGGCCACTGTGTGCTTCTGAGCCTTAGTCCTTATCTGAAAAATAGGGCAAGACAGGCCCATCTCAGCACACTGAGAGCCAGTGAGCAGATGGTAGCAAATGCAGGATCCTGATCTATAGGAAGGACCATCTTCTATGACCCAATGGGCTCTGACACCTTTGTCTTCCTTTGCCATAAAGACAGGCCCTCTTGTCCTTGGGTAAACTGAGGCATGGAGAGCAGTCTTGGTGACAGAAACAACAGGGTCAAAGCCGACCAGCTTCATGACAGAATCACTCAAGTATAGCCTGCTTCTGAGAGTGGAACACATTGAGGGGGAAACTCCAGGACAGTGCTGGGGTGCCATTTAGCAGGTCTGTCTCTGGTGATGGCAAGTCTTCCATATCCACCATGATATTCCAGGCCTCTCAGGGTCTTCTTGGGGGTTGCCTCTTCTTTGTCTCCATGAGGATGTAGTGTTTGCTTCTGGAACTGCTGTGAGGTTGGAAGGCAGGCAGTCACACTTTGCCTGCTGCTGTTCTGCCTCCCCTCCCCCCGCCTTAGCTCAGACTGATGGATCCAAAGGGGTTTTTTTTGTGTACCCCCTCCAATGTGACACACAGGAAGCCAGGGAGGCCTGGTGACTAGGTGGGAGCTGGACCAGCAGAGGTGACAGTCAACAGATAATGTAGCCACTGAAGGGTGATGAGGTGAGGATTAGGGAGGCAGAGGAAAGGGTTGAGGAGAGGAAACAGGGCCAGTGTTCACACCCCTGGGGAATGATGCCAGGTGGACCTGACGAGATTTGGGGGTAGGTTTTCCCATAGCAGGTGAGTGAGCTTCTCATTTTTCATTCTGTTCTCAGAGGGTAGTCCCACTGGGAAGGAAGCTGATGCCTTATGGTACCATCTGGGAGACCATCTTCTAGAGGTCCAGCCTGACCATCACTGCCCTGTATGCCAGCAGCCTGGTTTTCTGGCTGTTCCATACAGAAACCAATATTTGCAGCTGGTTTTATGTCTCCACTGGGGTTCTGGGGGATGATGATGTTTGGGCCGAGGTGTGCTTCCTGTCTAGCTCCTGTCAGCATTTCTAGGGGGAAGAGCTCTCATTAGAGGCTTCCCTGGGTGCCCCCCTCCCTGCTTGCTCAGCCCCAGTGACATAAATAAGCCCCTTGCTTCTCTTTCACAAGCAATCTGAGACCTTCAAGGTGGCAGAAAGCTGCTTCCCATCCCTTCTTTCAGCTGCAGGGGGTCGTTAGGCATAGCTGGTGAGGAATGGCTGGCTGTCAAAGCCCAGCCATGTGCCTCTGGCTTCTGACAGGCTCTAGGAGTCTGTAGGTAGAGAGGTGCTCTGAATTCTTCCTGTGCCTCTCTCCATGGTGCTGCTGCTCTGACTCCTCAGGGCCTAATGCAGCTTAGCTGAGAGCTGGAAGGAGGCATGGAACAATGGGCCTGTGCAGAATGGGACCTTCATGTGGCAAGAATGGGAAGCCTGTTTTTGGGAAGAGACCTGGGGGTGAGGGGGGCATCAACTGTTACCTTATTTCTCCCAGTGAGTGAGTTGTAGAGAAGTTTGGTCACTTGTTTGTGGTCACACAGCCAGGGAAAAGACAGAACACAGGGATTCAAATCCTGATGTGAAAACCTGGACTTTGGCCACTGGAGTCTGCTGCCTTCTCATGGGCTGAGTTCTCAGGGGACCTATGGGGATGTTAGTTAGGCAAGTTCCAAGGCACAGGCATGTCAAAACTGGAATCTGCCTACTTTCGCCTAGCTTTTCATTTCCTAGACACCCAGGGAGGCTGCATTAACCACCTAGGATTTGATGGCCACCCTGGTGGGGGGGGGGGGAGAAGGTTGATAACAGTGTTTGTTGCAGTCTTGATTAAAACTTGAAGCTCCCTAGCACAATTTCAGTGTGATGCTATCCGTGGTGCTTCAATTCACACATAATTTATTCAGTAAGATGTGAGTGGGACTAACTCAAGATGGCTATGCTGGCAAGGGTGCAGCAGCTTTTGCCCACCCTGGCCTTTCTCACAGCCTCTTCTTGGTCCTCGCTCACCCTCCCCTGCCTAGCACTATCTTGCTTCTCTTTGCCCTCGAGGCCTGGAGCTATGTGTTTTACCTATTGCCTCGATCAGTCCTAATTCTTACTCCTTCCCTGAAAAGTGACTTTCCTATTTTTCTGATGCACAAAACAGGGCTGAGACTGTCAGTTGACTGACCTAGGTTCATTGCAATGATACGGAGGGGAGAGGTTTAGATCAGCTAGAAGAGGGAGGTGAGAGGAAAGGAGGGGCTGAGAAAAGACAACAAAGCATCAGATATCTCTGTCCTCAAGGCCCTGGGGACTTAATAAGGCATCTCCGTGTAGTTAGAATAATAAAAGCAAAGAATGGATGATGACAGACCAGCCTGGATACATGGTCTGCATGGTCTGTGTGCATCAGGAGGTAGAGGGTCTTCTGGAATAATGTAGAAAGAAGTTCCTTGGAGTCTGGCTTCCAACCACTCCCTCATTTCCCCCACCTTCTGTTTTCTGAGCAGACTAGCCAGTCTGAAAGTGTGAATACTTAATCTGCCTGCGGTGGAGGAGGAGGCAAATCACTGTGAATGTGCTAACAGTTTCTCACCCTCGCCTTTCTCACCCTTGTTTATTCTGGAGATCGATACAGAGGAAGGAAAAGTTATTCCTAGGAGAGAACCTAGCTAAGCAGTTTTTTAAAAGTACACTTAGTCCTTCTTCCCTTGGTCCCCTGCCTTCCTTCATCTCATTTATTCAGAACAGAGGCATTTCTGAGAAGCATTAGTGGCTGAGGTATTAGATTGAGGAGCTCTGGCTACCAACTCCTGGTTGGAGATCTCCTGGGGTAGTCTTGTCTGGTGAGATTCAATGCTAGTCTGATACAGACAAGTGGCTTTGAGCTTAGATTTTCACATGTATGCACCCAGGCTTGGCTATTGTGTAAATCACTTGGATAACTTGAGGGATTTGAATAACAATTGATTTTTCAAATGTCTCTCCCTTCCAGTTCTTGAGTTGAATTTGGTTCCCAGATATGAATTAGCTACGAGTGGAGCTTTTCTGGTTTGGGACAGAGTTGGGGATAGCACTATGCTTTATTCTCTTCTTTGAACCACAATATCCATAGGCTGATTCTAGATTATAATGTTTTTAAAATTTGCCATCTTAGCCTGGTCCTCTCTATTTTGTGCTATAAGTAGGTTCCCTCAGGGAGCCAGGGAGAACTGTTTCGGTAGAGTCATTCTTTATGATTCACAATGTATCTTCACACAAAGCAGGAACATACCACATACAGTAGGAAGACAGCAACAGATTTGTACCCTGTTGATTTTCAGGCTCTGCTCCTACCAACTCTGTTTATAGCCATCTGTCTGGGGGAGAGAGCATCACTGTCCACCTGGCTAGAAGTGACATCTGTGCTGAGTTGTAGTAGAGCCAACTGTGACCTTTGACATTTCTCTTCTGTTGCTGTCTGGAAAAACAGACTCTTTTTCTACCAGGGAGGATATCAGAATGAAATCTTCATTTTGGAAGGGCCTTTTTACTAGAGAGAGCCATTTTATTTTAGACATGGAAGTAAATGCTGGGGTCTGAGTAAATGTAAACAATTTGTGTCTTTGTAGACTGTGTGGTGTGCTTGGTGACAGTAGGCACTTGGGGGCAGGTGATTTAAGGTTTAGAAAACAGGCAAGTATAATGGAGAGTATGTTGTGATGACTTTATTCTGAAAGGGAAGGGAACCGGGCTTCAGGGATAAAAATAAAGTTGGCTGGGTATAGTGACATATACCTATGAAGCAGCTATTCTTTCTATTCAAGAAGCAGAGATCAGGAAGATTTTTGCTTCAAGATCAAGCCAGGCAAAGAGATAGTAAGAGTCCATCTTAATCAATAAGCTAGCTACATGGAAAGTATAAATAGGAGGATTACTATCCAGGCAGGCCTCAGACAAAAATGCAACTATAAAACTATATATAACTATATATAATAAGTATAGCCTAAAGGGCTGAAGCAGGGCTTAAGTGGTAGCACACTTGCTCAGCAAGTATGAGGCCCTGAGCTGAAACGTCAGGACCACCAAAAAAGAAGAAAGAGAAAAGTAAAGACCATTCTACACATGCAGGTGTGCTGGACTTGCCTATTTTCATACTGAAAGCTGCACAACAGTCTAAAGTACCTGGAGTGTTGGGTTTGTTGATGAAAGTAACTGGAGGTGAGACTGAGCCGAGAGGTTGGGGCCCAAGTGGAAAAAAGTCCATGGGCTACAGGATAAAGAACATCTTTCCAGGAGGGGAAATCTATGGTGGTTGTTCAGGGTTAGGAAATCTCCCTAATGGTAATATGTTATTTACTGATTGGTTTGTTTTATTTACTTACTTTTTGGCAAAGCCTCCAGCATATCCTGCTGCCCCAGCTTTCCTAAGGGCTGGAATTATAGTTATGTGCCACGACACCTGTTTCCATGCATGTTGCCGTGAAGATAAAGGAAGACTCAGTGGTCCTTGGAAATGACAGGAGATCAGACTAAGATGGTGTTGTGTAACATGGGAGACAAGAAGAGACAGGGTGCCACAGGTATTTGGAAAAAGAGTTGATAAGTCCACAGGTGGTTGTAATGGTTGAAAAAGAGAAATTAAAGAAGAGGCTATATTTCTGGTGTGGGACACTGGATGACAAAGGAACATAGCACTGAATATGTGGTTAAGAGAGAAAGAGCACCTTGGGCATGGGAGGTGGGGTAAGACTGCAGATGTGTTGAGTTCTAGGGCTCCCTGAGTCACCCAGGGAGTTGAGCTCAGGTGAGGGGTCTGGCCCATGGGTATTCACTGACTGCCTGAGTGTGGATGGAGATGGATTGAATGGTGGAAGAGAAGCATTAAAAAGGAAAGAGAAAGATGCAGAAGCAGACATTAGATGCTTTTTGAAGAAAGCCTGTGGATTTTCCCAATACCCCCCAGCAATCCTGTGGCAATAGGAGGGATCACCCTATCACACCCCAGTCTTTTCCTCGAGAGTTGGGGCTAGAGAACAGACATGACACAGGACCTCAAGACAGAACCAGGTGTTTTGCTGAAGCAGCTGTCTCCAGGGCTCACACTGGCTTCCCTTGGAGAGAGATGACCTGCTGGGCCCCAAGCACTGGAACTAATTGAGAGAGCTGTTTAGCTTAAACACATCACCCCAGCTGTGCGGTGACTGGGCCCTAAGTGTCACGTTGACAGCAGCCGGCCCATTAAAGGTGCAGCTAGACTGGTGAGGCACAGTTCAGAGGAGCTGCTATTAACAGCATTTAATAGCAGGACTGTAGTTAATGGTTAGCAAATGTTTTATGAACAGGTTCCTCGTGCTCTGTGAAGGCTGATTCAATTTATTCAGAATGGATTTGCTTTCCCCTGTTAAGCTCAGAAGTGTATAATCGGTTCCTTCCCTCCATTGAAAGGCTTGCTCTCTAGTAAGAGTAGGGCCTGTGTCACACTGGTCTTATTTAAGCCAGTGGGGCTTGTTCTAAAGGAAGCGCTTGGTGGAAGGCTATGTGCCTGTCTGGGACCTATGTGCATCACTGGCCAAGTAGAGATAGGACTGACTGGCTTCTGATGGACAGAGAGAAAGCCTGGAAAAGCTGAGTTGTCTTGGGAGATTCTGCATAGCATGGCAGAAGAACCTTGCTCTGGGACTGCTTTGGTTACATCCTAGCTGGAACTCTGATCTCCTCTCCATCCCTGGACAAGCCTTTTAACCTTCCTGCCTCTGATCTCCCTACCTGTGAAGTGCAGTTCATAACATCTGTCTTCTTCTTTGTGGGCATTGTAGGAATTAATGACCATGAGGCATTTAAAGGGGTGGGAGGCGTGGGATAGGATGTCTGTAATACGCATTTAAAGATAGTCAGGAATTCCCTCTGGAAGCTCTGGTAGGGGAAATGTGATCTGGCACTGCCTTAGTCTGTTCAAAGCTGATATAATCCTATAAACTGAATTTCGTAAATAACAGAAACTTATTCCTTACAGTTCTGGAGGGTGGGAAGTTCAAGATCAAGGCAACCAGGGATGTTTGGGAAAAGCCCACTTTCTGGCTTATACATGGCATTGTCTTGGTGTATCTACACAGTGAGCGGGGCAAGGAGGTCTGTCTGGGGTCTGTATTATAAAGGCACTAATATTCATGAGTATTCTGCCTTTATGATCTAGTTATCTCAAGAGTCCCACCTCCTAGTACAATTACCTTGGGGGTTAGGGTTTCAGCATTAAAATATGGGAGGGATACAGACATTTAGACCACAGCAGGCATTATCAATCAGTCATGTATTAAACTGGATTTCTGGTAGCATTCACTCAGATAGGTATATAGACCATCAGACTTTCTGCTTAGAGTGGAAGCAGATGTGAACCACCATGCCTAGCACACACTTGCCCGTATTTTCATTTGTTTTTCCTATCTTGTTACTACCTCAACATTATAGCAGTTATTAATACTATATATTACTACATCACAATCTTTTTTTTTTTTGTATGTGTGCCAGTTGTGGGGCCTGGGCACTGTCCTTAGCTTGAGCTCTTTTGTTCAAGGCTAGCACTCTACCACTTGAGCCACACCACCACTTCCAGTTTTCTGGTGGTTAATTGAAGCTAAGAGTCTCACGGACTTTCCTACCTAGTCTGGTTTCAAACCGTGATCCTCAGATCTCAGCCTTCTGAGTAGCTAGGATTACAGGTGTGAGCCGCTGGCTCCAGGCACAAGTTTTAAAATTATTTGAAAAAACCATATCTCCATATTGTAGTACTGTGCATTTACAATTATTGTTCCAAGAATGGCGTCATAGGCTTCTACACATTATACATGCACAACAAAGGCTCAGAAGCTGGGCTAGGTGACCTTGGACTATATAGGAATGCTGACCTACAATCACAGGTGCTGGCTTTTGATGAAAGGGTCTGGTTCATAGGGTGTGGCCAGTAGCCCCCAATGTCCCTTACCCAAGCTCTGGGAGTCTCCTGGGGAGAGTTTAGGTTCCCTCTGCTCCTGACTTATGCATCTAAATACCAATCCTTGCTTATGATTTAATATCAGGTCAGATCAGTCGGAACCTACTTGTGGACATGGTTATAAACTGGAAGACTAGCACTGTTTATTCTCTGTACCCTTGTATTTTGTGAGCCATTGTCACCTGCCTCCACCAATAGTCACCTGGGAAGCTTATTGAGATGCAGACTCCTACAACTTCACCCACACGCCTATGTAATCAGAATTCAAGAAGCCAGAGCCTGGGAATGTGCATGCCATGGGCTTCTTAGGTGATTGGGATATATTGATTTTTAAGAGCCAGAAAGACTGTTTAGAAGGCCAGTACTCTTAAGTTTAAATTTTTAATTGAGTTTTCAGTAGTACATCTGATTCCTAAAGGAAGCTGTACTCTGGTTAGATTGAGAGGATGTAAGGGAAGAAAGTCCTGGCTGAGTCCTGGCATGTAGCACCATTCGGGTCTCTTTTCATGTCTGTCCCTAAAAATAGGGGTCCCAAGTCAGGCTGTGGCTCTTGCTACCCTCTCATGACGAGATCACTTTTCATAAAAGAAATAAAGCAGCTGGTCAATGTGTGAAAGTCTTCCCCCTGCCTCACTGTTAAATCCCCATGGTAGCCATTCCAGGAACCCACTCCAGGGACTGGCCAGTGCAGAGCCTGTTTCTTTTGTGCTGAGCCTGCTCAAAGAATTCTCATCATTACAGGAGGCCCCAATGCCCTGCCCCTGCTTGGATCACTGACACAGACCCTGTGGCAAGGCCATGCTGGAACTCAGAGATCAGATAATAATGTGCATAATGGCCCTTTTGACTTTGGCAGCTGGAGTCTCAGCTGACCTGGGCTGTTCAGTTTGTGACCCTGAAGCTCGATGTTCCAAAGGCCAGTCATTTGATCAAGTGAAATGACCAGGCTGGGGTCTTTTATGGCACCTTTAATTCAGACATTTAAAATGCTGTCCAAAGGTCAGAGCTTCCAAAGAGATAAGTGCTTAGATCATTTATGGCTTTATTTATTTATTTTACACTTTAGAATAAATGAAAAGCAGTATTCTGGACTCCAATGATGGGTTTAACACTTGCCCAATTTTCATTAGCCCTTCTAAAGATTGCCAGTGTTAGAAAGATCATCCATTTGATAGTAGTGAGCCTGAAGGTACATGGTATCTGTGCTGTGAATAATAATTTCAGCTTTCATTGAAATTATTCCTTTTCCAGGACATGATATCTTTTATGAGCCGTATTTTTATGGCTCAGTCTGCTCAGGCAGTTCAGTGGTCTGCATGTATAGGTTTCCTGTTCTGGTCCATATGGCCTTGAACCTCACTCAGTGTGACCACCCAGAAAACAGATTTCTGAGGCTTACCTCCTCTAGGAGGACTCTTTCATGCTTTTTTACATTTAACTCCATGGCCTCCTCCTTACAAGATGTTATCTATTCAATAAATGCCTCTGATGTCATGGTTGCTATTATTTTTCTACTTTTAATAACCCAAATCTGTTTACTAATTAGAGTTTCTGATTAGCATGGGAACTAGTAATACTGTGTTGATATCATTCCAGTCCAAAGCAAAGAGATGTGACATTTTATCTTTCCTATGGGGCTCTATCAAGGATAAATAAACAAATGAAGCCTGTCAGGCTCTGGAATATTTTGAACCTAGCTCCAAATGCAGTGTGGTGACATTCAAGGGTCCCTGGAGGTTGGGAGCCACAGGATTGTTCATTCTGTTCATTCTTTTTCTACAGAATATTTGGGTGGAATAGACTCCATGCTCTGGGTGCCGGGGGCGGGGTAGGGATGATGGAGACATAATAATTTGCTGTAAGCAGAGGACAGAGGAAGAAACAAGAAAAGGCCAGACACTGCTAAATGCCATAACCACAATAAGACAGGGCGATGGGATGGGAAGTGACAGGGCTGCATTAGATCAGGCCTTCAGGGAAAGCTTCTCTGAGGAGGGGACATTCCACATGAGATTGAATGACAAGAAAGAGGCAGCCACACCAAGATTATCTTTGGTCATTTTGACAGAATGGTCAGAATAAGTCTACACATATGTTAATGTGACTTCAGTCTTATATCAAACCATTTGTAAGAAAATAATCAGTCATTGAGCTCACCGCAGGTGATCAAAACATTCTTCACTTTTCCTTGCTGTGGGCATTGACTTCTCTCTCTCCATAAATAAGTGACCTGCTTTCAGGCGGGGACACTGACTTACTCTTCTCAAAGCCACAGAATCTAATGCAATGAACAGGTACATACTATGCCATGTTTGGCATAGAAGAAGCATGCAGAAAATTCACTGAGTGGAAGAGTGAATGAACTGTGTGGATTTTCACTTTCCCTAGGCTTTTTGCACACCTCCATTGAAGGTACATGATATCTGTATACAAGAATGGGGGCTCAGAGGAGACTAAGAACTGTCAGGAAAAGCCAAGAGGACTCCTGTTAGACTTGATTGGATTTGTTAGTCCCTTGGATACTAACGGTGGTCTAAAGAGTGACATGAGAAAAAAATAGTCTTAGTAAAATATGAATGCCATGGTATATCTTGTTAGAGAGCAGGGGTCCTGGGATAGGTAAGAAGCCAGTCCAATCTGAAGCACTGTGGTCTTGTACTGAACCACTAAGAAACAGCATTGCCTCATGGCATGGCTGGTAATGTCTGGGTTGTTAGGGGTGCTGGGACCATCCTGGGATTCAGGCCACAAGTGGAGCAGGTGCCTCAGGCAAGTGCTGAGACTGCTGAGAAGCCTTTTTTTTGTGTGTAGTACCAGGGCCTGGGTTCTATCTCTTAGATTCTTTTGCTCAAGGCTATGTTCCACCACTTGAGCCATAGCTCCACTTATAACTTTAAAAAAATATTTTTTATTGTGAAAATACCATACAGAGGGGTTACAATTACATGGGCAAGATAATGAGTACATTTCTTATCAAGCATTGTTGCCTCCTCCTTTATTTCCCTTTCCTATCCCTTCCCATCTTCCCCTCACCCACTACCTACTCCTTCTCCCGGCCTCTCCCCCCCAACCCCCCAGCAAAGTTGTAAAGTTCATTTTTCGACATAACATCTTGTACATCTCATTGTTGCAATGGGTCCACTTGTATCCCTATTTAAACAATTTATTTTTTCCTTTCCCCTCCATAAATTATACCAACATCAAATACAGTGAAAGCAGGGGTTATACCATGGGGGAGGGACATACAAAGCAACAAAGAATTCATCTTATAAATATGTAAGAAACAATTGCATGAAAGCAAAACATTTGAATACTTACCTTGGGGTTCATTTCACCTTTTTTGGTGGATAATTAGAATCTCATGGACTTTCCTACTCTGACTTTGACCCATGATCCTCATATCTTAGTCTCCTAAGTGGCTAGGATTACAGGTTTGAGCCATTTTGCCCAACTTGTAAACCTTATTTTGAAGGGTGGTCTTAGGTAAGTTCTGACCTACAGCTGAGCAAGCTAGGAGGACAGGCTAGAATAGACGGGGAAGACTGGGACTCAAGAAGAGTCCCATTCACCTGAGTGGAGAGCTCCCCCAACTGCGGGTGAGAATGGGCCCCTCAAAAGTGTAAGATTTGTCTTAGAACCACTGGGATGAAGTGGTCCACCACCTATCATCCAGGACCCATCACTGGTTATGCTGGGGTATAGGTACTAGAACCGAGGGCAGGAAGATCACCTGATATTATCAGGCAGGTCAAGTTCCCATGTCTCAAACTGTTGCTGGGTGATACCCCAACACAAGCATGTCTGTATTTAAAGTGGAACACAGGCTGGGGTCAAGTGGGGACCAGCTGGGAAAACTGGAGCTGTGACTTGGTGTAGCTCTGGTGCTGGGTGAACTCCTGACTTGGTTTGAGGTTGGGCCTAGGCTCAGGAACTGGCTCCCCCCTTGGGGTACTAGGATGGCCACAATCGGGGTCTGATTCAGTTGTGCTCACCTCTCTCTACCCCTGGAAGTAGGGATGCCCATGAACATACAAGATCCCGGTGCTATTTGAGTATCAGAAACAATGAATGATGTTTTCTTTTTATTTTTAAATCCCATGTTCAACTATTGTACAAAATGTTTTTGTAGTTGATCGGAAATTCAGATCTAATTGAGTGTCTTGTATGTTTATTTGCGAAATCTGGCAACCTTAATTTGAAGTCAAAAGACTAAAGCTCCTAAGGAGGCCTCAGACGTCTAAAACATCTGTCTCCTGTCTGCTCTCTGCAGTCAAGGCTGGTTGTGGCTGGTGCTTCTCTTTTGCCTGCCTGACCATGTGCGTCTATTCTGGGTCAGCAGTAGAGCTGTGAGAGCTAGAGCTAGAGAGGTGAAGCAGTAGGTAAGACCAGGCTTTCCCAGGGGGCAAACTGCTGCTTTTTGCTGTGTCTCTAAAGTGGCCTCCAAAGTATGGGTGATATCAGCCCAGCTTCCTCCTCTGTTGTTTGACTTCTAGGATTTGATCAAGTGACTCCTAGCTGTGACCTTTGCATGTCATCCACTTATCTAGAAGGGTCACTATATGGTCTCTGTCACTCTTGCTTTACCCAGTGAGGAAGGGAAGGCCATTAGAGCATGAGGAGAGGCGCGGCTCAGTGTGGTGAGGGACGCTGCTTTTCTTTGATGACAGCAGAACTGTGGGCAGGACACTGAAGGAGGACCAGCCTGAGCCAGTGCGGCACTTTCATTGTATACTGCTGGATCACTCAACACACGCCAGGTGTTGGCAGGCGGCACATTTGTCCTCATCGCTGAGGAAACTGTCAGCCTGGGGCATACACGTATGAGGATGAGAGGTGGGAAGGTGAGTGATGTGTTGTTATTTTTGAGTGGAAAATGAGAGATGGTGAGGAGAATGTCCACTAAGCTGTTTCTGAAATCTTTGTCACTTGTGAGCAGAGGAGAAGACATCCCATTAAGACAATCGATATGAAGTCTTTATTCCCATGACGTTGTGATGAAGAGATGGTCTCGTAAGTGGCAGATGTCACAGTTTCTGAACCACAGAGGTGATGTCAACAGGGAAACAGAGAACAGGAGACCCCAGATCTCTGCCTAGGATTTACTGGCTTTCTGCTTTTCTCATATTAGTTCATGTTCTTTGGAGAAACAGGACCAAGAAGAGATAGAGATACTGGTTTCTTTTATGGCATAGGTTCATGTACTTAGGAAGGCCAGCAAGGCTGAAATCCAGGGCAGGCCAGCAGACTGGAAACCCAGCAGGATTCTGTGTTCTGTGTTTCAGGGGTGAGGCAGAGTTTCTGTTTGAGGCCCCAGGAACGCCCAGTCTTTACTCTCAGGGTCTTTAGCTAATTAGATGAAGCCCCCTGCATGATGAAGGGTAATCTGTTTGACTCAAGGTCTGCTTGTTATAAATTGTTAATCACATCTAAAGAAGACTTTCGCTGCAACATCTAGTCTGGAGTTTGACCAGATACTAGGATACCGCATCCCCACCCAGTTGTACATAAACTTCACCATCATACTTTCCTTGGGTTTCATCTTTATCCACTGTCCCATTTCTCCCCAGCAGTCTGGATACCATGCTCTTGCCTTGACTGAGAACAGAGCTAAGAGAATATAACCTCATATTCCTGTGCAGGATAGGAGCAGGCTAAGGGAGTTCTCCCTCCCTCCCTCCCTCCCTCCCTCCCTCCCTCCCTCCCTCCCTCCCTCCCTCCCTCCCTCCCTCCCTCCCTCCCTCCCTCCCTCCCTCCCTCCCTTCCTTCCTTCCTTCCTTCCTTCCTTCCTTCCTTCCTTCCTTCCTTCCTTCCTTCCTTCCTTCCTTCCTTCCTTCCTTCCTTCTTCCTTGTTTTTCTTTCTTTCTTCAGATAGGGTCTTGTGCTTTTTCTTAGCCTGGTCTCAAACCTGGATCCTATCTCCTCCTCCTGAGCAGTTAGGATTGCAGGCAAGTACTAACTACCACAGCTGGCTTATTTTTCAGATAGGGTCTGGCTGACCTTTGTGCAAGTTGGCTGTGAATTTTGATCTTCCTATTTCCACCTCCCAAGTAATTGGTGTTACAATACATTCACTATCAAGCTTAGAATAATTGTAGCCTTACAGAGAAAAAGAAAATAGGGTTCCCACATAAGCCTTCAACCAGGTTCCTGTAAGTTATCATCTTACATAATTATGAACTTGACAAAAGTGAAAAAAACACCAGGAGTCCATCACTGTTAAACTCAGTCCAGATGCCATTTGGATTTTACTGTTTCCTGCTCATGTCAGTTTTCAGGACTGGATGCAGGATCCCACACTGCATTTGGTGCTCCTGAGCTTTTCAGACAGTCCTTGTGCACCTGCCTCTTTTCTCCCTTCTCAGCTCTCCCTCCTGTCCCCCCCAGTACACCCATCTCTGGCTGACCCATCACTGACTGGTAAGAGCTGTTGATCTTTGTGCAGGGACCCAACTGGGGGCTCTCTTCCCTCATGCATGCTGGGAAGAAGGCAGGCCCCTCGGCTGCTTGGTAAATATTTTACAGCATCTAATGGAATCAAGTTGTTTACTCTGCAGGAAATAGAAAGGCATTAGTTAAGGAAAGTAACAAGCTGGCTGGTTGCTGACGCTTCAGGTTTAGTGAGAAGGCTGGGAGCTTGAATGATTTCCACTTAAGGAGCTGTGATGCTGGCTACAGCTAGAGCCTCTCAGGAGAGGTTTGCTTCTATGTTTTCTTTGGGATAGGATTCTGGCCACCAAAGCCCTGAGAGACCAGGACAGAGAAGTCAAATTCACTGTCACTCTAATATCCCCAAGGCAACTTTCATTCCCCAAGATTTCTCTCCTTGGCTTCTTCCTCTTCAGCCTGGACACATATTGACTCTGCTCCCTGTGGGAATCCTGTGAACCATGCTCATTAGCAGGTCCTCTGTTCTTGTAGGTCTATGGCTTGTGTGTCTGTAACAGGTAGGATGGTTTTCTGCACGCAGCCCAGAGGTGGTGAGACAGCTTGATTGGTGTGGTTGGAAAGGGAACAAACTCCAAACCTGTGCGTCCATAAACTCAGTTCCCTTTCATTTGGGATTCTGCTCAGACCTCTTTTCGGATTCCCTTCTGACTTCACATTAAATTTTACTACAATGCGCAGCTTGTAAACGGCATCAAAACCATTTACGACAGGCTTTATATGCCTTGGTTTAAATAATCAACATTTTCACTTCACTCTTCTGCAAAATGAAACTCTTGGGGACAGAGTATGGAAGAAGTGGGGAGGGGCAGGGCAGAAGGAACAGGAAGCTGATACAACAGGCAGCCACCTGGATGTGTGAGTTTGGTCCCTCCTTCTAGCCCTGGCTGTTTGCTGCCACTCCAAGGCTTGGTCTACTTTGAACCTTCTACTTTCTGGAGCCCTGGAGGCTTACTCTTTGTCTTCTCAGCCTGAGTGGCTCACATCTTCATACACATCTCTATACATCTTTCCTCACATCAGGAGTTCTGAGATTCTCTACAAATTATGGCTAGTATGATACCACAAGGCCCTGGGCCAGCAGCTATGCCCCTGGGACCTGGAAGTCCAGCAGCTGAGCCAGCTTCTCTGACCTGGAGCTTCAGGAGCCCATGATTGGACCTTAGGGATTGATGAGGAGTCTTAGGGCCACCCTTCTTGGTGGGCTTGAGCGATATTAGTTGCTGTTTTCAGCATTTAATCAGTGCCAATTTGCATGTGATGTTGCAAATTAAAATGAACTTAAGATGAGCTCCTGAGAAGGGGTGATTCAAGACAGCTGACTTCCATATCAAGAGTAGAATGGACAAGGTCTAAAAAGGAGGACTTGCAAAGAAAGTAAGTGAAAAAAATGTGTTACTCCATGGAAATCAACTGGATAAAATGCTTATTTTAAGAACTTGGAAAGGGTTATTTCCCATGGCATAATGTCTTCTCTTCAGGAGGAAAGGCTAGGTGAACAGGATGGGAGGAGGAGGAAAAGGAAATAAGGAGGGCCTGTGTCTAGCTACTCAGAAAACTGAGACCTGAAGGATCATGGTTTGAAGCCAGCCTACAAAGAAAAGTCTCTGAGACTCCACCTCCAAGTAACCAGCAAAAAGCTGGACTAGACATGTGGCTCAAGTGGTAGAGCAGCAGATGTGAGCAAGAAACTCAAGTGAGAGCATGAGGCCCTGAGTTTAGGCCCTGATACCAGTACACACAAGGAGAAGTGGTCTGTGGGAGCAGTTGACCAAAGCAGGGCTCTTGATGAGAATGAGCAGTCAGCAGCACAGCCTTAAATCTTGGCAAGTGATAGGAGAGTCCTAATTTCAAGACCATGAGCTCTCTGGGGTTTGAACAAGCAGTTGACCTGGCCTGAAATCAGGACCACCTAGAGTGAAGGAGTCCATGTAGAGCTCTTGGAAGATCATGTGGACAGGGGAGAAAGGATAGCTTATGTGCTCTTTGTGGGTTGCTCAACTTGGAGAAGAAATGTCAGAGGCCATGAATGGATACAGATGTTGAGAAGGCAGACAAGGCAGATGTGGGAATGGGGGAGAATGTCCCAGGACCTGCCATGTCTGCAACTCTATATTGCTCCTAACTATCCTTCCATTCATTGCTGGAGCCTCTGGGAAGAGGTCTCCCCTGTCGTATAAGCCAACTGCTATTAGGATTCTTAGTGAATGAAGAATCCTCTCTTCCTTTTGTCATCTATGTCCTCTAGCTCAAAACCATGGGCCACCAGGGTCCCAAGTCTATGGTTTCTATTCTAACAGAAAATGCAAAAAGAATAGTATGGGATTTCTTTCTTCTTTCACCCTCTCTTTTGGGTGGGGATGCCTGGAGTTCCTCTTAGGACTGAGGTTATCCTTATCCCTGTACATTTCCCTCTTGGTCTGGGCAGATGATCTCATGGTCTCTAAGAGTGGCTTATTTCTCTCATACTGTTAGAAGCTGGCTCTTGGGTGTTGCGGAGCAACTTACATGTGCATCAGCTTACAATTAAGATGTTCTAAATCTGCTTATTATGACCCCTAAGCTGGAGCCCCATGGGGCTGGTGCTTGGCTGTGGGCCAATGCTTCCCAGAATGGGTTGGCTACTGGCACTGAAAATGAGTCTAGAGATAGATGTTGTTGAGCGGTGCTCACAGCAAGGTTCTGACTGTGTGATCCTCCCCTTCCAAGTGATGGGGGAGAAGATGAACCTATCACAGCTTTGACCCCTTCAGTATGAGACCCACGTGCAGAGATGATAGATATGCAGACCCCAGGGCCTGCTTACAATTTGTCGTTCAGGTATGTCTAGGGTTTGGCCCAGGGATCCACATTTTGATAAGGTTCTCCTAGGTGATTCTGACATGCAACCAGTTTGGGAACCCTTGCCCAAAGCATTGCCTTTTCTAAAAACCAACTCCTCAGAGTCAGTATTTCAGGCTCTCATGAGTTCTGAAACTAGGGGGAACTAGAGACAGCATGGAGCCTTCCTTCTACTGTGCTTTAGATCTCATAGGGCTGAGTCCATATGCAGATCTGATTCTGAAGTTAAATACTTACAGTCCAGTGAGTGACCTCAAAAGGGAATCCTGGGCACTAGGACATCTTATTTTCCTACTTTCTTAGGAAGTAAAGAGGTAGAGAACAACAGCAAAGGGAAGAAGGGGAAAGATTTTAGGATGAATCAGGGTTTTTCTAGCAGGGTGAACAACTTCCCCACTAATGACATGGTAGTGTAAAAAGCCCTGTGTTTACTCCATACCTCAGGGGTTATGTTCCTGCTTTTCCTTCTTTCTTTGTGAGGGTGTGGCTGGAGAAGATGCTGCTACAAGGTGAGGTTTTTTGGCTCCAGTCTTCTGAGGTCGGGCCCTGCTGGGTGCTCCTTTCATCACCCACCTCTCCTCCAAGGAGTGTTCACTGTACAGATGATGGTTGGTGCTATGCAGATTCTGCAGAGAAGGTGACCAAGGTCATGAGACTGAGTCCCTCAAAGGATACAGAACGACTGGGTGGGATAGCATTTCAGCCAGGCCTCTTCATGGCATCTGAACCTTGGTGAATAGCTCAGCTTCTCAGAGCCTTAGTTTCTCCATTTGTAAAGAGGATTATGATTTCTGCCTTGCCTCCCTCATCGAAACATTTCAAAGGGGAAATGAGCCAACAGATGTGAGATTATCTTGCAAATTCTAAAGCAAGCTGCCTGACTTGAAATGAGTGAGCTGGGCAGTGAAGAATGGCAGGAACTATAGGAAAGTGAGAACAAACTTAGATTTCATTAGATAAAAATAAATACCAGAGGTTCACATAACTCATATGTACAGATCACATTTGGCCTGTGGGCTAGCAATCAAAAAGTGTTGTTCAAAAGCCTGATAGTTATCATAAATTTCCATACTATAAACGCTAAGAGAACAATGTACTAAACAGTACCCTGAAAAGTATTTTGTGTCTGGATATATGTGTAGGTTCTCCTTAGAGATGGGCTCAGGTCAGCCTGCCTAGAGTCAAATCCTATTAGAGCATCTTAGTTTTCTTCTTCTTCTTGTGTAGAATGTGGATCATGATAACACTTACCTCATTGGACTCTTGTAGGGATTAAATGAGATAATCCGTGAAGAGTGATTAGCCTCAAAACTTAACTTTACTATCACTATTATTATTATTGCTAGTCTCTGCTTTATTCCGTGGAGGAATCAATGTAGCAATAGCATCAAGATAGCAGTATTGGTATTGAATTAAAGGTACAGATAAAGAAGAGAACTTCAAGGCAAGCAAAAATGTCCCCAGATGTCTCAAGTGGTTCCAGTTGTAAAAGCTTTGAGCTTCCTAACAAACCCAGGGAGCAGGGAGAAATAGCTAATGAAATAAGGACACAGGATGACCCATCTCAACAAAGAGACTCACAAGACACTACATTGGAAATGAACTTTAAATGGCGGGAGGAGGAGTAGGGGAGGTAGGGGAGAGAAGGGATAGTAGGAGAAAAACAAAGGGGGGGGTAACAATGCTTGACAAGAAATGTACTCTTACCTTTCTCATATAATGGTAACCCCTCTGTACAGCATCTTTACAATAAAATTTAATTTTTTAAATGATCTAAAAAGTAACCAAACTTGGGGAAGAGTCATGGAAGTTCTACCTGGGTCTGTCTTTATCTTTTATCCAAGGAAAGAAATTAGAAAAGACTGTCTTCATCATCCTGAATGTCCCAGACTGCATATACTTCAGTAGTCCATCCTGGCCTGCACCTTGTACTTGACCCTTGCCTTTGAGCAATCTGATCATTTGTCTCTTCCCAACATCCATGTGGCTTCTAAAGTCCATTTGTGTGCCTTGTTTCATCTTGATGTATTTCTGAATGTTTTAATTTCTAATGCCTGAGATATCTGTTAACCCATACTTCCAATTACCAAATAGACTTGAGACATCCTAGAAGAATCTTTTCTGGTTTATGTACTATGAATTTAGAATCTGAAGTATTAGTTCCTAGAATGGAGAGAGTACCTTTTTACCCTGCTCTAAATTACATCTTAGGCACAAAAGGACATTTAATAAATTAATGTCTTAATGGAAGGGGTGGTGATGTCAGCAAATGATAATACATGGGAATAAGAGAAGAAAACATTGCTTGCTATGAATGTCAATGTTGGATTCTGGGTGGGGTGGAGCTCTAGTCAAAGTGTTTATTTTAAGAGCACAATGTAGAGTCAAGAAGAAAAGGTCAGATAAGTTGATGTTAGGGGAATGAACCCCAAGATAAGTATTCAAATGTTTTTTTTGTTTTTTGTTTTCCTTTCATGCAATTATTTCTATTTATAAGATGATTTCTTTGTTGCTTTGTATGTCCCTCCCCCACGGTATAACCCCTGCTTTCACTGTATTTGATGTTGATATAATTTGTGGAGGGGAAGGGCAAAAACAAATCCTTTAACTAGGGATACAGGTGGAGCCATTGCAACAATGAGATGTACAAGTCGTTATGTCAAAAAATGAACTTTACAATTTTGGTGGGGGGTTGGGGGAGGATGGGAAGGGATGTGAAGGGGAAACAAAGGATGAGGCAACAATGCTTGATAAGAAATGTACTCGTTATCTTGCCCATGTAATTGTAACCCCTCTGTACGGTATTCTCACAATAACTATATATGTATATATATATATATATATATATATATATACATATATACATATATATAGAACACAATGTATTGAGTTTGCAAGCATGATTCAATGGCTGGATAAATTGAGTCGTGTGTTATTCAATGTTGAGTCTTTCCAAATATTTGTAGGAATATTGATGGGACAGGACAAAAGGTCTGTCTTCACTACAACTTGAATCTTTAAAAAGGCTTGCCAGTGGGAGCTTGAAGAATAATTGTGTGAAATAAAATTGGTCTTTGGATGATTAAAGGGTCTTTATAAACTGCCAGTTTTTGCCACATTATATTGTTATGAAATTGAGTACGTGAGATTGGTGGTTAAGAACTTGACAATGGCATATGGTGTGGATCTTTCTTTGTGGTGGTTTCTGGATACAGGGAGGCACCTGTAACCTTACAAAGCCATTTTTGGGTTATCCTTTATATTTGCCACCCCAGCACCATTGCATCACTAAGATATTGTGATTTCACTGAGCCTTTTATAAATAGGATAAATGATGCATGTTGAGTTATGATTCATATAGGTTGTTCTTTCTGTAGGGAAGGGGTAATGTAGCATGGTATCTTACTCATCTTTATATGGATGGGACCTAATATGTAATATACCCTTCATATATATATATATTTGTTGAATGAATGAATTTATAGGAATGCACTAAAAAAATTACCTGTGTACTTCTTTTGGGTAATGTAGACTGTTCCAGAGTTTTAATACCTTTTGAGACTCACAGTTAGACTCTAGATCCTGCGTGGACTGGATTCCCTGCCTTGAATCTTATCTTCTTTCCTTTCCCTTCCCTTCCCTTCCCTTCCCTTCCCTTCCCTTCCCTTCCCTTCCCTTCCCTTCCCTTCCCTTCCCTTCCCTTCCCTTCCTTTTCCTTCCCTTCCCTTCCCCTCCTTTCCCCTGCCCTTCCCTTCCCCTCCTCTCCCCTGCCCCTACCTTGCCCTTCATTTCTCCTCTCCTCCTCCCCATTCCTCATACCCTTCTTCCCTCCCCTTTCCTTTTCCTTTCCTTTCCTTTCCTTTTCCTTTCCTTTCCTTCCTTCCTTCCTTCCTTCCTTCCTTCCTTCCTTCCTTCCTTCCTTCCTTCCTTCCTTCCTTCCTCCCTCCCTCCCTCCCTTTTTCCCTCCCTCCCTCCTTCCTTCCTTCCTTCTTCTCTTCTTTTCTTTTCTTTGCCAGTACTGGGTCATAAACTTGTGACCATGTTCTCTTCCTTAGCTCTTCCTTCCTTCCTTTTCCTTCCTTCCTTCCTTCCTTCCTTCCTTCCTTCCTTCCTTCCTTCCTTCCTTCCTTCTTTCCTTCTTTCTTTCTTTCTTTCTTTCTTTCTTTCTTTCTTTCTTTCTTTCTTTCTTTCTTTCTTTCTTTCTTTCTTTCTTTTTCTTTCTTTTTTTGCTCAAGGCTGATACTCTACCACTTGTGCCACACCTCTACTTCTGGCTTTTTGCTGGTTAATTGGAGATTGGATTTACTGCCCAGGTTGTTTTTAAGCTGGGTTTCTCAGATCTCAGCCTCCTGAGTACTGGTGTAAGCCACCAGTACTTGGCCAGATGCCATTTTCTTGACTGGAGTTGTTAAGTTGCAATTCTACCATCTTGTACTCTATGTGTTTTGTTCTTTACTCATTCATTGACTCATTCCTACATTATTTATTGAACAGCTATTATGGGGCAGGTATAAAACAAATAAAGAACCCTAACAGCTTTTATTTTAGCAGGTAAGATGACTAATAAATAATCAGCAAAATCAATAAAGTAAGTCAGAAGGAAGTAAATGTTATGTGAAAAAGAAAAATGAGAGCCAGATTGGGAACTATTACAGAGGGGCAGGTAGCAGCTGCAGCAGTGTATGGGAGGAGAGGGAAAAAAGTGAGATTTGAGCAAAGACATGGAGATGAGGGACTTCATCTTGCATATCTCTGGGCAAATGTGTTCCAGGAAGGAAGAAGAATTCGAGCAAAAGCTCCAAAATCGACATGTAGTTGGAGTACTTGAAGAACAGAAGGATGTAGCTGGAATGGAGTGGGCTAGGATGAGGTAGAGAAGCAGCGTAGAGGATGAAGTGAGGCAGGTGGTAGGAGCTGTATCATGTATGCTTTCTAAGCCACATAAAGGGCATTAGCTTGGATTCGGAAAGAGAGCAACTCATGGATTTATTTTTAAATTAATTCATTATTTACTACGTGTGTGTGTGTGTGTGTGTGTGTGTGTGTGTGTGTGTGTGTGTGTGTGTGTGTGTGTGTGTGTGTATGGCACTGGGGTACTGGTACAAGGGTCTTACCTTTGCTTTAGTTATTTTTCATATAGAGTCTTGTACTTTTTCCTACATTAGATTCAAACCATCATTCTTCTACCTAGCTGGTATGCTATCTTGCCGGTCCCACTAGTGGGTTTTAAGGACAGGAATGAGCTCATCTAACTGTTCTAACAAAGGGCCATTCTCACTGATGTATTATGAAGAGAATTTAGGAAGGTAAGGGTAGAAGCAGGGGGATCTAATAGGCTGAAGAGGATGGTGGTTTGGGGAAGGTAAAAGGAGCGGTAGAAGTAATGAGAAGAGGTGGATGCTGTATCTGCTTGGAGTTGAAAGCCAGTGACACTTGTGATGGATTATACAAGAAGTAGAAGGCAGAGGAAGGGAGCGAGGGAGATGCAAAGGCTTTTCATCTTGACAGATGGAGAGATGGGGGTGGAACAGACTGTGGGTAGATGTAGATTCCCCACTTCCCAACCACTTCCCTGATTCCATTCCAGGAAGAGATGTAGAGGGACTATGTGAGGACACTACATCCCTACTTTCTGGAGCCCTTAATTTTTTTCAAAATTCATACGCTGCCCCTTTCAGTATTGCCTTTAAGACCTATCAGATCCTTCATGATATCTACCTTGATTAATTTTACTTAGCTTAAGCCTCCTAGTCCGTTTCATATTCATGCACAGATATGCTTTACTTAACACAATAGATGAATTTTTGAAAAGAGAGGTGTAAGTCATCCTTTAAAAAAATATTAGAGCCTATTTTATATTCACCAGGGAAGCTGACTATTTCAAGTATCTCATTATTAACTCTTTTGTGAAGTGAAGAATCCTTTGGTTAAATCACTGTGGTCTCCATTAATTTATCTGTTTTGAAAGATCAGGTTATGTTATAAGACTGAGTGCAATCTTATGTCACGTGTACTGTATGCAGGGACCTTCTGCACATCTCATTGGAGTGGCCTACTGAGACCTCAGGATCATCTTCTAATCCTGCTTGCTCTTATCCTTGATCACTTAGGGCTGAAAGTTCAGATTCAGTTCTGGAGATTTCTCTTCTTCATTCTTCCTCTACATCCTTATTTCTTCATACTTGTGAACCCTCATCCACCTCATTCTCTGTGTGAATGATTTGGGTTCTCACAACATAGCAACGGACTTTATAACTCTCTCCCATATAATGACCTTACCTATTGTCCTTGTGCATCATTCTTCATTCATTGATTTAAGTCAGCTCCCAAGAGCATGGTTCTTTTCATGACCCTTCTTTGCTGAAAGGTCTGAAAACTCATCACCTAACTCTTGATCTATACATCCTGGAGAATGGTCACCCTGTCTGGGACCATTGCTTGCAGCATACCATTTATCCATTCATCCTTCTGTACCATGGAGACCATCTATGATGAAAGATTCACTGTACCCCACAACCCTGAGTCTGAGCAGGTGAAAGCCCATCCCTTCACCTGCCCTAGCCTATATACAGGTCTCTTTAAACTACCTCATTCTGTTCAAATCTTTCCCATCTTTCAAAGCCCAACCTGATCGGCTCCATCAATTTAGAACCCTTCTTTTATTCCTGACAGGATTGCCTCTCCTTCTATAGCACTGAATGCAAATGATTTGTGTAGCCCATGTCTTATTATCCCTCCTCATAGCTTCCTCATCAACTGTGTGTTTCTGCCCACTGGATTCTGGCTTGTGTCTCATTTTTATCTGTTGCCTGGCATAAGTGTCATAAGTGCTTAATGCAAATAAGCTGGACAACTGTACAACTGCTGTTTTATTGCTGACCCAGGCTGTAATAAATTGTAAGGGTTGCAAAATTTGGAACTTTCTGCCAGTTAAAAAAAAATTACTATCCCTTCCCATGTATTTCCTGCATTGCTGTGTTTTGTGTGAAATTTGAATTCCCTATTAGCCCTTTTGTGTTCAAGGTTGCAAGGCCCTGATGGAGGATACACAGAAAATTGGGAATGCATCCCAGATACTCTGGCCTCAGGTGTGTTTATTTATTCACTTATTTATATCCCATGTGGTGGATATGAATTTCAGGCCACAACAGTAGAGTGCAAGAAATGTCACATTTCTTTATTTCTCTAAATCAAATTTAAATGTTGCCAAGCTTCTTCCTGCTGAGCTGGCAGGAAATTCAATCTGTCTTCTGAGAGCCTTCCTTCTCCCCACTGGAGAATTATACAAAAGTGTCAAACATTCTCATCAGTCCTGAAGAGCTGGGAAAGGCTAATTTGAAGTTCACAATGGTCATGTCCTAGTTCAATGTTAAGTCCAATGATTCATCTGTTTCTGTGTTGAGAGAACAGAGCCAGGACTGGTAGGCAGCACAAGGTCCCCCTGAGACATCCTTGTAATCCCTGAGCACTGGGAGAAGAACATGGCCTTTGCTTCTTGTAGTACCTCCAGAAACCAGACCCTGTCTTAGCCTTGGGGAACAATCTCAACAATTACCTTCCTCTTTGGATATCTACTGGCCATTAAGGATGAGGTAAGGCTGTTTTCTTAATGTCTAGCAGCTTTATCCACACAAACTGATACCATGTCAGAGGCAGGAAGACATATAATTTTCTAGATGAGAAAGGGAAATGTATCTTGTGTTCATTTTATTCTCTTTCAGTGTCTTCTGCCCCCCACCCCCAATAAATATACAACCCCCCAATACAAACATTGCTATGTAAATTTTCTCTTATACATCTCAAGAAAGCAATTTGTACTTAGTACACTTGTCATAAACTTATGATAATGTGATACTGAAAATAAAGGGCTTAGACCAGAGAAAATGTTGATAGTCATAACCAGGAAGGAAGAACCCAAAATTTTATTAACTGTAATTACTATGGTAAGATTCACATTGGCTGTATGCGGATAGCCAAAGTGAAAAGGGAGATAAGGATTTTTTGTTTTGTTTTGTCTTTTGTCAGTTGTGGGGCTTGAACTCAGGGCTTGGGCACTGTCTCTGAGCTACTTTTTGCTCAAGGCTAGCATTCTACCACTTGAGCCACAGCACCACTTCTGGGTTTTGAGTGGTTAATTGGAGATAAAAGTCTCATGGGGACTTTTCTGCCTGGGCTGGCTTTGAACCATGATCCTCAGATCTCAGCCTTCCTGAGGATTACAGGAGTGAGGCACTGGCTGACTGGGAGATAAGATTTTAAAACTCCCTTAGAAGCTTTCAGAAAGGGAGAAACAATCCATTTCTCAAGGGAAGTAAAGCTTTTTCCCATTCCATGTTCCTATGAGGCTTCTTTAATTTTTTAAAAAATTATCTTCAAGTAGTGGTATAAAAGGGTTTTGAATACAATGCATCTGGATCAGCATTACCATTTCCATCATTCGCTCCCAGTTCTTCAACCCTACTCACCCCCTCAAGCTTCCTGATTCCATTTTCACATATGTGCACTGAATATTATGATGTATTTGCCCACACTTCCTTTCATTCATCTGGCCCCCTATCCCCACCCAACATGTTTCAGCTTTCTAGTATTCATTTAGATAAACTGTGAGTTAGTTGTTCTCTTAAAGTGAATAAAAAACAAAAAAAAGGTCTGTTACCAAATTCTTGGAGCATTGAATGCAGATCTCTGTTTCTTATAGCTTGTATCTCTTGATATCAACTTAGGAGGGCTACATACAAGAGCCCTGACCACAAACATTGGCTCCTTCTTTTATGATCTTTTATCTATTCTTCAAACTACTGAAGATGGGCAGATATTGCTGATATCATTACTGCACCACATCTATACAGAATACAGTGGTATAAATGTTACTAAAGATCATAAGCTAAGGGACAGAAATGCATGGCCAGACTGGGCAAGTAAGTTCTGATCTGATCACCTTTGCTTCTGGATGGCCTTGGCCATTCCTTTCTCCTACTGAGGTCTCATTGTGCACAGCAGTCGAGATTCCGTATCCTTTACAGAATCACCAGTGCCAGGCACAGTGCCTGGTATTTATCAGATGCTAAATTAGTCATTGTTGAATTTTAAAAATGTGTTTTTTTCTTTTTTTATTTCTTATCTGTCACATGATTTTGAAACACTCCTATGTTTCAGAAATAATATGAAGCCAGTTGACACTCCCACCAACAATGCAGTAAGGTTCCCTTCTGTCCACATCCCTTCTAGCATCTGTTGTTGTTAGAGTTCTTGATTTTTGCCATTCTAACTGGAGTGAGGTGGTATCTCAATGTTGTTTTGATTTGCATTTCTTTTATGGCTAGGGAGGTTGAACATTTCTTCATGTGTCTATTGGCCATCCTTCTTTCTTCAGAGAAGTTTCTCTTTAAGTCTTTAGCCCACTTATTTATTGGGCAGTTGTTTCTTTGAGGATTTGTTGTTGGGGGATTTAATTTTTTGAGTTCCAAGTATATTTTAGATATGAGACCCTTGTCTGTTGTATGGCTAGAGAAGATCTTCTCCCAATCCGTGGGCTTTCTATTGATCTTGCTAGCTATGTCCTTTGCCATGCAGAAGCTCTGCAACTTTATGCAATCCCATTTGTCCAACCTTTCTTTGATTTGTTGTGTTTCCGGGTCTCTATTAAGAAAATTTCGGCCTGCGCCAAGGAGACCTAGGGTTTCTCCTATTCCATCCTGTAATGTTTTCAGAGTGTCTGCTTTGACTCTGAGGTCTTTGATCCATTTGGAGTTGATTCTGGTACAGGGTGATATATAAGGATCTAGCTTTAGTTTTCTACAAGTAGTTAACCAATTTTGCCAGCACCATTTACTGAAGAGGCTGTCTTTCTTCCATTCTATTTTTTTTAGATCCCTTATCGAAGATTAGATGGCTATAGGTCTGGAGGTTCATTTCTGGGTTTTCAATTCTATTCCATTGGTCCTGAGGTCTGTTCTTATGCCAATACCAAGCTGTTTTGATTACTATGGCTTTATAGTAGAGTTTGAAATTTGGTATTGATATTCCTCCAGCAGTGTTCTTTCCGTTGAGAAGTGTTTTTGCTATTCGGGGTCTTTTATTGTTCCATATGAATTTTTGGATTGCCTCTTCTATTTCCTTGAAGAATGAGGTTGGAATTTTGATAGGTATCGCATTGAACTTGTACATAGCCTTGGGAAGTATTGCCATTTTCACGATGTTAATCTTTCCAATCCAGGAGTATGGGAGGTTTTGCCATTTTCTAAGTTCTGTTTTGATTTCCTTTTTCAAGATTTTAAAGTTTGCATCATAGAGGTCGTTCACTTCTTTGGTTAAGTTAATTCCTAGGTATTTTATTTTTTGTGGGGCTATTACAATTTGCTTTCCTAATTTCAGCCACACTTTTCTCATTGTTGGCATACAGAAAAGCCATTGATTTTTGGGGGTTAACCCTGCTACTTTGCCAAAATTTTGAATCAGCTTGAGTAATTTGGGAGTGGAGTCTATGGGATTCTTTAAATATAAGATCATGTCATCTGCAAAGAAGGAGAGTTTTATTTCTTCTTTCCCTATTTGGATCCCCTTTATGTTTGCATCTTGTCTTATTGCTGTAGCTAGGCATTCTAATACTAGATTGAAGAGAAGTGGAGAGAGTGGACATCCTTGTCTTGTTCCTTGTTCAACCACTTTGGAAAGCATTATGGAGGTTCCTCAAAAGACTTCACATAAAGCTCTCCTATGACCCAGCAATCCCACTTTTGGGCATTTACCCAAATATTTACAAACAAGACCACACTAAAGCTACCAGCATAACTATGTTTATTGCAGCATTATTTACCATAGCTAAGATATGGAACCAACCCAGATGCCCCTCAGTAGATGAATGGATCAAGAAAATGTGGTATATATACACAATGGAATTCTATGCCTCCATCAGAAAGAATGACATTGCCTCATTTGTTAGGAAATGGAAAGACTTGGAAAAAATTATATTAAGTGAAGTAAGCCAGGCCCAAAGAAACATAGGTCCCATGGTTTCCCTTATTTGCAATATCTAGTATATGTCTGAGTCAAGCAGAAAAGGTCAGATAATGTGATGTTAGGAAAATGAACCCTTAGATATGTATTTAAATGTTTTTTTTTCTTTCATGCATTTGTTTCTAACATATTTATAAGATGATTTCTTTGTTGCTTTGTAGGTCCCTCCCCCACAGTATAACCCCTGCTTTCACTATATTTGATGTCAGTATAATTTGTGGAGGAGGTGGGGAAAAACAAGTCGTTTATGGATACAGGTGGACCTGTTGCAACAATGAGAAGTACAAGTTGTCATGTCGAAAACGAGCTTTACAACGTTGGTGCTGGGGGGGAGGGGAGAGGCTGGGAAGGGATGTGAAGGGTAAACAAAGGAGGAGGCTGCAATGCTTGATAAGTAATGTACGCATTATCTTGCCCATGTAATTGTAACCCCTCTGTACAGTATGTTCACAAAAAATAAAAATTAAAATTAAAAAAAATAATATGAAGCCAAATGAGCAGAGTTCTTCTAAGGTAGACTCTTACATGATAGGACCAGGAAGGTTGGCCTGTGTTTCCATCAGTGGCTTAGGGAACACTGGAAGAAGAGCATGTGATACTCTTAGTGAAGACTATGAAACTAGTTGGCTGCTGGAGATAGAATGAGAGGTTGTGTGTTATAAGGAGTATGTGTGAGATTCATAAGCAGCAGGTTCATTTCAAGTCTCATCATGTGCCTTTACTGGGTATGAGTCATTTAGTTGTTTAGTTCCCTCATCTGCAAAATGAGGGCAATGTTGTCTATCTCATTGGTTTTTATTTGAAATAAAGAGGCTCTCTGCCATCTGAGAATTGCTTAAGGAATTGTGTCTCATTACCATTATTGTTGCTAGTCATAGAAGTAAGGGGCAAGCATTTCAGTCAGGGAAACTGCGTGGAAGGACTCTTAGTGATCAGAAAGGAAAAAATATATATCAAGCACCAGTGACTAGAGCACTTATAAAATATTGGTATCACCAACCTCCCCCCCCCCCAAAAAAAAACAGTGCTCCATAAAAAGTAATAAGAACAGGGCTAAAATTGTCAAATCAACTTTTGTAGAACTCTAGACATTAATCAAAGACTTTCAACATTCTGAGAAGCATTTTGTTCAAGAAAAATAGCTGAGGTAAGGAGCTGGCTTCAAACCATGATCCTAAAAATCTCCATGTCCTAAGTAACTAGAATTACAGGCTCTTGTCACCCGTCAGCTCTGCAGTATTCTTAAAAGGCAATAATTGCAGTAGCTGTGAAAATCAGCATTTTAACAACCACTAGAGGGGGGCAGAATGGGGTTGGAGTTTCTTCTCAAAGCTTTATTTCTGTAGAGTTAACACTATGTGATTTGTCTTGGTTACTCTCTGGAAATTCTCTATTCTGAATTTGTTTTTGTTTGAACAAATTCATGGCTTACTGAGTGCAAAACAGCTTTCTTATCATGACATTTGTCCAAAACAATCAGTGATAAATATATCACATAACTGCTATATGAGTTAGTGATGCTAGTTGGGTCAAGAAAGAGGCAGGCCAAAATACTTAAGAGGAAAATCTGAATAATGAGGTGTCCAAGGGCCCTGAAGAGCCCTGGCATATTCCTGAGCATATAGAAGGCTATGCACACATGTGAGATGCTGTGGTCTCCAGAAGAAAATCTGAGAAAGCCCATATTTTTCAACTCTGGCCAATTTGAGGCTCTATGTAAACAGAAGAAAATAAAGCAGAGCTGTAAACAGGTAGAGTGTTGAAGGCATGCTCTAGTGATCAGGCCAGGTCTTGCAGCAAGGACTGAGTGTCAGGACTTCAGTGGTTGCATGAATACAGGCTTTATACAATTAGTGCAAGGAAGTTAAACACAAACAGCAACAGCAACAAGCTCTTGGGAAGGAGCCGTTATGCTACAGTACTTAACATATTCAATTTTCAACTAAAAATACTATGAGAAATGCCAAGACAAAGGAAAATATGATTTATAAATAGGGCCAGGGGAGTTCTTAGGTATTGTCCCATGAGGAAAATCAGAGTCTGGTTTACTATATAAAATCTTTTAATCTTCTGTTACAGATATGTTCAAAGTATTAGAACGTAGTTCCTAGTTCAGTCGAAGAGCGTGTGCCTAGAACATGCAAGGCTCTGGATTCAATCCCTGGCACCACACAAGAAAAAAAATTCAAAGAAATAGGGGATAAAATGTCTAGAAAATTAAAAATAGAGTATGAGAATGCTGTCTTATTAATGAGAGATACTAATGCATATATGTATTTTTTAAAAAATTGAATATTTAGGAGTTGAAAATACAATAACTGAGATTAAAAAATTCACAGATGATTTCAACTGGCAGAAAGAATCAATGAATTTGAACATAGCTCAGTTGAGATGATCTGATTTGAAGGATAATATAAAATAAGGATAACTAAAAATGGGTGGAGTATCAGAGGCCAATGGGATCTTATAAAACATAGCAACCTATGTATCATTGGAAGACCAGAAGGAGAGAAGAGAGGAAAAAAAGGGAGGAAAATATGTGAACAAATAATGTCCAATCATTTCCAACATTTATGAAGAACATTAACTTACACATCCAAGAAGCTCAGAGGGCTCCAGAGAAGATAAACAGAGAAATCCACAATTCGACATAGCATAGTCAAACTGTCTAACGACAAAGAGGTAATATTAAATTAAAGCCAGCAAAAGAAAAGAGACATCATAGACAAAGGATTCCCAACAAAACTAACAGTTGATCTCCCATCAGAATCCTTGGAGGATAGAAAACAGTGTTATAACATATTCAAAATACTAAAAGAAAAAAGTCTCTCATCTGAGAATTTTATATACACAGTAAAAGCTATCATTCAAAAGCGAAGGAGAAATTAAAGACTGGAAAGAATGTTTTAGAAGACATTTCCTGCATGAAATACTAAAGAGAATTTTTCAGGTTCAAATGCAAGAACACTAGGCAGTAACTCAAATCCACATGAAGAAATAAAGAACAGTAGGAAAGTGAACTACAATGAGAAACATAAAAGATAATATAAATGCATTTCTGTGACTTTTCTTTGTCCTATCTGATAGAAAAGACAACTATGTAAGGTAATAATTATAAGTTTATAATGCATAAATTATAATTTTTATGGCATTTTCCTTAAGGTTGGGAGGAGGAAACAGTTATATGGAAGCAAAGTTTTTATATACTATTAAAATTAAGTTGGCAGTAATCCAAAATAGATTGTTATAAATTAAGCTGTTTGTTTTAATCTCTAAGTAAAATAATGAGAAAATTAATGAAAAAGTAACAACAGGGAAATAAAAATGGTACAATAAAAACACCTACTTCACACAAAAGAAGACTATAATAGAGAAACAAAGGAACAAAGATGTAAGACATATAAAACAATGCAATGGCAGACATAAATCCTACTTCTTCACTAAGTGTATTAAGTATAAATGGATTATCCACCACCAGTGAGAACGAAGGGATTATAAAATGGATATAAAAAGTAAATCAAAACTATATTCTGCTTAAAAAGACACACCATGGATTAAAAATACAAAAGGTTGAAGGTAGAAGAATGGTTCAGTATATAGCAAATACATCATAACTAAAGGAGAAGCATACAAATACCAGACAAAATAGTCTTGAAGATAAAATTTTATTGAAGGCAAAGAATATTAAATAGTGATGAGGGTCAGTCTATCTAGAAGATATGACAAATAGAAACATTCATGCATCAAACAGCACAGCCCCAAAATACATTAAGCTAAAAGTGACAGAACCGAAGAGAAATATAAACAATTCAATAATATCAAGTCTTTAGCTCCTGACTTTCAATAATGGGTGGAACAAGTAGACAGAAGATCAATGAGAAATTAGAAGAATTGAAGAACACTATAAACTAAAAAGACCTAACATCTGTAAAATATTCTTTTCAACAAGAGCAGATGACATGTGTTACAATAAAATATTTGTTAAGCTACAGGATAACCAGAATGAATTCCAAAGGATTGAAATCATACAAAGTAGCTATTTCAACAACAATGGAATTAAATTGAGGTTCAATAAGATGTGAAAGATTCACAAATAGAAATTCAGCCACCTTCTTATACAACTAATGGGTAAGTGAAACAAAATCACTAGAGAAATTAGAAAATACTCAAACATCAATAGTTGGTTCCTGGAATAACCACCAGGAGCTCAGGAGGACCTATCAGGTAAAGCTCAAAGTACTGTGAGTGGAGCCATTCTTGAAGAGTTCTGGTACTGGGCTGCATCTATTTGTTCTGTTCCTGGAAGAGCAATAGAATAGAGTAAGTATTCTAAAAGATTATCTGGTGGTAGTAGTCCAGATGTTGTATAAGTAGCTAAGGAATAAAATCAGTAAAGTAAAGCAGGAGGTAACTATGATAATCCAGGAAACTAGGGATGAAGCTTAGAGTACTGTAGTGAAACAACTGAAGTCCAGGGTCAGAATAAAAGGGAATAGGGAAAGATAGACCTCACAGAGCTTGTGGCTCTGATCTGAAAAGTCAGAGAGGAAGGAAACTAGCTCCATAATTTACTGTTCTTTTGGTCTAAGACCTTTCTTCTGAGCCCTTATTTCTATCATCTATGAAATGAGAAAAGCAATGCTTGCCTGCCCATATGACATGTGACTTGAGTAATGTGTGTAAAGTAGGTGTAAAGGCCAGTTGTGAACTCTCAAACCCTTGACAAGTGTGAGTGTTGATTTGCCATTGCCACTGCAAGTTCAGTGTCTGAGGAGAGCTGTGCATAATGAGCAAATCCAAGTGGAAATGGACAAGGCAATGTAGGTGGGAATTCTGGGAGCAGTTAGTGTGAAAAATTAGCATTTGAGTGTCAGATGCCTGTCTCAGGGAGAGGAAAGGATAGCAGAATGGCAAAGGGCGAAGTAGGCAAGGATTCAGCCATGGAGAACCACAATGGTGAGGTACAGAGTAGGCAGGCTGAAAGGAACTCAGAGCTCAGAACAGGTCTCACAGTGCCATAGGTGGTCAACATCCTGAAATGAGGAAGAAAAAGACTGATGGAGATTCGTCTGTGAATTCTAGACAACAGTCTCCTTAGAAAATAAAGGAAGCAGAAGCCAAGTACCAGTGGCTCATGCCTCTAATCCTAGCTACTCAGAAAGTAGAGATCTGAGAATCATAGTTCAGTGCCAGCCTAGATGAATCTATGAACTCTTATCTCCAATTAATCTACAAGAAAACAGAAGTGGAGATGTGGTGTAAATGGTAGAGTCCAAAGGGCTGGGAGGTAGATCTGGGCAAGCAGGAGAGGCCCTGAGTTTAAGTTCTAGTTAGTACCTGCAAAAGAGAAGGAGGTGGTGGGGAGAGAGGAAGGAAAGAAGGATAACTATTTACATATTGTCTGAATTTAGCTAGAACATCACAAGTAGTAAAAAGACAACAAGGTAGACTGCTCTGGTCAAACAGTTGCCTTGGGAAGAGCAAACTTGGACAATTCTACAGTCTTTCCTTGAAAATTTTAAAATATTTTTTATGATTTTTTTATTGTGAAAATACCGTACAGAGGAGTTACAATTACATGGGCCAGATAATGAGTACATTTCTTATCAAGCATGATTGCTTCCTCCTTTGTTTCCCCTTCCTATCCCCTTCCCCCCCCACCAAAGTTGTAAAAATACTCTACAGAGGGGTTACAGTTGCAAGAGTAAGTTAATGAGTACATTTCCTATTGAGCATTGTTACCCCCTCCTTTGTTTTTCCCTTCCCAACTTCCGAACTCCACCAACTTAGTGTCTGTACATCTCATTGTTACAGTGGGTCAACCTGTATCCTTATATCAGCATTTTGTTATTTCCCTTCCCATCCCCAAATTAGAAAAATGTATATACAAAATGCAGGGCACTGGAATCAAATACAGTGACAAAAGGGCTTATACCATGAGGGAAGAATATACAAAAGAAACAAAATCACATAGTACAATAAAAACAACAGCAACAAAGAAAAAAACCTCTTGTGTCCCTATCTTGGGGTTCATTTCACTTAGCATCATCTTGTATGTTCATAGGTAAATAGCTTTTTGACCTTTTTTGCTTGTCTGGTAAGATTATCCTAGATGTATACTAGTTATTGCAAATAAGGGAAACGATGGGACCTATGTTTCTTTGGGGCTGACTTACTTCACTTAATCTGTTTTTCCTTGAGATTTCATGATTCTTTATTTTGAAATAAAGTCTCTTGTAGATCTGATTTTAGTAGAAGCAGATCTACACCTTATCTATGCCTCTGGTGCTTTAGGTTTTATAAGAATGAGCCGGGATCCAGAGCTCCTGTCCAGAGAAGCAAGCTTTACAGCTCAGTTACTTTTCAGTGACATGATGCTGCCAGCGAGGCAGCCATGCATTGGCTGATTCTCTATCATCTTCTCTATCATCTGTCTCTTCACCTGTGGTACTAGCCAGAATAGGCTCCATCTAGTTCCTGACCCTGGGATGATCATTGACCTCAGTATGGCATTGAATATGGGCTTGGATGTGATTGTAAGTCCCTCCCAGTTCAGGGCTGCTCAGGGTTGCTCAGGGCTCATACATCCAGTGGTCCCTTGAACTTAGGGTAGAGCATACAGCTTCCTAATTCTTCCCATTGAATCTAGCTATTTCTCCAGCAGGACTTTCTGGATTCCAAGAGCAAGTCATATTTTTTAACCTGCCATGGTGACCTAAGGGGTGTTGATCTGGCTGCTCAGTAATGCTACAGTTATGCCTGGAGGTGCTTCCTGGACTGGGAATGAAAAGGGAGCATTCTTAACAGCTTCCCTGGCCAAAAACAAAGACTTTGGAATCATTGTGTCCTGATGTACATGAACCTTTGGGCTGCTGCAGTCACTTCCCAGCCCCAAGAGACTTCTTAATATGTCCCAAGGTCCCAGCCACCCCAACCTGCCTACTTTATCTGTTTCCTGTAACCTGTCGGGTCTCCTTCTGTCCCGCGGAAGAAAGACGGGGGTCGGAGGAAAGGTAAGTGGGCCACTTGCCCGTTCCCCAGCCTCCCTTAGCCCTGGAGACAATCAGACGCATGGGGAGTCAAGTCAAGCAGGAACTCATTTATTACCACACAGCAAGCACTTTTTAAAGCTAAAGACTGCGTGGCATGGGAGGGGAGGAAAAGGAACCAACCAATCACTGTAAAGGTTATACCCTATCATACACCTAAGCTTCCACAAGCTGTTTACGCACTGAACGTAAACAAATCGGGCTCTCCACTCAACACCCTCTCAGTGCCATCTTTGTTGCCTGTGGGCCTTACAGCAACCCAGAAATGCAATTTGCTGGGTTGAATGACATTTGGTTGCTCCCTGGTACAGTGGCCACTCTTCTCCCTACTCACTCCTCGTCTTCCTCATTCCTAGCCTTGCTTGGGCTCTGGGAGGGAGGTATCTTGAGTGAATCCTCAACCAGCCACCACCACCAGTTCTCCAGGAACCATGATTACAGCGGACTTACTGAGAAAAGTCACATGTTTGCTCTGAGACTCCGTTTAGTCCCCTAACTCCGTGAGCTGAGCTTGTCACCATAAGCCTTTAGGACTCCTTTGTACCCATGAGAGACTGTTCTTGGTTTTTCTTTCAGATCTCACCATAGTTTTTCAGGCTTTTCAAGACAAAGGTGCCTCCCTCTAAGTAGAGTAAGAGCCCTTGCAGATGTTTACAGTAGTCACCAGGGGTTCAGGGAAGCAGGAAGATGAAGCAGGACACCCCTCAGCAAAACCCCAGCTGGAGGTTCACAGTAGGAAGACACTTGATAGCAGGTATTTGACCCCAGTGTTAGATGTTTCCCCCAGCACTTGCTCCTCCCTGGGCTACAGAGGGCAGGTAGAAGCCTGTTCCCCAGTCCCTCAATGCTGGAATCATGTTCTAGGATGCTACACTCAAAAGCCACATTTCCTTTGAGGATTCTAAGAGTGGTCACTGTTTTCAAGGCTTAGGCAGGGCACTGCATTCTTTAGCACTCGATGATTTTTGTTTGGTTGGATCCTAGTGTCATGAATGAGTGCTACTGAGCGGAGACAGTTTAGGGACTGGGTTTCCCCAACCTGTTGAGTTGAGAGTAGGAAAGAAGAAAGAGAGGGGCAAAGCAGAAGGAGGCACTGGTGGTGAAGGAGGAGTGTCAGCAGAGAAATTTCTGGGCAAAATACAAGTTGAACTGGACCAAAAATAGGATTTTAATCACTTTTACTAAGCTTCAACACAATTTCTTCATAACCAATTCTGTGATGTTAAAAATCGTATCCAATAGTGGTTATTTGAAAACAGTAGCCCACAATCCTCCTCAGAGCAAAAAAGTTGCCCCAAGTCACATGCTCTCTTTGGTCAAGTTTTAACATGGCCACTTATTTGAGGCCAGGCTAGGACAGTGACTAATAAGACTTGGGGCTACCTGTACCACAGGGTCATCTGACTAGACTTCTGACACTGTCCAGACTTATCTTAACTGGTTTCATTGTGTCAGACCAAGAATTAGGATGTCAACAATTTTGAGAAATTATAGTCACTTAAAAATGACCTAGATGTCCTCTTGTGAGTGTGACAGAAATGCTACTTCTTCTATGCTAGGTAGAAGCAACCATTGATAATAATTTCTTACAAATTAACATTAGTAACAGTTTCTTGAAAATTCTGTATTTCTCTTTTCCTGAATATTGGCTTTTGTTTCATCAGCCTTTTGAACAATTTCTTTTCCTTTCCATTCTTTTTTGTATCTGGTGTGTGTGTGTGTGTGTGTGTGTGTGTGTGTGTGTGTGTGTGTGTGTGTGTGTGTGTGTGTGTGTGTGTGTGTGTGTGTGTGTGTGTGTCGAGATAGAGTCTTTCTATGGATCCCTGACCAACCTTGAACTTACCACCCTTCTCTCTCCATCTCCTGAGTGCTGGGATCATAGATGTGTACCACTGTGTATGGCTATTTTGAACAATTGCATAAGCTTCTAAGTGCTTCCCTTAGATTTCCTCTGCATAAACATACCTGGAATGGTTTCTGATTCAAATGATTTGATTTTCTTTTCTGCCCAGCCTGATGCCTGATTTCCAGGAGATAAATGGATAGATATGGCCATGTTAGCATGGATGTCTTACACTAGTAATGAGGAATGGCAGCAGTCCCTGTATGTCTTGTTGGCTTTATTCCTAGCACACCATTTAGGTACTAGAGACCCTACGTCTTTCTCTTTGCTTTTCTGAAAACTCAAAATGGCCTGATTGTTCCATACTTAATTATTTCTAATCCAGTTTCTAGCATAATGAGGACTCTTGAGATGTCCTGAGATTGTCTCGTAGGGAAATGATTCATTTGTTGAACTTTGTGAACATAATTTTTATTTACATGGGTAATGCTGTTTAGGCCCCTGAGATATAAAAAGAAGATGCAAGCACTTCCCCAGCTCCTCATGGTAGTTTTTTGGGTTTTTTTTTTTGGTAATAATTACTGGGGTTTGAACTCAGGATCTTGTGCCTGCTAGATTACTGCTGTACATTTGAGACATGCTTCTAGCCTTCTTTTTTGCTAGTTACTATGATTATTTTTCCCTTTTGTTGGTACTGAGGTTTGGATTCAAGCCCTTGTATTTGCTCAGCTTGCTTTGCTGGTGTGCTACCACTTGTGCCAGGCCTCCAGTCCTGTTTTTTTGCTGGTTATTTTAGAGAGAGAGTCTTCTGGACATTTCTGCCTGGACTGTCTTCAAACTCAGTCTTTAGAGTAGTTAGAATTATTGTTGTGCATCACCAGCACCCTGTTTTATTGGCTGTTTTCAAGATAGAGACTTACTTCCTGCCCAGATGTGTGCCTGAGTTCTGATCTACCTGCTTTAGGATCATAGACATCAGCTTTCCTACTTGAAGATTGAGTCCTATAGATTTTTCTGTCTGGGCTGGCCTAGAATCAGAATCCTCTCAATTTTAGCCTCCTATGTGGTATGGGATGTCAGACATAAAACCCTATACCCAGCTGTCAGTTGGGAACTGGTCTCCTGAACTTTTATTTTCCCTTTTGCTGGCCTTGAACTGTGATCTTCCCAATCTCAGGCTCCCAAATAGCTAGGATGTGAACCACTGGTTCCCTTCAGATTCCTGAAGACACAAAAATAATCACCAGATAATTTCCTGTGTTGTTCAAAGTGCAGTAATAGAGTACTGTACCGTGGCTGCCAAGAGTAGTAGAAAATGTATATTAGGATACAGGTGAAGCTACTATAACAGAGACACCAAAAATTATAGTGGTTAAACAAGATGGGAGCTTCCGCGTCTCTGCAAACAGCCCTCAGATGGCCCAGGGTGAGTGAGTAGCTCTCTGCAACATGAGGTCATACAGACAGGTTGGTGTTTGCTCCTCCTCAGTGCCTTATATGTTGTTCTGTGTACCTGGGTAAGGTCCATTAAGCATTGTACACATCCTGGTCTATAAGAAAGGGAAAGACAATCATGTCTGTTTTAAAGGTTGTAGTCGGTGTGTTATACAAATAACTTCCAATGTGTGTGGAGGTAAAGTCATAGTCATGAATTGGGCAGTCAAGCCAAGATAGGCTGGAATGGAAAAAGACTTGATGAAAAGATCATTGGTCTCCCTCTGAGAAGGAAGCCCAGAACTAGTTCATCACCATGGTAGATGGGCTTTGCCAGGCCAGACATCCGTTGCTGGTGGGGAGGCTAGTCCATGAGAAAATGATGGTAGAGGCCATGGAGATGGCATCTAGTGCAGAGAATTTGCCCTCATGATGATGCAGGGTCTATGTGAATAGCAGTCTAACTATTCCTGACTTGGGCTTTTTGTATTTTTCAGCTTTAAATAAGAGTTATAGAGCCTGTCTCTGTTTCCCCTCCCCTTTTCTCTGTCTCTGTCTCTGTCTCTCTCTCTCTTGCAAATGATCAAACAGATCCATAGAGCAGAAGGTACTGACTTGGGTTGATACCACTGGTGAGTTCTTGAATAGGGATAGGAACCCGGTTTCCTCTCCTCTGGGCCATTCTCTGCCCTTTGGACATACGGTGGTTTTGTTGATTGGGCAGCTTGATGATGAGGACTTTAAGAGAAGTGAGGGTGCTTACTAAATGCCCTTGCTCCTCACGATTAGCTTCAGGCTTTGGAAGGCTGCATTCACCTTTCCTTGGTTTGGAACATGGCCGATTGTTGAACTTGAAGGCATCCTCAGTGGTTGCTATTTAGCATGTGAGCCATCTTTTTTTCCCCTCACCTTCTCTTCCCCACCAGATAGAGTGGCAATGAAATACCACCTTGGCTGAGTTGGGGAATTTGTCATTTTTACATCTCCACATCCTAGTGTCTTCTGCTCCCAGTGACAAATAAATCCCTGGGCTGATGGCTGGCCCCAGCCATTCATTAAGCAAATAAAGCCCCAGTGTGGGAGTCAGAGGCTCATAAATAATCCCGGGTGTTTTATCCCCCCTCGCCTGCTGCCTCCCGAGCTTTGCATATTTATAATAAAGGAGCAGTATTTCTGACACTGACTATTATGTGTGGGAGCGCGTGGTGGAGAAGGGCAGCTATGGTGGCTCTCTGTTAGAACAGAGAAGACCCGCTAACTGTGCCAGAGTGAGGGCCCTTGGCCACAAACCCAGAATGGTGGTATGATCCTCCACTGGGACCAGATCAAGGGCTCTGTCTTGTCAGAACAGAGCTGGTCTGATTGCTTGGGGAACTCTTTGCTGGTGCCCAGGCATAGTGGGCAGCAGAGAAGGGGAGGTGGGGAGAGTAGCATGTGGGGCCAGAGTATCATTGCTATTCTACAGAAAGGGAGTGAAGGGAAAAGGTAGAGAGCTCTCTATACCTGTCAATCTGTCCAAGTTCAAGAGTGACAAGATTAATCTTCCTGTTCTTAGGTATAGGGGAAGAGGAGCAAAAGTCTTCTCTAGTAACAAGAAGGATGAGAATTACTAAGGACATTTAACATTAAAGTGAGGTTAGAGTTATAAGCATGGATATATTATCCTCCTCACCATGTGTGCTCATTAGCAATGGGCTGAGCAACCCTCTTCAACCTGGTGAGATGTTCTGATGTAGCCTCCTTGCCCCCCCCATGCACATGTGCACACACCTGCACATATACAAATGTTCATGCATGCCACAGAGTACACCTTGTCCCCCATAGCCTGTCATATCCCCTAAATAGCAATTGTTGCCCCACCGCCTTCCAGAGGCAAACACATTATTTGGAGAGGTATATAAGCCACAGAAGTGCACTGCTGCAGATGTGAACTGAATTGAGATTCCTGTTCTATTGTACAGGGTGGAGACATGAAATTGTGATCTGCAGAAACACAAATAATGGCCAACTAATACAATATGCCAGTCCTAGTAGGAATGTGTGGGCCATATTAATCTGACCCCACTGCTCTCCATGTACCTGATTTTTTCCTCTACTTGCCAAGAATGCTGATCTCACACATGACTGCTTTTGCTGGGATCTTTTGCATAGTGCTAATAAGGCACTGCCAGGTGAAGGTTTGGTCCCTGGCTGTGTCCCTTTTGGCTTCCCAGAGTAATCAGAGGCCAAGGACAGGTATTAATGCCTGTTTTTAATACCTAGATGAGAGGACAGGTATCCTGATTTTTCACCATGCATGAATGACTCTGTGTGTGTGAGTGTGTGTGTGTTTGTGTGTGTGTGTGTGTGTGTGTGTATTTATGGGTTATGATGCACCAGTGTATTGTATTTTGAAATGCTTGAGACAGGAGAAAGCACTACAAGTCAAAAGAAAGTTTCGCTCATAAAATGTTGGTCTCTGGTGTGTTTATAGGAGTATGTGCTTGTGTGATTACAAGGCAGAATGTAATTCTTAGCCTGGGTTGTACTCAAAACAGTGCACAACACCAGGGAGATGAAGGCAGAAAGTACGTGGAGCTTGGAGTAGAGAGTCCTGGTTTGAATCCCAGCTATTGCACGTATGTCCCTCAACCCTTATTTATGTGCTTGGTGCAGGCAAAATGCCCTTGTTTGTATGTAGGTGGGATAGAAATGACCTGCTATGATGTCATGGAGAATGTTAGAGCTGAGAGAAACCTTTTTGATTAGCGAGGCTTGGGGTTGAGGTTGGGGATTGAAGGGCAGAGATTAGAAAAGGCTGTCCCCGAGCCCTTGGTACATTAGAGGCAGAGGCAGAATGGGGGGGGGGGATATCAGTCTCCCTTCTGGTAAAGGATATGCACTCGAGTCTCAAGAATGCCCTTACAAGTAGTTGTCTTCACAAGATGTCAGTATGACCCTGTGTCATTCACTCTGGGGCTCATTCATCTCTAAGCCAGGGGCACTCAGGCAGCTACTTCACCTATTTATTTAGGCCATGCTCCACTGTCTGTCTGGGGAGAGGAGACAAGTTACTCTGCATCCAACTGAAAGCAACAGGAGGTATAAGGAAGACAGAAAGTAATTCTCCTTGGAAGCCAGCCAGTGCATCCTCCTGCCAAGATTAGCAAGGATAATACAACAGCTATAATAGAAGGAGGAAAAGACTTGTACAAGACCTAGGAGACCTGGAAAGTAATAAGAGGGAAAGGATGCACAATGGACATTCTGACCTTTGAAAAAGCCAGTGCCTCTGCCTCTTACTGTAAGAAATGTCCTCCTGAAAAGGCCTGTTATTCCACTGGGTCTCTGACCTGCCTGGAATGTTCTGTGCTTCTGAAGACAAGCTTACTGCAATGGTCACTGGAATATGTCGTGTCCGTAAGACAATGGCACTCAGTTTTTGCTCAAACCCTAATCAGCTGTGAAGATAATATTTGTGTGTGCAATAGTTAAGTCAGAAGACTTTGAATAAAGATTTACATTTGAATCAGTAGCAGATTCCCCTGTGTATTGCATTGTGGTCTTGTGAACACCACAGTAAGGTTCCCTTGAAGAGAGACCCCTCTTCAAGACTGTAACCCAGAAACCATGCCTGTATCACCAATCTTCAGACTCATGGCTTGCAATTTCAGTTCTTATCCAAGTTTTTACTCAGCCTATGTGATAGCATGAGCCAAATCCTTAAGATAAACCTCAGTGGCTCTTTCTGTCTGTCTGTCTGTCTGCCTGCCTCTGTCTGTCTGTCTGTCTGTCTGTCTGTCTGTCTGTCTGTCTGTCTGTCTGTCTGTCTGTCTGTCTCTCTCTCTCTCTCTCTCTCTCTCTCACACACACACACACACACACACACACACACACACACACACGAGACCTAGTAGAATTCAGGTAAGAGGTATTTTTGGATTGGGCTCAGATAACAGTGACGTTGCTTGGTATATGTTTCATGAAAGACTCCATAGGGTTTATTAACAGAAGGGCTGTGGAGAATGAGTCAGAGAGGAGTCTACAGATGCACCCATGTTTTAAAGCTCTTATAGGAAATCTTCGGAGGAGCAAGTGAGAGGGTAGCCTTGGACTTACATACCCAATCTCAGTGTATGTTTTAGATCTTAGCACAGAGACATAGGGAGAGCAGTTTCAATGAGAAATCTCTGTAAATCTGGAAGTCACCTCTACGTGATTAGACAAGACGCATGGATATAGAGTGTGGTGGATACAGAGCATGGTGGACAGTGGCGAACTGGATTTCTTCAGAAGGCCACTGAGAAGGGACAACAGTAGGTGGGAAATCAGGTGACAGTAGTTTCCCAGAGGTGGAGGAGGATGTTGGGCAGGGAGAGTTGGAGTTACTGTGTAGATGCTGTTGCTGGACCACATTTGCTGGAGATCTAGAAACTCTGATCAAATTTAACTACACAGAACATGTGAGTGACCCCACTAGTGGCCATTTCAGTGGGTCAGAGTGTCAGAAAGGAAAGGGGAGAAAATGAAAACAATATTCTCTTGTTCTGAAGGGAAATTAAGAACAGGGTAGCTTTTGGAGAGGGTTCTAGTGGTGTAGGGAGGTGTGTTAAAGAGAGGGAAGACAGATGAATGTGTACACTAATGGGGATGACCGGCAGAGAAGGTAACTTTGTGGATGTAAGAGAAAGTGAGCATAATTATAAGAAAGAATTTATTGAGGAGGTAAGATGGGAAGTGCCAAATAATACAATGAATAGTTAAGGCCATCTTTCTGTGACCTTCACCTACCCCACTAACATTAGTTTTCATTTACCTGAACCTTTACTCCAAGTAAAATTGAAGTAGCATTTCTTTATGCATGCTTTATCTTTCCACTTAGATAGCTTTCCTGGGTCAGACCATTTGAGCTAAACTAGAGAACTTTTCTCCCCCATCTCAGTCTGAGGAAAGGTGAGCTAGTCTTTCAGGCTGTCTCAAGTGTATGCTGCATGAGGTGTCCCTGCGTAGGCCTCCTACAAGTGGTCTGTCTTGGTGGTAGTGCCTGGTGGCTGCGCTTAACTCTGAGTGATTAGCTCTTCAATCCGTTTGCCTATGACTGCAGGACCACCAATGGACATGGAATATGAGAAAACATTCAGTAACCCATGAACTTATCTGGAATTTTGACATTAGAAAAGCTAAAGAACCTTTCTTCATTTTACTACATCCATAAGCCTTGTGTTTTAATATTGCACATTGCTTTTACTTAGAAGATGGGAGGGGTACCATGATTACCACTCTGAGAGATCCTGCTTCCTTCATGAGACATTGCTCCCCTCTCTCCCACTAGGCCTGAAGCCTTGGAAGTCTCTCCATGCCTTCTATGTAGAAAGACAGATTTACAGAAGTGTTCCATGTCAGTAGGAGATCCTGTGAGAGATGACATTCTGGGGTCAGGACCTGCTGATTAAAACTGTTCTTATTCTAAAACTTGGAAGAGAGATGGATTACAGGGCTGAGTACTGGTCCAAGATTTGTTGTACTTAGCCTAAAATGAAGCTGACACCCAAGCCATGTACAGAGATGGAGCCCTGCATCTCACCATCCCCCATTGAGGACCTAGGGGTGCTAGGGCCATTATTTGGGAGTATTGCAGTGTCTGTTAGAAAAAAAAAGGAAGGCAGTTTGGTACCAAAGAGAAGCTCTCTTCTTCCCTCTTTTCCTCCCTTTCGTGACACATACTTCCTACCCATTCACATATTCACAGATTCATGCATGGGTCTCTGAAAATATTTCAGTGCAGAATGAATAAATGACTGAGATGCTAAGGGACATTCCACAGCCACAGGAAAGGAAGACTCTTCTGGTAGTCCAGTTATTTCCTGATGCTTCTGTCTCCAAGATCTCTATTGCATAACCAGCTTGTCTTATTGTATTAGTCCAGATAGCCCTGTAAGGTAGATTTATAGCCTTACCTTAGTGATGAGGAATAGTGATCTCTAGAGAAGTGAAGAACCTACCGAAGGATACACATCCTGGCTTAAACCCAAAAGACATTTAATTCCAAATCTCTGGATGTCAATTCTGGGTTTAGTGCTCCTTCTGCTCCAACAGGGTCAGTTAACTTTCTCTTTAAAGGACTAGATAGTTACGAATTGAGGCTTTGCCAGACATGGCATGCAGAATGTTTGCAAGCCTAAGTTCTATTGTTGTTAAGAAAACAGGATGGGGATAGTAGGGAAAAAACAAAGGAGGGAGTCACAATGTTGAATAGGAAATGTACTCATTACCCTACACAGGTAACTGTACCCCCTCTGTACAGTATCTTTACAATAAAAAAATTAGAACAAAAGAAAACAGGATGTACACAAATGGGTGTGGCAATGTTTCTGTAACATTTTATTTATAAAAGCAGCTGGTAGGTAATTGGGGAGGAGACCTCAGACCTTCTTCAAAACTGCCTGCTACCTTGCGTTTTTTTTTTTTTTTTTTCAACCAGTTACACAAGGCCCAGGGATAGCTCTTCCACTCCTTCAAAATGCCTATCTGTACAGTGCCTGCTGGCTTTTCCAGCTCTTATCTATGTCTCTCTTGGATCTTGGATGGGCATTTGTGCTTCAGGCCCATTGTCAGGTGATTAAGAGCCCAGCTCTATATTTCTGACAGCAGTGGTTGGCAGAAGGGCCCGCATGGCTGAGATAAGCCAGCATGTGCTGGGGAAGGGGGCTGGCCACGTGGGACGCGGGTTTCATTCCTGGAGAGGAGTAATAAGCATGTAATTGGCTTTTCAGAAATGTGCAAGCTGCTACAAAGCCTATTTCTCCTGCTCACCCTACTCTCGTCAGAGCAACCCATGCTGGCTCACCAAGAGCTGGGTGGGCTAAGTGGATTTGCATTAGTGACCAGCTTGTTCTAAATGAGCTCTAATAGCTCTGAGACTGGACAAGGCAGAAGGTAGGTATATACCATCAGCAATAGACTGCCCTCCCCGAGAGCCAGAAGGATGGTTTTGGGAAGCATTTGCTAGGCTCACTAAGAAAGATGAGGAAAAGAACACTGGGCAGTTTCCGTGAAGGGGGAGGGGGTTGTCTTGGAGCTATAGATAAATCCATCTTTACATCATCTCACAGGCCACCGTGAACTTGTGGTTTAGGTAGGTACTGCCTATCCCCAACTCTATTCAGTCCCAAAGCATGCTATGATTGATATTAGGTGTAGTGGCTTGAAATTCCAGCACTGAGGAGGCTGAGGCAGGAAGATTGTGAGTTCTACACTAGCCTGGGCCATATAGCAAGACTCCATCTGAAAAAAAATTAATAAGAGAATAAGTGAGTGAGCACAGGTTTCCCACAATGACAGCATGCTGAGTTAGCATGGTGAGTCAGGTGTCAGATACTAGGCTGTGCCTGATTTCCCAACTTCTTTCTCTCTGTTCCCTAGGGCGTCACTGATCCATGTGAAAACTGTAGCCATGTTTTTGATGGAATACTTAACAGAAAACAGTAGCTTCCACTTTAAGGTTTAACTGCCTTTTCATGGCATGATTAAAGCATAAGGTTTTAGAGACAGAATCTGTTTCTGTGTGGTGGATGATGACATGCTTTGTAGCACATATCTATGTGACATGTCTGTGCCCCTGAGTCCCTGGCTACTGATGCTTGTCTTCTCAGCAAAGATGTGCCCATAGGGTAGATGCAGTCACTGGTGTCCTACCCCACTGGCAACAACAGCAAGCCTTTGTAGTTGTAAACAGCTGGTAGATCGTCAAGGCCTTTGACAGTCACTCCTTCGCTTTATTCCTACGGTGACTACATTCCTACGTTCCTGCAGCTGGGATGTCATTATTCCCTTTTCTCAGAGGGACAAGCTGAGGCTCTAAGTGGGTCTTTTGGGGGGGTCACAAAGGGAAAGATGAGGCTAGAAGCTGTTCTCAGGAGGCTCTAGGCTCCAGACTAAAGTGAGCAGCAGCCACTTAACCTCTGTAAGGAGTCCTTGAACTCCCTGGGGGTCTGCACCATGGCAAGACTGGATAGTACAGTTATTCTAGGCCCAGGTCCTGACTAGCCCAGGCTCTACAGGTTACAGAGAGCTTCTCAGTGAAGAGCCATTCAGTGAGAGAATAACTGGCTGGGTGTGGCAGCCTGAAATTCCAGCTCTGAGGAGGCTGAGGCAGAAGGATCTCCTGTGTGAAGCTAGCCTGGGTGCCATCGCAAAGACCTCATCTAGAACAAACAACAACAAACGTCTCATAGCATCAGTGAGGATGGTCGCAGCCTCCAGTCCCCCAGGATGACAATGTGACAGGGCTGGCTAGTCAGGTGTCAGACACTAAGCTCCGCAATTCCAGAAAGAAGCGTTCTTTCTAAGTGAACCTTAATTAAAACCTTCTCAGACTAAACTCTTCAATCACTACCTTCTCACCCCACATGGGGTCTAAATGAGTACCGTTCTGGTTTATGTGGGATAGTCCCAGGAAGCAGTGCTGCTCAGAGGCTGGGCAGCGCTGCCTTCTCTTGGAAGGTTCCTGTCCTCGGGTACCTGTCCCCATTCCTGAGACAGAGGCCACGTGGAGTGGTGATTTAGGACGCCTGCATTTGAAGCCTGACTGACTGCCTTGTACCAGCTTGTGGCCTTGGAGGCATACTTAATCTTTCCTCCCTCAAGGAGTTATTCTGGGGATTATATGAGATGATGTCCAATAAAGCGTTAAGCACAGGACCCGATGTGTGACTCTCCTTTCTGCCACCTTTGTGGGGGGCTGGGCTCACTCAATCATTCTCTTCCTTGCATGGCCACTTAGTGAGCATCTCTTTGTGCCTGCTGGGCTAAGCTAGGCAGGAAGTGGTAGGGATTCAGCATCTGACTACTCAACATTCCTGAGGCCTACGTGCTGAGTAAAATCATCTGGGCTTTCCTCTTGTCCCCATGCCAACAATTGTGCTCATACCAAAGAACCTTATTTATAATTTCCTTACTCTTGTCCATTCAGTCACCTTCACTTTTGCAGGGGACATTTGTTAAATATCTTAAAACAAAACAAGAAAACGATAAAAACCTATCTACCTCTTCTTGGCCCCTTAGCAGGAGTGAATCATGTATGGTAGCTATACCTCTCCAGGGCTTTTGGAGCTATCTTTTCCTTATGCCTGACATCAAATCTGCCATCACTGGCTTCCCAGTGTCTGGCTACTTGCTCCCCAAGGATTTCTTCCTTTTGCACCCTTTTCTTCTCTTGAAGATTGCCTCTCCTGGGGCTGGGAAGTGCTGAGAGGTTGGCTTTGACCTCCGTGAGGAAATGAGTGCTGTGCAGCCCTCAAGGCCAAGATCCTGTGGCGAGAGTAATTTTACCCTTGTCGCTATAACTACAGATGCCCTTATTACTCACACGGATGTCTCACCCTTGTTTAACAACATATTAAACCATTAGTCTCCATGCCAGTGGGTTCATCTAGTTCATAGTGGCAAAAGCTGATCATTAAATCCCTTTTCCCTGCTTAATCGCTTTTAAATTGGTTGCCTTTTAATTCTATCAAGTGCCCTCTTTCTCAGCTGTTCACAGTGCCCTGTGCAGTTCAGGTCCACCCAAGATGATGGACAGTAGGCTTCCCCGGTCTTACTGAGAAGTACTTACAGACTGTAAGATTCAGGGCAGAGGCTAGCCAGGATTCTCTCACTTGCAGAGTATAGAAGGGGACTGATTTTTGTTCCCCTTCCCCTTACTTCATCCTCTATCTGGAGCAGAGGTGTCTAATCCTAAACACTTCACCACTTGGAGAATCTGGGTCCTCTGTAGGTAAAAATAAAAATCTTAAGTTTTCAGTAGGAAATTTAAATTATTTATAAAAATGGGGCAGTACAGTATATGCATTATTTACAGTGACTTCAAATGGTTGTAGTAGAGTTTGGAAAATTCATATCGCTAGCATTTGTTAGCAATGCCTGTAGTACACAAAGGGACAGAAGATGGCACATGAATGCTGGGTATCTGTCGGGGGAGGTGATCTAGCCTGCCATGGGCCAGGGACAGTTTGTGTCTTATGAAGACCATAGGATGGAGGGAGATTAGAGTCGTAGGAACCTTTGTAAAATTATAGGGGCAAAATTGATTCATGAAATCTAAATGGCATTAACAGATTGAGCATGGGACCAGCCAGCCTATGGCTCAAATGAGAAGGCTGCTGCAGCTGGCTTAAGGCCTTGGCTCACCCATAAAATGCTCCTCACATTATTTGTCTTATAAGGTTGCGCTTAGGATTCAGTGAATTATAAGGGTACTGCACATAGCAATGAGCTTAACATATAGTAGTCATGATAGTTAATACCTAGTGAGCAGTTATTTTAAGTGGCCCTTTGAGTCCCAAGTCAGATTGCATAGCATCTGGAGAAAACCTAACATGAGTTCTCCCAGGAGTAGGGTAATGAGGTGAACAAGACAGGGCAGATGCTATGTTAGGATGTGGATTTGATTGCAGATAAGCTTTAGCCTGCTCCCAAGGGCATTCCTAGAGCAAGAATTGCCTAGGTATGGGACCTGTTCACTCCCAGAAGTGGGATGAAACTTTCCAGGAGAAACAGATCTTGGTCAGTAGAGGGCAGGTCTCTTTAGAAGGGGGCAACTGTGGACAGATAGCTGTGAACACTTCCAGCAGTTTGGGCATGATTACACAGGTTCCATGGAAGGGATCTGTGTTCAGTCACAGCAATGTCCACTGCAGTTTACTCCATTCTGAGCAATCCATTTTCCAACCAGCTGAAGCTTCTCTTGGATTCTGGTTAGTCACAGTTTCTAGAAGAGCTGACTATACTAGGGAATATGGCCTATAAGGGCGTGGGGGTGGATAATTGCTATAATCCAGTCTGTCTGGCATCTTTGCAAGAAGACGAATTGAGAGATATGCCAGGGATGAGTGCATACTAAGATGAGCCCAAGTAAAGACACAGGGAGAAGAGATACATCTGTAAGCCAAGGAGAGTGGCCTCAGGTAAAACCACTCGTGCTCACATTCTGATCTTCTAGCCTACAGAACTGTGAGAAAATAAATTTCTGCGGTCTAAGCCCTCAGGTCTGGTGGGATTTTGTGATGAGGCTGATATAGGAGGGCGATAGAACATTCTTGGTCTTGCTCTGAAGTTGTTGGAAGGTAGAAGTGGATTCTCACCATCGCAACTTAGATTTTTCTTCCTTGCTCTATGCCATGATCTGGTCTAGTCATATTGCCGGGTGGAGGGATTCCTGAGGCCTTGTTTGCCACTTTAGACTCCTTTGTTGCATTTACTTATTACATCTCTTTCATTTCTTCCAATCTGTGATTCCCTTCTTCATCTTTTCCTTGTCTTTCATGACCTTAAACTCTGTTATTTTGTAGATTCTCTCTCTATTTGCTTCATCTGCAGTATCCTCTTGATCACAATACAATTGTGTTTTTGGTAAAAATACTGGATTGGAAATTGAGCCCTTCTCAGTACATCATTTTATGGATATATGATATCAAAATGTCTTATAGGTGATGTTAACCTTGACCGCTGGTCTGAGGCAGTGTCTGTCAAGTGTCTTCAACTGTAAAATTACTAATTTTCCACTTTGCAATTAATAAATATCTTGGGGGATGTACTTGGAGACTCTGTGAGTATCCTGCATCTTGGTAGGCATTAGCCTGCTAATTTGGGGATGATGGATGTAGCCTTTCCTGGACCCTTTTTGTAAGGTGTAGTTGCCTTTTCTCTGCAGCTACCTTTCTGGGTGTAGATTTCACAGTACCCTGTTCAGGGGGGAGGCGGCTAACTCTCAGCTCTCACTGGCAATGAATGGTTGAATTCTGTCATGGCCACTGAGTGTTAGTCCTTGCCTGCTTCATTTTGCTATTCCCTCACCGGCTGATTTGCAGGTCAGTCTCTTGTCACTTCCCATGTTTCCTCCTTTTCTCTGTTTTCCTCGTTGATTTAATTATGGCAGCAAACATTCATGCAGGGGACAGCCTCCTGAGTAGGATTACAAGCACATGGCCACTAGTGCCCAGCTTTTGACTTTGTGTCTCTGTGTGTTACTGTTTTTTATGCATAATTTATAAGGTGATTTTTAATCAACATGTCAATTTATGCATACCATGCATCTTGATTAATGTCATCTCTTTCATCATTGTCCCCCATATCTCCTGATCCCTTCAATTTACTGGGTTTCATTTTTACGTATATACATTGAATATAATGACTGCATTCACCCACCTTTGATAGTGGGTTTTAACTCAGGACCTTGCACTTACAGGGCAGGCATTCTACCATCTGGGTCATGCCCCTGCTCCATTCCTGGCTTTTGTTTTGAATGATATCTTAATTGACTATGTGATATCATCTAGCAGATTCTTCTGAGTGGTCTCATAGATGCTGCTAGAGTTTGGATTTTGAATGTTACTCAAAGGCTTAATCCCAGTCCAAGGCACTATTGAGAGGTGGTGAAAAACTTCAAGAGGCAAGACTTGGTGGAAGGAAGTTGGGTCATTGGGAATATGTCCCATGGCATGGGTAGGACCCCAGCTCCCTGTTTCTCTTCTTTTTTCTTGCTAGTCACCATGAGGTGAGCAGCTTTCCTCTACCATATGCTTCTTGCCAAAATTCTGCCTTCTAACTGGCTCAGTAACAATGGAGCCAGCTAACCATGTACTGGAATGTCTGAAACTATGGGCCCAAATAAATTTTTCCTCCTTATAAGTTGAGTCTCTCAGATTTTTGTTACAGTGATGGAAAGCTGACTGACACAGGGGCTGTAATTCCCTGAGCCCTCAGATGGTGAGTGCCTCTCGCCTTCCTAACTTAAGTATCATCTCTGCAGGTTCAAATGCACGGGAGCCACATCTAGAACGTGCCCTTGTGGATTTGTTCATTGTCCCCGGTGTCTCATGGTCTGATTCTGTGGGAAAGTTTGAGGTCAGCCAAACTTTCCCTCTTTTGCAGGTGATTTGTTAGTTCTGCCTAGATGCATAATGATTTCTTTCTTGAATTTCAAGGTTCAGTACCCCAAACTAGGAAATGTCTTTATGTCAGTTGCTTCATATCAATTTTTCATGGGATGTGGCTTGTTCTATTAATGCACATGGTCAATTCTTTACAAGCTTTAAAAACACATAAAATAAATACCATTTTGTCTGTTACATTCATTCCTCTGCTTGAATTCATCATCTCTCCAATGTTAGAACGTGTTTACTATTTCGCTGTATATTTTCCTCTTATGGTTGCTTTTTAATCACCTAAGGCATTCTTCTCTTCAGTGACTTATCCAAGGTCCCATTGCTTGTGGGCAGCAGAGCAGGACTGGGACTTTTAGTTGGTACCAGTAGTTAGATGTCCTGCTGTGCCTGCACTGTGTCTTGCAGTTTCTACACCTATTTATTGGCTCTCTAAAACTGTGTTGTGGCTCTCTGTTTTTAAATTCTTTTTTCCATTGCTTTGTTTTATCATCTAATCACTTTGTACTTATTTTATTAAATTCATGTTTTTAAATTGTTATACAACATGAAACATGTTTGGGTAATTTTCTTTACTTCCAAACTAGGACTTTCGTTCTCTGTGGGGTGCCTATTTAATTTATTCACACTGTACTTATTCCATTCTCTGTTTGCTTATTAGCTCTTGGGACCTTATTCCTCATGATATCATCATCATCATCATCATCATCATCATCATCATCATACAATTTGTTGTCTCCTTGCCTCACTTAATTATCCTGATTTGAGATTCTTGAATCCCTTCCCACCAAGTCTAAGCCTGTTTATTTTCTCTGTGAAGGACAGTGGAGAACTGGCAATTCTGTATCTGTCCACTTTTCTTGACTAAGGTGGGGAGAAGAGGAGAGCTGGTCTGAGAGCATGAACAGTCTCCATTAGGCTGTTCAGCCTCTCTACTGGGGACTTGTGATCCAGAGAGAAGACCACCAAGGCATATGAGTTTGGAGGAAGAGACCCATTCAATATCAATGCCTTATGTGTCACAACCTAAGAAGCGAACTACAGAGTCTAGAGTTGCTTGGCTCACTTTGCCATGTTGAATTAATGATGGTAACAGTTTCATGTAAAGATACCAGTAGATGGGGCAGCAGGATTAAACCAGATGAGATCCAAGGTCTGGGAAAGGACTTTCAAGCCATGGTGAAAAACTTGGTGCCCTTTCTTCCAGAGATGTGATCCTGATGTAGTTAAAACAAGTCATTTTAGCAGCAAAAATATGATAAGAAAAATGAATATAAATCTAAAGATTATAAATTCCCCAAATCTAGATGTTGTCGAGTTCTGCAGAGAGGACAAAGCAGTACTTTACATTGGGGCCTGGAGCACCAAGGAGTGAAGAACTTCTAGACAAATTGACATCCTTACTCTTCTTAATCCTTGGCCCACCTCAAACACATTCATCTTTTGTACAACAGCCCCTCCCAGAAGTGTGCTCTAGGGTTCAGATGTCAGCCAGGGTTGGAGTGGCAGGTCTAGGGGATGACTCTCGAAGTTGCTGGGTTTTTTTTTCAAGCACAGAGAAGAGACCAATTCACAGCAGGCCTTGTTAATGTGCTCAGCCTGGTGTGGGCAGAAGCTGGCAGTGCTGGAGAACCAGCTTTGGCTCCTTAAGGGACAGCCTGGAGGGGAGCAGAGAGACCATTATTGATTTCTTTGCTATAAGATGTATATTCCCATGTAAGTTTATCTTTTCAGAGAGACAGGCTGTCCCCTGTCCTGGACTTGACAGTCAGTCTCCTGTGGCTCCTGTGGCTTCAGGGTGGCACTTGTCACACATAGGGTGATACTATAAGTAGAATTTTGTAGCTGTGACTTGAGGTACATTCCTCTGAGAAGGACTATGGCTTTCATTGTATTGAGAGGGGGATAGATAACCTCAAAACAGTTAAAAATTCCTGATAAGTGGCAAAACTGACTGGAGACCTAGCAGGCAGATTCATCCATGGATGTGAGGTAGTGAGAGTCCAGTCTAAAAGAGAGGTCCTGGTTCCTTCTGGGACTCCTCCCTGCCTTGCCAGTGAGGCTACCCTCCTGTCCTGTGGATGCACAGTGTGCTCTTTGCTTTGCTAACAAGTTAAGTTGCAGCTTGGAGTATGCTTGGAGCAGTGCTCAAAGTGTTTGATTTACCAATCCAAACCATTAGATTCATAAACTTGTCACAGTGTCGTAGCATAGGCAGATACCAGTCTCTTGGATGGGAGAGAAGGGTAGTCACTTGTCCAGAGTCAGAGATAGTTACTGGATAGAGATACAGACTAGTTTTCTTGAACATCCACTTTGTTGTCTGTCTGTCACTCTCTCCTTGTGTGTTCTTCTGTATCAGTATAGTCCAACTCTGAGGCCCTGAGGCCTGGTCTAACCATCTTTTCCTCCTTGATCCATTTTCTTTCTTTCTTTCTTTCTTTCTTTCTTTCTTTCTTTCTTTCTTTCTTTCTTTCTTTCTTTCTTTCTTTCTTTCCCTCTTTCTTTCTTTCTTTCTTTCTTTCCCTCTTTCTTTCTTTCTTTCTTTCCCTCTTTCTTTCTCTCTTTCTTTCTTTCTCTCTTTCTTTCTCTCTCCCTTCCTCCCTCACTCCCTTCCTCCCTCTCTCCTTCCTTTCCTCCCTTTCTCCCTCCCTCCCTCCCTCCCTCCCTCCCTCCCTCCCTCCCTCCCTCTCTCTCTTTCTTTCTTTCTTTTTTTCTTTCTTTCTTTCTTTCTTTCTTTCTTTCTTTCTTTCTTTCTTTCTTTCTTTCTTTCTTTCTTTCTTCTTTCTTTCTCTCTCTCTGTCTCCCTTCCTTCCTTCCTTCCTTCCTTCCTTCCTTCCTTCCTTTCCTGGTCCTGGGGCTTGAACTCAGGGCCTGGGTACTGTCCCTGAACTTTTGTTCTCATGGCTAGCACTCTACCACTTTGCCCACAGCTTCATTTCTAGCTTTTTGCTGGTTAATTGGCGATAGGAGTCTCACAGACTTTCCTACCCATGCTGGCTTTGAACCACAATCTTCAGATCTCCTGAGTATCTAGGATTATAGGCATGAACCACTGGCACTTGGCTTGAGCTTCTTTTGATGGAGCCCAGACCTTTCTGGTCTTTCTTTCTTGGACACAGGATCATTGCAAGTTCTTTGTATGTAGATGGACATGTTCCTCATCTTGCTGTTTTCTTGCTGGCCACCCTTGGGTAGTTATTTATTCTTTCCAAACCTCTTTGCTATGTGTGACCAGGGGTTAATAATTATATTCAAATATTGGAGCTTTTAGGAGGAGAAAATGGGCATTATCTTCACCAGATATTTGAGGAAGTACAATGAATGAATGATGAACAAGATTCAGGTGTCTCTGCTTTTAAGGCCATAGCCTAGTTAGGGAGGGAGGCAAAAAACAAAGAACTTAAAAAGCATTCCCAGTGTAGGCCTTGACTGCCCGGTCCCATGAAGGACATCAGCAAGATTCTAGAAGAGAATAGAAGCGGCATGATTCAGCCTTGAGGATTCATGAAAAGTCTTCTGAAAGGTAAAGCACTTTCTTTCAGATTTGATAGATGAACAGGAATTAGTCATACAAAGAATATTCCAGGCAGAGTGCCCAATTGACTTAGAGACCTGAGATGGGAGAGCTGATCTTGCTTTTACAAATAGTAGAAAGGCTAATGCATGATGTTCTAGAGAGCATCATGAATTAAGAAGGAGGGTGAGGGATGAGACTGGAGAGTTTGAAGGTCTAGATCATGTAGGGCCTGGGCGGGGGGGGGGGGGGGGGATGGCAGGGAGAAGAGCAGAATGTCATTCTGAGTACATAGAGAGTCAGAACTGGAGAGATGAAATCAGATGTCATTTTTGAGAAGGTGACATTGGAAAATGGGTTGGAGAAACATAGAATGGAAGTATTGAGTCAAGTTGTGCTAATTATAACATTCTAGAAAAGTCAAGGTGTTTGGGTATGGGTGCAGAGTTAGGAGAAGGTAGAGTAGACAGATGGCTGGAGCTATGTTTAGGAGGTAGAATTGACAAGAGTGTGATGATGGGTTATTATGCATTCAAGTGATCGGTAAAGTGAAAAGTGAGGGAGAAGGAGATGTCCAGGGTGACTCTCAGATCCCTGTCATGGGCTGCTGTGTGGCTGGAGGTGCCATCTCCTCAACTGGGAAAGCTTGGGGGATGCTAGTAGTGACAGGCAGGCAAGGACTCCATCTTACCCTTTCTAGGTAAGGTACTTGTGAAACTCCTGTTAAGTAGACATTGTTTAATATAGACTCAGAGATCAAGAAAAAAAGTCAATCGTGGGAAATGGCTTGGGATCTTCTCCCTGTAGAAGCACAGCTATGGAAGGTGTCCCTTCTGGTGGGATATATGAGAAGCAAAGGAGTGGGGCAAGAGGCAGAATAGGAGGAGGACTGCAGATGAGAGGAAGCTGGGGAGCTAGGAATAGGAACATTTGAAGGAGGCATTAACAGGGGGGATAAATGTTGCTCAGAGTCAAGAAAGACAAATGCATTAACTTGTGGGTATGTAACAGGTGCCCAATAAATGTTAGATTGTTTTCCTTGCCACTCCCCTTCTTCATTTGTTCTCTTAGTTCTGCACATTCTTGGCCTTTCCCCTCTGGTTACAATAAGAACTCAAGTAAGGAATGCAAGGATGCATGCATACATGCACAGAGTGAACGAATGAGTGAATTCCAGTGCAGCTATTACCGGTGAGCCTATAAGTTGGGGGTACTTGCAGCCCAGAACATTGGTTTTATCCTAAGCTAGGTCACATGCAAGCTTCCTAGAAACTGATGGGTCTTGTCTAGCAGAGGGTCCTTGGGGAGCCACTTCTCATGCTAGTCAGGCATCCTGGCCTGAGCAATGCTGAATGGTCTTTCTGGCTACCCTGTAGGAGACGCCTCTCCTCAGCAGGTCTTGGGAATCCCTGTCGCCTTCCCTCCCCAACCCGTGTTGAGTACACTGTAATCACACAATTATGATGCCATTAAAATGTCACATTTGAAGAAATCCATATAAACAGAGCATTAACAACTGCCTGAAAATTGTAGTCTTTACCACTAATGACCTACTTTCTCTACATACCATGCCCTCCTGCCACCTCCACTCTGCTGCCTCTTTCCCCAGCTTTGATTTCCAAGGCAGACAAGCTGCAGTCTGCTTTTCTGCCTGGAGAGCCTTAATGGTTAGTGTACTGCGAGAGGTTCTGGGATGAAGCCAGAGATAGCCAGGACAGAGGGAGCCGAGTATTGAGTGGCTGAGGGCAGGAGACCAGATGATGCCACACCCAAGCAGACTGAAGATACTGAAATGTTCTTGGAGAGGAGTTGGTCCTGGGGAAATTGAAAAAAGTTGATGGATTGAAAACATCTGAGGACCAAATTCATTTGAGGATCTAGACTTCCTTACCTTGGGAAGAAGAGATGGGACCTGACCCATGGTGACCACACTTCCTACATAACAAAGTGTCAGAATGGTAATGCCCTGCTCACAGAGAGAGACCAGAGAGTGTTGCCACACTTCTGCTGTGAGTTCTAGGCAAGGATGGAGGTGGGCAGAAAGGTGAGAGGATGATAAGGATTTCGGGACTGTCAAACTCATATTTCAGAATATTGCTCTGGAAATGCTGTTCAGAGGCTGCAGCTTCTTTGTCTTCAGAATCTAATTTTAATGCGCTAAGGAAACAGATTACTTAAAGGAATCTTGTAGTAGGTACGTTTTATAAAGTAAGACATAAACTAGAACAGCTCAGGCGAAGTGATTAATTGCTTGCCAATGTATCTCAGTAGCAAATCTAGACCACAAACAATACTGGGTTGGATTAAAGTAAGGGTGTGCCTCATTCTGAAAAGGGAAGAGACATCTATTGTGGAGGAAAAGAAATTGAATCAGAATGTGGGGATATTTCAAATGTTCTTCTAGCAATAACATCCCTGTGGTATCAGGAGGGACCTGCAGAAGGGATCATGCCACAGGGGCTCTGGACAAAGAGTAGTGGAGATGAACATGTGGTATGAAGAGCAATCATTATTGGTGCTTGCCAAGGTGAGGGTAATGTCCCCGTGTATGGTGTCAATGTAAGCAAGAAGATGATAAATCTCCTTTTGACAGTTCATAGGAGATGTCATAGAAGAGATTCCCACTGTGTTGTGGGACAGTATTGGGGACAGGCTCCTAAGGAATGCCTCCTTAATTTTTAGCCTACGGTCATTATCATTTGCCATGCCATCTGCAACACTTACATTTGCCCTTGGCAGAGGCTGGCACTCCATCCCCCTCCATTGGCAAGCATGCATCTGAAAAGTGTGGGTCTGCTTTTGATATAAAAAGAGCCCCTTCCATGAAAAGCCAGCCGGCAGCCCTCCCGGAGTCCCATAAGATAAAGTCATTTCGGAGTCATTCGCTCCTACCCCACACCTACGAATTCAGTGGCTGGCCTAGTTTTGAGGGAGCCAGAGGGCATGTGGATGTCACCTTATTTATGGAGCAGATAGAAAATGTGCTCAGCTTGGCCCTTGCTGCACACAGTATCTGAGGAGATCTGTCTTCCACCTCCAAGGTACAGGAGAGAAAAGGAAACATATTCTGTTCTGCTGAGAGCTGGAGGATTTTTGCTAGTATCACTTTTGGGAAATGAGTGACAAGGGGACATTTAACTCTGAAACTCTCTTTCTAGCTGAATTCAGGTTGGGCACTCGAATAGTTTGAGCCTGTGCTATGGAGAGGTGTTTGACTGAAGATAGAACCCAGCTGCTGGCCAGTACCTCTATTCTCCACTTTTCTTGGCCTGTCCTGAGATAGACAAGGAGGAAACTTCTCCATGGCCCTGTCAGGTCCTGACCAATGGTGTACACAGAATCTGTTGGTATGTGTTTAATCCCAGCATCTCATCTCCACTTACTTTCTGGGCGGCCTTGGCTAGCTCATATTAACTTAACAAAACAACACTTGTTTCCGCTTCAGGAAAGTGAGGTAATAGTCCCTATCTAAGGCTTGCTTGTGGTATTGAAGGCGTGGCACTTCTGGATAGAAACTGGTAGATGGTAAATGCTACACAAGGAGTATCTGCTATAACAGTCAGCATCATCGTGGGCCATTGTGCCCAGTGTGAGAATTTGTCACTTTTTTCAAGCCATTCATTATGCCTGGTTTCCCACAACTTCCAATCTTGATTTATCCCCCAAAGAAATCTTCTTTGCCTGGGAAGAAGCTAGAGGGATCTTGAGGAAATTGCAAGCCTCACCTAACCATGTTGTTTGTATATTCTAAGGTGAGCCTGGCCACTTCAGCGCAAAGCACTCTTTGGGGCTGACAAGTCTAGAGGATGAGAAGGAACCAGAATGTGAACAGACAGCCTCCAGTCCAGGCTCTTTAGCTGTCTGGAAGCCCCGGGTCTGTGGCAGCTCCAAAATTCTATGATCCTGCCCCATCTCAATTGGCCAACATAGCTCCACCTCCACATACATAAAAAGAAAGCATAGAGCTTTATGTCTAGCTTTCTCAGCTGATAATAACCTTATGCATTGTGTTCTTTAAAATAGTTTCTTGTCTTATCATGTGCCTGGTACTCTCCTCAAAGACATAGATGAGATGAAGATGTGGGTAGAGTAGATCTTCCAAGGCCCAGGAGACGTTAGCATTGATAATAACTGATCCCTACAGCTGCTGGACAGTGAAGTAAGCCATCCTGTTGTCTGCGGATGCTGTCAGAGACCCCCTATCTGCCACCAGGAAGGAAGAAGCAGCTGAACATAAATTGGCTGAATGCAAATTGCATTTTCTCTCCATTAGCAGTCAGCCTCCAGAAGAAATAATAGTAACCACAGCCATGTCGACAATAATAATACGTTACATATGCATTATGCCTTACCAAGCAATTTTTCATATCTTATCGCACTTCTGAGATGAGATTTGGGCCAGTAAACCCAGCTGGGGGAAAGGATTAGTTTTACCCTTAGGATGGAGTGAGAAATTGGCTGTAAAAGGTTGAAAAAGGAGATGTTTTCAGGATAACTTTGGCCCAAAATGTAGAATACTAAGCCCAGCCATGCTCAGGGCTTTCTAGACAGACAAGATCATCCCTTGAAAGAAAAAAAGCATTCACAAAGCATGATTCTTACTCTGATCCACTTTTTTTTTATTGGTTTGACTCTGTTTTTTGGCTTTATTTTACAAGCTGTTTTCCTTTTATACCATTGCTGTCACAATCTGGTGGCCTGCAGGCCAAATTTAGCCCATGTCATGTTTTACTTTGCCCAAAGGGAGGATTAAGGCAATGTAACTAGGCAGGTATTGTGCCACACCTATGACATCTGTACCCTCTCACATTTCCATTCTCAGTGACCCCAGGCCTGTTCATTTTTGACCTCTACCAGATACCTTAGTTCAGTAGGGCCCCTTGAAAATTGCTTGGCTCCATAGCTATTTCTTGCAGTTAAAGAGCTTTCTAATATTGCTTTAAGATATTTCCTAGTCCTGTGTAGCAAGCTTAGGAGGAGAGAGAGAAGTCTGATTTTTGAAGAGAGAGCCTTTTTCTGACTGAAAAATCCAAATCTTGTTCCTCGCATGGCCTTCTAGAAGTAGTTCTCAGTGGAGTAAGCCTCTGATCATGAAGTCCCACCTCTGTCCTGCCATTATGGAAAGATCTGTTCTCCCCAACTGTTCCTGGGAAGTGTCTGCAACATTATGCTTGCAGACCTGCCCTCAATCTAATGAGGTGGCTCTGTACCCAGCCCAGGTGGATTATGTATCCCAGAGACAGTGTATTTCAGTGTCTAACACTATCTAGCTAACCACTTCTGATTCTTCCACTATATCCAGTCCCTCCTTGGTTTCTTTTGGATGCTGGTTCCTGCACTTGGTCCACGGTCTCCTACAACAGTCTTCTAGATATGAACAGATCTACCCTCTTGTGCCACTGTGACACCTACAAACCCCTTTTCTCCTGAGCTCCATGTGGATACCTGGCTCCCCTGTGCCCTTGACCTCTTGCCATCTGGTTACCAGAGCTGAAAGACACAGAGGCGTCTCAAATCCTAGTGATCAGCTTACTGCTCCAGACTCTGAACACAAAGAGAAGGGATGCACAAAAAAGAAATAAATGGTGTGGGTAGAACCAACTCCCTTAGTCTTATATTCACCAACAATTGGGTATATTTTTCAGGCAAGTGACCCATCATTGGAGACACTTATCTACATAAGGGAGTTTGGGGTTCAGTCTCTCTGGGTGAGATTATAGGTGTTTGGGAGCAGGAAGCAAGACCCATCAATATCAGCCTTCATTCATCCCAGTATGTGCCAAGAGCCAGTCTTCCTCCCTTCATCACGCTGATTTCCACTTCTCTGGTACCCCCTCTCATGCTAATTAGTAAGCAAATTAATCTCCATATAAGGTCCCCATGATGTAAGGTTTTTTTTGTTGTTATTGGTTTTTTAATTCCAGAAACAAAAACTGGGCTTCTGTCCATTCAGCTAATCATATTATATTTCGCAGTTGGAGTTTTCAGGCAATTATAATAATTACTGGAAGTTTTCTTCTTCCCAAACCTGGAAGCTTCCCCCAAAGTTGCATTTGCCTGTGGTGTGCAGTTTATATGCGGGCGGTGAGTGCATCTATGGGACGGTCATGGGGAGGTGAGGCTAGGCGGTGCCTAAATGAGACCGAAGTCAAATGGACAAAGAGAGGGATCTAGGCTGAGTGTCTCCTCTCAGGAGCTAGAGACACCACACCGGAGCACATCTGTTCTCTAGTACCTGACAGTTAAGTCAGGAGGGAGAGGAGGAAAATGGGAAAAGGAAAGGAGGGGGTAGAAGAGAAGAGTAAACTCATCCCTGTTGAATTATATGCTTTCTCATTTTGTCTGAGAAATAGCCCTTTCCTCCTCTATTATATGTCCATTCTATCTATCAAACTCCTTAAGGAGTGACGCTCCTATAATTAATACTAACCATTAAACGACAACATTGAAGGAGCAATTGCCTAATTCTGAGGAAAATTTAAATTTATGACCAGCACCCGTGATAAAATGAATACTAAAGAGAAGGAGAGAAAACCCTGCGGAAGATAAATAGAAAGCCAAGTGGGATATTGACTTGATCCTTCTCCAGTGCAGGGTAATTTGGCTTCTAAAGTGAGTTAGATCATAATAAATTAAATTTAGATTTCTGCACATCAGTTAAATAACTCCCAAGACAGAATTCCAGTGAGAAGAAGAGGTGATAATACATGGAGGAAATATTAAAATGAAGATCTGATCTAATAATCCATAATTGATGTGCTGTCCCTTGGTGTGGGAAAAGGATTTTCTAGCTCTTTCTTTTGTCAGGAGCCCAGATGATTGAGGGCTGGCCTGCCCCTCCTTTATTGGAAATGGTCTTACTCACTGAGGGGAGTCTGCTAGCAATAGTCATTTCTTTTCCAAACCAATCCCCGCACTAACACCTCCACTTGTATGCTAGGGCCATGATTAGGAGAGGATAATGTTGTACTTCTCTTTGTTGGCTACCCTTACATAAATAAGGTCATTCCTTCTGGTTGGATAAGACAGAAATATAGGGAGGCACAGAAGTTTTTATTTTTGTTTTTCTTTCTTTCTTTCTTTCTTTCTTTCTTTCTTTCTTTCTTTCTTTCTTTCTTTCTTTCTTTCTTTCTTTTCTTTCTTTCTTTCTTTTCTTTCTTTCTTTCTTTTTTTTTTTTTGCCAGTACTGGGGATCGAACTCAGAGCCTTGGCACTTATTCCTTAGCTTTTTCACTCAAGGCTGGTGCTCTACCATTCTAGCCATATCTCTGCTTCTGGCCTTTGGTTAATTGGAGATAAGAGTGTTTTGGATTTATCTTCCCTGACTGGCTTTTGAACTGTAATCCTCAGATCTCAGCCTCCAGAGTAGCTAGTATTACAGGCATGAACCACCAGTGCCTAGTTTAATTTTGTGACTAACTGGCAGGAGAAGGAAAGAACCTGGGCTGGAATGGAATATCTGGTAATTAAGAACACAGAATTTGAAGTCAAATATCCTGAGTGAGAGTCTCAACTGTGAACTTATTATGACCTTGAGGCTCCTTTGCTTCCCCAGCCTCAATTTTCTCATCTGAGAAATGAGAGCAATATAACTGTATGCTTCATAAGGCTCATGACAATGACATCGGTCGTGACATTGACAGTGGTCAGTCTGAAGCATTTTCAAGTGGAAATGCTTTGCAGGTTCTAAGCCTTTCACTTTGACCTGAGTTGTATTGAGTTTCAGTCAGTACTTTTCATTTCTACAAGTTCTGTTTGGTTCTTTATCACAGCCACCTGGTCTTTTTTTCTTGTTAATATTTGCTCCTTACTTTAAACATTTATCTACAATTAAAACTCTTATATCTGAAGTCCTTGGAGAATTTTAATCTATTTATAGTTGCTACTGATTTTTGCCCAGAATGACTTATTTCCTTGTGTATCTGGCAAGTTTTTGCTATGATCATATCTTTGGAGGAACTTTAGTGAGAATCTCAGGGTGTCAATTGGAGATGCTTCTGTCCAAATATACTTGGGGTAGATATATACCCATCTGGATCACTTTGTCCTCTTCTTGGCTTAATTGAATCAGATTTGAGTACAGTTTCCAGTTAATCTTTTTTTGCATTTTATTTATCTATTTTTATTTTTTTAATTGTCAAGATGATGTACAGAGGGGTTTCAGTTACATAAGAAAGGTAATGATACATTTCTTGTCAACTTGTTGCCCCTTCCCTCAATTTTCTCCCACTTCCCCCGCCAAATCCCCCCAAGTTGTACAGATCATTTCCAACATATTGTCTTGTGTAACTCGCTGTTGCATTGGTTCCCCCCTTGTCCTTTGTCTCACCATTCTATTGTTCCCCTTCTCTTCCCTAATTCAAATAAATGTATATACAATACCAGGCTACCAAAATCAAATACAGTAACAACAGGGGATATACGATAGGGGGGAGAACATACAAAAGAAACAAAAAATCATATAGTACATTAAAAACAACAACAAAGAAAAACCTCTTGTGTCCATGTCTTGGAGTTCATTTCACTTAACATCATCTTATATTGTCATATGTACATAGCTATTGAGCTACATATGTACATAGCTATTGAGCTATTCTGCTCATCTGCTAAGATTATCCTAAACATATACTAATTATTGCAAATAAGGGAAACCATGGGACCTGTTTCTTTGGGTTGGCTTACTTTACTTAATATGATTTTTTCCAAGTCTTTCCAATTCCATACAAATCGGGTGGTGTCATTCTTCCTGATGGAAGCATAACATTCTATTGTATATATATGCCGCATTCTCTTGATCCATTCATATACTGAGGGGCATCTGGGTTGGTTCCATATCTTAGCCATGGTGAATAATGCTGTGATAAACCTAGTTGTGCTGTAGCTTTAGTATGGCCTTGTTTGTGGTCATTTGAGTAAATGCCCAGAAGTGGGATTTGGGGGTCATATGAGAGCTCCTCAAAAGATTACACATAGAGTTCCAGTTAATCTTTTCTAGCCAACATTTAACTTCTCAATGACCTTTACCCTTAGGGAAGCTTCACATTTTGTTTTTGCTTAGCGTACCATGAGCTACCTCTAGTTATAGCACCTGTATCTTCCCTTGCCTCATCCTTTCTTGCGCATTGAAGAAAATTGAACATGGAAACCAAGTTTGTTGTAACTTATGTAGGGTTAGCATAGAGGGTCCCATGGGACTATCTGATCTGCCATGAAGCTAGGAGTAAACAATTTCAGTTATGGGAAGTAGAGGTAGGCTGGGTAGGAGGCTCTGGTTCTAGAAACATCTGGTATGTGAGCAGATAGAATTCTAGTGCCCCACAGGTGGCTTAGAAGTGGGCCTATTAAGGGCAGTATAGCTACAAGATAAACACCCGCTATGTGCAATTGTGCAAATCATTTATCCTCTTCACAATTCAGTGTCCTCATTTAAAGTTTTGGATATAATTGTCTACTATATTTTAGGTTTGTGAGGATTTGAAACAGCCACTCCCTATGAAACTCCCCATGGGGAACTGTGATCATTTCCTTGTATGCCAGCTTTCTAGACCACTGTGCCTAGAAGTTTGGTCAAACATTGTTAGAAGGGCTGGGAAAGTGGCTCAGAGGTAGAGTGCTTGCCTTGCATGCCTGAGGCCCTGGGTTCGATTCCTCAGCACCACATAAGCAAAAAGAATAAAGCCAGAAGTGGCACTGTGGCTCAAGTGGTAGAGCACTAGCCTTGAGCTGAAGAGCTGAGGGACAGTGCCCAGGCCCAGAGTTCAGGCCCCACCACCCACCGGACCCAAAACCCCCCCAAAAAACAAACAAACAAAAACATTGTTAGAACATTGTTCTGGATATTTCTTTAAAGGTGTTTTTTAAAGATGACATTCACATTTGAATTAGTGGACTCTGAGTGAGTTGGATTACTCTCCATAAAACAGGGGGGTTTAAATCCAACCAGTTGAGGGCCTTTAGGAAACAAAGACTGAGCCCCTAAGGAAGTAGAATTCTGTCAGCAGACATTGCTTTTGACTTCAGGCCACAAGTCTCAATATATAACTTTTTCTTCCTCTCTCTTTTATTTTTCCTGTAGTATTAGGGATTGAACTCAGGGCCTCACACTCGCAAGGCAGGTAGGCACTTTACCCTTTGAGCCATGCCCGATCCCTTTTTGAATTGGTTATATTGAAAGGATGGTCTTGTTTATGCCTTGGCTCGCCTGGGCTACAATCCTCCTGTTTGTGCTTCGCTGTGTCACTGAGGATATAGGTACACCATGCTGTGCCCTGTCCCTGAGTGAGTCTTACAAGCTAACGTGGCTGGGTTGACCTTGAACCATGAGTCACCTGGTCTCCACTTCCCAAGTAGCTAGGATTATAGGCTAGAGCCACTGTGCCCAGCTAGCAGTTTCTTCCTCTCTCTTCTTCTTCAACTCTCCCCTACCACCACAGTACACACCTCAGATTCTGTTTTTCTGGAGAATGCTGAGAAATACATTCAAGAATCTGCAAATAAATGAACAATGATATTAATCTTATCAATGTCATTGTTTTAAGCAAGTAGGCAAACACTTTCCCATAGCTAAGTCAAGTCCGGGCTCTTTTTAGGAGAGGGTTTCTCCATAGAGATATGATGGGGTTGGAGAGAGACGGTGTCTCACCTGTGAAAATAAAATTTGGTAAGCTTCAGGCATCCCCATCAGCATAACTCACAGAGCAGCTGTCTAGGAACCCTGGATGTAGAAGCTGGCCTTCACAGTGGGCAGTGTCCTGGATGAATACCATGCCCATGCTATCTGACTTAAGAGCTTAACCCTTTGGTACACATCTTACCCTCCTTGTTGTTCCTGTCTATGGGGCATGAGAAGCTCTAAAGGAAGATTAAACCAGCAGATCCATTACTTGCTTTCCAGTGAGTAAGTAAGCTACCTATCAAAGCTTTCTAAGCTAATCCATCCTGGAACAAATAGGGGTTTGGGAGGAGTCTGTGATGATCTCTGTTCATGCATAACTATGAAATGTTAGTGTTGCTATCTTAAACTCACCTTCACTGTTATACAATACATTCAGTTTTCCCTGTAGGAAAGCCCAGCTCCCCATGCAGGCTGTATCACCTCAAGGGGTATTGGTGTAGCAAGCTATAAAGGAAATCTGCACACATGACACCTTGAGAGAGAGAGAGTCCTTCTACTGATGTCTCCCACTGACAGTTCATATCACTTCTCTTGCCAGTTTGGCTATTCTGGCTTTCTGGGGCTAGAATTCCAGCTGAGTTCTCACTGTACCCTCCTCTGAAAAGCAGTTCCTACCAGATATGCTGAGGATGCTCAACTATCTTGTAATGACAAGTACGGTGCTGAGCCTTTTGCACTCCTGACTCTGCGCCTCTGTTTTGGTGTGAGTAGAGAGTAGGGGGCTGGGATGATAGGTTATAGGCCCTCATAGAATCTTCTTTTGTTGCTATGGGTTCTTGACCCTCTACTTGCTTCTCCAGCAGATGAATAGATCCATTCAGTGTTTTCCAACAGAATCCCACTTTCATAAATCAGGTGAGATAATCAAGGTCACTCTCCAACTAGTCTCTTTGTGGAAGTTTTCCTCTCTCTACTCCATCTCATATTTGTGATCAAAGACAGTTTCCCGATGACCTGCTTCCTAAGACCCCAGCTTTCCTTCCTCATGTCCTTGTTGCAATCCACATTCCAGACTCTGCCCTCCTGATTTAGCTGTTCCTTGAATAGCCCCTGCCTCCTTATGATGGTTAATTTAATGTATCAACTTGACTGGGCCCTGCAGTGCCCAGACATTTGATTGAGCGTTATTCTTGGTGCATTATTCTTGGTGTGGTACATCATTGAGGGTATTTGTGGATGAGATTATCATGTGGATGGGAAGACTGAGTAAAGCAAATTGTCTTCCTGTACTTGATGGACTCATTCATTCCACCAAAGCTGGAACAGAATAGTGATACCAAGAGCGAACTTCTCCTGCCATACTCTCTTTGACCTGGACATTGCTTTTGTCTTACCCTTGGACTCAAACTGCAATGTTAGCCGTGTCTGGATCTCCAGCTTGGCTACTGCAGATCTTTGTCAGCTTCATATCATGTGAGCCAATTTTGTATAATTTTTTTTAAATAATCTCTCCATAAACTTAACTCTCTATCTCTAGCTCAGTCACTGTGTCTTGCTGTGTCTCTGTCTCTGCCTGTCTTTTTCTGTCTCTCTTACTTAAAATAGCCCTAATTAATTTACTGCCTTTATCTAGTTTTTGTTACATACTTATTTTTTCCTCAGTCATCCTTTAAGTGAAGCCAAGTCCCTACCCATTCTTCAAGATTTAACTCATTGGATCCTCCTCTAGAAGCTATTCCATTTCACTCTTCTGTGCTTTCAACTTTGTCACTGAGATTATATGACTAAGCTCACATGGTATGACGTGGCATAAGTATGTCCAGGCATGTCTGTCTTTAACATTACAATTTCCTCTAGGTCAGGGATCATTCCCACCTCCCTCCTCTCAGAGCACTATGAGGCTCTCAATTTATTTAGAGAAATGCAGTGAGTTAAATTGACCATGAGCCATGGGAGACAGTTCTGTGGCCCATCCCATGAAAGTGGGATGTAGGGTCACCTCAGGGTGATGTTGCAGCCAGACGTGACAGCTGTTAGCTGTGGCATTGTACAGTACCGGCTGGGAGTTTCTGAAATGCCCCCACCTAAATTCCCCTGAGCATGTTCTGTAGCAGCAGTATCACTGGATGTTAATAAAATCAATTATTGGATAAAAATCACTGGTTTCCAGAGCTTCATTTTGTGTTATTAGCAGGAGAATGCTGTTCAAAAGGAGATAACAGAAAGGGAAAGAGGGAGATCCATTACCAGATAAGATCACCAGGTGCCTGAGATGAACGGGAAGTGTGTACGGCCCTCTCCCCTGCCAGGCGGGCCCAGCACCTGCTTTGCTGCCTGCTGAGCCTGTTTTGGGTCTTCCTGCTCAGATGCCTCAAGCACAGAAAAATGACTCTTCCCTCAGATGAGCTGGGGACTCCCTTCAGAGGATACAGCGTGAGACTCTTGTATAACAATTGGGGTCAGGAACATAGGAATGAGTATCTCATGTTTGGTAACAGCCCTGTTTCTGATGGGTTGTACATTATTATAGATGGATCATCTATTTTCTGTGCCCACCTTTCCCATGGCAAAGGAGGACTGGGTGATGGTCCTGGAGTGCGTGCTCTGTGACAGCCATTGTCCCAGCTCATCTCCAGTCTCCCTGGAGAGATGTGCTACTTGAGAGAGAATACTACAATTCAAGTCCCAGTCCTGCTACTTCCTCATTGTGAATGTGGACCAGAGCTTACCTATGAAGACTATTTTCTCACTTGCCCAGTGGGAATATGAGCAATTTTGTGAGAATTATATGAGTTAAGGTCCTTGAACAGTGTCTGCTATGTAGCACTCAGTAAATGGCAATGACCATTGTTGACATTGTTCTGATGGGATTGTTAATGCTCTGTCTCTGGCTTCATCTTCAAGCCTGACATTGCCAGAATAAGCCCCATCTCTGGGCACTGTGGATGGATGGAAGTGACTGGCAGGCCGGTAAACCATTCTCATAGACTTCTCATTTGTGTTCCATAGCCTTCTGATGCTGACTGGGACGACCTGTGGGAGCAATTTGACGAGCGGAGGTATCTGAATGCCAAAAAGTGGCGTGTTGGTGATGATCCATACAAGCTATATGCTTTCAACCAGAGGGAGAGTGAGCGCATCTCCAGCAATCGGGCAGTTCCAGACACTCGCCATAAAAGGTACCTCCTCCTCTTGCTTTCAAACCACCACCCTCTACCCTGCCTTCATGTCAGGCTGGATCAGTAGGCTTGATCTGGGGGCCCACTCCATGCCATGCTCAGCACTGAGAACTGGGGCAGCCTAGCTATTTGCCACCACTTGGACACTAAAGAGAGAACGATGTGGTAATTTACCATTTGTGATACTGCTTACCACTGTGAACCATCACAAAGTTCCTACTTGCTTCCAGGAGGCTGAAGAGGATAAAGGCCCACCTGAGAGAGAATGGCTACCCCCACACCTTGTGACCACCAGAGGAAATACTTCCTGTGAACTCAGAAATGCTTAGTTAGAGCTGGCAGATTCTCACAGCCTGCCTGGCTTCCAAAGTGGGGCACAGTAGGATGGGAACACCCTGCCGAAGTCATCTTGGTGTCTCCTCTGGCATTAAGAGACTTCCTGTGACAGCTGGTAGAAAGAGAAGCCAAGGGACCTCTTCACTTGGTGTTGGTTCTGCTGTCTGCTTGCCTGCCACCCTCTTGGACGGGCCATTTCCCCAGCTGGTGACAGAGATCAGGCCTGGCACTGTTAGGAGCTTTATTTCCCAGTTTTCTTTTTTTTTTTTTTTAATTTTATTTCATTGTAAAGATGCTCTACAGAGGGGTTATAGTTACGTGAATTTTCTTTAAAGGAGGCTTTGCGAAGATATTTTATCTGATTGCCAATCTAAGTGATAGCAGCCTTTATGCTTACTGGTGAAGCCTGAATGAACAGATTGGTCTCAACTCTAGAACATTGCTTGTGACCTCCATGATGCCTCTCATTCTCTGTTTGTTTGGGTCTGATGGGTTTGAAAATCCTCTGAGTATGGCCCTCTGTGTTGCCAAAACAATCCTGCTCTCTGTGACTGAGCACTGATAGATGGATGGGATTTAGTACAAGGCAGTAAGGATTTCTGTGACTTATGAGGCTCATTATGCTAATGGTTCTTAAGTTGGTACTATGTGAAGGCATGTAGACTCAGTTTCCCCAGTTTGGCTTTACAACTCCGAATCCTTATCTTACGTCATAGTATGGATCCTGTGGAAGTACTCAGCTGGTTCTCATTAACCATTATTCCCCAAAGAGCTGGACTCTTGGTTTCCCCATGAAAATAGCAAGGGCACGGAAGGATGATATTCTGGCTTCTAATCCTGTCTGAGAATTTATCTCTGCCCTAAAAATAGCATATCCTTTCATCAGCAACAGTGTCTGGCCTCCCCCAATGCCAGAGACTGAGACATGGGGTCCCTCCCACTCCTTTCTATTGGCCTGAAAGCTTCTTAAAGTCAATATCCTATTTAAGTTCCTATTTAAATTCCCTAGTCCTTATCCTGTTCCTTGCCATCTGAGAGAATTTTATGTAAATATCAGGTTATTTTATTTCTCTGAGCACACACTACACATAGGAGAGTAGGCAAGAGGGCATAGACAGGCTGAGACCACGGGTCTCATAGTTCCTTCTTATTCTGAGCCTAGATGCCAGAGCCCTCAGGAAAGCACAAGGGTACCTCCTACCCAGGGAGTTTGCTGGTGCATTCAAGTGAGAGCCCCCAAGGGACACCTGCGGAAAGGAGACACCAGGAAGTCACGGAGCAAGCAGGCACCAGGGGACATGGAATGGGACTGTTTCTACACTCTTCTCTACTATGCGAAACAAAAGTCAAAGTCTGACAAGGGTAGACTTGTGCTAGTAGGTGACAACAAACTGAGCCTATCCCCAAGGAGCCAAACCCAGTCAGCCCCCAGGCTCTGCACATTCCCAGTGGGCTCCATCTGTGAAGAGGCTGTGATAGAAGAACTGAGAAGATAGAGACAGAATTTGCACACCATTTGGGAAGACAAAAAGGGAAAGCATATCTACCATATGTCAGCCTCCCGGCAGCAATCTTGTCCTACAGGAACTGGGATTATGTCACTCAGAGTTTTGAGTTTGTAGGACTTTGAATGAGCAGGAAGATGAAAGGTCAGGAGACAGAATCAGGGCAAATGCCTAGGTTTTGGAAATCAAGCGGGCAGTTGTGAGCCACCACCTTGCTTTCATAATCCTAGGCTACAGCAGCAAGAGACATTGAATCAGCCAGCCCTAGGCAGAGTTTGGTAAAGTGCTGCCCCCTGCTGGTATCACCCTTGTGCTTAATAGGAATTCCAGAAGCTGTCAAGGGAGTTCTCCCTTTCAGCCTTAGTTTCTCAGGGAAACCATGGCTCTGAACCTGAACACACCTGTTAAATCCCCTAATCCTTCTGTAATTCATCCTGTATCTTTTGACTTCATTTTGATGTGGGAGCTGTGCTTTGCCTGCAGGGACCAACAGAGCCCTAAGACTCATTTTAGGGCCTTCTCGTCTTGGTTCTGACTAGCTGTGGATGCTGGTCGCAGACACTGTATAGATTAGGGAGTCTTACCAGCAGCACTGCTGACATTTGGGGCTGAATGATACTTCATTGTGCATAGGGGGATTTCAGAGGCATCTCTGACATCTACTTACTAGATACCAATAGCACACCCTGTCCCCCACCAAGTAGCAACAATCAAAACTGTCCCCGGACATTGCCTTATGTCTCCTAGAGGACAAAACTGCAGTGAGGGACACTGTTGTAAATATGACCTTACCATTTTACATAAATTCTCAAAAAAGCGATACATATATGCATGACCAACCTCATCACCAGCAATAGGATGGTACCAAACTTTCTCCACAAAGCTCATCAAGAGGATGCCAGTGTCAGAACATAAACTCTGAGATGAGAATGCCCTGTTTCTAACACTAACTGTGTCTGGAAAACTGAATGAACTTAGTTACTCCCTCTACTTCACCATACCTCAGTTTCTTCTTTTGAAAAACAGAGGTTAAAAATAACAGTGACGATCCTATTTAGTTTCTCTAAGGGTCAAATAAATTCAGGTGCAAGTAACTGCTACATAGACATTTTCAGCTGGGCTTTGATGACTTGATTTGTGGGCAGGCAGATGCTGCAGAGCCTGGAATGGAAGGGTCTTCTAGAAAACCGGAGATACTCAGACATGAGGTACAACCCTACCTCAAACTAAGGAAGCACCAATATCCAAGAATCAGGAAGAGGAAGGAAGATTACATGTTAGGCATGGTGGGGGGGGCAGGGAAGAAGGGATGACAGAGGTGAGTGGGTTTCAGAGTAATATAAGTAGAATCAAACAAACTGGAGTGTTGCTCATGAGCACTGGCCTTAGCAGTTCTCGATTTAAGCTTCTATTAAAAGAAGCAGCACTCAGGAGTTTTCTTAAAATACTGATATCAGTCAGCAGAAGTGTTGCCATTCTAAGCTCCCCAATTGACTTCAGTGAGTAGTAAGAGTTGAAGCCCACAGCTCTAGGTATATGCTTCTCCAACTTTAGTAGGCAAAAAAAGGATGCAAATAAAGTAGGATCCTTTTCTTTTCTTTTCTTTTCTTTTTTTATTGTGAAGATACTGTGCAGAGGGGTTACAATTACATGGGCAAGATAATGAGTACATTTCTTATCAAGCATTGTAGCCTCCTCCTTTGTTTCTCCTCCCCATCCCTTCCCATCCTCCCCCCGCGTCCCCCACCCAATCCTTTCCCCCCACCCTCCACCCCCCATCCTCCACTCCCCACCCCCCCACCCCGCACCAAAGTTGTAAAGTTCATTTTCGACATAATGACTTGTACATCTCATTGTTGCAATGGGTCCACCTGTATCCCTATTTAAACGATTTGTTTTTTTCCTTCCCCTCCACAAATTATACCGACATCAAATGCAGTGAAAGCAGGGGTTATACCGTGGGGGAGGGACATACAAAGCAACAAAGAAATCATCTTATAATGTGTTAGAAACAATCTCATGAAAGAACAAAAACATTTGAATACTTACCTTAGGGTTCATTTCCCTAACATCAACTTATCTGACCTTTTCTGCTTGACTCAGACATATACTAGATATTGCAAATAAGGGAAACCATGGGACCTATGTTTCTTTGGGCCTAGCTTACTTCACTTAATATAATTTTTTCCAAGCCTTTTCATTTCCTAACAAATGGGGCAATGTCATTCTTTCTAATGGAGGCATAGAACTCCATTGTGTATATATACCACATTTTCTTGATCCATTCATAAAGTAGGATCCTTTTAAAAAGATTCTTTCCTCTCTCTTTCTCTCTTTCTTTCTCTTTCTTTCCTTCTTTCCCTTTCTCTCTCCTCCCTTCCTTGTCTTTCCTTCCTCTTTCTTTCTCTCTCCCTTTCTCACTCTTTCTTTTTCTTTCTGTGTTGGTATGGGAGTTTGAATTAAGGGCCTCATGCTCTCTTGGAATTTTCAATTAAGATTGAATACCTGAGCCATACTTCCATTTCTAGATTTCCGTGGTAAACTGGAGATAAGAGTCTCATAAACTTTTCAACCTAGGCTGGCTTTGAACTGTGATTCACAAGAGCTCAGCCTCTTGAGTAGCTAGAGTTATAGGGTTGAGTCACCAGAGCCCCTCTGAGATTCTCCCTTTCTAACAAGCTTCCAGGTGATACCAAATGGCACTGATCTGTGGATCACACTGAATAGCAAGTGTTCAGAACAGTGGTTCTCCATGTCTGGTTTCCCCAATTAGTAGAAAAGTAGCATCAATATCCTGAGAGCTTTCTAGAAATGCACATTCTTAAACTTCACCCAGAAATTTCTGGGGATGGAAACCAGTGACCTGGCTTGGTAAACAAAGGTGACTTCAAGACCTGCTTATTTGGAAACCATACAGCCTAGTCTTACTCTTGTGGCTTTTCTTTATGGCCCAGATGAAATCCATGGTTGATTTGGTTCAATAGGAAGGCTCAGAGCTGCAGTAGAGAATAAGAGGTCCTGGAATAATGACCCTTTTCCTCTTATCTTGGTGACACAAAGTATGTCTCTGACCCTGTGAGATTGGCCTCTGCTTCCTTCATTCCACTTCTTCCCTGGTTCCTTTGTCCACAGAGTCCATGTTCTATCATTCCCTGGAAATCATACCATCTTCACCATGAAGTTTCTACTACAGAACCCTTTCTTAGCCGGTGGCCATTTACCTCCCCTTGGCTCTTGGCTCCTTCTTGAGATCCATTCCTATTAATACAAGCTTTGCTCTCAATGACCTTCTTTGAGTTCCTATCATGGCCTGAGGCTAGGGTCTTTATTAGTTATAATGTAGGTTTCACTGTAGGATGACAAGTTAAGCACCTACTATAGTGTCTGGTATGTAACAAAAGTTCAATGGCTTCTGAACAACCAGAGAGAGTCAGATTGGAAATAACATTGGCTACTCACTTCCACCTGCCTGACGTGTAGAAAGGAAAGGAGAAGCTGAGCTCTCTTCTTGTTTTCATTATCTTCCCACCCTCAGGGACCTAATCTGAGGAATGGAGAAAGCAGACAGTTAAAGGAAAAGGCTTTTTCCCTTAAAGAGTTCTCATTACTGAAAAGAGAAGAGTGAAGAAACAGCACGTGGGAGGGGTCTGAGCTTATTAAATTTGCTTCCAATTTTCTTACCACAGTAATTGGATTCTGATTTATAGGATGCGTTTGGACAGCGACTGAAACAGAGAACTATTAGCTGAGCATTAGAGCAGGAGCTGCCAAGAAGGCGATGTTGGGGTGAATAGCTTAGGAATCTGAAGATGCCTCACAACAGGGTGGAGGGAGGAAGGTTGTAAGAGTCTTCACCCAGCAGCCACTGTGCTGATTGAACTGCCACATGTATTGGCACAATCCTGTCATTAGGTGCTAAGAGAAGTTTCAGAGAAGCCCAGAGACCTCATTTCTCTGTAGGAAATAGAACAGACTAACCTTTTCTTTTGGTTCTGTGTCCCACGTAGCCCATGGCATATCATGAGAAGTAGACTGGTGTATCTGGAGCTCAGGGTTGAAAAAGAGGCAAGTAAAAAATCCAAGCTAAGACTGTTCCAGGGTGTGAGGAGTCTTTCCCAGGGTGTGCATCCATTTGATCTGATTTTCACAGTCTTCAGGCTATGACCTGCTCTATGCCTTAGACATGCATATCTCTGCTGGGGCCAGGTAACACAGTGGGTATGAGGAGAACAAGAGCAGGATTTATTACATCCTAGTTCATCTCTCAGCTTCATTGTGTCTTGTATATAACCTCACTGCTTTATCATTCTTAGACCTTGTGCAGATGTGGATCCATGTGTCCTTTGTTAGCTGGTCTTCAAGGTCCAGATAAGGTCATCTATCCACATAATCCCTGCATATCTCAACTGAACAGAACAATAGACATTCCAGTTCCTACTTTACCCCTCAAATCATGTTAGTCCTGTTAACACTGATGAGAGTATCAGTTTCAGGTCACTTCCCAGGTCCTGTGGGGTCATGAGGATGAATAAAATGGGCCTTTATCATAGAGGTAGTAACAGTACGTGATATATAAGGAAGAGGAAATGTCTAGTTGGGAAGAGTCCTATATTTCTCAAAAGAGCTCTGCTGTTCATGAAGCAATGACTAGTCCAACAAAGAGTCCTTGGTTTCCAGAGGTCCTACCTTTACCCTGTTGTCACATTTTTGGTGACAATAACTGGATTTGCTATCATCCCAGCAGCACATAAAATATCTGGCAGACAAGAAGACATACTTCTCAAGCAGGAAGGAAATATTTTGATAGAACAATGAATATTTCTGCTGTTGCCTAGCAATTCCTATTATGGGATTACTTGGATTGCAGGGGAGCAGGTGGCAGGGTGGGCTGCACCGAGTTAGAGCTTTGGAAGCTTCATTAGGTCAAACCTCCTTGGCCTGACTGGTTCTGATGGTCCCCCTCTACATATTCTCTCCCCGCCCTAGTTCAGCCCAGTGTTAAATGGTTCAAACAGTGGGGTGCCCATTGCTGGCCTGGAGGGAAAATTCCACACTTCGATACATCTCACCAGGAAGACATTTTTCCTTTGCTCCTTTTCATCCTGGGAAATGAAGGGGCAGTGGCCCAGTCTCTGAACGCATTTCTCCCTTCTTGTATTTACTCGGTTGGAATGGCTGCCAAAGATCATCATCATTTCTCTCCTTGTGTTCGTCACTTAGCAGTAATAGGATAAAAATCTTTACGGCTGGAACGGCTAAGCGTAAAAAATGTTCATATTCCCTCAGAGTCAAGGCTATTCTACCAACTCAGCACAGCTTTAGTGATTCCACATCAAGGCCGAGGGAAGGGGAGGGAAAACCCATCACAGATACTTAGCTTTTGCAAACAAGCTATCCCCATCTGCTACTTTCTGGTCCCTCTTGTGTGCCATTTTTCAACACATGATGTGAGTCCGTTGACAGTGGCTCTGAGTAGCTTCACTGGGGCACATCTCAAAGTTCAGATTGCTCTGTGAGGGGGGAAAAAAAGAAATCTGTAGGAGGAGCTTCCATACATCAGATAGTGGCTCTCCAGCTGAATTAAGTCAGAGTTAATGCACAGACTTTTTGCTTTGTATTCAGGCACCTAGATTTTGCCCTGTCCCAGGTTTCAATGAGACTATTTCTATTTTGACCATGTAGCAAATCAAGGGAGATAGAAACCTGCTGGGAAAAGGACAAACCAGGATTAGGTTGGCCTATGTGAGAGAAAGAATTTCCTTCTGGATGGCAAGAAGAGGCTTATTGAAAGATAAGGCATTTGAACTGGAATTTGGGGATATATACATACTTGAGGATTTTACCTTGTGGTAGAAATTCCATGTCGGGATAGGAACATAAGAAAGTAACAAGAGGTAGAAAAATCACAGTGTTCCATAGAAATCTATCCAGTTGACCTGGAGTATGGGACAATGGTGGGGGAGAAGTAGAGAACATTCTTGAAGCAAAACTTGGTTTGGTGTCATGTTTAGCCACGTCTTCACTTTATGATAAAGAACATAGAATTAATGCAGTAACACTGGAGTGTTCTCATTCTCATTCTGCCATCGCCCTATTGTTCTGGAAACTTGGGAGATGTCTTGAAATACCTCCCTGGTTAGTACCACATTATGAGAACTCCTGAGAGGAAAAGGGGACCAAAGGGGACTGAGCAAATAGGAGCAGTGATGAACCTCCATTAGTCCAGCTTGGATGAACTAGTTAGTTCCAGGAGAGAGCTTGCTATGGGATCTGACACGGGACACCAGCATCTTCAGGATGGGTAGGTATCATTATGGGGAGTCTCTTCCTAGGTGAGGTGGAAGAAATCAGATATAAATATTGGTACTGGGAAGAAAAGAACTAGGAAGGCATTGAAAAAGGGACCTTTCTTTCAACTACTCAATTTCAGACCAAGACCAATATGGACTCCTAAGATCTGAGCACAAAAACAAGACTAGAGGTTAATCACACACCTAGGATCAAAGAGATTAAAGGGGCTGGTCAAAGTTCACACTGCTCATCAATGCTTGGCTCTGAGGCTCAAAATCAAGTTTTATTATTATTATTATTTTATTAGTCTCCATGAACACAAAACCTCTTAGGCCCAAATTTACTGAGAGACAGACAGACAGACAGACAGACAGACAGCAGACAGAGAAAGAGACAGAGACTGAGACAGAGACAGAGACAGAGAGGAAAAGAGAGAGAAGTAGAGGGATAGCACAAGAGAGAGCAAGAGCACCTGTGTTTGACTTGTACTTTGGAGGGAGGAGACAAGGTAAAGTGTAAGGTTTCTGGGTTTCCAAATTAAGATCATTTTTATAACTATATTATAGCTTTGCCTAGGGACATAAAAAAGAATATACTTGAATCATCCAAGAAACACAGAAAGTCATCTGGTGTTCTGTCACCTCACCTACCTCTTAATAGGTAGATGACTTAAGAAAAACATGAGTGGCTTTGAAAGGTGCTGAGTAACCTAGGTTTTTGGAGGCGATGTCTCTTCCTCCTCTCTGGGTTTGCCTCCTGCATTTCACACTATCAAAGGAATGAAGAAGGAAAAGAGGTTATAGATAGAGATGCAGAAATATGTTCCATGCCAGGATGGGAAATTGGTTTGATTAAATATTGACATGAGGATTTCATTCTGAAAATTACTGAGTGTAATACTATTAGTGACCTATCAGTAACAAAACAGACAAAATCTGGAACATAGAAACTCCACACAAGCAAGGTCCACAGGTAGAGGACAGGGAAGTCCCTGACTGCCTAGCTCAGGCCACTGTAACATCTCGTGGGAAGTTACAGCCATTGCCCATAAGTTTCTGGTTTCAGTAACACATAGGGGATATAGTATCAGATTTCTCTATTCTGAATTATCTTTTTTAATGCAGTTTTTTATTGTTATTATAAAGGTAATGTACAAAGGGGTTATAGTTACATAAGTCAGGTAAAGAGTACATTTCTTTTTGTACAATGTCATCCCTTCCTTCACTCTCTCCAAAATTACCTTTTCAAAAAAAATGGGTTTTGGCTGTGCACTTTGAAATGACAGGAGAATGGCTGGGGAGAATTGGCAGTCTGCATTCTGAGATGTTCTCTTTAGTGCCCTGGGAGAAATGGTAGGGTGAAAAATTCAGCATTGTTGAGCTTGGCTTCAGTCTTGTTTCTTTCATAGATTGCATTGCGTTGAATTTCTTCCTGGATTCTGAAATTTTCCTGAAGACCAAAATCTGCTCCAACACACACACACATCCTCACACACACACACATGCACACACACACGCACACACACACACATCACACTTCAACCTGTGTAGCTTGCAGAATTTCTCCAGAAAGAACACACTCATGTTCCTAATGTTCCTATGTCACGAATTTTTCTAAAACAATACACCCATGCTTTTTGTTCTAGATAATAAGAAGACATTATTATCAGTCACCAGAATTCACCCTCGTACCTCTGCTCCATTGGCACATCCCTTTTCCATAAGTACAACTGTCCTGGCTTTGAATACCATAAATTAATGTTGCTTGTTTTTGAACTTTATAGAACTGGAATGAGTCATTTTGCAGTCATTTGGATTTCTCAAAAATTATGTGTGTGTAATTCAGCCACATTTTGGGAGGCACAATTTGTTCTTTCTGATTGCTGGGTGGTATTATTTTGTATGAAAACATTACAGTTTATCTATCTATTCAATTATTAATTCTCATTTTGAGTTTTTACAGTTTGAGGTTCTTATGAATAGATGATATCAATCTGTGATTTATATTATCTTGTCTTCTGGTGAGCATGCATATGCATTTCTTTTCTCTTCTTTTCCCTCAGTACTGAGAGTTAAACTCTAGACCTTGTGTTGCTAGGTAAGAACTCTGCTACTAAGATTTCCATCTGACCATACCCTTTGTCTAAGAATCAAACACAGAGCCTGATTCTAAGTCTTCCCTTAGCAGTTTTTTCTCTTTTGGTTATTTATCTATTTATTTGGCATTTTGCCCAACAATCTAAGGCAAAGTAATAAAATAAAGAAAAATAACTAGGCTAAGCATCAGAATACCCATGTCCTTTCTAAGAAAACACCCCCAACCCCTTTGAGTTTTTAAGTGTCCATTTCTATACATGTAAGATGACAAAAAGTCAGTTGGAGACGTTTATTGGGGTCATTTCCAGCTCTGACTGTAAGAATGTGCGGGAACTGGCTTAGGGGCGGAATCAGGTTGGAAGCTATTTCCAGAAACATGATGCCCTCCTGATCGGCAGCATCTCCCTCCCCCAAGATCCTAGATTAATCTTTCCTCTTATACACTCCCCTTTTTAACAGGGCTCAAGGGCCCTGCAGAGCCATTAGCAGGCCTTTTTTTTATTGCTGCCCGCTCCATTTCCTCAAGCCAGCCCTCCCTGCCTGTCATATCTTCCATGTGGTGGAGGTTACCAGACCCTTCCCAGACTGATACACAAGCTTTGGTTATGCTCACATGTCTTTTCACTTGCCGGAAAACCCATCAGGTCTGTTTGTTCCTGGAGCTGGCAAAGCTCCTGAGTGGTTGCTTGATGCACACAGTGGTCACCTGCCCACATTTTTCAGTCAAGGATAAAGAGTTAGAGCACTTCAATTTTTTTTTCCTTCCACACCCAGAACATGGTCATGTGCGATTACCTTTCCCCCTAGTGTTTCAAAGAACTATCACCAGCTTGCATGATTTAAGGTATGTGCCTCTAATGCCAAGAAGAAACAGGGCTAGTAGAATTGCCTTGAAAAACTTCTGAGCCTCTCATGACTGGGACCAGAGAGCCTGCAGCAATTCTTAAATAAAAAGATAAACTATAGTAATGCCTTAGAATGAGACTATTTGGACCTTGAATTTATAAAGGACTTAAAGTGCTTTTCATCTCTTTCTTGTGATGTTCTCAAATATGGGTAAGAGAGTCATGGCAATGTCAGGAAAGGAAGGTGCTATGGTTTGAATATGAAAATTCTCTCACTGGCTCCTGTGCTGAAGACTTGGTGCACAGCCAGCGGTGTCTTTGCTTCCTGTCTGCTATGAGGTGAACAACTTTCTCTGTCACACGCTTTGACCGCTATGATGTTCTGATCAAGGTCATGGGACCAAGAAACTATGGACTGGACCCTCTGAAACCATGATCTAAAGTTAATCTTTTCTCTCTTAGGTTATATCTATTAGGTATTTTGTCACAGCAGCAAGGAATATTCACTAATATAGAAGTTGAGTCCCAGGCAAGGGAACTAGTTGACTAAGTCCTATGACTTTTTCTTACAAACCCAGAACATTGTCATTGCCTTTCCCCTTAGTGTTTCAAAGAACTGTCCTCAGCTTGCATGACTTAAGGTATGTGCTTCTAATGCCAAGAAGAAATGCAGCTAGTAGAATTGACTTGAAGAAATCTTGAGCCTCTCATGCTAGGGACTAGAGTACCTGCAGCAATTCTTAAATAAAAAGATAAACTATACTAACTCTCTATGTCCTAGCTCTGTAAACTTTAGATAAAATGTCTCTACCACTTACTAACTGGCCCTTAGGTGAGTTACTCAAACTCTCCAAAGACTCCATTTCTTTATCTTTAAAATGGGAATAATTATGATCCCTAAAATGGGGTAAAATAATTTCATGTCAAATTCTGAACATAGTTTTCTAACATCTTTAAGTACTTGGGGACTGCTAGCTGTGGCTAAGAGGAGTGAAATTATTTCTAGCATCAGGGCCAGCATTAGCATAAGTCCAGTGACCTTTCCATTGTTCTGCAGCTATGGATAAAAAGCACCTCAGGGAATTAGAGCAAAAATGGGACAGGTGTGGAGGTGGAGAAAGGGATGATGGGTAAGATGAGCTTGGAGAGGTTCTGGCCCAGGTCTGCTCCCTACCTCGAAACTAGACTTCTGTGGCTCATGCATGATGGGCTGAGCTAAACACAGGGGGGGTATCAGGGAAGTCCTCACAGAGTTCTGGGCCACTTCCACATCCCCCTCACCATTTGCTTGAATGGCACGCTCCCTTTAAATACAGGGAAGCAAAGAAAGTGTTGAGGCTGTTGCAACACCATGTCTGGTGAAGTTTGTTCTTGAAAGATGCTGAGGAGAGAAGCCAAGGCCAGCAGAAGGCGTGATGTAGGGCCTGGGGCCAGCAAGTACAAAAAGTGTTTGACGAAAGATGAAAAGAGCAGGAGCGTAGATGACAGCTGTGGGTGGAAGCAGCTGTGAAAAGGCGCTCTGATCCCGCCGTGGTGACAGACAGTGGGATGGCACTGGGAGAGCCACATGAGGACTTGGGTGGCTGGAAAACCAGCAAGAGGGGGCTCTGCCAGGAGCCCTGGACCACTGGGCCAGTTGGACCCCTGAGACTAGCAAGGGGGAAGTATCTATAAATGCCTCTGGCAGGTTTCCTAGGTGATCTTGAGGCCACAAGAGAAAAGCCCTATGTTGATTAAAGCTTTATCATACTCACACTGTTCTTACCTTAATACTTCGTCTGACCTAAGCCAGAAGATGGCAGATCAGCCATGCTGTGTCACCTTCTCCTGCTTTCCCCACTTCCATCTCTCCATGCTTCATCATAGTGACAGTTCCTCTATTCCTTACCCAAAGCTCTCTGAGCTTGCCTGGGCCGCCTCACCTTTCCTCAGCTCTGTTCCCTCTCAAGCCAGTTCCAGCCTTCCCATTCACCCTTGACCCTAGCCTAGAGTTGTACCATCATTCTCACTCTTCCACATTTTGTTTAGTCTGCTTCTTGGTTATCTGTTGGGTTCTGCACCTGCACCAACTCTTCAGCTAATCTTCTCACCTGTGTAACTACAGCAACGCCAGCTTTCCTCTTGCTTGGCTTAGGGCCATGCCATTCCATGCTTTTACCTCCAAGGCTGAGAGATTTCCAAGCACAACTCTCAACTGACAGCCTTTTTCTGACACCCTTGCTGGGCTGTCAGCTCACAGCCCTGCAAGACTCCAATCCACACCCTAAAGGCAGGCCAGGGCTCATTGTTCACAGGGCTCATTGACTATGTTGGAAGGTCTGGCCTCTTTGTTTTCTATTGCTGATTTTCTCTGCTTAAGACACTCCACACACTCCTTTTTTTCTTTTGGAAATCTAGATAGAGAGTTCCCTCTGGGAAGACATCTGCTTCACTGGGCTGAGTTCAAAACCTGCTCCTGAACTCTCATGCTCATTGCTAAACTCATCACCTATGCACTGCAAACCCCAGTTTAATTGCTTGACATGGGATAAGGAGGCTGACTTCTCCTTGTGTTTCCAGAGCTCAACACAGTGCCTGGCCCTCAGAATCTATTAATCAGTGTCAGCCCCATGAATAGGGACCCAAGGACTGCTTTGCGTATTCATTCTTGAACTGTCTTCTAAAACATTCAACTCAAGAGTGGAGGCATAGGAATGAATCCTCAGAACAGAGTGAGAAAATCAAATCATGGGAAATTTAAAGCCACCTTTACTTCATGAAGAATTCTCTTGTTTGTCCATAAATCCAGGACCATAATTGGCAAATTCTTATTGATCATACTGCTCCCCTGACATGTAGTAGGCACCTTATATATGTTCTCTTGGTTACGCTTCCCAGACTGCCTATGATCCTGGGTTTAGAGCTGAAGAAATTGATTCCAGTAGATGGAGTAACTTGCTCAAAGGATTATGAACAAGTAGGAACACAGCTGTCCCTACGAGGACAACTATGTGGGCAGAGGCAGTCTATCAGAAATGTGTGGAGGATGTGACTTGAGCTGAACCATGCTCAGTAGTTACATCTCAGGTCCCTTCAGAAGGGAAGGTGGCTCCAGGTACCTCTAATGACTGCTTGGACAGGTGCAGCATTGGCTTGGAATGTCCACCAGGCTTAAGAGAATGCGGAGTCTTCAGGCTACATTAGACCTCAAGAAATGACCACTGATTCACTGTACCCCAGGATCACTTTGCTTTTCTAGAAAACTTAGGACACTTGTACTGACCTGCTGTCCCCTTGAAAGTGAGTCAGATACTGAGATTGAGTAGAAGCCATAGAGGGCAATTCATTTTCTGCAGGCTCTCTGGACACTGCAAGGACATGACCTGTATCAACTGATACCAACACCACCCAGGTGGCAGGTATGTGTGTGTGTGTGTGTGTGTGTGTGTGTGTGTGTGTGTGTGTGTGTGTGTGTGTGTGTGTGCATGCGCGTGTGCATGTGTGCATGCATGCATGGGTGTGCAAAGTAAAGAATTTTCCAAAGGCAAAAGCAGAACCTCTTGATAGATGCAGCACCTCACTGGGCCCAGCAAGTGTGAGGGTGGGCCAGGACATTATTTTTATAATGTTTCTTGCAAAAGCTTCTTCAGTATCTGGAAGCAGGGCTCCTTCACATCTTATTTTAGCCCTGCTTGAATCATAGTGCAGAATAGTAATAATAGATAACACTTATTGAATCCTCACTCTGTCTTAGTTATTCTTCCCAGCACTCTAAATCTGTACAATGATTCTTGAGGTAGGTGCTGCCATTCCTCCTCTCTCTGTAGAGGAGATTTTGAGGTCAGTCAGAGTCTGGGGATAAAACCAGACTCTGACTCCCAATTCATCAGCTCCATCACAAGCTCTACCTACCACCTGGATTCACTTACTCACTCACTCATAAATATTAGTTTAAAGAGTGCAGGCTGGATAGTTCTTGGAGGCTGGAAAGTTACAGGATGTGCCCACACTTGCTAAAGAATGAGATCCCTCTTGGTGTTCCATGACATAGTCTCATGATGTTCCCCAGGTTTTCTATCTAGAAGCTGAGAGGGTGGATACTCTACTCCATCCTTTTACCTGAAGGGAGAAACTTCCTCACATAGAAGCACCTAAGATCAAGCTTGGAGCCTATGACTCGGGGAGCGGGCAGCTCAGATGTGGTCTGCTTGAAGGTTGGATGCCACATACTTCTCCAGGGACTCTCAAATGTGTGTTCATGGAAAAGCCCAAAGAGGGGGTAAAAGCAAAAGCTCCTACACCTTCCCACCTATGATCCTTCTCCCAAATCTGCCTTTGTCACCTTCTTTTGCTCTCAGTTTTGTGCCCCTAAATCTGACCTAAACCCAGCTCTGCCATACAGCTTCCTGTTGATTCTCCCTACCTGCAACCTCTTCCCATTTTTACAGCAATCCTTACACATTGCTGTCCCAATATGACTCTTGCCTACCTTTCAACGCCACTAGAAGTCAACGTTAGCCAACACCTGAACATCAGCAGCACTAAGATCAGAGTAAGGACCAATAATTGTAAAAGAAAGGAGAAGGAGCGTTCTTGTCTTTGATGTTAGTATTTATGTTGTCCACCCTTGGCATCTCATCTTATGCCAGGAAACATACATCAGGATTTAGCAGAACAAACCTTTGGCAGATACCAATTGGTAAATTAGTGCAGGTCTTAAAACTGAATTTTATGATTGGAAAAAATTATTAATTGTCCTAGATTATGTCTTTTCTTTCTTTTATGAAATGATGGGATTTTAAAAAGTATATTATTTTCTACAAAACCTAATAATGATTTCTATTGTTTCTTCCTTATACAACACCTGGAAATCATTGTTTGATACTTATGTTGAAATTTTAAATTGGATTAGATTTAAATTTTAAGTTCAGTAATCACTTAAAACAATGGTATCCAGTATATCTACATATCTAATTTAAAGAGTTTTAGGATTCATGTGTAAAAAACAAAAGTAAAAGAAGCAAATGAAGCTGGGTGTGATAGCTCATGTCTGTAATCCTAACTTCTTGGAAGGCTGAGATTGGGAGGATCATGGTTTGAGGCCAGCCTGGGCAAAAAGATATCATGACACTCCTCTAATTGGACCATGGTAACATGCTTCTAGCATCCAAGCTATGGTAGGAAGAATAAATAGGAGGACTGATATTGAAGCTGACCCAGGCACAAAGTAAATCTTATTTCAAAAATAACCAGAACAGAAAGGCTGGATGTGTGGCTCAAGTGGTAGAGCACCTGCCTAAGAAGTGTGTTCAGACACAAGGACCACACAAAGAAAAAGCAAGTAAAGTCTATTTTAGCAGATTTGTGCCAACAAATTGTCATTTCAGTATGCAATCAATGTAAAAACACACCACGGAAACATTTTGCATTCTTTTTCACACTAAGTCTTTGAAATATTGTGTGCATTTCACACTCATAGCCCATCTTCATTCACACTGGGCATATTTTTGCATGCTCAGTAGCTGCATGTGGGCAGTGGCTACCATATTAGGTGTTACCTTCTAGAAGAGAGTCTCTGGGCCACAGTAGGAGCCCATTCTTGCTGAAGGAAATCTTGTTCATCTTTTCTGGGAATTAGGTAAAGAAGAACATCCTGACCTTTGAAACTCAGGTAATAGAAAAAGCTTCAGAGTTCTCTGTAGATCCCAGATGTTCTCCCAGAACAACTTCAGCCCAGGGCTTTCTGTTTGCTTCACTGTGGCTCTGTACTCCAGCTTCAGGGCTTTTCTTCAGTTTGGCTGATTTGTTCACTCCTTGTTGCATTCTTGACGTTGACCCTCAATCTCTACAGCTCCCTAATGCTACTGTCACTCATAGCTTAGCAAAGGACATTTTCTGCTCTGGCTTTGGCCCTATGGAAGCCTCACCTGCTTTTCTTCACTTACCTATGCACTCATTCCTCAGACATTTAGTTATCATACTAGGTACTGAGGTGACAACCATAAACATCTGTTTTCATTTTAGCAGCAGCTAAAGAAAAGGCAATTGGAAAAGCCTCAGGAGATGGAGAAAGGTTTCCTAAGAGAAGTAACTTTTAAGACAAAATTATAAGAGAAAAATAAATACCAGGCCTCAGAAGAGAGAAGAGTACAGGCCACCAAAAATGGTGAGCCATGATGATGAGCACTTAGATTGCATTTAAAAAATGTAGAAGATGCAGTTTTAGAAAGATCATTGTAGCTGTAGCATACATGATAGATTCGAAAGGGATAAAGCTAGTTAGGAAGTTAATGTAATCATTTAGAAAAGACAGGATGAGAATGTAGGGAAGCATCCAGATGGGGAGATAAGAAAGAGAAATCGACATGATTAGGTTTAATGAGATTGGGCATTGGGGAGAAGGGAGGCAGGGTTATAGAATATCTTTTGGGCTTGGATACATGGTTGATGGTAAGCTTAGCAGCATAGAATTGATGGTCTTGGTTGCAAGGTGGATAAAGAAATTGTTCCTAGGAACATTGTGAGGAAGATGTTCATCAGGAAGCAGGTGAGGGCTAGGTACAAAAAAGGGGCAATAAAAGCCTTAGAAGCAAGTGAGAGGTTCCAGAGAGAAGGAAGATTGAAAAAATAAAAGCCTGGAAGCTAGAGGTGAGTCTTTGAAAAGTCTTAGTACTTAAGGTGGAGAAAGGAATAGGAAAACCAAGAAGAAACAGCCTATGAATAGCCACTCCAGAATGGCATTACCAAGGCTAAGAACAAATAATTGAGCACTTAGTAAAATACAAAAATTCAGAGCCAATGTCTCATGCCTGTAATCCTGGCTACTCTGGAGGTCGTGTTCAGAAGTTCATGGTTTGAAATCATTCTGAGCAGAATTTTCCATGAGATTCCATCTCTAATTGATCAGCAAGGTTCTAGACTGGAGTTGTGACTCAAGTGGTATAGCACTAGCCATGAGCAAGAAATCCAAGCCAAGGCTCTGTGTTCAGTCAAGCCTGGGATGGGACCTTCAATGACAAGATAAAAGCTTCAAGCTGGGTGACGGTGGCTCATACCTGTAATCCTAGCTACTCAGGAGGCTGAGTGCCAGCCTGGGCACGAAAGTCCATGAGACTCTTATCTCCAATAAACCACTTAGAAAACCAGAAGTGGCACTGTGGCTCAAGTGGTAGTGCGCTAGTCTTGAGCTGAAGAGCTGAGGGACAGGGCCCAGGCCCAGAGTTCAAGACCCACAACCGACAAAAAAAAAAAAAAAAAAAAAAAAGAGAGAAGAAGCTTCAACATTTCCAATAAATTTTTACCTCACAGAAGCAACAGAGACCTTGGTGGGAGTATTCTGTAGGGAGAGAGTGGTAAAAAGAAATTTGAAGGTAGAGGTGACCAGTGATCTTATGTGGATTAGGGCCTGAGGTCTGTCCGTGCTATCTGATAGGGCTCCCCAAGTCTGAGTTCCTTAAAGGAACTGAGTGAGTTCAGTTGCTAAGAAGCAAGAAAGCCTGGCTCTGCTACTAGAGGCTGTCCTTGGGCAGATCAGTTCACTAGTCTGGGCCTCAGTTTCCCCATCCATTAAAATTAGAGGCGGATGGAGTTAGTGTTTTCTAAACAGATGTCCCACAAAATTCTGCTTGGTACAATATGTGGTACACTTTACCAAGTAAAAATCTCATTAATATTTGAGTTCTCATTATGTATGAAAGATTGCATGTGAAGGGAAAGGAAGAGATACCAGACTGTGGATGGGGCAGGTTTGGAGATATAAGTCTGATGAATTAGCAGGACTCTCAGAGCCTATAACAGGGACATGCGCATTGATGAATCACCAGCAAAACAATAATCCAGTATTTATCTATTATTTCTCATTTGCCTAACTTACTTGACCCTTGTCTGTTTACTAATCACGCATAGACATCTGGCAGTACTAAAAACTCACAGTGAGGGGAGTTCACTTAACTAGGTCATCTTCATAGTCCCTTCCGGTCCAATTTTGTTATAGCCTATGAGTTTGCTTGGAGCCAAAGAGATAAAAGGTCTTCCAGCTGCTGGTGGCTCATAATAGAGATTGAGCTTTTAAGGGACTCTGGAAAATTAGGCTTTATATCATATAGCCCCCTCCTTCCACAGTTGGATTCTCAGTTTGTTAGGGCAGACCCCATGGGATACCATTACATTGCCAGGAAACCGGAATTGAAGAGCTGATTTCTGAGATCATCATTTTGAGCTGCAGCCAGCAATTAGTCAGGCAATACAAGTGCCCTTAGAAGCATCAAGGTGTAGATTTTTCTGAGAAATCTGATACTAGTGGAAATAGCTGTGAAATCCAGGAAGTGTCTTCCAAGGATCAAGCAGTGAACTGCCATCTCTGAGCTGTCTGGACAGAGAGATACAACCACCAATATGATAATAGTTGACTGCAAAGGTATGCATATGTGGTCTAAGTAGGCCTGACTACTGTAATACCGGGTGCCTTGCCAAATGGCCTTGTGGCCAAGGAAGAGGGAATATCTGTGATAATACTAGGATATCTTTTTTGTTTTTATTTTTGTAAACTGGGCATTTATAGCAGAATTTAGCCTCAGAGCTTGTGGGATACCCGTTGGGTGAAATAAATTAACTGCTGTCCTATGTATGTGGAAGGGTACTAGTTATATACCATTCCTGGGAGAAAATAAGAAAATAGTGACTTTCCTCTACATGTGAGAACCAAGGTATCATTTCCCTGACATCATCTTGTGAATTCAGCCAGCAGAGCATGGATGAAGGATCCCAGGGGACTCTGGGGCCATAGTATGGCAGAAGGAGAAGGGGAATATCTATGGCTCTTTGCTCTAATTCTAAGGGATTTGCCTTTTACCCAGGAGAACTGGTCTTGTTTTTTCTAGGTAGCTAAAGGTGCTTGTCTTTTCTTTCTTTCTTTTTTTTTAATCTGTTGCTGTGTAACAAGTTATTCCAACATTTAGTGACTTAAAACCTTTATCATCTCAGTCTCTGTGAGTTAGGAATCATGGCATGGTTTAGATGAGTCCTCTACTTCAGGGTTCATCTGGAGATGAACCCTAGGGCTGGTTGTCACCTCAGAATTTGAGTGGGGAAGGATCCTGTTCACAGCTCACTCATGTGACTGTCAACAGGATTCAGGTCTTTGTCATATGGGCTTTCTAATATGGCAGCTTGCTTCATCCAAGCACAGAAGGCAGTCTTTTATAACCTAATCACAAAAGTGCTATCTACCACCTTAGCCACATACTGTTCCTTGGAAGTTAGTCATCAAATTCAGCTCACAGTCAAGGAAGGTGTGGATTGGGGGCCACACTGCTAAATAGTCCACCTCTCTGTTCTGGCCTACTTTTTCCTTTCTGAGTATACTGGAATTTAATCACATGCTAGGCAATTAAAATGTGGCATTATAGTTGCACAGCAGAGCTCCATGGCACTTTAAGTATCTTTTATGAGACATGGGATTTCTTTCACACCAAGTGAGAATGGCTATTGAGGCAAGAAGCAAGAGCAGTAGATGTTTATGCGGATGAACAAATTAATCTGCATGTGAAATCCCAGTGAAATTGACATGAAATAAAAATTTCATGCCTTACAGTGTATCAGTGTTGCCCATGAAATGAGATTAAAAGGAATTTCTGATTTTACACTTGTCATACTTTTTATGCGGCTTGCGTTTTTCTCTTCTGAAGAATTGGGTGTGAACCTAGGGGTCAGCTTTAGAGTTGGTGTTTTATATTTTTTGTTCATCTTCTTTTCCTCCTGAGAGCAAGTTTCCTTACACAGAACAGAGCTGGGAGTGAATTAGATGGTCTCAGATCTAAAAATGAAATCTGATTTGAAAAACCAGTAGCAAGCTTCCTATCCCCTGTCTCAAGAGAACTGACCTCAGGAAAGGTCATTGGACCAAAAGCGTTTCTCACCATTCCTCTTCCTCCTGTATATCAGCATTGGGTTGGGTCCTGGTGGAAAGGAAGGAAAGGAAAAAAAGTGTTATGTGTGAGGCTTCCCCTGGGCCAGTGCTGCTATTTGACAGAGTGACAGACAGAAAGGAGGGAGGGAGGGATGATGTTCTGTACCTTACCTACATAGACCGCTACTCCTGTGAGAACACACACAGCTCTTTCTCAGGAAGTGAGTCCCACCCCACCCCATGTGATGTTTTAAGCCTCTGTTTCCCTTTGCCTCTCTGGCTATGGAGTTAAAGAAATGGAACATGTAGATATAGCTTATTCATTTCCTCAGCCAGGGCCATGAACTATCATTTCTAAGGCCTTGTGGGACAATATATAGGAGCCCCTATTAAAATATTCCCCATTCTTCTGCTGCCATAAAAGATGGCAGCCTGTCCTTTCCTCAAGGTAGGTCACTTCAGCTTCTGGTTTCTATTTGGTTTTCTTTTCTGGCTGAAATTGTCACTCAGACTCAGTATCTGATGCTTTTACTCATTGGCTGGTACTCCTACTACCTGAGCCATGCCACCAACTCCAGCTTCTAGTTTCTAGAGCTCAGTAAAAAGAGTAGACTGCTTCTTCAAGTGGGGGTTCAGGTGTGAGTGTATGGATACTACACTGTCCAGGGGTATAGACTAGACCTGAGTAGCAGTCTTGTCGCAAAAGTATGATAGCATAAGACAAGGACTCAGGGGTCCAGTAAGGTTGGGGCTCTAATTGAACCTTAGCTAGCTGCAGTGAGTAAGTTAGTCTTTCCATAGTAGTTGGAGAGACTAAGTAACTTAGTTGAACTTAGTCATTCTCCTTAGTAGTTGTATTAGGTACTTTTCTTGTTGCTGACAAAGTGCCTGACAGAAACAACTTAAAGGAAGAGAGGAAGGTAAGCAGAGCAGCTTACGTCATGGTGGACAGGAAGCAGAGAGAAAATGGAACAGATCATACCCAGGATAACTTTCAAAGAAATGCCCCCATGACCTATTTCCCGGTTCTACCTCTCAAAGTCCCCAAAACCCCGTCCCCCCAAACTACACCTCTTGCTAGGGATCAAGTGTTTAACACATACACCTATGGGGGCTCTTCATAATGTCCCTAACTGTACTGAATCTATCAAACAATAGCTACTACACTGGACTGATAGAAGTCTTCATTACTTGAATGTTCCTTACAACCCCTGACAGTAAGGTCTCCACCAGTGATCATTTAAACACATATTATAAGATGGATATTATCACCATCATAAACCAGGGAACTCAAGCTTAGTGCAGGGAAATCAGGTTACTACCAAACTTCCAGGCAGCCAAGGTTCATCATGAAGTGTTATCCAGCCAAGCTTTTATATTCATGTGAGCTTTTCCTGTTCAGTAACTGTCTTTGGTGGTTTCCCCTTGAGGATATCAAAGCCCCCTTCAAATCTGGGAGTCCTTGTCACTTCTGGAGTAGCCAGAGTCATACCCCTTTAGACCAACATCTTGGTAATAATAAACACACTCTCCTCTCGGCTTCAAAGTTAGTAGGTCTGCCTCTCTATCATCCCGTCTGGTTTTTATGCTGGAGAATAAAATTCTGAATGTTTAGAATTTATGACCAAGGCTTTTCTTCCATGGAGACAGTATAAAGCAAGAGGAAGACCACATGTCCTGCAGTTAGAAGACCCGGATCCCAGCCCCAGTCCCAGTCCCAGTAGGCAAGCTGCAGGACTGCCAGGAACCCCACTGCTCACTGACTGACAAAATGGCATGGCCTTGATCATCCTCCTCCTCCTCTCCTTTATAGGCTGCTGCAGGATTTTTTATGAGCCTGTGGGAGAAAATGGAAGGCACTGTGTACATCATTATATCACTGCTATCACTGGCAGCAGTGTTCACTGAGCACGTTCCTGAGGTACCCACATGGCCACACATACCTGAGTTTTAGAGATAGTGGACTAACTATGGAAAGGGTCAAAAGGGGTTCACTTCTCCTATACCCGTAGGTTACAGCCTCATAATGTCTCCTGGGAAGCATCTCCAGCTATTTAGTAACTGAACACCACCAAGGTTGGGGGTAGGGCAAGGAGGTACTTTGAGCCTCAGCTTAACTCAGAGGAAGTGAGGAGTCTTCATTGAGTCTTTTCAAAAAGCAAAGAATAACAAGCAACAGAAACCATCAGATATTGACTCGGAAGAACATACTATTCAGAAGCTGCTGACCGTCAGGACTCTCCCCTTCTTTGGCCATCCCCCCCTCCCCAAGTCTGTTTGCTCCTACAGTGAATGCCCTGGTTCTAGGACATAGGCTTGGTGCCCTACCCCCACACCATCTTTCCTGCTCACTTGCTCTTCTTTCTGATCAACCCTCTGAATCTTTAATAAATTATCAACATGCTTTCTCATCCATCTGCTGGCGCCAGACCTCCATGTAGGCTGCCTTCTCCATACCCCTGAGAGAGCTCATTGTTTGATTAATCTTTCAGGCCCCTCCCACAGAAAGCTCACTGTCTGCACCCACTCTTCTGTGGCATCAAGTTCTAAGGAGTTTTCTTGGCATTGATGCTAGCTTCTAATGCTTGTTCCTGAGTGAGCTGCAGATGAGGTCTTGAACAGCAGGTGACTTGTGTGTAGGACTCGGAAGCCAGTAGGCCCTGGCAGCATCAGTGCTTTTGGACCATGGAAGCATGGCTCCACTGCCTGCCCTTCCTGGGTCTTTAGTGCTAGGGTATTTCATGGGCTCTCTGGCCAGCCTCCAGGTAGGGACCTGTATCCTTCTCCTGGAGGCACAAGAGGCTGGAGGGCTCAGACAACAGTGTCTGTTGCTTGTCCAATTCTGCCTCTCAGCTTCAAAGTCCCCTTCCTCCCTTAAACTGTGAACCTGTGATTCTTTGCATAGCACAGAGGCTGGTTCAATGCTCTGATTGCAATAACAATTCTGGCTCCTGTTTACTGAGTAACTATTAAACACTAGATACTTTCTGTGCTGTATAAGCAATCTTCACTGCAAGCCTGGAAAGAAAGGACTTCTTTCCTTCCTTGTGCAGGCCACAGATCGAGGCTTAGAGGAGGTAAGTGACAAGGGCATGTGACTAGTTCTTGACAGAGTTAAAGGTCCCTTTAACTAGAACTGCTGCTGCATTGTTTTAGGTCTCCTCATCCTCCTGCCTGTCATAGTCCCTTACTCAGTTAGGACCATGTAGAACCATTTATGGCAGATGCCCTCCCAGCCCACATCAGATCCAGCTCTGCCAAACAGGGCTTATCTGCAGATTTCGACTGATGTTAGAAATTTATTTTTTAAAGTCCCTGCTTGCCAAGCATCTGCTACTGTACAATATATTAATAATCTAGGGGGATATATCTACAAGTTAGCAATTGTTATCTTCCTTTCCTATGTGAAAAAAATGAGGCTGAGCAAAGTCAAAGTCACAGGTGACACAGGGACCTAGTTGAACCTCAGTTGTAAAATGGTATTTTCAACATTCTGTTCCAATTCCCCATGCATACTGAACATCGGCTACAGCAGGGCTTCTGCTTGTCTGTGCTATGAGAGCTTTAGCAAGAGAGCTTTGGGCAAGCTCACAGATGAGCTCACAGCCGCTGGAGAGGTGGGCTATTTATTCCAGGCCCCATGCTAGTAGGTTGTATCCAGAGCCCTGGACCAGGAGTCCGAACTGCTGTTCTCTATTCTGTCTATCTACCTGTCCCTTGCTTCTTCACCCCCATGAGATTCAGCTTTCCTCCTCCAAGAATTCAGCTTTCCTCCTTTAAGAATCTCTCTTTAGGGAGATGGGAAGGGATGGGAAGGGGAAACAAAGGAGGAGGCAACAATGCTTGATAAGAAATGTACTCATTATCTTGCCCATGTAATTGTAACCCCTCTGTACGGTATTTTCACACACAAAAAAGAATCTCTCTTTACTACTCAAGGTATTGCACCTGTGCCTAACTGTATGCGTGTGCTTCCGGGTTATTGCACTGATACACATACCTCCTTAGATGCTATCTCCAAGGCAAGAGAAGTGACTTTTGTCTCTCAAAAGCTCTCCAAAATGTCAGCTTCTGAATAACTTTCATCATAAAACCTGGGCCTTGAGGTCTCACTAGCCACTGTGGAGGGGAGGGGAGAATGGAGGGGAGATGACAGCCAGATTCCAGTTAATATTCAGGGCCTGACCCCACCAGGGAGTTCTAGAGCATCTTCCTCCATGGCAGTCAAGAAACTTGGCCACTGGCTGTGCCCCTCTTCCAGCAGTGGCCACCTTCTGGATCTTTATGCTCTGGGTCTCTTTCTTCCTGTCTCTGAGGGATACAAGGAAGTTCTGTGGAGCTCACTGATTTGTTATGTCCCATTCCTAAGACGGTCAATTACCCCAGTCCCTGACATCTGGCTGTTGGTGCCGAGCATGTTCGTTGCTGTACTCTCAGCCTGGTCTTCTCCAAACCCCTCCAGGCCTTGAAGGACCCTACCATTTACCAGCCAGTAACCCTAATCGCATTGTTCTGCTCCCTCCCCATTGATTCTAATTGAGTTAGGATTGTGTCCAAAGGCAGGCAAGGCCAAGGCCTCTTCTCACACTGGGGGCTGTTTCAAAACCGATTGCTTTCCTGGACATAATAGTTTCTAATGTACAATGAATCAGCTCTGTTTAGACAGAATAGCTTAATCATGGATCATCTCCACCATGTCTGTGGGGCAGGAATTGGGAGCATCTTGGCTGGGCATTGCTGGCCTAGCAGTCCTTCTTACATTGGAATCAGAAGACTGCTGTGACTCTTGTCATCTTGAAGGTGTGTGGGTCCCCTTCCCAAGTGGTGCTGAGGTGGGCAGGTGGCCTTGGTGACTCTATCAAGATGACAATGCATGGCTGCTTGAGGATCCTCACAGCATGGCGGCGGGCATTGTTCCATGTCGCCAAGGAAGAAGCTGCGGAGCTTTTGTACTTTGAACTTGGAAGCAATATACTCACTTCCATCAGGTACTATTGGTCATATGACCTGCCCTGATTCAAAGAGGGAATTCAAAGAGGACCAGATAGTGAAAATCCTAGAAGCCATCTGCCAACTTTTTAAAGCATAAAAGGCTGAGTCTTTTGCTGACCAGGGAATGTATTTCCTGACTTTTCTCCTCCCTTTCTCCATAAGGGGATGTTTGCTATACTCAGTCCTGTTCTTAGGGACATAGAGATGGATAAAGCCACGAGTCTTGCCTTAGAGAAGCTCAAACAAAATGAGGACATAGCCTCCTCATGAGACATCCTAGAAAAGAGATACGTACAGAATTATAGGAGCACAAAGGACAGATCATTTACCTATTAGGATATATGGTAATATTTTCACAGGAGAAGAGACATTTGCCCTGAGTCTTGAAGAATGACTAGGAACTCCTCAAATGGGGAGAAAAAGGAAGACATTAGATGAACGATGGCAGAGAGCTATGACAGAATACGCATCTATGATTGTGAAAAGTCCAGAAGGCCCTAACAGGGAGCTGAGCCTTATGCATCTGGACCACGGAGGACTTCAATCCAGGGGAGAGCATGGCATTGCTATGCAATGGGCAGGACAGGACTGTCAGAAAGACTGGAATGGAGGCTGCTATAGTAGCCCTGAAGAAGAAGAAAGACTTCCTGAACTGGGGCAGGGAATCCAAGAGGGTGGGCCTTAGAAGGTGGGTCTAGCAGGATGCGGGGAGAAAGTATTTCTGGATACCTGCAAGCCACAACTTACCTTTCTTTCATCTCTGCCTGGCCTGAGCACAGCAGCTCCACTTTCTGTGAATAGGCTCTCTGACTTGCACTGTGAGCCTGCAGACTTTGCTCTGCTAGAACCAACTGGGTATGCCACAGGGTATGCCTTGCCCGCTGGGCTAGGACTGGGGATCTTGAGTGTTTCAGGCGACAGACTTCTTTGAGAATGGAATGAAAACTAAACAATCTTCCCAGAAAAAAGAAAATCCCATTTGCACAAATGGTTTACAAACAATTTTAGAGAGCTCAATCTCTTTGCAGCCCATCTCTGGGGGCTCTGGACCCCAAATTAAAATCCCAAGGAGAAATGAGAAAATAAGGGCAAATGTCGGACTCCCCAAACATCTGTTATTAACTTCCCTTCTTTATGCTTCCACCCCTGCCCATAATTGGGCCACCCTGAGATAACGGGAAACAGAAGGAAGTGTTTACCCGCTGATGGCCCTGGTGGCACTAGCCTCACTTGGTGGGTTTATTTCCACTATTATAGTAATTTTCAGACTACAGGCTACAATTTCCACTTGCAGCAAAGGTATTAAATTGAAATTACCCCAGATGTAATTGTCATACCAAATAAACCCAAACACTTGGAAGTGAATGCTTTCTCAAGATGAACTTTTATTGCTTGCACTGATGTTTTAGGGATCTGCCTCTTTAAACCTGCTATATTTAAGTGTATGAGGTAGAGAGGATCAGGGGACAGTATATTGTAGTCAGTTGAAACTTCTGTCCCAGAACACAGCATGGGGAGGCCTCTTCTCTGGTCACAGCATAGAAGAATAGACAGGCACAGGCTTGGGGCAAAGTTCAGGACTTGGAGTTTGGTCTCTGCAGCTGTTGGGTACCACTGAACACTAACTCAGACACACATGAAATATAACATTTGTTTTCTATAAGAACTTAGGATGGTTCCAAACCCAGTTGCTCCCAGATGGAAGGGATTCGAGTTCAGTCATTCTCACAGCTCTCTTTTATGGCCAAGTGAGTTCTGAAAGGCCTTACTCAGTGCTAAGCAGGTAGGGAGATGCTGCAAGCACTAAGCACCTATCTTTACTTTGGCCACTGTGTTGCCCAGGGTCTTACACCCTCAGATCTGCTTTGTTTCCAAAGGTTTTGCTAATCTTCTACCTTTCCTTCCCAGATGCACACTGCTGATGTACTGTACAGACCTTCCACCCACCAGTATTATCATCACCTTCCACAACGAGGCCCGATCTACCCTGCTCAGAACCATCCGCAGGTAAGGCAGGCTTTCTTGCTGACCTGACACTAAGTGAGAGTATGTCTGCTCATTAGGAACCAGGCTTGTGATGAGAATCAATGTTTGTGACTATATGCTGGGCATTACCCTGTATCAGTCACTCGTCACATTCCAGTGAGGGAGATCATCAACCTATTTGCAGGAAGAAAGACAGTCCCATGTTAGGTAACTTCTAGAAGTTCAGAGAGAATAAACAGAGGAGCTCTTCCCTGAGCCCTTGCCCCTTACCCTGTGCTAGACTGCTTGAGAAGTGGCCATTGGTTTGGTTCATCCACACGAACCTGGTACCCAGCAGATGATGATGGTGGCAGGGCTGAGACTTGGCTCTACTCTCCTCCCCAAGGAAGAGTCATACAACTTCATAGACCATGTCTGGGCATATCTGAGTTTTCTTGGTCACAACTGAAGGAGGAATCAAGCCCCAGGAAGCCTGGGTGTGTACACTATCCCCAGTATTAGGCTGAGATCAGAACACGGGTCAACTCAGGGCTACTCATCCCTATATCCTACCTCTCAGTAGTCTCCCACCAAATGCCAGGGCAATGGTAGTACATATCAGAGAGCCATGTATAAACTTTCTTGGCATTATTGCTTTCTTGGCATCTACCATTTACGCATGGGCCTCTTTGTCTACCTTCAGTGCATACTCTGGTTCGTGTTCATGCCCTAAGAGGTCTGTCTTGGATAGATTTTCAATATGCACAAATTGCTGTGTCAGCCCCAGCTAGGACTGTCCCTAGAACACAGAGCTAGCCCCCAGGAGACCTGGCTTCCTCTCTCAGATTCAAATGACCATTGGGGGCTTTGCCTTTTCCCCATACCATGCCTCTTTCTCTCCTTATGCTCACCATCTCTCTCTATGTCAGCTGCCCCAGTCTCCCTTGGTCCCTCAGGGTTCTAGCAGCATCTGCAGGAAAGGTAGTCCTGGTTTTCAGGAAGGCCCTGCTCATCTGCAGCAGGCCCGAGCTCCTGTCTCATCTGGAGAGGTCGGTAAGCCATTGCATTGACATGTCTGCTTTTCAGTCAAATTAAGTTTTAAGTCATGTGACTACGAAAGCCCTGACTCAAGGTTCCTCTTCCCCACAACCTGGACTAGGCTAACCTACTTCCAGCGGTGGCACTCAGATCAGTAAGGGAGACGAGGGGCTGGTGTTATACAACCACCTCCTCCAGCCAAGCCGCTGGTGTCCATGGAGGCTCCAGGCCCCTGTGACACACAGTCTGTTAGAGCCAACCCCTTCTGCTGGGCAGCACATGGGATGGTTGTCTGGAGCCATTGAGAAGAAATTAGATTAAATGTGAGTCAGGAGTATGCCAAGCACAGTAAATCTTTTATTATCTCCATTGGACAAGCCATACTATCTCTCTTTTTCCATGCCCTGTGTCTTGGGTCCGGGGAAGTTCCAGGTGGAATGAAGCAAGTTTAACAGCAGGCTTATCCCCAAAGGGTGTACTGTGCCTTACTCTTCTTAATGCTAAATAATGAATGTCCACTCTGCAGGGTCAGTGCATCCCTTGGAAACACAGGGAGGTGCCTGTTCAGGTCTGCTGGGGGGAAGCCATATCTGCTGCCCACATGTCTTTAGCTGCTTCCCCTCCATTGCCAGCCATCTCCCAGTTAAATGTGACTTCCCAGCAAGCCAACATCTCTTGTTGGGAAAATATACCTGGTCACTGTCAAGTGTTACTGTCGAATAATAAAATGCTTTGCCTACTCATAAACCTGAGTAGATATGTGACGAGAACTGGCTAAAGGGTGGCTCATATGTCCAGGTGTCCTTTCGTTACTGGAGAAAGAAGCGCCAAGTCTCAGCCCTGCTCCCATCATCATCTGCCGGGCACCAGGTCATGTAGATGGACCAAATCCAAGGCTGCCTGTGCCTTCCCTGCTGTCCTAGTGGTGGCTTTACCATATATGCCAGATGTTTCCATAGGAAACCATTAGCATCCCAGCAAGGCTACTGATTTTCAGCTGGCCTCTGCTTCTAGGACTTGAGGGCCCCTTCCCACCCCTGCCACCAGCAGGGTTCCCTGGGCCTTTATCTGACAATCAGCACTCAAGTACCTATTAATACCATCTTCAATGAGGTAAATGGTGAGTAGACTTCATTTCATAGTTAACTTCTCTATGACTCAGTTTATTAACTGAGGCGATGAGAGTACAATTGTACTTAGCACCTATAAGTGTTGTTAATTCCACTGAGGGAGTGAGATCTGCCTTGCCTTGGATAGAGAGAGCATCTGGTCAGCTTTGTGGCTAGTGTGCTCTCAAAAGAAGAGGTGTTGGGGGTAAAGGACACCTCACATGAAATCAGAAGACCTAGATCAAGTCCCTACCTTCACCATGTGGCCTTGGAAGAGTATTAACCTCAAGTATATTTCCAACTCTTGTCACATTTCTTTCACAATCAACTTTTCCCTCAGGAATGTCATGGGCCTTTTAGCGGCATGACGATATAGTGTGGGGCTCCCAGCTCCTCCTCTCCAGGGCTGTGTTTGTGTTCCCAAGAGCACTTGAGCATCTGTCCTCTGTCTCTACCTCTTCAGCAATAAGATACTTCTGTTTCCACTGCTCCTCCAACTCTTTATTCCAGTAACAATGACACTTAACAACAATAGTAATATGTTTACTCATCTTCAGCTTCATGGTCTACAGAGCACATCCCATCTCGCATTTCAGGCAGCACTCATGCTGAGCCTGGGAAGGAGGTGGTACATGTTGTAGGCGCTGCTACACAGCCATAGGGCTGGAGAGTCAGCAGCAGGCTTTCTGACTTCTCTGGGGAGGCAGCTCAGCTCCTCTATCTGCTGGCCCAGTGAAGGGCTTTCCCTTACACCCTGGGAGCATGGGGTTAGGGCTATCAACAGCACCATACTTTTCAGAAGTCACCATGCAATGCCAGACCATTTGGCTGAGAAAACCCTAAACCATTTCTGTTCCTGGGAGCTACAGATATAAACCAAGCCCTCAGCTCAATCCAAGGGTGAAGCACAAAGAACTAAACAGGGCACTGACTCCATGTGTGACCAGATAGGTGCTTATATCATTAACCCACTGGGTGGAAAGAAATTTAAGGGGTGGAGACAAGATTACTTCCAGAAACTTCTGTCTATAGGCTCCTTAGCTCCCTTCTACTGTTCCTCATATGATGCACAAAAATACTTCCTAGGCCTGGGAAAATTTTATGTTAAGTCAGGCCCAGAATTAGTTCATAAACATATAAGTAAATACATTGGTGGTATTCAAGTGTATCTAAATGTATTAACTGCAATATGGTAGATTCAAGGGAGAACTCAAACAATGTAATTCCTTAGAAAGACAAAGTCAGAATTCAATGAAATTAACACAAGGAAATGGATACTTGAAAGGGGTGGATGGGCTCAAGGAGGGACGGGTAGATGAATGAAGAGGAGCAGTGGAGAGAATGCACTCAATAATTCAATGTATAGCCTACAAGGCGTGGGAGGGATTGCTGGGAATGTTGAAAGGGGTGACATTGATTGAGACGTACTGTAGTCATAAACTACCTTGTTAAATGGCAACTCCCTTGTACAACTACTTAAAGATAATAAAAAATGTAAAAAGTACTTTCTATGTTGCCTTTGTCATTGACAAAAGGAAGTTCTTTCCTCTTTAACTTTCTAGAATTCTGGGATAGCTTTACCACCAGGTCTCTGCTGGGATGCTGCTTGAGGAACTGAAGTAGATTTGGACATGCTCTCTTCCTCTCTTCTGGACTTGGCCATCTTGTGACCTCTGCCCCTCCCAGCCCAGTCCTTTTAGCTCCCTAGGCTCTTAGTTAGTTAGGGAGCTGGGGCTGAAAAAGTTTATCTGGGGTTTCAGAGCCCAGCAAGAGGTCCAATGAGGTAGAGGAGATAGAAGGAAAGAGAGAATCTCAGCCTTCGCACATTGTGGACTTTCTTACTTGAGGTACAGTGCATCTTGACAGTGTTACAGAAAGTCCTTTGTCTAAGTAATACCAAGGCTGTCCCTTCCCCTTGTGGCATTCTTCAGTCCTTCACCTCCCATGGGGGATCAGGAGCATGCACTGTGTGTCACTCTACATCCTGACTCTTCCCACTTTTAGGTAATCCCCTCTAGCTGGGATAAGGAAAGGAATATTCTTAGATGGAAGTGGTTAAGAATTCAGATTCTGTGGCCAGATTTGCCCAGCTGTGCCCATGACAACTGTGTGACCCTGAGCAAACTACTTACTCTCTCTGCCCAAGAGAGACAATTAGTAATTCCCTATCATGACTGTGGAGAAGTACCAAGTACAAATAGATGTATTAGCTTTCTCTAGAGGAGCAAAACCAATAGTGTGTGTGTGTGTGTGTGTGTGTGTGTGTGTGTGTGTGTGTGTGTGTGTGTGTCGGGACATGTTAGATTTATTTACAAGATCAAGGGCAGGATATAGTCTCACAATGGCCAAAGCTGGAAAGTCATAGAAATTAGTAGCTTCCTAAGCCAAGAAGCTAAAATGTTCAGTGATCAATGATGCAGATACGAGGACTGGAAGCAACCTGGACAGTGGCTTGAATGAGCCCATGTTCAAAAACTGAAGAAGCTGGAGTCTGACATTCATCAACTAAAGCAGCAGCAGCAAAAATATATATACCCTCTGAAGGAAAGTTGAACTTACATGCACTGATGGATTTCCTCTTTGGCTTTTGGTTCCATCTGGGCCACCAGCCTATTGGACAGTGCTGTCCACATTCAGGATGGGTCTTCTCTCTTCAGTTTGCTGACCCATGTGTCAGTCTTCTCTGGAAACATTCTCACAGACAAACCCAGAAGAATGCTTTACTAATTTCTTGAGCTTTCTCAATCTAGTCAAGTTAATGATCAAGATGAACCATCACAATTGGCAAATCACAGAACAGTGCTTGGCACATTGGCAGCCTGCCCAGATAGCAACAGGTGTAACTGTGAGCCTCTGGCCCTGAGAGACAGCACTGAAAGAGAGCAGTGTTCCAGAACAGTGGCTCTCCAGGATAAGCATGTGTCAGAATCTCCTGGAAGGCTTGGTAGAACATGGTTTCTTGGGCTCCAGCCGCAGAGATTCTCACTCGGCAAGTCTGAGGTGGGGCCCAACATTTTGCATTTCTGACAAGTCCTCAGGTGATAGTGATGCTGTGGCTCAGAGATCAGACTTTGAATCATGGCTGCATGATGCCTACTGCTGTTTGTCACTTCACTAGTCTTAACAAGGTCCACATAGCAAAAGCAGCTCCCATGTGCCAGGTCTGGTGTTAAGCTATTCTCATGTGGTTGGAGAAACTGTAGTGCTTGAAGCTCAGTACTGACTGTTGGTGAGTAGAAGCTGCCCAGATATGTACTTGAACCCACACTGTCTCACTCCAGAAGTCAACTGTCAGCAGCCTTGGGGCAGGGGTGGGGGGAGTCTACATTCAACTGATATTTATGGAACGTTTGATAAAACCTGCCTGCGTACAGCACCGTGGAGTTCACGAGGCAATTTCAAATACATTTCCTCGTTTCATACACACAAAAGCCTGTGAAGTAGGTCAAGTATTAATATATCTCCTGATTTTACAAGGGAAAGGTAATTACAGAAGGAGCGGAGGCTGGGAGCAGCCCGGTTCAGGACTACATAGCTAGTAAATGGCAGAACCCACCTAGACTGCGAGGCCCACCCACCCTGCAGGGCCCTCCGAGTCCCCCAGCTTCCATATGGCCCTCACAGTTAGGATATCAAATTTAGGGAGGTGTCTGTATAGAAGCCCCTGTGCAGCTGATGTAGGAAAACTCCATTCCAGAACAATCCAGAGAGACTGACTACTTTGCCAGTGAGGCGAGTACTTGCTTCCACAATAATGCCAGGTAGAAGGGGCAACTGGATTGGGGTAGGATTGAAGTGAAGTCAAGCCTGCTCTTGGTTGGGCTCTGGAGGAAAGGAAGAATTTCTTTTGCTGTCAAGAGGCTGAGGGAAGGGAAAGAGACTGTAGGAACACATGTGGGAAGCAGGGCATGTGTATTCTGAAGGGAAGGCAGTCCAGGTTCCTGGAGCTAAACTTGACCTGCTTTCCCAGCTGCCCCCGTGTGCCCCAGAGCTCATGCCCATTTCAGGCCTTTCCAGCCAGGAGCCACTTTTAGGGAGACCCTGCTATCACTTCAATTGCTTTGATTAGAGGAGCAAAAACAAGCCAGGTGTTACCAGGAAATGGTCTAATTAGCACTTACTGCTGACAATTTCTTTTTTTTTTCTTTCTTTTTTTTTCTTTACATTTTAAACCCTGGACATTTTTTTTTTAATTCACTAATCATCTCTCAGTTCAACCAGTGCAGAGCTGCACACGATTTACCTTTTGATGTTCACAGAAGAGAACTCTTGAATTTCAAAGAGCCGGCAGGGATTTGGGGAAATCGAATGCAGAAGCTACAGCCGTAATCAAACCTCATTAGAGGTTATTCTTCGAGCAGGGATTTTTTTCCCCCTCTGTCTGCCTTGCTCTCCCCTCCCATCCTGATTAGAGGGCTGGTAGCTGGGTTTACTGTTTTCTTTGGGACAATCATAGTGAGCCATCTCTACCCACCACCTCCTGGTGGAGGCTGCAGCCTCCTTCCCCTCCTTCCCCCCCCAACCCCTCTACTTCCCCACAGACAGTAGCAGTAAACTCAGGGTTTTATGATGGGATTTCTCTGTCCAACCTTAACACTAGTTGTCATGGTAAGAATTGAGGCTACATCAACAAAGGTAGTTCCAGAAAAATTCCCTTCCAGGAGAGTCTATGTCCTGCATAGAAAAAGGTCTGCACCAGAGAAATCAGGCACAGAATGGGTCTGAGCAGAGGGACATTCACATCGCCTCTCCTATTACCCATCGGGAACCTCTTCTCCGACTTACACTGGAATCTGGGTATCCCACAGTGGCTGGTGTGCACCAGAGCTGTTTCTGAGAAACTATGAGGTTGGAGATGTGCAGGAAAAATGGGATGCAACCATCTTAGGGAGGCCTGAGACCCAGAGTTAGTTCTAAAATCCAGCTTGTGTGCCTTGAGGGACACAAAGCCCAGGAGAGGTACCTGAAATCAGTTCAATTAAAAACTCATTAATGACGCACAGCATAGTAAAACTGCTACCATTTATCATCACATAGTGCTGAACATGATGCAAGTGCCTAATATACATTTTCTCCTTGAATTCTCTCAATAGACCTGTGAAGTTGGTACTAAGCTCATCATCCCTCCTTTTTATGTGGGGTATGTGCTGCACAGAGCAGTACTGTAACTTGACCAAGATGATACAGCTTGGATTGAACCCACAAACTCCTGAAGGGAGAGCTGACTTTTCCTGAACTCATCATTTTGTACCCAGTGCCCAGCACATAGTAGGATATGTACCAAATATCCCTCCAGGCAATGGCTCTGACAGTAGCAGAATATGAGAAGGAATATTGCTCAAGTTTACTGCCTTCTAGAGAGTGTGGTAGGTGGAAGAAGCCTAAAACCATCTGCTTGGGTCAGGAAGTGATAAAAGCCATACAAAGCTTTGGATACAAGCCAAGGGATCCCACAGGAGGAAGCAATTAATTCTCACTAAGCAGATTGGAAAGCTGTTAGTGAGGAAGTGACATTTGAACTGGTCCTTGTGGGCAGTATAGGACCATTTCAAGCAGTTGGAGAAGAGTCTCTCCATTGTGAATGAGCAGCAGATATTCAAATAACAGCACTGGGCTGGGTGGTGATGGGAAGTGTGGGCTGGCTTCAGCTGGTGGGAATCTGAGAGGTATAGGCAGTCAAGAGACACTGTGGGGTTTCCTCGATGTGTTTGTGGGCAGCAGTGAGGAAAGTCACACCATTAGATATGTGTGTCTGGAAGCTCATTGGGTAGGTCGAGGCTGCTGCAGTAAATCAGTGAAAATAAGGTGAACAAAAACAAGACCTGATACAAACATATAGTGTATGTATGTGCATATATATAGTGCCAGCACTCAGGAGACAGAGGAAAGTGGATTTCAAGTTAAAGAGAGTTAAACAGGACAGAGGAATAGGAGAAAAAAGTAGTTTGAGTGACACTTCCAGTTAGGACCACCCATCTCTCTCTCTCTCTCTTATTGGATGCTGTTTGGATGTGAGGGTCCAGAAAAGGGAGTCTTTTGGGGGCTGGCTGCTGGATGGGTGGCTTAGTGGGTGGCAGAAACATTCACAAAGATGGAGAAGACACACCATCATTTTTCTGCTAGCTCACAGATGAGCCAAGTGACTGGACAAGTTGTTCTGTAGCTCTGAGTGTTCACTGCTGTGGACACCATGATGGCTGTTTAAAATGAATGCTTGCATTTTGCCACTGGAAGACATAATGATTTTTCTTCTTTCCCTCCCACAGTGTATTAAACCGCACTCCCATGCATCTGATCCAGGAAATCATATTAGTGGATGACTTCAGCAATGACCGTAAGTAATGCCACTGACTGGCAATTTAGGCTCAAACATCTGATCCCAGGCAGAAGGGAGTGTGTCGATTTGCTAGTGATGAAGGAAGACAGAGAGGTTGGTAACAGGCATGGAAACTTCAAGTCTGTGCCTGGGCTCAGAAAGGAGATAGACTTGATCCTTGACAGAAAATTTCTTGGATCCTCTGTTGTCAGTTTATGAGGGCTCAGTGAGCTACGTGTATAGATCCTTTCTTGATATGTGTGTGTATGCTTGTGTGGTTGTGCATCTACATGTGTGTACAAGTGTATGAGCACACAGGGCCTATATGTTTGTTGATGGGTGTATGCACACACACGTGTAGAGGTGTGCATGTAGCATGGAGGTTTTTTCCCATACATATGTGCAGATGTGTGTAGGTGCACATGTAGCAAGTTGTTGTGCACATACATGTGTTTCTATGTATATGGGGTGCAGAATGCACTTATATATTGGTCACCATCCTCTAGCTTACATTTCTGGACAGAGGAAAAGATACCATGCTCTCAGAAGATCAATGCTAGGGCCTAAAGCCCATTAGCTGTAGCCGTCACCAGAGAGTTCCAGTTCTTTTTTCTTTTGCTGATACTAGGATTTGAACTCAGGTCCTCACACTTGCTCAGTTTGCTTGCTTGCTAGTGCTCTACTACTTGAGTACTCTTACTCCCAGCCCAGATTTTACTAATTACTTTGGAGATGGAGTCTCACGGACTTTTCAGCCTGGGCTGGTTTTGAACCATGCTTCTCTAGATCAAGGTCTATGGAGTATCTAGGACAATAGATTCCTAGTTCTTATGTTGCATTAATCTGTCAGTCTACGCTCAGGCTCTCTCTTTCTCTCTCTTTCATTCCTTGGAAGGTCCAGGTGGGCTATGTCTTTATGATCCCCGTTGGATATCCTGTCACCCAACCACAAGACAGTGAGCAGCTGCCTTTGCACCTTCCAACATACCCTCTTAGCCTTCCTATCAAAGACCCTGGCTCCTACCCAGTCCTCACCCACTTTTCCCAAGAAAACCATGCTCAAACATGGAGATCTCAAACATCTATGTGTTAAATCTGAAAGATAGTAATTATAGAAGCATTGTCAGAGCTTGAGTATTGGAAGTGCCAACACCTCCTCTGGGAGCCATTATCCTAGCAGCCTGGGTGCAGATCTGTGAAGTCAACAGTATCCAGACACAACGGCCTCCTTCTGGTGGAAAACCAGTGGAAATTGGGTGGGGAATAGGGATAGTTCCAGGTTTCTGGAGAGTGGAGCCCTTTCCCACCAGCACAGATGCTGGGAGCAGGGCCCTGGGAGTCACTCTCAAACTGCTCTCCCAACCCTGGGAAACTGCACCTGTAACAGTCTCAGCACCTCAGGGAAGAATGCAGATGTGTGTTTTACACACAAAAAACCCAACTACTAAGGTCTAGAATCTTGTTTTGAGAACTCAGTAGTCTTCTGTCCTTTCCTTAGTGAGAAAGATTATGGAATTGGTGGATACATGCCTTGATAAAGGGAGCAGCCTGGCACTGAGGCAGGAGAAAGGAACATTAATAAATTCAATTCTGGGCAGAATAGCCTATGGGGCAGTGCCTGGACAGAAACCAGACTGCCTGGGCTCAACGCCGACACCTGGATTTCACGTCCTAGCCATGTGCCTCAAGCAAACCATTAACTCATAGCATCAGCTTCCATGTCTACAAAATGGAGATGAGTAGCAGTGTATGTTACAGACATTGTATTGTTCATAGGGTTTAAATGTATTAAGATGTTTAGAGTACTCAGACAGAACATGACTTGGCTCAGAGAAAGCCCAGAAAAGTCTCTTCTGTTGCTTCTTAGAGTCTAGAGTCCAGTAGAGAGGGCAAGGTCAGTTAACAAACAAAATAAAACCAACATAGCAAGGCTAAGCTAGAAAGTTCAGAGACAGGGAACTGATGAGCTACAGAAGGCTAGCTTGAGAATGATCAAATCGAGAGTGCCCAAGAGGGGTTTTTCACCCACCCTGGCACATTGCTGTGACAGTTGGAGCCTCTCCTTTCCTTATTAGCTGTGTGGGCTGGAGAACATCCTTCTATGATCAACTCTGATGGAAAATCCACCAGGTGATGCCTCCACAAAGAGGGCCTTTGGGCCCCGAAAGCAAGGTCCCGAAGCCATCTGTTTGCTTTGGCCTTTCAAAAGGCTTGACCAGACACTCTGAAGTGAACAGGATATTGATCTCATCTTTCAATAGCCTGTATCAAGGCAGCAATGTCCCCAGGTGACCAGTGAAGAATTCATCCCTAAAATGGTTTTTTAGTGAATATGCAGGTGCTAGTATATATTAACCTACTTGGAAGAGATCCAGCAGAGGCTACTTCGTCATGACTGAGGGATCTTGTCAGCCTCTTCCACAGCCCAGGAGCCTTGTGGAGTCAAGGTATCGATGACAAGCAGAGCTGCCTTACCCACCCCTGCAGCTCACCTGTATACACAGTGGGCCCTTGCTCAGCATAATGTTTCTCTTTGCAGCCGATGATTGCAAACAGCTCATGAAGCTACCCAAGGTGAAGTGCTTACGCAACAGCGTACGGCAAGGTAGGTTGAGGTGAGGGACAGGGCGCAGGACTTAGTGAGGCGGGTTTCTGGGGTGGTTGTGGTTGTGTTTGGATATTCAGGGGGAATGCCAGGTGACTCCTCTGTGGTCTTACTCAATGATAGAGGAGACAATGGCTACCGCCTGGTTATCTGTCCCTGATGCAGGTCTGGTCCGATCCCGGATACGAGGTGCTGATGTTGCTCAGGGCAGCACATTGACGTTCCTGGACAGCCACTGTGAGGTGAATAGAGACTGGCTACAGCCCCTGCTGCACAGGGTCAAAGAGGTGAGTAGGATCCAGGAGCCCAGCTGGGTCCCTGCCCCAACTCCCTCTTAAACCCCTGATTCTACAGGGAGCTCAATCAGACCAGTTGCAGTTACAATTTATAGATGATGGACATAAAGAGTGGCCTGACTAAGGTCAGGCAGCATTCAGTGGTTGAGCAAAGACCATGGTGTGTGTTGTTTGTCTTATCACATCATCACTCATAGCAAGCTTGCAATTGGGGCTACCCATGGGTCATATTTGATATATTCAACTTCCTGAGTAAGACAGGACGGACCCGGACAGTATCCTTCATTAGTGCCTTCTGTAGGAAGGAGGCAGCAGAATTAGCCAGGCTTTGTCAACTAGGTCTTGAGGCCTGTGTCTTCTTTTCAACTCAGGCATTACCTAAAGGCCCTGTGCCAAGTTAGCAGACTAGATTCTAAGAGACTTGAAGTTCTTGCCTCTTCCCACCCATAAATGACTCTGCAATTCTATATGATTCTTTTCTCCATGACTAAGCTATACCACAGAAAGTGAAAAACGATTTAAATTTTCCCTTCTTATTTTTTTTTTTTTGGTCAGTCGTAGGGCTTGAACTCTGGACCTGGACACTATCCCTCAGCATTTCAGCTCAAGGCTAGTGTTCTACCACTTGAGCCATAGAGCCATCTCAGGCTTTTTTCTGTGTATGTGGTGCTGAGGAATCGAACCCAGGGCCTCATGCCTGCGAGGCAAGCACTCTACCACTGAGCCACCTTCCCAGCCCTCCCTTCTTATTTTATATTGAAATATATCCACCTCCCCTCTCCAATACACAGCATGCTGTAGATATCAAACTCAATGATTTATTTGTGTTTATGCTGCTCACCACTCTTCAGTCTGGCATTTGTAACATACCTGTTTCGCAGATGAGGAAGCAGTTTGGGCCTGATATTGCTTAGCAGGTCATCCAGCACCAGGACCTTGATGGTACCTGACCAGTGTGTTCCGTGGGCTAGGATTCCATGATGGTTTCTTCTTGTTGTCCATGATAGCTGTTTGACCTCTCCCTGCATAATTTTGATGTCAGAGTAGGAAAGCATTAGGTGTGTAACTGCTCAAGAAAGGACTAGGAAGCCCCTCTGCCTGTTCATCCCAAGCTGTGTCCCATGTGGGTTGACAGAGGCTACATATGTGGGCCTAGATAATAAATCACACTGGGGACTTTCTCTGAGGTAACAAGGAATCATACTCCAAGTGTTAGTCTGAAAGGTCCCTACTTTATCATAAAACAGGTGGAAAGATCTGGATTGAAAAACACAAAGCTATGAAGGGGCCATTCGGTTGAGGAGCTTTGTCTGGTACCAAAGGTGCTCTAGATGCATCCATCCACTGTACTCTGGTCCTCAGCCTCAGAGTTTTCCATTGTTGCATTCTGACACAGCTGGACTGCTCCTCATTGCTCAACATGCCCCGACATTCCTCATGCTCCAACTCTGACCCAGCCCTTTCCCTCTGATGACCCTCTTCCTCACCACAATTCCTCCAGTTTCTTCAAGTCCTCTACTAGTTCTCCACATCCAGGAAGCTTTTTCTGATGGCAAGGCCAGCTAAGATTATTCCACATGGTAATTGCTCACTCGGCCTACCGTTTCCTCTTCTGAGCCTAGAAGTCTGTCTCCCTAATAGATGACTGAGTAGGTGCTCAGTGTTACTACTCAACACAAATTGATTCCTTGTGTCCTGGCTCTGCACTGGTTTGGAAGTGAACTTCAGAGAAGTGAAAACCTGAAAACTCTAGTAGCAAGGAAGTACTTCATGAAGAAGAGCTATGTGATCATCTCTCAATGATGTGGGATATCTGCTTCCCAGTGGGTACCTTTAATCTCTAGGGAAGTTATTCTTTCTCTGAGTTGTTGATAGGAGCTCAGGGCCAGCAATGTCTTCCTGCCACCACTCATGTCTGGAACTGAGAAGAATCTGAAATATGTAAATGACAACTGATGTTAAGGTAGCAGAACAGAAAAAAGGTTAGGGAATCCACTGTGGTTACCTAGGGAGAGGGGGAGAAAATGGGAGACAACATCTGTTCACATGGATTTTATACCAAAAAGATGATGTGTTCCCTAGTTAAACCAGTCAGAGGGAAAACAAGCGGATTGGAAAACAAGCAGTGTGGAATAAGAGGAGTCCTTTTTGGTCAGGAAGCAAAGGGCAGGACAGAGAAGCAAGGTTCTCTCATTTTCTATGGCAAAAGTAACCTATGGGCACTAGCGACAGTCTAGAAAATGTGGAACAGTAGAATGAAGACTAATCAACCAAATTCTACTGTCTGAAGATGTCTACTGTCTTAGGATCATTTTCTCTTTGTAGAAAGTGTCTTTTTATAATGTTGCAATCATGCAGTATTTATACAGTTTTATATCTTGCTTTTTTTCTCCTTATACAGAAGCATTTTCTAAGTGGTCTCTAAAGTAACTTCCCTCTTACCAGAATGGCAAATATATTGTGGTGTACCATGATCACTCAGGAAGTTCATCTCTGAAAAAGAAATGAAAAGCTGAAGCCAGGGCAGGGACCAAGGCCAGTATTGTTATCACTGTTTGCTCTGCTTCATCCCCCTGGTTACTCCCCCTGTTCCCAGCTTGCTGGCCATGGTCTAGAGCTGAAGGAAGCTGGGCTGGGTATGGCCAGGATTCTTTGAGAATAGCTATCACAGCTGTGGATTTGGTGCTCATGGCCTCTGCCCTTAGGGTGCGTGTGTGTTTGTGTGTTTATAAAATAAAGAGAACAAAATTTACCATTAAATTAGTTCATAGTAGGCAATTCAATGACCTATATTCCCAAGATTATGAAACCCTCCCTACAATTTAATTGTAAAACAAACCTGTTTTTTTGTTGTTTTTGGAGGGGGGGGGTGGTTGTGGAACTTGAACTCACTGTCCCTGAGCCTCTTTGTGCTCAAAGCTAACACTCAACCACTTGAGCCACAATGCCACTTCCAGTTTTTTGAGTGTCTAATTGGAGATAAGAGTCTCATGGGGACTTTTCTGCCAGTCTGGCTTCAAACCTTGATCCTCAGATCTCAACCTCCTGAGTAGCTAGGATTAAGGCATGAGCCACTGGCACCTGGACTATAAAACAATCTATAAAACCATCACATCTCAGACAAACTTTATTTACATTAGCAGTCATTCCTTAATGATACCCACTAATCTTTATCTTTGTCTAGTCTGTACATTCATAGCATTGAAATCATGACATGTGACCTTTTGATACTAGCTTCTTTCATTCAACATATTTTTTAACTTTATGAGCATTGCAGTACATATCCATATGTCTTTTCATGGTGGAGTAATATTTCACAGTATGTATAAACCACATTTTGCTTAGCCATTCATCCATCAATGGACAATTAGGCTGTTTCTTCCTTTCTAATATGAGGAATAATATAAAGGTAAATATTCATATACAAGTTTTTTTGAGTACCTTGGAGAATAGACCAAGGTGTAGAATTACTAGATAACACAGGAATTTGGTATTTGGACATATTAAGTAAACTTTACTCTCCTGGCTCAGCCATAATGGGTATGTGGGCTCACATGGCTCTGAGCTCATCTCAGACGCCTCTCTGAAAGATGCTGTTATTTCAGCTTCTGCAGCTAGCCATACCCCAGCTGAGCAAAAGCTTCATCTTCCTCCCAAAAAGGAGTGCTGTCTGCATACCTCTGACCAAATGCTTTATCTCTGTGAGTGGTTCAGCCACAAGACTAAGCGAGGCCTCCAAAGGACAATTCCTTAATTCCCACTGCTATCAGAGCTAAAACTTTCATAGCAAAGCAATTAGGCAGATACCAGAGTTGGGTCTGGCTGTGTCCTACGCAGAGGTGCAGAGGTTTTCTTGGGGCCCTTGCTGCCTTGGATGCTATGGGACCATTTAACGGAGGTGGCCCCCTGAGGGTTCATGTTTATGTTTCCATGTGTCTTGTCAGCATAGAGCAGGCTTCCATCTTCTGAATGAAGGTGGAAGTTTAAAGCTGCAATTGGAGCTGGGGATTTTCCAAAGTAGAGCAAGTTAATAAAGAGTCTGGACTTGAGATGTCCTAAGCCATCTTCAGCTGGTGTCTGCCACATTGAAAGCCTCCCCAGTTTTCCTTCTCCTCCCTCTACTTACCTCATGATACTAGAAACATACACCAAGTTGCTATGATTTTAAACACAGGATCCCCTTCCTTAGCTACATATTTCTTCAGTAGGGAGATTTTGAGAAGTCTTGATATTTTATTTTATTTTTGCCAGTCCTGGGGCTTGAACTCTGAACCTGCACTCACTCCCTGAGCCTCTTTTGTTTAAGGCTAGCACTCTACCACATGAGCCACAGTGCCATCTCTGGCTTTTTTGAGTAGTTTATTGGAGTCAAGAGTCTCACAGCTTTTCCTGCCCTGGCCGGCTTTGAACTGTGATCTTCAAATCTCAGCCTCCTGGGTAAGTAGGATTACAGGTGTGAGCCAATGGTACCCTTCTAGAGATCTTGATCTTTAACATTCAGTGAATTTGTATAAATAATACCTTACATATTCTTTGATGCCTTGTTCAGGCTTTACTCCTTTTCTCCTCACAGGAACTCTATTTTAAAAAGACAAGGATTATTTTGCAAATAATAGTTTGTCACCACTTTATAGATGAAAAAGAAATGGAGGCTCATGGAACATGTCCATTTTCTAAAGGTCATGTATATTCTCGATGGTAGAGCTGGAATGGAAATCCAAATGTCCTGTCTATATTCCATGGCATTACTTCTTTGATGAGGGCCCCCTTCTGCTCCCTGCACCTACCACTAGGCTAGTTTAGAGGACCCCCCAGGCTGTGTGTTCATTCCACCCCAAATTGAAATTGTCCACTACTTGCTTGCTTTTTCTACACTGAGGAATCTTGGCTCATCCTTGTGCAGCTGTGGCTCCTAAAGCAGAGTAGGTGCTAAGCAATGCCAGTGAGTGCGAAAAGAAACACCTCTAGAACTTCCTGATTGCTCATTCACAATGTAAATTTAATTATGTGAATCAGTGACAGCAGTGGTGATTGATGGTCCCTGGCTGATGCACTCAGCCTATGGGATTGCTTCTGATAAGGGACAAGAGATCAAGGAGGAAGGTGGCTTGGATTTATATGATGGAGGAGTAAAGATGGAGCAGAGTAGCAGTGATCTGCCAGGGATTCTACCAACTGCCCACTTGAACCTAAGTGTAGGCCTGGCTTTCAAGTTACAGCCTTCTGTCACACAGCAAAGGCCTCTGCTGGGTCTACTATTTGTATTGAGAGTCCCTCCATCTGTGAGCGTCCAACAGGAGCGGCCACCCTGCACAGCTGTAATATCTCTGCCTGCCTGCTGCCAGGCTATGACCCAATGTCCTTAGAGGGACTTCATTGTCACCATCTTTTAGCCAGTGCCAGTGAACACCTGCTGCCCACTAGGCCGTATGTGGGACATGGCTGAGGGACACAATAGTGGAGCTGACACTGATGCCCTCAGTCATAAAGCCAGGGCATATCCTGGCTTTGGTGACTCATTTACAGTATCTCCTCTAACCTCTTTGTAAGGTCATGGCTCCACATAGCACTTGGCCTCAAGTAGCCCCCTTCCCTGCCTGGTCTCCATGACTCTGAGCCAAGCAGACACTTACAGCTGAGCTTTGACAGGAGTCTGAGGACAGAAGCTGTAGAGAGAGTACTCCAAGTCTGTCACCACCCTGGAACAGCACCCATGGGGGTTGCTCTGTAGCCTATGGCTGGACTGAGCAATCAGCCCTTTAATTTACATTTTGGTTTTCAAAGATGATGGGGAGATTCTTTTTGAAATTAAAACAGAACTATTGTTTTAGAGTCCTCGGACCATTCTAGAGCCCAGTCATTTGCTCGAAAGACCCGCAGAATCATCAAAGCTGATGCCGTTGTGGCCATGTTGATTATAATACAAGGATGTAGGTTAAAATCTGTGGCAGGAAGAAATGCATGGGGAGGGTTCCAGCCATGAGCTCTCAGTTGTCATCATCTCCCGGGGCGGGGACGGGGAGGAGTTATAGGGACAGTATCCCAGCAAAAATGTCTGGCAGCTCCTGGGACATTGGAGGGTTGGGGGGAAATGCTGCCCAAGAGGAAAGTTCATCCACATGCTATGATCCAATGCTTTTATTTTGAGGTCAGTCACATAAATGCAGCTGTCCTCCCTTATGGTCTCCAGGCCCCAGAAGAGGTCATACTGGTAATTGTACAGGCCAAGGTCCTGCCCATAAACCATACTACAATTGACTATCAGCTATGGACCAAGGCTCCCAGGTAAACAAGGACTCTCTTCTAGACCACACATTTCTAGGCATTAGAGGTAGGATCAAGAATATGGCCCAAACATATCTTTACTTCACAAAGGTCACAGAAGGACTTAATGTAGTAGCAGGCACCCCATTCCCCCAAACTCAGCAGCAAGTAAAGACAAAATGAAGACTTTGTCAGTCTTATGCTGAACCATAAGGACATTTTAAAATTCAAATGGCAGGTGCATCTTTGAGGGCATGTGTGTGTGTGTGTGTGTGTGTGTGTGTATTGTGTGTGTACACGTGTGCATGTGTGCATGTGTGCAGTGGATATCCAGAAATAGACATACAGTGACAGTGGTGCAAGGTAGGCCCCAGAGGGTTGGTAGCAGCTGGGCAGGTACAGTACTGGCAGTGAATGTAGCATCTGTGACATCCCAGTTGTGGAAGCAATGCATTGGCAATGAGCATTGCTTGCCACCTGGGCCAATTGGTTTTCAGAGGCACCTTGTTACTGTCAGAGTGAGTTGAATGTAGGAGGCTCAGGACCAAATTAAGTCTGTGAACTCAGAATCAGGCACTCAGTAGATCTGGAGCTTAAAATAAGAAGACAACCTCATTTAGAGAAAAGATTGAACCAGGAAATTAAATAGTTTCAAGGAGAAGCAGAGATTCCTGCCTGAGTTGACCCAAGGATGGACAGTAACAGAGGATGGGAAAGTGATCCTGCCATTTCTCCGAGCCCTGTAGCCTCCATCATGCTGCTGAGTTTCTGGTGAGCTACATAAGGGTCTCTATGCTCCCAACCTGTCTGTATTACCTGTGGTCCTGGTTTACTGCCACGCAAACCATTTGTGGGGGTACTCGCTCAGGATTAGGAAACTTGAAGAGAACATGTGTACATGTTTAGCTTGCATAGTTTGAAAATCCTTCCTGGATGATTTTGATGGCCATTGACAGGGTGGGCCCTGCGGAAGCAGAAAGTGATGAGGTTGGAATGAAGGATGAGGGGATGTTTACTTTAATCGACAGAATAATTGTACATATTCATGGGACACTCTCTGACATTTCGATACATGGATACGATGAGTAATGATCAAATCAGAGTAATTAGCATTTCTGTCACCTCAAACATTTATCATTTCTTTGTGTGCTGGGAACATTCAAAAGTCTCTCTTCTAGCTATTTTGAAATACGTGATAAGTGACTGTGGGCTGTGTACACTTTATTGTGCTATAGAACATTAGTATTTACGCCTCTCTTCTATCTTGGTAACTGTTATCCACCTCCATCTCCTCCCTCCCTGCCATACTTCCTAGCCTCTGGTGACTTCTTTTCTGCTTAGATAAATGCCTCATGTTCTCACTCACATGAGGAAGCAGGTTTCCATGGCCTTGGTTGCCATGCTAAGGAATTTATATCTCATCTTAGAAGTGATCAAAGTTTTTGGCAGCTGAGTGACACAGTCAGATTTGCAGCCCTAAAAGTGAGCTTTGGCAGCCTTATGTAGAATGGGAGGAAGAGAAGAGGATGAGTGGGATGGGGTAGGGGTTGGGGGCCCAGTGCCATTTTCCTGGCATGAGGGGATAGAGGAGAGGCAGGGTAAATTGACAGCCATTTTAGAGTCGGAACTATAAGAATCTGAGTGGGTTCATGGGCATGTTAAAGCTTCTTAATTTAGTGCTGGGAGAGCAACAGATGATGATACGTCAATATAAGCAAGGAACTGAGGGAAAGGACATGTGTTTGGGGAGATGATGAAGCCATCATTTGAAGGCTGAGTGAATGCACATGGGGGTGCCTTATTGGCTGGGAAGTAGGAGGGACATTGGGGCTAGAATAACAGATATGCATCTTCAGGGGACTGCTATTAATCAGTTGATTCAGGAATCATAGGCTGAGAAGCAAGTATTTGGAAACACAAATTTCTACTATGAGTTGAAGGCTTTGTTTTTTTGACTTCAGGTGGGAATCACCTAGCCAGCTTCCTCAGGCCCCACCAAATGGTGAGGGGCTTCCAGTATCCCTTCTTCTTTGTCTCTCCTCTCCCCATGTGTAGTACTCCCTACCTAGCTTCTGCTATATTTCCATTGTTATCACATGGCCACAGTGTTCAGCAAGGCCTCTAGCAGTCAAGAGCAGGCTCTTAGCACATTAAGTCCCAGAACCAGAGGGGTCATAGGGTCCAGTGCTCCATGCTGTAGATGATGAAACTCATATCCAGAAATTAACATGCTTTTATTTACAGCCCTACCAGCCTTAGGCCCTGTCACACTCCCTGATTCCCAGACAGGTTTCCCCACATACGGATACAAGGTCTTCTGTTTTTCAGGACTACACTAAGGTGGTGTGCCCTGTGATTGATATCATTAACCTGGATACCTTCAACTACATCGAGTCAGCCTCAGAGCTCAGAGGGGGTGAGTGAAGACTTCCTTCTCCTCATCCTTGTCTCATATGGGGAAAGTAAGGACTATTCTCTTAATGCAGAGTTCAGAGCATCCAGCCCTTCATCTCATTACAGAATTCAGTCCATTTGGCCCTTACATACAAGAACGTAAGGGAAGAGTCAGGGGAATGGCAGGATATCCCAGACCCTGAGCTCTAGTTCCAAGACAAGGCTCACCCCTGGGCTTAAGGATGTGTAGAAGCAAGCGTTCCACCAGATGCATGAAGTCTAATACGTTCTGCCACATTGGCATTGACATTGCTCTCTTAGAGGCCCTCCTCCGATCTGTGCTTAAGGTCCAATACCACTTTCTCTCAACTGAAAACCAACTTGTAGGTGATTTGATTTATCTACAAGCTTATGGGAAACCTCTTGCTACCTTGGTTTCTGTACCTGGACTCTTATCCTCTACCTATTATTCCCTAACTCCACCAAGGAAGGTGTGAGAGGGACCTTTGATATCTCTGCTTATGATTAGGCCAGGGGAAGCCAGACATCTCAGACAACAGCTTCCAAAGAATGTCCATGAGCTGGACAGACTGCAGACACCTTGAGAAGCCAAATCAACCAGATTAATGCTATGTTTTAGGGTTTGACTGGAGCCTTCACTTCCGATGGGAACAGCTCTCCCCAGAGCAGAAGGCTCGGCGCCTAGACCCCACTGAACCCATCAGGTGAGTAGGAAGAATGAATCGGAGTAGCGAGGTCAGACTCTGTACCACTGGTCACTCCTGTTATTCCGTGGTACAGGGAAGGTCCACGATAAATGCTTAATGATTGGCAGACAAGGAAAGAATCCTGTACCAGGCTATTTCTACTTCTAGGAGGTTCCTGTATCCATAGGAACTTCCATCTATGTGGATAGGGACCAGGTAGAGACCTGTGCTCAGGAGTGGCATCTAATATTGTCCACCTTCCCATGGGCCAGGATAACTTTATAATTCCTACTAACAATGGAGGCCCTGAGATATTCTTGTTTGGGTCGCTAGTGAGGGAAAAGGTGGCTCCTTGGCTATAGCCAAGATCCCTCAGATCTTGGATGTCAGGATTAAGTCTAGGAAAGATGAATAAGTGGAGGCTAATCTTAAGCCATGGTCACTGCTATGAGTTTTAACCAGCGTATCTGTATTCTCTATAAGAACATGGCAGCATGAATTCTGGGCTGCTGGTGTTATACTGTGGTGCTCTACATTCTTTCTTCAGGCCTCATTATGATACATAGTTCTTGCTGGCAAGCTGTCCATCTGGAATTCAGAGTTGATCAGAGGGCTTGGCCTAGAATAGAACTGAACCTGTGATCTCACCATTAAGAATGGTCTTGAGATCTCACTTGGGATTAATGGCAAACTCATCCCAAACCTCTTGGGAGACTCCAAGCTAATATAAGTGCCTTATAGGTGGCAGGAGGTAGTAAGTGCTTTAAGAACTAGAAAGAGGCCACTGGAGTCTGATTTCTCTGTCTAATGACTTAGGGAGACCATAACTATTCAAAGTCATCGTTGTCATTTAAAATGACATTGGTCATTTTCATTGGGTTGACTTTTTCTTATGTATCATTTTTATAAGAATCCCAGTTATATTGAATTAAGACTCATCCCAATGATCCCATTTTAACTTGATTGCCTTTATAAAGGCCCTGTCTCCAAATAAGGACATATTATGAAGTACTTAGTATTACAACTCCAACATGCCTCTTTTTTTTCTTTGTGGAAGAGATATAATCCAACACATAATAGAGGGGTAAAGAAAAATAACAAGGTGGGAGAGCCTAGTTCAGAAGATGGATGTGTTACAGACAAATTCTATCCAAGTGCTTCTTTGCCTAGTTAGTGACCCACTGCACACTCCCCAGTAATATAGATACCCAGAGAACCCCACTGAGCAGGGCCTAGGGAGAGGTCAGTAAGCATTCATGGGAAAAGTATAGTTGTCCATCTTCAAGGTCAGGAGATCTACAAGCAGAGGATCAAACCCTGGACCGGTCTTTGTTTTAAGTTATTGGAAAAGACATTAGCCCTTCTGAAGAAGAGCAGAAATAGGAAGAAACTGTCCTTAGTTCTGAATACCCAGGATAGAAGAGTTTGAGAGCATCTCTTTCTATAACTGATCTCCCATTTTCTTTCAAACATACAGGACTCCAATCATAGCTGGTGGACTTTTCGTGATTGACAAAGCCTGGTTTGATTACTTGGGGAAGTATGACACAGACATGGACATCTGGGGTGGGGAGAATTTTGGTAAGTAACCATTTTGTACAGATCTATACCATATCAATCAGTACAACCTGGGGACTGGGGAGGGTATCTCTGTAATCTCAGGTCCAGCAACATGATGAATGGTCACACCTGTTGGGTATGAGGACCTGGAAGTTTTGAGTGAGTCATTCCTTTGGTGGAAGGCTGGACAGGGCATCAGAGCAGCGACTTTAAGAAGGAGGTCACAATGAGAGAATTTCTCCATGAGGCAGCTTGGATACTAAGGACCAGGGAAACACCCAGATAGATTGCTGGGGAAAAGTTGAGATGTAAAATCTGATAGGACCAAAAGGAGCACTGAGTCCAAGGGGTCAGGTGCAGACTTGAATTGAGAGCAATGAACCTGGGTATTTGTAATTAGAAGAAGTCTAAGGAGGAAGAGAATGAGGAACAAGAGTGACATTAACCTCCATTCATGTTCCTTGACTTCCCAGAGGATAGCTCGTGCACTGGGTACATAAACAGAGTCCAGGCTTATTGTCACAGAAATCTTTGGGTTATCTTGGCTATGTCTCTTAGTGAGAAAGGAAGGAATAAGATGGGCTGATTACAGAGCCTCAAATCATGCACAGATCTGGCCACAGTGATACATGGCTGGGGCTTGCAGGCAATCAGCAATAAGAAAACCCTATTACATCCAGCTAGTAATACCCTCATTTCCCTTGTGGATTCAAAGTGTGACTTCAGGATAATTGTTCTGCCTCTTGGTATTGCTGTGAAAATCCAGTGAACTAAGCATGTGGCATTATATGGGCCCAGTATGAGTCTATGATCAGTTTTGTCATTGCGTATCTCCAGCCCTTAGTGTATATAGTGCCACCATGTGAGAGGCCCAAAATCACAGTTGGCCAAACAAATCAGAGTAGAGTAAGAGGGAGAACCCTAAAGGGAACCTTCCTTTCTCAAAGCACTGGGAGAGTATTGGCATGGGCTCTGGGAACAGGGTGCAAGCCAAAAGAGTGATCCATGGGCCTATGCTGGCAGTTAGTAGTAATGCCAGGCATTGTCCACTGACACTGTCTCCTATCCCTGCCCCTAGAGTGGTTTATGGCTTTCTTCCCCAGTCACTAAGAATTATTTCCTGGAAATTTATGGCTTCTGGCCTGACCCACAGCATCTGTTCTCCCAAACTGGGCAGTGTAGAGACATCCATCAGAAAACTTGGTCTCCTGCCAGGCAGGGGCCAGGCTGAAGGCCTGGAAATGAAACAGAAAACCCAACACCCACTCACCAAACTGACCCTCTTGAGACCCAGACTGGGAAGGCTTTGTGCATTATGATAAGGTTCATTGTTGTGCTGGTATGGGGTTCAAGGGCAGGTTTGCCTGCGCTAGCCTTGGAGACCAGCGTTCTCAACAGGGCAGGGATTTCTCTAGGAAGATCTGAGAGCTGATTGTCTATCCTGACCTCAAGCACCCTCCTCCCTCCATTTTTGTGCCGGTATTAGGGCTTGAACTCAGGGCCTTGGTATTGTCCTTTAGCTATTTTTTTCTCAAAGCTGGCACTCTACAACTTGAGCCACAGCTTCACTTCTGGATTTTTTTTATAATTAATTGGAGATAAGAGTTTCAGAGACTTTTCTGCCTGGGCTGGCTTGAAACAAGAATCCTCAGATCTCAGTCTCCTGAGTAGCTAGGTTTACAAGCATGAGACACTAGAGTCCTCTTTACTTAATGATGAGTTCTGGCCTTTCCCCTCACCAGCAAATGAATGTTCCCTGTAGTCATTCTGATAGACAACAGTCATCCAATCTCTGTCCCAGTGCTCCTCATAATGATGCAATCCCTCTCTCACAGTTCACCACGTTCTGAGTTGAGAGAGTTTTTTTGTGGAATTGTTAGAATATTCTTCTAAGTTGCAGCCCTGTTCTCTCCAGCTTGCCTGCTGGGGATTGTTCTGCCCTCTTGAACTACACAAGGTGAGGATAGTCCTTTTTCCAGTCACATTTGCATGCAGGCAGCATGTCATTTTCAACGATGGCACATTTTGCTCCAACTTCCCAGCACCTTTCCTTTATAGCAATGTTAACACACATCTGCTCAAATCAAGAAGCAATCTCATCTAGCTGGTTTCTGAGTCGCTTGGCATTAGCAAGGGCTGATTTGAATAGAAAAGTTGAGAAAGGGTCACCAGAGGTATAGGAAAGACATTTTATAATCCACCACAAAAAATTTTGAACCACAAAAAAATCACACTGCAGATAACTATCATAGGAAACACTTTGTTTTCTTGTACTCCAATATTCCATTATGTGATGGCTAGGTAGCAGTACTTTGAAAGTCAGAATGGATTTCTAGATTTATTTTTTCTTTTTAGCAGAATTTTCAGCAAAATGCAGTGCTTTTCCAAGGGTGGATGCATCATGTGGCTAGGGTAACATCTGCAGAAACCTCTGACTAATGAAGGTGGGAATTTACAAGTGGATCTGCATGATGATTGAGAGTTAATGGGATCTGGGTGCAATGCTTCAGCTGGTGCCAGGGGTAAAGGGAGCTGTCCATTAGAGCAAAGGAATCCTGGCTCAGAGTTGTTGCAGGAGATGCTTCCCTGTCTTCCCAATCAACAAGTCTTAGAGGTCCACTTCCCTCAGTATCCCTCACAGCCATCCTCTTCTCTCTGTCCTCCTCAGTCCCCTAAGTATCCTCCCCCTCTTCTATTCCTGTCATGTCTGCCCTCCCATTTTTGTCAATATTCCTTTTACAATGCAAACCTTTCAAGCTAGCGCCACAGTGGCTCCCATTTGTCCTAAGGAAGAGGCCCACACTCCTCTTTGACTTCATCTTCAACCCATTCCACCCTCTAGCTTTCAGGCCTCCAGCTGGCAGGACCACCAGCACCTTGCAGGATTCACAGTGACCCAGCCTTCCTTCTCCACAAGACTGGTTCTCCTGAAGAGGGAGGCTCTGGTTGGCTTCCTCTGGAACTGCACCACCTTCCCTGCCCTTTCTCTCATCTTATTCTTTCTTCCTTCTGTGTCTTCAGCAGCAGATTCTCTTTGCCTGTCATTGTACTGTGTGCCCTCTTATGTACTTATATTTAGTTATCTGTGCCTAATACCTTCCCCTGTTTCCTGCTTGACCTGGAACTTAAAGCAAGAACATTCACCCAACTTCTCATCCATGCAGCCAAGAACAATTGGACAGTTCAGAAGTTTCTCACTAAAATGTATTTTAAAAGCAAGACATTGAAAGGGGAGGGAATTCAACATGTGAAAAAGCAATAAAGTTGTCCCTCCAGTTCTTGGAGTATTGGTTCCAGGACAGTGCCTTGTATAAAATGGCATAATATTTATAGATAACCTATGCACACTCTCTTGTATGCTTAAGTAATCTCTTAATTATATGTAATTAATTATAATTAATATAATGTAAATGTTACATAAGTAGTTGCTATACTAGGTAGGTAAAATGACAAGGAAATGTGTATTCAAAGCCTCAAAATGAATATATATCTGTTCAAAATGGACATTTTCTCCAGTATTTTTCTATAAAACATAAACCATGGTTGGTTGAGTTCATGGATGAGGAACTCATGGATATGGACAATGAAGACAACATTTAAAAATGTCTTACTGCATTATAGGAGTCATGCTTAAAGTCATGCTTAAGAGTTCTGTTTGATCATAAAAAGCAATAACAACAGCAGGCCAGAGTATCTTTTCTTTCTGGAATTTCTTTGTGCTCTAGATGCATTTACATATGTAAGTTGATTTTATTTTATAGCACAAAAGTACATGAAAGTATTAGCCAAGGTAACCACAATGGTGTTCAGTCACAAGACACACTTACCCTTCACCATCTCATTTTTCATTTGTTGCTTATAAATACTGAAGGTCATGTCTTGGCCACTGTACCTGTACCTGTACCCACTCAAGCCCCTGACCCATCATTCCATCCTGGGGCTTGAACTCAGGTCCTTGGTGCTGTCTCTGAGCTTCTTTTGTTCAAGGCTAACACTCTATCTCTTAAGCAACAGTTCCTCTTGAGCTTTTTGTTTAATTAGGAGTTTATTGGAGACAAGAGTCCCACAGCTCTTCCTGCCCAGGCTGGCTTCAAACCATCATTATCAGATTGCTGCCTCCTGAGTTGCTGGGATTATAGGCATGAGCAACTGAAGGCCAGCTCCACCAGGTGTTTCTAAGATGAGCTGCATAGTTTTGATAATTATATCCACAGTTTGGGATATGATCAGGCTTTAGGGAAATGTGACTTTTCAACTTTTTTTCAGAGTTAATTTGCATTAAAATTGGATGCTTACATTCCAATTTACATACCATGAGATATATATATATATATATATATATATAATATATCTCCTTACTCTCAGGCTAAGCCTTACTTTTAGCTTTTGGTCTTCAGAGATAAAAGACTCCATTGCCCAATAAATGTGTGTGCGTGTGTGTGTGTGTGTGTGTGTGTGTGTGTGTGTGGTGGAGATAGATGGGTCTGCATTTCCAACGAAGGAATGCTTGGCGCACATACAAGGGAAAATATGGGATTTCTAAATTTAGAATGAGGATTTCCAAAGCACAGCAGGCACAAAAGACAAGGCTGTAAAGAGAGACGAGGTATAGCCCAAAAAGGATTCTTCACCACCCACCATCCCCAGAATGTAGGCTGGGATGCCAGGCTATTCCAGACTTAGGGATATGTGTATTATAGGAAGAGCACAGATTGTGCACTCATACAGGAGTAACTTTGAATCCCATAGTCATCACAAGTACCCTTGGGAGAGTTACTTCACCTCACTCTTAACACTCTCAAAACTTTCCAACTCTTTAAAGCAGAGATAATAATCCCTGTGGTAGAGAAAGCAACCCCACAAAGACATGTGCATCCTAATACCTGCAACCTGTGCAGATGATCCTTTATATGGCAGAAAGGACTTTGAAATGATTCAATCACTAAACAATGACTTGAAAGTAGAAGAAGAAGCAGGTGGGTTCTGTCTGGGCACAGGAACCCTTAGAAGTGGAGAACAGAATGGAAACAAAGGATTTTTATCTTTGTTGTGGTTTTTCTTTTCTTTTGTTTGTTTGCTTATCTGTGTTTGGGATTATAAGGGGAGGGGCACAGAAACGGAAGGACAAATACAGCAGTGGTACTCACTAGACACTGCATGGAAAATAACTATACAACTAGTGGGTGGGGACTTGAGGGGAAAACTGGGAGAGAGTAAGGGAAGGGGTGATATTGTCCCAAAGTAAATGTACTCTTTACCTGACTTATGTAACTATAACCCTTCTCTCTATATATGTCACCTTTATAATAACATTAAAAATACAAATTAAGAAAAAAGAAGTAGGGAACAGTTCATGCTAGAAGCAACAGAGAAGTGTCACAGTCAGAGCGATTTGAAGCTCCAGAGTGACTTGAGCAGCCATTGCTAGTTTGAAGATAGAGAAACAACCAGAAGTAACTGAGAAGGGTCCCAGGCCAATGACCAGCAAAAAAAAAAAAAAAAAGGATTGTTAGTCCTGTAGCCTTAAGGAGCAGAGCATTACAAATAACCTGAAGGAGCTTGAAGCTGAGTCTTCTTTAGAGCTCCCAGATAGGAGGAAAATCCTGCCGTTGATACCTTGATTTTGGCCTTTTTGAGACCCTGAGCAGAGAAGCCAACTAAACCTGCCAAGTTTGTGAAGAATCATTATGGTAGCACAGGAAAGCAATTGCATCTCTGTATCACAGTGAATTAGTTAGCCCATGAAGTGCCTCTGTTCAAGCCATAGCCACATGCCAGCAATGTTAGTTAAGGAAGGATTGCATCTGACTTGTTGAGGTAGTTCATTCCTCAATTAGGGAAATGGCTTACTCTGAGAAGAACACCCATGTCCAATGACATGTCTTTAGGTGCAAGTATGCTAAAGCAGCTCACTGCTCCGTCCATTGCCTGAGCTATTCTGCTAAAACCTAGTGCCCAGGTGTGGTTGCATGAGGCCACATTTCATGGCTCTTCTGTATTTTCCCAGATCTAATGGAGTGCCTTCAGAGAGGATACTAGCCGTTCATTTTTCATCAGGTGTATGGAAAGATAAAGGGTTCCATCTTGGTGTTTGTAGTTGTATGGCCACTGGAGATTATGCTGTGTCTGTGGTTAATACTTGTCCAGAAGCTAGGACCTGGGTAGGCCTTGACTGTCTCAGATATAAGGAAAATGCAGTTCTCAAAAATTCAAGACCAGTCTTTTGCAGGTCAGCAATATAAGATTATATCTAATCAAGCTCATGCATTCATTAAAGAATAAAAACAGAATCCTAGCCTGTTTTGTGCTGCTATGACAGAATGGCATGGACTGGATAGTTTACAAAGAATGGAGACATTTCTTCATAAGAAGAACCATCTATTATTTTCAAGTCGAGAGGACCACCGTTGGTGATGGTCATCTTGTTGCAATTATCCCATGGCAAAAGGAGGTAGGGCAAGAAAGTATGTTGTAGGGTGGGATCATGGGAAGTGGTGAAAACTTGTTCTTCTGTTAGTAATCCACTCATGTCTTAACTAACCTCCTCCTGAGATAACAGGATTAGTCCATTCATGAGAACAGAGCCTTCACAGTTTCTTGGAAGATCCCACTTTTCTCAGCCAGGTACCAGTGGTAGAGATCAGAACAATTATGGTTCAAGACAAACTGGGCAAAAGTTAATGAGATCTCATCTTAACAAATTATCTGGGTGTAGATGATGGCATATGCCTACTTCCCCAGCTATTCTGGAAGCATGGGTAGGAGAATCAAGGCTCATGACCAGCCACTGGCATAAATAATAAGACAAATAGAACTAGAGGTAGTTCAAGTGGTAGAGCACTTGCCTAGCAAACACAAAGCCCTGAGTTCAAGCCCTACTACTACCAAAAAAACCCACCCACAAAGCCCCACATCTCAGCACTTCTGCTTTGAGGAGTAAGATTCTAACAAACTTTGGAAGACATTCCAGCTATATCAGAGTTTGCTTCCTGTCCCAGTAAGCCCTGAGGACTTAAAAATTATTGGAAGGTAAAATCCTTATCACACAAATATATCTGTGGACTTATGAATGACAGTGGCCAAATTAGCCTGTGCCTTCTTGCCTGCCACTGTCCCCTCTATTCCCTTGATTCCCAATAGGTATAAACTTGGACAGAGGCAGAAGGGGTAATGCTACACTGACTATACATATACATAGGTGTAGATAATATAAAGCTTGATGTAAAGCAGGTGCCATTTCATGAAGTGCTTCCCATGTGCCTTTGTTAAAAACCAAGTTACAATATGAAGTTAGATCTGTGAGTATCACTGACAGCAGTAGGGGTGCGAATACCCATGTACAGGTATAATGTGCTTCCTGGGGAAAGCAAACTCCCTTCTCTCCTGCCCTCTGCTCATGGGCCTGTCAGGTGGGTATTGGTTCTGATAAAGGGTTAAGGGCCTGGGAAGGCTGGAGAAAATAGTGGATGGCTTGATGAGATGGAAGGAAAAAGACTGGAATAGAGGGCAGAAGGGCAATTTGCTCTCAAATATTAATCTGAAGTTCAAAGATAGCGAGACCATAACAGTGCCCTAGTGAAGATGGAGAATTGCACATCTTCCTGCCTGGAATGCAGAGTGGATCTGGGCCTGCATGGCATTTGTTCATCACCAGGGGAAGATGATGTAGGCCCTGAGTCAGTGAGGACTCTTCACTGAGGATGCTGTGTGACCTCAACTCTGGAGAACAAGGCTCTTATATGTACCTTTACTTCCAGTCCTTGCAGTTTTGGCTAAGCAGCCTGTTTGTGGCTTTAGGATCAAAAGACTTTTGTAGAAAGGATCAGCAGAACAGCTAACCAGAAGGCCAAGCTCCCTAGCCTGAGCCGACACACATCCTTATCCTGAAGTCCATGGTGTAGAACATAGCAGGATTACCATACATCCAGGGTCTTAAGTATTCTGCTGTGCCATACCTACAAATCATTGCACTAACTTGAAAACTCCAAGCTTAGACTAGAAGTGTCTGGACTGGAGGGAGCACAGGGACCCAGAACAGCCCATATATTTCCCCAAAACCTCAGTTATAACTACTTGGACTCCAGAGTAGAGCAACTTAATGCATCCCAAGCTGTGGATGCCTCTGGGTGGAGAGGAAAGGAGAAGAGAACTAAGATGGGCATTTTGTAAGACTGAATGAGTGAGTTGATAAGGTAGAAAGAAATGTGGCAGCCAGTTAGGTGTTTGTGACTTGGGTTAGTTTTTTAAGTGCCTTGAAGTCAGTTTGTATCTATAGCCACATTGGTCAGTGGAAGTATTTATTATTGAGACAGGATGATGGCAAAGCGCTGGGTTTTAGAGTTGTGTCCATTACCAGCTACTTGCTGTCAGTTGCTCTGAAAGGGATGCTTGCTTCTGCATTAGGAAAAAATAAATAAAAGCATCAAGAACCACTAAGTAGGATTGTTCGAGGATAAATAAGCATCTGTTTGAGAAAGAACCTAGAAAAGCCTGGACTAGCAGTATAGGAAGGGGCTGTTTTCCCCCATGGCTAATGTTTGAGGAATTGTGATAACCTACATTGTTACATTAACACAGCAGACACAGGAAAATAAGGAAGAAGAATGGGTTTCAATGAGGAGATGAGGCAGGGCTGCAGGAGGACACCAAGAGTTGAAGAGGTACAGGGTGGGTCAGTAGCAGGGTCATGAAGCATCAGCCAGCCCTAGAAAGGGGCATTGTGGCCTGGAGTAGAGCAGAGGCTGGTGGGATGGAGGTGAGTTCTCAGCATCATTCCATGAACACTGGGTCACACTGGGAAGTTGTGTCAGGAAGTCACTCAGAGACAGAGTTTGGGATGAAGAAGAGAAGGTGGAGAAGGACCAGGGCCAGGTGATGGTGCTGTCCAAGGTGGGAAAAGTTGAATTACTGTGGTCTAGAAGATAGGCTAGTGGATTCAGAGGGAAACAAAAGACTGGTCAGAGGGAACACAGCAAGAGAAATAGTTTGTGAGTCCGGGACAATAGAGGTGGGGTTGGATGGATTTGCTTTGCAAATAAAGGGGGCCATATGTCTCATTTGAATACATGAAGAGGAAGACACTTTAGGGTAGCAGAAACACATGCATATCTTTAGAGGAAAGCTGGCACACAGCATGTAGGTTATATCTAGTAAGCAAGGCCATCATCTCTCATGTTGGAGGATTAAGAAGGGCTTCATTTGGAGGAAGTGAAGAAGACCCTACTTGGAGTCTCTGCAGAGGAACTGGTGGCCACTCACAGGAGTGAAGAGGACTTCCTGCGACCAGAGTCACACATGACCTGACAGGATTCCACGCCCTCACCTCGTGTCCTGGATTGTGATGTGGTGTCCAGCAATGGCTCAGAGCCTACAACACAGATAGTGCCAATAGCCAAATACCAACTGCTGTATATTGGGGACCTTTGCTGGGGAAAGTCAAAATTACAGATAAGTCCCCAAGTTCAGGTGTGTCCTTCATGCTGCAGAAGATAGAAAGGTGAAGGAAGCTGGCTGTAAATGGTCTAAGAAGTTAGATGTACACACCACTGGACAATGCACATCAGTATCTGAATTTTCAAGAGACTGGATTCAGAAGGGGAATCTCAGATGTGCTGCTGCGCTTCTGATTGCACTTAGAGTGTACACAGTCATTCTCAGAATTGTATTTCATTTGATGTGAACGGCAGTCCTGCAGAGTGTTTTTATGATCTTTGTTTGACATACAGGGAAATTGAGCCTCAGCAATCTAAAGCAGGTTGGCAGGGATGCAGCTAGTAGGTTATTGTAGATTCAGGTATGCAAAGCCAAGTTCTCCCTGAATCTTCTCCTTCTGGAGGTGAGCTGCACTCTGTGTAGGAAAGCACCTGGGCCACAGGTGAAGTAGTAGGTGCTCCCTTGACTATAGCTCAGTGACCTCATCAGGGAGACATGGAAGAAGCAGAAAGGGAATAGTGAGAGCAAGTGGGAATGGATCAGAAGGAAGAATTCAAGCTTAGCTACTTGCTTGGAGAGCTGGAAAGATCAGGATATGGAAGGGAAGCAGACAAGAGATGTCCTGAGGTGAAGACCCTGGAATCTTTTTTTCTTGTCCCAAGACACCTGGCCTTCTTCCCCATATCCCTCATGGGCAGTCACCCATAGGCATACATATTTTTCCCATCTAGCCTGTGTCCTTTACATTTGAGCTTCACTGCAGAAGCCTGGACCATGGAGGAATTCCCACAGATTGGAAGCTGCCTTTTCTAGAGTGATATAAGGTGCAGGGGGGTGTCTAGCTCTGAGTGCAGTCAGCAAGGGGATTTATTGATAGAGAATTTAGAAGCAATAAAATGCCTATCTAAAATCATTCTGCTTTCTTAAAAACACCATTATGTGTGGCAGTTCTGAACAATGGCAATGATAAAGTGTTTCCCTCTTATCGATCCTCCCTACCCTCCAACCTGTCCTGATATGCTACAGCCTCTTTGGGAATGAAGCTGGGGTAAAAGCCCTGCCTAGAGCCTTCTCTGAGCAGCAGTCCCAGGGGATATTGCCCTCTCTAACTCTACCCTACCCACCACTCTGAGGTCCCCACATCAGTAGAAAGAAATGGAAGTGAGGGAAGATGAAATGCCCACCCTGGAGAGCATCCCCAACCACAGCATTGCAGCTTCTTGCCTTCTTCAGCTCTAGTTACTGTTCACAGCACCCTCCCCTGACCTTCCTGGCCCATGTTTCAGTGGTAGGCTCTTATCCAGAACTGGTGGCTAGGTGTGGAAGGTATTTTCCATACCTTGCCTAAGTGCCTTCTGGAGGTCTAATCCCCTCTGTTGCCTTTTACCATGTAATTTAGCTTGTGTTGATTCTTCTCATGATAGATTTCTGGTCCCTGACTTACTTAGTCCTCCTTTATTCTCAAATGGAATTCCTTTTTTTTTTTTTCCATCCTCTTTCTAATTGTTTGGGATCACAAGAAGTGAGTTTAATCCACCACAGAATCCTTTTACAACTCCCAAAGCAACTCCATTGCTGGCCTTTTTTCAAGCTAATCATCCAGGCAGAGCACCATTGTTCTGGCTGCTCCATGTATTCCAGAAGCTGCTGTGCTTCCCTAGGCCTCTGTGGCTGGCTAAGAACAGACTCTACTGACCTGGCATGGCAGTTCTAACACTTCCCAAGGGGTATGGGCTAACACAGAGGCCTAGGACTGGTTCCTCAAAACCAGCATAGTGGCATTAAGCAGTAATGGGAGGGGCGATTGTCTTGCAGAAATCTCCTTCCGTGTGTGGATGTGTGGGGGCAGCCTGGAGATTATTCCTTGTAGCCGAGTAGGCCATGTCTTCCGGAAGAAGCATCCCTACGTTTTCCCGGATGGAAATGCCAACACATACATAAAGTGAGTGTGTGTGGGTTCTGTGCTTGTGGACAAATGTCATGGATGCCATGGCTGGGGGTTTGTGTCCTGTTAGGCACTTGAATGCGCTGGATGGATGTGAGCTACACATCTACCTCCTGAACTCTGCCTGGGCATTCAGCATTAGAGATGGGGCTTCCCTAATGCTTTAGAGCAAATATCTGATGGAAAACAGAATGCTGGCAGAAGAAAAGATTTAAAGACATGGCTTGAATACTTACAATATACACCACATTTAATGAATGGCCTGTGTAAATGCTGACTTTCCTCTTGGAAGCCTAGAACTCCAACATGCCCCTGTAGTAAAGGGGGACCCAGAGGAAGATTCCAAGAATCAGGTTGGCCAGAGGCAAGGTAGTCACCATAGTCTCTGCTTTTTTTGCTTCAAGTGACTAGCAGCAAATGGGTGTACCTGGTTCTTTTATCTCTATCTCTATTTCTTTTCTTTTCTTTTCTTTTCCTTTCTTTTCTTTTTGTCAGTCATGGGGCTTGAACTGTCCCTTAGCTCTCAAGGCAAGTGCTCTATCACTGAGCCATACCATCACAGTTTTATGGTGGTTCCTTGGGGATAAGAGTCTCACGGACCTTCCTGCCTGGGCTGGCTTTGAACCATGATCCTTAGATCTCAGCCTCCTGAGTAGCTACGATTGTAGGTGTGAGCCATCAGTGCCCAGCTCTTTTCTCTTTATTTCTTTAAGAACCACAAAGTTAAGTTTCTGGTGTGATACTTCTGATCTTTCTAATCTGAACCTTTGGGGAAAGTTTTGTTGCTATTACTATAACACTGTCTTAGAGACAAATTTGTCTTTGGAGATTAAGTAGGACTTTCTATCTGTGTTTTATTATGGTGGATCTACCTGGTAATGCTGCTGTCTTGGAACATGTACATAGTATATATCAATGTGACATAACACAGGCCCTGCTGGGCAGTCTACTCCTGACATTTCTTGTCTCCCCAGGAACACGAAGCGGACAGCTGAAGTATGGATGGATGAATACAAACAATATTACTACGCTGCCCGGCCTTTTGCCCTGGAGAGGCCCTTTGGGAAGTAAGTGTGCCTATCGGTTGAGAAAAGCAGAGAGGCAATAAGGTCCTGTGCACAAAGGTCCATCAGCCTTGCTTGTCTCTGGAGCCACTAAACTCTCCAGGCTGGAGCAATAGCTATGCTTCTTCATATCCCTTAGAACTCCAGCCCCATTCTGGGTGTGCAGGTTTCTTTTGTCTACAGACCACCAACTCAATAGAGGAAGTTTTTAGCTGACACTTGCATGTTCTCACTTCTTTTGTAAAATGATGGGTTATGGGGTTGTTCCCTAAGCCAGAGGTCCTTCCTGTACTTCTCAGCCACTCAAGCCCAACTTCCCCCTATCCTTGGAGGAATGTGGTATATTCATATGGATCCTCCAGGAATACTCAAGCTTTATGGGCAAAGAGGACAAGGAAAGGAATATTTATTAAGAGCTGGGTACCATTACATGAGCTATCTCGTTACCTCCCCCAAACTCTAATGGGGGTTTTAGTTAACTCTTTTGATAGACTAGTATAAGAGGAAAAAGGAGACTCGAACACACCTTGCATTTCCCAGCCCAGAGTTGATTAGAGTAGTGAGAAATAGTGACTGAGTTTGTGTTATAATTTGTGCCTCTTCAGGGGAACCATGGTTTTTTGTCTTGCTAATGTCATTCACTAGTCACAGGTAGGCTGTTGAGCAAGAGTTTAACAGCCTGAAATTCTAAGAGCACATATTTACACAGAGGATTAAATCAGAACCAACCAAAATGACTTGCACCTCTGACATCACAATACACTGTAGCCTTTCAAGTCTCTCACTCCACCCTTCCTGATGCATCGGTTCTTGTCCTCATCAGAACTTTTGGTCCACTGGCCGTGTTCCTCCAACCAACTTCCTTTCTTCACCCACATCCTTCTTCACTTTGAATGCCACTCTTGCTTAAAGACAGACTTCAAAAGGTCTCACACTCCAATCTTCTTTTTTTCCTATATACCTGTTAATACCCTCCTCCATCTGCAAGGCTTTTTTTCATCCCTGGATGAACCTGACTTTGGGCTTTCCTTCACTATTCACTTCTGCTGACCAGTGCTAGGAAATGATAACCTAGTGCTCCTGAAGGTACTCAGTATCGTTCAGTCTCAAGAAGGATGTGGTATGCCTTCTTTGCCCTGCTGTCTTTCCTAGTAGCACATCCTCTCCATCTTCAGAAAACCTTCAGTCACCCATCTCTGAGCCTGAATCCAAGCCTATCCCTTCCTTTCTCTTGTACAAATGACAACTGTTTTCTAGATGAAAAACATCTATTTCCCAAGACAAACCAACCCATTAGCTTGGCCGCATCTTCTCGGTTTCTTTTGTCTCAGAGGACAGGTGTGCTTCCTGTGGTGGTTGGCCAGCTCTCCACCAGCAATCTGGATGCACCATTCATGCCTGTGCTCATTCATAAATCAACTTTGATCCAGTTCCTGCTGTCTAGATTCATCACTTGCCTCCTGGTGCTTCAGGGCCTCTCAAAGTTTTATATGACACAGATCTCCAGGGGATGGTGTGAAGATGTGATCTGAGTTTCTGATAAGCAATGCTGTGATACTGGTCTGAGGACCCACTTTGAAGAGCATGGAGGATAGTTCTCAAACTATACTGTCGAATTACCTAGAGAGTTTGGAAGCCCCTTCTTCCTGGGCTCCCTTTTGCCCAGGGTAGTGGCTTGGACTGGGGAATAGGTAAAAGGTAATTCTAGTATACATGAGGACTTGTGAGGTTACTCCCATTCTCCATAATTGAATTTCCACACACATGAACACTACTCCTTGTCTTGAACTACAAAATTGTCCTTCAACTCAGCATTGCTCATCGGATGTGCCTCTCTTTGTCTGACTGTTCCAAGCCCAGCTTCATGAAGACCACTGGATCTACCTTCTCTGTTACCCCCTCATATTCTGTCACACTCATTCTCCGTGGTTGTTCCCACCAGGCTCATCCTGGATCCTCATCCCTTACTCTCCTCTGATGCTCCTGACTCCCTCCTGGAAGCCTCTAGATCTCGAGTACTCTGCAGTGTTTCTTTTTGTTTTTTGCCAATATTGGTATTTGAACTTATACTTACTAGGCTAGCACTCTACCACTTGAACCACACCTACAGCCAGCTCTTTGATGGTTATGTTGAAGATAGAGCCATACAAACCTTTTTGCCTAGGCCAGCTTCAAACTGTGATCCCCAGATTGCATCCTCCTGAATACCTAGGATTGCAGGCATGAGCCAACAGTGTCCAGACATAAAAGCCAAGAGTGTCTGGACACTGTTGGCTTTTGTACTGCTTCTAGTCTCTGCCTTTTCCATCTAATTTGCAGGTTCAGTTGTTTTTTTCCTTCACACTCCTTATATGCTAGTGTTCCCTTAGAGCCTGTCATAAGCCCTCATCTTAGTACACATTCTCCCTGGCACAAATCACCATATCTCTCCTGTCTGTATACACACACGTACACACACACACACACACACACACACACACACACACACACACACACACACACACACACACACACACCTTTCTCCTCACATCTCCCTCCTTTTCTCCTTCTCTTGCATGTCCTCACATATCTGTCTTACTTTCTTCTCTTCCTCCTCTTTCTCCTTTCTGTAATAGTATGGCTTGAATCTAGGGCCTTGTGCATTCTGGGCAAGCACTCTACCACTTAAGCCACGTCTCAGCCATTTTGTTTGTATTTTGTTTTGTGAAGCAGCGTCTTGCTGCTGTCTTTCTAGGCTGGCCTTGAATTCCCTATCCTCCTATCTCCATCTTCTGAGTAGCTTAGAACTATGGTATACCACCACTTACAACTTCACAGCTCTATTCCTAAGACCTCTCTTCCAGTCACTTACCTTTAAGTATTGTCTGGACACCTCTAACAGAGTGCCCACACACACCTAAAACTCAACAAGTCCTAGACTGAACTCATGACATTTGCTCCTAAAACCATCAGCTCCTCATCCCCATGAGCAGTCTTCCTTGCTTCCCATTCCCATTCTCATGCGCATCTGTTTTAAGACCCCACAGTGCTGCTGTCTGGCAGAACTTCTTTCACTTCTTAATGTGCACTGTCGTCTTTGTTCTCTCCTCCATACTACTTCCTAGCAGGGCTTTGCCTCATCTACTGTCTGGTCTTACTATATCTGCTCTTCCTTCCAGATCCCAGTCTTGGCCACCATTACCACCTTGATCACCACAGACTTCATAAGGGTGCATCTCCGAGATATCCTGTGACCTCCACAGATCCCCCTGTGCCACTTGAGCTATGATACTTGTTTTACTGTCTGGTATAATTGCACAAGAGCTTTCCCTCATATTTCATACTGGGTATAATGCCTGACACACACAGAAGTATCCCAGGAACAAATACATGGCCAGACCCCTGTACTAGCCAAGGAAGAGGAGTCACTGAGGCTGGGGACAGTGAGAAGTGGTATGTCTTCCTAGGCTGGCCTTGAATTCCCTGTCCTCCTTTCTCCACCTTCTGAGTAGCTGGGAACTAGTGTATACCACCACTTACAGCTTTACACTTCTATTCCTAAGACCTCTCTTAGGAAATGGTCTATGGAATGCAAAATCCCCAGAGAGATCGTGAGTACATAGACTCAGATCCCAAGCAGTGAATCCTGAACAACACACTGGATGTTCTTGCAGCTTTGCATTTTAAATCTAAAGTAAAAATACCCCTAAATTTCATTTTCAAGTCAAAGTACTAGTCCCGTTGTTATTACTGCACCACTGTGAGATATTGCAAGGCATTTCTATAGCTCTGTCTAGAGACAGAGAAATCTCTGTTTGCTCCTAACTGTCCAGAGACACATGGATGCAATGTTTGGTTGTCCATTGCTCCTAGTGTTCCCCACCTGAGCCATGGTTACTGGTTCTGCTTCTGATGGCTATGTTTTGTCTTTGCTTCCCTTCCCACGTCCTTCTCCCCTGGCCCCATTACCTACAGCATTAAGAACAGACAGGACCTGAGAAGAAGCCTGCCCTGCCAGACCTTCAAGTGGTATCTGGAGAATGTCTACCCAGAACTCAGGTATCCCTCTCCATTGGAGCCTTGGCTAGCCACAAGGGAGGCTCTCAGCTAGCTTGGTCTGGGGAGACGTAGTGAGCCACATACTGGATAGAGTTTTTAAGTCTAGGGAAGTAAGAAGACTAGTTGGCTCTCCTTTTCCATGAAACCAGAAGTGAAGTTACATTGACTCAGCAGCATGAGGGATGGTGAGTAGCTAGTTACAGTATCTCTCCATAACTGAGGCTTGTGCTCCAGGCTATGTCCTGAGAGCATGGCTCCATTCCAGGCATCTGTCCATCATCTGGCTCCTGAGTGCTGGCTTGCTTCCTCCTGACAGCGTCTTTCCTTTTCTGAACAGTGCTAAGCTTTGTGACAGCCCAGTGGGAGGTGGCCCTGCCATTTTCAGAGTAACCTCCCCTTACCTCTCCAGCTGCTAGTGAGGTCTCATCTCTCCTTGTGGCTTTCTTCAGGGTCCCCTCAGATTCCTCCATTCAGAAGGGCAACATCCGGCAGAGACAGAAGTGTCTTGAGTCTCAAAAACAGAACAATGAAGAGCTCCCAAGCCTAAGGCTGAGCCCCTGCATTAAAAGCAATGAAGCAAAGTCCCAGGTAAAGTATTCATCTGGGGCCATAGCACCACATGCCACAGAGGAGAGCGGCAACTGCAAGCACTTGAGGGCCATTATGGAAAGGTCTGCAGGAAGGCAGAGCTCTTCTCTGGGCTGAGCTGCTCCTCCACTCTGCTTTGGGAGAATGCTTGGTTTGTGTAGCGACCATGTGACTGTAAGTTGCTAGAAGATCACTGGAAGATGAGAAGAGTTTCCATCCACATCAACAGACAGGACCAAGGTGTCCTGAGCTCCATACTGCCGACTGGGGAGGCAGGTGGGATGGGCAGAATTAGATACCACTTCTGGTTGCCAGAGACCCAAAGCTCAGCATCAGGATTGGGCTACATTTCCTAGTGCTTTGAAAGTGTTCAACCTACTTTAGACAGAGAGAAATCTATATAACTGTCACACATGTCACACGTGTGTGTATTATTCATCTCTTCCATATATCACCTGTATGTGTAAGTGCGTGTATCACACAGTCTTCTTATGAGACTATATGGCAGCCTTTGCTTTATGGATTCTGCGCCAGGCAAGGACCATATGTAGTCTCATACTGGCTTCCAGCCTCTGTCTCTTCCTTTTCTTCAAACCCCTCAATCCTGTCTTTCTACACCCTAACCTGTTCTGCTAATATTGGATATTAATAGGGTCTTATCCTCTGAACCCACTCTGCAATATCTTCTCTATATCTTCACCATTTGTCCTACCTCTTGACCTGTCCAGAGAGCATGGCATCAGCCATCCTCTCATTGTACCCACCCCTTCAGTCTCTGAGAGGCCACATCAGGAAGGTCACACCCTAGTCCCATTAATCTCACTGCCATTTTATGGCAGATTTTTTTCATGTAAGTTTAGTCATGGGAGATGATTTCTGATCCAGAGGTTCCACTTCAAGGTTGTAAATGTTAAAACCATAGATGAGTTCCACCTTGACAGGAAAGAACTGCCAAGAGAGTCATAATGCAGCTAATTTCCAATGACAACCCCTGTAAAGAGACAACGCTTGCATTTACATATCAAGGTCTGATGTAGGCAGGCCAGAGAGTTCTCCTCTCCCTAATGTTTTTGGGAATTGGGCAAGAATGTGAATGGAGACTCTTGCACTGTGGATTGCGCATCAGGCAAGGGCCATGTGTAGTCTTAGCATTGATTTCCAGCCTGTGTCTGCTGCCCTTTTCTTCTCACCTTTAGCTCTGCTTCCTACTGTGAATCTCCAGCCTGTACATCTCAGCTTGGTCATTCCCCTCTAAAAGGTCACTTTGGACCTTGAACTGCAAAATCAGCATCGCAGTTTATTTTCCCTTTTCGCCTCTGACTGTGGCTCTTGCAAGGATTGAATCGACTATGAAAATGGAACACTAGATCTGGCCTAGCCTGAGAGAGTTTTTCAGACAGAGGTTGTTGTTGACTACAACAAACTCAGCAATGCTGGCTTTGGTTTGCTTTTTGCTTTTGGGTTTAGTTCATGTTCTCCACATTGGGCAGGGAGAGAGGGGGGAAGCGTGGTGGGCCTGGGGCTTGAATACAGGGCCTGGGCATTGTGCCTAATATTTTTGCTCACTTGAGCCCCAGCTCCACTTCCAGCTTTTTGGGGGTTAATTGGACAGAAGAATCTTATGAACTTTCCTATCTGGGATGACTTTGAACCCTGATCCTCAGATCTCAGCCTCCCGAGTAGCTAGGATTATAGGCATGGGCCACAGGTACTTGGATGTACAGAATAATTAAAAAATATTTTTGTTATTTTTGAGTAGTACAAAGGAGTTGCCATTTAACAAAATAGTTTATGAATACGATGTGTCTTGATCAATGTCACTCATTTCTACATTCTCATCTATCCCCAACCCTTCCCTCACTTTTCTTCATTTTGTAGGATATATATTGAATTTTTAAAGATGGAACTCACTATTAGTAAATGATATTAGCTCTTGCTTTCTGAAAACCCACTACCTAACTTCCCTGCATGGGTAAATGGACATTTCTCAAGTAACATGGAAAGTCTCCTTGTAAAATAATTATTCTGAGCCAGGGTCAAACTGAGCCAAGTACTCACCAAGCATCTCATTTAGTCCTCACCGCAACCCCAAACACGGACTATGTATGTCACTGTCCTGCTCATGTGACAGCTGGAGCCATCTAGGCTTTGCCTGTCTACCTGGTGGCATATTAATGATACCAGAGCAGGGCTCAGATTCAGTTCTACTGTCTGCATAGGCTACGCCTGAAAACTAGGGGTGTGGGGTCAGTTACTCAGCCTCAACACTCTTGGTATATATTAGGACCAGAGGATCACACTTTGTTATGGGGACTGTCCTGAGTATTGCAGGATGTTTAGCAAGATCTCAAGCTTCACCTAGGAGATACCCAGAGTACTCAGTCAAAATAATCAACACAACATCTCCAAACACTTCCATGTGTTTTTTGGGTGGGTATGGTGGTTGGTAAAATCCCCCCAACTGCTCTAAACAGATTGCTTCCGACCGATTAGAGAACAGAACCTTAGACCATTCCAAGACCAGCCCCTCTGCCTGGGCTTCTCACCCCCCACCCCTACTCACTGGACTCTCCATTCAGTATATTATGAGTTCCAGGCTCTTTTCAGTTTTCACAGCTATAGCCACAGGATCATTTGCTGGAGAAAGAAACTCACTGCCCACATTTGCCAGGTCACTCCCTACTCCAGCAATGCTCATTTCTGAGTATAGGGGTCAATGTTTTCCTCTTGGAGGGCCATGAGTGGATTTTCCTCCTTGTCCTCTGGCTGGACTGTCCTCGAGGGGGCAAAGGTACATCACAGCAGTCACCAGATTGGCCTCTGGGTTATCTTCTTGGAGAGAACTTTGTGTGTGTGTGTGTGTGTGTGTGTGTGTGTGTGTGTGTGTGTGTGTGTGTGTGTGTGTGTGTGTGTGTGTGTGTGTGTGTGTGTGTGTGTGTGTGTGTGTGTGTGTGTGTGTGTGTGTGTATCAATCATGGGCAGTATTTTTGCAAATGGAGGCATCAATAGAGGGCCCAGTATTTACCAAGCCAGGCCAGACCTGCTTGAGCAACTCTGCTGCCTGCCTCCAGACCATATCTGACTCAGGATTTGTTTAATAAACCCATTCATCACCAGCCTCTGAGAAGCCTGACAGGAGCAGAATGGGACTTGGAGCAGCTCTCTTTGCTTTCCTACCTGACCTGCTCCAGTCTTTTGTTTTTTAATTTCCTCTCTTCTCTCCTCCCCTGTTGCAGATGTGGCTAGAGGTCAGCCCTCTGCTGGGAGACTCTGAGGACAAATAATTGCAACACCAGGAAAGAACCAGCTGTTGAGTCTTCTTGTGTATGGGATCTCATGGCAGGCTCCTCTTGGGGGGGTCTTTGGAGTGGCTTCCTCAGTCTCCAACCCACGGGTATGCCATCCAGCTATTCCACCCTTCCAAGGGTATTTCTGGATGAGGGGGGTCTCAGATTTCAAGAGAATTTATCTTGAGTACTTCTGGACCCCTAGGATATTCAAAAAGAAATGCCAGATCGGCTTTCAGAAACTGGTTACATTTTAAATGTCTGTGTTTAATCCGTTAATACTTTTAACAAAAAAATGCAATGCTGTTGTATCGTGGTTGTCTTAAGATAATGACAGGATTTATTTTTAAATGCTAATTCCTGCTTCCCCGTGGGCTGTAGAGCAGGTAATGGAATGGAGGATCAGCTTCATCTGTCGCCATCACTGGCTGGCCTTATTTTCAAAGGGTGATAGAAGGCTAACTTTGAGACCAGTTGTTCTGTGGGCCTGAACAAATGGCTTCCTGGTAGCTCTGTTCTTGAGCTTGGACTTGTCCATCTCTCTTTTCCCTACAGGCCAAGGAATATTTTAGGCTTAAATGTAAGATTCTATCCTTATAAGATCACATTTCACATACCTAATACTCTAGGATCCCCCAACCAATAGTCTTGCCTGATTTCAGGATTTGCATAGATCTCATGCCTGGATTTAACCTTTTAGATGGATTGTGATACTAATACATACCTTTAGGCCCCAAGGAGACCATTTAGAGAAGAGTGACCATACACTCATATGAAGGCTGGGGTGAAGAGATGGAGAAGACACAGGCAGGAAATCAGTGCTGGGTGTGCCCTTGTTGCTTGGGTTGAAGTCTGAGGCACACTGGCTTGCTTTCAACCTCTTGCCACCCTTCCCCTAAGTGTTAGGTATGGGACTACTCACCCTCTGGCCTTCCCTTGTCAGCTGCTGACACAGGGTGTGGGGGGATGTTACCACCTTTGTCTTTCATAGGAGTTGTTATTAGAAACTGATCAAGGGGAGAGCCTCTTCTAGATATTTCATGTCAAAGTAGAGTTGATGTGTGGTTTTAATATTTATAAACTTGAAGAGGAAACTCAAGGACATGTGCCTTCTCCCAGGACTAAACTTACCTAAACAAACTCTAGCTCTAGCCAGGACTTGGCTAGCATCAACAATGGCAGACCTCTTAGAGAAAGCTGGTATGGGGGGAGGCACTTACTAGCATATGGTCTTGAATAACCTCAGTGAGCCTTGGATGTCATCTGTAAAGTGGGAATAATAGGAATGCTTCCTTAATAAGATCTTATGAAGATCAAGCCAGTCAGTTAGTGGCAAGCTCTCAGAACAATGTCTGACACAAAACTGCTGTGTCAGCACCATTCACCACCCCTACATTCTTTCCCCCTTCAGCTTGCCTTATCCTGGAAGGAAAGAAATAGCATGTATACAATGATGGTATTCACAGGGCCAGGGAAAAACTTCTTGATGTGTCCCAAGGAATCTACTTTATGACTTTATATTACAGAAAAGTTCAAACATAGATAGATGTAGACATAGATGGACTAGTGTAAACAACTCTCATATATGACCCATCATCTGGCCACAAGAATTATCAGCTCTGATAGCCTTGTTAGTATCAAATATGGAATTCTTCTCTGGTGGTGAGGAAGGGGCTACCTTCCCACCGTTACACCATCAGAAGGAGTGAAGATGTCTTGGGGTACTCATGCCTATCCCTTGGTTTCTGGACTGTCCACGGTCTGCGACTATCTGTGATCAGCAAGATGAAGATTTCTGCTACTTGATGGTTCATCAGCTCCAGCCTTGTGCCATCTGTAATCTATCTACTCTGCCAGGAGAACTTTCTAATTCAGATAAGTTGTAAAGGGACAGGGAATTCTCAGGCAGGAGCCATCTCTAAGGGACTGTGGCTCCCATTTTTGCTGGTGACCCCATCCATGGATGAGAAGGTAGAGGACATTTCTAGATCAGAGAGGCAGTGGTTATCATCTAGCAAGTGGAGATTAACTCAAGGGGAAGCTAGTCATATGGTTAGTACAACACAGAGACCTGAGCCTACATGAGAAGAGAAGGAAGAATCCAGGTCTCAGAAAGCCAGTAGACATAAGCAGACCATGGAGGTCAGGGTAAGACCTGAGCCAGGAAACAAGTAATGAAGGTGAAGAGTAAGAGGTAAATGAATACCATGTCAGCTTTAGGAACAGGTGGTCCTCTGGCAAAAGCTCTCTACCAAAGGTCTTATTTTTATTCATGGGATAAAGAGAAGTAGCCTGGCCCAGAGGCTGAGGTCAGCTAGTCCACAGGGATACAATAGAGAAGAAATCTAGTTCTTGTCAAGACAGAGCTCTCTTTATAGTTTTCATTGGTCTGGAAGGGATCCAATTCAGGAATCATCTTTTCCTCCATGATGAGGGCAAATGGCAGGCATTACCTTGTGTTACAACCTCGTGGTTTACAGTTAGACAGTCTTGGTGCCAGCATTTGCTGTCTCCTGGCTTGACACCTGGGGAGTACTCAGGCACTAAGCAGTGGTCACTCTGTGGTCTCTGGCACTTTGAAAGAAATAAGTGAGATCCACTCCAGATAATGGACTCTCAGAGTGCCTAGCTCCTTATATTGTCAGAATTTTTTCTTGTCTGTCTGTGTTCTCAGCTTCTTTTCCTCCAGAAGTTCAGGGGCTAAGTTATCTACTATACTGGCATACCAAGGTATGTAGGTGTATGATGTATGTGTATGTGTGTGACTGTGTGGTGTCCTCTTAAAATAACTTCATTTCTCTTATAACTTACTTCATTTTCGCCAGCTCTTCTTCCATCCACTCAGTAGGAGTGCTTCCTTATTCTTTTTATTACTCAGTCTGCTTCTTATCATAACCCTCATGGTCTTAAGACACGGGCTTGTACTCCCTTCCAAAAAGGTGATATTCTAAAGACAGCTGGGGGAGAGGACTGCCAGGGGGGCTGCTTCGCACATGTGAGAACAGTCACCCCTTAAGACAGACACTGCTGAACACACAGCTCTGTGTGAGGTGGAGGCAGGGGGAGAGGAGGGGATGTTGTTACAAACTGCTGTCCAGAGTTCTGAATTATTCAGTGCTTTCCAGTGACTTTCTGCATGACCCAGGTGTAATCCCCCTCAAGGGGTGTGGGGACAGATTTCCATTGGAGGGTGTGACCTCTTGGTCTGGCCTTGGAGTAGCGTTTTTCAAGGTGACCTTGTTGATAATCTGTACCTACTGAGACTCCTGGAGCTTCTTACCAGGCTGTACTGATGATCTCACATGGACATTGTGGTATTCCATGCATAGTGTCTTCCTTGCTCCTGAGTTAACCTTCCTGGTCCCCCAGGTATGGGCTTTCACGTATACCCAGCAGATCATCCAGGAGGAGCTGTGCCTGTCAGTTGTCACTCTCTTTCCTGGCGCCCCAGTGGTTCTCACTCAGTGCAAGAATGGAGATGACAGACAGGTGAGTACCCAGCAGATTCCAGAGATATGGATGCCTTCCATACTATGATTGGCAAGTCTACATCTCACAGACAGGCATAGAGAGTTTGTTGGAAAAGGAAGGGTTAATAAGAAGCCATCCTAGATAGGAGGCAGGAGGAGGCAGCAGTGGTCATGGTGACTCCATTGGTCAGCTGGCACATGAAAGCTTTTAGATCTCAGCTGGCCATATCAGTTGACCTATCTGCTTCTGTCACAGCTCCATTTTCCCACCTGGAATTCCACACAAGCATTTCAGGGCCACAGAGGTGAATGAGATTCAACTCTTTGCCTTCTGGACTTTGCAATTTGTCCCCCCACCCCACCCACCACCAAAAAAATTCATAGTATTCTAGCTGTGTCCTGTGCCCAGGTACTCTACCAGCACTTAGTTTCTTGCCTATTTGCTACTGATATGAGAGACTGAGATACAATATGTTTATAGTTCCCTAGCTGTGTGAACCTTTTCTTCTGTGGAGTTAGTGATACTCCTAAGTAGCTGTGTAGAACAATTGACAGTGATGGTTTCTATGAAGTATAGCACTCAGTACCCAATCAGGAGTAGCCCCCAATACTTGTCCATCCCTCTTTCCTGGTTATGTGAGGGAAAATCTAGGCAACAGTGCATGAGGCTTGTGAGTGATTTGAAGAAATCCCTGTCCTCCTGTCCCCATTGCTGACCCTTCCCTACTTCATAAACTAGAAGACATGGGAATTAGATTGTTCCTTTAGTGCCCCATGACAGATTCCCTTCATATCATATGACCTAGTGTGAGAAAACCTGCCTCCTACTGATATTATTTTAGCTTTTTAAAATTCAGCTTATAAAAATATCCAAACTTCTTGGTGTAAATCTTTTGACAATTAACAGACAATATAACAAAGTGAATATCAGGAAACCGAAACATCTTTTGAATTGGTAGGGGGTTGGAGGTAAGAGAGCTGATGAATGGAAAAGGGAAGGGTAGATGAATAGTCATAATACTCAATGTATATATGGGAAAAAGGAAATGATATGACTAGTGAGGAAAGGTAGGTAGGAGGGAGACATGGTGAAGTGTAAACTCTTTGTATACCATTTGTAGATTTTAACAAAATTAAAAAAAAACACCTAGCAGAGCAATTAGGGACAGTATTTCTCTATGAGACCAAGGAATCAAATCTTTGGCTGACCCTTGATATGTACTGTAGCCCAAAGGCTGCTAGAGCAACTTAAATTACCAGTAGGATTTGGGACCTCACCCAGAGATACCTCTCGTTCCTCCTCTCTCCTCTTTATTTCCTCAGCAATGGATCAGAACCGGCGCCCGGATTGAGCATATAGCATCCCACCTCTGCCTGGACACAGATATGTTTGGTGACAGCACTGAGGATGGCAGGGAAGTTGTTGTCAACCCTTGTGAGTCTTCACTCATGAGCCAGCACTGGGACGTCGTGAGCTCATGAGCATGGGGGTGGTGCTTCCCCAGACCAAAACGGACTGGAAAAACCGGCTGTGCACAGCTTAGGACTGCACCAGACACCTTGGACTGGAGGTGGAACAAAGCCCCCTCCCCTCCCAGGATAGGAGTGGCTGCCTCAGGGAAGATGGAAAAACAGATCACCAGCCAGTGGGACTGAGCGAGAAACCCACATTTTTTGCATTGTTGTGAAGTTCCAGTCCTGGCCATGTCTTGCCCTAATCGGTCCCTAGAGACAAAGATCCAATGGGAAGTGTTTATTGTTCCATTTCTTCAAGAGAAGGCCAGATAGAAAAGGAATCCTTTGTCATCAGGTTGGGACTAAAATTGAGAGATGACTGAATAGAAGTGGCTTTCAGGACAAATAAAGTTAACCTTAGAAGTTGTCTTTGGGTACCTCATGCTGTGTTGTCTTATGTTGGCTCAGAGATAAGCTCAATTCTCCGTTGAATGAGGGCAGGACAGAGGATAAGGAGAGGGAGACCTGTGCTCCTAAGTTGCCAACAACTAGCTATGTGATATATAAATATACACATAAATATGCACATACATATGAATAGATATACATGTTTATATACACATATATGTATATCTATACACACATATAGATATATATAGATAGATATCTATATGTGTGTATATATATATATATATATATATATATATATATATATATATATACACATATATATAGATTAGATTGAACTGAGTTCAGGGCCTTACATTTGCTAAGCAAGTACTCTGCCAATTCAGCCACATCACAGCCCTATCTTTAAAAAGATATGTCTCTTCTTTGGCCCAAAACCTGCTGTTATGTCACATGGTCAACTGGTCACCTGGTTGAGTGGAACCAGATTTGTATTGTTCACTGATACACATTTGCCTCATTCAAGAGGCTCTAAGTTTCCTGTGAAAATTCTGATTTGGTAGAGTTGGCATGAGATCCAGTCTCCTTGGTTAATTCTGGTTTCCTCCATGGTTAATACAATCATAGAGCTGTGGCAACATGGGCGCCATATGGTCTTCCATTAGCATAGGAGTTTCTTATTCCAAAGATTCTCCAATGTACTGCTATGCTCTGGAAAGTGGTGGTGGTAGCTCATTCTTATTAACTAGGACTTAGGAGAAAGAATAAGTCATATTGTTTAAAATGTTTCTACAAGATGCCCATACTCTGTTCTGCTATATGTTTAGTAGCTGTTTTTGTATCTATTGCTGCATAAAAAGTTACCCCCCAAATTTAGCAGCTTAAAGCAACACACATTTATTGTCTCAGTTTTTGTGGGTCAGGGGTCCAGACTCAGCTGTGATTGAAGAACTAGCTGAGTCTGCAGTCAGCTTCACTGGGGCCAAGTCTGTTCCAGGCTCTCTCAGTATTTGTTGGCAGGACTTGGCCTCTCACAGGCTGTCGGCCAGAGGCTATCCTCAGCTCTTACCCTGTGGGCCTCCCCAGCATAGCGGCTTACTTCTTCCTAGCAAGAAAGCCAAGGGAAGCAAGAGTATCAGCAAGATGGGAGTCATGGTCTCTTATGTCTGAATCCCACAAGACATCTCATAATGTGTTTGCCACATGCTATTCTACAGAAGCAATCACCAGGTACAACCTGTGTTCAAAGGGGAAAGGATCACTCAGGAGAGTAAAGACCAGAGTAGTAATCATGGGGAGCCATTAGAATCCTGAGTATCAGATCCTGAGCAGAAAGGCTTTCAGTGATAAGAGGTTGTTCAAGGTCATTATAAAACCCATTGCTGTATTTCCATTATAGACTTGGAAAGTAAAGGGTTGTACACAGATCCAGAATCTCCTCTGGTGGCTGTGTTTGCTTATGCAATACTTTTATCCCCTTGTCTAGTTAGGAATAGGCATCTTTCTTGAGGCTACTTCATGCTGGGAAATGAAGAGGAGGCCATGAAGATGAAACCAACCACAGAAGAATTGCTGAGGTTCCTCAAGGTATGTGTTCACAGGGGTCAAGGCAGCTTTACAGGGAAGAGGTAATTCCCAGTAACCTGTCCCCTAAGTAGATGAAGCAGGTACTACACTAGAATAATAAAAACAGAGCTCAGAGTTGCCTTCTAACTACTTCTCACCTCTGTATTTGTGTCAGTTTTTTAGTTCACTGGTGGCTTAAAAGGTATCTCTTGCCTTTCACAATCCAAAGACCTGGGCTAGACAAAATAATTCATTGTAGGCTGTTTTAATGAATAGATTATTGACAAAAACCATACCTTGTCCAAGATGAAGTGACGTTACTTATATATTACTGCCCCCATAAAGTTACCACATTCTGGTGGGTATCTGAATCTCAGACACCAAAGAGGATAGGGGACAGGGAGAGAATGGAAGGCTCTGCCCCAGTAGGACAAATATTTCTATCCCACTGCATTCCATGTGGCAGAAGAATGAAGGCTCAGCTCTCACTGACATCCCACTTACCAGAAGACATTGGAGATGATAGTGAAGAGACCCATCCACTGAAGAGTGTGGAGAGAAACCTGCAAGAGGAGATACAATGGCTCTCAGAGAGCTGCATGCAAAGTATGCATCTTAAGACCTCCTTCCTGTGAAATGGAAGCTAAAAGTTGAGGATGCAAATAGGAATCACTACATCTGTGAAGATGTAGTGATGCGTGCTGTCCACCATCTTCAGGATGATGTAGTGAAAGAGAGTACACTATGATTTAACAGCAAGCATAGCAGGAATTTCCGACTTTCATCAGTTCTTAGGGAGACCTCTGGCCTGTGTGTACACAGTGGCGTAAATGTGGTGTCAGGTTAGGCATTTGGGCAGGTTAATTAGAGTCCTTGTTCTTCTCTGATGATCTGAGTTTGCATATCAGATGCTGATAGCCTGGGATGGCTCACTTTAGTAGGTCACCTATAACTGTGAGTAAAAATGAAAGTGTATCAAATGACAACAACCAGTGAAAAAAACACCTCTAATTGGAAGATCTTAAAAGCCCATAAGATTTAGGCCCTAAATTATGTTGGGAGATTCACTCTCCTAGAGCCATCTTACCACGCAGGATCATATCTGAATAGTGAGAACAATGTGAACATCTTTCTGAATGCAAATTACATGAGAAGGAATTTATACATGCTATATTTGAGTGCGTGTGTGTGTGTGTGTGTGTATGTGTGTGTGTGTGTGTGTGTGGCCAGCCCTCCCTAGCCATAGGTTCTATATCTGCAAATTCAACCAACTGTGGATTGAACATATACAAAAAGAAATGCACACATGCAAAACATACATAAGCTTTTTTTCCTAGTCATTATCTCCTAAACAATATAGTATTAAAACTACTTATATAGCATTTGCTTTATACTAGGTATTTTAAGTAATCTAGAGGTGATCTAAAGTACATAGTAGAATATGCCTATGTTATATACAAATACTACAGAACTGTATGTAAGGGACTAGAGTAGTTACAGATTTGGTGTTCTACAGGAAAGTTCAAGAACCCATCCCCCATGGTCTCTGAGTGACTGACTATACACTCATTAACTGAGAAGAGAAGCAAGGACTTCCAATGCTGTTGTGTTTAGATTAGAACTAGGGGCAGGAGGTTGTTGAGGGAATAGGGATAGTTGAGGATTGAGGGTGAGTCATTGTTTTGTTTTTGTTTTGATAAATCTGGGCTATACACAAAGGTGATAGATCCTGGTGCCATGGTAAATATGAAACGTACTCTCCTGGCAGTTGGTTTCCCTCCCTACCCCGCATCATGAGCTCATCAGTGGGAGTTTTTTTCCTCTGGGCATCATGAGTAGTCTGGTTGCGGAGGCAAGCCTCAGGGGAGGCTTGCGCTTGCCTCTGCTTGCCTCTGCTAGGATCCTGCTGGATTGCTTTGATTTCAGGCCAATTTGGGCATTGATTTCTCTGTCGGTGGTTTTCACACTGTGAGAGATGAGAATTTGGACCTGGCTTCCAGGCTTGGCACAATCTTGGATTGTTTTGTTTTTTTTTTTTCCTCCCCCAATTTTAGTCCTGTTTCCATACCATTGTCATTCCCTCAGTTAGTAGGTAGGGCTTGTTCAGCCCTTCCAGGCACCAAGTAATATGGAAGTTCTCATTTCCAGCCCCTGCTACCTACCCATGAGGCTGTGGGTCTATTTGCTCCTGCTAATTTGTGAATCCCCAGTCTTGCTGACATGTTTCTCCTTTGATTCCCCTCCAGCTCTCACTCAGCACTCTCACTTTAAATTTCCTCTTGTTTTTGGAATCTGGAATCTCTTCCTTCCATTCAAATGCAGCTGTGATTTCAAATTGTCTTATCCAATATTTATATGTGTGCGGGTGGGAGGGAGCTTCCTGTGTTGGCTCAGAATTCCTTAGTGCTGTAATTAGCTGTCAGCCCTGTCTTACCCACTGGCTGGAGGACCATATCTTATTGTAGACACTCAATAAATTTCTGTGAATGAGTGAGAGAATGAGCCTGTGATTCTTTAGTACCACGTCCTAATTACCTTCTGGCTAGTTATCAGACATTAGAGTTTTAAAAAGACAACCAAGGCAGAAATGGAAGACCAAGAAGACAAATTTATAACAATAAAATCTTGTTATAATACACATAGATTTAGAGATCATGCATATTTAACTTCATAATGACATAGTTTAATACTGAAAATGCTAACTGGAAAGAACTATCAGTAATGGAAATCTTTAATACTGCAAGAGAGCCTGACCAGAGAGAGACAGAGACAGAGACAGAGACAGAGACAGAGACAGAGACAGAGAGAGAATATATGCTCATAATACTCGGAATGGTGATAGAAGAGTGGGTGGGAGCCTTTGGCTTTCATCCATGAGCATCTCTGGCCCAGCCATCTGAATCATTTCTGGATGCCAAAGGCACACTTACCTTGAGCCTGTGGTGCACCTGGGTGAGCCACAGTGAAGTGCATTGCTTCCCTCACTCCTGATCTAAGCTCCTGTCCTGTTCCTGGTACCTATGCTTTCAGCACCTGAGACAGCACCCGGTATGGAAGAAGTACAGGGAAGGAAGAAAGGATACAGGAGGGGTTTGTCAGCTGTGCAGAAATCCCACGTGGCAGGTGGGAGCCTGCTCACCCTTGTCACACAGAGACAAGTGTCTGCACTCTGCCATGGGCTATGGTCCTTGGCAGCCCAACTCAGATTAGCCAACTCTGAAGCTCCGAGCACTTTTCCATTTGCCATGGAGCCGACTAATTTAATGAAGCCGTCACAGTGCAAACCTCGGGGCTTATTGGAAAAGGACTCGAGCACGACATTATTTCACAGCAGTAGATTGCATCATTTTCATTTTGCAGCTTTCCAATGGGAAATAATAAAACAAAATTACAAACATAATGAAGAAAGAAAGAAGGAAAGAATAAAGCGCTGGTGAGAGATGCATCCTTGGTTCTATGACAGGGCTGGATCCTTTTACTCACCTGAGCCAGTAAATATTACCTGGCTTCACACCGCAGGAGAAAGCAGCCCAGGATGGCTGCACCTGCGACTGAAGATAAGAGACTGCAATAACTCACTGTCCAGACTCAGCGAGGAGCCATGGGCATCTCTGAAAATATCCTGCTACCTTGTGTTTCCAGAAATCGCAGTCTCCAGAAGCACATTGTGACCTGAGCTAACCACAGTGCTGGGGTCAAGAACTGCTATGGGGGGGGGGAGGGGACACCTTCCTTCTAACTGAAGACAAAACGATATCATTAATAGGATTTTGCCCATCCCTGGATAGGGGAAACAAAACCGGTCTTGCCTTCATCCATCCTGCAGGGTGCGTTCAGAGTGATCTGACAGCCAGAGGCTAAATAGCAGTCAACAGAGGGACAAAGCTTTTACCAAAACCTGTTCTCATTAATTGCACTGAGGTGTACAGATGTGGGGAGATGACAGCGCTCTTCTCGGCCTTCTATTCTCCGCTGTGGGCTTGTCCTGCAGCCACTGAGTTGCCCCAGGCCTGACCCTCAGCAAAAGGACAACTCCTTTCTTCCCCCAGATTCCAGATTCCTCCCTGACTTTATTGAAAATAGCATCCTTCTTGTGACAGTGGAGGGGTGTGGGACCATTTGAAATGGGTACCCTCCTAACTCCTCCTAACTCCTCATCCAAGGCTGCCCAACTCCCCTTCTCCCCACTAAGATGCCTCCTCTGCTGCGAGCCCGTCCCCCCCCCCCAGGGTGGCATCCATTTCTCTCCCTCCCAGAACTCAAAGCAAAGGTGCTTGGGGCCTCATTTCTCCTTTGCATTAGCATCTTCTCCAAAGTGCAGGAGGTGGTCCCTCTGCTGTAAGATAATGCAGGTCTGATCCTAGGTCCTCTGGGTCTTAGCTGTGTAACTAGGGATTTATACTTAATCTCTCTGAGTTCAATTATCTCCTCGGTAAAGAACCAAAATTCATACTTGTCTCATAATGTTATTGTGAGATTGAAGGATTACAAGCATGAGCCATCAGCACCTAGCTCACACATTTCTTATCACTTTCAAGATTGGCATATCCACAATCAAGGCACCAGCAGATCTGTGTCTGATGAGTGCACACTTCCTGGTTCATAGACAGCAACCTTTTATGCCCTCACTTGGCAGAGAAAAGGGTAAGAGGTTTCTTTTGGGTCATTTTTAGAAGGGCACTGATCCTACTCATTTGGGCTCTATCCTCATAATCTAATGAAGCTCAAAGCCCCACCCTAACACAGTTATACTGAGGGCTAGGATTTCAACATTCAAGATCTGGCTATATAGAAACAGTCTCTAGTACCCCTCAGTCATATGGGTCCCTTAAAGGACAGACTGGGGTTAGAACCTCTCCTGTGGGACTGCGTAGGCTCAGACCCAGGCAGTAACAAAGCAGAGAAGGGAAGTGAGGATCAGCGAGGAAAGTATGAAACCTCATAGTTTTCCTAACATGCATCTCGCTGTCTCTCCGTTTTCTGTTTCCATGCCCTCATCCCCCCCACCCCCACCTGTTCAGGGCACAGGTTCGCAGGAGAAGAGGCTAAGACAGATATGGAAGGTGCTCCATGGAATGGCAGAGTTAAGTACCTTCTGGAGCAGTACCCCCAGAGGATCCCTCTTCTCAGCAGAGGTCAGGCTTCACCCCACACCCAGATGCTCCCAGCTCTGCTTTCCACACTTTGTTAGAAACTTCCACTCTAGCACATGAGTGTAGCTCTTCTGTCTGAATCCTTCCTCTCTTCATTCCTCCACAGCACTGAACTGGCACCATCTCCACTGTGGCACTGCCCTGAAATGCTGCAACACTGCCTTTAGCTTGGGGACCAGTGCCCACTGTCCCCCAATCTTCCATTCTTGTTTCCTAGAAGGAGTCACTTGGCTAGGTGTGGGATCTAAGCATTTCATGGGACAAAACCCTTAGGCCCACTTACTATTTGTCAAAATGCTCTGACCGGCGCGAGAGGAGCTGTGGGACTGGAAACAATGCAGGCAGTCAAGGTCAAAGGTATAAGACAAAGTGTGCTGAGGTGGAAAGGAGGGAAGGAAGCCACATTAGATGAACCTGAAGCATAAGTAGGATCAGAAGAGGGGCTTATAGAACTGTGCACACCAAGGCTCAGAGCTGGCAATTTGGCCATTCTCAGCGCAGCCTGAAGGGGAAGGGGATCAAGTACAGCTAGAAAGGAGGCCTTGGACATCTTGCAAAAGATTCACAACTTACTCAGATAAATAGTCGGAGGTTTTAGAACAAGGGAGTTACAATATTGGCCAGAGTATCAGAAAATTAGGTAGCAGGAGTCAAGTGACTTTGTGATGAGATTCCGTTTTAGGTTGCAGAAGATTTATGAGGCCTGGCTGACGCCACTGTCAGAGAGGACACTGAAAATCACTAAGAGCTTGAGGCTGTGTGCAGAAGGGAGGAGGTGGAGACAAGATAAACCTCAGTGCTACAGAGACCCTGCCAAGCGGACTGCGCAAATGCCTTCCTGTGCCCATGTTCTTTGATAGATCTGTTTGTGTATCTACTAACCAGGCATACGGTTTTAATTATAAAACTTAAAAGGGGCTGGGCAACAGTGACTCATGTCTCTAGTCCTAGCTGCTCAGAAGGCTGAGATCTGAGGATCCCAGTTCCAAGCCAGTCCATATAGACACATCTGAGAGGCTTTTACCTCTGTTTACCCAGCAAAAAGCCAAAAGAGGAGCCATGGCTCAAGTGATAGAGTACCAGCCTTGAGTCAAAAAAGTTAAGTAACAGTATGAAGCCCTGAGTTCAAGCACCAGTAACACACACACACACACACACACACACACACACACAAATTAAATGGACAGAGCAGTGCATTATATCTACTCTAAATATGCTTCTTTGTGACCTGCATTGATCTAAGTATCAATGAAATATGAATCTTCATGGAATCTGGGGCTATAAACTAACAGCTTACCCCTTTATCTATCTTCTAGGAGTGGCTTGAGAGTTAGAAAAGTAACTTGCCCAAAGTCATACAACTTGAACCACATGTAAGAGTCAAATCCAAGAAGACCTCTCCCTCAGTTGTGGGTCCAAAACATGAAGGCGCCACTGTTCACATGAAGGACAGAATAACAAATACTTATATTCTCACCAGAAAGAAAATTCTAGAAATGTGGTCAAGTTTCCTGTGCTCTCTAATAGGCTGACTTTTAAAATTGAGTCATTCTCCATCTGTAACAACTGGATATTCACACTGACCCTTAGATTTATGCCTTTATTGGCCATTTGTTGGGTAGGGAAGGACAAAACATTTAGCGAGCTAATAGGATGTGCCAAAACCAGGCATATGTGCTCTGCATTCACTATTTTATTTGTCACAAACAGCATTTCATACAGGGCAGGTATTAACGCCACAATTTTACAGATGACATACCTGATTCTCAGAGAAGTTAAATAACTGGCCAAGGTTGCCCAAGTGATAAATAGCAAAGCAGGCACCGCATCTCAGTGATCGGGCCTCCAACACGCACGATAGTTCAGCCTCCCTCCCACCAAATATATATGTAAATCGCTCAGCAATAAATATTTACTAGGTACCTGTTCTATGCCAGAGCCTGGACACCAGTCCTTGCCTTCAAGGACAAGCAGAAGAGAGAATCAGATCTCATTTTAAAGAAAGTATGGAGAAGTGTCCAGGTGCTTGGTAATATCATTGATATGACAGAGCTTGCTTGGGTACAGGGGAAACAGAAGGGGTGGGAAACACTGTGCAGAAAATCAGGTGGCTGCACTGTGAGGTTGCCAAGGAAAAAGGAATTGGGCTTAGCTCTACACAGAGGAGCCCATGTCTGCTCCCCAGCCCTGTCTCTGAGGCCCAGTTAATCCTTTCTGTAATATCAATAAGGGAGTCTCTTTATGGACTGAAGAAGGAGAAGAAAGTTGTACTATGAGCTCTCCTCCAAGAACTTCTTTTGCTCCCCACCCCCTCCAGCAGGAGAGGTCCAAGAAGCTCAGTATCCCCTCTGTGTCCCTGTGACACCTTCTGTCCTCATGGAATGCTTTGTGTTTCCACATCCTGTCCTTTTGTGTCTTCCCAGCATTCTCTGAATGCCCAATCTTCATTACCCATGTATCCTGTTAGGATGTCTTTCTCCCTGGCCCCACCTGTGTGTGAGCCCTTCAGAGAAGGGTACCCATCCTCCAGTCCCCTGGGCCTGGTTGTCATAGGTGGTCAAACTGCACCATCCTAAGTGGATCCAACCAGCTTGTCCAGGGGAAATGGATCCTTAGTCTACTCCTCCATCTGACCCAAGATCACTTGCCTGGAACAGATCTTTGATCTTGGACAGCATAGAAAGTCTACCATTCACTCTGACTACCCCTAACCTTTTCTGATGGCCAGTAAACTGTTGAGTACCTCTCTGTCTCAGCCTTTGGATAGACTCCAGGTGCTTCTGAATTTCAACACTAGGTAACTGGCAGTGTAAATTCAACAGGACCTTCAGAGCATTCAGGAGCTGCCTGGAGGTAGGAGCATCAGAGGAGAATCCCCACTCCTGCAGAGTTTGCCTGGCCTCCCTGAGTGGGGCTGATCTCATCAGAATGGCCAGGCAGTAGGCTAGAGTCCAGAGGGATGACCCATGACCATCCTCTCCTGCATAGCTGGTTTGGGACATTCAGACCCAGTCAGTGCAAGAGTAATAGCAGATCAAGGGGGACCCAGGCTTCTCTATGTTTGCATCACAACCACTAGAAGCAATTCAGATTCTAGAGGCAGACACCACAAAGCTGGGAGCTTGAGCTAACCATTAAATCCCTGCATCTTCTAGGAAATCTCTGCTATAAAACAAAGTGAAGCACCATGCCTATGAAAGCAAGCCTGGCCATCTTTGCCTCTGCTTGACCAATTCCTTCTTCTTTCAACAGCTCAATTCGATTGCCTTGCATTCTGTATTTCTGTTACAAAATGAAAGGAAGGTATATAATATTGACACATGAACAGAACCTTAGAAAACATACTTTGAGTCCAGCCCCAGTTGCTTGGCAGGCTTGTGCCAGTCATAGTAGCCACTTGATTCTTTTTAAAACACCTTCAGAAATCATTCTTTGTTTGCTCAAAACAGGTCAAACATGGTGATATTGCAAATAGGGGATAAAGGCCACAATGAGATGATGAGAGCCTCAAGCCAAATTTCTACACACCCTTGGAAGAGGACTGGGCTATCTTGGTCTATAAAATAGGAAATTTCTCAGAGCCATACAGTAAACTGTTCAAGGATATATAGTAAGAAAGAGGCAAACATGGCTGAAATCCACTCAACTCCAGCTCCCTGGGCTTGTTCTTTTACTTTTCCTTCAAGAAAGGTTCACTTTTACAAAATTTAATCTAATCAAGAAAATTTAAAAATTATACTGATATTTCTTAGAATATCAATTTTAGACATTTTCTATCGACTTCATGCCATAGCAAATAAGGACTTAGTTGTTCTATGCTGCTGCACACATTTCTCTCCTTTCATTCCTGTAACACATTTATAAAATAATTCATGGCAAAATCAATAAACAACATTTACATGCTGAAGAAGATAGCATGTTATAACTGAACTGGGTTTTTTTTTGTAAATCTTTTGTTTTTCCTGGAGTTAATAATTGCCTTGATTTTTTCATTGCCCTGTTTTTCTGAGAATTTTTCACACTTTAATCCCAAATTTCCAGTACATTATATAATAACATTTTTCATAATCTCAAACCATCATTTGTTTTCTTCTTTCTACTAAGAGTCCTCACTGAAGAGGATCTCTGTTTAAATGTTTTGAAGTCAATAGTTGCTCTCTCTACTCCACTCTCCAAATTTCCATTTGGAAACCTTATATCCTACATTTTATACCGGTTCTTTGGTTGCTAGATGATTTATTTCTTTTTCTATGTTATTATGAAAGTGTCTAGTTTTCTTTCTTGACTTGCTTGTTTTCTTTGTTCTATGTCTTGAAATTTCCAGTCACCTAAGAGCATCAGGGTGTATTTCAGAATAGGACACCAAAGCAGCTAGAGACTTACACAGAGATGGTTTGGCTTTTCTATTTGGAGGGCCCATGTCTATATTGGTAGATATTTGGTTTTGATCTTTTTTGTTTCCCTGGAGAACTATTTCCTTCCTCAGAATGTATGCTAAGCTTGGATTTCTGGACATAGGACTGGAGAAGAAAGTTGAGGCTACTACATTTCAACAAGCAAATCTTTTATTTATTTATTTTTTATTGTGAAAATACTGTACAGAGGGGTTACAATTACATGGGCAAGATAATGAGTACATTTCTTATCAAGCATTGTAGCCTCCTCCTTTGTTTCCCCTTCCCACCCCTTCCCATTCTCCCCCCATCCCCCCACCCATTCCTCCCCCCCCACCAAAGTTGTAAAGTTCATTTTCGACATGACAACATGTACTTCTCATTGCAACAGGTCCACCTGTATCCTTATTTAAACAACTTGTTTTTCCTCTTCCCCTCCACAAATTATACCGACATCAAATATAGTGAAAGCAGGGGTTATACTGTGGGGGAGGGACATACAAAGCAACTAAGAAATAATCTTATAAATGCGTTAGAAACAAATGCATGAAAGAAAAACAACATTTAAATACATATCTTAGGGTTCATTTTCCTAACATCACCTTATCTGACCTTTTCTGCTTGACTCATACATATACTAGATATTGCAAATAAGGGAAACCATGGGACCTATGTTTCTTTGGGCTTGGCTTACTTCACTTAATATAATTTTTTCCAAGCCTTTCCATTTCCTAACAAATGGGGCAATGTCATTCTTTCTGATGGAGGCATAGAATTCCATTGTGTATATATACCACATTTTCTTGATCCATTCATCTACTGAGGGGCATCTGGGTTGGTTCCATATGTTAGCTATAGTAAATAATGCTGCAATAAACATAGTTGTGCTGGTAGCTTTAGTGTGGTCTTGTTTGTAAACATTTGGGTAAATGCCCAAAAGTGGGATTGCTGGGTCATAGGGGAGCTCTATGTGGAGTCTTTTGAGGAACCTCCATACTGACAACAAGCAAATCTTTTATGAAGCATAAAAAAGAAATACATCTGATAACCCCAAAACTTGACCCTGGTGCCCTCATAGTTGCCCATCTTTCATCCAAAGACTCTCAAGGGATGAAACTTAGTCACTTTCTTCATCACTATGACCAAACTTAAAAGATAACTTGTTTGGGATCAAAGTATCAGAAGTAATTAGTCCATGGTTGGCTTGCTCCATTCTTTCTGAACCATAGTGAGACAGAGTGTCACGGAAGAGCGCCACTGCTCACATAGTCCTCAAGAAGCAGAAAGAAAGAGGGGGCAAGGTATTTGTTTCTGGGACATAATCCTAGTGGCCTACTTTCTCCAACTAGGCTCCATCTTCTGTTCTCCATCACCTCCAAAAATAGCTCCTCTAGCTGAAGAGCAAGCCTTCAACATGTGAGCCTGATTTCATAGTCATACCCTGCCAGAATCTCAGCTTCCTCCCACAAGCTAAGAGAGTGCCAAGAATGTGATGATAGCAACAGGAAATGAAAGTCACATCCTTCCTGAAGTCTATGTCTCCTCACACAGGCGTTGCCATTCTTGGGACTGCTTGAGGAGACAAATCTGATACAAGGCATTTGACAAGAGAACTGAGGCCCTTCTTGACTCACTCCATTTCTATACAGCAGTCTCTTTAGAAAGTAGCTGTCTTCCTTTTTGTTTTTATGCTGATTGACCTTGGTTTCTTGGACTTCAGGTGGTATTTGCCCTTCTTTTTAAAGTTTCCTTTCACCATGTGATTTTTTTTTCATATAACTATACCTTGATGGCTCTCCCTCTTAGGATGCCTTCATTAACTCTCTAATTATGTTTCAGGACCACAGCCATCATAGGATCTCCTCTAGTGATCACTTGCTAAACATACACACTGGAGCAATGAAGTCCAAAATTCCTTCCCACCTAGGTTGTCAGAATTTTGTGACTAGAGTCTGGGAATCTGTTATTTGAGCACATTGTTTGGGTAATTCTGATGATCTATTAGGCTTTCCAGACCTAATGTCTGAACCTGAGGTTCTGCCATACTGGGTCACATGTTCTTACCCATTAGAAAGTCTGCTGTTCCTGCCCTGACTGGACAGACCCTAAACCCCAGACCTTGAACTCTGAATCATCATGCAGCCAAGTTCCTCTCAACCATGTTCTTCTCTGTCCTCACACCGGTCTCCCCATCTCAGGCTAGCTTCATGGACTTTCTGCCCTTTCAAAGGCTCACATCCTAACTCCCGAGTTATCACCCACCCAATCCCTGACATTGGTCCCGTTCTACATTGACCTTAGTGTTGTCTGGGTCTCAGTTTGAGTAAATAAAATGGATTCTATTGCATGCAACATTTGACCTAAGGAAAGATGCAGATGAAGTGCTTTGAGAAATGAAGTAATGACTTCCAGTGGCCAGCTCAGGGATGTTCACACTGAAATGACATCTCGGTGGGCCTTTTAGTGAAAGAATACTTTTGTATGTTCCTGGAGAAAGGGAAGTCTAATCTAGGAATGTCTCCTATTGCATTACAGGTACCACTATTACTATGTCTCCTCATCGGATCCCTACTAGATGATTAATACCACAGATCCTATTTTGCCCTTATTATTTATGACTACTCAACAGTCCTGCAAGGCAAGCATGCTTATTCACATTTTGGAGATGCTGAAAACAAGATACAGAGGAGAATGTTTCTCTGAAGACCTTTAAGTGTAAACAAGGAAGAGTCGCAAGCCAGTCCCTGAACTGGATTCTTTTCTTTTCTAGGGTATCCCTACTGCTGCCCTCGGAGAGAAGAATGCAGCTCCTCCCTCTGGGGGAGCAGTATCCTTGCAGAGAGATGGCTGCAGATGAAATTCAAACCAAGTTCTTCTGTGTCTCCCTAATCATCCAGGGGTACAGAGATGCCGCGGACCGGGTTCTGTGGGGACGACGGAGGATACCTAGGGAAGGAACCTGGAATAGGATGGGGAGATGGCAAACAGACAACTCACACACATTAGGAGTGGATGCTGAGTGCGATTTAATGCAGAGGATAACAAACTTTTATAGCAAAAGTCTCCAGAAGAAAGGGCAAAAGGTTACACAGTCTTGCTGCAGGGCTTCATCCTTGGGTGGTCACCAGCTGGTCGCCTGATAGGCACTTGTTTCCGGCTTTACCTCTATTTTTAAGAAATACAATGGGTTTCGATGATTGTCACCAATTAACCACTACTTTATTCTATAGAGGCCTTAACTGTCCCATTAAGATCTTTCCTGTTTCTTCTTTAATAGTAAGCACCATGGAGGCCTAGATCTAGCAAGTCTCTTAACAAATGAAAGAGAGTAACAGGAAGTTCTTTCTCCTAAGTAGTTATCTCAGCAATTGCCATACATTCTTTCTGTTCTAGCCGCGCCTACAGCTTCTTGTAAATTTCTTACAATTCCTTCTGCTGGAGTGACTTTGTGAAACCCCCAATACTTTTATTATTTGCTTATGGCTTGTCTACTAGCCTCCATAAGAGGGTTTCAGGGTAGCACTTAACTCTGGTGAGTTAGTCATATTTTTAAGACACTCATCAGATATTGGAGTCGTCAACACTCTTAAGAAAGAGCTTTGAATAAGGGAACGTTGACAATGAGTAAGTACAATGAGCAGTAGAAGCAGTAAAAGATTAATAGGCACTCTTATGAGGAAAAGATAGGCAGAAACACATCTTTTCCAGGGGTTTTGCCAGCCTTTTCCCAGGAGTAGGCCTCTTAGAAGCCCTATTCTAAGGTAGACTTCGGTGAAGTCCCAAAACTTGGAGATAGGTTTCTGTAAAGCCCCATTCTCTGAGGTAGACTTCGGTGAAGTCCCAAAACTCAGAGATAGGTCTCGAGGCCCCTATCATGGTCTGATAGATGGTTTCCCATGCTAAGCAGACTCTACTGGGGTCGGCGTGGCACAGAGACAGGCAGGCTTCTCCCTCATGGGCGACTCTTATTTAGGTAGGTAAAGTAGGGTATGTCCTGGCATTGATGTCTCCATGGCCAGAAGAATTAAACAAAAGGCAAGCTGGCCTGGACAGGCTGCAAGCTCATTACCTTCCACCCCCCTCTGTCATCTCCCCCATAGCTTTCTGAGACATTTGCTCAGAGAGTAAAAACACAGTTTGATGTAGTATCAGATTGGAATTCTTTTGTAAAACTTGTTAAGTGCTTTTAGAATTAGACAAGCAAGGAAGTATTTGATTTTTGTTGCAATGAAAGCTATTTCTTAACACCTAAAATATGCAAAGAGACTATATGTTGGCATTTCACATTCCAGTATTTGGAATGTGAACTGCCTGCAACAATACAAAGCCCTTTAAGTATATCATACATGAAAATCTAGACAGAAGAGTTAGAGGAGATTATTTGTTTGATGATAACAATGTCCTTGAGGTGAAGCCCAACCACTTTCTGGTATCACCTCTTTGTTCCCCTTTCCATCTCTGTTACATGGAGATATAGAGTCAGCTGTTTAACGGGCACCTCCCAATCTGCCTTGAGAATCTAGTGAGGGAGGGTATGGAAGCTGTGGGTGGAGGGTAGGGTGTGAGGGAAGAAGGTCCTGCTAGGGGTGGTAAACTCCAGGTTGTGGGAAGACCACCTACCCCACACCCACCTTGTTAAGTCTAGCGTTAGTCCCACAGCAATGGAATATGAGCTGTTCCCAGTTCCATTACTCTGCACAGTCTCACCCTGCAGCCCTGCAATTCAGTTAAACACCGCAGCTCCTGAGCACATTTTAATTTCTGATCATTAGTTACAAGATTTTCTTGTTAATTCTGATTCAGCAGATTTTGCCGAGACAGCTCTATTTTCCCCCCATTATTTTGGTCACACGGCACAGAGCTTATTCAGACAGACAATAAATCCAGCAGCGAACCTCCCTCCTGGGAATGAATCATCTGTCCCCTCTAAAAGGATACAGCTTGGGAGGTGGCAGCAGGAGAGGGTCTTCCTCCTAGGTTTTTTTACAGGTGATTCAGGATCTTGAGGTGACTCCATCAGGAGATAACAAGATTCCCTCAGAACTGGACCGCAGGCAAATCGAGGAGGGGAGAGAAGGCACAGCTCAGGAAAATTCTGCAAAACGAAGTGCCTGGTTTATGCATTTTATTAGATCAAGTATTATGCAATGGAATTTGCTTTAGATTTATGTAACCTCACAGGCACCAACAGAATTTTGTAACCAGAAAGATTGTTCTGTCCTCCTCTCTTTCCTGCCTCATGCCTAGGTACTTGCCTATGGCCAGTGGCAAAAGGAGATTTATTGCTGTCTTTAGTCTGGGAGGCAGCCCTCCTCCTAACCCTGAACATAGTAAACTTGATGAGCCCAGCCATGCTAAACTGTTTTTCTGGTTGTAGTGATCTTCCCAGAGAACCAGTGGCCTTGTTAGGCATGGTTTGTAAGAACTAATACTCATGGAATATTGATAATGTGTTCCTGTGACTTCTGATTCTTTTTGTATGTGTGTCGGCATTAACTCACTTTATTGGCACATCAGCCTCATAAGATAGTTATAAAAATTATCCCTGTTTTTATAGATATGGAAAATAAGGCCCAGAAAGGTGAAATAGTTGTTTGTAGTCACTTATGTAGTAAGTAGCAGAGATGAGATTTGGTCCCTAGTTCTAGAGTCCATGCGGGAGTATCCTGGCATAGTACCAAGACAGTTCAATGGAAAGGTCTTGGGTGAAGCCTATGACTGAAATGGAGCTGAAGCTGCAGAAAGAAATCTAGCTGGGTGGCAGAAAAGAAATCCCATATAGTGGACTCTAATTCAGGGCAGAAAGCAGTGTCCAGGCAAGCCATCTGGAGGCCAACACGGGGTAGAAGAATGATATTCGGAAACATTCAGTAGTGCAAGGATCTGGCAAGTGTTTCCACCAAGCTCTGCGTCCACTAAGCTTTGGTTCCACTAAGCTTTGGTAAAGGTGGGCTTGAGACTAGGAGCCAAGAGTAAGTTACCACTCCTACTTCAAAACATGTACACAAATTGGCTCAAAGTGATCACTGACCTGGATATAAAAGGCAAACATTCTTAACAGAAAACATAAAAATGTCTTCATAATCTCAGATTTAATTATTTATTTGATATGATACCAACAACATAGATGGAAAAAAAATAATTGGACTTCCTCAAGACTGAAAGTGTTTGCCATCAAGTGATGCTATTAAGAAAATGAAGTACAAAGAATTGAGAAAATATTTACAAATCTTATATGTGATAAAGTGTTAGTATCAAGAATATAGAAAGAGCTTTTATGGATCAACAAAAAAAAAGACAAGCAGCCCAATTTTAAAACTAAATTAAATAGATATTTTCCAAAGAAGATATAGGAATGGCTCATAAGCATTTGAAAAGAAGCTCAGTGCTTTACTGATCATTGCTCATTAGAAAAATGCCAATCAAAACTACATTGAGGTTCCACTCATTAGGACTGCTATGGAAAGTTATAATAATAAGCAGGAATAATTATTGGCAAAAATATGGAGAAACTAGAATCTTCATACCATGCTGATAAAAAAGTAAAATGGTTCAGCTTCTGCAGAAACTTTAAAAAAATTTTTTTGGTGTGGAGGGTAGGGCTTGGTTCTCAAAAAGTTAAATAGATATCCTTCCACCCAACTCCACTCATTGGTATAAATGGAAAAGAACTACTTAAACCAATACAACACAAGCATATTTGTATCACCACTACTCATGATAGCTGAATGTGGAAAAAAATCCAAATATCTATTGACAAATGAATAGAGAAGCAAATTGTGATAAAGTGACACAATGGAATATTGCTTAGAAATAAAATGAAGTCCTGATATAGGCTACATGTGGATGAGCCTAGAAACTATTGTGAAAGTAGAAGCTAGTCCAAGAAGCCTTACATTATGCAACTCCATTTAGAGGAAGTGTTTAGAACTGGTTAATCTATATAGACAAAAACATATTGGTGGCTTCTCTAGGAGCCAGGAGAGGCAGAAATGGAAAGTATCTGCTTAGTGAATATGGGATTTCCTTTATAGGAAAAAAAATGTGACGAAACAAGATGTGTCTTAAATATCCCTCTAAGGTCCTGTATTTAGGGCTTTTGCCACCTGCATGTGTTGCTCCTCAGAGGTAATAATGGGTGGAGCTTAGTGAGAGGAAGGTAAGTTATTGGGAGGGGTGCCCTTGAAAAGGCATTGGTACCTTAGCTCCTTTCTCTTTCTCATAGCCACAGGAAGTCAACAAGCCTTCTTCACCACCTAGTCCTACCATGAGCTAGTGTCAAGGACTAGAAACCTTCAAACTCGTGAGCCAAGGCAAACCTTTTCTCTTTTTATGATAGATAGAGATGGTAGTTATAGAACATTATGAGTGTATTAAAGGCTACTGAATTGCTCGGTTGTGATGGTTAATCTTATGCTGCGTAAATTGTACCTCAGTCTGACAAAAGAAAAAAAGTATAAATTAAGATCTTAGACCAACCATGGAATCAGACAGGAGGATTGATGGGCTCCCAGGAACATAAACACTGGTATAAACCATCTGGGAGCCAAGTATTCTGTACATGGCAGCCGCCCTGTTATTTAGTGCATGGGTAGCTTGGTTCTAACCTCAGTAACTAATTCCCAGCCTTCCCTGGGAATGGTGCAGGGTTGGAACCCACAGGGGCAATGGACTGAGTCCAGCTTGAAATAGAGAAACGTTAGGATCTCCTTTCCACACGAGGAGTTTACTAATAGTTGCTCCATGCCCATATCCCAGAGAGGAAAATGGAAGTGACCAGAGGACACGATGCAGCTTCCTACAATTCAGGCGTTTCTGCCTTCTCTCTCTCTCTTTCTGTCTCTAAAGTTGTTGTATAATCCTGGAGGCTTAGACCCATGCATTTGTCTGATAATGAATCTCAAGCACAAAGAAACCAGAGAGAGGGGAGGGGAAGGAGGCAATGTTCTGTTGTTGTTTAGAAAATGAACAAAACAGCTGGAGGTAAAGCTTTTGTTACAGGCTGCCATCTCTGATTCATGCGTCTTTATAATCCTGACTGCAGTTTGAGCCAGCCAGGAAGAGCGATTATTACCTCTCACGCGGCACCTACCAGCATGGGGTTTATTGGAAGTAGACGGCCATTTAGCACTGTCAGGAGTCTGCCTGTCATTGTGCAGAATAGGCCACTGCCTGGGAGAGTGCCACCCTTCTTGATCCAAGGCCCAGGGAGGTGTGTTCAGATGGTCCAAGGGTCAGCTGGGGAATCTGTGGGCTCTACCTGGAACTCTTGGCTTCTATCAATGACTTCTAGCATGCATGGAGGCCTGGGCCTAGACTGAGCAGAGCCAAGCTTGGGAGAGTGTTTTAGGGTCTTCCAGCCTCTCTCTTCACCATCAGTTGGAAGCAGCAGGAAAGAGAGATATTTGTGAAAAGAAACACAAGGCCTTTGTTGCTCCTCTCCTGCCTTCCCTTCCCCCTCCAATTTCTTCCTAAGACTACTCCTCCCATTTCTTTTAGACTGCCTTATTCTTACAAATTCCTCTGAATTCTCTATCCAAACTCTCATGGCTGCTTATCTGGGGGTCCTGGGTCTGCTCCAAGTGGCGTCACCTGTTGCTCTATTAACGGCCACTTTGTGTTTGCTCCTTCTCAACTAGACATGCTCTCCCATCCTCTGAACAACCCAAGCCTGTTTGTGCATCTCTTGAAAGATCTTCCCATTCTGTTTCACTTTGCAGTTATCTATCTATGGATTGGCATCAGTCTCCATTTCTGAGCAACGCGGGTCCATGTGGACCCATCTCACACCAACACAGGGCCTTGGCACATGTGGGTGGAAAGCTGGAAGAATCCTCCTAACAAGTCAGGTGGAAAGATCTTGAGCTGAGCCCTTTCCCTGTGTTAACCTAATGTGGCTCCTTGGACAGAAAGCACGGCTGGTTCAGTCTCATCCAGAAAGGATGTGAGGAGAAAATGGAGCAGAAGTTTGGGCCTCTGTTTCTCTGGAGAGGGTCCCAGCTCTCTGCAGAATCATCACAGGGAGCAGACCTAGAGAGCTGAACAGAAACAACAAATGAATCCTTTCTAGCCAAACTGAGACCAGTCAGTCCCAGGTACTCTTGAGACTTCAGGAAGGAGAAAGGGCGAGGAGTAGGTAGGGCAGGAGCAGGAGCAAGCCAGACATCACGAGTGCCTAAGGCCTCAAAGCTCACAACTCTCACGCAGCAAGAAGACAACAAGTAGGACTGTGAGGACAGGGGATAGGAACAAGACTTGCATGTGTTAAGGCCCTAACAAGAGCTGAGCTTCTTGAGGGAGTCTTCTCTTAACACAGGCCCTAAGAGTTCACTTACCAAGACACAAAATGTGATAATACATCTTCCTCATGAGCTGAGCATCCCAGCAAGCCAGAATGAAAAAGCCCTCCACAGATGGATCCTATGAATCGCACTGAGCCCAGGTAGACCCCTGGACCATATAGGGAGGCCATATAGCTTTTAACTCTGAATCTAAGCTAGAGACTGCAATGAGTGTCTGGCTTCTGTCAGGACTGGCTCAGCTCAGACAGGGCCAGACCTGTGCTGACAGGCTGAACTTCAGCTCTTCAGGGCTGGGGAAAGGTTTTCCTCACTTGCCATCTCTGAGAACTTGCTTCCCTTGAGCCCCTTCCCCCAACCATGAAGTGCAAGAAACAAGGCAGGAAAAGATAGAATCCAACCAGCAAAAGAGGAAAGCAAGAGTAGAGTAGGATTTAGGAATGTTAAGACACAGGTAATCACAGATGAAACCAGGTGCTGGTCGCTTACACCTGTAATCCTAGCTATTCAGTAGATCTGAATATCAGTTGGAAGCCAGCTCAGGCAGGGAAGTCCATGAGACTCCTATCTCTAACCACCAAAAAGCTGGAAGTGGAGGTGTGACTCTAGTGGTTGAATGTCAGCTTTGAGTGAAAAAGCTAAGTAAGAGCACAAGGCGCTGAGTTCAATCCCCAGTACTGGCACACACTCAAAAAAATTACAGATACAAAAATTAGAAATGAGATTTTTGAAAGGATTTGTGCCAGTGATGGCCCTATACAGCTCTATTATCTTCAAGGTCTCTCATATCCCATAGAAATACATGAGGCTACATCTACCTCCTTGCCTTTTCTCCTGCCTCCTCTCCTTCCCCTTCTCCCAATTAAAAAAATCGATTCTGTATTTTCTGCATTCAGAACCCTTAATATTAGGCCCGAAAACAATTTGCAATCAGTTGCACTAATTAATCTAATTGAATTTAATTTCCCTTTCTTGGTGTTAGGGGTGAGCAAACTCCATATGCTGACTTATGCAAAGCAATATGCAAATTGTTTATCTTGAGCTCAGATCCCTGCAAATGTGTTTGATTATAAAAAGGGGTTACACTGAGGCCCTATATGAATGAACTGCTCATTGTGGTTTCTGGCTTGACACCTGTGTCTGCCGTTAGTTCAGATAATAATGTCACCTTGCTGTGTGTCACTGGGGCCTTGTACCTTGTTCCTGTCTCAGATTGTACTGCTAGGACCTGGATAATAGGTTTTCTCCCCCTACTCTTTGTGTGTGTGTGGGGGGGGGGAGATGGAGGGAGAGGTGCTGGGGTTTCAACTCAGAGCCTCACATTTGCAAGGTAAGGCTCTACCATGCCCCCTGACTCTAGTACCTAAACAGCTGGGCTCCTCTCCTTGCTGTCCTCCCTGGACCACAATTAAGATTGGAGCCAACCCTCGTGTGTACAAAAAGCCAGTCTGATGAGCCCCTTGATGGTGAGGCTTCTCTTGGGATGGTAGTGAACAGTGTGTTGACAGCAGTTCCATTCCCCTCCAGCAGAGGGCAGCTTAGAATTGGTCAGAGTAGGGGGAACGAAAAGGGAACAGGAAGAAACCAGCCCAATGCAGATAAATGAAACTGCAGGATGATAAATGAAAATGCAGGAAGAACAGGGTGTCAGTCACCAGAGATGGTAGTGGAACAGAGAGACATGAGCCACAACCAGCCACAGACGGAATCCAGGAGTCCTTTGCATAGCCCTGCATCCAAAGGCCACCAGAGAAGCACAAAGAAGACAGAAACCTAGACACAAAACTGTGATTGCAAATGGGTAGTGCACCCAGCACTTCAGCTCAGAAAAACCCCAATATCTTACTTTTAAATCTGCTTCAAATACCTTAAGGCAGGAGAGGAGAATTACATGGAATAAAGAGAAAATAAAATTGACCACTCATCCAAAATGGTTGAAATTGTATCATGGCTCATTAGGGTCTGCTATACTTTTCCATTTCCATATATGTTTGCATTTTTAAAAATTAAAATATTGTGTCCTAATGCTGAAATTTGATATAAAACCTGGCTGCTTTGCTTCCCATTGAGTAGGAGCTGATAGAGGAAATGAGGCAATTTAAAGGGGACTATCTTGTTACATCCTGCCATACTTGACTAATGTGAAGACTACACTCTTCCACCTTCCTGGGCAACACAGGGGCAGTTGTGTCCCTGCCATCTGCTGGTCCTTGGGTTCTCTGAGTCCATCTGTTTGGCTATAGGAAGGATAACAGTCCTAGAAGCAAGTTCTGGACAACTGAATTGTGATGAAATGGACCAGGAGTTTGGGAGACAGATTGCAAAGGAAGGTAGCTAAGGGGAAGAAGACTCAATGAGGGTGGGAGAGTCACTATTTTTGCAAGGCAGAAAAAAATGTGAGGGTCTGACTTAGTGTAGGGACTATGGATGTAAGGGAGGAAGAACAGATCCCCAAAATTTGACCAAAGGCAATCCATAGGGTAAAGACTATCCATAGATTATGATGAGTGGGAAAGATTCATGGGCAGGCAACCAGATGACTAGAGGATGACTGGATCCATGGTATATCCCTGAATTGAGAGATGAAGACAGTGGGGAGGAAAAGCAAATATTGTTTCTTGAACAAATTTCATTTCTAGCCAGACACTGGTGGCTCACACCTGTAATCCTAGCTACTCAGAAGGCTGAGTTCTGAAGATAGTGGTTCAAAGCCAGCTCGGGTAAGAAAGCCTGTGAGATTCTTATCTCCAATTAAATGCTCCCCCAAAATCCAGAAATGGAGCTTTGGCTCAAGTGATAGAGCAGTAGCATTGAGCAAAAAAAGCTAAGGGATAGCACCTGGCTCCTAAGATTAAGCCCCAGAACTGGGACACATAAAGCAATTTCATTTCAAGACAACAGGAATCAACTGGAGTTTTCCAAGCAGCCTCAGAAAGAAGTGAGAGCTGGAGAGAAAGTTGAGAAGTCTCAGTCTCAGGACTATCAGAGCATGGATGGGGCAGTGAGGAGAGAGGAGAGGAGGAAGGAATTCCAGGAAAGCCTAACATTTATGGGAGCAAAAGAGGAAACAGACACAGCAACAAAGGCAAAAGAGCAATGAAAGGCCATCGAAATGGAGCAATCAATAAAAGAAGGAGTTAAAAAAATAAAGCAGAAAATAAAAGGAACAATTCATTTGGAAGAAGGGGAACCAGAGAGATGGAAGCCATAGAGGAAAGAATTCTGATAAATGCTTTTGTTTAATGATGCCAGGGCAAGAATTTGAAGAATCCATGTAAATGCACTTCCTTTGCTCCCCTCCCCCCCCATTATATAATACTGAAGAAACCATTTTTAAAAAATAAAAGCTATTTCCTAGCCTAAGTCCGTTATGCATGAAATCTGTCTTGCTCTTGAAATACAACTTTCTCTCCGGTGTATTAAATATACTCGAAACATTATTCAAAAGTGTGCAAGAACAATGAACAACCTTCCAATTTAGCCTGAGCTGGGAAGAAGAGTTTATTAATAAGAATAAATCCAGTTGTGAAGAGAGAAGACAGAAGACAAACATTGATGAAAGAGTATTGAAAGGGTCCTCAAAGGTACATCCAGACTCACCCTCCATTGTACTACATAAGACTTCACTATGATTTAAAAAAATTCTTGCCATTCATTCAACACTTCCTTAGCCAAAATTTATTGAGGGAACACTCTGTGCTAGACATCTGCTGATAATCTACCTTGATACCCTTGTGCTCAACACAAGAGCTGGCACAGTGCCCAACCAGAGCTGCCCACGGGAATGTGGGGAGATGAAATTGTTACCTGACCAAGGTTCTGACTGGGTTCACATTCAATGTGCTCTGGAAAAATGAAGTCTAATTAAAATTGAGCAAATCAAAGGATATATTAATACCACCATAGGTGCTCACTGGCTTCCAGGAAGCCAATGGGAAATTGTGCTGTACAACGAAGATCCTACCTTCCTGGAGATTCTCCCCCTTTCTGATCCCTTAGTTTTAAATGTCTGATTTGCATGAGCTTAGTAGTCGGATCTGTCCTGAGCTGATATAGTCTTTAGAGATTTCAGATAGCATAGCCTCAGCCTAGAGCAGGTCCTCCTTAAATTCAGGGAAACTTCACCATAACCCCATTTGTGTATTTCAAGGGAATCTTCAAGGTGATTTCTTGTCCCCTTTACTTTTTTCCCATTGCCTAAGAGCATGTATGTTTATGGATAACCCCTGGTCGATGGAGGTGTCCTGTTTGATCCCAGGGATAGGTGGCTTCTTGGAATTAATCAAATACCTATGCCATGTGGACTGACTAGCCTAGTACCAGGATGCCTGGCCCTAGTGTTTGGGGTTCTCTGCCCTCTGCAGCCCTTTCTTACTAGTCTCAAAGTTCTGGCTTTTCTCATCTTGCAAAGACTTCAAAGTATCTGATAGGTCAGACAGTGGAGGAAAAAAAAAACTAGTGTTCCAGGCTTCCAAACTTTTCCCAGCACCCCAGGAACTAACTCTACCCAGATCATCACATTTGGGGTTCAGAGGAGCATGGACTCCTCATGGCTGAGCTTCTTCCTCCAGGCTGCTAGTCTCAGTCCAGTGTGCCTTGTGGAAAGATACTTTCAAAGAAAGACAGATTCAGATCTTGGTATTATGGTTATTGAACTCCTTCTGTAAACCAGGCTTTCTGGAAGGTGCATTTATTTATGTGCAAATGTTTGGCGTTGTGAGTAAGAATCCAAGGTATACTTACTAGCAGTTTTATATTAAGCTGGTTTTTGTGAATATTAAACCCGTCACCTGTATTTGTTCTCTATTTCTACAACATTTCTGCATGGTAGACCACCTGAAATGTGGCAGTAAGTTCTGGTTAAGCAGTTCCTATTTATTATTGCTCCAGAGAGAAAAATCCAAACTCTAATAGTTAGAGGCATCTAGCTTCAATTTCCCTGAGTTTTCTCCTCTCCTCTATCTATGCAGTACTACTACTGCCAGCCACATTCAGATCTCTTCCCATGATGCAATCTTCAGCACCCACAGATCAGAATCCTTAACTTCTGTTCTCGATTTTTGGGTATATCGGAACAAGAAACAACTCAGATTCAACCTTAGTGGAGCTCCTGCTATGCACTAGATACTGTACTAGGTACTTTCACTTCCTTTCTTTTGTCTACTTCCCAGTACTATCATCATGACTGTTTGTTTGTTTGTTTGTTTGTTTTGTCGGTTGTGGGGCTTGAACTCTGGGCTTGGGTGCTGTCCCTGTGCTCTTCAGCTCAAGGCAAGTGCTCTACCACTTGAGCTACAGTGCCACTTCCCGTTTTCTAGTGGTTTATTGGAGATGAGTCTCACAGACTTTCCTGCCTCGGCCGGCATTGAACCATGATCCTCAGATTTCAGCCTCCTGAGTAGCTAGGATTACAGGAGTGAACCACCAGCGCCTGGCCATCATGACTGTTTTGAAGTTGGAGAAAGGGCTGGAGTTGGAGCTCAGTGGTAGAACACTTACCTAACATATGCAAAGTAATGAGTGTGGTCCTCAGTGCTACAAATAAAAATGTTGGCAAAACTGACTCTTACCAGTTGCTGTTTAAAAACCCAGGTCTCATCAGGCATTGGTGGTTCATGCTTGTAATCCTAACTACTCAGCAGGCTGTTGAGATCTGAAAATCTTGGTTCAAAGCCAGCCCTGGCAGGCAAATCTGAGAGACTGTTATCACCAACTAACCAGCAAAAACCTGGAAGTGAAGCTGTGGCTCAAGTACTAGAGCACCAGCCTTGAGCAAAAAAGCCAAGTGAGAACACAGGTCCTGAGTTCAAGTCCTACTATTAGCTTGAGAAAAAGAGAGAGGAGAAAGAGCTCAAAAATGATAAAAGAATGGAGGATATAAAATAGACAATTCACAAAAGGAAAACATGCCAGTGGTATTAGCAAGCACCAAGCTTTAAGTTCAAACCTCAGTACCCCCCAAAATAAATACACAGTTATTTAAGAAATGATGATCAAGACATAAACAAGTTATACCAACTATCTTGAAGATATAGATAAAATCGATCCATTCTTTGAAAAACATAACCAACTCAATGGAAACAGAGGTAATACAAAATCTGAATAGTTCTATATCTATTAAAGGTGTTAATTTGGGGAGGGGTGGTATTAGAGTTTGTACTCAGTGTCTCATACTCTCATGTTCTACTATTTAACACATGACCCCCAGTTCCAATTTTGCTTTCATTATTATTTTTTGATAGGTCTTGAGTTTTTCTTGAGACCAGCTTTAGACCAGGATTCTCCTACCTATGCCTTTCCATCGCTGGAACTACAGGTATGAGCCACTATGCCTGGCCCCTAAAGACATTATTCATATTAAACCTTCCTACAAAAAAAAAAACATTTAAATTTGAATGGTTCCACTTTTTTTTTTTGTCGGTCGTGGGGCTTCCACTTTTAAATTTATCAAAAGTAAGAAACATATTATGTCACTCTTATACAAATGCTTTTGGAAAATAGAGGAAGGAGAAAGATGTCCCACCACTTACTATAGTTTATAAAGTTATCTTAACAGTGACTGATAGAAAAATCACGCAAAGCCTTTACAAGACAATGACTCTTGGGAATGGAATAAGTAGATAAGAAATGGTTAAGTTGGTGTATAGTAATTTAAGCTAGATAGACATATGGAAATGATACAGACATATAAAACCTGGAAGGGAACATGCCCAAAACAAGTCTGAACATACCTATCTTTGGGCAGTGCTATTATATATTAATTTTATTTTCTTTGCTCACTTCTATTCCAATTTTTCTTTTGAAGCATTATTGTATTTTGAACGTGGCTGCTCAATTTGTGTGCCAAATGTATCAACTAATCTATGTTCAACAACTACAGAATTGAATCAAACTGACAAAAGGTTCCCACCCTTGTCAAGCATTCATGTGAAGAGAGACAGGCAACAAACACGCTGCAGGTCAGGAGTACATGTTGTAAATAGTATTTAGAATTGTTGAAGAAGGCATATGCTGGAGAAAAAAATATCCAAGGGGAAAAATATTTTATAAGGGGAATTGGGAAGACAAAGCAATTGAACTCATCCTTCTAACAGGACTGTGAAGATTCGCTTCCTGCAGAAGCAAACATTTAGGCAAATCCTTGAAGATGAGGGTCTGAGTCATTAGACCCCTAGACAAAGAGTGGCTCCAGGAAGTGGGAACAGCCTTGCCAGGATGGTGAGCCTCAGGGCAGGACAGGGATGCTGAAAGGAAGGTGGGATTTGGTAGGTCAGAAACAGAGATCTGCTCCTGGACGCCCTTTTAGGACCTTGTAGATTTTAGCCTCTATTCTCTCTGAATCACAAAGCTGTTAAAGGATGCAGGGTTACAGTTCAACTTGTGTTTTAAAGGCTCACTCTAAAGAGGTGAGAGAGAAGTAGCAGGCCAGTTAGGAGGACTTTGTAATAACTTCAGTCTACACAGAGTTGCATTTCCATTTTTGAATCAGGAAACAAAATCTCAATCGAATTACGGCCTAGAGGCATATGGCTAAGTGACTGAGCTGAAATTTGCTTCTAGAACTCTCTGACTTCAAATCCAGCATTCTTCAGCCTCTGAAGGATTGCAGTAAAGATTGCTTGGCAGTCAGAATCCTCACACTTGGGGAGCTATCACCTCACATCCTCTTTCTGTATCTCAGGCAGACCCCAGTCCCTCCCTCCCAACTCTTCTCCCCCACCATCAGCCTGAAGAACTGAGGTAATCACTATCTTGTAGCAGAGTTGGAAGTACCATTTGACATCTCAGGGTTACCTGTTTTCTAAACTCTTAAACTTAGTACTTGTGTACAAAGTATCAGTGCAGGCTGAAGAAACTGAGGTACTATTCAATCAAGGAAGTCCCTTCATAGCCAGTCACATAGCACCTTGGGCATAGAGCCTCCTCTCCTTCTCTTGCCTTTGTCTAAGCAGCATTTTCTGCCTCCTGGCTTGGCCACTAAGTAGCAAACCCAGGCTGTTCTCAGACCCCCAGTGGCTCCATTCTCAATAGGGTGCCTGGGCCCTTTGGTGGGGTGAGCCATTGCAGTAATCCAGCAGAGCCACGGTGAGTAATTGCTATTTCCTTGCACAACATTCATCAGGAGACAAACCCTGGCATTTATCTAGCAGTAAGTGATCGTTATCTGGTGGCAATGTTCTTCCCACTGACAGTATCTTCTAAATAAGGGTCAGCCATCCAGCGCTCTGACGGCAGCTGATTTCTCCCTGTGGGATGAGAAAAACACATGGAAGCCTCAGGCAGTGGGGGATGCTGGTGAGGGGGAGCAGGGAGAGGGGAGAGAGAAGGTGGTTAGGAAAGAGGTGTTTCCAAAGCTGAGCCAGATAAACTGGCTCCAGCCTTGATTCTGACAAATTTGGCAGATAAATGGTTGAGAAAAGATGGAAAATGGTTCCAAGGAATATTCTTATCTCTGTCCTAGCAAACCTATGCGTGTTCATGTCCCAAGGCATCCTGCAGTTGGTCTGGGTGGCAGAGCTCTGGGTGTCAGGGTGGTAAAAGTCAGAATCTGGAGTGGATTTGAGTCAAGGAGCTTGGAATAAATAGCTATCCAAGTGCCCCAGTATGAGGACTGGCTAATTCCTAGGTTCTGAACCTCAGGCAAATCTCTTAACCTTTTCTGAACCTTGATTTTTTTCCCCCATCCACAGATGAGAATGGTGGCGATCTGAGAGTTCTGTTTGAGGATTAATGGAGTTAATAATATATAGCAAAACCCTTTTGGCCACAGAGCATTCTATGAAGGCAAGTTACCATTTGTCTTGCTCAGGTCCAAGACTGGCTGTTGATCTTGATGACTGTGTTGTCTCTGCACTATCTCCCCTGCTGTCGTACTCACTTAGAGTCTGGCATTCTTCAGATTACTTGACCTCTTTGGGTCTTACATTGAAAGATGCAGCCTCAGTAATGACTCCATTAATTAATAGAGTCCTATATGCCTGTAGTCTCCTGGGCAATCAAGAGGAATATATGGTTTAGCCTGTGCTCTCATGGGGCTCACAAGGGTTACTCGTAGATACCCTGAGCTAAATAGAAAACAAGATACAGAATGAGCAGCATTGCAATGGGGTCATATTTGGGGGGGGGGGAGAGGCAGACAGATAAAATCCTAAAGCCCAAAGAGACTGGGACAAGATAGTGATAAGAGTTACATCTATTTATTCCCAAGTCAATGGCTCCCCTCCCTGTCCCACCTAGAGTGTGATCTGGTGTTTTAACCTGTTGCCAAGAGAGAAGTGGAAACCCTTGGCTCTCATCTTAGGCATCTGGGGCTCTGCCTAGAGTTTTGACACTAGCAGGTCCAGGATAGGGAGCCTTCACCAGAAAGACATGGATGCTAAAAACCCAGGGGGAAATGCAAAACAGCGTCTCACCTTTGGCTGTTGCCAAAGAAAGTGAGAGAACTGAGAAAATGAGGAGAGAAGGAGAGGGAGGGAGAGAGATAGGAAAAGAGGGAAGAATGAGAGGGAAGGGAGAGGGAAGGGAGGAGGGAGGAAGGAATAAGGAGAGAAAGAGAGAGAAAGGAAGGAAGGAAGAGCGAAAGGAAAGAGAAAGTCAAGGGAAGGGAAAAGGGAAAGCAAGGGAAAGGAAGAGGAGGGAAAGGAGGAGAAGGGAAAGGAAAGAAAAAGGAAGGCTGAGAATGGTTGAGAAATGAGGACTCTCACACATTGCTGATAAGAATGTAAAATTGTATAGCCCTAGTGGGAAATACTTTGGGATTTCTTAAAATGTTAAGCATACAGTTACCACATGCTCTAGCCACTTCACTTCTGTACATATATGCAAAAGAATTAAAAATAAAACTTGAACAAAGATATGTATATTAGCTTTACAGTAGTACCTGGAGAAGCAATCCAAGTATCTACCAATGGTTGAATGGATAAAGAGAATTTGACATGATCATACAGTGGATTCATTCAGCCTTGAAGAAAGAAAGGCATTTCTGCCATTTTGTACCTTATGGATGGATGGTGAAGATATGCTAAGTGAAGTAAGCCAGAACGAAGAGCACAGATAGTGTAGAATTCCCTTTACATGATGTCATGTGAAGTCATGGAGAAGTCAAATTCATGAAGATGGAAAGTAGAATGGCATTAGCAAGCCTTGAGGAAAGTGAGCACAGACTGCTGTTCAGGATGATGAAAGTACCGGAAATGAGTGGTGGTGATGGTGACATGACATTCTGGATGTAATTAATTATGAGAGTGCTCTACACTGCACAATGGAAATGCTTAACATGGTACATTTTATGTTAAATGTATTTTATTAAGATAAAATGACACACCTCAAAGGAGAAGTTCTTTGTTTAAAAAGAAAAGGAAAGGAAAAGAATGTCTGCTGGCAAGGGATCCCTTTCCCCCCGGAGATTGCAGGATCCTAGTGTTTGTTTAGAAATCATTAACAGCTTGTGTGTGAAGGGGAGGGGGCAGGTGGGGGAGAGCTCAGAAGACACTCAGTCAGGTGATCAGAAGCAGCTCAGCAGTGCTAACGAAATTCAACAGCAAAGGAGGACTGGATTGTAAAACCCTAGTTCCCAGGCAACTTGAATCAGAATCTTTCTAGTGTCAATGCAGACAAACCTGTATCCTTATTCAAAGGACATTAAAATAATAATCATAATAATCATAATTTTTTAAAGCACAGTGGAATTTGACTACAAGTCCTTTAAGTCATTCAATGATGCACATTTATGCCACATGTTTCCTGGGCTTTTAAAAGGCAATGTTCTGTGTTGCTGTTCCCCCCGGCTGTATAGATAATTGTAAAACAAACTCCATATTCCACTGACACCCTTTCTAATTACATCTCACCTTCATTCAGCTATTAAAGTGATAGATGGTGGCAATTACATCGAACCCCACTGAAAACTCTCTATCTGTGACGCGCAGGGTTGGGAAGATGAGTTATTTATCCAGAAGCTGGGAATTGAGGCAGCCAGGCTGTGCAGAGGAAAAACAAGCCCAGTGTGGCCACAGCAACGTTGGGGGTTCCCAGGAGCAATGCCAGGAGGCAGAGTGCAGACCCCTTGTGTCAACTTCTCTACTAGCTTCCATAGATTATCATCAGGTGTTATAAGATGACTTCAAACAAGTTTGACCGTACTCCAAAGAGAACCCCCAAAGTCTAAATTACTGTCATCTATTTCCAACAGCTACAGTCAAGGGAACCTTAGAATTTAAACCAGAGGAAGAGAAGACAGGAGAGTGGAGTGGCCATCTGTGGATGGTCCAAGATGAATTAGACTTGAAACACGTGTACAGCCCAAGGGACATGAGTCAATTAGTGAAGATGACAGAAAACTTACTCTGATTGGTCTAAATAACGAGGGCATTCACTGGTTTGCATACCAACGGAGGAAGACTGCTGACTTATGCTCTATGCTACTGGTTCTTTCCTTCCCTCCCCTCTCCTGATCAGAGCACCAGCCTTATTCCAAACTCATTACTGGGATGTTACAATCAGTCCTCATAGCCATGTTCATTGCAGGCAGGAGAGCAAAGACTATCTTCTAATATCTCTTGGAAGAATGAGGAAAGATCTTAGAAGAGTACAAAAAGTATTTCTAGTCACATCTCATTGGCTAGAATTGGGTCATACATACAACCATTCTGAACCTTTCATGGTGCTTAAGAGAGTAGAGTTGCTCTGGTTTGGTTAGAATTAACCCTGATCCACATCAAAGCAACAAGCGGATCAATTTCTGCTGGGCTTTCATGGGGGGAGGGGTAGCCACCTCACCAACCCTGGTAGCACAAATTTGATGGGATCCTTGCCAACAATGTTCACTATAAGAAAAAACAAGGATCAATCAATAGGAGCATATCTGATTAATAAAAAGAAGAGCATCTCCACCACTGGAGAACAGAAATACTGCATCCATCTCACAGCTGTTCCTTTGGATGTCAACAGAAGACAAAGACAATTAATCTATTACCCATTACCACTGACCCTAGTCACAGCTTCAGAACATAGTCTTTCCAAGCAGTTAGTAACAAATTAGAGACCGGTCTCAAGAAGACCCCCATAACCTCCTGCTGTTCTAACAGCTAGTTGTACCCATAGAATGAGTCACTGGCAATGTCAAAGGCCAGGCTACCTAGGTATGTACAGAGATGTTGCCATGGGGAGTCAGTAGCCAATGAAGGTTAGGACCCAAGTGTCTTCTAAGGTTCTATAATTCTACTTGACATAGGATGGGGTGTCAGAGCAGGTCTTGGATTGGTAGTAGAGAAAGTTCTGAGAGCTGTTACCTTCTCTCCATGGTCCTGGCATGGCAAAGTCCTTACTCACAGATATGTGTTACTCTCCAGGGTAGCACTTCTAGTCACAAAATATCAGTACCTTTATCTATGCTTTAATTTGTGCAAACCATCCTTTTAGTTTTCAACTTTTGATCCTCATTTGAAAAGCAGGCACAAAAGCCAGGGCCCGTAGTCACTGCACATAGTAAGATTCGTAGTCAAGTTCATAGTCTGGTATGAACCTGGCAAGTTGGTTGCAGCTTCTTCTTGCTTTGACCAAAGCTCACACAGCTACGGTGATGACAGGGCCAACATGGTGACTCAGGTCTTTTCCTCCAGCTTAGAATTCTATTCTGGAATCATGAGTTATGGAGCTAAGATGTCCTCACCTGAACATGCACAAGATAGAGAAGGGCCAGACAGGCTCTGGTGTCTGAAGTGGGCACCCTGATGCCCTGCAGACTGGGGCTGGGTGGATCATCTCTTCTGCCTCGGCCTCACATCTTCCATCTGTAAGGTCCGCTCCTGGATGGCCAGCAGACTCCACCCTCCTCACAGCAAAGTCTCCACCCAGTACCTGTGTTACCTAGGCAACTGGGACACCTGGAAGAGGTCACATCTGCATCCGCTGAGGTCACATCTGAATTTGATGTGGCCACACCTTTCCCCGCCCATACCCTACATAAGGCCTAATCCAGGCCCAGACGCTCTCTTGCTCTTGCTCTTGCTCTTGCTCTTGCTCTTGCTCTTGCTCTTGCTCTCTTGCTCTTGCTCTTGCTCTTGCTGCTCTTTTCTTGCTCTCTCTGTTCTATTCTAGCTCTCTCTCTCTGTTCTTTTCTTGCTCTCTCTCTTTCCCAGCCACGTGGAGTGCCAACCTTGCCTGGTCCCAGCAGGTCTACCCCTTACCTGAATACCACGTGAGTGCTACTGTTCTGACCCCTCTCTCTGCTCTTTTCTGGCTCTTTTCTCTCTCTCTTTCCTCTCTTCCCAGCTCTCTCTCTTTCCCAGGCCTTTCCCAGCCACGTGGAGTGCCAACCTTGCCTGGTCCCAGCAGGTCTACTGAATAAACCTACCCCTTACCTGAATACCACGTGCGTGCTGGTGCTGTTCTTACTCGGCCTACCTCTTTTTAAAAACCTAACACCATCCACCTCCTTGCAGTAGGAGAAGCTCACATGGCTAAGCTCACTATGAAGCTAAGATGAAAGAGGGAGGCTTTTCCTCCAGCCCTTCCTTTCAAGCCGACACTCCAGGTTCTCCTAAGCAGGATGTGAGCCCGTGTCTCCTTCTCTCCATTGCTTCCTGGAGCTGGGTCCTCTTCACTGGGCAGGAGTAGGATGGTAGGGGTTAGGGACACCTCTATTGTTATGGTCTTAGCTCCTGGCCTGTACAGATCGCTTCTGTCTTTCTACTCTGACTCTTTTCTAAACCATCTTCAATTTGTAATGATGTCTAGAAGGCCAGTAATGTATGAAAGTAGAACTGAAAGCAATGCTCTGGAAGTTCCCCCCCCCACCCCCAGTGGCTTCTGACAGCCAATTAATGCATTAAGCATTTGTCTGTGCTCAGCCCCGCAGAAGGCAAGCAGAACATATTACCTGGGAGGTTCCTGGTAGCAACACTGAGTGCTTCATCAGCACCCAGAGATGCTACAAATTGGGCAGAATCTGTGTTTGCTCTCCACATAGTTCAACCCAAAGTTAATAGATATCTGAAAATTCATATGTAGACTGAATGATTAAGCTTATTTTCAAGAACAGAGCAATGAAAGGTAGCCTATCATTGTTTCACAGATCAAGGTGCATAAGGTAGAAAGCTGAGATTGTAGCACAGATCTTCTGCCTACCAGTCTGGACTGAGGACAAGAGGACATAGTCTCTGAAACCCTTCCATGCTCAGATTCTTAATCTCAGAGCCAATGTTATCTGGTGTATCTTTCCACAGTGATGAAATATTCTATGCCTGCATCACCCAGCTCAGCAGGCATCAGTCAGCTGAGCACTTGGGTTGTGTTTAAAGCCCCTGAGAGCCAAAGTTTTAGCACATGGCACAACATAGCTCTAGCAACTTCCTTTCCATGTAGCTCCACACCAGCACCTCTGCCATGCTCTGATAGTGCACTGTAAGTTTGTAGCCAGGGGTGGCACTTACTGACACTTTCTATATCCTCTGGCAAAACCTATCAGATACCCCCAAATGTGCTACTCACTCTTCGCGAGCTCTGCTCCTTTTCACGGAAAGAGGATGAAAGCAAAATTGAAAGAGTTGAAGCAGAAAGGCTATTGATTTTTAATCCTTTTTTTTATCATCTAAGAATTTCAAGGTGTATTTCTCATGTCATTCCAGTCCTCCCCTGGGAGCTGGGAGAGACTGACCTGTCAGGCCTAGAAAGCACAGAGTGATGTGAATAAAATGCAATTTATAGAAATCCTTTCTAGACAAAATCATTTTTTTCCTCAGTGAAATGTTTGGATCTTTAATAACTATTATTTTCTTTTGGGTTCTTGCCTGGCTATTTTTTTAAGTAGATTAATCTCTTAATCCATTAACCAATGATTTCTTTTCCAGACTCTCATTCTCCAGGCTCTTTTTTTTGGCGGGGAGGGGTCACAAAACAGAGCCAAGGCATGTTGGGACTAGAAGAGAGCTTAGTCAATTTCTGATTCATAGAACTCACAAGGATGAAAAGACACAGGCTTATCCAAAACTCTGCCAACTATTATTATGTGTTCTTTACCCGTAAGTATAGTTACTACCATATTCCTGTGGTGGGAGGGGGGGAAATTCCCCCATTTTACACATGAACTGGAGTCTGCACATGTGTCACCCCAGGTCCATTGTTGGAAGTCTTTGCATTCTAAGCTTTCCAGTCACTTCACAGACTTAAGAAACAAAGGCCCAGAAAGGGATAGTAAACATAGTATAGTAGCTCAAGCTTGACCTCCTTACCTGCTTCAACTCTGCTCTATTCAACTCTGCCCTTGGACCTCAGATTTATAGTCCTGAACCTGACTTGTACACAGCAGCTCCTTAGCCACACCCTACTTCTCAGGAAAATAGCAATACCTTCTTTCCCAGGAAAGAGTAAAAGTATCTTCTCTTATGATCCAAAACTTGTCCTTCCACAATTGTTTCAACCTTCCCTCACCTACTCCCACTCTCCCTCAGTCATAGGAGGCATCAGAGCAATTTCAACAATTATGTTTCCTCTACATTTTCAGACTTGAGCTACCCTACCCTGTTTTCCCATGGTAAATATATATATAGTGTTCCTGGATACCAGCAGAGCTATTTTGGTATTAAACACAAAGATTCTTATTTCTGTAAATACAGTTAACAGTAAAAACCACCTGCAATGTCAACCACAATAGAAACATTGACAGGAAAGCATTTCCATAGATTAGAATAAAGACCTAAAATGGAAATAGGAGTCCTTACATGGACAGAAGGACTTCTCACTATGGGTTGGATAGACAAGAGGAGATTCTGTCTCTCTAAAGTTTAGGGGCAAGATATGTGGTAATGTAAATTCATACACTTTGCACTTAATTTGTAAAGTGTTGGGTATTTGCCACCTTGTCTTTGACAGTAGCTGGTAGAATAAACACATAATGGGCATCAGAAATCAAGCAGGTAAAGCCTGATTGGGTCCCTGGGACTTCAGTGTGCCCATCTGTGAAATGGGAAGAGTCTGTCAATTGTATGGTACATTGTTCATACCTGGGAGCTAGTTATATCCCTCTCTGTGTCTCTCCAGGCCTTCTTGGGTGAGGAAGCAGCACCATGAGGGGCTTTCCTATAAGCATGGGAGCAAAGGCAATGTCTTTGACTCATTCTGCAGGAAAAGGAATGGAATGCTGCTCTGTTTGGGGCTGCTGGCCCATGAACCTAGTCCTTAGTTGGACCTGCTATGTTCTGTCCTGGGGTTCAAATGCATTTGTGGCTTCTGTTGAATCAGAATATGAGAACTGGGCACACGAGCAATGTCCATGACAACCATACAAAGGCGGGGCTTCTCATCCTTTAGGAACCATTTGGGAACCATGTTCAGTCCTGGTCAACAAACAAGGTAATTCCTGTTTCTGAAAGAGGTGCTTGTCACTAAACACTCTCACAATTGTTTGGTTCAGCTGGACATATTAGTGGAAAGCACTGTGGCATGACTTCAGCTCTGTGTTTGAACACTCAGCCTGCAATTTGACCTCCATGTGGGTGTGTCTAGATCAGCCTCTGTGTATCTGAGTTCATTCTTTAAGTTTCTGACCTCAGAATCCTGTGAAATGGAGAGAAAAGTGTTGTCCAGTCTCAAAACACGGAAGACTTTCTCTCAACTGAAATCATATCTGCACCCCAACTAAATAGGAAAAGAGTGGTTACTTCCGGTGGATTAGGAAAAAAAGATTTCTAACTAATAAAAAAGTCTAATACCATCAGTGACAATAATAAAATTGTTTTCATAAAAAATGATTAAGTTGGGTAGTGTGTGTGGGTGGGAAGAAAGAGAGGTTGACATCAAAACAGAGTTAGACTGAATAAATTCTAACATTTCACAGCACAGCGAGGTGACTGTAGTTCACAATAACATATATTTTATGATGATCTGGGAGACAGGAGCTCAACTACTCCAAACATAAAGGAGATGGAATACTAATTGCCTTCAGTACACCGGCACACACATCTTGGAGCATCACATTTATCCTATAACGATGTACAATTATGACATTTAATAACAATGATTAAGTCAAGGATCATGGAGAACAGTTGTGTTTATATATCAGCTTCAGCATCTGACATATCTGCATTGTTTAGGCTATAATGTATTAATACAGTAAGATTTCAACACTCTGCAAATGCTTCAAACATGTTAACTCACTTAGCTCTCAGAACTCTGAGAAGTAACAGTGTCAGGTAAGAAATGGAAGCCCAGGAACCCAGGTAAAATAACCCAAAGTCACACAGCAAGCTAGTGATTGGCAGAGCTGGGGTTCAGAGTTGGTGCAGCTCCATAGTCTTTGATCTGAAAATGTAGTTTCTTTTGCTGCTCCAAATTACACCCTTGTATGTGTATGTACACAGATAAACACTAACATACCTATCCATGTACACATGCACACACATGTATATAATTACAAGTGATAGTTTCTCCATTGCCTTTCTGTCAAGCTGAGATTATTCATTGATTAAAGCTAGAAAGGCAAAAGGAGTTTTGTTTGAATTCTAAACTTTAAAAAAAAATTGAAATGAAAAATATTCAAACTCTAAAAGTACCTCTGTTAGGGTTCAGGGGAGCAGTTTGTGGATTCCTAGCTTAGAGCTCTAGGAATATCTTGAAGAGCCCATCGGACTGTCAAAATCCATGTGCAGAGAACTCTGAGGAGTAGACACGAAAACATTGGCTGGCATTTTACCAAAGTGGAAATCTCTCGTCTCTGGCACTACCAATATTCCCCATTACAGATCTCCCAGCTGGTAAACAGAAGGATGCCACTGACATTTAATTGAAATGTCAGCACATTTAGAAAGAGCCCTGATGAAACTGCCAACTTAAAGTTATCACTGATGACTTAAGCTAAATGGAAACAGAAAATCACCACTAACACTCCCCTCCCACACGTCCACACACCAGAATATCACATGGAAAGAAGGCAGAGCTTCAGCTGTCCAAGGGGAAAAAAATTTACAGAGAGCTTTTAAATGGACTTGCATTTTAGCTATGAAAAACTATGGGGCCATTGGAAAACACTTGTGAAAGTAATCAGGTCTGAGACAGGCCAATGCCTATGTAAATCAATTCAACAAGCATGCATTGATTAAATCGCCTTCAGATAGCAATATTACCTTGCATTCATCTGCATAGCATCTGGAGGATAAGCCAAAGGTGGATGGCTAAAATGGCTGATTATTCATCACTCCCTGCATCCCCAGCCTTATGCCACTGTGATTTCGTGACACCATCCCTTTCAAACACTACAAATGATTCATCTTGGCTGATAGGTCATGACATATGGCAACCATCCATACAAGAGAGCCAAGGCATCCCATTGATCTAGCTAAGGCCCTCCTAGATCAGCAACAGAACCTTATCCACAGAATTCCACAGCAGAGCCATCCATGGGCAAGCAGAAAGGGCCAGCCTAGCCAAATCAGCTGGACCCAGATGCTTGAGCTAATTCAATTCATTCTCCCATTTGTGTGAAGCATAATTTGGCAGCAGATGTCTTATGAACAGACCTGTCTTGCCTGACCTCTTGGACCCTTCTAGGGAAGGAATGCATGACAGGGGCTATTTCCTGCATTTCACAGAGGAAACTGCAGTCTGGTTCATGCAGGTTAAGTGGACCACAGCTGCCTCTTGTGATGACAGTCTCTCTTCGGCTTGAGTCGTGCAGCCTCTCTGAAATACTTAGCAAACAGCATTAACCTGGAGGCCAAATCCGTTTTTTTTCTTTGAGATCAGAGGCAGCTTTTATAGGTTGAAAGCACAGAGGGGGGGCAGTCTCAGAAGTCCTTGGTCCTTAAAGGCAGGAACATCCCAGCCTCTCACCCTGGGATCCCTCCCTCCTGCTCCGAGTTCTGCTCTGCTTTGAGAGATAGGCTCTCTGGACCACGTTAGATGTGGTTTCTCTCACCAGCTCTCTGCGGCTGATTCTGCTCACAGGCATTCTTCAAAAGCTCCATGGAGTCCCTGGCAGGTAGGAAAACCACTGAGAAGTCATGACAAAATGATTAAAAATAGTTTGATTTTTTTAAATCTTGCAATAACCCATTTAAAAATTAAATCTTCTCTAGTTTTCAAACCCCCACCCTCACCCCTACCATCCCACTAAATCCCACTAAGCCCAGCTCCTGATCTTTTCATCTCTGGAAGAGACTTCAATGTCAGTATCACCATTTCACCTTTTGCAGGGACATCCTCCCTAACTGGTACATGTTGGATTTTCACCCTCATCTCCACTCCCCTACCTGTGCAGAATTTCTTCCCTGCTCCTCACCTGGTGAGCCCCTCTTTGTTCCTGTACGGTCACCCCTCCTTTTCTCTTAAGCATAGAATTTCTGCAGCTTATGGTGGTTCTATCGTACTATGATTGCCTCTTGTGACTGGCCCCCTCTCCCTCTTGTGGTGAGTCCCCCACAAGCCGAGGCCCTGTTTAGCTCCTCTTTGTATTTCTGCATCCCCGCAGCACCCTCCTCACCCCTGACTCCACACACTTGGAACAGAGACTTAGAAGCTCAATGGTGTTTGCAGTTAAGCAACCCTGAAAGGAGCCATTAGACTTCACGAGGCTCCTCTAAAAGGTAGAAACACCTCTTTGGTCTTCAGTGAATTATTCTAAACAGCAGGGAACACAGGAGAAAGGGCAGCTGATCTAGAGTCAAAAAAGCCACTCTCACTGGAGTCTGGTCTAAGACTGAGGAGAGAGTGGGGTTGGAATGGAGGAGAACTCTGAAGGGCAGGGCAGGGACACAAGTGGCGAAGTTGATTGGTAGAAGGATGAAAACAGAAAATTTGCAGAGGCCAGTACAGAAGCAGCAGCTCAGAGCTGGTTCTCTTTATTTTCCATAACGATGGAGGATAAACACTAGAAAAGGTATCCTCAGGGCTGCCTTTGTTGACTCTGTTTTTTTGGAGTGTCATGCTCCAAATTCATGAACATGAGCAGATGGATGGGAACACTTGCTCTGTACAGGAGTGGGTGGGGGCTGGGTGAGGGAAGTTGTGTGGGAGTTCTATTAACCTATGCACCCTGGGAGGAAGAGAGGGTCCACCAGAGGTGTGAAATGACCTATTAAGACTTTGGGGAGTTACTCTGACTCCTTGGGTCCAATACGAATTTAGCCAATGTCTTTCCTTGGAAGTGACAGGAGCCTTCTAAGTACCTTGCAATAACCCACTTAAAATGATCTTCCTCCTTTTTTAAAACAGGTGTATTAAAATCTATTTATATACATATTTATATATGCATATATGTGCTCATGTGCTGCTCTTTCCAGGTTCTTTATTAAAAGGGCAGTATCTTATTATTATTGGAGTTGATACAGGGTATTACACCCAGGGCCTCTCCCTCTTACTTGCCTTTTCCCATTTAAGGCTGGATCTCTATCACTTGAGCCACAGCTTCCCTTCTGGGTTTTTTCACTGTTGATTGGAGATAAGAATTTCATATGCTTTTCTGCCCAGTCAGGCTTTGAACTGGTATCTTCAGATATCAGCTTTCTGAATAGCTAAGATTACAGGTATGAGCCACCAGTGCCCCTCTAAAAGGGAATTATATTGCCCACAGCTTTATTTTCTCATTCATTGTAATCTACGGGATTACATTAAATATCTGATAGTTCTTTTTAAATTTCATTTCATTGTAAAGATGCTGTACAGAGCTGCTAGTTCTTTAATATATCCTTTTTAATGTTCACATAATATTCTGTATTATAAATGTGAAACGTTCTATTGACTTTGGGGCTACCGTAATATATCAGTAACCAATATGGCAACAATATGTATGTGTGCTTTTGTGTATATTTTTTTTCTGGAATTTTAAGCACTTTTATTTCTTTTTTTTTTTTTTTTTTTTTTTTTTTTGGGTCCGGTCGTGGGCCTGAACTCTGGGCCTGGGCGCTGTCCCTCAGCTCTTCAGCTCAAGGCTAGCACTCTACCATTTGAGCCTATTTCTTTATTTTTTGTCTTTTAAAAACTGCTATTTTATTTATATGGAGGAGATTAACAGAAGTAGGACTGAAGCATGTTCTTTATGTATTGATCAGTGGTTTTACTTGCTTCCAAAACACTGTAACTTCATCAGCATCCTAACTAGCAATGTAGGAGAACACGCTTTATTCTCCATGGCCCCGCCAGCGGTAGATAGGATAGTTTACGTTTTTATTTTCTGCTAGTCTAGTGGATGCAAAAAGATCTCTCATTGTTATTTTGATTTGGATTTTTATGACTGTCAATGAAGTGAGCCTGTTTTGTTCTATTTGCATATGCCCTTCTATGAATTGTATTTTGGTATAATTTGCTCTGTTTGTTGTGATTTACTCTATTTGTCAATTTACAATTTCTCTGCACAGAAGAGAGATTAACCCTTTACTGTCTGAATCACATAGTTTTCATATCATTTTTAAGATGCATAAACTGAATTTCAGAGTTTATAGTTTACCTACCATTAAAGCTACCTTTAAAGTGTACTATTCATTGGTGGTTAGAGTATCCACAAAGCTTTGCCATCATTGCCATTATCTAATAATATAATCTATTAATCATCTTGAAGGAACCCCATGCACATTAGTAGTCATTCCTTATTTCCCTTTTCTCTCAATCCCTAGAAGCCACCAATATGCTTTCTGCCTCTATGGATTGCCTAGTCTTGGTGTTTCATAGAAATAAATCATGTGGTCTTTGTGTTTAATTCATTCAGTTACTGTAATGTTTTCATAGATCATCCTTGTTGCATCATGTATCAAAAATTTATTCTTATTTTTAGTTGAATAATATTCCATTGTATTCCTATAGTGTGCTTATCCATTTACCAGTTGATGGACATTGGTTCATCCACTTACCAATACTTCTACCTGTAGCTTATTGTGACTTCTGCTGCTGTGAACACTCATACATGTTTGTGTGTAAATACGTTTCAAATTCTCTCGGCCAAACACCTAGCGGGGAATTGCTGGGTTGTACAAATGTCTCTTTGTTTAACACTTGAGGAACAAATCTAATTATTTTCCAAAGCAGCTATACCAGTCTGTCCAGCATGGTTTGAGGGTTCTGATTTCCTGGATTGTCATTGCCCATTTTTTTAAAAAAATAGCTTCCTTATTGGATGTGAAGTACTGTCTCTTGTGGTTTTAATTTACACTCCTTAATAACTAATGAGACTGAATGTAATTATTGGCCATTTGTATGTCTTATTTAGAAAGCTATCTTCATTTTATTTTTATTGTATTGCATTTATTTTGATAATGGGGATTGAACCACAGACCTCCTGTATGCTAACCATATGCTCTGCTATATCCCCTAGTCTTTGCCCCTATTGTCTTTTTCTTGATGGACTTTAATAGTCCTTTGTATATTATGTATACTAGACTTATATATCATTGCAAATAGTGTTCTCATTCTGTGTGCAGGGCCTCATGCTTGCCAAGCAGGTGCTCTTCTTCTTGAGCCGCATCTCCAACCTCTGTTTATTTTCTTGATAGCTCTCTTTGAAAAACTAAAATTTATTTTAATGAAGTTTAATATATCTAGATTTTTAATTTTGGTGTCTAGTTCAAAATGTTATTACCTAATCCAGAATCTGACAAGGTTACACCTATATTTTAATCTAATTATAATCTTGCCTTTTACATTTAGGCCTTTCATCCAATGTGATTTAACATTTACATTTGTGGTATGAGATCGGGCTGTGATTTCATTCTTCTGCATGTGCATATCCAGTCGTCTCAGTATCATTTACCACCAAGGCTATTCTCTCCATACTTTATTGATGTCTTTGTTGAAAATTAGTTGACCAAAAGTGACAGAGATCAGGCTGGGAAGGTGGCTCAGTGGTAGAGTGCTCGCCTTGCATGCCTGAGGCCCTGGGTTTGATTACTCAGCACCACATAAGCAAAAAGAAAAAAAGCTGGAAGTGGCGCTGTGGCTCAAGTGGTAGAGCGCTAGCCCTGAGCTGAAGAACTGAGGGACAGTGCCCAGGCCCAGAGTTCAGGCCCCATGACCGGACCCCCCCCCAAAAAAAAAGTGACAGAGATCCTCTCTGAACTTTCAAATTCAGTCCCACTGAATGCAAGTGGTATAAACAGACAGACTTGTCATATTGCTGATATTACAGAAAAGATTTCAAGCTTTCTCTATTAAATAGGGTACTAGAGGTGGACCCTTTGTACATGCCACTTTTATCAGATTGAGGAAGGCTCCTTCTATCACTAATTTGCTGGGTGTTTTTTAAATCAGGGGAGTATACTGGATTTTGGGGGGGGTGTTTTCTCTGTTTCTCTGGAGTTGATCATGTAAGGGTTTGTCCTTTATTCCATTAATAGTATAGTACATTGGTAAATTTCGTTAAACTAACTTTGTATTCTTAGATTAATTATGATTTAGTCATCTCCATTTTTTCATCTCTAACATCGATATCAATAGGATGTATTCAGATGAAATTAATTCATTTCCTTTAGTTTTCTTTCTGCTGTGATATAATTCTAGCATATATCCATGGCCCATGTCTCTTTTTGCATTTTTAATATTGCCTAATTTTCTTCTTTCTTTTACCTTAATAAGTCTTATAAGAGGTTTGTATCTTTTATTGGTTTTTCTTAAATAATCAGATTTTTTTTATTCACTCAAACTTTCTATTTTGCTTTATTTTTCCCTTTCACTGATTTGAAAAAGGAAGTTAAAAGGGAAAAAATTGCTTATTACCTAGTTAATCAATGAACAGTAGAACAACCCAGAAAAAAATAGTATTAACCACTGTAAAAAAAGTACTTAATTATGACCCAATGTAATTTAAGAAACCGAAACCAAAAGCTCATTTCAAATTAGAGAAAACAAAAGTGGTGAAAAAAGCAAATCAGAAAAACTAATCAATAAAGGGAAAAGTTTGAAACCAAAGCTATTTCAAAATCCTGAATCTTTCTTCCTTACGTCTTTGCTCCCTAGCTGCAAAGTAAAGACTAAGAGTTTTACCCGGAGCATGGGAACACCTGTGTTCTGGTCCCTTTTTAATTCCATCAGCTGACATGCTACCACTCACTTTATGATCTACAAATAACACATTGCTTGTCTGTCTCAAAATATATTCTTTTCCTTGCCTTTATTTTATTCTTGTACTATCCTCTCACTTTGGAATGAATCTCACACTTTTCTTCCTGGAACACTTCTTTTATCCTCTCAAAACTCAGCGCTATTTTCTTTGAGGATGTTGCTCTACCAGATAGAAAAAAATCACCTTCCCCTGTGCTTCATTCCAACTTTTATAAAGCCCCACACTTGTCTGTATCTCAATGGCAAAGATGTTGAAAGTAGGTACTATATCTTTTTAATCTCTATAATTACTTCTACCTAAGTGCCATGAATGTAGAAAGAGCTCAAAATGGAGAGAGCAAGGGTTGGTGAATACAGTCATAATATTTAATGTACATATATGAAAATGGAACTAGGTAGCTTGGGAAAGATGGATTGGAAGAAATGGGGGAGAACGAGAGAAGGGTGACATTGATCACGATGCATTGCACTCATAAAGCGGTATGTTGAATTGAGACCCCTTTGTACAATTGCTTGAAGATAATTTTTAAAAAGAACAAAAGAAAAATAGATCTGCAAAATAAGAGGTAAAAATATTTATTGAATAAATGAATGAGTGAATGCCATGCCATTAATATTCAATTATTCCTAGCCTTTCTTTGCTGGAATACTCTTTCAGAATCTTATGAACTTTCGCTGCTGTCTAGACTTTAGGTTCCTGATGACCTTTCACATACGTCTGTGGGACCTATCCTAGCAATAAAATGGTTTAGTTCCAAGTCTCCAACAGCCTCTCAGAGGTGATGTATTAAAAGGATCCTCTTTCTCTCCCTGGTCTTGGCCAGCTTTCAGGCAGTTTTTCTCCAGGTAAGCCCCTTTATCTTCTTATTTGGACATGTCTCCAAGTGCTAACTCAAAATTTCTTCATGTTCCCTTCTGTAAGACTTTCCTTAATGTGGCTTAGTCATCTCGTTCTTTTTCAGAGCAGGTTCAAGCATTCCTGTGTCTTCAAGGCAAACTTTTAGTTTGAAGATTCTCTAGTCACTAGCTCCAGCCCAAAATTACCTTATGAATCCTCCAACATTTCTAACAACTAACTTACTACTCATTCTATGAGCCTCTCAAGTTCACTTGTATTCCTTTCCCTTAACTCCCATTCCTGTCTGTCTTTCTTATCTCCAGTATGATGTGGAATATTTCCAAGTCATTTGATATGTAATCAGTATCACCCTTGCCTCTTTCTTGCTCACTGCCCTTGTTGCTGAGTCTTGTTTGTCCCTCTGAAATGTCTTTCAAGTTTCTCTCCTTGCCTTCATTCCTACAGATACAACCATGCATCCATTCTCATTATCCTTTTTCTTAGATTACAGTAATAACATTTAATTGCTTTCTCAGCATCCCGTCCTTTTCTATTTCATGTCTTCTTAACTTGGTTTTAGCTCTAAAACATAAAAATGAAAAGGTCCCCCACTATGAAAACCATATTTGTTAGCCCCCAGTTACCTAACACACACACACACACACACACACACACACACACACACACACACACACACACACACAATACAACACAAGCACATTTCTTTTACCTTAATTAGGCCTTGCAAGAAGTGTATCTGTTTTATAGGTTTCCTGTTGGAAATACTCTCTACAATATGTTTGGGTTTTCCTGGTGTCAAGTTCATGTTCAGTTTTTCCTCAGCATATACCTCCTGCTTTAGGCACACAAGTGTTTCTATTTCTAAGTCCACGTCCATGAGACCAGAGGCTTGGCTGCAAAGTCTGTGAGCTCAGAGGCTCTGTCTTACTGACTGCTGCAGCCCTAGTGCACCCCTCCTTCCCCCTGCCGTGCCAGGAAAAACAGCAGCTGAGTGAGTGCTTTTACATTCTCCTTTGCCTCAGCTGGTCCCTTTACCTGGGGTGCACTTCCCCTGGCTTCGTGGTGGTGAATGTCAGTTCCTCATCCTTTAAGAGCTAGCTCAAATATCAATCTCCATGAAGGCTGACCTACAGCAATTTTCCTTCTCTGTATACCTCAAACATTTTCTTCAAAATGCCAGGCTAGCATTTACTTCCTTGAACACTGGTTATTTGAATATGTGTGTCTTTCTTCACTTAATCTGAATTCTCAAGGAAGACAGGAATGCATCTTATTCATCTATGGTTTCAAGCCCGGGACCTCACAGCCAGTCAATAGGTTCTCGCTAAATACTTAAGCCGGAAGAAAATGTGGTCAGATTTTTACCTTAATTTTTTTAATCTTTAAGTAATTCTACAAAGGGGTTTCAATGCAACATGTCAGGTTTTGAGTACTGTGCATCTTGCTCAATGATGTAGTCTGCTCCCCAGTTCATAGAAGGACACTCAGCTGCAGAGTACTGTTTCTGCTGTCTCCAGTTGGCCTGCTGTCCATCCTCACTGAATGGAATGACAGAACATAAAGGGGGAACTGCAGTGCAACAGTTGAAGTGATTAATCCAAGGCCAACTGGTAGAGATAGAAGCCAGGGCTTAGGACTATTTGGGCTGAGTCTTTTTAGTTTAGTACTTTTCTACTTTAGTCTCTGTAGATCCTGCTTTACTTCATCTTCAATCAGCGACCTTCCTATAGGAAAAGAATGTTTCAGGTAGTATTAGGAAATGTAAGAGCAGTAAGTTTATGTATGCTTGTGTGTGTGCATATGTGTTTATTTGTTTTTCTTTGTTTCTAATCCAACCCTACCATCCTCTATGCAGTATCATTGACCCTTGGCAATGAGCAGAGAAGTCTATGAATTTGAAAGAAATTACAAGAAGAAAAATTACCATTCCTTGCTCTCTCCAAGTCATTCACTGTCTAGAAGATGCCCAATGCCTACTCAAGCTGATCCCTGACCCACTCAACCACAATGGAGTCAAAGGGCCCAAAGTCAGCTTTGAAATGTCACTGTCAGCAGACTCGTAGATACAGACACGAGGGAAAATGATGAACCCGTGTGCCTCAGTCTCACTCCATCATCTTGGCAGCCTGTGGCTTCTGTCCTGCCCTAGCTTCCCAGGGCTTAAGGAAATAGCAAAGAATAGCTCAAAAGATTGTCAAGTGTCAGCCATTCTCCAATATCAAATTAAAACAACAACAACATGAAAAAAAAAGTCTACTTTACTCTCAATAGACATGGTTTTATTGTAATTGCCTGGATTTGAATAGCATGCCATAACCATCCCCATAAATTGGACTTCTTTAGATTTATTAAGCTATTTATTGAATGGTGGGTAATAAACATTCAGGATTAACAGCTCTGCAACTGCTCTGCACCAGTTACATAGAGAGTTGCTAAACTCCCATAAAATAATTATGAATCAGTTACCATGCTGACAAACCGTAATTGTCAAAAGTTCAATGCAGACTCAGGGCCTTATTTAAAAGTTTACTCTTGTTTTCAGTTTCAGCTTTGAGTCTCATTTTCCTGTCTGCTGGCTCTTCTTTTCTTTCTACTTTCTCTACTTTCCCTCTGTTCTCTTCTACTCTCCTGTTCTTCATTTATAATACATAAAGGTAGCAGAGTATGAAGGGAAAGGCACCAAGGTAAGACCAGATAGGTGAACTCTGGACTGACCTCTGCAATTCCAGAGACATCAGCCAAATCATTTCCTTAGCCATGAAGATTCCAAGTATCCAGAACACAAGAGGTTTTTTGATGCTTTCTGCTTCCTTCCCCTCTCCTGCTATGCCTGCATCCAGAGCCTGACTGGTCCTGCAGCTCAGCTATCTCTATATATCCCCTCAGGGCTCTATTCTGACAACTCAGTGGGTTGTCAAGGCTCTCTACATCTTGGTCCACCACATTCCCCCTTTAACACCAACCATACCATCTTATCTGGGATCCTGGTGCCCTAGATTTCCATTCAGATCAAATTTTATATATATATATATATATATATATATATATACACACACATATATATGTATAAGTACATGTATATATATGTGTGTGTGTATATATATACATACATACACATATATATACATATATATATACATACATACATACATATATATATATATATATATATATATATATATGTTGTGCTGGTATTGGGGCTTGAACTCAAGGCCTACGTGGTGTCCCTGAGCTTTTTTGCTCAACAAGGCTAGCACTCTTCTACTTGAGCCACAGCACCACTTCTGGCTCTTTCTGGTAGTTAATTGGAGCTCAAAATCTCCTGGACTTTCCTGCCTGGTCTGGCTTTCAACTGCGCTCATTAGATCTCAGCCTCCTGAGTGGCTAAGATTATAAGTGTGAGCCACAAGCGCCCAGCTTGAAAGTATTTTTAAATTGTGGCAAAATATGCACAACCTTAACTCTGCCATGCTAGACAATTCTAAAGGTAGATTTTGTTAACATTTTTAAGGAGGTTCACTCTTGTGCACATCACGGTCTTTGATACTCAGGATTCTTTGCATCTTTCAAAACTGAAGCCATACATCTGTTGAATGTTAGCTCTCCATTTCCCTCTCTCCCTGCAGTAGCAGTCACTGTTCTGTCTTCTTTCTCTCTGTTTTTTGACTGCCCTACACAGTGGAATCATACAAGATTTGCCCCATGTGACTTGCTTACTTCAATTAACCAAATGTCTTCAAGGTTCATCCATTTAGAATCATGTGTTAGAAGTTTCTTCCTTTCTAGGGCTGACTAGTATATATTTTTGTTATAGGTATACAATTAATTAATGATATATTGATTAATTAATAATTGATTAATAAATGTTTCCATTACAATTGCTTGTACAAAATTATCTTTCATTTAATTAATAATCGATTAATAAATATATCCATTACAATTTCTTGTACAAAATTATCTTTCATTTATAGATATACAAATATCACATATTATTGATTCATTCATCCACAGGTAGTCACTTGTGTTCCTATGTCACTGGCTTACTATGAATAGTCTTATTATGAACATATGTGTACAGATATCTATTCGAGTCCTTGCTTTCAATTCTTTTTGTTGAAGAAATGGCATTATTTTTCCACAGCTTGCAAATTTAAAACAAATTAAAACTCAAATTTTAATATTTAAATAAACAACCAAAAATTTTATCAATCTAATATTTTTATTTTTCTAATTGTAAGGATAGTATATGGACTTCATGGGCAGTTTGAAAAAGAAGCTGGAAAAGTTGGTAGAAGAAAGTAAATTATTCATTCTATCACCAATCAAAGATACCTTGTGTTGACATTTTGAAATATTTCTGTCAAATATTCTTTCTTTTTATAGCATTATATTCATAGTTTATATGAATTAATTTTTGTTTTCCAAACAGAATTATTTTACTTGTACTGCCTATACAATCTATATAGTCTTTTTACTCTACATTATACTGTGAATATTTCTTGGTATGGTTAAATATTATACATGTATGTAAGTTACCATACAAAGTTCTGATATCTAAATGTACTTTTAGTTACAGAATACAGTTAAATTGGATTAATAAAAGTATCCATTACAATATATTCTTTTACAAAATCACCTTTCATTTATAGAATAGTTGAGTGACAATGATAAGAATATAAATTTAATCAAATACATGAACGTGTCAAAATCTCAAAGCATCTGCCCAGCAACCATATTGCTTGATTAAAAAACAAATAAAATGTTTATTGTGACCTTGAAAAAATATCTAATGAAAACAAACAGTGGGAAAATAATCTACCATTCTGATGCCTAAGGAAAAATGATAAGATTTGATTTGCAAATCCTAGTTGGTCCTTGATTTTCCTATTCTCTTTTTTGCATAATTATAAAGCTATATGTGCATTTAAATTCTACATTAATTTGTCATATTTCAGTCTTGATAAAATTAATTGTAATAACTTCCCACTATTTCTCTGAGGGGACTTGGGAGACATTGACTTGGGAGAACTCATTTCTACCTACCTTATTCTAACTCATTCTAACTCTAACTCATTTCTTCTAGGGGATTTCAGACTTCCTAAAATACTCTCCCCTTCTTTATTGGACCACCTGTCTCTTCTGGAATCACTGCTTGAATGTTTGTCTTGGCTGATTCCATTTGATATTAACTCATCCAAACACTTCATAATCCAGCTAGCATTTAAATATAGACATGAACAGAGAGAGATGCATTATAAACTAGAAGAACAACTTTCAAGATAAGTGCACAAATAACACCAAGTCTATATTCTTGAAATGCAACCTCCCCTTACCTCTGTGATCTTCCAAACCCAGGTTCTAATGGACAGATGATACTTAAGGGATTGGACAGGAGACACCCCCCAAATATCTGGAATCACCTCAAAAGATATTTTGAATAAGATAAGCCTGAATGTTAATCAGGATTACATCTTACTATCTGCATATTTTCTCCTTAGAGCCCAGAAGATTACAAAACACATTAAAAAAGAAATTTTAGAAATGAAACTTTGCCCCCTGGGAAATCTACGTTATACAGTAGTTCCATTGTAACATAATAGACTATCTGAAAACTGCCTCCAAACTCAATTTAGCAAAGTCTTACAAAATATTCTCCAATAAAATAAAATGCTATCGTTTCCTTTAAAAGGGTTTTATGCATGACAGATCAAAGGTCTTTGGGTCATCAGTTTAGACTTTGCCCTTCAAATAATATTTCTGGATGTAAAACATTGTAGAATCTTCATTCTCACATAAAAATTTGAAACTAAGAGGACATACCTGCAGTCCCATAATCTGTATACAATCTTATCTCAATAATTATCATAGCTAACAGCTTTAAATGATTCAGTCCCTGATGGGTAAAACAATCACAGTTTGCAGACCCAGCTATACTCAATCTGGTAATCCAAGCTACGAGTATTTATTTCAATGGTGATGGCCTCAAGAGGAAATAAAAAGTTGCTAATCAAGTAAGTGTTTCTCAGGAATAGGATAGGCTTTCCTTTAAGGTTCAGGCTATTTATATCTCAAGATAATTCTTGTGATATGAATTGGATTCATATTAGATAGTGAATTCTTGAGAATAGGATTTTATCTCTTTATAATTGTTTATGTTATTTTGTAACTTGGGAAAATAAGATACTGGGAGAGGACAGGACCGGGCATAGAGCACAACTTCCTGGTATTGGATTAATGATATATCCCACGTGGCTACATGCCCTGGGCCGGGCAAGCTCTGCTGATTATCTTGACTCCCAAGGTTAGAGTCTGATGAACCTGTAGATCCTCAGGCCTGGACATTCCTAAGTTGTACTTCTGATTTCTTTTGGATTCCTCTGAGATACTTCATTACTTGTGTGTCTAAGATACAATAGCAGGACATCTTCTTTGGAAGCCCAAATACATAAAAACAATTTTTAAATGTTCCAACAGCAAATCATCATTGTCATTATCATCACTGTTGTTATTGTGGACATATACATAACATAAAACTAATGCAGGACCTCAACTAAGTGGATGCATACACTATTCGTCTTTTTGGTGACTGGCTCATTCCACTTAGCATAATGTATCAAGTTTCATCCATGTTGCATCATATATCAGAATTTACTTAATTTTCAAGATTAATTAATACTCCATTGTATGTATAGGTCACATTTCAGTCATCCATCTATCCAAATTAATATTCCATTATATGTGTAGGTCACATTTCAGTCAACCATCCATCCATCCATCCATTTATGACTGCTAGCATTTTAACATAGACTACATTGATCTGTAAATACCTGACGCCTTTCAGTTCTTTTTAGTATATACTCAGAAGTAGAATTGCTAAGTTACATGCTATTTTCTTTCCTCCCTCCCTCTCTCCCTCCCTCTCTCCCTCCCTCCCTCCCTCCCTCCCTCCCTTCCTTCTTTCTTTCTTTCCTTCTGTCCCTTCCTTCCTTCCTTCCTTCCTTCCTTCCTTCCTTCCTTCCTTCCTTCCTTCCTTCCTTCCTTCCTTCCTTCTTGCTTCCCTCCCTCCCTCCCTTCATCTCTCTTTCCTTCTTCCTTCTCTTCTTTTCTTCTGCTCTCCTTCCCTCTCTTCCTTTCTTCATCTCTCCTTCCTTCCTCCCTCCCTTTTTTCCTTCTGCCCTCCTTCCCTCTCTTCCTTCCTTCCTCTCTCTCTTTCCTTCCTCCCTCTCTTCCTTCCTTCCCTCCTTCCATTCCTTCCTTCCCTCCTTCCTCTCTCCCTCCCTCCCTCCCCTTCCTCCCTCCCTCCCTCCCCTCCCTTCTTTCCTTCTGTCCCTTCCTTCCTTCCTTCCTTTCTTTTCTTTCTTTCTTTCTTTCTTTCTTTCTTTCTTTCTTTCTTTCTTTCTTTCTTTCTTTCTTTCTTTCTTTCTTTCTTTCTTTCTTCTTTCTCTTTCTTTCTTTCTTTCTTTCTTTCTCCTTCCCCCCTTCCCCCTCCCCTTTCCCACTTCTCCCTTCTCTCTTTCCCCCCCTCCATTGTCCCTTTTCCTTTCCTCTTTCCTCCCTTCCTCCTACCCCTCCCTTCTGGCCGTTCTTATTTTTTTTGAGGAACTAACATAGTGTTTTCCTTAGGGCTGTTCTATCTTATGTATCTGCTAGCAGGGAAAAAATGTTCTTCAATTCCTTGTGTATACTTTCTTCGTTCTGTATTTTGTTTGTCTGCTTCAAAATAATTATCCTCCAGGTATGGCTTAGTGCCTCATCGTAGTTTGTGCCTCCATTTCTCCAGTGTCTCCATATGTTAAACATCCTTTCATGTGCTTACTGGTGATTTGCTTACTTTCTTTGGAGAAATATCTTCTAGAGTCATTTGCCCACTTTTTAAAGAAAGCAACTCATTAAAAATTTTATTAAATTTTTATTTGGGCTTTCCAATTAAAATGTAAAGGAACCACTCTACTGACTGAAAAAAAAAAAGAAAAATCATATTTCAAAATGACTAACCTCTTTCATGCCCTTCAGGAAATTCTGCTCCTTCTACACATGCCTCTTCATGAAGATATATCCCTATGTTTCAAATTGCTTTTCAATCATCAGAGCTAATCCTCCCCCCTCCCCTGCTCCGGGTGATATAGAGCATTTTGCCAGGTAAATAACTATGCTTGGCATTGTGTCAACAGATTAGAATTTCAGTTCACTTTCCTGGAGACACAGGTGTCTGAGAAAAGGTAATTTCTATGCCAAGGCCTCCTGACTGTTTTGTAGGTGACAGATATAAGCTAAAGAAGCAAGAGGTGGATGCAAACACAGCCTGAACCCTCATCTTTAAGATTTGTCCTGGCCATGTAGCATTTTTGACAGCAAAGCAACCCTAACCTTCACTTCTTACCCATAAAAATAACTCAAGTGCTGGGCTGAAAGGATTTAAGGAAAGCCCTGACTGAAATGGGGAAAGGAACTATATTTCTAGCATTTGATCCATCACCTGCCTTCATTAAGCCCCTCTCTGTTTCTCATGTGAAAATGTCTGTCATAGTGTAAATCCAGACCAGTTTCATTCTTTAGTTAATGACACATGGGAGCTTATTCTGGTCTTTGAATGACACCTGTCTTTGAAATTCAAGAAGGAACAGAGGAATAAAAATGTAAATCTTGCTTTTGTAACCACTGCCCTGCCTATGATCATCTCTTGGTCTAGAGGCAGCCATTTTCCATGGAACCAGGACAAACTGGCTCTCTCTGCCCAGCTCCTCTCAAGCCACAGTGCTTGCGTTCTTAAATCCTTGGGTAGCAGCTGAGTTTCCAAATATACTCCAAATGATCTACTTTGTCTCTGAGCTTTCCAATCTCAGTTATTAATGATCATGAAGTACAGAGTTGGCATAGATTATTGGAATTCATAGATTTGCTTCCTCCAATGGGGCTGACATTATAAATCCTTCCTCTGACAGACCTTCTATATTAATTTCACAGGGTAGCTGTAAGAAAGTACCAGAAACAGAGTCTTAAACAACAGAAATTTATTGTCTCATACTTCTAGAAGGCCAGAAGTCTAATCAAGGTGTTGGCAGTCACCTTCTGTTAGGAACTCCAACATGCAGAGTATCTCTCTCTCTCTCTCTTTCCTCTCTCTCTCTCTCTCTCTCTCTCTCTCATTTGCTCTTTCTCTCTCTTTCCATATATATCCCATGGTGCTAATGGTGCAAGAGGGAGGTTCAATCCTTAGCTCTAACAGCTTATGGTTCAGAGTCTTTGTCTAGATTTGGACAGGTCAGATCTAGTGTCTTCCTCCTCTCTCGGTTTCAAGTCTTCCCCTATGATAAGAATTTGGAGGAAATGGATGCTAAAATTATCTTCTGCCTCTAAAATCTCCCAATTTAAAATAGCTCTTCTTGGGCTGGGAAGGTAGCTCAGTGGTAGAGTGCTTGCTTTGCATGCATGATTCAATTCATCAGCACCACATAAGCAGGAAAAGTTGGAAGTGGCACTATGGCTCAAGTGGTAGAGTGCTAGCCTTGAGCTGAAGAGCTGGGGAAGAGAGCCCCAACCCAGAGTTCAGGCCCCACAACTGACCAAAAAACAAAGGCTCTTCTATTTGGATGCTAGTAACTCAAACCTGTAATTCTAGCTACTCAGGAGGCTAAATTCTGAGGATGCAGGTTTGAAGCCAGGCCTGGTAAGAAAAAGTCTTTGAGATTCTTAGCTCCAGTTAGACAGCACAAAAGCTAGAAGTAGACCTGTGGCTGAAGTGGTAGAGCAAAAACAGCTAAGGCACCCAAAGTCTGAGTTCAAGCCCAGTACTAGCAAACAAACAAACAAACAAAATGCTCCTAAGGAGTGAAACAGATTTGGAAACATTGTGCACATAGTTTGGAAATATCATAACCAAACTCCTTTCGACAATTAATATATACTGATTTAAAAAAAGAGAAAAAGCAAAACAAAATATCTTTCCTTCAAAGCTTCCTGACTCTTTTTTTTTTTGTCAGTCATGGGGCTAGAACTCTGGGCCTAGCCGCTGTCTTTCCCTCAGTTATTCAGCTCAAGGCTAGCATTCTACCACTTGAGCCACAGGACCACTTCTGATTTTCTGAGTGGTTTATGGGAGACAAGAGTCTCATGGACTTTTCCTGCCTAGACTAGCTTTGAACCCTGATGCTCAGATCTCAGTCTCCTGAGTAGCTAGGATTACACGTGTGAGCCACCGGTGCCCAGCTTCATGACTCTCTTCTAAAGATTCTCTCATTAGAGGGTTCATCATTTGAAGAATCCTTTAAACCAGTGGTTGCCACATGCGTCCAATGTTCATAAGATGAGTAACTGAAGGCTGATCTAGAGAGTGTGTTTGGAAGGCAGACAGGACTTACCAGGAGCCACTAACCCCTCTTATTCATGCCACCCTGGGCCTCCAGGTGACCCTGACACTATTTACAGCTTCTAGGCTCCTAAGACACAGCATGTCAGCCTTCTCAGTCCTCAGTCTCAGCTGGGGTTTGTGAGCTGTAGCATCCTGTCTTTATCTCGCTAGGGGAGCCATTCATGCGAACTACAAATGTTGTCCTTGGTGATAAAATTATCCTTTCAGGGCTGGGAAATCCACCCCACCCAGCAGGCAGCTCTTAACTGACAATGCAGCTCTTGGAAAACACTAGGCAGTGACCCCTGATTAGCACTGTGTGCCTTTTGCTTACTTATCTGTGCACAGCACTTCAAGACTATGTGAGTAAGATGGACATCCAGCTTCATGACCTCCTGCAGACCACTGTCGTCTGCAGGAGAAACCCATGGGAGGCAATGGCATGTCCCTGTTGAGAACTCATTTTCCGTTTCCTTTCTCTTTTATTTTTAAACTCCACTCCCTGCTCATTGTGGAAAAAATATAGAATGATAGAAGTAAGTAAAGAAGACAGGAGCAAAATTCAGCCACAGTCTTACTATACAGAGGCAATTATTGTGACATCTTGGCACTTCTTGCTTCTAGAATATTTCCAAGCTGTTATATAACAGAGTTGGAATCATTTTTCCTCTGCCCTTGATAAGCTCATAGGATTTTTGCCACGGCTAGTTGTTAATCAGCCTCCTGGTGGATATGATTTGGGAGACTCATGACCTATGGATGAAGCAGAGCCCCAGGGTGGTAATGGGTGGGTAGGATCTTGTCTGTTCTTACAACAGACAGATTACTAGCTTACCTATCACCCAGAGCACAGGCAAAGGAACTATTTTTACTCTACCAAGAAAAGTGGCAATCTGAGAATCTGGTTTATTAATAGACTAGACAACATTCCTACTAAGGTCATTACCTGAGTCATCCTGGCTTCTGGGTTACCAGGACTGAAGAGAAGAGACTCCATCTTATCTAAGTGCCCATGGGGTCAGTGGTGAGGAGAGAGCCCAAAGGGTAAGTTCTGCTCAGGGTGGGGCCTGTGTGTACACAGTCCCTACCCACAGCAGCACATCTAATTCTCTGTGAGGTATTGGAATAAGGAGGTCAGGTCTGGCCGGTGCCATATTGGCCACATGGTGGATGGTAGGGTCTGGCATCTTGTCTTACCCCCTGCCCATCACCTGCTTCCCAAGTGATGGGCATACCTGGATCCCTGGAGGCAGGCATGAGCAGTTGGCTGATAGGTTATTGAATCTGTCAATCCAGTGCCTAGGACTGGGAATTTCTTGTGGCTCTGCCCCCTGCACCCACCCTATTTAGGCCCTGACCAGCCCAAATGCCCAGACACCATGCCACATGTGTCTCTGTGATTGTCTCCTGTGTCCTGTGTCCTGGCTTGTTTGCCAGCATCTTGTCATCCCAATTCAGCTCTTCATCGGAGCTGAATTCAATTGTTGGTATTGTTTTTGTTCTTTCTTTCCTCTCTAGCATGTATTTGGGGGCTGCAGGCCCTTGTAACAACGGGCTGCCTGCAGCCTGCTAACTGTATAATAAAGGCTCCAATATTTCATATTCCAAAATGTGGTTTCTGGGATGATTCACACCTTTCAACAATACCAATTCATGACTCAAAGACAAGACTATTGAGGCCTTGAGATTTTAAGTGACTTGCCTAAGATACCAAATTCAAAAAAGGGCCCAGCTTCTAAGCCAAGTCTGAAAGTTTTTATACTACACTTACAATCACCAAAAAAGCCTCAAGGAAGCATTGTAAACTTGTCTGGAAAAACATACAGATTGTGGATGAAGGGGTGTAACATGCATATTCTCCATTCTTCTGGCTGGACTTGCTTGGCAGGTGAATGGCTTCCCAGGGAAGCCCTCTCTAGTCCCCAGGACTGAAGAACATCACCTAACTCAAGGTCACACCCCCTCCTCCCATGAAACCAAAATTACTACTAGTCTCTCAGAAGGGGATGATTCTGAGGGCTCTCAGCACTCCAGCTGTCATTGTCGACAAGGTCAGGCAAGGCTTTTGCTGCAACAACTACCATCATTACCTTTACCCCATCTCTCCCTCTCTCCTGGTCTCCTGTTTTCACTTGTCATGGTACTAACACCAACAGCACTTTCCAATAAATCTTCTGTGTATGAGCCTCCTTCTTAGGGTTTGTTAATCAGGGCCTAAGACAGCTAAACTCGTCATCATTTACAAGCTAAGAGAAGGGGATATAGAAATATATATCTTCCCTTGAGGACCCTATAGAATAGAGAATCCTCCTAGGACTCAACGTGCTAGGAGAGAACATTTCATCTGGAAAGCAGGAGAGAAGAGGGCCCTGGGACTCCATGGAAGAGCAGGTCTTTATGGAGAGACAGAGTTGATGCCTTTGTTCAACCACAGAATATGGGTCTGTTATGAAGCTCCTACGTGTATCTCTAAGAGGGCCAGGAAAGAAAGGCCCCAGGATGCATCAAAGGTCCTAAGCCAGTGGTCTTCCACCTTGGCTGCACATTAGTGTCATCCCCGTGACTCTGGGTGATGCCAGGAACACCCTTTCCACCTCCATAATTCTGATAACTTCTCTGGGGGCAGGGCCCAGATATAAGCAGTTTAAATCTTCCCAGATGATTCTAATGTATAGCCAGGACAGAGAACCATTTGGTAACAGACACGGGCAGCAGGGAAAAGTGAAGTCCCCTGAAATCTACTCCACAATCTGACTCCTGGTGGTCAGGTCCTGACTTATCACCCAAGGTGACTTTCTAGGCCCAGGACCAGAACTCAGAGGGGCACACTTATCTCCTGACCTACTGAGGGGATCAGATGACCCTCTGGCACCACTGATGTGTTGGCAGGGCCTATGTGTACATGCGATGATTTAAGCAGTGAACCAATCACAATCATGGAGAGTCTAGGAATTCTCAGAGCAGCATTCTCTGAGATACTTGTTAAGCCTGTGGATTCTCTGACCCCAAATTAAACATAATCAGAATATTAAACTGAATATAATCAGAATATTGAGGGAGAGGCCCAGGAATCCACATTGCTTAACAAGACTCCCAAGTGAATCTTCTGTACATGAGTGTGCCAGCTTACTGCCAGCTGTTTTCTGTACACTTGCCACCAATGCACCAACTCTACTTCCTGTGCCCCAAAGGATCCTTCCTGCCCCCATGTTTCCTAGGTCACACTTCATTTTCTAATCTCAATGAAGACTGAGGAGTTGCAAGTTCCTGGACAGACAAACCACTTATCAGTGAGGATGAGATGAAAATCCTTTTCAGAAAATTCCCTCTAGGTGATTTTTTTTCCCTTTCAACAGGTAAACATGGCTAGTGAATTATACCAAATATTTTTTGTCATTGTGCAATGCAATCGACAGTTTTGTAAAATAAAAGGTTAGCATAATGAGCTGCAAAAAAGATGAATGAAGCTTGATTGTTCTTTTTAGAGGCAGTGTTTGCAACTGAGCACATTATACTTATCTTCACGCTTGGCCCATTGTCTCATGATTGTCCTCTCAAGATGCAAGTGTGACTCTTACATGGATGAAAATAGATATTAATAGATTTGCATACACCTCCCCCATGGCATCACCTTATCAAGGGGGCACTCATATTCCTTTGATCATTCATTGTGGCTTTGCATAATCACAACAGGCAAATCTGAGCCTGACTGAAGTCTATCTTCATGAGGCATCTCTGTATTCCTCATGCACAGTAGTGTACTTAATTACTACTCGGTGATAGTGCCAGCATTCATATTAATGAAATTATTTTCATTGTCTTTCATAGATACCATAGCACCAAGCAGTATCCTTAGAAAGAGCTCACGTGGACCCTATGCGAATTCAGGGTTTCCTTTCTTCCTTCTCTAAACTTGTCTTTTCTTCTGGGCATTCCTTTGTCTCCCTTGTTGGAGTTCTTCTTGTTACCCTAAAGATCACCTGTAGGTGGGGACAGTCTCATTGCGTCAGTCCTTTCTTTCTGTCTCCCAAGTACACATAGGAATCTTGGCGGGGTTTTGTTTTTTGTTAATTTTTCTGATCACCACGGGTAACAGAGGAAGAAGTCCAGGAATCCACAGGAAGAAGCTTTGCTGTTCTACCCTCGTTGTCCTATGTGGATTTGGGATGGCGCTGCCACCAGTCCCTGTGGGCCAACCCTGCATCCTAGGCACCTTGCCTCTCCTTCCCCAAGGATGGATGTGTTTATATCTCTGGATAAGTAAAACATTCTCCACCTGAGTGTCAAATGACTTTGCTCTGCCTTTAAGCCAGACTGTATACCAGCACTGAGCCCTACCTCCTGCCCCAACCAATTCAGCTTTAAAGAGGAGAAGGGAGGGGTAGAGAGCATTGGTCCCCTAGGGTGGGATCTGAGACTAACCAACACTTGTGGGTAGATTAGAAGGTCCTGGAATTAACTAAGAGACAACAGTGGGAAGTGGTTTACTCCAAGTTCCCTAATATACCTACAAATGCTGGTTTACCTAAGCCCTCTTGCCTTGAATTACACCATAGGAAATATGATGCTTCCTCACCTGATCTTCCTAAACCCCACCAACCAGATTCTAAGTCTATCATTTTTAGGGTTTTTTTTGCTAGTACATACTTGAGTTTAAACTTAGAGCCTCACATCTGTTCATCTTGCTTATTTGGCTGGTGCTCTACTGCCTGAGTCATGCCTCCAGCCTGACTCTTTTGCTGCTTACCTAAAGATGGAGTCCCATAAACTTTTATTCCCAAACTAATTTGAACTGCACTGTCATAGTTTTCTGAGTAGCTAGGATTACAAATGTGAGCCACTCAGCAATGTCGACTTTTATTTAAGTATACCCATGTGCTTATTATGTGGTAGACTAAGTATTAAACAGTTTGTTTGCCTTTGATCTTTTTTTGTTCTGATGGCACCTGATGAATTAGATTCTCTTGTCACATTGTTTTGGTGTAGAGGAAACAGGCTTAGAGTTAAGTCCCTTGCCCAGAATTCCACAGTAAGTACGTGGTAGGGCTAGGACAATCTAATGACAAAACTTGATTGATTATAATACTTTTCTGAAGAAATGTCACAGCTCCAAATGGAACTTTTTTGCCTGTGACCAGGGTGTGTTGTCCTGTGTCATTCATATCAACCAGCCCTGCCACTTTGCCAGCCATTTGCCTGACTTCAGCTCAGTTGCAGTCTCAATAGATGATGGGAATCTGCTTTGTTCTCATAACCTGATATTTCTCCCATGGCTTGGCCCACTGACTACCCTTCCTCCAGGGGACCTTCCTGAAATTCCCCAGCCCAGTCTACAGTCCAGAGTCTTAATCTAAATGTAAAATTCTACTTTCCCACCTCTACTTCTGCCACCATTGTGGCCTGCCTGTGTCTCCTGGCTCTCCTCAGGTCACCTTGGCATCCTTCTTCAGATCTCCATTACAGTTGATCTGGACTGTGGAGGGCGTTTTCTGCTCTTCATTTATTCTGATATCTCTGTGACTCAGCTTCCTAACACTGACCCTAAGAGTACAATGACACTAGTACTTCACAGAAGCCCCGAGGGTCCACAGGGTTTGTCTTTCTTCAGGTCAGCAGCCCATCCCACCTCCCTCAAGCAGTGCTCTGAGACCTCCCATGTCACTTTCAGACTCAAAGTGGGGCTGAGGGCCCCTCTAACTTTTAGTTGATTTGCCCAAGTAAAATAATTACCCTAGTTCAAGATGAATTGATGGTCTGTCTCTTTGACACTCAGTAATCTACTTGATTTAGGACCAGCACCGAATGCTACCACTGAATGCCTGTAACTGTTAGGAGTCTAGAATGTGGAGGTTGTGTTAACTATGCCATGTAAGTAGCTGAGAGACCAGTAGGAAAGCAACCAAGTACATAGTAGCCTAAGTGAGAAAGGGAGAGACTATGCAGCACAGATTGCTGAGGGAGATTTGGAAGTTCCATAGAGCATAGGAACCCAGACTCTGTAATCAGACTGGATCCATTTTTAGTTGGCCACTGACAGGTATGTGATCTGGGCCATTTAACTTTCAAAAGAATATTCCCATCATCCCTTCTTTTACAAGGGGAAAGAGAGGCAATGACATCTCTCTTATACAGTTATAAGGATTACATTAAATGATGTATGTAATCAAATGTGTTTAGCCCTGGCCTAGATATAGTTGCCATGATAATGTAACAATATTAGTTGTAATCAATGCTATTTGCTAAACATTTACTGCTGGTCAGTAGTTAGAAGAGTAGGACTATTTGATTTGGACCTTGAAAAGTGATTATGGTTTGAGAGGACAGAAGAGAAACATTGAGATACTATAGATAAAGGCTCAGTATAACTGAAATCTTAGGAAAGTGGAAGTACAGTATATTTCTGGGGTTGGTTATCAAGATTCCCCTGTGGCTGGAGGCTGAGCACATGGTGAGGTAGGGGAGGGGAGAGAAAGATGAGGATGAAGGAGAGGTATTGGCTGGATGCCAAATACCTCAGGGATTCCTTGAAGGTTTGAAGTTCACCACTATCCTCTTCCATGTCCTTTTAATGTAAAGATATTGCCAAAATGAGAGGACAGTCCCCATACACTGTGGGAGGAATAGGCTGGTGGAAAACTTTGGGAAAATATTTTAGCAGTGAGAATTGCTGATCAAATCCTTCACAGTGTTCATAGCTCTTGACCCAATTATTTTGCTTCTAGGAATTTATCATGAGAAATGCAATAGCATCATTTGAAGAGATTCCTGTGAAAAAGATTTGTAATGGCCACAAGAAATCATCTAAGTGTTCAAAAATTCAGGATAGATTAAATTACCACCAAACTCAGGTTTAGAAGATCACCCAGGATGCAACTAGTGCCTAAGAAGGCTTTGTTGAGGGTGCTGGAAAGTTGGAATGGGGTAGGCCTTTCAGCATCTCAAGTACCACATTCCTCTTCTTTGGGGAAGTTCCAGGAAGGCAGGGTGAAAGCTGTCATCTGAGGATTAGAACAGTAACTTCCATCAGAGAATAGTCTGAGTTCATTCAGTGGCTTTCAGCTACAACAAAGCTGGGAGGATACTAATAATACATTGCCTAACAGTGCAACCTCCAAAATCAGTCATTGTTAAAGTTGACATGAAGCAGGTAGTTTCAGTTTCCCCTTAGTTACAGACCAATGCCGTCTTCCAGCAATGGAATACTATTTAGTTGTTAAGATTCATAGTTTTCAAGATTAAACAATAACACAGAAAAATGTTTGAAATCTAACTTTAACTGGAAAGGGCAGGAAACAAAATGGTATGGAGTATAATCCCAATTACATAATAAGTGTGTGTGTGTGTGTGTGTGTGTGTGTGTGTGTGTGTGTATGTATGTGGTGTGTGTGAGAGAGAGAAGAGACAGAGGGAGAGAGAGAAACAGGGTCATGCTACCGAGAGTAAGTCAACACTTAACATCTCCCTTCAGAATCATATAATTGCAAGGATGATTTGCACAGAAAGAGGGAAGAAGACCCAAGGAGCAATTTGGGAGAAGAAGAATCGGGGCTAGAGACCATGGACAAATCAATATAGAGACCAGCACACTGAGCAAGGCTAAAATTTCTTAGAATCCATAGGGTTTCCCAGAAGGGATAGAAAGTGCTTTGTGGAAGCCTAGATACTCCCTAGGGCTTCCTAGAATTATGCTGACTTTGAGGAGGAAAAGCTCTAAACTAGTGTGATAGGAAGTAAGTCTGGGACCACCTGTAGTTGCAAGCTCTAGAGACTTGACTATCTGAGTCATGTGTATTAGTGTATCTTTTTTAAAAAAAAATACAAAAGCAATAGTAACTGTTCAGTTATTTTTAAACTATTACTGGGTTTGTTCTGTTTCTGGTATTCCTCCACTCACCCCTTCTCTACCACCTTCACTGTAGTCCAGTCCTTGTTTTACTGGGCATTTCTGGCTTCTGTTGGTATTCGATTTCCAGAGCTTAAGAGGAAGTTGGGGTGAACTTAGCGCTAGGGGCTCATGCCTGTAATCCTAGCAGCTTGGGAGGCTGAGATTGTTGGGATGACAGTTTGAGGCCAGTTTGATGTTGATCAGACTCCTTTTCAACAAAAGCTAAGCACAAAGGCTTGCTCCTGTTAGCCCAGCTATTAGGAAGCCTAACACAGGCAGATCATGCCCAGGCATGTGCCTTAGCAGGAAGAGAGAACCTAATCAGAAATAATGAGCAAATCAGAGCTGGAAGTGTGAGTCAATAGTAAAAGCACCTGCCTAAAAGGTCAGAGTTCAAACCTAGTACTCAAAGGAAGGAAGGAAATAGGAAGGAAGGAAGGAAGGAAGGAAGGAAGGAAGGAAGGAAGGAAGGAAAGAAAGAAAGAAAAGAAAGAAAGAAAGAAAGAAAGAAAGAAAGAAAGAAAGAAAGAAAGAAGGAAAGAAAGAAAGAAAGAAAGAAAGAAAAGAAAGGAAGACAAGACTTGATTCAGTTTCCTAACATCAGAGGCATCCAAGATGCCAGTGGCCAGGTTAGGGAACCATGTTACAGGTACCCAGAAATCCCCAAGACAACTCTCTCCCAGAGTGATCCTCCAAGGCAACCCAAAGTAAAGCATTTCCAGTCTGGTTAATTTTTTGAGAAGCCTCATTCTTTTTTTCTTTATTAAGAAAACAAGCCCAGTGTTGATTTAGGGGATTAAGCAAATGTTCAAGTAAAATGTGACAAAAGGCAGGAACAAGGCAGGGTAAACAGGTTTATGAGCACTTGCTACATAGTTAAACAGATCAAATAACAGATTTCATGTGTTGTTAGAACTCCTCAGGCTTGGAAATAGCAAAACCAATAAAGTGGGGTGATGGTTGTAAGAAAAGTATTCAGACTTGGGGCTTACATTGCTAGAGTCTGCTGTGTAGTGGCCAGTATTCTGAGTGGACAGGACCTTCCCAATCAGGAAGAACAGAAAACAATCTTAACAGACCAGGTTGATTTTAATGGAAAGTTGAAGAGGGACGCCATGGTGAGTTGATGCGAGTCAGAAGACACTAGGCATGCTGGGAGCAGGAGCAAAGCGACTTATACAGGGTCCTGGGTGAAGGAGAGTACAAAAAGTTTGGGGATGGGCTTTGCAATTCTGTGGTTTGGGCCTGAAGTAATTTACACAGGCCTGGTTCCGGGAGCCTGTTGTGCAAACCCACTGAGCAGGTCCCGGTTCAGCTAGGTGTGGCCTGCTTTCGGAGGAACTCAGGTGGCTGTTACCTGAGAGGGGTGGGGGATTGCACATTCCCATCATTTGAGACCCTGAAGGGATGTAAAAGGTTGAAGGGCATCATGTTTTTTTCTGGCTACTTCCTGCTGACATAGGAGCATCAAGGGTCATCACCGGGGCTAGGATCTTCAAGGTCCAGGTCTGCACTGGGCAGGGCCGTGTAAGCAAAGCCTCAGGTTGAATAGGATGGCCTTGATTTGCTTTTGGGTGGTGACCTGGGTTAGGGTGGTTATCCTGTTAAAGAGAAACTTGAAAAAGGTTAAGAAAACAGTGATCCAAGGAGGAGTAAGAGTATGACTGTTAAAGGTTCTAATAGAGGGACCCATTAAGGGGACCACTGTGGGAGGGAATCCCACCAGGATGTTCGTTGGAATGATTCCCATTGTCAATTGAGACATTCCTGCAATTGAGTTAGGGTTTCTTGGACAAATCCAGCTTTTAGCATAAAAATAACACACTTCCTGTAAAAGGGCATAAAGTCCCCCTTGTGCAATAGTAAATAAGTCAAGCCCACGTCTATTTTGGAAGACAACTGTGGCCAGTGAGTCAAGTTGTTGTTGTAGGGCTAGGGCTGACTGGGTGTGCAGAGAGCATGGTAGACTGGTTAAGAATAACACTCAGATGTTGTATGGGGCCTGGTTTTGTACAAATCCAGCAGTCAGAAGCTAGAGCTGAATTGGAGTGGTTAAGGACCTGGTGGGAAGCCTTAATCATTTTGTGGGCTGTTGATGTCTGTTGAGTGTGGATAGGAGACCTAGGAAGGTGCCAAGGCAAACTATCTTGACTCTAACATGTAGATAGGTATGACCATTAGATAGGCATGCTTATGAACTATTTTCTTTTGACCTCCTGGCTTTTGAAGGGACAAGCACAATTGACTTCATTCAGGATCTGACACCACTCTCTTTTAGCTGAGCAGTTCTTCCCAACTGCCTCTAGGTGATTTCTCATTGCCAAGACAAGCTCTGTCCCAGTGGGTCTGGTAGGTGTCTTCTCCTTGTTGGGATAACTTCCCAGTTGGCATTTTTGCTCATTGCTGGGATAATATGTCCCAGTTGGCCAAATCCATATTGGAAGGGGTCACTGACAGGTTGGATGAGAGTCAAAGCCAAAAAACTCTTTTATTTCCAATTTAGGCAACAGGACATCAATATAAATAGTTCTAAAGCAGGGATTACCTGGAACTTATTCAGAATAAAAGTTAAATTTGACAAATAAGTCATTTGTCTCTCCATGGCTCTGATGGTGATTGCTACAGAGGATTAAGTCTGTAATGGCAAAACTTAGGAATAGTCATGATGATAGTATGAACAGCAACTGGTTAAACAATCTAGTTATTTCTATAATACTTTATGATACTTATTAAGAGTGATGTCACTAAGTCTTTTTTGATTAAAATGAAGACTGTAGAAACATAGGCATCCTTGGTGTCCCTTTTGCTCTGTATCTAAGGTAGTTTACCTACTTGGGAAATAACCAAGCTAGATGGGAAATAGACATGTTAGGCAGCAAAAGACAGCTTTTTAGTTTTACATACTTATTTAACATATTATCATTTAAAGGACCTTACTATAAACATTTAAATAATTTTTGCTTAGTTACTATTTAGTTTTATATAGTTAAACCTTGACAAGCTTAATATTATACAAGCAATCTTTTTGATAGATGGACATAAAGAATGGGATACTGATTTTACATCAGTGTATTAATCTTGACCTTAGGAAATATCTTTAGATCTATTTTTAAGAATCTGAATATTTATACACACACATTCCACTTGTGCACACAAGTGTTAAGGCATGATTAGGTTTTAAAAATGAAAATCAGCCATAAATTGTCTGGAATTTCAATGCAAATGACATTTTTGCCCATAGTACTACAGAACCACATGGTCAATACACAATACAGAAAATACAAAACTTTTGCCAACCAACAACAAACAGAAGTGAACAGAATCTCCATGCTTAAACAAACATTGATTACTTAGAACAGAAAACCTTTAAAACAATTTACCAACTTACCAAATGAGACACATTAGCATTCAAATTGACTTTTGAACACTCCCTAGGTAGATGAAAGAGGGAGGGGTAAGCTTGGTGGGGGTTCTATGAAACTGAACTCTTACCCCATCACATGGCTTTTGACTCTTCCTAGGTGGGTATCAGTCTCCAGGGCCTACAGAGAGAAATGAGGTGGCCTAAACTCTGTTTTTCCCTCATTTTTAGACCTCAACATTTTTTTTCTTTCAGAATGAAGGCACAGAAAGAAGGACTTAGAAAAAGAATGTCTGGGGAATAACAATGCTCATAGAAATGTACTTATTACCTTACTCATGTAACTGTAACCCCTCTGTGCAGTATCTTTACAATAAAAATATATATATTTAGAAAAGAAAAGAAGAAAAAAGAAAAGGAATGAGAGGGAGGAGTTCCTCCAGGGGGCCTTTTGCAGCCTCCTAGAAGAATTTCTCCTTAAAGAAAAAAATTAAGAATCCAGATCCTGAAGTGAGTAGACTGAGGAAGGAGAAAAGGAATGGATTACTGTCCAAGTTCTGAAGACAAAAGAGGACAGGATTTTTTTGAGTATGCTATCTGTGCCTGTTATGGAATTTTGGGGGCCATTCAAGTGAGAGACTGGATCTAGTATGTTTGTTGACCTGCCACTGTCAGTGGTAGTTTAGTAGATGAGACCGAGGTCCAGCATAGGGTGATCCATTTGGGGGCTGCATTGCAGTAGCGAAGAATTGGTATATGATTTCAGGATGTCTCTTATTTTTCCTTCTTCACCTCTTCATCTCAATTGTTAAAGATGTTGAAGGCCACATTAAGTAGCTCTTGTTGGGACATTTTGGGGTTCTGTTTTAGCTTTTAGAGTTCAAGCAGTGCTGTTGGCTTGTTGCTATGACTACATTTACAAGAAAGTTGCTTTCTTAGAAAGAATGGTTTCAGCTAAGAGAATCTGGATGGCAGAGAGGAAGAATGTAGTAGCAGGAGCAAGAAAGAAAAAAAGGCTTGGACTTAGTGAACTCCTGACCATTTGCCATTCTGTTGGAGAAAGTTATTCATATCTTGCAATATTGTGGGGTCAAAAGTGCCATATAGAGGCTGGTGATTGCAATTATCCAATTGGTACTGAGGCCAAACTTCTAAAGCTTTTCTTTTTAATTTTAGATCCAGTTTCAAACCCAGAATGGCTAGCCTTTGAGAGGGAAACCACAGGGGGGCCCCCACACCACACTCCAGCATGCATTTCACTCTCAAAAGTATAAGCCAAAGGGCTGTCAGCCAGAGTCTCGAGAGCCAAATCTCTGAATGGTCATGAGGAAAAGGATAAAATCTAAGAATCTGTGTTAAGGCATCATTGAATATGTGTTCAAGGTCATGAGATCCTCCACTGAGCAGTGGGCATCCCAAAATCTGACCAGCCAGAGGGGGTTCCCCAGAACCAGTGTGCATTTTACTCTCTAGGGTCCCACAGAAGAGATGGCCAGTGGTGTGTGGTACCAGTCAACTAGCCTCTGATGTGGAGGTCATCAGAGAGGGAGAGAGAGGCAGGAAGGGAGAGAAGAGATTAGGGGAAACAGCAGGCTAACAACAGAATTTTCCAATCCTGTCAGTAAAGACCTAAATGAAGCAGCTAAAGCCTATATAGGCAAGGTACCGTAACTCAGTGAAGGTGGAATCTCTGGTCACCCACAGGCCACTGTTTAGCCAGGGGCTTCTGCACCCTTTTGTAGTAGGCTTGTGGGACCCGCTTGCTCACTGAAAGCTGCTGTTTCAGAAAGGAAAATGGTGAGGAAGAAAGGGAGATGAGACAGGAGTCCTCTGTCCTGGGTTTCAGAACCCTCTGTTAGGAAACCGAGTCCTCAGGGTATTAGAATAAAGAAAGAGAAGAAAATGACCTCAGCAGACCAGATCAGCTTTAATGGAAAGTTGAAGAGGGATTCCTTGGTGACCTGAGGAGAGTCAGAGACACGAGGCGTGCCGGGGTCAGGGCGAAGGGACTTACGTAGGGTCCTGGGTGAAGGCAGCTGGCTGGAGGGTACAAAATGTCTCCGGGCAGTCATTACAAGTTTGTGTTTTGGGCCTGAAATAATTCATGCAGTCTGGTTCTGGGAGCCTGTGGTGCAAACCCACTGAGCAGGTCCTGGTTCAGCTAGGTACGGCCTGCTTTCAGGGAACTCAGGTGGCTGTTACCTGGGGGTGGGGTGGGGGTGAGGAGAGTGGACTTTCACATTTTGGGGGTTGCAGATTCCCATCAACTGGGGAACATTCACCAAGTTGCACATGGGATTCATGCTTTGCCACCACAGCCCCTCTATCTGGAGTTACTCTGCCACACTCTCCTGCCCCCTTCACGCCTTGACCTCTCTCAGAACAAAGTTTCCCTGTTTCAGAGTCTCATTGAACCTGCCAATCTCCTCCCTGGCAATGATTCCAACTCATTGTCTGCTGTTTTCTGGTTATCAGTCACTGAGTCTAGTACAGCTATGGCCTGAGTCCCACACAGTGTCAGGCACAGATGGTGGCACAGGAAATTACTTGTAAAGAAAATGATAGCAGGCCAGAAAGGGAACCAGGCAGAAGGGAGAGCTTGGGGGAAGGAGGTAGAAGGAGAAATGAGTCAAGGGCTGGGGAGGAAGCGCTAAGGCCAGAGCAGAGATTGGAAAGGGAAGCCTTCAGTATTACGTTCCCGTGAGTAAATACAGTCTCCCAGGAGGCAATGCAGTCTTCCCAGGGAAAGGTAGGCTAGCGCAAGGACTATGGCCTCCAGTCCTAAGGGTTGGAACATGGACACTAAGTCTAGTCTGTCTTTGATTTTCCTGGCTCAGAGGAGAACAAGAAAGAACAATTTCCCTGTCACATCTACAGGACGCAGAGCATGGGATGGCAGTGTGGATACAGCCAGAGCAGGGTCAGCCATGGTACAGGGGAACAGTAGATATGGCCTCAGGCTATAACAGTGACCATCAGTATCAACACCTGAAGCTTGAACAGCTACTGTAGATGCTGTACAATGGTTAGACACAGGTGGTGAATGTGGAGTGTCAGTGGGTCTTGGTGGCATAGCTCCCATCTTCTCCAGGGAGGGAAATGGAACTTCAGTGAACAGGATAGCCATGGTGGGGCCCCCACAGAGGACTATAGTTCAGTACCTCAGAGCAGGATAGGAAGTCAGGGGAAGGTCACGTTCCTTTAGAGAAGGAAATCTAGCTCAGAATTTACTGTTAGGTGTCACCTGGTTTATAGCTCCAAGCTGGAATTCTCTGGAAACATAAATCCCTGAGAGTTGGCTTCTAAAGAGCACATACAAATGGAGAGGAAAGACACCAAAGAACCAAAAAAAAACCCCAAAGAAGCAGACAATCTCCTTGGATTTGGGGATCGTTCTTACAGGGCCCTCCCTTCACCATTTTTACCCACAAAGAGACTTGTCTCCTGGTACCAAAGGCTCCATTGGAAAACATTTCCCTTTGAACATAAGGCCTGCTAAAGACTATTCTTGGAATAGTGGCTCCTGCTCCTAGAGGAAAATATGTTGAGGGGTGTCTTTTTTGGGGGGGGGGTCCAGTTGTGGGGCCTGAACTCTGGGCCTGGGCGCTGTCCCTCAGCTCTTCAGCTCAAGGCTAGTGCTCTACCACTTGAGCCACAGTGTCACTTCCGGCTTTTTTCTTTTTGCTTATGTGGTGCTGAGGAATCGAACCCAGGTCCTCTGGCATGCAAGGCAAGTGCTCTACCACTGAGCCACCTTCCCAGCCCCTGTCTTTTTTTTTGAGCCAGTTCTGGGACTTGAACTTGGGGGCCTATGTACTGTCCCTGAGATTGTTTTGCTCAAGGCTAGTATTCTACCACTTGAGCCACAAATCTACTTCCAGTCTTTTGGTAGTTTATTGGAGATAACAGTCTCTTGCAAGCTTTGAACCAAGATCCTCAGATCTCAGCCTCCTGAGTAGCAAGGATTACAGGCATGAGCCATTGACACCTGGCACAAAAGATGAGAGAAGACAAAACCACTATCAGTGCTAAAAATTCCCACTTATTTCCTTTTAAGTGCCATCTTAGAATAGGCTTCTGGAGGTAGGGCATCCAGAAGCATTTTTCACTACTTTTTCTGAAATAATAGCTTTGAGACATTTTGATTGCATACCCTATTAGTAAAATTATTTTGAGCATGAACCAGAAACACATGCGTATTTATTTGTTAACCATATCTATATATAATAGTGTATGTTGCTAATATATTTAGGGTGAAAGTTCTAATCATGCCCCTAGATATTCCTCATAAACAAATGTGAGGCAGATAGGACATGATAATCCTCAATTCACAGACCTATAAGCTCAGAGGAGAAAGAACTTGACCAGATCGTAAAGCTAGGACTGGTGGAGCTGGGATTAAAACCCACTTCAAGCTAAGCATGGTAGCTCACGGTGGTAATACCAGCACTCAGGAGACTGAGGCTGGAAATTCACTGATTCGAAACCAGCCTGAGTTATATAGCAAAACCTTGCCCTAAACAAAACAAAATAAAACCACCCTGAAACCAAATGGCTCAATCTCCACTGTGCCGTCTACCAGGGTTGTGTGAGCCACCTCTGCTGGGTGCTTGATTCTTCCCCTCACCTCCTACTTCTCACAGTTTAGATGGACCCATCATATCAGTTTCTGTTGATTTTCACATTCTCCCCCCCCCCCGTTTTATTAGGTTTATCTTTATCTTTTATTACCACAGGCAAACTTCATTGCCAGGGTTTTGGAACCAGGAAGCATGACTTTCTTATGTCTCAGATGTTTTACCCCTGGTCCATTCATCAAGGAAGATGCGGAGACCACCCACAGGAGTTAATGGGTGTACAACTTATTTGTTAAGAAGGAGATGCTATCTCCGGAGCAGGAAGATCATGTGATGTGGCTCACTCTCCTGTGGTTGTTCGGGGCAGGGACATATGTTGTCTAGGCTTCCCAGATGAGAGGGAGGCATGAAGGAAGATTGTTTTTCTGTGTGCCTTTTCTTAGCATGTCCTCTGTGCTCCTAGAAAGGTTTGTAAAAGCACCAATTCCGAGAACTAGAAAAAATGAGGGAATGGTAATATTGGGAAATGATGAAAAATAAAACTAAGGCAGCTGAGAAATTCATAGCTAGGGGGATCCAGAAGTGAGCAAGATCAATGTAGAAATAGGGTTAGGGTGACAACGTTAAAAGTCCTCTCTTTCTCTTTCTCTCTCCTGCCAAGGCCCACACTGGAATCAATGATTAACTAAGGCGGAGCAGCCTCACCTGGCGTGCCCATATAAGGAAGAGCCCAAGGGGAAGAAGTTGGCAGATGCCTGCAGTGCCAGCTGCTACAGGGTATCTACAAAGAGCTGAACTCTCCTTTGCCACTCTTTGCCACCTTCTATCCTGCAGACCTGCTGCTGCTGCTGCTGCTGCTGCTGTGAGAACGAGGGACTGAGATCATCCCAACTTGGTTTCCTGCAGGAATATTACCAACACCGTGGCTCCCTCAGATGCACCTGTGCAGGACACAGGTAGGGTATGAGTGGTAGTCTCTTAGGATTTTGGACTAAGGTTGTTCTGACTTTAGCAAGCATATGAATTTCCCAAAGAGCTTTGTCCTACTCCCTAAGGTATGATTAGTGTAGATGTGAAAACTAAGAATCTCCTAGGCTGGTGGTCCAAGGAGAGAGATACTTTAAGAAGGGCAAAGGAAAAGCTTGAGATCACTTTTTAAGAGAAAATTATTGAAATTTTGCCCAGTTGTTTTAGAGAGATCTCTTAGTCACAAATCCTCTTTGCTTTATGGTCCTTCAAAATTATAAATCTTAGCCTGGTATACAGTGGCTCCCATCTGGAATACTGACTATTCAGGAGGCTGAAATCTGAGGATCATGCTTTGAAGCCAGCCTGGGCAGGAAAGTTTATGAGACTCTTATCTCTAATTAATCACCAAAAGGCCAGAAGTAGAGCTGTGGTTCCAGTTGTAGAGTGCCAGCCTTAAGTGAAAAAGCTAAGGGATAACACGTGGTCCCGAGTTCAAGCCCAAAGATTGGCACAAAAAAAAATCACATCCTCAAGGACACCCTTGTCCATAACGGAGACACTGATGTCAGGAATCAGGCCTTCTGTGTTCACCAATGTAAAGCTTGTGATGGGAGAAAGGGGGCCCAAGGCTATTATAAAATAGCATAATAATTACATGAAATAGAAAACAATCCTGGCTAATCACAGGGACAGATTGCTATCACTTAACAGATTTAGATGCCTGTGTCCTACGGCTGTGTCCGTCACATACATTTCTCAGCCACTAAAGTCAGGCCATCTTTGAGATGTGATGCTTTTCCCAAGGGAACATTTCCAGCTGCTTGGCTTGAACCCAAGCTAAAAAAACTTAGACTGAAGCCAGATACTTCCCCCCTGCAGGTACAGTGGATCGTGAGCTAGAGACTGCCCTGTTTTCTTGGGGTAAATAGAACTTTGCTTACCACCCCCACACCCACACCCTCAAGAAATATTTGTCTTCTGGTCTTCTTGGATTGTTCCATCTTGTACTCAATCAGCTTGACCTCGTTGCTTTGTGGGGAGATGTGTGTAATAGGAAGGCTTACTTACTACCATGATGGCTGATTAGAATATAGTAACATACCGAGTGTGAAATAGGCAAGAGTTACATGTAGCATGAGCTCATTAGTCTTAATTTGTTGATAGAAAAAAAGTGACTGGCTCTGGAGCCCCTGCTAGACACAAATGGCAGAACTGAGTACTATTGTACCGTGTTCTGCTGCTAGTTATATTCAGTGGCTCACTTGAACAAAAAAACACTTCAGAAGAAAAAGTGCCATCAAAAAGTGCACAAATGAATAACCTGATGACTAGCATCAAGGACATACTTCTGCGCTGAGGACCGCATTTGGAATTCCTCTATGTGTTAACTGTGTGACTTTAGGTGTGCTGTTGAACTGCTCTGGGTCCTAGTTTCCTCTTTACTAAGCTGTGGTCACAGCCTCATAAGATTGAAAAGGGTGAAATGAGGCAGCCTGTAAAATACTGTATATTGTCTGGAAATGGTAACTGCTCAAATGTTTTGATCAGTACTATTAATAGAACTTTGGCTTGTGTTCTCAGTGAAACAAAGCCAGGTATCCATGTTATTGCACTAACTTCTCAGGAGCTGTAATCCCAGGGCAGTAAAGTGAGAGGAATGGGAAAATCATCAAAGGATGGGAGGTCATATACCTGGTCTTTCTTCACAAAGAGGCATAGCTAGTCACTTGGCCAAAGCATTACACTTCTAAACTAGATGTACAGAAACACCTGCCTTAGAATGGCCCATCTGGACTAAATATACAGAAACACCTGCTTTGGGAAGGCCCTTCAGACAGTGTGGGAAAGCAGTGCGTGTGCCTGTTCCCTGTCCCCTCTCTCCCCTGTTCAGTTCAGAGAAGCTCACTTCCTGATACTCCTGGCTGTCACTTGGCCTCCTTGGCAACCACTGAGAAATCCAGATCCTAGTCCTGATTCTCAGTGACTCATCTGATCCCATACAAGTGGTCAGCTGAACCACCTCCATGGCCGAGTTAGAGAAATAGACCGAGTCCCAAACACAGGTGAGGCTGAAAGATCCTGAGAGCATAGACATGTTCAATAGAGATCAAATTGTCATTATTAGTGTTTTCTGGATACTGTGTAAGGAACTTGTGTTTCCAGGTGGAGGCATAATTCCTTTTCCATGAACCAACCATATAGAGACCTTGGGTAGGCCATTACAAACCCATCTCCACATTGTTTGTATTCTTCCACTAGGGTACCTCCCACAGCTCCCCAAACTGCACATATTGGAGCAGGCCACTGATAGTAAGTACAAGGCCATGCAAAAGACAATCTAGGGGGGAACACTGACTTTTCTACCACCCTCAAGATTCTACCACTTGAACAGTGTTTCCTAGAGCATGGCACATAGAATATAAATTCTAGACTCAATTGCAGAGAGCTCCATAACATAGAGGTTCTGGGATCAGGATTTTGTTGCCTCTCACTCTTCCCAGCTCTAAAGGTCATGATTCAGATTAGCATATAAAGGTTTTGAGAGGGCCCAAAGGAATAAACCAGTCCAACTGAGTACATGAGCTCTTCCCATTCTGCACACCGCAGGGCACACTGGCTTTGCACTGTGGTGACTCTGGCTGCCTCTCGTCTGCCTTGATCTCTGAAATCTCAAAGGTCTCTACTGTATACTTTTTCTTTTCATAAACTTTTTGAATAAAAACTTCTATGATATACTGGGAGGATGTTCAGTGCCTGGAGAATTTGCCAGCCTGTGAAAACCAATCTACCAGGAACCCGCAGCCAGGTTTTGTCTCCCCATTGTAATAATGAACAGGATTGACTATGGGACCCCTGTAAGCTTCTAACCTCCTGTACCTGTGATGCTTATGCTGAAAGGTGACTGTAGGCTATCTCCTCCATCTCCTGACTTGCCTCTGAGATAATCTCTTTGTCTTCATTTAAGTCTGTTTATTAATTGGACATAATAAACAGGACTAACATTTCAAAGATTTGTTACACAGGTAGGAAGTAAAGGTTTCCCTACTACCCTCTCTCTCTTAGAGTTGTATATGAGCTAAAAGAGCTATTATATGTGATATAATATATATCCCATTGATAGATTTAATTGGTGTATTTGCTATGAACATATATGCATATTTGTAACATACACATATAATATGCATATATAATATTATATATGTGCATTTACATATAAAATATACATATGTATATATCTATATTGATTGTATATATGTATATATATGTCACGCATATTCTAATATAGAGTTGATCCTCCATATCTGTTGGCTGGACATCTGCATATTCAACCAATTGCAGATCAATATTTAGGAAAATAATTTTTGGGCATGAGCATACTTTTTCATGCCATTATTCCATAAATGATACTGTATAACTATTGTTTGCCATTGAATGTAGGTGATGTTAAATATTATAAGTAATCTAGAGATGAATTAAAGTATTGAAGGAGGATATGTGTAAGCATGACACCATTCCAAAGAATTGAGCATCCCCAGATATTGATCTCCACAAAGGTCTTAGAATGGATCCCCATGGATATTGAAGGAGGATTGTACTGTGTCTTAGGTAATGAGCTGCTCCAAGGATTTATCTGGGAGAGAACTGAGGCTCTGGTTAATATTCTTATTTTACTATAGATGTCCCACAGGACCTTTAAAATGGAGAGGGCCAGGATCACTGTTTGGTTTTCCTCTGGAATTAGGGTCCCTTGGGCAGCATGTAGTCCTCTGAGCGTCCTGGGTCAAGTGCTTCACAGCAACTTCCAGACCTGGTCCTGACCTCCCTCTCCATTCAGAGAACCATGTCTTTTTGCACCTGCAGACCAGAGGTGCTGAGAGATGTCATCTACATCAGAATGGACCACTTCCACCTTCAGAAGATACACTAATGACCCCACCCTAGCCCAGATGAGCTCTCAAGGACCTGAGATAGAAGTTGTGGTGGCCTAAGATATTAAGACCCAACATTTTGCAGAGATCTGAGGATCGCGGTTTGAAGCCAGCTCAGGCAGCAAAGTGAGTCTTTTATCTCCAATTAACCACCAAAAACATGGAAGTGGAGCTGTGGCTCTAAGAGGCAGAGTGCTAGGCTTGAGAAAAAACTTAGGGACAATGCCCAGATCCCATGACCAACAACAACAACAAAATCCAATGTTTTCATTTGCTAAGTGGTTTGTCCCAACTTTCCAAGTCTCCCCCACTTGTTTAAGAGAACATTTGAATTGAATAAATGAAAAACACCTTATGGTTCATTTCCCTAACATCAACTTATCTGACCTTTTCTTCTTGACTCAGACATCATGAATCGGGGGAAAAATCTAGGAAAATAGCAAGCATACATTGTTTTGAAGGTGTGTATAGCTATAAAACACAGAAAACTCACTCTACTTTGTAGCTTATAGTTAACAGTCTACTCAAACATTTTCTAGGTCTCTCTCTAAATTGTATGACTCCTATGAAATATTTCTGGAGGGTGGAGAGAAGGATCTTTTCATGAAAAGAAAAGTTTCCTTTTTGGATGTGTTGGTCCACAAGCTCAAAATTTATGGAAAGGAATGAGGAATAAAACATTCCTATTTTATCATCTGTCCAATGATACTATTTAGGGTTCTTAAAAGGCCATATTCTTTTTTAAAAAATCCTATATTCTCAGTATCAGTAACACAGAACATTATAGCTGAATATAAGCCCATTAGAAGACAAAGTCCAACCTTCTTAATGTTCCAAATGGAGAAACAGGCTAGAAGAGGTAGCCATATGCCCAAGGTTATTAGCTTCAGTGGAGCTACACAGATCCTCTTTGCCTGGCAACTGTCATTGTTATCTGCCCCTTTTCCAGGACCTCCAATAGCTGAGATCTCTGAGCTCTCTGAGGATGTGAGGTTGGGAACTCATGGAAGAGCAGGAAGAGAAGGAGAGGGAAGTGGTTGCCCTGTCTATGGAACCATGGAAGGAAGCTTTTATACTCTGTGCTGTCATGCCAAGCTGTTGATCTCCTTGGCAGCCATCCCTGAGGCTTCACCCAGTCACTGGCAGGCATTAGATAGTTCTATTCTGAACACTCATTTCTCTGGCACCTGCTCTAGATTTGAGATGCTTCACAGCTTCTAAATCTGAGCCATGAGAGAGACTTCTTTCATGTCTCCCACTTTCACAGCCTTTGGAGGATTAGAGATTATCTCAGAGGAGGAAAAACACTTGCTTTCCTGTACCCTCCTTGGCACCGATCAAGCAGAAAGCAGAATGCACAGCACTGTGCTTTGGTTGCAAGCCAGATTTCCAGCCATCATGCTAGGGGTGAGACAGCAATCTACTGTAAGTGTTGCCCAAACTGCTGTTTGACCTGGAGCCTCGTGAGCCCTGAGTACTCTTCCTCTGCGACCTGCCTTTCTGGAGGTCACACCTTCACCTATGTCTTTTAGGTCACAAAGTCACAGAGATGTGTTAAGATGACTCTGAAGTGTGTGACTGGCTCAGGGACAGTGTTTATCTGGGGGCTAAATTCCATCTCCACAATCTGTCATGAATGTTCATTCTCATACTCACACCATCTCCCACAAGTTTTTGGGAATAGTCATATGTTCCGCACTTGTGGCAGATTTGCATATGCAAAACATTCTCTTACTCTCCTCCTCTCTCTGTCTCTTGCTTTTCTCTCTGCTCCCTTCTCCCTCTCCTTTTCTTCCCTTTCTCTCCCTTGCTTTCCCCTCTTTCTGTATCTAGCTCTCCCTTTCCTTTGCTTTGTCTGGCTCCCCACTCTTCTCTCTCTCCTTCCCCTCTTTTCCATTCTCTCTTTCTAAAGCCCTAAGGCATGCCAAGGTGCCATATAGCGGAAAGTGGTTTGCACCAGGTTTTTTTCCACTAGAGAGCAGTTAAGTGCCTTATTTTCTCCACTCGGGCGGCTAAATTATTCTCCCTGTGTTAAACAGTGTAATTAAACACATACACACGAGAGTGCGCGGGTCCCTTCCCCCACCCTTCCTTGTTCCTTGTCAGCAGAGAGAGTGTCAGCCCCAGCCTTCAAGCTCTGTTAGTTTTAATTTGAGTTGTGGAATTAGTAATGGGTTTTGCTGGAACACTGTTGTGGGAAATAGATCGCTCCTCGTACAGGGTTTGGGCACCATTTCAAATGAGTATTTGTTAAGGGGAAAGCCGTCCCTTGTCGTGTTCTGCTACATTACATCAGATTTATTTCCATTGTTCTGAAAAACACCAGCCAGGAGAGGACCCTGTGCATCACTCCTGGGAACACAACAATCCAGTGCTGCTTCCTGTTTCTTAGCTGATTGAAAACAAAATGCAAACAAAGTCACCCTTATCTGGGATATATTAACCACACCGCCAGAGACACGAGGCTACCCCCTACCCCTGCCAACTGGGAGGCTTGGGGGAATTGCTAGGCTGAGTCTTGGCAGAAGAGGACTGAGTATTTTGATGGTGTGAAAATTGGGTACTGAAGAAACCGGTTGTGTCGAGAGAGCCCAGGAGGTCAAAGTTGAAAGGGAAGTGCCAGAAAACAGATTCTTCTGCACTGCTATCTGCCCAGTTCTACTGAAGCATTCTTGTGTCCTTCCCTGTTCCCTAGTAAATCATGTTCTTAGTAAGCTCTTTTCTTCACCTCTGCCAGTAGGGCAGCCACTAGTTGCATGTAGATGTTTACATTTTAATGTCAATGAAGGAAGAAAAGGAATAAAATTACAATCCAGTCCCTTAGTTATCCTAGCCATATTTCAACAGCTCGATAGCCATATGACATTAGTAGCTATGTGTATTGCATGGCATGGCTATGGAACATTTTCCTCCTGGTAGAACGTCCTAATTCAAAGCTCTCTACTTAAATCTAACGTCCTATTAAACTACCTATGAACTAGTTCCACCCTCTGGACTATGGAGATTATGTCTGCTTTTTTTGTTTTCAGATCCTTCCCATTGTAGATGTTGGTTGAGAGGGTCACCTCCCCCTATCATAGCAATACTGGGCAGGCAGGGAAAATGCTCCTGGGGTGGGGTTGAAGTTGTGGGACTTTGGTTCTGTTTTAAGAGCTGAGAGATTAGGTGGTGTTCAGCATAGTTCAGAGCCCTTGGAGAACAAGCACAATTTTCACCAAGTGGAGGGTGGGGAGGAGGCCCATACGTGACAAGAACAAAACACTAGGACCTGGAGAAACCTGATGTTAGAAACCCAGAGTGGCAAGGGTGTGTGAAATACACACCCCTGGTATAAAGGCCCCAGTCACAAGGCTTATGTTCAGAGCAGGGCTGTGGGCTAGTGTATGATAGGATGGTGGTGATCATGAGGCTCTTATGCCACACCAAGCACTCTGTAAAGAACCTTCTTATGTAAAACATGTTGTGTCGGGGGGGGAGGGTAGTTTAACTATCTCTACTATCAACCATTTTATATGTAAGAGGAGGAAGCTCAGAGATATCAAGAATACTGCCCAAGGTCATTCAGTCAGCAAGGAAGGGCTGGGATTCAAATCAAGAATTCCCACCAGATTCCCCATATATTCCCATCAGTTTGTACTGCCTCTTCTGTTCTTTGTCCTATTTTCTTAAAGAGCAAGTTCCAAACCAGAAACTAACCTTGGAGATCAGTGTGGTAGCCAAGGAGGGTGAGGCATGGGGAAACTCACTGTGGTCAAAGCTCTGATTCTATGAGCAGGATTATTCTGCCGTGCCAGGGAGCAGGGTAGCAGGGGCTGGAAATGAGTCTGGAGGAGCCTCTGTTTGCCTTTATCTTATAAACATCTCTAGAGCTCAATTCTTCTCACTGGGAAGTTATTTCTAGGTTGCTTATATGCTTGGCTGGATTGTGTCCAGCTTTATGGAAGGTTTGTACCAACTAGATAAAATCACTACCTGTTCCAGATGGGCTCATCTGCATGCCAGGAGACCTACCTATGAGCAGAGTTCTTACCTTCCTAGTAAGTTGTGATTATACTACCCACTTTTCTTTGGATGCAAGGAAGGGCATCAATGGAGCTCCAATAGCTCTGGAACTATTACAGTACACTGATTCCAAGATAACCCAGAGTCACTCATCTGTAATCTCTTGAAATGGAACCACTAGAAGCCAACACTTAAGTTCATGTGGTTCAAGAGCAGCTATATGCTGAATGCTGGTGGCTCACACCTGTAGTACTAACTATAGGAGAGAATCTGAATATTGAAAGGGAGAAGATTGCAGTTCAAAGCCAGCCCACACAGGAAAGACAATGAAACTCTTATTTCCAATTAATCAGCAAAAAACAACCATAAGCAGAACAATGGCATAAGTGGTAGAGCACTGGCCTTAATTGAAAAAATAAGGGCAGTGCCCAGGCCCTGAGTTCAAGCCTAAACAGAGACACACACACACACACACACACACACACACACACACACACACACACACACACAAAGCAGCAGTATACATAGGATCTAAGGCATATCATCTATAGCAATGCTCTTGAAGCTTTTCAAACTCCGTCAAATCTTTCATAGTTTTGTCTCATTAAAAACAGGAAGTAAGGCATACAAAATATTTTTGAAATGAAATCTAGCTGAGACAGAGTGCACTCTCTGTTCTTGCACAGTTAACCTGCCAATGTATGACAGCTTTGTAGTTGCCTCCTCTAGCTTTCATCTTCTTGGTTTGGAGGTCATTTGGAGTTTTGATTCTGCCTTCTGCTTGGTTAATGGTTCTTCCTTTATTTCTATTATTAAACATGACCAAAGAGTTTAAAGAGGTTTTCCTTTTCATTGCAATGCTTTCTTCCAAAACCAACATGAAAATGTTGAACAGGACAGGGCAAGAGACAGAGTTCTGGAACTATTACAGTACACTGATACTAAGATAACCCAGAGTCACTCATCTGTAATCTCTGGGCTGGGTCACTCTGAGAATTCTATTTCCTATGCTATACTCTACTGTACGCTGTGGAGCCAGAAGACATGATGTACAGCCTGCCCAGTCTAGTCTGCTTTACCTTCCTATGTGTACAGAATAAATAGAGATTTTATCAAATGCTTTTACAACTATTATTCATATATATACACACACAAGAAATTATTCATCAATCTCTCTCTATATATATATCTTCTTCTAACATTACTATTTAAAATGTCTCTTGAAATTCTGATATTTCTATGAATATCATATTCTATTGTATCAGTCTATGATTTTCTATGAATATTCATATTTTTTAAGGTTTTTTTTCTAGGCCAGTACTGGGATGAACTCAGGGCACTGTCCCTTAGTTTTCTCACTCACACACCTCTACTTCTGAACTTTAATGGTTAATTGTAGATAAGAATCTCATGGACTCTACTGCCTACTGGCTTTGAACCACAACCCTCAGATCTCAGTTTCCTGAGTAACTAAGATTACAGTCATGAGCAACCAGTGCCCAACTAAAACCTTTTACTTTTTGAGAATCTCTCACAAAATATCTTACATTAAATCCCCACAACAATAGACATTCAGTTCAATTCCTAAATATTAAACCAATAAGCAAATAATTATAATGCTTCTATATGCGAGAAAGTGAAGTATATCTATGCTCTTTCAAATGATACTGTAAAAGGTTAAGAAACTAAGCCATAAACCAGAAGATATTTATAATACATACACCAAACAAAAGACAAATATCCAGAGTAAGTAAAGAATTCCTACAAATCAATAAAAAGAAGACAATCCAATGAACAAATAGGCATAAGATATGAATATTTATTTCTCAAGAGGGGAGCAGAATGGAGAAGAAACTCATTGAGAGATGCTCAATCTTACCAGTAATCAGGGAAACAAATTAAGACCTCAGGAGTTACGATTTCCTCCCATTCAGCACACAAATAAAAAGCATGCTGGTAGCCAGGTGCTGATACCTCATGCCTGTATCCTAGCTACTCAAAAGGCTGAGATCTGAGGATCACAGTTTAAAGAGAAGAAAAGTCCCTGAGGCTTTTATCTCTAATTAACCAGCAAAAGGCAAAAGTAGACTGTGGCTCAAGTGGTAGGTGAAAAGCTAAGTGAGAAAACTAAGAGACAGCATGTAGGCCTTGAGTTAAAACCCTAGTACTGGCACACAAAGAAAAATAAGCCCCTGAGAATGTATAGGAATTTATATGTATATGTGTAGGTATGTATATATGATTGTGTGTATGTATATATGTATATATATATTTATGCACCCACATAATACAGAGGAGATTTTAATTTGGTGTGACCTAGAAAAATAATGTGGTAAACTTAGTGATGTAGAGACTATCATACACTACACCAGAAATCTCACACTGCTAGAGAAACGTACATACATTTATCAGGAGCTTTGCCCAAAAAACATTCATAGCTAGCATAACTACTTACTAAAACAAAGAGGATCTGGGCACCAGTGGCTCATGCCTGTAATCCTAGCTACTCAGGAGGCTGAGGTCTGGGGATCAAGGCTCAAAGCCAGCCTGGACAAGAAAATCGATGAAACTCTTATCGCCAATTAACTACCAAAAAGCCAGAAATGAAGGTGTGGTTCAAAGTGGCAGAACATTAGCCTTGAGCACAAAAACTCAAGGACAGTGCCCAAGCCCCGAATTCAAGCCCAGAACTATCAAAAAAAAAAGAAAGAAACAAAAACAAACCAACAAATCCCATAGCCAAAAAACAAAACAAAACAAAAGAGGAGAAGAAAATCAAATATCCATGGAGAAGTACCTAAATAAATTGTAGAACTGTAGAATTGTAGTGCGTTATACTACAATGAAAAGTAATGAAATACAACTACCTCTGTGTGTGTATGTGTGGGTATGTGTGTGTGTGTGCATGTACAAATCAGTACAGTACTAGGGCTGAACTCTGGTCATAGACCTATCCCTTACCATTTTCTTGTTCAAAGCTAGCACTCTACCACTTGAGTCACACCTCCACTTACAACTTTTTGCTGGTTAATTATAAATAAGAGTCACACAGTTTTTTTGCCCAGGCTGGCTTTGAACTGTAATTCTCAGATTTCAGCCTCTTGAGTAGCTAAATATAACTACCTTTTAAGAAAAAGCAAGTTGCTGAAGACTATAAAAGCTCTGTACAACAATCTTGTTCAAGTGTGGTAAACATACAATGTTACATTTGATTTGTCAACTCTAACAGATTTAGCATGTATATACAGATGTGAAATCATCACCCCACTTAAAATAATAAATGTGTCATCCATAAAGTTTTCTTCATAATCCCGTTTAATCTATTCCTATACTTCTCCGCAACCACTTTATGATTTTTCTTTATGTCATTGTACATCTAGGGTTTTATATAAAGGAAATCATATGATTCCTGAGATGGCATGTATCAATAAGACATTTCTACCAAGGAACCTTGCCCTCTGTCCATTCATTCAAATAAGGCTTGTATCTTCAACACTGTTATGTGTAGTTCTACTATTTTCCCTACCTGTACCTGGGATTCTCATTAATAGTCTTCAATGCTCTGGATCACACAGCTAAGATTGAGTCAGCCTGAGGTTTGCTACTACTACGGGCTCAACTGTTTGCTTGCCAAATTTACATGAAGCTTTTACCTCCGATATGATGGTGTCTGTTCATGAAAGTGTGGCCTAATCTGATAGGAATAGCCTTAGAAGAAGAGGAAGAGGAGATCATACACAATGTGGTGACTCAGACTTTCAGCCTCCAAAGAGAAACCTGAGAAGAAATTCTGTGGCTTAGCATCCCATTCTGGATTATTTTGTTATACAGCATGAGCTATGTTTTTCCCCTCAGCAATCAGGCAATGCCTGGATCCCTGCGTTTCATAGCCCCCAGCTACTCCTCCTGTCAGCTTCTGTAGCCTGATCTACTTCCTACAAGAAGAACTTCATGTTTACTCTACCAGCCACTTTTCTTGTTCTTCCTGTGTCATTTTTCCTGCTATCCCAAAGAGATTACCTGGGAGCAAGACAAATTAGCAGACTGACCTGAGCAGCAGGAAGGCCTTTCATCCCTCACTGTTTTTCTTTCTTCAGTGAAAGCATCTGAGTCTTCTCTTGCCTTTGTATATATTACAAATTGAGATGAGCAGGGGAGAGAAGAGAGGAAAGAGCCTCTCCAAAATGACAAGTGGGAAAAATTGTTGTTGTTGTTTTTCAGGGGTACAGGCAAACAATTCAGAAAACTACTAGGTGTGTGTGTGTGTGTGTGTGTGTGTGTGTGTGTGTGTGTGTGTGTGTGTGTGTGTGGTGTGTGTGTGTGTGTGTGTGTGTGTGTGTGTAGGCTGAGGAAGACTACTTCCCTGCCTTCTCTATTCATCATCAAGATTGTCCCCCAGAGCCACACATCCCCATCTCCTCCAGCAAAGTACTTGCATGGTGTTCCCCTGTCTTGGTCTTCCCTGGGAGCCTAGCTTCTTCTAGAGAGTGAGTCCTTATCTTAGAGGATGCTGGGCCTCTTTCTGTTCTCAAAATGATCATGGTCAACATGTTAACATTACATAGTGACCACGAAGTATTCTACAAGCGTGGTTTCTTCCCAAGTCTCCCAACAACCAAATTGATGTAGGTAATATTATCATGTCTGAGCTACAAATGAGGATAGCGGATCTTAGAACACGACTTCCTAAAGACTGGTGTGCCCATTTCCCAGCCACAGGCAGTAGGGACCCTCCAAATGTGCCGGGGAACTTGCTGAACCCCACATGTGAAACCTCTTCACAATTCGGAGGGAGATCTGAAGCATGAGTCTTATGACTTTCAGTTTTATATGCAATTAAGAGCTCCCTATAAGCAGTCCCATGATTGTGTTTGGTTTTCCTAAACTGCAATTAGCTTATTGCTACAGTTTACCACACATTCCTACTGGATATTTGATAGAGAGTCAGGAGGCGGAGCAACCCTAGGTTGGTCCTGTTTCTAAGCACGCACTGTTGTTGGCAAACCCACAATTTCCCAACTCTTCATTACCAGGTGCCACTGCCTTTGTGTGGAATTGACAGGCAATTTCTATCACTGTTTTTTGTTCTTGAATGACAGCTTGTTGTTATTTCTGCTGTACCACTGCTTATTTAATTTGTCGTATGCTCTCCAAGTAACCCCGTTGTGAGTCTAAGGCATATTGAATATTTTGGCCTGTTGTCTTTGAGAATTTGATTGAAGAAATACACGTATCATTATTAGGTAAAAAAGCAAATGAAACTGCCTGTGTTTAACCACTTTTAAATCTTAGGTTAAGCCACATGAATATGATTATATTCAACTATGTTTTGATACATAACTCTGCCAGTTTTGTATACTTTGATAGTTCAAATGTAGATCATTCGTATCTGCTTTGTAAGACAATCACAAGTACAATTTTTCTCCCAATAAGCTTCATAATGATATTTAATTGGTGATATTCTGCCTATGAGTTGTGCTATCCAAATAATTTGCCACATACCATTATAGACTAACTGCAAGATAATTGCTAAGTTATTTTAAGTTTGCATATGTTTTTCTGGGATTCAAAATCTTGATTGCCAGCTCATATTCATTCCTTAAAAGTTATCTACTTTGTTTTCTCCTTCTTTAGCATCTGATTCATTTTTCATTATAAAGTAGTAATTGGAGGACATGCAGAACTTGGTGGTCTGTTGTGTTAAGTAGACTTTAGCCAACAAAACTTCAAAAGCACTACATTAGCCGAGAATTAGTGGCTTACACATATACTTCTAGCTATTCGGGAGGCTATGATATGAGGATCATGGTTCAAAGTCAGCCTGGGCAGGAACATCTGTAAAACTCTTAACTCTAATCAGGAAAACGCTGTATGTAGAGCTATGGGGGTTCACTAACCTTGAATGAAAAAGCTAAGGGACAGTACCCAAGCCATGGTACCAGCAAGTTTTTAAAAATGCTTTACTTTAGAGCCCAAGAGAGCTTTCTAAGTCCCATAGCTTATTAGGTGAGTACAGGATTCAGATGTAAGCCAGCCTCACAGATGGGTTTTGGTAAATGACATCAATTACATCTCAACTACTACCTGAACAAGAAGTCCTAGCTTTCCTTGATGTCTCTGTAGGGAAATTAGACATTAACACTTAACAAATGTCTGCCATACCCCAGCCATTCTGCTTGGTGTCTTAGGTCAAACTTCATTTAGTATTTGAACAGACCCCATGAGGTTGGGATGACCCATCCATTCAGATAGAGAATGGGTTCATAAGCTTGAATTCTAGACCAGTGCTGTAGGATAGATAGGTACATGGTAGAAAGTAAACTTCAAACCCATGTTACTGTTCACCACACTATGAGTTTGTGCTATCCATATAACTGTGTTTTTTGGTTTTGAGCCAGTACTGGACCTTGAACTCAAGGCTTCACATTCTTGTTTGGCTTTGACACTCCAAGCTGGTGCTCTAGTACTTGAGCCCCATCTCTACTTCCAGTTTCTTTTTTTTTTTTTTTTTTTGGTTAAGGCAATAAGAGTCTCACAGACTTTCCTGTCTGGGCTGGCTTTGACCCGTGATCCTCAGATCTCAGTCTCCAGAGAGAAGCTAGGATTACAGGCACGGGCCACCCATGCCCAGTGTGCTTTTGCTTTTACTTTTTCATCCTCCCCAAGCCCTCCTGTTCTATTCATTATTGAATGCTACTGATCCTACCAATAATAGAGACTCTGGGATCTGTCTCCTCTCTGCCAACCTCACCAGAGACTCCATGCCCCTGTCTGTCTTGTGGACAGATGCAGTAGTCTTCTAGTTGCTTCCTGCTTCCCCACTGTCTATATCCCTACCTCTATTTTGCCCCTAACTTGCTCTAAGACGAATCATCCTGATTGGCTCCACCCCATAACCCTTCAGCATGAACAGAGTAAAACAGTGAAAAAAATCATGTTAATCCAGCTTTCCAACCTGCTTCTCAGCCTTCTCTCCCAGCACCATCTCCAAATCCAACCCCACCTACCCTCCAATGGCTCCCTGTTCATTACCTTGCCAACCCAAACCCTGGGCCTCCTGATGTTTGCAATATGACAGAGCTACAGATACTTCTCTATTTTTATTTTTAAAAGCTATACATTATTTCTCCTCCTGTCTTTCAAGGCCTAATTCAAACATCACTGCCTGTGAGAGAGTCTAGAGTCGCCCCACACAGCTCAGAGATCCTCCTCTTTATACCCATAGGAATTTGTACACATTTTTAATTGAGCCTTTCTCTTGAATGATAGCTGGTTGTTGAAATGTCTGATCTGTTCTTCCCACTTGATAATGAGCCTCTAGGGGATAAAGATCATGTTGTATTTGTCTTTGAATTGCTGGCATTCAGAAGAATGGCCTGATACCAAGCTGGTGCTCAATACATGGTCATTAAATGGACAGATACCCCTGTAGCCTCTCGTGCACAGGAGAAGCCACTGAGAAGTTGCTCGACACAGTGGACCAAACACTGAACTGGAAGTAAGGATGCCAAGATGTAGATCCTGCTTGCCTGCCCACTGGCTGTGTCAGGAAGAGCATAAATCACATCTCAGTTCCCACACCCTCCATCCGCCAGCACACACTTATAAAGGTGGGGACATTCCAGTACCATAGCAGGGCGCATATCTACTGACACCAAGACCTGACTGCTCACCCCTTTAAAAAAATAAATATTTTCTTTTATCTCTCACCAGAAAGAAAAGACTCCAGGCCTCTTTCTAAGGAAAGACATGGCAAATACACCAGAGCCACCAACAGAGGCTTCTGTGGTCAGATTCAAGGATCAGGACTTTACCTCCTTGAGGGATCATTGCCTAAGCAGAGGGCTGCCATTTGTGGATGAGACATTCCCTGCTGAGGCTTCATCCATAGGCCAGAAGCTGCTCCAGGGAAAAAACATTTCCAACCTGCAGTGGAAGCGACCAATGGTGAGTAAACAGGCCCCCTCCCCTCCAACACAAATCAATGCTGGCGCCCTCTGCAGGCATTGGTACCTTCCAAAGAAAGGCAGATGTGTCTGAGACCCGACTCAAGAGATGCCCCAAACCAAAATGGAAATTCATGAAATTCATCTTATCCCTTTGCCACAGTGCCATGTGTACCCAGAAGGATAGAAAGACTAGACTGTGTCAGAAACCAGGACCAGGGCCCTTGGTTCTAACCCAGCAGAAACACCGAACACATGACTAAAGCTTCTCAATTCTATCCCTGGAAAAATGGGAAGCCATGGGTGCAGAGATTGCAGTAGTTGGTCTTCAGATTCCCTCCACCTCTGTAATTGAGCCCATCTATCAGCCTGCCACCCTTTATTCTCTTCAAGGATCAGAGTCTTTATGTTCTTTTCTACTTCCCTATTAGAATTTACTCAAAGGGAATATATCATGCCATTCACTCATAATACAGGAGGAATTTAAATAATTGCCTAGTCCTCCCTCTTTTATATTCCGTCTTGTAAAGAAAACGTGATCACCCATAAAGTAATTTCAGATGTCTACTGTAAAATTAGGAAGATTCTGCAGGGCAGCTTCCAAACCACTCCAACCCTCCTCCCCACACCTCTTCACTCCCAGATCAGAAGATGGACTCCAACTCCATTTGCAATAAAATTAGACTTGTTGGTCTAACTTCTAGAAATATCTCAGTTTTAGAGCCAGAAGCTCCATGGAAAATTTCTTAGCCGACTCCAGCTTTTCAGTCTCCTCCAGACTCTTAAGGAGCTAGATAAGAAACTTCTTTGAGGATCTTGAAGCCCAGACCTTTTCTTCCTTCTTCTAAAAGGTGCCAGTAGGAAAATAATATGAAGTCTAGTGAGTGAGTGATGGGGCCATTGCAGTAGTCTCTGAGAATGGATTCTGTAATGCCAGGTTAGGTTATATAGAAAGGCTGTTTTCTGATAATGCCTAGTAAGAAGTTCAGAGACCCCAACAGTCCTGTCTAGTCTATGGATGGCCAACCCAGTTCCATCTGTAGGAAGGCAGAACTCAAGATATCAATTTATAGCCTTAGTCAAGAAGGATTTGTATCTCTGATGAATGAAAGGGTTGGTGAAGCTTAGAATGCTGCTTAGAGAAAGCTGGGGTGCTATAGTCTTTTGCATCCCACTTCAGCCATTTGCAGGAAGTTATGAGCTGAGATCACTTTTTCTGGTCTTTAGCTCCTATGGAAAGCTGAAGCAGAGAATTCCATTCAAAGGAATTCTGAAGGGTTCTTTTCTCCCTTTTGTTATTTTCAAAAGTGGAGATTCTTTTAGAAAGTGGTCAGGTTTTTTCCCCCAAGGTGCTGAGCAATGATGTGAGACTATATTTATAATATTGAGGAATTTATACCATTTCTATTTAGAAAAGGTTGAGAATGTTTTGGTAACTAATTCCAGGAACATCTTAACTGGTGATGTCTTTTGAGAGCAAGGAGAAATAAGAGACAGAGTGAAATAATTCATATAAAGTCATTCCAGGAATCAACTTAGAATAGCTCGAGGCCATATTCTTCTTCCCACACTCTCCTTATCCTCCAACTTACCTATCAGAGGTTATTTTACATTCCAGCCCTTTTTCTAATCTATGTGTTCCTTTTCACATTGGCAATACTTACATTTATATGTTACTTTCTAGAGCTTTCCATGTGTCTTCTCTTATTTTGTATCCTTTGTGTTCTTTATAATTGTGTCTTACTCTGGGGTCTGCCTTGCCAATAATATGTTATGTACCAATAGACTTTTCTAGAGTAGATCACTTTTTGTCTACGTTCTGCCTTTATTTCCACTTTTATGTGAAAAATACTGAGAATAAATATAATACCTGTAGTACTCCATGTGGTTATTTTAAGAAGTAAATATGAGTGCTATACTTAGAACTGTGTATAGCACATTGTGAGTACTTACTAAACACTAGCTATTTTTTCTGTAATTAATTAGGAGGGATGGCAAAGGGGACAAAAAAAGCCCCAAAATTCTTGGGCTTTTAGGATCCAAGAATTTCTGTTCCACCCATCAGCCAACTTTAACAAAGGCTTACAAGGAAACATATGAGCCCGAGGAAAGCATTCGAGGTCTAAGAGAATGAACGCAAGAGTGTTCAAACACATTTATTGTCTGAATCCCATGTCTATCTGCACTGTAAACTTTAACTATACAATGTCTAAGGAAGCATCCAGGCTCCCTTGGCCAGCTATACATTCTGGCCTTTTCTAGAGAGTAACAAAGTTCATACTCCAGGCAACTGCTAAACCACCATAAACATTCTATCTGGGGTAGTTGGCTCCATTTGGTAGATTCAACAATAAGTGTGAAGCAGAATTGCTGGGCTCAGATTTCTGTGCTTTGGAGCAGAAAGCTTTTTCCCACTAAACCCCTTTTTCTGGGTGTATGTGTGTGTCTCTTTCTCTTCCTCCTCTCCTCTCTTTTCTTCCTCTTCTGTCTCTGTCATAATTAATTCAAGCTATTCTCCTGTTGAAATCTTGATTATAAGTAGAAGCTTCTTCACAATCAGATTCACTAGAGGTTTTTGTGTAAAGAATTTCCAAGCCCTCTCCTCACCCCGTTCAGGTTCTGTAATAGCCCTGCAATGAGAAGACTTGAGACCCAATTGATCTTTCAATGCTTTTGTGACCCCCAGTTTCAATAAGAGCCATTGCTGAGAATTACACCCATATATAGGACATCTGTATAGTTCCCTGAATCAAATCAGAGTGGCCCTCTTTTAAGAGAACTTTTATTTCATGGATAAAAATAGTAAATCCCATTTATTAAATGTGTACATGTGATAAGTGTTATGTGTTTTAGGTGCATTTTTCCTACACAGTTATTCTCCCAGCATGGGAGGTAGATGATACCATTATCTTCAGCAAGCTATCTGCCATGTCTTGTGGACCTGTCAGCCATAAAGTAAATATTCCTGCAACTTTCTTCAGTCTTGTAGACACCAGACAACATATGTGGCTATTGAACACCTGAAATATGGCCACTGCCACTGAGAAATTGAAGCTTTTTTTCTGCTGGTCCTGGGGCTTGAACTGAAAGCCTGAGCACTCTTCCTGAGCCTCTCTGTGTTCAAGACTAGCACGCCACCACTTGAACCACAGTGCCACTTCTGGCTTTTTCTGTTTATGTGGTACTAAGGACTCAAACCCAGGGCTTCATGCCTGCTAGGCAAACACTCTACCACTAAGCCACATTCCCAGCCCAGAATTGAAGTTTTAATTCTGCTTAATCTTCATTGATTTAAATTTACAATCTACATACTGCTGATGACTACCATATCACACAGCACAGAACTGTAGGTATGTGTCAGATAGAGAGATAGGACTTTCCTCTTTGTCCCCATTCTGCAGGGAATTCTCAACTAAGTTGTCCAATGGGTGCTTGGAGCTCAGCCCTAAACCCCACTGTGGATCCAGCTTGTGCCCACCCCAGGGAAATTCAAGTCCTATTCAGAGGATAACTTGCATCTTCAGGTACCCAGAGCAGATCCTGATGGGATTATTCACTAGAAATACATGAAAGGGACAAAATGAAGTAGAGTGAAGATGTCCCATCAGAAAACAGGTAACAGGAAATACCGACAGCCAACTGCCATTTAGCCAACAAACCTCAATGGCAATATATCAAAGCTCTCTAGGGAAAATAGAAAAGGGAATGACATTGCTATCTGTCCAAGCAAAACTCTGGTCACCACTGCATGCCTTGGCAAGGTGTTAAACCTAATTCTTATGATTTGCGTATGAAATGTCCCCGAAAGCTTGTGCCCAGCTGCTAGTATTCTGGGGAGGCTCTAAAACAGGAGTTGAAGCCTAAGAGGAGAAAGTAGTCACTGATGATGTATCTCTGAAGGTGTTTCTTGGTCCCTGGTCCCTTCCTTGCTCTCTGCTTTCTGTCATTAAATGAACAGCCTCTCCTGCCCCACACTCTTGCCCCCATGCTGCTCTACCCACATGCAAAGGGCAAAGCCACCAGGGACTGAACCTTCTGAAATTGTGAACCCTAGAAAATCCTCCTTTTTCTAAGTTGTTCTCTCAAGTATTTCAGTCACGGTAGTATAAAACTAATTAACACACTACTGTTCTCTCATCCAAGAGTAGCATGCTTGGAGAAGTCCTGAGCAGCCTTCAAAGAGAATGCAAGGGCATCAAATGCTGTCATATTGCAGTACCCACCTGCAGAGACCACTGGGGACAGTAGCTGGTGTGGCTCTACTTCAGAGAGGCTATTTGCTAAGACCCCAGGGGCTTTTACATTACATGAGCTTCTGGCACACATAATAAACAATAGATCATCCCAAACTCTGCCTGGAGTAACAGCCCACAATCCAGAAATAAGTTATTATAGTTACTTCATTTGATTGTCAATGGCTTCTGTATTTCCTCAGGTTCAAACCATGATACCACTAATGTATATAAATATTATTATTATTATATATTTATTATCAATGAGTTTATTAGTATCTATAATGATAAACTATCACATAGTATGTACACATGCATATGTACATATATATCTTATTGAAGTATTTATTAGGAGAGATGTGTTATGAGTGATTTTCTCATGTAGTCATGGAAATTAAGAAGTTCCATGTCCACAATGCACTGTCTGTCACCTGGAGATCCAGGAAAACCTGTGACATGAGTAAGTTAAGTCAGGGGCTTGAGCACCAGGGAGCCATTGGTGTAATGGCCAAAGTGAGGGTAGAAAAGACCATTTTGTTGGCTCAAGCTGAGACTGGATAAAGTCTCTTTCCACCTTTTGTTCTACTTCAGGCACTCAGTGTGTCCTCCACACTAGGAAGACAGTCCAATTTACCAAGTCAACCAGTTCAAATACTGATTTTATCTACTCACACCCTCATGGACACACCCAGGAATAATATTTACCAAATCGCTGTGCTCCCTATGATCCAGTCAAATCCACACATCAAATTAACCATCACTACTTCCTGTATCAGAGTCCACAAAGGCTCAAGCCATCTCACAGGGGCAGAGAACAGTAAATCTGAAGAAACTGTAATTGCTGGCATGGTCAGAGAGAAAGGGCAGTCTCTGTGGAACCAGCAAACTGCCATGTTCTTGCCAGGTTCTAGCCTATTTCTTGTGTGACCTGTTAACATACTGCCCAGCCTCTCAGAGCCTGCTCCCTTGCCCTGGCTGGACCTCAGACACACCAGAACTCTGCCTCTGACTGACCTGAAAAATCAAAGTTATGGAAGGTGGGGCTCTGTAGCCTCTCTGTCTGCAAAGCTGCCAGGCAATTCTGAGTCACCATTGGGTGGTGGGCCAGCCTGAATCTGATCCAGGATCTAGCATACTGGCTTTACCACTGCCCTGGTGTATCTAGTCTCCCTGGAAAGTGGGGAACTGCCCAGGGAGAAGCTTTGCCTGGGGAAGTTGGCCTGGCAGCACGAAGTGCCTGTGAGTCTCATTTCCACCTTTTCATGTAACCTCTCTTTCTTAGGGGATGCAACAAGCCATGTTCTCAAAGACAGGAAACACTTGTTCTCAAAGACAGGAAACATAGGTGTTGTGTCCTTACCTTTTTTGTGTGTGTGCCTGGAGCTTGAACTCAGGGTGTGGGCACTATCCCTGAGCTTTTGGGTCCAAGGCTACCACTTGAGCCATAACTCTACTTTCAGCTTTTCAGTGGTAATTAAAGATAAGGACTTTTCTTGCCCAGGCTGGCTTTGAACCATGATCCTCAGATCTCAACTTCCTGAATAGCTAGGATTATAGGTATGAGCCATTGGCACCTGTGTGTGTGTGTGTGTGTGTGTGTGTGTGTGTGTGTGTGTGTGTGTGTGTGTGTGTGTCTGTCTGTCTGTCTGTCTGTCTGTCTGTCTGTCTGTCTGTGTCTGTGTCGGTGTGCACACGGGCACGTGTGTGTGCCAGTACTAGGGCTTGAACCCAAGGGTTCATGCTCTCATTTTGCTCTTTTGTTCTAGGCCAGTGCTCTACCAATTGAGCAACATCTCCATTTCTGGCTTTTTGCTGGTTAATTAGAGACAAAGTCTTGGGGATTTGTCTGTCTGGGGTAGTGTTGAACCTTGGTCTCAAATGTCAGCCTCTTGTGTAGCTAGGATTACAGGCATGACTTACACACATCTAGCCTTGTGTTCTTTTCTTATGCAAAAAATTCAATGAATTTGTTGTTGGCAATTGAGCCCAGTTTATAAATAATCACCTTATAATTTGATCATGTGAAAATATAATTCTGTTCTAACTAAATTTTTACTTTTTAGTTATAACTTCTATAATTTTAGCAAAACATAAAAAGTTGTTTTGTGTTTATCAATGACTTCATAGCATTAGTGGAAAGGACATGGTTTCTCCCTTTGGCCCATGTAACTGTGACTTCATATTACTGCATGTTTTAAGGAGACCACAATGGATTTCTGCACTTCTACAGCAAATCCTACTTGATCATAATAAGGCAGTACAAATCAGTCATGTTTATGTCCGTGTGTGAAGTGCATGTGTGTGTGTGCATGTGTATGTTGGTGTGTGTGTGTGTGTGTGTGTGTGTGTGTGTGTGTGTGTGTGTGTATACAGACTTATGAAATGACAACAGACTTATCTTCTTTTATCTTAACAAATGCAATAGGGGTGTTCTCTTCCTTATAAATATAAAAGAACTCCACAGGAAAACAGCATAAACCAGGAAGATTTTTTTTCAGACATATTATAGCAGTATTCTTTGATGATGTAAACATGTTACCAGAAGCTCTTAGTCTTTCAGATTATTAGCTAATTTGAAATATATTTAGCCCTGTTGATTTTCATCCAAAAGATTATTAGTATCTTAAATTGGCTAGTAGAGAATTTTACATCATCTTTCTAATATTGCTAAACTCCATCTTCATTTCTAATCTTATTTGGGTTTCTCTACTATTTTTGCCAAAGGTTGAATCTCCATTAATCCAATACCTCAAGTAGAACAATTTATTTACTTTATTATTCTTGCTGTTTCTGATTTATTTTATGTTTCACAAATTGTTTTCTTTATCATTTCCTTCCTCCTATTTTTGAGAGGCTTCTTTGTCCTTTTGACTCTGAATTGACTATTTAATTCATGTTTTGATTCTGCCTTGTTTAATAATGAATGCATTTGGAGCTCTGGGTTGTCTATGAGGAGAGCCTTTTTGCAGATACCACAGGAGAAGGGAATCAATACTTATTGAACACGTGCCCTGTTAGATGTTGGACTAAGTATTCTGTATTGCTTTCTTTCCTGCAGACTAGGATTCATCTTGCTTTGTAAGGCTATTGGGAACCTGCCGAGAATAACCCAGAAATACAGCACCTAGAGTTCAGCAACTTCGTCATAAGTGGTAGTCATCACCTTGTTTCATCACTGCATTTTCCCAAATGTCATGCATTCTGTTCCCATGTTATACATGAGGAAACTGAGCTTCAGCCAAGGAGGAGAAATTGAAAGGACTCTAGCTCATCTGGAGAGAAATGTCAGGGCTGTATTCGGAGTCAGGTTTGTTTGAAGGATCACTGAGACACATCAGAGGAGAAGAAGAACACAACTTCAGAAAAGCAGGGCAGTGTGTCAAGATAAACAGGGAAACTCAGGCTCTGGTGGCTCAAGCCTATAATCCTAGCAACTCAGAAGGCTGAGATCTAAGAACCAAGGTTTGAAGCCATCTAGGACAGACAATTCTGTGAGACTCTTGTCTCCAATTAACCGGAAACAAAGCTGGAAGTAGAGCTGTGGCTCAAGTGGTTAGAGCCCTAGCCTTGGGTGTAAGCCAAGTGAGAGTATGAGGTCCTGAATTCAAGCCCCAGTACTGGCACAAAACCAACCAACCAACCAATACCAATAACAAAAACAGGGCAAACTTTCCCATGTTCCAGGTTCAATACCCCATGACCTTCTTCCTATCTTCTTTATTCTTATCACTGAGAATATTTTTATGTGTGTGTTTGCCAGTACTGGAGCTTGAACTCAAGGTCTTGAACTTCTGCTTGGCTTCTTGACTCAAGGCTGGCACTCTACTACTGGAGCCACATCTCTACTTCCATGCTGAGAATCTTAACTGTCCCCACTCAGGACAGCAGGACTTCCAGGAGACTTTAAGTTTCTTTCACCAATAGAAGAGAGGGGATACTTAGCAGTTAGTGAAATGCCCAATTTTAAGGAAATGATTATTAATTTTATAAATGAGTAAATTTCAGGCCAGACACCAGTGGCTCACCTCTGTAATCCTAACTACTTAGGAGGCTGAGATCTGAGGATCATGGTTTGCAGCCAGCCTGTGAGATTTTCTATTTCTACTTAATCACAAAAACTTAGAAGTGGTGTTGTGCCTCAAGTGGTAGAGTGCTAGTCTTGAGCACAAAGACTCAGAGATAGTGTCCAGGCCCAGATTTCACGCCCAAGGACCAGCAAAAAAAAGTAGGTTTTATTATGGCATTTTCACATTGCATACCATCTACATATTCCCTGTCACCTTCTCTTATTCCACTCTGTGTGACCACTGCCTCATCCCATATTGATTCACTTCTGCTTCATGTCTGTATTTTCTACAATCTAGACTTCACAGCTGATAAAAAAAAATGCACTATTTGTCTTTCTATATCTTCCTTATTTCTCCAGTTCTATCCATTTTGTGAATAAAATTCTTCTTCTTTATGGCTGAATAATACTCCCTTACACACACACACACACACACACACACACACACACACGCACACGCACGCACACACACACACACACACACACACACACACACACACACACACACACACACACACACACACACCATATATTCTTTCTTCATTCATCTGTTGATGGACAACGAAGCCGATTCCATGACTAGGACATTCTGAAAGTGCTGCCATAAACATGGAACCATGTGCACATGGCCACAGCTCCTCAGAGGGTTCTTTCCTGCTTGTGTGGACTGCAGACATTTCCCAAGTGCAGCCTAGCCTTCTGGCTCAGGGACACTATATCAGAAGGCCTGTGCATGCCGTTCTTGGCATCTGATGGAGTCAGCCATTGAGAAAGCAGAGGGAGTCTGGGTGTCCAGAATATGCATTCCCCTCCAGGAAACTTGAGCTGTATGTGAATGAAAGGCTGGCAGGTTAAACTGGCGTAGGACTCCATGCTTTCATGGCTCCTGGGCAAATGAGTCCATGTGCACTGTTGTAGCCCTGCACTCTGGGGACATATTTGTCAATGTGAAAAGCAATGATAGAGGAACAATTACCAAATTATGCAAACTTATACAATGGAAATCAGGAAGAGCTGCACCGACAGGTTACAATAGAGGAGAGTCTGTGGGCTCTTTGTAACAGACAAAGCTAGAGGGGCGGTGAGCATTGATTGGGGCAGGAGTGGAGCCTTCAGTCTATTGTGTCCCCCGCCAATTATCTGGGGGTTCCCCTCAGAACTCACAGTCCTTGTATCTGTTAGGAGCTACTACAGTTTGTCCAGATGGTGCCCCTCTGTGGAACGTTTTAGCACTCCTTCCTGAGGAAGGCAGGAGCATGCGGGCTGGAGGCTGTGGAAGGACGTGTGTCATCCACACTTGGTCTGTGAGCAGTTCAAGGAGTAAAGAAAAATCTGAAGCTGGGAGCCAGTGGTTCACACCTGTAATCCTAGCTACTCAGGAGGCTGAGATCTGAGGATCATGGTTCAAAGCCAGCCTGGGCAGGAAAGTCCGTGAAACTCTTATCTCCAATAAACTACTAGAAAACCAGACGTGGTGCTGTGAGCGTTAGCCTTGAGCTGAAGAGCTCAGGACAGTGCTCAGGCCCAGAGTTCAAGCCCCATGACTGACCAAAAAGAAAAAATCTGAATAAAGGAAAGACTTCCTATACAACACCTGGCTGGACTTGAACCTGGACTAGAGACTGCTCAAGAGATTTCTAAGCGACACCATTTCACAAGAAAAGTTTTACTATGGACAGCTACGGTCCCTTATTATATTTCTAAAGTTTGGTGTAATGAATATATTTAATTTACTTTCTCATAAACCACTGGCTTGTTGGGACCAGAAGATGGATTTTTTGCTGTGAACAGCCACAGTCCATATTTAGGTGGTCTTCTTGTGTACTTTGTTTGTCTTATCTATTTGCTGTTTACATATACACAACTTGATATCTGCTTCCTGAGAATAATAAAGCCTGAAGAATAAGCCATGCACTGGTGGCTCACACCTGTAATCTTAGCTATTCAAGAGACTGAGATCTGAGGATTATTGTTCAAATCCATCCTGGGCAGATTTTATTTCCAGTTAATGAACCAGAAACCATAAGTGAAGATGTGGTTTAAGTAGTAGAAAGCTAGCCTGGAGTAGAAAACATCAAGCAAGAACTCAAGGCCCTTAGTTCAAACCCAGTAGAAACACACACACACACACACACACACACACACACACACACACACACACACACACACACACACACACACACACACACACAATACCCTGAAGAAAAAGAAAGTGAATTTTTATTCAGATTTTAGACACCTTTATAGGAATTAACCTTGATAATTCAAGTGAACAATGTTGTGGGAACTGCACTGAGACTTAAGAAATGAAAAATGCTCATACTTTTCCCCGTTTCTCCTAAGGATTTATCAGAGGGCCCCCCTTACTTCATTTTGGAAGGTGCCAGCCGATTTGACATCCAACAAGGAACTGCAGGTAAGAGCTTCCCTCCCAATTCTTATACGTCACCTGGGAAATCACTGTTTCTTAGGCCAATTTGATGAAAAGTCTACCTGGCCACCAGCCCATAATCAACTTATTAGAGTTTCACCAAATTGGAGGAAGGATTTCTCTGAGGCTTCTTTGTGGCTTCTGCATTGAGCACAGTTTCTGGTATACAGCACTCACAGAGCTCATGGTACTGAAGGTAAGGAAGGAAGCTTCAGGAAAGGGGAAAGGCCTATCCAGAAGGCCTTAGGTATCACAATGCTACCGAAGGACAACCTCAAGACCTTGCATCCCTCCGGATGTGGGCTAGAATGCCTCTACATGGATAAGAACTGAACAAATATTAGCAAAGAAAACTTCAAGTCTGTTTTTTGATTGTATGATCATTGGTTGCTACCTAAGATAGCACCAAAGTTTACTGCGATTTCAATTCTGTACACTTCTGACAAAAAAAAGAAAAATGAAAATCGGTATAATTAAGTTTCCTGATTGTGACTCCTTGTGGTCCCTTACTAGTACCATCACTTCCAACATATTGTCAGTTACACACACACACACACACACACACACACACTTACCATCACCACTACCACTGCTAGCAGCAATCCCTTCGGTACCTCATAATAGGGTAATAATAAGGCAGTTTTTTCTCTCTCAAGGGCAAAACCTCATAATAAGTTAAGCATCCATAATCTAACTCCACCCAGACCTTCAATGCTCCAAAATCTGGGGCTGTCTGAACACTGACATTGTACCACAAGTAGAAAATTTTACACATGGACTCCAGGGATAAGTTATGACATAGGAGCACAGAAAATTTTATTTCACTTTGGTTCACTTGTGAGGACTAACCCAGGGTCTCATGCATGCTAGGCATATGCTTTACTGCTAAGTTATACCCCGGCCCATTAAAAACTTTGTTTAAAATTTCCTTCAGGCTGTGTATCTAAGTTGCATATGAAGTATACATCAATGTGTGTTTAAACGTGGCACGGATACCATGGTATATATGTAAATCTTCAAAATACTAATTTTATTTAAAGTGCAGAATCCCAAATCCTTTCAGTCTTAAGCACTTCAGATTGATACTCAACAATGCCTCCAGAAGGAAGCATGCCAATTCTGGTGGCTAGGACCTGTGAAATTATGGGATGGGACTTCCGGGTACATTCCATCAGCCTCTCATGGCTTTATCCCCTCCCAGGAGACTGCTGGTTCCTGGCAGCACTGGGCTCCTTGACCCAGAATCCCCAGTGTCTGCAGAAGATCCTGATGGACCAAAGCTTTTCACACCAGTATGCAGGAATTTTCTGGTTCCGGGTATGTGCACCACTAGTGTGCTCTATGACCACTCCCGCCCCAACCCCCAAAACGAAGAGTCTTGAATACTTACTGTCTTGGAAGTTTGAGATGAGAATAGTTGGTACTCTTGTGTCAGTTACCCAGATCACACATAGGGAAAATGGAGTTAAAATCATGGAAGTAGGGAACACAGAAATGAAGGGATGAAGGGTGAACAAATACAGCAGTAATGATCACTAAATTCAATGTGGAAAATGAACTATCCAACTTGTGGGTAGGGACGGAGGGAAAAACTTGGAGAGAGCAAGGGAAGGGGTGACATTGTCCAAATAAAATGTACTCATTGCCTGTGTTATGTAACTGTTCTATACATCACCTTTATAATAACAATAAACACTTTTTAAATCATGGGTATAAGAAGAAATGGGAGGATTGAGAAGACTATGACCTAGAACAACATGGCTGTCATGTGTTCTTGTCTGTCTATTTCAGAGTCATGTCCTGTTAGTTTGATTTCAAGAGTGTTACAGGAATTGTACGATGCGGGAGAATAAGTTCTCCTTCACTATTTTTTTCTTAAGAATATCTCAGTAATTCTTGCACATTTATTCTTCCCTGCGAATTTTAAAAACCATTTTGTCTAATTAAAAAGAAAAGCCGCTGTGATATAGAATGCAATGGCATTGAATTTATGTATTAATTTGGAAAAATTACATTTTTATTGTTTTAATTATTCCTTTCCAGAAGTATGAGCTATCTTTTTATTTATTCAGAACTAGCTTTATGCCCTTCAATAAAATGTTATGGTTATGTTTTCATATTGGTGCTCTATCCTTCTTGGAAAATTTATTCTCAAATATTTAACAATTTTATAGCTAATGTGAATGAAATATTTTGGGACTCCCCTCCTCATTTCCAAGTAGATTTTGCTGGAAAAGAGAAATACTATGATGTATATTAATCTGTATCTAGCCATCCTGTCATTGTTTTAATAGTTCTCTTTTTTTTCTTTAATAGAATCTGGACTGTTTTAGTTATAATAATATCTGATAATATTATCTGTGATAGAGGTAGTTTTTGTCTCTTAGATGTAGAGCTTAATATTTTACTCTCTTGCCTTGTCATATTAGTTAGAAACTTACCATTTTTTGAATCACAGTGACAAGAATCAAAAATCCTGCTTCCTCTTAGGTGCTCCTAGTTACTCAGGAGGCTGAGATCTGAGAATATAGATTCAAAGCCAGTCTGCACAGAAAAGCTCATGAGCCTCTTATCTCCAATTAACCACAAAAAAGCCAGAAGTGGAGCTGTGACACAAGTAATAGAGTGCTAGACTTGAGCACAAAAGCTCAGAGGCACCAAACAGGCCCAGAGTTCAAGCACCGGGACTGTCCACAATAAATAAAGAAAAAAAATCCTGCCTCCTTTTGATTTTAATAATGTATTTTCCTGAGATGTGTTGGATTCAATTGGCTAAAAATTTTACTCAAAATTTTACACCAATTTTGTGTAAAAGCCATTTCTAGTTTATGCTATTTTCATGATGTTTGAATTAGGCTAACTTTTTAAAGTGAACTGACTATATTTTTAAATTTTGATATAATTTGAGTAATATTTGTTCATCACTGTATCTTTTGATAAAGTTGAAATAAAATAGACAAAAATATAAGCTAGACAATAGCTAATAACTCATCTATTCTTAAATGTGATTTCTTTAACTCTTATAGTATATTCAGTAGCTATTCATTTGCTTGAGTCTCATATTCCTAGTGGAGCTAATTACTGAAATGCATATTTTATCAGAAAAATTGGCTGTTTCTATTTATTTCCAAAAGTATCACCTTATAGATTGTATTATCTTGATAATCCATTTAATCTCATGTAAATATGTGGCTAGATCAACTTTCTTAATCCCAGAGCTATATTTTTCTTTTTTTTCCTTCCCTTTAATTCAGCTTCTCTTACTTCAATGAATCTATTGTGTTGGTTACTTAACAAATAATCTTTTGGCTTGCATTATCCATCCTGTTCTTTATTAATTTCCTGTTACATTCTTTAAAATTCGGTTGTTCTTTATAGTTGCTGGAATTGTATAGTTTATATTGTTAGTCTTTTCAATATAATCTTTTAAGGCTACAAATTCCCCTCTTAGAACTTTTAAGTTTTGGCATGAAATCTCTTACTTTTTAATTTAAATTTGTAATATATTTAGCTTTGAGTTATTCTTTCCCATACCTATGGGATTTTTTAAATTTAATTTGTAAGTGATTAAGTTTTATAGGAAGTAATGTTTGGGTTCCTAAGTTTTAGTTTTATTAAATGATGGCCTGATGTTTTTATTTTTTATTTTTTTTTATTGTGAAGATACTCTACAGAAGGGTTACAGTTACATGAGTAAGGTAATGAGTACATTTCCTATCAAGTATTGTGACCCCCTCCTTTCTTTTTCCCCTATTATCCCTTCCCTCCCTACCTCCCAAACTCCTCCCTCCCCCTGCAAAGTTGTAAAGTTCATTTTCAACATAGTATCTTGTACATCTCATTGTTACAGTGGGTGAACCTGTATCCTTATTTCAGCATTTTATTTCCCTTCCCCTCCCAAAATTAGAAAAGTGTATATACAAGATGCAGGCCACTGGAATCAAATACAGTGACAACAGGGATTATGCCATGGGAGAAGAACATACAAAGAAACAAAAAAATCTCATAGTACATATAAATAAGTACATTAAAAAGAACAGCAAGAAAGATAAAATCTCTTGTGTCCCTATCTTGGAGTTCATTTCGCTTAGCAGCAGCTTGCATGGTCATATGTACATAGCTTTTGACCTCTTCTGCTTGTCCTAGACATATACTAGTTATTGCAAATAAGGGAAAGCATGGGACCTATGTTTCTTTGGGTCTGGCTTACTTCACTTAATGAATGGGATTGCATAAAACTGAAGAGTTTCTGTATGGCAAAGGACATAGCTAGCCAGATCAATAGAAAGCCCACAGATTGGGAGAAGATCTTCACTAGCCATACAATGGACAAGGGCCTCATATCTAAAATATACTTAGAACTCAAAAAATTAAATTCCCTCAATAACAAATCCTCAAATAAATAACCACCTGATTAATAAGTGGGATAAAGACTTAGAGACTTCTCTGAAGAGGAAACAAGAATGGCCAATAGACACATGAAGAAATGCTCAACCTCTCTAGCCATAAAAGAAATGCAAATCAAAACAACATTGAGATTCCACCTCACCCCAGTTAGAATGGCTATAATCAAGAACTCTAACAACAACAGATGCTGGAGGGGATGTGGCCAAAGGAAACTTACTGCCTTATTGGTAGGAGTGTAAACTTGTTCAACCACTTTGGAAAGCAGTATGGAGGTTCCTCAAAAGACTCCACATAGAGCTCCCCTAGGACCCAACAATCCCACTTTTGGGCATTTACCCAAATGATCACAAACAAGGCCATACTAAGGCTACCAGTTCAGCTATGTTTATTGCAGCATTATTTACCATAGCTAAGATATGGAACCAACCCATATATCCCTCAGTAGATGAATGAATTAAGAAAAATGTGAAATGTATATGAATTCTATGCTTCCATCAGAAAGAATGACACTGTTCCATTTGTTAGGAAATGGAAAGACTTGGAAAAAATTATATTTGAAGTAAGCCAGACCCAAAACATAGGTCTCATAGTTTCCCTTGTTTGATGGCCAGATTTATAAAATGTATACTTATAAAAATCTCTACATCTGAGGAAATTGTTAAAGTAGTTTTATTTATGGCTATATCCATGATAGTTTTTGTTACTGGCTCATGTTTATTTATTAGATCAGCATTCTGGTTTGCATATCATATTACCTATAATTGACTGTTTTACCTTGGCTTAATTTGTCTGCTTGGTTTATCAAATTCTAAAAGAACAATGGAAGTTCCTTGTCAGAGTCTTGGAGACTCCAATTTCTATTGGATGTTTTGGCTCTGCATGTTTTCTGTTGTATTCTTTAGTGGCTCAAAACTTATGATATTGCCATCATGGTATAAAGATAAAACTTGCATAATATCCTTATTTGTTATATTTAATGCCTTTGGCCTTGTTCCTCACTATCTAATTTTCACATCATCACTCCAGCTTCCTGAGTATATGTGCCTCTTGTGTCTCTGTTTATCGCTTTATTATCAGTTTCTTTTCACTATTACAGGTGCGTTTCTTGTAAAAGGCATATTTAAAATGCATCACTTGCTGCTGTTTCTCTTACCTTTCTCCTGACCTTGATATTTTGTTCTAATTTGACTTCATTAAATAGTAGTTCCTTGCATAACTTTCCTCAAAGTACAATGAGAGTTTTTCACTTGCTTTCACTTAAGACTGACATTTTGGATAGTTTTAGGATTCTGGTATCACATTCTTTTCTCACTATCCTCGTTGTCTTATAGGTTCTAGTGTTGCAGGAAAATATCCAATGTTTATCTATTTTTCTTACTTTGTACCCAGCATGCACCTTCAACCTGCCAGTTTCTGGGAATTGTTTCTCCCCATTTCCCCCAGAGTAAGGGAAATTCTCTAGAATACATCCACATGTATACATTTTAAGAAATAGTATTGCCTTGAATTCAGTGAGCCTTTCAGTAAGAAGGACGTCCTCCTTTTAATTAGCCAACTTCCCTTTCTTTGTTGCTGGGCCCCCTCCTTTTCCCTGTTCTCTCCTCCTGAACCCCAACAAGGTGCCTACTAGAGCTTCTGACAGGCACCTAGGGATGCTGCCACCTCTGTTGATCTAATTACCACATTGATGAGATTGACTTAGTCAAGACAACTGAAGACTCAGGCAGGATATGCTTTGCTCTACTGGCTGACAAAGAAAATCACGAAGTTTCCCAGTTTTGCATCAGTGAGTGACGCTGACCTCTGAAGCTTTCTTCTTTCCACTGTGAGCTTGGTCATTGCTTCTGGAAAACACCCCATGCCCAGGGTACAGTAGATGCCTGGCCTCCCCAAACATTTCTGTTTTCCCTGACAAGGGAGTGAGGCAAAATTGCACCTGCATGGTTCTAGCTGGTTCAGACATTATCTAGATAGCATCCCTCCTCACCCAGAAGCACAAACCAGAAAATGTATATATCCTGGTGTCAATCCTGACCACCAGTCAAGACTCTGCATCCTTTCTGGTAGCAGCAGTCTCATCTGATGTTTTCTTGGGAGATCAAATTTAGTTGGCCTTACTGGAAAGATGGAGGTGAGGATGAGTTCTAGGATGAAACTAGCAAGATCAGCATCCTTGAGCAAGATACACCTATTCAGCATGGCCTTCTGGGTATCAAGCACTGTCCTGGATGCTGAACAAAATGGCTGTTGAACAGCAGTCCCTCAAAACCACACCCTCCCTTCTATCTGATCCCAGCTACAGGCTCTGAGGCCATTCTTAATCATGCCATTCTTTGGCAGATGAAGAAACTGACACCATGAATTAAATGTCTTGCCCTACATCTGTTGTTTGGGTAATTAAAAGGCAAAACCAGAATTCCGGCAGATTTCCACAAAATGGACGCTGTTATTTGTTGCTACCCAATTAAACACAAAATCCAGATGGCCCTTTTAGTCCTCTCCTTCTGGGAGCTGGGGTTGGCTTTCCTTGGTGACTCAGCCTCAACACCTACACATCTTCCTGCTCACTGCCAGAAGAGCACAAGTCCACAGCTGTGCCCAAGCCAGCTGCAGTGCAGGGATTTATTAGGACCATGAAAACATCTTTCCTTTGTCTCAACTGATTATCTGTGTCTTGGTCTCCATCTCTGCTCTGAAAGCGGGTCCTCAGCTGGATGTGACAGCCCAGCATCTGGACATGCGGCTGTGGATGAGAGCCATGTAAATGAGAGATGACATCCACCCAGCTAGGGGAGATTTGCCTCCATCAAAGCTCAAACCTGGAAGTCCCACTACTCATCCAGCCCAGGGGAGGCCAGCAATGAAGCAAAGAAGGCTGGCTTTGAATGAATGGTCTTCATTTGATGATGTCCCTAGGTGAACCATTTAGAATTGAGTGCTAAAGATGAAAACAGTCTGTTTGGTAGAAGAACATCTGTTGCATTTGCACTCTGAGCAGCAGCAGTGCCAGTTTCATTTCTTTGCTGTAGTGGCAGGCCAGAATGATGGGAGATGAGAGGGCCGGGATGAGCCTGTCCCTGCTCAGTCCTTTTGCCGGCAGGCCTTTGCCCCTGAAACCTGTCCGATGCATTCCCTGTGTGTTTACATCCAGCCCTCAGCTCCCAGTAGGGAGCTTCTTCCCCATTCCAACCCTGTCCAGACCACTCATTTAGAATGTCTCCTGTGTGTCTTTGGAGCTCACAAAGAACTTGCCAAAGTGAGCCCAAGGTCAATAGAACCCGATTCTCCTCCTCCCTACCTTTACTTCCTCTTGTTAACTGCCTCATTTATTTATTTATTTGTTCTCTACCTATTCTTCTACGTCTGCCACTGGATGGAGATCATCACATGCTTGCACCCTGCCCAGCAATTGGGACTGGAGTTTTGTTCTGGATCGAGGTTGTTGTTATATCGTTGAGTTCAGGTTGTCACCATGAGCATCTTTTGGTGTCGGTTGAAAGGCTTTGGAAACTCTCGGCTACCCCAGCTCTACTAAGGCACACGTTTGTCTCTCTTCCAGTTCTGGCAGTGTGGCCAATGGGTAGAAGTGGTGGTGGATGACTATCTGCCTGTTGTGGGGAGAGATTGCCTCTTCGTACATCCTCGTAACAAGCAGGAGTTCTGGCCGTGCCTGCTGGAGAAAGCCTATGCCAAGTAAGTGTGAGATCACTCTCTCTGCCCTGTTGTGATGCCGACCCTGCCTGCCGCGTGCCTGGCTCTTGCAGGTTCTCTCTGCCAGCTGGCCCTGTGACTCTCAATATCTCTCGTGAATGAAAGCACTGTCCCTTTGAGTGTCAGAGCCCTTGCCACCCGGCTGAGCAACCTCTATAAACAACTGCCAGTGTTGTGATCACCAGAAAGGACTCAGAGGCACATAGTGAGAGACGAACAAAAGAGGTGCCAGACAGAGCTATGAGCAGAGAATATGAGTGCTACATTGGTACACAAAGTCCAAACAAACACTGCCATCCTTAGTATCTGAAGGAGAGTGCTCCAGAAGCCTCCCTTGGTGGTCAGAATGCACAGATGTTCCAGCTCTTTATTCAGATGCCAGAGTATTTGTGTCTAAACGTTGCAATCCTGCTGTCTGTGCTAAACCATCCCTATATTACATATAACTCCTAGTGACATGTAAAGGCGACATACATCTTTGTGGTTTGGTACTGTTAGGGAATGATGAGGGGAAATAGTCTGGATATGCTCAGTGCAGGTGTAATTTTCTTTTTCCCCGATAGCACCCATTGGTGATAGGTTGAATGGTAGGTACAGAACTCACAGGTTGCCTGTATCATATCCCTATCCAAGTCTGATGAGAAAACCAAGGAGGAAATGATCTTCACTTTCTGGTCTAGAAAGAGACTCCAGTTGAGGATATGGGGGCTGGGAGTGAGCCTGGAAAGAAGGGTAGCAGTCCCAGACCGAGCAGAGACCTGTAGGTGGAAACAGTCCCACAAGCAGGAGTGTTGAGCAAAGCCACAGGTAAAACACTTCAAAATGAGGTCGAGGAAGTCTGGGGTCTGGCACAACTGTCATGAGGTTGCATTTGTGTGGGACTTGATCATTCTCAGAAGGTCAACAAGCCATGCATAAGGACTGTGCTCTGATACTGACAGGCTCTAGGATTTGTTAAATACCCCAGCTCATGGATTGTACTTAAGACTTGATGGTTGCTTTTATTCAACAGATGTTCACTGAACTTTTCACCATTTGCCAGACACTGTGCTTGGCTCTTCTTGACTACCTTTACGTTAGTTGTATGTACATCTCACACACCACTAAGGATACTCCTAGAGGGGTCTAAGGGGACAAGCCTTTGCGTGTTCCTGGCAATGCTATAGGAGTGGTATGATCTGTCCATTATCAGGATGCAGAAGGACTGTGGGGTAGGTGCAATCCATGGAATCTACCCAGTAGCCAGAAACCATAGATCCAGTCTGCACAAAGGATGGTCCTCAGAGGATTGGGTGTTGGGTGAACGGGACACTGAGCCATAAAGCATAGAGATATTTCTGGAAACGGAAACTGGCCATTGCAGTATGCATTTTACAAGAACCTGTGCAAACATAAAGGTGAACATTAAACATCCTGAAATAGTTGTGGGTGGAGTGGAGAGAGAATAGTGATTACAGAGAGAGAGAGAGAGAGAGAGAGAGAGAGAGAGAGAGAGAGAGAGAGAGAGAGAGAGAGAGAGAGAGAGAGAATGAAAGAGAGAATAAGTAAGCAAGGAGAGAGACAGAAAAATGGAGGGAAGGAAGAAAGGAAAGAAAGAACAAGGTGATTGAATGGCATGAAAGAAAAATAAACAAGAACAGGGCCTTGCAGTGATATTATGAAGGGAGTGAGTGATCACGATGTACAGAAGTCAATAGGCATGAAATCTCACAGAAGTTCAAGAGCAAGGAGAAAGGCTGGAGAGCATGTCTGGTTTTGTGACAGCCTTGGCAAGACCAGCTTCTTTACACCAACCCCTCCTCCTCCTCCTCACAGCCTTACTGACCCCCATCTCCTCCCTGCTCCTCTGCTTAGCTTTACCTGCCTTGGGACACTAGTTCCTCCCTCTTGCTTCAACATTTCTGCCTCTGCCCTGTCCCCTGCTTCTTGGATGATTGTAGTTCTAGGGAGTGAGTCTGGGTGCCAAGCTCACATTAGGTCCCCCTTGACCCACCCAGCTTTGACTGAAGTCACGTGTCCATAGACCTTTGTGGGCAGGAGCTGTGGAAGGGACAGTGTCCCCTAGAAGGGCTGTGTGACAGGAGAGCAGAGAAGACCACATCACTGCATCTTTCACAGGGGAAAGACCACACTTCTGGGAAGAAAATAGACAGGAGAAAGGCCCATAGGATCAGAAGTTTTCTCACGTCATTCCTGGAGAAGCCAGGCAGAGATAAGGCGAAGCAGTTAACCCAATTAGTCAAGGTCCCTGTATTATGGCTATGGCTGAGTAAAGCCTGTGTCCTGTAGGGTGGCAACAAAGCTACAATCCACCCAGTCCCTATCCTGAAAGTCATAGTCTAAAGGGTGAGGTGCCTAAAGGCCTCTCTGTGTGCCTCTTGCTTTAGAGCAACTTGGGAAAACTAAATTTGCTACTCAATTCCAGCTCCAGGAAAGGCTGTTCATTAGCGCTGGAGAAAGCACCCAGATAACAACCAGGGCTGTTGAACCAGTGCATGCATTGGAGGAGGTTAATTCATTCCTAAGCTACTTACACAAACACTGCCATTATCTTTCCAGTATGGATCTTGCCCTCATCACTTCAGGGACTTGGTTTCTCCTTGTGTAAAAGCGGGTAGCCTGTCAGTTCACTGGGAGAATTAGAAATCTTATAGAACGAAATGATGACTTTGACCCCATTTTGTTAAAAGCTGACCTAAAGCAATCATTCAGCTTAAAAAAGAAATGAGAAAGTGGACCCAGAATCCACATTCTCCCACCTAAAGAAATCTAGCAGAGGAGAAAATGTTCTAAACTATTAAAGCCGTTTCAAAAGCTTTAACCCCACCCAGCCAAAGAAAGAAGAATGCAGGAGGGAATGGGAGAGAATTGCGGCATGTGGCAACTGAAAGGGAACTTGAGAATGGATCCCTCTTCTGTGAGGGATGAAGGAACTGAGGCTCAGAGAGGCGAATGGACTGGGCCAAGCTCACATAGTGTTCATTGCCATGTCAGGGTTAATAGCTGTACTCACCTACTTTCCCATTGGACCCCAATAATGTTATTTGCACAAAGTGAGATTTGTCTTATTACCTTTTATAGAACTTGGTGCCTGGCACACGAGGACCCTGCACAAATAGAGAGAGCCCATCTGTCTACATGCATAGGTTTCTTGCTCTCCAAGCAAGTGGGTGAACATGTACACTCTCGCCTTTCAATTATCCTGGAAGCAGAGGAGACTGGAAATGAATAGTGGTCAAAAAAAAGAATCCATTTTGGGGGGATTTTTTTTTCTGTAGAAGTCATAAAATAAGCTGAGTAACAGTGGCTCACATCTGTAATCTTGGCTATTCAGGATGGCGAGCTCTGAGAATTGCAGTTCAAAGACAGCCTGGGGAAGGAAAGTCTGTGAGACTTTTAACTCCAATTAATCACCAAAAAAACTGAGAAGTGGAGCTGTGGCTCAAATAGTAGAGCACCAGCCATGAATGAAAAAGCTCAGGGACAGCATCCAGGCCCTGGCTTCAAGCCCTGGCATAAAGGAAGAAAAGAATGGAGAAGGAAGAGGAGGAAGAAGAGAAGGAAGAGTAATAGGAGGAGGAAGAGGAGGAGGAAGAAGAGGAGAAGAAAAAGGGGAAACAACGGGGAGGCAACAATGCTTGATAAGAAATGTACTCATTATCTTGCCCATGTAATTGTAACTCCTCTGTACTGTATTCTCACAATAAAAAAAAGAAATGTAAAAAATAAAAAAGAGGAGAAGAAGGAAGAGGAGGAGGAGAAGGAAAAGGAGGAGCAGGAGGAGGAGATGATATGAAAAGCTGTTATTACTCTTTGTAGAATTTCTGCAGGTAATTGCAACATCTTGGATTTAGATATCCATCCAGATTCCTCCTGCTTCCTATCACTGAAAACAAGTAGACATTTCCCCCAGATGAAGCTGAAGCGAAGGGATAAGGACGAGGCTTGCTCAGAATTCCTGGGTTCAGGTGACAAGGCATAGTGACAGCTGTGGTGAGCTCAGATTTCTCTCTCCTTTCTTTTCTATTTCCTGTCAGCCAAGGGGACTAAGAATAGTCACTGTATTCCGGAAGCATCAGCAGATCTGTAAGCTCATGTTTGTAAAGTAGACAGATAGCTTCTTGTCAAAACACCCAGGGGGCTGTTAGGACAGACTTTGCAGGCATTTCTGATACATAGAGAGAGAGACGGCTCTGGAAGACAGGGAGAGGAGACTACTGGCGGGAGAGGTTAGAACAGGGAGTCTTTTCAGTTCTATAGGATGTAGTAGTGGTGAGTGTCAAATAACAGGGGTGTGACCTCAAATGAGACTCAAAACCCATTGAGGCAGGGCCTCTTTTTTTTTTTTTTTTGCTTGAACTCAGGACCTAGTGCTGTCTCTGATCCTCTGGGTGCTTGAGGCTAGTGCTCTACCACTTGAGCCACAGTACCACTTTTGGCTTTCTTGAGTAGTTTATTGGAGATAAGAGTCTCATTGGGACTTTTTTGCCTGGGCTGGCTTCAAACCAGTGATCCTCAGATCTCAGCCTCCTGAGTAGCTAGGATTATAGGTATGAACCACCAGTGCCGAGCTTGGGGCAGGGCCTTTGAGACCATAAAATGAGGACAGGCCTGGCTGCTTCTCCGGAGCTGTTCTGTTTCAGCCCTGGTTGAAGCATACAGGACCCTGAGTGTCAGCAGGAAGGGGATGCTGCAGGGAGGACCTGGTGGCCTCCAGGATGGCTTCTAGAGCCTTGTCCATGTCAGTGTCTGGTGACCTCAGCAAAGACTCTGGGACATCAAGAGTCAGGTTTTACCCAACAGGGCTTCATATTGATCAAAGAGAGTCTAGTCGACTGAGTCAACGCTCCAGAGGCTAATGTGGATCTTAATTCAAGGTCAGAGAAGGAGATCAGTTTTAAACAAGCCAGACAACATGGTCACAGCGTTGTTCGTGCAGAATTGCTCCTTGTTCTGGTGATCCTTAGCTTTCTATAATCACGGGCTTTCGAAGTCATACCCAGCATGCTCACCTGCGATGGTGTTCTGCTCACCATGGTTGTGTGATATGTACTTGTTGACGTGAGTTTGCTGGGGTTCTGGGGCTCTCTCCAGGAGGAGAGGATAAAGAGAAGAATGGAAAAGGAGTATCTGAGGGCCCAGAATGATCCTGTATACCTTGTTGCCAGCTGAGAAGTCAAGGTCAGAATAGGGAAGGGGCTTGGTAAAGGCCTGAGATCCTATTAGTGATAGCAGCGGGCCTGGGTCCAGACTCCTGACTTATCTGATGTTGCAGCACTCTACAAAACAAAAATGTAGCAGCAGCAGCACCTCTGCTGCCCACCACCTAAGAAGGGCCCTACTCTGCTTATCCTCAGGGACCCTGTAGAGGATCCCCAGTGGCAGAGGTGGAGGGGGCAGCCCCTCCCATGGGGCAGTTTTGAAGCCAGGAGACAGCCCCAGGGTCTCCCAGGCTTCCACCTGCTGTCCTTCGAGATTTAATTCTGGCTGTATTTCTGAAATCCCCAGGAAGCCTCGGTTTACTCACCGGCCTCCCCACGGAGCCTCTGCTTCAGTGGTGTCGTCACTGTGATTGGACCAGCCCCATCGCCACCCCACCCACCCTAGTGTGCTCCTCTGGTTTCAGGAACCTCCCCAGATTGACTCTTTTTCCCTAGAATGCCCATCTTCCTCTCTGAACACAGACCCAGAGTGTAGTTGCCCCTCAGACCCAAAGGGTATTAATCTATCTGTTTTGTTCCATGGTGATCCAATTGATCTAGTAGCAAAGAGACACCCAAGGCGAGTAAAGAACTTGATGTGTTTGTTGTTTTTCATATCTCCTGAGAAGAGTGTGCCCTGATACCCCATCACTGTGGTGGCGGGCAGACAGGTCTGCAGAGAGAAGAGGAAGGCGACTGCTCTACTGTGCCTTCTGTACACACAGGGAGACAAGGGCTGTTCCATGTCACGTGCACATTCATTCACTCACGAGCTCTATATAGCCTAGCGAGGCCGGTGTGCTACTGCCCACCTCCTAGGCCCAGGGATTGAGAGCTCATGAAGGGGAGCTAGGAAGGGGACCCACATACTTGCCATGGGCGGCTGAGGTTTGGGGCCATTGAGAGAAAGGTAAGACAGGGAACTTGTGGGGTACAAGAGTAGAAGGAAACAGTTATCAGCAGGGAATGGCCTAGAAGGGGGCTCTGGAGGACGGATCTGAGGGTTAATACGTTCCCCTCTCCCTTCTTATGTTGGCTTTAGGAAAGCCACCTCATGCCTTCTGATTTAAGGTGCTAGGGGTGTTTAGGAATGGTAGCTTTGAGTACTTTCCTAGGCCAACACTATTGTATTTGACCCACTCCCAGCTCTTTTTTACATTATAGGGTTTTTTTTCCTTATGTTGTATTTTTGTTCAAGGAAGGCCTAGACTGAGATCTTGCCATCTCTGCAAGCCATATAGCTGGACACACCGGCTTATTGGTTGAGATGGGATCTCACTGATTTTTTTTCTCTTTTTTTATTGTCAAGGTGATGTACAGAGGGGTTACAGTTACATAAGTAAGGTAATGAGTACATTTCTTATCAAACTTGTTACCCCTTCCCTCATTTTTCTCCTACTTTCCCTCCCCCCATCCTGCCCCCAAGTTGTACAGCTCATTTCTAGCATATTGTCTTGTGTATATTGCTGTTGCATTGGTTCCCCCTTGTCCTTTGTTTCCCTATTTTTTTTTAAACTCTGGCCTCAAACTATGATCCATCCAATCTCCCCCTTCTGAGTAGCTGGGATTACAGATGTGAGCCACTGTGCCCATCCCGGACTGTGAGTTCTTTGAGGTCAGGGATGAGGTCTGGCTCTTCTCTGAGCATACAGCGAGCATGTCACGGGCACACTGTTAGTGTGTAGCACATTGTCACACCAAAGAAGCAGCTAGGGACTCTCATGTGAGTATTGTCCAGTGCTTCCTGAAGGCTCACCATGGCCTTCTCTCCTCTTGGGCATTATGACTCAGAGTGGACCAAGCAAAATGCCTCACCTGGAAAATAGGAGCAGTGTGCCATCTCCTGCTCCAGAGTGTCTCCCAAAGTGACTGTGAGGTCTAACCTAACTCTCACCCCCACAAAGGCTGCGAGGGTCCTACTCCCACCTGCACTACGGCTACCTCCCGGACGCCTTGGTGGACCTCACCGGAGGGGTGGTCTCCAGCGTCAACCTCCACTCCTCCCCTTCAGACCTGCTGACGATGGTGAAGACAGCAGCCAGGGCAGGCTCTCTAATGACCTGTGCCACCCCAAAAGGGGTGAGTAAAAGGGGTCCCTTTGTTTGAGTTTCTCCATACCCAGGGCCCACAGCTAGAGACAGGAATGACAACTGAACTCTACATAGCACCAACAGTGAGTTTCCTCAGGGTCACCTCATTCAGTCTTATAGCAGTCCTTCCTCTGAGACACAGAGTCCAGAATTCACTACTCAGAAGAGGAAAAGGATCAGAGAAGCCAAAGAAAGTCACACTAGCATACAGCCAGGAAATGCTGAGCAGGGTTCAAATATGGCTGACCTTCTGCCAAGTACAGAGTTCCCAGGGGCCTTGCCACACACTGGGGGCTCCGTGGTGGCTCCTGGTGCTGGGGGAAGCTCCTTCGGTGTTTTTCTTCACTGAGCCAAGAGCGCTGACTCTCCCCATGGGAAGGGTAGTCTCAACAGAATCTCTGTCTTATTTGAGATTATTCTGAGACATCCAGCTCCCTATCTAGGGGTGGCTTCCTGCACTTTTGAACATAACACAGAACCATCCAAAGATGTGCTTTCTCATCTCAGGGACATCAGGGACCCCTGAGTCCAGCAAAAGCCCCAGCAGATGTGTTTCGTGCTGTGTTTGCTGATGACAACTGTTAGGTAGTATAAGCCACCCAGGCCCTCAAGGCTATGTGTATGTGAAGGGGTGTCTGTCAGTCATGGGGAGGGGGTGGGTATCTTCCTGGACAACAAATATCTAGAGCCTCATCCACCTCTTAGCCACCATCTCTGCTTCTCTAGAAGAGTTCTAGCACACACAGTCAGTGGGCACAATGGGCCTGAGGCCGTGATGGCTCAATCACTATCTAAATGGGTTTCTCCACCACTCTGAAGAGCCTGTGAGGGCTGAGTGTTGCCTTTGCTTTTCTCCTCCATAGGTTACAGATGAGGCTACAGTGATGGGGAACGGACTTGTGAGCCAGCATGCCTACACAGTGACTGGGGCTGAGCAGGTAAGCCAGGCCCACTGGCCTGAAGTAAGTCTCTGCCTCCACTCTGTCCTTGGTTATTGCTCTTCTGAATAAGAGGCAGCTTCACATGCCTCCAGAAAGACCAGCAAAGTAGACATGAGGCTTTATCACCCCAGCCCTGCCATGGCCCCTCCACAAACAGCCTCAGTGTCTTCTATCCAAAGTTCTGGCACCCAGAACCCTTTTCCCTTAGGAATCCCCAGGAATCCTTGCTCTCCATGGAGTGATTTAGGTCAAGTAGCTAGCTAGATGAAGTATTAGCCCCGAAGAGGTAGAATGGAACCCCTTCTCACCTATACACACAGCAAGTGACTCTTGGGAAAGTTTTGCCCTGAGATAGGTTTCCTTTGTGACATACAAGCTAAACTGATATAACAAAGTCTCTCTAAAATCTAGGACTTAACCAAGATCAAATTCATTTCTCCCTTGGGTAAGCAGGTAATCCTGAATGGCTCTGCCATCCTCAATAGAGGATTTCATGTCTGAGCTCAAAACAAGTGTGCAAAGTGTTCATAACACCAAGCCAAGGGAAGAGAAAGAGGCCAGGGGGCATCTATGCTTTTAAGGAAGAGTTTGCCCTGATATGTACAGGTCAAGAGATCCTGGTCCTCTTGTTCTTGGAGCTGTCCCCCAACCATTCTGCTCTTCCCTTCCCTGAAGGGCAATCAATATTATTGTTCCATTGGCTACCAATGTGGACAAGTCTCAGGATAGCAAATATGTTTTATTCTTGTGATACCTCTTATCATTCGGCCATGCTATCTAGTTTCCTGTGTTGATCAGACTTTAGTGCTTCCTCCAGAATGAGAGAGCTGTGGGCATTAATGATGTTTACAGTGGACATGGGATGAAGGGGTGGTCTAGACAGAGCATGTCACCTGGGAAGATAGGTGATCATGGCCACCTGTCCTGTGTGGTCCATCCTGCCCTGCCCTTCCAAGCAGCTGACAGTTGGAAAGATGTGTCCTCAGAAGAAGGAGCCTGGGAGATATTCTGTGTAAACACATTTCTAAATACATTTGGAACATGCATCCTGCCATTTCTACTTCCTGGAGAAGCACAGGGTACATGAGCAGTTTAGAGGCCTGGAGAAGGCTATATTAACAAAACAATTACTGCTTGACTTTAATTTACCGTTAACTATAAAATATTTTTTTGTCTAGGAGTAACTATTAATGGCCAATTTTAACTATAAAATATTTTTTTGTCTAGGAGTAACTATTAATGGCCAATAAAACTAGTGCTTACAAAAATCCATCTAAATGAATGGATCAAGAAAATGTGATATATATGAAACACACACACACACACACACACACACACACACACACACATACACACACACACACACATAATGGAATTCTATGCCTCCATCAGAAAGAATGACACCACCTCATTTGTTAGGAAATGAAAAAACTTGGAAAAATTTATACTAAGTGAAGTAAGCCAGGCCCAAAGAAACATAGGTCTCATGGTTTCTCTTATCTGCAATAATTAATATATGACTAGGACAAGCAGAAAAGGTCAAAAGCTGTGTACATATGACCAGATAAGATAATGCTAACTGAAATGAACCCCAAGATAGAGACACAAGAGGTTTTATTTTTGTTGCGGTTGTTTTTAATGCACTATGTGATTTTTTGTTTCTTTTGTATGTTCTTCCCCCCATGGTATAACCCCTGTTGTCACTGTATTTGATTCCAGTGCCCTGCATCATATATATATATATATATTTTTTTTTTCTAATTTGGGGAGGGGAAGGGAAATAACAAAATGCTGAAACAAGGATACAGGTTGTAACAATGAGATGTACAAGACACTATGTTGAAAATGAACTTTAGGGCTGGGAAGGTGGCTCAGTGGTAGAGTGCTTGCCTTGCATGCCTGAGGCCCTGGGTTTGATTCCTCAGCATCACATAAGCAAAAAGAAAAAAGCCGGAAGTGACACTGTGGCTCAAGTGGTAGAGCGCTAGCCTTGAGCTGAATTGCTGAGGGACAGCACCCAGGCCCAGAGTTCAGGTCCCACGACTGGACCTCCCCCCCGCAAAAAAAAAGAAAATGAACTTTACAACTTCGGGTGGGGGAGAGAGTTTGGGAGTTGGGGAAGGAAGGGATGGTAGAGGAAAAACAAAGGAGGAGGTAACAATGCTCAATAGGAAATGTACTCATGTAACTGTAACCCCTCTGTACAGTATCTTTACAATAAAAATGTATATTAATTTAGAAAAAGAAAATCTATCTAAAGAGCTATGTTCTAGGATAGACAAACTGAGCTACCTTTTTCCCAGCAGTACATTTTCTGAGGGAGTTAGCTTAGGAGTATGGTTAACAAGCAGAGCATATGAGGTAACCCATTCTTGTGATCACCAATAGGACATTATTGAACAGTACGGTTGTACCAAGGCTAGACTTGGTTACAAATTCCTCCTCTAAAAAGAACAGGCTGTAACTCTGAACCACAAGTACTAAGATTCAGGCAGCCTATAAATGTAGTGTGCTTTTTAATTTGCTCATCCTCCCTCTAGGCAGGACACAGACAGGAAGATAAATGAAATTGGCATTTTTTATTATGCACCTAGTTCCTGGTGGCTCCCCCGGGCTGGGGGGTGCGTGTTTATCAGCATGCCTCATTTAGCCCTGCACTCAGCCCCTTCCCATCACTGGCTGCTTTTCCTCCCCATGCCCAACTGAGCCCCCAACTATCCATTGGGCACTGAGCGTGGCTCATTAAGCTCTGAGGGCCACCAGGCAACCATTTCTCAAGTACCCACTCCATGGGCTCTAGCCGGTGCTGGCAGCCAATGACAAACTGTGTGCAAGGCTTTTGGGGGTGAGGCTGGGAAGGTGAAAAGCCTGGGTTTATGCCAGGAGCTATCATAGAGACCAGGTACTGGGAGCCAGCAGAGATGTAGAGATTCAGCTATGCAGTGAGAAGCAAAGGAAAAAAACCTGATCAGAGCTAAGGTCAGGGGCCTTGGGTAACTGTGCTGCTCCTCCAGGCAATGCCCTGTTGGTAAGAGTACAGGCCTTGGTCAAGTGGCTTATGGGTTGTATTTGAGGCCAAGGTGACAACCACATCAAGAAGGGTCCTTTATCCACCTTGAATTCCAAAAAAGAGAATCTGACAAAGGCTCGTATTGAAATTTTGTCTCTGCCACTTAACTTTGTGGCTTCAGTAAAGATGCTTAACCTCTCTGATTGCTTAGTTTCCTCATCTGCCGGACAAGGATTGTGGAAATGTCTGTCCTAGGAATGAAGAATGTAATTCATGTTGGTCAGGGCCTGCCTCCAAGCGCTACCTGAGCATGTGGACTTTCTCCTCCTGATGGCGACAAGCTATTCAGTTTGCTCAGCTTCCTGCAACTTAGAGTAAGGAAACAAATTCTTTCCTTCACTCCTCTGTCTGCCTAGAGGAGACACTAGCTCACAGACCAATAAGCCCAGCTATACCCCAATCTTATTTTAGTCCCTCATCCAGATTGAGGGATCCCAGCTCCCACAAACGTGGTTCAAGGTTTGCTGTTGTTTTTTTGTAACAACCCTCTGGATTATGTGGAATGAATGAGCAAGGGATAGTGAGGGAGGAAGGAAGAAGGAGAGAGGGAGGGAAGGAAAGATTAAAGAAAGGAAAGAGGGAAGGGAGAGTAAAAGGGAAAGAAGGAAGGAAGGAAGGAAGGAAGGAAGGAAGGAAGGAAGGAAGGAAGGAAGGAAGAAAGAAAGAAAGGAAGGAAGGAAGGAAGGAAAGAAGGAAGGAAGGAAAAGGGAGGGAGGGAGAGAGGGAAGGAAGAAGGGAGGGAGGGAGGGAGGATGAGGGGACGAGAGAGAGTAAGGTATGAGAGAGGAGAGGAAAGTAGAGGAGGGAAGTTCAGGCCATTGCAAGCCATCTACTCTCAGATGACAGTCTGGCCAGGGCCAGGATGCAGAGTGAGGAAGGATAGCCTCAGACATTTCAGCTCCTGGGCTACCCCAGTCTTGCTTGTATCAGTCTCCTCTACCCGCTCACTCAGGACAGAGCCATTAAGGCTGCACTGCAGTCTAAGAGGCTCGAAGAATGGAGGCTGTCTGTGGGATAGAGATGCTGTCTGTGATGGGGCTCGTAGGAAGATGGAACCCATAAAGCTCTCTCCCTTGCAGTCTGAGCTATTCACCTGCTGCTAGATCCAGGCTCCAGAATGCAGCCGCATGGCACAGTGGACAGCTGCACCTGTCCTCCTCGTGCCCAGCTAAAGACAACAAAGCCATTTTCCCCTCTCTCATTCCAACACCGTGCAGGCAGAAGGGAGTCATTGATTGGGGATTTTTTTCCCTTCTGGCTACAGGCAAATGAGGTCAGAAGTTAAATTAGTCCTGGGAGGTAAAAAGCAGCTGCATTTGTATTCCCTCTTTCTGCTGACTTCTACCAGGGAACCTGACAGTTCCCTTTGTTGTTCTTTATTACAGATTCAGTACAGGAGGGGCTGGGAAGAAATCATCCGCCTGTGGAACCCCTGGGGCAAGAAGGAATGGAGAGGGCGCTGGAGCGATGGGTATGGCTTCTGGAAACCTCCATAAATTCTTCATTGAGAATTTGGTGTTGGGAGAGCCACTTGCTGCAGGCCGACTGCAGCCTGTCCAATCTATAGCTCGGTGTGGCTGTGGTGCAACTCCAGCTCCCATGATGCCTTTCTTCAGGCATCTATTCTGTGCATATTACGCATGCTCTGGGAAGTATACATCATATGAGGTGTCAGGTGGGTGCTGAGAGCTATAGGTAGATGACAAGACTTGGTGTCTGTCATTCAGAAGGCTAAAAGTTTAGCCAAGATTAGCAAAGAGAGTGTGTGGCAGAGCAGGAACCGAGAGAGAGAGAGAGAGAGAGAGAGAGAGAGAGAGAGAGAGAGAGAGAGAGAGAGAGAGAGAGAGAGAGAGAGAGAGAGAGAGAGAGAGGAGAGACAGAGACAGAGACAGAGAGAGGACAGAGACAGAGAGAGGACAGAGAGAGAGAGACAGAGAGAGAGAAAGACAGAGAGACAGAGAGAAAGAGAGAAAGAGACACAGAGAGACAGACAGACAGACAGACAGAGAGAGAGAGAGAGAGAGAGAGAGAGAGAGAGAGATGCTTTATCCCTGGAAGGGGTCCTGTGTATTCTATATTCTAGTCCTAATGATGACATGGGATCAAGATGGAAAGGCTTCATGGCTAAGGGAGTTGGGAAACTCAAGGCAAAGATCTGATGGGCTTTTTCCTCTGTGTGCTCAGGTGGTGAGTCCTGTTAACTGATCTGGACTTCCTGTGAAATCCACCTCAGCCATGTTAAGAGTGGGTAGAGTAGGTGGGTCACCCAACTCTGACAAATAGATCCCAGCAAAGCTCCTAGCTGTGTGCTCAGTGGTTTCCTTAGGGAGCTGAGTTCGGCTTTCTCGGCTACCATATGACCTACCCTTGGTGTCCTGCCAGCCATCTTGCTGACTCAGAATGAGAGGACTGTTCTGGGAAGGACATAGGGGCAGCAGTGAGCTGCCTGTACCTCTTAGTGATAAGTAAGCTGGGTCCTGTTGCCTTCCACTGAAGGCCTGTGCCAGGCCCATGAAAAGTGTCGCAGCATTCTTGCCAGCGGGGATGGGGAACATGATTGAAAAGGACATGCAATGCATTCAAACAGAGCAGGACCCAATGAGCAGCAGAAATCAATACAGTGAGTACAGTCAGGTCTGGAAGGCAGATGTAGACGGCCAGTGTGCCAGGCCCAATGGGCTGGCCAGACCCTAGCCTGCCACCCCAGGACAAGCTGTGGTAGGACCTTTCTGATTCCTTGTGAACCCCAGGGGCTTGTGTGTGACTGACCTACGTGGGCATTCGTCAAACATGAGATGAGGGCATGATGGTAGGGAAAGGGGACAATAGGCAGGAAACAGTGAAATGAATTTATAGAATCATCCTAGATATGACCTCCGATGCCGCCTGGAGAACAGAACAGCCAAACCTCTTACGGGAGGGAAATGAACTTGTAAAACCAGGCACTAATCCAGCCTCCACTGTGTCTTTACTTCCTGTCTCCTGCTGTCCTTTTCTCTTGCCTCTGTTTTTTCTTCCTGCCCTTTCCTATCCCACAACGTTCTGATGTAAAGCCTAATAACCTCTGGCTCTTTCCAGTTCTCCCTAGCCCTCATCCAAGCTGGCCCAGAAGGGTAACTTCAGCAGCCAGAATCCTTGATTTTGGGTTGGCTGTTAGGAGTGGAGGTGATGACAGATCCCCTAGGGTAGAGAAAAAATAAAGTCACACACATTGGTGTTTCACCCATGCCTCCTATGGGAAATGTCAAGTGGCCATTGAAGGTGACAAGGGCCACCTCAGGGAGAAAAAGAGTGTCATGGATAGGCACTGTTCAGTGAGAGCTTCACAGAGGACAGTGAACATGGGGTGGGGGGATGGTGCATTTCAGAACCCTCAACAGGGGGTTGAGAGGAGCACAACAGGATCCCTAGCCAGGAACATGACCAACAAGCTGGCCTGAAGCAGGGACAGGCAAAGGGAACAACCAAATCTTGGAGTGAAACCCTGCAGGGATGGGTATGAATGGTCTCTGAACAGGGGAGAGATACAATGCAGAACAGCACCTATTCTGTAGAATCATGTCCCTCTGCTCATTGTAGACATGCCCCCCCTTCCCCACCTCCTGGCCCACACACATACACCAGAACCCTGGCTGGAAGGAAGTGGTGAAGATGTCTCCATGTAGGTAGTCGATTTCTTCCCGACTTTTTAGGAATGGAGATGGATGGGGAGAGCCGGATGGTCTAATCTCAGCCATAATTGAAATTTCAGTCGCACACACTTAAAGGCAAACTTGCATGAATCAATAGCATATTGATTTACACTACATTTATTTTCCCTTACACACTGCAGAAAAAAATGTAATTATCGCTTAATTATAAAATTGCCATTTTACAATAACACATCTGACTGCCTCAGCCTACAGCCGGAAGCTGGAGTGGTAGTCCTTTGCCTTGCTGTCCTGGCCCAGAAAGTGACCCAGGCTCTTGGTGTGGACCCTCCACTGGAAAGATCTCATTAAACTGTTGTGCCTCTGGGGCCCATTGCTGAGGTGCATGCCTCCACTTTAAAGCGTGGACTGAAGGGAAGGCAGCTTCTCCCTTTTGCTGGGAGGTTCTTCTCCACACCAGACCCCAGGACACCTTCTGTGACACATTATCCCAGTATTCATCAACTAAATAGGAAAAGAAGCAAAAGTCTATTGCATGCAAATCATGTGTCAAGGTGTGTGTTAAACACAACTGATTGCATGGAGAGTGAAGTCATGGATCTTTTGTTGCTTAAGGCTAGCCAAGAAGAGCTCTAGCAAGGAAGGAACAATAGCCACACAGGGAACTGACTATTGAACTACAGATGGGAGTGGTGTAGAGAGTAACAGCGCTCAAAGAGGGCTCTACACCTGTTCTGTGGAGCAGGTGGGGAATCAGAGTATAGGCAAAGCATTTCTCTATGGTCTCTTTATACACACAGGTCCTGGGAGTGGCAGGAAACCCGTGACCGACGGAAAAACCAGCTATACGAGAACAAAGAAGATGGAGAGTTTTGGTATTTACCCTTCTTTAAGATTGGTGTTTTAGTGGGGGTGCTGGTGGTTCATGCCTGCAATCCTATCTACTCAGGAAGCTGAGATCTGAGGATCATGGTTCAAAGCTAGCCAGGGCAGAAAAGTCCATGAGACTCTTATCTCCAATTACCCATCAGAAAACCAGAAGTGGAACTATGGCCCAAAGTGGTAGAGTGCTAGCTAGCCTTGAGCAAGAGAGCTCAAGGATGGTGCCCAGACCCTGAGTTCAAGCCCCATGACTGACAAAAAAAATTTTTTTTCAATCTCTTAACTACTGTCCAAGCTCTCAACCCTTCCTCCTTTCCCTAAACTTTTATGAGGATGGAAATAACATTGCAAAGATCCATTTAGAAGAATCTATTTTCTCTAATGAGACATAGATGGGGTATGGCTATCTACCCTTTCTTGGGCTAAAAATTACCTGGGTGATGAGACACTGGACTTTTGTGGGCAGTTTGACAGCAAAGGGGGAATGATATCAGAAGCTTCAAACCAACAGCTCCTTGCAAACTAGAGCCCACATCTTCATGCCATTTTGTGAGGATTCTAAAACTTCAGTTCCCTCCAATGGGGATCCCACAACTTCCAGCCCAACTCCAGTGTTCTGGGTGGGATGTCATTGTCATTACCCAGATATCATGCAGAAATCAATGTTTTGAAAATACATGCTCAAAAAGAAGAGAAAATACATACTCAGAGCTAGGTTTAAAAAAAAAACAGAAGAAAGAAAATACCTGCTATATGCATGCATCTTTGAAGAAGATGGACATTTCTTAGAAGGGCTATCTGGTTTACTTATTGTCATATTTAAATGTAATTTAGCATGGGTGACTAGAAGCCTGGCTCTAAATTATTGGGAATCAGAGGGACAAATATAAAAGAAAAATATTCCCAATATCTCCACATTCATCACAGTAGGAAGTGGGAATTTTAGGTGTGGGATCCATTTTTTATATCTTTATTGTAAAAGTGATAAACAGGGAGATTACAGCTACATAAGTAATCCATTTTTGTTTTTATAAAGACTTCAACAATGTGCTTGGCAAAGAGTCCCCTGGAAGGGCAAGCTCTGCCAGAATCTAGGACCCAGAGCCTAGAAAGCCTGGACAGCATCCTGCTGGCCATGAGAGTACCGCAGTTGAATTAATAGATCAGGGAAATTGGTAGTGATACTTTTCCTGCCAAAAGACAGACCAAAACCCAGACTTTGACTCTGCCCTTGCCCTTTCAAGACCAGGAGGGAAGAGGGACTGAGGCAGGAAGGTGATTGATGCTGCATACACCAGAATCAGATGGTGGCCTTTGGGTAGGACAGTGGAGAGTCAACTTCAGGGAAGCACAGATGGTGCCAAAGGAGATGGATCCTCCTCCTGGAAACACAACCAGTGGTCATTTAGTCATGTGCATCTGTTTTCCACAGGATGTCATGTCAAGATTTCCAAGAGAACTTTTCTTGCCTCTTTATATGTAATCAAGTCCCAATCACCTTGGACCATGGACTCACACCTCATGAAAGATGGGGACAAATGATATTTAGGAACCTAGGAAACACTGCAGGTAGGTATGACATTAATGGTCATTCTGACTGACCTAAAGCAGTCAGCTCTAGCACAAGCCTTCATTTCAGTGCTTTCTGCCTTGATTCTGTATATATCTAGCCAGAAGCTGAAAAGAGAGGGATTTCTCAGCCTAAAGGAAGAGCTACTGCTCCCTCCAAGGAAAATGGCTGAAGGTGGGTATAAAAAGGAGGATGTCCCTTCATGCCATTCTACAATCCCACTCACCTTCAGGAATGCAGGAGTCTGTCTGCTCCTCAATAAATAGCCAGGTTGTGAAAGAACACTGGGCAAAGCCAAGGCCTTGGTTAACCCATTATCTTTGATGTACATTACCTTTGTGACTGTAAGAATATACCTTGTCTCTTTGTTCTCAGCCTCCCTAACTATAAACATTAGAATTAATAATCCCTGTATTTCCTTAAATGTACAAAACACTATCCAGAAACCAGGGAGAATTTCCTGTCCTGTCTGGGTTGTAAGGTAGCAGTAAGTAGGTGCCTTTGAGCCTGTCTTTGGGCTGTCCTGAAATGTATGGCATAGATTGTGACCTTAAAAAGTTTTCTCTCTCATTGTATCTCCTCCTTCCTGTTTGTAATATTAAGAAGTGAATTCAAATTTGATTATGCTACTATATCATTGGTAAGGAAGCTGTAAACAACATACGCATGTGTGATTGTGTACGTGTATGTTTGTACCTACCTGTCCACAATATTTTACTTGACTGACCCTAGACCCCAGGTGACCCCATTTTTGACTTATAGCCTCTTGATCACACTGGTACTCAGAGAGTTTTTTCATCAGGAGACCTTGGGCTGACTCTCCAGGTCACCTGAGTCACTGTTACTGATTCGTTTTCCTGAGCTGTACCAGTCTGACCACATAACCACAGCCCTCTTCTTTGGATAAAATGCATACTAATGTACTAACCAAAATTATACACTAGAGCCATTTTAAGTAGTTCCTTACAAGGAATAGAGGGGAAGGAACAGGCAATTGAGGTCCTACTATGTGTATCCTCTTATTTGGTCCTCATAGAAATCCCATGATCATGACAGTCCTCCATGTCTAATCATCCCTTTGCAAATCTTCCCAGTTGTGATCCCAATGTTCTCGTACCCATTCATTTCTATCCTGACTTATCAGCATTGCTGGTTGTATTTAAATCTATGGTTCCCACATTAGTTCACTTTTTTCTTTGCTTTGGCTTCAGTGGGCATGCCTACATAGAAGGCACTGTGAGTTGTCATCTCCTTGCCTGTTTTTCCATGCCCCCATTGATGTTTGAAGCTTGATGCCATTTTAAGACTCTAATGTACTGCCAGTGTATAAGTTCATGCATGCCTGAGGACACTGGAATGTCACTTGCCATGATCAAAATGGCCCTTGTGTCCAAATTTAAGACTTTTTTTTAACTAAGTAAGGACTATACTCTCCTATTTTCAAGATGAAGAGACTGAGGCTGAGAATATAAGGAACTAAGACTCTGGGGAAGGGATCCAGATCTCAGGTCTCCAAATCCAGAGTTTATAACCTTACTTCACAGAGCTCTCTGAGCTGAATATGGCCCCAATGAGAAGTCTGCGTGTTGATAAGCACCAGTAAGGGCTCTTTCTCACACAGGAGGACCTGAGAGTGATTCTCAATACTTCTTCTCTGTGCGAGAGCTCATGGAAGGCAACAATGCTGTTGTGTCGGTCACTGTCATGCCACAGAGCTTAAAGGCAGAAGATGAAGAATGTCCACTATCTTTCCAGGTATTCAAGGTAAGGCCACCTGGTTCAGGGCTTGTCCGTTTGGGGACAATTGCATGTAGTAATAGGACTGGGGATAACAACCAATCAGGCTGGGAATGTTGGGTACATACACCAATGATTTGGAGATAAAGCCCCAAACATCTGTGGTGTTCACCTGTCCAATTCCAAATTTTCAAGAACTCCAAAAAACTAGCAAGGAGATTAGAGTTGACAATATCACCAAAGGACATACCTCTTGGCAGTGTCATTTGTTGGGTTTCCCTGTTATGCTACAGAATCGAATGCCCATACCTCAAAAAGTTGCCTGGTCCAAGAGTAGTTGTTGCATTGATGCAGATTCTTCAGCCAGCCTCAGATCTCCTGAGTCAGAATCTACAAGGACAGAGTCAGAAACTTTGAATTTTAACAAGCTCTTCCCAGGCAACTTGTAGTTCTTATGTTGAGAATCCTGGGTTACTTTTTTGGGAGGAGTTTAAGAAAATACCAGGTATAAACCCAAAGCATGTTTTCTCTTATGGTTAGCCCAAAGTCCAGCCCTAGCTCAGTGAGTGACTCATATGTAAAGGCATCAGCTGGGCCATTTCTCCAAAACCAGGGCTACTCGTTATCCCAGGTTCCTCTCTCCTCCCTGACAATCCCAACCAGCTTCCAGTTCCCACGGGTATCAGCATGCATACCACTATGAGGCCATAACCAGGAAATTCAGTTTTTAAAATACCATATAAAAGAAAGGTTACATCAGAAAATCTGATACCTCTATTTCCTCTTTCTCTCCCAAACATTTCAACATATCCCAAAGATAAAGATGACGTTCTCAAGTCATTCATCCCACAGCTTCCCGGCTCTAATAAAGAGCACATGTCTCTCACATGCTGGGGAACACTCATCTCCTATCAGACTTGAAGACATGGGGCTCATGTCAGAGTTCATGGCAGAACTAGGACTAGGTACAGTTTCCTAAGTGTGTTGCCAAACACACCTTTCACCATAGAGCCAGAGGTCTGTTAATAGACTGGGGTCAAGCTGTGATTGACATTTCAGAACAATTTTAGTTTCTGCTCACTGACACTAAGGCAAGTTTCAAAGTCCATTTGTAGCCCATTTGTAGTCAGGCAGGGCACCTGGGTATTCTACTCTGATGAGACCAGTCTTGTGCACTGGTCATGGACCTCCCTAGGGAGAAGGCCTCATGATAATATGAAACTTCAAAGCCATAGGGATAGTCACATTCATTGTCTCAAAACCTCGATTATCCCCAACTTTATAGATGTGGAAGCCAAAGCTTGGAAAGCAAGAATGAGCTTTTGAAGGCAAAGCTAGAGGTGATGGGGTCCTGTTTATTGCCAGCACTTAGGGTCCTAGATCTCAGCAGAGCTTAGGCATTTGCCTTTCTGTAATGCCCAGAGTACCAAGAGAAACAAGGACTCTAGTTCTACCAAGAGAGACTTCTCTCTTGCTGGATATTTCTGTGACCTTTACATGTTCCTATTTCTTTTGCTAAATTCATCAATAGTCAAAGTTCCAGATATATGTGGCCTATAGAAGAGAAATTGTCAGGATTCAATAAAATGCTTTAGAGGTACTCAAGTCTGCCTGAGCTATTAAAGAACATCTCCTAGGGATACAATATTAGATACTTGTCATTTTTATTACCGCCTGACATCTGAACACTCTTTCCACCTTCAGGGCATCTTGGTATGAGGAAGAGAGCTGCTCTAACTGTAGCAGCTAAAGAGGCCAAATGTTATCACTCCCTGAATCTCAGATGCAAAAAATGTAGATGTGTGACCTAGATTTGTCCCCTTTGATGTTACCCTCACCGAGGAATCACATCTGGCCACTCTAAGCTTTGGTTGCTGAAGAATTAAGTAAAGGGGTAGGAACAGCCAAAGGTTATTTACAGTAAATCTTTGAGCCCAGCAATTCAGTCCAACCCCTCATGGGGTTCCCACGCACTTCCTGCCCAACCATGCAAGCTGCAACACGAACTATGGGAGTTTCCCTTCCAATCAGTGTCTTTCCACTTTGCTCTCTCAAACTAGGTACAGTTTTCCCTTACTGTGAGAGGGTTCTTATTCTCAGTGTCTCCAACTTTGGATTGTGAGAAAAACGCAAGGCTAGAGGTAAAGGGAAAATTTGGGAAGAACAGTGAAAACAATTGAGACACCTGATCTACCGGCCAGGAATGATCAGGTCAAGCACCAGACACCAGACAAGTCTATTCAAAAAGAAAAGCTTAACAATTTTCGCTTTTCTTCAGGTGAGAAAGAAGACATGAGAGGATCTAACTTCCTGGGGTCACAACTCCTACACCTGCCTTTTGATCATCACATACAAGCCTGGGACCCCTGATCTGGGCAGTACCTCAGCCAGTTTTTTAATACTACCTGGGTTACTTTTCTCCTTTCCACCAGAAATGTATTAGTTCTCAGTTTGCTGCAGGAGCACTAGAGATCCCAAGTGCATTAAACACCAAGGCTCTAGCCCTTGACAACTCAAAAGACACCATTTGCAATTCAGCTAAGTAGCAACCAATGTATGTGCCAAAGACCAGGCTCTCAGGCATCCTCAGGACTAAGTAGGGTTCAGTGCTGACCCAGCTGAATTGAGGCTCCAGGTTTGTGGCCAGTGACTCTATGGCTGCTGTGGGAACAATGCTCTGTGGACTAATATAAGGACACCAATGGTGAATGAACAGGCAGGATCAAGTTAGAGTAGTGAAATGGGACAAGACATTCTATCTTTACCTTAAAGCTCCTCCTCCAGAATAGACTTTCACCCTTCCCTTCCAGCTTTCCCCTGGCTGAAATATCTGGGAAAATCAACTGGTCTGTCCAGGTTGCATAGTGGGAAAGAATTAAAACCCACATAACCTGGGAAAGTCTGTGCCCAGAAGGGATGGACCTTCTTACAAAGCATACAACACAACGTGCCTTATTTCTAGCCCTTCTACATAAACTACTGAGCCTGGATTTCCACATGCATAATGTAAGATACCTAGTGTCTGCTCACAAGGTCATGGTGAATGTCCAGCACTTGACATAGGAACACTTCACAAGCTGCAGAGAGGTTTAAAGATAGAACTGCTTCCTCAGTGCTTCACCCCACTGAATGGAAAGAAGGGAACCACAGCCTCTTCTCATTCACGTGTACCCCAAACATCCATCCCTACAAGCACTGAGGGTCCTAGAACAAATTCCCATCGTATTTACAGGGGTACAAGGCAATCCTTGAAATTGCCTTCTTATGGAAGCTCCTGGCTTTGGGGAATTTGCACTTGACCTTGGGGAATAAGCATTTGATCCGTGTTCTGTCTTATCTTCAAGCCCTGCCAACGCCTCCCCTTTTCTTCCCATATTCTCATATTGTTATGAACAGTAACCACATGTTGCAGAGGGGAAAAGGAGCTGCCTCATCCTCTCAGACACCTTCTTTCCTCATCAAATTCTCTCCCATGCTGTTACCCACAGATAAGTAGGTTTCTTGTTTTTACAACCCTGCACAAGGAATCAGCAATCATCTCCCCACCCCAGCCTGTGCCAGAAAACAGGTGGATCACACAAGAAGAAAGAACATGGGGACTTGCAGCAGGCTGGGAACCACTTGCCTTCCTGTTGCAGTCAGGCTTCCTGAACTAGCTTTCTTCCTCTTTCCCGCAGGTGGACTCTCAGGTATGGCTCACCACCATCTTACCAGGCTTCTCCCATCTCCGGTGCTGTCCCTTGGTAAAACGTTATACTTCTTCCAACCCTGGGCCGTGAGTTCAGTCTTGCTACATCTTATATCAGACAGCATTTTAGAATCTCCAGACATGTCAAGAAAGAAGGAAAATATTTAGCAGCCTTACTCTGCAGGTTAGACCTCTTTAGGGTTCTCTTGTTTAGCATTCAAGAGGGACTTGAGCCTGATAGAAAACACTGATGAAGCCCACCCTTATCTGTTTAAGTTGCGCATCATTAAGGGACCCCTGAATTAACCACCCTCCAAATCCACCAGAAAGCAATGCTAGGCTTCCACATGCTGTTTCAAAGCACATCCTCTAGCAATGCTGACAAGTAAATTGTCCCCCCTCGTAATCAGATGACATGACCCAGTATTGGTGAAAGGCGATTTAACCATGAGGAAGGGTGGAAAAGTGACCCATAGGTACTCTAACTCTATGCTATGAGCTTTGGCAATGTCCTTGTCTCCACGAGGAAGGCCCAGTGGATAGAAGGGGAAGGAAGATGTTGCCATGGGAAGTAGATGATGATTGTGTTCCCTCCAGGCATTGCAGAAGAGCCACATCAGGAAAACAGAGGCCAGTTCAAGGAATCTCAGAGTAGTGGACATTTAGAAGTCCAGGGAGAAGGCTGGCAGCATGGAGGCCTGGCCCAAGGCTGGGTCTCATCCACAGAACTGGGGGTGCTCCCTTGCACCCCCATGTCGAACAAGAACATATGAAAGGACTTTGAAGGAATCACTCAGGTATAAGGAACAGATTGATATTCTTACTCCCAGCACTGGGGAATAGAGTAGAGACTTGGCCCAGAAAAAGGCCAAACCCCCTAACTAGAATACTAGAGTCAACCCTATATCAATGCAAAATGGGCTTTAAGTGCTAGGCCAAGACTTCCTGTCACCAATGACTCAGACTTTATGGTGCTGCTGAGCAAGTCCACTCTGAAAGAACAGGAGCCTGGTCAGGTCTGTAAGAGCATCATGGAGGTAGGAAGTGGGACAGCAGGTATGCCAAGCCACTTCTGCTCTCTAGATTGTAGGAGACACGGCTCACACCTCTACACATACACACATGCCCAAGCCACAGGGAATAGCTCACCCTCTGCAGAACTCGACCCATCATTGCCCTGTCAGAAGTGTCTGAGCAAGCCAGACTCTCAGAACTCTGGGGACTACTACCTACATCAGCAGAATTGCTTCAGAGGCTCCACTCAGCCCTGTGCTGTATGCCTGGGGCAGTGACCTGTCTCCTGTCTCACCTCGGAGCCAAGCCCTATTTCTACCCCTTAAAAAGCTTTCCCCTTCCCCTGTTCTTCCTCTGAGGCAGAGCTCATAAATAATCATTTCATGCTGCATAACCATTCTAAATGGAATCCCCATGCTCAACGATAGTGGGGAAAATTTGTTTAGTAAGGGGTTTTTATTATGTAATATGGATGTGACATCCTATAATAGGAACTGCATTATATTTATTGTTTTACCGCTAAGAAAATATTGAAATAAAAGGAAAATGATCAGGGCTTATTATTTTCCAATGAGAAGGAATCTCAGGGCTCAGCTGGAGAGACGAAACAGAGGAAGGAAAGGATCCAACTCTGCCATGCCTGGAATATCTCACTAAAGGTGCTGGACAAAAAGAGATCTAGGGATCCTCAGAAGAAATTCAGCGTTAGAACAATGTCAGCAGTTCCATAGAGGTCATGTTAGCAAAGGGAAGAAACCAGAGATCCTAATGTAATTACACATAGTGAGATGGCTGCACGGCATTATTTCTTTGCATTCACCGTGATGTCTCGGGGCTAGATGAAATACCAGTCTGTATTCTCTTGGGTATTTCAGGTCAGCACTTTCTCCTTTGCCAGGACTGGGTGAGCAGAGAGGGTAGAGGTGGGGACCAGTATCCCATGCAGGGAGGTGGGGAAGCTTTCTCACAATAATGTCTCTTCTAGTTCCAGCACTTTCGGGAGAGATTGCCACCCACGTTTTTCTCCATATTCAGAAATGCTATCCAAGGCATAGATGATAAAACCAAAAGCAACTTCACAAAATTTTGCCATCTGAGCCCTGGGACCTATGTCGTGGTCCTCTCAGCACACAAAGGAAAAGTCGAGTTCTTGCTCCGAATCTTCCTGAAAAAGCCAGACAGTGACAGGTACAGGATTTGGGGGGATCCTAAGTGTTTTTCCCTACTTAATTGGGTAAAAACACATGACACCATTAATTCCAATGATCTGTGGATTATACATAGCACATACTGTGTCCATGGAGACCCAATATAGATCTGCTTTCTAGAAACTCACTGTGAACCAATAATTATTCTCTAACTGGATGACAGTAGTGGACCACTCTCGTCAGAGGGACTGAGAAAGGGAATGAATGGGTTTTGAAGGAAAACAGAATTGAATGGATTAAAAGAGAAGGTCATATATTATATAAATAGAAGAAAAAAGGGCTGAGCAGATGCATGGAAGTAGGTGAGTACAGGGCTTGTTGAAAGTTAGATAGCACTGGCCATCTGCATAGAAAGATGACCATAACACGTATGTCCATGTGTCTTAAATGTGGTTGAAATGCAGGGTAGGTCAGGCAGAGAAGAGAGGCCTAAAAGGAAAAGAGACCCTCTGATCCAAGAGGGTCTTGAATGTCAGGTCAGTGGGTCAAGAGTGGAATCGACAAGTGTTGTACTGCTCCCTCTGGCCTGAGACACATATTGTTATAGTCAGTTATACAGTCTTTATAGTGAGTCTGAGAGAGAGGCCAGGAAGCCATTACCACCAATTCAAGGTGGAGCATGAGGCAAAACACATGATCTTCCTGGTAGTGTGGGTCTCTCTTTGCACATGTGTCTGATTGTGAAGGATGAACTGCTTACAAGACCAGTGCATGTCAAACAAAAAGATAGTCACACAGCCATGGTGTTCATCTGTTCACTAAGGCCAGGCCTGCCCACTATACATCCTGTGACACAGGACGTATCAGTCACACTGAGGGTTGGTATCCTTTTGATCCTGTTCCCTTGATTTTCTAGGAATGCAAACCACAGTTTCAGCCACAGAGCTCGGAAGGTAGGTGTGCAGGAAGGTTACATTGGTGAGCCACATCCCATCGTTGGCCACATCCCATCCCATCCCCAAGAGCTTGTCTGTCCTTCTTCACCTCACCTGACTAATGAAAACAGAGGTGCCATGATGGACCAACGATTTCTCAAAGGGTGAGAAGAGTGGGAGGAGAAGACCAGGTTTCTAAAGCCAGGCTGGACCCAACCATTTTCTTTCCAGAAACTTTTCTTTTCTTTTTTGTAACTTCACTTTTCTAATGCTCCACAAAGATTGTTTCTGGCTCTCTCAGATTTAGGTGGGACTTGTGCCCTCATAGTACTAGCTGATCAATTCCCCAAACGTTTAACACTAGCTATTTTTCCTTTGATCCAGGGAAGTCTTTCAGAAATTGGATCCCAACAAAGAATTTTCTACAGATATGCTCAGGTAAAGTACTCAGCTTGAAGGAGCCTTACTCAGGGCCAATGATGGAGGAAGAGGGATACAGAGGAAGAGGATACAGAGGAAAAAGGGACCTGATAGATTCTCTAATCAGCCTCTGTCTCTCCCTGTACCAACTCCAAAACTTCTCTAGATGCCAAGCTCTAAGAGACATACATTATCCCCTATTTGGGTAACAAATGATAGAACACAGAGTTAGAAAAGGAGAGGATGGTTATGGGGTGAATATATGGGGAGTGTTGCATTTTAAACCTTTAACAAGGAATTGGTAGTATCCCTTGAAATCTTTCCTTCTCCAGATTGGTTCCCTCCCTCCAAGCTGGCATCATGTCTCCCAGGAGCTGGCCAGCTTCAGAAATCACCAAAGGTGCTCCTCCTGCCAAGCTGCCTATGTGCACTAGAAATTTTCCTAATGGTTTAACAAACTGTTGTAGAAAAAATGCTTGACTCATCAGGATAAAACAGCTGCCAAGGGCATTGCACATGGGCCTTTTACCATTAAAAACCAGGTTGGTTCAGGAAGTGGAAAGTGATACAGATGATCATATATACCATGTTGGCTTGGGCCAGGCAGAGACCAAGGACAGGAAGGGATGCCAAACCCTGCCTCTACAATCAGAAGGCTAATAGGGTGTTGGTATCCAGGAGGCAGGCCTGGGGAAAATAAGCGAAGTGAAGAGTGTTGCTAGAATGAGGAGTACATGTGGCAAAAAATGCAGCTGACTGTGAATCTGTCTGGAAGCCACACTGGTGCAAGATTCAGGCCACTGCTGAGTTTGACTCTGAGGGCTCTCTTCACTTGGTGTATGACAAAGACAACCCAGATCATTATTGCCCCCACTGCGTGAGCTCTTACAGGCAAAGATGACTTCATGTACATTCTTTGGCCCAGAGGAGATCATCAGTTCTTAGAATCGAAACAACATGGATTCTTTTTCCCCCCAGAGCAATGCCCAGACCATGCCCCAGCGTGGTCAGTGGGTCCCAATCAGGATGCCTGACACAAGGCTTCTTCAATGCATTCTCATGATGGTTCATATATCTGTCCCTCTACAATAAAAAATATAAGTTGCCATGTAGGTGCAGATTCTCTGATCAGTGCTTCCCAAACAACAGCCAAACGTCTCCTCCTAAAGTAACCAGCAGCTTACATTGGGTCTTGATGGGAATTAGAACAAGAGGAAGACAGAGAAATTGTTCCAAGCTCACCTCTCAGCTAGATACCCTTGATCAGGACCCATCTGGCACCATTCTATACAACCTGCAATTATCCTTAGAGACTGCACCCTTCTAAGACATTTTAAAGCAAAATGTTCCCCCATGCACTTACTGTGCCCTCTTGTTCTCTTATATGGATTCTTCTAGCTGTAAACTAATAGGATACCTTGTTACTACGAGCACAGTTAGTTTCATTAGACATAGCAATTGTGGGGTCTGCATATAGGAAAGGGCGGATGAATTTGGGCTCTGGGCTAGTATAGATCCATCCATCATATATTCAATTGGTAACCATTTTCCAACTACCTGATATATTCCCGGCACCACATTCCACTGGAGAATACTAAATAGCCCTTGGGTGTCTCACAGACAGGCATAGAGGCAGATGTGAATCCCTGAGGAACTTGTTTACAGAAGCAGCCTCACCATCCCTGCCTTCATCTCCTCAATTGCCTTTGGCTGGTTGCAGGATGTGACATACATCCAAGATGGGGAATATGGATAGGGAAGCAGATGTGGCCCATAGTTCACACTGCATGTAATCTATGGGCGATTCCATACAGGTTGGAGTTCAAAGTGAGGTGTCAGGATTCTTTGGGAGAGAATGTCAGTTACTGTTAGGCATGTAGGACCAGCTCCCCGGACATGCCTCAAATTTGAGATGTTTGAGCACTGTGCTGAGGTTTTAATTTCAGACACTGGCAGGACATTTTCTTAGGGTTCATCTTAAGGGCCCATGCTTCTTCTTGGAGGGGAATGGAACAACCCTGGAAGATGGACAGGACAGTGAATCTGTCCCCTTTGAGGTACTGGTTCTTAGGAGAACCCCAGAAGGTACCTCTTGCCACCTAATCCAACCTCACCCTAAAAGCTACCCGCTGGGAAACTTCAATCTAGTGCCAGCTTTCCAAGTGAAAGTTCCCCTAAAGCAGAGAAGCACTGCTTCTTGACAAAATTGTCATCAAAGACCCTGCCCACTAGGTTTCCCAGAGTCACCAGTGAAAGGCCAGTGTAGTTAAGTCCTGCAGAATTTTAGTTCTTCTTTCCCTGCAACCTCCATTGCCTCCTGCTTTCAATCCAAAGAAAGCCAGGACATCTTCCTTTCTGCTTCAGTGACTGAAAAGACTAATGTTAAATAATGCACTCAATTAATGCAGCCTCTCTTAGCTAGATTTCAAGTATTTTTAACTCCTGTCACACACACACACACACACACACACACACACACACACACACACACACACACACACACACACACACACACATACACACACACACAGAGGCTCTTTCTGGAAGCAGATGGGGAACACATCTAAACAGGATGCATTGATTTATTCAATAGTCCTTATCCTGAGAGGCTCCCCAATGCCCAGCAAGAGGTATGGATTTAAGGAAGAAGAAGAATTGCTTTTAGACCAGGAATAAATGGGGGAGAAATGTAAGAGAGCCCAGAGCCCAGATCAGGTTCCAAAAATCAAGACTGACTGGCACCTTGGATGCTCAGGGAAAGACTTATTGGCATGGCTGGAGCACCAGGTCAGACTCTAGACAAAAGCTGGATGGACTCAACATGGAAAGGGAGGACTTGGAAATTGGAGAGTTGGACAGGCATGTGCTCAGGTCCTGGCCTCTGTCTGATGCCTTTGTTCCTCCCTTGTTTGGATCAGGGCCTGGACATTGATGCCACTCAGCTTCAGAGGCTTCTCAACCAGGAACTCCTGACAGGTACCATCATCCTGGAGGCCTGCTGACCTCACTCTCATCTACCCCTGTCCCCACTCCTGGTGACACTTCAGTCCTTCTGTTTTTCCCTCCTCAGGACCTCCTGGGGATACTTTCTCCTTGGATCAGTGCCGCAGCCTCGTAGCTTTGATGGATGTATCCTTGGCAATCATCTCCTCCCCGACCCAAGGAGCTCTGTGAGCGTCCTCAGGGCTCTAATTATGGCTCAACAAGAGCCTGGGGGCCTGTTGATGCGCCATTAATTAAATAAGTCTCTAAATCAAAGCAGTACTTACCACTGATCAAGTGCCTACTGTGTGCTGGGATCCTACTAGTATGTATGTATGTATACATGCGTGCATGTATATATGTATATATATATATATATGAATGCATATATATTCTCATAATACTTGAAACCTTTGTGATACAAATATTGTCCCACCATACAGTGGAAGAAACAGATTCAGAAAGGTTAAGTAGCTTTTCCAGAGCACATGGCTAGTGAGGACATATACCTGAATTTGAAGTGGGAGTTTCAGCCTTTGAAGTCACTGTTCTAACTTCTTAAACTGCCTCTTCCTATTGGAATGACTTACCCTTTCCCTAAAAGCTATTCCTCTTCCTCCTTAACTCTATACCTGCTAGAGAGGTCTTCAGCAAGTCCCTGATTCAATGAAAATAACAATCACCCAAATACAAAGAAGTCCCCTTGGTCCACACAGCAGAGACACCCATTACTGCTGACACAGTTTGCCATTCATGGCTCACTGAGTTCCATGACTACAGGTTGTGTCCTGCAGTCTCCTGACTCTCATCTGACTTCCCTGCTCTGGGGGAGCAGCCCTTTCTCCCCTGCCCACCCCAGATCCCTGCAGGCAGGATCCCAGCCTGGTAGCTACTCCCCTAGCGGCTGTCTCCTGAGACAGATCACCCAGCTCTCCAACTGTTAACGAGGCTGGATTGCGAATGCAAAGCCAGCCATTGTAGAACAAGAGGGATTCTTGATGAAACCATAAATCAAGCCCTGTCTCTGCTGGCTGCAGTCACTTAGAGAAACAAAGGAGCCCAAGCGGCCCTCACAGTCCCAGGGCCCTGGGGGACAGCCCTGAGGGAGGTCCCCATTGGCAGAACTCTGCCGAGTAGACTAGTGGACCCCACAAGTTCTCCTTCTCCCCCTCATCCTCCCCCACAGATCCTTTTCCTGTTGGCAGAAGTTGATTCTTTACCCTCCATTAGTCACCAATCGTTTATCCTCTGGAGTGATCAGGACTGCATTAATGCACACGTTTTCCCTCCATGGGGCTGAAATACTAACTTCTCCCTGTGCTTGCAAAATTGCAAGTCCCTTTTGTTTTCTTTATCTTCCCCTGACAAGGAACCCAACCCAACTTGGAAGGCCAAGTTGGGGCTCTTCCTCCAGATGCAAATGAAATAGGTTCCTTCCCTTTCTTGAGATTTCCTTCTTCTTCCAGTAGTCCATTTCCCTTAAAAAAAAAAATCTAATCCAGGTCAGCTTCAGATACAATGGGAGCCCATTGGCCTGGGACTACATCCAGGTGACCCTCTCCTGAGGGAGTTACTAGTTAATGAATGAAGCCTTCTCCAGTTTTGTTGGCAGGACAATCAACATCTACCCCCTGCTCATTGCACCTTGGACTGGTTAACTCTTAACTTCTCACCCAGCTGAAAGTGAACGGGCGACTTGACCAGGAAGAGTTTGAGCGACTGTGGATTCGACTTCTCCACTGCCAGGTACGGGCGTGCTCTCTATGACTAACACTCTTACGTGGCTCAAATTAACAAACATTATTAACAAATAGTAACAATTAAATATTAACAAATTAACAATGCCTGAGTTCAGGGGTAAAGAGGAGAGGAAACTACACTCTGTGAAAGACATGCAACAGAGAAGGCCAAGGCACTGCTCAATGTAGCAGCTGGATGTGGAAGTCGGAGGAAAAAGAGGCCACTGCGCACCAGGGCTGGAGCCAGCAGCCAGCAGCGCCTTCTTCATTTCTCCTCAGATTCATTCTATCCACCCTTCGTCTGTGACCTTCTCCCAATTTCTTCCAATGCCTTTCCCACAGAACCTACTGAAACACAGACATGGTTGGTCTCTGGCTAGGTTGGTCTCTGGCTAGGTTGGTCTCTGGCTAAGTTGGTCTATGGTCTGTGACCTCCCATTATCCTCAGGACATAATCAAAACTGATTAGCAGAATTGGGCCCCTACTTCTGAGGCCAGAAGAAGCCCTAATTACTCATCCCACTTCCTCTGACCCCAACTAGGAGATGTCCTATAAAGACTGTACCTTCATACCACTGTCCTGACATTCCCTATCTCCCCTCCCTGCACCCCAAGACCGGTGACTGTCCACCTACCCTAAGAGTCCAGCCTCAGAGACAATGTTCCTGCTGAAGCGTTCCTGCCGGCCCCCACGATGCAATTAGTGTCCCCACTGGTTCTTCACTTGCAGGCTCACATCTGGGAGCACAAGCCACCCACCTTGCCATGACATCATAAGCCACCTTATTATGTCATTCTTAAAAATAACCTGACCTCATGCTGAAAGCAGGGCTCACTCACAGTAGAAAATACAGATGCGCAAAGATACAATTTTAAAAGGAAGCATGATCTTGCCCAAGATAAAATTTACAAAAACACACAAAAGCATGATCTTGCCAATCAAAGAGAAAGCACGAAGACCTAACATGTATAATAAATTATACATACATACTAAATAGAAGTATAAGCTGTTTCTTCAAAAGATGAAAAACACCAATATGTCAACCAGCCAACCCTACTACTACATATCCCTGTAACATTATAATTCTAAAGGCTGAAGAAAGTCCTCCAGGGTGGCTATGCCAGGGTGCCATACCTACCTCTGACCCAGGATCATTTGGTGTCTTGCAGGGACTGTATGTCCAGCCATTCTTAGATTGCAGGATCAGGGTAGGGGCTCCCCTATAGTCATCTATCCCCAGAAACTTCCACAGTACATACAGAATTTTGAATATAGCAGTGTTCAAAATTGCTGAGTGAATGGCAAGATTAATCAGTTATTACATGAATGGAGAATACTAATGGAGAACTCAGGAGGTCTGTCTGTCTCTATGCTTACCAATATCAAGAAAAGGCTCTCAAGCTACTACCACACAACCCTTGTCTCCCATAGTTGCTCTCACATGCACGCTGGTGGGTTATTTTGGCTTAGCAAATCTCCTGTGGGCAGCTGTGCACAGACCAAAATTAAGAGTCCTGTAGTCAGTCCCAAGGCTACTGTATACCCAATCCAAGTGTTTCCTCTGCCTGTCAGTTTTCTCACCTGGGAAGTAGCAGGATGACCAGGATGGTAATGAGGATTATGTAGACAAGTCTCAGGTATACGCTGAGATGTGAGATGTAATGGTTAGAAACATGAGGTATAGAAAAGGAGAAGTAACTTGGGCTAGGACTAAGCCCTAATAGTTTATGATCAAGTCTGCTCTTAATCACTGCCCTACCAACTCTCGAGAGTGTACCCTGCTCATTTCCCTCAAAGGTGGCACACTGCCTTACATCCGGAGCCTGTCTAGAGGTGGGACAAGGAAAGGAAAATACGTTAGCCAAGGAGAGTTCACGGCCCCCAGCCATGAACAGATGTGGCCTCCCACAAGTCCTGTCCTTCCTTCTGTTTCCCTGCTCACCTCTGAGCTGCCTCTAGGCAAGCTTTCACGAAGCCATCTCCAGGAATAGAAAAGGGATGTTCAGGACTTCCTCTGTCCACATTCTCTGGATCCACATAAATGTCTCATCGGGCTTTTGTGTTTGTCTTTGTTTTTCCCATCAGCATATTTTCCAAAACATTCAGAAGAGCTCCAGAGTTCTCCTCAGCTCCGATTTGTGGAAGGCCATACAGAATTCAGGTAACACAGAGGCCTGTGAGCCAGGAAGACTTGGGGTTGTGGGGTGAGTGTTACACCCACATTCCCAGCATGCTGCAGGCAAGGTTGGCGCGGGGAGGCTGGTCAGTCAGGAGAGGAGACAGCTGTACAACTAAGCCCTCCCTATCTACACTGACCTCAGTGGACCTCCAGGGCTCTGAAATGAGACATCATCCCCATGCCGGAGTTCTCCTGGGCCACTCAATTTTCCCAGCTGCCTTTTCTCCCCAGTACAGCTCTACTTGTGAGACAATAGCCCTGCATGATGGATACCTTACCAGGAATGGAGCTCATCTTCCAGACACTTCTAGCTCAGTGTCTGGGCCATCAGGGTTAAATGCCTATGGGCTGGCAGATGATCTTGCTTCTCTTTCTTCATAGAGGTTTGGGACTAAATTAAACCGAATGGCCTCTGTTGGCTCCTAGGAGGCAAAGCTTTCAGTCCAGGGATAATGCTAACAGCACCTCAGGACGCATAAATGCTCAGTAGTTCACATCACATCACAATCACATTTAAGTTCCAACTTCTAATCATGTCATCTCACTTTGAACTGGGAAGGGTAGGAATCATTACCTCCAGAGGAGCAATGGAGAAAATGGGTCACACAAAAGCTGTGTGATTAAGGAAGGCCGGTTTTCTTAATAAACTGTAAAATCATATTCTCCAGGTTAACTCTGGAAGGAAACGCTCCAACGTTCTCCCTCCCTTGGCCCTTGGCTTGGGAAGGAGAATGCAAAATGGTGTGCCTCACTGGAATGTAATTCCTCCCCTTAATTCCTCATGGCAGGGAGCTGTGATGCTTAAACCTGATCTGCACCAGTCTCCTGGCAGGCCTGTGGAGGCATAGAAAACAGAGCTTCCCCTCACTTTTCAGTTTAGGACACCGGGGGTAGGGGCTGGAGAGTTTGCATCTCTAACAAGTTCCCGGGTAATGCCCCTGCCCCTGGTCTGCTAGTGCATCTTGAGAGTCACTGAAGAGAAAGTTCAAGATGCCACCCTTAAAGAGCCTTCACTAATGACTGCTGAATTTTAAAAAAGAGAGAGAAGTGAAATAGAAAATAATTCTAATGCAATCCAAAAGCTCCTGTGAGGACCGGCCTTTCCCTGAAGGACCAATTTGGAATTAAATCTCCTTTATCCAGGGAGACCAGGCCTGCCCACACTAGCAGCATCCATGCACAGACCTACAGAGAGTCATGGGTTCAGGGAAGATGGTTGTCTTATAAGATCAGCAGCAAGGAAAGGCCTGAAAGTAAACCCTGGAAACCCCAGTGCTCCATCGGGAGAGAGTATCTGATCATCAGGAAGGACAGTATGGTTCCAGAACAGAGTCTCAAGTCTCTTGATTTGGTCTCTGACTAACCTGTAGGTCTGGGTCACTGAGGATCCACAGCCAACAAATTAGAAGACACAGGACCATAAGAGAAATTCTGGTTACCAAACTAGATGGACTGGGTGCCAAACCAGGCTGAGTAGAAAAAGTGTTAAGAGGCCAGGAGATCCTCTAAACAGGATTAGCAAGTCTCTTGAAGCAGAGGGTCACCTTAAACCCTGCCTCCTTCCCACTAAGCAGTCTGTGGCTGCAGATTTCCTTACAGGGATTTCCATCAGCTATGAACTGCAGGATCTCCTGACCCTCCGGTATGGTGACAGTGTTGGCCGAATCAGCTTCCCCAGTCTGGTCTGCCTCCTGTTACGCTTGGAAATCATGGCAAGTGAGTGTCCCCGGGTGCCATCCTGCACACCTTTTTCTTCTTTGGGCTACTGGGTTTTTGTTGTTGTTGTTCTTTTTTATTCAAAGCCTTGTGTTGTTGCCAGGCAGGTGCTTTATTGCTTAAGGCATGCCTCCAGACTTATATTTGCTTTTAACTTGCATTATTTCTTAACGAGAGTCCCACTATTTTTTCCAGGCCAGCCAGGGCCGCAATCTGCCCATTTATAATACCTGTGTAGCTGGGATGACAGGCACCATGACCACACTCGGAGTTTTATTATTTTTTTTTAATTGGTTGAAACGGGAGTTCGTGAGCAATTTGCCTGAGCTGTGAGCCATGATCTACCAGGTTTCAGGCTCCTGAGTGGCTAGGATTACAAGTGTGAGTCACTATGCCTGGCTCTCATCCCGGAGACCATCATTGCAATGACCAAAGAACACAGGAAAAGACTTGAGAGACTGCTGCCCGAGGCCTGAACAAGGCCTCAGAAATTGTAGACTGGCAACCTCCCAGAATTGCCCTTTCTTCATGACAACAGCCAACGAAAGCTGAAAATTGAGTAATCAGCAATGTCTTTATCTTCCCTGATGAACTCCTCTCCCCCAGCATTCCTCTATCAGAGTCTCTCATTTCCTCCTTACCCTGTCTAGCTACTTTTGCAAGAACAAGTTTAGTAGTGATCACTCGTCTCTTCTACAGGTTGTGGTTATAACTGACACCTACTCTGTAGTCACACAGACTAAGATTTCTATCTGTAATGAAGGAATTCCACAACAGACAAGTGAATAGGGGTGGGGAGAAGGTCTTTCTTCTAGCTTTAAAAATCCAATGATGGAGACCAGAGGGTTAGACAGGTTTTGGTAGCAGAGCCTTTGTTTGAAATGTTGCTTGAAATGAAACTGTTAAGGGCGAGGTAGAGTGGGTACCAGAAATACTGGATCTTGGCCTCACTCCTACTATGAGTCAGCTTTGCAAACCCCATGCCTCTGGATGGAACAATGAAAAGACTGAAAGAACTGAGCCCTGGGAGGGTAAATGATAAACCTAAAGCACTTTGGAATTCTCTAGAAGACTATGGAAGTCTCCAAACTGTTCCCATTAGAGAAAGACTAGTCTGCCCATGCCCACAGAATGTGGTAGAATGCAAGGTATAGGGAATCCAAAAAGGGAGAGGTCACAGAGCCATTCTGAGGTGGGCCTAGAACCATCCCATGGCACAGAGTTTGGCCAGAAAGAGAATAGGATGGAGAACCATCTAGCCTTTGGACTGCAAGAGCTGCTTTCAACAAAGCCACCACACAGGCTTCTACCTTCACATAGGCCCTGACTTGGCCTGCTGTACTTCTCCTATGTCCATCAAGAGCTCCCCTATGACCCAGCAATCCCACTTTTGGGTATTTACCCAAATGATCACAAACAAGGCCATACTAAAGCTACCAGTACAACTATGTTCATTGCAACATTATTTACCATAACAAAGATACCCAGATGTCACTCAGTAGATGAATGGATCAAGAAAATGTGGTATATATATACAATCGAATTCTATGCCTCCATCAGAAAGAATGACATTGCCCCATTTGTTACGAAATGGAAAGACTTGGAAAAAATTATATTCAGTGACGTAAACCAGGCCCAAAGAACCATACGTCGCATGGTTTCCCTTATTTGCAATAACTAGTATATATCTGAGTCAAGCAGAAAAGGTCAGAGAAGGTGATGTTAGGTGAAATGAACCCCAAGATAAGTATTCAAATGTTTTTTCTTTCTTGCAATTGTTTCCAACATATTCATAAGATGATTTCTTTGTTGCTTTGTATGTCCCTCCCCCATGGTATAACCCCTACTTTCATTGTATTTGATGTTGGTATAATTTGTGGAGGGAAAGGACAAAAACAAACCGTTTAAATAGGGATTCAGGTAGACCCATTGCAACAATGAGATGTACAAGTCATTATGTTGAAAAATGAACTTTACAACTTCGGTGGGGCAGGACGGGGGCGGGGGGGGGGCGGGGGGTGGAGATGGGAAGGGATGGGAAGAGGAAACAAAGGAGGAGGCTACAATGCTTGATAAGAAATGTACTCATTGTCTTGCCCATGTAATTGTAACTCCTCTGTATGGTATTTTCACAAAACAAACAAACAGATACCTTTATCTTTCTCCTAGAGGCCTTTCGCAACCTCTCCAAGGATGGAAAAGGACTCTACTTGACAGAAATGGAGGTGAGCCATCTTCCCATCCCAGCAGCAGGCAGAGTCCCAAGTCACCTCTCCCCGATGGATTCTAGGGGGAATTTCTCTCTCGGAGGTTATTGAACAGTTGTCAAAGGCCAGCCTCACTGCTGGCTTCCCCCACACACACCCCCACCCCCCCTCCCACCTCCAATTACTGTCTTTATATATTGCTGGCTGCCAGGCTGCTTTAGGATCTTGGCAGACAGATTTTATTTTTTTCCAATAGCTTAATAAAGCAGAGGATTATGTGGGAGTCATAAATCCAACAGGGAGCTGAAGAACAGCCTGCTGAGCTCACTGTACATTCAACTTGTTCCCACTGAATATTAGAGCCACCCAATCAGACAGCTGGTCGACCTCAGGTATACCTCTCACTGCCTGGCTATTTAAGGAATAGCGGAATATGTGTATGTGACAAGAGGTTAAAATCTCCTGCTTGAGAGGAATTAGCTGAAAAGGGGTAATGAGACTGAACCATGATCTTCTAAGGGAAGAAGATGGGGTGTTCCTTATTCCCCATTAAGGAGGTGGCAATGATGATGTTTATTTCTAGTGGATGAACCTGGCCATGTACAACTAAGGCAAAAAGTACAGCAGATTCCATCGACAAGGTAAGACATGGGGCTTTGAGGATTTTTTCCTCCTCTGACGAGCATTTCCCCTAGTCCTGCAGGAACTAACTGTACCTAAGACTCCCTGGGAAGAGGCTCCTTAGGGAATTCTGACAGTTTATCATCTATGAAGCAGGCTCAATTGCTCGAGGACCCTAAGTCTTCAGGCCAATGCTTCAGATTGCATCTAGACCACATAGAACTATGAGCAGTCATGAAGAGTAGGGACTAAAAGTTATGAATGAAGAAATTAGAACTCTTACAAATTCCAAAGAGTAAAGGCAAGGGGAAGGTATAAAGTGATAGAAGCAACTGTCAGGTCTTAGATTACCTCAGGTCTACCATTACCTCACTGTGTAGCCTTGGTCAGACCATAGGCAGTTGTATGTATATCTTTGACACGTGTGCTGATGAATAAATACCTATATTTCCTCTAATTTCTTTTCATAGAATAGCCCTTAGCATTACAGAGGGCATGGAGTTACCTAACTCTACTCTATGTAGTAGACTCCCTGGCAGTAGGTTCTAGAATCAAAGGCTGAGTAGTTTGATGGTTTGTGTCCCCATGTCCAGGTGCTATGTTGCCTATCTTGTGGTAACAATTTACTTCCCTAGAACTAATTCCCTCCATAATTCTATACCAACTCTATCCCCTGGACCATTACAGGGGAAAAAAAAACTAGACATGCTAAGGCTTAAAGTTCTTAAGGACATCTCTGTTGCCCTACCCAATCAATGCCTGTCTTCTTTAGTGATGCTTGTTGGTTTCCATCTGTGTCCTTCTTGTGACCATTCTCTATATGTCCTAAAGGTCCTTTTGAAATGTGGGGTTCTGGCTAGGAATGTGGCTTAGTGGTAGAGTGCTTGCCCAGCATGCATGAAGCCCTGGGTTCTATTCCTCGGTACCGGAAAAAGCTGCAAGTGGTGTTGTGGCTCAAAGTGGTAGGGTCCTGCCTTGAGCACAGAGAGTCTCAAGGACAGTGCCCAGGCCCTGAGTTCAAGCTCCAGGACAGGCACAAACAAAGGAGAAAAAGAAAAAGAAATGTGGAGTTCTCCATGAAGCAGTCTTGAGATCCATATGTCCAAAACTCCATTGTATCTGTAAACACTTTGTTAAATCTACCAATCATGAATGTACCTTAAAATTCAGGAGATAGGCATTCTCCATGGGCATATACAATTTTGACATAAATACTTCCTAATGAACATTTGGTGCTTCCTAATGATCACAAACGAACAAACATTGCAGCAATCATTGTCAGTTTGACTCAACTGTATTTTCCTGAATTCCCTTTTTATTCCTTCTAAAAAAAATAAATCCCTTCCCATTTTATCGTGCCACCTGCAATCTGCATGATTTTTAATACCAAGAATGACTCCCTAATTGTGTCTTAAAGCTAATTTGGCACACAGAGCTTAAATTCTTGGACTTTTGAAGTAACTGATTTCTTTCTTATAATCTTTTCTCTGTCTAGAGTCCCAATTTCCTCTTAACTATTCTACTCTTTCTTGTTTTTGAAGATGATATGAGAAGAAAATAGCATGGCTATACAGATTTCAGTCTCTCTCATTGATGCCTGTTATCAACCCTAAGAATGCCCTCTGGCCTCCTCATTAAACATCCTGATGCCCACCATTTAACATCACTTAATAAGGTAGATAAGTATATTTATTCACTATTGGCTGGAGTTGTGTTGCAGAACAGGAGGTAGGAACATGAGGAAGTTCTGACTCCAAATCTACAAATCCACCTGCATTGGTAACTCCCTCCTCACTTCCTCCTGTTCTGTTGGAAGACATGTCCCCCTGAGGGTGTGCTGTTTCTTATTACCGTCCACCCTTGCAAGGGCCTGATTGAATGAATTTTCTCCTCTGTCTTCTGCATACTAAACCTCTCTCTGGAGTGTTCCAATTCCCATTCAAACATGTGTACCTTTTCAATTTCTTTTACCTCATATTCTCTTCTAGCTACAACTGCTTCTCTCTTCTCTTGCTAGAGCCAGACTTTACAGAAGAGCTCATTGTCTCCACATTCCCAATTCCCACTCTCACTCTGAAACTACTTCAATTTGGATTTCTTAGACATTATCTGTTCCTCTGAGTTTTTCACTGGCTCCTGATTTGACTCTTGCATCCATTCATATCCCTCAAATCAATTTCTTCTTACCTGAGTGGGCTTCTAAAAATTCAGATCCATTCACTTTATTCCCCAAGTTAAAACCCTTCAATGTCTTTCTGTTGCTACACATGTGGACATCCAGATCCTGCATCATCTGGGCCCAGCCTTCCTATGGAGGCACCCCTGCATTCCTATTCTGCTCTTACCATGCCCACCTCCTTTTCTTTCTTTCTATGTTTTGCCAGCCTCTGGTCTTTGCCTCTTTGTCAGCTCTGCTCTCTGTGTTAGTCTCTGGAATCCTGATGCTTTACTGCTCACCCGATGAGACCTCAAATTACTTCCTTACATGTTGTCTTCTGCAACCACAACTTTCAATGTATTTGTTTGTGTGTATGCCATGCTGAACTCAGGGCCTTTCACTCTTTCTTGGTTTTTCCTACTCAAGGCTAGCACTCTACCACCTGAGCCATACCTCTACTTCCAGCATTTTGCTTGTTAATGGGAGATAAGAGTCTCATGGACTTTTTTTTTCTAGGCTGTCTTCAAACCATGCTTCTCAGATTTCAATTTTCTAAGTAGCTAGTATTACAAGCATACACCTCTGGCACTCAGCTTCACTTTTTTTCAGGGTTTAGAAAGCTATTTATTTTGTAAATCATTTTTAAAAAGTAATACAAAAGTGTTTTTAAAGTAAAATAACAGTTTTAATTATTTTTAAAAAAGAGTTGTAATCTTTGGTGTGTTCAGCATGGTCTGAATTTTAAATAAAAGAGGTTATATTTTCTAAGACTTTAATACTATATTATTATAAAGGAAGCAAACATACTTAAATGTTTGAAAATATAGCAAAACACCTATATTTTCAATAAATTTCCATTTTTTTAAAACAAAAGTTTATGGTTTGCTTTTTATTTTTATATTTTGAGATATCTGGAGCTTGCTTTGTCCAGTTACTATGACAGTGACTATAGACACTCTTTACACAAATACCTTTCTGATACTGTGACAGCACTGAAGGTTTACTTGGGGATTTAGGTAGTAATGCATCATCAAAGTGATTTTCTTTTTCTTGTCCTAGAGTCAATTTTCTGTCAAACAATTGACTAGGACTATTTCCATTTTATAGACAATTATTATTTTATTTAACTTTATTTTAAGGTAATGTACAGAGGGGTTACAGTTACATCATAAGGTAGTGAGTACATTTCTTACTGAACTTGTTACCCCCTCCCTCTTCTTTCTCCCACTTTCCCGCTACCCCAGTCCCCCACCCCACCCGCAATCTGTACAGATCATTTCCAATATATTGTCTTGTGAGTATCGCTGTTGCCTTGGTTCGCCCTTTGTCCTTTATTTCACCATTTTGTTGTTTCCCTCCCCTTCCCTAATTCCCTAATTCAGGTAAATGTATAATACAATATATAGGGCACCAAAATCAAATACAGTGACAACAGGGGATAAACCATAGGGGAAAATAAAAACACAAAAGAAACAAGAAATCACATAGTACATTAAAAACAACAGCAAAGAAAAACCTGTTCTTAATGCCCACTCCTTCCCTTTCTTTGTATGTGTGTGTGTATGTGTGTGTATATGTGTGTGTGTGTGTATACACACACGTGCTAGTTCTGTGGCTTGAACTTAGTGCTTGAGTGATGTTCCTGAGCTTTTTTGTTCAAATATAGTGCTCTACTACTTGAGCCACAACTCCATTTCTGGCTTTTTTTTTGTGATTAATTGAATATAGGAGTCTCATGGACTTTCTTGACCAGGCTGGCTTTGAAGTATGATCCTCAGATCTCAGCCTCCTGAGCAGCTAGGATTACAGGCATGAGCCACCAGCACCCCAGCTTCCTTCCCTTGGTTTTTGAGATACAATTAGCATACCATAAAGTTTATCCATTTAAAGTTTAGAATTAAATGATTTCTCGTGTCTTTACCTGGTTGTATAAATTACCACAACATAATTTTAAGACATTTTTGTCACCACTAAGAAAAATACCCAGTGTCTATGTAGCAGCCATTCCCCAAATTGCTTCCCATCCTCTCATCCTAGTCAACCATGAATCTATTTTCTGAATCTGCCATTTTGCCTACTGTGAACATTTCTTATCAGTAGCATCATGTGATTCTTTGTAGACCTTTCACTTCATGTTTTCAGGTGTTGCAATGTTGTAGCATGCGTTAATATTTCATTTCTTCTCACTGCCAAGGGATACTTCACTGTTTCTATACCATATTTTATTCAGCATCTTCAGGTGATAGACAGTGAAGGTGTTTCTACTTTTTAACCATTGTTAATAATTCTGCTATGGATATTTGTGTGTAAGTTTTGGGGTAGATATTTTATTTCACTCTTTATATATGTCAGAATGGAATTGTGGGGTTGTATGCTAATTCTATGTGGGACATTTGTTGTGTTTTTGTTTTTGGTTTGTTTTTGTTTTGGTGATGCTGGAGTTTGAACTCCAGGCTTTTGAGTCACGCCTCGAGCCCTTTTTGCTCTGGTCATTTGTGAGCTAGTCTTGCTACTTGGTTTAGGCTGATCTGGACCACAATCTCTTTATTTATGCTGCCCACTGCAAATGGGATGACAAGCATGCCAAGCTAGTGATTGAGATGAGATCTTGTAAACTTTTTGGTGTCAAACTAAAATCCTCCCAATCTCTACCTCCCAAGTAGCTAGGATTACAGAAATGAGTCACTAGTGGCCAGCCTACTATGTGTAAATATCTCTCTTCCTTTTTACATTCCTACCAGCAGTAACTGGGAATTCCAGTTTCTCTAAATGCTCACCAATGCTTGGTATTCTTTGTCTCTATATTGTATCCAGCCTACATAGTATCAAGTGCTATCTCACCAAGGTTTGGTTCTACATTTCCCTAATGACAAATTATGCTGAGCTCTTTTGCAGCTCTTACTGGTTATTTTGTATAATTTCCTTGAAGAAATGTCTATTCAAGTCCTTTGTCCATTATCAAATTAGATTATTTACCTTTTGCTACAGAATTGCACAAGTTATTTTTATACTCTGGCTACTCCTTCCTTATCATATGTGTAATTTGCAAAACTTCTCACCTATTCTTCAGGGTCTCCAGTTTTTTGGTGTTATCATTTATAGTATATGATTTTTAATTTTATTATAGGTCAACTTACCTGGTTTTTGTTTTGTGTTGTGTTGTGTTGCTTATACTTTCGGCGGTATGTCTAAAAAACTCATTGGCTAACCCAGGATCACCAATGTTTACTCACTCCCGGCTGTCTCCTAAGATGTTTAGTTTATCTCATCACTTAAGTCTTTAAAATGTTTCAAGATGATTTTGTATATGTGTGAAGTCAGAGTCTAACTTCACTTTGTGTGTGTCTGGTCGTCTCAGTACCAATTGTCAGAAAGATAGTTCTTCCTTGCAGTTTATTCTCTTAGCAATAATATGGCTCAGTGATTACAGAAATTAAAAGATTCTTGATTAAAATTGATATATGACAGGTTCCAAGAGCACATGACTATAATCTAGCTACTTGGGAGGCTGAATTCTGAGGATCCCAGTTCAAAGCCAGCCCAGGTAGGAAAGTCTGTGATACTCTTCACTCTAGTTAACAACCATAAATCCAAAAGTGGAAGTGGCTCAAATGGCAGAACACTAAATTTGAGCAAAAAAGCCAAGGGTGAAAATGAGACCCTGAGTTTGAGCTCCAGTACTGGCACACACACACACGCAAAATCAATATATCCTAATGCAAGCATTTAGTTCCAGACTTTTGGTTCTATACCATTGATTCACACATCTGTCCTTAATGCTGGTACCACACAGTGTTGAAAACCAGGAAGTGTGAATCCTCCAACTTAATTTTTTCATAATTTTTCACTATTCTGAGTTTCTTGTACTTACATATGAATTCTAGCATTTGCTTGTCCATTTTTTAGAAAGAAAAACACAGGAGGGACAGCAGATACTTTTATAGGAATCTTATTAAACCTATAGATAAATATGGAAAATGTCATTAGCACAATACAAAGTTATTGATGTATATAACATGCCTCTTCTTTTTCTTTCTAAAATTTCTACCAGCATACATTAATTATAAAAAGAGGAGCTTATTATGCCATTTCAACACATGCATGCAATGTATTCCAACCTTACTGGCTCTGATTACTCTTCTCTTATCTAATTTCCCCATAAAATATTTCACTGTTTTCACTGTAGAAGCCCTACATTTCCTTTGTTTGATTTCTTTTGTGATGCTATTGTAAATGGAATTTTCTCCTTAAATTTATTTTCAGATGATTTTTTGTGGTTCTTTTTTTTCAATACACTCTTTATTGTAAAAAATATTGTACAGAGAGTAAGTGCATGAGTACATTTCCTATGGAGCATTGTTGCCTCCTTTGTTTTTCCCCTACCATCCCTTTTTTCCCACCTCCCCAACTACTCCTTTCCTTCTCCCCCCTCCTACCAAAGTTGTAAAGTTCATTTTCAACATAGTGTCTTGTACATCTCATTGTTATAATGGGTCAATCCGTATCCCTATTTAAGTATTTTGCTTTTTTCCCTTCTCCTCTCCAAATTAGAAAAATGTATATACAAAATGCAAGGCACCGGAATCAAACACAGTGAAAATGGGTTATACCGTGGGGGAAGAACATACAAAAGAAACAAAAATATCACATAGTACATTATAAGTACATTAAAAACAATATCAAGAAAGAAAAAACCACTTGTGTCCCTATCTTAGGGTTCATTTCACTTAACATCATCTTATATGGTCATATGTACATAGCTTTTGACCTTTTCTGCTTGTCCTAGACATAGACTAGTTACTGCAAATAAGGGAAACCATAAGACCTATGTTTCTTTGGGCCTGGCTTACTTCACTTAATATAATTTTTTCCAAGTCTTTCTATTTCCTAACAAATGGGACGATGTCATTCTTTTTGGTGGAGGCATAGAATTCCATTGTATATAAATATATTCCACATTTTCTTGATCCATTCATTTCGAATGATTTTTGTATACTGATCTTATATTCTACAACCTTTCTAACTCATTTATTAGTTCCAATAGTTTGTTAAGAGATTCCTTAGGCTTTTATATGTATATACATATAGATTCATGTATTCTGAAAATACAAGTCATTTTTATTGTTTCCTTTCCAATTCATATCTCTTCTATTTCTTTTTTTTGCTTACATAAAAAAATTCTCCTGGTGAGAACTTATAGTACAACATTGAATATAAGTAGAAAAAGTGGACATTTTTGTGTTCCTCACCTTGGTAGAAAATGCCTAGTCTTTCACCATTAAATATGATGTTAACTTTGGGTTTTAAATAGATAACATTTGTCAAGTTTTTCACAGATACCATTTTTCAGGTTGAGGAAGCCCCCTTCTGTTTGTAGATGGCTGGATTAACACACTTTTAATTCTTTGTTTGATGTCTGTATTTACCCTGAGACTCTAACATGGCTATATCCTACTTGTTGTTCACTTCTTAACACAAAGGAAAATCATTCAATCTCACTTCTCAAATGACTGAACGAAAATACTCTTTCAGAATTTTGTCTTCCTCTGGCTTTTTATTTTTCATCCCAACTTTTACAAATATTATTTTGTTCCTAACTGGCCTACTCTAGCAGCTATTTCCCTTTTTCTCTTCCCCATAGGGATATGGGAGAAGAAGATAATTTATTGTTTTGGTACTATCTCTAATGCACCATGATGTATGCTCTCTTTGCAAAGGTTAGTATCTGACCTATTTATCCCTCATCTTGTTGAAATCTGTCTTCCTATACCATTTCAATTCTCCCAGCATTCCCTTACTTTTCCATTTCAATGTTGAACTTACTTTTAATGGTGATTATTATTACTGTGTCAGTGAAGAGACTTTTACTGTTGACTAACCTTTAGCCTAGAAAGGAATTCCTTCTCCTTCTCCTTTGGTCTTGAAGCATCGCCCAAGTAAAGAGTTATTCTTGCTAAGTAAACTTGTCCCCAGAGGTGATTGTTATTGGAACCCTATAACTGTCACTAATCTACTTTGTTTCCAGAAAACTTTCTACAAAGCAAGTATAAGAAGTTTGTACCCTATCCTTGGACTCACTGGAGACATTGAGTTTCAGAACCATTGACCAGAGAATACTCATTTTCCTCTATGTTTTGCCTTTACCCCATTTCCTCTCTTCTAACATAGCAGCTCAGGATATACATATGTGCAACCAGGCTGAACTCCTCTTCCTCCTCTACCATAACAGTTTTTTTCTTTTGAACAAAGTATATGCCTCTGTTTGTATGTTGTAGGTAACATTACATGAAAATATCAAGTTCATAGTTTTAAAAGTGCTAATAGTGATTGAGATGTACTTCTTGAAACTTTGGGGCTATGTTGATCTGAAAAACAATTTCAGAGTCTAGAGGTCTGATGCATTAAAAATGTTGAGAGCTTGTCTGGTTAGTGCTATCTTTGTCCATGTTGATCTACTGCCAGTATGCCAGGAAAGGGCCTTCTTCCAACAAAATTTGTATTTATAACACTGCCATTGCCTTGGGAGATAGTGCTGCCCTCCCATAACCTGTGCAGAGGGAAGATGGGCAGCCATGGCCTGGCTCCCACTGACTGTCACCAACAGCTTCCTCTAGACAGAGTTTGTTTTCATCTCAATGAATCCTTCCTGTGAAAGGAAGACTAATGCCATGGAGCAGATGCTCCTGTCAGAATTTTGAATCCAACTTTCCCATGCAGTTTGAGTTAAGAAAGAGTTGGAATCCTGAATTTGCCTCTGGCAATGTAAAAACTTCAGACCTCATGGACACACACACACACACTCACACACACACACACACACACACACACACACACACACACACACACACACACACACATCTGTTGGTTACCTAGCTTGTTATAAAAGCAGAATATCCAGTCTTATGGAGCTAGCTTTCAAAAAGAAACGCACCCACCTAGGAAAATAACAAGCACATCTCAAGAGCATAATCCAAGAGAAAGAGAAGTTGGAGAAGAAACAAAAGTAGGTGGAGGCAGGAAAGTCTAAACTCTGGAGCTGTGCAGCAAGGAAAGAGAGCAAAGAGTCCCATGAGGAATGAGAGGTGTGAGTTTAGGGAAAATAAAATACAAGGCATTTATTGACTTGTTTAACCATGGGAAAAATATGTCAGAAGGGTCCTGAAATTCTGCTGGAGAGTTTTGGAAGAATTATTGGGATAATGACAGACTACACGGACAAAAAAAAATGAGGCAATTATTAACTCCTGGAAGGACAAAAAGTTATAGAAGAAAGGAAATGTGATCCTAGTGTATTTCTTCACTCAGCAATGAACAGTACATATATAAATGTAATAAAATAAAAATTGAATATTGATTTGACCAAAGTATGATATAAATATACTAAAAGAATAGAGGGAGAAAAGATATAGACATAAAAGTGGGTTAGGCCTGGTGTCAGTATCTCACACCTGTAATCTTAGCTTTGCAGAAGGCTGAAATCTGAAGTTCTTAGTCCTGGGCAGAAAATCCATGAGGCTCTAATCTCAAAGTGATGAGCAAAAAACCACAAATGGGGCTGTGCCTCAAGTAGTGGAGCCTTTAGGACAAAAGGTCAGGGAGTACCCAGGCTCTGTGTTTAAGCCCCAACACACACACACACACACACACACACACACACACACACACACACACACACACACACACACACAGTGGGTTAGGAGCTCTCTAGCCCCATTTTCCATTATAAGAAGTCAATAAGCCTTTAAAACTGATCAATGAAGAAATAACTATGAAGTGTATGAAGTGTATTCTGCTGCATGGGGAGAGAGCTCAGAAGAAAGGGCTAGGGAGAAGTAAAGATGAGAAGGGAGCACAGGGTTGTTCTATTTTCTTCATATCTTGCTGTGCTGTTTGGGTTTTGAAGCTGAAAGCATTGGACTGGATTATTATTTTAAAGAATAAGTAAGGCAATGAGTAAGAGTCCAAAAGACAAGTGCTTAGGACTCAAGAGAGCCAGATTGGAAAGGTGAGTTTAGTCATCTTAACTCCATGGGCAGGGAAGCTGGCCACTTACACTTGCAGGAGACATATCTATACAAATATGTCACTTTCCTCCAAGCTACAAACACTTGAAAAAAGATACTCCCTTGCAGAAACCTGCAGCATGCCGATCAGTGCTGATATGGGAGAGAGGACTCAGACATGGTTGTTACATCTGTCCTTGACCTAACCTTTCCCACTTCACTAGGGGTGGGGAAACATTAGCTTCCCAAGATTTTGTCCATGCTGCTGTGAACACACTAGGTGGGCTGTGTTTTGGACCTGGAATGTAGGCAGGTGCAAAGCAGATGGAGGATGCAGGGGAAAATAGGGGCACTTTTCCATCTAATGGGAGCCCCTGATGTATAGTGCCAGTCAGCCTCACAGCAGGAAGTTCCTGAGCTTCCTCTGGCCCATGGCTCAGAATGGCAGATACAGAAAAGGAACCAGGTCTCTATGGCCCCTCAGAGGAAAAGTTTCTTCACCTTCCCTGGGCTTGCTTCATATGCACATTCCTGTCTTTCTCTAGGACAAGCTCCCAGTGGTCACTCAAGAATCTGGCTCATTCCAAGAGGCTCTGCTGCCCCATGCAGTCCTGAGAACAGCTGAGCCTGCTGTTTGGATGGAGTCAAAGCCTTTCAAGAAGCTAGTCTGAGTCCTTAGGCAAGTTAGGCACTGGTAAACCCCAGGCCACTTCACAGATCACTCTGTGGCCTCAGCCTGAATTCCCTGGACAACAAAACCAGAAATACCACTGTCAAAAAAGACAGGATATCTTCTTCTTTGTTCTCTACCACCAGTTGGATCCATTTCTTGGAAGAGCCAGATGGATTCAATATGCTTATCCCTAGGAGCTCTGAGTGAACCAGAATGGTCCACATCATGAACCCAACATTCTCCAATATCCTGGTTATTTCAAAACTAAATGATAAAATAAAACACATTTTCTAAGAAAGTCTCTCATTCTAAGAAGAATCTTAGTTCTGACTCAAAAAATATATTTGGAGAAAGGGTACATTCAGATAACAGGATGGGCACATCTTTCCTCATTGTCCATGAAGTGGTTCTTCACAGAGATCCCAAAGCAATATAGAGAACACAGGGAAGATTTCAGAGAATGACCAGGCCAGGCTCACCCGGTGACCCAGGAGAATTTGCAAATCAAAAGCTCCTTGCTGGAAGTGTCCCTCCAATACACGTGTATGTCTAAAGGACAGGAAGATGGGGACTTTCCTGAGTCTGATTTTCTGAAGAGAAAGTGTGCAGAGGGGATATGTTTTCATGCTGCACTATGCACTCTGGCATGCCAGAAACAAGGTCATGACTTGGAACTGAACCCATCCTGTGTACAAGGAACAAACACTGCCAATGAACTTGTATCCTATGGGTTCATTATTCCTGCACATTTCAGGTGATATGTCCACCTGGTGAAGAATCAACTTCCTCTTGATTTCATTTTTCCAAAGGTTGGAGAACAAGACCCACAGAGCAATGCTTGGAGCAGGTCATTTTGCCACCTGGTCTCCTGCCTGGACAAAGTTGATACCTAAACACCCTATATCCTGGTCAAAATTCCTTGTCACATTAGGTTTCCTGTAGGCAAAAACATGTGGACCTTCACCTTCAGGTCAACATAAGCTAAAAGGGAGAGTTCCAAAGAATGAATGAACCATTCCCACAGGACTCACAAGAAAACCTTCCCTTGAATAGTCACATAAAAAAAGTTTAAGAAGCTGGGTGCTGGTGGCTCATGCCTGTAATCCTAGCTACTCAGGAGGCCAAGATCTGAGGATCACAGTTCAAAGTCAGCCCAGGAAGGTAAGTCCATGAGACTCTTATCTCCAATAAACCACCAGAAAACCAGAAGTGGCACTGTGACTCAAATGGTAGAGAGCTAACCTTAAGCTGAGGAGCTGAGGGACAGTGCCCAGGCCCAGAGTTCAAGCCCCATGACTGACAAAAAAAAGAAAAAAAAAACTTTTTAAGGTGTGGGTGCTGGTGTTTCACACCTATAATCTTAGCTACTCAGAGGCTGAGATTGGAGGATTGCGGTTCAAAGCCAACCTGGAGAAGAAAAGTATATGAGATTCTTATCTCTAGTTAACCACCAAGAAACCTGAAGTAGAGCTGTGGCTGAAAGTGGCAGAATGCTAGCCTTGAGCAAAAACAGCTCAGGGGTAGTGCTTAGGCCCTGAGTACAAGCCCCATGACTGACCAAAAAAAAAAAAAAAAGTCCAAGCACACCTGCATTTGGAGCATTTGGAGCATTTGATGCTCTAATCATATGTCACCCTGATCCTTTTCTGGCTTACTTGGGTCTACCTGGAAGACAAAGAAAAAAGAACACATCTACAGTGTCAACAGTGAACAGTGGACTAGATTCACATCCGTAGCAATGCAATACCTCTCTCTTCCTCATGGGGCCTAGCTCAGGAACCAGGCTTTAATTTTGTAACTAACAGGACATGAGGGGAGATGTTCCCCGATCAATTGATCCCTAAGCTGACTCCCACAACCATACTGGAGTTCCAGAGGGCGCAGAGAAGTTGTCATAGTGGTGATACAGAGGCTCTGGCTTCCCTGCCTAGACTAGAGGATACTTTATCCTGGGCCCTGGGTGAAAGGAAATACTTCAGTCCTTAGACTTGGTCCACAGCAGACCAGCTTGCAGGCTCCCAGGTTGCACCTTACCAAAGGTTCGAGCATCCTCATCTAAGTCAAAGCAAGGTGAGAAACAGTGCCGCGGGCACTGTGGGTCTGAAGCAGGTTTACTTTGCCTCTGTAGGGTCAGGAGGTGTCTAAGGAGTGTGCTCGTACCCCAGCAGAGGAATGGATGGACTGAGGAGCCCCCAAGGAGACAATGAGGACACTTCAGACACAAACATTGTCATTCCTTAGACTCTCCAGAGCTTCTGCCATTACAGCCCAAGGGGAGAAAATCAGTGCCAGGCTCTTCTTGCCCTTGTCCTCTCCCAGCCATAGTGTGTCACCCGGGAAAGCTGCAGGATCCCTTCCTACTGCCTCTGTCCACTTCCTGCCTTCCTCCCAGCTCTCAGAGTTGTTTCCTTTTCCCCTCTAAACAAGCTAATTAAGCAATAATCCTGGGCGAATCCATCACTCTGACAAGGTTGTTGATTAACGCCCCCCAGCCAAGCCCCAAATGTTTAATATCCCAGCAGAACGGTCAATAATGACTCCGGCCGCAGTGACACAGGGCTGCGGCAATGCAGGTGCTGGCTGCATCTGAGAAAGATGGTGCAGAATGGGTAATACAGCCTGGATTTGCAGCCTCATACAAGACAGAGGAGGGAAAGTGGCCCTGGCTTGGGGATATACCGAACTGAACATCTTAAGGGCTCAGAGTCAGCTTTGTATCCAGGATGGCTTACATACTCAGGAAACAGGCATGTTACACACATTTGTCCACACCCAAACCTGATGAGCTTCTTTGCGGTTTGGGTTTAAAACTTCCCATTGTTTCTTTTGGCCCGAGGAGCCAGTTAAGTTACACACATTTGTTTGCACTTGGAGCAGCCCAGCAGGTCTGTCCTCCATTTCTTACAAACATCTCTAACTAGACTCTAGATCATTCTTTATGAGACCTCCAAGGGCCCTCTGAGAGCTTATCAAGCTCTGAAAAACTCTGGACCATGAAAGAAGGGCCATATTGTAAGTAACTGGCCAAAGGGACACAAACAAGTATCCAATACAGAGTGTCGACTAGATAACATCTAGAGCAAAAGGAGCAAAAGGCAACAACATGACCACCTTTGAGAGGTAGATTTCAATTCTGAAATTGCCTATCTATCTCTCTCCTACATCTTTTCTATATCAAACTCTTTCTGTTACCCAAAAGGACTTACTTTCTTGAGTCTTTGGAGAAGCTGTTCTTCAACTGAGCACAATGTGAGGAAATCCTGCCCCCTGATGGTCACAGTGGTTTGCAACTTCAAACTTCCAAAGGTTCCAAAGGTTCCTGTCCATGCCAAATATCCTGTGTGACCTGGGTGGAGGAGGCCTAGCCTCAGCATGTGGCATCCAGACTGTGACAATGGCTCTGAATAATCTGAACCCTCAATTCACTTCTGCTACTGTCTTCAGAAAGCATGGATGCTCTTAGAAAGCTGTCAGAGCTGCGGGGAAGGAAACTGACCCCCAGTCACCATAATCAGTCCCTACCATGCCACATTTTATGTCTCTGAGAATTTCTATTTGGCCACAAGGGAAAGGAAATAGCATACAGTAAGTGCTTCATAAAGAATACACAAAGACAGGAAATATGACGGTATAGACAGAACCCTGCTGGATAAGCGCCCCTGGTGTAAGATTAGGTCTGGGTCCAGTCTCTTTCCAGCTGTGTGTCGTTGGGGACATGTACTTTTCCATCTGGTGCCTCCTTCTCTGAAAAGGAAGAAGCTGCACTTGAAAATCATCAAAGTCTCTTCCATGTTACAAACTTGGGCAGCCAGGTCCTAACAGATTCTAATCATCTCTATTCATCATCTCTGAGGGCAGTAATGAATAGCCAGAAACGCAAGAGGCCCTAGTAATATAACAACAGCAGCAATGCTTGAGATGGCACAGTCTGGGCAGGAGGTCAAGCAGTGCTCTCTTCCCTCAGCCTGAAAACTGTTCCTCGGCCTTGGACATTTATGACCATAGAAATGAAAAACTTCCTCCCTCTACCTTCCTCCCCCTACCTGGAGTAGCAGGCATTGCTACAAATAATGATCAGACAGTGACACCTGGTGGGCATCTCTACTAATTGCTGCCAGCCTTGCTGCTCAGCTCTGCAGACAAGGAGCTTGTCAGAAGTCCAGTTCCTAGTAGGGCTAAAGTGGGAATGCATGCTCACAGTGTGAGCACTGAAGGACCAGGGTGCTCATCTCGGTCTGAGGCTGCCTCTCTCTCTTGACTGTAGTGCCTTCAATTGGGGCTTTGGCCTGGGGCTTTGGCCTGGTTCCACAGTCATTCCCAGCTCCGTTGTTCTGAGTCTTTGCTATGCTTACAGTTTACAATCAGAATCCTTACAAGGTAGGAGCAACCTAGAGGCTCAGTTGAGGCACCCTGGATTCTATCCAGGTGACTGGGCACATTTCTGTCTGCATGCCCGCCTGCCACACATGCCATGCCAGTGCCTGCCTCCATCTAGCCACCACGTGGCAAGATGAGGAGGCAGCAAGACCACCTGGGATAAACTTAGTTGAGCTATCAGTCTGTGGGAGCTGGGGTCATACACTTGACTTTGCCCACTTAGGATACCAGGACCTCTCCATATTGCTGGGCTCCACAGGGGTTACTTGGCCCTAAGGAACAAGGCAGATGGCTTCTTTTAACATGCTTTCCTCCTATATTTATACTCACAAACTGCAAAGAGAAGGGACCCATGGATCGAGGCTTTAGATCCTCCCTGAGTAACAGAGACTCAACCTAGATTTGCTGAAGACAGGGAGCTGCCTTGTCGGCTCTACCTTGAGCCACATATAATCTTTATCTTACAAGAGCTTGGCCCCTGCCTTCTGCTCATGTTTATTATTTTTTGTAATCAGCAATTTTTTTACTTGGATTTATTGGTCTTTATCAAAGTGTGATCTTCCGCATGATTTCTACAGAAGACACTAAGAACCTTCTAAGAGGTAAACCACAAGTGCTAGGCTGCCAACTTCCTCATCTTTACCTCTCCTACCCTTCCCTATGCCATGGGCAAAAAGTGTTCAGTGGGCTCCTTTGAGCTACTTGGAGAAGGAAGTCATTCACTCCAATGGGAATGAAATTCTTAAATTACTATAATTTTTATTGTTGTGTGGCCATTTTCCATCATGGAATGACGTATGTAATCATACTTTTTCAGAGGTGAGAATGAGTGAACTACCATTTTATAACACCTACTCTGTGTGTGTGTGTGTGTGTGTGTATAATTATGAACTAGTAAGAGAGAGTTAAATGGGTGACATTGCCCCAAAAGAAATGTACTCATTTCCTGACTTACATAACTGCAAACCCTCTGAACATCATTATAATAATAAAAAATTAAGGGATAGTTAACATCTTAAGGGAGAAAAAGGCAAATGAAGCCTCTAAGTAATATAGGATAGTAAAAGCAGGACATGAATGCCACTCCTGGAGCTGAGGGAGATCACCCTGAGAAGGTCTGAAAACCTGGAGGAGATTTACAGCTCCTTGGAAAGAGTATAGTTACAGGCGAGCTGAGGGCAGTGAATTGGAGCTGGAGCTCAGGATGTCCTGGAGACACCTGCCACTGCTGCTGGCCAACTCAGTGCAGGAAGGAGAAAGAAACATGGAGCCAGGAGGAAGATCTCTCCCTTTGCTGAGCCTTGTAGTGTTCCTGTGTTACACTCTGCTGGTGATAGGTCAAACATTACACCCACAGAGAAAGGAGAAATATGTGCAGGTTGGGTCAGGGTTTTGGAGTTGAGAGAAAATGTACCAATAGCAGGTTCACTACTCCATCCTAGGCCCTATGGTATGCATATCACTTTGAATTTTATATAATCTCGTCTGTAAATCTTTGCACTCAATAGTCACATTTAATGTTGGGAGAAACATTAAAAAGCAGAAGCCTGGGGTGAATTTGCAATTACCCTGTGGCTTTGCTGATGTGTGTGATGCTCAAGTCTTGTTTCTACACCTAGTCAACAGTGCCTCTCTCCATAATGGACAAAGGATAGTCAAATGTCTTAATCTGGAAGGATAGAAGACAGTAAAGATTTATATTCCCTGCCCTGACCTTTCTTTCTGTATTAAGTTGCCTAATCTTCTCCAGCTCTCATTCATGGATTTACCTTCTCAGGGAAACAAACTGGAAGGCTGATATCTACACTACGGGTGCCCTAAGATAGTGACTTAAGGAGTTGGGAGGAAGTTGGCAGAGGAGAAGCTGGGGGCTAAACAAGCTCTTGTATAGAAAGCAGTTTTAGTGTTCCAGTGAAAAGTCCTAGGCTAGAGAGTCACACCAAGTGTGACATCATAGTACAGAGAGTTTGGCTAGAGAGGAAATCCAGAAAGCTTGGTTAAGCAGACAGACTTGAGCACTTGTTGGTGTTTGTGGCAGCGGCAGCTGCTTCCCATATCAACAGGGAGAGCCCAGGACAAAGGCACCAGGGGTGGTATGCAAACAGATTCTACTCACCACCAGCAAGAACTGACAAGGAGTGGAAATCTTCATCCTGCGGACCTCAGATAGTGGCAGACTGTGGACAGCCCAGAAACCAAGGATAGGCATGAGTATCCCAAGACATCCTCACTCCTTCTCACAGGGCAGCAGTGGTAAGATAGTCCCTTCCCCACCACTGGAGAAGAACTCCATCTTTGATACTGACAAAGACCCCGCAGCCAGAGCAGCTAGCATATAACTCAGACCTTGGAAGAAGACAATGGGAGCCATTCAACAGGTCATAGGAACCTATCTTCCTGGTTCAGCTCCACCCAGGGGAAAGTTACCCTTCCCAGGCAGAGAAAGCTCTGCCCATGGAGGAGTGACTATCTTCACTGGATAAACAGAGCCAGAGGATGGTCCTCCCCACTGCAGTCTAGGAAGCAGACCCATCAGCAGGAGGGGGTAAAAGAAAAACAATTGAAATTCAGTAAACATAAATCCTGAAAATGGCTCCAGGTTGGGCTCTGTGAGTGTCTCAGGAGCTAGCCCCTCAGGGAAAAGCTACTAATTGCTGACAGGCCTCAACCCTGTCCACAACCTAGCCTCATCACAGCAACTCCAAGCTAGAGAAAACAGCCATCTCCCTCCTTTGTGATACTCAAAGCAGATCTATCACCCACTAAACTAGCCTGGGAGGAGGAGTATAAAGTCGAAGTAAGGCAGAGCTTCTTTCTCCCTGCTCAAACAAACTGACTTAAGAAACCAATCAAGCCACAGGAAAACCAAACACCACAAACAAAGCAGAGACTCCACCAAGAGACTGGTTATGGACACAGAGGAGACACAAGATTCCCTCACTCCCCCCACCCCCAAAAAAATCACAAACCCTTTTTTCTATCTAACTTGTTAATTTTTAAAAAAAAATTGTTTTCTATTTTTTTCATCATTTATACTTTAGGGGTGTGTGTGTGTGTGTGTGTGTGTGTGTGTGTGTGTGTGTGTGTTAAACTATTTTACTCTTTTCCCTTTTGGTCTTTCTTTATAGTTACATAATTTTTAAGTGTTTCATTTTTTAATTTTTAATTTTTATCTTTTCATTTTCCTTGTTTCTTTATCTCTCTCCTTTCCTTTTATTCATTTCCTCTCTCTGAATTTAGGTGTTGGTTAAATTCCCTCCCTCATTTTCCCTTCCCACATTCCTCTTATCTTATTTTCTCCCCTCAATTCTCCCTAAACCTATTAATTTCTGGTCTGCTGACTCCTTCTTTGACATTCTTAGCCCATTAATTCATAGTTTGTTGTTGAATTAGATTGTATCTGTTGAACTAGATTGTATCTGTACTCATTTTGACTGTGTCAAACAATTTGTGCAACTACAGGTTCTGGTTGATGCTTGCCTTAAAATAGTATCCTAGCATGGGATTGGTTTTGCTTTCAAACCAAATGGGCAGAACAAGCTGGAGAAGCACAAGAAAAATGGCAAGTCCAGGTATCTCAACTCCCATTCATGATAATAAAGTGACAGAGCAGTTAATGAAAAATCCAGAGCAGAGTTCCCAAAATGCTCTATAAACACTACTGTTAAACATGCTGAATGAAAAGATTGAAAGCCTGTAAAGGACTCTGTGTGAGCATGATAGGGAAACGCATGAGCAGGATAGGGAAAAGCATGAGTATGATGAGGCTAATCAAAGATTAATACAGGAATTTTGTGAGCATGAGGAAGCTAATCGAAGATTAATACAGAAATTGCGTGAATAGGAGGAGAATAGACAAAGATTAATATAGGAATATCATAAGCATGAGGAAGCCAATCAAAGATTAATACAGGAATTGCATGAGCGGGATGAGAATGGACAAAGATTAATGGAGGCATTCATGGAATCCACAAACAGACAGCTGAAGGAATCCAGGGAGGCCAGAAAGGGAATGCTGAATGGAGCCCATCAAAAGGAAAGGGAGTCCAATGAAACCATCACAAATCAACTAAAGGATTTGAGAATAAACACTGAAAACCAAATTAAGGAAGTAAAGAAGTCCATACAAGATCTAAAACAAAGCTCCAACAAAGAATTTGAAGCTATCAAAGCTGACGAATTAGAAGAAAAGGTAATAAAAAAAAAAAGTAGAAAGTCTTGACAGTAGGTTAGACCATGCAGAAGATCAAATCTCTGGGATTGAAGACAGCCTAGATATTATGGAAAAAGAACAGACAACTATTCAAGACAAATCCACGAAATATGATAGATCTATTCAACATTTTGAAGACACCATCAGAAGGCCAAATCTGAGGCTAATGGGTGTAGAGGAACACCTAGAGACAGAAGTTAATGGTCTAGGAAATTTATTTAACAGGATCCTAGCAGAGAACTCCCAAACATGCAAAAAGAAGAGTCTATTCAGATACAAGAAGCCTTTAGAACTCCAAATAGACCAGCCCAGAACAGGACATCCCACCATCACATTATAATCTGCACAGGATCAATTCAGACAAAAGAAAGGATACTTAAAGCTATCAAGGAGAAAAGATCAATCACCTTTAAAAGGGAAACCAATCAGAATAACTTCTTATTTCTCAGAAGAGACAATTAAAGCAAGAAAAGCCTGGAATGATGTATGCCATGCCCTAAAAACCAGCAACTATCAGCCAAGAATACTGTACTCAGCTGAACTCTACTTCATAACAGAAGGTCACATAAAAATCTTCCATAGCAAAGAAAAACTGAAACAATATATCTCCACCAAATCATCCTTACAAAAGATACACATAGAAAACCAACAAGAGCACAATAAAGGCCAAGAAACTGCACCCAAACAGAGAATGCAAGAATCATAGGAAGAACCCAGTTGGCACAGCCCCCAAGAAGGTGGATAACATGGCAGGAACTACCAAAAACCGCTCAGTCCTCTCAATATTAATGGACATAACTCTCCAATTAAGTGACATAGACTGTCTAGTTAGATCAAAAAGCAAATCCTTCTATCTGCTGCCTTTAAGAGACACAATGAGCCCACAAAAACAAACATATTCTGAAAGTGAAAGGCTGGAATAAAATCTACCAAGCAAATGGCCCCCATAAACAGGTGGGAGTTGCAATCCTAATATTAGATAAAATAGACTTCAAAATAAAATTAGCAAGAAGAGAAAAAGGAGGTCACTACATACTAATGAAGGGATCTCTCCTTCAGGAGGATATTACAATTCTAAATATCTATTCACCACACATTGGAGCATCCAAATTTATCCAAGAAACACTATTTTCCCTCAAATCTCACATAGATCCAAAGACATTAATTGTTGGGGATGTTAACACACCACTATCCCTGCTGGATAGATCAACCTGGCAAAAACTCAACAGAGAAACCATGGATCTAAACAACTGCATAGATCAACTACACTTAACAGACATCTACCGAATATTTCACGCAGCAGCATCAGAATACACATTCTTCTCGGCAGCATATGGAACATTCTCCAAAGTAGACCACATTTTAGGTCACAAAGCAAATTTGTACAAATTCAGAAACCTTGAAATTATGCCCTGCATTTTCTCAGATTACAAGAGAATAAAATTAGAACTCAATACCAAAGGCCACCAAAGAAAGTCCTGTAATTACAATTAAAAACTTATTGCTCCTCTAGGACACAGCAAAGGCAGTACTCAAAGGCATGTTTATAGCTCTGAGTTCCTACTTCAACAAATTGGAGAGATCTGAACCAACAATTTAATAAGACACCTGAAGCTCCTTGAAAAAAATCAGCAAGCTAAACCTCAATCCAGTAGGTGGAAACAGATAATTAAAATTAAATCAGAATTAAATTAATTAGAATCAAAAAAAGCCATAATAAGAATCAACAAAACAAAGAGTTGGTTCTTTAAAAAAAATAACAAAATTGACAGTCCCTTAGCAAATCTTATCAGAAAAACATCACCACAGAAACAAACAAGATTCAGAACATTATAAGGGAATACTTTTCAAACCTTTATACTAATAAGTTAGAGAATCTGGAAGAAATGGACAATTTTTTAGCAGATATCAACATGCCGAAACTAAACCAAGATGGTTTAAACCAACTTAACAGACCCATATCAAGCATCGAAATAGAAACAGCAATAAGAGACTTCCCACCCAAGGAAAGCCCAGGATGGATTTACAGCAGAATTCTACAAAGCCTTCAAAGCAGAACTCACACCAATATTCTTCCAACTCTTCAATGAAATTGAAAGTGAAAGTTTACTACCAAACTCTTTCTATGAAGCCATCAGGCCCATTTCTTTGATGAACATCGATGCAAAACGTCTCAACAAAATTTTGGCCAATCGACTTCAACAACTCATAAAAAAAAATCATATACCATGATCAAAAGGATTCATTTCAGGGGTGCAAAGCTGGTTCAATATATGCAAATCAATTAATATAATTCATCATATCAACAAGAGCAAGGATAAGAACCACATGGTTATCTCAATAGATGCAGAAAAAGCATTTGGAAAGATCCAACACCTCTTTATGATGAAGGTTCTGGAAAAACTAGGAATTCATGTAACATTTCTCAGTATAATAAAGGCTGTAGATGACAAACCTACTTCCAGCATTATACTTAATGGTGAAAAGCTAAAGCCATTTCCTCTAAACTCATGAATGAGACAAAGATGTCCACTCTCTCCACTTCTCTTTAATTTAGTATTAGAATGTCTAACTACAGCAATAAGACAAGATACAAACATAAAGGGGATCCAAATAGGGAAAGATGAAGTAAAACTCTCTCTCTTTGCAGATGACATGATCTTGTATGTAAAGAATCCCATGGACTCACTCCCAACTTACTTGAGCTGATTTGAAACTTTGGCAAAGTAGCAGGATATAAAATTAACAATCAAAAAATCAATGGCTTTTCTGTATTCCAACAATGAGAAGAATGTGGCTGAAGTCAGGAAGTCAACTTCTTTTGTAATAGCCCCACACACAAAAAAAATAAAATACCTAGGAGTTAACTAAGGAAGTAAAGGAATTCTATGATGAAAAATTTAAAAACCTGAAAAGGGAAATCAAAGCAGAACTTAGGAAGTGAAAAAAACCTCCCATGCTCCTGGATTAGGAGAATTAACATCATGAAAATGGCAACACTTCCCAAGGCTATCTACAAATTCAATGCGATACCTATCAATATTCCAACCTCATTCTTCAATGAAATAGAAGCAACCCAAAAATTCATATGGAACAATAAAAGACCCTGAATAGCAAAAACAATCCTTAGCAGAAAAACAGCACTGGAGGAATAACAATACCAAATTTAAAACTCTACTACAAAGTCATAGTAATCTAAACAGCTTGGTACTGGCATAAGAACAGACCTGAGGACCAATGGAATAGAACTGAAGACCCAAATGAACCTACAGATCTATAGCCACCTAATCTTCAATAAGGGAGCTAAAAATATAGAATGGAAGAAAGACAGTCACTTCAGTACATGGTGCTGGCAAAATTGGTTAAACGCCTGTAGAAAACCAAAGCTAGATCCTTATATATCACCCTGCACCAGAATCAACTCCAAATGGATCAACGACCTCCAAGTCAAAGCAGACACCCTGAAAACATTACAGGAAAGAATAGGAGAAACTCTAGGGCTCTTTGGCACAGGCCAAAATTGTCTTAATAGAGACCCAGAAACACAACAAGAATGGTTAGACAGATGGGATTGCATAAAACTGCAGAGCTTCTGCATGGCAAAGGACATAGCTAGCAAGATCAATAGACAGCCCACAGATGAGAAGATCTTCACTAGCCATACAAAGGACAAGGGTCTCATATCTAAAATATACTTAGAACTCAAAAAAATTAAATCCCACAACAACAAATCCTCAAAGAAACAACTGCCCCATAAATAAGTGGGCTAAAGACTTAAAGAGAAACTTCTCTGAAGAGGAAATAAGAATGGCCAATAGACATTCTCAACTTCTCTAGCCATAAAAGAAATGCAAATCAAAACAACACTGAGATTTCACCTTACCCCAGTTAGAATGGCTATAATCAAGAAATCTACTAACAACAAATGCTGGAGGGGATGTGGCCAAAAGGGAACTCTACTGCATTGCTGGTGGGAGTGTAAACTTGTTCAACCACTTTGGAAAGCAGTATGGAGGTTCCTCAAATGACTCCACATAGAGCTCCCGTATGACCCAGCAATCCCACTTTTGGGCATTTACCCAAACAATCACACACAAGGCTATACTAAAGCTACCAGCATAACTATATTTATCACAGCATTATTCACCATAGCTAAGATATGGAACCAACCCAGATGCTCCTCAGTAAATGAATGGATCAAGAAAATGTGATGAGTGTGTGTGTGTGTGTGTGTGTGTAATGGAATTCTCTGCCTCCATCAGAAAGAATGACATAACCCTATTTGTTAGGACATGGAAAGAATTGGAAAATATTATATCAAATGAGGTAAGCCAGGCCCAAAGAAACATAGGTCCTATGCTTTCCCTTATTTGCAATAACTAGTATATGTCTAGGACAAGCAGAAAAGGTCAAAAGCTATGTACATATGACCATATAAGATGATGTTAAGTGAAATGAATCCCAAGATAGGGACACAAGTATTTTTTTTTCTTGCTTGCTTTATTTTTAACATGTTTATAATCTAGTATGTGATATTTTTGTTTCTTTTGTATGTTCTTTCCCCATGGTATAACCTGTTTTCACTGTATTTGATTCCGGTGCCTTGCATCTTCTATATACATTTTTCTAATTTGATGAGGGGAAGGGAAATAACAAAATGCTGAAATAAGGATAGAGGTTGACCCATTGTAACAATGAGATGTACAAGAGACTATGTTGAAAATGAACTTTACAACTGTATTGGGAGTGGGGAGGAGTTGAGGAGGTGGGGAGGGAAGGGATGGTAGGGGGAAAACAAAGGAGGAGGTAACAATGCTCGATAGGAAAGGTACTCATTACCTTACTCATGTAATTGTAACCCCTCTGTACCGTATTTTTACAATAAATATATACAATATAAATATATATAATAAATATACATTATATATGTATATTTATTTATTTATTTATTTATTTATTATATGTGTATATATATATGATAGTACGGTAACCAGGTCACTGGGCAAGCTGTGTGAATGATGCCCTTGGTATGCCTCCAGAAAGTCCCATCCAGTATACATGTGCACTTAATAAACTCCCAGCAGGGGAGATTACCATTTTCCCCTAGGCTAGGAGTATCAAGCAAGAGGCTGTCAATCTAGCTGTTGATAGGAGTTGGGGTGGAGGGGGGGCTGTTAAACTTCTATCAACCCATGGGAAGGTCAATATTGATACCTGGCTCCCAAAATGAAGATCAAATAGGGCACTGGTGTCTGTTTTATGAGTGATAAAATTGTATCCATGGTAACAGAAATAACTATTTGTCAGGCTAGGAAAGTGTATGACTTGCTACTGGACCCTCTGTCCTCTTCCCTGGCAGCCCTTCCTGGCATAATTCTCTAGACAAGGAGCTATTTTAGAGCTAGAGTGGACCAGGAGTTATCCTATCTAGTCTATGAATGAGCCCCTATTATATGATAAGCATTATGCTGTAAGTCTCTACTTCCTAAACCTTCTTCAGGGATTAACACTTCTTTCCAATGAGGAGCAAGCTCTTGCATAAGCCCACCCAGACACATGGGCAAGGCAGTATAGGTTGCCCAATCAAAGCCATTGATCCATAGCAGCTGGGCCTGGTTTGCTACCAGCCAGGCCAGGTCCAGAGGGACCGAGGGCAGCCAGGGAGTGATTGGTCCAGACAGGGAGAGCTGTGGGGGAAGGGGAAGAGGAAAATTTTGACAGAGAAAGCCTAGAAGGGACAGGGGACACTGATTCTAAGCCCTAATCCTTCCTGGGCACCCAAAGATATGGGTGAGAGAGACCAAAGGGAAGCCCAGACTGTGCCTTGGTAAGGTGAAGTGCCCTGGTCAGTGGTAACTGTCACCCGTTACTGTTTCCATATTAGGTCAGTTTTCCTACGTGACTGTGGCAATGTCTCAAGTCCCAGCCTATTTTACCCTACTCTTCTGTGTCACCCTGCTGAGTGCTTTCAAGTGGAGACTTAGTGACTAGGAAGGAAAGTCTGACTTAGGTGTATCTGTGTCCCCCACGAGAGCCTGTGACCCTCCAAGACAGCAGGTCAGCCCACCCAGGCCTGTTCCCAGTAGCTAGCTTATGCCTGTCACCAGGTAACAATGGGAAGCCATGTGGCCTGGTGTAATATGGCAGATCCTGGCTCAGATTCCTACAACCTCTCACTGAGGGACCGTGGCCCTGGCTTCTGGGCCTAGCTGCCCTCATCTATAAATGGAAATTAAAACATACTACTTTTTGTCCTAGCTCATAAGATTTCTAGCCACCCTGAGTGATCTATAGCATGAACTATGCACAGTGAGGTGTCAATATTGGTTGGTACATCAATTTTATCAAAAATTGTACTTCAATTTCTTTTCCTTCCTTCCTTCCTTCCTTCCTTCCTTCCTTCCTTCCTTCCTTCCTTCCTTCCTTCCTTCCTTCCTTCCTTCCTTTTTTTCTTTCTTTCTCTTCTTTCTGTGTGTGAGCTCTGCCGTTGCCTTGCACTGCGGCCTTGGGAAGTTGCTTAACACCTCTGGATTTTGTTGCCTTGTGTCCACATAGTGAAGAAGATACATTTCTACCTGATGGGTATTATAGAGATGAAGCACAATAGCACAAGGTCTTCACTCTGGTCACATAAACAGCAATACTACTCTATTTAGTGACATATTATGAATCTCATCCTCAGGTGAGGTAAACCATGTCAGGGTGGGGCCACTTCTAGTAGCTATTATCAGAATATTAATTTTTATCATCTTTCTCTTCCATTGTTTTTGTTCCCTTCCTAGTGATCTCTAGGTGGCAGCATGTGGCTGTAGAACTAGATCATGCCTTCCTAGAAATTTCTTTTTCTTCTCACTGAATGTAGGAATGGGCAGGTCCCTATGGTGAAATAACCACATGGCTATGTCCTGAGCTCTTTCTGCACTAGGCAAATGGAGGACACTTTAACACCAACACCTGAATTTGAGATTTTGGCCTTTCTAAGAGAGGGGTTGAAAGAGGTGGAGGACCTTCTATTCAAGGATCTCTGGGTACCTTCCAGCCAACCACTTGCCACGGTGCTAGTCTTGTCAATGGGTTCCAGTATTTTCCCAATGAGGACAGAAAGGCCCAAGGAGACAAGAGACTAGCCCATATCCCAGGATCCAAAGAATGTTCCCTCATTCAAGGCATGGAAAACCATAAGGCTTGTCTTAGGCTCTCTGGAAAGCTACTAGAAACCCCAAGAAAATAAGCATCTCATGTCTCATTATGCCTCTGCCTCACACAATAGGACCTCTTCCAATCCCCAAGTAATCTTTGCCAAGAGCAAAGATCCTCAGTTCATCCTCCTCTTCTACTGAATTTCTTTAGTGATTGCATTTGAAGCTCAGTGGTCTCTAGTCCCCCCCCATCCCCAAATGTTCCTAAGGAAATTCTGTGGCTGTCAAAAGAGTGAATCAGCACATGGCCCTGACCCAGAGCCCAGCTTGCTCCACTCCATTTCATTATTCTTTTTTCTCTCTTAAGAGTCTCACTTTGAAGAAGGCCAGGGAGAAACATCGTGTGTAGGCCTCCTCCTTGCTCTCTGAACCAATCAGAGGGATGCTCATGTATGAAGTTAGAGCTTCTGTTTCTTTTCCTTTTAAATTGAGATGACCATTGTCTTACCTGGAAGGGATGCTAAGAGAATTTACCAAGGCCATGAGCAGTGCCTGATATACAGCAAAAGATCTATAGTTATCTGGCTATAGATAACTTACAGTATCTATATGATACCTCCATCCTAAAGGATCAGCAAAGCCTTCTATTTTCTCTTGCCCTGGAAATGAGGAGCTCTGAGGGGCAGAAGCACCTCAAAGGTCAAGGATACACTGGTTGGGGCAACTTCTAGGCAAGGAGAATCCCTGTGGATTATGCAAGTTCTGGTGTCCTTCCTTTTCCTTCCTGTTCTAACAATGATTTTCTAGCTGGAGAGGGGAAGGAATGGGAGTGCAGAGCCAGAGACACCTGCATTAAGGAATGGCCAACCTGTGTCCTAGGCAGAAATAGGCCTGTCCCAGCACCAGTGGAACAGAACGGACTATTTCAGGCAGCTGCAGAGGAGAAGATGGGCAGGCTAGGCAGCGTTCACAAACTAGAGTATACTCTTTAATTTTTGAGGCACTGTTAGGGTATTATTTTGTAACCTAAAGATCCCCAGGGCTCCCACTACAGTCAGATTCAAACCCCTGTGGCAAGGAGTTCAATTTACTCCCAGAAAGTTTTGGTAAGGCTCTGATCTTCTGCCTTGAAACTCTCCATTTCTGCTGTGGAATTTGAAATTAGTACCTCATCTCCTCCAAGATGCTGGCCAAATCATAGACTCTTATTTCCTTTCCCAATGTTCATGCTAAACAAACAAAAAAAATTAGAACAGAACCCACACTCTTCAGAACAGAGAGTCTCAAATCTTCACTTGGTTTATACCCTGCTTAACCTAGCAAAGAAACCTGCCCTTGTCGGGCAAGAACACATCCTCCTTGAAAGAAATTCCATGCAATGTCTTGCTTCATTTGTGCCATCTTTCTTCCCCCTTGCTTTCTTTGGCATGAAATATTTCTAAAAGGATTACAAGAAATTACCAACAATGACTTTATGTGATGAAAACTCTTTATAATATACCTCTTTGAATTTTGAACTGTGTTACAGTATGCCATATTCAAAACTTTGAAATGTAGCATAACAAAGAACAGAAAGAAAGCTGCAGCATGAAATAAAAGCAAAGATGTATATTAGTTTCCAGTTTTACCTATGCATGGAGTGATCTGTACTCTCAAGGGAGCCAAAAATTACAAATACAAATTCCTGTTTGAAAGATCACTTAACATTGCTCAGCAAATTTAGATAGCTCTGGGTAATCTGGAGTACTGCCTGTCACATAGATGCCGGGGTTTCTAGATCCTGCTTAGGGTACAGAAAGCCACAAAGAACATTTTTCTTCCCCCCAAAAATCAGAAAAATGGCATTTTTTAACTGATCAGAGAACAGGGTTCAGTCAAAGTCTATAAAACAAGTGTCTCTCAGAAGGGACAAAACAGGGTCACTTGCTTAGACATCAGACTCTTCACAAGCTAGAAAGAATTCAAGCTAACTTCCTTAATAAACTATAAGGCCACTCATATATTCCACCTGGTGTATAGACAGATTGGAGCTACAGGATAAGAGAAATCCATTTCCATTGGTGGTCTCTCTCTACATGGGCCACACTAAGTGCTCACAAGAAATAGTAGGAAAAGGGAGAAATATACACAAACCTCTCTAGGGTCAGGTCTACGGGAGAGAAACAGTTCTTCAGGAAAAGCACAAAGTTCTGAAAAGAACCTTCTCTCAAAAAATGAAAAACTGTAGCAAATCTTATAGCCCTCAGGGGATAGGCAAAGGCTCATTTTTCTGGTATATACCCTATGATGATGGACAAAGGTACACGTAGACTTGTAGAATCTCCCACAGGACACAAAGCCATCACTTCTGCCTAGAATTGAAGCTGAAGCTGAAAGACAAGATTTCCCCTTCCTTCATCCTTTATTTCTAACCCCAGGCTAAAAAGTATTAAGTAACAAGTAATGAAAATCTATTGCTCAGGGGAAATTAATTAAACACATAAAGAATAATTTTTTTAAGATAGAGGCACAGTGGAAAGCCCTAAAGCCAAGGAGGAAACTGACATCAAGAAAAATCCTCTGGCAAATCCACTATCACCTGAAACATAAGGTAATATTAGAGAAATATGAAGCATGTGCTACACTACAGGCAACTGTAACAATAGTAAAACCTAAACTCTGCTCACCTCCTCATCAAAGAACTCAATCCTTCATAATGAAAGCCCAGTAAAAGATAATGGCTAGGCATTTCCAAACATAAATACTATTTACCCAATCTCTACTGTCCTACATACTAAAAAAAAGTTTAAAAAAAATTTGCTTTCAACATAAAAATTGTAAATCACACGAAGAAGCAAGAAAAACAATATACAACTAAGAAACAAGACAGTCAACAGACCTAGAGTCAAACATGACACAGATCTTGGAACTACCAGACATGGAATTTAAAATAACTATGGTTAATATGTTTAATTTTTCACAAAAATATTAGAAAACATGTACCTGGCAGTTGGGAAAAAAGAAACGAGTAGCAAACAGCTAGCAATATATTATAGATTTTAATCTATATACAGAAAAAATTTTGTTTACTGTTATGTGTCCTTCTAAAATTTTTATGTTGAATCCTTATTACTACCTTACCAGTGACTGTATTTGGAGTTTAAAGACTTTAAAATAGCAAATAATCTAAAGTGATAAGGATATGGCTCTAATCCAGTATTTACAGAGGAAGGTCATCTGAGGACACACTGAGAAGGGACCCACTTGCTAGTCAAGGACAAGGACCTAAGAAGGAAGAAAACAGCACCACTGACACATGGACTTGGACTTCCAGCCAGTAGAACTGTAAGAAAATTAAGTACTGTTGATTTCCATAACTGTGCCAGTTTGGTATGGTTACACCAATTAAAACGTGCAATTGTCTAATTGAATTTGGGCAATATTATATTCTGTCACTTAATATAGAGAAATAGACAGGATAAAACTAAAATAAATGGGAAAAGAGCTATCTTTCCCAATTCCTCAGAAGTAAGTTGAAGTGGTCACATTAATTTCAGACAAAATGAACATCAGAGCAAGGAATATTGCTAGTGACAGACGAAAGTGGTACACAGAGACTGTAGGGTACGTTCACCTAAAGAGATATTAAATTTGTGTTCAACTAAAGTGAAGCTCCAAAATAATGTGAAACAAATGCTGATGCCACTGACAGGACAAATAGGAAAAGGAACATTGTCTTTAAGAGCTGCAATGGTTTTCTGCAAATAACTCCAAAACAAATCACCAGAAAAATCTCCAAAAATGCAGAAAACCCAAACACTAACTTCACCTAATTGATATTTATACAATATATCACCCAACAACAGCAAGATACTCATTCCTCTTAAGAGCACATGGAAAATATCACTAAAATAGACCATATCCTAGGCTATTTTTAACAACTAACTCATTTAAAAGAATTTAAATAATAGAAAGTATTTTCTCTGACCACAGCAGAATTAAACTAGAAATCAAAACCAGAAAGGTATCTGGAAATTCCCCAAATATTTGGAAAATTTAAAACAATACTTCTAAATAACCCATGGGTCAAAAAAAAGAAGGAACAGGAAATTGAAAAATAATTTAAACTGAATCAAAAAAGCCGCCTTCCAAGCTTTATGTGATTCATCTAAGACAGTGAGTTAAATATTTATATTAGGAAAGAAGAAAGGTATGAAACAAATGATTACTCTTCCACCTTTGGAAACTGGAGTAGAAAAGCAAATTAAATTCAAGACAAGCAGAAGGAAGGAAATAATAAAAGAAAGAGCAAAACAAAATCAATGAAAATGGGAATAGAAAAACAATGGAAAAAACAGAGTGAAATGCAAAAGGTGATTCTTGGAAAAAGTAAGTAAAACTGATAAACCTCTAACTTGACTGCAAACAAAGCCTAAATACATTAAATATCTAATTATAAATTTTGCAATGTATGCAATATCCACATGCTGAAAATCAGAAATACTGATGTAAAAACAAAACAGATCTAAATAGTTAGAAAATCCATTAAGAAATCAATTCACCCAAAATTGATCTGTAGATTTGATCCAGTTCCAATGAATTAGAATTTTTGCAAACTTCTCTGCAAATTCTTTTGTTAAAACAAAATGATGCTAAAATTTAAGTGGAAGGTAAAAAATACCTTGAAAAGAAAAACAAAATTGGGGGATTCACTTTATTGATGTCAAGGCTTATTAGGCTTGGATTTGAATAATCACTGAACTTAACTCATGTTTGTAGAATATTATATTCAACACAGCAAAATACTAGAAAGAGGTATAAAACTACAGTAAAAGAATCAATCCTTCATTTTGAAGGAAAGAAATATGGATGGATGGAAGATGGATGGATGGTCATCTATTTTTTTACATTAATACAAAGGCAATTTAATAGTAATTTTGTAAAAATTTCATTCATAATCATTAAAATGTCTCTCATTTAGGGAACTAATAAACCAACTGTGATATATTCTTGGAATTTATCATGAGTAAAAAGGGGCAAACTCCAAACAATGCAATAGGGGTAAATCTTAAAAAATATCATGCTTAGTGAAGAAAAGCCAGAGTCAAAAGACAAAATGAGGTATCATTCCATTTATATGACATTCAGGAAAGTGCAGTACTATAGAAGCAGAAATTGGGGGGGGGGTATCGGGGCACAGGGAGATGAGGGAATAAAGGGGAATACATACAAGTGAGGTGCAGAAAACATTTGAAGTCTGGGAACCAACCTGTACCATGGTGGTAATGATGGCGACATTTATTTCTCAAAACTTACTGTCATGCACACAGAAAGGGTGAACTACAATCTGTGTAATTGTAAGTAAAAGTTTAAGTAATTGTGTGAAAAGAAATAGTGGATCTATATTTATGCTCCAGAATTTTCTCATGGCCATACAGCTTATAATGTGGAGAAAATGGATTTCAGCCCGACTCTTAGATTTCAAAGTCCATGTTCTACTCACAGCATCCTTAGCCTTTCTTAGAGGCAAATGCAACAATGCTTGTATTGAAGTGGCTGGTGCCATCTTGGCCACATGGTGAATGGTAGGGTCTGGCATCTTGTCTTCATGGTTGGGGAAGGTGAAGCCCCCACCTCCCAGGTGAGGGATGGACCTGAATCCCTGAAGGTAGGTGGGTCTTGGAGGATGCCCCTGACAGTGTCCTGTGACCTTGCCCCTTGACCTGACCCTATTTAGGCCTGGACCAGCTCAGGTGCCATTACCATGCCATGTGTCTCCATGTCTCTGTCCTGTCTCTTGTCTCTTCTCTGGTCACCCTGGTTTCCCACTTCAGCTCTCCATTGGAACTGAATTTATTTGTTGATATTGTTTCTGTTCTTTCTTTCCTCTCCGGCCTTCATGGCTCAGTTTCTTAACAGTGTTAAGTGTATTTGCTGGCTGCTGGTCTTTGAGACAGGAGTCCACCATGCAGTCATAGACTTTTTAATACAGATTCCAAATTCCACCTCTCAAAATGTGGCTTCTCTGTTTTTTTCATGACTGGATTTGTGTCTGATTTACAGTACTACAGTATGTTCCAGTTCATAAACCACTCCTTACCCTTCACTGCCTTTCTCTGAAAGGCTCTTTGTCCTGTCACAAAAGCAAGCCACAGGTTTTGGAGATGAGACTATGGAGCTCTTTTACAATGACACTATTCAACCTAGCATAGCTCAGTTTCCTCACTTGTAACATAGGAATGATGACCTGCAACTGTACCTCTGCTGGAAGGTCTTTGGGTGCCTTTTAAGTGCCTTTCAGGGTCCTTGTAAAGATGAAATGGAGTCAAGGAAAGGCCTTTGTCCCCTTCTTTGTTGGGTGCATTGGTGGGTGGGGTGGTCACCAAGATTTCACCCAGGCCTGACTCCCAGTGGAACTTGAAGAAGTCCCACTCCCTAAGAATGGCTATCATCAAGAATATGAACAACAGCAAGTGTTGGTTGGGATGTGGGAGAAAAAAGAATTCTTTTACAGTTCATGGTTGGTGGGAATGTAAACTAGTGCAACCACTATGGATAGCAGTAGGGAAATACTCTAAAAACTGAACATAGAGTTACTCTATGATCCAGCAATATCATTTTGGGCATTTATACAAAAGATTGAAAGTCAAGATGCAGTATAGGCATTTGTATATTCATGTTCATTACTGTACTATTCACCATGGCGAAGTTATGATGACAGCCTAGATGCCCTACAATGAGTGAGTGAATCAAGAAAATGTGATTGTATGTGTGTTATACAACTCATATATGTGTGTGATATATACACAATACATATACAGGCATATACAATGAAATTTCAGTCATCTACCAGGAAGAATGATACTATAATGTCATTTTATAATGATACTATGTCATTTTCAGGGAAATAGATGGACTGGAAAAATTATGTTAAGTGAAGTAAGTCAGGCTCAGAGAGCTATGGTTCTCTTAGAGTACATGTTTCTCTCATATCTGGAAGTTAGATCTAAATTTAAAACACATATAAAGACCTATACAGGGTCATATGCATATGTCCACCAATGGGCTAAAGTATGGGAAGTGCAAGGGAGGACTCCAGTGGCATAACTTCTCTGAACAACTTATGGTTTAACAAACTAAATACCAGAAAGCTGAAATGTGTATTGTTGGAAGTGAAGGGAGGGGATCAAAGGAGAGGGAACAGAAGAATGGAGAGAGGAAGGTTGGGCAAATACTGCTATAAGATTCAATGTCCATATGTGAAAATGGAACCAGCTAACTTGAGGGGCTGGATGGGGCTGGAGAGATGGGGGGAGGGAAGAGGGGGAGAATGATGGAAGCAGGGACATTGTACGTAGACACTGGCATGTTGAATTGAGATCATTTCTAGAACTAAAGATAATTTTTAAACACTTAAAAAATATAAAGAATCCTGCTGCCTCTGACTCCAGAATGTCACAAAGGCTATCTGCAGGTCGGAAGGCTTCTAAGCAGGGGGGAAGTGGAGTGGAAACATGGAACAGTGTGTACGGGGACATAAATTCCAAGTTATTTTTGCCAGGAGAGCTGAACAGAAAATCATTGCATCTGCATTCCCCACCCTGGAACTGCTCTCCCAGAGATGCATTCCAGCTACCCTGGCTCCCAGGGGTAGAGGTGAGGCCCTTGGAAGGGAATGGAGCAGGCCGACTGAGTTCCATGTCTGCGGAGAAGCTATCCCTGCTTCACTGCTCTGGCCAGGGAGTGTGATGGCTCTGGGTGTCAGGGGATTGAGCAGAAAAGCTCAGGGACAATGCTTAGGCCCTGAGTTCAAGCCCTAGGGCCAGCAAGGCTTCCTTTCTAACAGAGTTTGCAGAAGGAAGGTATTCAGTCTCCCTTTGTGCTCTTGTCCCAGGCCTTCCAAGGTGAGGTGTTCTCAGCTGGCCACAATGTTTATCCCAAAGGAACTGTTGTCACAGCAGCCATTCTTGGAGAATTTATCTTTGATCCCATCTTCCCCTCTGGGTGGTTTCCAAGGTATCTCTAGCCAATGAGTCTGAAGAGAAATATATCACCTTCCTCATCTCATCTGTTTTTCAAACCCAGTTCTCTTGCTCGCTTACTTTCCTCTCCTTATGATACCATTTATCCCAAAGAAGGCAAATTTCTAGTTCCTTTTTTCCTTTTACAAAAAAGAGAGAAGGCAACAGATGAAGCAGCTTACTCATCTGAGCCCCACTAAGTAGTATAGACACATCAAAGGATGCCAGGCCCCTCAGGAAACCAGAGCCAGCCTTACATCATTCTGCAGCACATCACTAAGCAACTGTGGGATCAACATCTGTTTCCATGGAGATGTCACATCATTGCCATTCGCCAGGCAGAGTTGAAATAGAAATACATTGGGAGGAATGAATACGCTGGGCTGTGCCAGAGAATAACAAAACCTGGTGGCCATGAGTGAAAAGCTATCACCAGAGTGAAAGACACACTACAATAAGGAAGAGAAGTGGAATTTGATGGAGTCCAGCAGGGGCTCACTGGCCAGATCAGTACAAATAGACATCACCTGGTCTAGCTCTCTTGCACACAAGAGTCACCAAGAGTCTCAGATTTCTGCCCAGTCTTGGTTTCACAACTCAAACCCCATGACTTTAGTACAGGATTTATCCCATGCCAAAGGGAGGTTTTGAGGAGTGTCGATGCTTTCTCAGGTTGGTCCTGGGCAACCTGATAACTCTTGCTCCTTTCACGTCATCCTTTGTTCTGGCCTACCTAGCAGTTTCTTCCAGTGATGGTGGTCTCTACCTACCTAAGACAAAGCCTGTGATTTCAAGGAGGCCAGTCCCATGAAGATATGGGAGAGCAGCAGAGGGAACCAGCTTTTCTGACCATTTGCTATGGGCTAAGCCCCATGGCTGCATATTTATTACCTGCTATTTCTGTTCATTCTCAAATTCATGCCTGTAGGATATGAGCCTTTTGTCTTACAGGCATGGAATGGAGACTAAGAGAGGTGATGTGACTCATTCAATATGATAAAAAGCAGCAAACACTGGGCTTGGGGAAGGACTCAAGGAGTAGAATGCCTGCCCTCCAAGGCTGTGAGTTCCAACTCCAGAACCACCAAATAAAATGATAAAAGGATAAGGTGATTTGATTCATCTCCACATGATATCTCTGGGTGAGTTATTGCTTCCTACAGGCTAATGTATGGCAAGGGCAGGCGGTTGCACAGGTGCCTTTTCCTCTGTTCTATGTTGAACTCACTGTCTACACCAGGGCACACAGCTTGGGAGTGCTGGGCCAGGCATACCGGGCGGGCTGACAATGGATTGGATGTTACAAGCTGCCCAGTGGAAGTTTCCCTTGTGGCCCAGAATTACAGACAGGGCCAAAGCTGAGTGAAAGGACAGTACTGACCAAGGTCTGACTGTTAGGAATTCAGGAAGCCACCCAAACTGGTGCCAACTCCCACCTCCAGACTCTGGAGGGTGATGCTCTTCTCAGCACCCGGGCCCTGCAGCCTTCCCACGGGCCCTGTCAGCAGCTGGGGTGTGGAGAGGCTTGGAGGTATAGTAGAAATTACTGTGCTGCAGAGCAGGGAAGGGACTAGCAGACTCCCGCACTCCTTAATGTCTGCAACAGGGCAGCTAGCAGCTTGGTACCAGGCTGGGGCGTTTGCCGGGACAGAGACCCCAGCCTTCCCCCACCATGGTCGGGGCTGGGCTTGTTTCTGGAGTCATTTGGCAAAGGAGCTCCAGGTGTGTCCTCAGAACTTATCCAATGTAGGTCCTCCTCCAATAAAGGGAGGAAGAGGACACGCAACTGGTTCTATTGACATTGAGGATTCACCTTGAGACCAGTACCTAACTCTAGAGGGTCTAGAGATTTTTCAAAGACCTGGTAATGTGGCCTTTGCTAATAGAGCTCAAGCAGCAGAGATGGATGGGGGATGAAGATGGGGCTATTCCACTCTGAGGCAGCTTTCCTGGACCTCAAGAGTCCACATGGTACTTTGCTAGGTGGCCAGGGTTTATGTAAATGAACACTGAGGCCAACAGGAGCTATAGAGGCAGCTGAGGCAAGTCAAAGGGCAATTCTCCCTCTCCCCTCACTTCCAGGAGCAGATGGTGGCTGTGCTTTGCTGTCAGGCCTGAGTGTAGACACAGATATCTTCTAGAAGGCTTAAGTCCCAACTACAGAATGGACCATGGAGGGTTGACCACAAGCCCCAGAAATCCTCATGCAGCATCTATACAGTTAGAGACTAACCATGCCATCAGCACCACTAGAATTGGCCAGAACGACTCAGACTCCAAACGAAGCTTGGGAAACTCCATCACCACCATGGAGGCCAGATTCCTGACCAGAGCTTCCTTGTCCTCTCAGGGATCTGACCAGGTAGGCCGGAAGACAAGTGGTGCGGGGTTGGAGTCTACAGGGAGTTTCTGGTACACATTGGCAGGCTGTGATTGGCTGAAGTTCGGCTTTGTGATTGGCACAAGAATATACAACCTGCTCCAAGGCTCTCTGGCTCTGTTCAACTATGGCCTCGCCCCTCACTCAGCCTTGACTGCAATTCCTGACCACTTAGGGTCATCTTTCAGGACACAGTCACTTCTGTCACTTTTCCCCTTGTCCACTGTCAAGCACCAAATCCCACGTGGCTATACTGTAGGCTCTTCCTTCCAGCACCCAAACTATAGGTCACATCCCCAAGCCTAAGTGTGGAGCTACCCAACAAAGAGCAGGCCCATAGGGTACAAGATCAAGGCCATCCAGAAGTGAAATATCTTGAGTACATTCCTCAATGGAAGACCAAAGGAATTTTGCTTATTTATTGTAACATAATTAAAAGAGAGAATGGAATCGAAATAATTTTTTTTCCTATTTTTCTAGTCTTGTCCCCAGCCTGGTGTGCAAGGGGAAAAGTCTATTATTAGTGACTTGCGTATCATTATTCTTGTAAATTTATTCCATAGGTGCGTATGTATGTGTGCATGTGTATAATACACATATACCCCAAGCCACACCCCTAGTCCTTTGCTTTTAGTCTGTTTTTCAGATATGATCTCCGGGTTTTTCCCAGACTAGTAGCCTTGGGTCATGAATCTCCTAATTCTGCCTCCTGAATATCTGAGATCGCAAGTTTTCCCCAGCAGTTGTTCATTTTAAGGGAGCCCCATGCTAAAGATGCAACTATGAGAAAAACCCAACCCATTCCTCCTTTAGTATCCTGCAGCAGATGTAGACAATCATCCGCCAGCCTCACACATGAAGATATCATAAACTGAGATCCAGTGAGGAAATATGTGTGAAGGTCTGAACTGTGAAGCCCAACACAATGACAGCCACATCTGTCGTCACAATGACAGGTCTCATCTGTCACTATTTACGGGTCAGCCATGAGAAATGCATGTGCCTAAGACCTGGCTGTGAATACGCTCGCTACAGGTTTCTGATCAGCCTCTGATTAAGATCCAGAGCTCTGATTCATTGTCCTCCACCATCTGTGGAAGCGGCTCACGTGACTGGGCCTCCTCCTACTCCACTTGTCCTCCAGGTTTACTTCAGAGGAACAAGAGACAAAAATCATCCCATATGAGTCGGGAAGAAGGACACAGCATGGCCTGGCAGCCTGCACCCACTGCCCCTCTATGCCTGAGAAATGGGAGGCACTGCTTGATCTTTCAGGGACACATTTTCTCAGGTGGAAGGTGAGCTGGTAGAATCCAGGCATTCCATCCTGCTGTAATTCAGCAATGGCAAAGGCGCTAGGCAGGGGACAGAGGCAGTGAGGTAAGGTCCTGTGGAAGGAGGAAGTAGAATAAACAGATGAACTTCCCTGCTGCTCTGCCAGCTCAGCTCTCATCTTGAGAAACCAATCATGACTTGTATTCATTCTGAGAATCCCAGACTGGAGGGGAAGGTCTCTGTTATAGACTGAATGACTGTAAACCTGCAAACCTGTACATAAACATTCTAACCTCCAAGGTGATAGACTTCAAAGGAGGCAATGATAAGGCGATTAGCTCATGAGGAGGAAGCCCTCATGAATAGGATGAGTGTCCTTTATAAAAGAGACACTGCTGAACTCAAGACTCAGTGAGAAAAACTGTCTATGAACCACAAAGTAAATCTCTTACCAGACACTAAATCTACCTTGCTCTTGGACTCCCCAGTCCCTGAAACTATGAAGAATAATCGTCCCTTAGCCCCAAGGCTGATACCTCTTTCGTTTGTGCCTCCCCTGTACCCCTTCCTAGTGGCAAGATAATGCCCAATCCGTCCATCATGTGCTGAGTATATGCCTGCCCAGCCAGTACCCTTTCATGACTGGAGATAAATGAACCCAGACAGTCTTAGTCCCAGAGCCTCCCTATGGCCTAGAGACTGTACTAATGAAAGGTAAGGTAAGAGTATATAGGATTAAATGTGTGTGTTAGCAATGCCACCACTATCTGGAGAATTGTGCGGGTTTCGTTGGCAATATGACTCTGGTTTTGTTTCTATGCTTTGTACTAATAGATTGGTCCTGTGGTTCTGACACCACAGCCTTGTGAGTTTGGGAACATGGCCTATCTGTGTGTTTGCACACTGAGGGTCAGCCCCAATACTAACTCTCTAAGCCATTCCCCTATATCCCTAAACCCTGGCCCCCCAACCACATACCAAGAGGTGGAGCTCAGCACCATGAAGAAGTTCTGAGTCACTGTCTGAGCCGCGGCCTAATGTACTCCACAGGCTTTGCTATTAGTAACCTGGCCCACTTCTTGCTTTGCAGTCCCCTTGGTTTATGGCTAAAAACATCTGTATGAAAGCAGATCCTGCCAAAGTGTTTGCCACTGCTCCCCGCCCTCCTTCAGCACCTGAGTTCTGCTCCCTTTCCGGCTGTTTATGACTATTTGCTGTGGAAACGCCTGGATTCATGGCCCAGGAGGGAGCAGGTGCAGAAGAGCTGGAGAACAAATGAGTTCAGGGGAGTCTATGTGCCTGCTTCTCATTGTGACCCTGCGAAGGAGATTCACAGCCTCCAGACCAACCAAGGGAAGACGTAGAACCCAATAAAATGTGGGCTGCTTTTCTCAGAGTGGTGAACTGGATGTGCACTGGGCTCCAGATGCAGAGCATAAAGGTCCTTTTGAGTTTGAAGCTTAGCTTTCAATAGTCCCCATGTGGGCAGCCAGAGATGCTCTGGAGGTGAGGGGACTTGGCCTGTTTTCTTTGCACACAGGCCTGGGGCTCTCCATTCTTACTGCTGGGCTCTGGCTGCTGCACATCAAATGGGCCTGCACATCACATCTGGATGTGACATTCTAGCAGAACACAGAGCGATCACACCTGGTCAGTTTTTCCTGCAGGGCTGCAGGAGAACATTCAGATAAGAGAGGCCACATGAAAAGACCCGATGGGCCGGGAAGAGAGCTTTGCACACTGCAGAGCTATCCATTCACACTCCTCGTTATTGGTGGGAGTAGTGTTAGGCCAAAGAGGTTTCAGGGAGACAAAGACGCCCCTGCTAATGATCCACCACCCACTAAGAAATGCTCTCATTCTAGGTTCTGGTTCAATGAGTCTCTCAGCAAGCTAGTGTTAAGCTCCTACTCTGTGTAGAGTGTATAGCACGAGTTCTTCAGGAGACAAAGGGGCAAGACAAGACTCCATTCATAAAGGTCATTAGAGCTATAAAGCATGTGACTCATTCAAGTGCCATGGAGCATAAGAAAGGAGGTCAAAGAAGAGAACAAGGCCTTGTCAGTAATGGGCAAGCCCTATGTAAAGACAGCAGATGAGAACTGGGAGCTTTGAATGGAATTTTTTTTCTTTGTTCAGAGATCTGAACTGGGAGGATGTGGGAACAGGAAGATAGTTGAAGGCTCAGGGTCAGAGTTTGAGTCCCTAAGAAAGGCGGTGTCTTCAGGTACAAAGCCACATAGCTTTGTGTCCTTAGCAGGTGGCGGGGAAGTGGGGGAGAGGTTCCTCTTTTGCAGTATTCCCTGGATAGCCACAGCCAGTAGCAAACAGTTGATGGAAATCAACTGATGAAATGGATCTCCTACTTCAATGCCAAGAAGGCATTTCTTTGTTGACAGGAGATTACAACCCTGTCATAGACAAGTGAGGAACTCAGCTTGGTGATATCAACTTTAGGAGGCCAACTCTGCCAGGCCTTTGGGACCAGGATGCTGAACTGAAGGTTAAGCATATGCCTTGCTCATTCTTCTCCTCCAGGAGGAAGGAGATTATTTTTTCTTTCCTATGGTTTTGGTTTAGCATTGTTGCTGAGATCTAGGCTGGCCTGGATCCTTGATTCCTCCAATCTCAACTTCCCACATAACTAGGATTATAAGTATGAGCTACTGAGCCAGTAGGTCTGGCCTACTTTCCTCTTGATATTTAGGAATGGTTATCCGGGTGGACCAAGGTGAAGAATGGATCATCAACTATTCCTTCACTCCTTCTTCAGCTTGTGGTGATTTCCTGTCTCCTTCTCCAGAAATACAAAGGCTAGCTTTTGTTGGGTAGGAGAAGGCGTAGGGGTTCTTCATGGCATTAGAGGTTTTAGTGATTGCTTTGAAAACTTCTGAGGTTCGTTAAGGCCTAGTAGATTCAGCTTTCCTTCCAGTTCCCCACCCTTCCCCTCCTGCCAGACTCCTTGAGGGCAGTTCTACAGATCAGATGCTGCTTTGAACCAAGGCCACACAACTAATGAGGAGCAGCTTCAGGATTCAAATGGCATCTAGGTTCCTTTACCTAATCAGCTTCCCAGCATGGCTAATACAAAGTCTACCCAGAGAGAATCCTCCTGGCTCCTGAACTTACTTACCAGCTCATGGACCCTGGGGCCACTGAAGCCTGTACTCCATGCAGCCTTCTGTTTTCAAGCTAGAAAGTCACAGCTCTCCATCAGCTGCATTTGTAATCAACTGCATAATTCTGCATAACCGCCTGGTAGTAATGATTATTTCCACAGGACATGCACATCTGAGGGACACCAAGTACTTTTCAATATGATCTTCTCTATACCCTCAGAACATCAAGGTAACACTGGGAGTGTTGTCATGTAGACCAGTATATGATCGAGATTCAGGGAGGGTATGGAGAGACTAAGAGTTGTTTTCTGAGAGCATCTGAGCACAATAGGAGTCTCATTGACCAAATGGCATGGTGGATTCCACAATGTTGCATTAATCATTGAAATCAGCCCTGTTTTTTTCCTCCCTTTCATTCATGTTCATATTCTGTTGTGTAAAATCTTTTGTTTCTTTTTTCATTCTATCTTTCCCTATTATTTCTCTCACCAACCCTTCACATCTCTAGTGTTAAAGGACCTGACTGAAAGCTCTGTGAGCATACCTTCTCTGTATCCCCCATAGCCTGTGAATGTCTCCCTTTACTCTGCCTTGCCCCCCATTCTGTCACTGAAGGCCCTGTATGGGACCAAGAAGACACCTAGCCAGAGGAACATGGCAATTCCAAGAGGCGGGAGGCCTGGTACAAAGTAGGAATTCTGGATGCCACTTCTGCCATCAGCTCTGCTCTGATTAATGAGGAGGAGGAAGAAGAGAGAGAAGTGGAGAGAATAATAGGAAACATATAAGAAAAAAGATATAGTACAAGACAAGCCAGGAAAAAAAAGAAATAATAAATAGAAGGGAATGGAAGATCCAACTGTAAAAATGTAAGCAAATGATGAAGATAAAGAAATGTGTTCCAGGAGAGATGAAGGGAAAGAACGACATTGTCCCAAAAGAAATGCACTTTACCTGACTCATGTAACTGCAACCCCTCTGCATATCACCTTTATAATAACAATAAAAAACATAAAAAAGGAATGCATTCTATTTTTATCTGCAGAAGAGAAGTTCTATAAGCTACTGCTCTACCAAAGAATGTTCCAAATCCCCAAATTGGCTAACCAAGAAGTATTGTTCCTAGTATTGTCCTCCTTTATCTCAACAATGGTTCCCTTTTCCCATTCCCAGAGATGTAAGATAGCAGGTCTAATTTCTAGAATACTGTCTCTTTACCTTTGTTAGAAGAGACAGAGATTTGTGAGATGTGTGGGGTAGTGAGCTGGCCTGGGGGAGCTCAGAGACCCATTAGGACTGACCCACAGTCCATCAATGATCAACGTCACACTGACGATGAGAGTGAGAGCCCAGACTGCACACCTACTGTCCTTCATCCCATCATCTCCTCTGCATATGCCCAGATACCTCGTATCCATGGGAAATAATACCCTGACACCCCCTGCAGAAGACTGCCAAGGCATATTCTCCTTTATTGTTTCCACTGACTGACCCTGGACAGTCAGTGTCTGACTTGCTCATGTTTCACATTCTGCCTAGACAGCTTGCTCTGTCAGCCTCCTGATGCATAACAAACCCCTTCTCCTTGGCAGACTCTGTAGTGATCAGGGCATGCTGAACTTCAAAGGGCTAAATGTGAGTTTTGGGTCTAAGGCATGATGTAATCCATTCAGCCTGACATCAAAGCCTAGTTGGTTCTGCCCTTGGTGTCTAGTTCTCTAGCCCTAAGGAGACATTGGTCACTGTCTTCAGGCTGAGCCTGGCTACTTCTTGAAGGACTATGGAGCAATGGGGAGTATCTGGTCGATAAGATGCCTGGCCTGGGGGAAGCAGGATGTGCCTGAAGCTATGACTCTTGGGATTCCATAATTCAGTCAACCCTTTGTGGGCCTCCCTTTCATCTCCAGCCTCTCTCCAGCCTCCACCTAGGGGAAACCCATTTTCCTATTTCTCTGGTGCTTTTACATTGAATATCCAGGGTTCTGAACTTCAGCACAGGGCCTTTCTCCTCTGGTATAGGGTTACCATAGGCCAGGTAAAGTGAAGATCCTGTGGCTTTGGTGCCAGCATCTTTTTATAAATTTGAGTTTTTATGAAATCAAGGATTCTTCCAGAAGAGATTCCTTACAATACCATAATCATGATTTGCTCTCTTGTGACTATCTAGCTACTGTGGTGGGATGACAAGGGGTCAGTCATGGGAAAATAATGGCAAAGTGCTGCCTCTGTCTAGTTTCCTCTCTGTGGGTCCACAGACCATCTTCAGGTTCAAGGGCCAAGACCCTTTATTGATCAAGAGGGCCAGAAGTCAAATCCCTCACCAGTTGCTTTTCTTTTTGTCATTTGATCTGGTTTTGTCCATATTGAGTAAGAAACTCTGGGAGTGTAGCTTCCAGCTTACTTAAATTAACACAGCACCATCTACCATAATGGCTTCTAGCAACTCACTTTCCTACCAAACTTTGCAGTTCATCAGTAAAACTGGGAAATAATGTCTATCTACACGAGAAATGTATACTTAGCCAGGTACATTCTAAATTCTCAATGCATGCCAATTGTTTTTTGCCTTTTAGAGAAGAATCCGTACATGTTGGGTGAATGGGTTAGAACTCTAGGAATAGGCATGGAAGGAAGTAAATCATAAGACAGAACCTCAGGGCCAAGCTGGAACTGTGTAGTTCCCTTATGGGAAATCTAGAAAATGCCTGTTAGACATCAAGACATCATCTGGGCAGTCTGGCACTGAGATCAGAGGCTGGGCTTTGGAGTTCAGTCCTACCTCAATTGTCTGCTTCAGTTCAGCTCTTCTAAGCCCAAATGAGGGCTGTCCAGAAGACCAGATGTCCAGGAACCAGAAAATTTGAACCCTAGTCCAGTTGTCACTCTTTCCTATGCAAGCTCCAGGAAGCTCTTTATTAGCCACTAGATCATCTGGGCTACCTTCCTCTAATGTTCCTCTGTAGGGATCACTGAATGGAATGACAGAGAGAGCTAGCTTGGAAAACTGACTGTAGGCTCTGATGAGAAGAGACTGCGAACTTGACCCCGGTGGAGCTGAGAGTGGTGAGCTAGGACCTGATTCTGACCAGGCTTCATTCTGACTTTGTGCCCAGGAGGCAGGAATGGTGGGGAGAAGCTGCCTCTGTCCTGCCTAACAACAACCTCATTTGGACATTTGCAGGCCCCACTCATTCATGCTCATATCCTCTGACCTTCTTTTCATTCAGCCAAGAAAGATGAAGCACTAGGCTGGGCCTTCTTCCACTTGCTATTTTCCTTCTCAATAGGAGGATTGTGGAGATGTTTCCTGAAAAGTGAATGGGCAGCACATGGCCTGGATGAATGACATTCTCCTACAGTGGAAAATATGATGAAATTTCAGGCTTTGACAAGTTGAGCAAAGACAGGAAGGGAATGAATGGGCCTTGGTGGGGATGGGGTGGGGACAGGGAGACACCAGAGGCCGGACTGCAACTGCCTTCACTCAGCAACCTGGAAATGTTAACGCTGTACATATTGAGGGTACAGTTATCAAATTAACTTTGATGTAACAATATATCTTCTGACTTACAGAGGAGATTGGAATTTTACCAGGATCTAACCCAGTGTCTGACATTTATTTGTCACTTCCCAGCTTTCAAAATCTATTATTTCTTTGTCTTTCTTGATCTTAATGCTTTTGGAGCTGCTGGCCAGCTGAGTTTTGTAAAAATGTCCCCTAACTTGGGAGTGTCTGAACTTCTGTTGTGATCTGATGAAGGTTATGTATTTTTGGCAAGAATAATGCTGCTTCCTCCTCAGGACTGGAGGATAATGTTTAAGCTGGTGACCTTTGCCACTTGGTTAGAGACGTTTGCCAGACTTCCTCATCATAAAGTTACTTTTTCCCCCTTTGTAATTAAATATCCATCCGCTAGTAGAGTGTTGTGAAACTATGCATCTTTGAGTACTCATTAAATTCACTGTTCCTGCCTGCAACAGTTATTACTGTGATGTTTGCCACACAGTGATTAACTATCTCCCTCATGTCTCCTCTATTTATTAATAGGAAGAAATAATAAATTCAGCAATTTAGTAATTCAGCAAGGGAAGAGTGGTCCTTTCTCCTCCATTTATTTACACATTTAATTATTTATATACTTTAGTCAAACCTGGTGCCTGTTTATCTGTGGGTTATAATCCTCTCCTTTTAAAAAATACTTTTTATTGTAAAGATGCTATACAGAGAGGTTACAACTAGTTATATGAGTAATCAGTACATTTCCTAATGAGCATTGCTACCCCCTCCTGTTTTCCCCCTACCATTCCTTTTCTCTCACCTCTCCAAGTCCTCACACCCTCCCCCCAAGTTGTAAAGTTTGTTTTCAACATAGTATCTTGTACATCTCATTGTTACAATGGGTCAACAATCTTTGTTTCAGCATTTTGTTATTTCCTTTCCCCTCCCCAAATTAGAAAAATGTATATACAAGATGCAGAGCACCTGAATCAAATACAGTGAAAACAGGGGTATTATACCACAAGGAAGAACATACAAAAGAAACAAAAAAAAATCACATAGCACATTAAAAACAACAGCGACAAAGATAAAAGCTCTTGTGTTCTGTCTTGGGGTTCATTTTGCTTAGCGTCATCTTATATGGTCATATATACATCGCTGTTGACCTTTTCTGCTTGTCTGGTAAGATTATCCTAGACGTACACTAGTTATTACAAATAAGGGAGACCATGGGACCTATGTTTCTTTGGGTCTGGCTTACTTCACTTAATATAATTTTTTCCAAGTCTCCATACTTACTTGGCTATCCTAGTTGTTCTGGGTGTGGCTTTACTTTAGTTTTTGTGTCCTTTCCTTTTAACCTGTCACCTTAGAAGCTTTTACAGATCCTAGCTCCACACTCAGATATTCTGGTGGAAATGCTCTTGAGAGGGGGCCTGTCTTCAGCTCCCCAGTATAGCTTGGGTTGAGGTCCAGAGATGTGGTTCAGTGTCATTGTCGATTTACAGAGGACTCTAAGGCTCAGCAAAGGGGAAGGTACTTGCTCAGTTACAGCAGCTGAATCAGGGGAACTTTCCAGGACCACCTCCTCTTCACTCCTTGATTCTCTCCCTACTTTAGTCCCACACCCGCCTCTGCCAAGCCTCTCTCTTTCATAACCCTGGCTGCTAAAGCATATGTCAGAGAAAATGATGTCCAGATAGTGGTTCATACACTTGGGGACTCCTGTTGACCCCCAACACCTTTGCAGGGAGCCAGATGTCCCTTGATCAAGATGGGATCTCAGATTCATTCTCTTGCCAGCCTCTAGTGGAATTTTCCAGAAGCTACTTGACTTTCAAATGTCAACAGATATTTTAGCATCTTCTAGTAACACAGTCACAAAAGAAATGAACAAAAATGTAAAACTGTGCTGCTTCTCACTAAGCTTTTTGTTTGGGAAAATACAGCTTTTTCCATAAAAATAGATTATATACATGGACATGTAAAATGTTTCTTACTTTGAAATGTATATTATTACAAGTATATTTATTAATAATTAATATAGCCCTACATACTAGTAAACCTATATTGAAAATATTTAACACTGTCAATATTGATAGATATAACCCACACATAACTTTTTAGGGTCCTGAGCAAGTTTTATTTAAGAGTACAAAGAGGACTCAGAATCCTATTTTCCTCTAGAATATTCTAGGTTTTTCTTTGCTAGAATGTTTTGATGAAGAAAGATGTAATATCTTAAAAATATAAAGAACTACTGCCCATCACCTTCAAATCCTATGGGTGGTGCTGAAATAGTAATATTAGGAAACCCTTTGTGATCTCCTACTCCACAACAGAGCCTGACCTCTGCCACCCCTACCCGATCACAGAGCCCACTCATTAGAACTGTTTTAACCTGGGCTTCATCAAGTATGTTCTGCTCAGTGCCAGGAAAGCAGGCTCCCAATCTCTGAAGACTTCCACAAAAATAAACATTGAAGGGCTTCCTGGAATAATACGTATCGGTGAAAGTGGAACACGTCATGCACTGTGAAAATAATAGGTATTCCAAAAACAAACTCAATTCTTTGATAAGTTTCTGAAAACTATAGTACATTTTAAAGCTGCTGATAAGGAAGTTAAGGGGAGGTAATGCAAATGTAATTGTCAAGTTGTCCTTGGAGCCCAGGGACAGCAGGTAAGTATTGGCCAGGAGACTAAGCCTTTCTTTGGTATCTTTTACTTGTCTGCAGAGAAGTGCAATGGTTTGTGCTGATGAATCATCAGGTGTCCCAGCCTCCAGGGTTTAAGGAGCCAGTGATAAAATTGTGGACCTCAAACGGGTTGGAAGGGAAAACATTTCTTGTATACCAGCTGTGTGTCAAGGCAGAGAACAAAGAGATCCAGTCTGAGAGGTAGAACAGAACCCTTTAGAGCGGCTGGCTAGGCTCTGACTCAGCACTGCATGGGGAGGTGTCAGTAGGACTTCTCATAGGCCATGAGCTTAGAACCATTCCTTGGGATCAGCACTCTCCAGCATGACATGCTGGGGAATCACCCTAAGAACTCAAAGCCTGCCTGCTTCATTCTGGGGGTGGCATGGGACTGGGTGCTGGCCACTTTTATGTTGACATCTTTCCTAGTGATCCACGTGGAACAACAATCATAATTCCAAACCAGATTTTCTCAGGTCTCCTACAGCCATCAGAAGCACTGACTTATACATCCACAAGGAAGGTTTGAGAGTTCTTGTTCATAGTGGCAAGTTGTGCATTAAACCATCGTGTGGGGCTCTTCTAAGGGCAGACCTCTGTGGCTGCCCAGGTGCATGCCCACAGACCCAAGCTTTGGTCTTTGGTCAGCTTCCCCAGAGCTCACTTCTCATCCTGGTGGCTTTCAGAGTAGGCTAGAGGCTGGTCCTCAGAGCAACCACCTTCCACTCGTGGGCAGTCTCAGCACCAATGACATCATCTCCAGAGGAAGAGGTAGGCGGGAGGCCTTGGCTCTTCTGCTCCTCTCCTATTCAGAATGATCTCATGCTTCCTCAAAGCCCAGTGCCTGCTGTCATCTGGCTGCAGGCCCAACATCACATTTTCCCCTGTGCACCTACATGCTAATAGACCATTCTTGGCCCTGGGCCACTCCCTGCACCCACAGGGGCCAACCAGGGGAAATGCGTCTGCTACTCCATTCCCTGGCTGGTGCTGGTCACCAAAGATCATTTCTCAGTTGAAATTTCAATCTTCTAGAATGAGAAGTTGGAGGGAAGATGGATTATTTCACCAGTCATGGAATGTAGTCTGTCATTGAAGAGGGATATAAATGGCTGTGCTGAGTGGGTTGTGCTCACTCATCATTTCACAGTGACTTCTCTGTCCTTGACACTTATTTAGGCCTGGGGCAGTGGACAGAGGGTCACAGAGTGGATGTCTTCTGCCCTCTAGTTGTGTTTGGGGAGCCTCTAGTCCGGCTTGTATCCAAATTTCCATACCAGAGCCAGGCCTGCACTTGGAACAGGATGCCTTCTCTGATTTACCTTCTCTTCTTTTCTGTCTAGTTGACTCCATACTCTGGAAGGTGGTGCTTCATAAACATTTTGTAAGTTCACATAAGCACACATGTATGGAGGGCCAAGAATAAAGCTTGTTGTTTGCTTTCTTCCCAGTTCTAATCTGACACGTAGTAAAAAGTTAATATTTACTGAATGAAATCAACTCAGAAGCCAAGGCTTCCAGAACACCTAAGATAGAATGTTCATCTTACACATGGGGACCAGAGGCCTAGAGATTGGAAGCTCTCAAGTCTGTGGTCAGTCCTGGAAGAACCAGGCACACTGACTGCTAATTAGAATTACTCAGGGAGATGGCAGGTGTGTGACCCCATACCTATCTATATCTGAATGGTTTCACCTTCCTAAAGATAGCGTAACTACAGACTGATCTCTCTCTCTCTCTCTCTTTTTCCCACTTAATGTAATTCCACTCACCAGCTCCCCTGGAATGCTTGGCAAGCTTAGTAACCCGTAAGACTCTTGTGGTATTTGGCCATCCAGCACTGATTCATGCTATTCTCAATAACAGTACCTGATTTTTGTCTTAAAATGCCTCTTCCTTCTCCCACTCTAAGTCCTTATTGGTTCAGTAGAACAAGCTCTAGTCCTGGCTTCACAGGGTAGAGTAACTCAGGGATGTGATTCACAGTGTATAGCTGGGCAATCTATTAGTTCAGGAAAAACAAAAAAATCAACACATATTTGAACCCAGATGATATACACCTTGTCCTCATGTAGCTCTTGAGAATCAAGTCCATACAGGCAATAACTTTAATAAAATATTTGGTAACAAAGGGTGCTTTGTACATGTGCAGATTATATGCTATGCCCAGGGCTGGCATCTGTGGTACCTTCAAATGCTCAAGGTCTTGATATGATTCACCAATGAAAACAATGCAAAGATGAGTGGGTGGCTACAGATGCTATTCTCCTCTCTCTCTCTCTCTCTACTTGAATGGAATTCAGTTGTCTTACAAGACCTCACCTAGTGTTTGGGACATTACAAGCTCCCCTAAGAGCAAAGATTTTACATAAAGTGCTCACTATAGAACTGAAGAGACAAGTGAGCATTAGGTCACACAGGAATAGGTTCTGTGATGTTCTTTTGTCTTTTGCCAAGGACATTTTTATGCACTTGTCAGGTTTTGGTCCAAGACTTAACTTTTGGAGTTATACTTCCAAACAGTGAGGTAAGAGAGAAGACATGCTTCTAAGAGCTGGCTTTCACCGCTATGGAATGACTGTTCTGAGGACATTGGGCCCTGATTACCACTATGCTCCTGGAGCCCTAAGCTGCCAGTTTTCCCTTAATAACACATAGGGCAAGTGAGAACCCAGTAGCACAAGATTCTGTCATCCTTGTAAAAACAGAAATGTAACACACATTGTCACCTCCATTTAGTTCACTCAATTTTATTCTGGGTTTATATTACAGATAACACAACTTAAAACATACCAGTGAATATCGAAAACTAAGGCCATTCTGTGAGTTCTATTTAAAACCTGGTGTTCTCCACATCATAATCTCTTTAAAAATGTAATATAAAAAACAAGACTCCGTTGTGAAATAAGAATTTAAGGTAAATATAACTTTAGGGTCAGATCTAATCTGAAGCTCATAGTGTAGCAAAATCATTCTCATCAACAGTATAAACAACTCTAAGGCAACTGCTACCTTAGCATGGAGTTCTCTCACACTGGGATACAACCAGCAAGTGGTATTCACAGACCATTTTCCTCCCAGTAAGTAAGAGGGGGAAACTTAACCTAAGGACCATACTTACAGAACTCTTGGAACAAGAAAAAGAAAAGGACCCATAACTAAGGCACTGAAAACACATCATTTATATAAAGAAATGTAAACAATTTAACACCAACAGGCTTTCTCCATTACTCTTTATTGTAAGAGTACACGGGGTTATTATTGTTGTTGGGCCAGAGTGTGAAGTCTGGGTGACATGGAAATGTCTGCTTGTCTGCAGAGTTCAGTCTTGGCTATAAAGATATGGTTCTTGACACAGTGCTGCTCAAGTGATTTCTAAGTGGAAGCTGTTACTCCTCTTGAATCTGCATTCTGAGAGCATATTAAGGAGGAATTTTATTGGCATTCTTAAATGATGGGCTCTTTCAAACATTTATCTAGAGAGTTTTTAATCTTCTACCAAGCTCTTGGGCTAAGTTTGAGAGTTCCTTTGGCTTGTTTCATCCAAGATATCTGGGGGAAGAACTTGTCACCTTTCCAGTGCCCCCCCTTCTGGGTTCATACTTTAAATAATCGGTTCATGTTATAAATAAAACATACTTGGTATATTTAAAACCTTTCAGAATGGTGAATTTGGCAGCTAGACAAGTGGCACTGCAAACATTTCAAAGTCTAGCAAGTTCACTGTCAGAGGGCTGAGCGGTCACGTGGCACAGACCTGTGGTAGCCAGACCCACAGCTGCGGAGCCCAGGGCAATGGCGGGAAGTGTGGCAGGGGGTGTTTTTGAGACCTGTCACAGTTACTGAGTTTCTTGAATTTATTCTAGACATTTGTACTCATTTAAGATAGTCCTAGGCTCCAAATCATTAGCTATAGTTCTTTGAGTTTTTTTTTTCAAAGTAGAAACAGTTTAACACAGCTAAATGTAGAGGCAGTATGAACAATTAATAATTAATAAAATATACAATTTAAAAAGCCATATTGAAAAGCAATTAAAAGGGGAGACTTTTTTGTTGTTTGAAGTATCTCTAATCAATGAAGCAAGTAGAGTGCTTACAGTCCTTGGTTTTAGAGCTTTATAATTATGAATTTTTGGTAGGTAAAATTTGTTATCTTACCCATGTTTTAAGAGAAAAAAGGTTTTCCATTTAAAGGCTGCTGAGTCTGAGGATACAAGCCAATGGGATACAATGCCTATGAGCGTGTGGAGCCTGCAGAGAGGGGAGCTACCGACTTGCATGGTAGGATGTGCCTTTTCTCTTTTACCTGAGGTTAAACTATATCCAGGTTTATATACAATCCAAGGCAATCTAAAAGAAACATAGACGACTGTTTCATTAGAGGAAGAAAAAACAGTTGCTTCTTTTATCTTAAGTCCACAAAGTTGAACAGCTCAGTTGGGGACGAGTATACTTAATAGTTATACTGAGTATGTATACTCAGCAGGATTAAAATTAACTTTGAAGGAGCAGTAGTAAAACAGGAGTTGGTACACTTCACTACAGTAACTACTTAAAACTCTCAATAAAAACAGCATTCTGTCTGACTAGTGCTTTCTCAGGCAATCTGCTAGGTCCAGCTCCTGTGCACTTACCTTTCATACCATGTATATGATTCAACTGTTGAGTAAAAATCACTGCCAAACAAAATGAGATGTCACAAAAGAGAAGGCATTCATGCCCAAAGAATACATAAAGCAGGAAGTGACCTTAGAGGCTGGATCAACACAGGAGTAAGAAAACGGACAGATCTGCCAACAGCTATTGACTTTTAATTGCCTTTTAAAGCTTCAATGGAGTAGAAACAATAACAACCCTTTCTTTAGCCCCAGAAGGATCATGGTGGTCAGAGTGGACTTAAATATTACTATTGAGAGAGTTCTAAAAGGAGATTCTGTGCTATCATTGAAAAGGGTTCATTTTGTATTTTAAATCTAAAGTTTATCAAGGGTACAGGGTTGACTAATTCAGGATAAAACCATTGCTGCCCTGTTTGTAGTCCTTTGTTTTAATGGTAGAAGCTGCAAGCCCATGCACATGTAGAAAATACAATAAACCTTCCTTTTTTGGTAAGTTTTAAAGAAATGTTTCGCAAGTCAGTTTCTGTTTGCAGAAACAGAATGTTCCTCAAAGTGTGCCTTTTAAAAAGTATGTGACTGCATGTGTACCATTTTTAATAGAGAAAATGTTAACACCTGGCAACAAGTTGTAATGAAGCCAGCTCAGTGCATGCAGGACTGACTGGAATGGAGACCTTAATCTGAATTACTACTTTTTAAAATTCAAATGAGGGTTTCCAAGTGGAGAGCCTGTGGTTGCTCCCTGAGACGTGTGCAGGTGATCTCCAAATGGGAAAGGGCACAGGTGGTCTTCTGACAGCGTGGTCAGTACAACACACTGGGAGGAACAAAGCACTTCCTAGCAAACTGGACATCACTTTAGGTGATTAGTTAAGTTCCAGTTTCTGACATGGAAGAAGATAGAGTGGGTTTAAGGATGAGGACAGTGCCCAAAGGAGTCTGGGCATCACCTGCCTGGGCACCTGTGGGCAGGTGCTCACCTCGGGGGGTGAATTGGGCAGTCAAGTATAAGTGCGTAGTAGGCCAGTGCTCATGAGTTCAGACTCCGGCTCTGGGAGTCTGTCAGAAAACAGGGCTAGATCTTTCAGAAAACTGTGTGTGCCTTGTCTGTTAACAATGTGGTGATTGTTTAATAATATTCTGGCCCAATCGATCCCTGCTATATACACAGCATCAAAATTACATTCAGAGATTTAAAAAAAAAAAAGTAGCAATATTTTCTTCACAAAATTAAGTGCAAAATATCTTCAACAAATAATGATAGTAAGAAACGTCTGATATAGTCATGCAAAAATGTATCTATTTACAAAGGCCTAGAACTACTTCTAAAATATCCCTAGGGTTTTTACAACCCTCTTACTCATTTTTTTTCGAATTTAAATGTGGCTGCTTGCGTAAAAGACGGTAACATGCGAGTTCGATCATTTCTAGTCCGCCAAATATTCTCTCTTGCAGCACAAAGAACACAATGAAGACTATGAAATACCACCTAACAAAAGTATAATAATATATGAGCAGACACATGGCAGGGCTGAACAGGGTCCAATAGAGTATAGAGAGCAACTTGACCACCAGGACCCTGAGCTCAGACTTGCAAGGCGGGATCACGCTCTGCCCGGTGAATTCAAAGTTCCTCTCCCCTTGGTAGAAGGAGCGCAGCCTCTCTTCTTTCTCCTCCCACCGCTTGTGGCACCAGAGCTGAAGGTCCTCCTTGGATGCCGGCAGGGTGTCTACTGGGTACCGATGCACGTGAAAGTGGATTTCCTTGGGGAAGTTCCCACACAGAAGGTGCTTCTCTGTTTGAGGAATGTTGTAAGGGTATGCCACAGTGATATCATGGACAGCATCAAGGTTCTTACCTAGATTTAGAAGAGATAAAAATATCTTGGCTTTAATGGGGTGGGAATGTAGATTTACAATGCCAGGTAGAACCAGGAACACTGACAAATCAGGACAGAGTGAACCGCACTGAACAAATAAAGGCTATGAACACTGTTGTTCTTGGGCACTTGGGGCAATGTTTAGTAGTCATCTTTCGTTTTTTTTTTCTGCTTGCTAATTATTGCAAAGACCTTTAGAATGAAATTATCTTAATTCCCAGAAACAGTACTCTGACAACATAGAACTAAATGGATCAGAACAAAGTCAGCTTTGAGGTAAGCATTCAAGCAATGGGCTCCCTTCTACCCACAGGATTTGCGACCTTGCGACCTCCCATTAACGTACTCACCTCTCTCATCTTTAACTCAAATTCCTCTAACTACTAGAAAGAACACTTCCAGATCAGATCTGAATAACTGGTCAGGATCATAAGAAATCTTTCATTTAAAAAAATGTTTAAAAAACTCATCAAATTTCAAACAGACTCTGACTTGAGACACCATCCTCTGTGGTGATTTAATTTGGGGGTTGTTTTCAGCAGTCATGTGCCGGATTCTAGACACAGAGGGAGTAAGACAGTCCTGATTTCCCTCCTCCTAACATGGTCCCAGAGAGAGGCACGTGGAAGGCCCCTTGCAGCCACGGGGACACAGAAGGGGCCTCCAGAGGGAGAGGTTACTGGGTAGGTGAAGAAGGACAGGAGAGCACAGTGGTGATGGGGCAGGTGAGGGGCACAGCCCTCAGGCCCTCCTGTTGTCAGACCATTGTGGGTGGTAAAGAAGCATATTAAATGAGGAGTCGCTGTAGGACTTGAAACTGATAATGAAGGCTTACCTGGAGGCAGTGGTAACAACTATGTGGGTAAAAAACAAACAAACAAAAACTAGGGGTAAAGCTGAAAGGAAGATAATTCTAGCAGCTGCTAGAATACAACAGGCCTGAATGAAGAGGAGGCTAGGGGGCCCAAGGAAGACACTCCTACAAAAGGTTACAAGGAAGAACTGATTTGTCTTAGTGGTCAGCTGGATGTTGGAGGCTAGAAGGAAGCAATTTGACTTGATTTTTCTTCCAGGAACCTCTCTAAGGGACCAAAAGAATCGCTTCATTAATTGAATGCTGAACACAACAGGTAGAGAAGTTTAGGATATCGCCTTAAGAGCACAGCACGTGTTCTTTCCATCTCTGAATGTCAGTATTTTTCACACTGTGTTAATTTCAGTGAGACATTTGATGAGGACTTTAATTTCTTACAGAAGTAAAGAATACAGATTAATCTGAGAAAAAAAAAAATCACATCAGTGGTTTCTTATATGGTGACAAGCACCTGGAAGTGAAGCATGAGAGATATTGGAGTGACAGAATTTTTTTTTTTTTTGGTCAGTGGTGGGGCTTGAATTTTGGGCCTGAGTGCTGTCGCTGAGCTCTTCAGCTCAAGGTGACAGTTCTACTGCTAGAGCTACAGTGCCACTTCTGGCTTTCTGGTGGTTTATTGGAGATAAGAGTCTCATGGACTTTCTTGCATGGGCTGGCTTTGAACTGTGATCCTCAGATCTCAGCCTTCTGAGTAGCTAAGATTACAGTCATGAGCCACCAGTGCCCAGCTCTAGAAGTTTTTTTAGATTAAGGTGTGGATCAGATGGTATTACATCTGTCAGAATCATCATAGTTAGTGTATGTGTTGAAGTATATGTATTTCCCTCTGTGTAAGTTTTACTTCAAAAGAAATGAAACAACTCTCATGTTACACCATTATGCTCACCCTTTCCTAGTGAACCCATTGGGCTGGATGCTATAAAAATGGTTCTAGTCTTCTGTAATGTTTCAGTCTTTGTTACTCTTTTTTTAGTAACTCATTTCAAAACTTTTCTATAAGCAGTAACTCAAATTCCACCTTCTGCCCAAACCTTTTTCCTCAGTCTTACCCATATTGCTGTACCCACATCGACCAGATTGCTTCCCCACTGTAACTCCTTCTAGCTTCTCATATTCACTATCACAATTCAACCTAGAATTTTATTCCTCTTGACAACTGCTAGTATAAGGGCATATATACGTATGTATAAGATCATCAGGTTCAATATAGAAGCATCATGCTTTGACAATGCCACTGTCTAGAATCCTGACTCAGCCAGCCTCCTGAATGAGTTTGCCTAAATCTCTCTGTGGCTTACTTAGTTCTTTTTACCTATAAAGTACCTCTTAAAGTGGTTGTGAAAATTTAATGAAAGAGTGAATGTGAAGACACTGATGAGTGTCAATGCACAGTGAATGGTAAAGAGATAATATGAAGAAGATGGATCTTTCTACTGGCTGTTCATTTCCTGAGTTTTCCTTAACCAACAGACACTTGGAAATGTGTTAAACTTCACAGCAAGAGGAGGAATGGAGAAGTCTTACTCTGGAAGGTATCTACTGTCCTGAAAATTGCATATTAACACAGGTCTCCAGGCCACACAAACCCACGCGCCACTCTACTGCTGCAGATGAGAGGAAGTCCAATTCTAGGCATGGAGAACTTGCTTCTACCCCACCCTACCTGGAACTCTGGCCCAAGGTCTCTAGCCTGGAAGAACCCATGCCACCAGACAAGTAAGCTTCCTCTTTGAAGGAACAGGGAAAATGTGGCTTGCCAAGACAAAAGTTGAGATGTGCCTTCAGTTATCAGAACAAAAAAGCTCTGCAATTGTCAGTGATATACTGCCTTTAAATCTTTTGGTAGAAAAAGGCAATGGATATTTAAATATGATGACAAAAACCATTTTTAGATCCCTTTGTTTTCGGAAAACTTAAATTACAAACCTAGAAGCTGTATTTTAGTCATATGCTTACATGGGGCTTACTCTGTTCTGGTACTGTTTCTTCTGGAACATTTAATACTTCACTGTTACTTTATAAAGCCAGAACAGTCATACTTGGGCCCCAGTAGAAGAGCAAAGTAATTGTTTAATACTTCAAATCCTGGTTTTTATTCTTAAGACGCGAACTAAGGAAATTAGAATATTATACTCATGTTAAAGAAATCAACAGAGGTTTGATAACAATGACTGGCTTTTACAAATGATTATCCAGAAGTAAAGGTCTCCAAGAATGTCATGAGTTGAGCTTATGACCATTAGAAGAGTCCTACCCAACATGAACAGCTCATTGGTAAGGGGAGATAGCAAAAGCCTTATGAATTGTATATTTAAAACCAAAGAACTGAAAGAAGTTTTGTAGACTCTCAATGCATGCTGGTGTGATGAAGCTCTGCTCTGCTCCTGCTGGCTAAAGTATCCTATCTAGCTGCATACAGCTCACAGAAGAATATAAATGTAGTTTTCAACCCATTGATCTTTTAATAGAACTTGCTACATTTGAATTCTTCCCATTCCATAGCCAAATATATGTAGAACATACAAAACTATAATTTATTTTATATTTCATTTTGACAATGATTTAAAAAATTGAGATGCCAAACACAAGTCTATTTTCTATTAGCTATATCTAAATCCATAAATGAGGTGACATACATTGGGGAGTTAGATAAAGAAGCCTGTCATGTAACATGCATTTGTGTTCAAATAAGATGCTGAGTGCTGCTGATTTTTATTCATTGTTTTTCAGGTGAAAAACAACAACAACAACAACACCCAAAACAAAAATCAATCTCATTCTAAGAGGAAAGAAGTTGGATTTAGTAACTGAGCAATCATTCACTGTACCACTCTTGTTCTGACATGCAACTGAGCATGGCTGATAATAACACATAACAAATTGGCTGAAGTCTCTACACTCTGAAGAACAGTCTTGGACTAATTCAGACATATATAGTCTAAAAACACCAATAAATACGATACCTTTCAGCTGAAAGAAAAGAAAGTATGCATGATCCACTTCAACTGGTACTAAGATTCAAACAGTATCAGATGGTTTGTTACAGAAATCACTACTGTTTCCTACTTGGAATGTCATTCACTTTTCCTTTGGCTTAAGTTATGAAACAATTGGTAGAATCAGATAGCTCCACGCCTGTCTCTTACCAGCTCTACAACATTGTCCTGTTCACCAGAAGCCTGCTGGTAAAGTTGGACATTGGTATCTGCCTCATTCTGTGGGTTTGTGATCACCTGGGATCAGGATTGTAAAGTGCTTAGAGAAATGGCCAGTACATATGTTGTGGGGCTTGCTGGGTGCTAACATCAGTCCTCACTGTGGGTGTAATCACCTTTAAAGCTTAGGTGAGTTTTAAGTGTAGGCTGCTACTGTCACCTTACTTCTTTCTCTAGATTCCTTCATCTTTGGTAGAAATGTCAAGTGTGTGTGTGTGTGTGTGTGTGTGTGTGTGTGTGTGTGTCTGTGTGTGTGTCTGTGTACACTATGGTTTATTGCTTAACCATTACTTCCCCTCCTCTCTCATAGTACAGAAGCACAGCTGTTTAGAGGGCTGACCTCAGCACTACGGGACAGTCCTAATTTATCTCCTGACATATATTCCTTGCCATCTCCACTGCTCTACTCAAACCTTAGACATTTTGAGCTAAGCACAGATGTTCCATCTGCCCTTGGCCCTGAGAGTAGAACTCATGATCTGTCTGATGGTTACTGTCTGCTTGTCTCATCTTGTATTTTAAAATAAAACAATGGTGGCACTTAATCTTTTTCTAAGAATAAACTACACTGGACTTAAAAAAATCATTCTTCAGACAGAAAGGTAAAACTAAATATGGTTTCTTTATGAACAACCTTGCTTATCTTATCTGACTTTGCTTCTTTAAAGATGGTTTTAGAGACACCTATTTTTACATCTCTGTTGTAAATCTGCTAAACTTTGGTATTTTATAAATGTGTGAATCTTCTCAGTGTTGTGTGTTTCTCTACTAATGAGCATTGGTATTCTGGATCTTAAAAACTAGTTTAATTTTCAGATAGAATGGAAATATTTGACATGTTCCATAGTTTGACAACATTGGTGTATTAACAGATTGTAAAAGGCAAGATCAGTCCTTCCAAACCTTCTTCATGAAAGCTATCCAGAGATATCCAACCAGACTAGACACTGTTAGAAACACAGGTCAGCCTAGAAGGCTGAAGGAGGAGGAGACATAGTTCTAGTTCTAGTTTTAACCAGAAGCGTCCCCCCTTCTCTAGACCCTCATTTTTGGTCTATAAAGCAGAGGAAGTGGCTCCTAAGCCACTAATTCCTCTACCAGTGACTGCTGGTGTACCATAAGGCTGGAGTCTGGGTTCTGTGTCTCAGTTTGATACATTTGCCCCTCCATGGACACCAGAGGCGCTTCTAGTTCCTCCTCAATTGCTGCTATCCTTTCCCAGTTGCCTAAGCAGGACTCTGGAAAGTTAGGGAGTCGTTAGGACCTTGGAGGGCACACTGCCCCCTGCTGTTTGGAAGAGGTATCTGCAAGCTCTTCTTCTGGATAGGTAGAAGTCAGTGGTAGGCACTTTTGACCATGTAGTTTTGATCAAACACAGTCAAAAAAGAAATTAAGACAACCTTTTAAACTCCTGCATATATTATGCTGATTAATTGATTTCCATGTCTTTAGTAGAAGTTGGGAAGCTTTATGGAAAAAATGAATCATGCATCCACAGTTTAGTACTAAACTCTATGCATACTGAGCATTGGCAGTTTTTTCTCAATGGTACCATATACCCACAGATATCAAGGGTCTATTAGGCAAAACCATGTATGAATTCCACACATGATAATAACTGTGTTATCATGTATATGGTGTTCTTTTTTGGTCGTGGGGCTTCAAATCTGGGGCGTGGGTGTTGTCCCTCAGCTCTTCAGCTCAAGAGCATTTCAGCTCTGCCACTTGAGCCACAGCACCACTTCTGGGTTTTGGAGATAAGTGTTTCATGAATTTTCCTGCCCAGGCTGGCTATGAACCGTGATCCTCAGATCTCAGCCTCTTTAGTAGCTAAGATTACAGATATGAGCTACTGATACCTGGCTATGGTAATATTTTTATAGTAATTTTGTTCCTGGCCACCAAGGAGTTTGTTTTTTGGTTTTATTCCTCTGAGTATGCAGCTTCATTTCCTTTTATTCCGTTCTTTCAGATCATTTATTCCCTTTGAATCAGTTTGCAAAGCTCCTTCTTTACCACAGACTACTAACCCTCTGAACACCATTTTGCAAATATTATTTTACAAATTCATTATTTACTATCTCTCACAACACAAATGTGCAAAATTTGTTCAAAACAGTTTCTCTTTCTGTTAACAGCTTTTTCATTCCTAGGTCTTTTCTCTCCTGTACGTAGAATATATGTATATCTTTTATTTTTCTGCAAGATGAAAAATGCTTATTGTTTTTGGCTACAAGAGTCAATTTTTTTAAATGTTTTTTATTGTGAAAATACTGTACAGAGGGGTTACAGTTACATGAGCAAGGTAATGAGTACATTTCTTATCAAGCATTGTGGCCTTTGTTTTTTTCCCTACCATCCCCTTCCCCTCCCACCTCCTCAACTACACTCCCTCCCTCTCTCCACTCCCCCCATCTAAATTGTAAAGATCGTTTTTCAACATGGTGTCTTGTACATCTCATTGTTGCAATGGGTCAACCTGTATCTCTATTTAAACAATTTGTTTTTTCCCTTCCCCTCCCTAAGTTATACCAACATCAAATTCAGTGAAAACAGGGTTATACTGTGGGGGAGGGACATACAAAGCAAAAGAAAAAAATCACATGGTGTGTTATAAATACATTAGAAACAATAACAAGAAAGAAAAAAACACTTGTGTCCCTATCTTGAGGTTCATTTCGCTTAACATCATCTTTTTTTTGGTGGGGGGTCCAGTCATGGGGCCTGAACTCTGGGCCTGGGTGCTGTCCCTCAGCTCTTCAGCTCAAGGCTAGCACTCAACCACTTGAGCCACAGCGCCACTTCGAGCTTTTTTTTTCCTGCTTATGTGGTGCTGAGGAATCAAACCCAGGTCCTCAAGCATGCAAGGCAAGCACTCTACCACTGAGCCACCTTCCCAGCTCTCTCTTAACATCATCTTATCTGACCTTTTCTGCTTGTCCCACTAGTTATTGCAAATAAGGGAAACCATGGGACCTATGTTTGGGCCTGGCTTACTTCACTTAATATAATTTTTCCAAGTCTTTCCATTTCCTAACAAATGGAGCAATGTCATTGTTTCTGATGGAGGCATAGAATTCCATTGTGTATAGAGACCACACTTTCTTGATCCATTCATCTATTGGGGGGCATCTGGGTATCTTAGTTACGGTAAATAATGCTGCAATGAACATAGTTGTACTGGTAGCTTTAGTATGGTCTTGTTTGTGATCATTTGGGTAAATGCCCAAAAATGGGATTGCTGAGTCATAGGGGAGCTCTATGTGGAATCTTTTAAGGAACCTCCATACTGCTTTCCAAAGTGGTTGAACAAGTTTACACTCCCACCAACAATGCAGTAGAGTTCCCTTCTGGCCACATCCCCTACAGCATCTGTTGTTATTAGATTATAGCCATTCTAACTGGGGTGAGGTAGAATCTCAATGTTGTTTTGATTTGCATTTCTTTTATGGTTAGAGAGGTTGAGCATTTCTTCATATGTCTATTGGTCATTCTTATTTCTTCTTCAGAGAAGTTTCTCTTTAAGTCTTTAGCCACTTATTTATTGGGCAGTTGTTTCTTTGAGGACCTGTTGTTGGGGGATTTAGTTTTTTGAGTTCCAAGTATATTTTAGATATGAGACTCTTGTCCATTGTGTGGCTAGTGAAGATGTTCTCCCAATCTATGGGCTTTATATTGATATTGCTAGCTATGACCTCCTTTGCCATGCAGAAGCTCTGAGGCTTATGTCCCATTCTGTCCCAGCTTGCAATCCCATCTGTCCAACCATTCTTTGATTTGTTGTGTTCCTGGGTCTCTAATAAGACAATTTTGGCCTGTGCCAAGGAGACCTAGAGTTTCTCCTATTCCTTCCTGTAATGTTTTCAGGGTGTCTGCTTTGACTTGGAGGTCTTTGATCCATTTGGAGTTGATTCTGGTGCAGGGTGATATATAAGGATCTAGCTTTAGTTTTCTACAGGTGTTTAACCAACTTTACCAGCACCATTTACTGAAGAGGCTGTCTTTCTTCCATTCTATTCTTTTAGCTCCCTTAGCAAAGATTAGATGGCTATAGGTCTATGGGTTCATTTCTGGTTTTCAATTCTATTCCATTCGTCCTGAGGTCTCTTCTTGTGCAGTACCAAGCTGTTTAGATTACTATGGCTTTGTAGTAGAATTTGAAATTTGGTATTGATATTCCTCCAGCCCTGTTCTTTCTGATCATTGTTGCTATTAGGTGTCTTCTATTGTTCCATATGAATTTTTGGATTGCCTCTTCTATTTCCTTGAAGAATAGGAATATTGATAGGTACTGCACTGAATTTGTAGATAGCCTTGGGAAGTGTTGCCATTTTCACGATCTTGATCCTTCCAATCCAGGAGCATGGGAGGTTTTTCCACATTTTTTTTTTTTTTTGTCGGTCGTGGGGCTTGAATTCTGGGCCTGGGCGCTGTCCCTCAGCTCTTCAGCTCAAGGCGAGCGCTCTACCACTTGAGCTACAGCGCCACTTCCAGTTTTCTGGTGGTTTATTGGAGATAGGAGTCTCACGGTCTCTCCTGCTTGGGCTGGCTTTGAACCGAGATCCTCAGATCTCAGCCTCCTGAGTAGCTAGGATTACAGGCGTGAGCCACCAGCGCCCAGCGGTTTTTCCACTTTCTAAGTGCTGCTTTGCTTTCCTTTTTCAGGTTTGAGTTAGTTTACTTTCTTACAAAGACATCAGCTGTTCAAGCTCCCATGATAAACTAGCCCCCTGTTCTCACTTGGTCATATACTAAGGGCTCAAGGTCACACTATGTAGTCTCCCTTATCTATACTGCCCTCCAATTTGTATTTATTCAGCTTCAATATCATTATTTAGCTTCAATTATGATATTGGCATGACATCTGGTAAACAAATATGCCTTTGTATTCTTTTCCGTACTATCTTTGGCTTCTCCTGGGTAACTATTTTGGAATATATAAACTCTAAGGGTATTTAATTCAATTCCAAACCAATTCCTTAATTCCTTCCCTAGTATCTAGAAACTATATTTAATTCTATTTATTATTTTGGATATTTACTTTTTTCATATTGTCTTTTTAGCCAAGGAAAGGGTATACATGTTTTTTCATTCACTCAAATCTTACTTCAAGTCTTCTAATAAGATTTCAGAAGTTGAGTGTAGCACATATCTGTAATTTTAGCATTTGAGAGGCTGAAACAGGAAGAATGAAGACCAATGTGCTTTATATAGCAAGTGTGAGGCCAGCTTTATTGTGAGACTCTATCTCAAAACAAAACAAAATACATAGCAATAACAAAGATTCCTGTTTTCTTCACATAGCTTCTGTGCCTTTTGCTTTATAATTTATTCTTAAATGATTTAATAGGTTTTTGTCTGTATAAATGGAATATTTGCTCCTATTTCTATTTGTAAACACTTACTGCTAGAAATAGAAAATATCTACAGTTGTTTATCTTGTTTTACATAGCCAACTCAACATATTTTCTTATTCTAGATTATTTTCACTTCTATCAGCAGGAAAAGGTTTTGTGTTTTCTGGTCTTCATGGTTATTTTTATTGTTAGTATTTATTTAATAATAGATGATAATTTTAAATTGAACAAAATGTGAGTCTTAGTTTTTTTTAGCATATATGATATTTAGTATGTAAGATGATTACTTTTGAGCTTTGGTAAAAATCCTATTATATGTAAGTATTTAACTTATTTTTTAAGTCTTAATAGGGATTACTTGACTTTATCAAATATATATTCAGCAATGACAGATGGGATAAATTAATTTTTCAAAGAATATATTAATCACATACCTATAGAACCAAGTAAAGGCAAAAAAAGAAGAAAGTATGGAGATACTGAAAAAGTACACAGTTCTCTAATATTTCTTCTATAAGTGAATAATTCCAGTAGGTAAAAATTAATTAAATCAAATAATTGAATAAGTACTGATAAATTTGAATTACTTGATATTTTACAGGACAAACATTTTTATATTTATTAAAAACTGGGCAAGGTGCCAATGGCTCATGCCTGTAATCCTAGCTACTTAGGGGGCTGAGATCTGAGGATCACGGTTCAAAGCCAGCCTGGGGAGAAAAGTCCGTGAGACTCTGCTCTCCAATAAACCACTAGAAAACCGGAAGTAGCACTGTGGCTCAAGAGGTAGAGCGCTCGTCTTGGGCTGAAGAATGGATAGCACTCAGGCCCAGAGTTCAAGCCCCACGACCAACAAAAGAAAAACTGGTTGGTGGCAAGAAGATTTACACATATTTTGTAAAATTTTGGGACTTTTGCAATCATTCTCATATGAAAATTTCATAAGTCAAAATAACAATACAGCTGGGTGCTGGTGGCTCAGGTCTTTAATCCTAGCTACTCAGGAGGCTGAAATCTGAGGATCATAGTTCAAAACCATGGGCAGAAAAGTCTGTGAAACTCTTATCCCCAATTAACCACCAGAAAACAGTGGTAGAGCCTTGAGCTGAAGAGCTGAGGGACAGCACCCAGGCCCAGAGTTCAAGCTCCATGACTGACAAAAAACAAAACAACAATACAATTTCCTCCCAAAATCTTTTACATAAGCTTTGGATGAAAGACAAAGTTGAAATGAAAATTACAATCTAATCAAAAAAGAATAAAAATGAGAAGCTAAAGGATATAGTGAAGGCTGTATTCAAAAGGAAAACAGATGATATTATATGCTTCCTTATTAAAGAAGATGAAAAGGAAAAAGTACTCATCTAGGAAATTAGAAGGAAAAAATACAAAAGGAAATTGGAAGAGAATATCAGTAAATAAGATGAAAGATGGTAATTTATAAAACTAGAAAATAGTTATAGAATGAACAAATGCAAAAGCTAGTTATTTGATGAGATGAATCAATATTTACACCCTATGAATCTGATTAAGGAAAAAAAACATAAGATTATGGATAGTAAATGGTCAAGTATAAATACAGAAGAGCTGAAAGGATTATAAGAATGAGAACCTACATGTGATCAAAGTATAAATGAGATTTTTATATTATATATACTCAAACTACAGATTAGATGTACACATAAAGATTTGCTTGACAAATAGTTACACTAAATTAAAACTTATGACAAATATTAAATTTACATAATTTTCAGTGGAAATTAAAACTATATCTATATAATTAGGACACAGGACACACATGTTAATTATATAGTCACACCAACCTTGTACTACACTCATGTGCAATGGCTCTCAATTCTAGGGACCTTCACATAAGAAAAAATAGGCAGCAATAAGCAGAACAGAATGTCATGATGTACTATGAAGGGAAAGATGCAAATGTTTTACTTCCAAACTGTTTTCCCTGTGGGACCTATGAAGCATAAATGTCACTTAGACTTACAATACAAACCTGTGCCTTGCATTTCTGATGTCAAGGACCTTTTAGCCCAGTATTTAACAAATTCACATGCTTCATTTTCATTACCATTCTTTAAAAGAAAAAGGCATGCTAAAATAACATTGAAAGGAGACAATTAAAATTCAGCAGTGACAAGTACATTTTGTCTTACTGATGGATTCAACAAAAATTTGTTGAGATGTTGCCAAAACCCCTGGCCAGGAGTTGATAAAAGATTAAAGGATTCGATGTGTCAGTACATGCAGAATCTAATTATTTCTAGTCTCTGAAATAAAGGCGAACAGAGATGGCACATCATTACATCCTCCATGCTCTGAGGGGAGGACTGAAGATGAGTAATCATGTACTTAGACATTACTGAGTGCCTACTATGTATGAGCCATGCATTATTCATTCAACATGTAGTCTATACAGCGCTTACTCATGTGCCAGACACAGCTGTAGACTTGTGGGCACACTGCTGAACAAAAGAAAGATTCCTGCCTTTGTGGAGTTTATCAGAGCACACAGTCACTTTGATTTTAACAACCCTGGAGTTATCATCTCTGTTAAAATAGCTATAGAAACTGAGTCAAAGACAAACACGGTCTCTTGAAAAATCACAGGTAGCTGGCAGTCAGTTCTGCTTGACTCTAAAGAGAGCCCTCCCACGATGCTATTCTACTTTCTCACAGCTGAATATTAAGAACAAGAGCTATAGCATCATACTGACCTGGTTTTATATCCAGTCAGTAATTTAACCTCCTTGCACCTCAATAATGCTTCACTTAGGGGCTAGAAACACACACACACACACACACACACACACACACACACACACACACACACACACACACACACACACACACACACACACACACACACACACACACACACACACACACACACACACACACACAGTGTCTCTCAGCCTCTTTGTAGAGGCTGTTGCATACTTGCTACACAGACACTTTTCCACATGAACCTATCTCTAGCTCTTTTGTGTTTGTTATTTCAAGGTAGGATTTCATTTTATGTAGCCAGCCTGGGCTACAATCCTCCTACTTGTACTTCTCTCATAGTTGGGATAACAGGTGCATCTCTTTGAGCCCTGCTATTGGCTGTGATGGTGTCTTTCAAACTTTTATGCCTGAGGCTGGTCTCAACCTGTCCTCTCCCAAGGAGCTAGGATTACAGGCTTCTCAAGTTTGTTATAACCTTATAAATTTCTTTTTATTGCTCCCTCCTAATGAACCTATTAAACCAGAAGGTAGGTTCGTCCATCTGTTTTGTAGCAGCCAACTCTAGCAAAATAAATACATTATAATCATGTATATATACAGCATGACCTAAATATGTAAAAATATGCCCAAGGGTAATGGGCATACCTTCATTGTATATGTGATTCTGCTTATAAGAGAGTGTTCTAATTTCATTCTTTTTTTCTTTAAAAGGAATCATATATTTGGCCTAGGATGGGTTATTGTTGATAAATGCTTTGTCTTCAGGAGTAGACAACTAGCCAGTCGAAGGTGAATGTCTTTGGCTCCAGTTTTGTCTTCTCCTTAGCCCTGGGTCCTGTGCTGGGTACCAGTCTGGTCCCAAAGTAGCATCAAAGGCCTTATACCATCTGGCCTATTGTTTTCAGCCACCCAGAAATCAGTATTGTTGGGGAGGAACTTAATTTGGGGGAAGGAGGTAGGATCAACAAAGATGATCTAAACATGGCTGCAGGCATTCTAAATTAGAGACTATGAATCCAAAATACCCTCTTGTTGATGAAAGGAATGTGGGGATATATCTGGGCCTGACAACACCAATTCTGAAGACTTGTTTCCTACTGCTTCTCCTCACTGTTACCTGCTCACACAACCCTCCCTCCCTCACAGTCAGATTAAAAACTGCATTGAGAAAATATTCCATTCCACTGGCCACCATACTGCTTAATAGAAATAGTCATAATTCATTTATTCTTATCCTTGTTCTTTACAGGGTCATTAAACAAATAGGTGGTGGTAATGTGGATTAATACAGAGATGATTTCAAATTTCAAACAGTGAATTCTCAAATGTGGGTCTCCTGTACATCGAGTTTTTCATTGTGCCATGGCTGCTACTACTTTTCTACTAAGACAATGAATCAGGTTACGTGTAGTTCAATTGCAGGATGAAAGTCTCTGGTTCTTCCAAGAAGGTAAAATAACAGCAGACTCTATTCTCCAGAGTGTATGGGATGTCTTTTAAACTTGAAAAATAAAGCGTCCAAAGAAAATAAACTTTATATATTTCAAAATGATACATTTCAAAGAACAGAGTAGACATATGACAATACCATCATACATCATTCTGATATACCTGTGGCCAAAATGGATTAATTTTCCTCTTCCTTCCCTTCCCTTCCTTTCTTATCTCAAATATGGAGGCTAACATACAAAACAACGAAAGTACTCTCAAAGCCACATGGCTAGGCTAAGTTGTTTTATTTATTTTGGTGTCAATACTGGGGCTTGAATGTAGGGCCTCTGAACTCTTGCTCAGCTTTTTTGCTTATAGCTTGTATTCTACCACTTGAGCCAAGCCTCCAGTTTGGGCTTTTTGCTGGTTATGGAGATATGAGTTTCTTGGATTTGTCTACTTGGTCTGGCTTTGAACTTAGATCCTCAAATCTCAGCTTCTTAACAACAGGTTTGAGCCATAGGCACTTGGCTGGGCTGATTCTTAACAGGCAGTTTCTTTCTTTGTGGATTATCTATGATGAAACTGGAAGTTTCATCTAGGACTAACTCCTATGAACTTGCATCTGCCTGAATTTGGGCTGCTTTAACCAACTGCCATGCTTGGGATACCTTAAACACCACACTTTCATTTCTCACAGTTTGGTGGTCTAGAAAGTCTGACACAAGATGCTGCAGATGCAGAGTATGGCTTGCAGGTGGCCATGAGCCCTAGAGCTGGGGAAGGTCTTAAAGCCTTATTAATACTTTCATTTCAGACCACAGCTTCCAAAACTGTGAGAAACAAAAATTTTTAGTGTTTTAAGCCACCAAGGATATAGTAATTATTTATGGCAGCCTAGGAATCTAATATAGTATACATTTGAAAATACTGATTATCAAAGACTTTTTTTGATAATCATGATTTTGGGGAAGAAATTTTCTTCTAAATTTTTATGGTAGTTTTGAGCCATATCATGGTAATTTTGAGAATAAAAAGCAAGATTGCTTGATTATTAGCAATAGCTATATACAAATTAGAGACTGTTTTGCAAGTCTATCTGATCAGATGAAGTGAGGTTCCGGTGGTGCACCTGGAACTGCCCCATTATGGCAGGTCTTTCAAACTGCAGAGATGCTCCTTAGCAGTGAGGAAGAGAGGCAATGGGTCTCAAACGTCAGGAGTAACTAGGAATGAATCACCTGGGGACCTGGCTGAAAACAAGCTGCAGGTTTCATTCCCAGATTCCTGTTTAGTTTGTATAGTCAGGATCAAGTAATCTACCTTAAAACAACACACCAGGAGATTATTATTTGCTACAGAGGATCAATCAGGGAGAATACTATGGGTAATTCTAAGCACAGAAGACCACAAAGAACTGTGTTGAAGCACTAAGTTCTAGACATAGAGATAAAACTCTGGTTTCTTTGCTTAATCCTTCTCTTTGCTAAGGCGTAGCTTTAAAAAATCACCTCTGGGAAAATTGAGATTATATTTAGAAAATGATCAATGAGTGTTTCCTACTCAAATTATTTTCAGGTGTATTCAAGAAGAAAATAATTTGAGGGTTTAAATTCTCATGACAGTGTAAATTACTCAATTGTAATTACTAGCTACCATAGGCTGTGTCCATACAATGTACGACTTTATTAGGGTATTGAGGAGTTTATTATTATTTTGGGACATAAGGGAAAAACTTTGATAGATATGATTTTGATAATTGTGGGACAGGATTGGGAAGACAAAATATTAAAAGGAAAGAAGGCAAAGATAAACACCTCTGATATTGCAGTATTGCCCCCAAATCCTGGTAGCTTCTAAAACTAACACTGAAAATCATTTCATGTGGTTTCTGGAAAGTTACAAACCCAGGCTAGATTGGCCTCCCTGACTTTTAATTCAGCCTATTGTCCTTTAAACACTAGGGGGAAAAAAGAATGAAGAACAAATAACAAAAAGCAGGTGTATGACTGAAGTACCCTTTTTTTGTTGATCCTACAACTCCTTGTGAAGTTTCAACAAGGGATTGGGACAACTCTGAAGTCTTTTATATGTCCTGCTTGATCCCATGATGTATAAATATTAGAGCACCTAAAAGACTGATTCTTACTTTTCTCCATCCACATCCATTTTCTGGTGACCAAACACGTGATGATTCAAACAGTCTCTAGTATTTCTTCTCATTTTTAGACTCATATACTTGATAGCTAATTTCACGTTCTTTCTTGGCTGCCTGTAAGTATCTCAAACTTAACATCACTTAAACTGATCTTCATACTGGTGTCTTCCCCTCAAATCTGTGCTTCCCACAGTCTTTGTCTCAGTGGCAATGCCACTTTTGCTCCAATCAGGACAACCTTGAGGTCATCCTTGTGTCTTCTCATTCTCTTATACCCATATCCTACCCCTCTGAAGACCCTACTGGTTTAATCTAAAATATATTCAGAATCCAGAAATATATTTCTTCTTATTTGCCAATTTTACCTCTAGTCACCTCCTACATGGGTGCATCTGACACTATCAAGCCTCTGACCCTCTGCATGTTCCCAATCAGTGCAACTGTTTCTAAAAGACTTGTTATTGCTGATGGGTCATTAGGCTGCCTGAGATGGTAAAGTTTCAGAAGATACATTGTGAAGAACGGTCTCATGTACGCAGAGTTATCAATTTGGGGAACTAATTTATAATCTTAGAATATCTACAAAGCTCTTCAGGAAGCTAGTCACCTATTCAGGAAGCTAGTAACCTACTCAATGTGGGCAGGTGCCTACTTGAAGACTTTCAAATATCCTATTCTCCTTTTTCATTTCACTCTCCAGATGACTGTTTTCTAGCTTTGGCATATTTAACAACGGTAACTATACAATACTATCTTTAAGCTGAAATGTGGAGTGCAGCCCCCTGTTCTTTATTGAGGTATTACACTACAAAGATTTGTTTCCTAATCAATTCTCAAGAATGTGTCTTTAAATAAAACCAATAACCTCTTCACAGAAAGCCTTTTCATTCCCTATTGTGATAATTTCCCCCGCTTTCTATCCATAAAACACATGGGAGCCCTGATAGCTAAAAAGTAATCTCACAGAGCTAGCATTTCCATTAGTGCAGACATTTTTCTGAGGGCATTAACTGCTGACTAACAAGATAGTTGAATTCCTACTCTGACATTTCCTCAGAAAAGGCCCTTTTTAAAATGTTCATAGTAATTCTCAAGAGTTATGAGTTCTCTTCTTCCTAATATTATTTCACACAGCCTACATCTGCCAACCCAGCTGACGTCCAGCTTGATGAAGCTGAATTGTTTTGAGCCCCTCAAATCATGTCCAGGCCTGTGGTCTCTCAATTATCAAGATTCCAGGATACTGTCTTTCTCTTCACTTGTAGCCAATTGGCTTGGGGCTCACTTTCATACCATTGTTTTCAATCAGAAAACAACTCCTGAAGGGCAGTTAGCAGTAAGGAGAAAAGAAAAAGGGAAGTGTCAGCAGCCCTTTGGAACCTGGTAATTAAAGGATATAGCTAGATATGAGGAAGAAGCTAGAGTGTCTTTCCTTCCCTTCTCACAAGAGTACTCTCCTCCTCCCTCATTTTCTCTTTCCTACACACTCACCCCTCCCTGGGACCTCCTGAAACTGCAGCTAGCTCATAACTGGGACCAATCATTTGGTTGGCTTCCCATTGGTCTTTCTTTGTATCATACAAGAGAATGGTATTTTGGGGGATTTTTTTTTTTGCTACAACAAATTAAAAAATATGCTTTATCTTTAAATGATTAATTTATATAGGTTTGTCTCAATCCACAGATAGTAAGAAAATTTTTTTCATGCACATATAATGAGGAAGGCTAAAAGAATCAGGAATAAAAAGGAAGCTGAAAGCCAGGTGCTAGTGGCTCACATCTATAATCCTAGCTACTCAGGAGGCTGAGATCTGAGGATTGCAGTTCAAAGCCAGTCCGGGCAGGAAACCTTATGAAACTTTTATCTCCAATTAACCACCAGAAAACCAAAAGTGGTACTGTGGCTAAAGTGGTGGGCAGTGCCCAAGGCCAGAGTTTAAGCCCCATACGTGACAAAAAAAATAGGAAGCTGGAGCTGGGCACTGGTGGCTCACATCTATAATGCTAGCTACTCAGGAGGCTCAGATCTGAAGATCAATCATGGTTCAAAGCCAGGCTAGGCAGGAAAGTCTGTGAGACAAAGCTGGAAGTAGAATCATGGCCCAAGTGGTACAGGGTTAGCCTTGAGCAAAAAAAGGAGCTCAGGGACAGCGCCCAAATTGAGTTCAAGCTCCAGGAACAGAAGGGAAAAAAAAAAAAAAAAAGGAAGCTGGGCAACAATGCCGAAAGAAAAAGGCTAAAAGTCTAAGAGCAGGTGATAACATCATACCTGTAAGGGAGGAATGCCAGGGGAAAAATGACCAAAGAAGAAGATATTATAACAAATGAAATTCAGTATTTAATGTGTACCTAATGGTTAGCATTGGGAAAACAAGAAAATCAGAAAGATGGAAAAGACAAATAGCATTGCTCAGTGGAACAGCATTTTTTATCACCACGAAAACAAAAACTCAAAATTTCCCCATCAAGTTATATTTATAACCATGAAGTTTCCACATTCAGAATATACATCTATGATCTACTTGTTTCAAATACCACCAAACTTATGGTAAAACAGATGTATTAAATATGTTGAACCAACTAGTATGAAGGACAATTGATTCCTAAACCCAAGTAAGACAAGAATGTTCTAACTCTAGGTGCCAACATTATGTGTGTGTGGGTGTGTGTGCAGGTATTAAATACTTGAGAGACTTGTGGATACAATCTTACTATGCCCAATCCACTGGTGTCAAAAACAATTTCCACCATACTTGATACATAAGTGGATAAATCATATGAAATTAAGTTAATGTGTTCTTGGGAAGCAATCTTAATCAGAAAGAGATCAATGAAAAGCCTCAGCTTAGATGAATACTGTAATTATTACAGGCTAATATTTGTTCACAAAAAAAAGAGTTTGTTTCAGGATTAGTCAGAGACAAGAAGCCAGAGGCACCAATTCAATAATGGGATGTCTAATTAAATGATAATGGAGTCCTAATTATAATGTATTGCATTGCCTTGTAGATGACTGATTTAGCACATTGCTTTTCACACAATTCATTAAGGAAGCTGAAATAAAACACAATTACTAAAAATGAAAGAAGAAAAATTTGTAAGTTAAAACTTAAAAAATATGAAGAAAGTTGTTAGGTACCAGTGACTCAGGAGGCTGAAATTGGGAAGACTGCAGTTTGAGGCCAGCCCAGACAGAAAGTTGCAAAAAGTAGGGCTGGAGATATGGCCCAAGTGGTAGTATACCAGTCTAGCAAGCATGAGGCTTTGAGTTCAAACCACAGTACTACTAAAACAAAACAAGAACAACCACCAAAAAAAAGGGCATGGGGAGAAAGACAGATGTATCTAGTCTAATGACTAGATAAAAAGGAAAGTCTGTTGAGCAGGTTGAAACAATGTACTTGTCTCCTTAAGTTGACCATAGTCTTTATGTGCTTTAAACTGTATTAAAAAGACATATATCCATCAAACTGCAAGTGATAATTAAGAGTTATGAACTGCTGCCATTTCAAATTCAAAGGTCTGGAAACAATCCTTGCCTATTAGGTATTTAAAAGGTAGTTGAAATACAACATAGAAACTTGAGAAGAGTTAAGGAATAACAGGCAAAAAATAACAGCTAAAATAAAAGTTTAAGAACTGTAAAGTGAATATAGAATACCCAGTATAGAAAATGAACACTACCCAGTATAGAAAATGAACACTCTGTGGGCTAGGAAGGTGGCTCAGTGGTACAGTGCTTGCCTTGCATGCATGAGGCCCTGGGTTTGATTCCTAAGCAACACATAAGCAGAAAAAGCGGGAAATGGTGCTGTGGCTCAAGTGGCTTCAGCTCAAGTGGCTCAGCCTTGAGCTGAAGAGCTGAGGGACAGTGCCTAGGCCCAGAGTGCAGGCCCACGACTAACAAAAAAAGAAAAAGAAAGAACAAAAGAAAATGAACACTCTGAGTTTAGAAGAGGACAGTATCAAGGTGGGCCAAAATGCCTCAACAGTTCTATAAGCATGAAGACTATTCTGGTATAAGAATTGCATGAGCTTGTTCTTGAGAGTTAGAAGAAACTGGGTCTCAATGGTCAAAAATAAAAAAGCCAAAGGCCAATGAACAGAATAGAGTTCAAAGTCAGTTTGTAGAGGAGAACTTGATATACAATAAAGGTGGTAAAACCAATTGTTTATTGCCCAGTGTTGGGGACAAACTCAGAGACTCACCAGAGACTAAAAAGATTCCAGATGAGTAACTTAAATGTAAAAAAATAGTTATATAATTAAAAGAACAAAATAGATACTACAGAGAAAGGAAGGTTTTCTTAAGCAAATAAGCTTGAAGAGCATAAATCATAGGACAAAAATTTATTAACATGATTACATTGAGAATTTCCATTCAATAAATATGTGATAAAACAAAACATATGTTTGCAAACTAATATCTGGAATATTTAAAAAACTAGTTAGTTCAAATCAACAAGTCAACAGATTTCATTAGAAAAACAGATGATCAAACAGGCAATTTATAAAAGATGACACCGAGAAAACAACAGGCACTAAAAAAAAAAAATCCTATTTCTGAAAAAAAAACCAGGAAAACAAATCTATACTAAACTTATATAGGAACACAAAGAAGCAAAAAATAAAAACAGAAATACACATTTACTATATCAGAATGATTACCTATATAGAAAGAGAAAGAGGGAATATAGGGGAGAAGAGTGTGATGAACTCTATTCTTTGAACCTGAGATGTTCATTAATTAAAAATATTCCAAAATAATTAACACACTGGAAGTCAATCAATTCCTTTAATATTCTTCCCCACTCCTAATCTTCAGCTTCCTTATCCCTTCAAACAATGGCTACTTAGAATGATCAACTCTCCATTTTCATGGAATATTATAATTTATTTTAATTAATTAATTAATTAATTAATTAGAGATGAGTCTTTCTGTGTTGCTCAGGCTGGCCTACAACTCCTGGGCTACGGGATCCCTCTGCTTCAGTGTCCCAAATAGTTGGTGCCACCACACCACACTTGGCTGACCACTGTAATTTTAATACATTCTGAAGCTTCATACAGTATTATTCAGGTTGTCTGGATTCAGATTTAATAAGGCACACATTATTTCTTCTCTCTTAGTACTTAGAACTTTTCCTAGTTTGTATGAAGTATTAATGTTGAATCTGTACTACCTGTACTTCATTGCTTTGCTTTTATAGGCTGTTCTATATGAGGCAAATGCTGTATCACTTGAGTCATGCTCCCAGTACTCACTCTGTTTTTGCTTTATTTTTCATTTAAGGATTCATTTTTTTTTTTTGGTTGGTTGTGGGACTTGAACTCTGGGCCTGGGCACTGTCCCTCAGCTCTTCAGCTCAAGGCTAGTGCTCTACCACTTGAGCCACAGCACCACTTCTGGTTTTCTAGTGTTTTTTTTTTTTTTTAATTGGAGACAAGAGTCTCATAGGATTTCCTGCCTAGGCTGTCTTTGAACTGCAATCCTCAGATCTCAATCTCCTGAGTAGCTAGGATTACAGGCACAAGCCGGTAGCCAGGCCTACCCGGCTAGGATTCATGCTTTTAACTGGACCAGCATTGGACAATGATCCTTTTGCTCTATCTCCCAAGTAATTGGGACTACAGGCATATACCACTATACCTAGTTCAAAACTTTATTATTTGGATCATATACTTCCTAAGAACAGGTTCCATGACATTTTCAACTGAATTCTTTAAATATACTATTCAAACAAATACTGGCTATAGGAATGGCTTAATTTTATTATGAAAACTATGAAATGAGAAAATAAAATCACACAAGGAAAATCAAATGGTGTACTAAGTACTTTCTCATTCTTTTACTCAATATTCACAGGAGCCTCATAAAAGGTGAGTCTTAAGACTTGAGAGTAAGTCCAGGGTAACTGGGGTAACTTGCCCAGTTACAAAGCCAGAGGGGGATAGTCAATGGTTTAACCAGGCCCATTGTAAAAGCCTGGTATTAAGAACTGAATGTTAGGAGACAGTTCAGACTTTCTCCTTTACAGTTTGGTAAACTTGAGAGGGATTAGTGATTTTTTTGGAAAAGGTTTACAGTTGGCTAAGTAGAAGGACTATTTCTTGCTTCCTGGCTTGGTTAGCTCTTTCCATGACATAAAAGGACATGAAGTGAGGGCCCCCAATTTCACTTTTGTAGTCTCAACAAACACAATTTTTGAACACTGAAATCTGAAAGGATATACTTGGTCTTTATATTATCATTTAAAAAATATCTCAAAATGTTAAGTTTGGCAGAAAGTCTTTTAGACACAGTCAAGTATCTTGATTTTATTATGTTGCAAATTTAGCTGAAATTCTTTCCATTTCTGAAATACATTATAAACATCAATTAATCAACATTTACCCACAGAAGAGGAAACACCCTGTTCTGAGAATATATTTAATGAAACAAGCTTGGTATGTTTTCCTGCATGAGGTTCTGAACTGAGAACATTTTCTATTTTTTCTAGGTATAACTGTTAATATCTAATTTTATTTGAAAGAATTATGGCATATGAATTCCTAAATTCTTTCATTGACCTGTAATAAAGTGAGAAATGGCATTACCTATCACACTGTGAAGGTGAGCTAGGTTATTATTCTAATGAATTTAGATTGCTTTAAGTGAATTTCATACTGAATTTTTAAAAAAGTTTTACTCAAGTATCTTTTATATCCAGACCGACAGAAAAACCAAAGTTTACAAGTGAGGAAGATGACTTCTCTTCTACTTACGTATTTTTTTACTGATCAGTGTCTCTAGACCAGTGTCACCCCTTTCAACATTCCTACCCACCCCTCCCAACCCACCTTTCTCCTTACTTTTCTTAGTGTTTTTTTACTTAATGAGTTTTATGGGTTGATTTTATACCCTGCTACTTTGACAAAGTTTAGGATCAGCTCTAGTAGCCTGGAGGAGGAGTTTATAGGATCCTTTAAATAAAGGATTATGTTATCTGCAAAAAGGGATAGTTTTATTTCATCTTTCCCTATTTGGATTTCCTTTATGTTTTTCTCTTGCCTTATTGCTCTTAATAGGAATTCTAGTACTATATTGAAGAGTAATGATGAAGAGAGTGGACATGCTTGTCTAATTCTTGATTTTAGAGGAAATGGTTTTGGATTTTCGCCATTAAGTATAATGCTGGCTGTAGGTTTGTCATACATAGCCTTTATTTTATTGAGGAATGTTGCACATATTCCTAGCTTCTCTAGAGCTTTTATCATAAAGGAGTGTTGGATCTTGTCAAAAGCTTTTTCTGCATCTATTGAGATGATCATGTGGTTCTTGTCCTTGCTTCTGTTGATGCGTTGTATTACACATATTGATTTATATATACTGAACAAGCTTTGCATCCCTGGGGTGAATCCCATTTGATCATGGTTTATGATTTTTTGTTTAATTGTTGAATTTGGTTGGCCAGAATCTTATTGAGAAGTTTTGTAACAATGTTCATTGAAGAGATAGTTCTATAGTTCTCTTTCTTTGATGGGTACCCTAATCTGGTTTTGGGAAGAGTACAAAGCTGGCTTCATAGAATGAGTTTGGTAGTGATCTTTCCCTTTCTATTTCACTGTAGAGCTTGAGTAGTATTGGTGCCAGTTCTCCATTGAAAGCCTCATAAAACTGGGCTGTAAATCTGTTGGGTCCTGGGCTTTTCTTAGATGAGAGGTCTTTCATTGCCATTTCAATTTCATTACTTGTTGAGGATCTATTTAATTGTTTAAATCTTCTTGGTTCAGTTTAGGTATATAGATGTTCTCTAGGAATTCTTCCATTTCTTCCACATTCTCCAATTTGTTGGCATAAAGTTTTGCAAAGTATTTCCCTATAATATTCTTTATTTTGCATGTTTCTTGTGATGCTCCCTTTTTCCTGTCTCTAATTTTATTTATTTCAGTGGTTTCTCTTCTTTTGTTAGATTTGCTAAGGGTCTGTTAATTTTTACATGTATGTATTATGTATGTATGTATATATGTGTCTATCTATCTATCTATCTATCTATCTATCTATCTATCTATCTATCTATCTATCTATCTATCTATCTGAATGTGTTGCCTAAACTGAGAAAATTAGAAAATACAACTTGATTACAAAAGAACATTCAATAAAACTCACCAAAAATACTAGATTGCACATTTAAAATGAAAGCTAAACTGACATTTGGTATAACTTTCAGTCAGGCAAACAACCCACTCATCCTAATGAGCAACTTGATTCATCTACTTTGCTGGGTACCATGGACTAGAAATCTACCTACTGTAGTGGGGATAGTGATCTTGGCCTGAATTCCAAAGTCAAAGTCAGTTTCATACTAAGCTGTTTCTGTTTCACAGAGATGATGTTATTCTTGATTCTATTTGGTTTAGAATGTTCAGAAAAAGCCATTTAATCAAGTCCAAACCCTTAAGAATATACCTACAAGAAAACCAACACTGGTAATTGCCATAAGTCTAGGAATCCATCACTGAATCATATAGAAACAAGAGGCTTTTAATTTCATGTTTTCTTTTAATTACATTTCTAAAACTCAGAAATTATGTTTTAAAAATATTACTAGATTGTAGCTGGGTACTGGTGGCTCATGCCAGTAATCCTAACTATTCAGGAGGCGGAGATCTGAGGATTGAGGTTCAAAGCCAGCCTAGGCAAAGACTCTTATCACCAATGAACTACCAAAAGCAGGTAGTAGAGTTGTGGCTCAAGTGGTAGAGCACTAGCTTTTAGCAAAACAAGCTTAGAGACAGCATTTAGGTCTTGAGTTAAAGCCCCAGGACTGGCAAAACTAACAAACAAAACAACAACAACAAAAAACTAGATCGAACAGGTTGTCAAGAATGATATTTCAGTGTTATAATAACATTGTATATTACATGTCACATAGGTCAATACTGACTTATAACCAGCCAGTAAACATAGGCTGAATGGAGAGCTGTCCTCACTGGCTTAATCATGATATCTTACCCTTGGTGATATTAATTTTCATTTAAGGGTCAATAAGAGATATTAAATTGTGTCTTAAAACAGTAACTAACTTAGGTGGTGATTTACAACTTTTATGCCCCAGGCAGGAACGATTAGAGGTAAGGCTAGAAAACCAAGATACTCCTTTCCCTTCTGTATCTACAGCTCAGTCAAACCTAAGAATGGCAAGAAACACTTTTTAGTAGGAAACAGAATGGAATGCTACTTGCTAAACTCTTCTTTTAAAAACTAATTAGGGCAGTTCTATTTATAGTCAATAAGAAGCAATAGTCGTGGGGTGATAGCTTGGGCTATCCTTCATTTTGAGAAAAGAATAATCTCACAGTCCCTGTGAATTATGTTTATTTTAATAATTTCAAATGACTTAGAAATTCTTGATCAAATTACCCCCAACCCAGATGCCCGAGGAAAAACAAATCAGTCTCTGCACATCAATGAAGTAGAAGTTCAAAGTTAGCTGACTGAGAGCTAATTATAATTTCACTAAATCATTATTAATGGGAATAAACTCCTATGGGTATCCTTGGACGGAAGAGAACCTCAATGTACTTAAAGTCTAGAATACTTTTTGGTTTTCATCAAAATAAGTGAACTATTTTATTTTCTACATTTATTCTTTGTGTATCACCTTCAGAGTAAGAATATATAATAATTGTGGTACTACAGAAAAGAAACTAAGTAGTCAGGGAGAAATAAACCAGTTTGGTTTTACACATACTGTATTTGAAGTGATAATGCATTATCTATAGATTATCAAACCTCCTTACTGAACAGTTATAGGAAATCCAGAGGTCAGGAGCATATATCCAAGAATCACCAGCAAGCAGAGGATAGTGGAATCACAGTTTGGAAGAAATCTCTGGCAGCAATCAGAAGGGGATCAGCTGAAGGTAGAAGTCAAGAAATGTAGAGATAAGAGAGCAAAAAGGGAAGAAGCCATCCAGCTAAGGAGGTCTAAAACACAAAGTAGTTCTGAGGAGCAGGAGCATGATGGAAAGATACTGGCAAAGTGTGAAACGTGAAGTCCAAGATGCCCACGGACCAGGTACATTCAGATAAAACTTTTATCTGTAGTTTCTAAGGTGTGATCATTCTGATCATGATTAGACATTCTTCGCTTTTGCCAGATCAGCAAAAAGAAGCCTCTTAGAACAGCCCTTTTGATTAACCATCCTTTATGGGATAAATCTGAATTTCATATTCTTGAAAGTAAAAATATAAGCTTGGTATTTGTTATTTTTCAAAAGGCCTCCGTGGCTCACTCCTGTAATCCTAGCTATTCAGAAAGCTGAGATCTGATTATTGTGGTTCAAAGCCAGCCCAGCAGGAAAGTCCCTGAGACTCTTATCACCAATTAACTACTAAGAGAAGCTCAGGAACAACACCCAAGCTCTAAGTTCAAATGCCAGGACTGGCACAACAAAGAAACAAAAACATGAAAGGTAATTGAGGGCCTCTCATGATATGAAAGACTTTTTGCTCCTGATATGGTAGTGGAAGTAAGGATGGAATATAATATTTGACTTGAATTGTATAAAATGGATAATGAATGATTTTAAGATATAAATGTAACTGTGCTTTCCGTGGATAAGACTTCACTGGTAATTAACTAGCTATTTTCACTAGTAACTAACTCTTGTTAACTGTAACTCTGCTTCTGCTGTTTTCTGAACAATGCAAGCCATAACCCAGCAGAACCATCATCACCCTTTGTTCTATTCCCCTGCCTTCCACCAACAAAACCTTGGTGGGAAATTTAAACTTAAGGTGTGAATTTCTTTTATCAATCATTGGCTAAAACCAACAACCAACCCGCCCCTTTCCTGGCCCTAGCCAAAAATGCTTAAAAGCCAATGTGAGCTAGCATTCGGGGTTCCTGAGATTCCCAATTCCCAACTCCTGGCGCATCAGCACTTTTTGCTCAATAAAATCTTTTACATTTTCACGGCGGACTGAGTGGTCTCACTGACCATCCACACTACACTCCTTCATTTCTCTACTACTTACCAGATTCATTCTGATCATTCACTTCACAAACATTGCTATTGTACCTTTTTTAAAAACCAGATGTTATGGTATATGCCTATAGTCCCAGAACTCATAAGGCTGAAGCAAGAAGTCAGCTTGGGCTACATGGTGAAACCCTTATTTCCAAAGAAAGGTACAGCTTCAGAGCTGTAAGGAGAAAAAAGATTTAGCTTTATCTTAGAAGTGGAAATTTTATCACTGATGAGGAAAATGGCATTGGGAATTCTTTTTAAATCAATGTAGCTAGGCAGCAACAGACCTACACATCTGAGTATTTTAGATATCTGAACACTTTAAACACTAGAGCACTCTCTAAGAATAGCAATACTGAGAAAATCTGGACAAATAAACTAAAAACACAAGATGCAAATTGGTCCTCTTTAGAATAAATCTGCATATAGTGTTCTGCAGTGGTACATTTTACAAAGGGAATTAAAGCCAAGAAATTAACATTTTAATGAAGCAGACAGACTATTGACGTCAAGACTAGTCACTAATTGGAGCTTCCAGGTGGCCAAATGAGCTGAAAATGAAGTTTACACTTTGAGCTAGTCTAAGCTACTGCTGTTTGGAGATGACTGAATTTAAATTAGAAAATACTGCTGTGTGCAAACATGGTTAGGCTATCAAGAAGTCTTTGTAAACTTTGGCACTATAAATGCTTAACTTAAAATACACACACACACACACACACACACACACACACACACACACACACACACACACACACACACACACACACACACACACACACACACACACACACACACACACACACACACACACACACACACACACACTTCAGTCTTTCTAAAGAATAGCTCTAAAGTCCATGGAAATTGCTCAATTTGGAAAACATTAGAAGAGCTTTATATGAATGACACCTCTTGTGTCAGAGGTCCCAGTGAGAGAGCTGAGAGAGAGCTTGGAGGGCATCTGGGCCAACCTCCTACCAATGGGATTCCTACCGAACAGGGATGCCTGTAGGCAGACTCTTTCATCACAAGTACCTCTTAAGCTATAGAGAAATGGAAAGTTCAAATTTGTTCCCCTGGGTTTCTTATTTTTTATTTTATCTTCCAAAAATAAGAGAGAATGATAGTCTTACCTTTTGTACTTAACAGTCCTTCAAAGGACTGACCTGTGTAAGGCACAGGGTCAGCCAAGTACAACCTATAGGCCAATTCCACCTGTTTTTGAAGAGCCTGTGAGCTAAGGGTTTTAGGGGGTAGTGGTGGTGATACCAAGGGTTTGAACTCAGGGCCTGCTAGACTTCTTCCATACTGCTGAACTACATCTCTAATTCTAAGAACTGTTTACAATTCTTAAAAGAATGGAAAAAAAAGATGAAAAGAATTATATGACATATGAAAGTTCTATGAAATTCAACAAATGATGTTTCACTGGAACATGGACCAATGTGTTCATTTGCATTACAACAGCACAGTTAAGTAGCTGCAAAAGTAACCACATGGTCTGCAGGACCTAACTGGCCCTTGATATTATTATATTTGCCTACCAGATTTAAACAAGCTGTCTTTTTCTTCCCTTAGTCTCCTTTTCTTTTAAGAAGTCATAGTTCTAAAAAGCACAGAAAAGATTTCCAGACTACTACATTCCAATTTGTGCTTATCCCTTCAAAGTTGCTAAGAGGCAGGTGACAGGTCCCATTGAGGAAGAAATGATAAAAGCTTCTGCTCTATGGACAGAGTTAGTCAAGGCCTAATCATATCTGGACATATGTGCTTCTGCTTCCCCCGGAAGGAGAATAATGCCATATTCCTTCACAGCATCAGTAAGCTACATAACATTTATATGATATAGTTAGACAAATAGCCACAGTGGAATTAAGTAATAGCAATTATATTTTTTTCTTGTACTACTAATAGTTTCCCTTTCTGCTTCATTTTCAAGAGAGCTGTCACTTATTCATTCCTAAACTGTCTGTGAGAACTATAAGTTATTTTCACATCAAACATATTAGGTAATCTATCAACTTCAGGTTCTTGGAGACATTCTTCCTGGATCCCTGAAAACCCTTACTAGGGTCAGGTCTGTGACTTATTATCTTAGAGATTGCCTTTCTGTGGTGTTTTCCTTATTTCCTAAATCATGATCATCACCTTTTTGGCTTACTGTGACATTTTGTTTGAAATTTTGGATATGTTCAGAATTCTTCGTTTGAACCTATTTTTCTTTTTTAAAAAAGGAGGAAAAAAAAGAGGGCAAGGAAAAAGGGATGAAGGGAGAGAAGCAGAGGGAGGGACTTTTTCTGTCAGTATTGCCTTGAGCAATATAACATTGCTCTAATTTCTGATCTTCAGAATGTTTATAATTTCTCATCTTTGGAAGCTTTTGAGATTTTTTATTGCTATTAATGTGTCAGTGTCCTGAAGTTCAATGGTGCCTATACTATGTGGTGACATTTTCTTTCCTCGTATTATGCCTCCATTTAGAACCTTCAGGATTTTAAATTCTGTAACTATTTATTGAACAATTTCTTTCATAATTTATTCCCTGAGGCAAATGCTACAATACTCAGGAAGTAAGTTTTGAACATTTACTCTGTGCTACATACATACTATTTCTTATATATTTATTCTTTAGTTTATACAACATATTATTGTCCTCCCCCTTCTCCTTCTTTGGCAGTACTGGGGTTTGAATTCAGGGCTTCCCAATGATATTCTACTTCTGAGCTACCTCCAGACTGTTCCTTTCCCCTCCCCCACCCCCCCACTGGTTATTTTGATATAGGGTTTCACTTTTTGCCTAGCCAGTTCCTGGATCATAGTACACCTATTTCATATTTTATTATTATAGCTGAGATAACAGACATGAAATCTCACAAGTCTTTCTTTTTTGGCACATGCTGGCCTGGAACTGTGATTTCCTGATCTTAATGTCCCACATAGTTGGGATGAAAGCACATGTACATTTAGACTTGTCTTAAACCACACCCTTCCTGACCTTAGCTTCCTAAATAGCTAGGATTTTTAGGTGTGGGACACTGGTACCTGATTTGAAATTCAGTTTCTCAGCTACACATTTTATTTCACTGAAGCAGCAAGAGTATCCTAAGGTAAAGCTTTATTATCTTCAATTACCAAGGAGACAATAAATATCACTCAAGATCATATAACTAGTGATATAGAAATATAACTCTAGAACCATTCTTAAAATTTCAAATTCCAGGGGCTGGGAAGGTGGCTTAGTGGTAGAGCGCTTACCTTGCATGCCTGAGGCCTTAGGTTCGATTCCTCAGCACCACATAAGCAAAAAGAAAAAAAAGCCGGAAGTGGCGCTGTGGCTCAAGTGGTAGAGCGCTAGCCTTGAGCTGAAGAGCTGAGAGACAGAGCCCAGGCCCAGAGTTCAGGCCCCACGACCGGACCCCCCAACCCCCCCAAAAAAATTTCAAATTCCATGCTATAAATGGTTAAGTTTCACTGCCCCTGAAAGATCTACAATCCTCATACCTAGAAATTTTCTTGTTTCTCTCTAATATTACATTTTGTCTATTTAAGGGATGGGAAAGCAGAGTTGATCTTATAAATGAACTAGAGTAACTGGAAAAACCTTATTCAAGGATATAAACAGTGCTATCAAAAAATGGCTCAAGTTGATGGCCAGGGTGCTTAAGCTTCCCCACACTAGAAACACTGAACTATTTTACAGCACTAAAGTAAAAGATGGTTCTAAATGTGCAAAATGTGTAGAAAGGAACAAAATGTAAAACATTAGGAAGAATAACCTGTCTGTGACAAGCTCTTAAATAAATAAGGCAGAATGATGCTTCTGGACAAGGACAGAGTAGAGAAAAATTCTGAGAGCAGGTAGAAGTCTAGGCCCAAAGAACAGCAGGCTAACTCAGTGATGAGATGTATTGAGACTTATGCTTTATCTCTTAGTCTTCTTACCAAAAGCTGGTTTCATGAACTAACTACTCAAGATTCTCCCTCACTTTTAGTCTGAAATACTTTGGACTAGTAGTCTGATGCAAAAGGAATGAATGTAACTCTTCTGGGGAGTGTACTCATTTTCCAAGTTGCTGATAAGATCCAGTAAGTTACACAACAGCAAATAGTGTTAGTGGTTTTAAAAGCTCACTAATCTGCTCTGTGGCATTAACACAGATGCAAACAGAAGCTTTTTCAAACATACTTATCTGGCCATTATTTGCTGGTGAAAGCCCAACAGGCCATCCATTTGTTTATCTGATTAAATCTTATTGCTATAGCCTGCCACCTAAAATCCTTGAGAAAAAACAAGAGTGGAAAACAACCAATCAATGAATCTTTTATACAGCAAGTGAACTTTCTAGACCTCCTCTATTTCACTCTTAAGAGACCACTTGGAGATGGCCCTAAATCTGACATATGTTCTCAACTTTGTACTTAGAAGATTATAAAATTTAACATTCATTTTATATTTATATATGTATGTACAAATTAGAATGTACTATTCGAAAGAACTTATATACATTTATCACTTAGTTGCCTATCACTGTATACATATAAAAAGAAATATACAAATATTTTAAATGTTTTCATTAACATGTTTTATTCCTTACAGCTATTCACAGCCTGCACTGCTGACTATGCTAAAGGAACATGTGCTAAACTAGCTGTTCTCATGGAAACCCTGCAGGTATTTGTTGATGTGAAGTTAACTGGCCCACAAGGGATAAAACCCACAATCTTGGTCTCACTGGTTCTCAACCAAAAGAAATAATGCATTGAAGTAAAATTAGTGCTGTTTTTTTTTCTGTTTTTACCACTTCAAAAATTATGTTCACTCACACAGCAAGCAACTTAATGTTGAAAGAGGCCCTAAAATGTTACAACAGTTCTTGGCATGTAGCAAAAACTAGTTGAAAAATGATAGCATGCTACATTCAAATTTAGTATCCCAAAATTTAGGCTTTCTTTTAGACATCTATGCAGACCTATTATCTGAAGTTCTTGGTATAAATATCATTTTGATATAAATAAACCCTTCTAATATATTATTTTTAAATATACTTATTAAGTTCAGCAAAGCTCAGAGTTACTAGTGATACCCTTCAAGTTTATAAGAGAAACACAAATATTTTGCAATGCTTTATAACTGCTTAAAATATTTATTTGAGGATTAAGAACAAGTAATCCAATATGGCATAAACTATGTAGGTCCCTTTAAAAACATCTAAGAAAATCTGCCTTCTCTTTCCTAAAGAAGTATTCATTATACACTATTTCATTTCAATTAAATGGTACTCCTGAGAGAAGAGTGATCAAAAAAAGAAAGTGATCAAAATTTTGTGCTGAGAAATAAAGGAGAATCCAATGACAGTAACTGGTCGCTCTGGTATAAATGCCTAGGATCTCTGGTTATAAAAATGTGTCACATGTGCATAAACACAATCAACACAATTATAGTTAGATATGGCTCAATAAAACAGTGATATAACTTAATGAAAATTAAGAAAGTAACAAACAAACACAGGGACTCACAATAGATAATTGGTTAAGGGTTCATACCCAATTCCTATTCAGCTAGTCTGTCCCTCTTAATAATCTGTTGGCTCTATTAGGTAAGACAGATCTGTGTTCTTTACCTTCTATGTTTTCAGGGCCTGGTTCTAGCACAGCAATAAAACCTAGTCAACAAAAATTGTTGTAGGGTTATTTTACTCTCTTAGTTACCTTAACATTTGAAATGTAGCACAGGAAGTTGTTAAAAGTTGTTTAACAAATTGTAGCTGATTAAAATTAAAAATGAAGCAATACTATCTTATTTAATGTCATAAAATAGTTCCCAAACTCCTCTTTCATTTGTCATTCTTTCCCCCCAACACCCTACCCGGGACTGGGGTTTGAACTCAGAGTCTAGTACTTGCTAGATAGGTGCTCTGTCATTTCCATATCCATGGCCCTTTAGGCTTTTGTTGGATATTGAATAGGTTCTCCCATTTTGTTTAAGCTGGCCTAGACCTCAATCCTCCCATTTAGGCTTCCTAGGTGGGATGACATCCCCTGCACCTACCTTTTTATTGGTTGAAATAGGGTTTATGGGCTACTTTGCCAAGACCATCTTTGAGCTAGGATTAGCAGGGATAGGTGGTGCTCAGCTTCCTTTATTAAACTTAAGGGGTACAACTTAAAGATTTTACTACTTAACTTTTTTAAAATTTTTATTGTGAAAATACTGTACCGAGGGGTTACAATTACACGAGCAAGATAATGAGTACATTTCTTATCAAGCATTGTAGCCTCCTCCTTTGTTTCCCCTTCCCATCCCTTCCCACCCCCTCCCCCCGCTGCCTTGACCAAAGTTGTAAAGTTTGTTTTTCGACATAACGACTTGTACATCTTATTGTTGCAATGGGTCCACCTGTATCCCTATTTAAATGATTTGTTTTTTCCCTTCCCCTCCACAAATTATACCAACATCAAATACAGTGAAAGCAGGGGTTATACCGTGGGGGAGGGACATACAAAGCATCAAAGAACTATTTACTACTTGAGAGGTTCCGGGAAGAAGCTGGAGGCTAAACAAGCTCTCGCATAGAAAGCAGTTTTAGAATTCCAGTGAACAGTCATAAGCCAGAGAATCACACCAAGTGTGCCATCACAGGTCAGAGAGTTAGGCCAGAGAGGGAAAATCCAGGCAAGGAGACAGCTCTGAGCTCTTGCCAGCAGCCGCCACCGCCGCGGCGGCGACCACAGGCACCATACCTGATTCACAGAGAGTCCGGGACAAAGGCGCCAGACGCAGCAGGCGAGCGAATTCTACTCAACACCAGCAAGAACCGACAAGGAGCGGATATCTTCATCCTGCAGTTCACAGACCAGAGACGACCCAGGAACCAAGACGGCGTGAGTAGAAGCCTGACGTCCTCACTCCTCAGGGAGCAGAGGAGGGAAGGCCACCCCTCCCCACCCCCCCAGTACCACTGATCTCCATCTTGGATACCGACAAACCTCGGCAGAGCTGCTAACTCCAACTCAGGCCTTGGAATAAAACTAGAGTCATTTAGCAGCTCATAAGAACTTAAGCTGACCTGACAGACTCAGCTACACCCAGGGAAAAGTCACCCACCTCGGGGGCGCCAGCCCTAGGAGTGGCTTTCTTCACTGGGTAATCAGAGCCAGAAGCTGCCCCTCCCATTAGCAGTCTGGACAATCAATTGAAATTCACTAAACAGAAACCCTGAGAATGGCTCCAGGCTGGGCTCTGTGAGTTTCTCACAAACTAGCCCCCAGGAAAAGCTACTGTTTGTTGAAAGGCTTCAACTCTACCCAGAACCTAGCCTCATCACAGCATCTCCAAACTTGAAGAAAAAGCCATCTCCCTCTTTTGTGATACTCAAAGCAGATCTGCCTCCCATAGAACTAGCCTGGGAGAATGATCGCGAAATCCTGGGTAAAGCAGAGCATTTTTCTGCCTGTTCGAACAAACTGACTTAAGAAACCAACCAAGCCACAGGACCACAAGCAGACCAGAGACTCCAATAAGAGGCGACACAAAGGAGATACAGGATTTTTCCCACCCCTCCCAAAAAAATCAAAGAACAACTTCTTCTTCTTTCTTCTTCTTCTTCTTCTTCTTCTTCTTCTTCTTTTTTGGTACCTTTTATAAAAATTTTTTTTTTCTTTTCTAAAACTTTTTTTAATCTTTAATTTTTACCTTTTTTGAAAAAAATTGTTTTCTAGTAACTTTTTCCTCTTATAATTTTTATTTTAGGGATCCATGTGTGTGTGCATTTTTCTTTCTTTTTTTGTTTTCTTTTTTAAAATTTTCTTTTTGTTTTTTGTTTAGCTCTACTGAACTTGATCTTTTTTTCTTCCTTTCTTATCCTTTTCACCTTTTCTTCTCTTTCATTCTTCTTTATGTGACTTAATTGTTGTCCTGCACATCCTCAGATAAACCCGTAGTTGACCCCCCATTGTGTACACACTTAATCCACAAATTTATTACTCAATTAAAAACCTCTGAGACTTAAATTCCTTAATAGCAGTACTACCTCTTTATACCTATATAATATTTTAAGCATTTTTATTTTTAAGTTTTTCACATCTCCTTTATGTCCCTCCCCTTCTCTCATTAAATTCACGTTCTTCTCTGAATAGATTGTTTTTGTTTCTGCATAATATTATTAATTTTTACTTTTCTATTTTTTCTGGTCTCTTTCTTTTCCCTTTCTCTTTTTTCTCTCTCTCTACTTTCATCCTATCCAACCTATTTCCTGCTTTGAAATTAGGACTTAGTTAACTTTCCCTGTGCCTTCCCACATCACTCTATTCCTATTTTTTACCCACATCCCATCCTAACCCTAATAATTTCTGGTTTTCCAAATTCTTCTTTGCGGTTCATAGCCCATTAATATAGAGTTGTTTGATGTTGAATAGATGTATCTGTTGAACTAGATTGTATCTGTAGACTACTGACTGTGCAAATTCAGACTTTGGTTGATGCATGCCTTAAGATAGTGTTCTAGCACAAAACTGGTGCTATTTTCATCCCAAATGAGCAGAGTAAGCCGGAAAAACACAAGAAAAATGGCAAGTCTGGGTATCTCAACTCCCACTCTTGATAATCAGGGGACAGAACAGATAATGAATAATCCAGAGGAGAGTTCCCAAATAGCTCTACTGATTGAAAACATACAAAGGACTCTGTATGAGCGTGATAGGGAGACAAAGGAGGCAAACAAAAAGTCAATGCAGGAAAAGATTGAAAACCTACAAAGGATTCTGTATGAGTGTGATAGGGAGAGAGAGGAGGCAAGCCAAAGGTTTATACAGGAATATCATGAGCGTGAGGAAGCTACTCAAAAACTGATATAGGATTTGCGTGAGCAGCTTGAGAATACTCAAAGAGAAAGGCAGGAATGGCGTGAACAGACTGAGAACACTCAAAGAGAACTACAGGAATGGCATGAACGGGAGTGGGAGGAAGCTAATCAAAGAGTAATACAGGATTTGAGAGAGCAGGATGAGAATACACAAAGATCACTAAAGGCATTCATGGGATCCATTAACAAAGAGCTGAAGGAATTATTTACCATAGCTAAGATATGGAACCAGCCCAGATGCCCCTCAGTATATGAATGGATCAAGAAAATGTGGTATATATACACAATGGAATTCTATGCCCCCATCAGAAAGAATGACATTGCCCCATTTGTTAGGAAATGGAAAAACTTGGAAAAAATTATATTAAGTGAAGTAAGCCAGGCCCAAAGAAACATAGGTCCTATGGTTTGCAATATAGGTCCCTTATTTGCAAACATAGGTCCCTTATTTGCAATATCTAATATATGTATGAATCAAGGGGAAAAGGTCAGATAATGTGACGTTAGGAAAATGAACCCTTAGATATGTATTTTAATGTTTTTTTTCTTTCATGCATTTGTTTCTAACACATTTATAAGATTATCTCTTTGTAGCTTTGTAAGTCCCTCCCCCACAGTATAACCCCTGCTTTCACTATATCTGATGTCAGTATAACTTGTAGAGGAGATGGGGAAAAACAAGTCGTTTAAGGATACAGGTGGACCTGTTGCAACAATGAGAAGTACAAGTTGTCATGTCAAAAACGAGCTTTACAATGTTGGTGTGTGGGGTGAAGGCGGGGGGGATGGGGTGGGGGGTAAGGCTGGGAAGGAATGTGAAGGGTAAACAAAGGAGGAGGCTGCAATGCTTGATAAAAAATGTATGCATTAACCTGCCCATGTAATTGTAACCCCTCTGTATAGTGTATTCACAAAAAAATAAAAAAATAAATTAAATAAATTAAAAAACAAACAAAAAAAAAACCAAAAAACCCCCCCAAAGAGCTGAAGCAAGTCAAGGAGACCACAAAGGGAATGCTGAATGGAACCCAACAGAAGGAATGGGAGTCCAAGGAAACTATAACCAATCAACTAAGTGATTTGAGAATAAACAATGACCACCAAATTAAGGAAGTAAAGAAGTCCATCAAGATCTAAAACAAAGCTTCAACAAAGAATTTGAAGCCATCAAAGCTGGCCAATTAGAAGGAAAAGAAAAAAAAAAGTAGAAAGTCTTGACAGCAGATTAGACCATGCAGAAGATCGAATCTCGGGGATTGAAGACAGCCTAGATATTATAGAGAAAGAACATACAACCATCCAAGACAAGTCCAAGAAATATGATAGATCTATCCAACACTTGGAAGCACCATCAGAAGGCCTAATCTAAGGATAATGGGTGTAGAGGAGCACCTAGAAACAGAAGTTAATGGTCGAGGTAATTTGTGTAACAGGATCCTAGCAGAGAACTTCCCAAACCAAAAAGATAGGCCTATTCAGATACAAGAAGCTTTTAGAACTCCAAATAGAGCAGACCAGAATACGACATCCCACTGTCACATTATAATCCACACAGGATCAACTCAGACCAAGGAAAAGATCCTTAAAGCTGTGAGGGAGAAAAGATTAATCACCTATAAAGGGAAACCAATTAGAATCAAATCAGATTTCTCAGCAGAGACAATCAAAGCAAGAAGAGCCTGGAATGATGTATGCCATGCCCTAAAATCAAACAACTATCAACCAAGAATACTGTACCCAGCTAAACTCTCCTTCATAACTGAAGGCCAAATAAAAACCTTCCATAGCAAAGAAAAATTGAAACAATACATCTCCACGAAACCAGCCCTACAAAAGATTCTTAAAGATGTCCTACACATAGAAAACCAACAAGACCGCAATAAAGGCCAAGAAACTGCACCCAAACTGAGAATCCAAGAACCATAGGAAGAACCCAGTTTTCGCAGCCCCCAAGAAGGTGGATAACATGGTAGGAACTCCCAAATACCTCTCAGTCCTATCTATCAACATTAACGGACTTAACTCTCCAATTAAGCGACATAGACTGTCTAGTTGGATTAAAAAACAAGACAATTCTATCTGCTGCCTTCAGGAGTCACATCTTGCCCGTAAAAACGAACACATTTTCAATGTTAAAGGCTGGAGCAAAATCTACCAAGCAAATGGCCCCCATAAACAGGCGGGAGTTGCAATCCTAATATCAGATAAAATAGACTTCAAATTAAAATTTGTGAGAAGAGATAAAGAAGGTCGCTACATACTAATTAAGTGATCTCTCCTACAGGAGGATATTACAATTCTAAATATCTATTTGCCAAATAATGGAGCACCCAAATTTATCCAAGAAACACTACTTTCTCTCAAATCCCACAAAGATCCAAAGACATTAATTGTTGGGGATTTTAACACACCACTCTCCCCACTAGATAGATCAACTCGGCAAAAACTCAACAGAGAAACCAGATCTAAACAGTTGCATAGATCAACTAGATTTAACAGACATCTACCGAACATTTCACCCAGCAGCATCAGAATATACGTTTTTCTCAGCAGCACATGGAACATTTGCTAAAATAGACCACATTTTAGGCCACAAAGCAAACTTGTCCAAATTCAGAAACATTAAAGTTATACCTTGCATTCTCTCTGACCACAAGGGAATAAAATTAGAATTCAACACCAAAAGCTACCAAAGAAAATCCGGTAACACATGGAGGCTGAACAACACACTGCTGAATCACGAGTGGGTCATGGAAGAGATTAGAAAGGAAATACAAATGTTCATGATATTCAACAAAAATGAGCACACAAATTACCAACTCCTCTGGGACACAGCAAAGGCAGTACTCAGAGGCAAGTTTATAGCTGTGAGCTCCTACATCAACAAATTGGAGAGATCTGAAACTGACAATTTAATGACACATCTAAACCTCCTTGAAAAAGAGCAGCAAGATAAACCCCAATCCAGTAGACGGAAAGAAATAATCAAAATTAAATCAGAATTAAATGAATTAGAATCCAAAAAAACTATAGAAAGAATCAACAAAACAAAAAGTTGGTTCTTCGAAAAAATTAACAAAATTGACAGACCCTTAGCAAATCTTATCAGAAAAAGAAGAGAACACACCCAAATAAATAAACTCAGAGATGAGAATGGAAACATCACCACGGAAACAACAAGATTCAGAACATTATAAGGGAATACCTCTCAAAACTGTATGCTAATGAGCTTGAGAACTTAACAGAAATGGACCTTTGCCTAGCAAATATTGACATGCCAAAAACTAAACCAAGACAAGTTAAACCATCTTAACAGGCCCATATCAAGCATTGAAATAGAAACAGCAATAAGAGACCTCCCAGCTAAGAAAACTCCAGGACCAGATGGTTTTACAGAGGAATTCTACAAGGCCTTCAAAGCAGAGCTCACACCAATACTCCAACTCTTCAATGAAATTGAAAGAGAAAGTTCACTACCAAACACATTCTATGAAGCCATCATAACCCTCATCCCAAAACCAGGCAGGGACTCATCAAAGAAAGAGAACTATAGACCCATTTCTTTGATGAACATTGATGCAAAACTTCTCAACAAAATTTTGGCCAATCGACTTCAACAATTCATCCAAAAAATCATACACCATGATCAAACAGGATTCATTTCAGGGATGCAAAGCTGGTTCAATATACGCAAATCAATTAATATTATTCATCACATCAACAGAAGCCAGAATAAGAACCACATGGTTATCTCAATAGATGCAGAAAAAGCATTCGACAAGATCCAACACCCCTTTATGATGAAGGTTTTGGAAAAATTAGGAATCCATGGAACATTCCTCAATACAATAACGGCTATATATGACAAACCTACAGCCAGCATTATACTTAATGGTGAAAAACTAAAGCCATTTCCTCTTAACTCAGGAACGAGACAAGGATATCCATACTCTCTCCACTTCTCTTCAATGTAGTATTAGAATGGCTAGCTACAGCAATAAGACAAGATGCAAACATAAAGGGGATCCAAATAGGGAAAGAAGAAATAAAACTCTCCCTCTATGCAGATGACATGATCCTGTATTTAAAGAATCCCATAGACTCCGCTCCCAAATTACTCAAGCTGATTCAAAACTTTGGCAAAGTAGCAGGGTATAAAATTAACCCCCCAAAATCAATGGCTTTTCTGTATGCCAACAACGAGAAAAGTGTGGTTGAAATTAGGAAAGCAACTCCATTTGTAATGGCCCCACAAAAAATAAAATACCTAGGAATTAACTTAACCAAAGAAGTGAAGGACCTCTTTGATGCAAACTTTAAAATCTTGAAAAAGGAAATCAAAACAGAACTTAGAAAATGGCAATGCTCCTGGATTGGAAAGATTAACAACGTGAAAATGGCAATACTTCCCAAGGCTATCTACAAACTCAACGCTATACCTATCAAAATTCCAACCTCATTCTTCAAGGAAATAAAAGAGGCAATCCAAAAATTCATATGGAACAATAAAAGACCCTGAATAGCAAAAACGCTCCTCAAAGGAAAGAACACTGCTGGAGGAATATCAATACCAAATTTCAAACTCTACTATAAAGCCATAGTAATCAAAACAGCTTGGTACCAGCATAAGAACAGACCTCAGGACCAATGGAATAGAATTGAAAACCCAGAAATGAACCTACAGACCTATAGCCATCTAATCTTCGATAAGGGAGCTAAAAAAATAGAATGGAAGAAAGACAGCCTCTTCAGTAAATGGTGCTGGCAAAATTGGTTAACTACTTGTAGAAAACTAAAGCTAGATTCTTATATCACCCTGCAGCAGAATCAACTCCAAATGGATCAAAGATCTCGGAGTCAAAGCAGACACTCTGAAAACATTACAGGATGGAATAGGAGAAACCCTAGGTCTCCTTGGCTCAGGCCGAAATTTTCTTAATAGAGACCCACAAACACATCAAATCAAAGAAAGGTTGGACAAATAGGATTGCATGAAATTGCAGAGCTTCTGCATGGCAAAGGATATAGCTAGCAAGATCAATAGAAAGCCCACGGATTGGGAGAAGATCTTCACTAGCCATACACTGGACAAGGGTCTCATATCTAAAATATACTTGGAACTCAAAAAATTAAATCCCCCAACAACAAATCCTCATAGAAACAACTGCCCAATAAATAAGTGGGCTAAAGACTTAAAGAGAAACTTCTCTGAAGAAGAAAGAAGGATGGCCAATAGACACATGAAGAAATGTTCAAGCTCCCTAGCCATAAAAGAAATGCAAATCAAAACAACATTGAGCTACCACCTCACCCCAGTTAGAATGGCAAAAATCAACAACTCTAACAACAACAGATGCTGGAAGAGATGTGGCCAGAAGGGAACCTTACTTCATTGTTGGTGGGAGTATAAACTTGTTCAACCACTTTGGAAAACAGTATGGAGGTTCCTCAAAAGACTTCACATAGAGCTCCCCTAAGACCCAGCAATCCCACTTTTGGGCATTTACTCAAATGTTTACAAACAAGACCACACTAAAGTAAAGCTACTAGCACAACTATGTTTATTGCAGCATTATTTTTTTTTAAATTTTATTTTATTTGTGAACATACTGTACAGAGGAATTACAATTACATGGGCAGGATAATGCGTACATTTCTTACCAAGCATTGCAGCCTCCTCCTTTGTTTACCCTTCACATCCCTTCCCAGCCTCCGCCCTCTCCCCCAATCCCAATCCTCCTCCTTCCCCCCCCTTCCGCCTTCCCCCCCCCCCCCCCCCGCACCGACGTTGTAAAGCTCGTTTTGGACATGACAACTTGTACTTCTCATTGTTGCAACAGGTCCACCTGTAACCTTAAACAACTGGTTTTTCCCCATCTCCTCCACAAGTTATACTGATATCAAATATAGTGAAAGCAGGGGTTATACTGTGGGGGAGGGACATACAAAGCAACAAAGAGATAATCTTATAAATGCATTAGAAACACATGGAAAGAAAAAAACATTAAAATACACATCTAAGGGTTCATTTTCCTGACATCACAATTTCTGACCTTTTCCGCTTGACTCATACATATACTAGATATTACAAATAAGGGAAACCATGGGACCTATGATTTTTTGGGCCTGGCTTACTTCACTTAATATAATTTTTTCCAAGTTTTTCCATTTCCTAACAAATGGGGCAAATGTCATTCTTTCTGATGGAGGCATAGAATTCCATTGTGTATATATACCACATTTTCTTGATCCATTCATCTACTGAGGGGCATCTGGGTTGGTTCCATATCTTAGCTATGGTAAATAATGCTGCAATAAACATAGTTGTGCTGGTAGCTTTAGTGTGGTCTTGTTTGTAAACATTTGGGTAAATGCCCAAAAGTGGGATTGCTGGGTCATAGGGGAGCTCTATGTGAAGTCTTTTGAGGAACCTCCATACTGCTTTCCAAAGTGGTTGAACAAGTTTACATTCCCACCAACAATAAAGTAAGATTCCTTTCTGTCCACATCCCCTCCAGCATCTGTTGTTGTTAGAGTTCTTGATTTTTGCCGTTCTAACTGGAGTGAGGTGATATCTCAATGTTGTTTTGATTTGCATTTCTTTTATGGCTAGGGATGTTGAACATTTCTTTTTGTTTGGGGTTTTTTTAACTGTATTTTTTTTTTGTCTTTTCTTTTTTGGTACTGGGGATCGAACCCAGGACGTTGCACTTGCTAGGCAAGCGCTTTGCCACTGAGCTACATCCCAGCCCTGGATGTTGAACATTTCTTCATGTGTCTATTGGCCATCCTTCTTTCTTCTTCAGAGAAGTTTCTCTTTAAGTCTTTCGCCCACTTATTTATTGGGCAGTTGTTTCTTTGAGGATTTGTTGTTGGGGGGTTTAATTTTTTGAGTTCCAAGTATATTTTAGATATGAGACCCTTGTCCGTTGTATGGCTAGTAAAGATCTTCTCCCAATCCGTGGGCTTTCTATTTATCTTGCTAGCTATGTCATTTGCCCTGCAGAAGCTCTTATTGCAGCATTATTTACCATAGCTAAGATCTGGAACCAACCCAGATGCCCCTCAGTAGATGAATGGATCAAGAAAATGTGGTATATCTACACAATGGAATTCTATGCCTCCATCAGAAAGAATGACATTGCCCCATTTGTTAGGAAATGGAAAAACTTGGAAAAAATTATATTAAGTGAAGTAAGCCAAGCCCAAAGAAACATAGGTCCCATGGTTTCCCTTATTTGCAATATCTAATATATGTATGAGTCATGCAGAAAAGGTCAGATAATGTGATGTTAGGAAAATGAACCCTTTGATATGTATTTTAATGTTTTTTCTTTCATGCATTTTGTTTCTAATGCATTTATAAGATTGTTTCTTTGTTGCTTTGTATGTCCCTCCCCCACAGTATAACCCCTGCTTCCACTATATTTGATGTCGTATAATTTGTGGAGGAGATGGGGAAAAACAAGTCGTTTAAGGATACAGGTGGACCTGTTGCAACAATGAGAAGTACAAGTTGTCATGTCGAAAATGAACTTTACAACTTTGGTGCGGGGGCGAAGGGAAGGCTGGGAAAGGATGTGAAGAGTAAACAAAGGAGGAGGCTGCAATGCTTGATAAGAAATTTATTCATTATCTTTCCCATGTAATTGTAACCCCTCTGTACAGTATGTTCACAAAAAATTAAAATTAAAAAAAAGAAATATTTACAACTTAACTTTAACACTAAACTCAAAGCTTAGCAGCTAAAAGCTGTAGGTAATTAATAACAATTATGATTACATATTTAATAATAATGATCATATAGGCCAGGTACTGAGCTAAAACTCTTTACCCAGATTGTTGAGATGTTTCTCTCAACAATCCTGTCAGACAAGGATACAGTTAGATATAATAGTCTAACAAACTGATCATCATGTACTTGAATGAAAAGTAATTCAACATTTTTTTCTTCAGTAACTAAATATGTACATTTTCAAGTTCAGTTATATGACTAAACTATTTTTACAGTGCCCAAGTTTGAGAAGTATTTATTTAGGTCTGGATTAGTAATCCAATTTTGTTTCTAAGCTCAAAGACTGAAAAGAAGGAAAAGCTTTGAATCATACAGCTTAGACCATCATACCACCTTCAATATTACAAAACCATTCAGTGCATTTCATTTGTGATATAAAGACATGAAATACAGACATATTAACATTGGTTGGGCACTTATTAGCTGGTTTATTGGCACTTACTAATTTTCTCATTTTAATACACTTGGTACCTTTGAACTTGTGTGTGTGTATGTGTGTGTGTGTGTGTGTGTGTGTGCGCGCGCACACGCGCGCGCGTGCTGGTCCTAGGAACTCAGGGCCCAGGTACTGAGTACAACTTGAGCCGTAGCTTCACTTCTGGCTTTTATTTCAGTAGTTAATTGGAATTAAGAGTCTCATGGACTTTCCTGCCTGGGTTGGCTTTAAACCATAATCCTGAAATCTCAGCCTCCTAAGTAGCTAGGATTACAGATGTGAGCCACTAGCACCTGGCTGAACGTTTATTTGGGCAAAAATAAATGAACTTGCTGTTCTACATTCATACTCAGGTATCTGAGTTTTCTATGAGTATTTAATATATTTCTATGTCATTATTGGTGTTAGATAAATTAGTTCCTGAAACTCTTAAGTTTCAAACAGTGAAGTATCTCGAAGTAAATATATAATCTCTTTATTCAGTCTCTTCTTCCAGGTAGAAGCCATGGCTGCCTTATAACTCCTGGAATATATATTAATTAGAACCATCTCCTCATAAGAGCAGGTAACAGATTTCCTACTTCTTGCTGGGGTAAATTAATTCTAATTAATTCATCACTTTTTAAAAAAGAAATCACGTGACTTCCCTGCCACCTATAAAGTTGTTCTAGCTAAATAATGAAGTAACTATCTTTTTTCTTTTTTTTTCTTTTTTTTTTTTGGGGGGGGGGGATCCAGTCGAGGAGCCTGAACTCTGGGCCTGGGCACTGTCCCTCAGCTCTTCAGCTCAAGGCTAGCACTCTACCACTTGAACCACAGTGCCACTTCCGGCTTTTTTTTCTTTTTGCTTATGTGGTGCTGGAGAATCGAATCCAGGGCCTCATGCATGCAAGGCAAGCGCTCTACCACTGAGCCACCTTCCCAGCCCATAACTATCTCTTTTATTACCTCAAAAACATGTCAAAAAGGCATAGTTAAGCGTGTTCTAAAGGCTATGTGTAATGGTGCACGATTGCAATCCAATATACTTGAGAGGGTTGTGGTCTGAGGACTGCACAAAACCTCAAGACCCTATGTAAAGAAATAACTACAGTAAAAGTGGACTAAGAGTGGGGATCAAGAGAGTACCTGTCTAGCAAGAATAGGCCATGGAATTCTTATAGAAATAGCATGTTTCAAAAATCCTCTGTAGATAAAGCATTAGGATAGCATGCTTTTGTAAATGAAGTAACATATCTACAAGGCCACTACAAAGGCAAAAGTCCTTGAACTTTCTCAGGAGGATTCACAACCATCAACTCTCTTTCAAGCAACGGAATTTCATAAAATAAAATTTAAAATGCCATACATGGGGCAAAAGTTGCGTGACTCATCCCTTGGATTCCAGGTTTTATTTTAAGAGTTGCTTTTCAAACATGGAATGAATGGCAAGAAAGAATCTTGGACTGTTACTGAATATCTGTCAAAGACATTAAATGGACAGAAAAGCATGTTAAGAGCATCAGCCAGCTGGGCAAGCAGTTCAGTGGTAAAGCATTTGCCCAACATGCTTAAGGCCTTGTGGCTCTTGGTTTGATTCTCACTAGGGAAGGAGGGAGGGAAGAAGGAAGGGAAGGAGGGAAGAAGGAAGGGAAGGAAGGAAGAAGGGAAGGGAAGGAGGGAAGGAAAGAGGACATATTCTTTTTTTTTGGTTCATGGGGCTTGAACTCTGAGCCTGGGTGTTGTCCCTCAGGTCTTCAGCTCAAGGTTAGCACTCTACCACTTGAGCCACAAAGCCACTTCCAGTTTTCTGAGTGGTTTATTGGAGATAACAGTTTCACAGACTTCCCTGCCTGGGCTACCTTTGAAAGTGATCCTCAGATCTCAGCCTTCTGAGTAGCAAGGATTACAGGCATGAGCCACCAGTGCCCAGCAAGGATATATTCTTAATGGGGCTGTCTATAGCCACATACTGTCCCATTTCCCAACCTTTCTATCCACAGGAGTAAGTCTTAGCCACTCCTCAGGCTGAGGATGAACACAGCTTAGTCAAGGGTTCTCAATTTGTCTAACTGAAAGTAAATGCTGATCAAGGTCAGCATCCAGCTCTGTGGCAGAGACTCTTAACATTGTGTCCTAGAAGAACTACTGCTATTCTGCTACAATATCCAGCCTTGAGATAACATTTTGTTCTCCATAAAGCTAAATGTGGAAGTCTTTCAAATGAAAGACATTATGTAATATTCCAAACAATGTTCCTGAAGCCCACTGTCATGAAAGAGTTATGGCAATAAGAAGTCTCAAGTGAGCCTAACTGGGATTTAATATCTGATGAATAGAAAGCAGACCAATTTGCTAAAGGATTACTCTGCCAAATAACCAATTTGCAGAATTTACAAAATGTACTGTTTACCAAAAATCCTGTCTAACTATCAAGTATGTAGCAATTTGTAATGGAAAGATTTTTTTAAACAAAGATTTTTTTAAACAACTTTTAAAGACTTCTCCAGTTTTATTTCACTGGAGTTCACTGAATCTTTTATTAATTTGTTATAGCTGAACCAACTAAAGGATAAATAGGCAATCTGGGGCCAAAGAACCCTGGAGTTCTGGCTCGTAATAGCTTAATACTATTTATAACGTGAATTTTCATCCACTCACCTCTCCTCTCCCCACTCCCATATATGTGCATGAAATGATATGACAGGAGATCTCTGAAGAGATGACTGAGGGACCAGCCACAAGAGCATAAAAAGAACAAAGACAACCAGGTGTTTTTCACCAAGGATTAGATGTGAGTCAGAGAGATTATTGGATATCAAAAGCTTCTATTAAAGGCTGAAGAAATGCTTACAGGACAAACTTTAGACCATTTGATATTCAGGGTGGGGGAGAGGAGGGCATCACATCATGGAGCACAAAGCCACACGCATGGCCACCAACAGCCTGTACAGCCATGACTTGAACTAATTAAAGTAGCTTCTTTGAAGGTCAGACTTCTACCAAAGGCTAAACTGAAGCTCATGAGATGCTTACAGGTAGACATTATTGGTGGGACACTTGGAGAGAGATACTGAAGTTTAGCAGCCAGGTTGAAAGAGGCACTAAGACAAGCAATTTGGTATGAACAGAACTTCATCTGCATTTTTAGGCTAGGAAAACTTGAAGAAATTTGAAATAACCCACACAACTTAAAAGACTAGTCAGCGTTTTAAAATCAATCACCCTGAATAAAAATAAAGTTGCTCCTACTTCTAACAAACTCCCAACTATTTTTCTACAGTGAGAGCTATTAAAAACAAAATGTTTATCATGAACAATTGAGTCTTTCATGCTATAGATAATGGATCATAGGAAAATAAAAAGTTATGCAATTTTTCCTTAGCTCTTATACCATTTACTTTCCATGTTCTCTTATATTATTGCATTGCCATCTTACACTCTTTAAAAAGTTAAGTTAGATAATATACCTATATTTACAAATATGAAAGCCTTACAATATTACAAGACTTCTCAAACTTCAGATCCTTCAAAGATTAACTTAAATATCAAAGAGTATATCTGCAGATCTTGTGATTTCCAATTCAGTATTGCTAATGTCTGTTTAAAGTCTCCCTCGAGTGCTTTTCTGAGAAATTTTACAACAATAATATAGTTACCAAAAATAGTATCTTTAAAACTATAGTAACCACATGAGAAGGATGTTGAATTCTGTAGCCACAACATCATTAAGAAACACAACCAAGTTTAAATAACCACAAATTGCCTAGGCTTATAAACAAAAAGAACCAAGGATTTCTGAAATCTCAGAAAAATCATCAAATCTTGAAAGTGAAAAGTATCCTAGAAACAGTTCCACTTTTTTTTACCACTTTTTCCCCAAACTACTCTCAAGGAACAGCAAGGAGGGGATAGCTGGGCCAGTGACAGGTAAAAGGAAACAAAGTCTGAGTTTGTAACCAAGAGAATCAAGAATAGGGGACTTTTAGAGGTGAAGGCTGACAACAGGGGATGGAGTTAATAGGGGTAAGGATGTGGTGATAGAGAGGAAACAGTCTAAGGAGCTTGTGTCTACACGGAAGAAAGGTGAGCAGAAACTGGAGAAGTAGTGAATAGGGTATCAGGGGGTCAGGGTAAAGAATTGTGTCTGTGTAATTGTACAGCTTTTTAAAAGACCAAAGACATTTGAACATAATTAAATGCTGAAAGTGAGTACTACAAAGTTAGAGCTTAAAGACACATGGAGTATGGGATGGTGGAGTGTTGGGGGTGGGCAGGGGAGGCCTGACTGTACCCACTGTAGAGAGTGTGAAATCTGGCTAGGGAAATACAGTCAACCAGTGTAAAGGGTCCAGTTGAGAGTGGCAATTGAGCTGAATGGTGGTACCTCCAAATTCAGGTCCACTGAAAGCTCAGAAAGTGAACTTACAGGTCAGACACAGGGACTCACATTCATAATCCCAGTTGTTCAAGAAGCAAAGAATGGGAGGACTATAGTTCAAGGCCAGTATAGGCAAAAGTTTGGAGACCTCCATCTCAACAAATAAAAAGGATTGTGTGCCTGTCATCTCAGCTATACAGGAAGTATAAACAGGATAATCATGGTCCAGGCCAGGCTAGGCATAAACATGAGATCCTACTAGAAAAAATAAAAAGCAAAAACAGCCAAAGATGTGGCTCAAGTGGTAGAGCACCAGAGCTCAAAAAAGAGGTAGTTTTGTTTGGAAATAGGTCTTTCGCATCTGGAAAAGCTAATGATGAGGTTACTTAACAGGGTTGGGGCAGGTCCTAAATCCAATGTGTGGTAATTTAAGACAAATACAGGACAAAAGGCCGTATGCAAATGAAGGCAGGAAACAGGAATTCTGCTGACCTAAGCCAAAGAAGGCCAAATACCAAAAGCTAAAATACCAAAAGCTAAAAGAAAAAGATCCTCTTTGTATGGTTCAGAGACAGCACAGCCTTGTGATTCAGAAATTTGGCTTTTAGACTACAAAACCAGTTAAACTTCTGCTCCTTTAAGTAGCCCAGTTTGTAGAAACTTATTACGGTAGCACCTTAAAATAATATGGCAACTTTCACTTATGAGGAGAACAAAAAAGAAGCAGAAGGGGTAGTCAAACATATGAAAACTGAGCCCACCTTCCTGATAATCAAGATTAGTTCTTAATCAACCCATATTTACTTTACTTTACTGAGTTTGTCACTTGGCTATTACACAAAAAATCATTCTGATTTTTAAGACTTTATCTTTATTCACATATCGTAAGACCAGATATTTTTGAAGTATTTTGAAATATGGTAATACTGGTTTCTTATCAGGACAGTAACTGAGTCTTCTTTGGCAACCTTCTCCAAATCTCTAAATCATAAATATCAAATAACACTGCTGGGAAGATAACTGGTACTTCAATGATATGCTTGTGATGAAAAGTCCATCAATAAAGACATAAACCCAGGGAACCTTCCAGGTCACTATCAGAGCATGGCCATCAAGCTGCACACCATACAACACAGTGATATCCTTTAATCTATAAAACTGAGAGATCTGGATTAACTATTAATTGCACACATTATCTTGAATGGATTCATTCACTGTAAATGTGAATAGCCAGCCAGAAGACTTAGGAATAAGAACAAATGTCACTACAAAGCCATTTTGGTTGTATGTGAGGAGAGCAGGACCAAAAGAATGAAGCAAGAGCAGGGAAGCAAAAAGGCTGTGGAGAGAAACCAGAAAATAAACCAAGACATCTTCATATGGTACAGAAAGTACTACACAAATTTAGGGAGAGATTATTTCTAGCCGACAGAATATAAAAAGATTAGTGGATCTAGTAGCCATCTCTCATCTTCTTTCAGATATTCCAAATATCAAATGAAAAAAGCGAGGCAAAAGAAAGCTAAAATCTAGAGTGGACAGTCAAGCAACATACTACATATACAGCAATATAGTGTACAATCCAGTGACTAAAATTCACAGTAGCTGGCATGATGGGAGGTGGCCGGTCACATCTTCTTCCCCATTTTTCTATATCTTACTCAGTTTTATCAGCTCTGATGCCATTCCCTAAGGTGAATTTTGACAGTATTTGCTGGAGATTGTACTGGAGGTTGCAGGTAATCTCTCTTATTTTAAGAACCAGTATTACTGAAACAAGAAAACAACTGAAATACATGCTTATTAGGAAACGGCCAATGGCATGGCACTATTGTTATGACAGCGCATAAGATTAGTTCTAGATGATCTGTCAATGAAACAATGAAGCTTAGAACTCCCAGGAATGGAATCTGAGTCCTAACTGATAGCCTTATAGCAAAAGGGGCACAAGAAGCATCTGTGAAACTTCCAGTTTAGCTCTTAAAGTGAATGGAAAAATTTATAAAAATAAACTTTTGTAGTTGCAAATTAAGGTTTAAATACTAAGTTTTGTTTTAACAGTAAACCCCAACAACATCCTTTTAATTAATAGTCAATAAATAGCTAGCTCTATCTGCTGCTGACTAATTTAGCTTATCTTAAATTTGTCTGGGCTGAACTTCAGATGAAAATACCCAACTACTAGAGTATAAAGTAAAAGAATCTGGTTTATAGGAAAAGCAAATTTTGAGTACAATTTACCATAGCTAAGATATGGAACCAGCCCAGATGCCCCTCAGTAGATGAATGGATCAAGAAAATGTGGCATATATACACAATGGAATTCTATGCCTCCATCACAGAGAATGACATCACCCCATTTGTTAGGAAATGGAAAGACTTGGAAAAAATTATATTAAGTGAAGTAAGCCAGGCTCAAAGAAACATAGGTCCCAAGGTTTCCCTTATTTGCAATAACTAGTATATGTCTGGGACAAGCAGAAAAGGTCAGATAAGATGATGTTAAGTGAAATGAACCTCAACATAGGGACATAAGTGGTTTTTTCTTTCTTGTTATTGTTTCTAATTTATTTATAAGGTACCATGTGATTTTTTTTTTTTTTTGCTTTGTATGTCCCTCCCCCATGGTATAACCCTTGTTTTCACTGTATTTGATGTTGGTATAATTTGGGGAGAGGAAGGGAAAAACCAAATTGTTTAAATAGGGATACAGGTCGATCCATTGCAACAATGAGATGTACAAGATGCTATGTCAAAAAATGAACTTTACAATTTACGCAGGGGTGGGGAGATGAGGGGGTGTAGTTGAGGAGGTGGGAGGGAAGGGATGGTAGGAGAAAAACAAAGGAGGAGGCAACAATGCCTGATAAGAAATCTACTCCCTTCTAACGCATTTATAAGATTATTTCTTTGTTGCTTTGTATGTCCCTCCCCCACAGTATAACCCTGCTTTCACTATATTTGATGTCAGTATAACTTGTGGAGGAGATGGGGAAAAACAAGTCGTTTAAAGGATTCAGGTGGACCTGTTGCAACAATGAGAAGTACAAATTGTCATGTCAAAAACGAGCTTTACAATGTCGGTGGGGGGGGGGGAGGATTGGGGGGAGGGGGGAGGCTGGGAAGGGAGGTGAAGGGTAAACAAAGGAGGAGGCTGCAATGCTTGGTAAGAAATGTATGCATTATCCTGCCCATGTAATTGTAACCCCTCTGTACAGTATGTTCACAAATAAAATAAAATAAAATCTACTCCTTACCTTGCTCCTATACAGTATTTTCACAATTAAAAACTTATTTAAAAAACAAAGATCTTAATTATTAAAAATTCTGAATTCATAAAAGTGAATGACCTTTATAAGAGAACAGTAATGTGCTCCAATTTATGGAAATGTTATGAGCAACTTATCAATGGACACAAGGCTGCATAAAGTGACGAGTTCTCAGGCATGCACCATCATACTTTGGGATCGCTAATGTTCCTTTTTTTGTAATAGATGCCACCTTGATGTTTGCATCCTGAGTTTGTCTCTCCTTGGCAAACTGTAAGGCAAAAAGCGTAAGACCTAAAGTTGGTAGACAAAGTTCCTTCAACACAGGACAATGAGTCATACAGTAGGAAATGGACTAAAAGAAAATTTAAAAGAAAGTCTAACAGGAAGAAATTTGAAGAGGAACCTTTGGGTTTAGGGTACATTATGGCATTAGCATACTGACTGTGAAAAAAACCTAAGGTTAAGAGCTGTACAGCAAACAAATATGGACACAACAGAGATTGTACTTCAGGTGTATTGCTAATAGCTCAAGTAATGCAAACGAATCAAATACTAAGTATCCTGAGACACCAATATAGGATTATCACGTACAAATGAATTTTACTCTAAGGTAAAAGGAAAGTTGTATATCTGTATAAAGTAATGTTCACCAATTGCTTATGGGATTACTAGTTAGGTAAAGAATTCTGATAACTTGACTATAAAGGTTCATTGGTCTTTAATTTAACATGGCTATTGTGGGTTTATTTCATTCTTTTTTTTCTTTTTCATTCAGTATTTATGAACAATTGAGCACCCCTGTTTTAGGTGGGCCTGAGGTTTGGGATGGGTGAGTAGGAAAAGAGAAGGAAGAGAAGAGAGGGAACGAGAAAAAGAGATGAAGACAAAACATAGTTCTTGTCCCAAAGGCACTTAAACCCAGCAGACAGAAAATAAATTATATTTGCAAGCTGTAGCAGACTGGATGGAGATTTGAAAGTACTTCCAGCTGAAGGGATCAAAAAAATATTCTTATGAGCTGAGCATAAAAACACAGAGAGATGTGCTGGGTGCCGGTGGCTTAAACCTATAATCCTAGTTACTCAGGAGGCTGAGTGGCTTAAACCTATAATCCTAGTTACTCAGGAGGCTGAGATATGAGGATCTCGGTTCAAAGCCAGCCCTAGCAGGAAAGGCCATGAAACACTTATCTCCAATAAACCACCAGAAAACCAAAAGTGGCTCTGTGGCTCAAGTGGTAGAGCACTAGCCTTGAGCTGAAGAGCTGAGGGACAGCAGCCAAGCCTAGAGTTCAAGCCCCATGACCAACAACAACAAACACTTTGGGTGTTTGGGGTGGGAAGAAGTAGGGCTATTGTGAGGAAAATGAGGTCGCTACTTGGGTGGAGCTTAAAATCAGGTGGCTCAGAGTTGTCCAAGGTTATAGAGCTCTGTGAGGCTTTCACTTGGTGATGGTCAGCCTCCTCTTCTTTTTTTCATAACAACTGTTCCAAACTCCCCCAAAGCCCCACCTCTGTCACTTAACCCAGCATCATTTTTTGATTATCTAATCTCAGAACCTTACAACAGAGCATTCTTTTCTTTTTCATCATCTCCACCGGTCTCAACCTTTCTGACTTAGAAAAAGAGAAACCCTCCTATTTCTATATCTATCCTCTTCTGATTTAAAAAAAGTAGTTCATCATTAATCCATTCATCTTTCGATTTTCCTCTGTTGAATCTTCTCAGATATAAAAAAATACTTTATTCTCCTGTTCATCCTTTATATGACTCCCCCTCTTCTGTTTACTATGCTAGCTCTCCTTCTTACCAGCAAGCCTTCTGTGGGAGCTAACCTCTCTCCACTGACCTCAATATTCATTATTACTTATAAACTGGCTTCTGTCACTCCCACTCCTGTGAAATTATGCTCTTATTTCTCCAAAAACTTGGTAGTTGCTTATCCAAAGGACCTTTCTAGATGTAAGTTGCTTAAGAGTGAGAAAAAATGGTGATATCTTAGAAAATGTCTATCTGCGAGTACTGAAACTTGCAATTGCCCAACTACTACTGAAAAACTTTGATTCAGATGAAAGCAATAGTTGATGATATAAAATCATTTATATTCATATACAGAAAAGGCAAGGTTTTTTGCTTTGTTTTGGGGTTTTTGGTCTGGAAACCATTAGTAAAAATATGAGTAAGACATTTCTTCAGTGATCCTATGAAACATCTTTGTAATTAGGATGAATCATACTCTATTCCTTCTATATGCATCATACAGTCTGTAAATATCTCACCCATGGTTCAAAGGAGATGTAGAAAAACATTACGTGTAATTACTTTTACTGAGCATCCCTTTAAATTAAAACATAATTAATGCAGAAACCTTAAAACATGATACTATTTTGGGATAATGATGATGATGATAAAACCAAGAGATCTTACTTTTTCTAAAAACAAGTAATAAACTTCTCAGGAGAACAATAAACCCTTCTTAGACTACTAAAAAGGGAATGTTTTATTCATTAGTCTTAGAGTACTTATAAAGTCAAAACTATTACTCTCATAACTCCCACTAGTTCTGGTTCCTTGTGTTTCCATCTTTGTTAGATGTGAGATTTATGACAAATAAAACTACCATTCTAACCTAGCTCTACCCCTCTTAATAAGATGAACTCTGAGTTCTACCCAAACCAGTCTCCTCAATGAGATATATAACCTTAACTGTACTCTCCTAAGTTACAAATTTAAATCCTACTATTCCTCAGGATCTAATAATAAATCCAGTTCCCTGAACATCTCTCCTTGCTTCTTCTTCTTACTCCCTTCTCTAATCCTCCCTCTTCCTTTCTCCTTTCTCCTTCTCTCAGGTACCATAGCCCTTCTCTGCTCAGTACTTACATATGTTTCTGTAGTACTGGATCTTATACTGGGTACATACCCTGTCCAAATGTGTGCAGACAGGTATGTTCCTCCATTTCTATTCTGATGCGTTACTCACATGCCTTGATCACAAGGCATTAACAAAACACAGACTTTGCCTAAAATTCATATTGCATGCATTTACAACAAAGGCATTTTGACTATTTAAATATATATCTTTAATACACACAAGTTTAAAAAATACATATAGGAAAAGTTCTTTAAGTTTCCTTGCCTAAACTCTATTCACCTATCAAGGACAAGCAAATCCAATCAAGCATTTCCTAATTACTTCATAACTTAACCAATATTCATCCCTAAAGTATTAAAATATGAACCTTCAATAAAACTAATTTAACAAGTTGCCATAGACTACCTGAATTATTAAATGAATGATTAACAAACATACTAAAATTGTTTTTTACTGATAAGAAAGGTTGTTTTTAGGCTAAGTGAACTGATTAATGACTATAATCTAAGCTACTTAAGAGGTGGGGATAGAAGTATCACATTCCAAGTCTGGGCCCAGGAAAAGAGTACAAGACACTATCTGAAAAATACAGCCAAAAAATGGCAGGAGGCGAGGCTAAAATGGCAGAGTTCCTGCCTAACAAACACAAGACCTTGGAGTCTAGTACTTGAAGGAAAATAAAAAAAGGAAGGAAGGAAGAAGCAAAGGAAGGAAGGGAAGGCAGGCAGGTACTGCGTGAAGAATAGGGAGCAGAGGGAGAGAGGAAGGGAAGGGAGATGGTTTAAAAAATTATACTTGTAGGGGTATGAAGCATCACTATATAGCATAAGGTTAGAAGAAATGCTGAAATCTCAAAGGAATTGCAACCAAAGCAAAATTCATACCTTAATGTATATCTGTACATCTTGATGTATATTTTGATCCAAGGGTATTTTGTTTATATTGCTGTTTTGCCTTTAAAAGGTAAGCTGATTTTTAATTTCTATAAATAAGACTGATAAACTATTTGGATATTTCCTTTGGATTTAATATTATGAACCTGCTGTGGTTACTAATAAACAGTCCTGGATGAAAACAAGCGAATCTTGTAACCCAGAAAAGAATGTTCAATTCCTTTTTAGGCATTGCCAATTATAGATGAGCATGACTTATTCCCATGTACTCACATTAGGAATAGTGTAAAGCATATCATGGTCAAGTTGGTAGGTCTGTAAGAATAAATAAATGTTTGTAAAAAATAAGAAGAATCTGCTGTCCAGCTTTGAGGAATATTGGCTAACTGATCCTGCTATATAAGAAAATGATAAATGTACCCACAAAAAAAGGTCATTGCCATTGCAAATCATAGAAACCTAATGTAATGAACAAAATACAGGAAGAGTCCTAATGCTGTGACTTCTAAGAAGGTCAATGCTAAAGTTTATGTTTGACTAAAGCAGCTTTCCTCAGCTGGGATAATAACATGCCTTCCTTTCAAGTCCAATGCACACATAGTTTATTACTTGCCTTTGGTACTTTAGGCCACATTTCACTTACCTTTACCTTTAAAGGCCATTTAAAATTCTATAAAGAAACAGGGAATACCTAAGTTATAAATGAAATATAAATATGTGATTTTTCTTTTTCTTTTTGTACAACAGTCTCAAAAGTCTGCTAAGGGTTTTTACAGGGGACCCAAACTACATTTGTACAACACAAAATTAAACTAAAGAGGTGCAAATTTGGGGAGATAAAATCTATCAGTGAAAATGGATGCCATTCTACAGATAAGCCAAATGACTCTCAACCCAAATTCATTTCTTATCTAAAAAATTGTTTAACATCCTCACACTACCAAAAGCTAGCAATTTAAAAGTTCACAAATGGATGAGTAGAATTCCACTGTGTATATATACCATATTTTCTTCCACTGAGGGGAATCTGGGTTGATGATAAGGATCATGCCTACGGTAAACAATGATGCAATGAACATATAGTTAGGCTGATAGCTTTAGTTTGGCATTGTTTGTGTTCTATTAGATAAATGCAAAGGGATGGGATTGCTGGGAAGCTCTATGTTTAGTCTTTTAAGGAACCTTCAATAATGCTTTCCAGAGTAGTTAAACAAGTTTACATTCCCACCAACAGTGTAATAGAGTTCCCTTCTGACTGCAACCCCACCAATATTTGTTATTATTAGTTTTCTTGATAATAGCCATTCTAAGTGGGGCTAGGTGGAATCTTAATGTTGTTTGGATTTGCATTTCTTTTACAGACAGAGATGTTCAATACATCTTCACTGGCCATTCTTACTTTTTCCTCTGAGAAGTCTAACTTTGCAGCACATTTATTGATTGGGTTTTTGAGGGTTTACTTTTGGGGGGGTTATCATTTGTAAGGAAATAACAAGACTTAGAAAAAGTTATATTAACCCCTGCCTTCACTGTATTTGATATTGGTATAATTTGTGGAGGGGAAGGGCAAAAACAAATCGTTTAACTAGGGATACTGGTGGACCCATTGCAACATGAGATGTACAAGTCGTTATGTAGAAAAATGAACTTTACAATTTTGGTGTGTGGCGGGGGGGAATCGAGTAATCGAGTGGAGGGAGGTGGGGGGGAGGATGGGAAGGGGAAACAAAGAGGAGGCAACAATACTTGATAAGAAATGTACTCGTTATCTTGCCCATGTAATTGTAACTCCTCTGTACGGTATTCTCACAATAAAAAAAAAAAAAAAAGTTATATTAAGCAAAGTAAGCCAGAGCCAAAGACCCATAGGTTGTATGGTTTCCCTCATTTGTGGAAACTAGAATGTGCCTATAAATCTACATGTAAACACACTGATCAAAAAATATATATACAAACAAATGCATGCATACACACATATACATACACACACGGACATGATAAATTATATAGGGAGGGTATGTATAGGAGTGGTTAACAAAGGCTCAGTAGCTATGTACATATGATCATATAAAGTAATATTTTATTAAATAAACTCCAAGAAAAGGAAACAAAGCTATTTTTAGTTACCATTGTTGCTGTTTTAGTTTTCTGTTCCTTTTGTCTTGTTAGTATGTTTGTATTTGGGAGGATGAGAGGGGTACAGGAAAGGTGGAACAAAGGGTGGAAAATGAACTTTATCTTGTGGGTGGGGATAGGGAGGGAGCAAGGATAGGGGCGACATGGTTTAAAGGAATTGTACTCATTACCTGATTCATGTTATAACTATGACCCCTCTGTATATCAACTCTACAATAATAAATTTAATAAAGTCTACAAATACCCATGCCGATTATCTTAACTGTTAAATATGATAAATAATTTTGAAATCACAAATATTTACTCAATAGTACTCTGATTACTGTTGGAGAGAAATGTGTGAACCACAGATTATGGTAATGGTCAAAGATAAAGATAAACAGCATAACATGGAGTTTGCTGTCAAGGGATTTAAGGTATCACTCCCATCCATCCCAGCCTGAGTAACATTAGTATAAAGGCACACTGACAACAGTATAGATTACTGTATTTGTTATATTCAAATGCAACCACAGACAAGGTACTTTATAAAACAAAACTGAGAAAAAAATTTAAATTAGTTGTCTTATTATTTTGTTTTTCAATTACCATTCTCTATTTGAAGAGACAAAAGCGATAATCAAATTGTTTGGGTTATTACTGATTATTGCAAAAATCAAACACATTAAAATATTCATTTTGTGTATGTGTACAATTTTGATGGATCTTGTCAAATAAAAAAGTACTTCGAATGTGTTCCAATGTAAAACTCTTGAGGGATGAAAGCAACTGAAAACATACATGCTTTTTCCCTCCTGCATCACTTCCCTAGGAACAGAGAGCTGAATCAGAAACATCTCAGGCTTTACGTAGTATACCAAGGATTCAACTTATGGTAAGTGCAACAGTAGTTTGCTCAACCCAATTTCTATGACAGAGCAAGTCTGGGTGTTTTTAGTAGTCAGATAGCAAGTACAGACACATACCTATGTGACAGATAACTATCTTTATATTATATAATAATAAATAAATATAATTATTCTGTATTATATAATATGAAAATAATCTAAGCAAAATGAAAAAAACAGCACTTTTGATGAGCCAATTTTCTACATGAATAATTATGTATTTAATTTCATGTTCTTCCAGGACAGATTTTTTTTTTTTTTTGGTCGGTCATGGGGCTTGAACTCTGGGCCTGGGCACTGTTCCTGTGCTCTTCAGCTCAAGGCAAGCGCTCTACCTCTTGAGCCACAGTGCCACTTCTGGTTTTCTAGTGATTTATTGGAGATCAGAGTCTCACGGACTTTTCTGCCCGGGCTGGCTTTAAACCATGATCCTGGGATCTCAGCCTCCTGAGTAGCTAGGATTACAGGCGGGAAGCCACCAGCACCCAGCTCAGGACAGTTTTTTAAGTTCTGTTTTTTTTCTTCCTTTGGTACTGGGGTTTGAACTTGTGCTCTTGAGGCAAGTGCTCCCACAATTTGAGCCACTTCTCATCCAGCTCTGGGACTGTTTCCTAGTCAGAACTGTTTTTCAAAAGGGAAGGCATGTTGCCTGCTTTGCATGTGCATGCACACATACACACATAATGACCACATTTAGTACTTGCATAATTCACAATACTCAAACATCAAAATATTTTTTTAAACTGCATGAAAAGGTCTAACTGGAAAAGAATGCAAAAATTTTGAATAAGGATAAAGAACAACTGCAAACTAGACAAGGTACACAATTTATAAATAATCAAAGGAACACAGGTCTAGAATGAAGGAAAAACAAAGTAAACCTTTTTTGGACAAACCCAAAAAAGAAGTAAAATATTCATCATAAAGTTATATACTGCACAGAACCAAAAGGTAGGCATATGTTCCTGTAAAATTTTTGGATTCAAGGATCCATTTTATTTGAAAATCTCGGCTTCACAGGGAATAAAATTTGCTTTTCATATTGAACAAAAAGCTACAGTATACAGTTACATATAATTTGTGTACTTATCTGAAATCTCATCTATCTCATTTCAGAGAGTTTTTAAGGACTTAAACATTTGGTGCATGTGTCGCACAGTCTCCAGCATGGAGGCCTATCTACTGGCATCCTCTGCTACTGTCTTTCATCTCTCACTTCTGCCTTCAGGAGGAGGAAAATGGAGAGAATGCTGCAGTATATGCAACAATATTCCTTATGGTTACTGTACAGTCCATAAAAGTTATCACGCACAGGCAATCTCACACATTCTACTTACGGAAGTTTCTTCCACAAATTTCTAAATTTTAAAATAAACATATTTTATATATGTCAGTTATCAGCATATTTCAAGATGCTACTCTTAAGAAGGTAAACTTTATAACAGAACACCAATATTTAATCATATACAAGTCTTCAGGATGAGTTAAATAAACATATTTTCACTCATTAATAAAAACAATAATCTTCTGGTAACAGAACTTATATTGAGACTTTAAAAAATGTACTGGTACCATAAAACATAGAGTCATTATAATCTAAGCACAGTTTTTAAAATCAACAGTAAACACTTATATGAATGGCATTTGAGAAACAGTGTATCATCATCTCAGGATAAAATTTTTCTCCTATTAAAGTCAAGTGGCACAGAGATACCCAGATTATGATGGCTTTCTTTTCAATACCATCTCAGAATCTGAAACTCCTTGTGTCAACATACTGATTAGCCATGGAAACATTAAGAACCACATTCTCATATGGATTTTTACTTTATTCACTTAAGTTACAAAAAACTAAAAGAAAAAAAAAAACCCTCATCCTTTTATCTTTCAGTAGTTAAAATGAATGAGTGCCTTTAAGTTAGTGATTATTATCTGTGTCTGCCTCAATTAGCCTGCATTGCCATTAATCGTACCCCAACAGGTCCCACATGAATTACTATCTGCCAAATGTCTGATTTCTAGCATCAAGATGGTAGGAGACATGGCAATTAGGTATGTGTGAGAGATGCCGAAAATGAATCATTTACAAAAATTTGCACAAAACTATCAACTTATAGAGTGACTACAACATTTGACATTCTCTATAGAACCTCAGATATAAAAGTAAACAAGACAGCATCCTAGAGGAACTCACAGTCCAATGGGACTCAGAGATCAAAACAGCAACAACAGTAAAATAATAGCTACAGAGGGATATGAAAAAAATGTATTACAACAATGACATGACAGTATGATAAGAATAAAAGGAGGACAACCTGGAGAATTCAGGAAATTTAAGTAGAAAAGACTTCAACTGTCTAGGGAACCAAGAAGCTAAACACACATGACTAGAGACAGTTTAGAAGAAATAATAGGAAGAGAAAAGAATATATCTTATTAATGGAATGAAGGGAAGAAAATATTTCACAGAAAGAAGACCAAAAGCACTAGAACCTGTGCTTTGAACAACGGTCCACTTGTGCAAGCAATCACTTAGGTTCAAATGCAAAGTATAGACAAACACAAATAAAAACCCTATGAATCTCTGGCCAAGTGCCAGATCTGAGGACAGCGGTTCAAAGCCAGCCCAGGCAGGAAAATCCATGAGACTCTTATCTCCAATAAATCACCAGAAAACTGGAAGTGATGGTGTGGCTCAAGTGGTAAAGCGCCAGCCTTGAGCTGAAGAGCTGAGGGGCAGTGCTGAGGCCAAGAGTTCAAGCCCCAGGACAGACCAAAAAACAAACCCCAAATCCCACAAATCTCAATTATTTTCTGAGAAACATATTAGCCAACCTCAGTTTAGAGGCAGGGAAGACTGCATATCATACCAAAAAAAAAAAAAAACCTTATTAGGTTCTGGAAAAAAAACAGGAATATTACACACAAATGATGAGTACCATCTTTCTAAGAACTGATTAAGACAATGGGTGCCTTTATTATCTTTTTTACATTCATCTTATTTTTAATACTTAATGTTCTTTTTGCAATAAAATTTAGTACTACAATATAGTATATACATGCTGTTACTATCATAATGAAGCTCCTATGCTATAATTTTTAAAATTCTATCACCTGGAAAGCAAGCTGAGAAAATGAAGTCATAAAAATATTTTTAAGCCTTAATAGCCAGAAGGAAGAAAAAGATAGAGACACAGTTTGAAAAGACAGAAATTAGAATGTCATTTCTTTTTTTTTTTTATACTCTAGTAGAAACATAAAGCAAATACACATCAAGACATCCAGGACAAATTTTTTTCAGTTATATAGTGCTAAATGACTGGCATTATATTTTAAGAAAAGTGTGTTTCTCAAGTATTCCCGAAAGGTTAGAGAAATGAAGGAAGTAATAAATGGAGAAATAACAAAAAATAAAAGAGGTCACTATAAAGGAAAACTCATATACTTTTCCACTTAAACAAAAATCCCCCAAAGCTAAAGAGATCAAAGAGAAATCTTGGAAGTGGGAAGGAAATCCTACAAGGAATAAGTTTTTGTAGCTTTTGGAATAGAATATCTCTGCACTTATTACAGTGGGAAAAGCACAGGCTTTAAACAGATCGGATTTTAAGTTATGCTACTCTACTTAGCAGCTGTACAACCCTGGGAAAATTGCGAAAAGAAATTGGTCTCCAATAGCATAGAATGGCATAACTACTGCCTGGAGCTGGGAGAATCAAATGACATGTGAGAGTGGCAGGAGGCAGGGGTGAGACCAGGATCTTATGACAGGCTGACTCCCAGGTCTGACTTCTGACCTAAGTACCTTGAGTTTTTAGAAAGCACCCAGAGTGCGGTGCTGATGGCTCAGGCCTGTAATCCTCGCTTCTCAGGAGACTGAGATCTGAGGATTGTGGTTGGAAGTCAGCCTGAGCAGGAAACTTTTATCTCCAATAAATTATTTAGAAAAAGACCCAAAGTGGTGCTGTGGCTCAATTGGTACAGTTGCTAGCCTTGGGCAGAAGAAATGCAGGGACAACCTTCAGGCCCTGAGTCAAGCACCAAGACTGCCACAAAAATAGAAAGGAAAATTAAAGAAAAAAATCAAGAAAGCACCATGGATGGTTGGGTGGTTCTACTTTATGGGTAAGGCAAGGAAATAACATATACAATCCAATGCCTGGCACATGTGAGGTATGTAATAAATGTTAGTTAATTCAATGTACAAAAATGATAGCATTTTTCATCAGGGCTGTTTTTTTCATTAAGTATAAGATAAGATCTGTTACAAATGAATAGCTCATATTATTTTGCTACGGGGGGCGGGGGGTAAAATGAACAAAGGATACAAAATAAATACCATTTCTAATCCAAAACATGATGTAAAGATTTGATATGAAGAAAAATCTGTAAATCTCTGCCATGTGCTCATGTATAATATTATGAACAATTTCTGTTCCATGGTATGTAAATCTCCAAGTCACTTTGGTAGCCCATGTGTTGACCCACTATTTAGTATCCCAATCTCATTCTGGTTTTGTTGTCTTTTTGTCAAAATCAAAAGACAAAGTATTTGTTCCTATACTATGACCCCAAAAGAAAGTCAACTGTTAATCTACAAAGATATTTGCAGATTTGAAGAAATGGAAAAAAATCTCAGAAAATATTCTAGCAAATGTCAAAGGTCTATTGTACAATTATATTATTAACATGAGGGAAAGGGCTTTCCATATTTCATAAATCATTTTTAGCCATGAAAAGCCTTCTGAAAAGGTCAGGGTGCATAGTATAAAATATACCCAATGTTTCAAAAATTTGTCTGTCTGCCTTTCTTCCTTGTCTCTTTTAACCTGCTGTTAGGATGGCTAAATGAAATGCAACCTTGGGAGGAGCTGACTGAGTAAAATAAATGCTGACATGTAAGCTGCCAACATGGTGGCCACAAACAGACTGAACTGCCAGCACGTAGTTGTGAACTGAGCAAAAAGTCCAAGGAATTAAGAGTTGAACACTGCTGAAGACAACTGTCTAGAACTGTTATATGGCTTTTTTGCTTCCAATTTTCTCTAAGCAAATGACAACTCCTGGGCCCAAATGAAAGAGGCAAACACATCTATCAGATAACAGAAATGTCAGAAGTTCTCTCTTGCTGAATAAAGACCATGCAGATCCAAACTACATGGTGGGAATTTACTTTTCCTTTAGAGGTTATCTCTGTATGCCCTAGGTTAGTGAAAAGAGCATTAGCTTCATTTCTGCCTATTTAGAATTTATGAATGAGCTAAATATAAGTAAAAATGGGAAATTTTTTAACCAAAAACTCAAAATGTTTTTATGAATTTCCAACATAACTTTAAATATACCTTGATGATGATTTAGACTTATAAAATGATTTTCTTTGAGAGAATTAATCTAGAAGCAGACAAACTAAAATCATGAACATTTGGAATATCAAAATTTTAAATAGCAATGGTACCAAACAACAGTCTTAAGTATTATCAGCTGCTCTACAGTTCAAGTCTTCAACTCCTTCAGTTTGACTTTTCCAAGGTGACTATGTTACTCCCTATTAATCCTGAGTCTGTGTCCTAGCTTATACTGCTTCTCAGCCATCCCTGTTTTTGTTCTGCCTACTCATATCACTTGCAGTCACTATTGTCTAAGAGAAATTCCGCTTCCTTCAGAAACCTTACTTGAATCTAGCAGTACTCTATGGTATGTTTACTGAATATTCCTGCATTTAAAAAATCAGTATAATACCTATATCCAACACACATAGACCTTAGCACTTTAATATAGTGTCTTATATTATGTTTTAGATTTTTTTTCTTACCGATCCATGACAATTGAACTTTTGAAGACAAGGTCATGTTTCAAGTAGTACATACTTTGAACCAAGGATGTTTTATTCATTTTTCCCACTACTCCTTTTCAAGGTTTCAAATGTGCACACCTGTGCCTCCTAATGGTGAAAATAATTATTGTTTGTCCTCAATTGAGTAATTGGCTTACAAAGAGTGAGAGCAAACAAATGAAGAGAAGGTGTGGAGGAGAATGCAGTAACGAATTCAATGTACTCCCTATATAAAGAAAAGTGAGGGAAGGAGTAGGTTGGGATGGATGTAAAATGTATTCTCCCCAAAAAATGTACACAACAAAAAATCACACATGGTAGGCCAAGAAGAACTGAGCTATTATTGTTAAAAAAAAAAAAACCATGAGAGATCATTATGAATATAAGTAAGTTCTGGTATAATTATTTAAAGGTTTAAAACTATGTTGTCAGAAGCAGGTTTTAAAGACTAGATACTTCTAAGATAATCTTCATCACTGGTCCTTCTTAAAACCGTTTCTCTCTCTGTGCTCCCTTCAACTGTCCCCCCAAAAACCAAAGTAGTCCTCAGCATCCCAAACAACAGCTCTTTAGTCTAAATTTGCTTCTTCCATCATCTCACGCAGAGTCATAAACACCAATACACCTTGTGACTATCATTCTTCCATAGTCAGGACATTGAGCCTCTTTTTTCTCTTCGTTCTTTCTTTTAAATTGAAGAAAATAATCTAGTTGATTAGTGTTATAAAAGTGCTTTATGATTCTGAGGCTTTACAAAATAATCAGACTGTAAGAAGCAACAAATAGGAAGAGTATGTGCTTCTCAGACAAACTATATCTAATAAATGATGAGATTCTTTGCCTCACTGCTCTGATTTTGTACTATAACTACCATGTAAGGATAGTATATGGATTAATTGAATGTAAGCATAAAATATTTAGTACAATGCTGCTACTTAGCAAATGCTTGGTTAATGATATTACTATTTTAATAATAACCTATTTCTCATTATTATTATTAAAATGTACAGTTTCGGTTTACCTTTCAAAATGAAATAAACAGAATCACCTAAATTATCATCTAGTTTTCTAACTGAAACAAATGAGATACATGTTTTTCTCACTCACCTGACAGATGGGGTTTGATGGAGTGGGATGGGAGGGCCAGTTCCTAGTTCTGTAGAAAAATTACTAGTTATGCTTAACTAATGCTATAAGTGCAAATACACATTCCTCTAATAGGTAGCAAAGGTAAATGTGAGTGTTCTACCAAAATACTTCCTACATTTCAGAACAAACAGCTTAATAGATATATTGTTATCTACTATAACAACTTGCAACTCTCTTGTCCACACAAAGGATGTGTTTCAAAGCCCTAACTCATCAACAGGGAAATGTGATAGCTGAATATGTTCCATGATGTCAGAAACACCAATGAAGACCATCATTAAATACCACAAAATATAACTGCACTACTGACTAGGTGATTGCAAGAAAGATGCTGCAATCAAGGTGTCACATTAAGAAAAGGAAAGAAATAGAACTACCCAGTGTCTTTCCTCCCTACCCCACTCTCAAGGCATGAAGATCTACACCCTCCATGAGCATTCACTTGTCATACACAATGGGATTGTTTAGGCCTTCAAGCCCATGCCCTATTAGTAACAGCCCCAGAATTGCCAAAACAAATTAAACGATGAGGGACAAGGTATCAGCTAAAACCAACATAAGGATTGAGAGAGCAAAGCATATTTCTTTAAAATCATGGGTTCTTAGTTGTAAAGAAGCTTCATCTTTGCAGATCATACATTGTATCTTGAAGCACATTAGGGACTAACAGATCCACAGTGATACCATTTATCTTCTTGCATGATGGTTTAAGACTTGTCATGTTGTGAGACAGTGTGGAAATTGCAGATGAAGGCAACTGTTGCATCAGCTAAGGACTAAATATAAAGTTTAACAATGTATGCCAATTTTATTAGGAAAAAAGTATATTTTGAAATGGACACTTACCTTCTCTTAAATGGTCTACCACAAAAGTAAAGCCCGTAGTTCTTGGATGCAAGACGTACTCATATTTTTGAAGTCCATTCTTTTCAGCAAAATCATTACTTCGAGCCTTGCTATTTTCTAAACAAAATAATAGATTATTAGAAACCATAAAATAAAGGGAGACAATGAGGTAAAGATATGCAGAATTTCTTAGCTAAAGACAGCAGCTAAATGTTCTATAATTACTGAATATAGTATATGTATTACTTAATACAGGATATTTCAGGTGGTCAGCAGACATTTCAGATAGTCCCTTACAAACATCTCAGACCCACTTAAATGTTTTAAGTCATGGTATCATGACTTTCTTTTTTTCCCCAGCTGTACAGTTTCAACTTAGGGCCTTACACTTTTTAGGCAGGAGTTCTCCCACTTAAGCCACGTACCCCCACTTTATTTTATTTTATTTTCTTCTCTGACTTTTTTGGGTCGTTTTTCAGATAGAGTCTTACGTTTTACCCAAGGCTGGCTTCAGACCACGATCCTCCCAACCACAGCTTCCCTAACCACTGGAATGACAGTCATGAACCACATGCTAGCTTGTTTTGTGAGATGGGGGGCTTACTAACTTTTGGCCCCGTTGACTTCAAATAGCAGTCCTCCTTGGTTTTACATGAGCCACCATGCCTGGCTGTATCACCGTATTTTTAACAAAAGATTCTTGAACTTTATGTTCAAATCTACATTATTTAGAAGACTTTACAAAAGTCAATATGCAATGAAACCCAAAATATAAATGAAATATTAATAAACTAAAAATTTTACAATTATAATCCTTATGAAAAAAATGAGATATTAAAATACAAAATTCTGATAAATTAAGATTCAAAAACTAACAGAAGAGAAGGATCTAGATAGGCAGAAGAAATAACTGGCAATCAGAAACAACAGATCAACATTTTTTGACCCAATAATTATGTTTTCACAGCAAATAACTGCCTTGCTCAGGCACAGAGCAAGCAAATATTACTAACCAAAACCACTCCACAACAGAATGGACACAGAATTAGCATATCATGTACAAATATCTGAACATGGTTTGGCTGAATATAGTTACAGAGTCAAGTATATATTCCAATTGTTGGCAAAATCTCCTTTTTCCATTCCATGAGGTAACTTAAAAAATTCCAAGAAGAACCAAACCCATTACTCAGCAAATACAGCTGGAAAAAGTAAAGTGCTCAGAAATTTTCCCTTAACTTCTAGGAGAGATCATGCAATACCTTTTGATCACAGCAGATGCTAGGACTTTTTATTCCATACTGCATTCTTAAATTTATAGGCTATTATTCCAAGTGCAAGAAAAATATCTATATAAACAAAACTTTCCTCAGAATCAATTTAGAAGAACTGAATGCTCAACAAAATATCCACAGAACACTGAAGAAAGTAATATATCATTTTATAATAGAAGAATTGAATTTAAAATACCCAGTTCCCTAGCAACTAAAAAAGAAAGGCCTTCACACATGGACAGTAATAAGTTTCTCTCTATCATTTGAGAATATCTTTGGCATAGGGCTATGAAACATTATTCTATTAGCGGCAACTGACAGACCTTAATTGGGATTAGAAATCCCAGAGATGCCACAAAGATAAGTAGAAACTAACTACATGATACTCTTCCAGTAGACTGGGGATTCTGGAGGCAAAACTGAATTTTGTTGTAGATGTGACTACAAAGAAAATAATCCTGAACTGTACTGTCACTATATGGGAAAGTAGATATAATCTGAAGGATACCGTTAGGAAAGTCTTCCCTCCACACTAACTTCATCTACCTGCCCCAGACTCTGTTATTTTAGTAAGTGCACTAGCATCTCTCCTTAGACCAACCTCCTGTCAGCTCACTCCCTGTCGCTGTCCTACTTCAGACTGCTTCCACCCACAAGTCTGAGACCACCACTCTGCCATACTCAGGCCCGCTAGGTCTGTTTCCACCTCAAGTCTATGAAGCTGTCCTTCTGTTTACCCAGAGGCCTCCTACCTATTCAGACGTAAGTCTTCTGCTTGAGCATTTAGTCTCTAAACAGAAATTTAACAGAAGCTGGGTGCTGGTGGCTCCCACCTATAATCCTAACTACACAAGAGACTGGGAGCTGAGGATAGTGCTTCAAAGCCAGTTTGGGAAGGTAAGAGATTCTTATCTCCAAATAACAATCTCCCCAAAACAAACACCTAAACTCTGAATTAGACCCTAGTACCACCTCTCAATTTTAATTAATAAGTTAATTAATTAGCATTTTTAGAATTGTAATACCAAAATCATACACTATATAGGATTCATGTTTGAGAGATATGCCTAGTTTATAAACTTGACATAGTTAATATTGCTCAAGTCTCTGCAACAGATGAATCAAAGATCTCTTTATGAATATTACCCAATACATCTGAATTTCTTTATCAACTATGGTTCAGTCACCCTTTATTTATTTAAATAACTGTGTAAATTACAGTGTTCATCTTGAATGCTATTTGGACAATAAGTCCCATAAATTATTAGGTTTCATAAATTATTTAAGCGTGTGTGTTAAAGTATGCTCAGTTATTTCTCTTCTCATGTCCTGAGGATTACTCATCTCGGTTAAGCAACAAGGATTTGAAAGACAAGTTCATCTTCCTCTTCTCCATACTACTTGTAATTTTTAGATTTCCATTCTGTTCTGCTTTGATCTGCTTTCCCTCATATTGTGGACCTTCATCTACTGGATCTTTCTCAAATTCTATATTATGTTTCTTGAGGTTGTAGGGTATTCAATTCACTCTTCCGTGTGCAAAGATTCTATAGAACTACTTCTTGTTCCAAATTATGGCTTTACCCTATCTCTCCCAATAATCAAAACAGGCAGTTCTATTTTGATCCATCTTATATCCTGGACTACAATAGAAGCTTTCAAATGTAAAAATCATCTGTGGTTTAAATAAATATGAAAAATACTGATTTTAATAAGAATATGAACATATATATGATACACTGTATAATATTTTGTTACCAATTTTTTGTCTGGAAAGGTAAGAAAGTTCTAAATAAGTCCTCCAGTGTCCCCTCCATAACTCAATGATGGCTGATTTTTCTTCCTGCCCATATTAGGAGAAAGGCAGCACATTACATCAAGCGCTAGAATAGTGAGTGTGCATCATAACAGCCTCCTGTGGCTGCCTACAATGAATTCAACATAGTGAAAACCTGCAGTCCTGAGTGCTGACATGCTACTGATTAACTGAGTGACCTTAGGGGTGAGCACATTCATGTGGGTAATATTCAGCTACTTCATTTGATGATTTCTAAATTCCTTTGTTTTAAAACTCTGAGAAACCTGAGCTATCTTACCTGTGAGATCAGTTCCTTCTGGGAATATGAGAAGTTGAAGTGGTTCACGGATATCGCAAAAATAATTAATCATGTCTTCAAAATGACTCTTGTCATCTTTCCACTTCCTATGAATAAAAATATAGGCAGCAGCTTGCATGGCCCAACCTAGAATGAATTTAACAAGCATGTGCATACAGTTTTATTACCAATTCCAATTCTAAATTATAGATTATTAGATACAACTTTTCACATTCAATTTTACCATATTTATCACCATAAGCATCCCATATCACAAATTTAATATTAATTTTCAGTTAAATAACACATACACAACAGATTATTTTTAAAGGGGTTTGGTCTTCCCTTTGTCAAATTCTCAAAAACCTTTTTTTAGTTGGGCATAGTGGTACATGCTTGTAATCCCAATTATATGGGAAGCAAAGGTAAAGAGAACTGCTATTTGCAGCCAATCCAGGTTGTACTATCTTCATATGTATTCAGAGGTTTTCAGCTGAACAACACTGACAGGTAAAATGTATTTCTCCATTTCAAGTGAGAATGTCTACAAAGGGGTAGGGGTGATAGCTTCTGGAGAAAATACCATATATGCAAAATACCCTTCTCCTATCAGGAATACCTTCCACCTGCTTTGAGATGGCAATGCCTATACTACAAATGAGATTCTACAAAGATCATGGGGATGGATCTATACCAGTATCCACAGATTCTGTCTTTATAAACCTGCAGACTTTCAACTTTTGTCTGAGAAACTCATGTTAAAAATAGTGTCCTGCAATGGAAAAGTGTGAAAAAGTTATATAGACTAATTTCAATTTTTATAAGTTATATTGCTATTAATTAACTAAAGTATGAGATAAAAGTCATAATAATGTAACAACATTAATAAAAACCTGAGAACCTAAGTATTGCTTTAAACATGGAGGAAATGCACACTGATAACAGCAAAATGGGAGAAAAGTAACCCCTTTTAAAGATGTTTTGTGATTTTTTTAAGACACAAAATAGAGAAACATTTTAAGAGTCAAAAGAAAAAAGATTCAAATACATTTGTAATGTGCATGTGGAATGTAAGAAGGAAGAGGATCAAAAGGAAGAATCATTACATTCAAAGGAAAGGGCAAAGAGGTTAGATAGGTTATCTGTTCTGTCCTTCATTCTAGACTTTGTGAAAGATACAAAGTGTTTTAGAAAAGTGTTATAGGAGTGCCTCATAGATATAACTCCCTACCTAATCATAAAGAAACTTCAGAAAACACAAAAGTAAGGAGAATTCTACACAATATCTAACTAAATACTCTTCAAAATCACCATCAATAACTAAAGAAATACTGAAACAGGATGGAGGCTGAATAAGACAATACATGGACTGAAAAAAATAAGAGATTTTCTTCACTGTGATGCTATGACAGAAAAACTGTATTAGTAGAAAACCCAGCAAAACTTAGTCTACTGTTTAATGAAAATATTGTACCAAACAAAACAATATCAATTTAAAATATGGTGTCAATGTTAATCTTGTTTTGAAAAATGCAATACTTCTATGTTAGATAATGAAAAAAAGAAAATCTTCTACGTTATTTTTGTAAATGTTCCATCAACCTAAAATTATTTCACGTAAGTTTATTTTACATACACGGGCTGGGATGGGCACAGAAAAATTATATTAGACCATTTATTGCTGAAAATTCTGCTCTGGATGCAGTTTGAAGATTCTCAAAATACTAAACATAGATCTACCCTACCATCCCTCCATAACCATTCCTAAGCATCCACCCAGAACCTCACAAGTCAGGATACGGTAAAGACTTGCACACACATGTTCACTGTTGCACAATTCACAATAGCCAAGTTATGGAAACAGCCCAGATGCCTTAACAAGTGGATCAAGTCATTCCCAGCTCTTTCTTTCTAAGCTCTTTCTCAGCTCTTTCTTTCTCAGCTCTTTCCCAGCTCTCTCTCTTGCTCAGCTCTTTCCCAGCTCTTTCCCAGTTCTCTTTCCCAGCTCTCTCTCTCTTTCTCAGCTCTCTTTCCCAAGTCTTTCCCAGGCTTTTCCCTGCCTTTCCATGTGGAGGGCCAACATGGCCTGGTGCCAGCCAGGATGAATAAACCTACCCCTTACCTGAAAAAAAAAAAAGTGGAAAGAAAACGTCATACATATATACAATGCAATTTTTCTCATCAATTAGAAAGAATAATATGTCATTTCCAGGAAAATGGATGAACCTATGGCAAAGTATGTTAAGTGAGATAAGCCAAGCTCAGAGAGATATCTGGCACATGTTTTCTCATATGTGAAAGCTAGATTTTAAATACAACTGGACACGATAGCTTACACAGGACTCCATGCATACAAACTAAAGGAGAATATACTTAGGGGAGGAACGCAATGGAGTAATTCCTCTGAACATCTAAAGTATTACTTACCAAAACAAATTCTAAGAAATTGAACTGTTTTGTTATTGCTGTTGTTGGTGGTGTGTTTTTGTTGTTGTGTTTTTAGGGGGACAAAAGCAGAGCAAAGGCCAGGCACTGGTGGCTCACGCCAGTAATCCTAAGTACTCAGGAGGCTGAGATCTGAGGATCACAGTTCAAAGCCAGCCCAGGCAGAAGAAACTCTAATCTTGAATAAACCACCAGAAAACTGAAGTGGCACCGTGGCTCAAGTGGTAGAGTGCTGCCTTGAGCTGAAGAGCTGAGGGACAGCACCTAGACCCAGAGTTCTAGCCCATGACCAAGCAAAAAAAAAAAAAAAGCAGAGCAAAGGAATGGAGGGGGAAAGAATATACAAATGTAGTCATTGTATTCAATATATACTATGTAAAAAATAAACTATGCAACTTGTGGGCACTGATGGGAGGAGGATATGGAGAAAAGTAAAGGAAGGAGAGACATTGTCCAAGAAGTATTGTACTCATTACCTGACTTATAGAATTGTAACCCCTTTGTACACTCCTTAATAATAATAACTTTAAAAATTACACCAGATCAAAAAGATACAATGATCTTTTTATTTTAGAATAACGACAAGTATTGAACAATATTACTTGAATTATATCAGTAAAATATTTCTAAGAGGGCTGGGAAGGTGGCTGAGTGGTAGAGTGCCTGCCTTGCATGCCTGACGCCCTGGCTTCGATTCCTCAGCACCACATAAGCAAAAAGAAAAAAAGCCGGAATTGGCACTGTGGCTCAAGTGGTAGAGCACTAGCCTTGAGCTGAAGAGCTGAGGGATAGTGCCCAGGCCCAGAGTTCAGGCCCCACGACTGGACCCCCAAAAAAATATATATATATATATATTTCTAAGATATAAATTTTGACATTTTTACCTTTGAAAAAAATTTTAATTTTTGGCTATATAATATCTCTAGTACAAGGCCTTCAAATGTAAGGAAAATATTTTCTGTGAGATTTATTATAAAAAATGAAGAGACAGGGAAGGGGGTGAGAAAGCCACATAGCTTTAAAAAAAGATATGCAATAAATTCCACAGCTAATAGTTAATCATCTCCTCATATGATATTGTGATTCTCTTTAAAAACTGACTTTCTTTTTTTAAAATATCTATCATAATTTTTAAAATATAAATTTTTACTGTAAAGATACTGTACAGAGGGGTTACAATTACATGAGAAAGGTAATGAGTACACTTCCTATCAAGCATTGTTATCCCCTCCTTTGTTTTTCCCCTACCATCCCTTCCTTCTCTACCTGCACACCTCTTCCCTCCCCCCCACTTCCCCCCAAGTTGTAAAGTTCATTTTCAACATAGTGTCTTGTACATCTCATTGTTACAACCTGTATCCCTATTTAAGCATTTTGTTTTTTCCCGTCCCCTCCCCAAATTAGAAAAATGTATATACAAGATGTAGGGCACCAGAATCAAATACAATGAAAACAGGGGTTATACTGTGGGGGAGGAACATGCCAAAAGAAACAAAAAAAATCACATAGAACATTATAAATATGTCAAAAACAGTAGCAAAAAAGAAAAAAACCACTTGTGTCCCTATCTTGGGGTTCATTTCAATTAACATCATCTTATGTAGCTTTTGACCTTGTCTGCTTGTCCTAGGCATATACTAGTTATTGCAAATAAGGGAAACCATGGGACCTTTGTTTCCTTAGGTCTGGCTTACTTCACTTAATATAATTTTTCCAAGTCTTTCCATTTCCTAACAAATGGGGCCATATCATTCTTTTTGACAGAGGCATAGAATTCATGTATATATATCACATTTTTTTTGATCCATTCATCTACCGAAGGGCATCTGGGTTGGTTCCATATCTTAGCTATGGTAAATAATGCTGCAATAAACATAGTTGTGCTGGTAGCTTTAGTATGACCTTGACTGTGGTCGTTTGGGTAAATGCCCAACAGTGAGATTGCTGGCTCATAGGGGAGCTCTATGTGGAGTCTTTTGAGGAACCTCCATACTACTTTCCAAAGTGGTTGAACAAGTTTACACTCTCACTAGCAATGCAGTAGGGTTCCATTTTGGCCACATCCCCTCCAGCATCTGTTGTTATTAGAGTTCTTGATTATAGCCATTCTAACTGGGGTGAGCTGGTATCTCAATGTTGTTTTGATTTGCATTTCGTTTATGGCTAGAGAAGTTGAGCATTTTTGCATGTGTCTATTGGCCATTCTTATTTCCTCTTCAGAGAAGTTTCTCTTTAAGTCTTTAGCCCACTTATTTATCGGGCAGTTGTTTCTTTGAGGATTTGTTGTTGGGGGATTTAGTTTTTTGAGTTCTAAGTATATTTTAGATATAAGGCCCTTGTCTATTGTATGGCTAGTGAAGATGTTCTCCCAATCTGTGGGCTTTCTATTGATCTTGCTAACTATGTCCTTCGCCAAGCAGTTTCATATAATCCCATTTGTCCAACCTTTGATTTGTTGCATTTCTGGGCCTCTATTAAGAAAATTTTGGCTGTGCAAAAATAGGAGTTTCTCTTATTCCTTCCTATAATATTTTCAGGGTGTCTGCTTTGACTTGGAGGCCTTTGATCCATTTGGAGTTGATTCTGGTACAGGGTGATATATAAGGATCTAGCTTTAGTTTTCTACAGGTGTTTAACCAATTTTGTCATTTACTGAAGAGGCTATTTCCTTCTATTTTTTAGCTCCCTTATCGAAGATTAGGTGGCTATAGGTCTGTGGGTTCATTTCTGGGTTTCAGTTCTATTCCATTGTCCTCCGATCTGTTCTTGTGCCAGTACTAAGCTGTTTTGATTACTATGGCTTTGTAGTAGAGGTTAAAATTTGGTATTGATATTCCTCCAGCACTGTTCTTTCTGCTATTCGGGGTCTTTTATTTTTCCATATGAATTTTTGGATTGCTTCTTCTATTTCAAGGATGAGGTTGGAATATTGATAGGTATTGCATTGAATCTGTAGATAGCCTTAGGAATGTTGCCATTTTCATGATGTTGATCCTTCCAATCCAGGAGCCTGCGAGGTTTTTCCACTTCCTAAGTTCTACAGAAATCTACCATAATTTATAGACATTTTACTTATTCACAAAAGAAAGAACAATTAGAAACACTGGATTAAAATTGCCCATTGAAATTAAGGTTAGTAAACAACTGTAAGCTACAGAGTCCATATCTTGTATCTTTTTCCTATTATTACAAAGAATCAAAGCTGGCTCAAGTCTGATTATCACCAAATTTATGGGATTTGTGCTTTACCACTAAATACAAAGCAGTCAAGAATAATTCTTTTACTACTTGCTCATAAAAATCACTGTTACAAAACACACATTTTAGGTAATTCTCAAAATATCTAAAGGAAAAGAATCTCTTGATTTTCACCAAACTCTGAAAGTAGTGAAAATCCTAGAGACAAAATATGTTTCCTGGCTCACATTTGGGATGCCTTACATCATACAATATATATGTGACTAAGGTATCATCAGTATCAGCACACATCAACAAGTAATCCAATTTAAGAAATGTACTGATTAATATAATAAGTGGAAGATTAGATAACCTTAGGACCCAGAGCTATTTTTTCCTAGCCAAGTAAACTGTCACCTTCCACAGCTTAGGGCTCTTGCTTTGTTCAGAAATCACCAATAAAAGCTGTCACCTTTAAAACAAAAGCTTCAGTTCAGTTGCTTAGACTGAAATGTCATCCTAAAAAATGTACTTAGTGTGAGAAGGTATAATGCTGAAGATAATCCTAGGATGTGTTATCTTAGTATACTACCTGCTATACTTTCGCTGAGTGAAACTTTTTCCCAGAGGTGCCTTTTTGTGTCCCACTCCTCCTCAAAACTCATCTAAGCCAAGCAACATTGGCAGATGAAGCTACAAAATCAACAATTACAAGAGCTTATTTTTCCATTGCTAATATGAAGTTACCTGTTTTGTATTCAAAATAAGCAGAGATGTGTGTCATTGAGTCAAGAGAACTACGTTTGACATTCCCTTTCTACCAATACACCTTACTTGATGTTTTTCATAAAAACCTTGATTCATGATAATTACTTAATAAATTTTACTACATGAATGAATCAACAGTGGGTTCTCTACAGCTTAGTAAAACTGGAAAAAGCAAGTTATATCAGGATGCTTTGGGCTATAAATGAGAGAACACCAGTATAAAGTCTAGATCTAAATAATCTTGAACTAAGGTTCTCACCTACAGTCTGACTATGAAGCTGTTTCAGAAGCCAGGATCTCTTATTCTTACATGTTATCCCTTTGCTGTCTGAGGACCTATGTCTTGCCTTTAAGGCTATAGAAGCCCCAAGAACCACATGTTTTACTAATACAAGCAGTGAAAATAATCCTTCTTGCTCAGAAGGAAAATTTTCCTGAAGCTTCCAGACAATTTCTTCCCTTTGTCCCTATAGTGAGATTGACTCAAACAAGCCAATGTCAGGTATTTCTATCTTTTGTGATGGGATGTGTGTGCACTGTTGAATTAGTGAGCACCATTTCTGTATTTTAGTTGTTTAGTCATAAACAGAAACGGAAACTTTAGGTATATTAGGAAGCGATAAGCTAATCGTGAAGGGCAGAACACTAGAATGTCTGATGATAGAGTAAGAGCTGAAGAATTATTAGTAAGTAGTCATCAAAGAGTCACAGATGAGGCTTCCAACACATTCGAAGTAGAGTTCTTCCAGGTTAGTCAAGCAGTAGTTACTTTAGGGGACTAAGCAGCATTTCTTAATTCAAAAAAACCAACATCCTCCATATCACCTCCCAGGTGTTACTGGTACTGACTCTCTAACGTAGAAATACATTCATCATATTCTTCTAAGATGGTGACAAACAGCAAGAAACTTTGTTAAACAAGGGCCCACTGGATATAGTCAGACATGCATAGCTTTGTTCTAATTTTAGGGAACATTCAAGTAAGGAGCTCAATTTAAAAGGGGAAAATTTTTCTTCTTAAAAGATAATTTAGCATTATAAATATCTTGAATAGAAAATACCTATTCTTGTGCTGATATGATTAAAGTGACTTCAATATGTTTAGTTATTCTCAAAAGCAATGGCATCTTTCCACAAATACATACAAAACCATATAATGTGACAATATATGAGTCAACAGTAAGCTCAACATACACTGGCTTTACCATATTATTTTGCTGAGTGACTCTACAGCCATTTTTGTGAGCACACTATGATGCCCATACACTATTATCAGTTCATTAATGACACATATATCAGAATGTGTTCCCACTACTAAGCAATGCATCACTGTAACATATGCGAACAAATTAATAAAATATAGATATAACTAAAATTCTGAACACATAAAAGATTGTCTTTCTGATTCACAAATGACTGGACAGCTTTAAAATCACTAATATTTACTCCTCTTTCGGTTTCTAAAAGCCTCAAATTGTTTTGCCACTCAAGCATTAACTAATGATCCAGAAAAGCCAAGAAGCTATGAGTTGTGTGGACACAGATTACACATGTATTTCAATGTACAAAATCACCAGACAAACGGACATCTTATGGTATCTTTAAGTTTAACATTTCACTTCACTGGTCCTAAAGTTGGCTAAAAGTAAAAATTCTTGCGTACATCACCATTAGAAAGATGGCTGAAATCTACAGGACATTTTAAATCTAATTTTATCTCTGCATAGTCTAAACAGTTTATGTTAATTTACTAAAACTCATTATAACTTGACTTAGCATTTAAATACTCATCATGATTTCTTTCCTAGCTTGTTATATAACTGTTTTACTTTTATACTTTAAGAATGTTCATTTCCAAATCTGTACCTATTCTCCATCATGTACTACAGACACAATCTTTTCATTTACTCTTTTATAAGTGAAGCAAATAACCAGGTAATTATATTCTAGGCATTCGGCAAGCAGACACTAATTTGGAAAAAAATTACAAACAGCAATCTTAAGTTCTCCCTACAATCACACCAGATTGCCAATAGCTCCTGAAGCCAGACAGACTGACGGCTTAGATGCATCTGCTCTCCAACTTTCTTTCCCTTTCATTTATATACGATTTGTTTTATTTGCTGCCTATACTTATAGCTTCCTTAATTTACTTTATATGTGTTTGCTTTAAAGGTTCTAAAACCCTTTTCAATCCAAGCCAAGATCAATAGTTTCCATATTCATAAAATCATATCAAGTCTACAAATGGAGAAACCCTACTCTGTAAAATTAGTCTGACTAAAACTTATGTAAGAAATAAAAACAGACTAACATTCTCATGCAAAATGCTCAACCTCATTTAAAATACAATATAAAACTAGAGTGAAATACCCCTTTTGCCCAGCTAGAGACCCAAGAAACTCTAAGCAGTATATCAGTATAATGAAAGGCCCCATACAATGCTGTTTGAAATATGAACCTTAATTTGGATAGAATTTGCATATCTCCCAAATGCCCTCTGATTAGCTTCAATTTTTTACCAATAAATTCAGAAAAAGAAAATCACAGCAACATTATTAGCAATTGCTCTAAGTTAAAAATATTATGTGCACAAAGGCACAATGCCTATGTGTCTCTGATTATATAAAATAATATTTATCAAAATGAACTTCCAGAAATGGAAACAGGAGATTGTTTTCTCTGTTATCATTCTGTTTCTCTTATTTATTCATTTATCTGTTAGTAGGAGGCTAAGAGGGGCAAAGAAATGGAGGGACAAAAGGTGAAGAAATGTAGCAGTGGTACTCACTAAACACTATGTGAAAATGAATTATACAACTTGTAGGTAGGAATGGGAGAGAAGAATTTGGGAGAAATTGAGGGAAGGGGTGACAGTGTTGATAAAGAAATGTACTCAATACCTGACAGCAGTAACCCTGCTGTACATCACCTTTATAATAACAATTTAAAATAAAATACATTTTCTACTTTTGGTTAAAAAAAATATTGTATGCATTCCTAACGAAGTGTATCTGCAGTAAGGCAGTTATAGCTGCATCATCATGGAATAGTATTTAAGATAACTTACTAGATAAATAAAATAAAATAAAATAAATAAATAAATAAAATGAATGAATCTTTATGAAAAATGGTGTACACATTTTAAACTCATTTTGTAAAATAAATAAATTAGATGTAACAAATGAACCTGTGGGTCTATACATGCATAGAATTTCTATGGAAGGAAGTGGTGCTGTGGGTCAAGTGATAGAGCACTCGCCTTGAGCTGAAGAGCTGAGGGACAGTGCCCAGGCCCAGAGTTCAAGCCCCACAACCGATGGAAAAAAGAATTCTATGGAAACAACATTGCTTGCTCTGGGGGTTAAATGCCATTGCAACAGGGAAGAGATCATCTCCAAATTACTCACTGACACAACTCTAGCTCTTGGTTCTGGACCTGTTCTGTATAATTTGTATAACATAAAGTGCATATTTTATTTTTAATTAAATCTTCCTTGTGCCTTAAATCTGGAGCCAAACAGATTTAGTATCAAAAGTATTTCTATGTCATATCTATATATAAGGTTCATTTAACATTCTTGAGCTTCATTTTCTTTAACAATAGTATTATGTTATGATATGCAGGTGGGATGTTTAAATAAGAGAATGTATGTAAAGTTCTCCAAATAGTTTGAAACATAAGTGGCAAATAACAAATTATTAGAGTCTCTTTTGCCCTTTCCTTCCCTTGAACTTATACCTAAACTGAATGGAATTGACTAACATTTTCTTTTTTTTTATTGTGAAAATACTGTACAGAGGGGTTACAATTACATGGGCAAGATAATGAGTACATTTCTTATCAAGCATTGTAGCCTCCTCCTTTGTCTCCCTTTCCCATCCCTTCCCATCTCCCCCCCCCCACCTGCCCTCCCCTACCCCTCCCACCAAAGTTGTAAAGTTCATTTTTCGACATAAGGACTTGTACATCTCATTGTTGCAATGGATCCACCTGTATCCCTATTTAAATGATTTGTTTTTTTCCCTTCCCCTCCACAAATTATACCAACATCAGATACAGTGAAAGCAGGGGTTATACCGTGGGGGAGGAACATACAAAGCAACAAAGAAATCATCTTCTAAATATGTTAGAAACAACTGCATGAAAGCAAAAACATTTGAATACTTATCTTGGGGTTCATTTCACCTAACATCAACTTATGTGACCTTTTCTGCTTGTCTCAGATATATACTAGTTATTGCAAATAAGGGAAACCATGGGACCTATGTTTCTTTGGGCCTGGCTTACTTCACAATATAATTTTTTCCAAGTCTTTCCATTCTGTAATAAATGGAGCAATGTCATTCTTTCTGATGGAGGCATAGAATTCCATTGTGTATATATACCACATTTTCTTGATCCATTCATCTACTGAGGGGCATCTGGGTTGGTTCCATATCTTAGTTATGGTAAATAATGCTGCAATAAACATAGTTGTGCTGGTAGCTTTAGTATGGTCTTATTTGTGATCATTTGAGTAAATGCCCAAAAGTGGGATTGCTGGGTCATAGGGGAGCTCTATGTAGAGTCTTTTGAGGAACCTCCATACTGCTTTCCAAAGTGGTTGAACAAGTTTACACTCCCACTAACAGTTCAGTAAGGTTCCCTTCTGGCCACATCCCCTCCAGCATCTGTTGTTATTAGAGTTCTTGATTATAGCCATTCTAACTGGGGTGAGCTGGTATCTCAATGTTGTTTTGATTTGCATTTCTTTTATGGCTAGGGAGCTTGAGCATGTCTATTGGCCATCCTTCTTTCTTTTTTTTTTCTTCTTTTTTTCTCGGTTGTGGGGCTTGAACTCTGGGCTTGGGCGCTGACCCTCAGCTCTTCAGCTCCAGGCCAGCTTGAGCCACAGCGCCACCTATCCTTCTTTCTTTTAACCATAATTTAAGATATACCATGGTAAAGGAGTAAAAACCATTCATACAAGAGAAGAGACTTTAAAACTGAGTAAAGTTAGATTTATTTTACTGTGACTCACAAATAGGAATCTACAGTTTTGTTTATAGAGATTTATAATAAATATTCCTAAATATATGAAATGTGGACAAGCAATGCCTATTAAACTATATAGTGGAAATGAAAGGAGAATAGTTATTGGTTCCAAACAAGCTTGCCTCTAAGTTAATTTTAGGAAGAGAAAGGAGCATTCTATATTTATATTTGAGTCAAACCAATTCATATCTGCAGAATGTGGCCTTTAATCATACTGCTATATTAAATGTGGACAGGACTTATTTAGCACTTTACTTACATTTTAGATTCACTGATCTTTCACATGCAGATTTTAATCTTACCAAATGACTTCTAGTCTACTTTGCTTTCTTAGAATCATCAGCCTGTATTCAAATTCACTGTTTTCAAGAGAAGACAAGTGAGAATTTGTAGGAAGAGAGCCTTCCATCTAAGAGCTAATGAGAGAGTAAGAGCTCTGTGTTGTGGTCTGCTCCAGTCTAGAGTAGTGTTGTCTGCCTGAGCTGACAGGAAAAAAAAGAAAGGAAGTTGTCTGCTTTCAAATATCACAGATCCTTTTTACCCTTACCAAATCTTAGTAAATTTTCCTAGAGAAATATTTCTGCAAGATGGTCATGGCTAAGTCCTGTAATTCTACCGCCTCTGGAGGTCAAGATCAGGAGGACTACAGTGCAAAGCCAAGCCAGAGAAACAAATTAGTATGACCTACAGTTGGACATGGTGGCACACACCTATCATTCCAGCTACTGGGAAAGTGTAAATAAGAGAACTGTAATCATGTTGGTTCAGGTGAAACACAACTAAAGCAAATTAGCTAAGGACATGACTCAAGGGGTAAGTGTGAGGCTGGGTCCAAGAATCAGTACCACCAAAACATAAAATACATTCTGCATATGTTTAGAACCACCCCCAGATACCTTAAGTGGTTATTATTAAAATTTTCACCAGGAAGCAGGTAAGTGGGACCCCTCACTGGACACTAAAGTGGAGGTGAAAGTTTTTCTTGAGTTGTACCTTAAGGATTGTCTTTGAAGTATTTGCTTGGTTGTTTTCACTTTAAAAAAAAACAAAAAAACAGACTTGAATATTCCTTGTCCACAATGTTTGGTACCAGGAAGGGGTTCCATGGGACTTTTTGCAATTTGGAACATTTGCATAAAACATGAGATACCCTGGAGATGTGGCCCATGTCTAAACACAAAATTCATTTGTTCCTTATACATACATTGCCTAAAGATAATTTTAAACAATTTTTACAATTTGTGGCATTTTGCCAGTTCCCATCACATGAAGTCAGGTGTGGAATTTTCCTCGTGGCATGATATTAGTGTTCAAAGTTTTGGATTTTTCAAACATTTAAAATTTTAGATTTCTAAATGAAAGGGTATTCAACCTGATGTATGTGCTAGCTAGACTTCTTTTAACCATCATCCATTCAAAGTATATTTCTGCTCATGATTTTTTTTCTTTTTCTCATTTCTCTTTTTTTGTTTTCTCCCTACAACATACTATGAAATTGCATGTTACTTTACTTCTTGGGTTCCATGTATTTCTGTTTAAAAATGTTGTTCTATCTTTTTCCTTTAAGTGACTTCCATTATATTTCATTATCGTTCTTTGTATTTTTCAGTTTTCTTTTTCACATCTCAAAATGCTTGCTTGCTGATATTTAATTCCATTTAGAATGTTGGGTTATAGTTATTTTCTTTTTCCAGATCTTCCCTCTACTTAGAGGTTTTCTTTATGGTTACAGAGTTATTTTATGGTTATTGAGTTTTCGTTAGTTTACTTCTTTGGGGAGGAGAAGGAGTAAAAGTTGTTTCTTGTGTCTCTTTTTAATTCCTATAGGTCCCTCCTCCATATCTTCAAATTCCTTTTTGTATTTTTTTCTTTATGAGTCCATTGCTAAGGAGAACTGTCCCTCCTTTAATATATCTGACTCTCATGGATGCAATTCTTGTCAGAGGCTACTAATTAGTTTTCACTGCTTTTCAAATCAACATTTCCCTGTATCTTGTGCTATTCTATTTGAGCTACTTTCTCCTGATTTGAGTTCAGTATTTTGGCATTTTAGTTCAGTTTCCTCTTATTTGCACATCTGAGTTTAACCATACCCCATCTAACTCAAGCCTTTATTCCTCACTCTAGGTAAAACAAGTTATAAAAGTAAAAAGGGCAAAGGAGACTGAGGATTTACCTCTGGGAATTTATGGTACTATTCTTTGCCTTCTAGTCATGCTGAAGAGACAGGTGAGATGTAGTTTATTTCCTCTGCTTATTCATTTGACAATTACTTTTGAAACAGTAAAGAAAATCAGGCAACTATCATTGTCCCCCAAAAGTCCTTTGTAAGAAAGCTTTTAATTATGGACTCAATCTCTTCATGAAAAATACAATATGTCACTTTTTCATTTATTGTTAATGTCAGATTGCCAGTTGTATTTTTCTATATTGTTTTCATGTATACTTTCAAGCTCATTGCCATAATATTATTTTTAATATCTTGTTACTACATTTCATATAGCATTAGGAATAAATCAAGACATTATTCTTATAGCTTTAATATGTGACTTCTCTTTTTTCCCCTTAATTACTCTTTTCAAAAACTGCTCTAGTTTTTAAAATACTGTGATTTTTGACACTTCTCCCATCAAAAGGTGATCTTTGTGTATCTTTCTCTAGAATTACTGCTTGTTATTAACTCCAGCAATGACATATGGCAGGCATGATGCTACATGCTTTTCTTCTTCTTCTTTTTTTTCTTTTTCTTTTTTTTTCTTGTTTTTTTTTGTTTTATTTTATTTTATTTTATTTGTGAACATACTGTACAGAGGGGTTACAATTACATGGGCAGGATAATGCATACATTTCTTACCAAGCATTGCAGCCTCCTCCTTTGTTTACCCTTCACATCCCTTCCCAGCCTCTCCCCTCCCCCCACACCCCATCCTTCCCCACCCTCCCCCCCCACCTACATTGTAAAGCTCGTTTTTGACATGACAATTTGTACTTCTGCTACATGAATTCTGAGGCTAGATTATAAAATGACTTTTAGCTTCCTGCTGGTTCACTGGGAATTGTTACTCAAAGGGAAGTTAATTGTCATGTAATAAATCTGATTTGTTATATAAGTGGACCATTATATTGGAAAAGTGGTAAAAAGAAAGACAAAATTATAATCATGGAGGCAACAAACACACAGACCAAGTAAAGCAACCACAAACCTCCTTATACTAGGTTATCCAATGCCCACTCTGTGCCCTCACAACTCAGACCTCATTTCAGTATACCCATAAATACATGGTTTAGAAAGAAAAGAGTTCAAATAAGAGATGTTACACATAAAAAACACAGAAATCTACATGTAACAGATAGGGCTGTCAGGAGTCCAAGGGATGTTTCCTGTACCTATATGTCAATAACTGAGATCTGACATAAATTTTGTTAAATAATTTGTTCCCTATTCCAACTTTGCATTAGCAGGGAGCAATTTAATTTTAATATGTGATGCCAAAATACCTCTAGACCTCTAACACATGAAAATGTTGTATTCCTAACCATTTAAAGACAAAAAAAGGAATATCTACAGATGAAGGGAATTTCAAACACCTAGTATAATGCCTAGACTAAAGAGGTGCTCAGTTAATATTTATCAGATAAGTAGGTACTGACCAGGTAATTTCAAATACCTTATCATCAGAAATCAAGTTCTATTCTAACACACAAGCATGATATGCAATAAAGTTACTGACCTATTAATTTATATTCTTTGAAACTGTGGTCCTCAAAACTGCATTCACTTTTTAAAGAGAAAATTAACAAACTAGTTTTCTTCAAAACTAAATTAAAATATCACAACAAAATCACTAAGAAAAAAGAAACAAAATATTTTAGTTTACTACGAAAAAATTAGAATGCTTTTAACAGTTACATAGAGTTCACTATTGTAACTTATAATTTTGTTTTTGGTCAATACTGGGGGCTTGAATTCAGGGCCTTGTGCTCTTGGATCAGTTTTCTTGTTTAGAACTGGACTAACACAATTTTAGAGTGGTATACATTACATGTAAAATCAGCAAACCAATAAAATAATATGTGGAAAAACCTACCAAATCCAGGAACACTTTTGAGACTGGCTTTGAGGCAAATTTTCTCCAACCTGAGGTAGCTGTATCTTGTGAGACAATTCCACAGGAACATCCAATCTACTCTTGTCCGATGGTTCATGATAATTACACTTCTTTCTCCAGGGACAAATGCATCACCTGTAATAACCACTTTTACACCAAATATGGTCTCCAACAATGCCTAAAAAACAAACAATACAACAAACAGCAAACTAAAGTTATGCCTTTCCTAGACCAATTTTATCATGTTCTAATGTCTTATGATTTCTAATATATAAAAGCATATTTTCTCATAATTCTTGTTCTGATAATAAAAGAGGGAAACATTAAAAGAATGAGCCTATGAAGTACTATTTATGTTTTTAAGTTCTACTAATTTAAATCTGTGACAGTTTTGTAATAGAAAAATGTTAACTGTCCTTGAAATCTTCAAGATATATTAAGTTAAAAAGACAAAAATGGAAAAAGTATACAAGATACTATGTAATTTTTTAAAGATCTAGATAGTTAAGACTACCACTGATTTTTCTAGATAGTCAAAGATATAACAGTGAAAACAGTGCTAAAGAAAAACAAATGTTCTCTGCAAATTATCTTTTGCCATCAAAACCAAAGCTGTTTTATTTCACTAATAGATGACCAAGATACTGTTTGTCTACCCTAATGCTACCATCCTACTACTTCCAACAGTGCTTGGCACACAGCAGATGTTTAAATATTTGCTGAATTTGCTCCATTAACTTTTCAAATAGCCATAAATATAATATATATGAAATACTTGAAGCAAAGCATATTATAGGCTGGGGTTCTTAAAAGTAAAAAACAGACAATATGAATACTTGATTAATTCAATGTGTTTTTAAAATTGTTTTATTTTTAAATCATTTATTAGAATATAAAAACCAAGTTCTCTTAGGTTCATATCATGGTTACCTTTCTAAATAAACTGTTAAAGTAAATGAGTTATAGGTATGAAAAGCAATACAGGAGATACAAACAATGCAGAATGCAACAAGACAATCAAAAAAAGATCGTATACAACAAATATATATATGTAAAGCTTTCTAAAGTTTTTGTAAAGTTACAAGCAAATATATGTACATATGACCATATAAGATGATGCTAAGCGAAAAGAACTCTAAGACATGAACACGAGAGGTTTTCCCTTGATATTGTTGTTCTTAACATACTACATAATTTCTTTTTTCTTGTCTATCTTTTTTCACCGTATGTTTTATCCCCTGTTGTCACTGTATTTTGGTTTTGGTACCCTGGATATTGTATATACCTTTATCAGAATTAGGGAAGGGAAAGAGAACAAAAAAAAAAGTGGCGAGACAAAGGACAAAGGGGGAACCAATGCAACAGTGACACTCACAAGACGATATGTTGGAAATGATCTGTACAACTTGGGGAGACTGGGGAGAGGGAAAGTGAGAGAAAAATGAAGGAGGGGGTAACAAGTTTAAGAAGAAACTTCTTCTATCTTACTTATATAAGTGTAACCCCTATGTCTATCACCTTGATAATAAAAATTTTTTCAGTATTAAAAAAAAAAAACAAGAAAATAAGTACTTTTCTAAAGTCATGGCAGTTGCTTCTTCTTACCAAAAAAGAGGGCATTTTGACTGGGTGCTACCAACAGCTTAATACGCATGGAACTCCCTTCAAAATGCATACAAGTATATATGAGTATGTACACAAGCACTCTACTAATCAGGCCTGTTAAGTTATATAACTTCTATTCCAAAAATGTCTCTAGAAAGTTGGAGCAGAAGATGGCATAGACTTCTAGACTCTGACCTACAACACAAGTATCTTTTACTACTTTTAAGCATAAAGGATCATAACTACAAAAGCATATTGGTAAATTACACCTTGGCCCAGAGGGTATGTATGAAGTCATTATGTAATATCAATCTGGATTAACTCTGCTCCATTTTCCAAATGTGATTTTTTTCAACATTTTTAAAGAACTGAAATGCAGAATGCATTAGCTTAATTGGAAGAAGCAAGAAGTTAACTATTACATGTTCCACTAAAAAGAGTTATTTGTAAAAGCTTAAACACCCCAAACTTTAACTCCAACTCCAGATGTACAATTTCTAAAATGCAACTCCAATCGATACCAAACCATTTTTTGCACTTCATTACAGAAAATGTAAAAAATATCCAAGACTATTTGAATAGGAACATCACATGACTTTCTATCCCTTGATATCTATCAGAATGTGACTTGAAGTTATTAAGCAGCCTAGATCAAGTTCACCATAATCATTTTTAATGTCAGACAAAATATATCTAGTCAACATTATTTATAGCACCTACAAAGGCAGAATAATAAATAGCACTACAAGAAGTAAAATTATCATGTCTATAAAGAATCCAGAATTCAAAATAATCCAGATTAAGGACTAGAACAAAGATAAATATTTTCATATGTTATAGATTTGCTTTGTTTCTAGTATAGAACAGCATAAAAGAAACTAATATGAATCTTCCAAGATGTTGTGATGCTTTAGGTCTTTTTTTTTTTTGGTGGTCATGGGGTTTGAACTCTGGGCCTGGGCACTATCCCTCAGCTCTTTAGTTCAAGGTGAGCATTCTACCACTTGAGCCACAGTGCCACTTCTGGTTTCTCTAGTGGTTTATTGGAGATAAGAGTCTCACAGACTTTCCTGCCTGGATTGGCTTTGAAGCTCAATCTTCAGATCTCAGCCTCCTGAGTAGCTAGGATTACAGGCGTGAGCCAGCGGCATAACTTTCCTACAACTTTTACCAAGTATCACCTAGAATTACAAACATGGAAGCATTTTCTAAGATACTTTACGTATTACCACTTGCCCAAGTGTTTCACACCCTCATAATAAAGACATTCAGTTTTGCCATCATGCCTACTATTCTCATTCAGCACTTCAATGAATCTTCAGTCTAACCTAAAAACAACTCCATGATATTCCTCTCCAGGTTTGCTTTGGCTTTCTGGTTTAAACTCAGTCTCTAGCTATCTATATAAGGCCTTAGAATTCTAGGCTTCCTCCAAAGACTCAGCACCTACTTTGTTAAAAGGAACAATCTGTTATATTCATCATCCTGTTTATTGAACATCTATTTTGTTTTAGGGCTAAGTAGTATCAGCAGACTGTGAAGACTTATGTCTGAGGAAGTTAGAAAATGATCTCTAAATTACTTACTCCTGATTTAAATAATTGAATTCCAAGTAATTTGTTTGTGCTGGTACTGGGGCTTAAACTCAAGGCATTGGGCTCTGTTCAGCTTTTCAGTCATGATTGGCTCTACCCCTTGAATGATGCCTCTAGTTCTGACTCTTTGCTGGTTTACTGGAGATAAGAGTCTATTGGATTTGTCTACAGAGCCTGGCTTCAAATTATGATTCTCAGATCTCAGCCTTCTGAGTATCTACAATTATAGACATGACTACCAACCAGTACATGGCTTTCTAAGTAATTTTTATAATTCAGAATTTAACCCTGGTAATATTATCCAAAAATAAGGGCTTGGTAGAGTACTGGCTTGGATCCCTAGTGCCACAAAAAACAACTATCCAAAAACAAAATGAACAAAGACATGCCCATTATATAAATGTTCAAAGATAGGATGGTCACTCTGCAGATGGACAAAGAATTCCTGTGCACACAGGCATGTTGGACTAGGTAATCATGTTGGACTAGGTAGACTTCTAATACTGCTGATTTTACTACTACATATCATTTAACAAAGCAAACATGTTCCTTAAAAACTGTCATACAGGAAATCCTGCCAACCAAATCATTTTCATTTACATGAGAAACTTAGAACGAAAGAAACGACTGCTTTATTTCACAAAGATTTTTCTTTTTAAAAGCATCATTTCTAATTTATTTTTGGGAAAGAATATTATTGCCTAAAAAAGTTTATGGAAAAAATATAAATTTTAGATTAAATTCCTTTTTAAAAATGTGCTTAAAAATGAAAACTCTTCTAGCACCATGTAAAAGTATACAATAAAACATGATAGAAGGTATCTTCACAGTTTTACTTTTTCAACAACACAGATATTCACTAATTTAAAATGTTAAGTAAGTTTTTCTGTACCCTCCCTATGGAGTTCTGATTCTATAAATTCCTTAAACTGAAGGATTCGCTCAGCTTGATTTTGTGACTACTTAACATTTTCTCAGGGTTTTCTTTCTCCTTTTTCTTTTCCATTTTCTCAGATCAGCTTGAATGAACTTAAAACTTTCTTCGTTAGAAGCATTTATGAAACTCCACTGGTCCTTATTCTATTATATAAACCTCTTTTACCACTGGACAGACTGGATTTAATATCAACTTTTATTAAATAATTTGCTTACACAAGTTTCTAATTCCTCTTCTGTAAAATGGGTGTAATAGTGGCAAATGAAACAAAACCATCCTCCTTAGTGCATATGCGCACAAGTAATCTCAGCTATTACTATCATTGTTACCCCAAAGTTATCTTGTTAACAAACCTTTCTAATTCTTCTCCTTATATTTGACTTAAATATGAAGCTGTACTGTGGTTATTTATTATCTAACACCATGCCAGCACCCCTCTCTTTGTGCCTGCGGAGCAGACAGCTTTAAGTGCAATTAGAGGAAAGAGCAAGGAGGGCAAATCTGGAGGAGGGACAATTTAGAAGCATCACATTTCATAAAAGATATATCTGAATAAAAAATTTAAAACATAAATAACTTTTAGCAAGGGATGAATGCAGTTTGTAAAAATCACTCACTTCAGGATTTACTTTTAAAATTAACTTTTAAATTATAGAAACCCTTATAAAACAGTAGTCTATCAAGGTAGAATGAGAGTTTCTGGAAATAGACCCCAATCAACCTCTTCATAAGAGGTCTAGAATGGTACTTCCTTCACTACACACATCATATTGACTGTGGCCTGGGGAAAACAGGTTAAAAAGATCCTTCATCATATTTTGAATGTACTTGGACCTTACTTACATTAATCTAGACAGATAGGAAACCACTTAGGAAATCATTTGGTTTCTAAATTTTGTGTGTGTCTAAATTCTGTGATTACTGGAAAGAAATCAACATCAACATGAAAAGTTTACTATATTAATCTCTTGTTATTGTTTTATGAAATACAAAATTGAAATGCAAAATAAAATTAATGATATAAAAAATCTTCACCCAATACCTTAAAGATTTATATGTTTTACTATATATAAAGTATACTACCATGTAGGAAATATTTTTTGAAGTTCATGAAACATATAGAAAGAAGCTCTTCATTTTCAATATGGTTCAAATAATTTATTAGGTATTTTAAAGACAAACTATCTTTATTTCTCTCTAGCTTTTCTATTTTCCACTGTAAAGTCTAACATGTTTTTTATATAACATGAAGGACTTCTTCTACAACTCTAATCTGACTCTAACAAGGTAAAATAAATGAACTGGATACCTGGGACAAGCACCTGTGTACCATATAACTTACCACAGGTAGTGTGAGCCAGGTGGCTACAAGGCGATTGCTGATCCAGCGGTACCAAGATGGGTTTATAAACATCAAAGGTATGGTAGGACCCAGCATAAAAATACTTCCAAAAAAGCTTCCTCCAAACAGAGTAAGTATAAAATAAATCCCTTTCCATGACATCATGATTCTGAAAGATATAAAAAAGATTAATTTGAGTACCATACATTTTAACAACCCAAATTCCACATCTCAGTGATGTATAATGATGTTTAACTACAACTCAACTAAAAAGGCTCAAATAAAGGATACAAAGCTAAATTTTATGGAAGTGACCCTCCAACACGTTCTACCAGTCTAACAAGTTACAAGTACATTGGAAGTTAAAAACTGATATGGAAACAAGGGTTTATTGTTGTCGCCGTTGTTTCTGTTTTGGTTTTTAATGTATTGTGTGAGTTTCTTTTTTCTTTCATTTTCCCCCCTTTGGTTTATCCCCCGTTGTCACTGTTTTTGTATTTTGGAACCCTGTCTCTCATATATACATTTATCTGATTTGGGGAAGAGTAGGGGAATAACAAAATAGTGGGACAAAGGGTAAATCAATGCAACAGTGATAATCACAAGACACTATGAACTTTACAACTTGCGGGAGCGGGAGAAAAGCCAAGGGGAAGGTAAAGTGGTAGAAAACAAGAGAGGGGGTAAAAATGTAGAAATGTACTTGTTACCTTACTTAACTATAACCCCTCTGATAACATCTTTACAATAAAATAAAACAAATTAGAAATTGATGGTCTCAGCCTATAACCTACTTAAGAGGCCTTAGATCTGAGAATCTCAGTTCAAAGAAATCTTAGAAACTCAACTCCAATTAACCAGCAAAAAGCTGGAACTGGAGGTATAGTGCAAGTAGTAGTGCCAGTTATGAGCAAAAGCTTGAATACTTAAACTCAAGCCCCCAATACAAAAACAAATCAATACTCTCAACTAAGGAAAAATCTGATCTATGGAAAACAAGTCGTCTAGTAAGAAGTCTTTTTTTTCTTGATTAGTATTTACCATTAAACATAGTAAAAATATATTCTGTAGGGTTGTTTTTTTCTGCCTACAGGTAGAAACAATGGGCACAGAACTGGAGAATGGCTTCCTAAGTGTGAGGATGCCAAGGAGCAATGACAGGGTGGACTAAAATATAAGTTTTAATATTATTATTATATAGGTAATATACAGAGGGATTAGTTACATAATTCAGGTAGAGTACATTTCTTTGTGGACAATAACCCTTCTCCTCACTCTTTCCCAGTTTTTCCCTCCTGTTCCTTCCAAGTTATATAGTTCATTTTCAGCATTAGGATCTAGTGAGTACCACTGCTGCATTTGTCCCCCCCCCCCTTCATTCTTTGATTCTAAAATATAATATTTAAAATATCTAGAATTGTTCAGTCTTTGCATTAACCCTAAAAATAACATTTTTTGGCTCTTGGTCTTAAACTGATTATTAGCTAAAGGGATAAATAGAAGTTAGACCTTCCCTAGCTTTACTGAACTATTTTCCTAGGATTCTTTAGGGGATCCTCACAACTAAAACCTAATGCAAATAGTTTAAAAGAAATGGTTGGAAATACAGTTTAAAATAAACACTAAAATATTTCGATTTTATGATCTAAACTATAATAAGGAAAAAATATATTATACCTCAGGATAATAAAATTATTGAAAATATTACAACCAGGAAAACAATAATGGTCTTGAAATTCATTCATTTACAGGTTACAGAGATCAAGACCTCTGAAGTATTTTTTTAAATCATAGAAATAGAAACAAAAATTTCAAATATAATATTGCTTTTAAAGACATCAGATAACCAATAGGTCAAATCCCTTACCAACACAGAATCAAGTTTGAGTACCAAGTATATTTTTAAATTTCTACCAATTCTTGACAGCACACACACAAAATTCCCTCAAATATAGACAGAACACATATATATTAAGAACTGACTTTCTGAGGATCTATAGATCTGAATTTTTAAAAAGTGGTAGAAGCAGAAGAACAAAACCCCCCATATACCGGGGCTCAAAAGGCCTGTTGTCCCAGACATCCTCCACTTCACCTTCTTCTGAAGCTAAGGGCTACTTCTTTGTATTAAAAGGTACCACAGGCAGTTTCTCCCAGTATAATTTAAAGCTTTTTTAAACAGGAGATTAGGGGACAGGAACATAACTTAAATTTAGTATTCTCAACTTCCATTTCTTTTTACACCTTCCCCCTAAAATAAATTCTGCACTCTTTCTACTCTGTAAAACACCTTGTAACTACCTTTTTATATCTGCTGTTTTCTTCTGCCAAGCAATGTTCAGCAGCTCATTTATATACCTGTTCTTCCATCCCTGCAGAACTATACTTTACACTGTATCCACAAATGACAGCCTCCCCCAGATCCCCCGGCAAAGGCTTTGGTGTGTGTCTTCCTCATCTACTAATTTCTAATTTGATGTGAGAAGAAAATAAAATATACAGTTACAAGAACTCAGCTATCATCTAATGAAATCTCTTCACTGTACAATTGTAAAGCTGAGGCCCGGGAGCATTAAGATGGCTTCTCTCTAAACACACAGAAAGAGTTAGTGGCTTCTGATCTTTTTGCTCTATTGCTTCTCTGACTAACCACATCATGCTATCTTTCTCCTGCTGAAAGGCTGAAAACCAGAGAACTGAGGTAACTTTTAAGCATATATTTAAACACTTACTTGACATACAAAGATACACTGCATGGATATACTACACTGGGATTATTCAGGACAAATCTGAAACTACTTCTCTATCCCTTCCCACCCTTTCACTCATTTATTTTTATTGACTCAAAAAACACACGAAGAGATTCCCTATTATGTGCTTACGCATTGTGTTAGTAGAGGATGTAACAGTAAATATAATAAACATTACTTAGCTTTTCATTAATCTGCATTCAATTTTGTTCATATTTATTTATTTATTTGTCTGCTTAACTGGTAGTACTAAGGACTGAACCAAGAACCTTGGGTAAAAGAACATACTCTATCATTGAGCTGTATCCACAGTCAAACTGTCACAAATATACTGCTTTCTACATTTCTCCCTTATGAGTTCCCTCCCCATCTCTTCATCTAATCTAACCATTTTCGGTATCTTCTTCCAAGTTTCAAAAGTTTGATGAACAAATCAGGTTAGGAATTAGCTACACATGGGGCTGAGGACAGAGTACTTGTCATGAGCAAGGCTGAGTTTGACAGCATCAATGTAAAAAAAAGAGAAATTAAAAAATAACTAGCATGGGGCTAGGAAGGTGGCTCAGTGGTAGAGCACTTGCCTTGCATGCCTGAGGCCCTGGGTTTGATTCCTCAGCACCATATAAGCAAAAAGAAAAAAAGCCGGAAGTGGCGCTGTGGCTCAAGTGGTAGAGCACTAGCCTTGAGCTGAAGAGCTGAGGGACAGCACCCAGGCCCAGAGTTCAGGCACCACGACCGGACCCCAAAAAAAAAAAAAAACTAGCTATACACTTATTTGGAATTGTTAACAATTTATAAAATAAAACAAAAAACTGACAATACCAAGCATTGGCAAGAACGTACAGCCACCAAAACTCACACACAGTGCTGATAAGAACACAAAGAGTGTGTATAGCACCTCAGGAAAAGAGTGTGATGGTTTCATAAATGGTGCATCTCTGCTTACCACGTAATCGTGAAATGCCACACTACTAACTACCCAGAGAATGAAAGTTATTATCACATAAAAAGCTCTATATAATTTTTATAGTAACATTATTCATAACTGTCAAAAACCGGAAATAACCCAACTGTCAGTCTGGAGTACAATACCAAACAACAGGCGAAACAAGAGTACAAGAATTGAGACCACGCCTACTTGCACTTCCTCATTCAGATGCCTATGTTTTTCTTGGAGCCTGACTATGTTGGAGGATACTCTCTGACAAGGGCTGATAGAACCCACTGAGGAAAAGTATGAACTCTTGTATAGGATGCAACCATACCTTATTTCATGGACTCTTCTTATTTTATTCACATAATAAATCATGTGTTAACAACTAGCATTGTTCTCACAGACTAATAGGGAAGATATATGCACAAATGAGAGCAAGTCACTAATACAGTGCAATGCCTGCAGAGGTTCCACAACTAGGGTGAGATGTAGGGGAAGATGAATTCCTCTGAGATGCATTTAACAAGGCACTATCTTAGAGGATCCATGATTGAAAGGGGAGCAAAGAGAACATTTTAAATGGCAAGGCATAGTGAACTGGGTATTACTAAGATACACCTAAGACCTATTAAGAAACCACAGGTATAGCCCTTGAAAGAAAGTTGTACACACCCAAGTCAGGATGGACAAGATTACCTTTATTATGGAGGAAAACAAACTGAGGCATGCAATTCATTTTTTAGGATAAAAGTGACTTGGTGTATAGTAAGAATAGACTGAATCAATATACAGATTGCTTTTGTTAACAGTCTTCTTTGGACTTTAAAACAGTCAATGCATTAGGACTTACTGTCAAAAAAAACCTCACAAATGAGAGATATGTGATCCAGGACAAACAGTCTCAACAACTGGAATACTCAACACCAATCATCATACCACAGTGCTTAATCTGTATACTTCATCTATGTAAAGTAACAAGGCTAGGAGGAAAAATCATCCTAAGGCCTCTAACACAGAAATTGTGAATATAGGTTCCTTTTTGAACTCCTAATGTCTACCTAGCACATTACAATGGATCACGGGATTTACATATGTAACTCCTACAGGTCTGGAGATGTACCTCAGCAGCAGAGCCCTTACCTAGCATGTCAGAAAACCAAATCATGATTCCAACTAACTTTCCAGTAACCTAACCTCTTTATTCTGTTATACTGACTTCATGTGCACTTTATGTGAGGAAGTGTGTTTATGAATTTCAGGTTTGGGCTGGGAAGGTGGCTCAGAGGTAGAGCGCTTGCCTTGCACGCATGAGGCCCTGGGTTCGATTCCTCAGCACCACATAAGCAGAAAAAAAAAAGCCGGAAGTGGCACTGTGGCTCAAGTGGTAGAGCGCTAGCCTTGAGGTGAAGAGCTGAGGGACAGTGCCCAGGCCCAGAGTTCAGGCCCACAACTGGATCAAAAAAATAAATAAATAAATAAATAAAATTTTAGGTTCAAAGGACCTGAAAAAATATATATACACACACACATACATATGTATACATACATATATATAAAATCTTGATAATATCAAATGTTTCCTAAAGCAGAAACTTTATAAAAATTTTAATCTAATCCAAACAAAAGCCTCAATGTAAAATACTGCTCAAATCTATAGAAGTTACAGGGAAGAAATGAAAGATTTTTGTATAAATACAAGTTCCTAGCATGGTCTACAGTGAAACAAGGGAGAGTAAAAAAAAAATTATACCCAATGACATTCTCAGAAAAGGAACAATGGAGTTCAGAACTGGGGACAAGACTTTAAAGGTCAAAAAGTAAATAATGAGTAATAAAAGTCTATGGAAATTAAGAATATTCATTTATATATAAGACAAAGGATCATTAAAGAACCCATAAGCCCAAACAACTACATTATAAAGTATACTTCTTGAATTTCTCTCCATCAACTGAGAACACTGGAAATTATCCATGTCTTATCAAAAAAGTAGGAAAATGGAAACTTTGCTGAATTTTATATATAGCTGTTATATTTATATGTTTAAATACATAGGTATAATTAGTAGTTGCCTATTATATCAAGTATATCTAAATGCTTGATTCAGCAAATTTTCCAATGAAAAACTCTAAATCATCCTTTGTAAGATATGCTCACCAATGAATAGTCAAGTAAAAAGTTAAATAAAATCCCATTTCTTCTTCTTGGCTAGAACAATAAAACACTTACATAACATTAGCAAGGCTATTGGTACAAAGGTACCTACTTCTCTGTTTGGCTACTAAGAATTTACATTAGTAGCAGCTTTTTTAAGTAAACAATTAGGTAATGTATGCAAAATAGACATGTACATATTTATATAACAAGGTATCTATCATACAGACATACAGAAGTGCACAAAGATATATGGGTAAAAGAATGTTTACTGAAATATAATTTGTAATAGTGAACAAGGGAGATAATAAAGCCTATCAATAAGGGAAGGAAGCAATATCTTATAGTACTTCATACTATGTAATACTAAGCATTCAAGAGGATAAAGTAGCACATACTATCTGATATAGAAAGATGTTTTTCAGTTTTAAAAAGAAGTGAAACATATGGATAGCATGACCTATTTTTGCCTTAAGTGAAATTCTTAAAAATGTAGACATCTGTGTATTTGTGTATGAGAATACATGTATTTCTAAGTAAAAAAAAAAAAGTTTATATGGGGGCACAGTGGTCCCAAGATTACTCCACAAAGGGCTTCCTAGTATTACATACCCTCCATCTTTTATCTCCTCCAAAGGTCCCCCTTTAACCAAACCCAACTAGAAATAAAGAAACCTGTGCTATCTCACAGATCAGATTCCAATGCGAGACAACAAAGAAGAGATCCCAAGTTGTCCAAAATGACAAAGTTACAGCCCATTACTATCACTATCATTGCTATCTTTATTTATGTGAACATTATTGAGTGTTACACCTACTTGTAATGTGATTTAGCTTATTGTTATATATTACTGCACACATTTATTTGCTCTTGATAAAAAACAATGTCTTAAAAGAATTCTAAATATTTAAAGCCAAATAAAACCATTTGTAGATTCTGAATCAAGTATTTTTCTCAGAAAACATTACTATAAATATAGTGAAAGTTTTTCAATCCTGTATTAATGAATAGCCATTAAAAAAGCAACAATATTTTAATAGTTAGAAAGCAGGCCAAGTGCTGACTACCTTGGCATATTGAAAAGACAACATGCACATAGGAAGAGGACAGCACTGAGGAACTGGAAACACAGGTACCAATGGGCATAAGTGGAGATAGATGGAGCTTAGTAAAATGAGTAGAAAACTAAGAAATATGACAATTCTTGGACCCTCTTTGCCCCCATACCTCAGAGTGCTGCCCGTCCCCAGTTCAGCTAAACATGGAGGCCTATTCTTGAGCGGAGGCAGAAGATGGGTTATGTACACTGAGGTCACAATTTCCTGTTCTGAGAAGTGGGAGTACATGACCACACACATACAGAAAGAAACCTGGGTCGTAGATGGTTGGAAAGCCCATCCAGAACTTTAGCCAGGGCTATGCAATCTTACTTTCTGCAAGGACAGAAATCTGTTGAACAATATATACGTAGTCTGCCATGGTAGCCACCATTGTCATTGTTGAGGAATGAAGAAACTGAAATATGCTTTTGGGGATCTAACCAGGTCATGAGAAAAGGTGAAAAATACAGAAACAATGGAGGATTCCCAAACAATCATTTAAATCACCCACAATGAAGCCCAAAATTTTAAGGCTCAACTACATATAAGTTTCGAATTCAGCTTAAGTTACTCATTGTTTATTATGAGCAGAAAAGCAGGCACTTGAGAAAACATTTGAATATGGTATCAGAAAATAAAGTACAGACAAAAAAATATACTTGAAAGAAATAAACTACTCAGGGAAGTAGGGAAAACCAATGAAAACTATGCTTTTAGGAAGATAAATACTACATGCAAGAAATAAAATAGTATGTTCTTTGGAAAAATGAAGGAAATATTCGGAGAATAAAAGCACTAATATGTTTACCAAAAAATTAAATTAGGGCTGGGGAGGTGGCTCAGTGGTAGAGTGCTTGCCTTGCATGCATGAGGCCCTGGGTTTGATTCCTCAGCACCACATAAACAAAAAGAAAAAAGCCAGAGTGGTACTGTGGCTCAAATGGTAGAGCACCAGCCTTGAGCTGAACTGAAGAGCTGAGACTGACAAAAAAAAATTAAATTAATGGGTTGGGTGGAAAGCATGGCTCCTCAAATGATAAAAGTGCCCTGCAAGGGCAGAGCCCTAAATTCAATCCCCAGTGTGACAGTGTAGGTAAGTAGTAAGTAAGTAGGTAGGTAGGTAGGTAGGTAGGTAGGTAGGTAGGTAGGTAGGTAGGTAGGTAGGTAGGTAAGTAGGTAGGTAGGTAGGTAGGTAGTAAATATGAACCAATGGATGGATGGATGGATGGATGGATGGATGGATGGATGGATGGATGGATGGATGGATGGACGGACCTTCAACTCCCAGGAACAAGGCAGAATAAATAAAATAAGTAACAACTAAACAAACAATTGGTTTTCAACTCCCCAAAGCAAGAAGAAAACAGAACAATGTCTGGAAATGTCTACAGAAAACTATTTCCAAACCAGTGACTTATCAATCAAGTATCAGTATCAAGATAGTTACTATTAAACCATTATCAATACATGCAAGATGCAATCAATATTATATCCCATGCAAACTTTTTAAAATACTGGAAAACTGACTCCACTAAAAGGTAAACAAAAAGGGAAAATCTGAAAAACAGAAAACAAAACATTCCACATAGACGAGAGGTCAAGAGAATCTCAAAGATGATCCTGAAGATACATCCCAGATAGACAGCCATGCTTAAAGGAAGTTAGTCCAAACTGGAGAAGGGCAACTCAAGAGAAAGATTCTGGACTGAAATCTCTGTCCTCAAAAATCCTATTATTCAATAAACCATCTTTCTGAGCCAAGAACACAATAACGAGGTAAACCTGGACCAAATTCTAATCTACACTTGGCTTCTTGACCATGTGCTAATATAGCTCCTGTTTTCTCTTTGATATCCTACTTCCAGCTCAGCTGATGACACTAATTTTATCTGTCATAGTTCTTTATTTTGCTTACTCCTGAGATATGGAAGGAGGGCATGATGAATTCAGAAGCAGAAAACATATTCCCAATGGACAGCAACATCTGCAGACTCCTACCAGATGCCCAACTATGGTGAGGCCTTTTTATCAGGATTCATTTGTGTATGAACTTGCCAACTACCTTTCCCAGAAAAGGATATGACCAGTCTCTAAGAACTAAAGTCAAATGATCACCTAGAGACTTTGCACCTTGGAAAGCCTTCAGCTAATAATGGCAATGTCAGAGTATGCTTACTTCTCACTTATTCCAAAAACAACAAAGTCAAACTATATGAAATGTTTAGGGATTAATATATAGATGGTAAAATTTTAAAGAAAAACAAGAAAATAAATACTAACTTAATGGATAATAGTTGTATTAAAGCTACACAGAGGATTATAAGGTACTGGAAATGTTTTGCTTCTGAGAATGGCAGCTACAGTTCCATTTACCAACCATGATCTTTAGATTATCAATGGCAATGTGAATGCATACCACACACCATACCCATTTGTTCTAAGTTACATTAGCAATATAACAAAAATGCTTTTATTGGTTACCAATGTGGGGAGAAACAGAGAAGGAACAGTTTTCACTTCTTAACTCATGTACTTTTATCTTACTGTAATTTTTAAATAAGTATATATGTTTAATTATAAAAAATTAAGGATACATTAATTAAACCAAGGTAGAATTCATTTTTATGATCCCTAATCAACTATAGTATTTTTAAAGAGTAACTTTTAGAAGTCAGTTGAGACAAATATACCTGAAAAGTTTATACCTTTTCAAAGACTATGCCAAAATAAATAAGCAACAAATTTTTAAAAATCTAATACGTACAATAAAAATATAAATAAATGTTAACTTCAATCACTGCATGTCTGTACATGAATCACTACAGGAAAAGGATCACTTAGCCAAAAACTAAGGATGACTTAACAGTTAAAATAGTTATGGCCCGATTACTGAAATTGTTTGGCAATCTGAAAGCAATTAACCACATTCTCTATCAGAACTTTGAAAAAGGTGCTCTCTCTTCATGCATTACTCTTCCCATAATTTTCACACCCAAGACAATCACATCAATTTCATTTTTTCAAGCATTAAGTAAAGTATTTGTGAGCTGGTTAATTTTTTTAATTCTATATACAAATACTAAAATCTTGAACAGTGTATTCTGAAGAACACATCAGTACTTTCTCTATAATTGAAGTTTAAGAGAATACAAACTTTTCTGTTACCCCAAAAGGATCCACATAAAAATTTTCACAACTTGGTAACATAAACATATCTCATATTCCTGATGAAATGGTACATTTCTTTATTCTCCCAATGAGAATGCACTTGCTTGCTTTCTTGTCTCTAAGGACAGAAAGGATAGCTAAATTTAACATTCAAGTCTAGAAACAAAAATTATAGTTATTATCTCCTTCTTGTCTTACAATCTTTTATTTTTGTTCTCAATGGAATTAACATGTGTCTTTCATGTAAACCACTTTAAACTCTTTAAGGAAGCAGACTACCAACTTAAATTAAACCAAATGTCACCCACCAGTCATGATCTTATTCATCTTTCTAGCTTAAAAAAGTCTCTATTTATGTGTGATGTCAAGAAACCACTAGAAATTTTTCTTTTAAAAAAATCTGTTAAAAATATTCTGAAGGCAAAAACAAATACTCCTTTAGTAAGAAAATCATAAGAAACAAGTAAAAACTTATTTTGACAAAAAACAAGTCAAAAAGAAAACACCCTTCTGTGTCAATGAAGCATTCATATCATTCATAAGGCAGGCAGAGGAGGCTGAAAGGATAAGACAGACAGTACAAGGAGAAAACACCCCCCATCACCCCCTTTACCACCCCCACACACTCCCACCCACGCCACACACACACACACACACACACACACACACACACACACACACACACACACACACACACACACACACACACACACACACACACACACACACACACACACACACACACACACACACACACACACACACACACACACACACACGGGGCACAGAAAGCAAGCTAGAGAAGTCTTGGAAGAAATCGACTTACATTTTTACCAATTCTGATAAAGTACAACAGAGTTGTTAAGGAGAATAGGGTCAATCCTCAATCACCCAAACTGAGGAAGGAAGATGTTCAATTAACAACAGCTTTCAGTCAACAAGCCAGTAAGTCCCTTGAGGAAGGTTACTCTGAGTGTTCTTGGAATTGGGTAAGGGTTGTGTCAACACAATGTTCCTTATCTCTTATACTTATCTTTTGATATTTGGTGAGAAAAGAAATTGTAGGTATCAACATAAAACTTACAGATGGAATATTAAGCAAGTATTAGATCTACATAAACACTGCCAAGGCACTTAAGCCCTCAAGCAATTATTTTACTTAAAATGTATTCAAAAAGTTAGTAAACAGAAAGGAGGGTATATGTGCTGTGGGATTCTAGTCATCTAATGTTTGATAAGCATTTATAATGTTATAAGTATGGTAATGGTTATGATAAGAAGGTATGGAGCAGGTATAGTAACTCTAAGGAAAATCAGGGGTTTCTATAATTTTAGTAATTAGTTTGATGCTGGTTAGACTTGTATCTGCTTTATGGAAATTCACTGAAATGTAAACTTATGAACTTTATTGTATATTTAAATAATATTTATAAAACTTTTCATATATAATAAAATTTTTGGTGATATTAGGGTTTGAACTCTAGGCCTTATGATTGCTAGGAAAGCACTTAAGGCACACTGCCAGCCCTTGCTGGTTTAGTCATTTTCAGATAGGATCTCACAGATCTGCCTGAGCCAGCCTCAGACCATGATCCTCCTACCTATGCCAACTGTACTCTGAGATTACAGGAATGAACCCTTATGTCTGACTTGTTTGTTGAGATAAGTTCTTGCTAACTTTTTGCCTGGGCTGGCCTCCAACTGTGACCTTCTAGATCTCAGCCTGCAGAGTATGTGTAAGTTAAGCTGAAGACTTCATAAATGATACAATTTTATGCAGATTACAGGAAGAACATATATATACAAACAAATGTTGTACGCCTCATTGTTTGAGACCAATATAAATTAAAACAAGATTGGCACTCTCAGCAGATTAGCAGCAATGTCTATTTTGACTTTTGTACCAGTTGTTTGTGCCCTTTCCTTCCAAGAGGGAGTACAAAGTGCCAGAGTCCCTTCGGAGGGCACAATGATAAGTGGCTACTGCAATTTTGAATATGTCTACCATTACGAATTTCTTCTTACTTTATCCACCCCAGAAAAATACTCAAATGCATACCGACAGATTCCCTGTGGCACTGTCCTCCATTGATGGAGGAGGACAAGCTAAATAAACTGATACATCTGACACTGTGAAACCTTACGCAGCAGCTGGAATGAATGAAATCAAGATGGTTAGAAAAAAAAAAGAACTGCTTTCCAAAATGTACTGCCAAACAGAAAAACAATGTGATACTATTTTTGGGAAGGGGGAAAAGATGACATCCCAAGTCTCTGCCGCCAATATGGTTAATATAGATAAATGAAGATGGGCATGGTGGCACACATTCATAGACCCAACTACTGGAAAAGATGAGGCAAGAGGATCTCTTAAGCCCAGAATTCAGTACCAGTCTGAAAACAAACAAAATGAGCGCACAGAAATCCATCTACAAAGATGACTGCCAGTGGCACACGTGGTGGGCTCTTTGGGGTGAGACAGGCTGGAACTGGGGAGGATGGTCAAAGAACCTTTCTGTTATGCTTCTCAAAGAAAACACTTCCACTTGTTAACTGTTATAGGAAAAAAGGAAGAACACAAGAATAGGTGCAGTTTAAAACAGCTGAAATAAGTCACTTTCCAGTAATTCCTATTTCCATGATCCCATAAAGAAAAGCAAAACTGATTAAATATTCAAGTAGAAATTGATTGTTCGCCATATTCCAGGCTCAAGTAAATTTTAAAAGACAAATCAAAAAGCAACAGAAACATAAATTGAGATTGGAATAATAAGCCTCCTTGCTAAATTAAAACAACACTGGTATCATCAAGGATATCTCAGGCCTAAGCAGTCACTTCAAAGTCACCATTCAGGCTGGGTCTAATGGCAATGTAATTTCAGCATTCAGGAGGTTGAAGTACAAGGATCACCAGCTCTGGGCCAGTAAATGAGATCCTGTCTCAAAGCACACCCACTCACAAATGCTTCTCTCGTGCTCTCTCTCTCTCTCTCTCTCTCTCTCTCTCTCTCTCTCTCTCTCTCTCTCTCTGTCTCCCCCTTCTCTCTCTCTCTCTCTCTCTCTCTCTCTCTCTCTCTCTCTCTGTCTCTCCCTCTCCCTCTCTCTCCTCCCTCTCCTTCTCTCTCCCTTTCTCTCTTCTCCCTTTCTCTCCCTCCCTTTCTCTTTCTCCCTCTCCCTCTCCCTCTCCCTCTCCCTCTCTCTCTCTCTCTCTCTCTCTCTCTCCCTCTCCCTCTCTCTGTCTCTCTCTCTCTCATACACACACATACACACATCACCATTAATTTACTATTTGGCATTTATCTCCATTGACTTGAAATGTAAATTCTTATTTTGTTTTTCCTTTCATGAGAAATAAAGCTAGTCAGTTAGGTGTAGATAGGCCAGGTATTGAGATTGTTCAAATAAACCAGGGATCTACTGAAAACTCCATATACATAAAATAGGAGCCCATAAATATGGGCGCATGCGCACGCGTACAGTCTCTCCAGAACAAATAAAGTTCTAGCAGAAAACAGTTGTTTAAAAAGTTACAAAAAACAGAATGAATTTTTTTTCTGTATGTGTGCTGGCCCTGGGGCTTGAAATCAGGACCCCAGTGTAGTCCCTGAGTTTTTTTGTTCAAGGTTAGTGCGCTCTACCGCTTGAGCCATAGTTATATTTCTGACTTTTTGGTGGTTAATTGGAGGTAAGAGTCTCTAGTACTTTCCTGCCAGGGCTGGCTTTGAACCATGATTCTCAGAGCACAGCCGCCTAAGTAGAGCTAGGATTACAGGTGTAAACCACCAGCACCGAGCCAGAATGAGTACTTTTTGTTATACCCTTGTTTACTTCAGTCAAAAGTATACCCATGCATTCTTTGTCTCTCTAGGCCTTATTTACTTGATTTACCGCGATTTTTTTTCCAGTCATTCCATTTCTTTACAAATGATGCAATATCATTCTTTTTAATGCATGAGTAAAACTCTATTGTGTATTTTTTATATGTGGAACTTATAATTTATTTATAAATATATAGTAAATACTTTGGGGTGATATGCAATTGTATATAAGTTTAGTAACTAAAATATAATAGATTCAAGGAAGAACTCAAATGGTGTAATCCCTTAGACTAATTCACAACCCACCAAAATAAACACCAGGAAATGGGTTCTCAAAAAGGCCTGGGAACCCATTTCCTGGTGTTTATTTTGATCCCCACCCTACTCATCAAGGGGGGAGGGGTTGACAAATGAAGAGAGGAAGGGGATAGATGCAGTCATAAAATCTAATGTATATACTACAAAATTAAAAAAATAAGGGATGGGGAGGAGTGGGAACAATGGAAGAAAATGAAGAAAAGGGTGACATTTATTGATGCACTGTATTCATAAACTGCTTTATTGAATGGCAACTTCTTTGTACAACTATTTAAAAGATAATAAAATCTATAATCCTATAAGACAAAGGGAAAAAATTAGTCTATCTAAATATACCAAGTTGTTTTCATCATTTCATTTAAACATTCTACAATCAACAAAAACACAAATAAACTCCACCATCAAATACAACCATCTTCAGGCAAGGTGCTAGCAAGGATACTAGAATGGAGTCTGTATACATCTATGGCCATTCCCTTGGTGAGGAAGAAAAGAAGAATTTTAAAGAATGGGAAGGAGGGCAGAAGAAGAAAGATAAGAAAGCACATAGTAAATGTAAATTCATGAAACGTCACCAAGTGTTTCACAAGAAGTCCAGAGCTAAAACTAGAGTCACTATACATACTTTAGACCAATTGTTTTCAGCACACAATGAAAAAAGTGAGGACTGGAAAGGCTGAGGGACCTCACTACTGGCAGGGCAGCCAGTGGTGATGTAACTTAAGACTCACCCATGCCTGGTGACCATTAACCAGGATCCCCCAAGGCTAAGCCATAGAGAAGGAACTAAGATATAAACAAGGTTTGGGCCTGGAGGATGGACAAAGCTTGGTGCTAAGATAAAAAAGACATGAAGAAGTAGGCCTAGGGAGGGGAAGGGAAATAACAAAATGCTGAAACAAGGATAAAGGTTGACCCATTGTAACAATGAAGCATACAAGACACTAAGTTGAAAACAAACTTTACAACTTGGAAGAGAGGAGATGGGGAAGTGGGAAGGGAAGGGAATATTAGGGGAAAAACAAAGGAGGGGGTAACAATGCTTGATAGGAAATGTACTCATTACCTTATACTTATGTAACTAACCCCTCTGTACAGTATCTTTACAATAAAAATTTTTTTAATTAAAAAAAAAGAAGTAGTCCTAGTACAATGACTGAGTAGTAATGAAGAAATTGTACCCAAATCTCGGATTCCTGCTGGATTTTGTTGCCTCCAAATTATTTCAGGTAATATAAATTATTAGAAGCAAAAACTTTAAAATTAATTTAAAAAATTTAAAGCCCACCACTACTTTTCTGTGTAAATGGCAAAAACACATTTCAATGATTTCCTGTTATTACACAAGGTTTCTCTATAAGACATAAAAGTAAAACCACATACACCCACACTAAGTGGAACACTGCTAATATGAAACCATTTCAGAAAGGACGATTAGGGTAACCAGGGTACCTCCTACCTGTTATTTAAGAGACTACCTTCTTCTTCCAATTACAGTTATAGCACTCAAAATGGTACTCTGCTATTTACACCAAGTGAGAAAACATATGTCCAAACAAAATATGTATGCAAATGTTCAGAGCAACACTATTAAAAAATAGTCAAAAAGTGGGGGGGAAATGTCCTTCACTTACTGGATGAATAAGTAACAGTGGTATATACCAGTATATCTGATAGAATAAACAAAAAACAACAAAAACAAAAGGTCAAGGTACATAGGGTCATAGTTCAAAGTCAGCTTAGGCAGAAAATTGGAGACATTCTCCAAAATAACCAGCAGAAAGCTGGGCTGGAGGCAGAACTCACATGGCAGAGTGCCAGCCAAGTTCAAGACCCTGACTTCAGACCCTAGTATCAACCACAACAAAAGCATTGGGCACTGGTGTGACTGGAGGTTTGGCTCAAGTGGAAGAATACCCACCATGAGAGAAAAAGCATAGTGAGAGCGTGAGGCCTTGAGTTCAACTCCTCAAGCCAATACACAATAGACAACACACACACGCACACACACACACACACACACACACACACACACACACACACACACACACACACACACACACACACACACACACACACACACACACACACACACACACACACACACACACACACACACACACTGCGCAGTTAAAAAATATTGATCCCAGGGCTGGGAAGGTGGCTCAGTAGTAGAGTGCTTGCCTCATGCATGTGGCCATATATGCAGGAAAAAAGCCGGAAGTGGTGCTGTGGCTCAAGTGGTAGAGTGCTAGCCCAGGCCCAGGCCCCAGGACGGACAAAATAAATTTAAAAAAAAAATACTGATCTCTATTGTTTATACAGAAAACACATCATTAATGTAATGAGCCCACTATATGAAGTTAAAGCAGTCATAAAGGTTCATATATTGTACAATTTCATTCATGAAAATGCCCAGAACCAACAAAGGTATAGAGACAGATAAGTGCTTCCCTAGTGCAGGGAGCCCAGGGAATGGGAAATGACTACCTGTGAATACAAAGTTTGTCTGTGGGGTTTAAAAACAATATTCTAAATGTGGAGAATAGTGATGGCTGCAAAACCTTGTGAACAATCTTAAATAAATTGAGTTCTATTACAAGGATATACATTTTTGACCTATTTGGTCTATAAATTGTATCTCAAAACAAAAGTTAATTTGTTGGTAGATTACCAACAAATCTACCTGGGAGATTATGAGTCCTGAAAGGAAAAAGAAATTATAATCATCTCAGAAATTAAGACACAAGTGTGTTTCCTCTCATATGCAATCTATGGAAAAAGACATGAAGTGAAAGGGAGATTATTAGGAGAGAGAAAGGGGTTCAGTGTGTTGGGGGAAGATAAAATGATTAACAAAGTGGACAAGTATATAAAGTATATAAAAGCATATATGAAAATGTCACCATGCAAACAATCTCTTACTTTGCTGCATAGACGCTAATAAATTTTTAAAGACTCAAGTGAAGTCAAAGAACAAAAGAGGACCAGAAACTGGACAGGGTAAACTTAAAGTTTAAAAAAAAGAAAGAAAAAACTAATCAGAAAGACATCAAGATGTTATCAATGACTGTCCCTGTGTTGATTCTGATGGTTGATCCTGTTTTTCCCTCTTCCCTCTACCTTTGCTTTCCAACTGGGTGCAAAGGGTATTGTTTTTATATGATAACAAAATCTAAACAATATTTCCAAAGAAAAAGTCAAAAGTCAGTATGTCTTATGTTAAGGGTAGGTAGAGTCATTTCTAACATCTATTGTTGAAAGCAGAATTAACATCTAATGAGAAGTAGAAAATTTGAATTACACAGTATTAAGGATACCTGCCCATGGTTTTTCATATATAAGTTAATATTCAGACATCAATCTTTTTTCTGACCTGAAATTACTTGCATTCACTAGAAGTCATAAGACATCAGTGCTTCAAGAAAGCACCTGACCACTGACAGGACCAGACAAAGCATAAAATGCTTCCCTCTGTATAACTATCACTCTCCAAAAACCAACAATCTTCCTTACTAAGATCCTTAGTGTATAAGTGCTCATAAGAATGTCTTCCAAAGTATATATTAATATAAAGTTAACATACCATACCAATATTCATTAAGTAAAGCAAAGGTAATCATTCATTGTACTGCTTCTTTTAATAGACATAAGCAAAATGAAATGGAAAAAAAGTTAGATCTGCTTCTCTCTTACAGTATATTCTTCATGTAGCACAGGGTATTTACCCATAGGTGTATTTAAGGTTTGACTCTCTAAAGGTGTATGCTAGATTATCTACATGTACTTTCTTACGGAAAGTACCCCAAACTTTCATAAAAGGAGTCTGAAACACAAAAGAAAAAAGTAACTATAAAATAACAATTCAGCAGCAGCCTGAAATAGTCTTCTGCTGGAAAGAAATTCTAAAGCCAAATTCATAAAACCATGTTATGTAGTTTTCATTTATGAAATAAGTTTTTCAGGTTATCAAGGCAATAAGGTAGAACCAAAGTCACAATTCTAGAAAATAACTCTTTAAGAGCAGGGTATAGGTGTGATTCAAACATAGCTAGCTTGCAAGTGTGACGCACTGAGTTCAAATTCCAGTACCAATAAAAAGCAAATAAAACCCATAAAGTACTAAAGAAAAAATTATAGATTTATCATTCACAACTATATTATTGTTTCAGAAATATTTGAGATGTTCATATTATTTAATAACTCAAAAACTGAATCAAACTTTTTTTCTAGCACCAAGGTTTGATTTAGAGCCTTGAATGTGCTCAGTTTATCTGCTTGGCTGACACTTTTAGATGGTTATTTTGGAGGTCAAGTCTTACAGACTTTTCTGCCAGAGCTCACCTGACACCTTGGTCCCCCAGATCTCAGCCTCCTGAATAGTTAGGATTACAAGTATGAGTCGCCCCCATCCAGCAAATCAAATGACTTTTTTATTCAGTGTATTTCAGATTAATTCTATCAACCCTGGAAGTCTCTGTGAAAGTTATCAAGGTTTCAAACACTTCTTTTCTGGCTTATTCTGAATGACAATGGTTAGGTTTCATTTCACATACAAATGTATATTTTGTACAAATAACAGGGTTCATATTTGGATCATCTGCCCTGTTATTAAAGTTACTACTGTAATCCCCTTTTTCCCTCTAGACTAGCAAAAACTCAAAATAAATAACAGATGGAGAATGACCTTAGACTCTATCCACATATTTAAAATGTCTCATGTAGTATGCTGTAATTACAAATAGAAACATAAGTGAATAAATTAATATGAATGCCAATAAGAATATCTCATTTGGTAAAGAAAGGTATAAGGCTTTAAAGAAATTTACATTTATAATTTTTAAAACTAATTTATGGAACCTGACACAGAACTCTACTATTAGATAGACAAAAGATAATAGTTTTCAAAACAATGTACAGCATACATTAAGATATTTAAAAAGACATCTCTGAAAATAAAATCAGTTTTAAAACCTCACAGGCTGTCAGGGGATAAAAGAATAGATCCAGGTTCACTTTTTGATAGCTTTTGACCTTTCCTTTCTTTCCTCTTCCTCTTCCCCTCCCCCCTTTTCTCATTTCCATTCCTTTCCCTTTTCCTTCCCTTTCCTTTTTCCTTTTCATATATTTTTTGGCAATACTGGGGTTTGAACTACTCAAGTCTTTGTTTGGGCTTACTACAGTCTATTTTGCTTACTTTTCAAATAGTGTCTTGTATTTTTGCCAGGACCAACCTGATCATAATCTTCCGATTTATGCCCTCTTCCTGGCTGAGATAAAATAACAGACATACATCATCATGCCTGCCTTTCATTGGCTTTTTGCTTGGGCTGGCTTCAAACTTATTTCCTGCTATCAGCCAGGTGTGCACCCAGAAGAATTTCTTATCTAGATCAGACCACTTCGAAGATCGTTTACTCAAAAAAAAAAAAAAAAATTCACTTATTCTTCTTTTAAAAAGTCACCAATACAAAACTTTTGAAATAGAAAAGGCCTGAGTACAGCCCAAGGCTTCTCATTCTCAGTCTGGTTCTATTCAAACTTGTTAGTTTAAAAATAAGCCTTTTTGCTGGGCGCTGGCAGCTTATATCTATAATCCTAGCTACTCAGGAAGCTGAGATCTGAGGCTCTCAGTTCAAAGCCAACCAGGGCAGGAAAGTCTGTGACACTGTTTCCAATTAACCGCCAGAAAACGGAAAGTGGCCCTGGGGCTCAAGTAGTAGAGCACTGCCTTGAGCTGAAGAGCTCAGAGACAGTGCCCAGGCTGAGTTCAAACCTCATGACCAACAAAAAAAAAAGCCTTTTTACAGAGACGAATAAAAATTTATGGGAGAGAAATAATGAAGTACTTTACATCTTACATTCCCACAACTCTACTAGTTAATAAAAGTTTATCCACTATACAAGTGAAAAAAGTGAATTCAAACATTCTAACATACCTCAACTGTGTTAACAGGTAAATTGGCAGAAACAGGATTTAAACACACAATCCATTTAGCTGAAAAGCCTGTGATTTTTTCAACAAAGGACTTTTTAGAAATGTTGAACAAATGGTACTGCATTAAACTACAGAGTTTCTGCATGACAAAGTACATAGTTAGCAAGATCAATAGAAAGCACACAGGCTGGGAAAACTAGCCATACAACAGAAGGGTCTCATATCTAAACTATACTTAGAATTCAAAAAATAAAATCCCCCAAAAACAAATCCTCAAAGAAACAACCACCCCATAAATAAGTGGGCTAAAGACTTAAAGAGAGACTTCTCTAGAAAGGAAATAAGAATGGCCAGCAGACACATGAAGAAATGTTCAACATGGGCTGGGAAGTTGGCTCAGTGGTAGAGCGCTTGCCTTGCAAGAAATGCTCAACATCTCTGATCATAAAGAAATGCAAATCACTGAATCTTTCTTTTTTTTTTTTTTGAGGGGGGGGGGTCCGGTCGTGGGGCCTGAACTCTGGGCCTGGGCGCTGTCCCTCAGCGCTTCACCTCAAGGCTAGCACTCTACCACTTGAGCCACAGCGCCACTTCCAGCTTTTTTCTTCTTGCTTATGTGGTGCTGAGGAATCGAACCCAGGGCCTCATGCACGCAAGGAAAGCGCTCTACCACTGAGCCACCTTCCCAGCCCAAATCACTGAATCTTGTATCTATATTTTTCTAATTTGGGGAGGGGAAGGGAAATAACAAAATGATGAAACTAGGATACAGGTTGACCCATTGTAACAATGAGATGTACAAGACACTATGCTGAAAACGAACTTTACAACTCTGTGGGGCTGGAAGGGGTGCGGGGGGGAGGGAAGGGATAGTAGGGGAAAAACAAAGGAGGGGATAACAATGCTCAATAGGAAATGTACTCTTTAACTTACTCATGTAACTGTAACCCTTCTGTACAGTATCTTTACAATAAAAAAAATCATCAAAAAAAATGCAAACCAAAACAACACTGAGATTCCCCCTCACCCCAGTTAGAATGCCCATTATCAATAAATCTAGTAACAACAGATGCTGACAGGGATGTGACTATACTGTTGATGGGAGTACAAATTAGTTCAACTACTCCAGAAAGCTATATGGAGGTTCATCAAAAGACTACACACAGAGCTCCCCTATGACCCAGCAATCCCACTCATGGACATTTAGCCAAATGATCACAAACAAGGCCATACTAAAGCTACCTGCACAACCATGTCCACTGCAGCATTATTTACCACAGCTAAAATATGGAACCAACCCAGATGCCCCTCAGTAGATGAACAGATCAAGAAAATTTGATATATATATATATATATATGTATATACACATATATATGTATTCATACGTGTATACATATGTGTACACACACACACACACACACACACACACACACACACACACACACACAATGGAATTCTATGCTTCCATCAGAAAGAATGACATTGCCTCATTTGTAAGGAAATAGAAAGACCTGGAAAAAGTCATATTAAGTGAAGTAAGCCAGACCCAAAGAAACAGATTCCATGGTTTCCCTCATTTGTAATAATTAGTATATGTCTAGGATAGTCCCAGAAGAGTATCACAATAGCTCAATAGCTTTGTACATATGACCATATAAGATGATGCTAAGTGAAATGAACTCCAAGATATGCAAACAAGAGGTTTTTCTTTGCTGTTATTATTTTTAATGTGCTGTGTGAAGTTATTTCTTTCTTCTTTCATTTTTTTTCCTTTGGTTTACACCACTGTCACTGTATTTGATTTTGGACCCTGTGTCTTCTATATACCTTTATCTAAATAAGGAAAGGGAACAACGAAATGGTGAGACAAAGGACAAAGGGTCAACCAATGCAACAGCAATACTCACAAGATAATATGCTGGAAATCAACTTTACAACTTGGGGGTGGGGGATTGGGAGGGAGGGAAAGTAGGAGAAAAACAAGGGAGAAGGTAACAATGTTCGACAAGAAATGTACTCATTACCTTATGTATGTAACTGTAATCCCTCTGTACATCACCTTGACAATGAAATTAAATGTAAAAAAATGAGAAAATTCAAGCTATGAAAGAAGCAATGCATGCATGGTACAGGCAGAGAAAAACACACAAATATTCTCCAAAACAGGATCAGAGTAGGAATGTCTCCTACCATTAGTATCACAAAAGCTTGTTACAAAAGTGACTTTCAGCTGTTTAACAAATCTGACAAAAATTTAAGAAACACAAAAACAGATAATACAGAAGTGATAACATTCTAGAAGTCACAGAGACAATACTCTTCCAAGAAATTGAGTAGATGAGCAGCTGTAGGGTTAGCTGGCTTGTGAACACTGCCAACATCACTGCAAACACAAGGAAGACACAGAGTACCCAGCTGGGCACTTCTCTCATTACCCATTTTACTTAGACACAGCTAATAAAGAAAAGTACAAAATCAAATGGAACTCATCATGTAACAGAGGAGTCAAACGCTCAAATAAAGTGAGAGTATAATAAAGGCACACCTGGTCAAGGTATGACAAGAGGCAATGCTCTCCAGGAAGACCAGTCAGCATAATCATAGAGCTACACTAGATATTTTATTTGTTTTTATTTTTTGTGCTGGTCCTGGGGCTTAAAGTCAGGGCTTGGGTGTTGTCTCTGGGCTTCTGTGCTCAAGGCTAGCACTTTACCACTGAGTCATAGTGTCTTCCAGAATCTCTACTGAGCAGTGTGTGAGTTACCCATACCCAGATGCTTGTTTTATTTTTTATCTGGCTTTCTGTTTGTATGGTTTAGGGACTGAGCAGGTAGAGCTAGGGAAGGGAGAGAGTAGAATGTGTAATAACCTGTTCCTATGTTTCTTTTCAGGAAAAGGACCTTAAAACATTCACAGCATCTTATACCTGTTTTAAGTTACAAATGAAGTTCTGATGGTACTTAAATATGTGATATATGATGTGATGTAAAAATCTAATGCATGCTCAACTAAATTCAGCGTAAGTCTCCCTTGAGAAAAGAAAAAAGCTTAAAATTCGGTGTTTATGTTTTTGTGCTTAAAGTTTATGTAACAGCATTTAGGCAGAGAAAAATCTAATAGCAAATTACTGAATTTCCGTTTGATACCATTCTTTTAAAATATAAAAAGTTAATTGGTTATTATTTGCCACATATTTTCTCCCTCAAAGTCTAAGCAGACCTTTTGTAACATACTAAAATCTGTGGAATATTCTACCAATATAATTAGGCTGAAATTAAGGAATAAATAACCCACTTTATAAATGTTAACTTACCAAAAATTATTCCCAGACAGGAAATTAAAATATAATCCTACATGTGAAATATAAATAAGGCTAGCACTGAGCCTACTCCATTAAGCTAAAGAAAATTTCTAGTAGGTTATCCACAAAGTAACTTGATTGGAAAAGCTAAGGGACAGCACCAGGCCCTGTATTCCTGGAAGAGCAAGAGGAAAAGAAAGAGACAGAGACAGAGACAGAGAGAAAAAAAGAAAGAAAGAAAAAGAGAAAGACAAAGTTCATATCTTGTTAATAATGCTAATCTGAATTTATAAATCAATTCTTTTATACTATATAATCATAAAACAAGAATATCAGGCCTTAATTTCTTATACTAAAAATTTTAAATATGTCAGCTAAGGCTGTCAGATTTTTTTTTCTAAGCAATGACCTTTCCTGACCATACATAAGGGTTTTGTTTTTTGTTTTTGCCACTATGGAAGTTTGGACTTAGGGTCTCATATTTGCTTATTCTGCTTATTTGACTGGTGCTTTACCACTTGAGCCATGCATCTAGCCTGATTTTCCTGATTACTATTGGAAATGGAGTCTTGGGAGACTTTTCTGCCAGGACTGGCATTGAATGCATGGTCCTCCAGGTCTCAGATTCCTGAGTAGCTAGGATTATGGATGTGAGCCACTAGCACCCAGCTTATTAAGTATTTTTCATGCTTCAACCTTCTGTCAAGTCTGTATTAGAAAAGACGCAAGGGTTTAAATAAAAGAAACAAGAACTTCCTCTGGTTGGAGGTGTGACTCAGGTGGTAGAACAAAAGCATCAGGCACAAAAATCAAGTCCCACTATCAGGAAAAAAAATTCCTACATGTACACCGAAACATTTACTAGCTCATACATATAAGTTATAGTTAAAATATGTGCACAAAGAACGAAATGATTTTGCTTGTCTGAACCCAAAGTCAAGTCTTACATAAACATATAATATTTATGACAAATACTAATTCTGAAAGATTATAAGACATTAATTAGCAGGCCAAAAAAAAAAGTCTCTTGAAGCAATAATACAAAAATTCCTTTCCTGACTACTATAAGCTAAACAATTGGCAATATGTACTATTTATGTAATTATTTGCTACAGGTTTAGTTCACAATGTTTACTTACGATTAAAAATAGCACACAAAAAATAAAACACTCTTGCTATTAAAAACAAAATCAAGTAACAACATTCAGCAATGGCCAGGCACCAGTGGCTCAAGCCTGTAATCCTAGCTAGTCACGAAGTTGAGATCTAAGGATCACGGTTGGGCAGAAAAGTCTCTATGAGACTTTTATCCCAATAAACTGCTCAAAAAAGCTGGAAGTGGTGTTGTAGCTCAAGTGGTAGAGCGCTAGCTTTCAGCACAAAGAGGCTCAGACCCTGAGTTCAAGCCCCAGGACTGGCAATCAATCAATCAATAAAACATCCAGCAATGAACAGTGGCGATACATGCCTGTAATATGAGAACTGAGGAGGTTAAGGAGGGTGAGAGTTCTAGATAATCCTGGGAGATCGTGCCTCACAAAATTTGAAATAAATAAAAATAAGAACTTTATTTGCAGTATAGGAGTATTTAAAATTGAACAGGTAAGAAAGTGAACATTTAGGAAGTAGTCATGAGCTTATAAAGACAGAAAGCGAATTACTAGTCTACTAAAACCAAAGCTTTATTTTTAAAGAATCAACTCTTCAATCTGTCCCCCCAGACCATTAATAGCAAGTGCTGAAAAAGATGACACTAAACAGCATGCCTCCCAGAGTAGAGAAAAAAAGTTGTCAAAAAAATTCAAATGGCACAAATTCCATTTACTGGAAACCTAGCGTATTGCTTTAATAAGTTCCAAATATTCGTGTAAATGTTAGCCATACATCTTTCTAGTTGATTTAGAATTATTCAGCTACAGAAAGACCCAAACAAATGAAGCAAACCATGCATGGAAAGCATGTGCTGGTAATTTCTAGAGTTAGTGGTGTCCAATGGTAGCATGTAACTCTTATCATGATGACTTCAGTGGAAAATGTTCAAGTTTTTATTGATGACAGCTTAGACTGAGTTAAGGAGAATTACTATCAAAAACCACTACTTCCACATGTTGGTCTTTTCAATGTTTGGATAACTGAATTAGTCAGATTCTAACTCATTTCTGCTTGACTGAGAGTTACTTTAAAAAAAAAAGTTTAATGTACCATAGTTAAAAAAAAAATCTGAAAAGTTACTTTTAAAAATAGAAGACATTTCAGGTCACTGAAATTTAATTTTTCTGCAATTTAGAAAAATAGAACTATATTTAGTAATCATTCAACTTAATTGTTTAAAAATAAAATTATTTACTTAAAAAGGATGGCTGGCAATGTTAATGTTATACACTGATACAAATGTGCACATATTTATGCATTCTGACCATAACAGTCTTAGTCATATTAAAATTTGATGACTAAGATTTACAGAATGGGCAGCCAAATTCTAGCTTTCCCCTAAGTTCTAGAGAGGGAAACTAGAACTACGATAGGAATTTTATTCTTGACAATACGGTTCTGACAATACTCTAATAATGTTATTATCTTAAAATTACACACAAAACTGTACTAATTAATAGTTAAACCATGTGTTCTATGACATAAAGAATAGAGTAATAATTTCAAGCTGATTCAAAACTTTGGCAAAGTAGCAGGGTATAAAATTAACCCTCAAAAGTCAATGGCTTTTCTGTATGCCAACAATGAGAAAAGCGTGGCTGACATCAGGAAAGCAACTCTATTCGTAATAGCCCCACAAAAAGTAATACCTAGGAATTAACTTAACCAAAGAAGTGAAGGACCTCTATGATGAAAACTTTAAAAACCTGAAAAAGGAAATCAAAACAGAACTTAGAAAAGGAAAAACTTCCCATGCTCCTGGATTGGAAGGATCAACATTGTGAAAATGGCAATACTTCCCAAGGCTATCTATAAATTCAATGCGATACCTATCAATATTCTAACCTCATTCCTCAAGGAAATAGAAGAGGCAATCCAAAACTTCATATGGAACAATAAAAGACCATGAATAGCAAAAACAATCCTTAACAGAAAGAACAGTGCTGGAGGAATATCAATACCAAATTGCAAACTCTACTACAAAGCCATAGTAATCAAAACAGCTTGATACTGGCACAAGAACAGACATGAGGACCAATGGAACAGAATTGAAAACCCAGAAATGAACCTACAGACCTATAGCCATTTAATCTTCGGTAAGGGAATAGAATGGAAGAAAGACAGCCTCTTCAGTAAATGGTGCTGGCAAAATTGGTTAATCACTTGTAGAAAACTAAAGCTAGATCCTTATATATCACCCTGCACTAGAATCAACTCCAAATGGATCAAAGACCTTGGAGTCAAAGCAGACACTCTGAAAACATTACAGGATGGAATCAGAGAAAACCTAGGTCTCCTTGGCACAGGCCAAAATTTTCTTAAATGAAACCCAGAAACACAACAAATCAAAGAAAGGTTGGACAAATGGGATTGCATGAAATTGCAGAGCTTCTGCATGGCAAAGGATATAGCTAGCAAGATCAATAGAAAGCCCACGGTTGGGAGAAGATCTTCACTAGCCATACACTGGACAAGGGTCTCATATCTAAAATATACCTGGAACTCAAAAAATTAAATCCCCCAACAACAAATCCTCAAAGAAACAACTGCCCAATAAGTAAGTGGGCTAAAGACTTAGAAAGAAACTTCTCTGAAGAGGAAAGAAGGATGGCCAATAGACACATGAAGAAATGCTCAACCTCCCTAGCCATAAAAGAAATGTAAATCAAAACAACATTGAGATACCACCTCACCCCAGTTAGAATGGCTATAATCAAGAACTCTAATAACAACAGATGCTGGAGGGGATGTGGCCAGAAGGGAACCTTACTGCACTGTTGGTAGGAATGTAACTTGTTCTACCACTTTGGAAAGTAGTATGGAGGTTCCTCAAAAGACTCCACATAGAGCTCCCCTATGACCCAGCAATCCCACTTTTGGGCATTTACCCAAACGACCACAGTCAAGGTCATACTAAAGCTACCAGCACAACTATGTTTATTGCAGCATTATTTACCATAGCTAAGATATGGAACCAACCCAGATGCCCCTCAGTAGATGAATGGAATTCTATGCATCCATCAGAAAGAATGACATTGCTCCATTTGTTACAGAATGGAAAGACTTGGAAAAAATTATATTAAGTGAAGTAAGCCAGGCCCAAAGAAACATAGGTCCCATGGTTTCCCTTATTTGCAATAACTAGTATGTCTGAGACAAACAGAAACTGTCAGACAAGTTGATGTTAGGCGAAATGAACCCCAAGATAAGGGTTCAATTTTTTTTTCTTTCTTGCGATTGTTTCCAACATATTTATAAGATGATTTCTTTGTTGCTTTGTATGTCCCTCCCCCAGGGTATAAGTCCTGCTTTCACTGTATTTGATGTTGATATAATTTGTGGAGGGGAAGGGAAAAAACAAGCTGTTTAAATAGGGTTACAGGTGGACCCATTCCAACAATGAGATGTATAAGGTTATGTCGTAAAATGAACTTTACAACTTTGTCAGGGTAGGGGGGGGATGGAGGGGGGGTGGTAGGGGAAGGTATGGTATGGGGAAACAAAGGAGGAGGCAACAATGCTTGATAAGAAATGTACTCTCTATCTTGCCCGTGTAATCGTAACCCCTCTGTATGGTATTTTCACAGTAATAATAATAATTTTTTAAAAAGAGCAGTTCTGAAACACTATAGTAAAAAAAGAATAGAGTAATAATTGAGTCCAAAACTAGGGTTACAGAGTAAAGTCAGTTACTAGGCTTTAAAAATAAAAGTAACAATTTCCAAATGAGACATGTACCCTTCAAAATTACTGATTTGGGAAGGCTACAATACTTATTCCAACAATCCCATCCAGTTAGAATGTTTTTATAACTCCTTTTTGGGAAATCCCTGCAGAACTTTTTATAGATTTCCTTCAATAAATGGTAGCCAGTCTCCCAAAATGGAAGGTGCATTTGAACTTTAGAGGCACTTATAAAGTTTCAGAGAATATAGTGGTTCATCAAGCAGGATATCTCTATTTGCTCAAAAATAAGATGTAAACAGAGTATGATGAGACAAATTTACCTTCAAGGCAACCCTGGAATGATAAAGCTTTCCAAGGTAACTGCTCTGAAGCACATTCTTCATTTTGGTATCAATGTAACTCAATTCCACAATTAAATATGCTCTCATTTTGTCAGTAAAATGAATAAAGAACAAAGGAGAATTACCTTTAAAATCTATTAAGGATCTTAGTCTTAAATTCAAACTAGGGAACTGGGATGTCCAACATTCTATGCAATTTGATTTAGTATCTACCCCCTCTCTTCTCTGATCCTTCCTTTCTTCCTTCTCTCTCCCTTCCTCCCTCCCTCCCTTCTTTTCTTTGTCTTCCCTACTCCCTCCATCTCTCTCAGTGATCCCAATTCCCCTACTATGCATCTCAGGCTGGGATAAATACAGAAAAATCACCTAACAAAAGGATGGAACAGGAAGATCTCAAGCCCAGGCAAAGTTAGCAAACCTCATCTCAAAACCAAAAACAGGCAGGCATATCACATTTGGAAAACAGACTCTTCAGTAATACTTTCTCTTTCAGTAACTTTCTTACTATATAGCATATTCAAAAGAACACGTGAATGAGCTTCAGTAGTGGATAAGACTATGATTCTAAACATAATGTGACTTCTAAATATAAGTAAAATCATATTCAGTGACAGATTAAGCAGGTTATGTGTTACTGATTTTGAAGTAGCCACACACACACTCTTTGTGCACTGTTATGGAAAAACATGAACTAAATTTAAATATTTTTATATATTCAAATGATTGCGATTTGTTTTCATTTAATGACAAGAGTACTTATAAAATAGTACTAGAATTATTATACACATTTTGGGATTAAGTTGTAGTCAGCGCCAATTAAAACATGCTTAGAAAAACTAACCTACAATGATTAAAATTCTATTTATAAGGGAAAAAATCTAAGCCACAAAAACAGTGCTTAGTTTAGAACAAGAACATGTACATAACTGCCAAATGAAATCCCTATTTAGATATCTTACTACAACACTGCAATTACCCCCGTCCCCCCAAAAAAGAAGTTCTAAGTGTTTAAAAATCAAAACATCTTTGCATAATTTTAAAGTCTTTTAAATTACTTTCCTGAAAAGGTAAATACTCTCAAGTTTTAATTTTTGTAATACTAACTCAAGAAGTTAACATAGACTAAACATTAAACTTTATTCTAAAATGGAATCCACCTATGAAATTCAGAATCTCTTAACAATCAATTGCTAAAAATTAATGGAGGCCAATGTCCAGTGATAATTTTCTACAGTTCTTTATGGATTGTGCAAACTCCTAAACTTATTAAATGGTATTTAAGACTACTTATATAAGCCAAGGTACAAAGAACTGTCCACAGAGATTCAAACAACTATATACTCTCATTTCCCACTTCCTGTTCCGTCAACCATAGTAAACTTTTTGTTTCTACCATTCCACTGAAACAATAGGCATAAAAGCCCACTTTCACCTTGCCACATCCAATGGCACTTTTCTCTCCTATACCCACCTCATGGAACAACTCTACACTTATGGCCCTGTCCTCTTGAAATGTTAGTCCCTCTTGTAGCACCACTCTTTCCAGGAGAGCGAGTGATTCCTTAAGGAGTCATTCTTTTCTGATCAACTTGTTTCATTCTTCCTCTTCTACTAAATGCTGACACTTCTCACCATTTAAACACTGATTATCTTCTCTCTACTCTTTTCCTTTCTCTATGCTATCTATCTACCTTTATTCTTTTGCAATGCTTTTTATTGATTTTCCCAAAATAGATATCCAACACAATCTTCTTTCAGCTCTAGACACAGATTCATCTGATGAATGACACTTGCACAATAAATGTCTATCAAAGCTAGCATATCCAAAATAAATGTCCTTATTATTCCTCCCCTGGCTGTTCCATGGCTCCTAATTTTTCTCCATTTCAGTTAATGGTCTAAGTATCCACACCAAGATGTTCTCCTAGGATGTAACTTTGATTCCTTTCTTTTCCTCACTCCCTAAAGTCATTAAGATCAGCAAGAAGCCTGTCAACTGCATCACCAAAATAAATCCTAAATCCAATATTCTGGAATAACACCTTTGTCAAAGCAATAATCTTTGGGTTGGGCAAGTGCTGCCTTCTCTTTCATTTTTGGTCAACCCACAAATTCAGTCCTTTCTCCACACTGAGGAAAAACAATCGAGAATCTGATCGTACCATTTTGAAGTTTTCAAACCTTCAGTGGCTTTCCATTGAATCTTGAGTAAAATGGAAATTCCTATAAAATTTACATGTCTTGCATGAATTGGCCTACACACTTGACCAAGAGCATTGTCTGGCAGTCCCCTCACCATTAGCAGGCTGTGACCTTCATCAAGGATGCATACAAATTGTCCAGACAGCCAAGAATAGTCTTCTAAGACTTTTTGCTTAAACTACCTCCTTTTCTTCCTTTTAGGTGTAAGGTGTCAGCTTAATGTCAATCCCTAAAGAAGCATTCAACAAGGCTGGCCCGTATTTTAATCCTCTCAGTAGGTATTCTTGGCCCCAATCATGATTGCTTCATTTCCAATTCTCATTAGAGCTTGTTGCTATTTTACTAATTTGTTTTCTTGTTTTCCACCTGTTATTGTTGTTTTCCCTCTAAAATTTTAGTACTGTAGTTCAATGTCTATGAGGATGTCAATCAATTCAAGCTCAGAGAACGAAAATTAAAAAGGACTTTATCTGTGGTCAAGGAATTTCAATTAAGGAAGGAGATTAAACAGCCTCAAGTAAGTGTGTTGAAAAAGTAGGAAAAGTGGAAGTTCATATAGAGAACTGCATATGGAGAAAAAAGAAGACTATATGACCAAAGGAAGATGAAAATGTACATAAAATAATAACCTCTAGACAGGTATTTTGAGCCTCTGTGGGCACTATGAAACTGTCTGATTATTCCTTCTTCAAATGCTGGTAACCAAAGAAAGTGACCAAAGTTGACAGTCTAAGTACCAGCTGAAGACCTATAAAAGTTTTGCTTCTAAATGGCCTCCCAACTACGTTTTGAAAAGCACATCTAATGTTGTTTTCATAGTGATTTTCCTTCTATTTTCACAAGGGTTATGTCAGAATTGTTCACTATTACATCCTCTAAATAAGACCCAGGACACTTAGAGAGAAAAAAAAAGGCTTAACATGTACTTGTGGAAAGACTTAGTATAAAAACAGTAAGTCAGATAAACTGCTATTACCCTGAGGAAAGGTTATTCAAAACCTGTTAAGCAAATATGATTCAGTTACCAAAACGTCTTCCAATTGTTGGCCCTTACAGTATTTTTGAATTTATATCCTTTCTATGTAAAACAGTAAAAATACAGCAAATAGAAAGATATAATGAAAAAGTCACTTTATAGTGAATATTTTCTATAGTCACCAATGCGCTGTCATATTTTTACCTCCACCATAGATACAGATACAAATATCATGGTATATGTGAAGTTTAAAAGCACAAAATTTTACAGAATAGCGAGATTTCAAACCTAGTTCTGGCATTCAATCTAGATAGTTGTTTCTTGTTTCTTTGGTTTTTTTTTTTTCTTTGTTTTTCTCCTTTTTTTGTTTGGCAAATCCTTGCAGCCTTTCTAAAACTGAACTAAGCCAAGTACCAGTTATTCATACCTCTCATCTCAGCTCTCAGGAGATTGAGATCTGGAGGATCTCAATTTGAAGCTAGACTAGGCAGAAAAGTCTATGATGCTCCATCTCAAAAATAACCAGAACAAACAGCTGGAGATATGACTCGAGTGGTAGAGCACAAGCCACACAAGCAATTCAAACATTCAAGCAACCATGAGGACCTGAGTTCAAACGTGGGTATCATAAATAAATAAATATATACATATATAATTTTTAGAATTTGAGGTATTTTTTGTTTTTTTCTTTTTAAGTTTTTTGTTCTTTAGTGGGGGGTACACGGGGAGTCTATCAGGGTCTCACTATTGTAGCCCAGGCTCATCTAAAACTTGTAAAACCTCCTGCATCAACCTCCAAGGACTAAGACAACAGATGTGCATCACCACATCCATAAAAACATTCTTACTTTTTAGAGAAAGAAAAACTGGCCTGAAATGGAAAAAAAAGGACTTAGTCAAAGAATCACAACTGAGAAACCCAACTAGACCCCTAAGAAGCCAGGTGTGCCCTTTAGTTTGTGATATAAATGAGAAACTCCACCTGAATATTACATTTTAAATTATTGCACAGTGCAAAACCAGTCTTAAGTCTCCAATTACAAATATTATGCCATATAGTATACTCTTTGGTTAGCAAAATTAATTAAAATCTTTAAAATAAATCTGTAATTTTCCATTCAGTACAACTGTATAAAGTTGCACTGAGATAGAATGTTATTATAAAATCTCTATTCTTTTAATCAATTTACAGTCAAAATTTTAACTCCCAGATGAAAAATTAGGCTTTGTAGTTTGAGAATTCTATCAAAATATAGAAAGACAACAGCCACAGAACTAAACTCAGGTCAGGTAGCATTCCAAAATTCAGCTGTACTGAGTCTAACAGAAATTACATGATAAATAGTGATCAGGTTTTCAGGTCAGCCTACAAAAGAAAACTCTACTCAAAATGTACCTGAAAATAATATCAATAGCATAGTCTTTAACCACTAGGAATAAAATCTAATCTGGAATCATTGTCTCTGACTGCCTCCAATCTCTTGTTAGTTTTCATAGACTGTGGGAGGCCCCTCTCCTATCGGCCTGCTCTTTCAAAGGCCTCTGTGACTGGCTTGTACATATTTTTTCCCCTTCATCAACACTCATCACTTGGTTCACAGGTTTTGGCCCACAAATTGTGGACCACAAATTATTTATTCCTTAATTTCTATTGCCTAAGTAACATTTTGATATCTTTTCACTGCCCGAAAAACCTCTAGAATAGTAAAAAAGAAGAAAAATACAAGGCCAGTTATGGTGGTTTATAATCTCAATTACAAGGGTGGGGAAATCAGAGGGATCCAAAGCCATCTGGGACAGAAAGTTAGCTAGATCCATCTCAACAAATAAGCCAACCATGATGGTGTGTGTGTGTCTATGATACCAGCTACTCAGAAGGCTTAGGACTGTTTGTTTAAGGCTAGCTGTTGGTAAAAATGAGAGACCCAACTCAAAAAATAACTAAAAACAAAAAAAGGTCTGAGGGATGGGCTGGGAAGGTGGCTCAGTGGTAGAGCGCTTACCTTGCATGTATGAGGCCCTGGGTTCGATTCCCCAGCACCACATAAGCAAAAAAAAAAAAAGAAGTGGCGCCGTGGCTCAAGTGGGAGAGCGCTAGCCTTGAGCTGAAGAGCTGAGGGAAAGCACCCAGGCCGAGTTCAGGCCCCACAACCAGACCCCCCCCCAAAAAAAAGATCTGAGGGAATGACTCAAGTGGTAGAGCGCCTGCCTAACAAGCATGCTCAAATTCCAGTACTGCCAAAAAGTAAAAGAAAACAAAGTAGAGAAAAAAATTCATAAAAATTACAAGAAATCTTTAAGTGTTTTGACCACTTCACCAAAAAGCACAGAAGAGTCCAATGAGATTTTTATAAGCTCCTACTTTAATTGAAATGTTCTTGTCTAGTACCCCTGCTTAATCCTTCTAGACTTTAAATCTTACACTGGGCACTTCTGTGCATTTCTCCTCCCAGAAGAAAGCTTCCAATTTCATTCCTTCTCATGTTCCCTCTCATTTCTCATTTATACTCTAAATGGAAAGATAATGAGAACGAGTCTTTGGTGCACACAGAACGGAAATAAGAGATGAGACCTAAGGGGCAGTCGGGCCCTGAAGGTCATCATTAATCTGTGACTTGGTTATATACAAGTTAGGGATTATATAAAAATCTCTGGCAGAAAGAAATAGTTTGATAAATGGAAACTAGAAAATCTCATGGAATTTTCCAAAAAAAAGCGACCTTATATATCGCAATTTGTAATAATGCCTGTGTTCATCAAGGCTCACCCTATCTTTCCAAAGATTAGACTGAAGATTAACCCTAAATTGTCTCTATATAATATTGACCCAAACACAACATAAAATGTCAATCTAAAATATCAAAAGCTAGTTCTAATTTGATGAAATGAATTTACCTACAAATAGAAAAATCAATTTCTACTTAGTCAGTGATGAAACCTAAAAGGGCAACAGCTACTATAGCCTTGAAAATCCAATGGGAGAGAATGGTAAATGGCTCCGAAAGGCAAAAGGAATCTAAAAGCCATGACTTCCCTCCAGGAAATGTTCAGCAACATAATGAGAGCAAATTCTCTAAATTACAAATAATGAATATTTTAAAGAAAGTAATGTAGGATCAATGAATAAATGTGTCAGTCAAATACATCTTTAAAATAAACAACTTACATGCTGGATCTATAGATACAAATTATTAAACTACCACTTATATGATTGAAGCTAACCAGAAACCACAGTCTTAAGCAATGTAAAGAAAATATGATCAAATACAATTTAAGCTGACTTGGTACAAACAACTAAGTACCCCAATAGAGAGCTGTAAACAGTTAAAACTACATTAACCTACCCACTATTATTTTACATAAGCTGGTCCTAGTTCTATCACTTACTGTATGACCCTATGCAAACTATTTAACTTCTCTACATCTTGATTTATGCACTAGGAAAATAAGATTTGCCTCAGGATTATTGTGAGAATTAAATGACAAAGAAAACTGCTTTGAGAATCTCTAGAACAGAGTGCATGTTCTCTAATGGCTAGTTTTACTCATTTGATGCATGTTTACTTGAACTCATATCCATGACTTTGCAACCTTCAAAACCCCAAAATGCTAAGCACTCAGTAAAAGCTAAGTATTTGCTGGCTGAGGACTAGTGGTCTATATTGTGTCTAGAACCTTGAAGCTAGGAGATTTTAGAAATTATCTAGAATAATTTCATTAATTTAACCTAAGACTTATTAGGGATTGTCAAATCTTTGTTCAAACACATCTGGGGACAGAAATTTGTTATCTCAACAAAATATTTAAGCACAGTATTAACTGCTAGAAAGTTCTTTCTAAAGATTTCACTGTACTGATTATTGCCTCTCAAAAGGGTTTCTGGAAAGACAAATTCACTAGGGGGCATCATTTATCAAGAGAAATTATACCAGAAATAATCATTTTAAAAGAATTTTTCCATTATTATTCTGACAGATACACTGAGCCCAGTTGAACAAAATATGTATGTTCATTTTAAAGTTATTTAATATATACTGAAATGCTCAAGAGAAATTAAAATGAAGACTGTCGAGGGTCATGAAATCCTAAATGTACCTATCTTGGTATACAGATAAGTGATTCAGATTATAATATAATGTCAGTTCTTTTCAACCTACTACATTGCCTCTCAATAATCTGATATAATTTTAATAAGTTTGTAAGAGAAAAGCATACAAAACAAGATTGCATTTGTTATGTCCCTTATAGCCAGAATACAAGTCACCATCAGTAACTGGGGAAAAAAAAGAAAAAGATATGATACCAAAAAGCAAATTATAAATATCCATAAGACTAACAAGAAAAAGCCAAACCCAAATCTACTATGTACAATTACTGAAATTATAAAACCAAATTATGTTTAAATGCCTTTGCATTAACAACATAATGGTACAACTATAAAAAGTCATCTACTGCTGTTCACAGTAACATGGGGAAAAAATCATGACCAATACCAATTACCATATTTGCTTACGATTTATCCAACTTTACACTATAGGAGCTATTTTACAACTCTGTACCTTATGCTGCTAGGTAGAAGATTTGATTAACCTCCCAGTCTCTGCCAGCACATCCCCCCCGGAGTTCTGTCTCTATAAACAATATATTTCAACATTCTTTCTCTGCACATAAATTTGTAGATTATTTTACATTTTCTCTGAACCCCCTAATGATGTGCTTGATTCCCTCATCGATTGTCAGTTTAAAAAACCTTTAACATATAGTTCTTTTTATACCTAAGTCCCAATCTTTACCTACCAAGGACCTTTAAAGACATTTTTGTGGTGTTTAAGCTATTACTTTGCAATGAGAACCAACAGGTGACAATCAATAGCAAAGACAAGTCAAAAACCAATGGTTACTATTTAATAATTAATGTAAGGATAAATAAAATTTTATTTTTAATAAAAAGAAACAGGTTGGTAGCCCTCTTCTCCCCTCAGGGCAAACAGTAGTTTCTGATGGTTTTGGCAATGAAGATCTTGGTGGCTTAAAACAATGGAAATTCATTGGGTGCCAGTGGCTCACACCTGTAATCAGGAGGCTGAGATCTGAGGATCACAGTTCAAAGCCAGCCTGGGCAGGAAAGTCCCTGAGACTCTTTATCTCCAATAAACCACCAGAAAACTGGAATTGGCGCTGTGACAGGGAAGTAGCCTTGAGCTGAAGAGCTGAGGGACAGCGCCCAGGCTCAGAGTTCAAGGCCCACAACCGACAAAAAATAAATAAAAAATAAAAATACAAGAGAAATTTTGTCTATTATCTAGTGCCAGTGGCTCACACTTGTAATCCTACTCAGGAGGCTGAGATCTGAAAATCTATTTGACTCTTATTTATAATTAACAACTAAAAAGCCCATCGATATCTCAAGTGGCAGAGCATCCCTTGAGCAAAAAGCATCCAGGCCCTAAGTCCAAGCCCAAAGACTGGCACAAAGAAAAGAAAGAAGGAAAAGAAAAATACGGATCAAATTTTATATATAGTTTCTTATGAACCAACTACATGCATGCAACTGAACACATATACTTAATAATTTTTTTTCCAGTCCTGGGGCTTGAACTCAGGGCACTGTCCTTGAGCTCCTTTGCTCAAGGCTAGCACTCTACCACTTAAGACATAGAGACACTTCTGTTTTGTTCTGCTTATGTGGTACTGAAGAATTGAACCCAGGGCTTCATGCATGTTAGGCAAGCACTCTACCACTAAGCCACAGTCTCGACCCCTTAATAAATTTTTTAAATCAAGATTTCTTTCCCTTGTACTTTTGTGGGAGGGAGGGGGTGTCTTTTTCTTGGCAGGATGTTCTTATGACCAACATACTTTATAGAGTTGAGTAATACTAAAATAAGTTTTTAAATAAATTTGAAACAAACTACTTTCCAAAGGCAGCAAAATTTATTTTTATCCTCTAAATTTTTCCAGACAATTTCAAGGTCCACTAGCCCTTGAATCTCCTCCAGAATTGAGCAGTTTTAATTCCATGAAATTAAAACAGATTCCAGATGAATGAGGAGCTACATGTAAAATATAAAAATGGAAAAAAAATCCAATAGTCACATATGAAAAGATATACAACAAAAAATTAGATTAAGGCAATGTTATAACATGATTCCAATCACTACATTTTCATATTTGACAATATTATCTGGAAAACATGAGGGAAGCAAGAATTGAAACATAGTTGCTAGCTAGGAACATAAACTGATAGTGCTCTTTTTAAAGGCAATGAGAAAAAAAAACTAACAAGAATTTTTAATGTATATACATTTTACTCAATATTTTCATCCTAGTCTTCTCTACAATAGTGGCGGGTGCTGGTGGCTCACACCTGTAATCCTAGCTACACAGGAGGCTGAGATCTGAGGATCATGGTTCAAAGCCTGCCCGGGCAGGAAAGTCCATGAAACTCTTATTTCCAATAAACCACCAGAAAACTGGAAGTGGCACTGTAGTTCAAGTGGTAGAGCACTAGCCTTGAGCTGAAGAGCTGAGGGACAGTGCCCAGGCCCAGAGTTCAAGGCCCACAAAAAAAAAAAAAAAAAAGATCACTAATGACTGGGATTTGGCTGGGGGGAAAGGGGGTGGGGAAGCAGGGAAGAAAACAATGTTTCATTACTGAAACTTATGTATGTGAAAATTAGAATGATGATTATCAATAGATATAATGGCTAAATTATGATAGTCATATAAAGAAATTTATGTAGCTACTTATAAAAACATAAAAGTATACAATGTAAGTTGTCATTTAGAAAGTTAACCATGATAAAAGATGTTTAAAAAGCAACTTACAAAATAAATGAGTGAATTTAAGAGAAATAAATAAAAATACTAAACATATCAATATATGATAATACATTATGAAGCCACATTTTCAGAGTATATCATATGACATGAGAAAATTCTAACAGTACAAGTTTTCAAAAATAGAATACAAAACTGTATACCAAACTGGGGATATAGCTCAGAGGTAAAATGATTGGCTAGTCATTTTATACCTAGCACCACTAAATTAATTAAAGTTCATGAACAAAGAAGATTTCTGAAAACTATTCTTTATCAGAATTTACTCAACCTAAAGATAGTTTACTTTAAATACCTTTATTTCAATGTCCCACAACTAAAACTGTTCTAAACTTTCATGATTTAAAATTTCTTTTATATATTATTGAATGTATAAAAAGGTAACTACTGAGCCGGGTGCCAGTGGCTCACACTTATAATCCTAACAAATCAGGAGACTTAGATCTGAGAATTGTTTTCCAAAGCCAGCCTGGATAGGAAAGTCTGTGAGACTCTTATCTCCAACTGACCAGCAAAAAGCTAGACGTGGAGCTGTGGCTCAAATGGTAGAACACTAGTCTTGAGCACAGAAGCTCAGAGACAGCACCTGGTCTCTGACTTAAAGCTCCAAAAATGGTGGGGAAAACGGAAAACAAAAAACAAAAGACAAAAAAGTCAACTCTTGATAAAATCATAATCAACATGCTTACTCAAATATCAAACAAAGATTAGACATAAAGTCAGTGGATCAAAACAATCTGCTTTTCAAGATTTCTGGGCAAAGCATATCCCCTGATCTCAGAAAAGGCTCCCTCCAGACAGAGAGGAAGTATTCATTGGGACCAAAATTTACTAAATACACTCATGTTCTTGCTGCCTCTCCACCACCACAATTCTCAAAATGCTACCCTCTCTTCAAGACCACACTCAAATTATACCTGCTGTTCCATGAAGCTGCTCTCCCTTTTAACTCAAAAAAACATTTAATTACCAGAACTACTCAGTTGGTTAGCATGTGCTGTTTTTATACCAACATTCTTTTCCTATATTCTAACTTTCCAATTATATTTTACAAGGAGCTAGAACACACATGTTGTATCACTAATAAAAACTAGAGATAAAAATGGAGTGACCTATCCAAAAAACACAGTAAAGGTTTGTTTTGTTCCACGTAAAGACTGAGGTGGTGGTGTTAGTTTGTACCTTGAATAACTGCCTAAAGAAATGGGTTTTACCTTGCAGTAAGAGAGCAACTAAAAGTTTCTGAGCTGAGAAATTATGGCTGAGTTTAACAGAAGACACTTGTAATACCAGCATTCAGGAGACTGAGGAGGATTAGTGGGGATTGTTGACTTCAATCTTCCTGTAGCTTGGCCAACATAGGTAGATACTAAATTTAAAAAAAAAAAAAAAAAAGAAAGAAAGAAAAAGGATGTGATAAAAAGCTTCTTAGAAAAGGAAGTTCTTATCTCATACAGTAGAGGGGATAGTAACGTTTACAGAAAGAAAAGCAGTTGACTCAACATAAAAAGTTAAAGGACTTCAGGGTAAAAAGCACTGAATTCTCCAACAAGATCTAGCTATGTAACCCTGGGAAAATCATGACTTTACTTTTTCTACCCAAAGAACAGGGTAAATAAAAGCAGACCTTACCTCACTGTGGTGTTCTATAAAATCATGCATATAGCACAATAACTACAATGTCTGACAGAGGCAGGCACACAGTTCTCTGATACCAAGTCTGTGACACCAAGTAAGTGCCCTACAATTCACTTCATTTCTGCTATTCAATCAGATTCCACAGGTATGGAAGAAGATGCCCACAAAAGTGCTGTTTCTGCAGATGTCTCCAGGTTTTCCACAGTATGGTCACACTTGACTGCAAATCCAGAGGTTCCCAAAATCCTTCAAAATTTCACTACCACAACTCTGCAGAAGTAATATATTTAAACAACCACACCTTTCCGATAAAGGCTGGACCCAAGTAAGAGCTACATAGGTCAAGGTCCAGGTGAGAGAAAGAGAGGCCTCATGCTCTGTCCTTAAGAATTCCAGGAGTCATTGCAACAATGAGATGTACAAGACACTATGTCGAAAAAGGAACTTTACAATTTAGGCTATGTCAAAAAACAAACTTTACAATTTAGGGGGAGTGTAGTTGTGGAGATGGGAGGGAAGGGATGGTAGGGGAAAAACAAAGGAGGAGGCAACAATGCTTGTTAAGAAATGTACTCGTTATCTTGCCCATGTAATTGTAACCCCTCTGTACGGTATTCTCACAAAAAAAAAAATACATTAAAAAAAATGTACTCATTACCTTGCTCAAGTAATTGAAATCCCTCTGTACAGTATTTTCACAATAAAAAACTTATTTAAAAAGAAAAAATAATTCCAGGAGTCATTTTGAATACACTTATCAATGAAAATAGAATAAAGAATCTCAGTGAGAGCTGCTGGCAATAGGGGATACAGGGACAGAGAAAGAGAAACAGGCTCTGTCCAAGGATAGGCACTAAAGAGGAGAGGGTTGAACTACTAGGAGGATTAAAATGGTAGAAGTAAACTGTTCACAAACTGAAAATTAAACAATGAAACCTGGTGCAATTGTTTTGAGAAGGGTGGGAGAGTGACAGAGGGAAAGACTGCAATATACTTTAAACGTGTAGAAATGTATCAATGAACTCCATGAACCTAAATAACTAATGTAAAGCTAATAATTTAAAAAGAAAAAGAAAAACACAATCCACGGGTCAATCACCTAGCACATTATGTGCTCACCAAAACCCCAGGCTTTTTATATGGGATTTCATTACTACACATGAGTGATTAAATAACTAGCCACAGGACTGAACTCTGTCCCATCCTTCTCACCTCCTCTAAGACCTCAGAGACCACAGAGTAGGGCTCAAAGTTCTAAATCTCTAATCTTAGTCTTTCAGACATGAACAGTGCCCTCATTAAAACTATTTAAGGACTTTGGGCCCAGGGTGTGATGTCACATGCCTAAATCCTAGTTACTTATGAAGCAGAGATAGGAAGATTATAGTTTGAAGCCAGCCCAGGCAAAAGTTAGGATATCAGTCTCAAAACAAGCCAGCTGTGATGGCATAGACATAAGAACTTAACTAAAAAACTAACTAAAAGCAAAAGGTCTACAGCATGACCTTACCTAGCAATCTCTAGGCCCTAAATTCAATTTCCAGTACAGATTTCCAGTATTCCTATCAGAAAATTTCACAGGATTTTGAAGCTCTCTGTATGGTCCAAGGAAAGATCAGAGACTATTCTATCACATATAAAATAAAAGGAAGATGCTATTTTAGAAACCAATGAGTAGATTATTAAAGAAATACAAGCAAAAAAAAAAAGTATTACAAAACAGCAATAGAAAAAAGGCTGGAGGAGGGGTTAAAACTGTCTATTAAGGTTTAAGCCCAGACAATCAAACAGAAGAAACAGACACATCCCAGGGCAGGAAGGTGGCAAGTTGAGGCAAAAGGCTGATTAGCCAAGAATTTCAAATGGGCATTGGCCAATGCACCTAGAGATGTGAGAAGATAAGGCCAGAATTCGTTTTCAGTTACCCACACAGTCAAGATCCCCACCTCCTAACTCCTCAAAGCACTCAGTGTTCCAAGGAGATACCAAGTCAATAGTGTCACTTCAATCAGTATGTGCCCTATAACAGTCAACTAAAAGCAAGTTACTGCTTACAACAAAAAATGCAAGAAGGTTAAATTCTAGAACACGTTCCACTCTTATTTTGGACTCTAAACAAAATGGCACAAAATGGTACTTCCAATCCTAAAGACTGAAAAAAAAATCAATCATATAATCAAGTACCAAACAGAAATGCTGATTTTATTCTTTGACAGAAGCACATCATTTCATTTTCTATCAAGAAACAGCTTAGTAGCACTGTGGTTCAAGTGGTATAGCACTTACCTTGAGCTGAAGAGCTCAGGGACAGCACCCTGCCTCAGAGTTCAAGCCCCACTTTCAAGAAAAAAAAAAAGTAGCTTGTAATACATATTATCAGAAATAAATGCTTACTTTCCAGTGAGAAGGTTTTGAAGCAAGGAAAGACTATTTCCACACAAGCATAAACAAGACCAACTATGATCAACTCAAAAAGCTATGTGTATCTGGACACAAAATGAAAACCTGAAGTATGGAAACCTGCAAAAACTTACCCCAAGGTTTTCAGTCCTGCTAGTAGAAAGTACATTCAGTGGCTAGGAATGGCCTTCTTTATCACTCATCAATTAAGAAGTATCATAGTTTATGGAAAATAAACTTTTCAACTTCCTAGAAGAAAATTCCAATTTGGTCTTTTAGAGCCTGTGAATGTAACAAAATGAGACAAAATAAGCTAGGCACTGATGGCTCATACCTGTAATCCTAGCAACTCAGGAGGCTGAGATCTGAGAATCATGGTTCAAAGCCATCCTTGGCAGGAAAGTCTGTGAGACTCTTAACTCCAATGACCCACAAGCTCAAAGTGGTAGAGTGCTGGCCTTGATCAATAGAGCTCAAGGACAGTGACCAGGCCCTGAGTTCAAGCCCATGACCAACAAAATAATAATAATAATAATAATAATAATAATAATAACAGCCAAACTGCAGTGGCTCATGTCTATAATCCTAGCTGGAGACTGAGACCTGAAGATAATGGTTCAAAGCCAGCCAGAGCAGGAAAGTCCATGAGCCCCTTATCTCTAATACACTACTCAGAAAAAGCTAGAAGTGGCGCTGTAGCTTGGTAGAGCACTAGCTTTAAAAGAGGCTCAGGGACAGCACTCAGGCCCTGAGCTCAAGCCCCAGGACTGGCAAAAAAAAAAAGGACAAAATAAAGAACAAAAAATCTAGGACACTGTAGTAGTCCAGTCAGATGGTCATGGTGTAAATATCCACGGAAGTAAAACACTGAAATACAACTGACTCCATTCCTACTAGTACCACCCAAGAAGGGACTGTGTTGTCCTGATGAGGATGGAAGTAAGATGACAGCCTAGCATGTGTCCTACAGATTCCAGAAAGACAGAAAGTCTGAAATAGTAGCATTGTTCAGGTCCTTAGAGTTGCTTTTCCTTAAGAGCAATGCTAATAAACAAAGACAAAATCTCCACCAGGAAAGGAAGGAATGGATAAGGGGAGGCTCTCCTCCCTCACACATGCTTAAAACATGGGTGACAAAAGAAAATTTCTGATAAATCCTCAGTTTAATTGCAAGGGCATGAGGTGGAGAAGGGAAGAGGTAAGGGAAGTTCATCAGTTAAGAGGTGAGACCAACAAAATTAGTTTCACATTTTATATGAAGAAATCTTGACTTAAACCACATTACAGACCATCAAACAAGCAAGCACGCACACACACACACACACACACACACACACACACACACACACACACACACACACACACACACACACACACACACACACACACACACACACACACACACAATTCAAGCAATCTCCAGCCAAATTTCTTAATTTTCTTTATTTTTCAGGTAGAGCATGACCACTTCTGCCCTGGATCACATTGGACTGCAATCCTCATAGAGTCTCCCATCCACCTGGAATTACAGAAGTGTACAGGGAGCCTGGCATCACAGGGTACTATTTAAACTTTCTGTACTATAACCCCCAACCAATCCATAAGCAACAATTATTTCCTCCTGACTGCCCTCCTATCTAAAATCTGTCCTCACTTTGTATAATTATACCCCTCTTATCTACTGTCACAGAAGTTTCAACATAATTTATGACTGTCCATAAAGAATACTGGCAAGGATGTTAGGAGGAAAAGAACCTATTATACTTACTTGGTTAGGATCGAAATTAGTTGAGCCACAATTCCTGGATATATTTCCGAAGGAAACTAAGTCAGCATACCATTAGAGATTCCTGCAATCCACATTTACTATAGCACTATTCACATGTCATGTAATCAGCCTAGGGGGTCTCCAACAATAAATGAAAAAAAATAGACTAAAAACAATGGAGTATTCTAGCCATAAAGAAGAAAAACACTGTTGGGTGTTGGTGGCTCATCCCCGCAATCCTAGTTTCTCAGGAGGCTAAGATTTTGAGGATGAAGTTTGAGACCAACCCAGACAAAAAGGGTCTGTGAGACTCTTATCTCCAGTTAACCAGCAAAAATCCAGAAAGAGAGGTATGGCTCAAATTGTAGAGCACTAGCCTTGAGATAAAAAGCCAGAAAAAAAAATGGATAAAACTAGAGCTCAGAAAAAATCAGAAACCAGACTCAGAAAGACAAATATGGCATATTTTCCCACATGAAGAATCAGGTGTCAAGAAAATAAAAGCAAAAGGAGGGATCAAGAAAAGAGGAAGGAGGGAAAGTGAAGGTAAATATGATCAAAGTCCATTAATTTTAGGTATAAAGGTGTCATAGTGAAACCTATCAATTTGTACAAGTAGTATGTATACACATACATGCACATCCATATATCCTTATCCGAATGAAAGCTGTAAACAATACCTTATGAGAAAAAGACTTGTAAATGGATGTATATTGAATATTGTATGAAAGGACTGTAATTTGGATTATCACAATATGCCCTAAATAAAATCCCATGTAGTATAATCCTTAAAGAGGATGGCAACCAGAAGAGGAAGACTGAAGTGAGGCAACCATGAACCAAGGAATGTCAGTAGTGACCAGAAGCTAACCAGAGACCAGGAGTGACTCTCCTCTGGAGCCTCTCAAGGTGAAATGGCCCTCCTATATTTGGTCTTATTTAATTCATATTGACTTCAGAATTCTTGTCTCCAGATTTTTTGTGTTTTTGCTACTACCAGGGCTTGAACTCAGTGTATCACTCTTATTTGGCTTTTTTGGTCAGGGCTGGCACTCTACTACTTGAGCCATATCTCCATTTCCAGCCTTTTGCTGTTTAAGCAGAAAGAAGAATCTCATGGATTTTTTTTTTCCTGCCAAGACTGACTTTACACTGCTATCCTTAGATCTCAGCCTCCTGAAAAACTACAATTACAAGCATGAGCCACCAGTGCCTGGCTTATCTCCAGAATTCTGAGGAAATAAATGTGTATTGTTTTAAATAGCATACCTATCCAACTCTTAGGTACATTGTAAAGAATAAATACATATGGAAAAGCCCTTTGAGAGGTTTGAAGTAAGAACAGCAAGAGGGAAAAACAGAAACAATTTATATTCCTAATTCAAAGCAAGAATGTAATATCCCTAATGTCTGGAGAGTTAAAGAAATTCTACATAAAAAGATAAGTAGAGCTTTGGGAACAATCACATACAATGTAGACTCCATTTTCTGAAGATTAGCCTACGATAAGAACTGCTTATCCCAGTAGCCAAGGGAAGAACCAATGATGTTTAAGTCTGACTTCTAGTATGTTTCTCCTCTGAAGAGAAATGAAAATTATGATAGCTTCATTACTATTAGAAATAAATTAGCAAAATAAGGCCCTAGCACTGCATTGGCTACTGTAGATCATTTCAGTCTTACTTTTCTTCTGTTCTCCCATTCATAGAGAATAAAGCAAACATAATTCTTCCTTTAAACAATTGGTCTTATGAGTTAACTGTATTTACAATATTATGTAAGTTTAGCCAGGTATGATGGTTCACAGTGGAACATACCTTATAGTCCCAGTACTTGGGAAGCTGAGGATATAGGATAATAAGTAGCATACATAGAGAGACCTTGACTGGGGGAAGGGGGGAAGAAACCTGACAATATTTTTTATGAATTTCAAAATGACATAATGAAACATGTCATGATGATGATACATGAAAAAAAGAAAAACGAATAAGGTACTTAAAACTCCCAAATAACAGAATTACCTTAACAGCTATAGGATGCTGCATTTAGAATTTTGGCCATTGTAATACAGAATTTACTCTTATTCAAAACTCCCTTAAATTTAAAACCACAAAGCCAGGCACTCGTGCCTATAATCCTAGCTACTCAGGATGCTCAGATCTGAGATCATAGTTCAAAGCCAGCCCAGGCAGGAAAGTCTGTAAGACTCTTATCTCCAATAAACCACTCAGAAAACAGGAAGTGTTGCAGTGGCTCAAGTGGTAGAGTACTAGCCTTGAGCTGAAGACCTGAGGGACAGTGTTCAAGCCCAGAGTTCAAGCCCCATGACCAACAAAAAAAAAAAAAAAAAAAAAAAACCATAAAAGTAGCAAATTTTATAAGTACATCACAATTTGTTAATCTGTTCTGCTGCTGATATACATTTGCATTATACACAATGCAGAAGTATTCTGAGTAAAGACACTTCAATTTTTCATGCATCTAGTAGACATTGGTCATCTTTTAATTTTAACCATGCTGGAAGGTAGGTATATTATACAGTCTCATTATTGTTTTGTTTTTCCCTGTTGTCTAATAATGTTGAATCTTTTTATATGCAAACTGGCCATTTCCAGTTACTGTTAAGACTTCTTTGCATTTTTAATTAAATTTTTTTATTATTACACACACACACACACACACACACACACACACACACACATACACAGAGTCCTTGATGAGACATTTGAATTGCAAATTTCTTCTTGCAATTGTAATTTTTAATTGTTTCTGTTAACCATGACTTTAGATGGAAAAACTGTCAATTTAATAAGTCTGAAGGCAAACTTATCAATCTTTTTTTAAGGTCAATGCTTTCTGAGTCCTCTGAAGGACTCTGCTCTGTCAACTCTACTACTAGTTCTTTGATTTGTATTCATAGTTTCAGTAGTGCTGAAATAACTGAAACCCTGGATAATTTGCCCTCACAGTTAACTTTCAATGCATTCATATTATCTGACTAAGTACCTGATAATCCTAGTGTATTAAATGTTTGGGTAATCAGTTTTAGAATTAAATCATCCATCAGTGACTACTTCTGTATTAAAAATCACTTCTGAGCTGGACCTTGTGTTATATGTCTATAATCTCAGTAATGGGAAGACTGAGGCAAGAGGATCTCAAATTCAAAGCCAGTTTAGGATACAGAGCAAGACAATAACTTTTGTACAAATATATTAACAATCTAACATTAGAAAAATTTTAGTATACACTGGAGAGAAGCTCCAAGATGGCATACTAGAGACAGGGCAATCCCAGAGCTCTGTCTGTACAATCAGAAATACAGGAAATCCAGCTCAAGAGTGAACGCCAGGGAAAGGCAAGCAGTCAGAGCCTAGTGAAAATCAAGAAATGGTAAAACTTGTAACTCAGAAATAGGAGAAAAATCAACAAAAACAACAACAACAAAAAAAAAAACAGCAGAAGTGGTGTGATGGCTCAAGTGGTAGAACGCTAGCCTTGAGCTGAAGAGCTGAGGGACAGCGCCCAGGCCCAGATTTCAAGCCCCACACCGACAGAAAAAGAACAACAACAACAAACCCAGCAAGTCCTGGAAACCAGGTCACATTGCAGCACACCACGCTGCAGCCTGCAGCTCTGTGCAGATCACAGCTTGGCATTGCTGTCTGCACAGTGAAGAGCCCCACTCAGAACGAAACCACATTCGGTGCAAACCTCCACTTTGGGAACCCACCACACCTAATCACCCTCTGCTTGTCGCCGATCACTGATCAGAACAAGACAATGGCTAGAGAGCAACAGGCAAAACTCATGAAGAACCAAAAGCACCAAACACCATGGGTCAGGCACTCACCACCCCTAGGTGGCCAGTGAGAACGGCTGGGGAGGAACATTCAACCTCTGGCTCAAAAGCAAGCTGGGACATAGGAAGGTGGGGAGGGAGAATAAGAGATAAAATTCTGAGCTCAGAACCCAGGTCTCAGCCTGCATCAAGAAAGTGAGGGTTTAACTTCCTTTAGACTGTCAGGAATTGGCGCTTGGGGGAGTGTGGGACAAGGGATAAAGTTTTGGTGCTCAGTACTCCAAAGACAGCATCAGTCTCAGCCTATACCAGGCACGAAGATTCAGCCTTTGGCCAGCTGCCTCAGAGATTCTACGTGGGTGAACCCGGGACAAAGGACAAAGCCTGTGGCTCATACTCAAAGACTACACTAGTCTTGGCCTACACCAGTGCCTGAAGATTTAACCTCCTGCCAATCTTGGACAAAGAGTGTGGCAAAAGCTTCCAGCCAAGCCCACCACCAATTCTAGTACCACCAGGAACCCATACAGAGAGGAACCAAAAGCCAGTACTCCAAACCAGAGTCCTACCATTCAGCATAGCCTTCGGAGATGAGGAAAAAACATGCCTCCAGCCAGTGCTACCCAGAAACGGAGACCTGGGGCCAAAAAGTCCCAACTTCTGACATCTGCCCCCAAACTCAGTCAACTGTGCTGAGTGAAAGGTGGGCTTCTACCCCCAGGACTGGTCTCAATGGGGGGTCCTAACCCTAGGAACCGTCTCTGGGAGCCCCTAACACCACTAGCAGACACAGGATGGGCCTAACCCTGGAAGAAGTCTTGACAGGTCCCTAAATACCTGACCAATGACAGTTGGTCTTTTAAATCAGGGAAAGGCCTCTAAGGCTGGCTAGTAGACACAGAAAGGGGTCTAAAAAGCCCATGCATGCATCCCCATGTGTGACACTGCCAGCACCCTGTGGTTGGTCTGCACATAGCCTAGATCATCCATGAATCCACAAGAAGAACACTAGTCTCCACAGCACTCGGGAGAGTGCCCACCTAAACCCAGCCATACACCCCTGAGTAGAATGATGCTGGCCTCCAACAGCATCAGAGTAATGAGGTCTGAATCCCGCCAGACCCAAAAGCCCATATGTATACCCTCACACAAGAAGCCAAGAGTTGAGGGTTGCATCCAGACCAGTCTCAAAAGCCAGCCAAGGACATCCATCTATGGGATGGCACCATGCATAGCTCCTGGAGTCTGTGACTAGCTGACCACCAAAAGCCTGTCTGTGTTTTACATTGTGGGACACCCTCACCAACAGTACTGGGGGCACAGGGGATGCCTAAACCAGCTGACCCCAGAAGTCTGAACATTCTAGCACAGGACACCAACATCTGCTCATAATGCCATGATTCATGCCTAACCAGGCACAAAAGGCATCTGTGTGTCCCTGCATAGTACACTCTGCACCCTTGGACAAAGCATAGCTGGAGACAGCACCCAGGTGGACCCAAAAGCCTACCTACACCTAGCCAGAGGACACCAACTACACAGCACACACAAGAAAACCAAAAAACCACAACCCATCACCCCAAAACTAATACTTAATCTTAACATCTACAAACCCTGAACCCAGATGCATACGTCACAGCAGAAGATCACAAAATTCATGAGCAATCAAAACAACATGTCACTGTCAAAAACTAACAACTCTAGGAAGGAGTAAGAGCACAGAAGAGAAGGAGATCAAATGACCTTTCAAGAAAGAACTGGCTGATAAAATAAAATGGCAAGTCCAAAAACAAATAGAAGAATACAAATAGAAAGAAATGATCAAGAAAATGCAAAGATTCCAAGAAGGCATGGAGAAGAATGAAACATTATAGACCTCATTGAAAGATAAAATGAATATCCTGAAAACTGACATCAACAAAGCACTATGAAACATGAAAGTCTCCATCACCCTATTGCAAAGCAGAGTTGAAAGCATAGGCAAAAGAATAAGCAAAGTAGAAAACAGAGTATCAGGAGCTGAGGATAAAGCAGAGGAATTAGAAAAACAACAAACAAAAACCCAAAGGCTTGGAAAAAACACTCAGAACATGCCAAAGGGACATTCAAAAATTGGCAGATTTGGCCAAAAGATCAAATCTACATATAATCAAGATAAATGAGGAAGAATTAAAAAATCAAAGGCTTTAAAAACCTATTTAATAACAGAAAACATTTCCGATCTCAACAAACAGAATCTCACCTATCTGACACCCTAGCAGACAGGAACCATGAAGATTTCAAGACACATCATAGTGAAAACTTTGAACTTACAAACAAGGAATTAATTTTAAATGCAACAAAATCAAAGAAATATTAGATGAGAAAAGAAATATTAGAATTACTGCAGATTTCTCCACCCAAACTCTGAATTCAAGGAGAGCCTAGAATGGTATAATTTAATCTCTGAATGACAACCCAACCTGGTGTTTCCAGTGAAGCTAATATTCACAATTGACAGTGACACCAAAACCTGTCACAAAAAAACAAAAACTAAAAGAATTCATGAACATTAAACCAACACTACAAAGGATACTAAAGGGAAGCATACAATCTGAAGAAAACAATCAAAGTAAAGGAAACACAGAACTGAAGAACTAGAAGACTAGTCTAGTAAACACAAGGGGAAAGCAGCAACTACTGTACAAGTAAACAATATAATGACAAGAAACATGACATGTTTCTCTCTAGTAATGTTAACCATCAACAGGCTCAACTCCCCAACCCAAAGACAAAGCATATTGGACCAAAAAACAAGATTCAACCATTTTCTGTCTCCAAGAAACCCATCTCACTAAGATAAACAGAAATTGAGTGAAGGAATGGAGTAAGATTTTTTTCATACAAATGCATCCTACAACAAGATACGAGAAGCCATATTGTTAATCTGATAAAATCAACTTCTCATTAAAATCAGTACAAAGAGAAAAGGAAGATCAATACATACTTATAAAGGGAATGATCCACAAAGAGGAAATCACAGTGATTAATATTTATGTACCAAACAACAGAGATCCTAAATACATTAAACAAACACTCTTAGACTTATAGAACATGACAGACCCCCAACACAATAATAGTGGGAGACTTACCACTCTATTCTCACCACATGAAAGGACAGGTTAACCAAACAAAAGATCAGCAAAGAAACACTTGAGTTAAATGACACCATGACCCAAATGGACTTGATAGACTCTTCAGAGTATTTCATCCAACAACCACACAATTCACATTCTTCTCAGCAACCCGTGTAACATCTCCAAAACTGAACATATCTTACAACATACGAGCCTGAACACATACAGAAAGACTGATTAACTCTATGTATCCTATCAGCCCACAATATAATTAAATTAACTCTTAACCAAAAAACATATTAAGAAAACAAACACATGGATACTGAAAACAAAGTACTGAACAACACCTGGGTCACTGAAAAAACAAAAGAGGAATCAGAAACTTCTTACAATTCACTGATACTGGAACCTCTAGGATACAGCAAAAGCATTGTTGAGAGGAAAGTCTATAGCTCTAAGAATACACATAAAACTGAAAAAGCCCAAGTAAAAAAAAAAAAATCTCATAATGCAACTAAAGCTGTTAGAAAAAAGGAACAAACCAAACCCCAAACTACTCAACAAAGATAATAAAGATTAGGGCAGAAATCAATTAAACAGAGACTAAAAAAATGATACATAAAAATTACTGAAACAAAAAGCTGGTTATTTGAAAAAAAAAAATCAATAAGACCAATAGTTAAACTGAAGACGAAGAGATTCAAACCAACATTATCAGAGATGCCAAGGGAAATATTCAAGAAATATTCAAGAAACATTCAAGAAACCCTAAAGACCATGAAGGTCTACTTTCAAAACCTATACTCAAATAAGATGGAAAAATCTATTAGAAATGAATAAATTCCTAGAGACATACAAACGGCCTAAGTTGAACCAAGAATATATAAACCATTTAAATGGGCCCATAAAATACACTGAGACTGAGGAAGTCATCAGGAGTCTTCCAATGAGGAAAAACCCAGATCACAATAAATTCACAGATGGATTCTAGATTTTTAAAGATGAACTAACATAAAATAGAAACAGAATAATCAACTCCAAACTCATTTTATGAAGCCAGCATCACACTTATCCCAAAACCAGATAGGAATCCAACAAAAAAAAGAGAACTATAGACCAATCTCTCTGATGAACACAAATGCAAAGCTCTTCAACAATAGTAGCCAAAATGTTCAGCAATTAATTTTTAAAAATCATACATTATGATCAAGTGGGTTTTATCCCAGAAATGCAAAGCTGGTTTAACATACACAAATCAATAAACATAATACATCACATCAACAGAGCCTAAGACAAGAACCACATGATCACCTTAATAGATGCATAAAAAAGCTTTCGACAAAATCCAATATCCATTCATGTTAAAAACTCTGGAGAGCTAGGAATAGAAGGAAAATACTCCAAAATAATAATATATTATATAAAGATTATATATAATTAGATATATAGTTATATAGTATATACCTAGACTAGATAGATATCACTATAGATAGATAGATAATCAGGAACAAGGCAAGGATGTCTTCTTTCTCCACTCCTCTTCAATATAGTTCTGGAATTTTTAGCTAGAGCAAGAAGGCAAGACAAAGACATAAAAGGGATTCACATAGGAAAAGAAGTCAAACTATCTGTATTTGCAGATGACATGATCTTATATCTAAAGGACCCAAAAGGCTCTATCAAAGCTCCTACAGCTGATCGATAACTTTGGCAAAGTAGCAGGAAACAAAATAAACCCACAAAAATCAGTGGCCTTGGGCTGGGAAGGTGGCTCAGTGGTAGAGCGCTTACCTTGCATGCATGAGGCCCTGGATTTGATTCCTCAGCACCACATAAGCAAAAAGAAAAAAGCCAGAAGTGGTGCTGTGGCTCAAGTGGTAGAGCGCTAGTCTTGAGCTAAAGAGCTGAGGGACAGCGCCCAGGCCCAGAGTTCAGGCCCCAAGACCGGACCCAAAAAAAAATCAGTGGCCTTTCTGTATACCAGTAATGAACAAGCAGAGCAGGAAATGAGGAAAACAATTCTGTTTACAACAGCCTAAAAAAAAAAAAAAAAAAAACTAAGACTAAACCTAACCAAGGAATCAGAAGATCTTTATAGCAAAAACGATTTTATTTTAGAAACACCAATAAAGTTCTTTACCAAAATGATAAACCAATCGAAAAATTCATATGAGACAGCAAAAGACCTTCAATAACCAAAGCAAGTCTAGTGGTATCACAATCCAGACCTTAAGCTCTACTACAGAGCTATAACAATAAAAATAGATTGGTACTGGCACAAAAAGAGACCCAAAGATTAATGGAACAGATTGGAAGACCAGGAATAAAGCTATATAATTACAGTTACCTGATATTTGGAGAGCCAAAGATATATAGTACAAAAGAGACAGCCTCTTCAATAATTGGTCCTGGTTAAACTGGGCATCCATATGCAGAAAACTATAATGGATTCCTGTTTGTGACCATGCACTAATATCAACCTAAAGTGGATTAAAGACCTCAATAACAGACTTGAAACTTTGAAATTAATGCAAGAGGGAGTAGGAGAAATGAGAACTTATAGACACAGGCAATAACTTTTGAAGAGTCTCAGAGGCACAGAAGATAGGAGACTTGACAAATGGGATTACATTAAAATAAAAAGCTCCGCACAGATAAGGACATAGTTACTAGGCTAGAAAGACAGCCAACAGACTGGGAGAATAGTTTTACCAGCAATACATCCAACAAAGGCCTAAAAATATCCAAAATATACAAAAAGCTCAAGAAACTAACCCCTTCCAAAGCTAATAAATCAATCACTAAATTGGGAAAGGAGCTAAGAAGAGACTTTTCAGAAGGGGTAAGAATGGCAAAGAAACACATGAGGAAATGCTTGTCATCCCTGGACATAAAGGAAATGCAAATCAAAACAACTCTGAGATTCCATCTCACCCCAGTTAGATTGGCCATGAATTCAAACAACAGATGTTGGTGGGAATGTGAGGAAAAAAGAACCCTATAGCACTGTTGGTGAGAATGTAAACTAGTACAACCACTTGGGCAGCTGCCTGGAGGTTCCTCAAAAAGCTAAATAAAGATCTTCCCTATGACCCAGCCATACCACCCCTGGGCTTCTACCCAGAGCACCACAAGCCAGGATCCTGTAAAGATACTTGCACATCCATGTTCACTGCTATACTATTCACAATAGCCAAATCATAGAATGAGCCCAGATGCTCTATAATGAGTGGATGAGTGGCTCCAAAAATGTGGTACTATACATAATGCAGTTTTACACATCCATTCAAAAGTATACTATCATGCCATTTTAAGGGAAAAGGATGGACTTAGAACAAATGATAAGTGAGGTAAGTCAAGCTCAGAGAATCAAATGGCAGGTGTTCTCTCTCATATTCAGAAGGTAGATTTAATACATGATAAAATACACAGGACTAGGTAGGCATTCACCCACAGTGAAACAACAGGATATTCTTGGGGGAAGAACAAAAAGGAGTAGTGCTTATGTGCCTCTGATCATATAATATTTATTGAAATGAACTCCAGGAAATGGAAACAAGGGGTTTTTTTTTCTTTGATGTTGTTTTTGTTTTCTTGCCTTCTTGTTTATCTGTCTTTGGGAGGATAAGGAGGAGCACAGAAATGGAGGGACCAAGGGTGAATAAATGCAGCAGTAGTACCCACTAGACACTAGACTGAAAATGAACTGTATAATTTGTGGATGGGGACAGAAAGGAAAAGGAGAGAGAGCAAGAGAAGGGTTGACAGTATCCAAAAAGAAATATACTCATTGTCTGATTTATGTAACTAACCCCTCTGAATATCACCTGTAAAATAATAAAAATATTTACCAAAAGACCCATACAACAAAAAAGAAAAATCAAATAGGCACACTGAATATACAGTATATATTATGTGGAAAATGACCTATGCAATTTGTGGGACAGGGGAGTTGGAACTTGGGGAAAGCAAAGGAGGGGGAGATATTGTCCAATTTTTTTTAAATGTACTATTTGACTTATGAAATGGTAACCCCTCTGTTACATATATACAACACCTAATAAGGATTTATATATATAAAATTATATCTTAAGAATTGTAATACCCATTTTCCTCACATTTCCCCCCAAATTTATCTTGACAAGTCCTACCTCTATTAAGCCTAGCCACAAAAAGAAAAAAAAAAAAAAAACTGGCTCTAATCTTTGTCCCAGATTAGTGGACAATAATATCTCGTTTCAAACCATACAGTTACTAAACAACCCTTCTCTTTCTCTCTAATGGTTCACAAGTATTCTACCTCCCTGGCCCTGAGACTCTTCACACCCAATTCACCGTGCATTCTGCTTTCAAAACCCACGTAATCTATACTTTGATTTTTTTCCAGCTGATGCCCTGGTTCATACCAACCAGAATGGTGTATGAAACTGTTCATACTTGGCTTTTTGTCATATACTGTCACCAAAATCACCTCTCAAGAATATAATGTTGATTGTATTAATCGTCCAGTGAAGATCCTCATTTAGTCACCACTGCCCGCCCACAGGATAAAATCCTTCTAGTAGCTGAGAAACCCCAACCTTTGGATTCTCTCCCAATAATGCCTATGACACTCTGGCCTGTCCCTTAGACTCTTCCTAATTACACCCAGTTCTTCCTCAGCCACTGCTAAGCATCCTTCCTCTTTTTAGCCAAGCCCATCCAGCAGACATGATCCCAGGGCTCTTAGCACCCACAACAATATTTGAGTTCTTAGCACACCACATCAATCATTTATTTGTTGCTCTCTTTCACTGGTTTTCAACTTTTAGACTTGGGCTTTTCTCTAAATTCCTCAAGGTTCAGATCAAGAATTAATCTTTACATCTCAAGAGTTGGCAAAACTACTCCAGAAAAGTTCACTGAGAGAATGCTACTGTTTTTATTCATGCTATCTTTTTGTTAATTAAAAAACTGAGAATAGTATATGTATGTCAAAGCAATGAACCTTACTAAAACAAATCTTAAAAGTAACCTGAAGAATTATTCTGTCAAAGAATTTAATCAGAACTAAAAATCTTAATTACTTACTTGTGCTTCCTGGTAGATCTTAGTCAAATTTGTTTTAAATACTTTTTTTAAAAAAGTAATGGGCTTCAAAGACAGTATTAACATACCACAAAGCAAAGTAACTACAGTCATTACCACCACACTGGCTGGCTAGATGTCAACAGAATGAATCACAATTGCTATACAACTAAAAACTCACAAACAAAACTTCTTTTTAAAAACTCTATGTATTTCATGCTGACATGTAATACATTTGTATGTATATACAGTATGCCTAGTGGTTAAGAATACAGGATATCTGGATATTGTGGCTTCCATCTGTAATCCCAGCTACTCACTCAGAGATCAGGAGAATGGAAATTCAGGGCCAGACCAAGCAAAAAGTGAGACCTCCACCTCAACAAACATGGTGGTATGAATCTGGGATGGTTGTATGAATCTGGGATTCTAGCTATTCTAGGTGTATAGGAAGAAGGATCAAACTAGAAACCAGCCCCCAAAAAGTGCAAATATCTAAAAAAATAATAACTGATAGTGAAAACTATCTGGAAAATAATTAAGGCAAAAAAAAGGCCTGGGGAATGGCTCAAGTGGCAGAACACCTGCCTAACAAGTGCAAAGCACCGAGTTCAAACCCAGTACCAACAAAAACAAGGAGCACAGGCTGGAATCACAATGACAGTTGTGCAACTTGAGACAAATTACTTAGTCTAATGTGCTTATTTCCTTATCTGCAAAAGCTGCTACATCACAATACTGCTTGCTGAATGAGTTGGCACTTACAAAGTCATTGCCACAGTGCCTGGCAGGCTAGTGCACAGTATATGTGTCAACTATTATCACTTTTTTTTTTAAGTTTAAGTCATTTTATATGTACTCTCATTCAGACTGCCTTACACAATGAGATTGTTTGGACAAAAATGTTATTCATCCTGCAGAGATAAAGCACCTTTAGACAGGTCATATAACTACTCTGGGAGGTAGATTTTGAATACAACCAAAGATAATCTCAGTCTCAGACCAAACTGACCAAAGCTGCACAGATCAATTTGAAAGAGTCTTTAGGACTAGTTTATTCCTGTGGTAAGCAGCCAGCCTTTTTAGACGTGGTGGGATTAGATGAATTCTCCCATTTGTTCAAGCTAAGGGCAGAAGCTTGGTTTTCACAGTGTCTAACACACAGTGGGCACTCCAGAGACAGCAGCTATTGATGGTCTCTCAATTACAATACAAAGTACTCCATCAAAGTCAACCTCCTCAGAGAACAAAAAATTCACTTCATGTATCATGGCTGGGTGGCTCAAGTGGTTGAATCCTTCAAATGCATCTCAAGTATTGGGAAAAGCATATAGACAGATATTGTCTATCCCAAGGTAAAATGTCACAACTGAAACTCAAAAAGGGAAAGAAAAAAATGACAAAGAATAACTCACTAATTCAAAAATACACAATTTTGCAAAAGGGCTTTTGGAGACAGTTTTTACAAAAGTAACCCAACTATATTCCAGGACATTATGTTTCTCTGCCCACACGGGTGACGGTTACCAATGAACAGTACACTTCATCTTGGAAACAGCTTCACCAGCACTTATCTTCGATATTTTCCTGGGGTTTAAAATAAACCCCACCCCTTCTAATCCACAGCCATTCAGTGCACCTAGATAAAATTAATGGATTTCCACGGCGGATGCAATGCCTCCGGGGCACCCACCTGAACCCAGGAAGAACCAGAAAGCCAAACAACAGATGTCCACGACCGCAGCGAGCACCTTATCTTTCTATTTTCGTCTTTTAAAGGAGCGATTAAGACACTAAGGCGCCCCTTAAACACAATCGGACTTGACTTGAGGCCCTGGCAAGGCCCACCTTTCCTTTCGTGACACTGCCCACGCTGGCGCCCTGGACGGGTGGCACGGCTGGGGGGGGGGGGCGGGCTGGCCTGACAGCTCGGTGCGTCCCCTGCACGCACGTGGTGTGGCCGCTCGGGACGGGGTTTGCTTATGGGATTTAACGGGGCCCGGCCGGGGTGGGGTTCCGGGACCGAGCGGCGCCCAGATCGGCCTCCACCTGGGCAGAAGGGCCCCAGGGCTCCTTCAGGGAACCTCGACGGGGCGACCAACCCCCGTCGTCCCGCGGGCCCCGGGTCCCGGTCACCCCAGCTCGCGCGGCCCTCCGGCTCCCGACGGCCCCCCGGGCCCCTGCTGGGAGCCGCTCCTCAGCGGGGCGACGCCGCCCACCGCGCCGGGACCCCCATTCCGTCACCGGGGGCCCCGGCTCGAGAGCGGCCGGCCCGGGACTCAGGGGAAACGGCCGCTCCCACTCCACGGACGCCGAGGTCCCCACGCCGCCGCCATTTTCCCAGTGCTGTAACCCCCACCTGAGAGCTCCGGCCTCCCGCCTGTGACAGGCGGGGGCCGCCGTGCGACGCCGCGGGGGGGGGGACTCGCGAGCCGGCCGGGGACCCCGGGGGTGTCACCGCCTCGACGTAGAACCCGCCGCTAATTTATCTCCCGGCGAGGAGGCGTCCGGCCCCGTCGCCCTAGTAATGCGTCCCATCGGGCTCCCTTCTGATTGGCTGCGGGCCCCGTGACGCAACGGCGTCCCGGCTGCGTGGGCTTCGGCGGTGTGGTTAGCCCGGGTCCTGGGGGCTCCGCCCCTGCCGTGCCCCCGAGGTCCGGGTGGACGACCCCGAGTGCCGGTCTTCGAGGGCTTCCTTAAAGGGGCCGCGTCTAGTTTCTAGTCGCGTGTCTTTCAGTACAAAAGCTGGCCCCTATTTGTTAGGAAATGGAAAGACTTGGAAAAATCATATTAAGTGAAGTAAGCCAGGCCCAAAGAAACACAGGTCCCATGGTTTCCTTTATTTACAATAACTAATATATGTCTGAGTCAAGCAGAAAAGGTCAGATAAGGTGATGTTAGGGAAATGAACTCTAAGATAAGGACGCAAATGGTTTTTTTTTCTTTCGGGTGATTGTTTCTAACACATTTATAAGATGATTTCTTTGATGCTTTGTATGTCCCTCCCCCATGGTATAAGCCCTGCTTTCACTGTATTTGAGGTTGGTATAACTTTGGAGGGGAAGGGCAAAAACAAACCGTTTAAATAGGGATACTGGTGGACCCATTGCAACAATGAGATGTCCAAGTCGTTATGTCGAAAACGAACTCTACAACTTTGGTGGGGGGGAGGGTTGGGTGGGGGGGGGGGAGGATGGAATGGGAAGGGGAAACAAAGGAGGAGGCTACAATGCTTGATAAGAAATGTACTCATTGTCTTGCCCATGTAATTGTAACCCCTCTGTACAGTATTTTCACAATTTAAAAAAATAGCTAATTAAAAAAAAAAAAGCTGGCCCCTCAGAGCCAATGGGTAAGAAGGCAGCAGGGAACCACCTTATGACTCCTCAAACCCTTACAGTCCCTCCGTGGAAAACAACAGATCCTAGAGATTCATTTGCAAGTCTTCATTGTCCTGTCAGTGAGCAAAGCCAAAGAGCAAATCAGCAGTCAAGTGAATCCTGGAACCCAAAACTCTTGCTGAAATACCAGTTTTCCAGGCCCTAGCTAAACTTTCCCTCCTCTGGGTACGCATCACAGTTGCAAAACATCCCTTTTAAAGGTCTTTGTCCCTTCCTACCTTTTATCTGTCCTCCTGAATGGTAGAGACTGCTGAATCAAACCCGTTTGCATTTCTTCTGTACAATGCTTCCTGCCTGCTAGCTTTCCACAAATGCTCAATAATAAATCTTGAAAATAAAATGGGAGAGAACAAAGGAAGGGGTGACATTGACCAAAAAGCATTGTGCTCATAACCTGACATATAGAACTGTAACCCAATTTTACAACTACTTAATAATAATTATTTTTAATCTCAGAGAAAAATAAACCCTTTATGTATGTTTGGATATTTTATTCATTTATTCAACAAAGCCCAGAGAGGAGTGAGTTTAAAACAAAACAAAATAAAAATGCAAATTTCCTTCCCTTACAGAATTCATATCTTCTAGGTTTTAGATGCTTTAGCTTCAATGAACTAAGTAAGTCAGGACATGTCCCCCACCCCCAAATCCCTGCAAATCTAGGATTTCCTAAATCAGCTTCACAACTTCTCTAATTTTGTTCAAAACACTTTAAAAAAAGTGTGTTAAAAATGCAAAACAACCAAGGGACACACCAGTGCAAAAACCAGTGCTGCCAATGGTCTTATGATGGTGGGCCTCACATCAACCTTTACAATAAAATGACTGGAATAAAAGATCTGTAAATTCTTGATAGCATTGTGCTAGCATGTCTTTAAGAGTTGTCATGGCCATGCTGCAGATCCCTAGAATGCTGCCCAATGATTCTTCTTTTGGACTTGCCAGAGATTCCCCCTAGGCTTCCCTCTACTGCAGATACCCTCAGTGTGTGGGAAGAGGTAGGCAGATGGACTACTGCCCTGCTGTGATACAAGGTAGTTGTTTGAGTCTGGCCCAGAAGTAGCCACATTCCACAGACCCTGCCAACTGAGTAAGATAGGTTCATTCATTCTCTTCTTCTACCCCTTGCACTCTAGCTCTGTTTCTTAGTGATTCTTTGGTTTGAAAGCAGGGCTCCCTCAAATCCTCTGCTACTTGAATCACACCCCCAGCCAGAATCCTTAAACCTGAAGACATTTCCCAAGTATTGTAACTTATCCTTCCTTTTTGAAGAAAACATATTTTGTATCTAATTGAACCACTTCTTCCACATAAGGCCAATACTTTAATAGCATTATGCAGGATTATTTACTCTGTTTTGATAGAAGTTCTGTGCTTATCCATGATGCTAATATGAGGGTAAAATGTATATAGAGAAGTCTCTGTACTTTTTTTCATCTCTCCTAAGTCTAAAAGTGTTTCAAAAAATTTAATAACAATTATTTCAAAAGTTTATCCAGGTAGCAAACTCTTGACTTTCTGTAAGGTTTATCTTCTAGAATGTATGTTTCTCCTCAGGATATCTAAAATATTTACGTTTCTTGCTCATCTGATCTGACTAGCTTGATAGTTCAATATGGTGGACCAATGTGATGCCACATGGTGTATTGTGTCAGAAAATAGAAAAATGAGCATAGCCAAGGAGCAAGACAGAAAAAGTAGAATGCTGTCCATCCTACAGGAATATTATCTTCCCTGGATATGAGCTTATCTTTGTGTACAGTCTTGATTGGTGGGATGGGGTAGAGGGAAGTAGATACAGGAACTTCTAATTGACATTTCTGGGAAAAACAGCTCTTACTTTGCAGGTTGAGGAACAGTTTAAGGGTTCAATCAAACTTCTAAGTGTCTTTGTTCCAAACCACATTCAGCAATTCACAAAATAACCACCAGGTTGGTAGCAAGATCCACTAGATCCATTGAGATGGAACTGGATGAAGACTCTGTTATCTGCATCCAATATGCCCCTTCCCTATTCTAATGAAGAGTGAAGAGAAGATAAAAGATTAGGAAATGGAGAGGGGACAGGATGGTACCTAGGATCCCTGAATAGCCACATCATTTTTTTTTGTCGGTCATGGGGCTTGAACTCGGGGCCTGGGCACTGTCTCTGAGCTCTTTTGCTCAAGGCTAGTGCTCTATCATTTTAAGCTACAGCCCCACTTCCAGAATTTTAGTGGTTAATTAGAGATAAGAGTCTCACAGGGATTTTTCTGCTTGGGCTGGCTTCAAACTGCAATCCTCAGCTCTCAACCTCCTGAGTAGCTAGGATTACAGGCTAGCCACATCATCTTTAATTCTATATTCAGAATCCCTCAAAAAATCAGGCTAGTCCTTTTTCCCTAGTCTATGGTTATACAATAATAAAAAATAGAAAATAGTTATAAATCACGTTGAAGAAGGACTGCAGCATCTATATATACTTGCTATGGTGATCTATGTGAGTCCTACTTCATGGACAAGAGTTTTGCCTTCAGTCCATGCATTCTCAGTCTGAGAACAGGCTCGGTTCTTGAAATCAGGGGTTATGATTTTTCAGTGGAATCATGTCTGACCCCAGCCTTCACTAGACACTACACCCATCCCTAATCTGTTCATATTATATATTAAGCAGTATCTTTTCTTATCTGCACATTTATCTTGATCCTGGAATGACTGTCTTCTAACAGACATCTCCATAAGGTCAGGTCAGGCCCCTGGCTGCCACATTGTGACCTTGTTATCCATTCTGGTAATTAGGTTGCCATGGCTTCCTGCTATTCCAGAAGACTGTCATCTCCACTACCACTAGGATTTCATGTTTTCTAATGGAGCCTTCCACTATCAGCCATGGGTTGCAGAAGGCAAACACCACTGGGCTTCTCAATGATACTGGTGCTCCTAAGTAGAGCCTTTATCATCACTTTGATGAACGGGGCCATTTAGGCCCTCCAGAAGAACACAGCTGGAAAGTTTTCTAAGTTTATATAGTTAATGCATCAGTATACTTGCTTTTCTAATTTTTTTTATTTCTTCATCTATATTCTGTCATGAATGGTCTCACATCTCTACTTTATCTAATGTGGCCATTTACTGCTTCTAGCTTCTGAGAGCAATCTCAAGAACATTCTAGAATTAACTCTTGGAGCTCTTGCTATGTTATTAAATACTATGACATGGCAATGTGCTTCTGGAGCATGCCTCTGACTGGATAAGTTCCCCTAAACTCACTTTATATTTAGACTGTTCCTAATCCATCACCCTTGGGATCCACAGAGGCATAAACTGCATGCTATAAGCAAGGTTCTTCACTTATTACAGTATATAATCCCTTTTCTCTCTTTATAGTCTTACAACAGGATGAGATTTGATCCACAAGAGGTCTCTTTGTAGAGTGTAAGTAAGGGTGAATCTCTGTCATCCCACAAGTCAGAAAGGCCAGCTCCAATCTAGGGATTTAAGGTTCTCCAGATGACCTCTCCTCAAGTCTTAAGGTTTGGTTCATTCTCTATGAAGACCCTGACTTTCACATTGGAGATCTTCCCAGGTGAGAGTCCAGCCTTCTCTGAAGTTCTTCTTTGTATATATCTAAAGCTCTGTCTAATTTTCAGCCTGGACTGCAGACCATGAGAATCTTTCTAAATGCTTCTGAAGATACCTTCTACCTCTCACATGTTGCTTGGCAGCAATAAGTCCTTATTTCCATAATCCTTACAGTGAGTCATTTCTCAAAACCTCTCAGTCACCAGCTTGGGCAGCTTTCCACGTGAATTCTTCTCTGATTCCATAAAAGCCATTTGCTTGTGCCCCTGTATCCAAGATCAAACAGTAGTCTGGTAAATAGCAGTGGGCTAAGTCCTCATTGCCATCCAGGAATCCAGCTGCAGAATATCATCTCAGCTTCCTATGTCACCTCCAGTAGGGGGTTTCCTAGAAACAGAGATCCAAGCAAGAATATCCATGCAATGAAGGCTGAGGATTGTTTGTTTGTTAATTAGTTTTAAGTACTCTCAACAGAAGATGGTGAAAGAAACAGGAAGAGAGAGAAACAAAAATGTGTTTACTGGTAGATTTATAGGCACATTGTAGCTACCACAAATGAGGGAAACCATGCAATCTATGTTTCTCTGGTCTGGCTTACTTCATTTAATATATTTTTCCAAGTCTTTTATATGTCCTTACAAATGGTACAATATCATTCTTTCTGACGGAATCATAGAATTCCATTGTGTATATATACAACATCTTCTTGATCCATTCTTCCACTGAGGGGCATCTGGGTTGATTCCATGTCTTGGCTATGGTAAACAATGCTGCAAAGAACATGGTTGTGCTGGTCACTTTAGTGTGGTATTGTTTGTGTTCTATTGAATAAATGATTTAAAAATACACACACACACACACACACACACACTGGGACATGATAAATTATATAGGACTTTAGGCATCACACATTAAGGAAAAAGGAGCATATGCATAGGAGCAGATCACAAAGGGTCAATAGCTATGTGCATATGATCATATGAAATAGTATTTTATGAAATGAACCCCAAGCAAAGGAAACAAGAGACATTTTTTAGTTGCGGTTGTTGCTGTTTTTGTTTTCTTTTCCGTTTATTTTTTTTGTCTTTGGGAGGCTAAGGGGAGCACAGAAGTTGGAAAAGAGTAAATAACTACAACTGTGGTATTCACTAGACACTACGCAAATAATGAATTGTAGATCTTGTGAGTGGGGACAGGAGGAAAAAACTAGGAGAGAAGGAGGAAAGGGAAACATAGCTCAAAAAGAATTGTACTCATTACCTGACTCATGTAACTATAACCCCTCTGTATATAACTTCTACAATAACAATAAAATATTAAAGAATAAAAAATAAAATAAGATATGGTCTCCACTGGAGACTAGCTTGTGACCAACCCACAGAGAACCCTAGAGCATGAATTTCCTTTCAAGGCATCTCATCCTCAAGGAAAAGGGATTAATTTTCTTATCTTCTTGTATCAGGTAGTCATTGATTACAAGTAAGCCTAAGGGTAAGGATGCTGAATCAACTGAACAATACAGACCTCATTTGACAGAATAGCATCCTCTGGAAAACATAATCCATTATCAGCTAAAGTCCATAGCAGAAGAAGGATCGATGTCCACCTAGCAGTGGACCCATCCACCACAGACATACACATGGTGACTATAGTAGGTCAACTATTTTTATTCAATTAAAAAAGAAGGAATACATTGTCCATGCCTGGCATCTCAGCGTGCCTACAGAAGCAATAAGTACAGTAGTAGAATTGGGTATCAACAAACTGACACATCACTGCCCTACTATTAGAATTCTAGCCAGGTAGATGTTTGCCTTTTTTTTTTAATTTTCAGGAGGGAAAAATTAAAAGCTTCTTTCATGTGTCCATCAGCTGAAGAGATCATATTACCCAGAAGGGTAATTCCACCTGCCCCCAGTTTCTGAATCCTTCCTTACTCCTACAACATAATATCTCAAGTGATAAATGGCTCAAGTTCACGGGTCATCAATTTAATAGGCACATTTAATAGGGCACTCTTCAAAGCTCAGGGAAGCACTCTCTCAAACAGGAAAACCCAGGTCCCAGTTCTTATTGTAGAGGAAACATACAGAGCTGGCAGAGGGCACTGACACTTAGCTGGAGACCAGGAGTGACCTATTTCTTCTAGCTCATAGACTCTCTGGCTACAAAAGTCTCTATGCCTAAGACTTGGCACTATTTTCCTAAGTTATACAGTGACATCTGGGGTTCAAATGGCACTTAGAATCTAAGTTTTGATTTACTGAAAGGTAAGCTTTGTCTTTGGTAGTTGGAGAATCTTGATGTTAAAATAAATGGCTTCAAAGAAGTGATAGACTAATGCTAATGCAAAAGAATGGTGGACCCTAATTCTGAGTTTTCTTTTTCACTCCTCCATCTACCCTTATCTTTTGTTTTATGCTCACTCATCCAACTTTCATCCTATGTCCTATGTCCCAGGCAGGACTCAATCAATGGAAGGCACTAGAGGGAATCTGTGGGAGATCTAGGGGAGCATTTTCGTGGCTTCCAGCTTTCTGGGGTTTTGGAGCAGCACGTGCTTTATACTCTACCTTATCTATTGTTCTTCTCTCACTGAGTTCTGAGATCCACTCTCTCCTCTTGTCCCATTAGGTCAGTTTTTTTTTGTTTTGTTTTGTTTTTGTAGGTCATGGGGCTTGAACTCTGGGCCTGGGTGCTGTCCCTCGGCTCTTCAGCTCAAGACTAGTGCTCTACCACTTGAGCTACAGCGCCACTTCCGTTTTTCTGGTGGTTTATTGGAGATAAGAGTTTCACGGACTTTCCTGCCCATGCTGGCTTTGAACCACAATCCTCAGATCTCAGCCTCCTGAATAACTAGGATTACAGGTGTGAGCCACCGGCACCTGGCTAGGTCAGTTTTTATATATAGACTCAAAGTGTTTCCCTAATGTTGATTGCACATTCCTCCTTCCTTTTCTTCCTTTTATTTCCTCATTTATTTACTTGCTCTAACTTTTTAACATCCTTTCAGTTCTCTATCATTTCTGAGCCAGTTATGTCACATTCTTTTATTTTTTTGTCAAAACCCTCACTGATACATGGGTAAACCAAAATTTCATTTAGACTATAAAGACTTTTTAAAAACCAGAATATATAAAAGTAAAACCAGAACTACCAGAAGATCCTATTATATCACTCCAGGGCATATTTCCTGAGGAACATAAGCCAGCATCAATGGGACACTTGCACACCCATATCTTAAGCAGCACTATTCAGAATAACCAAGCTATGGAATCAGCCTGAACGTCCCTCATTTGTGAATACATACACATCCATGTGTGCACACACATACACATTAGAGTATTATTCAGCCATAAAGAAAAATTAAGTTCTGTTGTTTGCAGGAAAATTGATGGAACTGAAGATCATGATATGAAATCAAATATTGCTTGTTGTCTCTTATATGCAGAATAAAGACCTGAAAAAAATGACATGAGTATAAAAGATGGAGGAGAGGCTGATTTGGGGTGATAACCAGTGAAGAAAAGTAAGTGAAAGCAGGGGTAAGGCGAGGGGTGAATATGGTCATAGTACTTTATATATGTGTGTAAATAAAATCTCTTAAAAATGTTTAAAAGTTGGGATAGGAAATTTTTAAAAAGTGACGGGGTGTAATTCATCAAAGTACAATATGTGCATGTGTAGAAATGTCATAATGAATTCCCTTTGCATAATTAATATATGCTAATTTAAAAAATAAGACAAATAGAAATGAAATAAAATTTCTTGTATTATTTGAACAGAAGAAATGCTAAAACGCAAACTTAGAACTATGGTGATAAACTATTTATCCAAAACAGACATAAACATTCCTGTTGCTGTTCACTGCAAGCCCTCTGTGTTCATAAGGAATGCTTCAACAATAAGTAACAGCAAACTCAGCTCACAGGGCCTTAAATACAAGGACATTCATTGTTACTTAACTAGGTGTACAAACAGGCAGTCTTGGCATTGGTTCTGTAACTCAAGAACGGTATCAATGACTCTGCTTCTTTCTACCTTTCAGCTCTGCCTTCCTTAGCATCATGACATTGAATTTTTATGGTTATTGCTTTGTGACCAAAGACAGTCACCACAATCCTGGACATCACAATTATTTCCTAGGGCAGGAAGCAGTAGGCTTTGTTGAGGCTTTGTGTTTTGATAAAAAAAAAAAATCTTACCCAGGTGCTCCCCAACAATTGATTTGGTCACTGTCCACTTTCATCTGTGAAGAATGCAGTAGAAAAGCAAGTATCTGACTCTAGGGTATGCAGCAGCAAGTGACAAAGGAAAGGGAGATTGATCATGTCTATCATGTAGCTACCAACAGTGTCTGACATGCCTTGTGCCACACAGGAACCCTTAGCCTGATCGTCACTCTCTGAGAAGTTCTTATGCTGTCTGCTGATATAAATGTCTTGATACTTTTCTCCTGTTATTTCTCTAAGTAGCAAGGAAGGCCCACTTCTTTTTTAAAAAATATTTTTGTGGGTTGGGAAGGTGGCTCAGTGGTAGAGTGCTTGCCTTGCATGCATGAGGCCCTGGGTTCGATTCCTCAGTATCACATAAGCAGAAAAAGTCCAAAGTGACACTATGGCTCAAGTGGTAGAGCACTAGCCTGGAGCTGAAGAGCTGAGGAACAGCACCCAGAGTTCAGGCCCCATGATCAACAAAAAGAAATAAATAAGTAAATAAATAAATAAATAAAGTATTTTTGTTATCTTTATGCAGTTGTACAATGAAGTTGCCATTCACCAAAGCAGTTTATGAATACATCTTGATCAATGTCACCCCTTTCAACATTCTTACCCATCCTTTTCAATCCACCCATTCCTTCACTTTTCTTAATTTCTAGGTTATGTATTGAGGTTTTTTGGCATTTAACATAGCAGTTTATGTATACAATTCATCTTGATCCTGTCATCCCTTTAACATCTTCATCCCCCCCCTTTGACCTATGCCTTCCCTTATTTTTCTCAACTCTGTTGTATATCTAATGAATCCTTGCTTGCATTCCCCCCTTTCACACTTCATTCCTTTACCTCTCTCCCCTGGGCCCCAACTCCTCTCTTGCAAGTACCCATTTCTTGATACTTACTTGGGCTTTGACTTAGTCTTTTTAAAGGAATTATACTATTTGAGCTCTCTATAGAGTCTATTAAACCTCAAAAAATAAACCCTCCACAATAGCCAAGATATGGAAACAACCTAGATGTCCCACTACTGATGAGTGGATCCAAAAATTGTGGTACCTATATACAATGGAATATTATGCAGCCACTAGAAAGGAAAAAATAATGGCATTTGCAGGGAAATGGATGGAACTAGAGCAATCATGTTGAGTGAAGTAAGCCAAGAGCAGAGAGACAAACGGCACATAGTCTCCTTGATATGTGAATGCTAAAGCCAAAATTCAAGGAGATATGACAAAGTAAACAGAACTCGAGAAACAAAGGACAGCCACTCATTTTGTCATCATTACTAAATGACTCCATGTTCTTGACCAAATATATGGTATATATATGCACACAATGGAGGGAAGCTAGGAGGAGAATGCAGAATAAGTGAGAAATGGAACAACATACAACAAAGGGATCCATCAGCTACACTAACATAGATGAAAATGAACTAATCACCCCAAAGGCAGCGATAGGAAGGGAGGAAAGAGTGAAAGAGGGAAAAGCTTACACTAAGCAAAAGGAAAGAAACACAAATATCACTTGATGTGGAAGAAATAATTTATATTGTCAAAGCTCATAAAATTCACAAACTATGTACCATGATAATGATAATTTGCCTTGGTTAAAATGTATTTGTGACTTTAAGTATCACTATTCCACAATACTGTGAAATTTATGTAACCATCTAATCTCAATTTAACAAATAAATAAAAGAAAAGTAACAGAAGGGATGGGTTAGGAGCGATGGGGGACAATATTGTCAGACACCTTGTATTCATATACTGTTTTATACAATGGGAACTTCTTAGTACAACTACTTAAAGTTAATATAAATAAATAAATAAATAAAATAAATACTCAAAGAAACACCAGTCCCTCCAATTAATAAATGGGTTGAGAACTTAAAGAGAGACATCACTGAAGAAGTAAAAATGGCCAATAAACATCTGAGGAAATGTTCAATGAATCTGGACATAAAAGATATGCAAACCACAAAATCCTGAGATTCTGCCTCATCCCAGTTAGAGTGGCCAATATCAAGAAAACTAACAATAGCAAATGCTGGTGGGGATGTGGCAAAAAGAGAACTCTATTATACTCATGGTGGGAAAGCATGCTTGTTTAACCACTCTGGGAAGCAGTATGGAGGATTGTCAACAAACTAGAGCTATCCTATGACCCAACAATTCTGCTCTTGGGTTTTATCCAATAGAGAATAAGCAAGGCCACACACCAGCACAACCATATTCACTGCAGTATTATTTCCCATAGTCAAGATAGGAAATCAGCCCAGATGCCCCTCAATGGACAAATGGATCAAGAAAACAGTGGTTATAGACAGTGGAATTCTACTCATCCATCAGAAAGAATGATGTTGTAGCATTTGTAAGGAAATGGAAAGACATGGGAAAAATTATATAAAGTGAAGTAAGCCAAACTTAGAGAAACACAGGTTTTATGGTTTTCCTCATCTGTGGTAGCTAGAATGTGCCTATAAATCTATAAGTAAACACATTGGGTGGTAAGCAAGTAGTCACAAATGAATTAACTGAAACAAGTCTCAATTCTAACCTTTCAATGTCTATTTGTGTCCTTTTCCTCACCAATTGACTCACCTCTTACGGACACACTGTCAGAGAGTACCATCCATAAAACTTTCTTGGGCTTATTCTATCTGGTATAAATCTGGCATCTAGCTCCCAGGAAGGATTGCCTAGCTCAGAGTTAGCTGATTTCAAGAGACAGCAAGAAACATCCTATAAGCTTGCCTTTCATAAACAAACAAACAAAAAAACCCAGTAACCCATTCTTTCCGATGTGGGTCCTTGTGCAGGCAAGTCAGGACAACTCTGTTTCCAGAATGAGCTGAAATTATTGAAATCAGCTTACCCTGAGACTGTCTGGCACATTGTGCTTTCTTCCAGAAACCACAAAGAAGCATTTTTCCCATGTACATTTTTCTCCTTCAATACTTCTGCATTGTGCTCTACCTTGGTACACTTGCTCTCTGGCCCCCACATGGCATTTGGCATTCGCCCCTTGGGAAGTGTGAATGACAAACTTCCTTTTCCATGGCAGTAGTTTCCTCATCTGTTAGCCTAACTATACCTGAAAATGGACTACATCTTTAGAACAAAACCCTTCTGTATCTTGTTTCCCTTGGTGAGCTCCTCTTCATTTTCCCTCTGGCCTCAGAGCTGGACTTTGTGAGATGGCCAGACCTGGCCAATGGCTGGCCAGTTTCCATCCTTCCTTATGATAATCCCACATCATTCACCATCTCTTGACCAGTCCTTCTATCAGAGAGCTATTTTTCCTGCTAACAATGGCCATCCCCAGAAATACAATCTGTCTACCAAAGACCACATGCTTTCAGGATGGAGGAGAAAGGAATAAGGGAGATTGCAGGCAAAGTACTCCAACTGCAGCAAACTAAGTTTTTTTTTTATTTTCTTTTTGTTTCACTTTTCATTTAAATTTTAATTATATTGTCAAGGTGATGTACTTAGGGGTTATAGTTACATAAGTAAGGTAGTGAGTACATTTCTTGTTGAATTTGTTACTCCCTCCCTCATTTTTCTCCCACTTTCCCTCCCCTAAGTTGTTTAACTTTTAAAGAAACAATGTTACTCTTAATTTCCAGATGTAAAACTGAGAATCAGTTTATGACTTTTCTTTTGCTGCTGTGGTCACAAACCTAGTGATTTTAAACAGCATAAATTTACCATCCAATAGTTCCAGGGGCCAGATGTCCAAAATCAATGTCACTAGAGTAGTATCAGAGTATTGGTAAGACCGCTATCCTCTGAAAGCTTTGAGGGGAGAATAAGTTTCCTTCTCTTTTCAGCATCTGGTGGTCATCTCTGTTGTTTGTTTTAGGACCCTTTTCTTGATCCTTAAAGTGCATCACTCCAGCCTGACACCAGTGGCTCATATCGATAATCCTAGCTCCTAAGCTTAGGATCATGGTTCAAAGCCAGACCAGGCAGGAAAGTCCATGAGAGTATAATCTCCAATTAACAATCAAAAACCCTGAAGTGGAGATGTGGTTCAAGTGGTAGAGTGGCAAGCCCAGAGTAGAAAAAAACTAAGCAAAGATGCAAGGCCCTGAGTTCAAACCCCAGTACTGGCACACATTAAAAAAAAAAAAAAGTAAAATAGCACATCACTCCACTTTCTGCTTCCAGCATCACACCACTTTTGCTGTCATAGTAAAATCTCTGTCTTTCTCTTATAAGGATACTTCTGATTACATCAAGGCCCACAGGATAATCCAGGATAATCTCCTCATCTCAAACTCCTTAGTTTAATTGAAATTGCAAAGTTCCTTTTGCCATGTAAGGCAACATTCTTAGGTTACAGAATTAGGACATGGATAATTTCATTTTGTTTTGATTTTTACATCTTTATTTATTTACTTTTTTGTTTTTCTTGGTGGGGGGAGGGGCATGGATAGTTTTGAGAGCCAATCAAGATATTTGCAGGACCATACTCCTCTGACGGATCCAGGGCATAGGCTATTTGCTTGCCTTTTCCAACTAGAAGCCACCAAACTTCTTTGCTTCTAGATGCCTCCTCCACCTTCAAAGTCAGCTTAGCATCATCAAAGCTCTCAGGAAAATTCCAAACCTCACCTCCATTATCACAGCTCTTTCTCTAACCCTGATCCTCCTGCCTCCTTCTTTTCCTTCTAAGGCTGTGTCCAGGGTCATTTAGGAAAATCTCATCTGAAATCTTATTTTCGCAGATCCAGGGGTAATGTTCTCACAGATCTAGAACATGAGGACACATGTATTGAGAGGAAGAGGCATTCATCTGTGCTGTCACACCCAGCCAGGCACAGCTCAGGGGTTGCTGGGGACAAGGGTAGCAGGAGTAATGAGAGGGGCTAACAAAGGAGTCTGAGAAAACTTTTGGGAGCTGATGGTTCTAGCTATCTTGAGGGCATGAGAGTTTCACAGATTTCATATTTTGACATCTGTCAAAAATTAAATTGAATGTTTTAAATATGTGGAGTGCATTGTGTGTCTATTATATCTCAATAAAGCTGATTTTAAGAAAAAAGAACCCCAAGGCACAAAGTTCTGGGACAAAGTTAATAGAGGTAGGCATTAGTGCGATTGAAATAGAGCACATTTATGTTGTCATCTAATGTGAAAGCCTATACCTGAGATGGAGCATCCTCTGAATAATTTTGTATAACTGAGATGTTAACTCTTACCACCAGGGCTGTAAGTACCAGATCGATACTCAATAAATAAATGATCATTTCCTTCCTTCTCTTTTTGAGATCTATAACCAGAGTTTCAGAGAATTCTGGAATATATTCTATATTACAGGAGCTGAGAATCACTGTCTTCTTGATGAGAGGGAGAAAGGTATCTGAGAAAAACACCAATTGGAGTCAAGACTTGCAAATTGGCCTTTACTTAAGGAATACTTTACTCTCTATGTCCCACATTCTAAATTACAGAGGAACATATAACATACAATGTATTCTGTTCTTAAAAATTTAGCCTGGTTCATCTTGTTCCCTAGTGACCAGACAATTGCCACGAACAAATAAGAAGAGAGAAATGTGTAGAAATTTCCACCAATTACAGTCAATGAGATGAATAGTGATCGCTGTACCTAAGGTCACAAAGCTCTGTTGACAAATATATCATGTTTGGTTTACAGTAATGAAAAGAAAGAGAACAGTACTCCAGACTAGTCAAGTAATCCATCTCCAGGGTTTTCCTAAAGGAGGAAAATATCACTTACATGCTCCCATCATTTGTCATTCATGTGTTCCCATATTCAAAAGGCACTATCTCCTACTCTTTGATCAATGGTAAATGTCTTGAAAAAGGTGTCCTTGTGTTGAGTTTGCCTTGGAATTGTTCAAGAAATATACCATATACCATGGCTATCCTAGGTTTCATTTTGTTTCTTTTCTGTTCTTTTCTCTTTTCTCTTCTCCCTATTTCCTTTCTTTTCAACTCAGGGCCTAGGTGCTTTACTTTAGCTTTTCTGCTCAACGCTGGTACTCTACAACTTGAACCACATCTCCACTTAAATATATCTCCCTGGGCTGACTTAAAACCTCCATCCTCAGTGTCCTAAGTTTCTGACTCAGATGGTAGAGTTCACCTGAGATTCACCTGTTATTTCTTAATTTTTCTATCATTCTCTCTGACATGGTGTCATGCATGTTAATTACTGCTGAGGTTACTGAACATCAACCAAGTTAGGAAAATAGAAATAAATAACAAGGAGATGATGAGGAAGAAAAGAGAGAAGAAAACAACAGATTTCTCAGTTTTTACTTTGTCACTGTAAAACTATCCAGTTCACAGTACTGCAGGCAAGCTGCCAATACAAAGTGAACTTATGATTTATAGCCATGGTTACATCAATGGTAAGTACAGCAGAGAAAGCCAGCTGTTCTCAAGCTGCACTTACCAACTCTGTAACTGAGGAAAATGGGCTTACCTCCCCTGAGCCTTCATTTCCGCATTTGCAAAGGGTATATAGTGAATACTCCCTAACTTGTGAGCTGTTTGCTAGCATGTGTAGTAGATCTTAAGCAAGACAGAGTTGTCTTCTCCTCCCTTTGCTCTTTTATCCACTTTTCTAGTTGGGCTTACAAATTTTCTCCAGCTAAATGCCTCAGGGAAGAGGAAAATGCAAATGTCAATCAACCCAGATAGAAAGTGTTCCTAGGCTCTGACCCATGGAGAAACATTAGCCCTCCAAAGCACTAACAGAGTAGACAGTTGTGGCCTGTAGCCATATTTTGACACTGAATCATGTCCTGTTTTGCATTGTTCTCTAATTGTTTCAAGTCATTTCCCCTTTCCCAGATTTAGTTTCCTAGATGATTATAGCAAGATCTCAGATAGTATCTTCTTTAAACCTCCTCTATTATTAGTTCTCCTTTTTACCCATATACCTCTGTTGGCTTAACAAAAATAGAATATATGACTACTAAGCAAAGCTCTCATACACAAAAGAAATTCTCTCCGGCATGAGATCTAGGCAAGCATCAGGACCTTTGGCTGCTGACTAGAACATACCGTATCTTGAATCATCCATCCTATTACAAAGTCATTGCCTACCACATTCAACTCTCTCCCCACCCTTCAGAGAGCATTTCATCAATCTCTTGAGCTCCGTGGGGTATAAGTCCAGAAGAGTTCTTCTGCAATCAGTCAGCTCTCAAATACTTTTCGTTTTTGTTGTTTCTTATAAAGGAACAGCAATGCCTATGCTTGCTCACAAGACTTATGGCTTTAAGTGTTAACTATATGTTAGAATCACCCGGGGAGCTTTTTCAAACAGCAGAGATCATAATTATATTGGTTTGCAATTGGGTCTGGGCAATGGCAGTTTTTAAAAGCTCCCCAGGCAATTCTAAGTGCACTCAAAATTGAGAATCATTGATCTAGGCCCTGTTACTGGAATGTAATTATTGGAGCCCATACCTGATTTCCTGCACACATCTGCAGTGGCAGGGACAGGTCCTAAGTAGGACAGATGTTACATGAATGGAGGCATGAATAAACAAGTAAGAGAAGGTTCAGTCAAGAGAGTATTAAAGTCCAGCAAATTGTGTCTAGTCAAATCACTACAGTAAATACAAGCAATTATTTTCCCTATGCCTCACTCCATTCTTTTGTCAAAAGAGGATAATAATACTTGCTTTATGCTACTCTCTAAATGACTACAAAGATAGTGTGTGTGTTGGTACATCATATAATTTTAAGAAATTGTTTAAAATGATGCATAACAGCAAATGGAGATGTGGCTCGAGTGGTAGAGTATCAGACTTGAGCAAAAAATGAAGCCTAACAGCATCAGAGCCAAAGGACTTTTTAATCAAACCTAGAAATGTGGATGTGTGGGGGTTGGAGGAAGGGCCCTGGGTGGGAAATAGATTCAACCCTGCCACTACAGCAGCACTATTTCTCCCTTCATCTCCCTTTTGGGGATTTCTATAAACAAAGTTTATATCTCATCAAAATTCATATGTTGAATACAATCCCCAGTAGGATAGTATTTAGAGTAGGCTGTTGAGAGCTAATTAACTCATGGAAGCATATCTCTCTTGAAAGACATTCCAGAGTTCCCTCCCCTCTTCCATCATGAAGGTCATTGTAGAAGGCACCATGCATAAATCTGAGGGACAGACAATGGGGAAAAAATTAGGCAGATAGGAAGAGGTATCGTTGGGTGAAGATAATACCCCCTTCTCTTCCTGAAGAGGCTAGAAAGCCAAGGTAAGTTGGGAAGACAGCAAGAATGCTGACCCTGGAGCAGAACTGCACAGAGGACAGAAGCACCTCCACAGGAAGTGACTTAACTGGCTGTCAGAACAGCTGAGACCTAGAGAATCTATAAAAGAAGGAATGCCACCAGCCTTCATCAGGCTTCCAATTTCTGGGCCTCCGTCTTGCTCTCTTGGACAAAGAATTCTATACTCTCTCCTTCTCCTTGCCTAGAAAGCAGGTTGGACAGGCCTTCCTATGACATAAGGTGGCTCTCCCAGTTGGAACCTGATGGGAGACGTGTACCCATCTACCAGTGGCTAAGAAGCTTGGTGCCTTACTCTTGCTTTCCCATAAACTTTGCCTCATTCCCACTTTTCTTGCCTCATAGTTCTTTATCTGGTGGAGGAAAGAAAAGACCCAAGATGCCTAGATGATATCAAATCAAGAACTATTTGCTTTTCAGAGACCAAATGACCCTGAGCTTCCTAGATTCCAGAATTTTAGCAAGTGTTTTTTTTTTTTTCTGATGCTACCTAGTATATATTTAGAATAACTCAAATATATTATGACCAGGATCCTGGTTGCGCTGGCTCTTATTTCTCCACTTCTTAGAACACTGTATCCTAAAGTAGGTGCTCAGTGAATGTGTGCAAGAATATTCCTGGGCTTCTTTTGTTTTTAATTATCTTTAAGTAACTGCGAAGAGGTTTCAATTCAACATAGCAGTTTATGAGTATAATGCATCTTGATCAGTGTCACTCTTCTATCATTCTCCCCCATCTCATCCCGAATCCACTCATCCCCTTAAGTTACCTAGTTTCATTTAAGAAGAGGTGCACACCTATAATCGTAGCTACTCTGGAAGCTGAGATCTAAGGACTGCTGTTCAAAGCCAACCCAAGTGGGAAAGTCAGTGATACCTGTGTCTCCAATTAACTACCAACAAGCCAGAAGCTGGGCTGTGGATCAAGAGGTATAGTGCTAGTCTTGAGTACAAAAGATGAGGGACAGGACACAGGTCCTGACTTCAAGCCCTGGGACTGCCACTCCCCACCAAAAAAAGAGACTATTCTTAAATTTCTAATACCAAGCACAACTTTAATATTTCTTGGTTCTTAGTGTTGTTATTTGGACCACCCACCTAAATGCTTTGGAGTAGTTTCTTGTAAGGACCAGGCATCTGCTGGAGCCCCCACACCTCTGTCCTCAGCAATTCAGCCTTACCCTTCCCAACTAGTCAGGCCAGCCCTTGGCCCTCTTCATGAAGAAGTATGTGGAATTCAGACGAAACATATGGTGTTTTCCCAGAATCTTGCTGTTTTTATTTATGTTTCTAAATAACTTATTTTTCTTATTGTTACAAAATAGCACATGTTTGTTTGAAAAAAATCTGGAAAAAGCCAGGAAAGCAGAAATTAAGTACAAATCTTTATAAATCCCCCTAGCCTAAGAAAATTACTATTTAATGTTTCCAGTTTTGTGGATATACACAGAAACACACATGCCTATTTAGAAAACGAGGTCATCCTGTACTTAGTGATTTGTAGCCTGCTTTTTCACATCGCTATGTCTCACCACCTTAAATGGTCATCTTGCACGATTATTTGCACCATTATTTATCCCTCTCCCGTGTGTCCACTTCTGCTGCCATTAATTCCTCCCGGTTATTTACAAACTGAGAAATGTAAATTAAAACAAGCTATCTCAACTGGCAACATAGAGAGCTTTTCTATCTACCAAGTGCAGTGGTAATCCCATCTTTGACCAGCCTTGTCTGCTCAGAGACAATCTCTACTTCTTAAGAAATGTTTGTTTCATCAAATGTTCCAGTGCTCAGGCTGTAATAGAAACAAAAGAGTATATGGAGCAGCCATACCCTTAAAACTGCTACAGTTTCCTAGCAAACTGGAAAATTCCATTGCCATAGCCAATGTCAACAGCACAGGCAAGAAAGGAATGTAGAAATTCAAAGGAAGAATTTGATTACAGAGACTATAGGTAATTGACAGAAACTCCATGAACAAAAGGAGAAAGTGCTGGCTTACAGCCATGGGGTCTAGTGCCTTTGCTCTCCCTGGCTTAGGTAAGGTAGTAGGCAAGTAATACAATATGTTTGTGTCAAGAATGAAACTAGGCTTAGTTCCAAGTTCTGGAAGTAATGCATCTAGCAAACAGCATCTTAAGAAGGCCCCTGAGATCTAGTCATGAGTTCTCATTCACCAGTTTTAAAATGCCCCATGGTCAAGTGCACACATGCCCATACCTGCTATGACCTGGTGATTTCTGCAGAGCTCAGAGCTCAGAACAGAGAATCCTGATGCTGATGGATGGAAGGTAGTGGGGGCTTGCAGAAGAACAACAACAGAAGTCTGAGGGGTGAGGCTCACAGAGCACACAGCATAAAGGCTGCTATTCTCCCTACAATTGTAGAAGCCTGATCTAGAATCCTTCCTTTTCTGATGCAAGTCTTCATGATCCATTCATCAGAATGCCATTCAGGGCCATTTTTAGGCATCGATCTAAATATGTGATTTCTTGGTTCAATTCTCATGAATGAATGGATAAAAGAAAAATTTATACACACATATGTAACTTAAAATGTTGTCTTCTAAATTTTAATACTGGGGACATTGCTTAAAACCAAACAGAACTAAATGGCCCTTAATAAAAGGCATTCATCATTTGCTTTTCTCCAGTGAAGGCATCTGCTAATCTGCCCCAGTTCTGGCTAAGAAAAGCAGCTAATGCTTTATGGCATTTTTTGTTTGTTTTTGTGCCAATTATGGGGCTTGAATTCAGGCCTAGGCACTGTCCTTGAGTTTTTTCACTCAAAGCTAAAGCTCTACCACTTGAGTCACAGCTCCGCTTCTGGCTCTTTGGTGGTTAATAGGAAATAAGCGTCTCGCAGACTTTCTGCCATTCTGCCCTCGCTGGCTTTCAACGAAGATCCTCAGACCTCTGATGAGCTAAGATTGCAGGTATGAGCCACTAGCATCTGGCTGTTTTCTCTTTTTTGATTGGCAGTTCTTTGGGCACTTGGCTCCATATTTCCATACATTACACTTATTTTATTTCAGGGCTGAAGACCAAAGTTAGGACTTGCACTTGCCAGGCTAGTGCCCTTCCACTGAGCTAAATCCCCAGTTCCTACATTATGCTTGTATTGTTATTGTTTTAAACATTATATCTGTCTTATGTAGATAAAGATATTTTTAAAACTGCAAATAGCTCTATTAGGATATAATAGACATTTAATAACTTGAACATATTTAAAGAATATAATTTCATAAATTCTACCATAGGTATTCAATTATGAAAACATCCTCAAAATCAAGTTCATGAACCTATCCATCATCTTTAGAAGTTTTCTCACATCACTCTGTCATCTTTTCCTCCTTTTCCTTCCCTGCCATAATCTCCCAGACAACCACGTTTGCTCTCTGCCACTATTGATTAGTGGCAGATTTTTTTTGTGTGTAATGGAGCTACACAGTGTGTACTTTCTGTTTGTCTGATTTATTTCCCTCAACATAATGACTTTGTATGTGTCAGTAGAGTTGATTTCTCAATATTGCCGAGTCCACTGAATGGATATACCAGTATGTTTATGAGCAAATGGTAGTGTATCCAGCTTGGGCCTGTTGCTGATAATTCACATTCTTGTACAAGTCTTTGTATGGAAATCTGCCTTCATTTCTAGTGAGTAAATACCTAGAAATGAACTAGCTGAATCCATGTGGTACATGGTTAATGTTATAAAGAAACCAACAAACTCTTTTCCAAAGTCATCTACTATTTGGTAGCCTCATCAGCAACGCCAGAGGTATAGTTCTTCATATTTTTGTCAACATTTGGTATGTTTATTCTTTTCCATTTAGCCACTTTAATATAATATAATGTGATTTCTGTAGCTCTAGTGGCTAATGATATTGAGTTTCTCTTCATGTGCTTGCCATTCCTGTATGTTAGAGTATATTAGACTTTGCTTTAAAACCATGCAGATATCCAGGTACAAAGAACAAAGAAAAGGTTTATTGCTGGTAAAGGGGCCAGCAAGACCCCTTCTCACAAGAAAGAAGTGAGAAGAAGTGCTGTATATTGTTTCAGGTGACTTTTATAACCTCAGAGATTTGGGGAATCTTGCTGCCGTATATGGTCATAGCTGCCCCAAAGGAGTGCCCTCTCAGGTGACCCATATGACCTGTGAGGTTTAGGGATCTTGTTGCCTTGTATGGTTATACCCTGTTTCAATGGAGAGCCCTCTCAAGTAAAAGGGGTAGGGGCTAATCACTTACTGCCTTTACTAAATGGGCCTAGTGTTGCCCAGGGAAAGAACATGCTAAGCAATGAGGGAGGAGGTTTCTGGGCTAACACTGTAGGTTCTTTGATGACATATCCAGATGAATGGTGTCTCATCCAGCCTTTCCAATAGTTTTACATTGCAGTCTTACCTATTTTCAAAGTGCAGATTTGTAACACATCATCTTTCTTTCTGCCTCTTAGGTAAACTGAATCATTCTCTATCGATCTCACACTTAAGATTATTTAATTAGTTTTTTCTTTGTGTTTCCATTATTTCTTATTGATATCTTCACCAAAAGTACGATCACACAGTAAAATGGCCTCTATTGAATCCCAGAAACCAAAGCTTTTCATAATGAAAATGGATTCTTTATAGAGTAGGTTAGATACAAATATTGGCTGTGGGTCTTGTTCCTAGAAGTTACTAGTGTACAGCAAATATACCCTATATCCTGGAACATAGACATTAAGTAGGAAGATTGGGTATTGAGGGCTGAAAATATTGACCATTACTTCAATTTTGAAGTTGGAACTATTGCTAACTTCAAGTATAAAGATCAGAAGCATCAAGCATTGTTTCTAATAATCAAATCAGACCGGAGGATGAGGGCATGCTCTGGAATTTCTTTATCACTCCTGTCATCTTCACTGACAAGTAAATAGCTAAACAGTCTCTCCTAGTGTACCAGATTTCAAAACATACAGGAAGAAAAGCTGAAAATACTATGAGATAAAATCTGAACATGAGATAGGACACCGAACAGAAACAAAAGCAATGCTGGAAGTGATAGAACGATGAAAGATTCTGACAGTACAGGAGTGTTTTCTTCATAAGACAGACAACTCTGGATCTAGATAACAAAATGAAGTAGTTATTGCCTGGGTTTGGCCACTATTATAAAAGCTAATGGGTACACTGTGAAATTGTAAGCAAAATATTACATCTCACTGAAGGTCTTTGCCTAAGAACAGACAGGAACTCAGTTAAGTGATAACCTTGTGACTGTCCAGTATCAGGCCCTGAGATGAAAATGGCCTCTAAGGTGGGGTCAGAGGGGCAGGAAGAAATCTGGCACAGGCAAACCATGGATTGGCCTGAGGGCAGGAAACAAGAAGAGCAATAAAAGGCAAAGCTTTCAAGGTAGCAAAAGACGGTTGATGACAAACTGCCGGAAAGCGATTTAGGAGAGCAACCTTTTATTACTTTTGGATAGGGACAGCTAGTGTCTCATATCCAGTTTTCCTGATGGTGTAGTGATAACAAAGGCAAAGCAATAATAAAGAACAAAGTAATCAAATAAAAATGATTTATTTTATTTAGTTACTAGGATTGGCAAAAGCAGATGTGGTGCAATGAAAATACATGGTGACCAGTATAAACAGAGAAGAGGGGCTAGCGTAAAATCCAAGGAGTTTTTTAGGCCAGAGGCAAGCATAATTAAAGCCAACAATTCAAAGCATTTGGGGATCTTGGTTCTTTCTCCCTCCATATAGAACCTTATTGCTCTTTATCATTATGTCCATGGACACACGTGAGCATGTAGGGGTTCCCTAAAGTCAGCGTGATCCAGAACAACCCAATATTCGCTGTGTCAATGCCATAAGAACCTCATTCTCAGAGATTACCCAAGGTTTGAAGTTCTAATGTGTTGATGAACCCAGAAGTATTAGATTAGAGGTTGCTGTTTCCTTTTAATCCCTGGGATAAACATGTACGAGTTTTGCATAGACTTCAAATCTGTATATATCTGGTTTGGTCTTTTCCAGTTTGGAACCCTCACCTCTTCTTTCACTCAAGACTTTGCTGGACCTGGAACATGATTTTCCTACATAGACCCTGAACCTGATGCCTTCAATTTCTACTGTGTAGAGGTTACTCCCAGCTGATCTATTGACATGCTATCCCAGAATTGTCAATTGAAAATCTCCCTCATCACAGAATATTTTATTGGATGATCACAAAGTATAATGCCTTCTTGCTTACTCTGTGGAGTAGAAGAAAAAAGTATTGAGGAAAAGGAGATACTTGAAAACAGATTCTTCTCTTTTATTCCATAGAAAATCAAGGACTTCTTTTTTCATCACCATCACTATGGAAACAGATATTAGACATTTGTGGATCAACCAAGCCAACAGCTTTATATGGAATAATATCATACAGTCTTTCTCTTAGTTCCACAAAGAATGCACCATTACCATCCCCACTGTACAAATAAAGAAATTTAGGTTTAATTCACTGAGGACTAAGAATCTGAAAGTTTCAGATCAAACCACAGCCTGCCATTTTACCTACTAGGCTATACTTCTCCTTATTGCTTTATTGTTCCTAGATCAAAAATGTAAGTTCCTCTCCAACTTTGGGTTCAATACACAGGAGATGTTCAATGGTATTTGTTCTTTGTAATTCAAATGATTCATTAATGCTTATGATGGCCTGTTTGATGAGTTTTTTTAATCATTTCTTCATCAGCTGATATCCTTCCCTCAGCTGGCCAGCCTGTCTTAGATGAAGTATTACTTTTCAAGTTTCAAGACCTGGGTCACTGTGACACTATGTGAAGAGCAACAGGCAAATTTTCACTCATGGCAACTCAGCATTTATTTTGTCTGTAGTGGAAGGAGACATGGTGAGTCTCGGATGATCAGGCAACTGCCAGCTTGAATCTGTCTTAGCCCTCTTCATTATTGTCTCAGAAAAGTTGAAGCCAAAATGAACATCTGTCCAGACCAGTCAGAGAGGAAACAGATTTTTTTAGCTAATTAATTGCTTTTTCATTTGCATCAGATGATTCCATTTTATTCCAGTGGCTTAAACACAAGGACCCAAGAGCCTGGATTCACACTTTCCTACATAGTGATCATAAGCCCTGCGATCTCCCAGACCCAGTCCCATCCTTCTCTGGCTGGGCCTTAAAGAAGAAGATATCATACCTGCCTGTGCTGAGTGAACAGCTGGAGCAGAGAAAGGCAATATAGGAAAGGGTCAAAGCAAGAAACAGCGCCCAGTGACATATTTCTGCTGACCTTTTCCCCCCAACTAGACCACACCTCTTACTTTTGCCCATCTCCCAATAGTGCCATCATATTATGAATCCATTATGTGATTTACCCATTCATTTGGTCATAGCTCTCATGAAACAATTTTCCCATGATGCTCTCAAAGATATACCGAGAGAGGCATTTTACCCTTCTAGGACCTATGTAATTCTCAATCCAACCAAGATGATCATAAGGATTAACTATTATAGCTGGCTTGTTCTTCCTTAGGAGTGATCATCAGACCCAAAGACCTTTGCAATCTACAAGTTTGGAAGTGGGGTGCACATGCCCTTCAGTGGAGATTATTTGGACTCATCCATGATGCATCAAAACAACACATTGCATGCTATACGATATGAATGCTATGATTACTTAGGAAGGCTAACTCACCATCCAAAAAAGAAAAACAGCACCAGGGAAAGGGTACTTGAAAGTGAGGATGAGATCAATGGAATAGGGTTAGACCAATGAAGAGAGGAAGAAGGGGGAAACAGTCATAAAATTCAATGCATATCCTACAAAATTAAGAAACTTGAGGAAAAGTGTGGGGTTGGGAAGTATGGAAGAGAATGATGAAAAGGGTTACAATGATCATGATTCATTGTATTCACATGCTACTTTGTTGAATGGCAACTGCTTTGTACAACTACTTAAAGATACCAGAATGAATGATATTGTACAATTTGTAAGGAAATGGAAGGAAGGACTTGGAAAAAATTATATTAAGTGAAGTAAACCATACCCAAATAAATATAGGTTGCATGGTTTCCCTCATTTGTTGTAACTAGAATGTGCCTATAAATCTACAAGTAAACACACTGGATGGTAAAAGACAAAATAATATACTTGGACATTATCAATTATACAGGATTCTAGACATTCACACAGTGATACCAAAGGAGGATATTCTTAGGAGAGGATCATGAAGGCTCAATAGCTATGTGCATATTATCATATAAAATGATGTTTATTAAAATGAACTCCAAGAAATTGTAATAAGAGGTTTTTTTGTTATTTTTCTTTCTTTCTCTTTTGTCACTGTTTTTGTTTTCTGTACCTTTATCTGTTTGGGGAGGGTAAGAGGAAGCAAAGAAATGGTAGGACAAAGGGTGGACAAAGGCAGCAGTGATACTCACTAGACACCGTGTTGAAAATGAGCTATACAACTTGTGGGGGAAGGGGATTGGGAAGGAAAAACTTGGGAAAAGAGGGAAGAGGTGACACTGTTCAAAAAGAAATGTACTTATTACCTGTCTTAAGTAACTGTAACCCCTCTGTACATCACCTTTACACAACATTTTTTTTTTATTTGTCGGTCATGGGGTTGAACTCTGGGCCTGGGCACTGTCCCTCAGCTCTTCAGCTCAAGGCTAGCACTCTATCACTTGAGCCACAGCGCCACTTCTGGCTTTTTCTGCTTATGTGGTGCTGAGGAATCGAACCCAGGGCCTCATGCATGCAAGGCAAGCACTCTACTACTGAGCCACCTTCCCAGCCCAACACTCAGAGATAGAAGAGCTCAGTTTGGAATGAAAAATCCAAAGAAAGAAAGAGAAATTGAAGACTTATGGGAAGAATAACGTACATGACATGGAGGTAGCAGCAAAGAAGGTTAAGACTCTCAAAGTCTAGTCTAGGCTGGAGTTTTTCCCCCAGCCAGGGATCACATTGGGGACTTCAGTATTTCCACCTCTCAAAATTTTTCTAGAGACTTCATAGTTTGCTGACCAGAGTTCCAACCTCTCCCACACATAAGCTTCTTCTTTCTTTCTTTCTTTCTTTCTTTCGTTCGTTCGTTCTTTCTTTCTTTCTTTCATTTTTTTTATTGTGAAAATACTGTACAGAGGAGTTACAATTACATGGGCAAGACAATGAGTACATTTCTTATCAAGCATTGTAGCCTCCTCCTTTGTTTCCCCTTCCCATCCCTTCCCATCCTCCCCCCACCACCCCACCCAATCCTCCCCGCCCCCCCCCCCCCCACATAAGCTTCTTCTCATCTTCCAAAGTTTTATCCCTTTAGGCCAGTGTCCTCCTTTGAAAAGTAATGGTCTGAAAGTGGAGGACCGTGGCTTATTGATCATTTCCTGGCACAGAAAGCATGCTCAATAAATGTGTTGAACAGAATGAATGAATGTAGACATCACTGATGGTGAGGTTGAATGAGTAGACGGATTTTACAATGAAATACCCTGTTTACCTCAGGCATTCTAAGTGTCTTCAATTGACTAGGTGTGGTATCTTGTACCTACACTGATATATTCGATCATTAATGTTTTCCACAAATATTTGTTGGAAGTATGTTGCTTCTAGATACTGTGATGGGTACTTAGGATTTAATAGTGATAACACAGATAGTTGCTCAAAGGCAACTGATGTTTTGGTGAGAGACAGTCAGATCTGCTACAGATTCATGGAGACTAGTGAAACACGGAAATGTGTGACTTCTAGTTTAGAATTGAACGAAACAAAACAAAATGGTGTTAAAGATACCAAAGTATAGGTCTGGGTATGTAGTTTAGTTGTAGAAGACCTATTTAGGATGCTTTCGGCTCTGTGTTCAAGAAACAGTACCACCACCACCATCACTACCACCACCAACAACAAAAGAGTACAAAATTATACTCATTTCTCCCTCAACTTTTTATTGCATCTTTAAATTTACTACTTAAAGGTTTTTCAAAAACATCATTTAACCATTATCATCATGATTTTGATCTTTATAATGTATTATTCTAGCTCTAAATGTAAATAAGAGCAGATAGTAAAAAATGGCACATATTTTCTAGCCTATAGATTCAGATGGATATAATTTCCTTCCCAGGACAGTAGAAGCTGTATAAAGCAAATTTAATTGTTTTTATTTGTATTTTATCCTTGATATATAACATTCTACTGGCATTCTCTACCTTTAGTTTACTGGGGAGTAAGGCAAATATAAAAGGAAAGGAGCAATGGGTTTCCTTCTCCTTCCATTTCCTTCTATGCAGTTATTTCCAACGTGTATCTGTGTGTGTGTGTGTGTGTGCCATTAAGGTACTAACCATACTCAGAGGCTACAAAAGAATTTGCCTTAAATGTAGAAAGAATACAATGGTGCTCCTAAAACTGAACAAGAAATCTGTCCTATCCTTCCTGATTCATGTTACCTCATGCATTACATTAAAATTGGTTTGGCATGTGCCTTTCTAGAAGCAATGCATGTTTTATCAAGAGCCACAAATCGAACCTCCAATTCACCAGCAAAAAGCTAAAAGTAGAGTTGTGGTTCAAGTGCTAGAAGCACTAGCCTTGGGCAAATAAAGCAAAGGGACAGTGTGCTGAGGCCCTAAGTTCAAGTACCAGTACTAGTATATACACAAAAAAGTATATGGGAGTAGAGGACCAAGGTACTGGGGTGATGCCAAAGCTAATGTGATGATGTAGTTGGGTGATGAGGGTGAGGTACGAGTAGGGGTGTGTTGGAGAGGGGTTCATGTGACTTGGGGAACACATGATCTGTGTGTGTGTGTGTGTGTGTGTGTGTGTGTGTGTGTGATTTATGGCAGTGGTGTGTTTGTATATGTGTACATTATGAAATTAATATCTTGAAAATTCCCAGCACACTTTACCTCTGGGCCATGTAGCTCACATCTTATGCTCCCCTGAAACACTACTTTATTCTCATGTTCATCGAAGTAAAATACCATGCAGCTTTTTGACATTCACAAACAAAACCAGTGGTTTTTATCTGAGTCAAGTATTCCCCGGGGGCTTTTATTTTTTTAATTTTTTTTCCTCCTCTTCTTCCTGTAAATCCATTTTATGCATTGGAGTTAGAAAATGACATCTTGTTACATCATGTTAGACAGCATCATAATTTTTTCCAGCAAACCACTTCCAATCGGGCTAGGCAGACATAACTGAACAAAGCGAGACAACCCGGTATAAATAAAGGATCAGCTCGGGGTCCTTCAGGAGGGTCCCAGGGGCGTTCTGTTCCAAATCTAAGACTGACTTGCTGTTTTACATGTTAATTCTTTAGAATGGGGAGGGAGAGAGAGACTTCTGCAGGCTCACAGATCTTTCATCCACATGGTGCAGCTTCTCTCTGCTGAAGATGAGGACCCCTATGGAGGGAAGGCTCCCTGTAGGGTAAGGAGAATGGGGGAGATTGATGGTTGGCTTGAGGTCTTTTCTATACTTTGCACAGGTCAGGTCTGTCTTTTTGCTTTCCAGCTGCAGCTGCTATTTATAGTTCTGTCTCTGTTTTCTCTTCTGCCTGTGACCCCTGTGGTCAGACACTCAAGCTCTGTGTTTAAAAGGAGTTGTTACGTGCTCAAGTTCAAGCCCACCCTGAAGACTTTCCTTTAGCAGTCTGTAGTCTGAAGCTCAGTGGCAAGGCTTTCCCATATCCTCCTCACACTCTGATATACTGTGCATCTGACTGGGCGTCTGGGCTCCCATTACCCTAGTGTGAGTCTGTACTCTCCAGCTTGTACTGTGCTGAGGGTTTGTTCTGGTTGGAAATTGTCTTTCAGATCTTCTTGTGCGTGATCCACCAATGTGTTCTTTCCAAAGCAATGTCACCATGTCAGTGTTTGGTCTGATAATATTCACTGGCTCATTAGCTATAATGCCTAATAATGAAGGCACAAACATTAGAATCTATAAAGTAATAGAGGGGCAAGAATCCTGGACTTTGATTCTGGTGACCCAAGACTGAGTCATAATTCCAAACTTTATGATCCTGTTCAAGTCAGTGAAACTCTCTGAGCTTTCCCTCCATGTGCAAAGAGAATACCTACTTTATAGGAATACTATGAGGACTAAAGTGAGATCATGCAAGTGTGAAAGTATTCTGGAAATTTCCTTACTTTCATATTCTGCTATTTCCACTTTTTATACTTCTCAAAAAAGTATAGCAAGGAATATAGGTGAGACCAGGCATTAGCAACTCACACCTGTAATCTTAGCTATACAAGAGTCTGAGCTCTGAGGATCAAAGTTTGAAGCCAATCTGGACAGACAAATCTGTGAGTCTCTTACCTCCTATTAACCAGCCCAAAGCTAGAACCGGCCAGGGCTCAAGTGGTTGAGTGTCAGCTGTGAGTGAAAAAAATGGAGCCAATTTGTAAGGCCCTGAGTTCAAGGCCCAGTATTAGCACACAAAAAAAGAAGAAGAACAGCAACAACAACAGCAAAAAAACTGAACTATAAGTGACAAAGAATTGAGATACTCTGAAGATAATAGAGAGCAAAATTGCTAGGTATGACTCCATCAGCCAGTTAGGAGAGATGGTAATTTCTTTTTTCAATTAGAAATACTTGGGGTTGAAATTTATTAGGTATTTTTAAATGCTTTAAATTTAACACAAGTCAATAAAGATTAATTGAATCCAGAGTCAGCTACAAAGATATTTAAAAATTAACAGAAACCATGAAAGTAGGACAGTTCTTACCACAAAAAAGAGAAATTAGATCAATCCAGAACTCAATCTCACCATACACATTTAAAATTATGATAAGAGAAAAAGAAAAAACTACTTAATAATGAGATGGGAATAATCATACATTTGGAAAATGATTTCAAGCAATACTCCATATCATATCATATCTTAAAGGAGATGCCAATTTGACTAAAACTTGTATATAAAAATAGATTTGCCAGACTTTGTCAGATCAGTGGAGAAATAACTTCTCAATTTTGAGGCAATAGAAGAAATCACTAGAATTGACAGGCACTGTATTAGATTGATTTTCTGTGACTGTTACTGAAGAAAAACAATGTGCAGTTATTTATTTTGACTCATGGTTTCAGAGGTTCCATTCTCTAGTCTTGGGATCTGTTGATTTTGTCATCAGATGAGTCATTGGAGAGGCATCAAAGAAGTAAGAGCATGTTGTAGAGGCTGCTCACCTCATGGTGGAAAGGAAGCTGAGAGAGGCATAACAAGAGGGGCTAGGGAAAGATGACCTCCAACAACATTCTCTCAGTGATTTACTTCCAACCAAGCTTTCCCTGCCACAGTTCCACCAGTCCCTAATAGTCTATTTAAAATTTGAATCAATTAATGGATTAATCCATTCATAAAGGCAAGACTTTATGATCCATTGACTTCCCTAAAGTCCATCATCTGTCAAATGAGCCCTCAGTACATTTCCCTGTGGAAGACATTTAATATTCAAGCCATTAGAGATACCAATACACGTTTTAAGAGCTCTCAAACAATGAAAATAGGTCCCTCTACTAAAAACTGCTGACAGAAGGTTGGAGAAGTACTTTTATCAATCAGAACAAAGTGATATTTATAAATTACTTATTAAAAATGAAAATAGGTGAATGCAAAGATGGACAAGGAAAAATCTATCTTTATAATTTTTAAAGTATAGATTTAAGCAACATTGAAGTACCAATTTACATTATTAAGTCAGAAGTTAAAATGTTAGAACTCATTTGGAAAACAAAATCATGGTTCATATTAAAACTACAAACGCATTGGCACTTTCTAAGCTAGATATTGCTCACCTCAAGAAAGAAATCAGCAAGAAAATAAAAGCTACATGATTAAGTTCTGTATAATGGAGTTTAAAAAATCAAATGTTCAAAATAAGAAACCTAGCAAAGAAAAAATATGAATATGACATTTGAAGAATACAAATATTAAAAATGGTAAGAGTTGACATATAGAAAGTACATAGAAAATTTAAAGATATATAGAAATGGAATGAAAAGTATGTAGAAAATATTTGTGAAAAAAATAAAAATATCAAATGTAATATCATATAAATATACTAATTATGGAGGTTTAAAATGAGTTGTTCATTTGGACAAAACCAGAAGAAGGCATGCAAAACATGATTCAAAATGATGACTTTTGTTAAATAAATGATTTCTTAATTTTGTTCTATTGACTTTGGCTTGGAGAAAAATGTGAAATTAAAAAATATTAATTGATAAATAAAAGTTACATATATGTACAATATTTGGCATGATGTTTTGATATACAGCACACTGAAGAATGGTGAAATCATGCTAACATATGCATTACATCATGTACTTTTGTATATGATGAGAATACTTCAAATGCCTGGAAATATTATTTCATATAGCTGTTAGCCAGCCACTATATGTCTTCCTTTAAAAATGTCTGTTCAGTGGACAAATACAGCCATAATATTCATATGTGAAAATGAACCCAGGAAACTGGAGGGATGGGTGGGATTAGGAGAGATGAAGGAGAATGATATAAAGGGTGACATTGATCAAGATATATTGTACTCATGAACTGACATGAATTGAAACTCTTTTGTGCTATTAAAGATAACTTAAAATTATCCAAATCTTCTTTTTTTGGTGATTAAACCTAGGGTTTTATTCATGTTAAGCAAATGCTCTACCTCTGAGCTGCATCACCCAGTTGTTTGGGATGGATTGTTTGTTTCTTTAGTATTGAGTCAGATGAATTCCTTACATATATTTTTAGATAGGAAAAAATCAAAAAGCAGAAAAAAAACTCTCTCCATATTGATCCAAGTTTACATTTTAGGTGTATTCTTATTTTAGCTCTTGCTGTTTCTATTTTGACCTGCTGCTTATGGGCAAAATTTTCCATCATCCAGTCCCAACTCTTCCATGGTTCAAATTCCAATTACCTGGATGCCTATTGGCCTTCTGATGTAGCTTTCTGTGTTGTCACTGCTCTGGCAGAACACCAGGAGGGAAATATTCCTTCCAATCACAGTAACTCTATGATTCCCAAATTCTCTTCTAGTCTGTAACAGTATCCCTCTTGGCCCAATGGTGTCTACTATGGAACATCGGATATATTCCACCCTGGTCATGTGCTCAGTTATCATATGACAGTGAGAAGAGAACTCAGATAGTCTCAGCATTTGCAATTTACTTTGAACAGGTTGAGAGAAAGTGCTGGAAGGAGTTAAAAGCTTTCTATCATTCCTCTCCCTATTTTTTAGCTTCTTACTAGGGCCAACCTTTGAGTCACTGTTCCTTTCTGTAAGTTGACTCTATGTGCACCTGCAAGCCATTTCAGCAGTCTTTTAGTGTCATAGGCTGTTTACAGCTTACAAAGATGAATGAGACACTGTCTGAAGGAGCTTGTTATCTAATAGGAAAGTATATATTCAGCCAAGAAATGTTTTCCCTATATAAATGTACTAAGTCTGATGTCTGGCGTCCCATTTTGGGGAACTAAAGAAGGTGCCAGCCCAACTTGGAAACTCAGAGGTGGCACAAATGAAGTATGTGAGGAGGGGTTGTGTGTGGTGAAACAGAGCAGGATGCGGTATGGTAGAGAGTGTGTGGGATGGAGTGGACAGTGTTCACCTGAAAGACAGCAAGCACAGTGAACTTAAGGAGAACTACTTTTCAGTTCTATGGTGCTTTCAAAAACTGTGTTAGTGTGTGACAGAATGAATATACATCTGACTGGTCCTTTCAATCATTTTGTTCTGCCATAGAAGGCCCTCAGTCAGCATACCAGGCTTCTTCAGTTCTTGGTCTGGTTTTCACGCCTGTTCTCATATTCTTCTGGCTATTGGCTCAGATGTACCTGTGTTGTTCTTTACTTTTCATTGTTCTTTACTTTTCTGTTCCCCCTAAGAGTGTTTAGCCTCCGTATTTCCTCAAATCTTACTCCAAATGAACGCGTTGTGGCTGTGCTATTCAACTTCAGTCCTCCGTGTGTTCATTGAATTGAGAATTCTCTACAAAATTGTACTCATTTTCAGTGCAGATAAGAAATGATTCTCATTTTTACTTATGATGGGTTTCTCTGTTGTCGAGGTCTGAAAATAAACAACTCTCTTTCTCTGTTTATGTGATAAAAGATAACCCACACAAGTTACCTCCTAAATAGTGAAGTTTATATTATCATTTCAAAAGTTTAAGGTATTCGAACTACCTGGAACATTCATAAAAATGTTCAACTTTGCATGTTGATGACTTTTCCTGGGTGGATTCTGAGGTATGTAGGATGAAGTCAGTTGAGGCAATTGTGTTCTAAAATTCTTGCCATTACTAATTTTCTATATCTAAACATGGATGATTTTATGCCAAGTGATGAATTCAAGAAAGTAACCATTTAAAAAAGAACAAGAAATTGATTTTTAACCAAGCGTCCCATAGGTCTTCAATAGGGAAAAAATAATTGTCTCAAAACTCCTTCTGGGACAACTTGACGTCCAGAATGAATGTGAATTTTCATCTTATACCATATAAAAACATTAGCTCAAAATAAATTTTAAAAATCCTAAATGTAATGTCCCAAACTGTAAATCTATTAGAGGGAAACATAGATATAAGTTTTCATAACCTTGGATTAGGCAATGGTTTCTTGGATACGACATCAAAATAGAAGCAATAAAAGAGAAAATACGTAAAGTGGACTTCATCAGAATCAAAGACCTGTTCATCAAAGGTCACTATCAAGAAGATTAAAAACTTCAACCAAAAGAGTGGAAGAAAAAATTGCCAGTAATATATTACTTGTTTATTTCTCAGAATATAAAAATAGCTCTTATCATTCAATAAAAAATGACATAACCCAATTTAAAAATGGACAAAGGGTTTAAATAGGCATTTCTCCAAATAGCCAATAAGTATATGAGAACATTCTAAATATCATCAGTGAGAAGGAAAAATGCAATTTAAAACCAAAACGAATTATACTGGTTTTCACACCTATTAGGACAACTATAATAACAAAAAATAAACAGAAAATTACAAGAATTGCTGAGGATGTGATATGGAGAATTAGGGCCCTCCTACATTGCTAGTGGGGCTGTAAAAATGGCACAGCTGCTCTGGAAAACGTTTTGGCAGTTTCTCAAAAAGTTAAACATATTAAACACAGAATTACCAATAACCCTGCATTTCCACTCATAAATATATACACAAGAGAATTGAAAACATATGTCCACACAAAACCTTGTACATGAATGTTCACAGCAACATTATTCATAATAACTCCAAAATGGAAGTAATCCAAATGTCCATCAACTGATGAATGGATAAACAAAATGTGGTACCTCATACAACAGAATGTTATTCAACCATAAAAAGAAATGAAGTATTGATAATGTTACCTCATGGGTGAACCTTCAAAACATTATGCTAAGCATAAGAAGCCAGACACAAAGAGCCACATATTGCATAATTCCATTTATGTGAAATGTCCAGAAGAGGTGAATCCACAGAGACAGAAAGTAGGTTAGTGTTTCCCTAGGGCAGAGAACAGGGGACAGAGAAGTTGGAAACAGGGTTTCTTTTAAGAGGGATAAAAATGTTCTGGAATTAGATAGGCACAATGATTGTATCACATTGTGAATATACTAAAAACCACAGAATTATCTACCTTAAAATGATATATTTTATGTTATGTGAGTTTAGTCTCAAAAGAATAAACAAGTAAGGAGGTTCTTTACACTTGACTGAATTAGATTTCAGGTAGCCCTCACTGTGAACATAAGTGACATGGTATAATTTGAGAAGCACATTTTATGCTGGGTTCTTAACTGGGTATGGGTAGAGAAAAACGCACATAAAATATAAGCTCTGTTCCCAAACTGTGCATGCCCTGTTGGAGAACATAGACCTCATAGACTTAACTAACTGTAGAATGTATTCTACAGGCTCTATTCTACAGCCTGGAGATAAGATGTACCCCAGCGGAGAGATGATTCTATAGGTACTCCTAAGTTTTATTGCTCTGTCCACATTCTGAGTATTCTCAACACTGAAATCGATCTGACTCACAGCTTTGCTGATGCACTGTGTCTCTTCAATCTGGAAACCCTTCATTAATGCAATACGTAGATCCATCTACCTGTCAGACAGCTAGGTCCTTTTGCCTTCTTGAAGAGGCTCTTGTTCCATGGATGAAGAAGTGAAGGGTAGGAAAGAGACTCATCCCATTCTTCTGGGAAGAGTTATTCCATCCAACCCCAACTGGCTATATTTGGCTTGTATTTGGATGGTGAAAACCCATTGCCTGGAGATGGGGAACAGGGAGAAAGGTCTCCCATAGGAGGAGTTTGGTGCCCGATGAATTGTACAATGATGAGTGCTAAGCAGAAAGCATTCCAGAAGAAAAGGAAGATTTTCAGTCTGGAGCCCTGGGGCCCCAATGCCTTCCAGATGAAAAACTAAACAGAGTGATGCTCCCAGTGTAGGCATGCTGACATTGGCTCCCTGTTGCACTGAAGATAAGCCTATTTTATTATGTTTATTATTTTGTATCTTCAGAGCATAACTGGTGCATTGCAAACATGAGCTCCCTGTACAATGGAGCTGTCACTGAAAAAGACTTTTTCCTAAAGCCAGGGATAATCTCCCTACCCAGAGATGCAGCATGATGAACTCATCAGTGTCCTGAGCCCCATGTGCTTATAAGAGATCAGGACTCAGAGACATCTGTCTCTGGCAGTTCTACTTAGGATAAAATATTGTCCTTCCCAGGAGTGAGTCTGAGTACATCATGCCTGTAGTGCATGCCTGAGACTATGTCTCCTGCCCTAAGACCACAGAGTAGAGAATATAGGCCCATGGGCATAATGAATATGCTCCTCAAAATCCAGGCAAAGACATGAACTTAATACTGACTTGTCCTTGAACCAGTTGATGATTTTTCCTCCAAACTCAAGAAAACACAGCTCTTTTTCTGTCTCTTTCCTCTGAGGGATAAATGGCCTGACAACATAGACAAGGACCAGATGTGCAATGCACAGGTCAGTCTGTACTGGGAAGGGGTGAGGAGGGAGAATGGGGAAGCAGGCCTGAATGTCATTACTTGGAAGGGTCAGGGGGTCAGTGACAGTGGCAAGAAACAGATTTTTCCAGCTGCTTTCAGGCTGAGATTTGTACTGCATAATCTGAATGCTTTTATCTGTTTCTGAAAATAGACAGGAATTTTTTCCACAGGCTGCTCCAATCTGGCTGTGGAGACGTGAGGGAGGATTGTAGGGAGACAATTGCATGTGGTCCAGTGTATTCATTTTGGGACCTACCCCCTTCCTCTCTAGCACTGCCCTGTATTGGCTCTAAGGAGCCACATTATCTGAATAGCTCTTGAGTTAGGGAGTCAGAAATGCTGGAAATACTTTCCATTCTGAATTCAGCATCATTTCTGATAGAGCAAGTGATCATTTCTTACTTTTGCTTAAGTTGACAGGATGAAAGGCCTTGGTGGAATCACAAGTACTACTTACCCAGATAAAATGGTTCCTTGAATCTGTATAGAACAGGGGAGATAAATGAGGCCAATGGAAGAAAATGGCTTGATCAGCCATTGGACTTAAAGAGTTTATGGTTGTTATGGAGTCCACAAATCATTCTCCACCTTTGTCCTAGATTTAGACTACAAAGAAGCATCACAAATTATCTGCCGAGATCTTTTGGAAGGTTAACTCTGGATTAAATCAGAGTCTGTCTCTCAGCAGCTGGTCCTTCTCATCTAAGATCAAAAGGATTTTGAACCTTCCAAGTGAACTGCTGTCAAGCAGGCAGCAGAAGGATCTCTAATATTATTTACATAGAATTTTCTTTTTCCAATTATGTATTGGTTCCTTCTTGTTAGAAGGCTGTCTTATAAGTGTGGGAAAACAACACACACACATACACACACACACACACACACACACACACACACACACACACACACACACACACACACACACACACACACACACACGTTAAGAATCATGTAGAGAACTCCCAGCCCTCCGCAATAATTTACCAGACCAGAAGCCACTGATGTACAGAGAACATTTAAGAAAAATGTATTTTATGTGAAAAACAAAAAAGGTTAAAACTCTGTATACTGTATCAGCAGCTTTGTGTAAAAATGGCAATCCAGAGAGTCTAATATATTTAAAACTTTAAAAAATCCTCATGGATCTTTGATATTATATTGAAGTAACTTCCAGGTAGCTCCTTGTCATGTGGCTGTTCATGTCCCAGACTGGGTTTGATCACATCCCAAAGGATGCCACCCCATGGAGTTGCTTCCAGTCGGCAAGGCCTGTGATGGAATTGCTGTTAAGAATTTTTAATTAAGGTTATTGAATTCCTTTTAATAACAAAAAAGAATCATGTAGAGAGTCCGAGGATGAACTAGGAACAAGACAAGAGGCTTTTAACCTACAAATAAATGCATCCAGATACCATCTGTTCTGGAAGTCTTTTTCAATTGTCATTCTCCCACCTACCAAGAACAAGAAGATATTGCTGTTGAGTGTGCATTAAAGCTTACCAACTTAGTTTCCAAGTCTCTTGGCCCTATAAGAAAATGATACTTGAGGCTGATAAGTCTGAGTAGTTTACTGGAAAAGGTGCATCTAAAATAGACCTTGTTATGAATGGAAGCAAGAAAAGAGTACTAGATTATTCTGGAATGCTGCCAATACCCTGTGTCTCTGAGACTGTTTCTGGCCTTTTTGACCAAAGAGTATCATCATTAACTCAGGTACCAGTGAGGAGGAAAAGAGCGAAAATGTGAGCTCACATAATCACCTCTAACAGCCAAGGTCCTTCTCAGAGAACTCTATCCATGTAGGCTGTGTCTGGGAATTGCCATTTGTGAATCAGTTTTCTATTGAGGCAGCTCGATGATGGGTGTCAAGTGAATCGCCATGTTTACCAGCACTCTGGGGCTCCCATACATGGTGTCGTAGCTTTAGGAAAATGGTGTCGTCTGTGGCAAGTTGACTTTAATCATCTGAGTGTCTCCCAGTGATGGACACCTGGTTATCAAGTTGAAGAATAGAAAGGCACAGAGATCAGAAAGGAGATGGGAAAAGAGATATGAAGGAAAGTGACTAGAGAGAAAAAAATAATGATGGAGAGACAGTGAATGGCTTTGAAAGTATTAGGGCATGCTAAAGAGGAAAGGAGAGGGGGAATGCTAGCAGAGGCAATGGAATGCAAACTAGCGCTTCCACTTATCTTACCTCAAGTCTCCTGAGGAACCTGGACTAACAATCTGATCTTGCCCAGAGGCTTTCAAGTACAAACCTGTACAAGGCCTCAAACTAAAGAGGGGTAGGAAGCTGACTCTCCGACTCTCTTAACACAGACAGAAGCCTGCAGATGAGATCATCTAGTCCTGACTCGGCAAGACTGATTTGGTGGCATAGGGGCCAGGCACTTATCATTATTATTCCTTATTTTTTTCCCAGCACAGCTCAAAGTGGACATAGTTTCTGCTCTTTTATGATGTATGGGAAAGAAAAAAATGAAGTACAGAGAAGGAACAAATTTAAGCAAGGATGTTTGGCTATAAGAAAACTAAGCAGACATTTTCTTGGGCCACTGAGATGATATGATGTAAGAGAAAACACCTGAGCTTTGGTATCAGAAAGATGTAGGCTGATGCCTGCTTTTGCCATTTGGCCATTAGTAACTGCTAACTATTATTATTCTACCTATCTATTGGCTCCTATCAGTACTAATTTCTCTAGGGAGTATTTTGCTAGAAGCCCTCTTGAAAAGCTTCAAGATCATTTGGTTAAAGTCATTAGAGGTCACAATGAATATCAATTGAGTACAGTGCTGAGACTGAAGCCCTTGGCTTTCTAGGCTACTGCCTCCATATACCTACCGGCCTATTTATACAGGTGGTCCCCATGGCTCTCCAATGCATTTTCCAGAGAGATTGCTGGCTCACAGTCCTCATCTGCAATAACTCTTCAGAAGAAAAGATAAAGGTGAAGATGACCTACAGGTCTCCTCATTGGTTCCCTTCCCCTCCCTCTATGCCCTACCTCCCACAAGTTGTGGTACAAAACAGATAATCCATCCAGCCCTTAGATGCTGGCAGCAGACTGCTGAAGGATTTCTGCTTATAACTGAGCTGGTGGCTCACCTCATCAAGCCTCCATGAGAGCTTTTTCTGCTTTTCTGGGAGGAGGCAAAAGCTCTTCCTTGCTACCATGGGATGCTCTGTCCACTTGCTGTAGATTGTGGGAATCCATCCAATGACTGGGCAAGAGGTCATCTCAACCTTCTTTGCCTGTAAGGAGATTTAACACTGGCCAGAATCTCAGAGAGAGAGAGAGAGAGAGAGAGAGAGAGAGAGAGAGAGAGAGAGAGAGAGAGAGAGAGAGAGAGAGAGAGAGAGAGAGAGAGAGAGAGAGAGAGAGAGAGAAAGAATTCAGCTATTAATGGAAAGTGAGTCAACACTGAGGCCCTTACAGACCTGTGTAGTATAAACGACGTTCCTTCCCATAGACCTTGAAGCATAGCTAGCAAGCCTTTGGAAAAAAAGTAGAGGTAGCCCCATCCCAGGCTGTGCTGCTTTCTGAAGTCAGCCTGGGTAGTTTTGCATTTTTTACAAAGCTGAGATACCTACAGATGTAGAGTTGGAATGGCAGGGTCTTTAAGATGAAAAGAGACAAGAAAAACAATCACTACTTGGAATCACATCCAGAGCCCAACCCGGCCTCAAGACTGAGTTCAACCTCAGGTCTTCCTTTCCTTTAAGTTGGAATAGAAGAGTGGGCCAGATAGGGATGGGACCAAAGGGAAATCTCTCCTCGCAAAAAAAAAAAAAAAAAAAAAAAAAAGAGTCGCTTTCTATGACGAGAGATGCTTGCCTTTTAGAATATGGATGGTAGGTCCTGATGGGGAAGATGCATTTCTAGAGGCTTCTCATCTGTGGCACCCAAGCTACAAGACTTCAAGACTTTAAGACACTGCAGTCTACCTACTGAATACAAGGCAAGAATGCTTAGCTCTTACCCAGGAGACTTAGTCTAGTAGAATAGCCCTCAGGGGGTACCAGGAGGCTGTTTCTAGGCTCAGGGCCACTTCAGTTCCAGATAAAGAGGGGATCTCTTTCTTCTCCTCTGACAATTCCCCAATACCTCCCTGCCTCATTTCCCTCTCCATGCTCAAATAAGAAACTAGGCTCGGGGCTGGGAAGGTGGCTCAGTGGTAGAGTGCTTGCCTTGCATGCCTGAGGCCCTGGGTTCGATTCCTCAGCACCATATAAGCAAAAAGAAAAGCAAAAGCTGGAAGTGGCGCTGTGGCTCAAGTGGTAGAGCGCTAGCCTTGAGCTGAAGAGCTGAGGGACAGCTCCCAGGCCCAGAGTTTAGGCCCCACTACCAGACCAAAAAAAGAAAGAAAGAAAGAACTAGAGTTTGGGAGGAAGGATGCTACCTGCCCTTCCCCTTGCACATACCAACACAGGCAGACACATACACACGCACATGCACGCACACATGCCCGTTTCCACTTCTATCAGCCCAGACTCATTTCCTTCCATGGCAGGGCCTTACAGCCCAGAGCTGAGCTGGTGCTGCTCTAAAAATAACCTCGTCCAACATGATGAATGGGAAGGCATTCGTTCTCCTTTTCCTGCCTCAGCGTCGGGCCTGAATCATGTTGGGAAATGACATTCTGTTAACACAAGCACTTTTGTTTCCTTCTGTGCTCTCTCACTATCCGGTGAGGGCCCTGGCAAGGACTGGCTTTCAGTTTTTAAAGCCTCCGCTGGGGGTCCATTCCATACCCCTATCCAATGACATTAAGAAAAGCCATAGACGAAGAGAAATGGAGAGAAATGTCCTGTGCTTTTCCAAAGGATGCTAAAGACATGATGGGGTGCAGGCCACACAGATGCTCCCCACTTGGGCTAACTAGAAACACTGGCCAGACATGCCTCTAAGGACAGGAACTAGCCTCCATTCACATCTGGCTTTAGATTACTACTCAATGAACAGTTATGGAACAGGACATGACAGGGCTTTAGACTGAACTCAGTGGCTCAGACTTGTACAAGAAATGGCTCTGAGGAGGGGGGAGGCCGGGAAGGGAAGTGAAGGGTAAACAAAGGAGGAGGCTGCAATGCTTGGTAAGAAATGTATGCATTATCCTGCCCATGTAATTGTAGCCCCCCTGTACAGTATGTTCTCAAATAAAATAAAATACAATTAAAAAAAAAAAAAAAAAAGAAATGGCTCTGACTCCTCTTGGAGCTGGTCTTGTGGGGAAGTAGGCCTCTCAGTCAGGTGGGGAAAGTATGCCACAGAGTTTTACAAAGCTTCCCATATAGGGGGAAATTGTCCCATGCCTATAAATATATCTACCTCAGAGGCTGAGAGAGGGAAGATTGTAATTACATGCAAGCCAAGGCAGAAAAGTTCATGAAATCCCTTTGCAACCAATAGCTGGGCACAGTAGTAGTATGTGCATGGCTTCTTACATTTCATGGGAAGATGAGATCAGGAAGATCATGTCTACAGACTCTCCTGCAATAGAGGGAAGCTAAACATGGTGGCCTGTCATCCTATCAATGAAAGAAGTCTAAAATAGGTGAATCAGTGTCCAGGATGCACTCACTCAGGCAAAAAACAAGATCACATTCAAAAATAACATGGAAAAATAAGACTAGAGTTGTGGCTCAGCCAAAGATCATGCTAGGCAACAAGCACAAGTCCCTAAATTTAAACCCTATCCCCTGTGTCCAAAAAGAAAAAGAAGGAAAGGAGGGAAAGGAAGAGAGGAAGAAAGAAAAGAAAAAGAAAAGAAGGAAGGAAAGAAGGAAGGAAGGAAGAAGGAAGGAGGAAAGAAAAGAAAGAAAGAAAGAAAGAAAAAAGAGAGAGAGAAAGGAAGGAAGGAAGGAAGGAAGGAAGGAAGAAAGAAAGAAAGAAAGAAAGAAAGAAAGAAAGAAAGAAAGAAAGGAAGGAAGGAAGGAAGGAAGGAAGGGAGGAAGGGAGGAAAGAAGGAAGGGAGGAAGGGAGGAAGGGAGGAAAGAAGGCAGGCAGGCAAGCAGGCTCTATTATAGGAAGTTTGACTTCTTTTGCCCTTGGTTCTGTGAGCATGAGGCCTATCCCCTAGTTTATCTTCATATCCTTCTTAATCCCTAATCTGTGTACTTGGCTCAGAAGAGGTTTTAGATAAGTGATTTAGGTTTCAAAAAGAACCTAGAGAGGCTCAGTGGAAGAACTGGAACCACTATAAAAGGTGACATACCTATAGTCTTAGCTACTCAGGAGACTGAGATCTGAGGATTGTGGTTTGAAGCCAGCCCAGGCAGGAAAGTTGGTGAGACTCTTATCCTAATAAACTACCCCAAACAGATGTGGAAGTGTGGCTCAGGTGATAGAATGCCAGCCTTGAACAAAAAAGCCAAGGGACGCACACACACACACACACACACACACACACACACACACACACACACACACACACACACACACACACATACAAACGCGCACAGAGACAGAGCAGTGGGAGGGGACAAAGCTTAAGCTTTCTGGAAATTGAGAATGGGCCAAATCCTTCTGCCTGGGTTCCATCCTAGCTCACAGGCCTCTGGAACCATTGATTCTCTACAGCAAGAGAATAAGTGGTTTAGCACCCCTTTAACCAGTTCCTTTTGTGAAATCTTCTTTTTCATAAGTCTCATCTCTATTTTTCCACTTGGAGTCATTAAAGTCTTGTTTTAATGGAACCTGATTTAATGCCCTTTTTGACCCTCTATTGAACAGATCCTCTTAACCTTTCACTTGTTCTTAAACAAAATGACAGAAGCTGTTAACTTGAGAAGTGGACCCATAAATAACCTGTCTTGGAAACCTATGTCTTCAATTGCCAACAGAGTTTCATTGCTTAATTGGGGTAAATATAGCCAGCACCCATACATGATCATCACTCCCATCTATGTGTCTGTAGATGTGCACAGACATTTGGGACAGGGCTTAGTGAGTGTCTACACCTTACTCAGCTTTCCCCTAATCACATATAAGCCTGTCCTGAAAGGAGATAGGGAGGTCTGTACTCCTGGGAAGGTCAAAGAGTATCCAAATTTGGTAGGATAATGGCAGCCAACTGGTCTCCAAAAGCTGGCAGACATTGATGCACTTCTGATTCCAGGGACAAAGATGTGCTACCACTGGAGAAGATATAGATTCATGTAAGTAAAAGCCATAGTTGAGAGTCTCTTTAGGGCAGAAAGACTGGTGGATACCACAGAAGACTCTCAGATTCCCAAAGTGGGAGCACAGAGGTGTGGCACTAGTAGCCTTTCATAGAGATTGATGGAGGAGGAATTTGGACTTGGAAAGGACAGTGACGCTAATTGTGGTTACAATTCCAGCTTTTATTGTGATCTCTGTGACTTCGCTGGTAAAATGAGGACACAGAATGGGTGTCTAGTTCTGCGATGCTAACATACTTTTGTACTTAGTGTTGTATACATGTGTCAATGGGGTCCAGAGAACAGCTGCTGTGATTACCACATCAGTGGCGAGAGGGATGGGCTTAAGTGGTCCTTAAAAGAAGGCATCCTCTGCCCTTCCACTGTCTCCATTCTTTTCCCAGAACCCCTTGTATTAATTATTTTCATGTTGCTGTGACAACCTGACATAAACAACTTAAAGGAGGAAAGATTTGTTTTGACTCACAGTTTCAAGAGGTCAAAGGGTCAGTCCGTAGCCACTTACCGTACATGCTTGAACAGAACATCATGGAAACGGGAGCACAAGCATGGCAGAGGAGAGATGTGTACCTCATAGCAAACAAGAAGCAGAGAGAAGGGGAATACAGGAAGGGACCAGGGCAAGATATAGCCCAATGGATGCTCCAGTAATCTACTTCCTCCATGAGGTCCCATCCCCTACTTTTTACCATCTTCCAATGATGCCATCTTATAAAGAATCCAGTAAGGAATTAAAACATTCATGATCTTACTGCCTTTAGAAATGCCAAACATTTCCAGAGGTGTACTTAATAGTCTCTTAAGCCTTCCTTTATCCAATCAAATTGATAAAAATGAATTCTCATACTTTATGTAACAAGCGGCCAGTGCTATTGTCTTAGAGGGCCTGAACTCCACGTAGTGATTAGGTCCTCCCCAAATCCCACCTACCTCTCTCTATCACACCTCTATTCCTCTCCTTTTCTCTTTCCCAACTGTCCTTCTATATGGCTTTTCTCTACGTCACAGTTCTGACAAGAGAATCAGTGAGAACTCTGGGTTCTCTGGGGGGTTAGGCTTGACTTCAGAAGGCCCCTGTAGCATGTGAACAGTATTCTTCTTCTTCTACTCACAGGAATTTCTTTAGTGTGCTGGGTTCGAATGCCATAGGAGCTGACAAAGGCTGATGCACTCCTGAGCTCATGTATGCTACCACTGGAGAGCACACAAGTTTGTTTATATACACAAGATGCAGAGATGACCATCAAAGTCTATGTACTGGCACCATCTCTAAATTCATATATTGATGGTATTTAGAGGCAGGCCCTTTGGAAGGCTAGGGCTATAAGATGCCCTAAGGGTGGTATTAGTGTTATTATCTGAAGAGGAATAGAGATCTGAACCTGTTACAATCCATCCTTATACGATGTGATATTCTCCTCCATGTCACAATGTATTAAGATCCTCACCAGATATTGCACTTTAGTATTAAATGCTTCAATCTCAGAATTGTGCAAAATAAATCTATTTCCCTTATAAGTTGCTTGGGTATTCTGTTACAGCAGTAGAAAAGGGACTAAGACAAAAGGTATGGACATTCATTTTACCAAGTCAGCTTCTCCGAGGATCTGGGTGTTTTTCTTGCTCTTCAAATTTCTTTGGCAACCACTCCCTGAAGGCCTGTCTTGAATCAATTCATATTCATTTTGTCCTCTGAGATATGTCTTGCATGGACACATGACCTTTTCTAGCTTTTCCTTCATAGTCTTTGTCTTTCTCTTCTCCTTCTCCAAGACTTATTTTTTGTTCTTCTAAGTCCTTGGCCTTCATCAGGGGTAATATGAAAGGAATAGCCAAGGGGAAAGAGACGCAAACTGGCTACATCCTCTATTTATCTCTATAAAGAAAAGGCTAGCACAAGGTCTGGGAACCTTACCCAAACCAGGCTAATATGGCTAATAGATTCCAGGGGACCATCCTAACTGTTTCCAGAGGAAAGCAAAATCCCATCTCAGGATATTTATATGGTAGTAGAAATTTCCAGCACTGATCAGGACCATGCCTGTACAATCTTCGCTTGCTTGTGCCAAACCCTCTCTTTTTGTAGGAGTCTCCTGCCTGCTAAGTATGTCATTCCCTTGCTGAAGCATAACTGCTCAGGAAGTTTTTGATCTGTACGTGGAAAAGCAAGCAAAGTCATTCCAGCAGCAGCTAGTCTGCTGGCTCTTGCCTTTCTTTTCCTGTCTTTAGATGACATCTGAATCGTCCTGCTCTAAAGGGTGCCAGAGAGTAACTATTCTAAAACTGAAGGACAAGGATGTCTTTTCAATTTGTTTTCAAACTTGGATCATGTAACTTAACCTTTTCCTTGGTGAGGTAGGCTTGTGGCAAGAAGATAAATGAAAGGCTAAGTGGGGCTATGAGTAACTCCTGGGGTGATGGCTGGTGACTTGACAAGTCATTTATTCTAGGGCATAACTTGGCTTCTTACCAGGTCTTCCAATGTAACAGAGCCAAGGAGAAATCCCGGTGAGGTGGGCGACCCCCAGCATGGGTCCTCAGCCTCCCATCCTAAGGCCTTCCAGCATCTGGTGGATGCACACAATTAGTAATGCTTTTAAGGGGGATGATTTGGCCTTATGGAAAAAGGAAACTTGGTCCAAGATAATGTCTGGTAAACTTTGACATTCCACCCTGAAGTGGTCCTATACCCACGTAGAATCTCTAAGCAGCTGCATGATCATGTTACTGCATCTTCCTCAGGAGACAGCTTGTCACGGAATCCATCCCCTGACTTCAGCGTTTCCCAAACAAAAGGAACCTTCATGGGGAGGAGCTGATATCAGCCAGATGGAAGTGAAGCACGGGTTGTCAAGTCTGGAAACATCTCCTAACAGTTTTGGCACTACTCCCTTCCTTTGCTATATGAAACAACTGAGATGGAAGAAGGCAAGAGAATTTCCCCAGGTAAACGAAGAGCTGAGATCAGATGATGGGACTCTCGAACTCTAAGATCCTGACCAAGCTGCTCTCACTAACCGCATAAAGTCTCAGGGCTTTTCCTGGGTAAGATCCCAGGCCAGATGGGCAGTGTTGGAATTTCTGTCATGACAAGAAATGAAGCTATATCTTGCTGCTCTGGAGTAGCAATGAGGAACAGTGGCCTTGTTCAGTTTTTCCTCAATCATAAATACAGTTCAACAAGATGAAGTTAGATACCCAGGGAAGAATCTATAATAGTGAAACCATTTTAGCAGACCTAAAGAGGAAATAATATTCAACAGCAAGTTATAAGTACCTGCTTAGTGTCAGACATTAAGCTATCATTCAGTGTTCCCTGGGGCAAAGGATCAGAATAGTCATTTTTTTATTTATTTTTTATTTTTTTATTTTTTATGCCAGTACTAGATCTTGAACTCAGTGCCAGACTTCTGCTCTATCACTTGAACAACACTACTACTTCTGTCTTTTTGCTTGTTAATTGGAAATATGAATCTCTTGGATTTGTCTGCCCAGGCTGGCTTTAAACCAGGATCCTTAATCTCAGCCTCCTAAGTAGCTAGGATTACAGACGTGAGCTACCAGCACCTAACCAATATGGGTATTTTAAGAACCAATCTGGTGCCTTCCCTTGACAATATTTTGATAGGTACATGTGTAAGTGCATGTCAAAGAATGGGATATTGACTTTAGCTCAATTTGTTCTCTTTATTCTGAGATTATGTCATTGTGTCCCATTGTTTGGGGCTGTTGTCACTAGAACTTTCTCCATTTTTAATAATATCCTCTTAATCTAATGCTGACAATTCACTCAGGATACTCTGGAGTGTTTTGAATCTGCATTGGATTATGAAATCCAGAAGTCTGGCAGTTATAAATGTGATCCAAAGGCTGTGGACTCTTGGGACAGAGATGTTGGTTCAAATCTGTGTTCAGTCATTTATTAGCTATGTGACCTTAGGACAGCTTCTTAACACTCAGAGTTTGAGTTTCTTACCTGGCTTATGAAAAGTCCCCAGAAGAGCGAGAACTTCCTGTGGAAATACTTTTAAATGTTACCCCCCCATCTTTTACAAATATTTCAAGTGTGTACCTACATTGTGCTAGGTGCTACATCAGAAACAGGAGACCTTTAATAGCCTTTTCAGAGAGCTAAAAATGTTGCTGGTGACAGAGTCTCCTTCTCCAGAAATCATGAAAAACAAAAAGATGTAGAAAGCCTGGCATAGTTTTCCTATTTCCTAGCAGTTTCTTTGGTTTGGTAATGGTGACAGGAATTTTCAGATATTGCTTTCCACAGTTCACATTATATTGTTTTTCCATGGCTGGTTTCAGTTTATACTAAGGCTCCCTCAAAGCTCATAAAATTCCCTTTAAAACCTCATAAAATTTCACCTGTGGATGTTTATTGCCCACAGGATGTGAGCTATGTCCGTTTGGTTTTGATAGATTTACCATTATTAAACTTGGGCTCCCATTTCCCATCAGTGTTATGAAGATGACTGCCTCCTGATTTGGCACAGTGGGCACTCCTTTTGTCCCCCAGTGAGGAAATAGTTTAGTTCTCTGGAACTGAGCTTAGTTAGTGGGAAAAGCTTTTTGCTCCCAGGATTCTGGGGTTTGAGAGTTTGCTCCATCGCTGGACAATGGGTGTGTTACCTAAAGTTACCTAAAGTTCACCCAAGCCCACTCCAGACTCTCAGACTCCTCCCCATGCCATTTCCAGTAACTCATCCCTGATTGTTTGTTGACTTGCACTATCATAGGTATTAGAGACACTGCAAAGATGTTAAAGTTGTCCTTCCTAAAGTCAAGTGTAACTCTCAAATGCACAAAAACAATCCAAACTGACACAGACTCATTTCTCTGGGGCATTCACTATTGGCTTTAGTCTTATATGACAATCCTACGAATATTTGCAGAAAGACATCATATCTTTCCTTTTATCTCCTCTTTTCTGGGCTACACAATACCATTTTCATCGAGTCTTTTAAGGATTTGGTTCACAGGTTCTATGCTCTTCAGTTTGGTCCCCTCTGTGTTCCTACTTGGATGTGTTTCTAACTCACACTGTCAAGAAGTCTTTAGGGGTAGACCGCAGTCTGCATGGCTTAAAATCTTGTTCTCAGGAAAAAGGATGGAATTAGCCATGCAAGAGACACACTTCAGTGGCATCCAGAAAGTGTCCAAAGTTCCCAATTAGTCCAGACCCTGACCAAACAAAGACCAGTTTGGTGAAGTCCAAACAGTGAGTCCCTTGATCCAAGAATCCAGAGCAATTTGAGGAGTGTAGATTCCATAATAAGAAGGCAGGATTAAGTGTAGAGATACAGACTGAACAAATGTGAAAAGCATAAAGGTTACCTGAAACTCAAGGACATAATGGATCTCATCCTGCTTAGGGGATCCTGGGTATAGGTGTGATTGACATATGCAAAGCTCTGGGAAGAACCCTAAGGAGCAATATGTTCCAAGAATTGTTATTTAATCCTAAACTAAAAAAAAAAAGTGAGGCCAACATCATTGACCGCTCTTTTCTGGATCGCTGGTACTCCTTTGTCCAGAAGTGTAAATATCTCACTTACATGTGCTAAAGCACAAAAGAAGTTTATTCCTACATCCCTAAGGTACAGAAAGGAGCGGCCAAGGATAGTTTGTGCTTCAGGAACCATTGGACAAGGTGATTCTCTACCTCTCAGCTCCCAGTTTGACGTTCTTTTCAGACAGCTCTTCCGAAGTGCTAGCTTCCAACAGTTTTCACTTACTTTCTCCCAGCTTCAAATTCAACTGAAAATGTGTTCTTGCTTTCCTAAGAATTCTTGAAAGAAAGGTCTCAGAATTGGATCATGGGCAAATTTTGGAGCTCAGAGGTAGTCATCTAATCTTGTAAGGCAAAAAATAATGGAGGGTGGTTTCCAGAGGAACATGGGTAGATCCTGGTAAGGCACAGATGGTCAATGTCTATAATTTGTCTTATTCCAAATTAACTCTGGGGCTGGGGGCAGTAGGCCTGAGAGAGGGCAGTAGGAAGAGCGGGCAATGGTGCCTGCTAGCTGGAAGACCTTCTCTTTGTTGTAACTCAGCCCTGCCATGTAGAGATGAGGTCCCTTTGTCCAGCAAGGGGAACAAAGGAACTTCATCTTTATATGGCAGGCTCTGTTTGTTAAAGCAAGTCCACGCTTGGACTTCAAGTGTCCCCCTGCAGCCCTGATTTTCCTGCTTGCCACACAGGCCAAAGCTTCTGACTCTTCTGCATGTGGCTGGTCTTTAAGACAATCTGTATCCATCCTTTCTCAGCTTTGATATTCATTTTAGTTCTGTCCCCTTCCAACATCAGGGGACATTTTGTGGGGTAAAGGGTAAAGAAAGAACATTTAATGAAGTCTTGCTTCTCCTCATCTTTCTCTTCCTCTGGAAATAATCACAACAAAGCCTCATCATAATTTTAAAATGCAAGGCTTGGCTCGGTTTGGGAAGCCTGAGTCTGACTTGGACATAAATGCCAGCACAGAACTAGCTCAGTCCTGGATGCCTGCTAAGTTGTTTATCTTACCCTGATCTTAATCTCAGCATTCTCTTCTGAAGGCTTTTGGGTAGGGGGCCATCCCTCAAGGTAGGGGAGCTTATTGCATAGTCAGAGTGACTTTATCCTCCACCATAAGAGCATTGCACTTTCTTCTTTCGGGATAAAAAGAATCTGTCCTTCTTTGTCCTCTCCTTCAACTCTTCCTCTCTTAAAGCTGGAAACTTTCCTGACAAAGAAAAGACAGAAGTGACAAATCATATACGGGTCACATTCCTGTGTCTCCTCCTTTTGGCTAGCCCCTAGGCTACAGAGTCTGGAAGATGTCAAATGATTCAGAAAGTGATCTGAATGGGTTCTTCATGCTTTATATTTAGTGCCAGGCAGTAGATCAGTGACTGATGCAAGAATTGGCTAGAGCAAGAGTGGAGTTTAAAAAAAAAGAAAGAAAGAACCCAGCAATAGTGGAGGACTCCCACACCAAAGCATTTAGGAGAAGTGCTCAATGGACTCGTGCATGACTGTACAACTTCTGTTGCTACAGAAAACCAGACACAGTTAGGCAGGATGTGCTCTACTGATGTTTACAAAAGTCCCTTCTCGGTTCCTTATTCCTGTTCAGGGACAATGACCAAGGAGTGGTATCATAGGGCCACTGAGGGCCATTGAGCATCCCAACTGGGATGGGGCTTAGCAAAATCTTTTTTTGTTTTTTTTTTTTTGGGTCCTGTCGTGGGACCTGAACTCTGGGCCTGGGCGCTGTCCCTCAGCTCTTCAGCTCAAGGCTAGCGCTCTACCACTTGAGCCACAGTGCCACTTCTGGCTTTTTTCTTTTTCTTTTTCTTTCTTTCTTTTTTTTTTTTTTTTTTTTGCTTATGTGGTGCTGAGGAATCGAACCCAGAGCCTCAGGCATGCAAGGCAAGTGCTCTACCACTGAGCCAACTTTCCAGCCCTTAGCAAAATCTTGAGAGATGGAGAAATATTATTTGTTACATCTAGAGGTGACAACTAAGTAGCTATGGAGAAAATGTAGGTCAATGGTGTACAGCATACTATTAACACATTCAATAGGCTGGGAAAGCAGGGGCCTTGGCCTTGTCAGTGGAGAAGACTTCCTGAATCATGACTCCATTTCTCTTCATGAATCTTCAGAGTCCTTCACCTATAACTTACATCATGCCAGACCACTGATCTCTAGGATCCCCCTATAGCCTGTTTCCACCCTAAGCCCTTCTTCGTTTTCCCTGGGGGTCCAGCAGAGAGAATAGGGTAGTCTGGTCTTTCCAGTCAATGTCAAGAATAATCTGTCCTGTTTCCCTCACAGTTACACCCTTTGATGGTCAACAATCTTTTCCTCTTTCATTAAAATCTAGTGCCAGCAGCTTATGCCTAGCAAGTATGAGGTCCTAATTTCAAACCCTTATACATACATTTTCTACTTGAAATTTTAAGAAACATTGTACTCCTGTTTGAATAATCCTAATTTTCCCCAAATGCCAAAAATCTTGAAGAGAATTAAGACTGAGAAAAGATTAAAAAAAAAAAAAGCAAAGGATGGATGTTTCAAAGTGAATTACTTTTTATTTTCTTTAGTTCTTTATAGTCAAAGAATTCACTAGTAGAAAAGTGACCTCTACTCTCCTCTTCCTTCCTCCTCTTCCTCCTTCTTATTATTACTCTTATTGTTAATATTGCAAGTACTTGGTCTTGAACTCAGGGTTTTATACTCGCTTGTTTACCTGGCTGGCTGCCTTTCTATTCCTTGAGAGTCATTCCTCTTAACATTTTTATTGGGTTATTTTTCTAATGCCACATAATTAACTCCTTTAAAGTATATGATTCAATGATTTTCATTATATTCACAGTCTTTTAGTATTTCTAGAAAGTCAACATGGAAGCTGTGTGTGTGTGTGTGTGTGTGTGTGTGTATCTTACACATAGTCCACTTCAAAAATGTTCACTTGGTCAATGTAAAATAAAGCTCAAAGGGGTGACACAGACCAAGATGCATTGTACTTACTACCTGATTTGTTGAATGGAAACTTCTTTGCCCCTTTGTACAACTACTTAAAGATAATAAAAATAAAATAAAATCTAAGTGGTTTGTAGGACACACAGTTCCACACCTTTACTTAGCTTAGAAGAGAAGAAACTCAATGAGAATTGACCTTGACATAGAAATGATCATACAATCTTTCTAAGAAGATTTCTCTTTAGAGGAAGATAGTCTCTCCATTTTTCAGATGAAGTGTTTGAGATTCAAAGTCACCCAACTTGTACATAAAGTAGAGTTATATATCCTAACACAAGTCTCTATGAATCCAAGTCCATTTTGTTCAAAGGTCTCTCTCCTACCCTAACTTACCTGGGAGGACAAAAGACAATGCATGAGACATTCCAGAAAGGCTTCTCTACTTTCCTAGACTTAAAATGTGAACTTCTCTACCATTCTGAGAGGGCCTGCAAAGGAAGATAGGCCAAAGTAGTGTTTCTAAACTGTGGTTTGTTATGGTGGCCCTAGTGGAAGGTCAGATGTTTGGAGAAGATTTTTGTCATAGGCCTCTGCTACAAGAGAAGTGGCATGATCCGGGGTCATGAGGTCAGTTCCTGAAGCCCTGTACAGAGAATGCCTCGCACCACTCTTCATCCTGGTTTTGCAATAAGCTGGGTAGAGGGACAAACTCCTGGGTTTTCCCTCTAGAACATCCTCATCCTGCACATACTAAAGCCAGAGGAAAGATAGGCAAGCCTACACTTGAGTGAGTTAGCCCTCTGCTCGCAGTACCTGACCCTTCCTTGGACTTCTTGAGCCTTGTTATATACTTTTTAATGCCTCTTCATCTTTTTCTATTGACTTTATCCTTCCCCTTTCTGTTCCAATAAATCCTATATAGAATAGATTTAGAAGATCAACTGTATACCTAGAGCTGGTAAGTAAGTATGAAAGACATTGCGTTTACCATCAGTGAATTCCCACTTAAGATGAGAGTTTAAAATAATGTGCCCATTTGGAAGCACAGTGTAACCCCCGCTTTCACTTTATTTGATGTCAGTATAACATGAGGAGGAGATGGGGACAAACAAGTTGTTTAAGGATTCAGGTGGACCTGTTGTAACAAGGAGAATTACAAAATGTCATGTCAAAGCAGAAATACCCATGCAGGCAAAGCATGGTCTCAAAAATTCCAGTTGATGAAATTAATACTATGGAGATGAGTATTTGTTAAAATATTTGGCAACAATCTAAACATCTACCAGCAAGAGTTACAGCTATACTTTTAAAATAGTGGTATTCTTTCTTTAGTTTCAATGAGTTCAAAATAATTTATAAATAGTTGAAAGCATTATACATATTATAACAGTTAATATTTATAGCAACTTGTGCGTTCATTCATTAGGTCTCAAAGCAATCAGATGTATATAATTATTGTCCCTATTTTCAAATTAGGCTTTATTAAAAAATGTACATATCTAACCCTAGTGCCACATACCAGTCCCAGATGGAAACTGGAATCTATCACACTTGTTTCTCAGTGTAATCACACTTTTGTAGAAAAGGTGAGGGCCATCTATGTAGGAGTGGAGGTTAGCACCAATGTTGAGTGAACAAGGGTTGCTAGCTGAACTGGTCTTTATATTTCTAGGCTTGTTGGGTGTCTATCCTCTCTTCTTTTATCTTAGGTAGAATTAATTATCCCTTCTGGGGTTCTTCTATAAATAACTTGGATATCCATCTTAGACATTAGTTTATGTGTTTATCACTTATGCCTATGTTCTTTCCTCATAGGTGAACTCTCCCTGATTCTAAAAGACAGCAACAAAAAGTACTGGTGTTTGATTTGGTAGATCCATACCAAAAGCATTGTGAGTGAGAAGATGGATGTGAGGCTTGAAAGAGTAAGTAAAAGAAGGTGATGCATTTTCAAGCTGAGCACTGTTGTATGACCAGCCTTGAAGACGCACAGCAGGTGTGTCTAATGTCTACTTGGATGCCTCCCCATTGGGTGTACCATTGAAGACAGTGCCTTGACGTAATTTCTGGAAGGGACAGAAGAAGGCAGAAATGATCTGACTGGCTCTTTCATATCTCCCATTTCCTAGTAGTCAGGTTTTACCCAATGGGTGTCAACTCCCTCAAACTTCTAGGTTGCTATGACAACCTGTGGTACAGCATTCTATCCAAGTCTGTTAGAGACCGAAACTCTGGGTTTAGGGGTGGTCAGTGACAGAATCTGATAAGGCTCATATGACATAATACGATCTAATTCTATTTATCTATTTTTCCAGAAGATAAAATAAAACACAGTGTTCAAGAACCTTTCTCAATCTCATATGTCTAATGAGAGAAGAACATAATTTAACAATGGAAACTTAAATGACCAAGATTTACAAAAAAACAAAACCTTGTACTTTATGTGGTAAACAGAGTCACTAGAAGATAGGGAGCAACATAAGGTAAAGAGCTTTTTAGTAAAGCTCCCAATTTTTCTCTGTCTTCCAGTCTGGCTAAATAGCAGGAATCAGACCTTTTTTCTAAGGGTTTTGAGGAAGCCCTGACCAGGCCCTAACCTTCATTTGTGTTTTAATGCTACCTCCTGATCTTTTGGTGCCATGTAAAGCAATACCTACCAAAGAATGATCAGAGCAGGTAGGATCTGGATAGAGATATCAAAATGAGAGGAAGAGGAAAAGGAACTAAGAGCAGGAGCAAAAGAGATCATCTGACTGTCTGCTGTTGGCCTTAGGCTCCACTAGCCTCCACTGATGAACAGTCTGGTGTTTTCTGAGATCTTTGGCTCTCATGAGCTATTGGCAGCACAGATCATATCTTTGTGGTCCTTATCCCGTGTGTATGCATAAATGGCATCCTGTTCCAATGGAATGAAGACCAGGTACAGCTTCGCAATTGCATCTACAGGACTTCTCACATTCTGTTTGGATGCCCCAGCAGATGCCAAATAGGTCCTTGACACTCTATGCTCTGAGGACAGTGTTGAATGCTTAGTGAGCTATGGCTCCAATGTGTGCACACTACACTCCTTCCAGAAGACTGAGATAGACAAAATGGACACTGAGTTATTTTCCAGGGCATGCTGTCCATAACCTGTCACTGACCGAGCTCCCCAGCTTCCTGCTCCACCTCAGCTGGGGGTCAACTGCACATTGGGATTGGGGGCATCCACACCTACTTCATACCAGGGGGAGGTCAGTCACAGAGACTATGTGGAAGGTAGAATCCCAACTCAAGCACTCTATAGTCATGCCCTAGGCTTGGATTTACCCCTACATTATAGGGCAGAGTTAAGGTCAAGCTACCTTAACCCTTCAACTGCCTATCCAGCCCCAATCCAGCAGTTGCTGCTCCTCCGCAGGTGCTAATGTCCACAGTAAGGCTGAGATGGCTGCTCAATTTTATAACCCCCTGCCCAGAACAAAGGAGAGAGGTAGTATCAGAGCACTCATGGAAACCCTAAGGCCAGATGTCAGGGCAGAACTTCTTGCTACTATTCTGCAGAAAGGGTCTACTGAGCTGCATCCCCAGTTACTTTTAGGATGGCCTGAGCAGCTCTGAACCTCTACAGAAAAGCCTTCCTCAAGGTTGGAACCAATCTACTGGGAAGCTGGAAAAGCTCAACTTCAGGACTCATGAATTTCCTATATTAATTTTGCATTTTAAGTTCGCGATCTTTATTATAGAGATGCCATTCCCTTCCATCCCCCGAAAGATGACCTACAGTCCAAACTTTATAACACCTGGATCCCTTCCCTCATCCAGACCTCCCATTACTTTTTCCCTCTCCTAAGTTGATCCTTTCTCCTTTAAAGCCCATATTCTTTTGGTTCTGGGTGTCCCCTCATCAATCACTTTAATTGTTATTTTCTACTTCAAAGCACTGCTCCTCAGGAAGGCAGATTGGATGTTTGGGCCTCCAGGATGCTCAAATATTTTGAGAAGCCCAGGGGAAGAAATATATTTATCCATCAGACCTCAAAGGTCAACTAGCTTTGTGGCAAGCTGTAATTGTACCTTCTCAGGTGGGATCAGTGGGCATTCCGTTCTCAGAAACCTGATTGGCAAACACATTCATTTATGATTAATTAAAACATGAAGAAACACCATCATCTTAATGAGGTCATTTTAGAAAGTCATTTAATTGCTTAGAGACTAAATTTATCAAAAGCAAATGTTTCCACAGAGGACTTTGGAAAAAAACTGGGAATCACCTCCACTGTTCTGAGCAATTAGCCCGTTCAAAGCAGACCAGACCCCAGAGCCAGGGGAAGGCAGCTCCAAGCACAGTATGTGACACCAAGCTTAAAACTAATTTACTGCCTGAAGGTTTCTCAGTCACTACTGGCTGTTTCTCTCTGGGGCTCTGGAATGTTCTTTAGGATGGAGAATGTTGGTGAAAACTGAGTGGTCCCTACACACCTGCTTTCTGTAGCCTGGGTTATGATCATACAGCTAACCCTCAAGGTTCTGCTGCTAAGAACAAACTATCTGCACAGCCCATGGTTTAAGACCAATTTTCCTTCTTTCCCTGCCTTCCCTCCCTTCCCTCCCTTCCCTCCATTCCTTCCTCCCTCCCTCCCTCCCTCCCTCCCTTTCCTTCCTCCCTTCCTTCTTTCTTTCCTTCCTTCCTTTGTTTTTTTGTGGTATTGGGTTTGGACTCAGTGCCTCTGTCTTGCTAGGCACACACTCTATAAGATCCAGGCCCCCTGACTTTTTTTGCTTTAGTTACCTTTTACATAGGGTTTAAGTTTTTGCCTGCGTTGCCTAGACCATGGTCCTCCTATTTTTACTTAGTGCTGTAGCTGTGGTAACAGGCACATACCACAACTGTCAGCTTTCTTATTAGTTGAGATGGGGTTTCCTGAACCTTTTACCTGGGATTGCCTAAACTACAATCCTTTTCCCCTCCTAAGTAGCTAGGATTACAGACCAGAGCCATGCATCCAGCTCAGTGTCTCATTTCAAACTATACCCTATCTTAGTCCATCTCTTAGCCTTATAGTATCTATTTCTAAAAGGCATTCATGGCCAAAAACTAAAGCAAGCAAAGAAAAGGAGTGCAACAAAGAGCAAGAGAGAACAGAAAGACATAATGAAAGGCAAGGAGAAAAATTCCGGAAGACAAATAAAGGAAGGAAGAAGAGCCATGCACCATTGGCTCATGTCTTTAAACTTAGCCATATAGGACTGAGATGTGAGGATTGAGGTTTGAAGGCAGCTGGGGCAGGTGTAGTAGTTGAGTGCCAGCCTTGAGAGAAAAAGCCAAATGAGGATATAAAGCCTTGAGTTCAAGCTCTAGTACCGGTACACTTTTCTTTTTTAAGGTAAAGTGAGTTAGACCAGAAAAAGGAGAAGAAATAAAATAAAAGCTGAAAAACATTGGTTTATGACAGTGACTTGGCCACAAAGCTAACCAAACATTTTGAAAACACCCAGGAAAGGGTGTTGGTTCTTTTCCTGCCTTCTGACAAATGTTCCTTCTCAGTCCAGGTATCCTTAATCCACCCTCAACTCCAGCATAGCATTCTTGCCAGGCCAGAACACATAATTCCAACCTAACACGTGAGTTTATGTCATCCAATTCAGGGAGTCTATTGTTTTCACAAAGGTCTTTTAGTATCATGGTGGGCTTTTGCAAACCCCAAAACAGCACATAGCAGAGCAATTGCTCAGCTGATTCCTAAAATTCCACTACCTGGGGTAAACGCAGGCCAGCTGCTCAACAGCTGTTCCACATCAGCCCTTAGAGCCAAAGGTGGAACATAGCTGTAATTTAACAAGATAAAGGGATGAAAAGAATGGCCACAGATCCCGGCTAAGCAGCAGCCGGAGTGCTTGGCTTGAGTTTTGTCTTTGCAGTTTTATTACAGATACACTCACATAAAAATAAGTACCACTCTAACTTTTGTATAACATTTTTTAATTTAAGCATTTCCCCATGCATTGTCTTATTTGATTGCTTTGCATTGAAAATTGTTTGAAAATTAGCTCAATGTTAAATTATTTATAATTTTCCTTACTCAACCCACCTATTTTCTACAAACATTTCCTATTGGTTTTTTTAAAAAAAAAATAAATATAGCACAGGCAAAAAACATCATTGCACCTTTTTCTTCTTCTTGTCTTTTCTAAAGCAGCCTTTCCTCCTCTGGCCTGTCCTCTTGTGACATGGTAATTACAGGGGTTTTGCAATTTTGCTTTCTTCTCTGCATCTCCAAGATTGCAAGCCTTTGTTCCCCTTTCCGCTAACCTTTGAAAGGCGGTTTGTTCTTTGTACCTGTGGCTACCCCTTCTACCTCTTCCTCCTCCTAACAGCATAGCCAACTGTCACCAAGTGCTGCAGGACCAAAGGACAATGAGAGCCACCAAGAGAAGTCATTGCCAAATCACCTCCTCTTCATGAGCCCTCTCCCTTCAGCCGCCTGAGACTCTTACTGAAACATCTAGGATCCAGTTCTTCTTTTACCTAGGTGGGCAACTTGGGAAAGTTGTTTTTAACCTCTCAGAGACTAAAAGATCCCTCAATTTTAAAATTAGGATATAGTAGAGTCAACTCCATAGGTTTGTGGTTCAGACTGGATCCTCATGCCTGATACGACATGGAAGTGCATGGATGTAAATTCTTAACCTCTCCCTTGAACTTCTACTTGATTTTAGACTCATTGGAGCTCTTTGCTGTCATTTAAGCTCTATGGTCTCCTTGGACTAGACCCAAACTATTGTCTTATTCAACACTTGCATAAAATGGCGATGACAAAATCTTCCATGCTTACCAGTTGACATGAGCGTAGGAACTTCTTGAATGGGAGGTGTGTAAAAGGGCCTTTTCAAATAGGTATGCTACCACAATTCTTTCCATCTTAAAGTTTCCTAAGTTTCTTTTGTTTTTATCTGAGACCAGGACTCAAACTTGGTACTGGATGCTTTCACTCATGTTCTACCAACTGCCCTGTAGCTTCTTAAGGAGATTAAAAAAATACTAGCAATGCACATAAATCATCAACGTTACCATTTCATCTCTACATCTTATAGTGCTAGTCACATTGCCATATTGTCGTATAGCCAGTTTCAGAACATTTCATCTGGCAAAACTGAGATTTATTTTTGGTGTTAGTACTGGGGCTTCAAAGAACTCAAGGTATCTGCTTAAGAGGATTTTAAAATGTCTATCTGGGGAACTCCAGTGTCTACTGTGTAAGAGGGTTTCCCCCCCCCTCTTGAAATTTTCTTTTTATAGTCCTGGAAGCTGAGCCTCTAGGAGGATACCTAGTTAAAGACAGCTTTAAAGTCCTACTCAGGGAACTGCCCACAGTTTCCCTCACTGCCATCAGAAATCTGTTTTCTGACCAGGGAAATGTTTGTTCCCTCCCTGACACCTTTGTGACAATTCAAGTTTGACCTGCAGTATCACCTACTTTTTCACTATGAAAAGAAGTCATTACAACTCAAGATGGTGAAACTGGCTCATGGCTCCAAGAGCAGGAAGACCACAGAAAGCCTGTGTTATCCCTAAGGCCTGTCACAAGTTCTTCTTTAGCCATGGTTTGCCTTCCACATTAGTTCCTTTTCTATTTCTATAATGAAATAATAGAAGCCAAGTACTCAGAAAGAAAAGAGATCTGTTTATTTGGAGAAGTCCAAATAGCATAGCACTAGCTCTGACAAGTGTCCTGTGGCTACATGGGGAGAGGATATGTGAAAAGTGGTGATCAAATGACAAGACAGGAAACTTCAACATGCGATCTCTGATTCAAGGATCAGTCTTCTTTTTAGATGACGTGCTCTCATAAGAACTAAGTCAGAACTCTCTTAAAGAACTACCTTAAAACTTTCCAATGTTCAACTACTTCCCTTCCCACACCCCATTTTGTAAAGATCTCACCACTTCTTAACAAGCTCATACTGGAGACTATGGTTCCATACGTGAGCCTCTGGGGTCAAACCATCCTGCCATCTTTATGTCATTTTAAATGAACATTGATTCACTGTCCCAATGGACCATGTAGTATTATTAATGCTTTTTGGGGGTTGTCTGATGAGCAACTCTCTGGAGGAAGGCTCTCTGTCTTTACCCTCTGTCTTTCTGTTTCTAAAGTATGTCTTACTAGTGGGGAATGTGGGGGTGCTTGAACTCAGGGCATGGATACTGTCCCTTAGCTGGCTCTCTACCATGTGAGCTATCAGTTCCATTTCACTTCCAGCTTTTTGCTAGTTAATTGGAGTCTCATGGACTTTCTAGTGCAGGCTGGCTCTGAAGTGTGATCCTCAGATCTCATATTCCTTAGGAGCTGGACTTATAGGCATAAGCCATTGGTGCCCAGAAATAGCTGTTTTTCTCTTCATTAGTCTTCTCAGTCTAGCTTTATCTCTGTGGCCCTGTTTGAGACTTCCTTCATTTGTTCTTTGATTTTTGCTATTTCTATTTCACTTTCTTCACCATTTTTGAGGGGAAAATGTTCTGCGTTGATTACCTCTGTGAAAGCCATTCTGTGATTTCAAGTCCTTGGTTCCCTTTTCCCATTGAGTATTTTCAATGTAGTTTTTCTTTTAACATATCCTACTTCTTTTGTGGTAACTTGAAAGAGAAGAGATTCCTGTCCTTTTAATGACCTCTTTAATAGCTTTAATCTCTTCTTTTTTCTTTTCTTTTCTTTTTTCTTTGTTGGTCGGCCGTGGGGCTTGAACTCTGGGTCTAGGTGCTATCCCTGAGCTCTTCAGCTCAAGGCAAGTGTTCGACCACTTGAGCTACAGCACCACTTCCGGTTTTCTGGTGTTTAATTGGATATGAGTCTCATGGGAAATGTTCTACCCAGGATGGCTTTGAAACTTGACCCTCAGGTTTCAGTCTCCTGTGTAGCTAGGATTACAGGCATGAGCCACCAGCACTCAAATCTCTTCCTGTTTCAAGATGAATTTGCTTATTCTGTGTATGGTCTTGCCAAGCCTCCAAGATTTTCAGAAATCTTCTATTTTTATCAGGAGAAGAAATCTTGGTCATGATTCAACAAATTACAAGACTGGGTCAGTCTTTTGCTCTGTGCCTCTGTGCACCTTTGTTTTTCCATTTCTACACAAGGAGAAACATCCTTTGCCTAAAGGCAAATGCTATAAGGTTCATTTTTCTAGCATGTTTATTGCTTTAAGATTGAATTCTCTGATCTGAAAAGATACAGCTTTTGTTTTTTATCAACCCATAGTTCATGCATAACCTGTCATTTGTTTAGCCTATTTCTCCCTTACCTTTCTTTTCACTCAAAGCTGGTCTCTCCTGCTTGAGCAACAGCTCCATTTCCAGCTTTTCAATGGTTAATTGGAGATAAGTGTCTCATAGACTTTTCTGCCTAGGCTGACTTCAAATTGTGATCCTCAGATTTTAGCCTCTTGAGTAACCAATATTACATGCATGAGTCACCAGCTCCTGGATACCTTCATTTTTACAGAGGAGAAAAATGATCTTTATTTTCACCACTGCCAGATGGCTAGCAAGTGGTCATCCTTCTTCAAGTGGTTGCCCACTTCCAAGTTCCGTGGTTTTCTCTCAATCCTGTCATATCACTCTGAAAAAAGTTACCAAAGTCTGGATAGTAAAACGTTTACCTCAAGTAGTCTAGCCAGATCCACTTAACATCTAAGAAATTGTGTCCAGGCAGTTATACCAATCAAGGTAGTATTAGGTTAAAAGGCCAGCTTTGACCCTGCCAGAGAGCAAGCCAAGAGCTATCCATGGTGCTGAGATGGCCTGTCCCTAAGCCCACTTGACCACTCTTCACTCTCACATATCTGACTGGCTCTTTCCCTGTCTATTTCCACATCAATCCCTCCTTGGTAATTGGCTCACAGTTACACAGTTACACAACTCTCCCTACAAAGCTGTCACTCCTGAATCAAGGAATCAACATGGCCTTGATAAACAATGTATTTCTCTATACACCCCCAGTCTTCAGAAGTGCAAATCAACCGATGTTAAAATTAGCTTTCTCAATGTATATTAGATGCTATGAGTATCTGTGTTAACTCTTGCTCTATTAGTATTTGTGTTAAAATCTCTTTTTCCTTTAAGGCTTTTAAAAAAATTTCTCTTAACTTTATCATGCTTGTGTCTTCTCTGATTCTCACTCAGGCTTTGTTCAATGTTTTAGTTCTATTGTTATTTTCCTCCTTCTTGGTTTTTGGTTCTAGAAACTAAGGTGCTATCCCACTTTTATTTGTCTTAATTTATCTGATGCAGTGTTTCTCAAAGAATAGCCCAGAGTCTATCTGAATCCAAATGTCCTATAACATTCAAATTTCTAGAGGCTATTTCTGATTCATTCTTCTCTTTGGCTTCAGCCTTTCTACATTTGATTTTCATTGTAATGGAGTTAGAAGCCCCATATTCCTAACTAGCACACCAGGAAATGGATGTGAGCTGAGCCTTTCCAAGACCTTCCTAGCACCATTCTTCCCAGTGGCTATTTCTGTTTCACACTGGGGCTGACAGGTAGCTACTAGCATGCAGAGATGGGATGGGACATAAGGGACCATGGTGGTTTCTGGAGAATGGAGTGGTTGAGAATGAACATGTATTCTAGTACTTTGCTGTTTTCATGTGTTCCTTGTCAATAATCTTCTTAAAATAGTCACTCTATGTTGATAATACAGACACATGTATGGTGTGTGATCATATGTTGCTCTCATTTGTATCCTTCCCTAATCTTCTTCTATCTTCCTCTGCAATCTTCTCCTGTCTATCTTCCTCTGCTTTCCACTTCAACTCCACTTTTCCTTTGTTCCTCATCTTGGATATTCTGCTTGAGTTGCTCAGGTGTTAGCTGTGGCTGTAGTGTCAAGTTTGGAAAGCTCTAGTATTCCTCTACTATTTCTGAATTGCTCTTTTGTCTCCTCATTTCATGGGAATGTGTGATTTTTACCTTAGACAGTGCCACAGGTGAAACAAAGTTAGCTCCATTCTAATGATGATATGTGAGTTGCTATTTTACAGATAAAAAAACTGAAATCTAGAAAACTTAAAGCCTTAAGTAATCAACAGAGGCTGTATCAAAATGTAGTCTGAAGACTTTATATAGTAATTCAAGTCCAAAAATACTCTGTGCAAGGCACTGAATCAAGCACTACAGATACACCATGGAGAAAATTTGACTTTTCTGGCTTTCCTAAGGCTTCCAGAGTTTCATGATGTAGTTAAGAAATACCCAACTAACACAACACCAGAAGACATATCTAACACTTCAATTCCAAGACATGAAATATTAAAAAACAAGAATCAGAAAGGAATGCTTTTTATAAGCAGAGTGAGATGGCACAAATTAAGTGAGTGGCTAGTAAAATATAATATGAAAAAATATGCAAACTTTTCCAGTGGAGATGCATTGCATGTTTGGGGATTGTCCTGCAGATTTCAGATTCAAGGGGCTGAGAGATTTCAGAAGTAAGTAACTGTGGCTACATTGCATAAAGACGCTAATGTTCAGCTAATCTGGAGGTGAGTGAAATCTAAAATTTATAATTTGCCCTTTCTATCTTTACACATGCATAAAAGACACCCTGGAACTAAATATCATGTTTTAAAAAAATAGTTCAAACAAGCTCATGAAATGGAGAACTAAGCCAAAGTGGAGGGTAAGATAAAGAAAGACACCCCCCCCCCCACATACACACAAGCCATGTGCCAGCAGTTCTGAACATCCAGTGGAAAACATACACTGGATGATCATCCTGGAGATAGCTCTCCATCTCAAAGAGGAAACTGGCTGGCATGTGCTGCCCAGGGCTTGCACTTGCTTCCTGGTCAGTGTCCTGAGTCTGAAGATTTTGACATCTTTGTGGCTTATTTCATATTAGAGTAATATGGTAAACAAAATTTTCCACCCATGCCCTAAGCCCCTGGAGCAAGGATATGGGACTAGGAGAGAAAGGTAAATGTTTAAATACAAGGCAAAGAATTGACTTTCCTAAAGCATACATTAAGCAGCCTAAAAATAGCCACCTGTTCCAGGTCGGATCCTAAATTGGAAGAGCTTTTCACATAGCAGACTCAAAAAGCATCTGTCACCCGGTAGCCATGGCAACAGCTATCCCTGAACGTAGAGAGATGCTTTGGGAATGGGGATGGGGAAGGAAGTGGTCAGGATAGACTGAGGAGGAGGTGCACCCTTGTGCTCCTCCCTGGGCTGAAGCCTCGTCTTTCCTTCTGACTTCTTTCCTCGCTAACTGTTCATAGTCATTGGTTCTTGTTTCCTCTGCACAAGTAGCCTCTCCAGTGGGATTCTCAGGGAGAAGAGAGCATCTGATAGTAGTCCAGTGGCATTGCAGGGATGAGAGGATGAGGGGCCTACATGATTGAGGACCACAGCAGCTTCTAGAGAAGGGAATCTTCCAGATTGAATGGATGTGTGCTACAATAGTTTGCTGTTTTCATAATTCCCTTGCCAATGATCCTCTTAAGACATATGTATCACTTCATGTTGACATTTCTAATCGGTAAGCATATATATTTTTTCCATTTATAAAAATTTTAATTTTATTATCAAGGTGATGTACAGAGGGGTGATAGTTACATAAATAAAATAGTTATCACATTTCTTGTCTAACTTGTTACCCCCCCTCATTTTTCTTCTTTCCTTCTCCTTAACTCCCCCCCCACCCAGTTGTACAGATCATTTCCAACCTATTGTCTTGTGAGTATCACTGTTGCATAGATTCCCCCTTTGTCCTTTGTCTCACCATTTTGTTGTTCCCCTTCCTTTCTCTTCCCTAGTTCAGATAAACATATATATAATACCCAGGGTACCAACATTGAATACAGTGATAACAGGAGATAAAACATAGGGAGAAAACACAAAAGAAAAAAGAAATCACATTGAGAACAACAACAAGGAAAAACATCTTGTGTCCCTGTCTTGGAGTTCATTTCAGTTAGCACCATCGTCGGCATATATGTTTTGGTTTCCATTGCTTTCTATTCGATGTAAACCCTTGAGGCAGGAGACCCTTGGTTTCCCACGTGGCCCTGGAACACCCCTCCAACCTATCATAATGTTGCTTTCATGACTCATCAGCATGGAGTTTCCTCAGGGTCCCCAATGTCTACCTCCTCTCAATTCCTGACTCTCTGTACATCACCTTGATAATAACATTAAAATTGAAAGGTATTAAGCAGGACTCTGTATAGACATTTTTTGAAGACAGTTGTAAATTACAAATGAAGTGACACCTCATCACTGTGCAATCTTCACACCGTTGAGTGTATAAATAAATGCAAATGACCTAAGGTGGCATTGGTGATAAGGACTGGTATGTAACAAGGGAAAAAAAACCTAGGATCTCCAGAGTGTGTTCTCTAGGTGGCTGAATATGCACGATACTGAGGAGGGACTGAATTCAGAATAGTAGTGAGGCAAGGGGTTAACACAGATTTTCTGAAGACAAAGTCAGGACTCTTGTGTCATTTAGGAGATCTCCACTAAGCAAAATCTACAAACTTATGTGGGTGCCTTAGGAGAACTCTTGAAAAGCACAGAATTATAGAACCTGGCTATTGTGGTGCTCAAGAGACTGTTTGCCTTGGTATTCTCCTCTTGCTTACCTGATGGAGAAAATAATACAGAGTATCCACACCTATGTGTCCTTTCACTGCATGAAGCCGTAGGCTCAGCACATTCATTCATTCAGCAAACCTATTCTGAGGGCTATTGTATGCCAGGCACAGTCCTGGGTGGCATTTGGTCCCTGCTCTCTTGGATATGACTTCAGCACTGTCCCTGAGCATTTGTGCTCAAGGCTAGCACTCTACCACTTCAGCCACAGCTCCACCATTTCTGGCTTTTTTCTGGTTAATTGGATACAAGAGTCTCACAAACTTTTTCTGCCTGGACTGGCTTTGAACCTCAATCCTCAGATCTCAGCCTTCTGAGATCTAGGAGGATTCGCGAGGATTATGGGCATGAACCACCAGTGCCTGGATTCTTCTCTACATTCCTAATACCCTGGCATGAGAGGCCTTGCCAGTTCTGAAGTGACATCTAATTCCTAGAGACAGTCCCTCTGTGAGCACATAATTTATAGGCAAACCTACAAATGCAGAGCCCCTCCCTGCTGCTGCTTCTTTATGGAGCTCTCCTTTTAAGCTATCATCCTCCTGCCAAAATCACCCCAGGGCTGAGTACCAGGCCATTCGAGGCAGTCACTGTACCCCCAGGAGCCCAGTGAGATTATTTGAACTAATCAATTCAGAATCTGCTTGGTCAACTCACCTTGCCTCTTCTACTAGTTCCTACAAGAGCCACAATAAGACCATTGTTAATTTCATCATTTCAGCTGCTACATGCATTACTTGAAACCTATTTTTTTTAAAAAGGATGTGTACTTAGGATGCTGAGGTAGGAGGGTTGTGAGTCCTAGGCTTGTCTGGGCTATATAACAAGTTTGAGGCCAGCTGGCTGCTATTACATGACTTGTCTCCAAAAAATATATAAAATATGGAAAAAGCTTTATGTACAAGGTTGCTCATCACAATGTTGTCTAAATAATACAATTTAGAAGCAAATCGCATGTTCAATAATAGGGGAGTAGAAAAATTAATTGTGATATATCCACACAATGGGATGTGCTATGACTCATCTCCCTCTTTGAAGTTATTGTTTCTTTCAAATCAAAGTCACACATGGCTTAAAGAGGCAGATCGTTTACCAGGATACTTGTTAGGAGAAAAATACAGTTCCATCGTGTGTCCCTCTCCCCAGAGACAACTGTTTTCAATTCCTTTAGCTGAATAGCTGGTATTTGTCTTTATTGTTACCTTTGATTTTTGTGTTCTTTTGCACACTGAAGAGAAGGGACCCAAAGAGGCTGAGCATTACTTGTCCTGTCCTTTTCTCCATCTCACTGAACAGCAGGTGCTAGAATGTTCTTTTCCAAATCCCTGCCCCTCAAGCATGGAGCTTGATCTCTCTGTCACAGGAAATATACAACCATTGAAGGCATTGTTCTCGCTATGTTTAAAGAATAGGGGAGAGATGTTTCTAGTTCTCTACTGAATAGAAAGGAAAGCAGTGGGTTTTCAATGAGATACGTGCAAAGTAAGAGCCAGGAAGAAAGCTACAACTGTTAAGTCCAAGGAGATTGCTGGAAGGTACGATGATGAGTAACCTTTTACTTTTGCTCCTCTCATATTTCCAAAACTTCTAAATGATCATTCCTTCCTTTCCTTGTGGATAAAATATTTAACTCTCAAAAGCTAATGATGCTAGGTGGCCTGTAATCCTAGCTACTCAGGAGACTGAGACCTGAGAATGGTGATTTGAAGCAGGCAGAGTAGTCCCTGAGACATTTTCCTTCAATTAACCAGCAAAAAGCCAGAAGTGGAGATATGGCTCCAGAGGTAGAGTGCCAACCTTAAATAAAAAAAGCCAAGTGAGAATGTGAAGTCCTGATTTCAAACCTCAGTAGCAGCACACAAAAAAATAAAAGAATACATTAATGACAATCATATTTACTCCCTATAATTACTGTAAGACCAAATCCCCACAACACCTACTTCCTATTTACTACTCATCAGGCACCAGAAATGGCTGCTTCCTTTCTTCTATTGGTCCTGCACTTCCTTGTGGTGTTCACTCCTTGTCAAACGGACGAGGTGGACTGGTACTGAGGTTGGAATTGAATTCTATGGAGAACCTGGGCAGAGAACCTGCAGAGACACCAGGTTCTGGGGAGAGGGTAACTCTGGCTCTGAGCCGGGTATGTCAAGCCAGGCAACAAGCCTCAGCGACCCAGACCCAAGTCTTCTGAGAGCTGTGGATGACTCAGGGCTGTGCCAGATGGGAAGCACTGGGTCCTGACACGAGGAGAATAGAGGCAGGTGAAGAGCAAAGGATTGTGGTGACAGAAGACGGAGTAGGATGCACAAGAAGGGAGTGGAGGGAGGCCACAGTAAGGTCCCTTAGACCCTGGGGAAGAAAAAAGATAGCTTGGTTCTCCCAGAAGCAGTCCCTGAGACAAAAACTCTAGGGAAAGGAGTTTATGTTGCAAGTACAAAGGAATGAGGATGAGGGGCTGGAAAGGGAGAGAAAGGATTCGCAGGTTCATCTTCTTATCTGTTATTGAACAGATACTATCATGAACAACTTGTAATCACATGGGAAGTTCTGGGAGACCGTGTCAAACACACACTGCAGGGCTTTCCTCTCAAGGAGGTGCACTTGCTGGGCTACGTGTACACACACCCTTTGTCCCTGGTGAAGTGTGCTTCCAGAAGAGGACATTCTTGGCCAGGGTCAGCCTGATGTGGACACAGGCAGATTACCTTTCCATGGTTTCCAGAAAGCACTTCTAGGGGCTGGGAATGTGGCTTAGTGGTAGAGTGCTTGTCTCACACACATGAAGCCCTGGGTTCGATTCCTCAGTACCACATAAACAAAAAAGCAGGAAGTGGCACTGTGGCTCAAGTGGTAGAGTGCTAGCCTTGAGCTAAAGAAGCTCAGGGACAGCGTCCAGGCCCAGAGTCCAAGCCCCAGGACTGGCAAACACACAAACAGAAAACCAGAAAGTACTTCTAGTGAGTGAATGCAGCTCTTGGGGACTGCTGAAGCCCGTGCACTGGAACACCTCAGCGGTGGAGCCTGCTTATCCCGGAGGGAAAGGTCATTCTTCCAGCTGGTAGAACCAGAAAAGCTACTTTTGCCTTCTTTGCAGGGAGATTAAAGCAGTGGTTGCTAGAGATTAGGAAGAGGGCAAGGAATCAAGGATAGAGGGTGTTTGATAACATGCCAAAATACACTTCCACAACATCTGTAAATTCTAATGTCCTACATGAGATAAAACTATAACTATGTATCAGAGTTATAATAATATAATTTATAATGTATAAGTTATAATAGCATATGTTGCACAATTATAATTGTATAGTTATGTTTAGAATTCAATATTATAATTATTATAAGTATAAACTTGTAATTTATAACTAAATATAAACTTACAATAAAATTTTATTAGTTTCTTAATGAATTTACTAAATTCTTTTCTTTCATATACTTATTTAGTTATTAGTTTATATTAGTACAAACATATGGGTATTCGTGTTATATATATTGTGTTGTATATATACTACTGTGTATATATACACATGTAGATATATGTTCATATATATGTTCATTCTGGTACCTTTGAGTCTCATCTAACACCACAGTAAACACCACATCTAAGGGAAACAGAGGTAGGGGCAGACCAGATGGATCCAGGATAGACTGGGTATGAACAGAAAGACACAGGGCATGGCACAAAATAGGCAAGAGGTGAGACTAGTGGAGCTTGTGTGAAAGATTGGCCTCTAGGGTCCTGGCTGGGTAAGGAGGAAGAAGCTGGGGGAGGGGAGATTAAAATAGTATTATGGGAAGGATAAAGCGTGTGTCTAGAGAAGTAGATGTTTTCATTTTAATTTTAAGAGAGAAGCTGTTCAGGATGATGATAAAATTCACTTAGACAACAAACCCGAAGTGCACACTCTACTGCAGGTACTGCTTAGCTGGGGACACAGCACTGTCTCACTGGAGCTCATATTCCATTCGATTATTAGTACTATTTGTGGAGCCTGGTATGTATCCTATGAGCTCTTGAATTGCACAGCACCTTATGGTAAGAGAGTCTTCTATGGTTGCATTGAGAATATAGAGAGTGAAGTTAATCTGGTCGCAGTGGCATGCCTGGTCAATGGCAGAAGAGGCTTCCAGGCCAGGCACGGTGGCTCCTGCATGCGTACTCCAAATGTTGTGATGAATGGGAGTCAGGAGGAAGGGTAGCCATGCAGACCAGTCCTGGAGTGCAAAAGAAGAAGCCACTGGACTAGGAGAACAGGGAATGAAGGAAGTCACCTATCTAGATGTAGAAATGGTCTGGGATAGGGGCAAGGTTGGGGTAGGGAGGAAGACTGTGAGCCAGGTGTCAGGTGAGGGTGTCATGGTTTTCTTACTCCTCTCTCTGTAGTCCTCTACCCTTTGAAAGCAGGTCAAAGCCATCCTTAACTGAAAGAGAAAGCTCTGCCCCACACTCTGGGCTAAATCTAGTTTATATTGAGGTCCTGTAATATTGAATTTGTGGGTGCTTAGCCCCTGCTCTGGGGGCTCTTACTCCTGGTTTGTTTCTGACATGCCCTTCTCTCTCAGTCTGATTCAGGGAGGCATGCATTTAGGTCCTACCTAATGGTTATGGGAACAATGCTCTCAGGTGACCTCCTCGACTCAGATCCACTTTCAGGACTGAGGTCCTCACCTCTGGATACTCTTGTGAAAGTCTTCCTGCCCTGGTTTCTCGATGCCACCACCGGGCTGACAGGGGACTCCTTGAGGTCTGCAAGGGTGTCAGGGGTGAAAGTTTTAGAAGAAACAGACCTACCAGCTACAGTAGAGCCTATAGATCGGCCACTTGCTCTCCAGCTCTGAAGGTACCATGATGAGATCCTTGAAAAGCCAAGCATTTGTTTGCTGATTTGAATCCTAGTACTTCAAACCAACGAGACAATTCTTTCTACCTTCATTTCTCCTGCAGTTGTAAACAGATTTCCTTTTGCACTTCAGTGCTCACAAGGTTCAGCTTACACTTTCCTTTCTCCAGGAAAACTTTCCTGATGGGTGAGAGAACAAGATACGCATCCTATGTGCTCTTGCATGGTCAAGACTCCACTAGCATCTGCACCAGCAACTCCCCCAGCATAGAAAGGCAGGTATTGTCTGCTCTACGAGGCTGATCCCTCTCCCATCCACAACCCACAGAGGTTCAAGACACTTGGGTGCACGAATATACATATGTGTGAATGACATACACATTGTGGTATTTGTGTGTGAGAGAGAGGGAGGGGAAGGGGGGAAGGGGAACAAGGAGAGGGAAAGGAAAGAGAGGAGCAGGAGGAGGAGCAGGAGGAGGAGGAGGAGGAGGAGAAAGAAGAGCAACAATAACAGCAACAACTAGGAGGAGGATTTGGAGTACAAACCTCTGCGACTCTGAGGAACAGGCAGAACTCTGCCAGCCCCAAATCAGTTCCTTTTCAACCTTGCAAAGTCACTTATATGTTTTTCCCTGTGCTGTCCCTCAGGAAATGGAGCATTAACTACAGGGCCACCATGTGGCAGTACAGCAGTTCCATGGAGCCATGAGGGTAGACACTAGCCCAATCTTTCTTCCAACACCAGCCAAAGGTCCTGAGAGAGCTGTTTAGGGCCGTGGTGGAGAAGTGGGTGTAGGAGGCCCTGAGCTGGGTCCATATCTACTCTGCCGTAGGTCTCTCAACCCCTTTGGCACTGTTTGTGTGTCTTTCTGCTTCCTTCCAGACAACCCATCCCAGCTGGATCATAAATAAATGAACAATATAGCCACATATTTCTAGTCTCTATGAATCACTGGTGACTAATTTTTCCCATTTTGTCACCCCGAATAGTTTTCTCTTTAGCCACCCATGGAAAGCTCAGCACCAACCAATCATTTAAATGAAAATGTACACTTTTTATTAAAAAATTCCTTTCTTAACACGGGACAGGAGGTTCACAAACACAAATGTTTAACTGCATAATGACCAGTGTTCTTTCTGTAAACGTGACATTTTGATCTGTATCTAACTCAGCAGAATCAGAGAATTGTTCCTACTGAATCTGGGCAGGGCTAGGATTCCCCCAGGCTCTGTGGTCTGTCCTCTTACACCCAGGGAGATTTTAAAATGAAAAGTACTCCTAGTGTGAGAGGTATCATTCCTATTTTTCCACTGCGTTTGTTGGCTGGGGCTCCTTAGCAAAGAACCAGTCTGCCAGTATTTTGGTCACATATCATTATATTCCATTTAGTAAACCCAAATAACCAAAAGGAGGCTGAGGCTGCCAGTCTCCAATATCCCAGTGTCTCTGACATGTTCTTATTTCATATTAATTTCTCTGTAAAATTTGGCCTGTTGAATTCTGTTTTTTTTCCCCCCACAATCAGCATTCTTCATGCCTCCTACCCAAAGGCTCTGTCACTCATGCATAACTCCGATCATTTATTGCATTGCCTTCATCCAAGGAATTTATTTCTGTGCTGTGTTTCTAGAAAACTCTATGGACTTCTAAATAAAACCATAGAGAACTGGAGGAGATGAGGGGAAGGGGAAGAGTCCAAAAGGGAAATATTTCAGGGGGTAAATAAAATAAGTAAATATCAGAGGATGTTGTTTAACAAGAAAGCAAGATTTTCTGTAGGTAAAGATAAATGAATGGATAAAAAAAGTCATATTAAGTGAAGTAAGCCACATCCAAAGAAATATAGGTCCCATGGTTTCCCTTATTTGCAATAATTAGTATATGTCTAGGATAATCTTATCAGATGAGCAGAAAAATCTCAAAATCTGTGGACATATGACCATATAAGTTGACTGTATAAGTTTGATAAGCAAAATGAACCCCAAGATAGGGACACAAGAGGTTTTTCTTTGTGGTTGTTGTTTTTAGTGTACTATGTGATTTTTTTTTTGTTTCTTTTGTATGTTCTTCCCCCTACTGTAGATCCCCTGTTGTCATTTGATTTTGGTACCCTGCATCTTATATATACATTTATCTAATTTGGGGAGGGGAAGGGGAATAACAAAATGCTGAAACAAGGACACAGGATGACCCATTGCAACAATGATACTCACAAGACACTATATTGGATGAACTCTACAACTTCGAGGGGAGGGGGAGGACTGTGAGAGGTGGAGGAGGAAAGGGATAGGAGAAGAAAACAAAGGAGGGGTAACAATGCTGGACAAGAAATGTACTCATCACCTCACTCACTGTAACTGTAACCCCTCTGTACAGCATCTTTACAATAAAATAAAATTTTTGGAAAGAACAGAGATGTAAGCTCATAAAATGAAAAGCAAAACAAAACAAACAAAAGTTAGAGCTGGCCTCTGTGAGTATGTGTGTGTTTGTGTGTGTTTGTGTGTGTGTATGTGTGTGTGTGTAATTTGTTGACAGAGTATGCTGAAAAGGTACAGCCAGCTGCTAGATAGAGCCTACACTAGAGGAAGAAGTTTAAGGCTAGTAGGCTCTTCTTGAAAAATCTTTTAGAATGGTTTAACAAATGTCAGTCTCTCTGTTCTGATGCAGGCCCAGACATAATAGGAAGATGGTATCCTATACCTTTCCCCTAAAGACTCCTGCTAGACTGTAGATCTGGACTGCCATTGCCATGTGTGTATACAATCATTTAAGTTGGCAATCCTCAAAGGCCTACGGCACACAATGTCATGTGACCTAGAGAGCTGAAAGCTGCTGCTTGGGATCTGAGTCAGCTTCATCCTCCCAGAAGCAAATGACTTTTCACCTCTGGATCTCAACCCAGAGCATGTTTTGACCATGGAACTAAGCAGGCTTCAAGAAGCCAGGTCTTCTTGCCTGCCAATTGATATTTGCCAGTGCTGATTTTACACATTCCTATTCATTTTTAACGAGTATTTATTTTAGTTATAAAACTGCAACTGCAGAGCCATAAACTTCCAGATCGTATGATTGGAAGTGCATGCTTTAATATTTGAAGAGTTTCTATGTAGAACAAAGTTCCTGACCCTTCATTAACCCCGGCACTTTGAGCACATAAGGTATGTGAAGATCCATGCTAGTATCTATGGCAGGCATGAGAAAGCTCCAATCTCCCTCCTGATATAAGGAAGAAACATAGATAAGAGTGCCAGACATTAACCCCATCAAGCCTGGTGCCCTCTTCCCTCTCAAGTTTCATTTCCATTCACCCCATTGTCCTAGTGTTCCAACTATTAGCAAGAATTCAGTTTCTGAAAAGTAACTGATCACTAAAACTTGCTGTTCCCATGACTTAAAACACAAGTCTCCAAGCCAGGTGCTAGTGGTTCATGCCTGCAATACCAGCTACTCAGGAGGTTGAGATCTAAGAATCAGGGTAGCTAGCCCAGGAAGGAATTGACCACCACAAAATCCCAAAGTGGAGGTACAGCTCAAATGGTAAAATTCTAGCTTTGAGTGGAAAAGCCAAGGGAAAATGCCCAAGCCCTGAGTTCAAGCCTTGGTATTGGAAAACACACACACACACACACACACACACACACACACACACACACACACACACACACACACACACACACACACACGTCTCCCCTTAAATCCTTTCCCAGAAAGTCCTCCATCTAAGCCCATTGTAAATAAATGACAAGGAATTTCTAGTGGACTGTCTTTCTCCTCAGGGGCTGTCTAGATTTGACTATGCCCTTTGTGCCTAACACAGTGCCTTGCTCTTCTGGAAGGGGCCCAGTAAGAAAATGTTGCAGAAGAAATACTGTCCCCTCTTTATGGGAGGAGACAGGTTTGGTAGCAGCTCAGTTTCATGGCTCAGCTTGCTTTGGAGGCTGTTCATTAATCTTACTCAGTTCTCTATCAGGATGGTGATCGTATGCTTCTCCCTTGTCACCCCCTTCTTCACCTACAAGAGTCCCAGAGAAGCCTTTCAAGGGCCAGTTAGCACCTCTCCATGGGAAGTTTCACAGGGTGTGGATGAGTCATGGCCCATTGACTCTGGGAATTTCACTACTAGCCTCTGCCCTCAACAACTTCAGCTAATTCCCTCACAATTGCCTAGCCCATACCTATTGTTTAGTATTTAGGCCTGCTAGGACTAAATGTTCAACTCTTTTTCCCCTAGCAAATTGACAATTGTTACTTGGCTGGAAGGAAAGGATGAACACAACCTCATAATCCTAGAAGTGGTATCTCTTGTTGAAGCTTATTTATCTGCCACAGTCATTTGGGGACATCCTGGCCACCTCATAGGACACACACACACACACACACACACACACACACACACACACACACACACACATACACATTCTCACTCTCATACATACTATATACTCAGGAACGTCCATTATGGCATTGGTTACAAAGGGCCCAATAATAGTCCTATGTGACACCGGGCCAAGGACTGGGGTCTCTGAAGTAAAGACAGCTAGGAGCCAAAATTGGAGAACACAAATAACCCTTACTTAGAGGGGGTCAGAGGTAGAGCCTGTGGTTGGAATCATGAAGTCAAGTATGGGAGTCAGATGGAATAGGAGTAGGGAAAAGTAGATAAGGATCCAGTGATTAAGGCTCTGGATGAAGGGTGGCCATGGGCTGCCTGGTGTGCAGTTATGACTGGGAAGCCAGAAGTGTGGTCTGTGGGTAGGTCCGGTTGGTTTCAGTAAGTCCTAGCCAGATATAGAAAAACAGGACAGGGTTCACACATCCAGTAAGCTTACAGCTCCACAGCAGGTAGTAGAGGTGTGGTATTAGTAGCTATCCTATGAGAAGGGAGTGGAAATCTGCTCCTCAGTGGCTTATGTAGGTGGCAGAGGAGCCTAGTGGTAGAGTAAATACAATATTCTTGACATGAGTGGAGATGAGGCATTTCATAGAGCAAAGCCATCATCAAAGGTCTAGGTTCCAGCTGGCTGGGCACTGGGCTGGGAGGGAATGAGGGTCTATTACACTGGTGATACGCAGATACTGGGCTTGAAGTTACTTCTAGGCAAGCTTTAATAAATGTTCATAGGACTTGGGGTTTTTACCATGGCACAGTGAGGCATGGATGAGTAAATGTATTTTAGAAAGAAACTGATGGTCAGTGAGATGAGGGAAATTTACCCAAAGGCCTGTGAAATCACAGGCTCGCAGCGTGGAGGTGGTGAAGAGAGTTAGGATAGGCCATAAGGATAAAGTCCCTGAAGTTAGGAGAAGGATTTCTATTCACTAGGAAGGCTTCTGATTATTTAATTTTTATAACAACAAGGCTTCAACAATTCCATATTAGTGTCCAAGGCATTTCAGAGACTATGGCCAGCTCTGACTCTTTGGCCAGCCTTTTCTAGGGACTTGGAGAAGGTCAAAGGTATGATTTTCCCCACTCAGGAAGTGAAATGTTAGGGTTTTGTTTTTTTGGTTTTTTTTTTTTTTTTGGTCGGTCATGGGGCCTGAACTCTGGGCCTGGGCACTGTCCCTCAGCTCTTCAGTTCAAGGCTAGTGCTCTACCACTTGAGCCACAGCGCCACTTCCAGCTTTTTCTGCTTATGTGGTGCTGAGGAATCAAACCTAGGGCCTCATACATGCAAGTCAAGCGCTCTACCACTGAGCTACCTTCTCAACCCGAAATGTTAAGTTTTAAAAGAATCAAAAAAGAAAGGCATCACATACTTGGCTTTTGAAGCTTAAGGAATCCATCCAGATGAGAGACAGTAATGATTTTTAAAATGTGCTATCTGATCTGTAAAGAGGTATACACACAAAATAAATGATATGGCTTGAACTCAAACCTTATACACATTGGACATTTGCCACTTGAGCTTTTGTTTTTGTTTGTGAGACAAAATCTTGGTACCTTTGCTCAGATTGGATTTAAACTCACGATCTTTCCATCTCCACCTCCTGAGTAGCTGTGCTTATGGCCATACCTGGCCAGATTTTGTTTTTTAATTTTTATTTAAAACAGATTTCCAGATCTCCTACTCCATTTAGAACAATATCCTTTGGGCTGGAAAAGAAGAGAGTTAGGTACATCTTGACAAGTTTCCTCAAGACAGACCACTCTTACAAGAAGTGGTCAAAATAACACAGCAGGGAGCACCCAGCCATGGGACTGGATGAGAGTAATGTCTCTATGAACCTGAAAGGGAGGAGCACACAGGGATGGTTGACTTCGCTAAAGAAGACTGGAGCAAATGGAGCAAGAATCCAGTTTCCTCTCCCATGGCTGTCACAGATTCAGCCCTAAGCACCAAGTCCTGGGAGGCAGTGGGAAGGATCATCTTGAATTTAACAGAGTTGAATGTTGACAGGATGGAGAAAAGGGTTTGGGTGACTTTATCTGAAAGTAACCACACTAGCTTTTCTGTATTTGCCAGAAGGAGGTCTTGGGATGGAAAATAAATCCAATTACAGGAAAATAAAATGACATTGTACAGCCAGAATTTTTTTGGCTGGGAAAATCATACCCTTGTATTTATTTATTTATTTAATTTTAATTTTTTTATTTTGCCTTTTCCACTGACTTTCCCAATATGAAGCCCATGCTATCTGCTTAAGCATGCCGAACTGTGCTCTTGTGATTCTGTTTCAGAATCTGTGGGTCTTGCAGGCGATTTATAACCCCCCCCACACACACATAAAGGCAGAAAAGATCTTAGATATCATTTTATTCAGTCTCTTCATTTTCACAACAATAAAAACAACTTGGAGCATATGGGGACATGACTTGCTCAGGGTTCCAATAGAAGTGAGTGACAGAACTGAGAAAACTGGGTGGTGGAGCTGTTCCTCTTACTCTTCCCCACAGCAGCCCCCACCTACCTGGTCACTTCTCTCTGGGCTCCTCCTTCCAGCCTTGTTTTCTCCCACAGACACAGGCTATTGCTAAACCTCTTCAAAGTTGGCCCAAGTCTGGGCCTCTGGCAGGAAAGCAGCTACCCAGTCTCCCAGGCTGGATCTCTGATATTTCAGGACACAGAGCAGAGAAATGAGGGATAAGAGTAGCTGCCTAGCATGGACTTACTGGGGTCCCTCCTACAAGGTGACCTTTTGGCCCTGGAACAAAGCACTTTTCCAACACACCATGGATCATGGCTTGTGGGGGAGACATGACACATGCCAGAGATTCTTTCCAGGCCACAATTGCTTTGGAGACATGGAAGCCAGTCTGTCCTGATGGGGCCGGAGAATATGCTGAGAGGAGAGGAGAAACTCTTAGGCCTCATTGGGTTAGGAGAACTGGCTGCCAGGAGACCATTCAAACCATGAAGAATGCAAGGGAGCAACAAGTGAGCTCTTGTTCTAAAGATCAAGTCTGAATCAATAAGTAATCTTACAAAGATGTCAAACACCAGTGTTGAATATATCCTGCCAGCCCTGGGCGAACAGCTTTGACTCACTCATCTCTAATGCTCAGAATCTAGCAGACAGGTGATCATTATTGTCTTTGGAGAGAGAGGTTTGGAAAGGCTAAGTGGCGAACTTGGCCAATATTACACAGTTTTTAAGAGAGAAACTGGGATTCAAACATAGTTGTGTCTCAATCAGTGGACCCTATCTTTTCAAACTGGCTCTAGAAGGATCTTCAGCTGCCATGCTTCACAACTTCCCCAAATCTCTCTCAGGAATTTCTTCCCTTAGATTCCTTTCTGTGAGAATTTGAGAGGTAGAGAGGGAATTATGAGGGCTCAGACCACACCCTTGCAAATCAGGGGTCTGGAGTCAGGCCACTCAGGCATTTGGTTTCACCTCTGGATAGCATGTCCCATGAACTTCTTTCCTAAGAAAAGGTTGTTCTCTGAGAAGCAATTGGTCATTGGATCTCAGATACGCCATTGTCTTAGTCCATTTTAGCTGCCATAACATAATATTTGAGCATAAAAAAGAGAGATTAATTGCTTATAGTTCTCAAGGATGGGCTGTCGAAATCCAGGCGTACGTAGCAAGGGCTTTCTTGCTTCATCAGAACATGGTGGAGGGTATCTCATGGAAAGACAAGAGTAAGCATGCAAGCTCTGTCCCTCTTCTTATAATGCCGCTACTGCTGCCATAGGAAACCCACCTTCAACTTTATACAACGTCAATACCTCCCAATGCAAGAATTTGAGTATTAAGTTTCCTATAATTCATTCTAACTACAATACTTACCTTCTCTTAGGGATGTTTATAGTTGTGAGTACAACAGTACAACACTGGGGCAACAATCCATGAAGGGTGATCATCTATGAGTAGAGCTAAAGAAACTAGATAAATCCTGAAGCAAAGCTATTCTTACATAGGGGCTCATGATCTGCAGAATCAGCATTGAACTGCATAGAAATTAGACGGCCATGATGAACAGTTTCTGAAAATGACTAAGTATTACTTTTACACAAATTGTCAGTTCTACTCGCTTATTTGGTAGGTTTTTATAATCTATAATCCAATCTAAAGTTTTCCTTGTGTCACAGATAGTTTATTTTCATTCAATGACCCAATCCTCACACCTGCTGATCTGATCTCACACATATGAAAGAGTAGAGGTTGGTGTGTCTGCTAACCATCAATGGGGTTCCTTACCTGCCACTACCCTGGCTCAGGCATAGTTTTCCTGGGCTTTTTCAGAAGTTTGTTGATGATTTTAATTTCTTCTACACCTATTCCTTCCCTTATCTGCTATTCCATCTCTCTCTCTCCTTTCTCTCTCTCTCCTTTCTCTCTCTCTCCTTTCTCTCTTTCCTCTCTCTCTCTCTCTCTCTCTCTCTCTCTCTCTCTCTCTCTCTCTCTCTCTCTCTCTCTCTCTCTCTCTCTCTCTCTCTCTCACACACACACACACACACACACACACTTCTTTCTGGCCTGGAGAAATCCTTGAACTGTGTGTATTCCCCAAACCAAGCTTTGATTGTGGACTCAAGGTGCAGGAGATTGGCCCCTGTGGCTGTAGAAAGCCAAATCAGTAGGGTCAAGGCTGAGAAGAGCCTCTAGTCCCTTCCTCGAGACTCTCAGTTGTATCACTTCCTGCTCCCCAAAGGGTTGGGGTGTCTCCTGCTGTGACAACATGGCACCCAGAGACAGTGAGCACTACTCAGCACTGGCCCTGACCCAGACAGCGGTGTGTGGTCCTCTGCTACATCCTGTTGTGAAGGATGCTGTTTGATAGTTCCAGGAGGCTGCTCTAATACCCAGACAGAGAAGGAAGTCAGGAAAGGGAAACAATCATAGGGCTGGAGAAAAGGCAGTCCTTACCTCCCAGCTTTCCTGGGCCTATGTCAGCTCTCTGGAAGCAGTTCCTGTGGGTAAGAAGACTCTGGCATCTGGAGGAGCCATTCCAATCAACAGAACCAGAGGTCAAAGGAAAGGTAATTTGGGCAGTAGCAAAAATAGGCCAAGTGGTGATTTTACAGCTGTTTTTGTGAGCATTGGAATAGCAAATCTTGGATTTTGCTCTAATTTCCTGTCAATCCTACAAGTGCTTCTGTCCCCAAGCTTGTTTCTAATGGCAAAGGCTATTGACTGTCATTCACAGCCATTGTACATCTAGGTTTGTACAAAGAGAGGCACGTACTCACAAACCTGTAAGGACTCCAAAACATTACTTGACTAGGCACATAAGTCACTAGTTTCTCTTCTCTTCTCTTTCATTTCTGAGGAAGAGATGGTTTCAGTTATGGATCTCTTAGTGAACCAAATGGTTGAGAACTGGCAAGGAGCACCCTTGGTTTGAAAATTTATCTTTTCTTTTTTTTTCTGATTGCTGTTACAAAGCCTGAGCCAAGTCACGTAGACATTAGGGAGCCTTTGTTTTTGTTTTCATCCTCTGGAAAGAGACTTATTAAAGATGTTTTCAACTCCCCACAATTCGGTGATTTGGGCTCTTTCTTCCTTTAAAAAGCATCACCTGTGCCATTTCCCAAGGAGTCCCATGTGGGACTCAAAAATGTCCAGCTTAGCATCTGAAACCCTCTGGTTTAGTTATGACATTGTGAGAAAAGATGAACTTGGGAGGTGAATAAGGAAATCCTAGCTCTCCACACATGGGCTCCCTGGTGTCCTTCATGTCCTAGAGCCTCAGGTTTCTCAGCTAAATAAGATGATAATACCGTTTCATAGAATTGTTTTGGGGCTTAAATACAAGGGCAGTGAAATCCTTTCCACGGCGTTTGACTGACAATCACTCAAATTACAGTGATAAGGAATGACGAAAGTCATTCAAAAATTTATTCAGTTTGAAGGGCCTTGGTGATAAAATACCTGTGTAGCTGCCAACTTTTCCTTTCTTTTTTTTTTTTTTTTTTTTTGGGTCCGGTCATGGGGCCTGAACTCTGGGCCTGGGCACTGTCCCTCAGCTCTTCAGCTCAAGGCTAGTGCTCTACCACTTGAGCCACAGCACCACTTCCGGCTTTTTTGTTTTTGCTTATGTGGTGCTGAGGAATCGAACCCAGGGCCTCATGCATGCAAGGCAAGCGCTCTACCACTGAGCCATCTTCCCAGCCCCAACTTTTCCTTTCTTAAGTTTCTTTCAAGAACCATCTTTATCAGGGATGAAATCACCAGTGCCACAGGAAGACCAAATATAGAGCTCTAGATCAGGCATCTCTACCTGTCTGGATTGGTACAGTGGTAATGATCTCAATCTTTGGAATCCACTGTTATTGTCCACTTGTACAATGGGAAGCACACGTGTTTACAGAACTCTGTGTACTTACTCCAACAGTCTAACTCCTGTCCTCACCCTCCAGTTTTCTCATCCTGGCAGCACAGGTAAGGAAGATTTACGATTTCCGCCCTCCTTCTCCTTCCCTTCTCCCTTCCTCTCCTTCTTCTCCCCTCCTTTCACTGTCTTCTCCTTTCTCTTCTCTCCTTCCCTTTCTCTCTCTCCCAACTTCTCTCTTTCTGGTCCTTCTTTTTTGCCTTTTTAAATTAAGAATGAGGGAGGGGATGATCTTCGCTCTCAGATTTACTGAAGATCTTCGTAGATACACTTGGTCAACACAACCTCCTCCGTTCAGTTTTACCCTTTGTAGAGAATCTTCACTGTGGATATCCATGGTCTTTATAAGCATCCTGTGGTTTGATATAATGTTCATTTTACAGATTAGAAGTGTTAAACTGAAGGGACACGTTGACGGTATTTCAGCTCTCAGAGGCTGTGGGCTCAGACAGCGAGTTTCTCTGAACACTTGTTTCTTTAGTAGAGCCTTGAGAAGAGCCCTTGACCTGGGAAGAGGCTATTGGCAATTATTGGACAAGTATCAAGGTTATGCTGAGAAGGAACAGTCCTAGGTGAGCTTTTCTCACAGGTTAATTTTCTTTGTAGGCCATTACCAAAAATGGCTTATAATAAGAATAAAGAAATTTTTTGACTCATTCTGACCTTTACTATTATGTCTAATCACTATTTGTTTATGTCTCATTCTTTACTAAAATACATCTGCTCCATCTGGACAAATATCATATTTGCTTCATCATGATTTTATCCCCAACACTTAGCACTATGTTTGTTGTTTGTTGCTTGAAAAATATTGTTCACTTGATTACAGAGATTTTGTTACTATTTAGGGAGGGCCTAGGCCTACTCTTCTAAACTAAGACTTTTCAGGGTATTTTAATCTTCGTTGCTATGTCGCAATGTCTAAGTAGTCTAGCACTTTGTACTCAATTATATTATCCTTTCATTTATATAGTAGAAGCTATAGATTTTGATATCAAGTAAATGCAGATATGTTCTGAATAAGATAAATGAACTCCATGAAATAAAAAAATGTTTTTTTATTGTACTGTTTGCCATTCTTTCTTTGTTGCCTTTGGTTTATTCCCTTTTGTCACTGATTTTGATTCCTGTACCCTTTGTCTTGTATATAAGTTTATCTGATTTGGTGAGGGAAAGGGGAGTCACAGAAATGGTAGGACAAAGGGTGAACCAATTCAGCAGTGGTACTCACCACACACTATGTTGGAAATGAACTTTACAACTTGGGGGAAGGGGTTGGGAGGGGGAAAAGTGGGGGAAAAAGTGGGAGAAAAGAGGGAGGGGGTAACACTGTTCAAAAAGAAATGTACTCATTACCTGACTTATGTAACTGTAGCCCCTCTATATATCATCACCTTTACAATAAACTTTAAATTAAAAAATAGTAAAAGAAAAGTACTCATTACCTGACATGTAACTGTAACCCCTCTGTACCTCAACTTTACAATAAAATTTGAATTAAAAAAAGACAGCGAGAAAGGGGAAATTTTTATCAATGAAGAAACTAATAAAAAGGATCCATAATAACCTCAAGGGACTGATCCAGATTAAAGTATTTATGTGTAAGGTGCTATTAGCTATCAGTTTCATATATCAGTGTTAAGTTATAGGTTAAAGATTTCTTATCTGAGATGCTGGAGCCAGAAAGAATTCAGATTTCAGATTTCTGTCCCTGGATTAAAAAATATTTATTTAGACCTTATTTTTAACTCTTTTAGGGTTTGGATTTTGGAGTGCTTCTGATTTGAATGTTCAGATCAGGTATGTTGAGTCTTTACAATAAATTAGGAAAATCACCTCCTCCCAGATTTCGGTCTACCTATCTATGAACTGGGTATGATACTGGTTCTTATCTCATAACGTTTTAGAGTTACAACAAATGATCTTAGAAAAAATATGTACTGTGCATATGTACTCTCTGGCACTGCCAGAGAAGGGAATATGTGAACATGTACATGAAATAACTTATTATAAAAGTGTTTGGCAAAAAATATTGTTGAATATGTGATGAAACATGCCACCCATGGAGATGCGAGCCTAGGAAGCTCTGTGTTTATTTATGTGGCTTATTAAATATTTATGTTCTTTGACCTGCATTAATGCTATGTCTTACACACACACACAGCAGCAAGAGAAAATTGAAGCAATTATGTAGGTAATTCAGGCAGAATGGACCACCCACTCTGACCTTGACTATACAGTTACTTTAGGTGGAAGTAGCTTAAAACCTGAAGAACTGGAATAATTGCCTCACCTCTCCATGCCACCTTGTTCTGGCAGTGCCAGCTGCAGACAGATGTGGAAATACTTCCTTGTGAAATATATGAGACCTACAGCAGGCCCCTAGTATCCAGGAAACAGGCTGCAGGTGTGAATGCAGGCATATAAGGAACGTGAAGGAGAACAGACATCACGAGAACAACATGAAGTAGTATTTAGAGGGCTCCCTTTCTTCCAGGAGAAACATATACACACCGACACACAGACACAGGTGCATGTGCATGCGTGTATGTGCCCAGACACACACCACACACACACACACACCTGGCCTTCTGTAGCCTTCAACTTTGCCCATTTAAGTTGCCCTGCTATGCATGACCTTGAAAAACCCAGGCTAACTCCAAGCTGGAGTCTCATGGGCCGAAAAAATAGTAGTTGGGCTGACAGACAATGCTAAAGGAGATCTGTTCTTAAGTTGAGAGTTAAAAACAGAACACACACACAAACACACACACACACACACACACACACACACACACACACACACACACACACACACACACACACACACATTCAAGCCTAAGCCAGGAAGTTTGGCTTGGTCATGTCAATAGAATTTAAAGACATTTCTTGGCTGGGGCAGTAAATTCTGCTAATGAAAAACAACTTGGCCCTTTCGCCTCTTCTTTTTTCCCTCTCCCTGCTGCTGGTTCTCAGTTCTGCCTTTCACCCTAGTAAAACTGACGCTGAGAAGTGGGGAAGCCATGTGTGTATTTCGTACCAGGCCAGCCAGGTGCCCGTGTTCCTCCTGTGCTGCTCCTGAGCACCTTGGGATATCCTTCTTAGCCACTGGTCTCTGAAAAGAATGGCATGTTATGAGGTCCGAAGAACCTTCCTGTCATCTTAGGGAAGGAGAAATGGGGGCCTTCTTTACAAAGAAGGAAATGAAGTAGAAGGGAATCTGCTACTTCCTGCCTACCATGTGTACTAAGTAGCCATTGGCTAATTGCTCTATATGATAAATCTTGTGAAGTTCAAACAGCTCTGTTAGATGGGAATGGAAGGAATGTAGCAATGGCCCCATTTTACAGATGGGAAAATTGAAGCTAAGAGTGGGTAAGTGATCTATCTCAGGCCACCTGTTTAATAAGTAGCCAGATCTTCTGAATTCCAAAACTAAACTGCATGCAGAACTGTCATGTGGCTCTTAGCCAGGGAGGTGTCCGAGGTCTGAAGGAAAAAATGTCCAGTCTTCATTTGTTCTTATGATGAAGCTTATGATGTGCCATTCTATTGATGTTCTTCCTCTCCCTCAGACCTGGTTTACCTCTTTCCTCCTTCTCAAGATTTCCTGATTCTTGGAGGCAGAATGATTCACTTCCCACTCTGTCCCCATTAATCGTCACCTGTGTGGAAACATGTGTCAGATCTTACTTACACTGTTTTCTGGAGTGTGTAGGAGGCCTGTGCCAAGGGAGAGGTATCTGGTACAACCTTGACACCAACTTGAGAAGGTACAGGGTAGAGACAAGGTATGGGGGTCACAGGGCCAAAGAGCATCTTCTCCATTCACTGTCTTGCCACTTAAAATCCAGAGGCTGCATACACCTTCCTCCCTGGGCTTGGCTCAAACGAGGCCTACATACATCACAGATTCCAGCAGAGTCCTCCTTCACCCTGCTGGAAAACTGGCGTTAGAAAAAACCTCAGGAATAAGTCTGAGTGTAGCAGAGTGCCAGTTCTGAACTCTCTCAAAGCAAGGTTTAGGTATGCTCAGAAATGGTTATCATAACTTAATGATTCTGTGTTGCTACTCTTAAGAGCCACCAGCTTGGTGCTTGGTCAAGGGAACCATAGGAAGAGAGCTAGAATGTCACTCTTCACTCATCCTGGCCTTACCCTAGGCACAATGTGTAATTAGGCACTTGCTGGTCTTACAAGGGTTTCCTGGGTTGAGTCTAGCCTTTTGCCCAATCTGGGGGTATAGCAAAGCTAACATGACATCCTTACTCCAGGCTTATCCTCTAGATGCTTTTTCCTTGATGTGAGTCTCTACCTTACTAAAGCTACAATACAAAGAGACTAGGCAAGTTGGTAGCTCTGGGTTAGACCATCTGTGGTATATGGTGTGTGTATGGTGTGTATGTGTATGTAGATACATATATATATATGTGTGTGTGTATCTACACACATACGTGTGATTTCTATAGGGACACTAGATTTCATTGGAGCAGAGCCTGATGGTCTCTTCAGTTTATAAAGAAAGTAACAGTACTGTTTAATCCACAGTATTCTTCATCTCCATCTGAAACATGGGACATTAGAAAAGACTCGGGCTGATCTCATAACCACCAGGGAGGAGGGACGTACATCTGCTCCTCTGTCTTCTCTTCTCCACTCCTGGGCTCTCTTCCACTAAGCCATATTCTTTCCCCATAGCCTATGTTAGAAACTAAACAAACACATGTAGAAATCTTGTTCTTCCCAGGAGTCCCATCTGTCCTTTCTTCTCCAGTCTCCACAGGAACCTGCCTACCTCAGCAGACATATACCCAACTAAAGGACACTTGTACCTTTGTCCCTTTTCTCATGAATCCTCACAACAGCCCTGTGAAGGTCACTCCATTCTCCCCAGTGTACAAGTGAGAAGAATGAGGGTCAAGGAAGTTCAACAACACTCAACTAGCCCCACAGCAGGAGTGAGGTGGGGTCCTTGGCCTTCCTGGCACCAAGTGTGTGCTGTGACCCACAGAGTAGACTTGTCTGTGGAGTAGGTGTAAGTGTCTCATGACTACCAGGCTCCTCTGAGCCAGGAACTGTCTGGCAGAAAGCCCAGGGCTATTGTCTCCCTCTGCCCCCTGTCCACACTCCAGCAGCACCCAGCCTTAGCTGATAAAAAGGCAGGTGCTGGTGAGATGGTCTGACACCACAGGGGTCCTCTGAGGGACCAGAGGGTGGGTATCTGCAGAATCCACAGCCCCACCTCACCGTGCAGGGATGGATGACCCCCTACACTAACATTGCCAACTCCCATAAAGTAAGTGGCCCCATAGCCCTGACTCCCAGCTGTCAGCACCAATGATCCGACTCAGGAGTTAAGCCTTGGCACTTCTCAGCACTGCAAGAGGCCAGGTCTCACTGCCAGAGAAACACTTCATCTCTCTCTTTGCCCAAGGCCATGTCCCCCAGCCAATGTCTTCATAGTTCAGATTCTTGTAACTATAAAAGGGTTGACACCCAGGAGCACTAGTTCTTCCAGCTTTGATCCATGAAAAGTGATACCTATGCTGTTAAATACCAGGCTCTTGAGTCCTTTTAGCCAGTAATGGACTAGAGCAACTTCCCAAACTGTGGTGGTCTCTGATTCAACAGGGATACTCCAGGTATCTCCTACAATGGAGCCATTAGTTTTCTTTGGGAGATGAAGGACTGGGTGTAGTCAAAACCTGGAGTTGAGGGTTGGAACTAAATGGAAAGAAAATAAGAGAATGTTAGCAGCAAACTGACCCCAAAGATCCTGAGGTGTCTGCAATGGCATATATGGGGAGTCTTATACAGGGCTGCTCCCTAAAATCAGCATATAAGAAAAGATGAAGTGGGCTGGGAAGGTGGCTCAGTGGTAGAGCGCTTGCCTTGCATGCCTGAGGCCCTGGATTCAATTTTTCAGCACCACATAAGAAAAAAAAAAAAGCCGGAAGTGGCGCTGTGGCTCAAGTGGTAGAGCGCTAGCCTTGAGCTGAAGAGCTGAGGGACAGCGCCCAGGCCCAGAGTTCAGGCCCCATGACCAGACCCCAAAACAAAGAAAAAAAAAAGATGAAGTGGAGTCAGGATCACCTTTACCTGTTCTTTTAGAAGGTACCAGGTTGTAGATTTGGATAGATGGTCTTGAATTAAAGTCAACTAGGAGCACTCATTCTTCCAACCATGATCCATGGGAAAGGTGATACCTATGCCATTAAATACAAAGAGTTTCCATCAGTGGAGCCAAGGGGCTGTGATTTGGGCAATGAAGTTATTGTCATCCACTTAGGGACTGTGTTGTGGGATAAGTGTATACCTTTAAGTAGTTAATATCTGCTGATGTGCTTGGGAGCAAGGCTGACTTAAGCATGCTGATACATGGCTTCTGGCTCCCAAGCCAGAGGCTCTCTAGATGGGGCATTAGTGCAGCAGCACTTAAGCCAATGATCACATGACCTGACTACACAGTGATTATACTGGCACGTCCAAGGGTAAGTTGGGCAAAATGGCAGCACTGGGGCAAATAATATAAAGACCTAGATCAAATCATGCTAAGTGAAGTAAGCCACATTCAGAGAGACAAACAGCATGCGTTTTCTCTCATGTGGAAGCTAGATCTAAAATGTAACTGCACATGATAACTGATATAGGACTCTACACATTCTCACACAGTCAGACTAAAGAAGTGTACTCTTCGGGGCAATAGTTAAAGGTGTAACTTCTCTAAACATTTAAAATACTATTTATTGATTGAAACAAATTCCAGGAAATGAAAACATGGGTTTTTGTTGTTGTTGTTGTTGTTGTTGTTTAAGGTGGTGGTGGTGGTGTTTGTTTTTGCTTTGGATTTTCTTTGGGGGGGGCAAACTAGGGTACAGAAAAAGAGGGTAGGAAGGAGGAAGATAGCATAAACAAATACAATCATGCTATTCAGTCTACATTATGTGGAAAATGAACTATGTAACTTGTGAACAGAGATGAGATGGGAAACTAGAAGGCAAAGGAAGGGGTGACATTGTCCCAAAAGAGAAAAGAAAAGTACTCATTACCTGACTTATGCAATGGTATTAACAATAAAAATTATTTTTAAAATAATGTTAAAGAAGCTGAGAGGCAGCCCTGTGCACATCAGGCCGCTCAGGAAGAATAATTCTGTGGAGTTTCTTCCATGGAGGTGCTTCTCATGACATCACAGCAAGGGAGCCTGGGCTAGGGGGTCACTTCCTGGTACAAAGCAAGGAGTGTTCTCTGGCCCAATAGTGTTCTGGAGCTGCTACCCGCTCTACACTGAAAGGGATCATTTGTTACAAACTGGAGGCAGACATCTCCCTGGTGTAGAAAGAGGGATGAACAGGTGGCACTTTGATGTAAATTATATCTTGCAGAGAAGCTGGCTGGGCACAGTGAAGTGTGGAGAGAAAGGCAAGAGTCACTTTAGATGGCAAAGAATACTAGGGACAGAAGAACTGAGCAGACTCTAAAGGTAATAGACTGGGAAGGTGAAAGGCAACCCCAGAATTAAGGAAATTTGCATTGCAAGTAAAGAAGAGACCTAACTGCATCCAGGTTGTACTCATCTGAAAATCTTTCCCCAAATGACTGCTTTTCCCCCCTGTAAAGTCCATTTGAAAGCAGAGATAACTAATACTCTTTAAATATTTATGTCAGCATTTTAAAATTCATTATTTTCATGACAAAAGTAGTACAAAGGTTGTTATAAAAAAGGTAAATATCAAAGTAATGGATAACCAAGAAAGTAAAAGTCCTTCATAATTCCAGTGTGCTGGAAATAAACACTGGTAACAGTTTAGGTTATTTATACTCAGGCTTTAATCAATCATTCATTTATACAGTAAAGACATATGCAGGAAGGAAACATGCATTTTAACTTACCTTTCAGTGTCTAGAGAACATTGTGCTAGCCTGTTGACTAGAAGTAGAGGAGACAACCTACAAGTTGCAATTGACATCAGAAATAAGGGGCTGAGTTTTGAGGTACTGAGCCCTCATCCTATGGGATCTGGAACTGCATCCATCATCAGGTCAAAACTAAATCCAGTAGTAGGATGTCCATTTGTGTCCACTAGAGAATTTCTCCTTATGTGCATGTGGAAATAGCCTTGCTTATGTGGTATTAGATGCATTGTGTTGAGAATCATGTGAGAGCAGGAAACTCACTGGGTTTTGCCATCTCACATAGCTCCTTTTCCAGAACTGCTCTGGGCAGGCATTACTTCTAAGACCCCCCCCCCCGACACAAGTGCTTTCCTATCTTCAAGGCTCAAGGAGGTTTAAATTCTCGAAGCCATTGTTGGCTACACCCCCAAAGGAACTCAAGTAGAGGGGAGGAACCAAGGAGAGATGGATGGTTCTTAAATGTGTATTGTTCAGAATTTAAACCACATTGGAGTCTTTCATAATGATGTTCAGTACTGGCTCAAGGATGTACAGATAGTAGATGGTAGAGGTGATTCTGAATGTCACTTTGGCTAATGGAGAATGAGACCATGATGTTAGAGTTACACATCTTGGAAAAACGACTTCATCTCTGAGGGCGTGGTATCCCTAGAAGGCAAGGAAGGCTAGTTCTTCCTGAGGCTTCAAGTTCCATTGCTATAGAATGTGTAATGTGGTGTGGGACCCTCACCTTCCATGGCCCTGTACCATGCTGTGTTGTGGGTTGGATCTGAAGGACCCAGCTGTGAACTGGTCCAAACCCATCACATTGCCTATCATGAGATCTAGATGGTACTGACTCTACTTTATTTTTTCTCCTCAGGTCTAGTCACCTAGAATGGAAAATCCTCCAGCCTAAAAGAGTCTAAAATTGATGGGTTTGAGTCTCAGTTCCTTCACCTGGAAAGCTCAGGTAAGTATCTTAATTTCCCTGTGCTTCTACTCACCACCTTATACCATGAGGATAAAAATACTGTTTGTGTGTAAGACTCTTGGGAGACTAAAGTGAGACAAAATATGCAGTGGGCCAAGCTTGATACCTGGCACCAGCAGGATCCTTTTATCTTCTGTCTCCTCATCTGCCTCCTGCAGAGGACTCACTCCAACTTCACTCTAGAACACAATTCTCATTCTCTCTGGGTGCCAGGATCATATCAAAGAACCTTGATGTGCAAATAGAAGGCAACCAAAGGGAGGTCCAGCAAGTCATGCAGAGGACCCCAAGGCCCAAGCTTGCATTTGTAATTGACATGTTTTCTTCTGTGACCCTCCCCCTTTTTCAGGAGCATTCCCTCATGCTGATACGGCTTTGCAGTGGGGAAATGGGTTCACCCTCCCGACTGCCTGACTGTGGACAGATGCTGGAGAAGTTGCCTCTTTGAGATTCAGAGATATCCTTAGCATCTGAGAACTATAGACCAGTGGGAGACACCTACTATACCTACCTACATGGTTCAGAAAAGCATTTCAGATCCACCACTATCTGGTTTTTCTCTCAAGGATTGGCCTGTATCTCATGATTGCGCTTCCCAAGGCTTAGCTAGGCATCTTGTTCATGGCCCATAATCTTAGCCCAGCTTAATATGGTCACATAGGGAAGGCATGACCAAGGATTCACCTGCAGAGAGGATGGAGCTGAGCTGAGTTCCCTGCTTCCCTCTGCCACTTAGCTATGTAATCTTATGTCTGTGGCTTTCCCTCTGGAGAGTAAGTCAGTCCTGAATTCACCTGCTTGACTCCATTTACCTTCTATCAGACTTGACGACTTGACCTAAGTACTTCCTCACAGTGGGGAAAAGGAAAAAGCTGAAGAGGTGGTGGGTCAGGAACAGAGATAGATTTCTAGGGCTCCCCGCCCAGTCCTTGGAAAGAGAACTGTACACTGTTTGATCCCTGACAATAAGTAACCGCACAGCCACAAGTTGAGTGCCACCTTGGAACAATCAATAGCTTCCCTAGACCCTGTCTATACAGCCGTGGTTTAAGGGAATTGGTCTATACCAATTATTTTCAAAAGTGAATTGTCCACTCATTTGGTCGAATCACTACTAAATAACCCCATGCTGTTGATCACATATATGGCATATATGTGCACACTGGAGGGAAACCAGGAGGAGGAAACAGAACTAGAGGGAATCTGGGAAAATCATACAACAGTGGAACCCATCAGCTGCACTGGACATTGATCAAAATGAACTAATCAACTCAATGGCAGCAATGGGAGGGAGGGAATGAGTGGAAAAGATTGAACAGCTGATGCTATGCAAAACAAAAGAAATGTACGTATCACCCAATGTGGAAGAAATAACTGTATTGTCAAAGCTCATAGAACTCATAAATGTTATAGACCATGATAAACAATTTGCCCCATGAAAATTAGAATGTGTTTGTGACTTTAAGTAAGCATCACTATTCCACAATACTGTGAAATTTGGGAACTTAGCTAATCATTTAATCACAATAAAGAATTTGAAAAAAGTGTATTATTCAATAGACTCATTTTGAAAGCTGTTTCTCAAAAATGGAGAACTCTCAAAAGTCAAATATATGTGAGGAATACTGCAAACTCTATCCCCAGCGAACACCACTTAATATACACCAACATCTTATTAAAGGCAATGAGAAATCCAGTAACAAAAAGCCTGTTTGGCTTTATCTCAGTTTTTCCTAAATTGATCTGACCAAGATAACTTATTTTCCCTTTTCTTCCCAGTACAAGTAGGACTTGGAGTAAGACAAGTGAGAGATGATGAGCAAATTCAGAGCTCTGATCCTCCAGTTTAAAACTATACCTAGCATACCTAGAGTCCTGTTAAAATATAGATACTAACACAGCTGGTCTAGGTGGGACTTGATATTCTGGGAATCCACCAAGATCTCAGGAGATGAGATACAAGCACCTTATGTGAAGATATGAAGGGAAGCTATCTAAGATTCTTTGGCTTCAATATTGGAGGCAGTATAGAAGGGTAACTCAAGGACTCTAAAGTCCTAGAGAGCTGCAACAGAGCCCTGACTCCACCACTCACCAACAGTGTGGGTTTGAACAATATGCTCATCAGCACTGGTTTACTCATCTGCAAAATCTAGATATTACTCCATGGAGGAATTTGAGAATTTAAGAAGATTATACAGGTAAAAAAAAGTGTGCATTTAGAAGGCATTGACTATGATAGGAACAAAATATATCCTAGTCCCCATTCGAGCCAGCTCCCATTACAAGGAGCCAGTACTCATCCTCACCAGCATTGCTGACTCAAGTCCTCAAATCCCTTTCCTCTTTCACAAGATCTCTCTAACACTTTCTAGAAATTTCTCTTGCTTTAAAGGCATCAGAGGAGCTGAGAGATTAGGACTTGTCTGAAGATCATAGACAAGTTATACCGGCAGCCTACTAGTAATAACCAATGCACTCAGTTGTGAGCCTGGCTCCTACAGCTCCTCCCGAGGAGGTCCTAAGACCGGGTATTCTCTCATCAGCATGTGAAGCATGAGGCTAGCCATTATTCTACCACATCACCCTGAGTGTGGTTTCTGCTAAAGTAGAGCATGTGTTGTCTCTGTAGCTATTGTATTCACTTATCGTATTCACCTTCACATTCTCAGTGTTTCTACCACAGAATGGTATTAAAACCTCTATATAAATACATTAATATGGCTAAAATAAATCCTTTTGAGCAAGCAGTCCCTATATTTGGGCTCCATTAAACTTGTTTAGTTGTAATTATGTTTAGACAGAGGGTTTGGATAACACTCAGGCTGTCCCTTGTCTGATGTTAGAAGCTAAGGAAAGAGTAAGGAGAGAAGACCACCATTTGTTGATTACTTCTAGGTTTGTGTTCTGATATCTGTCATTTCATTTAGGCCTCTCAGCAGCCCTTATGTTGTAGATACTCCTGTTCTTGTTCATCAGACTCAGAAAGGTTCAGAAATTTCCCCAAATTTCCCACAGCTAGGAAATGGTAGAGCAGGGCTTGAAGCTCAGGATGGTTTGACTTTATATGTCACTTCGTTCTGTGACCCCATTTTGAGATCTTTTTTCTTTTTGTGCAGATACTGGGGCTTGAACTCAGGACCTCTGACTATTGCTTGGCTTTTATATGTTTTTGCTTAAAGGTAGGGCCCTATTCGGCATGGCAGAAGCTATTACCTTTGGCCTCCAAGTTGTACTTACTTTTAGAATGCCTGGAGTGAAATAAATCCTCTCTGGACGTGACCCCAGATACGGGTTGAAGTTGCACATTTGGTCCACTTTGTCTGTAGAGACAGTAGGCACATGGTGTAAGCACAACTTCTGCCACCTTGTGTGGATAGGAGGAGGAGGGAAGAGGAGCTTAGTCATTTCCTAGAACTAAGGGTGGGGGCAGGTCCACTATAACTGCCATGCTACAACTTACTGCTTATTCAGATATCAATTGGTAAGAAAGACAGAAAAAGACAGAGAAGAATGATTTTTCATCTTGACCAGATGCTGGCACCATGCCCGCTACTCTGGGTTAGGTCAGCACGTCCAGTCTGCAGTGACCTCCCTCTTCTTTGGCTGCCTTGCCTTCTTGGGTCACAAGGACAGAAATCTATCACGTGTTTACCTCTGGCCTAGATGGAAGCTGTCCCTCTTTCTGGTGGAAGAGACTGCATGTGTAGTGAGATATGTCAGGCTAACTCACAGCTGTACACATCTGGGAGGCTTTGGGCCCCCTAGCTCCATGCCACACCGTATCACATGCTTCCTTTCTCTGCCTTGCCATCTTTCCTGTGATGGATGGGGAGTGAGACATGACCCTATCCCAGGCCTACGTGAGAGACTATTGAAACCATGACTTCCTGGCATCTCCATGGGGCTAAAGGGTAAAATGAGGTGAAGTGCAAATTGTGGTCAACCATTCCTCTAAACTTGCCCCCCCAAAGACAGTGGAGAACCCCTTTGACCTCCACTTCCACTGCCAAAGACGATCCAGACATTCAAACACCATTCAAAGCTGACAGCAACTTGACTATTCTCCTCTGCCCTGTATAACTATGAGTGTACTTAATTAAGAACCCAGCATGTCCCATCTCCTTCACACCAGCCTTTTTCCCCAGTGACTTTTTCTCAGCAGCCACTACTAGCTGAGTTATAATTATCTTTCAGCACTATCATCCCGTGGAATGCTGGAAGAGAATGCTCAGCTAGCTGGGCTGGAGCCAGGCCTGTTGGCCAACAGTGTGCATCGCGGCATCCATCTTGTTTATCTGTCAGCCGGACCACCAGCTCTCAGACAGGAGAAGAGCACTTCACTGTCCACCAAAGGAAGATGGAGCTTGGTACCTTCTCAGCATTTCTGTAGCTGCACGCAGGGATTAAGACTTAAACATAATGATCTCTTTTAAAATCTTATTCCATTTTTAACTTTATTCCCCACTGACTAAGATAATCAGGGTCTTGAGCAACATGAGAATTTTTTTCCCTCTCATGAAATGTAGCAAATGGTATTGACGGAGTAACTATTCTGCAACAAGCACTGTGTTTTGGGTGCATCATTAGATTTATACCATGCAATTGGAAAAGCAGGCCACCTTTTTAAAAAATAATTTATTGCCCTGTTTTACAGAAAGGGGTCTGTAAAAGAGGTTAAGTTCCTACCCTTTAGCTGTAATCTTCTTCCACCCAACTTGGCTACAAGTTCGGTGCCTTGATCTTGGCTAGGAACATGTACTGAGAAAGCACTCACAAAGACCCCAAACTTCTGGTTTATAACTTTCCCCTGCTTCACCCAGCAACCTGTGGCTCTCCTCCTTCTGGCTAATGGAAAGACTATGTGGGCTCCAGGTTTCCTGTTCTTCCCACCACAGTGAGCCATGAGAATGAAGGCTCCACGGACAAGTATACAGACAGACATCTGTTTTTAAGGTTGGAATGCCAAGCTCCCTAGATTACAGGTTTTGGCATGCTCTTTGGCCAGTCCTACTGGATACTTCAGAAAAAGACATCACATTCTCTCTTTATCTGGAATCTAGGCCTTGAAAAAGATAGATCTGGGCACGTTGGTCATGGACCATTCCAAACAGAAGCCTTCCTGCCAGCTACTTATTGTGCTTACACTGCCTGGACCTTGTGCCTGTAATCATTCTCCTCTACTTCTTCTGTGACCTTCCTCTCTAGTGTTTTCTAAGCTACAAAGTCTACAAACCAGACATGTAAAGAAACTCTTGGCCCAGTGTGGTAGATTGAAGTGTGGCTTCCTTAAAAGATATGTTTAAGTCCTAACGTCTGCTACCTAAGAACGTGACCTTCTTTGGAAAGAGGATCATTGTAAATGTAATGAACCTAAGGATCTTTAGATGGAATTATAAGGATCTCACGGGTTGGTCCTAAATTCAATGACTGGTTTTCCAAAAGAAAAAGAGGGAAACTTGAGATATAGAGGCATGCAGAAGGAAACACAATGGCTGCATGAGGCATATGTGGATGACAAATTCAATGGATAGAATGTGTCAATTCAAAGTAAAAACAATATTCAAGAAAGAAATCTCATAAAAAATTGAATCTGATCAAAGGACAGAGACACATCCAATTGGGCTCTGCTATGTTCCATGAACTTATAGTTATATCATCCAGTTGAACTTTGTTATCCTTCATTTGCATCCTAATATCTGATAGGTTAATAAACACTTAAAAAGAGACAGGAAAAATCTCCAGGTATGGGTAGCTCACACTTGTAATCCTAGCTACTCAGGAGGCTGAGATCTGAGGATCACTGTTCAAAGCCAGCCAGAGCAGGAAATCCATGAGACTCTTATGTTCAATAAATTACAAAACAAACAAACAAACAAAACAGCCAGAAGTGGATCTGTGGCTCAAGTTGTAGAGCACTATGAAACCATGAAGCAAAAGAAGCTCAGGGACAGTGCTCAAAACCCTGAGTTCAAGCCCAAGGTACACAGAGACACACACACCTACAAAGAACAGTGGGGACAGGAAAAATAGAAGTTTGCAAAACTACGTGTAAGCTAGCATTGTTCACAATAGCCAAGATTTGGAAATAACCCAGATGCCCCACAACTGATAAGTGGATCCAAAAATGGTGGTACCTATATACAATGGAATGTTATGCAGCCATTAGAAAAGACAAAATAATGGCATTTGCAGGGAAATGGATGGAACTAGAGCAAATTATTTTGAACGACATAAGCCAAGAGCAAAGAGACAAATGGCATGTGGTCTCCCTGATGTGGATGCTAAAGCCAAAATGCAAGGAGATATCACAAAGTAAACAGGATGCGAGAAACAAAGGACAGCCACTCATTTTGTCATATCATTACTAAATGACTCAATGTTCTTGACCATATATATGGTAGATACATGCACGCTATGGAGAGAAGCCAGCAGGAGGACACAGAATAAGTGGGAAACGGAACAACATACAACAAAGGGACCCATCATCAGCACTGGACATAGAAGAAAAAGAACTAAGTAACCCAAAGACAGTGATGGGAAAAGAAGAATGAGGGAAAGAGGAAACTGTCTACACTAAACAAAAGGAAAGAAAAACAAACATCATTTGTATTGTCAATTTGTATTGTCAAAACTCATAGAATTTACAAACTTTATAGACCACGATAATGACAATTTGCCTTGTGAAGGTTAAAATGTGTTTGTGATTCTAACCAAGTATCACTATTCCACAATACTGTGAAATATGTGAAATTTATGTAATCACCTGATCTCAATTTTTTAAAAATAGTGAGAAAAAAATAAAAATAGTGAGAGAAGGGATAGGTTAGGAGCTATGGGTGACAATGCTGTCAGACACCTTGTATTCATATACTGTTTTATAGGATGGGAACTTCTTTGTACAACTACTTAATAATAATAATAATGTTTTAAAAAACTACTTGCAAGCTAAGTGACATGGTTTTATTTATTATTTTTGCATTGATACCAGAGCTTGAATTCAGTGGTTTGTAATCTTGTTTGGCTTTTTTTGCTTAAGGCTGGTGTTCTACCACTTGAGCCACACCTCTACTTCCAGACATGAGTTTTTTAAAGCAAAATACGAAGTGGCCATTCACTACCAACTCAATTTTCATATTTAGATATGTGTGAAGCTGTGGCTCAGAAGATAACACACTGGTATCAGCTATGGCTTGATATGAGTAGTGATGTGGCATACTCTTTTTTGTTTTTTTGGTCCAGTCGTGGGGCCTAACTCTGGGCTGGGCGCTGTCCCTCAGCTCTTCAGCTCAAGGCCAGCGCTCTACCACTTGAGCCACAGTGCCACTTCCGGCTTTTTTTCTTTTTTCTTTTATGGTGCTGGGGAATCAAACCCAGGGCCTCTTGCATTCAAGGCAAGTGCTCTACCACTGAGCCACCTTCCCAGCCCTGTGGCATACTCTTATATTAACTTTTCATGGCTTTACTATGGTTTTCTCATATATAATCATGAGCATTTAAAACTAATTCACCAGGAAAGAAAAAGGCAATTGGGAGGTTGTCAGGAAGGGAAAGGAAGGGTTGAAATTCTGCTTATTGTTGGGATGGGAGCACTGGGTAGTGACCTGGACATAAAACACAAAGATGAGCTCAGTGACTTGAGGACAACTAAGAGGTAGTTGCTGGGGACAGATATGTGACATATCTCCTGGCTTTCCACAGTACTAGCATGGCACATTGCATTTGACAAATGCTCAACAAATTCCTAATAAATAAAGTATGTCTTGGTGGGGTCACATGGAACTAGAATTGTATGTAACACAATATTTATTCCTGGGGAAACCCAATGTGTTCCCACAAATTGAACAGGGGGCTTATGGGGACAGCTTGCTTTTTTTGGTCCTTTTCCACCCAGGTGAACTTCCTTTGCTTCCCCAGCCTCTTTCTTCTGAATAAATTCTCCGTTTTGAAGCTTTCTTCCCAAACGACTTGTTTAACAACATATAATTCTCATCACTCCAAGCTGTCTATATTTTCCCTCTGTTCCTTTAAAGCAAAATCTATTACTTTTCACCTGGCCTTTGGGATTTTCCCATCATTGTATCTGTCTCTTTCTAATAACAGCCTTATTCAACTGTAATTCACCTGCCATAAAACTCACCCCCTTCAAGTGTACAGTTCAGCGCTTCTTGGACTATCCACAGAGATGGGCTCCTACCAGCACTAATAGAAGACTTCTCGTGACTACAAAAGGAAACTCTGTATTACTGGACATTCCCTATCTATCCTTTCCTCAAGCCCTTGGTAGTCACTTATCTACTTTTTCTGTCAATAGCTTTGTTTCTGCTGACTATTTCAAATAAATGGAATCATGCAATGTGTGTCTTTGTATGGAATGTTTCACTCATCATAAACTTTTCAAGGCTCATGCATGTTGAAGCCTGTCCCTCAGTTCCTCCCTGTTTCTACTGATTTTCCACAGTAGGAATGAAACTTTTGTTTGTCCATTTATCAACTGATGGGCATTTGGGTTGCTCCTACCTTTTCAGTTATTACAAATAATGCTACAAAGAACATTTATGTATATTTGTGTGATTGCACATTTTCATTTATCTTGGGTGGATACCAGGAATGGAATTGCTGGGTTATGATAATTACAAGTTTAGTATATCAGGCTTGATTTGATAAACTGTCAGGCTATTTTCAGAAAGGGCTGCGCACACCACAATTCCACTAGCAGTGTGTGAAGGTGCCAGTTTTTGCAGTCTTGTCGATGCTTGTTTGGTGTCTGTTTTTTCTGTTGTAGCCCTTAATTGTGTCTAAAAAATTGTTTCTTGTGACTAGCCAGTAGCCAGTAGTTAAAGATTTTTCACCTAAAATAAGCATCTACACATCTACATTTAGATAACTGTTTCTCTTGTTTGTCCAACCAGCCACAAAAATCAGACGGATTATATAACATCCCCAGCCAAAGGAGGGATGAAGTGTAGCAGAGTTTAGATAGAACAAACTAGCACCTCAGAACTGTGCTTGTGCTGGAATTTGTCATCATGCTATTAGCAATAAACACATAACCTTTAACATTTAAATTTCTAACCCTAGAAATCCTACAGTAAGCTCCTGCAAGCCTTTCTACTTCTGATTAAAGACTTAGATGCCCTGAGATATAAAGTAACTTGTCAAAGGTCAATCAGCAAACAAAAGATGCACCACAGACCACATTGTATTTCTTGCCTTTCTCCTCATTCACAGGTTGTTCCCAAGTACCAAGATACAGAATCTCAGGCTCTTTCTATCTTGTCATTGGATGTGGGGAAGTAGGTGAGGAGGGGGTCTTTAGTGAGACCTTCTTTTCCAGAGCCCTGCATATTCTAGGGTTTAACCAGATTCCTATGGGCTTGTCCCATCATCTGCCTGCCTAGCGCTTCCCAGGTCCTATCCTGACCACGTGGCTAGTTTGGCAGAAACTAGCATTTGGCATTTGCTTTAGCTGTTTTCTTTCCCACTTCATTGTTTCCATAGGATGTCTATCTTCCCAAAATAACACTGGGACATTCCAGGTAAACTCAACATCCGACCAAAATTCCCCACAGCAGCCAGTCTGAGAGGTTCTGGCTTGCCATTGTTTTCCACTCTTCCTCTGATCAGTCTGGCTCAGAGGGGTGAGAGTCTGGGACAGCTTTACCATGGAGACTCTACAGGAGGAAGTGGGTGGGGGGGGGGGGGGGGAGGCAGGCTTTGCTAAGCTCCTTCTGTAGCTGAAGCCAGCTGGCTGACCTCTGACCTCTGGCCCAGTGCTAGAGGAGGGCCATGTTTTCTGGCCTTCTCCCTGTCTTGCAGAATGTTACAGAGACATACACAATACATTTTTATGAAATTAAAATAAACAGGCACACCTAATAATATTCCAATTGGCCTCATTGGCTTTAGGACCCATGCCTGGTAGACATAGCAGTAACATGCCTACGTTCCTTTTCCCAGGTTGTAACTGCGCTCTGAACTTACCAGCCTTTGGGTATTGAAGAGTTTTCTGCAGTTCTCCCACCCTGATGCAAGCAAATGGAATGTCATCTGGTATTTGATTTCCTTTCCATCTCTTTCTGAACATTTCTTGCATTTTTCCTTCATCTATATGATAGTGCAGGTCCAGAATCACTGTTGTCGTCACCAGATTTAGTAACTTTGCTTTGCAGCATCCTTCTTCAATGCATGTAAGAGGGAGAAGGAGCCAACTAACAAGAGCTCTTAGCTCTGATTTCCAGGAGAAGAGATTGCTACCTCCAAGGAATTGTTCTTCTTGCCTTTGATCCTCAGCTCCAAGGAGATCCTCTTCAGTGTGCACATCCTCTCTGATCAGGGTGTAGGTACTCAGCAAATGTTGAATAGTGAGTAAAATGAATCAATCCAATGGAAATTCGGTTTTGAAAAGTTTTGTTATGGGAGATTGCAATTGAAGCCAAAAGAGAACAGAAAGAATAGTGCTGTGACTACAGAGGCCACCATGCCCCGCCTACACCCCCCCCCCCCCGCTCCTACATGTGTGTGGATGTCAATCATTTTATCCCCAGCATCTCCGTCTGCAGTCCTAAAACATAAGGTTCTTCAAAAATAACCTGAATTAGGTTGAACATCAGTGGCTTACACCTGTAATCCTAGATACTCTGGAGGCTGAAAAATGAGGGTCAAGGTTCAAAACAAGCCTGGGCAGAAAACTCGGTGAGACTTTTAACTCCAATTAATCAGCAAAAAGCCTGAAGAAGAGCTGTAGCCCAAGTAATAGAATGCCAACGTGGAAAAAGCCAAGTGAGAGCATGAGGCCCTGGGTTAAATCCCACTACTGGTACGTGCGTGCATGCACACACACACACACACACACACACACACACACACACACACACACACACACACACACATTTATAATACCTATGTCTTCTTGGAAGTTGAGGATTACTTAACATAGTCAGTGAGTGTTCAAATTGGCATGATTGTTTGGTGGCTTGGAAATTCTTTTTTTTTTGTCAGTCATAGGGCTTGAAGTCTGGGCCTGGGTGGTGTCCTCAGCTCTTCAGCTCAAGGATAGTGCTCTACTACGTGAGCCACAGTGCCACTTCTGGTTTTCTGGTGGTTTATTAAAGACAAGAGTCTCATGGACTTTCTTGCCAGGGCTGGCTTTGAACCATGATTCCCAGATCTCAGCCTCCTGAGTAGCTAGGATTATAGATGTGAGCCACCAGTGCCTGGAAGAAATTCATTTTTAAATATTGTTTTGAGCTGGAAAAATGTCAAAGATTTTACAAATATTTTAATAAGTTTTTATTGTAAAAATACTGTACAGAGGGGTTACAATTACATGAGCAACGTAATGAGTACCTATTTTTATCAGTGTTTTTACATATCTAGGATTTACCCAGAAAGGATTGTTAATATGAAGATTCCCAAACACCAGCCAAGCCTAGAAAAGCCCTCCCCCCTTATTTTGGTAGGATCACATTATATATATATATATATATATATATATATGTAATAATATATGTATATAATATATAATATAAATTATATGTAATATATTATAACATAATATATATAACATATGTAATATATATATTATGTATATAGTCTAGCCTGGCCTCAGACTCATGGTTCTTCTCTAGAGACCTGGGATTACAGGTGTGCACCACCATGCTTAGCTAGAATTTCTTCTCTCTGTCTCTCTGTCTCTCTCTCTGTCTCTCTGTCTCTCTCTCTCTTTTAGAAGTTCCCCCTTTTAAGAGGCATCTTCCAACATTTTGGTGTACCTAGTGAGCCATACTCTAATAATCAAATCTACAAGTATTGAAACTCGGGTCCTGTCCTTGTTTAACTTCTTGGCCTCCTCTCCTTCTGCACCTTTCCCTATTCTGTGATCCATTGCAGTGAGTTTACTTTGGTTCTTGGGATGTGCCATGCTCTCTGCACCTGGTCTGCTTCTACCTGGAGCAGGCTCACTCTGTCCCTTCCCTATGAACTTGATTAGTTTCATCTTGGGGTCCTGATTTAGCACCATCTCTTCCTACTGCCTTCTCTAGTGTTGATTGCACTAGAGATGTCCTTTCTACCTGCTCCCTCGTGCTCCCCGGTCTACTTCTCCATCATAACCCCCATCAAATTCTATTGCACAGTTCCTGTTCTTATCTTCTATGATTCTGATCTTGCTTTCCCCAAGAACCTCTTGTTTACCCCTAGAGTCTTTGACCTTGCCACGTGCCTGGCGCACAGCCAAGGTGTGGCAAATCATCACAGAAACAGAAACTAAATTCAGTTGAAAGTTCATTTCAACACCACCAACTGAGGACAATTTTGCTAGTAGACAATATCTCATTGTTTGTGTGTGTATGTGTGTGTGTGTGTGTGTGTGTGTGTGTGTGTGTGTGTGTGTATACAGCATAAAGATCTTAAGTATTAGCATATATATGAAAAGCATAACCCATAAACTTAAAGAGCACTCTTAACCCTGATCTCTGGGAAACAATACTGAATTGTTTCCAAGGAGTTCATTGGTTTTTGGTTTTTCTTACCACATAGTAACTGACAAATAGCAGCCATTATCAAAGAATTAAGAAAAATGTTACATACACTTACTTAGTTCTCTTATTCAGAAATACCGTGTTTTCGCTATGCTATGTTTGAGTCTAGGACAGCCAGGTAAGTTGTGAAAGCAGTCTTTTTCTTCGTGTCATTGCCAGTTACACTGTGGCTCTATTTCTAACCGTCCTAGCCACAGGTTGCTACTGAGCATCTGAAGTGTAACTTTTCCAAGTTGAGATATGTTTTAAATGTGAACTGCATATAATTTTAAAGAATTGAAAGAACTCACTAAAACTCATTAAAACTTTTACATTGATTTTTATATCAAAATGGAAACATTTTGAGTCTATGTAGTTGAATAACACATATATCAGGCTGTGGTGCACACAGCTATAATCCCAGCTACTTGAGAGACAAAGGTGTGAGATCTGAGACTAGCTCAGTCAAAAGTACTAGACTCTATCAAACACAAACTAAAGCAAAGAGGATCACATGTGTGGCTCAAGTGGCAGAGTTCTTCCTACAAGTGGTAGGGCCTGAGTTTAATCCCTGTTAAACACACACACACACACACACACACACACACACACACACACAATTATTTTCACTTGTTTCTTTTTACTTTTTAAATGTGGCTGCCAGAAAGTTTAGAACTACATATATATCTTGTATTGTGTTTCTCTATCAGACAGCAAAACTCTTGTGGCTAATAAATCTCTGTACTGCAATTTCTTTTCTATGAATTAGGGATAACAAAAATCTCTCTGATAAACATGCATATGTAGTATTTGTGAGGCACATAGAGCAACATATGGCATACAACTTTCGTGAAATGAATAAATGGTGCCTATCATGTGAAGCATCTGAACTCCCTGCTTGATCTCAGGTTCCCTACACAGCAAGCTTGAGGCAAAGCTCAGGGGGAAGGGTTTAGGGGGAAGGGGAGTGGGGCAGGGGAGGTGGGATCACTCTGGTGGTGTGTTGTGGGGCTGGCCACAGGCTCCTCAGGGAAGGAAGTCTTTGAAAGTTGTGAGTCATTCAGAGGTGGGCAGGGTACTGCAGCCTGCACTCCATGCTGGGTGAGGAAGGTGGCAAGTTACCTGCCAATTCCTGTTTCCTTTGTGCTTTCTGGTTATGTCACTGGGCCCTTCTGGACAGTCACCCAAGTAGTTAAGTAGCCAAAAGTCCAGTGGCTAGACATGGGTTCTCAAGCAAGCAAATCCCCTGATGGGTCAAGGGTTGTGGAAATCTTGGTGAAATCTGAACCTCAAGCCATAGGAAGTCATCATGATATCAGGAGGTTAGGCCACAGTGGGGCCTTATGACCATTTGAAAATCATGGTACCATGTTTGGGCTGGAGTTGGTCCAACTAGAATCAGAGTTAGTAGCTAGCCAAGGAAGATGGGGTGAAATGGAGCTGAAGAGGCCAGGCGTGACCTATCGTACCCTGAGATTATGTTAATGTCTTGCAACATCTAATATAGGCATGTCTGAACTATACTCAAGCTATCCATTTCTACTTCCATCCCATGATCTAGTCTCCATGTCCTATCTCTGCAGCTTAGTAACTTCACCCACTTGCTCAGGCCTGAAACCTGGGTGCCACACATGAGGGCTTCCTCCTCCACAGCCTGTGTGCTGCCGATCCTACCTCCAAATCACACTCCAAAGACAGTGTCTTTCCCCATCTGACAGATATCCAGACCACCTCCATTTCTTCAAATGGCTGTTGCAATGGACTTGAAAGTTAGTCTGCCTTCTTCCTCTCTTTCTTTTCCTTCCATTAACCAGAGGAATCTTTTTTAACTTATTTATTTGCTTATTTTTACCCTTGGGGTTCGGGGGATCAAACCTAGGGCCTTACATACGCTAGACCTGAGCGCTGCCACTGAGCTACCTCCCCGCCCTTTGAAGAAATCTTTTAGAGTATAATTTAAAACCTTGTCTCTTGCTGCCTTGAAACCTTGCTGCAGTTCTTAGAATAAAGTCCTTTAAAATATAGGGACACACACACACACACACACACACACACACACACACACACAAAACCCTCCATAATCTTTCTCTCATTTCCTCAGCTCATTCCTACATCTTCTCCTTTGTTTTGAGCTTGACAGCTTCAATCTTTCCTAATACATAAAATATGCCTTATCATTTGGAGGGCAGAAATTGGCAGAGTACTTCCAGCTGCTGTTATGAAAATAAAGTTTTATTGAAACCCAAGCAGACTGATGGGCCATGTATCCTGAAAGTTACTATTTGGCCCTTCGCAGCAAGTTAGCTGGCCCATGTTCTTGGCCTTTGAGTTTGTCTTGGGATATGTTTTCATATGCAGCTTGTAGCCAAGCTGATTCCTTGATTTAGACTCACGGTTCATATGTTTCTTCCTCAAATAGAGCTTACTGGATGCCATTGCTAAAAAAGGAACATCTTCCCCACCCCAGCCCATCTCAGATTTATTTCCTGTTATACTGCTGGCTTCTTAAGCTTCTAACAAGTTCTAGCACTTTCTCAACGTGAGGGATCCTATGTACTACTTGTTTACTGTCAGAACCTTCTGGAATATTGGCTTCAGTATTCTTGCTCTTAGTTTTTGTTATGTGCCTAGAAACTGTGTTTTACCCTTTGGAGGTCATTTTTGCAAATACCCCAAGGAACAACGCTGTCATGATATTTTCACTTTTATAAAAGGTATAAGCAAGTATGCTTAGGTAAAATGTTATTACCTGGTAGGTTGAAGTACAGCAATGTATGTCAAGGTCCTACATTTGGAGCAATGCATGTGGATTATTCAGTCCTCTTACTTGGCTAGCAACAGGGGCCCAACAACCATCTGGAAAGGGCAAGAAAGTCTTCTGGACATCCAGTCGCTCTTTGGGAAAATATCTATGATGCAAGACCATGCACAATGAGTCATGAATGTTCTCTGTTTGATAAAAAGGATCATTGTTTGACAGTTACTCAGAGGTCCTTGAGATCTCAGAGCATGCTGCTTTCCCCACATCCAAGTTTTCCAGCTGTGTTCTCAGGAATTCTGGGTGTTGAGCAAAGGCTGCCCACCAGCCCCCTCCCCCTACAGAGACAGCCCCCTTCCACTGTGGCATCGGGGCTTTCTCTGGAAGACTGCAGTGGCATTAAAATTTTTGTAACTGAAAATCAATTTGTAAAACAGTACCACACAGACTTGAAATAATGACGTCTGGACTCTGGCTTATGTGATCTATCTATATCTATCATCTGGTCTGTTATTCCTTGTCCTATACCTCCAGGTCACGGGTGAGGAGGCCAAGGTGAGAAGAAAGGAAGGCACTGGCTCCAAGAGCTAAGAAAAGAAGGATCCCAGGTCTGAATTCCAGACCTATCTCCAGCAAGCACCTCCAGACCCATAGAATGATGCCATGGAGAGGTGTGAATAACACAAGGGTCCCAGCTGGATATCCAGGTTCAAATTGTGTTTCCATCTCTTCCACCATGAATGATCCCTCACTAGGCCTGTTGTCCTCCGAACCTCATTTTGATAATACCAGTGAGAGGAGTCACACACCATATCAAACCCTGCCAGTGGTATTTGTGTTGTGTCCTAGGAGACACCTTGACCTCCTCCTCAGGACCTCCAGTCTGGCCAGCACTCGAGGCAGCAGTCTCCATTTCTTTGGGTTATACACAACAAGATGAAGCCACTGGAAATGGAGGAGGGAAGAGGGCAAGAATCCTTCTTTGTTCTTAGTTCAAGGCTGTCTGAGCCCTGAGGCTCAAGATCAGGATCAAAGCATGACGCTCTACGTTGACACACCCCATCACCCCACAGCCCTCTTTAATTAGCTTACAGCCTCAGAGCAAGGCCTTTTTTTTGGTTCTTATCAGTGCTTCCTGATAAAGTAATTAATGGTTTTCTCTTCTCCACTGAGCATCCTCCTGCCCCAGAGGGCTATGCTCAGAAGAAAGGTGCTAATTAGTTCCCTGGGGATTATCAGGTTAAAACAACTCTCCCAAGTCTCAGCAAATATCTATGGAACCCTCATCCTCTTCTGGGTGAGGATCCAGCCCTCTGAATCTTCATTCCTTCTGCTTGGTGCCAACTCTGCCCACAAAGTTCAGTCCCTTCCACGAACAGCCTTTCTCTTTCAATCAGTGTCTGCAGGTGGCATTCTGACACCCAGGGCCCAGCCTGGAAGCAATCAGCTGGAAGTCCTTGGGGAGGCTTCTGGAAACAACATGGCAAGACAAGTCAGGATTTTCCAAAACCTTAAGCAAAGGCAGTGGAGGTGGGGTGCGAAGGCCCTTCAGCTGAGTCCAAAAGACTGACCTTAAACTAAGTCCTGCCACCCAGCTGTGTTGTGTGGTCTTGGGAAAATGACACTTTCTCTCCAAATATGTTTCCTTAGCTATAAATAAAGAAGAGAGTTGGTCCACACTCCGGGAAGGTGTGTGTGTGTGTGTGTGTGTGTGTGTGCATGCGCGCGCACACGCGCGCGCGAGAGAGACAGAGACAGAGACAGAGAGAGAAAGAGACAGAGACAGAGAGAGACAGAGAGAAATTTTGTTACCCTCTAGGGGTCAGTTCATTGTTTCAATCTAGCTGACAAAGAATTGAAGGAAAAGACACAATAAAATAGGGTGAGAAGTTAGAAGTTAGGGTGAGAATTTAGCAAGGCATACAGAGAAAAGTTCCAATCCATGAACCTCTTGGTAAATAGTGGATCATTATAACCCCTGTATGAGGTCTGAGCAGTCAAGAGGAGATGTTTAAAAAACAGAATGCCAAAAGAAGACAGAGAACAAGAGGGAAAGATTTATTATCTGAGCTGAGCTAGCTGGATGTAAAAGTAGCAGACTTACTTCTCTAAAGGGATAGGGATCCCAGAGCCAGATGGCCAATGATATCTTCCCAGGTTGTCCTTACATATCTTAATTCCTCTCCACTATGCATATCACAAGCATAGTCCTGTCTCTCCTGGAGTGGTGAGTGTAATATTTATGTGTTCCTGTGAGCATCTGCATTGGACAGCCTGTGTTAGAGTGTTTAGACGTGAGCCTCGGGCAAGAACAATCTGGCTTTGTTCCACAGGACCCCAGCTCACTTCTCTTTCCCTATGCCATCTACAGTTATAAATCTCCCTTGGTTTTGCTGACTCTAATCTTGGCCATAGATTTGCATTGTGTTTCCAGTAATGGATCCATATCCATTCTTAGGGGGACATTGAACAAGTCTATCTAGACATCTGTCATGAGAGATGAGGTGGTATGTCTTACCAGTGGCACCACTGGCATTTGGGAAGGGTAGTTCCTACTGTGTTTGACTGTGCTGTACTGGATTTTTCTTCCAAGACTACCACCCCCCCCCCATCTCCAGTAGATATTTGGAACTTCAGATAGTATTGAAACCTTTCTCTGTCATGTTTTTCATCCCTATATACACATAACTATGACAAAGTTTAATCTACAGAACAGTCATACTAAGAGATCAATAATAATAAAACAATTACAACAATATACCATAATAAAGTTGCCAGCATCACTATCTTTGCACTTTGAGGACACTGAATAAGTAAATAAAATAAGGTCACTTAAATACAAGTACTGTGGAAATGCACTGGTAGATGGGAAGGTGGAGGCAGCTGCGAGGTTCTCTCCAGTGGATGGTATATACAGTATGGTTATGTTGTACAAACAGATGATTCTTACTGCAGCAAGATAGTGCAGACAGCATGGGGTTTCATCTTATTGCTCAGGAGAGTGCATAATGCAAAACTCACAGACTTAATTTCTGAAACTTTCCATTTAATATTTTCAGACTGTGGATGACCTTTAGTGTCTGAAACTTCAGAAAGCAAAATACAGAAAAGAGGAAACAGTGACTGTATATTCACATCTCCAACAATCCCCTACCTGGAGCCAGGCCACTTAAGGTTAAGAATCACAGGTAAGTGGATGGCAGAGAGAATCCGGATTCTTGTGACTGCAAGTGAGACAGACTGTCCTTAACTTAGCTCGGCTAAAATGAAATGGATCCATGTCATAGACAAGTCATGGGAGGGCTTTGGGCTGCCTTTCTCTATCCAATTAAGATCATGTGGCTCTCCTTCGGCAGAATCTACAGTAGGGCAGGTTTTTCTATATTCTTAACCTCCGTAAACACTTTCTGTCTGTGAGGCAACATCAAGGTCTTCCCAGAAAACCTATAGAGTAATCCCATTCTTCAGCCATGACAGTGAGAACACTAGCAGGGACTGGAGTTTCCCATGGTTGTCTGGGAATTGGAGGCCACACAAAGGCTCAGGGGCTCATCCATCGGGGATAGCTCTTGACAGTAGTATTGAGGTGGAGAGCTGGAGGGAATGGGTAAAAAGGTCCATGGGTAAAGGAATCCAGAAGGGCATCAGCAAGTTTCAATGGCAGTGGTGGCTTGTGGTTCCTTTGAGTCAGTCTAAGTGCTTGCTAGCTGAGAGCCACCACCATGTCACCACAATCGAGGGATTTGAAAGTGCTATTTTTCTGGATCAAGTTGACCAGAGTTGATTTCTGTTGCTTGCAAACAAAGCCATCACTAATAGAGAGAACAGGTAGGCTGTACTAAAGTTCCTGAGGGCCTGTGAGAGGCAATCGGGAATCAGAAACTAGCAGAGCCCAAAGGCCACCCCTAACACTTTCCATGAAGGACACAGTACCAGGGATCTTGTTGAAGATGAATTCCCTTCCAGAGAGGCCGACTGACTTCTGTGAAAGGTTTAGTTTATGGGGATTTGTTCCTGGCATCCTGATCCATGATCTACATCTTTGCTACGTATAGAACTTGATGGCAGATGGGAGGAGTCTATACTATATTCTCCATCCATGAGGGCTTTGTCTTTCCTGTTATTGTCAGTTTCAGAAGACAATGTAAAACAAGTGTCTGAACTTAAAACACACACACACACACACACACACACACACACACACACACACACACACACACACACATACACAGGTACCTTGGTCTTGCCCCACCTCTTGATCGAGTAAACATAGTCAAAGAAGGGCTGTGTTGTTACCATGGAATCTATGAGTTGGGACATTCCTATATGCAGTGGAGTTGATAATAATGCTCTTTTTTTCCAGCAGGAAGTGACAAAAGGTAAAAACCACAAGTGAGGACCAGAGTCTAGAAGAAATAGTTACAAGAGCATAAACAACCTCAAAAAGAAGAAACCAGAATATGAAGCTGGCTGTTTCTCCTTTGAGTTCCTTTTTTTTAACCATGATCAAGGCTCTTTGTTGACTTCTCCTGGCCAATTGTTGGCTCCTCTTACTCCACCTCACAAGTGGCTAGAGGATCAAAGCCATGGGGTCTGGGGGACCATGAACTTTAGACCCTGGAGACAGATGGCCTGGGTCTAAAGTCCAGCGGTCACAGCTAAGTATATTTGGGCAAGTTGTTCAATTCTGTGCCCCAAATTTCCTCTTTTGTAATGATAAAAATAGTGATACTTTCCTCACAGGGCTCTTATGGAGTTAAAAAGGAGTTATAATGTGCTCAGAACGGGACCTGGCACAAGGAGAGTACAGTCTCAACAGATGTCAACATTTTGGTTCCCCGTGTGGTGCCTGGACCATGGTCGAGTTTCCTGACTTGCTGAATTAGATCATTTGATCTAATTCTTCAGGAAGTGGCAGGTGAGGACCAAGAGAGGAAGAAGAACAAAGCACTCATGCCTAGGAGGACCTAAAGTTAATACTTGTCCCTTAAAGGTGAAGGGATAGATTGCGGTGGCTCCTGTTGCTGTCCTGTGCTACAAAGGGACCTGGTGTATGTACACAAGCATACTCATAAGACTCATGCAGAGTCATATGGGCCCATGCACTCCCTGGGACACACATGCACTCACAAGGACACAAGCACACTCACAGATACAAGGATGCTCAAATGGACACACCCATATGGACATACACTGCTCACATAGATAAACATATCCTCACATGGACACAAAATAGCATAAACACACAATAACCCAGACTGACACCACTCAATGCGTTCCCCACATCGACACACTCAGTCACTTGTGTAGACACATTCACAATGCATGAGCACTGAGCCCCATTTGTACAACCACAGCAACTCCTGGCCACTTTTGACTTAGCTTCCCAGTAACCCTTCAGTAACTTGGCTCCAGTAACCCTTCAGTAACTTGGCTTCAGTAACCCTCCTCAGTCTGCAAGCCTATGGGACACTCTAGGGGTGGATGATAAAGACCCTGGAAGGAAAGCAGTCTATAAACAATCATTCTTAAATCCTACCTGTGCAGAGATCTTCTTGCATTTCTCCTTCTCCTTCAAACACAGAATTGACAAACTCTAGAATTGTTGATTCTCTTGCAGGACAAAATTAAACTCTAGAAGTGTTGATTCCCTCATGGATGGAGAATATAGTATAGACTCCTCCCATCTGCCATCAAGTAGATCATGGATCAGGATGCCAGGAACAAATCCCCATAAACTAAACCTTTCACAGAAGTCAGTTGGCCTCTCTGGAAGGGAATTCATCTTCAACAAGATCACTGGTACTGTGTCCTTCATGGAAAGTGTTAGGGGTGGCCTTTGGGCTCTGCTAAAGGAGACCTTTAGTGACATTAACACTAATAATACGATAGCAAGTGTGTATAAGGCATAGACAATATACTTAGCATGGTTCTATATCCTTTTATAGACTAATTTTGATCCTTTGGAACAATCCTATGAGTTAGGTGCTGTAATCATCATCCCACTTTACAGATGGGTAAACTGAGTCACAAAGGAGTCATAGCTTCCCTGACAGTTACTGACAGTCATTCTGGCACCAAAGGCTAGACTATTTTCACTGCATAATACCTCTACTCTGTGTTCCTAGGGATTTATAGCCCCCACTCTCACTTCCATATGTAATTCAAAACAAAACCAAGGCTAGGTCATCAAAGACTGTGAGAAAGTATAGCTGGATTGTGCTCATTGCCCACTCCCCCACCCCAGGACCACCTTCATGCTTTAAAAACAAGTCAAAATCTTTGCAGCATACATTTTCCTCTAATTTCTCCCCTCTGAGCCAGAGCCCTGCATTGGTTGTTCAGTTTAAGCAACAATCCAAGCATTGTTTGTTTCTCCTTCTGGCCAGCACAACTTCTACCTGAAAAGTTGAGGCTTGCTGGGTCTCCGTGTGGTTGCTTCCCCTTGGGAGGTATGGAAAAGTTTCCTTGCTGCTCTTTGGCTTTGGCTCTGCCATGCAAATGGTAGGATGGTTGCTAAGTGCGGTTCTATGACAGACAGTCCCTAACTAGGAATGATCATCTGTCCTCCACAGAAGAGTGTCCCTTGGGAAATGTGTGTGTGTGTGTGTGTGTGTGTGTGTGTGTGTGAGAGAGAGAGAGAGAGAGAGAGAGAGAGAGAGAGAGAGAGAGAGAGAGAGAGAGAGAGAGAGAGAGAGAGAGAGAGAAAGAGAGAGAGACAGACAGACAGACAGACAGACAGACAGACAGAGACAGAGACAGAGACAGACAGAGACAGAGACAGAGAACAGTGAGGGGTTATACTTGAATCTTGATTTCCTTGGTCTTCTGATCACTGAGACAATTTCTGACCTCCCTTTCACTGGTGGGACTTGAGTCTAGTGTGACCTACCTTGGGGGTCACTGAGCCATCTGCATGTTGGCATGATAGGGTGGATTGACTGCCATGCCTCTACTCCCCCTCTGTATTGGTCTAAAGGCTGTCAGGAAGTGACCAGCCAGCAGGTGCCTCACGGCCTTGGCGCAAGGGAAGCCAGCAGACCCAGCAGATGTGCAGAGGAAATTCACTTTGCTGCAGAGGAGGCTGCCTCATGGCCTAGTCCATGCAGTGGGCCTGGCACCCTCTCTGTCTGAGGTGGGGGCCAGCCTGGAATAGCCCTGTGCGGTCTCAGCTCCCCGCAGAGCCACAATTATGAAGCCGTGAGTCAGAGCTTGCCACGGCTGAGAGGTGCTAATTGGTTCACATGCTGTTTTCCAAGATGCGAGCTGGGAAGGGTGAGCTGTTCTGGCCTACTCCATTCCAGAGGATTCCCTGGAGTGCTCCTCAGCCTGGCCATGGCGTGGATGAGGCCGAGGGACAGTAAAGAACAGAAGACTGGTGGAAAACTCAAGTGAGGGGTAGAAATTGTAAACACATTGGGTACCATAATGACTTGAGCTGAAGACAGCAGTCAGCTTTGGGGAAAGATAGTATTAGGAGCTTTTCCTCCAATCTGTGTGTATGGAGTTAAAGGGCAGCCAGCACCTGGAAGGCTTGATAATAAGTATGCATGCATATATGTGGTGTGTGTGTGTGTGTGTGTGTGTGTGTGTGTGTACTTGATCAGTGAACAGGGTCTAGGGCCTACTTTACCTGGCCAGCTATGGCCTTCCCAAGGGTGCCAGGCCTGAGCACACACAGGCCCGGCCTGCTCCCGGGAGAAGGCCTGAGGCACACACGTGGTTATTAATAGCCCTGCCTCCCGGCGCAGTTTCCATGTGAGGTTCCACTGGGGTTTTGTTTTTAGTTCCCATGAGTTATTTCTGCCCTCTGCCCTCTGCCCCTCTGTGGTGGGTCAGCTGGGGAGAGGGAGGCTAAGCAAAGGGCCTGCCTGGTGGCACGTGCAAGTCCTCACAGAAGAGGGTGGCCGGGTCCTTCCTCAGAAAGATTCCATCTTGTGCTTTGTGAGGCCTCCAGGGTTTGGGCCAGGAGGGAGATGATCCAAGTACTGTGAGGCCTAAGACACCCCATCCCACCCCCACCCCAGAAAAGGGACAGATGTGTTCTCTCTGCATGGGAAAGGCACCCTCTGAAGCTGTTGCACAGAACTCTCCAAACAGGCTGCTCAGTCCGTCCATGCAGGCTCTCTGAGCTTCAAGGGGCCCACTCTGACAAGGGACTATGCATGGTTTATGCACACCATTGCAACCCAAAGACCAATTTGTTTAAAAAGGGTAAGCGCATCCCGGCTAGTAATATTAACTGCTGTTATTGAATCGGAGCCATGATATTCATTGGGTCAATTCCTTAACCACCTTCAGGAACACAAGGTTGAGAAGTACACCTACCAAGTGTCTTCTGCTGTGGCTGTGGACAAGGAGGGCAGGGGGCTGCAGGACCTGGTTGGGGGGAGGAGGGGAAGGAGGGAGGAGAAGGAGCATGTGGACATCCTCAGGGAGTTGGGAACAGGATCATGCATTTCAGAGCCTTAGACTTGCAAATCTGGATGTTGTTGATCCTTTGTGAGTTGATCTTGTGGAAGAGTGAAACCCTCTACCAACTAAAACACTGGAAATGAGAATGTGATCCTGTGTTAGAGCTGGCGTAGGTCACATGCAGGGGTGAAGGAAGAGGGAGATAATGCTTAACTCAACTGTGTATTTCCTAAGCTAGCTCTAGTGCCTAGAATGAACTCCATGAAAGCTAAGAAGGCAATAAGGAGGGAATGAGGAAGGAGGGAGGGAGAGAGGAGAAAGGGAAGGAGGGAAGAAAACAAAAGCCATTGGGATTAGCAGGAACTAGTATTATCAAGCACCTATTCTGTTGTGTACTTTAAATATTTTACCACATGTAATTGTTCCTACATCTCTATAACTGGAGACAATAACTCTTGTGTTACAGATGGAAGTTTGGAAGTTCAGAAAAGTACAACAGGTCATGGGTCTGGGAAGGTGGCTCAGTGGTAGAGAGCTTGCCTTGCATGCATGAGGCCCTGGGTTTGATTCCTCAGCACCCCACCAGCACAAAGAAAAAAAAAAAAACAGAAGTGGCACTGTGGCTCAAGTGGTAGAGTGCTAGCCTTGAGCTGAAGAGCTGAGGGACAGTGCCCAGGCCCAGAGTTCAGGCCCCACGACCAGACACCCCCCCCAAAAAAAGAAAAGTACAACAGGTCATATATGGTAGCTCAAAGGGGGAAGCCAATACAAATGAAAGTTATTCTCACCTCAGCATTTCATTACAAAGAGTGGATGAAAATCCAAGAAAGAAATTAAAGATTTGAGATGGGGTGGGGCAAGCAGTGGCATTTAAGAGAATATAGTGCTTAGTTCTACTCTATAATATATCTCATTCAGTATGACACTTAAAATATGTATCATGTCCATAAGATTGTGTTTAGTGGGGAGTGGCTTACACAAGTACAGTTCATCTTTCTGATGTAACCGAAAGGCTTGTGTGGTAGTTTCATGAGGCCTCATGCTCTGCATCTTTAGATTAAGGCATTTTCTTCTTCATCACAAGATAGTTGCATTCCATCCAAACATTGTATTAGAGTTCCAGGCAGGAAGAAAAAGGAAATGGTGGCTAAATCTTTGCCCATTTAGTTTGATGGCACTTCCTCCAGGACTTCTGGCTACTTTGAACGAAACCAGAATGGTATCTCAGCAAATCTTACACACAAGGCAAGGATAGGGATTTCAGTATTTTCTATTTTCGTTCTAGTAGAAGGCAAAGCAGAGATGGAAGACAAGACATGAGTAGCTTGCACCTGTAATCCCAGCTACTGAGGAGATGAAACTCCAGTTGGCTTTGACTCATGCTAAGAGATCAGTGCTACTGGCTACCAAAAAATACCTGGCTACCTTTCCACTGTAATCTTGAGTTTGCTCACAGACAAACAGGTTGAGCATTGTTCCAGAAGTTCTATTTTTAAACCTCAGGAAAATTTCAAGGATAAATATGTTTTATTGCTTTTTTAATCATCTTATCATATCTTTGCTCTCTTCTCTCTCTCTTATCCATGCACTCACACATCATCCATCCATCCATCCATCCATCCATCCATCCTCCATCTGTCCATCTATTCACTCATTAAGTATCTGTTATCCATTTTCTGGACATCCTATCAATGTGATAAGCTTGTTTTTCTCTTTCTTTTCCCTAGAACAGCCCTAGACCTTTTCCAAATGTGGGAGCCTGAGGATGAAAAGTTATCTAAAACAGTTGCTATTTCAGTCCAGAACTTGAAGTTAAAAATGTTCAAGTGGAAAAAAAAGTTTAAAAATATGGATGTGTATTTTTCTAAAACCCCATTAAGCTGTCAAGGGCCCTTACTGTGTGTTTCCTTTCCCATCGTTGCTAACGGGCAAGGTATGTGTATGCCCTAAACAAAAGAGTAGCCAGCCTCCTCCTCTTCCTCTTCCTCCTCCTATTTCTCCTCTTTCTGTTTCTCCTCCTCTTCATTTGCCTTCTCCTCCTCTTCTTCCCCCTCACTTCCTTACCCTTCTTTCCTCTACCCTTTCTCTTCTTCCTCTTCCTCTCCTTTTCTCCCCCACTCCATTCTTCTGCTGCCAGAGATTAAGTTGTTGTCTAGCCTGGGGGAACCAAGAGTCAGGCTTCCACTCCCTTGGAAACTGCTAGATGGAACAACAGCCCAACTCCCACACAGGATCAAGGCCTCCAACCCCACCCTCCCATGGTGCATTTAGATTGCCTGTGCTCAAATTCCAGCTGTATTCCTTATGAGAAGTATAATGAGATTGAATGAGCCAACATGTAGATCATTGAGCATTCAGGCTCATGTTGGCTGTTATGATTGGCCCCCATGATTAACATGGCTTCCATCTCACCGTTCCAGTCCTGTCCTTCCTGCTGCCCTCCCCCCTTCCTCCCAGTTCAGAGTGTTAGCATAGAAGAACTACAACAGAGTCCCTGAGAGCTTATCCAATCATACAATTTTACGATGAGGCCATGAAATGGAACGATCCTCAAGCTGTTCAGTAGTAGCAGGGCCAGAACATGGCAATGACACCCTGGTGACAGGAACATGGCTTGGGTCTTCCCTTTTCATTTCTTTCCAGCCCCCAAATGCTGTAACAAAATATCTCATAGTCATATTACTTATAGATAATGCTATCCCACTGCCATGGCCTATGTTACCTTGCTAAAGTCTAGAGAACAGATAGTACATACCTGACTTCTTTGTTCATTGCCATCACAGAAACCACTACAGAGAGAAGCCTAAAGAGGTGCTTGGAAGGGACACTCCAGCAGGGAGGGTGACACAGCCAGGCTAGAACCGTGGGACTAGCCTGTTGACTTAGATTCAAGGCAATAACTCAGAGCCCATCTTTTCTCCTTTGGCGAAATGGAACATTGCTTCAAGAGAAGTGTTTAGAAGAGATCTGAAGGCCAGTCTAAATACATAGAGGACTTTATAGCTCTAGGATCTTATGATACTAGTATAAATATTTCCAACCAGTGGACATGAAGCAGGGGACCCAGGTTCTTCTCCCTTATTGCATTGAGCTGATGTAGAAGTAGCCTTTCCAGAATAAGGTATCTCATCAGCCCAAAACATTGCCTCTACTTTCTTCTCCATATCAGATTATTAGAAATCAAGTCCGCTAAGTGTTAGGTATCTAGTAGGGGTTTTGTGTGCTATGAGGTATTCCAAGATGAGAAGATTACCTTTTCAGTTGGAGAGATAAACTCTCAACAGGTGAATGTAAAAATGACAGCAGCCATAAATGACAGTACAGGATATCCCTCGATAGCAAGGTAAGGACCAAGTGAATTACAGCCCTAGGCTGCTGTGACAACACCATTGTTAAGAATCAGGAAGCCAGTGTTCTTCTTCCACACACTATCACCTTACTGTTACAGAGGTAATCCTTGACTTTTTTGAGTCTCAATGCCCAAATCTGTGAAAGGAGTTATTGAAGCCAACTAGGACTGACTCCTCTCTCTGGGCCTCCATGATTCTCATCAATACGTATGAGATTTGTTCCCCAGATCTGCTTAGCTCTCATTCTGTAACTCCACACCAGTACCTCAAGTTCATGGCTAGGACTGGGCTTGTCATGGAAGACCTAACTTAACTACAAGACAAGAAGCAGGATGAGAAAGAATGATACCTCCACCTCCCCAAGCCCAATGCATTCATCTGGAGGTAGAGAAGAGAAAGATTAGCAGGGAGAAAGGACTGTAATGATTGCAGGACCTGAAGCACTCAGGACAGGACTGTCTTCATGGACATGCATACACTAGATGCCTGATTAATGAGGTCAGACACATAGACAGTGGGAGCAAAAGCATTCTTAGGAAAGGTCTGAACTGGAAACCTGCTCATCACCACTCTGTTATTACATATGAAACAAGGGGCCAGATAAATCCTAGCACTGTGGGCCACTGGTGTAATGGGAAGCTGGTGCACAGCAATCAATGGTGGGGACTTTAGCACAGCTTCCCAGCGCACTGGTCCTCCAGGACACCTGAATCACATCCCTTATTAATACCGAAATGCTTGGAACTCAGCAAATCAGCCTCTCCTCCGCCCTTCAGGCTCCAGTCTGCTTCCATAAATGCTCTATTTTGAAAGGTCTTTTATTAGTGAAGCAACTCCATTTGAGTTAGGAGATTTCAGACTGCAAGACCCAGAGAATTCTACTGGTAATGGCTTACAGCACATAGACATTTATTATCACACTTAAGAAATCTGGAAGCAGGGCTGGGAAGGTGGCTCAGTGGTAGAGCGCTTGCCTTGCATGCATGAGGCCTTGGGTTCGATTCTTCAGCACCCCACAAGCAAAAAGAAAAAAGCCAGAAGTGGCGCTGTGGTTCAAGTGGTAGAGCGCTAGCCTTGAGCTGAAGAGCTGAGGGACAGTGCCCAGGCCCAGAGTTCAGGCCCCACGACCGGACCCTCCCCCCCAAAAAAGAAAGAAATCTGGAAGCAGACAGTGGTTCTGATTGTTTAGTGATCCAGTGATTTCACTAGGCCATATACTTTTCTGGTCCCTTCTGTCTGCCATCATGGTCCAAAGATGGTGGTATTGGTTCTAAGCAGCAGAAAATCCTCACATGAGAGAACCAAAGCAGAAGGGGATAAGCACCAAAAGCATTGCCCTTCACAGCTCTCACAGATCAAAAAAAAAGTCTTTCCTCAACATGATTTCCTCATGCTTGATTGACCAGAACTGGATCAAATACTAGCTGAAGAACAATCATTGGCAAAAGGAGTTGTTTGGTTGGCATGAGCCATTCATCCTCAGTGGGGTTAATGCCATGCTATAGGACATGGGACTTGGAAATTAGTTTCTATGGAGCAAAAATATGCTATAAACACAAACACACACACACACACACACACACACACACACACACACACACACCACGAGAGAGACAGAGAGAGAAAGAAGAAAGAAAGAAAAAAGGAAAAAGAAAGGAAAGGAAAGAAAGAGGAAGGAAGGAAGAAAGGAAGGGAGAAAGAGAGAGACAGAGACAGAGAAAGAAAGAAAGAAAGAAAGAAAGAAAGAAAGAAAGAAAGAAAGAAAGAAAGAAAGAAAGAAAGAAAGAAAGAAAAAGAAAAAAGTTCTTAGGTTCTTAGGATCTCTGTGGTAATATATCTTCATGGAAGTTGGTAATCAGAAACAAAATGTCTAAAGATTTCCTTAAGGAAAAGGATCTTAGATTCAGGAGGGCTAAGAAATGATGGCCAACAGTGCCTAACATGCCCTTCCTAGAGACATGAGGGTGGGTATGTATGTAGGTATGAGAAGACTCAAGAGAATGCTGGATTGAAAGGTGACATCACTGACCTTCTCTCCCCTTCTTTCAAAGAAAGAGTTAGCCAGACCTGGCTAACTACATGGCTAAATTGAGCTAGCTAGATGAGAGCCAGAATTAAGTTTCTGGGGACAAAAATGAAAATTAACAAGGACTTGAGAGAAATAATGGAGACACCTAATAGAGATTTTTTTTAAGTTTGGCCTTGTGATGAATGACCACGTCAAATTATTCAACATATTTTTCCCCTCAGTGTGGGACTCCAACAAGATGAAGTCCATGGGCTTCAATGCTCACTCGAACATTGTACTCAAGTGAGCTCAGACCATCATGCTCGGGGAAGAAGGCCAGGGCATCACTCTTCCTAAGTAGATACCTGGCTTCTGCTGATACCTGGAGCTCAGAAACAAAGGGAGTAAGGTACCTTTCCCATCTAGTCCTAATTCCCCACCCAACTTACTCTTTCCCCTCTAAATCCTTCTCTATACTTTACTGGACATTCTAATCCCTCCCCTTGCTTTGAGTCAAGCAATACTCTCACCTCAGGAGATATTGGGTAGTTTTACCAGCATTCTTTGTTGGTGGTTGGATGAGTTCAGAAAGATGAAGTAATGTCCTGGAGCCACAGTGGAATTAACTTACCACTGTTTTGCATCCACCACTATTTTCATACATTCCATTCTTGCTTATCCTGAAGTCTTGTTTTACAGACTCTAAATGCTTCCTCGATATTTATTTTAATGGCCTCCCTGGGGTTGTAGGAGGTGAAGATTGGCAGGGCCACATATGCCATAGGAACCTAGTTTCTGAAGGACAATGGGCTAATGATCTCTGGAACTGGAAACCTGCAGGACCTAATTTGGTGTCTCATGGAAAAATGGATTCCTCTATCCCTTCTCTTTGACTAGGTTCCCACAATGATTCCTCTGCTGACTTCATTAAAAGTCAAAAGTGCCATCTCCTGGGAATGGAGTCTAGGTGATAGTTAGGGGATGCTCACTCTCTTTACGCCTTTCTGTGGATAAGTGGTGGTTCCTGGTTCTGACTGTTCATTTAAATCAATAGTGAGCTTTTAAGCCTGATCCCGATCCTAATCAGTTAAATGAGAATCTCTCACGTGGGAGAGGCAGGCTTCAGATTTGTTTGTTTTTTTCTTTTTTTGGAAGTCGTGGGTATTGAACTCTGGGCCTGGGGGCTGTCCCTCAGCTCTTCAGCTCAAGGCTAGCACTCTACCACAGTGCCACAGTGCCACTTCTGGTTTTCTGGTGGGTAATTGGGTATTAGAGTCTCACGGATGTTCCTGCCCAGGCTGGCTTTGAACTGCAATCCTCAGATCTCAGCCTCCTGAGTAGCTAGGATTACAGGCATGAGCCACTGGTGCCCAACTTCAGATTTTATTTTTTTTTAACTTCCAGGTGACTCTGTCACCAGCCCCAAGAAAATCCTTCTTTCTCTATGTATATGCATATTTGTAGTTTTCTAACAGTGAATGCAGATTTTATTTTTAAAATTCTTGAAGAAAATAGAGCAAGTCTTGCCTTCAGAAAGAAATCAGCCCTATTTCTGCTCAATTCTTTGAAAACTTAGCTCTTACACATGTTTATTTTTCATAAGATCTACTAGAAAGTGTAATGAGAAAGTTCACATTTTCCATGTTGAGCATAATGAAAAATCAAGTGAGAAATTAAGTTAGTAAAGCAATACTTTCAAAATAAGCGTAATTTGTATTTCACTTATTTAAATGAGGCAGTTATGTTTTTGTGATACTGTGTAAGGAGAAAAGTATGGAAAATAAATTAAAATTGAGTAAGAAGCCAACACTGGACACCAACATATGTCCTTGCCATATGTTGATCTTTAAATAGACTTTTTATTTCTGTACCAACCCAGATGATAGTTGTTTCTAGTGGAAGCTGAGATTTTGTAATGACATGGGGTTTTTTGTTGTTGTTGTTTTACCAGATGTGGTTGTAAAAGTAGTAGGTACTTGGACTGAGGTTACCCAGAGGAGAAAATAGAAGCATAAAAGGAAGAGAAGAAAAGACCAAAAATAGGATTCCATAGCACTGTACTCTGTCCCTTTTGGCTGTCCACAGGAGCAGGTAAGTTGGAAAAGCTTTCTCAGGGTCTTTCCCCTGTCCCCTCTTCCCCCCAACATTGGCAAAGAGCATACAGAAATGACTTTGTTGATTGGGTACTGACAGTTCTCAGACACTGAAGCAGAAAGACTTTGAAGCCCTGATCACAGTCAGAAATGGCAAAGTCCAGAGCCTGTGGCCACACAGAGCAACAGGCAAGTGATCACCACTGGAGGCCCTTAATCAAGCTTTCCAGAAGATCAACCTTTGGCCAGATTCATGACAGCTCTGTGTGGGTGACCAAGGCAACACTTAGAGGTAATGCTTATTTTTCTAAACCTTGGCTTTTAATGTTATCATGCACACTTGTGTGCCCATGAACTTACCTAAATTTTAAGGATAATGGAGTGAGACACAATCGTTTGCTAAGCCTGTCTGGGTCCAGTGTTCCTATATCATGTGCAAAGTAGCCTAATGTTTTATGTGTGGAAACTCCAAATATAATAACACAGTAATCTAATGTTATAGTCCTCACCTTCTTAATAACAACTGCATCTCTCCCACTCAGGTAAGGTAGCAAGGCCTTCACTGTGGAAGAACATCAATAGCTATTGATTAACCCGTGTTTTTGTTCCTTAATTATTCTCAAATATTTGTCCAAGAATACGCTCTCTCAACATAGATCATAAAATCCACAAAGGGAATGGCTCCTGATACTGATGTTCTTCCTGAAGAAGTCTCTAAGATGTTGTGTTGGGTCCCATGAGTGCCTAATCAATGCACGGCAAGAAAGTAATGCTCACTAGACCACCAGCCTTTGGAAAGTACATTCACAACCCAGAACACAGAAATGTCTAGAGTGGAGATGATATCCAGAGCCAAGGGACCTTGAGGGAGCCTTTGCGATGAGACCCAGCCCAATGCCCTCCTTTTACAGAAACAGACCCACAGAGGTCAAGCAACACACTAGTAAATATTTGCTAGAAAGGAAAACCTTTAATGTGTCACTAGGCTGCTGTCAGCTGCTTCACCTTTCCCTGGCAACAAAATTAATAAGGCTGGGATTAATTAAAATTCATTAAAAAAAAAAAAGAACAAAAGCTGTCTGCATATGAACTGAAGAAGGGTGGGTTGATTTGTCGGTAGCAGTTGAGCTACCAGGCAGCACAAAAGGTTGTGTAGCTGCTCTAGCTCTTCTAAAAGAAAAAGAAAAGTTGGACTGATTAGCTATTAGGATAACACCCTCCAGAGTAAGCCTGTGTGATGGGGGGAGAAAATGAAGACACCTCATTTACCAGATGCCCTGCCAGATGGTCCAAATAGCCCCCCAAGGGAGCACATGACTCTGGCCTACAGGAACTGAACTCACTGACAGTGAGCAAATCTTCATGGTTGGCTTACCTCCCTGAGGAAAAAGGAGCTATTGTGCATGTTTACAGTGTGTCCTGTGAAGTCCAGGAGCACCCTGGACACGAGTCTCCACATCCTTCTTCCCACTCTCTGTGCTGCCACAGCCATCCCCCCTGCCCTGCCCCCCGCCCCCTACTCCTGTGGCCCTGCGCCCTCTCTTTCTCCTTGCTCCCTGAGCTGTGACTCTCTGCTGCTAGTTTCTGTCTCTGGCCTCCTGAAGTCTATGCTCTAGGGCCTCCATCTTTCCCTGTCTCTTACTCTTTGCCAGCCTCTGAAAACAGAGGTGTGCGGGTTTCTGCTACCCCCACCCTCCTCCCATGACCCCAGGCCCGTTTACCAATCTGAGTGTGAATTTAGTCTTAGTTCTATACTCACTGGCTGGGTTATTGCAATAGTGGTGCATTCCTTTTCTGAGTAAACCAACTTTATTGTGGTGCAACTTCCATTAAAATATGTAACAATGCATCCATTTTAAGGGTTTAGGTCAATGAATCTTGACAAATGTCTATACACCCACACAAACACACTCTATCAAGAAATAGAGTGTAAGGCGGGCACTGGGGCTCACACCTATAATCTAGCTACTCAGGAGGCTGATATCTGAGGATCATGGTTAGAAGTCAGCCCACACAAGAAAGACCATGGATCTTCTTACCTCCACTTTGCCACCAAAAAAACAGAAGTGGAGCCATGGCTCAAATGGTAGAGTGCTAGGCATGAGCAGAGCTCAGAGATAGTGCCTAGGCTCTGAGTTCAAGCTACAGGACAGGAAAAAAAAAAGAAAGAAATAGAAAATGTTCATCACTTCTAATAGTGCCTTACCCACCAGTCCAGGACACTGCTGATCTGATTTCACTATTGATTAGTTTTGCATGTTCTAGCATCTCATATAAATGGGATCTGCAATTATGTAGTATGTTCTTTTTCTCAGCAAGTTTTTGAGATTCATACCTGTCAAACTACATTGAGTAGTTTGTTTTATTGCTAGATATTATATTGTATATAATATGTGTTATTTCAATGTTTTAAACTTCACCTGTTGATTGGCATTTTTTCTAGTTGGAGGCTATTATGAATAGACATTTATATATATATATAATAAACATTTATATATGTATTTTTTGTAAGTACATGTTCTTTCTCTTTGGAAAATATTTCTAGGTGCAGAATTCCTGGGCCATATGGGAAGGGCATGTTTGTTTGTTTGTTTTGTGCCAGTACTGGGGCTTAAACTCAGGGTTTAGGCACTGTTCCTTAGCTATGTCACTCAAGGCTACGCTCTTCCATTTGAGCCACAGATTCACTTTTTGGTGGTTAATTGAAGACAAGAATCTCATGGACTTTCCTGATTGGTCTTGCTTCAAACTGGGATCCTCAGATCTCAGACTCCAAAGTAGCTAGGATTTACAGGCATGTGCCACCAGCACTGGGCAAGAATATTTACTTTAAAAAGTTGCCAAAATTCTCCAAAAGGATTGTATTATTTCATACTACCATCAGCTCGAGAATTACAGTTACTCAACTTCCTCATCAACATTTGGTGTTTTCAGTCTTTCTAATTTTATCCATGACCAATGGAGTGGAGTGGTATCTCACTTTGGTTCTAATTTGAATTTCCATAATGACTAATGATAAACATCTTCCATGTACTTATTTGGCCATTCATATGTTAAGCATATTATTATTATTACTATTACTATTATTATTATTATTATTATTATGTTTGTCAGTTGTCAGTTATGGGGTTTGAACTCTGGGCCTGGGTGCTATCCTTGAGCTCTTCAGTTCAAGGTGGGTGCTCAGCCACTTGAGCCACAGTGCCACTTCTGATTTTCTAGTGGTAAATTGGAGATAAGGATCTCATAGACTTTCCTGCCCAGGCTGGCTTTGAACCACAATCCTCAGATCTCAGCTTCCTGAGTAGCTGGGATTATAGGCATGAGCTACTGGTGCCTGACTCAAGGATGTTATTTTTAACTTCTTTGAATCTCTTCTTGTTTGCACTGAAAGTTAATCTTCCTATCTCTCCCCAAAAGAATACTATCACTCAAAAAAGTGATAGTATCTGATGCAAAAATATTTCAATTAACTCTGAGATAAGCATAATGTGTTAGAAGATTCTCTTCAAAGTGAAGAGTTCCTTAGTGGGGGGGGGGGGAGTGCATGTGTACACACATACACACATGTGCACACTTGTAGTGGGGTTTGAGTTCAGTGCCTTGTGCTCTTGCTTAGCTTTTTCTGCTTAAGGCTGGTGTTCTACCACTCAAGCCACACTTCCACTGCAAGTAATCCTTCTTTAGAATGCACATCCTGAGAATATTCATAGATATCAAGTTGTCATAGTTCAAGTCTGGATATTTTGCTTATTCTGAATAAGGTTTCATTTTTTTTCTTTCCCCCTTCCCCTTAGCCAAGCCTCATCATCAAAGTTTATTTGCTTATGAGTCTTATATTTGGCATTGTGCTAGATTCCTGTATGATTCAGGTCAGGTCTAGCAAGTAAGCCTTCTGAGGTCAAGGCCAGAGTTTAACCGTCTTCCTGCTTCCGGTAGAGACCATCTTGTTTTCTGAACTCAGGTTTTCACTCATTGCTTGTTGAGATAAAGCAATGAAACTCCTCTTGCATTTCAGCACCATTGGTAACCTGGAGCTACTCCTGAGTTAATGTGTTAGGTCTCCCTTCAAATATAAACTATTGCCAACAATTTGTTTTGAATCTATGGAAGACTTAACTGTGAAATCATACTGATTCACTCAACCCTCAACTTCCTTAACTTACCATGCTCATCTCTAGAGCACCATGGAAGAAATACTGTCCTCAGGTATTTTAAAGGGGAGCTTTCAGAATGCAGTTGGTCCTCCTGGACAGGATGATGGAAAACAGAGATTGGCTGAGGATGTGAGTCCCCTATGGGACAGAATAAGAACAAGAGTCCTGCCTCAGGCATCAGACGGTGGAAGAAGAGCGTGGGCTTTGGAGATTTCAGCCAGGGAGAACTCAGGGTCATGGTGTTTCTCCTGGGACCAGGATGCCTTGAGGTACAGGCTCAGGCCAATGTCCATAGGAGACATAGCCTGAGAAGCAGAGAAAAACATGCTATGGAAGAACAGAAGAGTAGGTTGGCCATGGTCAGAGGTAAGGGCTGAAGGAGACATGGAGATTCTTCCATCACAAATGGGAAAATTGCCCCAAAGGACACTATCTGGGCCTGACTAAGATCTTATGCTACCACTTGACCCAATAACTTGGCTCCTCCAGGAGGAAGGGCTGGTCTGGGAACAAGAGTTATAGCATGCCAAGCAAATCAGAAGGTAGGGCATGGAAAATGCCATAGAAGAGCCTCAGACACCAGGGCACTTATTAGCCTCATTAAATATATGGAAAGTGCCCATTTGTCAGTGTCTCTCATGTGGAGCCAATCATTGCTTGGGAGGGCTGACACAAGGTGGTAGAAATCCTCTGCCCACTTGCCTTCGTGTTATTTCACCTTGTCAAGCCAAGGAGAAAAGGCAGTCAGAAGTGGAAGTCTGACCTATACCAGCATATCCTATTACTCTGTTCTTTTGTTTTTAGCTTAATCTTAATTATTTATTTTCATAGAAAATACTTCAAAGGCTTTCCTTTTTCTTTTTTTAAATTAATTTTATTTATTTTTTTGGTTTATGTGGTACCAAGGAATCAAACCCAGCGACTTATGCATGCTAGGCAACCATTCTACAACTAAGCTACATCCCTAGCCCTGTTACTCTGTTCTAATTGGCCCTGAGGAGCAGGTGCGTAGTGTGGTTACATGACTACATGACTCCCGTGTATGGCCCAGATGATCTGCTCTTCCAGTGTGCCAGAGAATCTGGAATGTCTCCATTAATAGAATGAAAAAAGCAAGATGCTTACTGCCTAGATTATCCTCTAAAACAAGGATTTACATGATGGTATAGATTGGAGAAGGGCCTCGACCCTCAAATAAAGAGGATTGAGTGATTTCCAGAAATTACAGCAGGGAAGGAGAGCAAAGTAGGAGTGATGAGAAAAACGGAAACACACGATATTGCTCAGCCTAAACTTCACACTGCGCTGCAAGCCATTCTTTGCACTCATTTAATTGAACTCCCCCTCTGTTCTGTGGCCTAAAAATAGTCATCCTGGAAATAGTGAATATTTATTGTGCACTTCAGATGCCTGATCTCCTTAATGCTCACACAGCTCTATAAAGGGAACACTCTCATTCGCTTATTTTTCAGTTCCTTGCTCTAACTTGACAGCTGGTAAGTGGCAGAGCTGAGGATAGCACTGCATGGCTGGTGTCCCATGGGCCCCACTCATTCATTCATTCATTCATTCATTCATTAGGTGAGGGATTGCACTGTGGATCTAAAGATAGACACACAGAGTCCTGCCCCCAGGATGCCATGGGTTAGTAGGAGAAATACTGCATACACAGATAGCTGTAGTATATCACCATGAGTACTAGAGTAGGGTCTCCAACAAGTGAGTCATGTTGTCCTTGGTGTGTCAGTTCCTTGGTGTGCCCTTCCGAGATGCTGGTGTTTGTGTTTGTGACCTCATCTGATACCCTGCTGACATGCTTTTACATGTCCCGGACTTGGCTGCTCTCCAGCTCCATTCAGCATTGGCTACATGATGTTCTGTCAGGTCTGAGTGGGCAAACGGAGAGTCCTAAGACAAGATCTGGGAGTCAGTTCTCACAGCTCTGCCTCTGTCATCAACCAGTCCTCGCTTGTAAAAAAAAAAAAAAGAGTCTGGGACTGGGAAGGTGGCTCAGTGGTAGAGCATTTGCCTTGCATGCATGAGGCCCTGGGTTCGATTGCTCAGCACCACATAAGCAAGAAGAAAAAAGCCGGAAGTGGCGCTGTGGCTCAAGTGGAAAAGCGCTAGCTTGAGCTGAAGAACTGAGGGACAGCACCCAGGCCCAGCATTCAGGCCCACAACCGGACCCCCAAAAAAAAAATGGTCTGGTTGGATGTATTTAAAGGTTCCTTTAACTTCAGATGTTTTATGAACTGGGCCTGAATCTTTAAAATTAAATTAGCACAAAAGGGAAAGCAGTAAGTGGAGTTGTTATCCAGAACTTTCCAGCCAGTCCACTTTTTCTTTCATTCTTTATCCTAAGCCTCCCTTCTTTTTTTGGGGGGGGGAGGAGGTAATTGGCCATGGGTTTGAACTCAGGGCCTGAGCACTGTTCCTGAGCGCTTTTGCTCAAGGCTAGCATTCCACTATGTTGAGCCACAGCACCACTTCTGGTTTTCTGATGGTTAAAGGGACTTTCCTGCTGGGGGCTGACTTTGAACCAAGATCCTCAGATCTACGCCTTCTGAGTAGCTAGGATTACAGGTGTGAGCCACCAGTGCCTGGTGCTAGGCCTCTCTTCTGATAAGCCCCCTTCCTTCATGCTCCTCCTTCCTAAAGCTATTCAACAGGTATGCTCAGGCCATGGTTCCACCCTGGGTCACAGCCCACCAACCCATTAGCAACTGTTTTCAAGGGCTACATCACCCACACCTGTGTGGTGTCAGCTTGGGCCCTGAGTCCTCTGTGGAAGCAGAGGGGCTATAGACCTGCTAGCCCTTGACCCCTCAGAGCTAAGATCCCCTGGAGTAAGAGGGCTGCCTCTCATGCTATGGAGGACAAGAATCCCTTCTCCACCAGCAGAAGATCACAAGCCACTGGAAGGGAAGCTGTCTGGCTGCCACCAGACTATTCGCCCCTTTGTGAGACCCAGAGTTTAATATGAGCAGCACTTCAGAAATGGGGGAAGTGGGCACTTTTGGTGTGGGATTCAGGTTATTATTCTTTCTCCTCTTCTTTCCAAATCATCCCTAGCCATGGCACTGGTACCCATGTTAATGCTACTCACTCAGCATCATTGTTTGAGAGGTGACAATGATGGGACCCCCGGATATGGGATAAATGGATTGAAGGACCTTAACTCAGGTAATTGAGCTGGCAGTAGATCTGGCCAATGTCAGACCCTCATGCCTTCAGACACCCTAATGCCTGCAGTCCATAAGCCTTTATTCCTAGCGACAACCTTAGTATGCCTGTCACACTTGTCTTAAGACAATCCATATATAAAACACCTCCTGTCCCTTCTTTAGCAGACTCCACAGCAGAGGAGGGGATAGAACTGGCATCTCAGTGTCACATTAGGTACTGTGTGGATATCAGTTGCTTCAAGCCTAAGCCATGAGCTTTGCTTCTTTGAGTTCATGCCATTGCCCTTCTCAATGATTTTTGTCAATGGAAGGAGTGTAGAAATGAGAGCACAGCTGCCTCCCAGATACCCACGCCTCTTGCTCAGTCTCAGAGGCAACCTTCCTCCCAGGTAAAGAGGACATATTTGCTTTGAGCTTGATTCTTAAGTAGTTACTGCACATCTGCTATGCCCAAGACACTACAGTGGAACCCCTGCATAACAACACTTTCACGGAATGAAAAATTATAATGTACTCGCACATGCAGAGCATAGGGTTGCAAATAGGAGACAAGTCTTTACCCTCGAAGAACATGCATTTCAGCAGATTTTGAAGCCATTTGAAGGACATGAAAATATGAACATATGAAAAGAATAAGTTCCTAATCTTGAAGGATTTACAATCTAGGAAGGAAATAAAACAATGATTGCACTAGTCAAGATTTTCCACAGAACCAGAGACAATGTTTATATATATATATATATATATATATATATATATATATATATATATATATATATATTAGAGAGAGAGAGAGAGAGAGAGAGAGAGAGAGAGAAAGAGAGACCAAAAGACAGGGACAGAGAGGCAGATACACAAAGAAAGAGAGGGAAGTGGTTCTTGAGGAGATGTAAAACTGTGAAGTCTCAACATCCACAGTCTGTGAGCCGGAGAAACAGGAGAACTTGTGGTGCGATTCATTTTGGAGATGGGTAAAACAGGATCTTGAAGGCCTGAGGACAAGAGAAGATGGATGTCCTTGCTATAAAAAGAGAAAGGATTTGTTATTTGCCCTTCTTCCTCCAACTTTGTGTGCTGTCCACTTCGATAGATTGGATGAGGGCTGCCCTCATCCAACAAATCTTTCTTTACTCTGTTCTACCTGATTCAAATACTTGTTTCTAATAGAATCATCCTCATGGACACATCCAGACATAATATTTTATCAGCTCTCTCGGTAGTCCTTAGCCCAGTCAAACTGACTTGTAAAAGCAACCATCAGAGTAATCCATCAGCTTCTATTCGTTTTTGTGGTGCTGATGCTTCCTGATTGCTAAGCAGGCATTCTACCACTTGAGCTGTTCCTTTAGCTCTTTCATTTTGAGATAGGGTTTTACTTTATTCCTAGGCTGGCTGGGTCTTTGATCTTTCAACTTTGTGCTTTTCTCTGCATCACTGGGGATGACAGACATGTGTCCCTGGCAGCTGGGGACATGGGTTTGTACCCAACCATTGATTGAGGTAGCCTCAGAACTTCCCTTTTTCTTACCCAAGCTGAGCTCAGACTGGTATGCCTTCATCTCTGCCTCCTAAGTAGCTCTGTAAGTACAGGGTTGAGCCACCAGTGTGAAGCTTCAATTAATATTTTATCTGAAATTAATAATATTTTATCTGAACTCATCCACTGCTAGAAGGAAGAATAGTAGCTGAGTGCCAGTGGCTCACACCTGTTATCCTAGCTACTCAGGAGGCTGAGATCTGAGGATCACAGTTCAAAGCTAGCCTGGGCAGGAGAGTCAGTGAGAGTCTTATCTCCAGTTAATTACCAAAAAATCCAGAAGTAGCACTGTGGCTCAAGTGGTAAAGCACTAGCCTTGAGCACAAAGAGGCTCAGAGACATTGACCAGGCCTTGAGTTCAAGCCTCAGGATCAGCAAGAAAGAATATCCCCCTGGCTCCCTCATCAGCACTGGCCAGGACGTGTGGTGGTGAGAGCTTGGTACGGGCCTAGAGTCAGACCTCCTAGACATGGTTCTACAGCTTTGTCATATACTGGCCTAAGGCTTAAGCAAGTCAGCTTTTATAGACCTTTGTCTGTTCATTTGCCCTCCTTCCTTCCCAATTGGTGGGACAACAAAGAAGTTAATATACACAAAAACAGCAATAGCACCAAGATATAGCTACTATTCTTGAACCCCCAAATGTAAAGTCTTACTAGCATAATACTAGCTCTCTTTGGATTCCCAAGGACAACAAAGTTCCAACTGGCACAAGTACCCTCAAGTACATCCATTGATAATCATCAGGCCCATTTTCTCACCACAACCCTCTACCAGACCAGAGTCAGTTTTAAATGGATATTGCTACTACTCATACTAAGGTTGATTTCCAAGCACGTTACTGGAGTTGAAATTTATAATGAGATTATTACTACTTTATATTAAATTAGATGGCATTTGTCACCTCCATGAGAATGGGTTTCTAGACTTGGGCACAAGTTCTAAAAAGGTGATCCCTTCATTTGGCATGCATCTGCTTTGTCCTAGACTCTAGGAAGAAGAGATGATCAAGACAGGAGGTCTGCTATGCTCATGGGGCTTCTGTCATTGGATACTAGAGACACAATCAGACAACGCTGGAAGAGTGAACACCGGGATGAGAGGTTAGGAGGCCCGTGGGTACTTTCTTAGCAGCACCCCACCCAGAATGGGGCATGGGACTGAGGTTTGGAAAGAGCTTCAGGGAAGAGCAGCTCACAGTGGTAGTGACAAGGTGAATTGAAGTCACCTGTGAAGGGATGGGAAAGAGTGATCTGGAGATGCTTGGGGCGAAGGGAACAGTACATACACAGATGCTGGAGCACAAGTGTCATTGGGAAGTGGCAGAAGTCTAAGACCTAGTGGCGGGAAGGCAGGGCCGGTATGGCCACAGCTCAGGTCGCAGCACCAACAGCATCTGGTCATGAGGAATCCCATGCACCCTGGGTCAATCATGATTTATACCTCTTGCTTCTGTGTAAGCATGAATAGCACCATCACCTTTCACTCTCCAAAGGCTCCTGGGGTAAGATGATGAATTATCTAACCCAGCTGGGCAAGGCTCAGAGGGCCCCTCTCTCTAGGAGGTGGGTGAGTGTGAACACAGACAGCCATGTCTCAAAGACATGCATCAGCTCATTTCTGCCTTTAAGATAACTGGGGGAAAAAAGTAAAAACATTAACTGCAACGTAAAGACACAAAGGAGTGGGTGAGCTCTCCACCTCAGAGCTTTTTTGTAACCACCGTGTCAGTCATCCAGAGAAGTCTGAAGATGGAGTATTTTGGATGGAACCTCTGAAGGTTCTAGGGCTAGTTAGGGAGACCCTGGAGCCAGGAGAAGCCAGAGCACAGAGTAGCAAGTCTCTCCAGAAAAGAAGCAGAGAGGATCCTTGATCAGGTCTGTCTGGGGAAGAATGAGTAGTAAAACTCACCTGACTCCCAGACTCAGCCCTATTCTTCTACCTCCTTAACCTGCAAGGGATTCTGGGAGCTCAGCTCCCCAAAGTCTCTCCCAGCAGCGGAAGGCTGTTATCAGAATTAATGAGAGTTACTCATGGTGCTTCTTCCCAGCCTGGAGTTGTCATATCTGCTCCCTGTTCTGCCTCTCCCACAGTAATTAACTAATTAACTGCCAACAAAGGGGTGATGCAATTATGACACACTGAGCAGACTTCCTAATGCTTCTACCTGAGCTCTGCCTTCCACAGGAATTCCTGGGGCTTAGAGTGTTCACAGCTGCATTACAGCCCTTCCCCACTCCACCCCCTGCCCCCCACCCCACACTGTGTTTTGGTCCCAGAGGCCAGACAAAGGCTGGATTGGATCTGAGCCTGATGGATAGATTTTGGAGAAAACCACTTAGTGACTGACCACCGTGTGTCCTTAGGATGCACCCAGTGTTATAGTCTAGGGTCGGTCATGATGGCTCTCTGAGCTTCTGTTTCTTCATCATAAACAGACCTCACAAAAGCTGTCATATAAAATGCTTTGTGAAGTGCTATGCCACCCTTCCTTGTACTGAGGCATAAACAGAGGCATTAAGGAACTTTCCTGAGAGAACCAGCAGGCAATTAGAACTAGGATCTTGAATCCAGAGCACCTGAGTGCAGCCAGGCTGGCCAAGTAGGCATCTTGGCCTTGTAGATGCAGTTCTGACAGACCATAGAACCATTGAGTCTCCTCTCTCTCTGCTCTGGCTACTGAAGGTAAGGGCTCAAGATGTCCATGGGCAGAGAGCAAACTACTGGCTGGGAAGTTTCAGAAAGCCCAGCTGTTTATCCTAGGAGTCCTTGGTGCTGAGGTCAAGAGGCCCAAGAGCATTAATCCTGGGCTGGTGCTTGAGCAGCCATAGGCTACCAGCTGACCACCAACTTTAATAAAAATTGTGCCTCACCAGCTGCCTCCCGTGCCCCTGACATGCCTGGCAGGGATGTTGTATGAAAGCACTTCCATCCCTGATACCATGATAGGCCACTTTGGAGTCCAGAAGCAGAATCATTGTGGCAATGGCCTTCATCAGAATTGATGCATCCCCAACTCCGTTGTGAGGTGTTTCTGGGGCAAGCCTTAAACCACATTCACCTCTGAATCCCAAAAGCACTTAGTTTAGGACCTGGATAGAGCAGCTACTCAATCAAGCTCATATTATTATTCATGGACTGTCTGCAGTGACTTCTAATTTCTTTCCAAATCCTGTCAATGGGATTTCTAAACATGTTAGCATAACTGTAATGGTATGCAAGTACTATTTGAGTCTCAAATTGTTTTTTAAATTTGACATCGTTTTATCTCTTACACATTTGGGTGCATAGTCCACATGCTTGTCATTGTTAGTAGCTATGCTGGATTCCAGAGTCCCAGCATCCCATGCTTTATTTAAGCATCCCCTGATTGTTGAGCATTTGGGTAGCCTCCAATGTTTGAACACTATAAATAGAGCTGCTGGGCCACCTGGCTTTTCTCCCTTTCACCTGAACATGAGGAGGTAGGGGGACATGGGGAGGGAACCTCTCTCCTCTCCTGCATCCCCAGAAAGGTCTATTCTTTACACAACTTCCCTGGGCTGGCCTGCTGCTTCTGGCACAGATAGGCCAATATCTCTGACTGTCATTGGGAGACTTCTTATCTGGCTGTTGGTACCCTAACAATGAGGGAGGACACTTAATTGGCTAAAGCCTCTGGATCCTGATTTGGCAGAGCTCTTGCAGAGAGTTGTTTGCTCAAGTTGGCTTCTCAGACAGTGTGGCTATGTTGGAATATCTGACAGGCCTCAAGGGTGGACCTGATAATATGATGAATATTCCTGGCAGGTCATTTCAAGGTCATACTGAGAGTCAGAGGACATCTGAGCTGCAAGGTGATCCTTTGCTTTAGCCAATTCAACCTTTCTGTTTTATAGCTGAGAACGCAGAAGGCCAGAAAAGCAGAAGGACTCTCTCAAGACCGTTCAGTTGTTAGTGGAAGTCAGGGATCTGACTTCTCCCAGAAGGATCTTCGTTCCCAGGCTGGGTTTAATATCTGGTATCCTCTTCAATGAAGAAGGTTTACAGATTAAAATATTCACCATGGATAAGATACTAATTCTCCCGCTCACTGACTTATAGATTAAACACAATTCCAGTCTAAATTCTTGGCAGATTCTAAAGTTTATATGGAAAGGTAAAGCTAAAGCAATTTTGTAACAGAGCAAGGTTGGAGATTCACAGTTCTCACTGAAAAGCTACGGTAATGAAGACAGTGTAGTATTGATGAAAGGATGGACAGAATAAAGAGTTCAGAAAATAGACTCCCATAAATGCAGCCAATTGATTTTTGACAAAGACATAATAGCGATTCAGCAAAGGACAATCTTTTTAATAAATCATGGCTTAACAATGAGTTGTCCCATGTATAAGTTATAAACCTTAACTTATACTTCATGCCTAATTCAAAAGTAAGCTAAAAATAAGATTTAAACCTAAATGTGAAATGTATAACTATAAAATTCTTAGAAGAAAACAGAGGAAGAAATTCTTTGTTATCTAGACATGATAACTCCAGCATGATCCATGAAAGAAAAAATACATTGCATTTCATCCAAGGTAAACACTTTTACTCTTGTAAAGATACCTTGTGGCAAAGCGACCGGTGAGAAAAGTATTTGCAGATCACATATCAGATGACAGACTTGTGCAAGTTATATTTTTTAAAAGAAATTCTGGAAACTTAGTAACAATAGACACAAAGAGCCACATTTTTAAAATAGACAAAGACTTGAAAATATTCTTCACCAAATAAGACAGAGGTAGTAAATAATTATGTAAATGGCTCTCAATATATTCATTAAAGAACGATAAGTTAAAGCAAGAAGTCCCATCATATGTCTATAAAATGGCTAAAATATTGGCAATATGAAATGCTCACAAGGATGTGAAGCAGCTGGAACTCTTCTGCATTAATGGTGGGAATGTAAAATATGGAAAATAGATTTTTTTCTTAGGAAGTCAAGCATATATTTACCATATAACATAAAAATTCCACTTCTAGGGTTGGGAAGGTGACTCAGTGTAGAGTGCTTGCTTTGCATGCATGAGGCCCTAGGTTCAATTATCCTCAGTACTACATAAGCAGAAAAGGCTGGAAGTGGCGCTGGGGTTCAAGCGGTAGAGGGGCTAGCCTTGAGCTGAAGAGCTGAGGGACAGTGCCCAGGCCCAGAGTTAAGGCCCCATGACCACCAACAACAAAAAAGTTCCACTTCTAGATATTTATACCAAAGTAATGAAAATGTGGCACATAAGTCAATCACCAGTAGTTCATATTTGTAATCACTCAGGAGACTGAAAGCTGATGATATCAGCTCTAAGTTACTACCAGGTAGACAAATCAGTGAGATCATTATCTCCAATTAATAGCAAATAGCCAGAACTGGAATTGTGGCTCAAGTAGAAAAACACCAGCCTTGAGTGAAAAGTCAAGCAAGAATATAAGGCCCTGAGTTCAAGCTCCAGCAACCAACACACACACACACACACACACACACACACACACACACACACACACACACACACACACACACACACACACACACATACACACACACACACACACCTGTACAAATGTGCATATCAACATTATTCATAATTGTCAAAATGCAGAATCAAGCCAAGTGTCCCTGATTTGGTGAATGGATAAATGCTCTGTGGTACATCCATACAATGGGATACTACTTTGCAATAAAGAAAAATAATTACTGTATACAACAACTTTAATGAATCTCAAATGTATAATGACAAGCAAAAAAGCCATAGGTCATATACTGTACAATTCTATTCATATTGCATTCTAGAAAAGGAAACATTATAGAGACAAAAATAGCTCAGATTTTTTTTCAGAAGATGAGAATAAAGGCAAGGTCTGTATACTAAGGATTAGCATGAAGAAATTCTTTGCAGTGTTGGAATTATCCTTTGTCTTTTTAGAAGCAATAATTATATCCATCTATTCATATTCAGAGGACTGAATATTACCTCACAAAATACCTTCTACCATAGGTAAATTAAAAACACAAAAAGCTGATAAAGTATTTTTGTATTGTTAATTTATCTGAGTTTCCGAAGAACATATTAGTGAATTCACTGGACACTTTGAAGAAGGATTAAATCATTCACTCATTTATTAGTTTCAGAAATATTTATGAGCCCTTATCATGAGCCCTAATCTAGGTAAAGATCAAAGCAACAGGCAGAAAGTTCCCATTCCCGAAGGCAATTCTTCTAAAGACTCGGTGGAACCCACTGGGAACCTGTAACTTTCCATTTCAACTTTCTCTGCCTCCTGAAGAGCAAGCTACAGCTAACCTATCCATCCCAAGATTGGGCTATGGTCTCTGTGGTTGCCTATCCTTCAGCCCTGAAACTCCTACCAAGCAGTAAAGAGAGCCTGCAACATCATGTCTTTTATCTGGTCCAAGCTGACCCTGCCAAGGTAGTATTTGACCTGACCTTTTCTAACACACTACAAGGATCCTCAGCATAACTTTGTTCTTGTACTGGGTTTTTAGGCCATTTCTGCTGTGAGTTCCATTGTTTCTCTGGTGATTAGAATCAACTCAAATGTGATTAGGAAGGGGGTAAAGAGTAGTATGAGCAAGAGGCAGAGAGGTAAATGGTAGAGGATGAGTGGTTATGCAACACTTGTTTAGGCCAACTACCTATGACAGGTAATTCTTTGGATCTTTCTTGAAATCTTATAAAGCAGGTGCCTTTTCTCTGTAGACAAATGACCCTTGCAGGAGAGGCACTTAAGTGACTTAACTAGTACCACAAAAAGACTGAACTGGGTTTCTAGCTCAAGTCCTTAGGATGTAGGGCCTGTGCCCTTCCCTGTACCACCCTGACTTCGGTCCATGTGAGCCACAGGCCATTTCTTGGACAGGCAGCCCAGAGCGTCTCTACTCTCCCCCAAACCCCCTGGCCTTACACACAGGGTGTACACAGCTGCAAAGCTCCACCTGAGTCTGGGTTCTACCTTGCATTGCTTTAGACCAAGAGATCATTGCTTCCCAGCCTTAGTTTCCAGGGATTGTTGGGGGGAGGGTATTTATGAATCTCCATCCTATGATGGGATAAACAGTTACTCAAACAGCAACTACAAATTGCAAGGTGAGCCTGATAAATCTTAGTCTAAGTTGACCCTCAAGCCATCTGAAAGAGCTACTTGGCCTGTACTTTACCGGCCCTTACTAGTCTTGACAGGGGCTCCGTGGAAACACAAGGTGGCTTTGTGATAGAGTACACTTGCCTAGCATGCATGAAGCTCTAGGTTCAATTCCTCAGTACCACATCAACAGAAAAAGTTGGAGTGCCACTGTGGCTCAAGTGATAGAGTGCTTGCCTTGGGCACAGAGAGGCTCAAGGACAGTGCCCAGGCCCTGAGTTCAAGCCCGAGGACTGGCAAAAAAAAATCAAGGGCTCCTCAGGAAGTCACTGCTAAGTCCCATGAGAGGCTGGAGGAGGGCTGAGAGCTGGTTGGCACAAGAGAGGGGCCTGGATGTAAACAACTCATGGACCAATACTCAAATTTGACTGAGCATCCTTGGCGGGGGGGGGGGGGGGCGGGGAGGACTTGTCAACTAGTTTTGCTGCCCATTCCTAGAGGGAATCTCTAAGTCTGTATGTATGGGGTAGGATCAGGAGATGTGCATCTCTAATCATTTTCTAAGAACATGCTGTCTTTGAGACCACCCTTTGAGAGGCAATGGTGAAGCTCTCAGGCCAGCACCTAGGAATAGGGGGGAGATTCTGGTTCACTTTCTAGCTCTGAGAGAGACGCTAAACAATTTACTTCATTGGGTCTTAGTTGCTTTGCTTCAAATATTAAAGACAATTGTACCTTAGAGTTGTTGGGAAGTGTTGTAAAGGTTAATAAATGCATAAAGGACTTAGAAGCATACCTGATAAAATGTAAACACTCCAATGTGTTAGCTCTTACTACATGCTAGGCTCTCTGAAGATACAGTATCTCAGTTGCAAAAGACCATTCAAGGTCAATGTCATTATCATTCTGCAGAGGAGGAAATGCAAGCTCAGAAAGGTGAGGTGGACCAGGCGAGCAGGATCTAATCTCAGTTTCTGTCTCCATAATTGGGGTTATTAAAATCTGCCCTCACTGCTTCCTTCCTTCTTGGCCCCTTTCTTTAGACCCCAATGACTGAGAATTAGTGCTCTGTTAAGCTGAATGAAGACCTGGGTTGCTGAGAGTACACAGGGCTTGGTGCTCAGAGACAAAAGGATGTTTAGATGGGAATCTAGCACAGAAGTTGCTCAGAACATCCAAGGTGGGCAATTTTGTATGTTCAGAGGGCAAATTTGTGAGGTGATTCAATGTTGTGCCCACGCATTCCCTCTTTTTTCTTTTCTTGGCTGCCTTGGCTGATTGAAGTCATTAGTGAATGATGAGGCAGGTGCAAATGGTTCACCCACTGATGGTTTACACAGCCCTGGAGGACATCCGTCCTCCTTGCCTAATATGGACAGAAAATCCAGCTAGTGGACTCAAGCATCAGAGCTGCTCCAACCTGTGGATGATGAATCAGAGCACCCACTCACCCACATGGACCACAATGTTCTTCCAACCAGCAGGAAGGATCCACATAACAGGCCCATCTGCCGTAGGTGGGGAGCCTTTGTATCCTCCATTCTAATTACAGTCGGGATCACATGCTTATAAACAAGGGGGAAGCAGTATGCATGCTCAGCCTAAACCCTCCTGGTTTCAGAAGAAACTTTGATCCCTATTTAGCATTTGGTGGGTGACAGATTGATCATAGCCGTCATGTATTTTCAGCCTGAATTCCAAAGTCTGCAATGCCCTGGTCTTGAAGATGTGGTTACCCAAGTGTGCCTCACTTTTTGGGTTTGTCATATCTAAATCTCTATTCCATTTCTTGTCTTCAGTGTACATCCACCCACTGAGCCACCCAAGCCAGAGACTCAGAGAGGACCAAACATGTACTTCTAAATTTTAACTGATAGATTTTATTTCTTAGAGAATTTTTAAGTTTGTAGAAAATAAAAAAGAAAATACACATAGCTTCTCTCCCTGTTTAGGGCCCCCCTATTACTAACATTTTGCGCTAGTATGCCATGTTACTGTTTTTATAACTGATGAATCAATAATGACACATTAATTATACACTAAAGTCCAAATTAACATGGGGACAGCATGGGACAAATGGATTCTGTATAAATCCATTATAATGGTGCAAATATCACAGCAAGATGCACAATTTAGTTATAAAATTCATTTCTGAAGGGTATAGTGACTTGAAAGTGTGATCCACCAAGAGCATCCTCCTGGAAGAGGAGCATCAGGACATTTTTAAAAATTTGATTATCAAGATGATGTACAGAGGGGTTACAGTTACATAAGCAAGGTAGTGGTTACATTTCTTTTATTTGGGGGGGGGATCCAGTTGTGGGGCCTGAACTCTGGGCCTGGGCGCTGTCCCTCAGCTCTTCAGCTCAAGGCTAGCGCTCTACCACTTGAGCCATAAAGCCACTTCCGGCTTTTTTCTTTTTGCTTATGTGGTGCTGAGGAATTGAACCCAGGGCCTCAGGCATGCAAGGCAAGCGCTCTACCACTGAGCCACCTTCCCAGCCCCGTGGTTACATTTCTTGAGTCAGGACATTTTTGATAGCACCTTGCTCTCTTTACCCCCAGGTCCCAGGAATACCCACAACCCTTATTGGGTTTCCTATTGGTCCTGGCCCTAACCTGCCTCTTTCAGAAGGGAAGTGTCCATGGTTTGTAGATTAACTCTTATCTTGAATGCTAAATTCAAGGAGCTGCCTCACACACAGTATTGGCATGGTCTGATAGTCTTGGGTATAGAGCACATACAATAGCTAAGCCAAGAGCCCACACTCTTAACCAGAGTGCCCGTGACTCAGCCCTTGTCAGTTTTATTTGCTCAGAACCTGATGTCTACAATAGGATTTCCACTTCCAAGGGGGAAGCAGTGACTTGGGACATCTGAAGTCCTAAAAAATTTCCATTTGACCTCCTTTAATAGTTTGTTGAAAGGAAAGAATGCTTTTTACTCCTTCTTCCTGCTCCAATAAGGCCTTGAAGTTCAGTTCCTGGTAGTAGGATAGGGTGAAGGAAGGGGAAAGGATAGGAAGAGGAAGAAACTGAGATATTCAACCATACTTCTTACTCTTCATTACCATTACCTTAGCTTGAGTATGCTACATTACGGTTTATAGACTATAACATGCTAAATCACTAGAAAATTTGTTGTAAGGGGGTAAAAACATTTCAATAAGATATATTTACAAATGTGTGTACGTTTGTAATAAACCTTATTCCTGATCTTCACATTTAGACTTCTCTTAGCTAGAACAGTTAACTTTTAGAAGGAACAATAGACCGACTGATCTGGAATGCCTCCACTTGTTACAGTATAATTCAACCAGGAAAAAGGAATGTATTGTTCAAGTCTCCAAGCCTTCTTTTTCCTTTTTGCTTGTGTGATGGGGGCTATTAAAATGTTTTCCCCAAAGCAACAACAGAAAGGCTTCTTTAAAAAGAAGCCTAGGAAGGTAATCATTTTAGTGATGTTGCTTATAACTATAGAGTTAGGCATGCCCTAAATGCTGAGAGGAAGGCACAGCAGCAAAGTGGTCTGTGTGATGAACATTCTAGACCCATCTCCAGAAAAATCCACTTTGATCAGGCACCCATAGATAGACAGATCTGTATTTTCATTGCCCTATATCTCACAATAAGATAGATAAACAGGCAGGCCAACAGGCAGACAGACAGACAGATGGGAGGAGAGAAAGAGAGAGAATTACTATGTATTCCAGGCCTGGAATTTACTGTGTAATCCAGTCAGGCCTCAGGAATCCTCTTGCTTCACTAGATGAAAGACATTTTTTATAGATGATCGTTGGGGTGTGTCTTAGTTCCTCTGCAGCCCATCTAGTGATGGCCATGAGGTCAGAAAGGTAAAGCACAGCTAGGTAGCCCAATCCCAGCCCCAAATCTCTGATTTCTCATCTGTAAAATGTGGACCTAGAAGATCCATCAAGACAGAGTCTCCCAGCTTTTCCATTCTGATGGCATGTCTATGTTTCTATGTGTGAAGTGGATGATAATAAAATTATGAGGCTGTCTGATGCTGTTTTGGCCCAGATGCACACATAGACATCCCAACAACACTCCTTCCCTGACTCTTCTTACCTTTGACTTTCCAGAGATATTATCCTTTCTGGGAAAGGATGCTCCTCCAAAGAACCCAATTTCCCAACAACCTCTTACAAATATTGTAGATAAATGTTGTGTTCTAGTGGAAAACTATGCACCATCTACAACCCGGCCTTCTAGGTTATCCAAGTTTACTATTCATTTTCTTTGAGTTATTTTGCAATACTCTTTAAACTGTAAGTATAAGATACATGCACCCTGTTCTATCTGATAGTGATTTAATTAACTTCTCCTTTGGGGAAAAATATGTCTATTTTGTCTCCATATATAATGCATCTTAATAGAAATGTGTGTGTGTGTGTGTGTGTGTGTGTGTATGTGTGTGTGTGTGTGTGTGTGTGTGACAGAGAGAGAGAGAGAGAGACTTCTTTTGAGAACATCTGTTTGGTTTCTTGGCATAAGAGTAAATAAATTCTTATATTAGCATATACTTTTATGTTTGTATGTGAATCATGATTTTATCTTTTCCTGAATATTTCCTTTTAATGATATATTGTCTCTTCCAAAGCTTTTAAGAGATGATTTCTATTTTCATCTCATTGCTTTGATTTATTGTCCTTCATCCCTTTCCATTCCTTACAAACACCCCTTTCCTCTCCTCCTCCCTACCCTACCTACTTACAGCAACTCCTAAATTCCTCTGCTCTTTTACCCCAGACTTGGGCAAAATCAAACTTGAACACATGCTGGAAACCAAATGTTTTGAGGTTTGTTATGTTGGAAATTTCAGCTCCAGTGCCTAAGAAATACAGCCCGGGCATGTTTTGGAATTTAGAAACAGGGCTATGTAGCTGGTGCCAGGAGACAGAGACCATAGTTAGCATTTTCCTAGCTGACCTAAGGTCTGCATCTTTTCACATGATTGGTATGACATTAATTATGTGAATAATCTAGTCTTGTGCTTCAGACTTTTTTTTCATTTTATGATATAGTTTAACATTGAAGAGGATCTCTGTTACCTTTAGTTAACATTTTTGTTTTTAAATAGCTTCCATGAAGAACTACAGCAAACCTTCAGTGTAACTTTGTCAGTATATTTAGGCTGATTTATTCGGGTGTGGGTGTGCATGTGTGTGCAAAACACAGACAGAAAATAGAGGAAATGAGAGAAGGCCTCACCGACTTGCAACGCGTATGAACTGTAATGCACTCACAACCCTCCTTTCTTCTGCCACCAGGTTTGAGCTGTAAACATTTCTTATCTCAGCAAAGACAACTGCTCTGTCAGCAGTCCATGTTCATGGCTTTTCTGGCCCTTGGTAGAGTCTGAGCCAATTTTTTTGTTTGTATAAACTAATTACAGACATTCAGTTTACTGTTAGTCAAATTCTTCATGAGGGGAGGTAGGAGAGAGAGGAAGTAAATAACTTTTTCTTGCTGAAGTTTCTATTTTCTTTTTTTTTTAACTCCTTCTTTACAGGTGTGAGCAAAGTGAATTATAATCCAAAAGGTCATGATTCCAATTGAACACTTGATTTATGTTCTTAGATCTCCTGCCAAAAAGCATGTTGCTACATTGGAGAAAGGGGGAAATTATATGCTTCACAGCTTGTGTGTGTCTGTGAAAATGAGGATGGAGGCTGGCTTATAGATTGGGACTAAACATAGACTATGGGCCTTGAAGAAGTTTCTCTGGTTAGCTCAGTGAGCATGGAGGATGTCATTTCAATGTTTTATGAATGAAAGTCTTCATTAACATTTTTTCTTCATTAGAAATAGAGACAGACAGACTTGATCCTAGACTAATATAATTGCAGCACAGAGCCATTAATGTAATTTTGAGGCATCATTTCACATGATAAAAACACAGTGCTATAAAAGACTCTAATTTGCCAAACACCCTGAGGCACCAGATGGTACACGTACACAGAGAAAATTGTTCTTTGAACAGGAGAAAGTCTGTGATGTTATAGGCAGGAAAAATCATCGATGCTCAGGGCCTTAAAATTGGACACTGGTAAGGGACAAAATCGTAACAATTTAGTCTAAAGATCTTAATTGGCTTCATTTTCTATTTTAGAATCTGACAACACTTCATTCCATAAAATGGAATGAATGTTTGGATAGGCTGAACAGAGAGTTTGGTTTTATAGACGGAAGAAGGCTGAAAAAAAAGTTTTTGAAGAGTGTGGTTTCAAAGCCTCTGTCCTTATAAGCCAGAGATAGAGAGACAAGAGTCAAAGCGTAGAGCAATAACAGATGGGCTAGTGACAGGTTATCTTTTATTTTAAGGCAGAGAGTTCATTCTCATGCAAGTTAAAACTGGCCTTTTGAGGAAATGTGACTAGCTTTCTCATTTGTGATGTTTTGGAGCATTCAGTAAACATCTAATTTTAGTTTGATGGTATATAAGTTTAGCATGGGTGACTCCATTTTAGTTTTTAAGTCAGGTCTATGGCAGAAGCTTAGTCTAAAACAGTGGCCTCCTGTAATGTCTTTTTCAACAACACTAAGATTTGTTTAAGCCAAGAAATAAAAACTCAGCAGACACTCAAAGGGAAGTGCTCGGTTGTATGGTCCTGCCTCTGCCTCTGTCTGTCGTGGGTCCTCTAGTACTAACAGAGACTCAAGAAGGGGTGATGGGCAATGCTGGCCTCTAACAACACTATTATGATTTCATCTCCTCCGAACCCAACAGAAATCCAAGTGGGAAACCACAGATCACTTCAAACTCATCCTTTTATTCTGTTCATATCAATCACCATTGACTGGAACCCTGATGTCCCAGACCCTTGCATTGACTGCTGCTTGAACTCCAGGATTCTCTCCTCGAGCCAGATGAACAGTGGGCTCTGCCTTGGATCTCTGTTTTCTTCATGCTTCCACAATGGGTTTTCTTTTCTTTTTCTTTTTCTTTTTTTTTTTTTTTTTGGTTGGTTGTGGGGCTTCAATTCTGGGCCTGGGCCCTGTCCCTCAGATCTTCAGCTCAAGGCGAGTGTTGTACCACTTGAGCCACAGCACCACTTCCGGCTTTCTGGTGGTTAATTGGAGATAAGAGTCTCACAGATGTTCCTACCAGGCTGGCTTTGAACCATGATCCTCCTGAGTAGCTAGGATTACAGGCGTGAACCACCGGTGTATTTGTATTTCTTAAATACAAATCCTATTATGCCCTTTTCTTGCTTAAAAAAAAATCATGGCACTTCACTGACTATACCCCTAACACATAGCAGGTGGTCCTTCCCCAAAAGCAGCTCCCCATCACACTTCCTACATTATCCAGGCAGCATAGTTGGTTAAGGGAAGAAAAACTGAGCCCCAAATAGGGTGGAGCTGTGCCCAAGGGCTTTCAGCAGCACCCTTCCCACACCAAGATGGCTTCCTATGGCCTTGCCTCCCTGCCCAATCTGCTTCTCTCCACTTGGTCAATGAACGTGAACCAGCCCAGCAGACCTGCTGTCCAGCTGCCTGGGTAGGGTCCATGGGGGCACAGGAGTGGTTCTGTGGTCACAGGCCTCCTTAAGGCTGGGTACCTAGGATAGGAGGGAGTGGCTGCTGACTGAGTTCAAGATCAGCCTGAACCAGATGTGGAAAATTCTAGAAGGGCAGCAGGATCCAGATACTAAATATCTCTTCCTCTTTGCTGAGGTCCTGTAATAGATCTTCTCACTGTACCCAGGTCTCTTCCCTCCACTCTTTTTTTTTTTTTAATTGTGAAAATACTGTACAGAGGGGTTAAAATTACATGGGCAAGGTAATGAGTGCACTTCTCATCAAGCATTGTTGTCTCCTCCATTGTTTTCCCTTCCATCCCTTCCCATCTCCACCCCTCCTCCCTCCTCCCCACACCCCGTGCCAATGTTGTGAAGTTCATTTTCAACATAACATCTTGTACATCTCATTGTTGCAATGGGTCCACCTGTATCCCTATTTAAACAATTTGTTTTTTCCCTTCCCCTCCACAAAGTATACCAACATCAAATACAGTGAAAGCAGGGGGTTATACCGTGGGGGAGGGACATACAAAGCAACAAAAAAATAATCTTATAAATATGCTAGAAACAATAGCAAGAAAGAAAAAACATTTGAATCCTTATCTTGGGGTTCATTTCACCTAACATCAACTTATCTGACCTTTTCTGCTTGACTCAGACATATACTAGTTATTGCAAATAAGGGAAACCATGGGACCTATGTTTCTTTGGGCCTAGCTTACTTCACTTGATATAATTTTTTCTGTCTTTCCATTTCCTAACAAAGGGGCAATGTCATTCTTTCTGATGGAGGCATAGAATTCCATTGTGTATAGATACCACATTTTCTTTTCTTTTCTTTTGGTGGGGGGTCCAGTTGTGGGGCCTAAACTCTGGGCCTGGGCACTGTCCCTCAGCTCTTCAGCTCAAGGCTAGCGCCCTACCACTTGAGCCACAGTGCCACTTCCGGCTTTTTTCTTTTTGCTTAGGTGGTGCTGAGGAATTGAACCCAGGGCCTCATGTATGCAAGGCAAGAGCTCTACCACTGAGCCACCTTCCCAGCCCCAGATACCACATTTTCTGATCCATTCATCTACTGAGGGGCATCTGGGTTGGTTCCATACCTTAGCTATGGTAAATAATGCTGCAATAAACATAGTTATGCTGGTAGCTTTAGTATGATCTTGTTCGTGATCATTCGTCTACCCTCCACTCTTTGCCTGGAACTGAGGCTTCTAGTTTTAACCAATAGTTCCAGTGTGGGCTTAAAAATAGTTAGCTCCCCAAGACAAATGATTCTAGGACTAGAGAAGGGGGGCTGGGCTGCAGAAAAACAGCCCCCATGAAGTAGAGTCCTCTGTCTTTCAGCAGTCTACACTGTAGCCTGCTTCAAAGAACTGTTTTGTTTGGAGAGGCCCAGAAGGACAATCCAGAGTGCCCTGGCCAACTCTGCTGAGAATGATCCAGAATGGACAGAGTGCTCAGGCTTGCAATTGGCGAGCAAAAAGAGCTGGTGAAGTTCTTTATTCTAGGATCCAAGAAGTGAAGTGATGAGAGGCGAAATGTGTTGCGTTCTGAAAGCCACAGCCCTTGCTGATGTGAATGATGGAGTGCAGCAGTCATGGTAGTGGGATCCTTGTGAACTGGAACAGGAACTATATAGTATTCCACAGGAGGAATAGGGCCTGATTCAAGACCTGGTGTGCTCCAGCCTCGGGGCTTTTGCACCAGTGATTATCCAAGTGTTCTAGCTTACTCCCATCTTTGCTAGGAAGGAAGCTTCTCCAGGCTTTCCAGGCTAAGGACCACTCAACTGAAAATGGTACTTTCCAGCTCCATTAGGTATTTTGTAATCCCTATTTTCTGTTTTCTCCACTATGTATCAATTCGATCTACTAACCATTTTGCTATGCATATATGTTTTATTGTCTAACACCTCCTATGAGAAGACAGTGTACAAAGACTGACCCATGAAGTGGGTTAGGGGAAAAGCAGCAGGGAAAGGAATCTGTGTGATTTCCTGAGGAAATGGTGAAGTAAGAAAGATAGAATCCAATGTGAAGCAAAGAAAAAAAAACTTTTTTTAATTTAATTTTTTAAAAGTAATGACATTGGGCTGAGAAAGTGGCTCAGTGGTAGAGTGCTTGCCTTGCATGCTCAAGGCCCTGGGTTCGATTCCTCAGCACCACATAAGCAAAAAGAAAAAAGCCGGAAGTGGCGCTGTGGCTCAAGTGGTAGAGTGTTAGCCTTGAGCTGAAGAGCTGAGGGACAGCGCCCAGGCCCAGAGTTCAGGCCCCACGACCAGAATTAAAAAAAAAAAAAAAAAAAAGTAATGACATTTTAGTTCGCGTGCATTAACTATTCAAGATGGGATTTCATTGTGACATTTCCACACACGTATAGAATGTATTTCAATCAATCTCTCCTCCCCACCCGACCTCTCATCATTTTCCCTAATCCACTCTGAGAAGGGAAATGTTTCTTCCTTTGGGCTTTATGGGCTGGCAGATTTAGCTGATGGTTTGGGGAATTAATGCAGAGACTTTCTAAGTAAAATAAGAAAGGCAACAGATGTAGGACACTCTAGGAAATGGATTAAGTGTTTTGCATGCTTTGGCCTTGAGTGTTGGCTGACATGGGGGTGGGGTTCACCTGGCTCTCTCCAAGGACATCTTATGGGCAACACTCAGCCTTTTAAAGACTAACTCTGCCCTGTCTCTTTCCCTTGGTAAGACAGAGCATTCTACAAAGTGAGCAACTTGTGGTCCACAAAGATTTTGCCCAGTGTTCCAGGAGAAACCATTCAGCCAGAGCAGGCCTATGGTGATGAGGTAGGCCAGGTACCTAGGGTTCGAGATTTAAGGAAGCAACTCAGTCACAACAGCATGAACTCATACTTGCTGGAACCTGAAAACGAGTGTGTCCTTGGTTCCTCATACTTAATAGGATGCTCACTTAGGATGGCAGTCAGTAAGACACTTCTTTTGGTTTTGTAGTCCACCGTAGGCATAGTTACATTTTAAAATCATATTGATATAAAGACAGACATGATCTATTTCTTCATTTCATCCATCTATTCATTCTCCCCTAATTAAAAATAAGTTGAAATATTCTCATGCCCCCCCCAAAAATGTCCTTCATCCTAGAATTACTAAGTGCTTCCTAATGAGAATTTGGACCCTTTGGAGGGGCACACAAAACTGGAAAGGAGTCTCCCACATTTCACACCTTAGACATCTCACTTATGTCCCAGCCCTGGGCACAGAAATATTAACAACCTCAAAGTGAACAGCCTTCATTGAGTGAATCCATGTCCTTAATTTTTCAAGTTTTAGTGTCTTTGTGTTCAAAATGACTACAATAAAGCAGTTCTTGGTCTGAGGTATAATTTGGTTGTAGAGCAGCATATATAAAAACCTGGTTTAATCTGTGTTTGAAGGGAGAAAGGAAGGGAAGAAGAGAGGGTGCTTCATTTCAACATAAATAAGAAAGAGTAACAGAATTACTATGAAATCCAGCCTATCCTGCCCCTAGGTATATACCCAAAAGAGATACTTGTATAGATCAATGTTTGTATCTATGGGCAGGTGAATGGGCAAACAAAATGTAGTATTGTACACACACACATACACACAAATACACACACAAATATTATAATAGAGTATGCATTATACATAGAAAATGAATAAGTTCTAATATGTGCTGCAATATAGAAAACCACAAACATTTTGAGTTAAGAGTAAATAAACCATACACAAAAAGACAAATACTATGTTATTTCATTCCTTTGAAATTCATATAGATGAGAAGTCATTTCGTTTCTGTTTGCCAGGAGGAGAAACTTTTGAACATGGATAGGCATGGTTGTTGAACAACTTTGTGAATATACTTCATGTCACTGAATCGTACACCTAAAAATAGGCTGGTAACTTTTATGTACATTTTCCACAATAAAAAAGGAAAATACCTGCGTAAGTGCTTTATATGGGGTAAAACGTCAGACAAATCATTATTGATAATTACTATATTGCTATGGTAAATGAGTGTTCCAAAGTTCAGACAGACTGGCAGGCATAAACTGCTGTGTAAACAGAGCCTGCTCTAGCCCAGACCTGTTGCTCACCACCCACTCCATTCAACCCACAGACTTGATGACCAAGTGGAAGAATGAGTGGCCCATAGCCAGGATTCTGGAGGCCTGGGCATCCCAGAGCAAGCATGCTCATCCTGGAAACAGGTCATCCCTTGCTCTTTAACAGCATGCCCCTTGGGGACCAGGGATTATGGTTTGGGCCCAGAGTTCTAAGACACTAGAGCACTATCTAAGACAGTGATGTTGAGAGAACAGGAGTGACTGGTAAGAGATAAAGCCACCTACCAGACCATTGGGCACTTGTGCGGGGGTGGGCCTGATGAGATTTCCTAGTTTGGAAAGAACATCTTGGTCCTTGAAAAAGCTGACAAGGGAGAGTTGTGGAGGTCTTGACTTGGAATTTGTACCCATCAGCTTCAGCATCTGCGTTGCTTCTCACTCTGAACCCACTTTCAAACATGAAGTTTAACAACACACAGAATGGAGATTTGGCAGGAAGGGCTCCAGGGAGAAAAGGACATTTCGCAAACAATTCTCATATATGTTTCTGTCTCATATAATTTGGTTTTGGGGGATCCCCTACCCACTCCCAACCCCCTAGAGCTTGTAAAATAAGTTTGTGGGGAGAACGTCATCTATAGCTTCTATCATATTCTCAGAGGAAATGACTGAAAATGCTCTCCTGGAATTTATGATCTCTGAGATCAGCATGGAACTTGTGTCCAGTGTTTGCTAAGCCATATGCGTAGCTTTAGTGATGTGTTCTCTATGTATATGAGGGCCTGCATGCATGATGTCAGGACTGACCACTGACTCATGCGACATTGTCCTCCCAAGCAGAACCATTTGTTTTGAAACAAGCAAACCACAAGGGTGAAGCTGTTATTTCACACCAAGATACTAGTTGCAAGTGCCAGCACTATCTCATTGCTGACTACCATTCCTCCTCATTCTGCCTGGCTTTGGTAGATGTGTGAATGACACATTCATGTCACCAGTTCAGCTCTGAGCATGCAGGATCTAGAGGCCAGCCTTCCAGTAGCCACCTATCCTTTAAGAACCCATTTGGGTCTCTTTCATGCCATGAGGTGAGTCTTAGGTAGTGTGCAGAGTCTTCCCAGGTTGTCAAGCAGCAGGAAAATGGCAGCTTTCATGGCCCTGCCCATCCCCTGGGCAGGGAGGGGACAGGGTGAACCGAAGGGTCAGAATGAACCAACTGGTCATTTAAAGACTCTGCAAGAGTGACTCAGACATTCCAGATGAGTTTTTATTTCTCCTTTGTGTTGATCTGTGAAATGTAATTGTGATCATTTTTTTCCAACAAGTGGGTAAACAATGATTAGGCATGCCAGCTTGTGAGCCGGGACATCAGAAACAGTCCACATGCCAACATTCCTCTCTCCTGCCCTAACGTCTTAAGACTCAAGCCTGAGGTTGATAGTTTCTTGACCCCAGGTATTTTAACAAAGGTCCAGGCTGCTATGCCAACGAGGGTGCTGGAAGTACTGGTCTGATCTCCCCAGCCTTTGCTTCTTGTTACCTGAGGTGAAGCTAGAGTACAGAGATGGCTTGTTGGCGGCAAAAAGGTGGTCACTAGAGAAGAGACCGAAGATGATATTTGGTAAGCACCCTGTGATCACTAGCAGGCATGCTAGCTAACTCTTCACCAGCATCCATGTCAGTCCATAGCAGTGGAGAAATGAAACGCTTGGTGCCCACTCATGTCTGGCTTTACAACAACACACAGCCTCCCTGTCCATACTCTGCATTGAAAATATATTTAGAAATTGCATAGAATTCCATTGTGTATATATTCCACATTTTCAAGCAGAAAAGGTCAGATAAGTTGACATTAGGGAAATGAACCCTAAGATACGTATTCAAATGTTTTTTCTTTCATGCGATTGTTTCTAACACATTTATAAGATGATTTCTTTGTTGCTTTGTATGTCCCTCCCCCACGGTATAACCCCTGCTTTCATTGTATTTGATGTTGGTATAATTTGTGGAGGGGAAAGGAAAAACAAATCATTTAAATAGGGATACAGGTGGACCCATTGAAACAATGAGATGTACAAGTCGTATGTCGAAAACGAACTTTACAACTTTGGTGGGGGGGGAGGGTTGGGTAGGGAGGGAAAGGATGGGATGGGAAGGGGAAACAAAGGAGGAGGCTACAATGCTTGATAAGAAATGTACTCATTATCTTGCCCATGTAGTTGTAACCCCTCTGTACAGTCACAATTTTAAAAAATTGTGGCTGAGCTGAATGTGTGCACACTTTTTGTTTCCTAAACAAGGTAGTACAACAAATATTTACACAGGACTCACATTATATCAGGTATTTTAAATGATCAAGAGTTGGCTTAAATCCTACAAAGGGGAGGTGTAAGTGATGTCCAAATACTATCCTGTTTCATATAAAAGACGAGCATCCGAGGGCTTTGATATCTTGGCAGGGGCACGGGTTCTAGAACCAGTTCCCTGCACACTCTGAGGGACAATTGTATTGCAGTATAATACAGATTACAAAAAAACTTTTATTCTACAGTAATTTCTCTGATAATTACTGTCCTTTGTAATTTACAGACAAGGAAACTGCAATGCAGGGAATTAAAGTATGTGACCATTTGGTGAGTGATAGGAGAATCAGGATTTGAAACTAGGATTGTCTATTGTAAAATCTATTTTTTTAACCGTCTGATAAAGGACTGTCTTGCATCAGGCTCTGGCCTCATTATTCCCAGTGGCCATGTGAGGAAGTCAGTCTCATATATACAGCTGTGGTGATGAGTTAGAGCCCCCAGATAGCCTCTGTACCAACTACATGTATACAGGCTGCCCAGGAGAAACTGTTATATGTACCTATCAGTTGGCTCTATAGTAATTCACTCACACTCATGTGGTTGTGGAGGTCATGAAGTTCCCCCTCCATGTGCAAACTAAGCACAGGTTTAACCCAGACACATCATTCAAACCCAGCTGAAAGTCTGAGAATTAGGGCACTGAGCCAAAAGCCAGACAACCAAGAGCATCGCATTCAAGGGCAAGTGAAGATGGATGCCCAGCTGAAGCGAGACAGTGCATCAACCCTTCCTCCTCCTGCACTCCTCCCAGGCCCGCCGTGAATAGGAGGGTGCCACCCACACTGGGAAAAGGTTTTATTCAGCTCAATCAATTCAAATGCTTATTTCTTCCAGAAATAAAGTTTTATCACCTCTGTGGTAAAACCCAGTCATGCTGACATAGTTTACTAGCACAGCAAAGCTGGGACACAGCCTTCACCTCTATGGGGAAATTCTCTTGTTGGTGCCATTTGGGAATCAAAAATACACAGGACTCTTGGAGAGCTCCATGCCAGGATGCCAAAGCCCAAATCTTGCTGGTACTGAGAGAAGGAAGAGGAAGCAGGGCAGACCTGGGTGATTCTTTGGGGGACTGGTAAAAAGGATTCTGAGCTGCTCTCTCTAATCAATTCTTGAGGACCCCTGCCAGAGTCTTCTATACAGTGATGATAAGGAAGGTTGAGACAGCAAGAGCAATGGAGAAGAATGTTTCGGTGAAGATAGACTGGTCTTAAGGAAATCAGAAGTGAACCAGTAATTTGAAGCTGAGATTAGGATGGAAGGAACTTTTTCCAGTTAAGTTCATGCAAAAGACCAAGTAGAGCTTGGCTCTCCAAGCTAAAATCGTGTTTGGGCCATTTCTTCCCATAATGCTCTGGTACGAACAGAAAGAGCCTGAGCAGGCACAGGAGCTATCAATCAATCAATCAACACAGCCTAAGAGAGGTGATATGGGAGGAGCCCCATACTGTCAAAATTGCCATTGGACTTCTGGGGGGGGGGGCTCTCTTTGGTGAAAGTCTATTTCACTGCTTTCCTTCCCCTTTTAAAGAAACTTGCTCTGAGCTAAAAATAAGTAAATACAGTAAGATTGTAATTAAATTCTAAAACTTAGGCACAAGTTTAAAGAGGAGTGAGTGCTGGAGGTGTGGCTCAAGTGAGGATCAGCCCAGCAAGCGTGGAGTTCTGAATTCAAACAGATCAAACCTTGGTACCACAAAATCAATTAAGTAAGGTATAACTTTAGAGATAAACAAAAATATCAATAAATATAAGAGGGATGATTAAGGGTTAGTCAAATAAAGCCATTAATATGGGGAGTGGGGAGAAGGGGGAGGGCTGGGAGGGGAGACTACTGTCCTTCATTGTTAACATAAGGATGCCACTCCTCAGGACAAACTTTGTCATATAGAAACCACATGATCAAGCAGTGTACCCTTCCTGGTAAAGAGAGCCAAACACACAATGATTACAGTGGGCAGGGGGTCGGACGCTTGATAGACAAACTGAAAGCAAGTCATTGCAAATATATTTCTATGATGAATCGGGATAGAAGGAAGAGGACAGGCCTTCTAGATCTTTGCTACTCTTCAGTATGACTTATGAACAGGTAGTGTCACAACTAGTGCCACAACTTGTTAGAAAATCGAACTCTCAGGCCAAACCCAGCCCTGCTGAAACAGAATCTTCTTTAAACAAAAGCCCCTAGAAGATTCATATGCACTGTGAAGTCTGAGATGCTCGCTTCCTTCCAAGCCACGGCTGGGAATACGAGTCACCTGAAGTGTCGGAACCTGGCTCATCCTCAGAGGCGATGGTTTCTGTGGTCTGGAGGGAGGCCTGTGTACTGCAATGGTTTTAAATCTTACTTTTGCTATGCAGCCGGGGTTGAGACCCACTCCTGTAGTTCCTGTCAGCTGAGAAAAGCATCTGGAAAGGGTGAGGCAAGGAAACACCTGTCCCTTCTCAGCCTTCCCCAGGCCAAACCCTTCTAGCCAACAGAAATCAGTCCTGGCTTTCCCCAGAGAGCTGAGTTCTAATCTCAAGTCTGCTTTTGCCAACTGGCTGTGTGTTCCTGAGTCCAATCGATGCTGGTCAAAGAAATAAAGGATTAAATGAACCACCCCTTTCTGGATCCTCTGTGTTCTCATTGAAAATGAGGCTGTTGCTTTCCTCCAGCCAAGGTATCCTGTGTTCCACCCACCTTCCCAGATCCTGCTCAAGAGAAGGATCACTTGCAGCTTCTATCAAATATAGAGGTACAAAGGATCTGCTTCCATGGACAAAGGTCACACTCAGCTCTGGTGACAGAAGTCAAAGGTGTGGACAACAAAAGGCATTACAGAACCTTCTAGGGCCAGGTGCTAGTGGCTCACACCTATAATCCTAGCTACCCGGAAGACTGAGATCTGAAGATCACGGCTCAAAGCCAGCCTGAGCAGGAAAGTCTGTGAGACTCTTATCTCCAATAAACCACTCACAAAATGGGAAGTGGTGCTGTGGCTCAAGTGGTAGAGCGCTAGCCTTGAGCTGAAGAGCTGAGGGACAGTTCCCAGGCCCAGAGTTCAAGCCCCACAACCAACAACAACAAAAAAAGAACCTTCTAGAAGGGATTGCATTCTGCATCTTGAGCTGGGTGATAGTTTCCTGGTCTATAAATGGGGGCTGAGCTGGTCAGCTAGGAATTGAGCACTTTATGTTAAACTTCATTCTGTGAAGGAAGCATCAGTGGAGCTCAGCAGGCCCCGCAGGGGAAAGGCAAGTCCTCAATGCACTTAGCCAACAGAGCTGGGGCCAAGCTTGAATGCTAAACAGAAACTCGGGGGGGGGGGGGGGGGGGAAGGTAAGCACTACAGAGACCCAGATAGGCAAGTATGGACAGAGACAGACAAACTGGCACTTAATGGTATTCTTGCCTCCTGATTCTAGGCAGCGGAATCAGTTCCAGGTGTAATAGCAGAGCTTAGCTTCCAACCAGGGTGACCAATCCCAACCAGGGTGACCAATCTTACTGGTCTGACCTGGGATTGTCCTAGTTTCAGCACTGGAAGTGCTGCACTCTTGAGCCAAGATGAATGGGGACAGTTCATCATCACCCTGCTCACAGGCCTGGGGCTGTGGGTGGTGTCTGAACTTCTTAGGGAGGAAATGGAGCCGGCCCAGGAAAAAAAGTCATTCCATAAAGGGTTCCTAAGCTCTTCACAAGAGTCGATGCTGGTGTAGGAAGGCAGCAGTGGGGTCAGGAATCCAGAGTCTGGTGGAGGCAATTGCCACCTGATTCTCAGCCCCAGACTGCAGCAGCCCTTCCAGGCTCTCCAAGCCTGACCTCTGACCTGCAGTCTCCTGCACAGTTTCTCATCAGGTCAATGTGAAATTTGCTTATGGGTATTTCTTTCAGGCCCCTGAGGATATTGATGAGGCCTTTGTACCTTCCCACAATACTGCAGCTCTGCTCAGGGCTCTCTGGCCAGCTCTTCTGCAATTTCTCTCTCTTTGTTTCCCTTTAGCTGTCTTTAAAAAAACAACATTACCATCAATTACTTATGCATGGGGGGGCATGCCTCATTTTTGACATGTCCCTTTGTGCATACAATGCATCTTGTGCAGTGGATCTTTTGGGCAGCTGAAAGAATTTTTAATCCCCTTTCAAGTGTAATGCTTTAATAGTATGACATGATTGTGGGAAAACCTGTAGGAGGGGGAGGGAGAGCAGAAAGGAGAGGATGAATATGATCAAAATCATCATATATATACATATGAATATATATGTATGAAAATAGAACATTGAATGAGCTGGTGGCTCATGCCTGTAATCCCAGCCATGCAGGAGGTTGAGGTGAGAGGATCTCATTTGGAAGCCAAGCTGGGCAGGAAAGCCTCTGAGATTCTTTTTTTTTTTTTTTTTGGTCTGGTCGTGGGGCCTGAACTCTAGGCCTGGGTGCTGTCCCTCAGCTCTTCAGCTCAAGGCTTGAGCCAAGCACCACTTCTGGCTTTTTCTGCTTATGTGGTACAGAGGAATCAAACCCAGGGCCTCATGCATGCAAGGCCAGCACTCTACCACTGAGCCACCTTCCCAGAGCCACTCTGAGATTCTTTTCTGGAGTAAACCACCAAAACATGGAGCTGTGGCTCAAGAGCTCTAGCCTTGAGTGACACACACACAAAATAACATAATGAAACTCACAAAAACTGGTAAAATGTTGAGCAAGAAAAAAAGGATTAAGAAAGATTGATCAGGAGAATTTGATCAAAGTTCATTGAGGGCATGTATGCAAATATCCCCCCAAAACCCCTTTGTATGAGAGATTGATGCTAATAAAAACAGAACAAAAAAGAATAATTACTTAAATGTATAACATGATATACAGAGAATTGCAAAGAAAGTCAATTTTGCTGAGATAAAACTGTCAAAAGGGGGAGAGGTTTGGGTCGGGGGGTGGGGGGAGGATGGGAAGGGATGGGAAGGGGAAACAAAGGAGGAGGCTATAATGCTTGATAAGAAATGTACTCATTGTCTTGCCCATGTAATTGTAACCCCTCTGTACAGTATTTTCACAATAAAAAAATAAATAAAAATTTAAAAAAACTGTCAAAGGGGTGACATTGATCAAGATTCATTGTATTCATAAACTGATTTGTTAAATGGCAATTCCTTTGTACAACTACTTAAAGATATTTTAAATGTTTAAAAGCATATACATTTGTAAACAATCATAATGTCCTTTCCCCCCACTTTATCAGTGCTGGGGTTTGAACTCAGGACCTTATACTTGATAGGTGCTCTACCACTTGAACAATGTCCCCAGGTCCAAATACCCTTTTTTGTTGGTCATGGGGACTGAACTCTGGGCCTGGGCACTGTCCCTCAGCTCTTCAGCTCAAGGCTAGCACCCTACCACTTGAGCCACAACACCACTTGCAGCTTTTTCCTACTTATGTGGTGCTGAGGAATCAAATCCAGGGCCTCATGCATGCAAGGCAAGCACTCTACCGCTGAGCCACCTTCCCAGCCCAATACCCTTCTTTATTAAAGCTTTGCCTATTGTAATCCAGCAGCATGTGTACTTTGAGGTAGCTATGCTACAAGTAATAGCTCATGATACCTGCTTGCAACAAGTATAATGTGAAAATAACAATACTTGTGATTTCTATGGATAACAAATGGAGGGTGTTGCTGACATTACTATGATTTGTTTCCTACACTCCTAATAACAGGAAATGCTAAATTTCACTTGGGAGTTTACAAAATATAGATGTCATTTTTACTCCAGTTTCACATGCACTCCTAAATTCTGCAGATTCCAATTTAAGAACTGCAGTACAAGCAAATGAGAGATAAGAAATGTGCTTTGCCAACTGTCAAGGGCAATGTCCTTCTGAAGACCATTAGTCCTTGAGGGATGAGAATGTTTCTAGAATCTACTAGAAAGATACAGAACTGGGCTCAAACTGCATTATTTATTTGCTAAGGAACTATGAGACCAGAGGTAAACAGAGATCTTTTGTCTCTTTTTTCCAGAGCTGGGTGATGATTCCTGATGGGTTTTCTTGCAGCAAAATGGCATTTGATGTGACCCTCACCACCCTAGTGGCTTCCTGATGTTCAGGAGAACAAGCTGGCTGGCCAAGCCCAGGTATCAGGGGCACATGGAGCCTGTCTACATTCTGGAGAGAGACCTTTGAAGAATAGCAACAAGCCTGGGTTGGAGTCAGCCCATCTTGGCCAAGAAGAGGGCTGCTTAGAAGGCCTGTAACTCCCATGGTTCTTTGCATAACTGCACCAGGCAATCCTTCTTATAAAAACCACAGGGCCCCTTTTGAAGATGAAATCCATGTTGGAGTGGGTGTGCAATCAGACCTCAAGATTTTGGCATGAGTGATGCTTAATTATCACCCTGTACAAGAGAACAGAACATGTGAGACCCCACAGGCAAGTCACCTGCCTCCTGGTACCAGTCCAAATGGCCTTGGGCAGCAAAAGTGCCCTCCAACAATCAGAAGAGCAAGGCCTATCACAACACCAAGTGGCAAAAACCTCTGCCCCCACCCAGCCTGGCAGAATTTGAGTCCTCCAGACAGCTTGCCCTTTCCTGCCATTGCACACCAGGCTGAGACCCCAGGAGTTATTTTTGTCCCGTGGTGCTATTGCTGGTTGTTGTGGTAGCTGCTGCAGTGGCAGCAAGCATGTAGAGATTTCCTGTGCAGCTTCTTCCTCCTTCTCATACACTGCTGCCCCTCCCCTCCAGGGCTCATGTGGCAGATGCTTCCTGGAATCTAACCTTGGCCTTGGAGGAGACCAAGGGCACAATGGTCTTCCCAGGCTTAGCCCCTATACACTGTCCACCCAAGATTTACCCTTGCATGTTGCCACCCAGTTTCCTTTGCAGAAAGGCTACCTAGGTACTTTTCCTAGTTGTCTCTCTCCCACTCACAACTCTGTTAAGTGCCTTCTAGAAAACTAGATTCACCAAGTTGGCACCCAGACTGTTTTGATTAGGAGCCACCAGCAAGAAAAGTACGTTCCCCATGACCCAGTGTACATATTCACCCATATCTAAGGGTAAAACAAAAACTTCAGGGACTTACTCTCTTCCTTTATTTGCTGAACTTGGATCCCTTCACTTCTATACTTATCATTTTTATTTGTTTTCTTTCTTTAAAAATTTCTGGTTTTTACCCATTAGTAAATTGATTTCATAACCCATTAATGAGTTATGATTCAGCTCCAGATAATTTTCTGCATGAAGGAAGGTCACTGGAACTTACAGGGGCCCTATGAACTAAGCCCTGCTTTGAGGTTATACCCACTTTACAGAAGAGGAAACTGAGCCTACTGATAAGTTAGCTTAAAGGGGGAGGTTTGGAAAGTACTAGAAGTATGCCCAGCAGGCTCATCCTGGCTCCACCTCCAATCAGTCTCACAAAAATAGCCAGAGTGGAAGAATTCATACCATGGAAATGGGCAAATGCCTTAAGTCAGTACATTTGTTCTGTTTTGTCTTTCAGAGAATTGGTTGTTCCATATTACCAGTACATAATTGATTCTAATTCTGTCCTATTTCCAAATGCAGTATAGTATGAAGCCCTCTGACTTCAGCTTCTTTGTCTGTAAAACTGCCTACTTCAAGGGGAAAATATATGCACTGAGTATTTTCTGGTAAGTAGGAGGGACACTGACTGGAAGGAAACCAAAATGCAAATAATTGATTTACTATCATGATGGGATTTGAAAGACAGAGTCCCCGAAATTCCACCCTGTTTTATCATTTCTGTTACTGCTAGTTTGTGTGGGAACAAAATAGATAGGAGGCCACAATTTTCAGAAGTGGGATGAAAATGAGAAGAAATGAGGGGAAGCCAGCTCTCTGTAAATGGCAGTCAGTGGTAGAACAGCATGAATCTGTGTTTTTCTCACTGGAAATGGCAAAGGAAATGTGGTAAATGAATTGCATTTCAAAGCAGGACTCCAGGTAAACAGAGAGAAGGAAGCAGTTTAAGGGATACTCTAAAAACTAGAATGATGAAAATGCCATACATGAATCACTCATTCTCAGGTCTAGAAGGAGGGTTTTATAGCTATAGAGTTACTCAAACCCCTAGCTAAGGTAGACCCACTGTCTGACAGATGCTGCTGCTTCATTACACCCATGGAAGATTCTGAGCCTCAGAATATTGTGGACCCTGGCTAACAACAAGCAGCCTCAGCCCTCTTCTACTCACTGTCACCCTGTTGCCTAAGGCCACACAGATAGATGATAGCTCCAGCATCATTACCAGTTATGAGGACCAGGGAGATACCAGTTTCCTACTGTGGCTGTAACAATCACCCAAAAATGAGCAGCATAGAATAAAGTTCTGGAGAGCAGAAGTTTGAAATGAATGTCACTAGCTAAAATCAAGGAATTGGCAGGGCTGTGTTCCTTCTAGATGCTCCAAGGAGAATCACTTCCTCACCTTTCTCCAGCTTTTCCAGATGCCTGCTTCTCTTGGCTGTTCCCCTTTCCCTCAGTTTTCAAAGTCAAGAGGATGTCATCTGCAAATCTCTGATTCTCACACTCTCCTGCCTCCCTCTTTTACTACAAGGGCCTTGGTGATTAGATAGAGCTCACCTGGCTAACTCAGGATTTCCCCAAGCCCAAGTCAGCTCATTATCTGCAACCTTAATACCGCTTCGCCACATCACATAACACAGCCCCAGGTTTCTGTGACTTTGAGCACTTATCAAGTACCTGGTCCAATTCTAAGCATGTTGATTTAATAGCCTCACCCCATACCATGAACATGTATGCATGTGTCATCACTTGCAGAAAAGGGAAAAGGACGTGTGGAGAGACTAACTTGCTCAAGTCCACACAGCTAGTAAGAGGAAGAGCTGAATTGTAGATCCAAGATTTTTACAGCAGAGCCTATGGTCCTTACTACAGTCACACTCATTTGAGGACAGTTACACAAACAGGTCTCCCTAACTCAATCCTCTTGTGAGGATCCAGAATCCCCTCAGGACATGACAATGACTCAGGGTCATCCACTATATACCACTAATTTGGGATAGGTTTCCAAGGGCTAGGATTCTGTGATGAGCACATTTCCTTCCCTAAACACTTCTCACCCTCATGCAAACTCACAAGACACTGCCATGTGTGGCTCAACTCAGCTGCTTCTTTCTCTCTACTCCAAGGCCATATCTAACACAGGACTTTTGTACTTGTTGTCTCACTCACCTGGAACTTCTCCCTAATCTACACAAAGCTCCATCATCACTTCAAACAAGTGTCTGCTCAAGGATCATTATATAACCTCCCAAGTGAGAGACTACCCCTTTTCCTTTCTTCAATATTTCTTTAATATTTTCTTTGCCTTTACCCTCTCTGGATAGTGAACAACAAGGTGTAGACCAAGGGAGTTGCATTTGAGGATAGAGTGTCTTTCCCTTGAGTCTACATGAGGTTTGGTGTCAGGACCTTGAGCTTCCTTAGTAGGTGCTCTACTTCTGAGCCACTTCAGCCCCTTATTGCACTAGTTCTTTTTGAGACAGGGCCTCATTTCCTATTGGGAAATGTTTTTTATTTCTCTACCACTTGACCCATAAACCAAGTCCTCTTGCTGAATTTTCAGTGTGTTTTGACATCTTAACGACATCAGGTCTTGGGGTCCATGAACATGGTATAGCACTCATGTTTGTACCTCTTCTTTAGCATCTCTCAGTGTTTTGCAGTTTCCGTAGAACACATTTCATATGCCTTTTATTAGACTTATCTCTTCATAAATTGTATTCCTGATGCTAACACAAATGAGATTTTACACTTCAACTTTCAATTATCCAGTACCCAGAAATAGAATCCATTTTTGTATATTGACAAACCTTGCTAAGTTCCATATCAGTTCTCATATAACTTTTTTGGGGGTAGTTTTACCTTTTTTTTTTTGCATAGAGGATGCCATGTAGAGATAAAACTCGATTTCTGTAAGAGTCCACACAATAAACTCTATGTTCAGGCTGTTAGAAGGAAAAGAAGGGCAATCCAATATAAGGATGGACAGATCTTGCAAGCTGTCCACAGGACAGCAGTTCTGTGGATCCGGTGGCTTCATTAAGGCTAATGATAATACGGACTAGTAATCATATTGGAGGACATCCTCAGTACAGATCCACACTTACCTTGGTTAAGAACCCAAAGACTGAATATAAGTAAAAATATTCAGCCATGGATTATTTTTAAAATGTCCAAAAAGTCCTTCTTACTAAACACAACCTTTCACTCTGACTTTCACAAAGCCTCTTCCCAGTCTCTGGTTTCTCATCTTGCCTCCTCCAGCCATCACTGTCAAGATATACCATATAAAAATGTATCTCATACTGGATAGGCCTTGCACTTAGACTAAGATCTAGACTTTTCACCCAGGCCTTAGCAGCCCTCTGCACCCGACTTCCTTTCCCAACTGATCTATAAACTACAGACACAACACAATTAAAATCTCCTCCATCAGGCTGATTCCAGGCTGTTTCCCCGCCCAAACCATTCCCCATGCTCCAAATCCCTCTTCTTCCTGCTACTCATTATCTGTTCACCTCCTCTGGTCACTTTTCTAGAAACCCTTCCTGACCTTGCTAACTAATGTGTGCTTTCAGGGAACCCTGGCTTTCCCCTACCTTGCACTCATATATTTTCATTAACTTTACACTTAAGCAGTGCCAAGCTATGAGGGTCAGGACCACCACTAGTTTGTCTCTCACTCCATCTCTTACCTAACTACCAGTGGGTACTCAATGAATCAGTTCTCTCTGTACCTGCATTCATTCACAGGCACCCCAGGCTTTGTGATCAACCTTATAATTCTTGGGTTTCTTTTCCTTTACAAGGGTAGTTTAAACTTGGTTAACCCCTCCCCCAAGTAATTCTAGAGAATACTAATACTTTGACCCTACCCCAAACCATTGAAATCCAAGTCTGTCAGAGTAAGGGCCAATTGTTTGTATTCATTTATTTATTTTTATGCCAGTACCAGGGCTTGAACTCAGGGCCTGTCCATTAGCTTTTTCCCTCAACAATGGTGCTCTACCACTTGAGCCACAATTCCACTTGCAGTTTTTTTGCACGGGGTGGGGGTGGTGGCTAACTGGAGATAAAACATGGACTTTCCTGCTAGGGAAGGCTTCAAACTGCAATCCTCAGAGGTCAGTCATCTGAGTAGCTATAGTGTTTGTCTTTAAAAGTCTCCAGTCTAGATGCTTCTGATGTGAACCCAGAATACAGAACCACTGACACAGGAAGACAAAATTGGAAGGGAAGAGGTGGGAAGGGGAGGGGAGGAAGAGGAAGAGGTGAGAAGGGAAGGCAAGGCAAGGGAAGGAAAGGGAAAGGAAGGGAACAGCAAAAACCAAGACTGCTTTCAGTCAGCTAAGTGATGGGCCAGCTTGTGAGATGTATGAGGTACCTCACGGGGCTCCATGATCCCCAACTTAGCCTATTAGGAGGACTTGCCTTCTTCCTGAGTTGACTCCACCCAAATTGAGCAGGATAAAAGAAGGAAACCAGACCAGAGTGGAAAGCATTTTCAAACTTTATTTACAACTGTCACAGTGACAAAAAGTAGTTTGGAAAAAAAAATGCTAGTTTCTCCCTGAGCCTCAAAAAAGAACAGATAGAAGTTACAGGAGGTTCATCTGACAACAAGCATGTTACTCAAATACTAGGATTTTTTTTTTCAATACAATCCATTAAAAATACACACAAATTACTGAGAAAAAAAAAAAAAAAAAAAAAGAGGAGGCCAGACAGGAGCTCAGCCACTTGTCTGAGAGCAGCTGGGTCCCCGACAGCAGGTTCAACCACTGAGGCTCCTGACCTTAGCTGTCAGCCCCTGGCCTGCTCAGACTGCAAACGGCTGTACAGAGCCATCTACGTGACCGGCAAAAAGAAGAAACCACCCCGGACACATACATATACACAAAGTCAATTGGATACTTGGTTTACAAGCACGTTCCCGTCACACAGCAAGACTGGGACAAACAATCCAGGGTCAGGGATGAGGGAGACACCAAAACACAGGGATTTCAAAGGCAAGACCCCCCACCCACCCATGTCGGGAGGCAAGGGATGAGAAATGCTGCAAGGGAAGGAGAATGGGGTGAGCAGATCTCCTTGCATGGCCGGCTGCAGCCCTCTCCTGCTTCCTTGAGGAGCCTGGAAGAAGTTATTGCCATTGGTGTGTGCATTACTGGCAGACGACAGAGGGAAGAGGCAGGAGGCGGGGATCCCAGAACCAAAGCCTGTTGCCTACTGGGTGAACAGCACACCTCCACCCTCCTGCCCCGACGTGGCCCACAGCCACACTGACCTTGAGGTATTAGATACAGCTAGACACACAAGTCCAAAGCCCGGGGGGGGTCAACCTGGACTTATCAGAGACCTGAGGGGGTGGGGGTGGGGACAGGGGACATCTGGCAGGATATAGTCTAAGGAAGGCTCGAAGAACGCTTCTGGGCCCACAGAGTCCCGCTCTGAAATGGAGATGGAAGAGTCTTTCCTGCAATCTGCTGCTCCAGAAGTTTGGGGGCTCTTAAGTCCAGAGGTGACTTCCTCATGCCACTGCAGCCCTTGCTGGAAACAGGTGGGAGGGCGGTGGGGATGGACGAGGTCCACCATTCTACAAGGACACCACTGTGTTCCCCATGCCGTCCTCCAACCCACACCCAGGAACAGTGAAGAGGAGAAGCAGACACACGGGGACGACTATTGTCCCACACTGACCCATAACCGCAGCACAGGGGCCTTGGCATCTCTGTGCAGTCCTGCCTTGACTGCGCCAGTCCTTAGGACCTGCACAGAAGCTCCCTTTCCCACCAACAAACTTGCTCTATTCTCAGTTCCCACAAGAATCCATAAGGGTGTGGTGCTGCTGCTGCTGCTTCTCCTTCTGCTGGTCATGTAGGCTTCGAGCCAGAATAGGACTGGAAACCACTGCCTGGCTGTCAGGGCTAGAGGAGAAGGATGGGCAGACCTAGTGGAGCAGCTCCTCCATCCCTCTGCTTCCTGGGACTCTGAGAGCAAGTTTGGGGAAGGGGACAGTGGAAGGAAGGATCTGCCTGCTCAGGCAGTGGCCTTGGAGTTCAACGATGGTGGGTGGGAAGAGTTCTCGTTACTCTCCCAAAGTGCTGGGAAGCAGAATGGATAAATCAGGGGCAAAAAAGCTCAAAAGTACTGCTTAAAAAAAAAAAAAGAAAGAAAGCAAAGCAACTTCCAGGTGTCTGGGGTCTCTGAGAACCTGGGGCAATGGGGACAAATCCATGGGAAAGACAGGGTGCCCTGCCAGCCAGCTTTGCACACGGCCCCTTTCCCCTCTTTTCCACCACCGACCAACACACCACCGGAAGTAAAAGCAAACGCTGGCTGTGGGTAAGACAAAGCTGGAGATGAGGCCGCAGGTGTCTGGTGCTCTTGCAGCCAGAGCGAAGGCTGACTGAGCACTTCCTGGCTGCGACACTCCGTTTGATAGCTTCTTAAAAACACGTACTTTGGGCTTTTGCCTGTTGTTGATTACCCCCCCACACACAAAGTTCCTTGTTCATTTGCCCATCCCTCTTAGCCCCACTGCCTCCCCTTCCGACCCCTTCCTCCAAACACTGCTGCTTCCTTCTGGGGAGTGGAGCTCAGATACTGATCTCAGAAGCTGCACCCCTTCCCCACACCCCACACCCCTTTCTCAGCAGCTTCCTTTCTCACAAGGCTTTGCAAGTTACCAGAGGGCTCCGCTGCTCAACGAATTAAAAAAAAAAAAGTCAAGAAAAGAAAAGAACTCAAAACCAACTGGGTGATTTGCAGGTGTAAAACGGAAGCCTCGTTTGATATTTTCAGCTTGTGGCTCACTCTCTTCTTCCATCGAGATGGGAAAAAAAACAGTTCAGGTACAAGTTGTTGGCTGGTATGACCCAGGCGAGATTGCAGGGACTCTTACTGCTCCTTGTTTTCTTTCGCTGTCTCTTCGCAGGTGTCTTGCTCATTCTCCTGGACCAAGAACTCCTCAGGAGGCCATCGGAGCTCTCCACTTTCCACCTCTCCCTCCGTGGGTTCCACTACTATGGAAGGCAGGCGGTCCTTCAGTTTACAGCAGCGGTCGAAGTCCGATGGGTCAGGAAAGATCTGAAATCAAAGCAGGGCACAGACCTGGGTCACAAGCATATCTGAAAAAGAGAAATTCAGTTCTCTTCATACACACATGGTATTGTCTGTCTACAGGAGACTAAGCTCCGCTTCTCAGACACTGTGGACACACGAGACAGAAACCAGGGAAGAAAGTTCTAGGAGCAACTGTCCCTCGATCAGACTTCATTTTGAATCCTGAAGCTGCAAGTTTTGGAAGGAGTGCCACCAAATTGTAAAGCCTGGTTTATTTTATTTCCTATTTCCAGATAAAAAGAATTCAAAATCATGTCATCACAGTAAGCCATGTTTTTTCTTGCCAGCAAGCATTTTATTCTTGGAGTCCAAAGCATGCAACAGGTACCGAAGTATTAAGTTCTTGCCAGCATCATCACTGGCACCTAGCAGTTTCTTTACATAGCTCATTTCAAACCAAGGCAGTCCAAAAAGGGTGCTTCTCAGGCTGCCTGGAAGACTCTCAGGCTTGGACAAGTCAACCATACAGACAGTCAGGGATGGAATGAGAAGCCAACTCAGGTCTGTCTGACTCTTGTCTATCCTCCAAGACCACCCTGCCCCTCATGTAGACAGGTCCTGATCCCACTATAGCTGCCAAGTCCAAACCCAGACAGAACGCAGGACTCCCAGTCACTGGCCAGCAGGAAACAAGATCCAAGGTGCCTTCCTTTATCACCTGTGAGTAACTCCAGGCTTACTGGCAGCTCTACATCTGGAAGAAGCTACTTGGCTTTCCAGAGTTCCATCAGTGAGTCTCTGTTTTATAATGCCTACTGTGTGTCCTGCTTAGAGCTGGCAGAAACCCCAAGCCAAGCTATAAAATCAAGGGCCAAGTCTGGCTCTGTGGTTTCCCTCTGCACACACTGCCCTGTGACTACAGCTGACCCAATTCTTTGCCCAACCGCTTAAGTACTTAATCCGCTGGGCTGCTGCTCCCTTGCCTTTCACAGCCCTCAGTGACACACCCAAGAGCTGGAGAAAGGAGGCTGGACCTGGGAAGCAGGGGCTCGCCCAATCACACACATTTTGGCACCTTTAAAGCTACCTCTTTCCAGCTCTTCACTGACAGAAGAAGAAACTCAGGTCCAGAGTGACCAGAGGACTTGCTCAAGGTCACCAGCTTGTTCATTGCGAGAGAACAGTTGGCAGACACCTATGAAGAGTTCCCAGAAGGCTGCCTGCTCCTATCTGGATGAGGATAGATCCATGGCAACAGACAGTGGTCTTCCGTCCCCAAGAGGTAGAAGAAATGCTCAGGACCTCCCAGCTTCCATGGTGCACTGAGGGTGTCCAATCTTACTGTACCCCAACTATACACACGGTGCTTCCCCAGCCATGTCACAGTCTGACCATGTCACAGGCCACATGGGGCTTCTGAGAATCACAGGCCTCAAGAAGCCTCCCAATCCCTACAGACCAGTGGTTATTAACCATTTATCCAATAAAGGCCTATTGCTGGGGATTAAGCCTTAAGCCAACTGCCCAAGCAGGCATCATTAAAGACTTAACAGGGCTCATAAAAAATATCATAATAGCAGCCAGAAGAAAGACAAGCCAGGGAGGGGCCAGGCCTGGGCAGGTGAAAGGAGGGAAGCTGAACACCATCCGCAGCTTTCTCCTCCTGTGTGAGCTAACCCCAAAGTTGTGTCCTTGGTCTGTGCTATGTGAACAGACTGGAAGGTGCTGAATGGGGAGCGACAAGGTTAGAAAGGCACGAGAACTGTAGGAGGGGAGAGCATTTGATTTCAATGCAAGCTGCGAAGAAATATCTCTCATTTGGATTTTAGGTAAAACAATGTCGATGCCGATGCTGATGGATGCAGTTTGTGTTGAGCACCCTTTCTTCATAAATAATAATTCCACAAAGTCTGTACTGGGTGATCCCTCTGTGTGTGTGTGTGTGTGTGTGTGTGTGTGTGTGTGTATGTGTGTGTATGTGTGCACATTTGCTAGCTTGAACTCAGGGCCTTGTATTCTCACTTGGCTTTTTGCTCAAGGCTGGTACTCTACCAGTTAATCCATATCTCCACTTCCAGCTTTTTGTTGTTGTTGTTGCTGGCAAATTAATCTCAGATTTGTCTGCCTGTGTTAGCTTCAAACCACGATCCTTAGATCTCAGCCTCCTGAGTAGCTAGGAATATAGGTGTGAGCCACCAGCACCTGGTTGAGTGATTCCTATTGCATGGGTCAAAAAAAAACAAAACTGTAGTACAGAGGGCATGTCCCTTGCTCAAGGCCATATCCTTGGAAAGTGTCTGTAGAATTTGAAGGAAGTATTCATTTGAGGATACTCAGTTGAGCCACAGAACAGAGGTCCTCACTGTGATTGTTATTGATTGATTTCTGTCAAGTCCTCTCAATTCCAGGCTTAATTTCTCCTTTTGAGGAGCCAAGTAACCTTCTGGTCTCATTACATGGTTACAAGTTCTTGACAAATACTGAGATGGTGGGATGCTTTGGGGACACAAACAAAATTCAAATGTCTTCTCCGGAGCAATTTCAACATCACGATAGCAAGTAGCCAGTTTCTAAGCAAGAGACAGCAATTAAAATAACTCCAAATATGCTTTTCATACCAAGCATGCCACAATTAAGTCTTTGAACTCCTTGGAGGGAAATCTGAGCAATGAACTTCTGATACTGCTTAGTTGCCGAACAACTTTGCTCCCTGAATTGCTCAAAATAGGAACCATTTTCTTTTTAAAAAGTGAGTGGACAGGGCTGGGAAGGTGGCTCAGTGGTAGAGCGCTTGCCTTCCATGCATGAGGCCCTGGGTTCAATTCCTCAGAACCACATAAGCAAAAAGAAAAAAACCCGGAAGTGGTGCTGTGGCTCAAGTGGTAGAGCGCTAGCCTTGAGCTGAAGAGCTGAAGGATAGTGCCCAGGCCCAGAGTTCAGGCCCCACGACCGGATCAAAAAAAAAAAGTGAGTGGACAAAGCTTGTTAACTGTACTTTAAAAACCATTATAATAATTACTCAGATAATAATAAAATCAGAGATTTTATTATCAGATTATATGAATTTTTGCCTCTGAAAAATTGCTGCTCTCTTCAAAATTAAACAGAAGGTGCCTAGACACAAACAGCCTCACGGTTTCCTTGCAAACAAGACAGAAAGTCTTACAAAGTGTTGCTAAGTCCTTTGCCAGAACAATCTTATCTCCAACAGCTGCTTAAGAGGCTGACCCTAAGGAGGTCAACGTTTTTCCACTAAGTCATGCTTTTTAATCATCCAGGCAGCAGAAAAATGAGAGGTTGCAACTGTAATTGGATGGGGTGGGGAAGGGAGTGGAAAAGAAAAAAAAAGAACTTGAGCTAGACTTGCCAAGCACATGACAGGTAGGGTTGAGGCCAGCCCAGCATGTTGGTTGCCTGCAGGAATTGGCAGGGAATAAAGAATGACTCCTGTTCCAAAAAGAAACTGCTTCTGGTCAACAACCTAGTCCAGAGTACCCCTTCTTTTCCTTCTGAATTGCAGAAAGTCAAGGGGAGGGAGGTGGGGGAAGAAAGAGAATATCTTTCTCAGCAGACACTTCTCTAAGAGGGTCAGAAGTGAAGATGGGGAAACTGAGCATTTTTTATCCTTATCCAGGGCAAGGTAGATCTAGAAGCAGCCATCCCCAGCTGTGATTCTCCCAGCCCTACATCTACAGCCATTGCTGGTTGCATCCAACTGTCACATGGGCTGCCTGGGAGGAGGGCTTGGACATAAGGAATGGGCACCAAGCCTTTCCTTTGCAAATAGAATAAAGTCTTGTTAACCACACTCTAAGAAATCATTGAGTTGTGTGTGTGTGTGTGTGTGTGTGTGTGTGTGTGTGTGTGTGTGTGTGTGCCCCCTCTGTGCAAGCGTTAGCAGGCATTACCAGGGCCAACTCTGGAGAGGCAAATTTTGTCAGGTGGTCCCCAATCCCAGTAAGTCATCACATTCGGAGTACTCAAATGAATTCGTGTGAAAGGTCAAAGGGGATTCAGGATAATCGAGGAGGGATATAGCCTGTGAGATGGAGTTGAGAAGCTAATATATTGGAGTTTCTAGCAGAAGTGAGTTCTGTCCTTCAGAATGCTCTGTTATAAAGAAAATATTCTGTAATGTCCAATAAGCAAACACTAGTCAGTCACGTGCTGGCTCCTGAGCACTTTTAGTATGTCTGAATTTCATTGAGATGAATTTACATACGGCTTAATATAAGATAAATATAAATATAATAAAAACTTTAAAAGCTACCTGTGACTAGAGGCTACTACATTGGAGACATAATTACGAAGACAACGAAGGAAGAGCTGTCCCAAAAACTCAGGTGATTTGCTTGGCTGACCAACACAGGTACCTCACAACAGAAAACTAGGGGCTTGGGGACAAGCTTCTGGAGAATAGTAGTTCATCAGCAAGGTTTTGCTCGGGTATGAAAGTCCCAGGTAAGCCAGCTCCCATTTCATACATGGAAGGGAACTGAAAGGCAACACCAAGTCTCCAAAGGCCCCAAATTTGGAGGACTGGCTATCAACTGTCTGCTTCTAAGCCAGGTGACCGAAAGCTGGCTGCCCCTGGGATGGGGACAGAAGACAGAGATGCTTGGCATCTTGTGTGGAAAATGTGAGTAATTCTGGTCAGAGCCACCCCTGCCCGTGTGTGCATCCCTCAGTCGGCAAGTCGAGCTGGCCACAGAGAGGCTGGAGGGGCTCCACAGAGGGCTAAGTGATGCTGATAGGGAAAGCAGACACCAGCAGGTGGAGGAGATGAAAGGTGGTTAACTGGACACAAAGAGCTAATTACCAGCTCTGCAAGCTGAGACCTTGGCAGCCTGAACACCCTGCTCCTCTTTGCTGGGGAGGAACAGAGGAAAGGAGTGGTGGAGGAGGGGCAGTGGGAGGGGAAGGAGGGCAGAGGGCCTGGGAGAAACAGTCTGGCTAGCTCCCCAAGGCACTGGGTACAAAACCACACAGTAAGCCTCTACCCTCTCCAATTGCAGAGAAGAACAAAGAATCAACCCCAAAGCTGCTATGGAAAATCACCATCCCACAAATGAGCCAGGAAAAATTCTGTTTTTACCTTGTTCCATCTCGTCCTAACCATGCAACCATGATCAAGTCATTTTGACTTTTTAGAACCTCAGCGGCCTCCTGAGAGAAATGGAGCAATGAAAGCTAGGTACCCCAGCAGCTCACCCCTGTAATCCTAGCACACAGAAGGCTAAGATCTGAGGATCACAATTTGAAGCCACCCTGGGAAAAAAAGCCTGTGACACTCTTAATTAACTACTAAAAAGCTGGAAATGGAGCTGTAACTCAAGTGGTAGAGTACCAACCTTGTGTGAAAAAGCTAAGCAACAGCACCCAGGCCCCAAATTCAAGCCCCAAGACTGGCGCACACACACACAAACACACGAATGTGCACACATCACACACACACACTCTCTCTTTGCAGTGTTTTCGGAGTGGATACTGATGTTGGCTATTAAGAGGCAGACATTCCCCTCTTCTCCCGCTGTATAAATTCAGATGAATGCACTAGTAGGGCCTTGGAGAGAATCTAATATAGTTATGTGTAAACTCTTGAGTTCCTAAACCTGGTTCTTAACTTAGTCAAGCAGGGGTCCCCACAGAGCATTTAGAGTGAGGAGCGACCTGGAAAGCCAACAGCCATAGCTTGGGATAGTAGCATATGAACAGCAGTTTGGGCTCCAGATTCACTGGAGAAATGACTGTGGCATCACTGTCCACCTCCCAGTGCTTCTGTTTCCTCAGCACTTGAATAAGTCCATGGATTGTGCAGCCCCTGGACTCTTTGCGAAGACCCTAAAGCCAGAGGGTCTCCTACTCCAACCCTCAGCTCGTCACTCCAGGGACCTGCACCTGAGCAGGTCAGATTCCTCCTGACTCCCAGTGCCCCATATCTGAGTTTATTTTTTTCTAGAGATTAACAATGGATTGGCCTTGTATGTTTATTGATTCCTAGGAGGGGGTTGGTCTGTAACAATGATCAGATTTCTCCCAGCATCCTGTTCTGCCAAGGGAAGAATGAATGAGCAGCAGCTTATTCAGATGAACAGAACATCCTACACTTTGCCCCTGACCATCTTTGGAACATTTGCCTTCTACTATTTTCTAATCACTCTAGTGTTAGTACTGTTTGCACCTTAGTGGTTTCTCATGTGGTATGTGACTGGTAAGAACATAAAGAATTATAGCACCGGAGTAGCAGGGCAGTCAGGGATAGGAGGGGAGAACCCTCCTCTGCTCCAATGCCAGTGACTCGCTGACCATCCCACTTCCCTGAGCTGGGACTAAGTCTACCTCACTCAGTCCTGCTCTTCCTTGGTGCCTCTAATCCTCAGGGCACTTGAGCAGAGATTTGGGCTTTACAGCAACTGCTGAGCCTCCTTCCTTTGGATCAAAGATGCTTAAGCCTCTAGCCTGGAAACTTGAAAGAAAAGGAAATCCTTGGGATAAACACCATCTTTCATAAACATCTTTCAAACACACACCCATCCTGCAAGGCAAGAGTTCCAGATTCCAATTAATTAATACTAATTGCTACTAATAATGCTGGACCCAGAGAACAGATGAGTATTTTTGAAATGTGAGAGGTTTCCCAAAACTCTCTAGGCATGGCAGAAAAAAAAGGAATAAAGTTATCTGACATAGATGATTTCAGATACTTGCATCTGACTATGTCATCACTGAAAGAAGACAGGTCTCCAGTCTACTAGATCTTTCTCTCTCTATGGTACACTCATACGACCCAAATGTCCCATGATCAGACCCTATTCCTTCTTTCATCATACAGCCTTCCCATCCTTGTCCAGAGTACCCTTCTTAATCCTACCATATCTTCCAAAATCACCCTGAATGGAAATAACTCTTTTTTTTAGGCCTTCTTTGCAGCCCTGTCTCATGGTCACTGTTTGACTTCCAAAGACATTAGCAGCACATTACCAAAGCATGAATAGTATAAAAAGCAACAAGGAGTGACACTAGTGATTAGTGACACTAACGAATACAGTTGCTGTAAATCGTACAGGTCCCACAAGCATTAACTCCACAATTAAAATGAAAAACAAAATGTAATGTCCTTTCAGGTCCATTCATGTCCTTAATGCATCAACAAAGATAATCTTCATTGAATATTGGATCTTACATGCAGGTAATTTTTAATCATAGGGAATGGTAAAATAGAAAGTTGAAATATTCTTCTGCTTACTCAGGTGTCAAGGTCCTAAGACAAGCAAAGCACTTGTATTGACTGAGTGGCCAGCTGAATTAGTCACTTTCTCGATGGAGTACCATTGTTACTTGAAAGAATGACTAGCAAATGGATTATTCCAACTTGGTATTTGGTAGCCAATTTCTTCAAAGTGAACCAAGTGAACTTGTCACTTTGAGAAAAATGATTGCTTGCATTTGTTACTGATGATTTGAAAAACTGGGCTTTCAAATGACAACTAGACTTGTATCAGCTTAATAATACTTACAGACTTTCTGATGAGACCAGTGGAAATATTAACAAATACGAATTTTTAACTATTACAAAATGAGATATATCAACACTGAGACATCTGCATAATTCAGAGTTGATTTGTTTTTCAAACAACCAGTGCATTATACTATAAAACAAAGTATGGGTAAAAGATTCAATAAAATGGCAATCCAGATGAATGAATGTTATCTGTTAGTGGTGCTGGAGACAGTCCAGGGCCTCATGTATACCAGGTAAATACTGTACCACCAAATCATGTTTCCAACCTGCACCAATGAATTTCAATGTAAAAGATAAAAACTTCATTCATAGACTTCAGATATCATATGACTTTTAAGGAACTACCACTTGGCTGGGCACTGGTGGCTCACACCTGTAATCCTAGCTACTCAGTAGGCTGAGATCTAAGGATCGCAGTTCAAAGCCAACCCAGGCAGGAAAGTCCGGGAGACTCTTATCTCCAATTAACCACCAGAAAATGGGAAGTAGCACTGTGGCTCAAGTGGCAGAACGCTTGCCTTGAGCTGAAGAGCTGAGGCACAGTGCCCAGGCCCAGAGTTCAAGCCCCACAACTGATTTAAAAAAAGAAAAGAAAAGAAAAGAAACTACCAGTTAGGGTTTGATGAAGTATCTAATTCAAAACACCTGAAAAAGCTGTGAACATATATGTCTTCCTTTTCTAACTACATATCTATATAGGCCAGGTTTTTCCCCCCTAACTTCAACCAACAATTGTAAAGGACTGGCTTATGGGAAACACATGTGAGGATTGAGCTATCTCCCCTTAAAATAGACATGAAAGAGAGTTACAAACATGTTCAGCAATGTCCTTCTTCTCATTGCACATCTTCTGTTTTGGAAAATATAGTTACTTTTATAAAAATCCAATATTTATATTAACATATGAAGGTTTTATTGTTCTTCTAAATGAATTAGCAATGGTGGAAAAATCTGTTTTAATTATAAAACAATAAATAGAGACAAAATCCACATAAACAAAAGCTCTTTGGGTGATCATAAACAATTATTAAGAACATAAAAAGTACTGAGACCAAAAGTTTGAGATCTCTTGGTCTAGTGGGGGAAAAAATACCCTGAGGAAGAAAAACATGTAAGTCAAGGTTAAAAGGCAACATTTCAAAACTGGGAAATAGTTGAGGGGAACCTACCAGGGGCTTTAGATGGCTCATGCCTATAATGCTAACTACTTAGGAGGCTGAGATCTGAGGATTAAGGTTTGGAACCAGCCTGGACAGACAAATCTGAGGGATTGTTATTAACCACCAATTAATTAATTAATCAGTTAATCAACAAAAGCTTGAAGTGGAGGTGTGGCTCAAGTGGTAGAGCACCAGACTTGAGAGAAAAAATTAAGCAAGAACATGAGACCCTGAGTTCAACCTCTACTACCAGCACAAAAATTAACAAGTGGAAAATCAAATGAGGTGCCTTCACACCTGTCCAAAGGAGGATATAAGAAATACTCTCCCTCCCTCCAATGTGAAAATCTAGGATGAGATTGAAGGATTCCATTTTATTACTTATTTTTCTAATAAAAATGAGAGAGAGGAACTCTTGTAGGTAAGGAAATGAAGGCCCAAAGAGGTGACATACGTTGCCTATGATGGCAGAGAGATTAGCAAAGCCAAGGTCAGGAGCCAGCTATCCAGAGTTGCAGTTCTTTAACTCCCTGAGTGGGGAATTCTGAGTTCTTTGTCACTGGTGGTGTCCCAGCAACCCTTGGGTGACCTAATGTCATACTTCTGTAGAGGATGACCCATGTTCAGATGGCTGGCCCAATCTCTGCTCTGAGAGGCAACAGCGTACTGATTCCAGGAAGAGTATATATCCAGTGTTCCTAAACTCTTAGTCTATGTGCTTCTCCAGAAGAAGTGTGTCTCTATTTGCATGTCCTAAACTTCCCACTATATTATAAATATTAACACTGCAAACATGTATTAACATGAAACATGTATACCTCTCTTTCTGTGTGTGTCAGTACTGGGACTTGAACTCAGGGCCTGGATGCTGTCCTTGGGTTTTTTTGCTCAAGGCTAGTGCTCTAGCCTCATGGACTTTTGCCCAGGTTGGCCTCTAACCATGATCCTCAGATCTCAGCCTCCTAAGTAGCTGGGATTACAAGCATGAGCCACTGGCATCAAGCACCATTCTTATTAATGAACTCAATAGGTTATAAATACCATAGCAATTTAAGATCAAACATCAGCTACTAAGAAATTCATGAAATCTAATACTTAAGTCTTAAAGCATCATTTCTCTACCAGAAACTTTCTCTTTTGTTTCATAGATATTTTCCTTAATGTAATATATATCTTAATATATATGCATAAGTTTCAGTCATTAGCTTTCCATAGTTCTCTGTAATAAGAATATCTATTATGTATATAAACTGATATATTCAAATGTCCAGTGACCTTAAGGTTTTGTTAAAAGAATTCTGTGACATAATTCTGAAGCTATGTGTGGTAGTGCATTCCTATAATCCCAGTACTGGTACTTAGGAAGCTAAAACAGGAAGATCAGTGTTCAGGCCAGCCTCAGCTACATGATAAGTTTGAGGGCAGCTTGGACTTCACAGCAAGACTATATCTTACAACACAGCAATATGGGGCCAAGAGGAGAGGAATAGATGAATGAAGAGAAGGAGGAGGGGTGGTGGTGCAGTCAAGAATTCAATGTATATACTACACAATTAAGGAAAGTAAGGGAAGGGGTGCATTGGGAAGGGTAGGTAAGAATATTGAAAGGGATGACATTGACTGCGGTGCATTGTATTCATAAACTGCTTTGTTAAATGGCAACTCCTTTGTACAACTATGCAGAAAAAAATGTAAAAACCCAACACAGTAACAAAAAATTATGGGTTAACTTATTGTAGCTAATAGTACCTAAGTGATCGAGGAATATATCACAATAATTAATAAACACAAAGGTAAATTAATTTCTTACTGTGGAGGAGAGATGGACCTTAGAGGGATACCTAGACCACAACATTTGCTTGACATTCTTAAAGTTTCAAACCCTGGGGTAGCATCATGAGAGAAGGGTAGAAAGCAGATCTTCTCTTAGAAAAAGGGAGGAAACACTGGAAAATGGTATGGAGGTTCCTCAAAAGACAAAACATAGTTTCCCTATAACCCAGCAATCCCACTCCTGGGCATTTGTCCAATGACCACAAACCGGGCCACACTAAAGCACAACCATGTTCATTGCAACATTGTTTACCATAGCTAGGATATAGAATCAACCCCGATGCCCCTCAGTGGACAAATGGATCAAGAAAATGTGGTATATATACACGATGGAATTCTATGTTTCCATCAGAAAGAATGACATTGCCCCATTTGTTAGGAAATGGAAAGACTTGGAAAAAATTATATTAAGTGAAGTAAGCCAGGCCCAAAGAAACATAGGCTTCATGGTTTCCTCATTTGTAATAATTAGAATGTGCCTATAAATCTACAAGTGAACCCAATGAATAGTAAAAAACAAAAACTTATACGTGGACATGATAAATTACACAAGACTCCAAACATTCACACAGTGAGAGCAAAGGAGGATATTCCTTAGAGAGGATCACAAAGGCTCAGTAGCTATGTGCACACGCTCATATAAAATGATGCTTGTCAAAATGAACTCCAAGAAATGGAAACAAGGGGTTTTTTTAATCACACTATTTGCGGTTCTTTTTTTTTCTTTTGTTTTTTCCCTTTTGTCGCTGGTTTTTTTTTTTAATTTCTGTACCTTTTGTCTTATATGTAAGTTTATCTGATTTGGGGAGGGGAAGGGGAAGCACAGAAATGGTGAGACAAAGGGTGAACTAATTCAGCAGTGATCCTCACTAGACAGCCATACTGAAGATGAACTACACAACTTGTAGAGGAGGGGGAATCAGGAGGAAAAAAACTAGGAGAAAACGAGAGAGGGAGTGACATTGTTCAAAAAACAATTGTATTCATCACTTGACTTATGTAACTGTATATGTGACTGTGTGTATCACCGTCGTGATGTGCACCTTTACAATAAAAACAAATAAATCTGCTAAACCAAGAAAGAAAGAGAGAGAAAGAAGAAGGAAGGAAGGAAGGAAGGAAGGAAGGAAGGAAGGAAGGGAAGGAGGGAGGGAAGGAGGGAGGGAGGGAGGGAGGGAGGGAAGGAGGAAGAAGAAAGAAAGAAAGAAAGAAAGAAAGAAAGAAAGAAAGAAAGAAAGAAAGAAAGAAAGAAAGAAAGAAAGAAAGAAAGAAAGAAAGAGAGGGAGGGCAGTCGTGACAGAAAGGTAGGAAAAGGAAATCACGGAAGCCTATCTTCAGGAACTGTAATTTGAAAAAGTCACAGAAGGAAGCTGAAAATGAGGATATGAATTTCCTGAGAGCCCTTCCTGCTGACATGGCTCTTGGAAAGTTTCTGTGAATCCCTGGGCCAGCCATCTTCCTGTTTAACACTGTTCAAATGCGGAGTAGTGTATTCACAGAAGCATTATTAAGAAGTTATTTGGCATGAAACTCTCTGAAACTAACGTGCCAAGCAAAACAGCCAGAAAGGATCCGGAGGCTTCAACTGCCTCCTCCAAGGGAGCGAATGACCAAACAAATACAGAAATCATAATTGCGTAGTAGCTGTTGTTCTGAATGCTTCTGTCTGAGAGGATAGAAGCAACTTCTGAAGAAAGCAAACTCCCTTGTGATATCAGCAGTACTGTCCCCTAGAAGAACTGCACTGTATAATTTCACAGTTCAAGAAGCTGAAGTCTCAACCTTCCAAATTCTTGTTATATCCAGATACCTGCTTTTTTTTTTACTCACTTGTTGAAAAGCATAGGTGTGTAAAACTCAAACTCCATGACCACAAAAATGTAAAACTAGTGTAGGTGTCATAGTACTAACATTTCTGAAGTTGTCTGTGTAATGCCTGAATTTACTTTATAAACCAATAAGAGGATTGTAGCCTCTACTCAAATGCTTGGCTAGGCTGTCTGTATGCACCTGGAGTCCAGCAGACTTGGGGTAGAAGGCCCCTGGATTCTGAGTTCAAGATATCCATTATGTTTCAATCTACTTCTAAGCATCCAGCTGAGCCTTACTGCCAGGGAAGCAGTATCTCTCAAACGTGACCATTCCATGACCCAGGCCAAGAACCCCTAGGACCTCATAGTAGTTTACTGGACTAAGCATGCATCTGGCCAAGCTTCATAGGTCTCTAAGTCAAAAGGATTTCCTGGTTTTTTCCAAGGTCATATAGTACTCCAATGCTGTTAATGGAATAAAAAGGACACTTGGAGCCATGGCCAGCCCATGGACATGTGTAATCCAGAGTGTGCCTATCATGGTTAAATTTGGCTTCAACATCATCATTATCATCATGCTTGGAATAAATAATGAACTACAGGAAAAGATAAATAATGTTGAAACACACTGCAAAAACAAGCACCTTTCTGACTCAGTACACAGTGCTCCTCAATCATTACCCTATCTCAGTAGATGTTACCGCCCTGAGCTGTTGTTTTCTAGAGCTTTCAATGCTAGGAGCTTAATGTTTTGATATGCTCTTTTATTTTTTTAAGGTAATACATAATCAAGAGGCTTAATGATGTTGAATTTCTCTGAATCAGACATTTTACCTCCAGGAATTTATTCAAGGAAACAAACCAAGCCTGTGCAAAAAATTTATGTAAAATGGTGTTCAAAACATTGTTCCTTGTAAGAACAAAATATGCCACAACTTAAATATTCAGTAATTAGAAAGGCATATAACAAGATGTAATCCTATTTTGCAAAGGAAACAAAATACAAAGAATACAGTCACAATATTGTATTAAATGAAAAATAAGGATTCACTACAGTAGATTTTTAAAAATAGAAAAATGTAAAAAATAGATGTACAAATGTTTCAGTATTCAGAGAGCAATACACGGTGTTTTTATTTTTTTCCTTCTTCTTCTCTTTGAACTACTGCATGCTTTTCTAATTGCCATAAAAAATGAATTGAGGTCAAGCATGGTGGCAAGGGTCTGTAATTTTAGCTATGTGGGAGGCAGAGGCAGAAAGATCTTGGCTTGAGGCTGACCAGGGCAAAACTAAGAAATCCTATCTTAAAACTAAAGCAAGCTGGGCGCTGGTGGCTCATGCCTGTAATCCTAGGTACTCAGGAGTCTGAGATCTGAGGATCATGGTTCAAAGCCAGCCTGGGCAGGAAAGTCTGTGAGACTCTTATCTCCAATAAAAACCACTAGTTCAAGCGGTAGATCGCTTGCCTTGAGCTGAAGAGGTGAGGGACAGCGCCCAGGCCCAGAGTTCAAGCCCCATGACCAACAAAAACAAAAACAAAAAAACTAAAGCAAATGAAGGCTAGAGGCATAACTAAAGTGGGAGAGTACCAGAAGAGCAAGCAAGCCAGTGAATTAAAAAAACAGTACTACCAAATATTTTCTTAAATAAAATACATACTTTACCAAGAAAACTACCCCCTGAACCACAGTAAGCAGACCTGGAGATCAACCATCTTTGGATGATTGGGTGACATTCATCACACTCTCTTTGCTCAGGTCCATCCAGAACCTTCCTTCCCATTGATACCATCATTTCTCCTGGCTGAGAGGCCAAAGTCCAGTGTATAGCTAGATGCTTAAGGGCTTTTTAAAAACAACTTATCAAAATGAACAAGCCCCAGGGAACTCAGTGAAGTCCCCACACCCAGCCCACTCCCCTCAAGGCCAGGATGCTTATTTGACAACACTTTGGGGAAATTGTAGGCACATTTACATTTTGTCCAAGGTGGGCTTGAGCCACAAGGAGTCGTCTTCAGACTATAGAGGGAAGCACTCAGTAGACACAGGATTTGATTTATGGACACAGGGGAGAGGCTGGCAGAAGACTGGAAGAGAAGGAAACCCCCACAAGCCTCCACCCTGCATGAATGAGGGCTTGTCTTCATATCCTCTGAGGACTATTTCAGCACTTGGCCCTGAAAGATCAGCTCAGGACATTTGCTAGACACCCAGGAATAGCACTTGGCTTCCATCACAAGATTCACCACCCAAAAGCATCCCTTTTCCTCACGGTACAATCCTCCTTTTTCTTATCCAACGGAAGAGACTGGGTGAACTAGAGGGGAAAAAGTATCTGATTCTATAAAAACATTTGCCATGGGATATCCAGAGTACCGGATCGTTCACAGCACAGGAAAGGGAGAGGGGAAGAACCTAATCATTAAGGGACTGTGTTCTCAACACTGTAGGAACAAAGTGGAGTCTAAGACACAGCCTGGCTCTGCAGTGGGATGGATGGATGCACGGCCACTGCGAGAGGGGGGCGATAGGTCCAACACAGGCTCTTTGAGAGCAGCTAGCTGTATAGCTCCAGTGTGCAGACTGGCTGGAGAGTGAAGAACACTTGTTCTCTTGCTGGCTACGCACAGACCCACGGTTGTGTGCACGGGAGACAGGGGGAGAGGGAGAAGTCTCCTAGGGGACCAATTCCCAGCCCTCCACAGGCCCTAATCCAGGGGTCATCCACAGCGATGAACATGACTTTGTGCTGAGGCTTTCAGCACAGGAGGGAAGATGCTAGATCCTCAGACAACGTGAACTTGGTAGAAAGAAGGGAGGCGATGGCTCTGTAAGGGCTAATGCCACTGAGAGAAGTAGGCACCTTGTGATTCTGACCCCCATGGTCCTAACTGCCTGCTGTATTCCCTTCACTATGATTTCTACCCAGGAGAGGGGTGGAGGGAATAAGGAGGATAGGAGAAAGAAAACTTGTCCCAATTCCAGTAACTTGTCGTGTCTATGGCTGCCCTTCTCCTGCCAAGGCTTTTGGAATTTTAGCTTTATGTCTCCCTAGGGACAACGGAGGCTTTTTAAAGTCTGGTGTTGTGAAAGACGATTTCCTGACAACCATGGGACTTGTGTGCACAGCTGCGCATCGCAGCCTCCAAGAAACTCTGGACTCCATGTGGGGTATGATGGGCTGGGGGTAACCAAGGAGACAAGGGGAGTGGGGAGGAGGACACAAATGTAGCTGATAAGTTGTGTCCAGTCTGGAGGAAGAGGAGTTGCTAGTGGGGACAGGATGGTGATTAAGAACCTGCCTGAGGGCTTCACCAGTGATAAAGGAAGCAGATTCTACTGTTAGGCAGCTCAGCTATGCTGCGTGGGATTAGAGGGGCACTTAAAAGATGACAGTGTTGGACTGGGAAGGTGGCTCAGTGGTAGAGTGCCTGCCTAGCATGCATGAGGCCCTGGGTTCGATTTCTCAGCACCCCATAAGAAAAAAAACGGAAGTGGTGCTGTGGCTCAAGTGGTAGAGTGCTAGCCTTGAGCTAGAGAGCTCAGGGACAGCGCCCAGGCCCAGAATTCTGGCCCCATGACTAAGGGGGTGGGGAGATAACAGTGTTGAACTTTGCTGCTCCAGATACGATAATGCACAGTGAGTTCATACCTACTGCTGGGCACTGGTGTGGCTCACACCTATAATCCTAGTGACTCAGGAGACAGAGATCAGAAGATCACAGTGTGATGCCAACCGAAACAAACAAACAAACAAAAAAAGTCTGTGACACTTTTATCTCCAATTAATTGCCAGAAGTGAAGGTATGGCTCAAGTGGTAGAACACCAGCCTTAAGTGGAAAAAACCCCAAAAACTACAGACAGCATTCATGCCCTGGGTTCAAGCATCAGTACCAGCACATTAGGGGGGAAAAAAAAGACTTCATGCAGACAGACTTACAAAATGGGAGGAAAGTTTGTGATAACAGGGAGCAGCCTCTCCTTAGAGAGAAGCCACTGCTCTTCTAGAGTGAGGGGCAGAGGAGGCAGCAGCTGACGCTAAGACCTGGTACTGGGAAGCTGCTTTTCAGGCCACACAAATCCTTCAGTCCTGTCCCCAGGAACACAGCCTCAACTGAGGTTCTTAGTACTGGAAGAAGCAAATAATAGGTAGACATAAAGAAAGGTCAGCCCAGCACTCTCCCTCCTGCCCAATTTCTCTCCCTCCTACCTTAGCAGATGAAGCACTGGCTCTGTAATCAAAAGGGAGATCTGTGATCTGTTCCGTGCACTGGGCATGGGAGCCCTGCATGGGGCCTCCTGGAGGAGAGACCCGATTCCTGCCTGACCCAGAGTAACAGCTCTTCATGACCAAGAGTAACGGTGGCTGGAAGGCACGTGCAGACACACAGGTGCTGCTTAGGGAAGGATTTAAAGAGCCCAGGAAAGGATGACGGTATCAGATACTAAGGAAGGGACAGACAGAAATGAAAACCAGATGTCACCAAGGGCATAAAACTGTAAGCCTCCACATGCCGTGCTAGGGGAGTTTAGGCAGCAAGGCCAGCAGCCCAGAGCCCCTTGGGTTTCCACAGACAAATCCCCAGGACTCTTCTCTGTCTAGAGCCCAGGCCAATGTGGGTATAGAATGGAAAACGTCCCTCAGAGAGAGACAATTTCCCAAACTCTATTTATTTGTTTTTTGTAGTGCTTAGGGATTGGATGCAGGGCTTGGGCATCCTAGTCCAAGACTCTACCAAGACTACCTCAGCCCCAATCACCATATTCTTAAAGAGTCCTAGAGCCGTGGAAAGAGCAGGCTCCACCAAGAAGCAAGTGACTTGCAAGGGATGGATGCAAACATCCTGTCTCCCAGGCTGGTACTCACGAACAAGGTGCAGAGAGAGAGACAAACAGGCAGGCAGGCAGACAGACAGACAGACAGACAGACAGACAGAGACTGCAAAAGAGAATGCTACAGCTCTGGTGGACACAAATGATCCTCCCACTCATCTCTGAGAGCTGGCTGCTGCCTGCAGCCTGCTCAACATGTCCTCAGACTTTCTAGTAACCATTTACTCACCCACTCCATGAGGTGTCACAATTTGTGCCAAGTAAATGTGCAAGCATGGGTTCCACTTGTTTCATTGGAGATGTAGACAAAACAAGGCACAGGATTTGTAGACTTTTAAATATGCTCGCAATATGGCACTAACTTTCAAGGGACAGTAGTAGACCGACCTAAATCTTTCAGGACATAAAAATGCATCTATCTGTAGTAACCTGGACAGACATAGGTCTGAGGCTAGAGAAGAAGTAATGGGTGCCTACATGCCCAGCACCTGCCATGTGAAGATGCTGGGCATCCAGGGTGAGGGAGGGAGGGAGGGGGATAACGATAACAGTAAGTTATCCCTTGCTCTCAATGACCAGGTAAGGAGACGGTGAGGTATCATTGAGAAGTACAAAATGCCACAGGCACTGATAGACAGGTCACGCCCAGGAGAAAGAAATCAGAAAAGCTTCATTCTCAGTAGGGCTAGATGGTGGGGGCAAGGATTGACAAATTCCAATGGGTCATATATTTGATGACCTTGTTCCAAGGTCAAATCACAAGCTTGAGATTCTGTTCATATGCCAAGTCAGGATTAATGCCTCTCTCAGTTCCTTGGAAAAGTAGGTCTCAGAAAAAGCTACATACTATTATTATCCTCAGGAGTAAAGCCAAGAACAGAGCTCTGAGACTCCTAGCCATGAGCCAAGCCCAAGTATTCATGGTGATAGACTTAGCTCAAGAGGCGGCCCAGACAATCCCCAGAACGTTAGTGGAAAAGCTTTTAGTTGGATATCACTAGCTTGAAGGGGCCCAGAGAGTCAACTAAAAGTTGTTCTACCTGCTCATTTCCGAGCCCCTCATTTAGCCTAAACAGGAGCTAGCCAAGAGGGATCTGAAGCCTCAACAAAATTACATGAAAGGTGGTAGTATCCCTCCCAGGTCCTCATTTTCCTTTGAAGCCCTACCCTGACTTCCCTGCCCCACACTTACTCAGCTTCTGTGCATCAAATTGCATCAGCATGGCTTCTATTGAGATTGACTGTAGCTTCCTACAGCCCATCCCTGAATGATTGACCACACTGCCTGTGTTCTGTAAGTTCGTGTGCATGTTAGTTCCCCACCCAAACCTAGACTCTGTGGAAGTGGCCAACAGAGCAAGTTTCACATGGAAAAGGCCCAATAAGTATTGCTTCATTCCACATCAAGGTAACCAAGAGCCTTTTCTGAAATCCTCTCATGAAAATAGTGATCGGAAGTTCCAGGTAAGGTCTTATGGTACTGGGCAGTGGTCCCCACTCAGAGGACAGGGACAGATTTCCTGGGGACTGTGGGAATGGGATTTAGAGCCAGCATCATGAGGCCAGAAAGACATGATCTTATTTTTCTCTGGCCACTGCAGCCCTAACTCAACTCCTCTTGGAGTTGGTCACTTGTGCTAATAACCCTCAGATCTAGAAGAAGGGCCTGAAAGACTTACAGGTCTAAAAGACTACCCTGCTGTGTCTGGCTGATGTTGCAAACAATACAAGAAGTACATGCAATACTTACTGATGACTATGTCTGGAAAGGTTCTGTGATGGAAATCTAGAAAGAAAACCTCACCTATAACCATTAAGAGATTCAATATGACTCAGGGGCTTGGAAATTACTATACAAAAACATACTGGATGGTTGACCAGGAAAGTCCTGTACCTCCCCCTAGGCCAGGAGGCCCTTGACTGTCTTTCTTGACCTACTTTGATGGAGGAGAATATGCAACCAGCCCAGGAAAAAGCAGCACCCTCAGCTTCCTACTTCTGTAGCTTCATGGGATACTTATTAGCAACCAGCAAGACTGACTATATTGACACAAAACAAAGGGGCCTCCTTGATCCTCCCAAGCATTTCTGAAGTTATGTTCCCAACCTTAGTTTTCATCTTTGCTCCTTTTGAGTCCCTTCTTCCTATCATTCCAACTTTCCTACTAGTTTCTATCTTTATGAAATCAATGCCCCTGGAACTACTTTTGGGAATAATCAACCAGATAGCTCTAGACTACAATCAGAACCAATCCAAGGTGCAGGTGCATGGTACAGCAGAAGAACAAAGCTTTGAGGGTAGAAAGACCCATGTTCTTCCCTAGGGCTGGGCCTAGGGCCTCATTGCAGGATGAGAGGTCATAATTTTGCTAGTTACTTGGAGGTAGAAGTCTCTCAGATTTGCTTGCCCCAGCTGGCTTCAAACTGTGATCCTCCTATCTCAGGATTATAGGCATTATAGGCATAAACCACTGGCACCTGGAAAAAACATTCCTTGACAGTCCAAAACCAGTTCTCTACCCCAGAGATGACTGAAGTGCCCCGTCGCCTGCTAGGCATGGCAAGCCTGAAAGAGCACAGGAAAAGGAGTGTGGAGAAGTCACTTTACTCCCTTTTTGTGGTCTTTCTGCAGTTTGGATCTGGCATTCAAGACGTTCTCTCAGCTAGATTCCAGTAGCAGCACACCTTGAGAGAGCTTCCTTTGTTATTTTAAGCAGCTCAATCACAACCCTGAGGAGGCAGAGAGGGTCTGACAGTCACTCTCCCATCAGACTGCCCTCCCCCATGGGCCTTCCCATTGCCATGTTCCTCCTGCCCCAGGCATGGCTGGTGAGGGAAGTTCTGGTCTGAACTGAGTACACCTTTGCCAATGGGAATGAGATTTCTCAGAGCCAAGCTGGCTAATTAATAATGACAGCTAATGTCTGCTGGACCCTTATGTGTCCCAGGCATTATGTCTTAATCCCACACTCCTGTGACATTGCATCCTTACCATGTGTGTGTATGTGTGTGTTTGTGTGTGTGTGACATCATATCATTGCTCTCCACATTGCAGATATACAGCCCAGGATTACTGATATTCAAGGAACTGTCCTGGAGTCACATAGCTCTTATAGGTGTCACGGGGACACAAAACCAAGTCTTCTTCCAATCCCAATGACAGCCACCAGGCTCTGAGCAATCAGAGGGAACCTAGTACTTAACTTACCTGATAAGACAGACCATCCTTCCGGGGGCTGAGGCCAATCTCCTCCATGGATGGGGCATTCATCATCACCTCAGTCATCTCGGCCGATCTCAGACAGTCAGGGCTGCCAAGAAACCCAGACCAAAAGTCAACACACACACACACACACACGCGTGCGTGCATGCACACTCTTACATTCCTCTTCTCAGCATCTTTATGGCTCTGAGAACAGGGCACTGTCTGAAGACAGGAAAAGAGGTGCCCAAATCAGAGCTCACAGCAGCAAAACAAGCTTACATGGAAGTAAGCACCTTCCAGGCCTCCAGTACCATGGATTAGCAAACCCCATTGTCTGCAAACCTCCTTTTCCCTACTCTCCTCTACACTGTAATCCCCTCCCACAAAGGGTGACCCTGGATTTTCTTTCCATTGATGAGCTAAAAAAAAAAAAAAAAAAATCCACAACAATAGGTAGCTGAGTCAAGTGTCCATATGAAAGCCAATTCCTCCAGGTCACCCTTCATTCCTCTACCTAGAATAAAAATCTCACATAAATTTACAAAGAGAAAGTCCATATCATTATTATTACATAATAACAATAACAGGCCAGCCACAGGGAAACAAAGCCCAGCCATGCTGGCTCCCTATATGGCTGTCTGTTTGGTGCTCCTTTTAGCAAACTGTCCCACTTAGAGTCCCAAGGGGTCAGCTTTTCAGCCAGCTTCTTATCTGCCATCCAACTCCCTCCCCTCGCCTCGCCTCTCCTCAGCGTGGGCAGCTGCATGCTCATAGTTTGAACAACATCCTCTGGATTAAAAAGCTTTAAGGATACTAGGTCTCTGATTGCAAAGGAAATTTCCAGAGGGGCCAAGCCGGCCCACCAATGGCCGGCATGTGAAAGTGCTTTGTACTCTCTAAGCAGGATACAAATGTCCCATTATCCTCGCACAGCCACGGGAACACACAGGGTTCCCATAACTCGTAATGCCAAACACATCAAATCCAGGTACCAGCTACGTAACACCTAGTATTTTCACCATCATGTCTGTGCAAATTGTTTAAGAAAAAGGTGAGGTGGGCATTAGAGAGACGATAGCTAAGAAAACAGCAGGTTCTTCATTGTCTTTGTTACTACATAGAGTACATAGAAATGCCATTGGAGCTGGGTGCCCAGGGCTCATTGTAATCCTAGCTACTCAGGAAGGTGAGATCTGAGGATTGAGGTTCAAAGCCAGCCCAGCAGGAATGTATATGAGACTCTTACTTCTAATTAAGCATGTGTGGTGCGTGTGTGTGTGTGTGTGCGCGCACACACACACACACACACACACACCTCTGAAAGTGGCACTGTGGCTCAGGAGGAAGAGTGCTAGCCTTGAGAAAAATGCTCAGGAACAATGCCCAGGCCCTGAGTTCAAGCCTCCAAAACTGAAATATGAGAGGGGAGAGAGGAGAGGGAGAAGGAGGGGGGGGGGAGTCAGAGGGAGAGAGGGAGGGAGGTAAGGAGGAAGGGAGGGAGGGAAGGAGGGAGATGGTTAGCATCAGGTTTGGAAACAGAAGCCAAGAGTTTCTGTTCTAGGCTCTGCCATTCAAGAGCTGTGTGATCTTGAAAACAGTGGTACAACCACTGAGCCACAGGTGCCCTGCTTGTTACTAAGAGGCTAATCTTAATGCATGGCATGATTGTATTAAAGACATAGTCTAAGGAAAGAATGTGTTGCAGACTATCCAATGCTTGTCACTACAAAGAACCTTAAACTTCCAATTTCTTGAAGTGTAACATATATATTACATATATATATATATATATATATATATATATTTGAGGGGCCATCTACTTACTAAATGCCATCTACTTACTTAATTTTAAGAGACACAAACCTCTACCAGCCTTCAAACCCTCACCCTCAAGACACCCTACCAATGGTGTACCAAGGAGGAAGGATCTAAGGACCCCCCTCCCAGAAAAGAGGGGTACCAAAGTCTCAGGGATAGGGAATTTACTTCGTTGTGAGAGTTCAGTCCCCTCTCTAAACAGCCAGGTTGTTGGATGGGAGGGGAGATTAAGGGAAAGATGCTGGGCTGGAGAACAAGTTTAGATTCAGGAACTGGGACTTGCAAGGCAATTTTCCCCTGGGCCCTGAAAATCCCCCCCAAAAAAACAAAAAAACAAACAAATAAATAAATAAATAGCCAGAGGAGCATCCTCGGGGCTCTTGTGGTCTGGTGGAGGGGTGTTTCCTCCTCTCTTGGATTTGAGGAACAGGTCCCACAAGTTGAAGCGCGAAGCATGAACTTGCCGGGGTGGGGGACGGGGGCTTTTCCAATGCAGTCCACCCCTGTCCCCATCCCGTCTGAGCTCTTTGTGCCGGCACCTGAGAGCGTGCGCGGGAGATGGCCGCCCCTGGTCCCCCTCGGCCGCCCCCTCCTCTTCCCCGACCCCCCCACCCCCTCCCCCTGCCCAGCTCAGGAAGGAAGAAGCAGCCGCCTGCGCGCACGTCCCTTCTCTCTCCCCCATCCTTCCTCTGCCTGACCACGCTGGCTAGGGACAAACGTCTACCCACCCCAGCTCGCTCCGGGCAACCTGGCCCAGGAAGGGTGGCTTCTCCCCAGCCCGGCCCCTAGGAGACAGGGGCTCTGGGGAGGACAGGGGTGGAGAGGGTGCGCGCGTGCCCGGCTGCAGCTGGTGGCTTCGGTGGTGTGAGGACAGCGTCCCCCGCCCCCTTTCCCCAGAGCTCTGCAAACCCGGAGGCTGCAGCGGCTCAGCCCCGCTGCAGACAGCCGGCCTCCACGTCCGGCCTCCACGTCGAGGCTCGCAAGCAAACAAAAAGGAAAAAAGGGGGGAGGGGAGGGGAGAGCAGACCCCCCCCCGCGCCGGGCGGCACGCGTCTCCGCATAGGGGGTCCCCCCGGAGGGTGGGGGTTCAGGCAGGACCCCGGGCTCCCGCACCCCCCCCCCAGCCCTCCCATCCCTCCAGGGAGGGCTCCCAGCTCACTTCCTTTGTCTGGCTGGCCCTCGGGCCACCACCCCCCACCCACACCCGCACCTTGGGCCACCTCGATGTGACTCCCGCAGGGGCTGGGGCGGGCAGTGTCCGTGCCACCGGCTGACCTCGAACCCGCAGCCCGGCACACCGGCTTAGGATACTCACCAGTGAATGGGGAAATACACAGACATGAAGTCCTAGGGGAGGCTGACCCACGCCCTGGGGGATTTAAATGGTCTGTGCGTCCCGAATGAGGAGGACACGGGCGCTGCCAGGCACGGCGGGCAAGCCGAGCGCGGGCACTGCGCGATCGCCGGTCCGCCTTCCCGAGACCGCCCCGCTGCCGCTGCTGCCGCTGCTGCTGCTGCTACTGCTGCCGCTGCTGCTGCTGCTGCTGCCAGCGGCGTCGGCGGAGCACGCGGCGCGCCTCGCTCTCCACCGAGCTCCGGGTCCCACAAAGAGCCGGGCCGGCCGCCTTTATAGCGGAGGAGGCGGGGCTTGGCGCCGCGTGGCCCCGCCCCCTCGCCCACTCCTGGAATAACGTCACCAAAATCATGAATGGCTTCAGCGGCGCGCGCTCGCAGCTCGCGCGGGCGGCGGCTGGGGGGCGCGCTCGGCCGGGCCTCGAAGCGGCCCGAGGTGCGCGGAGAGCCGGCTGGGGGCGCGCTCGGCCCGGCCTCCCCGCGGCCCGAGGTTCGCCGCGCCGGAGCGCCAGCCGTTCCCCCCCCCCCCCCCCCCCCGCCTGCTTGCGCGCCCGCGGCCCCGCTTTGTAGTTCAATGACACGGCCGTTTCCAGCCCCGAGGCACCGCTCGGCGCCTGCGCACCCCCGCAGGGAACGAGGGGGCCGCGGGGGCCCGGCCGGGACCGGTCCTCGCCCCGGTGGGGGGGGGCGCCTGGCACCGCGGCCCCCTGGGGCACCTCTCACTGTCCCCAGCGCTCATCCTCCAAACTAGGCCTCTCCCCGCGATCGTTGTCCGGGGCAACGTCATCGCGATACCCCCACCCCGGCTCGGGAGCCTAGCGCGCATCCCCGGGATGCTCCCCGTGGAGACGAAGACGGAGCTGGGGAGGAAGCGGTGAGAAGGTCGGAGAGGAGGAGAGAGGCGGCGGGTCCGCGGCGCCCGCGGGGAGGGGACATCTGCAGCCCTGCGACCCGTGCAGGGGTTTGTTTATGGGAGAAAGGATGTGGCGGCTTACTAGGGTTTTTCCATTGCACACACGCACACGCGCACACGCTCCACCAGCCTTTGCTGCTCCCCAGATCTGCTGCTCCCCAGGGTTCGTTCTCTCACCGCAGAAATAAAGGTTCAGGCTCAAGCCGCACACACTGCCCAGATTGCAGCTCCAGGCAGTGTGAAGCGGCGCAGCCCCCAGAGCCGGGCCGGATGATGAAGAGTCTCATTGTGCATCCAGCGCTGCCCCTCTGTGGCCTCGGCTTCAATTACTCCTGTAAAACAGCTTTATAACCTTGACCTACGGGAAGAAAAGGAAGCTGCGGAAATCGGATAGGGCTGCTCAAAAACTAAACCAAATTGAATTTGCTTTGAAGTCAGTTATTTGAAAAAAAGAAAAAAAAAAGACTTGAGTATTGAATTCATGTATATGTGCAGCAAATGGAACTATAAAGCCAGGTAAGATTACACACCTATAGCTTAGCAGTCTGGAGGCTGGGACAGGCGGCTCATAAATCCCAGGGTAGCTTGGGCTATCTAGCAAATTCCAGATTATGCTGAGCCACAGTGAGGCCTAGTCTTTGAAGAAGAAGAGGAATGGTAGAGCACTCTCACCTTGAGCTGAAGAGCTCAGGGACAGTACCAAGGACCAGAGTTCAAGCCCCATGACCCACCAAATAGCTATAATAATTTTTAAATAATTGTGCTTTTTTTCTTTTCCTTCGTTCCTTCGTTCCTTCCTCTCTTTCTTTCCCTTCCTTCCTTCCTTCCTTCCTTCCTTCCTTCCTTCCTTTCTTTCTTCCTTCCTTCCTTCCTTCCTTCCTTCCTTCCTTCCTTCCTTCCTTCCTTTCTTTCTTTCTTTCTTTCTTTCTTTCTTTCTTTCTTTCTTTCTTTCTTTCTTTCTTTCTTTCTTTCTTTCTTTCGCCAGTCACAGGACTTGAACTCAAGGCCTGAGCACTGTCCATCAGCTCTTTTGGTCAAGGCTAGCACTCTACCTCTTTGAGCCACAGCTCCACTTCCTGTTTTATGATGTTTAATTGGAGATAAGAATCTCACAGACTTCCTGCCACAGCTGGCTTTGAACTTTAGTCCTCAGATCTCAGCCTCCTGAGGTAGCTAGGATTACAGGTGTCAGCCACCAGCGCCCGGCAATAATTTCTATTTTTAATTGCATTTACACATATACAAGTTGAATAAAAACAGCATACTTCCTAATAAAATATAGGCTTAGGATACGCTGTCTCCTCCACTCAGAAACATTCAGGAGCCTGCCTCTACCACTCAGGTGAAGCCAGAAATAGATGTGTGATGCACAGGACCATATACAGGTGGAGGCCATACTTCCAAGGACAGGGACAATGTGAATTTTCTGAAGGAATAGGGGAACTTCTGTGTCATTGCTGGGTTTGACTTGTCATCTGAGGAGCCAAAGGAGAAGCCAGTGTTTGGAAAGCTAGATCCCAGGCTGGGGCTTTCCAGGGCCCTCCATAGGAGAGTCTGAGCCAGGTTCGGGGTGAACCTGAGGACACTTTTGGCCAGAGATCTAGGCAACCAATCTCTTACAGTTGAGAAGCTGCCGTGACACTTTGACATTGAGCAAGACACCTTTTACATATTTGTCATTTTGACCTAGTGAAACTTTCAAAACTTAGAAAGCTACCTCACTCCCTTTCAGTCCCCCCCACCACACACCTTGAGTCAAAATGGGTTTCTTTTATTTATTTTTTATTTGTGCCAGTACTAGTGCTTGAACTCAGGGCCTACGTGCTATCCTTTAGCTTTTTCACTCAAGGCTAGCACTCTATCACTTAAACTATACTTCCTCTTACAGCTTGTTGTTTGTTAAATAAACATTTTTAAATTTGTCTGCCAGGGCTGGCTTTGAACTGCAATCCTCAGATCTCAGTCTCCTGGATTTCTGGTGCTGCCAAAATGAGCTCCTTTTGGCAAAGATCTCCTAAGGCCTCCCATCCCCTAGCAGTGACCTGGCCCCAGGAGTACACTGAGGTAATTATCTGCTGCCTAACCTTGGGAAAACTGTATGGGGTCCTGTTTTGGCTGCATATCACTTATTAGTAATTACAGTGAAAATCAGCCTTGGCTGAGATCCTCCCAATCTACACTTAGTCTTTCCTCTGGGATCACAGACTCATTCATGTGAAAATCTTGGAGGAGCGGTGCTGAAGGAAGCTATCACAGCATGTCCCAAGCATGCCCATTCTCAGTTTACTCTTTTCCTTGGTGCCTTGCAAATTTCCAAAGCACTTTTATTAACTCAGCTTCCGAAAGATGATGAGCTTCACGCAGCACAATTTCTAGTGCCTAATCTACAGAGGTGCAAGTAGAGGCTGAAATTAATTAGGCGTCTTGCCAGACTGCATGGCTAGATGAGTTACGCTGGGCCTGGAACCGGAAGGTACTCACACTCAGTCTTCTCCTCTGTTACATTGCTCTGCACACATCATTCCTTATACCTCTAAAGCTACAGGGACTTCCAAGAAGTGCATTGACTATTTCTATCCCTAAATGAAGAAATAGAAACACACGCGAGTGAAGTGACTCAGAGCCCCAGAACCTTAGAGCTGAAAGAAACCTTCCAAATAGCCCAGTCCAGTCTCCTCATTTTACAGGTGAGAAGACACTTAAGAGAGATTAAATAGCACATCCAGTGTCACCAGGCTATGAAGTAGGATTGCTGGAAGTTGGACCTTCAGACCAATGGCCAAATGTTCTTTCCACTATAATTACTAGTGGCTTGCTATATTTGCCAAGAAGTCAGCAACAGAGATCAAGGCCAAGATGAAGTCTTGCTAAACGTCCTCAGTCTACTGCCAATATTTGTTGAACTTCATCTATTACATACAGACCAGTGAGCTAACCCCTCCCCCACCCACTCAGAGCCCTCAATTCTCTCTTTCTTCCCACCTGTTTTTACTGGGGAGCAATAATAGGGTCAGTTTGTGCTTCAGCCTCAATAAAAATCCAGATAGAATTGTCTTGTTTTCCAACATCACAGAAATCCACTTTCGCAATTTCTTCTCCCCTTTGCCTAAAATTTTTAAAAAGAAATGGTTAAAAAATAAAGGTAACCAAAACACAGGTGTTCATAACCTGTAATCTTCAGGAGCCTGCGATCTGAGGATCAAAGTTCTAAGCCAACTTGGGCAGCAAAGGCCAGGAGGTTCTTATTTCCACACACAGAGAGATGGAATTAGATGTGTGTCTTAAGTAACAGAGTGTCAGCCTTGAACAAAAAAAGCTAAGGGACAGCACCTATGCCCTGAGTTCAAGCCCAGCACACACAAAAATAAATAAATAAATAAGGTAAAGAACTTAAGTTAAAGAACTTAAGTTGTCAGTTACTTTAGTTGCAGCTGTGCAGTGATTACAACTATGTAGCTAATTATTTACCTAGTTAAGAAGGACTCCATCTAAATTCATTTAGCAACATTTATACCTACATGACATCTCCCTGTGGCTTGCAGAAAACAATGTTGTGTTTAGGTTGCCTAGTTGTGGTGAAACTGGTACTTTCGCTAGTACTTTTGGTTTAGTTATAAGGAACTTCACAAAGTGGTTGCTTGACCTCAAAGAGGAAAAAAGAGGAAGCAAAGGGACAGCGTTTCTGATCTGATCTGCTGCCACCTCATGCCTCACAACACCTTATTACTCCATTGCACAGAGGAAGAAATCAAGACTTAAGAAATCAAGTAACTTAACTATGGCCACATGGTCCTTAAATGGTTGGATCAGAATTTGACTTGCTGGTTCCAAAGTCTGTTCACACACACACACACACACACACACACACACACACACACACACACACACACACACACACTACTGTACTGTACTACATGGTCTCTATAGCTTTTTTGTGTGTGTCTTAACAGCTCAACTATGAACTGAATTACAAAAGGGTTAGTTCCAATAGCAAAGACTAAGGACTCCTACTCTCCATTCAGTAGAGCAGGGCAGGCACAGTAAGCAAGTTTGCCACCCTGCCCGGGGATGTGGAGCCTCTTGGGATATCAGTTGAAGTTTTAGGGGTTGGTTTGGTTTGGTTTTGAAGTGAGTAGGAGAAGAAGAGTTTCTGTCCAATTTTTTTTTTTTTTTTTTGGTGAAACTCATTTGGGTACATAAGAAATGTGAAAGGCAAGAATGTATGTGGGTGGGTTGATGAGAAGGCGAAATGAGACAATGATGGGAAAACACTTGGTAAATGGGAAAGCACTGAGCAGATGTAGGGCTTGTTTTAAGTGTTTGGGAGGGAAGGGGGAGTTAAGCAGATTTAATTGCATCCACTTTGGGCTTTTGCTCATTCGTACACAAACCTCTCAGTTCCACTGATTGATGTGAGGCTCTGCCCACATCAGGCTACTGTTCTGGTCCTACCATCTTCTTACTTGTACCTCCACCAGTACCTCCCAGGAAGTACTCAGCTGGGTATTAGGCACACAATTAATTCAGAGACCTCAAAATGTGATCTTGTGCCATTGGAAAACGAGCAGATGACAATACAAAGCAGACAGGTGCCAGCAACTCACTCTTGTAATTCTAGCTATTCAGGGACCTGAGATCTGGGAAAAGCAGTTCAAAGCTAGCCTGGGCAGGAAGTCCATGAGACTCATTTGCAGTTAACCACACAAAGGCCAGAAGTGGAGCTGTGGCTCAAGTAGTAGAGCACCAGTCTCAAGAAGATAAAACTAAAGGATAGTTCCAGACCCTGAGTTCAGTACCAGCACCAAAATAAATAAATAAATAAATAAATAAATAAATAAATAAATAAATAAATAAATAAATAAATAAAAGCAGCCAAAACCCATCGGAAAAAAACTTCCAGCCTTTGACTTCTCTTGCTGTTTGTCCTCAAGCAATAAATACACTTGACCTCTCTGTATCTCGGATTCCTAACGCAATCAAAGCAGGCAATGGAAGTCTCTCTTTTCAGGTCGTAGGGTTGCTGAGAGGAACTGCTTCTATAACTGCCCAGAAAAGTGGTTTGCTTCAGGACTCAGTACAAAGTCTGGGGGGCTCCCTGTTCTGGGCCATCTCAGAAGGCGCCTTCTTCTTTCCATCTAGAATCCTCCTGCCCTTAAAAGAAGCCTGGAATCTGACTGCCCATAAACTCTTGCCTTCCCAAATATCAAAGAAATTCAGCCCTGACTTTTTCTTTATATCTATCAAGGGGCCTTTGAACCAAAGGGATTTTTTTTTTTTGAGAAAGAAAACTATGGAACCTTAAGGGTTCAGGCCCTAAAAGAAAACACTCCATCTGGAACCAGTTCAAGGCTCTCATGTCCAATTAAGGAAGTACATTCCTGCGTTAGCTCTGGCTCTATCTTGCCTTTTCTCCTTCCATATCCGCAAAGGAATGTGTTTCCACAGCCAGAAAAGAGAGGTTTACTATCACCGGACATGCTCACATAGCAGAGCACCCCTTAGCAAAGCTGCAAGCTCCTTCAAATTAGATGGGAATGCCCGCTCACAGAACAACATAGACACCGTCACCTGCTCTCTACATCCTGCGTGTAACTACGAACTCTACTGTACCTGCGGGGATGTGAAGAAAGTAGAAAACAATCCAACAGTTTCCCCCGGAGAAACCCACTTTCAGTTTTCTTTTCGGGTAGACAGGATGTCAGCCAGCTTCCTCCAGGGACAGCTGGTCTCTGCCGATTTCATACCCCTGCCCCTCCTTGGAGGAGCAGGCAGCGGCCAGTCCTACAAAGGGCTCCTCCTGAGCATCACCTCGCTGCCTGCAAGCTGGACAGAAACCCGAGCCTGCCTAGCCTGTTGGAGTCTGTGGTGTGGATCACACCACACACGCCTGCCTTGGAATCAGATAGCTGGGTGTCTGATACACCTCCCTGCCCTTTCAACAATTCCAGCAGGCATCCATCAGTGCCTACTGTCTGCCAAGCAGGAGGCGGTGCTGACAAAGAATAAAGTTAGGAGGACTTTTATTCTCTCCCATCTTTATCACCTGCAAAACCAGCCCAAGGAAGCAAATAGTCTGCATAAGCATTCAGGTTAAGGCAGGAGGGAGTTCCAGGCCATGCAGATTACAGAGTGAATTTCAATCCAGCCTGGGCTTCCCAGCAAGGCCCTGTCTCAAAACATTACAACAACAACAACAATGACAAAAACCCATAGCTGGGCATCACTGGCACATGTCTATATGCTAGCTACTCAGGAAGCTGAGATCTGAGAAGCTCTAGTTAAAGCCAGTCAGAACAACAAAAGTCTGTGAGACACTTACCTCCAATGAACCAGCAGAAAGTCTGTCCTGGAAGCATGGCTCAAGAGGTAGAGCACCAGCCACAAGCAAAAAAAGCCAAGTCAGTGAGGCCCTGAGTTCAAGCAATAAAACACCACCACCATGAATAAGAACAACAACAAATTCCCTCAACGGCATCCAATGATGCCTAAAGATCATGAAGTTCGGAAGAAGCGGCACAGCCACCATGCAAGTACAGGGTGCAGCTGAGTCACACCCTCTAGGCTTCCCATGGATTGCTGCCTGAGTTCCTGTTATAAAGGAAGAGCTGACCCTGTTTCTTGGCAGAAGGTCAAACACTGGGGAGACAGGACAGAGATGCTAGCTAGCTCCTGTAATACTGTCTGCAAACTGCCACAACCCAGACCCTGGTCATGTGACATGGTTAGGTCTGCCTAGAAGAGAGGCTAGGAAGAGGGGTGCTGACCTCAAGGTCGTAAGCTCTGTCTGAGAAAGAATTGTGCTGGTTGCATCCTGCTGTAACTCTGCTACCCAGCACACAGTAGTTGCTCCACCATAGCTATTGAGTGAATGGTAGCAGGAACAGTTAAAGGAGGAGGGTGCCCATTGAGGGGCCTAGAAAGATAGGCAGATGTTGGAGAAGGACCATTCTGTTGATGAGAATGGAGGGAGTGAAGGCTCATGGGTAGGAAAGGCCAGGGGCATACCAGGAACTAGAAGAGAGCAGAGAGAACCCTGGGAAGAGGGACTAGAGCCCCCTGCAACCACAATTGAATAACTAGTGGTAGGAAGGGGCCTTGTGCTCTGTGTATGGGATTATGAAAAATTTCTTACGAACTGAAAAAGATCTGTCGCTGTTATTAGTCAAGCCAATCTAACTTCTTTCACCTGTTTTCACTGGGATAATGTCAGGGCCTTGTTTCCCAGCTGGGAGGGGCCTCAGCAGAAGTGTTAAGTAGGTCAACTGTAGTTTATATGACCCGTGTCTTCTGAGACTTCCCTTTGAATCCCCACTGGTTTCACACCTCTCTGCAGACCATAACCTCAGGAACTTGTTCCTCCCTTCCTAGCAGCCTCTCCAGCTTCCCCTACACCCCTTTTCTTTTCCACTGAAACTTCCATCCTGTGGCTCCCTGGGTTCCTGAAGCTGCTAGGCAGAGAACTAGATCTAACAAATAAATTCACACTATTGTGAGAATGAGTGACATGTAGCACTGGCTCAAAGGTTTGATCTAAGGTGGGGTTTCAGGCAGGGTCAGTAGAGAGGGGAGGGCTGTCCAATGCAGGAGCCGGGATAAACCGTGATGACAGACAGGAAGGAGGGGGCTCTCCTTAGAGAGTCTGGGATGTGCACCATCAGTGGGCACACATAGGAGAAGATGACTTTCTTCATGGGTCACTGGCCCTTCTGGAGAGGGATGATTGGATCCCTTAACCCTAGCAATAATGTGATAACAATATTTCAGTGTATTAGCTCCAAAGATTAAAGAGGAAAAGGGGGGCTGAAAAAATATGTTTCTTCATTTTAAGAAGCAACAGCTGGGCCAGGTGCACATACTTAGGAGGCTGGGATCTGAGGATCACAGTTTTAAGCCATCCCAGGAAGGAAATTCCATAAGACTCTTCTTTCCAATTAACCACCAGAAAACTGGAAGTGGCGCCGTGGCTCAAAGCGTGAGAGTGCTAGCCTTGAGAGAAAAAGCTCAGGGACAATCCCCAGGCCCTGAGTTCAAGCCCCATGACCACCACCAACAGCTGGGTGCTCATGCCTGTACTCCTAACTACTCAGGATGCTGAGATCTAAGGATTGGGGTTCAAAGCGAACCCAGTCAGGAAAATACATGAGACTCTTATCTCCAGTGAACCACCCTAAAAGCCAGAATTGGAGCTGTGGTTTAAGTGGTAAAGTGTCAGAAACAGTTAAAGGACAGCATCCAGGGTTCCCTGATACCAGCACAAGTAGAAGGAGGAGAAAGAAGAGGAGGAGGAGGAGGAGGAGGAGGAGGAGGAGGAGGAGAAGGAGGAGGAGGAGGAGGAGGAGCAGGAGCAGGAGGAGGAAGAGGAGCAGGAGGAGGAGGGGAGGGGAACAACTCTTAGAAGGAGAATGAGGAGGAGAAGGGGAGGGAAGTGGGGAGAAGAAGGGGAGGAAAAGAGGAGGAGGAGGGGAGGAAAGGAAGAGGAGGCGGAGCTTTTGACCTAAGGTTATTCTCTCAAGTGCCTTTCCTGGGAGCCTACTACCCTGTCCAGGTGTGCACCTGCAGAAGAGGCCCTGGCCTTGCTGCAGAATTCCTGCACCAGCCTACATGAAAGCTGGGTGACAACTGAACAAAAGGCACCTGGCATCTCTCGTGCTTGAGGAAGCAACAGAGGCTTTGCACAGGTTGAAGACTCACAAGAGGAGTAATGCAATACCTTTTGGCCTTGTTTAATATTCTTGGCCCTAGGTACTGAGGATGGTGGGGTAGCTGGCCATGTGTTCCTCCCACCCTTACAGAGGGTTCTTGCCCTCAGGATTCTGGCCCTGCCCTTACAGAGCACTGGACTCTTCTGCTGGCTCTCTTCAGGAAATGAAAAGTAGGAAAGCATAGTGATGTCCCCAGGACCTTAGCTCTGATGCTTCTGATGTTAGTCCTGGAAAAGCAGGAGCAATTTGTGTGCGTCCAGGGTGGCATCATTTCCTGTGTGTAGTCACCAGCTCTTTTTTATCTGGGGTGGCCACAGAGTACACCAATGACAGTCGTGATCCTGCTGAGGGTCCTTCATGCACATTCCTAGTGTTATTTTCATCTTACTGTCTTCATCTCCAGAAACCCTCCTCATTTCTCCACTTAAGAAAATATAGGGGCTGGGAAGGTGGCTCAGTGGTAGAGCGCTTGCCTTGCATGCCTGAGGCCCTGGGATCGATTCCTCAGCACCACATAAGCAAAAAGAAAAAAGCCAGAAGTGGCGCTGTGGCTCAAGAGGTAGAGCGCTAGCCTTGAGCTGAAGAGCTGAGGGACAGCACCCAGGCCCAGAGTTCAGGCCCCACGACCGGACCCAAAAAAAAAAAAAAAAAAAAAAAAATATATATATATATATATATATATATATATATATATATATATATATATATATATATATATATATAACTGAGCATGGTGGTACAGACCTGTAATCCCAGCATATAAGAGGCAGAGAAGAAAAAAAGAAAAGAAATGATAAAGTCACAGACAGGTGACAGTGGCTCACACCTGTAATCCTAGCTACTTAGGAGGCTGAGATCTGAGGATGGAGGTTCAAAGCCAGCCCTGGCAGGAAAGTCCATGAAACTCTTATCTCCAATAAACCACCAGAAAACCGGAAGTAGCTCAAGTGGTAGAGTGCTAGCCTTGAGCTGAGGGACAGCGCTCAGGCCCAGAGTTCAAGCTCCACGACCGACGGGAAAAAAAAAAAATGAAAAGGTCTATGTTTGGATTCAATCCATAATCACAACTTAGATAGATCCCATCTCAATCAATAAAAAGCTGAGCATGCCTGTCACCCCAGCTGTGCAGGAATCAGAAGCCAAAATAGGAAAACCAAAATCCAGGTCAGCCTGGGGAAAAAGCAGGACTCTATTCCTAATATAAATAAAGAAAAAAGGTCTGGGGTTGTGGATGAAGTGGTAGAGCACCTGCCTAGCAAGCAAAAAAGTGCTGAGTTTATACCCTAGTACTACCAAAAAATAAAGGGCTGCATAGAAGATAGGGTATTTCCTGGCATTCTTCTTTTGGTTTTTGTTTTGTTTTGTATTTTGTTCTACTGGGGTTTGAAATTGGGATCTTGGGCTTGCTCAGTTTGCCTTCAAACTATGCCTCCAGACCATACCTTGCATTCTTAACAAGAAACAGCAGCTCCCTTCTCTTTTCAGACCTCACCTAGTCATCTGTAAAATGGCCCTGATATTCCCCACCCTCAGCTTAAGGCACAATATGACCAGTCTTAGCTTGCTTAGCAGAAAGGTGCAGCACTAACTTTCCTTTGATTGGATCTACTTGAATATGGAGCGAGGAAGAGGGAAAGTAAAAGCCACACTGACTGCTCCATTTTGCTGCTTAGCAGGCAAACAGGGCAAAGGAAGCAGCCCTCTTTCTTAATTTCTGAACAGGAAGCCAAATCAGCTGTAGAGGAGAATGATGCCATGTAGAATAACCGTACTTCATCGGGTGTATTTGTCTCATATTGGTGACACCTTGTGTACTAGCCCGCAGGAGTGAGAGCTGACCTATGTGTATGGCAGTACAGGGAGGTGACACTGATTTTTGATGGCAGGCTTGAAGTCTCCACCCTCACCGCTTGCCCTTCTGTACATGTAGCCAGTGGTATTGCCTTCAGCATCTTAAAGTTGGTTCAATAGGAATATTAATAAAATACCCTAAACTGACTGCTGGAGCATCACACCTGCAATCCTAGTTACTCAGGAGGCTGAGGTCTAGAGGTTCACAATCTGAAGCCAGTCTGCAAGATCCCACCTCCCATTAAGCAGCAAATGTCTGGGCTGAAGGTATGGCTCAGTGAGCAAGTGTGCCAAGACTGGAGCTGGAGACACTGAATTCAAACCATGAAAAAAGAGAAGAAAGAAAAGAAAGGAAAATACGATGAGAGAAAAGGAAAGGCTACCCTAGTATGGAGTGCCAGCTAGTCTACAGGCCACCCTGATCTGTTGGCATTTCACATGTCCACACAGGCTCACACACCTCATGAATCTCAACACTTGAAGAAGTGCTGTTTTCTCTGTTGAAGCTAGGGAAAGAACATGGCCTTCCATTGAAACAGAGACTTCTACACTTCCAATTGCATTACCGCCTTATGTTTGTTTGGGTGTTTCCAGCAAGCAACAACCAATACCCGCCAGTGAAATGGGTATGCAGGATGGGCCTGCCTCCTATACGGCATGCTCTTCCCTCTAGAGAGCAGTGACCCCAGGAGGGCAGACAGCAGAGGGGACATCACATGACAGGACTGGCCACTAGGGAGGAAGGAGGGAGTATCCAGGAGAGGTGGGTGAGGGTGCGGGTGAGTGACAAGGCAGAGACCATGCTTCTGAACTGTAGGTATGAGAGCCAAAGGGAGACAGAAGGGAAATAGGCTTGGAGATCTTGATCCGGAGTAACTGGAAAAGAGCATCACCAGCTGGAAAAGCTGTCTGGAAGGGCAGGTTGAGAAGAAGAGGGTGACACCTATGGTGGAGCTCCACCATGTGTGACAGCATACAGTGCAGTAGCCGTGGCAACTCGTGTGGCCAAACCATCATCATATCCGTGGCTTCGTAAGCTCTCGGGTCTGTAGCGCTAAGGCTTCTGTTGAAAGGTCATGTGGAAGCCTGTGATGGGGGTGCTTGGCTCTACAGAAGCAGGAGCTGAGGAGGCAGGGCCTGGATCAACCTCTCAGAAAGAAAGAGGCCAACTGGGGTGATAAAGGGATCCACTGGAGATGCAGGCCAATGAACCTTGATCAACCCTATGGAGAGGTTTGGAGCAAACAGTACCTGTCTGGATGCAATACTTGGGCCTTTCTTCCCTTGTCTCACTCAGTCCATAGTATGGGCTATGTTGAAAAGGCAAAAGTAGCCAGGCAGTACTGGCTCATTATTTGGGAGGCTAAGAAAGATCTGAGGATTATGGTTTGAAGCCAACCCAGGGCAAGAAAGTCTGTGAGATGCTTATTTCCAGTTAGTCAGCCAGAAGCTGACATAGAGCTGTGACTCAAGTGGTAGAGAGCCAGACTTGAGCAAAAAAAATATCTAAGGGACCATGCGTAGGCCCAGAGTTCAAGCCCCAGTACTCTCTCTCTCTCTCTCTCTCTCTCTCTCTCTCTCTCTCTCTCTCTCTCTCTCTCTCTCTCACACACACACACACACACACACACAAATGTTTTTTAAGGGGAGGGAGAAGAGGAGAGGAGGACAAGAGCTTGAGCTGGGAAGGTAGTCCTCTGCCCCCAAGGCAGACTTGGAAAGGCTGCCAGCTAGAAGGGTTGCCCACAGCTGGGCCTAGGGTTCTAGATGGTCCTTTGTGTGTTTCACAGACCCCAAACTTTGCAGTATTCCTTCATTGCATCTCTTTCGTTTGCTGTGCATCTCAGAACATTGCAACTTGGAGAACTGCTGCTAAGTTCACGGTCAGTGAATGGCAAGCCCAGGATCAGCTTGCGGTCCTGCTAGTCCTGCTCAATTCCACCATGGAAACTACTCTGTGCCCGTTTTCCATGTCTGCAGCTTTGCTCAGAGCCCTAGCAAGTTGTTTTCAAAAGCATTGAGTGAGGTCAGTACAAGACCTGGAGAGAACCAGGTTCAGATTCCCTGAAAGGTGGGGACCATCAGAGTCTCAAAGCAGGTCATTCTGAAGCCTTTCATACTTGCTCTTGCTGGACATGGGCATCCACACCACCCTCCGCCTGCACTGAAGGAGTTACAGGAAGCATCCCATGAAAATAATTCCCTCTAGGCTTTGCTGTAGGGCTGCTGCAGCACATGCCCTGGGACTTTCTGAAGTGTCTTCTCATTCTTCCTTAAGAGGCCCATAGGGGTCTCAGCACTGAAAATTGACCTGCTTCTTTGAAGCTCCTTTCCTTGAGCTTTTGCTTTATAGAGTCAGAGGATCAGAGGTTGCGTTATAGGGTCAGGACGTCCAAGCTCAATTTAATGTGCCAGGTGCACAGGAGCTCACAGCATGCTGGGAAGCAGCAAGCACTTAGGATCCTCCTCTGCCTTTATTTTCCCTTCTGTTTATACCCTCTCGTTGAAAAACAAAAGAACAAAAGACAACAACAACAACAAAAATCCAAAACAGGCCAAACAAACATCCAGATGCTGCAGCTTATGCCTATAATCCTAACTGCTCATGAGGCTGACATCTAAGGATTGTGGAGATAAAAATCTCAGCACTTTCCATTGATCAGCCAAAGGGCCAGAAAGGGAGGTATTGCTCAAGTGTTAGGATGCCAGCCTTGAGTGAAAAAGCTAAAGGAAAATGCCCAAGTCCTGAGTTCAAGGCCCATTACCAGTACACACACACACACACACACACACACACACACACACACACTAAAAACAACAACAAAAAAAAACCCTTTGCTTTATTTTATATAGTTTATTTTATATAGAATGCCTCAAAGCCATTCTGGAACAATGAAATATATAAAGACCAACATTAATATGCCTTTTTTTGTTGGGGGCAAGGGGGAGCTTTGGATTTGGCCAGTGTAGGTGGGGAGGTATTGCACAAGGCCCACAGTGCAAATTCTTCTCAGAACAGCTCCATTTGCTAAGTGGTCATTAAAGCTCAGGTCTTCCCAGATGTTGTGGGAGGGGGAGTGGTTGGAGGAAGCATTTTTTCCCAGAGTTTTCCTGAATGTACCCTAGGGCTAGGATCAGCCAACCAGGCTACCTTGCCCCCTGCCCCTTTGTAGTCCAGAAATGATGCAAGCTTCCTGCTGAGAGCTGATGAGTTTTGCAAGTTATATTGCAGTTCTTCAAGGTTTGTTGTTGTTGTTGTTGTTTTGTCAGTTGTGGGAGGCTGAACTCTGGGCCTGGACGCTGTCCATCAGCTCTTCAGCTTAAGACTAGCGCTCTACCACTTGAGCCACAATGCCACTTCTGGCTTTTTTCTGCTTATGTGGTACTGAGGAATCGAACCCAGGGCCTCATACATGTGAGGCAAGCGTCTTCAAAGTATTTTAATACCTCCACATGGGTCAGTCAGTTCTTCGTGGCCTTCTTTTGGTGTTTCCACAAGCTAAGGCTTCTGTTGCTGCTGCTCTCCTGTGGTCGTGAATGGCCTTCACCAGGCGTTCTTTACAAGCTGACACATCAAAGAGATTCTTCCTGGTATTAAGAATTTTCTCCAACTGTATGTCCTAGAGTCAAATACATCAGCACCAGGCATTTGAAAAACAGACAGGTCCACCTTTCTGAGCAACTGTCTCTTGATGCTAGGCCTTGGTAAGTCAAACGCTGATACTAGGATCCCTGAATCTTTGTGCTGATGATTCTGTACAAAAGGAATTATTCATGCCCAGGTGTTGAGAAGGCCACGCCCATTGCTACCACAGAGTATCTATTATCCTTTGTCTTTGGGTTATTTCAGATCACCAGGAAGGGAATAAAGATAGCAATGAAATCTGTCAAAAAATGACATGTAGAAAGCATGAACTAACCTCTTCCATCCCCTTGCCTGCCAACAAGGGGGCGAGATTAACAACAACCACCTTACAGAGTTGATGTGAAGAGTTAACAGAGAGAGAAGATAGAAAACACCTGGTCCAGCACCTGTATCCTGTCTCAGTGCAGCCTAAAGGGTAAGCGTTTATGCAAAATCCAGTCATCTGAACAGTCTTTACAACTTTGCTGGTTCCTTGTGACCCACACACTGATCCCTCCATCAGCACCTGAAGTGCTGGCAAATTTGATGGGAAGGCAATTTCTGGCCACCCAGTCCTGCTGAATCAGAGCCCACATTTTCAATGAGATTCCCATATGCACATGTTTGAAAGTCTTCTATTTGAAGGACAGGAATGTTTGATAGCGTTTCACTTGGCAACTAGTATTCAGTTCTGCCCATCAAATTAAAAACAATATTGACCTAACCCAAGTGATCCTGGGCCAGTCTGGCTCGACAGTGGTTCTGGCCAGTCCAAAGCTGGCTCACCTGCGCTGTTCACCTGCCTCTCTGTGTCACCTGCTCGGTGGCCAAGGCTCTGGGGAGATTACAGCTCCTGGTTTACTGGGCAGGCACAGATAAGGTTTCTCACAGCCCCACCTGAGCTCTTATGCCAAGGTAAACTTGCTCTCCAGAATCGCTCCCTGACTGGAAAATGTGTCAGTCTATTTATTTCACACTCCCACTGGAAAAAAGGTGGGGTGGGGGGGGAGGGGTTGGTGATGATGTCATTTTTTCCACAGAACTTCTCAAAGGCATCGCATGTCAGGCTCTTCTTAGGTTTCTCTACACAGGGCACACAACAAAACTGGCTGAGGATGCAAGTTTCTCTTTCTTCTCTTCCTGCCCTACCCCTCCCATGCCAGGGCGTTTAGTCCCTGGGGGTTGGAGTGGGGTTGGGGGGGGGGTGGAGAGACTTGCAGGCAGCTCTGAAAAGGAACCTGGGCTGGCTAGCAGGTGTGGGAAAGTTTTCTTGACAACTCTCTGGGGAGGTGAGCTCCGGGTGGGACAAACAGTTGTTGATCAGTGGGGATTGGAGAGCAGGTGCTGGTCAGACACATCAGAGAATGTAAAATGAGCTTTCAAAAAACCACACCAAGAGTCAGCAACAGTTGCATTCATCACAACTCCATTTACATTTCTCTGAAGCAGAGCTAAGCTTTCCGTCTGAGAGACATCAGTCAGTATGGAATTGGCTCTTGAGGTCATTTCATTTATACTTCACTGGCCAAAGGAAGCTTCTGGGCTACCCCTACCTTCCAAATGGATAGGAGATGTTCCTGAAAGGAACAGTTATTAGTAGTATCCATGATGGCGACATCCATTTAGCAAATATTAACATATCACCTTATTTGCTTCATCGCTTTTACTTGAAAGTAAGTAAATATTGGAATTACAACTGAGTGCCTGTCTCTAGGCCTCCTCGTTCCATCCCTCACTTCCCATAGCGAAGCACAGTTCTGAATCACCTTCCTGCATGTATCTTATTACTGCATTTTATGAATTCACAGACATTATAAAACACGACGCAAGCTTTTCAACTTTATACAAAAACTATTAGAACTTTTCATAATACCTCATATGACATAACACATAATCATATACATACAGAGTATTATAATCTGCAGTGTGCAATTTCTCCCTTAGCCTGACAATAGTGAGATTTTTATCTCTGCTGACACCTGGTGTTGTATTCCATTGTCTTACCAAAATACAATGTCGTTATCTGTCCTGTTGTTGATGGATGCTTTGGTTGTTTTCAGTGTGGCGGTGAACACCTTCATAGATGTCTTTCTGTCTGTTGATCTAGAAGTGGAATTTCTGGATTCAATCACTTTCAACTTTGCTAGTTCTTGCCAAAATGTTCTCTGTCATGCTTGGATCAACTTACAATCCCGCTAGTGATGAATGAGACTCCATGATTTAACTGCTCTTTCCCAACATTTGGCATGAGCTGACACACATTTTTGCTGATCTGGTGGGTGTGAAGTATCTCACTGTTGCTTTGAGTTGTTTTTCTTTGATTAATAGTAAGAGTGTACATCTTTTTATGTTATTGTCTCCAATGAATTTATAGTTTAGTTTCTTTGCTTATTCCCCTTCTATGTCATCTTTTTCTTATTAAGTTGAGATTTGTATATATGTCATATTCATTGCAAATATTTTCTCCCAGCTATATAATTAAAAATCCACTTTGCTACAGTGGCTTTTAATAGAAACAAGTTAAGTTTCACATAATCAAGATTATCAACTTTTTGCAGCTTTTATTTCTCTATGTTTATGTGTTTGAGGGTTTTTGTTGTTATTTGATTGTTTGATTTGCTGTGGTTTTTAATGAAATAATTATTATGGGGTCATGAAAATGTTTAATACTTTCTTTTTTGGGGGGAGGGTCCAGTTGTGGGGCCTGAACTCTGGGCTTGGGTGCTGTCCCTCAGCTCTTCAGCTCAAGGCCAACGCTCTACCACTTGAGCCACAGTGCCACTTCTGGCTTTTTTCTTTATGTGGTGCTGAGGAATCGAACCCAGGGCCTCAGGCATGCAAGGCAAGCACTCTACTACTGAGCCACCTTCCCAGCCCCATGTTTAATACTTTCATATGATGCTTTAAAATTTTACTTTTTAATTTTTGTCATTTGATTAGGATTGATCTAATGTATAGATCTACTTTTATGTTTTCTGTACAGACCACAGCTGTTCCTAGAATGTGTGGATCAGATAGTCTTTCCTTTCCACACTAATCTATAACATCATTTCCGCCCTACATTGTTTTCAGAGCATGGGTGGGCCAGGGCTGTATTCTGTATTCTGTCTGTCTGTCTGTCTGTCCCTGAATTGTACTGTCTTCTTTACTGCATATTCTGAGAACAAATTTTGACATCTGATAGAGCAAGTTCTTTGGCCTTGCACTTTTTCAAATTAATTTCCTAGTTATTTCTGGCCACTTTTTGCTCTTCCAAGACAATTTTGTGAACAGATTGTCCAGTTCAAAGTAAGACAAAAACCCTATTGTACTTTGTACTTAATCTATAGTTTAAGTTGAGAAGAAATGCTATCACAATTATTTTCTTTCATGTAATTTGTGCTTATAATTTCTGAGTGCTCCATAAGACTCCTAATCTCTTTCTCTCATCTCCTTTTCCCTCTTTTCCTCTCCTCCCTTCTCATTACTTCAACTGAAACATTACATTTTATTGCTTATTGTAACTTCAACATCTTTCTTTATGGCAACATCAATCTCTTTAAAAAGTTTCCTCATTCTCCTAACCATTCTTGGTATGTAAAAGCTAAAGCCGAGACATGCATCATACCGAGGGGAGGGGAGGAGAACATTCTGGCAGTCTTCTATGTAGGGTATAAGGCGCAGTTAGTTACACATGAGAGGTACACAAAAATCCTTTCTGAGCTTCAAAACATATGTGCCAAAAAATTAAAAAAAGAAAATACGTGCCTGGGTGCTGATGGCTCATGCCTATAATCCTAGCTACTCAGGAGGCTGAGATCTGAGGATCACAGTTTAAAACTAGCTCAAACAGAAAAATCCCTGAGACTCTTATCTCCCCCTGCCCCATTAACTACCAAAACACCAGAAGTGGAGCTGTAGCTCAAGTGATGGAGCACTAGCCTTGAGCCAAAAATCTCAAGGATAACATACAGGCCCTAAGTGCAAGCCCAAGAACCAGCACGTGCACGCAAACACACACACACACACACACACACACACACACACACACACACACAAAATATGTATAGTGGTTAACATACACCTAATGTCTGGCATGTAGCCTTCTGGATTTGAATTCCAGCTCTTTCATAGTCCTGATCTTGAGTAAATTATATAACTTCCCTGTGCCTCAGTTCCATCCAACTACATGGGGCAGAAAATATTAATTATCTCGTAATCATTGTGAGAAGTAAATGAATTAATATGTATAAAGTACTTGGGACAGTGTCTGACTCATTGTAGTTGTCTCCAATGTATTGTTTCTCTGTCATTAGTGAGATGGATACCTAAAGCACGCTGAAAATACTTAGCTTGAATGTTCAAACTGAATTTCAGAATTACGCACTGATCTTCCTACTAGACAAGAAACTTGCTTGTTACTGTTGTGTGTTCTCCTTAAGCAGAAAGGCATCATGCTTGCCATATTAGATATAATAATTAGTGATCTAAAAAGATGTTATGTTAGTGTTAACCATGTTCACATTTTCACTCAATATAGCTGCTCCAGGTGGAATGACACTTGAGGTAACCCAATTCAATATCCCACTGCATGCTAGAAACCTCTTAACATAAAGTATCTATGAAAAGGAGGGTTTTAATGAGAAAAGAAAAAAATCAGAAAGGGAGGAATATTGAAAGATTATCAGACTTTTAAAAACTGAGGAGATGAAAATAGTATGAATCAACAAAGCAAGGCTAAAGGTTGCTGGGAGTGGCTAAAAGAAGCCAAGAGAGGAAGTTTCTAGAGAGCTGATAGTGGGAGGTCTTAAAGAGAGTTACCAGAGAAAGGTCTGAACCTTGGCTTAGGAATCATGAACTATTTCTCATTGGTCTACATTACTAACTGGCTACTTGTGGCACTTGGGACATGGTCCCCCATCCCTATCCTCGGCATCTAGGAGACCTAACAATTTCCACCATTTTTGTTGGTAGAGGTGGTGGGGCTTGAACTTTGGGCCTGAGCCCTGTCTCCGAGCTCTTCAGCTCAAGGTGAACACTCTACCACTTGAGCCACAGCACCACTTCTGGTTTTTCTGGTGGTTAATTGGAGATAAGAGTCTCACAGACTTTCCTGCCTGGGCTGGCTTTGAATCACAATCCTCAGATCTCAGCCTCCTGAGTAGCCAGGATTACAGGCATGATCCACTGGTGCCCGGCTTCAATTTCCACCATTGATGGCCCTTCTGGTTAGGAGTTTGGATGTTCCTATTGAAAAGAAAATAAAAATTATCTTCTGAGGAGTAGGTCCTTGTTACCTTGGAGGCCCTTAATTTAAATCCCCTGGCTTAGGCCTAGCTGAGAGCCCAGTTATAAGGTGGAGTGTAGCACAAGACTTTCTGCTGGGAACAACGGGGAAAGGGAAAAACTCGTTAAGTCAGGAAGGCCAGAGGGAGGCCCAGGGAAACTAGAAGAGAGGCTGTTGGGAGGATGGGAAAAGAGTGAGTTGAATCACAGCCATGGAGTTTTCTCCACCTGACTTAAAGCTGGCTCAGGGATCCAGAAAGGCCTTTTCCAAAGATCAATATGGGTCAGGATGCAGGATGAAATCAAGGACTCCACCTCAGCATGCAGGATTTCTCTTTAGGCCTTTAAACTGCACACTGGCATAGGGGTGTTGAGAGTTACCCCTATTGTGTGTCACTCTGCATTTATAGAATACATAAAGGTCTCATTTGCTTCCCCTTAGCCCCTGGGAGTTTGGCAAAGCAATGGGTTTGTTCTCTAAGAAAACCACTTATTCCGAAAGAAGAGGATAAGTTAGGCCTAGCTGTCAGAATGGAACATGGAGCCAAATGGAAACCTAGTGGAGAAAGCCAGCACTTCCTCAGGTCTTAACTCTGGGTTGGGTGGGGTGGGGCTGGGCTGGACTAGGCTAGGCTGGGCTAGGTGGCTGCCCCAAGTGTTCCCTCCTACTGGGAGGGTCTTCTACAGGGGTTACCACCCTGATAGAGGTCATGAACCTGGGTGTGAGCTCACAATACAGTACAATCTCGAGGCTTGGTTCCTGCTACATCCTGAGCTCTTCCTGTTCCTGCTTGTGGTCACATTCACTCCCTCCTTCATTGTCTTCATTCATTCATTCATTCATTCACTCATTCACTCAGTGCACAGTGGCCACTGATGAATTAGGGATACAAAGATAAAGTAGGACCTTTCCCTGCCTTTCAGTGCAGTAGAAGGAGGCTGGACCTGAGCAGACAACCACAGGAAAAGGCTGATTGTCTTTTCAGCAAGGGAGGACCATATGGTAGGAGCAAAGGCTTGGAGCCAGCAGGAGAAAAACAACCCCTAGTGTAAGGTATATTAAGGAGGTAAGTTTCATTAGGTAGCCAGTGACGAGAGCACCATGCACTATTCAGGCAGGAAAAGAAGTTTATTTACCCAACTGCTGCCCTCACTGTGCATAGTGGAGAGGCATGGCTGAAAAATGGGGGAGGGGGGTGACCCACCCCTGGGCTAGGACTTATCTAGGCCAGGGACAGAAGAGGTATGGCCAGGTGGGGGAAAGCTGTGGTCACACTGGATCTGGATGTGACCTTAGGGCCTGGGACTCCCCTAAGGTCAGATGGGAGGCATGTGACCAGAGTCTAGCATTTTGTATCCAGACAAACAATATTTATAGAAAATGACTATTAATTATTTAAGGTTTCAGTTGGATTATCCCAAATCTCTTTTGGAAACATTCTTGTAGTTAATTTTTCTTTCTTTCTTTTTTTTTTTTCCCCCCGGGTCTGGTTGTGGGGCCTGAACTCTGTGCCTGGGCGCTGTCCCTCAGCTCTTCAGCTCAAGGCTAGCCTCTACCGCTTGAGCCACAGTGCCACTTCTGGCTGGTTGGAAGCCAGCCCAGGCAGGAAAGTCTATGAGACTCCTATGTTCAATTAACCATCAAAAAGCCAGAAATAGAGCTGTGGCTCAAGTGGCAGAGTACTAACCTTGAACAAAAAGCTCAGGAACAGTGATCAGTCTAAAAAAAAAAAAAAGCTAAAGGAAAAAAGAAGTAAGCTGTATGTGTCTTAATATGGAACCTTAAGGGATCCTAAATAATTCTGATAAAAAATAACAAAGACGGCCAAGTGCTGTAGGCTCATGCCTATAATTCTAGCTACTCAGGAGGCTGAGATATAAGGATCACAGTTCAAAGCCAGCCTGGGGCCTGGGCAGGAAAGTCTGTGAGACTCTTATCTCCAATAAACCACTCAGAAAACTAGAAGTAGTGCTGTGGCTCAAGTGGTAGAGAACTAGCCTTGAGCTGAAGAGTTAGTTGAGGGACAGTGCCCAGGCCCAGAGTTCAGGCCCCACAACCAACAAAAAAAAAACAAAAACAAAACAAAGATGGAGAACCCACACTTCTTGGTTTCACAACATACTACAAAAATACAGTAACTGAAACACCATGGTACTAGCATAGAGACAGACAAATGAGGGAAAGGATAGAGTCTTAAAACAGTATTGACAGAGAATGGGGTATCCATATGTAAAAGGATGAAGACAAATCCTTACCCTATTCCACATACATATGAAAATGCACTCAAAATATGAGTTAAAGATCTATACATAAGACCCCAAATTGTAAAATCCTAGGAGAAAACATGTCAAAAAAGCTTCATGACAATGAGCTTAGCAAGTATATCTTGGATATGATGTCAAAATTACAGCCAACTGTAATTCTTTTTCTTCTTTGGTTTCCCCCCCTCCTCCCCCTCCCCCTCCCCCTCCCCCTCCTCCTCCTCCTCCTCCTCCTCCTCTTCCTCCTCCTCCTCCTCCTCCTCCTCTTCCTCCACCTGCTCCTACCCCCTTTATTATTCTAGAGAGAGAATGTTACTATGTAGCCCAAGCTGGCCTCAAACTCACCATCCTCCTAGCTCAGCCTCCTAAGTGCTGGGCTTACAAGTGTGTACCATTAGGCCTGGCACTCATTTCACTCTTCAGTGGATTCATTTAGACTGGTACTTGTAAGTTTTGCATTTCTTATTGTATTTCCTGAATTCCTCCTTCAGTTGTATCAGATCCTCATCTTCCAGTGCTATGTTTCTAAAGCCACGCTCTGCTATTCACTGCAAAGAGATCCAAGTCCACTGAGTGACACCTGCAGCACAGGGGGCAGAACTGCACCTGGAGAGAGGTAGAGAGGGGACAGGTTTGCCTGGCTGAGTGAAGATCTCAAATAGTGAGGAAATCTCCCTGAAGGAATATGGGACAAAGCCTTCCAAGGCCAGAGAAATATAGTGGGGGGGGGGGGGGGCGGCGAGGAGGAAGAAGGAAGAACAAGAGACTGACTTTGGTTACCTGAAGTTTTGGCATAGGAGCTACTGAACACCATCTGTGCTCAGCCTCTGCCACTGGTGAAGGTTTTGCATTCCTGAATTAAGGTGTCACATCTGGAAACCCACACACCTTGGCCACTCACAGCCCTGCTCTTTCTACCTAGGACTCAACTCTTAAGCCAAGCATCTGCCTTGTAGTTCATTACAATTCTCTTTCATCTGTGTTCTATCCCCTTGGGGAGAAAGTAGGTGTGGATTTAAATGAGATGGCATTGTTTGCTAAGAACAGTTTGCTTGGCCTGCAACTTACCTGCACACACCCAGGTGTATGACCGTGGCACAGAGGGTATATGGATCTGCAGGCTCCAGTGAGGTAGAGGCAAGGAGAATCTCAACCCCTGCTTCTCTAAGTGTCACCCAGAGCAACAGCCTGGATCTCATCTGGGGCTCATTAGATGCTGAGTCTGGTTTGCACCATCACAAGATTGCTGGATAATTTACAAAGGCACTGAAAGGGAAGACGCATGATCTTAAAGAATGCTTGCCCCCAACCTCCCAGGGAGACTTCTTCTTTCTCATCTCAGTAGTTGGTATTGGAACTCTTCCAATATTTTCAAAACCTTTCTGATTCCCCCTGACCTTTTCTCTTTATAGGAAAAAGAAAAAAAATGAAGAAGAAAAAAAAAAGAAATAAAATAGCTGTCATCACTGATTTGGAGCCCTGGGGGAGAGAGGAAGAGGTCAAGGGTCAACATCTGTGCTTCTGCAAATAGAAAATGAAGTTTCCCAGGCAGGCTGGGAAGTGGCTTGAGGTTGCCTGACTGGTCCTCCCTGGGCCCTTCTGAGATGGCTGTGCTCAGTGCAGAGCCTTTAAAGGGAACACCAGGGCTGGCTGGCATGGGGAGGAAGGCACACTCAGTCAGGTCCTCGGGGAAAACTCGAGGTGGGTGTACAAAGGCCTGGGAACTAGCAGTAACAGACACAGGGAGTCCTGCTGTTCACTGGAGATCTTTAGGAGGGGCAGAAAGTCCCCCCAGACACAGGACACTTAGTACAGGTGACATTCTATCACTTCCTGGCTTATTGCCAGAAAGTGAAGGAAGCTAGGTTTGTCTGGGACACAGGAAATGATTTAAGATGCTAAGTCCTCTTGCTAGTGTTCCTTTTTTAAATTTCTTTATTGAGATTAAGTGATTACATAAATTTCACAGTATTGTGAGAGAGTGATACTTAGCTAAAGTCACAAACACATTTTAACTTTCACAAGGCGAAATTTCATTATCATGGTCTATAAAGCTTGTGAACTCTACAAATTTTGACAATACAACTATTTCTTCCACATCGGGTGATAAGTACATTTTTTTTTTCCTTTTGCTTAGTGTTAGCTGTTCCCTCTACCTCTCTCATTCCCTCCCTCCCATCGCTTCCCTTGAGTTGCTTAGTTCGTTTTCATCAATGTCCAGTGCAGCTGATGGGAGCCTCTGCTGTATTTTTTTCACCTGTTTCCAGCTGATTCGGTGCCCTCCTCCTAGCTTCCCTCATCTGAGGGAACATGTATTTACCATTGTGGGGTCAGGTACGTAGAGGCATCTAAAAGTGATGCAACCAATTAAAGAGAGGCCCTTTGTTTCTTGAGTCCTGTTTACTTAGTATTTCTATTTGGCTGTTTCAAAAAATCCAGAAGGTGGAAGAAGAATCTGGCTGGTCTGAATGTGGTGGGCATGGTTGGAACTCTCTGGGTGGATTTTTCCATCAGGACTCCTAGAAGAGGTGATGGCAGTAAATGAATGTTAGAACTGACTGTAGCGAGGTCTTCTGGGGACCAGATAGCACACTGGATCTTGCCAGGTGAGCAGTGGCTGGTTGGAGCTCTGGGGGAGGAGTCACCCTGCCTAGGTTCAAAGAATTCATAAGAGGCAAACCTTGGAGTAAGTCCAAAGTTGATGATCTTTCCATGCTGTATCTGCCTCGGTACCCAGGGGTTGAAAGTATCCAGTTCTACTCCCAGCCTTCTTAATTAATTAGTCCTGTAACTTTAAGTAAGGCCATTTGTTTCTCATGGCCTTGGCTTGCTCTTTTTGAAAAAAAAAGATGAGAATATTAATAAGATTCCCTTGTGTGGGGAAGTGATGGGTAAAGACTACATCTCCAAGCGAACGTAGTTTTCTTCCTTCTTGTTTTGTAAGATGAACAGATTTGCCTTGGCCCTGTGGGGTGAGCAATGGAGGTTTAAGATGGTGTTACTGGGTCTCAAGGAGACTGGCCATCCTCTGGCCAGGACTGAGGCCGCTGAAGGACACTCCTGGCATGACTCCTGGCTTCATTAGTGGTCCGAGTTTTGCTGTCCACATGCAAACACAATCATCTCATCATCCTACTTGGCTTCAGCTCATGTGCCTTCTCCTCCATTTAGCCCAAGGGCTGCACCAAGACAGGCTCACCTTGGCCCAGATGCGTTACTCCTCCCTGCTCTGAATCCCAGCCAAGAGCAAAATTCAGATGTACTGGTGTCAGGAACATCCATTCCTCAGTGCCTGGCAGGCTGCCCAGCTGGAGAGAGAAAAAGGATGTTCATGAAGCCAGGTGGAAAAAGGCTCCTGAGTTGTGCAAGAGGAGGTAATATTCCAGCCAGTGCCTCCTCTACCCCACCACAACACAGCCTGAAGGATACTCTCTGAACAGCTCAGCAGGGAGTCCTGAGCTGGAGTCCCTGGTTCACTGCATGATTGCTCAGGTTTGTGCCTTCATGGCTGCCAAGCACCTGCCACCTCTGATCTCCCACCATCAACACAGAAGCCCTTCCAGGCCCGAGTATAAGGAGCCACATCTGGAGAATGAGCAGATGTCTATACACACTCTTGGTCCTGTTCCCTTCCCACAGGGGTCCAGGCCAGGTTCTAGCTGGGCACAAGAGCCTGTTCTCCAAAGAACTTGTATCTGCCTCAAGACAACCCTCTACCTGGAACACTGGGTGGGCACTGTCCTCACCAGAACCTGCCTCTGCCATTCTTGTTGCTAGCCCTCAAGGCTGAGAAAGCCATGAGCAATGGAGCTGACAGAACCAGAGAGACCTCACATCCAGGCTGTATACTCACTGTAATATTCCCTAATCTGAAGTTTTGCTTTCCACAGTTTCAGTCACCCATGGTCAATGGTGGTCCAAAAACTATGAAATGGGCAATTCTAGAGATAAAGCATTCATAATTTTAAGTTATATGCTTTCTGATTAGCATGTTAAAATCTTGCATTATCCAGCTGTGTCCTGTGTTGAAGTTGAGAATATATTTGTCCAGTGTGTCCACACAGCATGCGCTACCTGCCCACTAGTCACTCAGCAGTCTTCTTAGTTATTGTGTATCACAGTGCTTGTGTGGAGTAAATCCCTCCTCTTTTCTTTTTTTCTCTTCCCTCTTCCTTCCTCCCTCTCCCTCTCTCCTTCCCCCACTCCCTTTCTTTCTTGTTTTCTTTTCTTTTCTTTTCTTTTTTTTGTCAGTCGTGGAGCCTGAACTCTAGGCCTGGGTGCTGTCCCTCAGCTCTTCAGCTCAAGGCAAATGCTCTACCACTTGAACCACAGTGCCACTTCCTGTTTTCTGAGTGGTTTGCTGGAGATAAGAGTCTCACAGCCTTTCCTGCCCAGGCTGGCTTTGAACTGTGGCCCTCAGATCTCAGCCTCCTGAGTAAGCTAGGATTACAGGTGTGAGCTACCATGTCCAGCCTTTTATCTCTTTCCTCTTCCTTTCTACCTCTTTCCCTCCCTCTCTCTCTCCTTCCCCTTCCTTTCTTTGTCTCTCTTTCTTTTGGTGGTACTGGTGTATGAACTCAAGTCCTCACATGTGCTAGGCAGGTACTCTACCAATGAACTATGCTTTTAGACAAGTAACTCTTATTTTTCTTAAAAACAGCCCCAAACTTGGGATGGGAGAGAAAAACTGGGAGTAAAGGAAGGGGTGACACTGTTATAAAAGAAATGTATTCTTTACCTGATTTATGTAACTGTAACCTCTCTGTACATTGCCTTTATAATAACAATGGAAAAAAACAATGGCTTCAAACAGCCAGCCTAGCAATGATGGCTATTTAAGACGTAAAGAGTTTCCTTTCTAGGAAAAAGTATGTTGTTTACTTGAGGAAAGAAAAAAAAAAAGCTAAAGTTGCTAAGAGAATTAATCCTCTGTACAGTTTTGAAGAAAGTAAAAGAAATTCGTGCTGATTTTCCTATCATAACTCAAACTGCAAAGGTTACAGTATATGATAAGTGCTTAGTTAAGAAAGAAAAGATAGGGCTGGGAAGTTGGCTCAGTGGTAGAGTGCTTGTCTTGCATGCCTGAGGCCCTGGGTTCGATTCTTCAGCACCACATAAGCAAAAAGAAAAAAGCTGGAAGTGGCGCTGTGGCTCAAGTGGTAGAGCGCTAGCCTTGAGCTGAAGAGCTGATGGACAGTGCTCAGGCCCAGAGTTCAGGCCCCACAACCGGACCCAAAAAAAAGAAAGAAAGAAAAGATATTGACACAGGAATGGAGTGGAAGAGTAAGCGAGTCAGTCATTATATTCAATATACCTCATGTAAAAATGAACTATGTAACTTGAAGGTAGGGATGGGAGGGAGAAAATGGGGGAGAAGGAAGGAAGGAATGACACTGACCAAGAAGCATCGTCCTCATAGCCTGACTTATGGAACTGTAACCCCTTTGTACTACTACTTAATGATAGTAAAAGAGGAACAGGCATTGACCTGCAGGGTTTGGTGCCTATCTGAAGTTTTAAGCATACTGAAGATTGGCGTTTCCCCATGAAAGAAGGGAATTTTGCTCTAGATTCTCCAGTATCCCTTTTGTGAGGATCATTTTGATGGTCTCAGGCCTCAGCAGGCAGTCCAGGACAGCCCACACATCCTGATCCTTCACAGATCCTTAATCACAGCTGTGGAGTCACTTTGGGAAAGGTAACACAGTCACATCTCCTAGGAATTAGGACACATTCATCTTTGGTGGACATGATTCAGCAGACCTTATCCTGAGAGTGGACAACTAACAACCTTCCCCACCCTGCAATGTCCTGAGGTGTGAATCACACCCCGGCCTTTCCTGTGTCTGTGGATCTGATAACCTAGTCACCACCCTGCACAGAGGACACAGGTGCAGAAGGACCGCCAGGCAGTGCCTGAGGCACCATGAAAGAGACGAGGCTCCATTTTTTCCCCCATCACACGCAAAACCCCAATTCTAAGGTAGAATAACAAAGAATGTCAAGAGGGCAACTAGAGAACTAGAGAACTTGAAGTTCCAGGTCTAGGAGCCCCACAGTGAGCCAGGTACCCTATGGGATGGTATAGATCCCATGTCTCTGAGACTGTCCTGCCCAGGGTGCCTAGCCTGATGCCCTCCCTTGAAGATCCGTTGGGAATCTTCAGGCCCCAGACTCTGTGAGGCACAACCAGTCATAGCAAGTCCAGAGAAGAGGGAGCTAGGAAACAAATATAGAGGGCAGGGTGGTTGTAAACAGTCACTAAAGCCTAGGAAACCACTGAGGAGACATAAGGCTATGTAAGATGGCCCAGGATATGTTTTTCTTTTGAAATCACTTCATACAAGCTAAATGATGCTCTGTTGTGATGTTTTCTTTTTAACAAAAAACTCTACTTTGATTATTTTTTTGTCCCTGCAGACTATCTTTTGACATTCAAAATAACACTGGTACCATCAAACTGAATCTGTGCCTGCCTGAAAGTAAATGTTTTTGGAGAGTTGTAAAAATATTTTTGTTAGTAGACTGGTTTTTTTTTGTAATCTTAGCCTAAATAAGAATATTACAGAAATATGAATTTATGATGTTTTCTTCATTTTAAATGTCAACTTAAAAAATAAAAGGATTTTGCAAAAAGCTGCCTGTATAAAGCTTCCTCTGTTTTTCATCTTATTGTTTACAAATGTTTTGTGTATATGTCAAGTTACTTGACAAAAATATAATACCATCTATCTCCTATTATAGTATCAGACAGAATAGTTTCATGTTTATTCTCTAGGATCAAAAACCAAAGCATAAAAGTTGCATAGTCTTGGAAGTGGTAGAGCACTCGCCTTGAGCTGAAGAGCTGAGAGACAGTGCCCAAGCCCAGAGTTCAAGCCCCATGACCAATAACATCAACAACAACAACAACAACAACAAAGTTTCATGGTCTAAAAACTGTTCGTACTGGGCCTGTTTGCATCTCCATTCCCCAGGCCACTGCAGGATGTCAATAGTTGGGATGATACAGTGTATAGTCTTTGCAGCCTGAATTCTTTCATTTACTAAAAATGCTTAAGGCTCCTCCATGTCTTTTTATCTCTGAATAATATCCCATTGTCTGGATGTACTAAAGGTACCTACTGAAAGACATCTTGGTGGTTTCCAAATTTTGGTTGCATAAATATCTCTGTATAAGTTTTTGTATAGACATAAACTATTTCAAAATACCTTATTTACTTATTTTGAACACCAGTCCTGGGGCTTGAACTCAGGCAAGCACTTTACCATTAAGTCACATTCCCAGCCCAAGGTGCCTTATTTTTAAGGAGGTACAATGCATAGCCTAGTACTACTAGTTTCTCACACCTGTAATCCTAGTTACTCAGAAAGGTGAGATCTGAGGATCACAGTTTAAAGCCAGCCCCAAATAAAAGTAGGCAAGACTCTTTATTTCCAATTAACCAGCAAAAACAAAACAAACAAACAAAAACTAGACTGGAGGTGGGGTTAAAATGGTAGCATGACAGTTGTGAGCAAAACAGTCAAGTGAGAATGCAAGGCCCTGAGTTCAAATGCTGATTTTAGTGTGTGTGTGTGTGTGTGTGTGTGTGTGTGTGTGTGTGTGTGTGTGTGTGTGTGTGTGTGTGTACACACAAAGTTACAAGGCAAAGAAGAAGAAGGAATTTTTCAGGCCTTGTGAAATGAGTTGGAATTATGGGGACCTGTGGTATCTTACCTTGAAATCTTGAGACCAAATTCACATTTCCTAAGCATCAATCTTGTGACAAAATTCACATTTCCTAAGCAGCAATGGGAAGACAGCCTGGAATTCCCTCCTCCAAAGGAAAGGAGGAAAAGGAAAGTGCCCTTGACCTTCCCTCCTACTGCCTCCAACTCAAGAGACCTCCAAGTTGTCACAGGACCACAACTTGATTGTGCTCCTGGCATGTTTAACACTGACCTCCTTCCCAGAGGCTCTGGATGGGGAACTGTATGTTCCTTATCTCTATGTGCTCCATCCTGTTCACTGAAACCCCTCTTAATAAAAACTACTGAATAAAAATAAGTATTTTTTAAAGTGTTACCACTTTTAAAAGTATGCATTAGATGTATTAGGGAATGCTGGTAACCACCACAAGACACACTAAATCCAGATTTTTTTCCTGTATCTAAAGCTGTATTCGTTCATGTGTTTGGTGACTGCTCTAGGAGCCAAAGGGCTTACTAAAAACTTATCCATTTCACTGATCCTATGAGTCAGAAGGTGTTGCTATTCCTGTGAGGATGTAAATTCCAACGTCACTGAACAAGTCCTCAAGCCAGGAATAGAACCTGGGTCTTGGGTCTTAAACCAATCTCTTCTGTATCTATGCCAGCACTGTTTTCTGAATATCACTGTATAGATCATCATTAAGTCAGGAAGGGTCAAAGTTCACTTGATAATAATAACATAATCAAGTAATAAATCTAGGATCTAGACTTCCTAGATCTCTCACCTTATAATATAGAAACTCCAAGCCATACATACTAATTTCCAGGGACTCCCATAACAGTGTGTTCAGTATAAGTAGGGGCTAGGACTATAACATGTACAGAGTTGCATTTAGTCACAAGCATAGAAATAAAAAGGGGGGAGAGAAGGGAAAGGGAGGAAAAAGAAAATGGAGGGGGAAGAGGACAGAAGAGAGAGAAGGAGGAGGGAAAGTGGGACTGGAAGGAGGAAGAGAAGGGAGAGGGGAAGGGAAGGGGAAGAAAAGGGAGAGGGAAGAAAAGGGAGAGGGAGAAGAAAAGGGAGACGGAAGAGAAGTTTTCTCAGAGTCTGGATGGCCAGAGGGCCCTCTCTTTCCAAAGTCCAGAGAAGAATTTCCCTTGCCTCTTCTAGTTTCTGGTGTCTGCTATTCTGGGTGCTTTTTGGCCTATAGCTGTGTCACTCCAATTTCTGTCTCATAGCCTTCCTCTGCATCTCTGTGTGCATATTCCCCTTTTTCCCATAAGGACACCAGCCATACTGAATATAAGAATTCCCTCTAACTTAGTATAATATCATCTTAACTTGATGACATGGTCCAAGACCCTATTTTCATTCAAATATGTTCAGTCACAGGACTTTGAGGCTAAAATTTAAAGACCTAAACATACCTTTCGGGCTGAGGCAAGTCCACCTTTATTTAGCACCTTGTTTTCTCTATAATTTTGCTCTGATGACAGATAACGAAAATGTAAAATACTTTACCCTCACACATTATTTATTCTTGGTCTGCTTAAAGACATTAAAGTATGGAAACAGAAGTAAGATGATCATTCCTGACAAGCTGTGCTTTATACTAAAAGCAACTGCTTCCCTTCCTGTCTCGGGGCTACTGTTTCCACAGGTTTGATCTGTGGGAATCAAACAAGCGAGGTAAGGAAGTTCCTTTCTAGCCTTCTAGATGGATATGTGGGCTAATATAAAGAAGAGAAAGAGAAAATCTCCTAGCCTGCCTCTCTCTGTCCTAGTTATGGCTATTGAATCCCATTCACTAAGTATTTACTTTGCACCATTCTGCATCCATCTCTAATGATAACTGCTATTTCTACTACTAGATAGGCTCCTGAGTGGTAGTGGTTATATCTGGCACTGAGGGTAGGCTAAGGAAGTGTCTGTCAGATATACACAGTGTGATAGAGTGGTCAGAACAGAGGAGGCAGAGAATTGTGTACTAATAGCCTGTAATCCCAGCTCTTCAGCAGGCTCAGATCTGAGGCTTGAGATTCCAAACCAGCTCAAACAGACAAATCTCAGAGTCTTACTTCCAATGCACTAGCAAAAACTGGAAGTGGAGCTGTGGCTCAAGAGGTAGAACTCTAGGCTTCAGTAAAAAAATCCAAACAAGACTGCTAGACTCTGAGTTCAAGCCTCAGTACCAGTTCAATAAAGAAACAAAGAAAAGAAAGGAAAAGGAAGAGTATTGAATTATTATGCTGACTTGCTCACTAAGTGCTTCATGGATTAGTCTTTGTTTTCAAATGGGTTTGAAAGCTGCCAGTGAAGAGAGTATTTCTCTATTCAGTAGAGTGTAACAGGACTAGAGCCAAGCAAGATACACGTACAGCTTTAATATCCCACCTCTCCCTTTGTTAAGTAAACATATAAATGTGATTGTATCATTCCTGCCTGACTGGTGTTTTGGTAATTTTTTTTTAAATTTTGGTACATGAGCATATATATACATATTGAGAAATGTTAAGTGGGAGTTGGTTTTTCATTTTTTATATAATAGGATCATATCACAGAAGCTTTAAAAGCTACAGTACCTTGCTTTCCCCCATCAATAATACCTGGTGAAAATCCATCCAAGTTCACTGATGCAAAACTAATTTGTACTTTTAAATGGATGCACGGTATTTCATGGTGTGGGTGTACTGTAATTTATTGAGCCATTCTCAGGCAGATGGGCAGTGTTGATTTATTGATCCCTTTAGGAAGAGTGTTGCTGAGAATTCTCTGCCCTCACTGCCTAAGTACACTGTCTCCATTTTACTCCTTTCCCCTCCCATCTTCTCACCCAGGTGTTCACAAAGTCTCCAGGTACTTGGAGTTCTGTTTTCTTCCATCAAATCTAAATCCACATGGTTCTCTATATTTCATCTTAATGGGATCTAAGGCTTTTGAAAATGGAATCAAACTTTTTGGGCCGTTTCCAAAGGAGAAGAAATTTTATATAATGGCATCAACCCCACTAATCCTGTCTGAAATCTAATCAACACATCAGACAAGGGAGGAAAATTCTGTTTCTTACATGAAATGGAAGAAGCTGTCTACAAGTTATGCCTCCTCTCCATCAGAAGCTCTGAAATGAGCCCTGAAGTCATCTGGAAGGGGAAAACAATTCCTGGGAACTTTCTCTCAGAAAAGGACAGCAGAGCCAGTGGTTAGACCCCTCCTTGAATTGAAGCCACTCTACCTGAGGTCATTCCCAGAGCCTCAGCTCTGCAGTAACATCAAAAGAACAAGTTTCAAGCATTTTGTGGTTTAAAGCTTTTTGAAGTGGTACAACACAGCACATATACACAACAATATATAAGACACAGGTGTCAGGAAGCATTCATGAATGTGCATGTAACACCTCCAGGTCTAGAGCAGAAAGTGATCTCCAGTATACCTTTAGGAGCCTTTTCCACCTATATCTTTACTCTTTAAAGATTGAAGTCTCCTGTCTCCTATAAGAATCATCTCTGCATTAAAAAAATGTTTACTTTGCCAGGCGCTGGTGGCTCACGCCTATAATCCTAGCTACTCAGGAGGCTGAGATCTGAGGATCGCGGTTCAAAGCCAGCCCGGGCAGGAGAGACCGTAAGACTCCTATCTCCAATAAACTACCAGAAAACCAAAAGTGGTGCTGTAGCTCAAGTGGTAGAGCGCTCGCCTTGAGCTGAAGAGCTGAGGGACAGCGCCCAGGCCCAGAGTTCAAGCCCCACGGCCGACCAAAAAAAAAAAAGTTTACTTTAAAGCTTCATACAATACTACATATTTGGCCTTTTCTTTTTTTTTTTTTTTTTGTCGGTCGTGGGGCTTGAACTCTGGGCCTGGGCGTTGTCCCTTAGTTCTTCAGCTCAAGGCGAGCGCTCTACCACTTGAGCTACAGCGCCACTTCCAATTTGGCCTTTTCTTGAGTTGCAACAAGTAGAACAAAATGCCTGAAACATGATGGAATGTTTGCATATGGATATACTTGCAGAATCAGTACCTAGCCCAAGACCTAGAACCTTCCCTGTACTCCCAGAAGACTTTTCATACCCATTCTCAGTGAACATTTTCCTAGGTTACCTCCTTTTCACATCAATCACCCTTAAAAAAAAAAGTAGTATCTGTTTTTAAACTTCATCTAAATGGAATCTCATATTGCAAGTCTACTTTTCCCACTTGATAAGAGATGAGACTCATCATGTGTAACAGTAGTTACTTCTCTTTTAATGTGGGGGTAGTCTTTCACTGAATAACTGCTTGCTTTCGATTTATCCAGTCTATTGATAAATGTTTGTTTCCAATTTTTAGGTGTAAACAAATACAAAAAGGTGTGTGCATTCCTGTGCATATTTTTGTGGACTATTGCTCTCTCTCTTGAGTCTGTTATATACTTGAGTCCTATTGCTAGGTGATAGAATAGGAATATATCTGACTCTAATAATACTTCCTGGTAACTTTCCAAGTAAATGGTACCAATATACATTTCTAATGCCAATTTATGATAGTTCCAGTTGTTCCCAGTCCTTGCCAGCACCTGATATGTTTAGTCTTTTAAAGATTAGCCATTTGGGTGCACCTAGTGCTACATCATTATAATATTAATTTATGCTTTTTTTCTAGTGACATTGGATGTTGGCACTTAAGACCTGGGGGGAAGATAGGAGGGCAGGAATGGTAAGGGGAAACAAAGGAGGAGGCAACAATGCTTGATAAGAAATGTACTCATTTCCTTGCTCATGTAATTGTAACCCCTCTGTACGGTATTTTCACAATAAAAAAAAAACTTATTAATAAAAAAAGACTTAGAGAGACCTTACAGTTGATTGACATCAGCTTTCAGAGGGGACACTCAGTAGAGCTGCCACTTGGTCCAGCCAGTCTGTAGCAGGGCTCTTTCCATCCCTATACTCATCTCCACTGAGCAGCCAATATTGGAGACTCCCAGTACTTAAATTTGTTCATTCATATGTAGCCACTCGGCCCACAAAAAGGTTAGCTCCAATGTGATTTATGATGTATTAACTGGGAAAATTTGGTCAACTCACTGTAACAATTAATTCTGTGTGTCTAAAGGGCCAAGCTGTGGGGCCCTATGTTTGCTCAACAAACTTAAATGTTGCTGTTCAGATATTTTTTTAGCTGTGTTTAACATTTACAATCAATAGATTTGAGTAAAGGACCTCCATAATGTAATGGGCTTCATCTGTGTATTTACTTGTTTGCTGAGTTGTTTGTTTTGGTTGTTTTTTTTTTTGAAACAGTATATCACTATGTATCCCAGACTGATCTCAAACTTAATATCCTTCTGCCTCAACCTCTTAAGTGATGTGATTACATGCATGACCATCATGCCTGGCCTCTAAGTCCATCAAAGATTGAAGTTTCCCAAAGAAGAAGGAATTCTTCTCAAGAATGCTGCACTAAAGCCTACTAGCTTGCTGAATGAGGCACAATAATACAGCACTAGTTCTTACCTGAATTTCTAGTCTACTGGCTTGACCTGTGGATTCTGGACTTGCCAGCCAATTCTTTAAAATGAATCTCACACTTTCTCTCGTCTATTGATTTTGTTTCTCTGAAGAACCCTGACAAACACATTCATTTCATTTTTCAAGCTTCAGTTTGCTCATGTGTAAAACAGGAGATAAAGAAACCAATCTGTCACTGTTGTTGTGAAGAACAGATATAATGCATATGAAATCCCCACTCTAGCATAAATGTTTGTATTTCATATATAACTATCAAAACAAGCACTAATTGTGCCAGGCATGTTGGTACATGCCTGCAATTCCAGCTCTTGTAAGGCTGAGATAAGAGGATAGTTAAGTACAGGAGCCAACCTGGGCTACATAGTATTGACATACTATCTTAAAAACAAACAAACAAACAACAACAAAACACTGATTTATGCTAAACAGGTTTTAAAAACAACATGCCTGTGTTGAGAAACTTTTAAGTAATACAGTATAAAATAAAAGGAGGCATTTTTAGCCCAAAGAAAACTACTGTTAATGGTTGCTTGCAATTTTTCCAGGAAGTTTCTATTTAAAAAAAAAAAAAAAAAAGGAAAAAAAAGGCATAAATGGAGGCAGGCCCACCCAGTTCTAAGACTTAATTTCGGTTACAAATATGTAATGCATATAAAATGTTCTCGATGTGGTCCAGACTCTGAGAAGTATCCTGCTTGGACAAGCAAAAGCTAATCCATAGAGACTTTAGTTTCTTAGGCAGTTTTGAACCACACAAAGAGTTTTTGTTAGGAAATATTACTTCCTCTTGGCTACACATCTGAACTGAACTTCACCCCACTCCCATACCTGAGCTGACCTGCATTTTTCTTCAAAATTCCTTGAAAAACCTCTCTCTTAGTGGAAGTCCTGGTTTATCTTCCTCATCTTTTGTTCCTTCTCTCTTCCCACACACAAAAAAAGCTCTAAGCCAGGCGCCGGTGGCTCCCGCCTGTATCTTAGCTACTCAGGAGGCTGAGATCTGAGAATCAGGGTTCAAAGCCAACCCTGGCAGGAAAGTCCATGAGAACCTTATCTCAAATAAACCACCAGAAAACCAGAAGTGGCACTGTGGATCAAGTTGAGTGCTAACCTTGAGCTGAAGAGCTGAGGGACAGCACTTAGGCCAAGTTCAAGCCCCATGACCAACAAGAAAAAAAAAAAAAAGCAGCAGTTCAGTGAGAGGTCCTCAAGCCACTGTGAGCATGAAAAGGATCATGCAACCTCCCTCCTACCTCCCCACCCTCCACCCCCACTTTTTTCCTATTTTATAAGCTCTTACATACAGTTGTGCCTATACCATGAAATGATGCTGCCTAGAGAAAGCACCTCTCTCTGTAGATAAAAGCACCATACCCCTTTAACCTCCAAAACAAGAGTTTAATAAACCTCTTCTTCATAAGTAGACTGTGTCAAGTATTCTACTACAGAGGTAGAAAGCTAATATATTTAATGATGCCTCCTATTACCTCTCTTTATTTACAGGATAAAACATCCCTTCCCTGCATCACAATCCTCATTTCTAAGAACTCTTGTGTTCTTCTGACTGGAACCTGAAAGAGTCCTCCATCCTCTTCTCCTGTTTTCGGGTTGGGGACAGAATGGCATTGAGAGCAAAAGTCTTAATGAGTTCTTTCAGCATCTACTCTCTTCAAGCTTCAATGCCTTAATTTTCAGGAAGAAAAGGGAATACAGGATGCAACATCCTTAAAAGACCCAATTTATCAAAATCCCTGTAACTCTTAAGATCTATGGGAGTTTTAAAATAATCTAAAAATTCTCCACTCAAATGGTGGAATCTATTTCTCCTCTTCTTAAGTACGTTTCAGGCTTTGTCCTTACTTCAAAAAATAGCACAAGGCAGAAGTCACCCAGTGTGGCTTCCAAGGTTAGGTTATCAGAGGATACGGCTTCTCCCTGGCTTTCTCTCTTGGGACCTTTGCCCAGGCCTCACAGAGAGGCTATATGTTGGTGTTCTGGCCAACAGCCCTGGAGCCCACGGTCAGCATCAGTATTTTTAGGCCCTTAGCCTTTGCTTTTCCCAAACAGGATCCAGATTACTGCCGTAGGGACAGGCTATCTTCTCTGTACTCTGCTCGGTCTACATTTCTGAGCCACAAAAATTATAAATCATTATTGTTTTAAGCTACTAAGCAGTGGAGTGATTTGTTAGGCAGTATTTTCAACCCCTTCTAGTTTTAGGGTTAATTCATTATGATGAAATGTCAGAGTGAATGACTGAGGCACAGTGTTCTTATTCTTGGACTCTTCTGCTAGATGGGAAGTGGATCAGAGACACATAACCAATGTCTGAGTGGAAGCCTGTGTGCCTACACCTTACCAAGGCCTGGGATGTTGGGTAGTGGCCTTCAAAGCATGGGGCCACACCTGCCTTGGGTCCAACAGAAGCCCATCTGGACACCTGGGACCTGAACTCCCTTGTTCTCCTTACTTTCTGTCATCATTAGTGTTGTTGCTCTTCCTTCCTGGCATTCCTAGTAGATTGTAGATCAGAGAAACAATGAGTGTCTCTATCCTGCTTTAATTCATCTCTAGTGGCAAGTATCTGTTACCTTTGAATGTTTCTGATCTCCAAAACTCATCTCATATATTAAAATCCTAACATCCAAGGTGATAGAATTAGAAGCTGGAGCTTTGGAGAGGTAATTGGGCTTTCATAAAAGGGATTAATGCTCTTATAAAAGGCTCAAGACAGCTCTTCACCCCTTTTCCCATGAGGAAATGGCCAGAAGGCAGCCATCTGCCACCCAGAGGAAAGCTTTCCCCAGATCCCAGCTGCGTTGGCATCCTGACCTCAGACTTCCAAACTGTGAGAAACAAACTCACATTACTTAAAGGCCATCTGATTTATAATATTTTGTTAGCACAACAAGAACAGACCAAGATGCCCTTGTAACAGGAGTGCTGTCAGAGCTTTTATGGACTTCCGAGTCTTGTTCTTGGGTCCCAGGCACTAAGTACACTACTATGGTTTTGGGAGACATCAATGCTGCCCAAGTTTCTTTTGTGAGGATATGAATTCAGTGTATCTGTTGCTATCTGCCTTACCTTGTGCTCAGAGTATAGAAAGTGACCCATCCAGAACCAACCTCCACAGTAGTGGCTCAGATATACAACTCCTCTTGGGTGGGGCCTTGCACAAATGTACCCATGAGTACAAGCATGTCTCTTCAAAGGCCTGTCCAGCGTTATGTCCTTGCTGTGACACAGAACTTTGCTTATTCTAAGCCTTGTCTTCTCCCCAACATAGGGCTCCCTCCTTATTCTTCTCATTTCCAGTAGATATGAAGTTTCCTAAATTTTCAGACCTACAATGGCAGGTTAAGTCCCCGACTCAAGGATGGCCTTGAGCCATCCTTACCAGGTCACATAGATTTCATAAGGAGTCTTAGCCTTCCTCATTTTGGTGACTCATATTTTGGAACATCCAGTTCTGAACCATGCTGTCCCCTACAAATTGTAATTCTATTCACAGCCTCTTCTCTGCAATGTCTCCTTGGCTTTCCAATGATGTTCCAGGAAACATGGACATGCCAGGTCATCTCTCTCTCTTTTAGGTGGCCAGGATACAAATGAGCTTTGGGCTCCAATCCAGGGGTATGATTTTAATTCAAGATGCCACTGACATCTTGGGCTCCAAAATCTTTACAATTGCCCACCTCTATCGTAACACTCACAAAGCCATCAGTATGGCACCGATTTCCAGTAGTAGGACCATTAATGAAATATCATGCCTTGTTCTACTTCATTTAATTTAATGGCTACATCATGTACTATGGATGTACCCTAATTTGTTTAACTAATTCCTTACTGAAGAAAATTAAGGTAATTATTATTGTTGTTGGATGAGCCGCTGAACCTTGGAAACACATTCTTCAATGCTTTACTATGAAGAAGATGAAGCCCCTGTTTCTTATCAAGCTCACTGTACCCCTTGAAGGTTGTTATACCTGAGTCTGGGGGTACAGGCTCCTTGGTTGTTAGAAAGGGCAGTAGACCCCTTAGGAGAACTGGGATGGAATAAGCTTCACAATCACAGCTTATGTGGAATGTGTCTAATGTCTACAATAGCCCCTAACAGAAAAGGAATAAAACCAGGTGCTGGTGGCTCATGCCTATAATCCTAGCTTCTCAGGAGGCTGATATCTGAGGATTACAGTTCAAAGCCAGACTGGGCAGGAAAGTCCATGAGACTCTTATCTCCAATTAACCACTAGAAAACCAGAAGTGGCGCTGTGGCTCAAAGTGGGATAGCACTAGCCTTGAGCTGAAGAGCTCAGAGACAGCACCCAGGCCCAGAGTTCAAGCCCCATGACTGATAAAAAGAAAAAAAAAAAAGAATGAACACTCACTTATATTTTTCTCTATTTTCCTCCCTAGAGTCCTCCTGTTCCCAACCAAGGACTATGTCTTCCTGCACGTGCTTGAAGCCCTGCATTGTAGATAGTTAGAAAGGACCCGATGTGAAACACAGAAGCCAAGAGGCTCAGATATCTGTACAACTGCAGGATCCTCAATTGAGGGCTTGTGTCTTCTTACCCCAATGTGCCATGTCTTGTGACAGTATTATATAGCCAAAGGCCACCACATCTAGGCAGACAGAATTCTGCAGCCAAGAGGGGACATGACATTGAAGAGTGGCAGATGTAAGAAGAGCCTAGACTGGATGGGGAACCCACAGAAAGATGATGGTGGCTGCAGAGGACAATTGTCAGTAGTATTTGCTGAGTGCCAGACACTCTCCTAAAAACTGCTCTTCATATTCGGACTCCTTTAATCTCATTATAACCCCGGACATAGGCCATTATCTTCATTTTGCAGATGAAATGGCATGGCAGGTTTCTATAAACAGCCCAGAGAAGGACCCAGGCAGTGTGGCTCATGCTTCTTCTATCTGTCCAGTCTTCCAGCACAGCTGCAGCAGAGGGAGCTACAGAAAAGGGAAATGGAGGGGCTGGGAAGGTGGCTCAGTGGTAGAGCCTTGCATGCCTGAGGCCCTGGGTTTGATTCCTCAGCACCACATAAGCAAAAAGAAAAAAAGCCGGAAGTGGCCCTATGGCTCAAGTGGTAGAGTGCTAGCCTTGAGCTGAAGAGCTGAGGGACAGCGCCCAGGCCCAGAGTTCAGGCCCCACTACTGGACCCCCCCCCCCAAAAAAAAAAGAAAAAGAAAAGGGAAATGGAAAAAGGGAGAAAGGAAGTATGCGTGTGTGTGTGGGGGGGGGGAGACAGACAGACAGAGAAACAGTGCTGGGAAATAAGGACTTCCATGCTCTGAGGGGAAGATAATCAGGGAGTCAGGACAGCCCTGAAGAAGGAGCCTTGGTTATTAGGCACAGGGGTTAAGGGGCCATGCCAGACAGGCCTGCTATTTGAATCAATCCGGAAGCAGAAGCCAGGGAAGGTAGCATAAATGCTTCATACTAATACAATGGGGGGAGGGGAGGAGTGAGCAGCAGAACCAGACCATTAGTGTAAATGTGTTAGGTAATATCACACTGTGAGAGGCAAGTGTGGACATTAGTCACAGCTCTACATTCTGTGACATCACTAACCTAACTGTGGTGGCTTGTTGTTGCCCGGGGTCGGGAATAGTTATCCCCAAGGAAAGTGGTGAGCACTACAAAGCAGATGTTTTTGACACCCCCTGCCACTCAGAGCTGGCTGCTAAATATTTACCAGCACTCCACTAAAAAATATCTTAATAATTGTTCAAATAGGTGATAATGAAAATATTGCACTTTAAGATCAAAGTTGATGCTTCATAGCAGAGATAGGGGAAATGTTGTCCCCCTCCCCCCCCCCCCCCCCCCGCCAACGCGCCATCCCCTTCAATTTACCCTGTTGTGGGAACAGAAGCTAGAAGAACTAACATTTATTTGTGTTTGCTAAGGGCCAGTCGCTCTGCTGGGTGCTTTAGACATTTGCTAACGGATTCAGCATCATGCCCCTACGTTGCACAAGTCATGCAGCTAAAAAGTGTTGAAATGGATTCAAATCTAGTTTTGTCTCAAGTTCTTAATTAAACCTTAATAAGAATAATAAGAATAATTAAGGTTTAATTATTCTTTTTTTTTTTGCCGGTCATGGGGCTTGAACTCTGGGCCTGCATGCTGTCCCTCAGCTCTTGAGCTCAAGGCTAGCACCCTAACACCTGAGCCACAGCATCACTTCTGGCATTTTCTGCTGATATGGTCCTGAGGAATTGAACCCAGGGCCTCATGCATGCAAGGCAAACACTCTACCACTGAGCCACCTTTCCAGCCCTGTTCTTATTATTTTATAAGTAGAGTTCTCTCTTCAGTCTCAGTGTTCCTCCTGTCTTGCAAGCATACAATGGAATTATAACTAAAATCAATCAAGACAACTGATTTCTAACACACAATAAATATTTTAAGGGCCATCTCTGATCTCAGTAAGATTCTATAACCTATGAGACCATTTTAGCAATTTATAATCACTGCCTATAGAGAATGTCAAAATTAATATTCTGCCCTCATTATTTCAACCATTGGAGATCTCTTACATGATAATTGGCTCTTAACAGCCACAATCTAACTTATTTATGAATACCTAGTATTTATATTTCATGGCTATTGTTTTAATTATTAAATCACTACATATTATGAGGAAATATAATTTTGTTCTAGGGCAAATGTGGCTCATGTCGACATCTCTAATGATATTTTAAAAGTGTATGAGGATTAAAAGATTGCCTAAGTTTCAAAGACAAAATTTGTCACATTTTGCTGAAAAACAATTTGTCAGAAAAATCAATCTTTTACATGCAGAACTGTTTATAGAGAGCTACAGCAATTATCTGCATGACAAATGAAAATAAAACAGCTGTTGGTGCATTTTTAAATGCCTAGAACTTACGTTCTAATTTAAGGAGGTATGAAGACTTGAGCTAGACAGCTAAGCCAAGGGGGCAAGAGCACTCAGTCATCACAGAGCATTGACCTGGGATCTGTGGAAAGAACCTGGCTTCAAACCCCAGAGTTGCCATTCTCAATGGGATCCTCAGTTGTCCACATTAAAACTGAAATTAATGATATCTACTAAATAAGAGTCACGGAGAGGGTAGGAATAGTTCTATGATTTGCAGGGTATGGTACAAAATGAAAACGCAGCATCCCTTGCTCAAAAAGCATTAAGAACTTCAAAACTACAACAACACAGTAGATGGCCCTGTTGAGACAGTCCCTGGGCAAATGCAAAGTCATAGATGCCTTTGAAGATGGCAGTGGGGCCAGATGCTTGTAGCTCATGCTTGTTATCCTAGCTACTCAGGAGCTGAAATCTGAGGATTGCAGTTCTAAGCCAGCCTAGGTAGATAAATCTGAGAGCCTCTTATCTCTAATTTATCATTAAAAAGTCAAAAGTAGAAGTATGGTTCAAATGGTAGAATGCCAGCCTTATGCAGAAAAGCCAAGTGAGAGTACAAAGACCTGAGCACAAACCACTGTACTGGGGCGTACACACACATACACACACACTGACAACAGGTAAAGATTATGCTAAATGACACAAGGAAACCACATTGCACTTTTGAGGGGTACTATAGAACACTGGCTATTTGTATTTGGGCTCAGTTTCCCACCCTATTTTTACAACGAAAGAAAAAGAAATCTAAGGCAGATGCAAATAAAACTCCATACAATGGCTTCTTAGCTACCTAGGACTGCATAGGTTCAGAGCAGGGCAGGGTACAGAACCAAGCTATGCTCCCATTGCCCCTCCTCTTGGGTTGTGTCAATTTTAGGAAGAGGAATAGAGTATAGAGGTGCTGTTTCCTAGCACAGATCTGAAACCACAAAGCTAATCTCATTGGGCTTTGTACTACATTGAATTAAGCTCCTAATTCTAATTTCACCAAATAGGGTTACCTAGGGAACAGGAAGCAAAGCTGGGTAACTAAGTTCCACTGTACAGAGAGTCAAGAGGGAACAGAAAATCAATTTTGTGACTGCCAAAGAGTGAGTGAAACTATTCTGATCTGGTGAGGAAGTTTGTTTCCTTATAAGGAATACAAGACATTTCTGTTCGGGGACAGCATGGGGTGGAGGGGAAGAGGGCGGGCTGTGTGATTTCCCAAGCATGATTTTTTGGGAGATCCTGATTATGATGGGTTGATGGAGGCTCTGCTGACTCTCTTTATTCCTGACTAGAACAGAGACTGTAAAAGAAGAGTGCATGTGAAACAGAAACATGCATTCATCGTGCATAAGATAATCCAGAGAGCTTGTTTGGGATACTTTTTCTTCCTAAAAGTTTATATATGAAGTTTCTCCCTGATGACTATCACCCTGACTTTCTTCCTTGTGCCAGAAGGGACCTTCCCTACTTCTTAGTGATTTTAGAGCACTTTTCGTTTTGTATATAGCTGTGCTCTTCCATTGGTATAATCATGTGGGATTGCCTAGTGCACTACGGTTTTGATACTGTTCTTCCAGATGGGAGGTCTGGGTCTCTTCTTCTTTCTTTGCACCTGGGAAGTGACTGACATGTAGCACAAGGTCTAACGTGCAACTGGCACATAATTTTTGCTTATGAATGAATGTAGTCCTATAGTTTTATCTATTTAGTTTTATCATGTCATGTAGATGATAAGCACTTGAAGCATTTCAGGGGGGAAAAAAAAAGTCTTGTCAGCCATGTGACAGAAAACTCCGAAAACAGGGCTGGGAAGGTGGCTCAGTGGTAGAGCGCTTGCCTTGCATGCCTGAGGCCCTGGGTTCGATTCCTCAGCACCACATAAGCAAAAGAAAAAAGCCAGAAGTGGCCCTGTGGCTCAAGTGGTACAGCGCTAGCCTTGAGCTGAAGAGCTGAGGGACAGTGCCTAGGCCCAGAGTTCAGGCCCCACGACTGGACCAAAAAAAAAAAAAAAAAAAGAAAACTCCGAAAACAAAGAAATGGACAAAGATTAACCCTATCCAACACGGACACATATTCTTTTCTAGCAAGGGCGTGGCTTTTCTGGAAAGCAGAAACCATTGGAGGACAGAGTTGGATCTGATTTTTAAGACAGATTTCCCCAGGGATGGGACTTTACCCCACTGCTAGAATTTAAGACCTGGGAAGGGGATTGAGGAAGGACACAGGACAGGTATGCTTTGTGGCACTAACTCAGAATCAGACTTGTGATCAAGTGGGCCAGTATTGTCTGCAGCAGCATCAAGGCAGGGTGTGACAAGTGTGATCTTCTGAGTCCAACAGGGTCATCTCTTCCACTGGCAGCTGAGCTGTGGAGAGCAAAGCATTTGCATTATTTCAACTGTGGGGTGAAGGGACCACCCTTGGAGGACTGTTACTAGAACCAGAGATGGAAAAGTACACCTAGTAGACAGCGATGAAGGGACAGCCCCCACAGCATGTTAGCCATGGGGCTGATACCAGCACAGACCAAGACGTGCAACCAGCTAAGAATGAAAGCACCATCTATACCTTTTAACCAGAGAGATGAGCCTAAGAGGGAAGTTCCTGCAGCAGGTCTGGATTGCCAAAGAGTGAGCTAGGGCCATCATCTGCCTTTCACAAGCAGACCCAAGGCCCTCATTTTATAGTAAACATGTTAGTGTCTCTCTGTGATGCTGAGATCCACAACTGAGATCTATTACATGCATCGTTTCAAAGAATTAAAAATAATGCCCTATAATATAAAGAAATAAGAATAATTTGTACTATTACATATATCAGTGCATTGCAACCCATACATGGTTAAGCATAGCACAGGCCTTCCCTGCATTTCCACAGCATCCTGCAGGTGTGTCCTGCCTTCTAGTCAGTTCTACAGGCAGGGTGAGTCTATACCAGGGCTCATTACTTGACTAGGGATCAGATCACTCCCAGGACTCTGGAGGTCCATTGACCTTTTATCTTCTCATCACTTCTGCCGACAGCCTTCCAGCCCTGTGTCATATGCCAACACACAAGGAGGTGATATGTCTAGGATACACCCATCCCTTCCTTTCTTCTGCTACAAAGTGCTGCCTTTCCCTGGATGTAGCAGAAGGACATGGAAGGCCTTTTATGCTTTAGGTCTCAAGTTTGCAGGTAATGAGAGCCCTTAAAGGCTGTGTTCTTTCTGGTGGGCATGGGAAGCAAGCTGAGGTATGCTCTCTTGCCTCACTCACCTCATTCACCTGCTGGAAGGAAGGTTGGTTCTGCATTATCGCAGCTGTCTCCAGCTTACTGCATAGCCCTCTTCAGGCTGGCTGGCTGGCTGTCCATTGGTGTGGTTCCTGGCTGCACAGAAGTTCTCAGGCTGCGGTTAACCTAGTGACAGGCCCTCATTCCTTAAGGCTGGGCCTCAAGGAGGTGAGGCATGTAAGATCAGAGAGGCAGTGATATCTGAGGGTCAGTTATGAAATGCAGAGAGCCAAAGGCTCACCTGTAGAACACATTCCATGGTACCATGAGACAATCACAGGGTCGTTACTGACAGGGAAGGGGAAGGTGCTAGAAGGTGCTAGGACAGCAATGCATAGGACAGCAGCAGGAGGAGGAGCTAACAGAAGGGCCTCCTCCTCCCTCCCCCCCCAATCCTGGGGCTTGAACTCAAGGCCTGGGTACTGTCTCTGAGCTGCTTTTGCTCAAGGCTAGCACTCTACCATCTGAGCCACAGCACCACTTCTGGCTTTTTCTGTGTATGTGGTACTGAGGAATTGAAACCAGAGCTTCATGCATGCTAGGAAAGCACTAAGCCACATTACCAGCCCAGAAGAGCTATTCTTAAAATCAAATTAATTCCTGGGAACAGACAGAGGCGCCTCTCCCCAAACAGCTCTGCTCACAGCCTCAGCAATCTCAGCGGAGTCTTTGCTCAAACCCAAGACCATGAATTTTGGCCATTTGAGGAGCTGAATTCAAAGGCCACCTAGAAACTTGCTTTACCAACCATAACTGAGTCATTCTCTGGGTTATGGGGGTAAAAAGTCTGCTTAGAACTAGTTCCTGGTTCTAGCTTTATAGCTAGTCTCAAGAATCATCAGCTCATTCCTGAATAGAAGCAGGGAGGGGCCTGACTGGTCAGGCATTTGGCTCACTGCTTTAGTGAAGAAAATGCCTGCTTAACCAGATAATGGACCAATAGCGCCCCCTGCTGTCCACACACTAAACAATACTCTCAATTGGAAGGGAAAGGGGATGAAACTTTAAAAGGTTGTTTTGTGTATATGTGTGCATATGTGCATGCACACACTGGTTTGGGGACTTTAATGCAAAGCCTTGTACCCTTGCTTGGTTTGCCCAAGCTTGCACTCTACCATTTGAGCAATACCTCCATTTCTGGCTTTTGCGGGGGTGGCTTTGAAACTCTGATTTGCAAACATCTGCCTCCTTGAATAGCTAGGATTACAGGCTTGAGCTACCAGTGTCCAATAAATAAAAGTTCTTTTAAAAATTATGGCTGGGTAACAAATGCAGAGCCTAAAACAATGTAAAATTTTTTACCATGCATTTTTTTGTGGCAGTCCTGGAGTTTGACCTCTGTTCTGCTCAAAGCTAGCACTCTACCACTTGAACCACAGTTGCACTTCCAGAATTTTTTGGTGGTTACTTGGAGATAAGTCTAATGAACTTTCCTGCCTGAGGTTGGCTTCAAACTTTGATCCTCAGATCTCAGCTTCCTGAGTAGCTGGGATTACAGGCATGAGTCACCAGTGCCCAGCTTAGACAGTTTTCATATGAGATAAAGATTTGGTCTTTGCTGTAGTCTAAATACTGGTGTGCCTCTCTAAATTCTAATGCTGAACCCTAATCCCTGATGTGATGGTTTTAGGAGAAAAGTCCCTTGGAAGATAATAAGATTGTGGGGGCAACCCATATCTGCCATCAATGGTTAGTGCTCTTATGAGGGCTGGAGACATGAGTTCTTCCTTCTATGGAGTTGAGGACACACCAAAGCACTACTCTATGAAGAAGGCCCTTACTCCAGAGACACCAGATCTGCAAACAGCCCTGACCTGGACTTACCAGCCTCCTGAACTGTGAGAAATGTTTGCTGTTCTTAAGCTACCAGACTATGGTACAGGGTGAGAGTATCCCTTTTATGGAATGCTCAGGACTAGAAGTGTTTTAGATTTCAGGTATTTTTGGGATTTGAAATATCTACATAGACTTTTACTGACTGAGTATCCCTGCGTCAAAATTTGATCTAAATTCGGCCAAATGTTTGGTCTGGAATGGCCTGGCTTTGGGACTTTTAAGAGCTTACAAGGTATCTACTGTGTGGACAAATTTTGGAACCACTACCTAACATACCAGATGTGGTCTCTTTGGAAGACAGGTTGGTCAATATTAGAAATTTAGAACAGAAAAATATATTGTTAAATTGGTAATATATGACAGTGTGAGGCTATGTGCATGAATGTTACAGAGGAGGTACTCCAAGGTATTCTTAGGGTGGGCCGGGAGGAACACACCATTCACACTGCAGTGGGGACATGAGGAATGAGGAGTCTGAGGAGTCCAAGCTTCAAGGCCAAGATCCCAAATGACCCCAGAGGCCATGTGCTGAAAGTTTACATGCCAGCAGGTAGCACTATTGGAAGGTAGGTAAGGCCTATTGGAAGAAGTTAGGCCATTAGTCATTGGGGGCAAGTTCTTCTAGGGGATATTGGTACCCATCAGTTGGAAGGGGAAGGAGAGTCCTTCCTCTACTTCCTGGCCACCATGAGGTGAGTAACCTCCTCTTTCATATTTGGGTCTTCCATACTGTGGTGTTCTCCCTCCCCAGAGGCACATGACAATTCAGGAACCAAATCAATCCTTCCTCCTTTGAATTTATCTTTGGTATTTTCCACAGTGATAGAAATCTAATACACTCTCTTTTGTTCCTCTGGCAGAGAATAAATGGTCATGCGTAGGCCACATGTGCGAGTTAGAAAAAGAATAGCCTTCAGTCAAGCCAACTTAATTCAAAACCAGTTTTATTCCTTACAAGTGGTGTGAAACTGGAGGGGCCAGCCACATGCTCTGATCATAGTTTTCTCCATGACAAAATAGACATCATGCCAGCCCTTAGGGTTACTTCAAGGATTAAAAAGAAAAGGTTTGCTTGGTACAGTGGTTCACTCATGTAATTCTAGTTCCTTGTGAGACAGAATTAGGGAAAATCATAACTCAAGGCCAGCTCATCTCAACCAACAAAAGCTAGGTATGGTGATGTACTCCTGTTATCCCAGCTATACATAAACAGGAGAACTAAGGTCCTGGCCAGCCCAGGAATAAAAGCATGGTCCAATTGGAAAAATTGTTAGCACAAAAAATGGCTAGTGGTGTGGTTCAAAAGATAAAGTGGGCTGGGAAGGTGGCTCAGTGGTAGAGTGCTTGCCTTGCATGCATGAGGCCCTGGGTTCGATTCCTCAGCACCACATAAGCAGAAAAAGCTGGAAGTGGCGCTGTGGCTCAAGTGGTAGAGCACTAGCCTTGAGCTGAAGAGCTGAGGGACAGAGACCAGGCCCAGAGTTCAGGCCCCACGACCAGACCCAAAAAAAAAAAAAAAAAAAAAGTGAATGACTAGCAAGTGCAAAGTCCTGATTTTAAACCCAACTGAGCACTAGTGGCTCATGCTTATAATCCTAACTACCCAACAGGCTGAGATCCGAGGGATCCAGTGTGAAGCCTGCTTGAGCAGGCAAATCTGACACACTTCTCTCCAATTAACCTGAGAAAAGCAGGAAGTGGGGGTGTGGCTCCAAGGGGCTAAAGTATTAGCCCTGAATGAAGACCAAGTGAGAATTCTGTGCTTTGGTTTTAAGCCCCAGTGCTAGCACAAAATAAAAAATTCTCAGACTTCACCCTGGTCCTGAAAATCCAGTAGTGAAGCCAGTTTCAGTACACCTTCCTGATTATTCTTATGTATGCCTAAGTTTGAGACTATGTGGACTACTTCTTTATCATGTGCTTGCTTTTAAGAAGCCTACACTACTCCTGAAAAGTAGAAAAGGCAAATAGCCTCTAACTGTTCAGTCCCTGTATTTGTTTGCCTTCTCAGATCTGGTCACTGCAGATGTCGTACATTGAAATCAGTATCCGATAGTGAAGTTTCATACAGCTGCAGGCATGTGCATTTGACCACCAGTAAAGCTGTCACTTTGACCTCTAAGCAGCAACCTCCTCATCAGTAAATCAGAGTGATAATGCTGGTGGGTTGGTCTCTGGTCTAAGCACTTTACATCTATCAATTCATTTTGGCCTCACCACCAGATTGTAAAGCTACTAGTATTATCATCCCTATCTTTGTTCTAGCTGTTGAGATGAGGGACCTGAAGCACAGAGAGGCTAGGCAGCCGGCTCAAAGGTAGAGCCACTGGGAACACGGGTCCAGATGCTCACAGAATGTCCTCAGATTATTTCTAAAGAGTTAATAAGGGCTGCCGGCATAGCTCAAGTAGTAGAGCCTATTTTAAGTGGTAGAGAACTAGCCAAGCAAGTAGGATGCCCTAAGTTCACATTCCAGTACCAGAAAAAAAAAATAAGAACAACGAAATCCCTGCTAATAAATGGGTAAAACATTTAGCATTCTCTGTTGCTCTGGTTTCATTGAGTCAGCTTACCTTAAGGAGAGTTTAGCTTAAGTCACTTCAGTTTCCTAAGTTAGACTAGAAGAGAGAGGTAAACTGGAGAGCTTAAGGCACCCAAAATAAGCTGTTTGGACAAACTGGGTTTTTTCCTTTTAAATGGAAGTGAGAGACTGCCTCTGTGAGGCACTCCAGATCCACTACTTTGCAGACCTGCTTCCTTTAAATGTCTGTTATCTGGAGACATCGAGATCCCTCATCAGTGTCTAGATGTGAAGTACTATGGATTTATTAAATACCCTTGCATCTTCACCTTTCTTCCTCTTCAACTTATACAACTCTTCACTGGCATGTTTCTTGGGCAAAGGCAGCTCTGAACCTGTCACTGCAATGGAGTCTTCTACTTTGCTTGTGAAAAGTCAGTGTTTCTGCCATGGGATCCTGAAAACACTGATTTATATTTGCTTCTAGAAGAGAGATGGATAAAAGAGGTCAGTCTGGAATCTAACTGCAAGAGTATCTACATTGTCCCATTAGTGTTCTTTTTCCAGAAGACAGGTCAGTCTAGAGGCTAAAATGGAACTTCGTGTCCTCTCATGCCATCTACTGGTACTTCTCTAGCAGTGTGAGCTCTGGCTATAGTTCATGTTATTGACATTCAATTTTCAGTGTAAATTCAACAGGCCAAATTGAACAATTTTACTCCTTGTTACTCAGGTCCTTAAAGACGTATCCCCTCCTACATCTTCGAAACTGGGTTAAAAAGAATGTTAATAATGTAGTGATTTTAGAGACAGTCAGACTACTTTAGATTCCTTTGTATATAATGCAGCTTTCAGAAATGCTTCTGAGCATCTCTGAAAATGCTGGTTTGCAATTAGGGGAAGAATGATGGCTTAGCTGAAGACAGAAAACTCACTGAATTTTTACAAGTTCACTATAATGAGGATACAATGAGTTGTCCAAGATGGGGCAGACAGGGCTAGATGCTGACGGTGGCAGGAGTAAAATTTGGGCAACAGTTGAAGCCAACCTCCTGACTTAGAAGTATGAGGGAACACCAGTTCCAGAAAACCTCTGGTCCGTCTACAGGGACCAAACAAAACTACATCTTCAAATTTACTCTGGATACAGGCTTGTTGTTACTACAAGATGGGAATTTGCCTATATTTCATTTTAAATCCAAGGACAAGAGAGGACTTGTCCATTTTTAGGAAAAATCAGAAGAGAATTAAAATAAGAAATTTTGGTATAGAAGCCACTTCTCACCCTGGGAGTCTTTAAATACTAGTCTATCTTTACAACAGTGGCGTGAAGCACTGAGATAAAGAAAACTGGGTATTAAAAGTAACTCTAGTCAGTAGCTATTCGTGAGAATTCTTGCAAGATTCTTCTCAATTACCTTGTCTGGAAAAAATGGTGGCTTTATTTCACAGTGAGGTTGTTGGTATTCAATGACCGTTTCTGTGGGCCTTTTCTTTTTTTTTTCTCTATGACAGGAGAAATATAGGAGCTCTGAAGATTTTGAAAGCAACATAAAACATCGGTTGCAGTAGATTATGAAAGAGTTCTCATAGCCCAAAGTCAAGATGGCATGATAAAGTGCGCATTTCATGCCCAGTAATATGTGTCAAGTCCAGGAAGAATCCAAAGAACTTTCAAAACATTCTGGTTACTTTCTAACTTAAATCATATTAAACTGTCAAGTTCAGGGTTTTAAGATTAGTTATTCCATAAATTTACATAATACTTAACAGGAGAGTATGACCTATATTTCAAGATATTCTAATAAGAATCACTTAAGACAAGGCTTGTTTTCACATTCACCCTTGAGAGAACTAATTTTCAGAAGTGACTTCCCAAAGTTACAAAGCCAGTTCAATTAGTCACCATTGAGGACAGGTCTTTAGATTTTTATATCTTCTAATCTTTCCAGAAACTAGATTCCTCTTTCTCAGAGCCTTTTTTACTCTTTAAAGACAGTTTGTAATTCTTGTATTTAGCTGACTTATGAGTCACTTTAAGCAAGTAGAAAACATAGTCATCTGTTTTTTCTTATCCACACCTGAGCTTCTGGGCCTAATTACATGTTTTACCACAGAATAACATATCACATATCACAAGAATAGATTATTTTGATTTTGAACAACTTTTAAAATGTAACTCCTGTATTAGATGTTATTTTTGGATCTGGCTAAAAAAAACCCTTTGGATTTTTAAAATCTATTTCAGAGACCTATTCATGCGTTGGGGGGTAGGGTGAACTGGTAGGAACATAGTTCATATATTAAACATGCCTTGTAGGTGGTCCTGTTGTAGAAAAATTTAAATGTCCAGAATCACCCAATACTTTGAAATGTGTTTTATGCCCTACTATACAATTTTGGAAGCCTATATTTTTTTAAAAATCAATACAATCAACATCTAAGGATGAGTGCCCACCAAATATCTACTTACCTCTGCTTTATTCCTATAGTAAATACCTTATCATTGCAAAGTGTTATCCTAACAGGGAGGTTTTGTTCAGCTTAATCCTACTGTTTAGTCCCAATTCACAATTCCTCAAGATCAGAAGTTTTATATGGTTCCTGGTGGGAAGGAGGTGTTAAACACACAAGTAATTAGTATGTATCTGATAAAACTGTGAGCTTTGGAAATGTTTGGAACTGAATACACATCTCTGAATGTTTTACAACTGGAAATTTTCAATTCTGCTACATCAAATGCTGAGATCTATACTCAGCAATTTATACAGCCCATGTGATATTTATGAATAGGTAAATTTAGGAAACAAACTATACTGACAGGGCTGGAAAGGTGGCTCAGTGGTAGAGCGTTTGCCTTGCATGCCAGAGGCCCTGGGTTCGCTTCCTCAGCACCACATAAGCAGAAAAAAAAAAAGCCACAAGTGGCGCTGTGGCTCAAGTGGTAGAGTGCAAACCTTGAGCTGAAGAGCTGAGGGACAGCGCCCAGGCCCAGAGTTCAGGCCCCACAACCGGGCCTAAAAAACAAAAAAACAAACTGTACTGACATTGTTTTTCTTTCCAACCCTAATAAGCTACCATTGACTGTCTCTAAAATCATTACATTATTAACATTATTTTTAACCCAGAATACTCACATCAGGGCCTCTTTAAATAAAACTTATGGTCACTGACATCTAAAACTAGTAAGAATTCTAAAAGTTTTTTTGGGGGGGGTCCAGTCGTGGGGCCTGAACTCTGGGCCTTGGCACTGTCCCTCAGCTCTTCAGCTCAAGGCTAGTGCTCTACCACTTGAGCCACAGCGCCACTTCTGGCTTTTTTCTTTTTGCTTATGTGGTGCTGAGGAATTGAACCCAGGGCCTCAGGCATGCAAGGCAAGCGCTCTACCACTGAGCCACCTTCCCAGCCCAGAATTCTAAAAGTTTTTAAAAGGAAAAATACTTACTTTGTATTCCCTTCAGTAATTCATACCTGAAGCAGTAAGTTCATCTGTATTTGACCAGTTAACTCACCCCAAAGCAGAATCATTCCCATGTTTGTTTTTCAGTAAATAATCTGACTGGAGCCCCCGATATCTAAATTTATTTTGTGACTGTGCTAGAGAATCCACACCAGAGCCTCATGCTTGCTAGGCAAGTGCTCTACCACTGAGCTATACTTCCAAACCGAGCAAATAATGGTGTATGGTATATGTAAACATATATGTATTTCATGCCAGTACTGGGACTTAAACTCGACCTTGTACATTTGCTTGGCTTTTTCACTAAAGGCTAGTGTTCTCCCACTTGAGTCACCTTCTTCCAACTTCTTGCTGCTTAATTGGAGATAAGAGTCTCAGGGACTTTTCTGTCTGGACTGACTCTGAACTGCTATCCTTAGATTTCAACCTCCTGAGTAGGTAACATTACAGGTTAGAGCCACCAGTGCCTGGCAAATTCAAGTTTTTAAAAGGAATGTATAGAGGAAAGCTTATGGCTGTACCTGCCAGTCACCTAAAATATAACCTAGTATGTGACATTTTAATTACTTTTTCATATACCAAACTATAGTTGTCTATCTCCCAGGCAAAATGAGCTCAGAGAAGTTAATAAGGGCAAACTCAAATATTTTTGGCATAACTTAGGCAGAGTTAACAAAGAATGGTCATTTTATCACTTCCAAGCACAGAAAGCAATAGCCATTCAAAGGCATGGAGTGTTTGTTCAGAGATTTTTAAAAAATGATCATTAATAAGATCAGTGGGAAATAATTAGCAGTATTGCACCAATGCAAGACAAAATATACTTTATTTTGACAGCAAATGCACACAGTGCTGTAGGTAAGGCATGCTTCTAGGTATAGGTATCTGCATTTCACCAAAGGCCAGTATGGAAATCAATGGAAATGAATGCTGTTTCTCAAGGCTTCAAGATTTCATTCATTATCGCAGAACAGAGACAATCTGTGTCCAACTTACTTCAAATGCAATATTATACTATACCTACTTAATGCCTCTAACCAAGAGCCCAAAGCTTAACTGTACTCAGAAGTCACTAATATCAATGACAGAAAGCTTTCACTAATTCAACGGAAGCAAATTTCCTTTCTAGACATCTTGAAAACTGAACATGCAAACATTCATGCACTCATTTGACAATTAGCCATTTTTGCTGTCAGATGTTCCAAAAGCAAATACTAGGATACCTAGTATATCCTAGCAGTTTGGACAAGGAAATACTTATACATTAATACTTTATAATGTCTTAAAATTTGGGGCTAACACCCTGAGTCAAATTTGACGACCCCTTCTCACCTGAGAGTACCAAGTACAGTTCAAAGCCAATTAACTGAACTTTTAAGGGAAGATCTGAAAAAAGGTAAGGCTAATATGAGATCTAGACCTTTGGGTGAAAACGCATAGGATCCGTAGACCTCAATGTCAATGAAAAACTGAGGGGTTAAAATGTTTTGCCCCTCCTTTTAAAACAGATGCAGATTAAAGGCTTTCTGCATGGATATACACTGATGTTCCATCCAACTGTTTTCGAAATACTGTGGGGATTTAAACAGTATACTTTCATTTATACAAATATCCTCTACAGTCTCAATTTAGTGTAAGGTATGGAAAAAGCACTTAACTACTATAAAAGTTACGTATCAAATACTCTGCTCTTCTGTAAGGTGTTTTTAAAAGCAACACAGGACCAAAAACATCCAACTATTACTTTATTTATATTACTATGCTTAAGTTACATGGAAAAAGACAACCAAGCACTTCTGCCCCATTTCGAAAAAAATTTCCAATCAACACCAATTATGTGGTGACAAGCAACTGGGAATGGTGACATCTTTGGGTCAAGACTGACAAGAAAAAATGGGCTCTGGTGCTACAGTTCATCTCCAACAAGAATATGGCACACTGGCCAGCACAAGCCATACTAACACTGAGCCTTTAGCGCTGGGCACAGATTCGGATCTCTTCTCTGAAGCTAGCAAATCAAGTGAAATAACTGGGTTAAAAAAAAAAGTTTTAAAATGAAGCCCAAATAAGTTTTAAAACCATGCTCCTGACATATTCTCCATCAAAGTTTACATAAAACACACTTTTTCCACTCTAATAGCCCCAATTTTTTTCCTCACATAGCCTACCATGTAGTTGCAGAGACTCTTCTGCCTCAAGATGTAAACGAAGGGAAAAAAATTAATGGCATGTGCATCATATTCTCTACACACTGCTGTTGGATGGAAAATACAAAATTAAAAAAAGAGAGAAAGGTTCCATCTTAGATTCTCACAACCTCTTGTTCCGCAGTTCATGAATCCGACTCTGATGCTAAGGTGACAGTGTATGTAAGTAGATTTGTTTTCAGTGAAGGAAACCTGGGAAAAGATGGATTTATCTCTTTTTCTTCAAGAGTTATCTGATGGTACATGCTCCTCAAAGCCCTCACTCTCTCGAACTAGAGCACGTTCCAGGATCACACGGCCTTCCTTATAACGCTGGCTGTCTTCAGTGGCAAACTCATAGATCCATCCCAGTTTGCTATTGCAGTTTTTGCAGCTCACATCTCGAACCATGTGGCGGCCAGTGAGCATGACTCGATCTTGAACTTCACTGTACTGCAGATTAACTACCTAAAAAACATACAGAAAGAGAATGGCAAAGGCATGTATGTTATTTGTCAAGTAAGTACACACTATTATGGTTGGTGCAGTAACATCGACTTCAGAAGAGAAAACAGATGTTGCTACTTCAGTCAAACCCACAATACCCTTCTCAACAGCTGATTTTTTCATGTTGCTAGGAGAGATAAACATTGCCAATTGCACTGTATTGGTCATCTAATGGAACCATGCCTTGTTGTACTAGCCATTTTATACTATTTATACACAAGCTAGTTGTATTTTTGTATTGTAGTGAAAAAAAAAAAGAGTCCTGGAATTGGGAGTCACAAAATGTAGGATTCAGTCCAACTACTACTGTATAGTATTTAATGATTTTAACTGCAGATAAATAGATGTAAAAGAACATATTACACCATCCATGTTCCAGAAAATGTTTGTCAAATATGTTTCTGAGAATAAGTTTTATATAAAAATTAGATCAGGATACTTAGCCTATTAAACTACTCAGTGCAAAAACAGTTTTCAAATAAGTTCAAGGACAATGAACACAGGAAGTGGGTTCTAAGACAGTCTGTGATGAATTTCTAATGATGCTAAATAACCAACAATCCTCTATACTTTACTTTCCTGCAACCAGATGTTAAATATTTTTGGCTTCGAAGGCTCTCTGGACTTTACTGGAACTATTTAACTCTGGTACTGTAGTGTCAACACAGCAATAGATAATATATAAATGAACAGGTATGGTTGTTTTATATCAATACTCATTTATTTTTTGGTCGTGGGGCTTGACCTCTAGGCTTGGGTACTGTCCCTCAGCTCTTCAGTTCAAGGCTAACACTCTACTATTTGAGCCACAGTGCCACATCCGGCTTTTTCTTTTTTTTTGGGGGGGGGGGGGGTCCAGTCGTGGGGCCTGAACTCTGGGCCTGGGTGCTGTCCCTCAGCTCTTCAGCTCAAGGCTAGCGCTCTACCACTTGAGCCACAGCGCCACTTCCGGCTTTTTTCTTTTTGCTTATGTGGTGCTGAGGAATCGAACCCAGGGCCTTGAGCATGCAAGGCAAGCGCTCTACCACTGAGCCACCTTCCCAGCCCCGGCTTTTTCTACTTATATGGTGCAGAGGAATCGAACCTAGGGCCTCATGCATGCAAGGGAAGCACTCTACCACTGAGATACCTTCCCAGCCTATTAACAGCAAATTTTATTTTCAGAAATAGATGGCTACCCTCTGCAGCAGAACCCCTCTTCTGTATTTAAGTAAAAGCTCAAGGGAAACACATAATTCTTCATGTAAGGAATTCTTTAATCCTTTTGAAGTTACATTCCAAATTAGGAGTGGCTACACATGCTTGTAATCCCAGCTACTCAGGAGGCAGTGACTGGAGAAGCACAGGTTTGAGGCCAGTACAGGCAAAGGTAACAGCAAGATTCTCAAAACAACTGGGAGTATAGCTCAAGTGATAGAATGCTTACCTAGCATACACAAGGGCCTGGGTTCAGTCCCTAGTATGGAAAATATATGTCACTTTCTACTAATGCTTCATAAGGTCTCCTAACAACATAAGCAGTGAGCGATCAATTCTATAGATTTAAGCTCATTCTGGCTCTTCTCGGTATCTGCAGTTCTAAGGAGGGTACTCTGGTGTTGCTGTCAAATATAGCCATTTAATTTAGGAATGAAACTTTTTTTCTTACCAACCTTGTTAAAAAGAAATGCTCTACCAGTGGCACCTGTAAACCGGGTGGAGATGAGTTCTGAGCGGTTGGTGAGGATCGTATCACAGTTTGCACAAGAAAACAGGCGAGTACCACCAATATGATCAAGGAAAATTCTTCCCATTTTGATAGCTGAAGTTCTAAAAACCTAGGAGCAAATAGAAAATGAAATCATTATGATTAAAAATTGGCTAGCTGAGGCTGGGAAGGTGGCTCAGTGGTAGAGTACTTGCCTTGCACGCATGAGGCCCTGGGTTCGATTCCCAGCACCACATAAGCAAAAAGCCAGAAGTGGCACTGTGGCTCAAGTGGCAGAGCGCTTGCCTTGAGCTGAAGAGCTGAGGGACAGCGCCCAGGCCCAGAGTTCAGGCCCCACGACGGGACCCCCAAAAAAAAAAATTAAAAAATTGGCTAGCTAGCTTCCATCTGGGCAATGTCATAGAGAACCATTTATATATGTCATCTTTGCTTCTCAGTATTTGCTATGTGAAACAGCTGACCCTGAACAAAAGGTTCTAAAGTTTGAACTTTGGACAAACTGGCAGATGCCAAACTAAAACCCTTTTAGAAGCAGAAAGAATGTTATCACTGGAAAAAATATGGAAAGTGGAATTTCAGAAAATGAATAACAAAACACTGGTACAAAGACAAAGAAAGAACAAACATGTAGCACAGATATTTAAGAATACATTCTGAGAATGTGTTAATTCCAGAAAAGGTGTGGGGACTGAGTGGATACAAAGGATAACTGACAAACAAGGGCAGAAAATATAGTGGTGAAACACTTGCCAAACATGCTTGAGGCCACATGCACATATGTGCACACACACACATTCACACACACGCACACACGCACGCGCGCGCGCGCACACACACACACACACACACACACACACACACACACACACACACACACACACACACACACACACACACACACACACACACACACACACACACACACACACACACACAGAGTCTGGGAGCAAAAGGTGAATAAATCTGGTTACTAGATGCACCAAAAACTATATAGTGGTGATGGCACTAATTTTGAGTACAACGGTCTAGGCAGCACCATGGTTTATTTTAAAACTAACATAGCTCAGAGATTGTTACTGCCCCCAGAGATGACTCTAAGCCAATCAAAAAAGGCTATTAACTGGTCAAAGGTTATACGGTTGTTAAAATACAGAAAATCAGCTGGAATGCAATGCTACCCAATTTCAAGACAAAGTTCTTCCATTACTTCCCATTAACATCCCCATAAAAAGAGGATCCAAGATGGTCTAGGCCTGGCATAGGACTACAGCATCAAAAAAAGAAAAGGGAAAGGTTACTTTTATTGTCCATACAGAACTTAGCTTCAAACTCTATGGATAGAATAAATCACAAAAGTGCTGAAACACTCAATTTTTTTTAACAAATTTGTGAAACTACAATAATCTTATTTTAATATTTTTAAGTTAGAAAAGCTGGGCACCAATGGTCCATACTTGTAATCCTAGGTAGCCTGGACAGAGAAATCCATGAGAATCTGTCTCCAAAATAATTAGCAAAGGGGGTAGGAAGGTGGCTCAGTGGTAGAGCGCTTGCCTTGCATGCCTGAGGCCCTGGGTTCGATTCCTCAGCACCACATAAGCAGAAAAAGCCAGAAGTGGTGCTGTGGCTCAAGCGGTAGAGTGCTAGCCTTGAGCTGAAGAGCTAAGGGACAGTGCCCAGGCCCAGAGTTCAGGCCCCATGACTGACAAAAACAAACAAAAAAACTAGCAAAGAGCAGGACTGAAGGCATAGTAGCTTAAGTAAGTGTCTGCTGAACAATCAAACTGGGCACGGGCAAAGTTATAAGTTAAAAACTAACTCCTTATATACATCATAATTAATTATCCTAGGAAATATGCTTAAGGATATAGATATACTCAAGAATATACTTCAGCCTTCATTTTAAAAACTATTCTGAAGTATAGTTATCAGCTCCTAAGTATTTAATCTTATAAATCTTTAATATGATATGCAAGGCAGATATAGTTGCCTCTTGGGGTAGGGTTGGGAAGGGCAGAAAGTCTGTACTCCACTGTCATAAATTTAAAAAGAAAAATTCCAAGGGCTGGCTCAAATAGTAGAGTGCCTGCCTAACAAGTGTGAAACCCTTCCCAGTACTATCCCCCCCCCCATCACCAAAACAAAAAACATTCTACAGACTTCCTCTGTGTAATCATTAATAATCATCATTATGACTCCCCGCAAACATTAAGCATAAAGCTTAATAAGGAATACAAAAATTTAATGAATACAATTACCATTTGAAGCTATGAAAAGGAAAACCAAGGCATTATCAAGAATCACAAGAAGTAAACCTTAGACTAAAAATAGTAATTTACCTTTCCAATTACATTTCTACACAATAATAAAAACTAATCCTTATTGCCTATCTTATCACCTGTAAAACTCCAGCTTTACTTTTTCCAGATGCTTAATAAACAACATAAATAGCTGCTGTATATAAATCAGACTGTGTAACAAGTGGTATAGCACTTTCCTAGCACATAGTATCCTCCTAGGGCAACAACTGACTAGAGATGAGCAGTAACTACTCCTTCCCTGCTTCCTCCACTCCCCCACTCCCATTCCTAGACCATTTCATTTGCTCATTTTCCTGTTTTATACAATCACCTTACCTTGCATTTATGAGACTCACACAATACAAATAAAACATTCAACAGAGCCTGGTGCTGGTGGCTCACACCTGTAATCCTCGCTACTCAGGAAGGCTAAGATCTGAGGATCACAGATCAAATCCAGCCCGGAAAATCTGTGAGACTCTTATCTCCAATTAACCACCAGAAAACTGGAAGTGGTACTGTGGCTCAAGTGGTAGATGCTTGCCTTGAGCTGAAGAGTTCAGGAATAGAGCCTAGGCCCAGAGTTCAAGCCTCATGACTGACAAGAACAAAACAAAAATCATTCAACAAATTTGTGAATGATGATTCATTATGGTTGTTTGTGCATACTGATGATTTCCAGGAAGGACTCCACAGCAAGGTATTTCCGGTCTCAGTAACAAAGGTATTCAGCTCTCTCAGATGTTTCACTTGAGGGGTCACAGCCAGCTAGAGCTTCTAGGTCTTATTTCAAAGCTCATTTTCCGGGCTGGGAAGGTGGCTCAGTGGTAGAGCGCTTGCTTTGCATGCCAGAGGCCCTGGGTTCGATTCCTCAGCACCACATACGCAAAAAGAAAAAAGCCGGAAGTGGCGCTGTGGCTCAAGTGGTAGAGTGTTTGCCTTGAGCTGAAGAGCTGAGGGACAGCACCCAGGCCCAGAGTTCAGGCCCCACGACCGGACCCAAAACAAACAAACAATCAAAGCTCATTTTCCTTCGAACTTGTTACATTTTCATATTGTAATTTACTTCAATCCTAATGCAGTACTAACTAGATGTTTCTGTACTGAGCTTGGCAAATAAAAGTGTTGTGGAAAATGTCATCCACTTCAAATGAATGCTCTCTATACCTTCTACAGAAGCCTTTCTATTTTTGGCTCAAATTATATACAATACAGCTGTGACTGACCATTTGGTACTGGGCAAAAAAGATTTAATATGCCTTCTTTTATCCTGCTTCAAATTCAGTCTATTTTGACTCTTCACCAAAGTATTTTTACTGGATCCAATTATATGATTCATTACCCACAACCAAAAATATATCTGGGCAGAACCTTATGTTACACTATTCTGAGTGTGGTTGCCATTTATAGAGTTCTATCTATGTATTTTTAAACTGTAAAATGTGGGGGATTTTGCCAAAAAAGACAAACTAGAATGTTATAAAGTCTAATCTTTAAGAAGTATAAAAACTTCTGCACTGACATTAGGTTCTAGGGTTAAGCATTAGCTTTGCAAGGTTAGAAATTGAACCTAGTACTGACTTAAAACTATTCAATCTCTCAAGAGGATTACATCAACTAGAATGTCATTACTATGTGTCCCTGCAAAATTTATGTTGCATCTTAATCACCAGTGTCATGGCATTTAATGTTGATTGGGTCCTAAGAGCAGAACACTCAGGAGATTACTGTCCTCAAAAGAGGCCCCAGAGGGGGCTACCTTGCCCCTTTCTATCAGATCAGGTAAGGACACAGCTGGATGACACTATCAATGACCTCAAAATAGACCCTTACTTATCAGACACCAAATCTGCTAGTGCCTTGATCCTAAAATCCCCAGCCTCCAAACCAAGCTAAAGAAACTCCAGTCTATAGCATCTGGAAACAGAAGCTTGAATGGATTAAGGCAGCCACACTTTATCCTTTGACGAGGAAGGTCACTAAAAAGCTAACTCACCACTTCAGAATCAGGCTTCTTTGATGATAGTGAACTTTGCCTCAGAACTAATATTTACTAACTCTATAGGACTTCGTATATATTAAATATCATTCAGTTGTAACAATTTTTTTTTGCCAGTCCGAGGACTTGAACTCAGGGCCTGGACTTCTTTTGCTCAAGGCTAGCGCTCTACCTCTTGAGCAACAGCACCACTTCCAAATTTTTCTTTTTTGGGGGGGGGGGGGTCCGGTTGTGGAGCCTGAACTCTGGGCCTGGGCGCTGTCCCTCAGCTCTTCAGCTTAAGGCTAGCACTCTACCACTTGAGCCATAGTGCCACTTCCGGCTTTTTTCTTATGTGGTGCTGAGGAATCGAACCCAGGGCCTTGAGCATGCAAGGCAAGCGCTCTACCACTGAGCCACCTTCCCAGCCCCCAGTTCCAAATTTTTCTATTTTTATGGCACTGCGGAATCCAACCCAGGGCTTTATGCATGCTAGGCAAGCACTCTACCACTAAGCTACATTCCCAGTCAAATTATGACAATTCTTAAGGCAGACATTGCCCTGCTGTTATTGATGAAATAAAGACTGGGTACTTGCTCAGTTCACCATTCCATTTCAAGTGTATTACAGTCCAGTTGTTATGACCATTAAAATGCATTTCAACTTTATTCTAAAAATTGAATATAAATAAAAGATCAAAAAAGAAAAATAAAGAAATTGATTGTTCACTTTCCAAAGTGGCCAAACAAGGCTCTGAAGTAAATCTTGCTCCACCAGTTCTTCTTACTCAGTCACCGTCTGGTAACTGAATTTTTGGGCTATGGGATTCTGTCTTTTCCCTCCTCCCCACTCTAGGCTCTTCTACCAGTGCTCCTTAATCCTAGGAGACCACAATCAATCACAACCTCCTAGATTAGGGAGAACAAGTGACTGCAAAACTGATAATAAAACAAAAACAGAAACAACCCTCTACAGACATCAAATTTACCCTATCTAGGTTTTACTTCATGGTCCGTGTGTCTATTAAACACACAAGCACAAATGCCACCACAATTGTGCTGAATTAAGACCAGAAGAATGTGCTCATAAAGACTGCTTCTCTATAAAATTTGAAAGTGTTTTTGACAGGATAAAAATAGTGCTTTTTATGAGACAGGGTCTCAAAATTACAGTGCAGGTTGACCTGGAATGTTGTAGGACAGGCCTTAGCTTCCTGAATGCTGGTATGAGAACTGTGTGCCAGTATACCTAGCTAGAGCTGCTTCTTAAAAATGAACAAAAACCAACTTTACTGGGCTTGGGGTGTGGAGTTCAGTGGAAGAATGCTTGCTGGTATTTATCCAAGAGGCCTGGGTGTAAGTTCTATCCTTACCATCTCCTCAGCACTACAAAAAATAAAAAACCATGGTTTACATATGATAAAGTTTATTCTAAGTGTGCTGTCCAATAATTTGTAGCAATTTTACAAAGATGTAACACCGCTACCACAAACAAGCTTTAGAATACTTCCATTTCCCACAGACCAGTCTGTAGCCAACCCCTTCTCCCACACTCAGCAACCAGCAAGCACTAATCTGTTTTCTGTGATTATTTTTACATCCAAAATATCTCCCACATATGCCAATCACTTTACTTGCCTTAGTAGAATCTCAAGTCCCTTCAGCCACATACTTCTGAAATGGAGTGAAAGCTTTCACAGATGTCCTTTCTCTGTTGATTCTGAGGAACCTTATTGTGTCCCACAGTAGGAAAAATGGGTGCTTTGTGGTACTTATCAGTGCTGCTGTTCAAGGTTTATGGAGGAAATTATGGCCAAACCCAAAACAAATGCTCAGGTTTACTTAACATGCTCCCTTCCACATCAGCATTTCAAGTAAAACCCAGTAATTTGATAATCTTATTTTTTATTTATTTTTATTTTTGTCCATCATGGGGCTTGAACTCTGGGCCTGGGTGCTGTCCCTCAGCTCTTCAGCTCAAGGTGAGCACTCTACCACTTGAGCCACACTGCCACTTCCAGTTTTCTGGTGATTAATTGGAGATAAAGAGTCTCAGACTTTCCAGCCTAGGCTGACTTTGAACCACAATCCTTAGATCTCAGCCTCCTAAGTAGCAAGGATTACAAGTGTGAGCCACCAGTGCCTGGCAATAATCTTAATTTTTAAAAATAAGACTTCCATTCTAGTTTTGCACAGCTTACAGTCTGAAATAAGAAAATTACTCATTTAGCTGGGGGTGGGAGAGTGGTAGTCTCAGTATATCCTCTTACCTGAAATTGTCAAGGGCCAGGTTAAAAATATAAGTGAATTCATTAGTGATCTGTAGATCATATTTCAGTAATGTTTTCAACTTATTCTTCCCAAATACCTCCCTTTGATTAGAACTTCAAATTCCTATTTTTGCCAGGAGTTTCTGGGGGAAGCAGATTTTAGGACCTCTACTTTTGTATTTTAATTTACAGAATTTAAATAAGAAAAAAAAAGATATTTCTCTTTCAGTAATCTATGAAAGACAAAATCCCCAGGAATGTACTATATTAAAACTGGACATGGGCTGGGAATATGGCTCAGTGGTAGATTGTTTACCTAGCATTCATGAAGCCCTGGGTTCGATTCCTCAGTACCACATACACAGAAAACACAGGAAGTGGTGCTGGGGCTCAAGTGGTGGAGTGCTAGCCTTGAGCAAAGAAGCTCAGGGACAGTAGTACAGGCTCTGATTTCAAGCCCCAGCCCCAGGACTATCAAAAAAAAAAACAAACCACTGGACATGACAGATTATATAATTTCTTAGTTTGTAGGTCATTAAGTAATTCTCTAAGAAGTCTATTTCTTGTGTATATACACTTGTATATATACACAACTGAAACATGACTGTATTTTTAGTCTGTATTTTCCTTAAAAGCAGGGATGAGCAAACATAGGCCCATGGGCCAAATGTAGTTTGCTCCCGTCTAAGCTAAAAATTAGTTCTTTACTTTTTAAATGAATGATAAAAGAAACAAAACAAGGAATATTTTGTGACACAGAAGCATTACGTGAAAGTCTAACAAATAGTGATAAAACGTCTTTGGCTCACAGCCATCCACGTTTGTACACACTCAACTGCTTTCTCGATACAATGGCAATCTAATTAGTTGCTAATCAAAGTTTGCTACACAAACTTGGGGTCCCAAAATTCAAAATAATCACGATTCCTCTCCTTACAAGTAAGTATCCTGCTCAAAAACATTCATGCCGTGAACACCTTTTTAGTTAGAAATCCATTTTTTTCTTAGAAAAAACAAAAACTTGTTAACAATTAGGTTTAAGAATCAACAGAAACATTTGACAAGATTAAAGTTCCCTGCTCCCAGTTTAAAACGGATTTTCTAGATAAAATTCTTAACTTTCTATAACCAGTTCAATATTAAAGGCTGAAGATGAACTATATAAAGACTATATACACTGATATTTATATACCTAGTTACATATAACATATATGTGCAAAATATATATACACATATATATGAAGGATGAGAATTAAATGGACGTACTATATTCTGAGAACAAACAATAAATGCTAACCAAAGGTCAGTGAAACTAAGACTATCTTTTTCTACATATCCCATTCCAACTCCCCCATCACAGATAAGGAAACTCGGCTCAGAAAATAATAAACAATGAACTGTTTTTACCTCCTCTTGCTGACAGAAATGTAAGAAATGAAGGGACAGAAATCAGGAGGAACACTTGAAACCTTCCGAAGCATCTCATACTCTTGGTGCTACCATGCTATGTCTTAAAATGCTTTTCTTCCCTATAATTAAACATCCAGTTTGGTCTCAACGCTGGCAAGTGGAATTAGCAAAAGGAGGCACCACTTCCCCCAACATTAAAAACATCAGGGAGAACAATAGGTATCTATTTGCATCTCATAGGACCCTTCAAAGAAAACCTCCCAGGGGCTGGGAAGGTGGCTCAGTGGTAGAGCGCATGCCTTGCATGCCAGAGGCCCTGGGTTCGATTCCTCAGCACCACATAAGCAAAAAGAAAAAAGCTGCAAGTGGTGCTGTGGCTCAAGTGGTAGAGCGCTAGCTCTTGAGCTGAAGAGCTGAGGGACAGCGCCCAGGCCCAGAGTTCAGGCCCCATGACCGGACCCAAAACAAACAAATAAACAAACAAAGAAAACCTAGAGTTCAGGCCCCATGACCAGACCCAAAACAAACAAATAAACAAACAAAGAAAACCTCCCAGTTCTGAAAGACCTCTCTCCAGTAAAGGAATTATCCACAGAACACACACTTCAAGGAATTCCACTACAGGATAGATCATAGGGGAGTTTTCATTGTACCAAAAAGGGGTACACAGTCACCAAAACTCTGATACAAAATTCTGCTACATTAGAACCTAGTTTATGAAGGGCTGAAGACATCTGCCCATTTTCCTGAGGCAGTTAACAGAATCATTTGGAAGCCATGAGTATTCCATTTGCAGACTCTTCCCTTCAAAACATACTAAAGAGGGCTGGGAAGGTGGCTCAGTGGTAGCGTGCTTGCCTTGCATGCATGAGGCCCTGGGTTCAATTCCTCAGCACCACATAGGCAGAAAGAAAAAAGCCGGAAGTGACGCTGTGGCTCAAGTGGTAGAGTGCTAGCCTTGAGCTGAGGGACAGCGCCCAGGCCCAGAGTTCAGGCCCCAGGAGCAGACCCAAAAAAAAAAAAAAAAATACTAAAGAACAAAACCCAAAGAATTGCCAATGCTGGGTTAACTACAATATTGATCATCATCATAAACACAATGCTTCTATAATTTTATCAGGTATTATACAGATGTAGCTATTTTATACTGATTTGATGTTATACAGGGAAATAAGTTTTACTCATAAAACTAATTTTCAAGTTTTTGTAGACATATTTACTGCCAAGGTTAAAGTGACAGAGGAATGTTATATATGCCTTTGTTCTTTCCTTGTAGAATACCTTATTTTATGTCTTGTTTCCAAGTTTACTACATTTCTATAATTCTGCTTAATCATCACTGGAATATAAGACCAGCCATATAACTCAATTAGTTATGAGTCAGCAAACAATCTGAGTTGGTAATCTCCCCAAAAAGTCTGTTGGTATGAAAAATTCATGATCTCCTGTTCGTTGTGATACAATGCTTAAAGTTTTGAACTAGATGATGTGAAGTTCAATTTAACATCTGATTTCCTGATTCAAATGTCAGAGTAAATTCCTGTGTAGCTAAGATTTGGGTCCTATATTATACACCAATTACCACATAAGATTACCAGGGAAATAAATATTGATGTAATTAAGGCACTATAAAACCTTAAAGGATATTCTGGGCATAAATACACTGAATATACAGTAATATGTTAAAAATTAACCTCAGGTCTCACAACATTTGAGGGGTAAGTTTTACTTAAAAAAAATTTTTTTTAATTGGCAAGGCAACAAATACTAAGTTTCTTTTCCACAGAATATTTTTGGCCTTGTTTCTAAATCTGCTTCTCTTCCCTTTCACTTAAAAAGGGAACCGTAGATGCAAATAAGTCTAGAGAGAAGTTCTCAATGATCCAGCCAGATAACATTATTTTTAAATAAGTATTTCACCAATCTTGTTTACAAAAAGCTACTGTTAAAGTTCAACTTAGGTTTCCCATATAAATAATTAAAACAAATTTCACCACTTTTTGTACAGATAAGAAGGTTGCTAGTTATCAACTGTAGTGGGCAGTAGCCCAGATGAAAGTTAACAAAAGCAGATATTCGCTCCTTCCAAAGAGTGTATACAGTGTACTTGATGTTCCAGAACATACCCAGAAAGACAATGGGGATATCTGTGTGCCATATTCCACAAGCCTCCACTTTCTTGCTAGATGTAAATGTTCCAGGCCTGGTATTTTTTTAGTCCTTATCTGCCTAAAAGCAACCAGTCTCTTCATTTTCTAAGCCTAAGCAATTACCAATTCATTGCAGAGTGCCTCCTACTTCCTCTTCATTGCCCAATCTTTGATTTCTTGTAAACTCTTATTTCATGATTTATATCTATTATATATGTGCACATATATACATTTATATGGGGTTTTTGTTTTGTTTTTTGGGATTTTGTTTTGGCTGATAGTGAAGCTTGAACTCAGGGCCTCTGTTCTCACTCGGCTTTTTCAAGCACCAGGTTTTGTCTGGTTAATTGAGTATAACTCTGCAAGATTTGCCTGCCCAGGCTAGCTTTGAACCTAATACTCAGATCTCAGCCTTGGGAGTAGGATTACTGGCATGAATCACCGGGGCCCGGATTCATAACTAATAATAAACTGTGTTGTTACTCAATTTTGTGTCTTTTTCTAATTTCCTTTTAACCTGACCCAGAATGTGAAAAACTTTTAGGAAAAGAATTCACCACAGTTTTTCACATCTGGCATAAATTATGTGCCCTGGAAACACTGCGTGCTTTCTGCTTCCGCTTTACTGGGTTGCAGCTGAGGTCCTGTATATGTGTCTGTACAGGTTAGCTAACACCTATCCTATTAGCCCAGTTACTTCACCAGCAAGTCTACTAATTTTCCAAAAACACAAGGTTAGCCCGAGGTTACTTCAGATTTTCCGTCTGTCAAGGAGACCTGGAATAAAAAATCCTCAGATTACCAATAGGGCTCAGTAAACAGAAAAAGTTTAAAAATAAATGAGCTGTACACCTTCCCTGACTCTCCCTTGAAAGGGAGATTAGTCGGTGTCAGGGACTAAACCGATCTGTGTAGCATTTCAGTTTCCCACTTCTGCTGACACGGAATACTCGCTCGTCCTACCCACCTGCACTCGAGGATGGAAGAAAGGGGGTGTGCAGGGCACGCCTACCTCCCCACCGGCCGGCGCGAGCAGGTGGCGGGACGGCTACGCGGAGGGATGGACCGGCCCCCCGCAACTCTGCAGGGGAAACCGCGAGGCCCTTTCTTTCCCTCCCCCCCCATCCCCCCTCCCCGCCCGCAGAGGGCCCAGCTGATCACGGTCACGTGACGCCTGCCGGCCAATCACGAGGCGCCGGGCGGCGAGCGCGGCGGTGGCGGGGCCTCCTCCGGCACAACAAACACGGGTAGAACAGCTGGGCGGGCGCTGCGGCCCGGCCGGGGCAGGTTGCCCGTCGGTCTCCCCGAGCCCGACGTACAAGAGGGTAAAGGCGGTAGCTGTTTACCCGACGGGGCAGAGGCGGGCACCGACCCCGCCAGGCACGAGCTCAGCCATTGGGAGCAGGCGGGGTCGTCTTTCAGGCTGCGGCGACCCCCACGCCCGCCGGGGACTCCGCGCCGGGCCCCGGGGCGCGGGCCTGCAGGCCGACCCCGAGCGCGCCCCCGACGCGGCGGCGGGCACGGCGGCCGTGGGGGCGGGGCGGCCCGGGAGGCCGGGAGGGGGAGGGCGCGGGGCAAACTGTCCGCCGACGGGCGCCCGCGCGGACGCCGCCCGCGCTCGGCGTGGGGCCGTCCCGGGACGTGGGCGCGCCGAGGGGTCGCGGCTGTGGCGGTCTCGCCGGTCGCCCCGTAGCGCGGCGGGGGCGGGCCGACGGCGGCCGCTGCGCCGGAGCCTCACAAAGAGCAGCGGGCCCAGCCCACCGGGCCGCGGCCCCGCACCGCGGGCCTCCCCCACGGGCCGGGGGGGCGGCCGAGCCGGGACCCCGGGAGGTGCGCGGCGAGGAAGAGGCACTTCCTGCCCGGGCCCCCGCCCCGGGCCGCTCCCCGAGGGCTTGAAAGCCACCCGACGCGAAGAGTTCCTCCGTCCCCACCGTCTCCCGGCCCAACCCCCGTCGTCGCACTCACCCGGAGCGGCGGTGAGGTCGGCGCGGCCAGCGACTCCTCGCTCCTCAGCTGGGTCGAAGCCCCACGGCCTCCCGAAGCTCCCGGTTTAGTCAGGCCCCAGCCTTGGCCCCGCCTCTCCCAGGCCCGGCCTCAGCGCCAATCACCCGGCGAGGCTCCGCCCCTCCCCCATTCCGCTCTCCCGGTTGGTCCGGGACAGACTTCATTTCTAGGCCCCGCCCCTCTCTCTGGCACCCTGCCCTTTCTTCTGGGCCCCGCCCCTTCCCTGACTCACCCTCCCCCACTCCCGCTTCCCTGGGCTGGGCGGCCCACCCCTCGCCCAAGCCGCAGAACTGGGGCTGGCTAGCAGCTGCTCGCCCCGCCCCCGGCCTGACACCTCGGACTCGTACAGCCAATCAAAGAGGCTAACTCTGCCTCCTCTCCCGAGACGGCCAATGTGGTGAGACTGAGGATCCACCCCCTCCCTCCCAGCTGAGAGCACACAACACAGCGTCCACGTGAGTCAGCTACTTAAAGGAAAAGGCTCAGCCTTTCTCGTCGTGGCAGCTGGGACTCCGGCGCGTCATCAGCGTCGCCAGGTGGCTGCTGAGGCCTAGCTTCCTGATGGCCTGTGAGGCCCGATGACCAGGAAAAACAACAGGCTGTTTCCTAGACAAAGCAGGTACCTGGGTTCAAATGCACCCTAGATTAAGAGGAACCTTGTCATTCATTTCTTTGAGGCTAATTCCTCTTACCACTCTTCTATTTACAAACCGAAGCCTTTTGGAATTCCTGAAACATTTGTGGCCAAAAAACAAAACAAAGAGTATTTTTTCGACTTTATTTACAACTCTCCGAGTTTACTCTTAGCAGTGGAAATGACTGTCTTAAAAAAAAAAAAAAAAAAAAAAAGAGACTCCAGCAGGGTACCTCCAGTAGGTGATTCACACCTGAAATCCTAGCTACTCAGCTGAGATCTGAGGATAATGGTTCAAAACCAGCCCAGGCAGGAAAGCCTTATCACCAATTTACTGCCAGAAAGCTGGGAATGGAGCTATGGCTCAAGTGGTAGAGCCCCAGCCTTGATAAGAAAAAATGTTAAAGGAAAGCCCCTGAGTTCAAGCCATAGTAAACCTCCCTCCCCACCCACCCACCCCCCAAAAATTCTCTGTACTGTTGCTTCCTAAGTCTGAGATTTGTTGTTGAAAAGGTAGTTGTTCCCTCAGCCCTTTATCAGTGTTAAAGGTGGACAGGCTTCCCACCTATTTCATTGAATATCCCAGGTTGGTTATCTCTGTTTGCTCACTTTAAGAATAATGTAAAAATAGGGGCTGGGAAGTTGGCTCAGTGGTAGAACGTTTGCCTTGCATGCCTGAGGCCCTGGGTTCAATTCCTCAGCACCACATAAGCAAAAACAAAAAAGCTGGAAGTGGCGCTGTGGCTCAAATGGTAGAGTGCTAGCCTTGAGCTGAAGAGCTGAGGGACAGCACCCAGGCCCAGAGTTCAGGCCCCATGACCAGACCCCCCCCCCAAAAAAAAGAATAATGTAAAAATATGTCTTCATGTCTATTTCTTGTCCTAAATATGTATAGGTCAGGAATTGAGGTTAAGATGCAAGATGTGCAATGTTTTTGGTGGGATAGAAGTTCACATGCAAATCCCAGCACTAGACTCTTGGTCAACTCCAAATCCCCAAGACTTTTCACTCAATTTTGGTTAAATAAATCTGAACCTCAAATGTGAAAGGAATGGGTATCTTTGTGTAAGTGAATTTCCTAAGAGATTGAGCAATTTTAAACAATGGGTTTTTCTTCCTTATTTCTTGGTTTGTATTAAGTTTGAATTAGAAAGAACCTTTTTCCCCCTTAATACTGGAAAATGAACCAAGAGCTTATAGAGGGCAAGCTCTCGAACTCTGAAGTACATACCCAGCCCTAACTCCCATGTGAGAGTCTCCATATGAGCACAGGCTAGCATGGAATTTGGGATCCTCATGCCTTAGCCTCCCCAACACTGGCAGGGATTACAGATGTATACCATCAGGCCTGTCTGTCCTTTATAAAATCATGAGACAAGAGACTGCTGATTTCCTAAGCTGGCCTCCAACTTTCTACACTTAACCATCTGAGTAACTGGTGTTATAAGCATAGCTCATCATGCCCAGGGTTCTGCCTCATATTACACCAACTTCTGCCCTCTATTGAGAGCTTCATGTGTATCCTCCTGTTCTTCCCAAAATGAATATGCCCGGGAGCTATGGGTCTTCAGCTTGATCTTTTGCACTTAGCAGTAAGTTATGACCATCTTTAAACATCCAATGTGTCTTTTATCTACAAATTTATCTTTGTCTCCCTATTTTCCATAGTATGACATCACCATCTTTTATTAAAAAATGTTCTACTAATGGACATATGGATTACCTTCTTTTTATTTAAAATACCGCTGCAAAAGAATAAAATAAAATACTGCTGCAATGAGCACCCCTGTTCATTGGTAAAATATTTTCTGAGCTTTTCTGAATATAATCATTTGAAAAGGAAGTACACTGACTTAACCTCATAGGAAACAGAACTTCGAATGTTAGGTAAGAAAATGGTAATTATATATATATATATATATATATTTTTTTTTTTTTTTTTTTTTTTTTATTTTTTTTTTTTTTTGTCAGTTGTGGGACCTGAACTCTGGGCCTGGGCACTGTCCCTCAGCTCTTCAGCTCAAGGCTAGCACTCTACCACTTGAGCCACAGCACCACTTCTGACTTTTTCTGTTTATGTGGTGCTGAGGAATCAAACCCAGGGCCTCATGCATGCGAGGCAAGCACTCTACCACTGAGCCACCTTCCCAGTCCTGGTAATAATATTTTTAACAAATACTTATTAGCCACATGCTGGTGGCTCATGCCTGTAATCCTAGGTACTCAGGAGACTGAGTTCTGAGGATGGTGGTTTGAAGCCAGCCCAGGCAGGAAAGTCTGTGAGACTCTTATCTCTAATTAAGTACCAGAAGGGTGGTGCTCTAGCTCAAGTGGTAGGGGGATTGCCTTGAGCACAAAGAGGTTGAGGGACAGGGCTAGGCCCTGAGTTCAAGCCTAGGACTGGCAAAAAATAAATAAAAGTGCACATTAAGTATTTCCTATTCTAAAATAGAAAATAATTTCCTATTCTAAAATTATTGAATTGAATGTAGATGTATATTTTTTTTTTTTTTGGTCAGTTGTAGGGGCTTGAACTCAGGGCCTGGGCACTGTCCTTGAGCTTTTTTGCTTAAGGCTAGGGCCCTATCACTTTGAGCTATAGCACCACTTGGTTTTCTGGTGGTTAATTGGAGATAGTCTCAGGGACTTTTCTGCCCAGGCTGGCTTTGAATCCTGATCCTCAGAAGTCAGCCTCTTGAGTAGCTAGGATTCCAGATATGAGCCTCTTAAATGTTTTGTGCTGGTACTAGAGCTTAAACTCAGGACCTTGGGCTTTTTCATTTGAGGCTGGCACTTTACCACTTGAGCCACAGCTCTTTAACCTTTTTTTTTTTTTTTTTTTGGTCAGATCTTTGGCTTGTGAACTCAGGGCCTGAGGCTGTCCCTAAGCTTATTTGTGTTCAAGGAGATCTCTCCACCACTTGAGCCAAAATGCCACTTGCAGCTTTTTCTTAGTAGTTTATTGGAGATAAGAGCCTCACAGACTTTCCTGCCCAGGCTGGCTTCAAACTCAGGGCCTGCACTGTCCCTGAGCTGTTTTGCTTAAGGCTAGTGTTCTAGCACTTGAGCTACAGTGCCACTTCCAGCTTTTTCTGTGTATGTGGTACTGAGGAATTGAACCCAGGGCTTCATGCATGCTAGGCAAGCACTCCACCACTGAGCCACATGCCCAGTCCCTCTGCTTTCAGATTTTTAGTGGTTAATTGGAAATAAAGGTTTCATAGACCTTCCTTCCCAGGCTATCTTTGAGCCAAGACCCTCAGTTCTCAGCCTCCTGTGCAGCTAAGATGACAGGTGGCATCCTGGTTATAAACTCTTAATTTTGAAAACTATTAGGTAAGTACTGTTGTCACCCCTTTTTTATAGGTAAGTTAACTGAAGCACAGTGATTAGCTCATTCAAGGTCACCCAGTTTAGACATATTGAATACAATGTTTGTAAACTTGAAAGAAGATGAAAATAATCAAATTGTAACCGTTAATCTAGATAATGGTAATGTGCAGAATTAAAAGCCCTAGTATGCTTTGTGGGGAGCAAGAAGTGTTCTCTTCCCTAGTTCTCCCTACTTGAACTAAAATCTTTGCTATAATTTTAGAGTCTTAAGTATTAGGAAAGGAAAACAGAAATGGAATGGAAGAGACAGGTTTACTGGTAACAAGAATGACTGCGTGAGTGGGCTGAGGACAGACTTTTCCAAGTTATTATTAAGTGACTGGTTAGAATGATGGTTTCCCATAGTTAATAAAAACTATAGAATGATGGTTTCCCATAGTTAATAAAAACTATTTGGAAATGCTGATTAGCATTGAAAAACGATGCATCAGAGCTGATGATGGAACACTCATATGAAATAAAAAAATACCAAATTAAAGACAATATAGCTAGTGTGCTGGTCTACCTACAATCACAGCACTTGGAGGCAGATCTCCAGTCTGAGGCCAGCATGGGCTCCATAACAAAACCATGTCTCAAAAATAAACAACAAAAAACTAAGCCGGGTACCAGTGGCTCACGCCTGTAATCCTAGCTACTCTGGAGGCTGAGATCTGAGGATTGACATTCAAAGCCCCCTCCCTTCCCACTCCCCTCCCGGCAGGAAAGTCCATGAGACTCTTTATCTCCAATAAACCACTAGAAAACCAGAAGTGGCACTGTGGCTCAAGCAGTAGAGCACTTGCCTTGAGCTAAAGAACACAGGGACAGTACCCAGGCCCAGAGTTCAAGCCCTATGACCGACCAACCCCCCCCCCAAAACTAGTAATAAAGAGTCAATGTAGCAAATATAGAATAGCAATGCAAAATGAAAACAAAACAAAAACCCTAGGAGGTTGATTTGAAAAAAATCTATTTGATTCCACACTGCCCCCTTCCCTCACACCCCCTCCTTTGGTAATAAAGTTTGAATTCAGGGCTTCAGTTATTTTTCCTTAGGGTCCTGAGTTATGCCCAGGCGATCTGGATCTCAGTGTTCCTGTTTATGAAGGCTGAGTAGGATGATGACAGACATATGCTACCACATCCAGCTTTTTTCTTTTTTGGCTGTCCTGGGATTAGATCCAGCTTTTTATCGATTAAGATGGATCTCATGAATTTTTTGTCCACACTGGCCTAAAGCTGCATCTTCACCTCACTCTTCACCTCTGAGTAGCTGGGATCTATGCATAAGCCACCATGCCGGGCTCTACCTGACTTTTGATTAGAATAATACAATTTGGCACAAATTGATGTTTTATTGAAACTAAGATTTTCCCACCATAAACAAGATGTTCCTTTCCATTTATTCAAACATTTTTCAATGTATTTTGGTATTTCATGGTATCCAAGCCTCCTCCTAGTCTACATTGTTAATATATCATCTTAGGGTTATATTTAGATATTATACATCTGCTGAGGGTGTGTTCAGCTGAATTGTAGCCATCTCTGGAAATATGTATGATGAAATCCAAACTCTTAGTACCTCAAAATGAGACTGCAAGCCAAGCACCAGAGGCTTGTCTATAATCCTAGCTATTCAGGAGGCTGAGATCTCAGAATCTAGGTTCTAAGACAGCCAGGACAGACAGATTTAAAAAGCTCTCATCTCCAGTTAACTTGAAGAGTTTCTTGAAAAAGAAATAAAGAATGGGTATGCAGTTCCATCAAATATTATTTTAGCAAAAAAACTGACATTTGAAGTATGGCTCAAGTGATAAAGCAAAATATAGCCAAGTGAGAGCAAAAGGCCCTGAGTTCAAGCTCCATTAAAATACAGAGGCTCTGCTGGGAATGTGACTTAGTGTTAGAGTGTTTGCCTAGCAAGCATGAAGCCCTGGGTTTGATTCCTCAGTACCACATAGACAGAAAAAGCCAGAAGTGGCACTGTAACTCACGTGGTAGAGTGCTAGCCTTGAGCAAAAGAAGCTCAGGGACAGTGTCCAGGCCCTGAGTTCAAGCCCCAGGACTGACAAATAAATAAAAATAAATACAGGGATGAGATGGGGATGTGGCTTAGTGGTAGAGTGTGCCTAGCATGCATGAAGTCCTGGGTTCCATTCCTCACTACCACATAAACAGAAAAAGCCAGCCAGGTGCCAGTGGCTCATACCTATAATCCTAGCTACTCAGGAGGCTGAGATCTGAGGATCTCAGTTCAAAGCCAGCCCAGGCAGGAAAGGCCGTGAGACTTTTTTTTTTTTTTTTGGTCGGTTGTGGGGCTTGAACTCTGAGCCTGGGCACTGTCCCTGCACTTTTTTTTTTTTTGGTCGGTTGTGGGGCTTGAACTCTGAGCCTGGGCACTGTCCCTGCGCTCTATCATCTCAAGGTAAGCACTCTTCCCCCTGAGCCACAGTGCCATTTCCTGTTTTCTGGTGGTGAATTGAAGATGAGAGTCTCATACTTTCCTGCTCCAGCTAGCTTTGAACTGTGATCCTCAGATCTCAGCCTCCTGAGTAGCTAGGATTACAGGCCTGAGCCACTGGTACCTCTGAAATTCTTATCTCCAATAAACCACCAGAAAACCGGAAGTGGCACTGTGGCTCAAGTGGTAGAGTGCTATCCATGAACTGATGAGCTGAGGGACAGCGCTCAGACCCAGAGTTCAAGCCCCATGACCGACAAAACAAAACAAACAGAAAAAGCCAGAAGTGGCGCTGTTGCACAAAGTAGTAGAGCGCTAGCCTTGAATGAAAGAGATCAGGGACAGTACTCAGGCCCTGAGTTCAAGCCCCATGGCCAGCCCTTGCCCCCCAAATAAATTATAATACAGGGGATTACTGTAAATGGGAACTTCCCATATTACATCCTATAAACCCCAACTGGTTATTATTTTGTAGGAAAGGTAATGATTTTGTAGTTTATACTATCTTGCATTTTTTTGGCCAGAAAAATTTCCTTATTTGCAAATGATCATAGTTTTACTGCCTACTTTTCAGTCATTTTGCCTTTTATTTCTTTTTAAAGCCTTGTTCACATTATCTTTGAGTACATGTGTGAATATTTCTGTCATATTCCTAGAATTCAATTTGCATCATTTCTTTAAAAAGAAATAAAAAATGGGTATGCAGTTCCATCAAGTACCATTTTTAGTATCCATTAAAAGGACCATAGCTTTTCTCTCTTGTGCTACTTTTTTTATAGAATCCATTTTATAGACCATCTCTACATTTAACCAGCTTTGCATTGCCAGGATAAAAATCCCTTCATACTGATGTGTGCTATCTCTAACATTCTTTGAAGTCTATAGAATCAAAAATAAGATGATAGCTGGAATATGGCTTAGTGGTAGAGTGCTTGCCTAGAATGCATGAAGCCCTGAGTTCGATTCCTGAGTGCCACATAACCAGAAAAATCTGGAAGTGGCACTGTGGCTCAAGTAGTAGAGTGCTAGCCTTGAGCAAAAGAAGTTCAGGGACAGTGCCCTGGCCCTGAGTTCAAGCAAAAAAAAAAAAAAAGAAAAGAAAAAGACAACACACCCTGGTACTTTTTTCTAGCTAATAACAAGGATATTTCCTGTATTCTATGCTCCCAGGAGATGATTCTATTTAATAGCTGTGAACTCTAGCCCAGGTTCTCTGAGTCCCCTGCCACTGAGACTTCCTGGATTTCTTCACTCTGGGATTCCTCCTCTTGCTTTGAAGAACTCTCACCCTGGAGCTGCCAAGCAGCTGTCAATTTTCTCTCTACGCCTCACATTTTCCACAGCCTACTAATCTTCCCTTCTCTCCCCCAGCCTTCTACACTGGGTCACACACCCCCAACCGTTCTAAAGGTAGTAGTACCTCTCAGGCAATGCCAGTTAGAGTCCTGTTGAGACCCAGTGGAAATGAACTGCCTCAGATCTCTATCTCACTTATTTTTCTTGGCTTTTCCTTGGATCTAGGATTGATTATCTTTGATGGATAATGAGAGACTCAGCCTGTCCTGAATAAAACTCATGAATTTCCTCCATAGCACAAACTACGAATATGTCCTTCGGCCTGGGAGTGTCATTCCCTTCTTGAGTCTGATTATGGGCCATAATCTGCTTCACCACTCCCCTGGCTCCTTCAGTTGTTTATCATCTCTGCCTGGTTTAACCTGCTAGATAAATGTAAGAGACTTCATTATGGACTAAGCTGCTCCACTAGGCTCAAACGGACCAGATTAAGTGTGTGTGTGTGTGTGTGTGTGTGTGTGTGTGTGTGTGTGTGTATACTTATATATGTGTATATATAAATATGTACTTACATATGTACTGTATATATAAAGTATATTCTTCATATAGACTTTATATGAATATATACACACATATACTTTATATATTTTATATATACTTTAGCTGAGCTTATGAAAGCTCTGGTTAATGTAACTAAATAGAAGAGCTCCTTAAGGGAGAGTCTTGGTCAGTTCAGGCTGCTATTAAAAAATTACCATATACTAGTGGCTTAAACCACATTTGTTTCTCATATTCTGGAGACTGAGAATTCCAAGGTCAAGGCCCCTGCAAACCTGGTGAAGGCCTGCTTATAGGCACAGTCACCTTCTTGCTCTGTTTTTACAAGACCAAGGTATCTCCTCTCTTCTAATGAGGTTATTAATCCTGTCCTTGAGGGCTCTGCTCTTGAGACAGAGACACCTCCCACAGGTCCTGTTTGCTATACTCTATCTCACAGGGTATTCAGTTTCAACATATGAATTTGGGGTGTGAGAGTGTGGGAATCTTAGAGACCTGTGGGGACTGTGACTGGCTGCAGGAGGTTTGACTGTGTGCTTGAAGTATGAATGATACCAGTGGAAACCCCTGGTTTATGTTGTTTTTAATCCTGTGTCTAAAGACATAGGATTCTGAGTGTTTGACCTTTTTCATTAATTCCTGTCAAAAGACAGAGTCCCTATATGTACTTACCTTAGTGCAGAAATTCCTGGATCCCTTATAGAAACTGCTTAAAAAACTTCCTGATTTTTTGACATCTACTCTTTAGAATGTGCCCTTTTGTTTATTTTCCTGTACCCTTTTTTCAAACAATTTCCCCAGGCCAATTTGAATGTATAAAGTAGAAGCTGGGGGCGTGATTTTCAGTTTAACCATATCTGTGGGTTAAACTCATTCTTTGCCCCATGGTGCTAATTGCAATATTAATTATTTAATAAACAATGTTTTGAGATATTACTGCATGGGCATTTCTTCATCCTTTGCCTAGGAGTCTGCTGGTCAAATCTGGCAGAGGAGGGGGATATGAACAGTCTATAGTATGGAGAAACAAATATATAGCCATAATCGCCATAATCACGTTTGTAGATTAATGATTTAGAAGCTTGCCATTTCACTAAAAGTTGTCACAAAAATCATTAATTATACAATTTTACTAATCCATATGATCTAGCAACTTCACTTCTAGGTATGTAGTCACAAGAACTGCAAGCAAGGTTTCAGAAAGATCTCTACATCCCTGTTCAGAGTAGTGCTACTGACAATAGCCAAAATGTCCACATAAACAAGATATGTTATATCCATACAATGGAATATTATTTAACTTTAAAAAAGGAGGATAGCCGGGTGCCGGAGGTTCACTCCTGTAATACTCAGGAAGTTGAGATCTGAGGATCGAGGTTCAAAGCCAGGCTGGGCAGGAAAGTCCCTGAGACTCTTTTCTTCATTAAATCACCAGAGAACTGGAAGTGGCACTGTGGCTCAAACAGTAGAGCATTAGCCTTGAGCTGAAGAGTGCAGGGACAGTGCCCAAGAGTTCAAGCCCCATGACCAACCAAAAAATAAATAAATAAATGAAAATAAATAAATAAAAAGGAGTAAATATCTGATACATACTACCACTTAAATAAACCTTGAGGATATTATGCTAAATGAAATGACTAGTTATAAAAGGCAAATGTATAACTCCATTTGGATGAGGTACTTAAAAGTAGTAAAATTCACAGAAGAAAGTAAAGTAGTGTTTATTTGGGCTTGGAGGATGGGGAGATGAGTTATTATTTAATAAGAGAATTTCAGGCATGCAGAATAAAAATGTTCTGGAGATCTGTTGCACAACAACATGAATATACTAACACTACTTTTTCTTTTTGACATATGGTTTCACTGTTATAGCTCAAGTTGGCTTCTCAACAGCCTGCAGAAGAAGCAGCACCCTGCCAACTTAGCTGTGTTTTGCACAGTAAAATTCATTTTGGACATGACCTCTGGAACCATAAGATAATCGATTCATGTTTTAAATTCACCCTTTTTTTTTCTTTTTTTTTGCCAGCATTCTCCCATTTGAGCCACAGCACCACTTCCAGCCTTTTCTGTTTATGTGTTACTGGGGAATCAAACCCAAGGCTTCATGCATGCTAGGCAAGCACTCTAAAACTAAGCCATATTCCCAGCCCTCGATTCATGTGTTTTAAGCCAGTAAGTTTAGGATAATTTGTTATAGCAGCAGCAGAAAAACAATAGATCACTGGATTTTCCTAAAAGTCATATTTTATATTGAATTTTGTTATTTATTACTTGATATTGTTTATAGCGTGTGTGTGTGTGTGTGTGTGTGTGTGTGTGTGTGTGTGTGTGTGTGTGTGTGTGTGTGTGTGTGTGTGTGTGTGTGTGTGTGTGTGTGTGTGTGTGTGTTGGTCCTGGGGCTTGAACTCAGGGCCTAGGTGCTGTCCCAGAGCTTTTTGCTCAAGATTAGCACTCTACCACTTCAGACAAAAATCTGCTTCTGGATTTTTTGCTGGTTAATAGGAGATGAGGATATCGTGGACTTTTCTATCCTAGCTGGTTTCAAAGCATGCTCCTCAGATTTCAGCTAGGATGATAGGCGTGAGCCACCAATGTTTGGCTTTATAATTAGTTTTTTTATAATTAGTTTTAATTTCAGTGGTATACACAATCTCTCTCTCTCTCTCTCTCTCTCTCTCTCTCTCTCTCTCTCTCTCTCTCTCTCTCTCATGTAGGTATTAGAGTATGATTTTCAGGCCTTGTATTCTTGCTTGTCTTTTCCTCACTCAAAGCTGGTGCTCTATCATTTGAGCTGTACCTTCACTCTCTGCTTTTTTTTTGCTGGTCAATTGGAGATAATAATCTCATAGACTTTTCTGCCTGGGCTGTCTTTGAACCCTGATCATCAGAACTCAGCCTCCTGAATAGGCTGTAATATATAACTTTAGGAAAATCCAAGCTAGAATGACTGGGGTGAGCCACCATACTTGGTAATAATTTGATTTCTTGTAATGCAAATTATTTCTATAAGTCTAACTTATAGAACTGTCCAATGGGTGAAAGAACAGAGATTTTTGTCCCTTAACTGATATCAGATATCTCCAACTAAGAGGATATTAGACAATCCCCTTAAATTATGTTAAAAACAACAAAAGTTTTAGTAAAGCTTCTGCTAACTCACCCCAACAAGAAACCTCTTTATATTTCAATATCTGAGTCTTAGGGCAAGAATATACAAAGTTAGGTGAGCCAATTAAGAAGCAGAATAAAATGTTAATGAACATAACCTTCAGAGTTTTTTAGTCCTAGGTCAAAGCTCAGCACTACAACTTCCTAGGCAAGAGGACCAACTAATTATTTAAAATAGTAATAATGTTAGGTTATTGTGAACACAAGATAAATAATGGATGCTAGGTGCTTAGGTAATGTCCCTAAAACCTATTAAGTGCTCCATAAATGCTGCTATTGCGTTGGTCCTTGTTATTTCCATGACTCTTGATGATGAAACAGTCTGAGGTAAGCAGGGTTTGCTATTTTATCTGCACTGTCCACATTACAGAACATTAAGGTCACCTGAGAGACTGCCAGGCACATGCCTCCTAGCTTGCTTTTTTGTGAGTTAATTCTGAATGTAACACTGCCAGTAGTCTGAGGTGATTTGTATCATGGAAATGAAAAGAATTCAACTTCTTTTTTTTTTTTTTGGGTCCGGACGTGGGGCCTGAACTCTGGGCCTGAGCGCTGTCCCTCAACTCTTCAGCTCAAGGCTAGCGCTCTACCACTTGAGCCACAGCGCCACTTCCGGCTTTTTTCTTTTTGCTTATGTGGTGCTGAGGAATCGAACCCAGGGCCTTGAGCATGCGAGGCAAGCGCTGTACCACTGAGCCACCTTCCCAGCCCCAGAATTCAACTTCTTTCAAAACCTATCTGCACATAAAAATGTCAGTAGCAAGCTGGGTGCTGGTACCTCACACTTGTAATCTCAGAGGCTGAGATCTGGAGGACTGTGGTATGAAGCCAAGACAGGCTTAAAAGTCCACAGGAGGGCTGAGATATAGCTCAGTGGTAAAGTGCTTGCCTAGCAAGTGCAACATCCTGGGTTCGATCCTCAGTACCAAAAAAAGAAAAGACAAAAAAAAAAAGTCCACAGGACTCCTTCTCTACCACATCCAGCAAAAAGATAGGCTGAAGTACTGGCTCAAGTGGTTTGAGTGCCAGCTGAATAAACAAGCCAAGAGCATCAAGCCCTACAAAAACAAAAACCCATTCTGTAGATTCTAAATACAAATTTTATCAGTGGAATTATATACACTTCAGTGATCATACTCTGAACATAAAATTAACATGTATGTATGCGTGTGCTGTTATTACTGTGCCTTGAACTCAGTGCCTGGGTGCTGTCCCATAGCTTTTTTTGCTCAAGGCTAGTAGTGCTCTTCCCCTTGAGCAATACCTCCACTTTCTAAAATTAACATTTACTGTCACCAAGCACTATGATGAACTATATCATGACGTGCAAATTTGTTAATATGTGGGAAATGCAGCCTATATAGGATTATATACATCATCTGAACCAATTTTTGTAAAATATTAAATTAATGTGAATATATATGTATATGTGATGACATTTGAGGTATCTTCTGCATTGTCCACCTTTCATAAACTTATTTTACAATGCATATGCTTTAACTTTAGAAATTAGAAAACTTATATAGATAAATGTTACCATTATAGCCATTTTTGTTTAGTTTGCCCTTGAATTTCACTGTGGCGCAAAATAAAATGATCAAATGAAGAATCAGTGTCTTATTTAAAAAACAAGAAGTAGTCAGAACTAGTAGCCTGGGGGGGAGAGGGAGAGGAGGAGAGGAGGAGTGTATGGGTGTGTATACCTGTGCCAGGAGGGTTTTTTGTTTGTTTTTGTGGTGGTATTGGGGCTTGAACTTCAGGGCCTGGGCACTATTCTTTAGCATTTTTGCTCAAGGCTAGGACTCTACCACTTGAGCTACACCTAGACTTCTGGCTTTTTGGTGCTTAATTGGAGATAAGAATCTCATGGACTCTCCTGCCCAGCCTGGCTTTGAATCTTGATCCTCAGATCTCAGCCTCTTAAATAGCTAGGATAGCAGCCGGGAGCCCTCAGCCCCCAGCTGGCACCAGAGTCTCTAAGCAGCAGAAATTTAGGTTGAAGCAGCTGAAGCATAAGAAGGAAAGGTGTTGATCCACATCACCAAAGTATGGGAAGAATGGTTTGAGCTGACCACCTAGGTGTTGGGAAACATGGAGGAGAATGGAAAAGCAATAGGCCAGACTTGATTGTCAATAGGTGAGGACTGTTTATTGAGGAACAGAGAGGAACATAAACCTTCTCATCGTTTGGAGGTTGTGCCAGGGTCTGGATTTTGGGGTGGGCTTATACAGGGCTTAACAAGGAAGCAGAGCATAAAAAATGGGCTATGGTCTCCTTGGGATCAAGGGCGTTGTCCTTGGCCAGACCCACAGTGGGGGCTATTGTCTTCTGGGGACCAAGGTTGGAATGAGCAGCCTGCTGAGCACCTGAGCACACACCTGGTTCTTTGCTTGACCCTGAGGAAAAGGCAGGACTCAATCCTTCATCCTTAGATACATAAGAAGACTGGGCTGAGAGGGGAGAGGCAGATCCTTCACTAGGGCACTTGGATGCAGGAGAGACTGGCTGGCTTGTGTCTCCACCTGACTTTTAACTCCTTCCCTGCCTTGCCACACCTTCAGCAGCTCCATGAGTGCACAGGGCTTCCTGGCTAGAAAGGAAGCTCCAAACTGAGTTTTGGAGAATGAACAAAAGGATAGCTTCTTCAGTAGAGAAGGGAGAAAGAGTGAAAAGACACAGATTGTGAAGATACAAAGATAGTGAATACAGAGTAGATAAATCAGCCGTGAATGCTTGTTTATTGAATTGTAAAGAGTCTTCTCTTTCCCTAGCACCCTGATCCCTGTGTCCTGCTGTGTTCCTGGAAAGTCTACATCATCCAACAGCTGGAGAGATAGCTGTGTTCTCCGCAGTACTTGTTATACTAGTGCAGCTTGACTCCATGAAGATCTTGCAGAAAGACTGCTACAGGGCAGGGCCGTCTCAATGTCAGGATGAACACACCATGGATAATTGCCAGTGGCAGGGGTAAATGGAAGTACACCAGCAAGCTTGTCTTGCTGTTAGATTTACTCAGAACAGCATTTAGTGATGAGAACTACTAAGGTTTTCTTGTTCTCAGTCCAGTGTTTGAGTAACATATCTTGAAGGTAGCGTAGATGGATGTGTAGCATTCTGTGTGATGCACAAACAAGTTGAAATAGATGAGAAATTTAATAAAGAGTAGCTCATACCTGTAATCCTAGCTACTCAGGAGGCTGAGATCTGAGGATCGCAGTTCAAAGCCAGCCCAGGCAGGAAAGTCTGTGACACTTTTATCTCCAATAAATCACCAGAAAACTGGAAGTGGCACTGTGGCTCACCATAGAGTACTAGCCTTGAGCTGAAGAGCTGAGGGACAGCACCCAGGCCCAGAATTCAGGCCCCATGCCTGACTAAAAAAAAAAGGGTCAATGGAAGGAAATGATTAAGACAGAAATTTGTACAGTTTATGAATGTGTGAAGATCTTTTCATGTTTTAGCAAAAAAAAGCATTAAGAAGTAGCTGTGTTCTTCATGAAATGATGTTTCATGCACCCAAATCAATCACAACATCAGTAACCAGAGCACTTGGATAGTATTTAGTGTGTGTTACTCAATATTCTGCGTATTTGACACGTATTAATTTATGTAATCACAACATTTCTGTAGGATTATGGATGACCTTTTTTTTTTTTTTTGTCAGTTGTGGGGGCTGAACTCTGGGCCTGGGCGCTGTCCCTCAGCTCTTTAGCTCAAGGCTAGTGCCCTACCACTTGAGCCACAGTGCCACTTATGGCTTTTTTCCACTTATGTGGTGCTGAGGAATCTAACCCAGGGCCTCATGCATGTGAGGCAAGCACTCTACCACTGAGCCAACTTCCCAGCCACCCTTTTATTTTTTTAAGCCTCTAGGCTTTAACTGGGGATTGAAGCAAGGGCCTTGAGCATGCTAAATAAGCTCTCTACCACTGAGTTGTATCTTGGCCCAAATAATTTTAGTTTTAAAAAACTAAGCCAGGCATGTTAGTTCAGGCCTATAATTTCACCACTTGGGAGGCTGAGGCTGGAGAATGAGAATAAATGGACCTTGGGCTACATAGTGAGAGATAGATAGATAGATATGCATATATTTGCATACATGCAAATAACCTTTACATTAAACAGAGCCCAAAGATACGTGTCCTTCCCACATCTCAAGTCCTTAGTGCCACTCCTCCCTGCCCCCTCATTCCTTTCCTGCTGCACTGTGCCTGCTAAGCCACCCCATCCTGGGATTACTAACCGCACTACTCACAAGAAAGGCCTGCCCAGTCTTCTCTGTTCATTGGCTAATAGGTTCAAGGCCTGCCCCACTAGTGGGGATTGTATTGGACCAGGATCTTGAGCTTGCTAGGCAAGTGCTCTACCATTGGAACCACACACTTCTCCCCCTGACAAGAAAATAGTAAAGATCGCCTTTTCAAAATACTTCAATTTTTTGTTTTGTTTTAGCACCAGGAATGGAAATCTTGGGCTCTCCTGGGTTAGGCAAATGCTTTTCAACTTTAATCAGGCAGTTCCCCAAATTTGACATCTTAACACACTCAGTTTGTAGACTCAGGAAGCTGGAGATTAGTCTGTCCAATACTCATTCAACAGTTGAGCACCCCAAGCTCAGCAAGAGATCTGGGTTCGGGTGAGCTCAGGTGGTTTCCTAGAGTGGTGACATAGAGCAAGGTGCTGCTTGGTAATCTGTCAGATTCAAAGTTGTGTCCCTTCCTGTCACCAATGCAGTGTGTGTAGCTCAGCTATTCTTCACCAGGGTAACAGCAAAAAGTGTGAGCTGGTATGGGACCTGTACAACCTCAGCTCTAGGAAGGACGTTGGCTAGCCCAGCCAGCAGTGCCTGGGTTCTGGTAATCATAGTACAGAGCTTCTACCCAGCTTCCTCCTCCAGCAGTCATAGATTCTCTGTACGGCAGTTCAGGATCTTCAGGAAGACCACGTTATGGGGCCATCAGACAAGCAAAAGATATAGTGAAGGAATTGCTGGTGAGGAAGAAGAGGAGGGAACAGCAGGAGGCAGGAGAGACATCGGTTTGCCAAGTGGATCTGACAGTAGGAAGGAGAGAGGCAGGGCAAAAGGACTGCACAGAGAGCTCAGGACCATGAAGCAAATCTGAGAGAAAGTAGCAGTGTTGCCAGGAATCCCATCTCAGGCAGGAAGGGCCCAGCTATATAGCACTCCTGTAGCTCAAGCCCCACAAGGTGGGACTGGACAGCCCCAGGAAGCCTGCATGCTCTGCGATGGGTCCAGTGTTGTATATCTGGGAACAGCAGATTCTTTTGAAGGGAAATGTGGACAGTGACAGACTCTATCTGCTTTTGGCACCCATCCTCTTCCTGCTGTCTTCCACCTCCAAAGCAGGCCTAATGCTCTGGCTGTTTTGCATCCTGCCTGCTCCTCGGAGCTTGGCAGACAAAACCAAAAACCTCTGAACAGCTTTTAGGACTCGGGTTCTTGATATAGTCAAGTTTAGACAGTTCACATTTTCTTTATTTTTGGCTTTTGAATATTTTGTTTTGACAGTACTGGAGTTTTGAACTCAGGACCTCATGTTTGCTCAGCAGGGTTGCTATCACTCTAGCTACATTCTCAGCTCTTATTTGTTTTTGGTCCTGGTACTGGGGCTCGAACTTAGGGTCTATACTGTATTTGGATTTTGTATTGGGGTGTACAAGCTTCCTAAACAAATTTGTGAGGTGATCTTTCACCTATTTTCCACAAAAGACTGATACAATTTATCAAGCATCACTATGTTTTTCAAAAGTATGCACCTTGTTTTATTGGAGTTTATGATTATCTCATGTATTAGAAATTATTTCTCATTTTGCACATAACAGCATAGAGGTGCAGAGAGGTTGAATATCATGCATGACGATTATAGTAAGCTTCAAAGACATAGAGTCAGAACCAAGTCCTTCAAATTCTACCACCCCTTGCTTACCTGTAGCCCACTCATTTCTGTACTCTGTATAGAATGAAACTGTCACATCTTTAGCCCTAGAAAGAAATTGAGAAGAAAATATTTGAAAAAATGTTCTTTGGTTTTGTTTGCACTATTAAGGCTGCAGCTGATTTTGTTTTCTTCTATATACTACAACTACAGCATTTTCTTAAAATATTTGTAAGAATCTATATTACATAAATTAATAGGAAAAAAGCTTTTAAGAAAGAAAACAGACCCAAGAAAAGTTAAGTATGAAGCCAGCTGTCAGTGGGCACAGTGTGAGAAAAACACCCATCTGAGAATAGATATTATTTATATACTCTGCCCTCATTTGTAGAAATGATTCAATTTATACATAAGATGAGCTTCTGAAATGAGTTTCTTTTCTAAGTTGAAGCTTATTTTTAAAAGGCTATGGAAAATACTTACAGATATAACAATGTAGTAGTTTTCTATGTAAAGTTATAACCATACATTTGCATTTTACAGTTGAGAAATCATTTAATACAGGTTGAATATATCTTATTGGAAAGTTGAAGCATTTTGATGTCAGATCTTTTTTTTTTTAATTCTGAATTTTTAAATATCTTAGAAGTGGCACCCATATTGCATACACATAGCCTGCAGGTAAATTATAGACTTTCTTTTGTTTATTTATTTATTATGTTTGCTGTCTTGGGTGAGGACCAGGAGACCCTGCACCTATAGGCAAGTGCTCTACCACTGAGCTATACCTCACCTCTCATTTCAAAGCAACCTGTCACATGAGGTCAGGTGTGGAAGTTCTTGCTTGTGCTGTCCTGCTGGTGTTCAGAAACTTTTGGATTTTAGAATGTTTTGGATTTCAGAGTTTTGGATTAGGTATGTGCTTTTTGGTGGTTAATTGGAGATAAGAGTCTCTAGGACTTTCCCTCCTAGGGCTAACTTTGAACTATGATCCTCAGATCTCAGCCTCCTGAGTAGACTACAGGCTACCATCACCTGACTACCTGACTGCTTTCTTATTTTAATACTTCTTTGATAGTTTATTTATTTATTTTTGGTCAGTTGTGGGGCTTGAACTCTGGGCCTGGGTGCTGCCCCTCAGCTCTTCAGCTCAAGGTGAGCACTCTACCACTTGAGCCACAGCACCACTTCCAGTTTTCTGTTGGTTTATTGGAGATAAGAGTTTCATGGATTTTCTTGCCGCGGCTTTGAACTGCAACCCTCAGATGTCAACCCCCTGAGATTACAGACTAGGATTACAGGCCTGAGCCACCGGTTCCTGACTACTTATTTTAATACTCTAAAACTTGTCTTCATTATGTCATCTTTGGATTTAATTACCTAAAAATAACAATTTTGGAGACAACTTGGAATGAAGGCATTTGTAGTTTTGCCAGGAATTCTTTCTAAAACCATTGAGTGTTTACTGTATCCCAGCCTCTTTTGACCCAACACTGAACAAAGCAGATAAGGTCTTTGCCTCCAGGGCTGTGATGGTGTAGAGAACTGAAGGGAAAGAGGATCCTTTCTGGTTAGGTATCAGGAGGGCAGGAGGCTTATTCTGTGTGGCTCTTCCTGGGCTATTTATTAGGCAGAAATTAAAGCCAGATGGAGAACTTGGCCTGTGGACCCAGGGGGCTGAGCATATACCTGCAGGGAAAATGTCCCTAAGCCATTGCTTGTTTGAGGAACCAAAGGCCGGATCAGGAGATATCAGGTGTATCTTGGTGAGGATAAGGCCTCTGCCCTCACGTCTGTTGGGTCACAAGAGGCTGTTGTGCAACCACAGCTGACCTGCTCTGAGTTCCAGAACTGGCTCTGGCCCTGACTCCCAGCCTCCCATTTCCCAACACAAAGACAGCAATCATCATTGTCCTTTTCTCCTACTGAATTCATTTTCTCTTCCTGCCTAAACCTCAGCCCATCTCTCCACCCATCTCCAAAGAACACAGAGGCCATTTTTGCTAAATCACATCAGATCTGCAGATATCAAAAGCATTTAAATACACAGGGCTCCAAGAAGCTGGATGTATTGGCCAGCTGTAAAAAGTAGCAATTAGGATTAGTCATAAAAAAAGAAAAAACAGAAAGCTGTGTGGGCAGCCTATGCAGCTGGCTCCTTGCTATCTCCCAGCCTCTCCCCTCCCTTTGGGGCCTGGGGCAGAGCCCAGGCTCCGGATATGGAGCCTCAGGAGTAGCTTTCTGTTTTGTCTTAGTCTAGAAGGCTTTTTTTTTTTTTTTTTTCCCAGTCGTGGGGCCTGAACTCTGGGCTTGGGCGCTGTCCCTCAGCTACTTCAGCTCAAGGATAGCTCTCTACCACTAGAGCCACAGTGCCCCTTCTGGCTTTTTCTGCCTATGTGGTGCTAAGAAATGGAACCCAGGGCCTCAGGCATGCAAGGCAAGCACTCTACCACTGAACCACCTCTCCAGCCCTCTAGAAGTCTTTAAGGATGAGATATCTTTACCTAATCAGCCCTATTTCCTACCTGAGGCTCTCTCCTTTGCAACCTCAGTAAAAGGAGAAGTCTTGAGGAAGCGGTAGATAGTTTAGCTTGCTTAGCTCCAGGGACAAAGGAGCGAGCTTTCCAAATTCCATTCTGATACTATACTGAAATCCCTGCTCCAAACTCTTGTGGGGCTCACTATCGCCCCCAGAAGGAAGTGAGGTGTCATTATAAAGATGCTGTAGCTTCTACCTGTCTCCCTTCACAGCGCCACTTCCGGCTTTTGAGTGGTTAATTGGAGATGAAGTCTCCTGGGATTTTTCTGCCCCAGCTGGCTTCAAATGGCAACCCTCAGATCTGGGCTTTCCCCTTGGCTGGAAGCTCCCGGAGGGCAGGGTAGCTGCTTTGGTGTGTGCAGACTCACAAATTTAAAATGGCAAATCAGTGTTTAAATAGAGTGCACCCCAGTAGAAGGAAATGGTGGGTGGGGAGTTTAGCTTTCTAGAGTTTGGAGAGTGTGGGAGGAGTTTATTTTAATAAAGTTAAAGTAAAGAAAAATTTCCTGCTCCCAGGAAGGAAATAGGAGTTAAAGAGTCAGAATGGCAGCTATACCTTCTGCCTTTATTCTTTCTGAGCTGGGGGAAATACACATGGTCATGACGCCAACCAGTAGACAAATAGTTCTGGGTAGTCAAGCTGGATGTCACTTAGTATTCGTTTCTTTGTTTTTGATAAGTTTTTTATTGTGAGAATACTGTAATACTGTACAAGGGGTTACAGTTACATGGGCAAGGTAATGAATACATTTCTTATCAAGCATTGTTGCCTCCTCCTTTGTTTTTCCCCTACCATCCCTTCCCTCCCACTTTCACAATGAGACCCCCCCCCCCCTTACTTACTATTCTAAAATAGAGAGATGTCACTGGGCTTTACTCAAAACATCAAACTTTACAACTTTCTTTTCTCATCTTACTAACTCTGCCCTTTACAAAGAGTTCCTAAGTTTTTACTATTTCAAAGGACAGGGCAGATTTAGATAACTAGTTCTCTCAATCCTGGTAACTTAGCATTTAAACGGAGGGAAGCTTAACTGTTTTGTTTAATTGCTTCCTGTTTCTTTTTTTGTTGAGACTAGACATCTTAATATTCATTAAAATGAATAAACCAGATGTGGTGGTTCATGCCTGTATTCCTAGCTACTCAGGAAGCCAAGATCTGAGGATGCCAGCTTGGGCAAGACAGTTAGAAAAGAGACTCTTTATCTCTAATTAATCATCAAAAATCTAGAAGAGGAGCTGTGGCTCAAGTGGTAGAATGCTAGTCTTGAGCAAAAAAGCTCAGGGACATTGCCCAGGCCCTGAGTTCAAGGCCCAGGAATGGCACTAAATAAATAAGCACACATTTCCTCTGTGTGTGTGTGTGTGTGTGTGTGTGTGTGTGTGTCCCTGTCTCCTGGACTATCTCTGCTGCCACACCCCCCCTCAGTGACTTAGTCCCTTTTAATCTTACCGGAGGTGGCAGAGGAAGGAGAAGGAACCTTTGGTGTTTCCCAGGGTGTGACTAGCCAAGGGGTTTTGCTGCAGGTAGCCAGATAGCTAGCTTGCTCAGGTGGATGAACAAGAAAGCCTTTGAAGCATTCCAGCATCGCCTAGATTTCAGGATGAAATCAGAGCATCTCTTGAACTTCCAATTTTCGGGCTCTAGTAGAAGTGGAAAAGCCCAGGACCTATGGCTAGGAAGGGAGGCCCTGGAAGTGAAGCAGCAACAGAACACTTTCCTTCCTTCCTTCCTTCCTTCCTTCCTTCCTTCCTTCCTTCCTTCCTTCTTTCCTTCCTTCCTTCTTTCCTTCCTTCCCTTCCCTCCCTCCCTACCTCCCTTCCCTCCCTCCCTCTCCTTCCTTCCTTCCTTCCTTCCTTCCTTCCTTTCTTTCTTTCTTTCTTTCTTTCTTTCTTTCTTTCTTTCTTTCTTTCTTTCCTTCTTTCTTTCTCTTTCTTTTTCTCTCCCTTCCTTTCTTCCTTTTTTTTTTTTTTTTTGGTCAGTCATAGGGCCTGAACTCTGGGCCTGGGTACTGTCTCTCAACTCCTCAGCTCAAGGCTCCCGCTCTACCACTTCAGCCACAGCACCACTTTCAGCTTTTTTTCTGCTTATGTGGTGCTGAGGAATCAAACCCAGGGCCTCATGCATGCAAGGCGAGCACTCCACTACTGAGCCACCTTCCCAGACCCCTTCCTTTCATTTTTACTGGCATATATAGTAGTACAAAGGAGTTTCATTGCGATGTTTTCATACATTCATATAGTTTATTTGCTTATCCTGTCATCCTTCCTTTTTAGAATAATTTCAGGCCAGGATCCAGTGGCTCACGCCTGTAATCCCAGCTACTCAGCAGTCTGAGATCTGAGGACTGTGGTTCCAAGCCAGCCCGAGCAGGGAAGTCCATGAAACTCTTTATCTCCAATTAACTAGCAAAAAAGCCAGAAGTAGAGCTGTGGCTCCAGTGGCCAGAGTACTAGCCTTGAGTGGAAAAAGCTAAGGAACAGAGCCCAGGCCCTAGTATTGGCGTAAACCACAACAACAATCTCAACAGTTCTCATTGTTACATTTTCATATGTGTGTATAAAGTACTTCAACCATATTCATATTTTTACCCTCCCCCCTCCACTGGTCCCTACCCCCAAAGAGATCCCATTTTACAGTCCCGTCCTTTATTTTTAAGGACTCAATTCCACATATGATAGAAAACATGTGCTATTTGTTTTTCTCAGTCTGGCTTATTTTGCTAAACATGATGATCATCTAAGTCCATCCATTTTCCTGTAAACAGCATAATTTCACTCTTCTTCATGGGTGAATAATACTTTTAAACTTTTTTGGGGGAGGGGAGGTCTGGTCGTGGGGCCTGAACTCTGGGTCTGGGCGCTGTCCCTCAGCTCTTCAGCTCAAGTCTAATGCTCTACCACTTGAGCCACAGCACCACTTCCAGCTTTTTTTTCCTGCTTATGTGGTGCTGAGGAATAGAACCCAGGGCCTCATGCATGCAAGGCAAGCCCTTTATCACTGAACCACCTTCCCAGCCTGACTTTTAAACTTTTTTGTTGTTGTTGTTGGTCATGGGGCCTGAACTCTGGGCCTGGGTGCTGTCCCTCAGCTCTTCAGCTCAAGGCTAGCACTCTACCATTTAAGCCACAGCATCACTTCTGGCTTTTTCTGCTTATAGGGTGCTGAGAAATCATACCCAAGGCCTGATGCATGTGAGGCAAGCACTCTACCACTGAGCCACCTTCCCAGCCCACTTATAAATTCTTATCTGTGTTGAGCCTGCTCTTCATATGAATCATCTCCTGAGTCCTACAAGTATTGCCACAGTCTCTACTCCACAGCCAGTGCTGGGAGTGAGGGCAGGCGGGCAATGGACAGCACTAGGTACAGAGAAAATCAGGAAATAAAGTGGGCAGTGGGACTTTATGTAGACAAAAAAAGCAGGCTTAATGTCAGGTCAGCTGGAAGCAAGAAGAGAGGTCCCAGTTCTGGGCCCAGGACTTGCTACCTGAGCTTGTACTAGGAAGACCCCTACTCAGGCAAGCCCACCTAGTCGTCCGGAGTGGCAGAGCTCACCGCAACAAAGTTGTTAACAAAGAAGCAACTTTATTGAGAAGGTTCCTACACTGACGGTCAGGGCCGCAGCACAGGCTCTGGAGCTGATACTGCGGCCCCCATGCTTTGGTTTTTAAAGGCAAATGCATGAGCTCGAGCCGGTCACAGGTAGGTGACCAGTGAGATCGTAACACACAAAGGATTGTACAGTCATACCAGACCACACACCGGTGGCCAATGAGGTTATAGTTTGTCTGTAATGGCTGTTTAAACCAGCCTATCACCTTGGCACACAAAGTTAGTGGGTAAGGCGCATCTACCTTTTGGTGGGCAAAAGGCAGAGTTTATCTTAAGCACGTGCAAATGGCGGGATTTACCATAAGCACATGGTGTCTCCAGTTTGAGCCAGATTATAACCTATCTGTTTTATCAGTCAGTCTTTAACTGAACAATCAAGGGTGGGTTAGGTTGTTAAGGGGAGGGGGACCAGATGCATTTTTTTCATTCTGGGAGCTAGACCCTTCGAGTCTAAAATCCCAAAAACCAAGGCAAAGCTCAAAATGGAATCAGACCAGCTTGGGCACCATCTCAGGGTCCACTTCAAGCTTAAATTGACTGGAAGTCTAGTCACATGCTAGGGACTCCTGCATGAGCTGGAAGAAACAAGTGTGTCTGTAGCTGAAATGTGTTTACTTGAAACACACTGTGGTAGGGATTTATACAAGCAACATACTAGCCAGGTCAGTAAGGTCAGGTCTGGGTGACCCCACACATAGCCTCTGTCTCAATAAAAGAGAGATTTATGTTACATTCTTCAGTCTGGATGCTACAGAAGCCTCTTTTTTGTTGATACTGGGGTTTGAACTCAGGGCCTTGTACTCGCTAGGCACTCTACTCTACCTGTCTCTAGTCCCTCCCCTCCTTTTTTGATAGTGACTAATTTTGAAATAGGTCTTGCTTTTTGCCCTGCCTTCACCTCCACTACAGTCTGCATATTTTAAGTTTCCCGACTTAGTTGAGATGATTGGGTGTGTACCTACCACACCCAACTTTTCTGCCCAGACTAGACTGAAATCAAGTTCCCCCTGATCTCAACCTCCCATGTCACCCCATTGGGGTGATAGGTCATGCCACTACTACACCCAGTTACTGGTTGAGAAGGAGTCTTCTGTATATGGCAAGGCTGGTCTCAAACCATAGCCTTCCCAAGCCCAGCTTACCAAGTGGCACAGGTTATGGGTATGAGTCATCAGCTGTGGCCTTCAGCTGAAAATTAGCAGTCTGAAGATATTCCGACTCTTGATCAGAATATTTCTGGCTAGTATTCTAAGTAATTTATCTGCTCCATAGGATAATCACAAAACTCGATCTTTTTTCTACAAAGCAAATAAAATAAAATAAAATCTCCTTCCAAAGCTTAATGTGTCAGGTGTCTGAGGCTAATGTCTATAATCCTAATTATTCAGGAGGTGGAGATGTGAGAATTCTGGCTTGAAGCCAGCCTGAGCAGAAAGATATTATCTCCAATTAATGACCAAGAAGCCAGAAGTAAAGTTATAACTTAAGTGGTAGAGCATCAGTCTTGAGCAAGAAAACTAAGGAACAGTACCCAGGCTCTTGAATTCAAGCCCCAGGACCAGCACCAAAAATAAATAAAATAAAAATAAAGCTAAATATCTTCTACCACTGGCCAAAAGCTAAAGGCTCTTATTTCTTACATTTTCTACTTGCAGTGTCATTTCATTTCTCCAGATGTGGTGACCAACTTACCCTGGGACTTTGGTGATATTAACAAGGTGCCCGGTGTTCTAGGTAACCCTCCCTGTTTCACACTGACTGGATACTTTGTCACCCTACACTGGAAGAGAGCAAGGCTTTTTTCCACCCACCATCACCTTAGCTGATTTCATGACACTGTCACCAACATTTCCAGAAATTGGTAGTCAGGTGGAATGAGTTCTGATGTTCTTGGTGCATTTCATGCCTACATTACCCCATATTGGACACTAGATGGCGACCTCTCCTGTTGAAACAACCAGCTTTTTGGAAAGGCAACCATTTGGGAAGATCTCTCGGAGGAAAGTGGAATGTATATGTTTATGAGACAGACTGGACAATGTCGACTTGTGTGAAGTGGTCAGTGGTAAAAAGGCAAGAAAAATAAGTATCAGATGTGGTTTAAAAATCTCTCAATCATTTAGAATCGGGGGTGGGGAGTTCCTGCCTCTCCGGCCATGCTATTTCCTAGCAGTGGGCTTCTGTCACCATCTGATCCGAAGAACATATCCACCGTGAATGTAATTGTGTGAAAGAGAAACAAAAGCTAACTGGAGTTAGAGAAGCTGAGGGAGCAGGGAACATCTGTGTGGGTTTAATTACAGCTTTGGTTCCCTTTAGGCTCAGCTGACCGGGCAGGGAGGACAGGCTGCAAGCTTGCTAGGGCTCATGCCACCTGCAATGAGCAAGTGCTGAGCCTGAGCAGGCTCCTGGAGCAGCTAAAGGGATGTTCTAAGAAAAGCATGTAGTGGATCTGAAGCTGACGGAGGAGCACAGGGGCGAGGGGAGAGGATAGGACGGATGGGCTCAGAAGCTCAGAGGTCCCAGGCCTTTTCAGATTGGAGGACTCCTGGATGTGTATAGCACAAATCCAGCACTGCCTAAAACCCAAATGCATTTTATTCTTCACATGAAATATTTAAAGATTTGAAACAGGATACCCCCTGTATGGGTTTTATGTCTTATTTTAGGCTCTGGAAACATTGGGCCTGACAATCTCTTATTAAAAGTTTGGACTAAAGCACTGAATGGATCATGTATGTAATTCTGGCTACTGAGGAGAATGAGATCTGAGGAGTGAGGTTCAAAGCCAGCCTGGGCAGGAAAGTCTATGGGACTCTTATCTCCACTTAACCACCAAAAAGCTGGAAGTAGAGTTGTGATTCAAGTGGTAGGAGTGCTAGCCTTGAACAAAAAAGCTCAGGGGCAGCACCTAGGCCCTGAGTTCAAGCCCCAGGACTGGCACACAAAAAAATATACATTAGTAGGTGGCCCTCTATATGCCCTAGGCACTGTTTGTGTTTCATTAATATGAGATTACTTCTTTTCTTTTTTTGTTGGTTGTGGGACTTGAACTCTGGACCTGGGTGCTGCCCCTGAGCTCTTCAGCTCAAGGCGAGCATTCTACCACTTGAGCCCCAGCACCACTTCCAGTTTTCTGGTGGTTTACTTTCCTGCCCAGGCTGGCTTTGAACTGAGACCCTCAGATCTCAGCCTCCTGAGTAGCTAGGATTACAGACATGAGCCACGGGTGCCTGGCTCCTATTGTATTTTAGACCTAACTTCCACATATGAGTGAAAACACATACCATTTGTCTCTCTGAACTTGGCTTACCTCACTTAGCATGATTTGTCCTAGGTAATAGATTGCCTCGGCACCCCGAGTCTGCCTGGCATCCCCAGGCACTCATGAACTGCTGCCCAGATGTAGCCTATTCTTTACAGGTCAGCGGGCTTGGAGAGTGGATGCTGGTGCTGTGGCATTTGGACTCACTTTATGCAGAGATTAAGGATTTGAAACTTTTCATACACAAAAGTTTCTTTGCCCCATAGCATTTACCAGGAGTTATAGTTAGGTGAGGGACACAGTTCCTGTCCATAAGGTTATCTGAGTTAATTTTTAGGAAAAAAATTCGAGATATTAGTACAAACATTAATAATGCAGCATATGTAGTCCATGCCCAAAGTCAAATGACAGAGCCTGCATGCATCCTGGATGCCCTGGACAGCCACTATTTCAAATATTTTGCTCCCTGGCTCCATCAACCATTAAAACATTTGTGCAAGTCCAATTCTTGAACATCCAGGCAACATGTCTCAGACTGTCTTTCACATCTGTCAATTGCACACAAAAAAAATCTATATCCACATGCCCCAATTTTGGGTTCAGAAATATAGTCTCTAAAGATAGGTTTTTAATGAAAGGAAAGACAAATAAATGATCATGTAGTGGTGAAGGCAAGACAGGATTTGCAGAGGGTGGAAAATGAAGCTGGGCCTAAAAGGGGGAAGTGCAGCCAGGGACGGAAAGGAAGCAGGTACAGCAGGGATGGCCAGGAGGGAGTAAGGACACAGGGGACTGGCCAGCAGATCAGATCAGATCAGCACAGAGGAGAAAGTGCGAGCTGCATCTGACCTTGTAAGCCATGTGGTGGGGGCTGCAGAAGACCCCCAGAGCTCACAGTGCCCAGACTCTGAGGATGCTCACAGGATAGTCAGGGAATGAGAGCCTGAGATGATTATTATTATTATTTTTTGGTCGGCCGTGGGGGCTTGAACTCTGGGCCTGGGCACTATCCCTCAGCTCTTCAGCTCAAGGTGAGTGCTCTACCACTTGAGCTACAGTGCCTCTTCCGATTTTCTGGTGGTTTTATTGGAGATAGGAGTCTCACGGTCTCTCCTGCCCGGGCTGGCTTTGAACCGCGATCCTCAGATCTCAGCCTCCTGAGTAGCTAGGATTACAGGCGTGAGCCACCAGCGCCTGGCTATTTTTTTTTTTCCTACAAAGGCATTTGTGCATCCCAGATTGTTTCTGTGCCATTCAGGGGGTATGGATGGCACTCAGCCTTTTCAGGGCCTTCAACTTCGTGTGACTATGGCTTCAGTCTTCAGATCTGCCCATTCTCAGTTTCTTTATCTGAATGTGCGATCAATGGCTTTCCCAGGAGGTTAGTTCCTTGCAACTCCGGCTCCAAAATGCTGTTAATCTCTTTCTAATTTGTGTACATTTTGTTCTGCCTCTTGGTTTATTTTCCCCTCAAGATGAGTGACCTTCTCTTCCTGGATCAGTGTTTGACAAACGGTGGTGGTTATTGGAAAGCCACTTAACAAATATCATGGACTTTCAGTGGCTGTACAATGGATTGTGCATATTTTAAAACGCAGTGTTGGATGTGTTGACATATTTAACAACACAATCCAGTTTATGCATGCACATGTTACTGATGCAAGTTTTCTCATGTCAATTAGGAGTCCCTTTTAATAACTGTATTTTCAGAGAGAATATCTTCCTGGTTGAGGTGGTGGCGACTGGATTGCAGGTGCATCTCCTCCCCACACCCCCAAATCAGGCAAAACTGTGGACTCTATGCCATTTCATGGGCAAGCCCAGCTACCACTCTGTCTCACTGCTGTGTTTTGTGTTGAGCATCCCCCAAGGAGCCATTGTGATTAAAGACTTGGTCCCCAGACTGGCACTATTAGGAGGTGATGGAACCCAGAAAGGTGGAGCCTAGTGGGAGGTCATTAGGTCATGGGGGGCAGTGTCCTCGAAATCATGAGATGCCTGTCTCTGTCTCCATATTCCTGATTGGTGATGTAAGCTCCTCCATAGTATGCACTGACTCTTCAGTGTCCTCATTGGCAATGGCACACTCATCTTCATTGTATTTTCCTGATGGGCATGAGTCTGAGGAGGGGCAGGGAGGCAAATCCAACTATGTGCTAGGAAGGCAGAGAACTAGAAAGCTTAGTTAGCCATTCTGGAATTTTCCAAAGGAGTCATGCATACCACATGACACCATACAGACCTTTCCAGAACGGATGTAGACTCTATCTTTTCCATCACAGAAGACGGACTGGGAGGAAACAAGTTTGTAGCAGACAAAAGGAGGTCAGGATGTGGAAAAAGATGGCAATCATCCAGAGCTAAGGAGGCAGGAGGAGAGGAGAGGAGAGGAGAGCCAGGTAACAGGCGTGGGAGCCAGGGTCTCACCACTCACCCCTGCTTCCTTGCTCAGGTGAGCTTCCAGTGGACTGATTGCTCAGGTCAAAACCACACATGAACAATGTGTGGTGAGGAGGTTCAGAGGGATACAATGTGGGTCAGTGAGGAGAAAGAAAGCATAGGAACTCAATTAAAAGAGAGTGTTACACCCTAGGTACAAAGAACTGAGAAGTAGAAAGGAAACCCTAAGGAGCCTGGAGGCAGCAACACAGGAGGTGCCTGCCACTTCTAGGTCTGGGAAGGAAAGGAAGATGCTGGAGGCTTAGAGGAAGGAGTTCTTCTACCTGGTGCTGGTACTGTCCCTGTGCATGGTGGATGGCCTGTGTGGGCCAGGATCCATTTGTGGGATGTCGGTGGAAATGCAGACAGCCGGGTATGGTGATTCTGAGGCAAGGTGTTAAGACCGGCTGCAAGTGCTGAACAAAACCCACAACCAGCATCAGCTGTTGCAAGGAACTGGCACTGCCAGCGTGAAGCAGCAGGGCAGGTGATCTCAGAGGCAAGAACTTTCCAGAAAGAGCAGGATCCCTCCCTTCTTTCATCCAGGCTGGAAGATGCCCTCCAGGGCTCTCCATCATCACAGGCTGGCAACAAAGGAGGTCCTGCATTTCAACCCAGAGAAAGAAAGGTGAGTGTGAAGCTGAGACATGATAGCTTACTGAATCAGCCGACCTATTCTGATAGCCATCCTTCAAGAGGAAAGATGAGCTTAAGAGAGCAAATACGGAGCAAGTATTCCTTTCTGGAAGATTCCATCCTGGCCAGAGAACACACTCTGTTTCTATTCTATTCCATGAATTTATTTATTTATTTATTGCCCACCTCAGTATTTGAACTCAGAGCAGGGTGCTGGCTCAGCTTGCTTGCTCACAGCTGGTACTCTCAATTTGAGCTATGCCTCTACCCTGGCTTTTTGGATTAGATTTGGCATCTAGTATATTTTTCTGCCCAGGTAGGCTTCAAATCATGTTCTTCCAGATCTCTTTTTCCTGAGAAGCTAGGAGTACAGGTAGCATGGGCCATGCCTATGTTTTTATATTCATTGAGGTTTGCCTTATTTATGCTTAAGGATCTAAAATACTGTGTACTTTGACACACTTCCCTAAGTATTCCAACGTGTGGAGTGTTTCCTACAATTTTTTTTTGGGGGGGGGTCTGGTCATGGGGCCTGAACTCTGGGCCTGGGTGCTGTCCCTCAGCTCTTCAGCTCAAGGCTAGCGCTCTACCACTTGAGCCACAGCGCCACTTCCGGCTTTTTTCTTTTTGCTTATGTGGTGCTGAGGAATCAAACCCAAGGCCTCATGCATGCAAGGCAAGTACTCTACCAATGAGCCACCTTCCCAACCCCAATGTAGAGTGTTTTCTAAAGATCAATTTGATTCTGATAGTCTTGATGGTGTTGCTGGCTGTTGGGCTCTTTTATAACCTTGTTGCATTTCTGTCTCATTCAGTTGCTGAAAGCAGTATGTTGGGCATCCCAAGGATACTTGTGAAATGATATCTTTCTCCTTTCAGTTCCTTTGGTTTCATGGAACTTGCAGTTCTATAGCTAGGCATGTACACATTTGGGAATGTTGTGTCTTCTTTCTAGATGTACTCTTTAAGCGTGGTGTATGATGCTTAATTCTTTTTTTTTTTTTTGGGTCCGGTCGTGGGGCCTGAACTCTGGGCCTGGGCGCTGTCCCTCAGCTCTTCAGCTCAAGGCTAGCACTCTACCACTTGAACCACAGCGCCACTTCCAGCTTTTTTCTTTTTGCTTATGTGGTGCCGAGGAATCAAACCCAGGGCCTCATGCATGCAAGGCAAGAGCTCTACCACTGAGCCACCTTCCCAGCCCCTCTTTTTTTTTTTTTTTTTTTTTTTGTCAATCATAAGGCTTGTTCTGGGTCCGGACACTGCCCCTTAGCTCTTCAGCTCAAGACTAATACTCTCCCACTTGAGCCACTTCTGGCTTTTTCTTTTTTTTTTTTCTTTTATTTGTGAACATACTGTACAGAGGGGTTACAATTACATGGGCAGGATAATGCGTACATTTCTTACCAAGCATTGCAGCCTCCTCCTTTGTTTATCCTTCACATCCCTTCCCAGCCTCCCCCCTCCCCCCCCAGTCCCAATCCTTCCCCCCCCCAGTCCCAATCCCCCCCCCCCCCCAGCACAGACATTGTAAAGCTCGTTATGGACATGACAACTTGTACTTCTCATTGTTGCAACAGGTCCACCTGTATCCTTAAACGACTTGTTTTTCCCCATCTCCTCCACAAGTTATACTGACATCAAATATAGTGAAAGCAGGGGTACTTCTGGCTTTTTCTGTGTATGTGGTACTGAGGAATCGAACCCAGGGCTTCATGCATGCTAGGCAAGCACTTTACTACTTTACTGCTAGGCCACATTCCAAGCCAAGTAATGCTTAATTCTGATAATCAAGTTGATTGGGCTGCACTTAGAGATTAGTAAAGTATACCTCTGAGTATGTCTGTGGAGTGTTTCCAGAAAGAATTTACCAAAAGGGGAAGATCTGCCCTGCCCTGGATGTGTGTGAAGGGCACCATTCTACATCCCAGTTAAAATGAAACAGACCACAGTGCTCATGATCTCCCTCCCTTCCTTTCTCCCTCCCCCACCTTTCCTTAAGGGCTATCATGATGTGAGCTGCTCACCATATCCCCCTCCATAATGGCCCAAGAGACCTCTGAAACAATGAACCAAAGCTAAAACTAATTTGGCTTCCCTCACTGTGTTTCTGTCAGATATTGGTTATAACAATTTAAAATGAACACATTAAGCCAGGCGCCAGTGGCTCACACCTTTCATCCTAGCTCTTCAGGAGGGCCGAGATCTGAGGATCAAGGTTCAACGCCAACCCAGGAAGAAAAGTCCATGAGACTGATTATCTCCAGTTAGCCACCAGAAAACTGGAAGTGGTGCTGTAGCTCAAGTGGTAGAGCAGCTCCCAGGCCCAGAGTTCAACCCCATGACCACCACCACCACTACCACCACCACCATCACCACTACCATCACTATGATCACCACCACCACCACCACCACCAACAACAACAAAGGAGCACATTATGTAACATCCCTCTCTGTCCCTGGTAATTTACTTAATTGGATAATGGAGTAGTAGCAACCTGCATTATTTTATAGGTGTTTACACAGCATAGGGTTTCTACCCTTTTACTATAAAATACCTATATCTTGTTTTTTTTTTTTTTGGGTCCGGTCATGGGCCTGAACTCTGGACCTGGGTGCTGTCCCTCAGCTCTTCAGCTCAAGGCTAGCACACTACCACTTGAGCCACAGCGCCACTTCCAGCTTTTTTCCTTTTTGCTTATGTGGTGCTGGGGCATCGAACCCAGGGCCTCATGCATGCAAGGCAAGTGCTCTACCACTGAGCCACCTTCCCAGCCCTATTCTTGTATTTTTAAATGAGTTTCTTGTAGGAAGAGTACTGTTTGTTGAGTAATGCATTTAATTTCAATCTATATATTTTTTATTTTGACATGGCAATTGTATATAAATATAGTGGTACAGTGATGTTTTAATATGAAATGATTGAATTAGGCTACTTGAGTTAAACTGTTTAATTTTTTTGTTTTTGCCGGTCATGGGGCTTAAACTCTGGGCCTGGAAGCTGTCCCTGAGCAATTCATCTCAAGGCAAGCACTCTACCACTTGAGCCACAGTGCCACTTCTGGTTTTCTGGTGGTTAAGTGGAGATAAGAGTCTCACGGACTTTCCTGTTGGGGCTTTTGTGAACCATGATCCTCAGATCTCAGCCTGCTGAGTAGCTAGTATTACAGATATGAGCCACTGATACCCGGCTAAGCTATTTAATCAGTCACTTAAAATATTTATTGCTCTTGTCTAATTGGGACTTTGCACCATTGACCAATGTCTTTTCAGTCTCTTCAGCTGATACATTTTGGTCATTTATATTTAGTGTCATCATTATTGGTATGAAGGAGCTTAAATTCATGATTCTTGTTTTTGTTGTTTCTCTCTCTCTCTCTTTCATTCTCTTTCTTGGTGTCTGTTCTGGGGCTTGAACTCAGGGCCTGGACATTGTCCTTGAGCTTTTTTTCTCCACCCCCCCCCCCCAGTTCTGTGGGTTGAACTCAGGGTGTGGGCACTGTCCCTGAGCTTCTTTGCCTCAAGGCTAGCACTCTACCACTTGAGTCACAATGCCACTTCCAACTTTTTCTGTTTATGTGGTTCTGAGCAATCAAAACCATGGCTTCATGCATGTTAGGCAAGTACTCTACCACTAAGCCACATTCCCAGCCCCTTTGAACTTTTTTGTTTAAGACTAGCACTCTACCACCTAAGCTATAGTTCAACTTTCAGCTTTTTGATGATTAATTGGAGATAAGAATCTCAAGAGGGCTGAGAAGGTGGATCAGTGGTAGAGTGCTTGCCTTGCATGCATGAGGCCCTGGGTTCCTCAGCACCACATAAGCAGAAAAAGCTGGAAGTGGCGCTGTGGATCAAGTGGTAGAGCACTAGCTTTGAGCTGATGGACAACACTCAGGCTCAGAGTTCAGGCCCCACGACTGACAAAAAAAAAAAAAAAAAGAAAGAAAGAAAGAAAAAAGAAAAAGTAAAAAAAGAACCTCAGACTGGCTTTGAACCAAGTTCCTCAGGTCTTAACCTCCTGAGTAGCTAGGATTACAGGCCTGAGCTACTGGAGCCCAGTTTTTTTTTCTTCTGTTTCTTATTTCTTAGTTTTCTTTATGTTCCCTTATCTCCACTTTGTTTTATCTGTGGTGTTTCTGAGTGTTCATCTTTGTTAGCACCTATGGGTTGCTCTATGTCTTTGTATATGTAGTTTATCACCATCTATTGCCATCAGTATTTTGTCAGTTTAGATGAAGTATAGTATATATATGCATACACATATATACACACATATGTATGTATATATGTATATAAAACACCTGCTTGTAATTTTCTTAATTTTTTTCTACATATATAACAAACCATATTAATAGCTTTGCTTTAACCATTATGCATACTCTAGAAAACCTAATATAGGGAAAGTCTAGTGCATTATTTTTGCCTTTTTTCTTGTTCTTTCATCCTTCTTGATGTCTACATTCCTGTCTAAAAAGTTACTTTCTCTTTGTTCAAAGAATTTCCTTTAGAAGTGCTTTTAACATAAGCCTAGTAGCAACTAATTCCCTTAGCTTTGCCACATCTGACTTTTTCCTTTCTTACTAAAGGATATTTTCTTATAGATATGGAAATTTGGGTTGATTGTTTTCCTTCAGCACTTGAAAAATGTGGAGCCATTTTCCTTTTGGCTCTGTGTGTGTGTGTGAAAACTAGTATCATTCATATTGTTTTATTCTATGTGGTGTTTACTTTTTCTTTTCCTTTGTTTTGTAGTTTTTCACAAGTTTAAAGGTGATACACCTTAGTATGGATGTTTTTGGGTTTCTCCTATTTGGAGTCCACAAAACTTGTTCAATCTGTACATTATATGTTTTTCCAAATTTGAAAAAAAATGGCCATTGTTATTATCATTTTTGTTTGTTTTTGTGCCAGTCCAGGGGTTTAAGCTTCTTTGTGCCAGTCCTGGGGTTTGAGTTTCTTTTGCTCAAGGCTAGCACTCTACCACTTGAGCCACAGCACCACTTCTGGCTATTTCTTTGTATGTGGTACTAAAGAATCGAACCCAGGGCTTCATGCATGCTAGGCAAGAACTCTACCACTAAGCCACATTCCCAGCCCCATTATTATTATTTTTTGTGAGTACTTTTTCCAGCCTCCTTCCTTCTCCTCTCTGAGAATACTGATGGAAACCAACTGTTCAGGAGAATCTTACCGGTTCTTAAGGTTGAAAGATTATCAGGTATCTCAGCTACTTTACACTTCACTTTGTTGGATATTGCCACCTTGTGAAGCAAGAAGGAATTGCATGAGACTGAAGGAGATCCAAGGACAAGGGAATATCAGAAATTAATCATTAAAATGTCCCTTGAGTAAACAAATACCCTTTCTTTCTTCTCTTGATGTTGTACAGTCATTTAACTGGTTGGTGATTCTGAGTCATATGCATCCCTTTAAAGGAAAGTGCTTAGAGAAGCGTAAAACATGGACTTTGGAGTTCCAGAAGAAATAGGTTGAATCTTAGCTGAGCCTCTGGAGAGCTGGATGACCTTGGGAAAGTCACCTGGCATCTTTGAACTTTTGTAATTAAAAAAAAAAAAAGGAGGAATACCAGGGTGAATTTCCAAAGGCCACTTAAGGAGAAAGTGCTCTTGAAATGTCAATTTTCTTCCTCTTGTACTAAAGGAAGGAGAGGGTTTGCATGTGAAGCTTTAAGAGAAAAGGGCTAGCACACCATCATGTGGGGGTCATGGTGAACAGGGTGACATTTAGTGATGTGGCGATTCCCTTTAGTCCTCCCAGCACCGTTTTTTTTTTTTTTTTTTTTTTTTTTTGTCAGTCTTGGGGCTTGAACTCAGGGCCTGGGCACTGTCCCTGAGCTTCTTTTGCTCAAAATTAGCACTCTACTGCTTGAGCCACAGTGCCACTTGTGGCTTTTTCTGTTTATGTGGTACAGAGGAATTGAACCCAAGGCTTCATGCATGCTAGGCAAGCACTCTACCACTGAGCTATGTTCCCAGCCCCTCCCAGCATCTTTTACAGAAGGTTCTAGGATTGTCTTTTTAAAGTGGTGCTTTATATTGTTCCTCTGATAAACTGTAAGAATAAATGAATGAATGAATAGTTGGAGGCAGGTTTGGGGCTCCATCTACTTTCTCTTTCTTGCTTTTCCCCATCACATCATCAGATTAGTGTGAGCAAGGGTCTGCTGAATTAGACCTGGTTTGTTACTGGCTGATCTTGAGATGGCCAAGTTTAGAGTAATCTCTCCCCAGAGGAACTGGCAATAAGCAAGTTACTGCTCCTTGGGTTACTCTGCCTTGTGGCAGGAGGGGAAAGTCAGGGTTATCTGATGAGATTTCAGTACTGGGCTGAGGAGGGAGGAAGGGGTTAACAGCTGGGCTGAGGGAGGAAGCCAATTCGGGTGCTATCTTAAGGGAGGATGATTTGTCTGACTGGAGAGGGCATTTGGGGGAATCAAGCCTGTCTCACACCCCTGAGATCCTACATGTAGAACAGCCATTTCTGTGCCAGTATCTTCTCAGTATCTCCTGATCTCAAAAATCAGGAAATCTTCATTGTGTGAGGGGATTGGGGGGCCACATTTTCTTGCCTCTGGATCAGTTGATTGTGTGTTTGGGGAGATCTAAGGGAAGCTTATAGGTTGAAGGGTGGATTGGTCAGGTAGAGGACAAGAAACTGTGGGTCATGAAAGGAGGCAGATTTCCTTTAACATCTGGATTGTACTTCCTAGTTGGCACCTACCATGTAAGCTATCATTTAACTATCAATGAGTTTCCAATTGACCATGCAGGCATTGTGCAAGGTACAGAGGTTCAAATAAGGAAGGAGAAGGGCTGGGGTATGTATATATAGCTCAAGTGGTATAGGGCTTGTCTAGCAATTGCAAGGCTCTGAGTTCAGATCCCTATATTTCTGCCCCAAGCAAAATATTTGAGTACATTGGCAGTGTAGTGGTGGACATGGCTGTCTCCCACATGAGGATCCACAGTCATCATTACAGTGCTGGGAACTGCGCAGATCAGGCACTGATGGGACCATGGCTCAGCACGGCTGGTGATGTGACGTGCCTGCTAGCTGAGGCCATCAAGGACTTGACCCTGACCCAAGGGTGATTTGCCAGGTCCAGTCCTCTGGGCACACGCCATCAGCCTCTGTTGTGAGATCTCACTGTGGAGACAGCCAAGGCTGTAGCTACTCATACCCCATGGGCACGCATAGTCTCTCATAGCCAGGAGCCTGAGCAGTAGAGATGAGCTGACAGAAAGGTGACCACAAGTGACTCCCTTCAGTTCCTTTGTTGAAGTTCCTTCAAATATTTAAACAACATTTCTGGAATGTTCCCTAGTTCTGCAAACTATCTATTCTTCATTTTTTTCTCTTTTCTTTAGTTGGTCGTGGGGTTTGAACTCTGGGCCTGGGCGCTGTCCCTCAGCTCTTTAGCTCAAGCTGAGTGCTCTACCACTTGAGCCACAGCTCCACTCCCGGTTTTCTGGTGGTTAATTGGAGATAGGAGTGTCATGGACTTTCCTGCCCAGGCTGGCTTTGAACCACAATCCTCAAATCTTAGCCTCCCTGAATAGATAGGATTGTAAGTGTGAGCCATCAGTAGGGTCTTTCTTTTTTCTTTAAAAACAATTATCTCTTGAAGCACATCCTGGGAATTTCTCAAGCTGTAGAAACGGATTGCAACCATCAAAAGAAAAACAGTTGATTCATTGGCATATTTAATGGAGACTGTAATTACAGAATCACCTGTGTATATATATATATATATATATATATATATATATATATTTGGGTCCGGTCATGGGGCCTGAACTCTGGGCCTGGGCGCTGTCCCTCAGCTCTTCAGCTCAAGGCTAGCGCTCTACCACTTGAGCCACAGCACCACTTCCAGCTTTTTTCTTTTTGCTTATGTGGTGCTGAGGAATCGAACCCAGGGCCTCATGCATGCAAGGCAAGTGCTCTACCACTGAGCCACCTTCCTAGCCCCAATCACCTGTATATTTATATATACTCAAACACAAACAAGATCACCATTAGTCAACTCCTTCATCTCAGCTGCTCCCTAGCTTCCCGCTTGCTTTGCTACTGCTACTGTTAGCTTCTCCCCGTCAGCAATGCTGCTGGTTTTCAGGATGGCATTGGCTCTACCAATTATGCCTTGTTCAGGACTTCAGGTTCTTTAGCTATAAGATGCTGGAGGTGAACTCAATGGTCTCTGGGCCCTTTGGATGTTCATTGCACACGAACCCATGAGGTACTTGAGGTCTTTAGTTGATGTTTCTACAGAAGCAGACTCTGAGACAAGAGTGTAAGTATTTTCTTTGGAAGGTGATACTGGGAAATACTTAGGAAGGGCAGAAGGGTGAAGCAAGAATGGGAATGAAGGCAATAGAGAATTACTTATTCACTAGTTCACCATTGCGGGCAGTCAGAGCTCATTACTGCTGGGGCATTCTGGGAGTTAGACTCCTGGAATAGTGGGAAGAAAGTTTTTTTTTTTTTTTTCCTACCACTACCCCATCTTTTATTGCTGGAGGCTGCCTCTGGGGCACTGACCTTCAAATATCCCTGGCTTTTTTCTGGTGGGGGAAGGGGAGGAAAGGGAGTGGTAAGCTTCTCCTGGGGCCAGGGAAACTTTCCAGAGGTACAACTCTTCACAATCTTTGATGTATAGATGTAAGTTTCCATGAGACAGAGTCTGGATATCTTTGCTACATTTTCCCCCTTTAATAGTTTGTCTATAAAAATTGGGGTTGAAAGTAATTTTTCCCCTTAATGCAGGCTAGTTCTGTTGTCTGTTGCCATATCTTAAGAGGAGGAGAGATTGCAATTTTGTGAGAAGCCCTGGATTATAGGATCACCCTAGAAATCGAATCTGTGATAAGATGGAGGCAGCAGTTTTTGTATTAATATTGTTGAATTGTCATGAAAATCATTGAGCTACAAATATAATTCCTGCCCTGCTCCATGACAGTAGTAGGGCTGAACTCAGGGTCGGTATACTATCACTTAGCATTTTTGCTCAAGGCTGGCACTCTACCACTTGAGCCACAGCTCTACTTCTGACTTTTTGGTGGTTAATTGGAGATCATCTCATGGAATTTTCCTGCTCTGATTGGCTTTGAGCTGTGATATTCGGATCTCAGCCTCCTAAGGAGCTAGAATTATGGTCATGAGCCATTGGCACCCAGCACATCTTTCTCTTGTTATCCTGCCCACCCCAGGTGGTCTAGAAGTGACCTTATGGCTGGGCAAGGGGTGGCTCATGCTTTTAATTCTAATTACTCAGGAGGCTAAGATCTGAGGATCACAGTTCCAATATAGCCTGGGAAGATAAATCTGACAGACGCTTACTTCCAATTAACCATTAAACTGTTTGAAGTGAAAGTATGGCTCAAGTGATAAAATTCCAGCTTGAGTGGCAAAGCTAAGAAAAAGTGTGAGGCCCTGAGTTCAAGCCCCAGTACTGGGACTTGTCAAACAATATCCTCTACTCAGTACCCCATAACTATTGCTGCTGATCTTTGAGAATATGAAGCTGGGAAATTTCTCCTGTAGCCTATGAAGTAAGTCTAAAAGAATGTGTTGAGCTGGGTGCCCAGGGCGCACACCTTTAATCCTAGCTACTCAGGAGGCTGAGATCTGAGGATCATGGTTCATAACCAGCCTGGGTAGGAAAGTCTGTGATACTCTTATCTCCAATTAACCACTAGAAAACTGGTAGTGGCTGTGGCTCAAGTGGTAGAGTGCTAGCCTTGAGCTGAAGAGCTGAAGGACAGTGCCCAGGCCCTTAGTTCAAGCCCCACAACTGACCAAAAATAAAAAAGAATGTGTTGAAAGGGTGGCTTCCCCAGGCTCTGGTCATAAGAAAAGTTTCTCCCTTTCCTGGTAGAGAAAGCAATCATGACTTCTTTGGCTAGGACTGAGATTAGTATGTGTTGTCAGAGTCTTATGATCATCATAGTTTTTAATAATAGACACCTGTAATTATATTTGGAAATTTTGCTACTTCTCTGATAAAAACAAGTACATAGAAAATCCCACAAGGAAATCGAAGCCTTGAACATCATAATCAACTAACCTGTTAGCATTGGTATTGGCAGAATTGTTCACCAGGCAACAGCATGATATTTTCAAGTATACTTGGAATATTTATTTATATAGGCCATCTTTGAGGTCAGAGAACAAGTCTCATGTTTAAAAGGATTCAATCATGCAGGGGCTATTTCTGACCATAGTGGGATTAAATTAGAAACCAATAAAAGATAATTGGGAAGTCCCAAACATTTGGGAACTACACAGCACCCTTCTGTGTGACTCATGGCTCAAATAGGAAATCACAGCCTGGAGATATTGCTTAGTTATGGCAGGCATGCTCAGCATGTGTAGGATTCTGCGTTCACTCCCCCAGCAGGACACACCACAGCCTTGTTTCAGTGAGGATCAGTTATTTTTTGAGAAGATTATCTAATTTGGCTGATGAGCACGGGCATCCCTCTCTCTATGTGAGCACTGGCTGTTGTTTATTTCCCCATCCAGGCGATTTTTTCCCCCTGGTGTCAGGTACCTTCCTCTCAAGTGTATACAGTCTTTACACTTGGATGCTCTGGGCACACTGTGGTGGTCCTTGTGGCTTTATGTCTGTAGCAGGTTCCTCTCGAGGATTCTGTTCTGTCAACTCTGACAGCATCATGCTTCTCAAGTTCTCTAAATGTTGTCTATTCAAGGAATGCTCCAGGGTACTGCTTGATTCCTTCTCTGGTTTCAGCTTGGAACTTCTCTTAAGGCAGGTAGCTGGAAAATTGTAGGTCTCATGTTTCCCTACCTCATGTTTCAGGGTTTTTTGTTTACTCTTTTGAGACTCTGGATGTGTGTGTGTTTGTGTGTGTGTGTGTGTGTGTGTGTGTGTGTGTGTGTGTGTGTGTGTGTGGGCGCGCGCATGCGTGCACGTGCGTGCCAGTCCTGGGGCTTGAACTCAAGGCTTGGGTTCTGCCAGCTAGCACTCTACCACTTGAATCACAACTCTACTGCTGGCTTTTGGTGATGAATTAGAGATGAGTTTCACAGATTTTCCTGCCCAGACTAGCTTTGAACTGTGATCCTCAGATCTCAGCCTCCTGCATAGCTAGGATTATAGATATGAGCTCTGATTGGCTTTGAGCTGTGATATTCAGATCTCAGCCTCCTAAGGAGCTAGAATTATGGCTCTTGTAGAACTGAGCCTCCTACCTTTGCCTTTTCAGTAGTTGAGATTACAGACTGCACTACCACACCCAGCTTTTATTTTCTATTTTAGATTTTATTTTCTATTCTATTTCTTTGGCATGATGTCTTTCACTAGCTTTTTAAACCTTCTTCTTTTTTTTAAACCCCAATCTTCTTTTCAGATACTATGCCATGTTCTGATTCCCTTAGCTGTAAACTATATTTTTTGATATCCACAAAAGATATCAACAAGATAGTATAAGAAATTGCTGTTTTCTGAAAGCTATGATCAATTAGTCTCCCCCCAACCCCTGCCCCTGAGCTTCTATTTCAAGACTGTTCAAATGCTATTGGTTTGTAGAAACCCATTTTTTTTTTTTGGAGGGGGTGGTACTGTTGTGGCATTGCAGAGATCATGACTACGTTTTAGATCATGCCTACTTTTTAGCGCCAAAAGAAGTTCGGATAGACAGGGAGGGGAGCCCCTGGGTTTCATATAAGGTGGTTACACACTATATAGATATTAATCAGATATACAGAAGATCAGGGATGTCAGCAACTTTTTTTCCCCAGTCATGGGGAACTGAACTTAGGGCCTGGGCACTGTCCCTGAGCTTCTTTTGCCCAAGGCTAGCACTCTATCACTTTTTTTTTGGGGGGGTGGGTCTGGTCGTGGGACTTGAACTCTGGGCCTGGGCGCTGTCCCTCAGCTCTTCAGCTCAAGGCTAGCATCGCTTGAGCCACAGCACCACTTCTGGCTTTATGTGGTGCTGAGGAATCAAACCCAGGGCCTCAGGCATGCAAGGCAAGCACTCTACCACTGAGCCACCTTCCCAGCCCCTAGCACTCTATCACTTTGAGCCACAGCACCACTCTGGCTTTTTTTTGTTTATGTGGTACTGAAGAATTGAACCCAGACCCTCATACATGCTAGGCAAGTACTCTACCACTAAGCCACATTCCCAGCCCTGTCAGCAACTTCTAACCAGGTGGGCAGTTCCTTTCTAGTTGTGTAGGAATTGAGACCCAACTGTTGCTACCCCTCCCGTATTATCATTTAAAATAATGCCTTGTGGGCTCTTGCTATCCAGATAGCCCCACCTTTGGGCCCTCAATCCCCATTCCAGCAACAGCCCCACTAGGCCACATTCCCACAACTGGGTGGGGGCCACATTCTGGGCAAGTGGATGCTACAAAGTCCCTTTGTCAGGAAGGGTAACTTTTGTCTACTTCAGTACTGGGGTTTGAACTTGGAGCCTCATGCTTGGTAGGTTGGCATGCCTTTAATGGCCTCCTACCTATTGTCCCTCTGTGTCCAGCCTTTTAGTGCTAAAACACCCTGGCATGTCTCAGTTCCCCATCTTCTTGTCTTCCCATGCTTGTTTTTGTCAAGACTTTTCCATCTCATGTTTCTCAGTATGCCCTACATGCCTCTGACTTACAATGTCCTCTTACTCCACACCTCTTCTTAGAACCAGCGTTTGTATATTCTACTGCCTGCAAAAAATCATCTTTAGCTGGGCACTGGTGGCTCACGCCTGTAATCCTAGCTACTGAGGAGGCTGAGATCTGAGGATCACGGTTCAAAGCCATCCCAGGCAGGAAAGTCCGTGAGACTCTTATTTCCAATTAACCACTAGAAAACTGGAAGTGCTGCTGTGGCTCAAGTGGTAGAGCGCTCACCTTGAGCTGAAGAGCCCAAGGACAGTGCCCTGGCCCAGAGTTCAAGCTCCAAGACTGACCAAAAACAAAAAAATCATCTTTAGTAGATGTTTTAAATTTAACATGCTCCAGACAGTGCTCCTGCCCTAAACTTGCTTTCCTTTCAGTCTTCTGTAGGATGGTTGATGACTTCAATTTTTCATTTCCAAATTAAAAAAAATTTTTTTTGTGGGGAGGGACCAACGGTGGAACTTACCTTTAATCTCTTTGAAGCTGTCACACTCTACTTCCAATGACAGGTTATACTGGCTCTGCCTTCAAAATACACTAGAACTTGACTATTCTTTTTGTTTTCTTCTGTTTTTTTAAAAGGCATACATTAGTTGTATAAGAAAGGTTTCATTGTGACATTTCCATACATATATAGGATTGATACTTTCTAGGAGTAAGCTCATTTTCTCCACCTATTAAAGAATTAAAAGGCAGAAAAGTGCTTAATGTGGACGGAGCACATTTATTTAAAAGTGAAGGGAAAGTAGCAAAAGGTTTTCCAAAGAGAGAGGCCCCAGAAAGGAGGCCTGTGGAGTTCTCTCTTAGGTCAGGGCTCTTCCCGTATTTCCACCTCTGGGCTTTGCACTGATTGATGGATTGACTGCTTGTGCATGCACCATGATCCACCCCTGCTCTTCTCATTGGTGTAGTGGGTACTCAGAGCATTATGGGAAAGAAAGGCATTTGAGCAGGAATTTTACCATATTATGAATAGCATTTGAGCAAGAGCTCAAGGCACTATGAGAACAAGAATTGGGCAGATGGGCCACATGTTATCAGCCATATATTACCTCCATGACTTTTTTTTTCCAGTCATAAGGCTTGAGTTCTGGACGTGGGCACTGTCCCTGAGCTCTTCAGCTCAAGGCTAGTGCTCTACCACTTGAGCCACAGTGCCACTTTATGGCTTTTTCTGTGTATGTAGTACTGAGGAATTAAACCCTGGGCTTCATACATGTTAAGCAAGGACTCTGCCCTTAGGCCACATTCCCAGCCCCCTCCACGACTTTTTATCCCCATCTATCAGTTCTCTTTTCATTTTAGCATTCTAGCACAATTAACTACACTCTCAATCTGATTCCTTTATCCCTCTCCTCCTTTCTGAAACAGTTTCAGCAAGTTATATTTGTCTATGTTCATACACATCAACAATCAACTGACCACAAAGGACTTTGTTCACTCATTCATCTTCTTTGTTCCTGCTGGTGCTCTTCCCTATAAGATCTTGGGGGAGAAGAAAAGAAGCTTTCTCTAGGTTTTCCAGGCTGGCTAGCAACTTGCAGTCCTCTTGACTCAGCTTCCTGAGTGCTAGGATTACAGGCCCATACCACCACTCTGGAAATTGAGGGTTTGTTTTTGGTTGATTGGTTGGGTTTTGTTGGTCATGGGGCTTGAACTCAGGACCCAGAGCTTTTTTGCTCAAGGTTAACACTACCACATTGTGCCACAGCTTTACTTCCAGCTTTTGAGTGGTTAATTAGAGATAAGAGTGTCAAGAAATTTCTTGCTTTGGCTGGCTTTGAATTTTAATCCTCAGATCTCAGTTTCAGAAATAGCTTGGGTTATAGATATGAGCCACTGGCACCCTGCTGAGTGATTCTATCTATCTATCTATCTATCTATCTATCTATCTATCTATCTATCTATCTATCTATCTATCTATCTATTGTTTTATCTTTGTAAATATTCCATGCATGCTCTGAAGGAAAGTTATGTTCTGGTGCTATGTGCAGAGTATTGAAGACATCAAATGGCTGGCTGACTATAATTTATTGTTCCTGTCACAACCTACCTTATAGTGGAGGGGAACACTGGTAGTAACTAGCAGCCAGAGCATCAGGCATGAACAAGCACTATCCTGAACATACTTAGTCACTGTTGATAATTCAAGGCTATTAATTATATTGGTCTAGTGTTCAGTATCCTTGTCATTTTTTAAAATTTTGCTTTGTTTATAGACTTCTTGAGAGAATGTATAAAAATCTTAAGTTATTGGGCCAGTTGATCTATTTCTCCCTATTTTGATATTTGTGTATTTCATATATTTAGGCTTTACCAGTGCCTTTTAAGCCCTGATCATTTTCCGTAATTATAGGAAACTTAGTTCTATTATTTCTCAGATGTTTCTTCCTCATCTTGTCGCTTCTTTTGCATTTACCATTTTCCAGATGTTTGCCTCTCTGCCTCCATCTGCCCTGTCTCTCAGTGATATTTGAAGAACCTTTCAATGTCTCATGTGTTCCTGCTTGCTTTTGGTCAGTCTAATTTTCCACTCACAAATGCTTTTTTTGGTGCTGGTCCTGAGGCTTGAACTCAGGGCTTGGGTGCTGTCCCTGAGCTTTTGTTGCTTGAAGCTAGCACTCTTTCACTTGAACCACAGCTCCACTTTTGGCTTTTTGGTGGTTAGTTGAAGATGGGCTAGTTTTGAACAGCAATCCCAGATCTCAGCCTCCTGAGTAGCTAGGATTATAGGCATAAGCCACTGGTTCCTGGCTTTCAATTTATATTTTGTATCACCAACATCTTTACTAACTTGTAAAGTTCGTTTTCAACATAATGACTTGTACATCTCATTGTTGCAATGGGTCCACCTGTATCCCTATTTAAACAATTAGTTTTTTCCCTTTCCCTCCACGAATTATACCAACCTCAAATACAGGGAAAGCAGGGGTTATACCATGGGGGAGGGACATACAAAGCAACAAAGAAATAATCTTATAAATCACCTGAAAGAAAAAAAAAAACATTTGAATACGTATCTTAGGGTTCATTTCCCTAACATCAACTTATCACCTTTTCTGCTTGACTCAGACATATACTAGTTATTGCAAATAAGGGAAACCATGGGACCTAAGTTTCTTTGGGCCTGGCTTACTTCACTTACAATTTTTTCCAAGTCTTTCCATTTCCTTACAAATGGGGCAATGTCATTCTTTCTGATGGAGGCATAGAATTCCATTGTGTATATATTCCACATTTTCTTGATCCATTCATCTACTGAGGGGCATCTGGGTTGGTTCCATATCTTAGCTATGGTAAATAGTTACAGCCTTTTTTTTTTTTAAAATCACAAAATGTTGGCTCCTCTGTCCCAGTGTTTTGGTTCATATGGGCATGCAGTTCTTCAATTTGTTGACTTTCTTTGAGGTGGTTGTAATTCTCAGATGTCTAGTTAGTCTCTGAGCTTATGCTCCACTGGGGCTATCAGATATTGTTTGGTAATGTGCATTTTAAAAGTGCTGTTTGCTTTTTGCTTTTTAAATTAATCACTGTGAACAGAAAAAAGTGAACTCTTTCACATAGACCTTTTGAAATGCAGATACTTGCTTTAGTCAATTTTTCTGGTAGTTCAATATGAGAGTTAGAACAATACACATTCTTTAATTGTTGGGGTAAGCATCTGTAAATATTCATTAGATAATGTATTGTTGAACTACTCTGTGACTTTGTAGACATTTGGCTATTAAATCTTTTCAATACTGAAAAGATGCATTAAAATAGGTCTCACAAACTGGGCACCAGTGGCTCACGCCTATAGTCCTAGCTACTCAGGAGATTGAGATCTGAGGATCATAGTTCAAAGCCAGGAAAGTCAGTGGGACTCTTATCTCAAATTAATCACAGAAAAAGTCAGAAGTGGTGCTGTGGCTCAAGTGGTACAGTGCTAGCCTTGAGCAAAAGGAGTCCAGGGATAGCACCCAGGCCAGAGTTTAAGCCCTGTGACCTGAAAAACAAATCTTACTAGGATGTTGAATTTATTAAATCAAACAATGCAGTGATCTCTCACCTGTCACAGGAGTTGTGCTCCAGCAACCCCTGCAACAGGTGGAAATCCCAAAATAGCAAAATAGCAACATTAAGTTGTCCTTCACTGTATTGTGGTTCACTTATTGCTACTGTGTGTATCTGTATATATACATATATTATACATAATATATATTATATAAATATATATAAATAAACAAATATATATATATTATATGTTATTATGCTAGTCTGGTGCTTGATTTCAGGGCCTGGGCACTATCCCTGAACTTCTTTTGCTCAATGTTAGCACTCTACCACTTGAGTCACAGCTCCATTTCTGGTTTTTTTGTTGCTTGATTGTAGGTAAGAGTCTCACAGACTTTCCTGCCTGGGCTGGCTTTGAACTGCAGTCCTCAGATCTCAGCCCCCCTGAGTAGCTAGGATTGCACATATAAGCTATACACTTAGTCTTCTTTTTTATTCTTTTTCTAAAGTGGAAAATAAATTTTATTAAAAGTATATTGGAACTGGGCATGGTGGTATACGTCTGTAATCCTAATATGAAGGATTCTTGTTTATTCTTTAGGCAATCATTTTAATTTCAGATCCATTGTATTTTTCTTTTCCTGGTGTGTTTGGATCATTTCTAAGTTTGACCATGTTTTACTGACTGGGGTAGTCCTGAGAAGTCTGTGCCATTTTCTCATTTGTGTCTGCTGGGTATCCTGTGTCATTACAACTGAGAAGTACTGGAGATTACTTTTTCCCTGGAGGAGGGAGGGAGGGCAGGGAGAAAACATCTTTATCTATGTATCTGCACATATATTTCTAGTTGGTTTTTCTTTCTTTTCTTTTCTTTCTTCTTATTTTATTTTCCATTAGATTTTTCATTCAATGCTGGCACTCTTACTTGAGCCACAGCTTCACCTCCAGATTTTTGCTGATTACTGGGAGATAAGAGTTTCACAAACTTTTCTGCCAGGATTGGCTTCAAACCATGATTCTCAGATCTTAGCATCCTGAATAGCCTGTGTGAGCCACTGGCCTGGCTCAAACTTGTTTTTATTTTAACCTCAACCTGTGTCCTGAGACAGACAAGTTTCCCAGTCAGTTCCTCCCCTTGCCCTCTCCCTTACCCCTTTCTTAGAGTCTAGCTCCTCAGAAATCCTGGATTCACTCTCCATCCTAGGTCTCTCAGTGCTGTAGCTCCCCCACAGAGGGCTTCTAGGCTGTGGGCAGAATCCCCTGAGCAGTCAAAGCTCTGCCATCCATCTTTGTTCTGTTCACTCTCAGATAACATGGATTCCTTTAGGCACTTAGCTACAAATTTAAAAGGATGCATCTTGTATGAATCTCACACCCTTAGATATTTACATGGATTTTATACCCTTACATATTTACAGCAAGAGTTCCTCTTCTTCCCTGCCCACCCAGGGCAATATCTGGTTCCCTTTTTTCACAAACACTTCCTCACAAGCTCTGCTCTGCCTTCGGCAGAGGGTGCGGCTCTGTTTCATGCCTCCTGTTTTCTCTATGTTTGCTCCTATTTGGGGAGTGAACAGCAAGTCTGCTTACTCAACATCAAATCCCCATTATGACACAGGTTTTTAAATCATGCCCTAGCATCCATTTCTTGGCTATCTTTGATGAGCTAAGGTAGGGCTTTTACCATTACCAACCTCTGCTTTTTGTGTGAAGGTTTCTCATCCAGTGTACTTCCTGCTTCTCCTACCACTGGGTGGATGTGAATTCCAGGATGCTCTTCCTCCATTGCCAAGTTAACAGTTGATATTGATGAATGGGTTGACTACCACAGAACGACAGGACTAGGTACCACTCAGGGATGGAGAGATGCTTCTATCCACAAGCATTGACTGTCCACCAGCTGTTTTCTACTTCCATTTCTTATTTTCAGTGACTACTCTTCTTTCTTTTCCATCCCTTGGGAAAGGAGCCTTGTGTAGAAATGTTTTCACACTGTTGTTTTGTCCTGAGAAGCTCAGTGAACAGGCAAGAGTGCTCACCAAATGCACTTGGAGAAGGAATCTGATTTTGTGTCGGGGGCCCTAGATGTGTGGGCCTCTGGATGCGCACCTCCATCTAGAAGGTGTCTCACAGCTAAGTCGATGATGAGCTGGTTATGCAGTGAGCACTTGACTCAGAACCAAGAGACCTTGAGCTATAGACCTTTGCCTGTGTCTCAGTCTCCTTTCCATAAAATGGGGTTGTTTTGTCTGGCTCTACCTGCTTCACAAGATTGTGCAAGGTGGCATAAGGAGAAAGTTCTTTTACACAATCATGCTCTCACCCGTTGTTACCTGGCACTGCTTACTGTTTTATAGGATTTTACCAGTTCTCCCATGGTCACCTAGTTCTGCTTCTTAGCCTGGCTTTCCCTTTTAACCTGGGAAGCTCAAGGGCAACTATCTGCGTGATGCGCTGGCATCACATTCTTCTGCTCTGGATGATGATAGAGGTGGGTTGGTGCTGAGAGCCTGCAGCAATCATTGTGACCACTAGGTGTCACGCCTGACCACAAAATCAATTTCCTTTCCAAGTCAGCCATGGTTCTCCTGAGTCTGGCTAGTCTGGATTCCCAGTTTGTGCCTCTTCATTCTAAAGATTCTTGTCAAGAACACTTGTGGGGGAGGAGGGGAGTCGGGGAAGTTGGGAGGGTAGGGATGGTAGGGGAAAACAAAGCAGGAGGTAACAATGCTCAATAGGAAATGTACTTATTACCGTACGTAACTGTAACTCCTCTGTACAGTATCTTTACAATAAAAAAAATACAAAATAAAGAAGAACACTTGGGGCCATCAGACAGCATCCATTTAGGTTTTCACATTCACGTACAAGGTGTCCGTGCAATTCTAATTTATTTTAATTTTCACCTAACCAATGCATGACCAGAAATGGGGAAAAAAAAGAGTTCATACATTGAATTTCAGGATGAAAAAAATCAGCAAAATTTGGGAAGTCAGCAAATGAAGGATTGGTTGTAACAAGTGCTTTGACACCTTCCCTTCCCCATATCTACTGTTGTTCAAAAATATGCTTTGAAACAAGCACCTCAGGGTGGCCCAGTTATTGTAATAGCAGGATGAGAGACTTTACTGCCCAAAGTTCTCTAGATCAAGGGAGCTAAGGCATGCTTTTATCTTCCTGGAGCTTTCTGGGGGCATTTACTCTGTGGATTAAACTCTTGTTTCAAAAAGTCTTCCTCAGCTGGGTGCCGGCTATCTATCTCTGCAGAGTTTGACCAACGCATTCTTCATTTCTCAGAAGAAACATGCTGAATACATTGGTTTTAAGAAAAAACTCTTTTTTCCCGAATGATTTGCTCTTCATGTCTTAAAGGCTTTGGTTCTTTGTTCTCCTGCCCTAAAATCTTCTGATTTTTTGCATTTGATCCGCTACTTGCCCCTCCATCCTTGATAACCACGGGGGCCTGCTTCTTGTTATTATGTTGCTTTGTCTTTTTTTTTTTTTTTTGCCAGTCATGGGACGGGAACTCTGGGCTTGGGTGCTATCCCTGAGCTTCTTTTTGTTCAAGGCTAGCAATCTACCCCTGGAGCCACAGCTCCACTTCCAGCTTTTTCTGTGATTAATTGGAGATCAGAATCTCACAAACTTTCCTGCCCAGTTTATATTGAACCACAGTCCTCAGAGCTCAGACTCCTGAGTAGCTAGGATTATAGACATGAGCCACTGGTGCCCAGTTGCTTTGCCTTTTGAGAACTTCATGAAGGTGGAATCTCACGCTATAGTCTCTTGTTTGACTTTTTAAAATTTTTTTATGTTTTACAAATTTATTTATAGTACAGATAAGGAGTCAAGTGTCTTCCATACAAACATGTTGACATGTATGCTTTCTTACACTGAACTTCATCACCTCATTTTGTTTTAACGTCTGCAGTACGAGGGCTTGAACTCAGAGCCCAAGTGCTGCCCACTTAAGTCACAGCTCCACTTCCAGCTTTTTGGCAGGTAATTGGAGATGAGTCTCACAGACTTTTCCCACTCCACTGGCTTCTAGCTATGACGCTCAGATCCCGGCCTCCTGAATAGTGAGGCATGCAGATGTGAGCCACAAGTGCCCAGCTTTCATCACCATTTTTTTTTTTTTTTTGGTGCTGGTCCTGGGACTTGAGCTCAGGGCATCGGGCCCCGTCCTTGAACTTTTGTTCTGGAGGCTAGTGCTTTACCTCTTTAAGCCATAGTAGTGGTAGTTAATGCCTCACAGATGTTCCTGCTCTGAACTGTGGTCCTCAGATCTCAGTTCATCCTGGGTAGCTAGGATGACAGGTGGGAGCCATGGGTGAAGGCAAGGCCGTGTTTTCCTCCAGGCTTCTCACACAGTGATGTGTCTCCCTGCACGCCAATATCAAATCTACAAAGCTGGTGCTATCCCCCTGAGGCCCTCTCTCCCTTCTCTAACCCCTTTATGCAAGTAGTCAGGAAATTCTCCTCCTCCTCCTCCTCGTCCTCGTCCTCGTCCTCCTCCTCTTCCTCCTCCTCCTCCTCTTTGTCCTCCTCTGCCTCCCTCCTTCTACCCCCTCTTTTCTCTTTCCTGAGACAGGGGCTGGTGGTATCTGACACTTGTGTTCATTGGTTGGTGCTCTACCACCTGAGCCATGACTCCAGCCTAGCCCTCTTCTTTCTCAAGGTTGCCAATGTAATTGAGATACTTTTAAAATGATTTTTTAAAATTATTTTTTTTATCGTCAGGATGATATACAGAAGGGTTACAGTGACATAAGTAAGATAATAAGTACAAACTCGTTATCCCTTCCCTCAATTTTTTCCCACTTCCTCCTCAACGCCCCCCCCCCCAAGTTGTACACATGGTTTCCAACATATTGTCTTGTGTATATCGTTGTTGCATTGGTTCCCCCTTGTCCTTTGTCTCACCATTCTGTTGTTTCCCTTCCCTTCCCTAATTCACATAAACATATATACACAGTACCAGGGTACCAAAATCAACAGAAGATATACCATAGGGGGAAGAACATATAAAAGAAACAAAAAAAATCACACAGTACATTAAAAGCAACAACATCAAAGAAAACCTCTCTATGTCTTTGAGTTCATTTCGCTTAGCGTTATCTTATATGGTCATATGTACATAGCTATTGAGCTATTCTGCTTATCTGCTAAGATTATCCTAGACATATTCTAATTATTACAAATGAAGGAAACCATGGCGTCAATGTTTCTTTGGGTCTGGCTTACTTCTCTTAACATGATTTTTTCCAAGTCTTTCCATTTTCTTACAAATGGGGTGTTGTCATTCTTTCTCATGGAAGCATAGAATTCCATTGTGTGTGTGTGTGTGTGGATATACATATATATATATATATATATATATACATATATATGTACATAGATACACTCAATGTTTCTCCAAGGCTTCTTGGCTTAGCAATAGGAACCTTCATGAATTCTTTCATTTTTACCTGAACCTCTACATCTTACTTCCAGAACGTTCCCAGTGTGCCTCCAGGCAGCCTTCCTTGTCATTCTCTTGCGAGGGCCATGCTTACTGTGCCTCTCTGCCTTTGCCCGTGCTGTTCCTTCTATCCGGGACCCTTCTCCTCCTCCTGCATCTAGTACTCTGCTTATTTTTTAGGAACCAACCCAAGTGATGCTTGACATTTTGCAATATCTTCCCTGACCCCAGCCCCAGGCTCTGTTAGATATTTTTGTAAGGTATTTCCTTCACCATGGCATTTTTGCTGGCTCCTTCCCAGTTGTATATCAGTTTACAACTAGATTTGATAATCTGTCCTTTCGACCAGACTTTATATTTACCAGGCTTTGTGTTTTTGTTGCTTGTTCAGTCTTGTTCCACATGCACAAGAGGTGTCTAATGAGGATGGAGGAGACACCTGACACTTCATTGGAGCGGAAAGGGTCATGGGTCATGAGTCAGGATCAGAAAGACTGGAGATGGGAAACAAATATACCATTTTATCTGACCTCAATGATAGACTAGTCTGCTCATCATCCCATCATGAATAGAGGTGAATAGTTAGGGTAGAGCCAAAGGGGGGCAGATTTTTTCCATATAAGTATGGAAGGGCCAAGTTTGAATGTCTAGATATTTGGTTTCAGCAGCAAAGGTATCTACTTAAAGCCAAAAAGACTTTTAGGTGAGGGGAGGTTTTAGCCAAGAGGGAAGATTGGAAATGATGGGAAACAATAGACAGCAGAGAAGCACCCTTTCCTAGAGAAACAGAGTCAAGAGTCTCAGCTAGCACTGTTTTCATGTTACAGAGAAAAGTTGGATAAAACTGGCATTTATTCACTTATTTATTTTATATTGGTACTTGAACTCAAGGCTTGGGCACTGTCCCTTAGCTTTTTCACTCAAGGCTGGCACTCTACCAGTTGAGCCACACCTCTACTTCTGGTGTTTTGGTAGTTCATTGAAGATAAGAGTCTCCTGCCTGGGCTGGCTTTGACTTCAGATCTCAGTGTCATAAGTAGCTAGAATTATAGTCCTGAACTCACCTATCACTGGCATGTCTGTCTTTTTTTTTCTTCTTTCTTTTCTTTTTTGCCAGTCCTGGGGCTTGAACTCTAGGCTTGGGTGCTGTCCCTGAGCTTCTTTTACTCAAGGTAAGCACTCTACCAGTTGAGCCATAATGCGACTTCCAGCTTTTTCTGTGTATGTGTGACTGAGGAATCAAACCCAGGGCTTTGTGCACTCTAGGCGAGCACTCTACCACTGGGCCACCTTCCCGCCCCTGTCCCTGGCATTTCTAATCATGAATGTGCCCTGCAACTTCCAAGCCACTCCGTGGCCTTGTCCTCTCCTTCCCAATCACCAGCTCTGCGAGTCAGGGATAGCTTTTAGGAGGAGTCTCCACTAACCAGTGTGAATCCCACCCCTGGGCCTGCCTCCTGCCCCAGGGCTGCCATCTGCCTCCTCCAGCTCCTATCTAAAGAGGGCTGAGTTGTCCACTCCAAAGTGTGTTCACAGAGCCCAGCATGAGAAGGTATGGGGCTATTTATAGAATCTCCAGTAAGATACTGAGACCCAAGAAAGAACTTCCAGAGCGGAAGCTACTGTAGGATGGAGAGCAATCTCAGAGTCAATGAAATGTTCCAACAATTTCATATTAGATTAACAAGAGAGCTGTGAGCTCCCTGAAGTCTTCATGTCTTCCAGTTGCACAGCTGGGGCAGCTGGCCCAGGAAACTTTGATTAGCTGGAGCTTTATGGAATGAAGCATTTCCTGTGATACACTTGTGTGTTTTTTTAAATTCATTTTTTTATTTCAATGAATGAGGAAAGAAATGATCCTCCAAAGGGAAAGGAGAAAATCATAAAAAGAAAAGGCTTTTTTTTGTCGCTCTTTAATAGCTGTTCTTATATTAAATGATGTTCAATCTTAATACCATCCTGTTAATCTTACCACAGTGTAAGCTATGAGAGCTTTTGTTCTGAGTGAAAGGCCAGCTTTTTTTTCTTTTACAGCTGCATAACCTAGGGCTTAAGGACACAGAAGATCTGGGTTTAGATATGGTTGTTCCATTTCCAACTGTTGGCCTTTGGGCAATTTGCATAATTGTTCTGTGCATTGGATCTGTTACTACTTCTCAGACTTTTTAAAGTGTTAGTTGATATGATCAACAGAACGTACTTAGCATATTTTTGATAATAATGTAGTTATTATTATCTAGACTTATATTTGAATTAACTGTTGTTCATTAACTTTTAGAAACTTTCCATTTATACATATTTGGGAGTGGGGGTTGTGAGGCTTGAACTCAGGGCCTGGGTGCTATCCCTGAGCTCTTTTTGCTCAAAGCTAGTGCTCTACCACTTTGAGTCACAGCTTCACTTCTGGTTTTCTAGTGGTTAATTGGAGATAAGAGTCTCAAGGACTTTCCTACTCAGACTGGCTTCTAATCTTGATCCTCAGATCAAACTAGGATTATGGATGTGAGCCACCAGTGCCCAGCTCCATACATTTGTTTTAACAACTCTGTGACAGTCTAGGGGTGTGTGTGTGTGTGTGTGTGTGTGTGTGTGTGTGTGTGTGTGTGTGTGTGTGTGTGTGTTTATTGTTGTGTTTTAACAGATGAGAAAAAGGCAACCCAGAAGAGGTATTTATACAAAGTCACAGAGCAAGCCAAATATATCTCTTGTCTGCCAGTTCAGACTGCTGATGTGTGTGTGTGTGTGTGTGTGTGTGTGTGTGTGTGTGTGTGTGTGTGTGTGTGTGTGTGTGTGTACTAGTAGTGAGGCTTTAATTTGGTGGCTTGGGCACTTTCCCTTAGCTTTTTTGCTTAAGGGTCGTACTCCATTAATTGAGCCACACTTTTACTTCTAGCGTTTTGGTGGTTGAGTGGAGATACGAGTTTCAAGGATGTAGGAACTACGGAAAACCTCTCAGTCCTAACTCTCAATATAAATGGACTTAACTCTCCAATTAAGTGACATAGATTGTCTAGCTGTATCAAAAAGCAAGATCCTTCTATCTGCTGCCTTCAAGAGACATACCTTGCCCACAAAAACAAACAAATTCTGAGAGTGAAAGGCTGAAATAAAGACTACCAAGCAAATGGCCCCAATAAACAGGCAGGAGTTGCAATCCTAATATCAGATAAAATAGACTCCAAATTAAAATTAGCAAGAAGAGATAAAGAAGGTCATTACATACTAATTAAGGGATTTCTCCTTCAGGAGGATATTACAATTCTAAATATCTATTTACCAAACAATGGAGCACCCAAATTTATCAAAGAAACACTACTTTCCCTCAAATCCCATATAGATCCAAAGACATTAATTGTTGGGGATTTTAACACACCACTCTCCCCACTAGATAGATCAACTCGGCAAAAACTCAACAGAGAAACCGCAGATCTAAACAGCTGCATAGATCAACTAGACTTAACAGACATCTACTGAATATTTCACCCAGCAACACGTTCTCAGCAGCACAAGAAACATTCTCCAAAATAGACCACATTTTAGGTCACAAAGCAAATTTGTTCAAATTCAGAAACATAGAAATTATGCCCTGCATTCTCTCAGATGACAAGGAAATATAACTAGAATTCAATACCAAAATCCACCAAAGAAAATCCTGTAACACATGGATGCTGAACAACACACTGTTGAACCACCAGTGGGTCATGGAAGAGATTAGAAAGGAAATTCAAATGTTCATGATATTTACCAAAATGAACACACAAATTACCAGCTTCTCTGGGACACAGCAAAGGCAGTACTCAGAGGCAAGTTTATAGCTCTGAGTTCCTATATCAACAAATTGGAGAGATATGAAACCAGCAATTTATCAAGGCATCTGAAGCTTCTTGAAAAAGAGCAACAAGCTAATGCCTAATCCAATTGATGGAAACAAATAATTAAAATTAAATCAGAATTAAATGAATTAGAGTCCAAAAAAAACCATAGAAAGAATCAACAAAGAGTTGGTTCTTCGAAAAAATTAACAAAATTGACAGATCCTTAGCAAATCTTATCAGAAAAAGAAGAGAACACACCCAAATAAACAAACTCAGAAATGAGAATGGAAACATCACCACAGAAACAACCAAGATTCAGAACCTTATAAAGAAATACTTCTCAAACCTTTATGCTAATAAGTTTGAGAATCTGGAAGAAATGGATGACTTTCTAGCAAATATTGACATGTCCAAACTAAACCAAGATGATTTAAACCAACTTAACAGAACCATATCAAACATTGAAAGAGAAACAGCAATAAGAGACCTCCCACCCAAGAAAAGCCCAGGACCAGATGGATTTACAGCTGAATTCTACAAGGCCTTCAAAGCAGAACTCACACCAATACTCCTCCAACTCTTCAATGAAATTGAAAGTGAAAGTTTACTACTAAACTCTATGAAGTCATCATAACCCTCAGCCCAAAACCAGGCAGGGACTCATCAAAGAAGGAGAACTATAGACCCATTTCTTTGATGAACATCGATGTGAAACTTCTCAACAAAATTTTGCCAATAGATTTCAACAACTGATCAAAAAAAAAAATACACCACGATCAAACAGGATTCATTTCAGGGATGAAAAGCTAATTCAATATACACAAATCAATCAATATAATTCTTCACATCAACAAAGCAAGGATAAGAACCACATGATTATCTCAATAGATGCAGAAAAAGCATTCGACAAGATCCAACATCCCTTTATGATGAATGCTCTGGACAAACTAGGAATCCAGGGAAAAGTCCTCAGTATAATAAAGGATGTGTATATAAACCTACAGGCAGCATTATACTTAATAGCAAAAAGCTAAAGCCATTTCCTCTAAATTCAGGAATGAGACAAGGATGTCCACTCTCTCCACTTCTCTTCAATTTAGTATTAGAGTGACTAGCTAGAGCAATAAGACAAGATGCAAACATAAAGGGGATTCAAATAGGGAAAGATGAAGTAAAACTCTCCCTCTTTGCAGATAACATGATCTTGTATTTAAAGAACCCCAGTGGACTCCACTCCCAAGTTACTGGAGCTGATCAGGTATAAAATTAACCCTCAAAAATCAGTGGCTTTTCTGTATGCCAATAACGAGAAGAGCACGGCTGAAATCAGGAAAGCAACTCCTTTTGTAATAGCCCCACAAAAAATAAAATACCTAGCAGTTAACAAGAAGTGAAGGACCTCTATGATGAAAACCTTAAAAACCTGAAAAAGGAAATTAAAGCAGAACTAAGTAAGTGGAAAAATCTGGGCTCCTGGATTGGAAGAATTAACATTGTGAAAATGGTAATACTGCCAAAGGCTATCTACAAATTCAACGTGATACCTATTAATACCCCAACCTCATTCTTCAATGAAATAGAAAAGCAACCCAAAAATTCATATGGAACAATAAAAGGCCCTGAATAGAAAAAACAATCCTTAGCAGAAAGAACAGTGCTAGAGGAATATCAATACCAAATTTCAAACTCTACTACAAAGCCATAGTAATCAAAACAGCTTGGTACTGGCACAAGAACAGACCTGAGGACCAATGGACTAGAACAGAAGACCCAGAAATGAATTTGCAGACCTGTAGCCTCCTAGTCTTCAATAAGGGAACTAAAAATAGAATGGAAGAAAGACAGCCTCTTCAGTAAGTGGTGCTGGCAAAATTGGTTAAACACCTGTAGAAAACTAAAGCTAGATCCGTATATATCACCCTGCACCAGAATCAACTCCAAATGGATCAAAGACCTCGAAGTAAAAGCAGGCACCCTGAAAACATTACAGGAAGGAATAGGAGGGCTTCTTTGTACAGGCTGAAATTTTCTTAATAAAGACCCAGAAATACAACAAATCATAGAAAATATGGACAAAGGGGATTGCATGAAACTGCAGAGCTTCTGCATGGCAAAGGACATAGCAAGCAAGATCAATAGAAAGCCCACAGATTGGGAGAAGATCTTCACTAGCCATACAATGGACAAGGTTCTCCTATCTAAAATATACTTAGAACTCAAAAAGTTAAATCCCCCAACAACAGATCCTCAAAGAAACAAGTGCCTGATTAATAAGTGGGCTAATCAATAATATTCTGATGTCTGGTGTTCTTGGCAGATTGCCATTATAGGATACCTCTGAATGGCATGACTTCCAGTCTTCTACAAAGCAGAGTGTGTGGTCAGTTGATCACTTGAAAGTGAGGAGGCTCTTTTTCTTTATTTCGGTGCTAGAGATGGATCCCAGGGCCTTACACTTTCCTGTGCTAGGCAAGTGCTCTACCATTGAGCTATATCCTAGCTCTTGGCTTTTTGAGACAAAGCTGTACTATCTATCTAGGCTGGCCTGGAACTTGAGGTCCTCCTGCATCCACCTCCTGAATGCTGAGATTATCAGCATATGTCACCATAACTGGCTAAGGGTGAAGCTCTTACATGCTTTTGGTCCTATTTTTCAATCCTGTCCTTATCCTGGCCATTGGAGTTGTCTTCTTCCTCCAAATTCAGAGCTCTCCAGTGATTCTGACATGCCAATTAGCTTTGTTCTTGATGTCTCCCATCCCCCCTCCACCTTATTCCTACTTGGTTTTCAGCAGTCTCCCTACCACGCCATCAGCTGTCACTCACACCACCCAGTCTTCCCGATGGATATATTTCATCTGCTCTCATCTTCTTTCTCCTCTTTCCTCCTCATGGATTCACATTTCAAAACTTCTTTCCTGTCATTTTACCAAGATGGAAGAAGGGGGACAGATAAATGTATGAATATAAGCAGAAGTTGTACACAGAACTACAAAAGCAAGGCAATCAGGTAGTGGTTGATTTGTTGAGTCCTAACGGAGCTGCCTCCTCCTGCCCTGTGCCCGGCCTACTCCACAGAGCTGTGATGGAGCTCCTCCTCACAGGCATCAATTTCACTGTTGCTGGACCAGGCCCTGGGGCTTAACCCAGCCCTGAAAACTTGTCTCCCCTGTGCTTTCTAGAAGCGTCCATGCCTTGACTGACAGGAAGGAGATTGAAATCTCTGAATCCCATGGTCCCCCACTTCATTCATGGGATTGTCTTCTGGGGCTTCAGTGCACACAGACAAGCTTGAACAATGCCATTAATTAAAGCAGGTTTTAATTGATTGGGTAATCCCTAGGTAGCTTAAGTTGAGGGAGAAGGAGAAATGAAGCAAATAGGAATAGATGCAGTAATGTAGACTAGAAATATTCCTTATTCTCTCAAGCTTGTCCTACCGCTTACACACCTAACAAATAGAGGTCATTGTCACCCGTTATTTGCTAAGTCACCCCCTCTGTCTTTGTCTTTTTCTACCTCCATAAACTTACAATGTCTCTTAACTGTGAGGCTGTGGAATATGGTGACCAAGAGTGGGAAGTCTGTGTTATATTATGATTCATGAAGTTGTCCTTTGGGACTTCAGTGCACACAGATGAGCCCCCCACTCCCTAGAATTGGGAGATGTTGTACAAGTGCCTTTACCCCTCTGTGCTTGAGTCCCTGCTCTTCCATCATGAGCTCAGTAGTCATGGTCATCTCACGTGACTTTTGGGAGAAGTAACATGTTAAGTTATAAAAGGATGGGGTTGGAGATGTGGCTCAGTTGATAGAGTGCTAGCCAATGGGCAAAAGTAGCTGCAGATACGGATGAGTCCTGGTCTTGGGCCAAGACAAAAAGATATAAAAAAGTGTAGAATGACACAGTCACATATTAAGACGTGTTACTTGTGATTATCATTTTGTGTGCTTCTCTACAGACAGAATTGAAAGACCACCATTATACCCAATAGCATGACATCACAATGAACAAGATAGTGCATGGGAGCACAGGACATTACCAGAGCATTCACTGGTTGGCAGGGGTTAGCAGTGGAAGGTTGGGCAGGGAAGGATCATTTGGGAAATTATCCTTACTCAGGCAGGATGAGTTGGTGGCCACCAGAAGGTAAAGTATTAGGAGGACAGGAACAGTGCCCAGTACATGATAAATGCTCCATAGACATTACATGAATGTCTGATTGATGAGTTGAAGGGTTGGGCAGAGGAGTAAAGGCAGAGGGTATGTGGGAAGGCCACGGTCTCAAAGTGTGCAAGATACTCCTCAGGAGAAGGGAAAGGGGGGTAGAAGCATGGGGATCCAGGGCTGGTGGCAGAGAGTGGAGGCTAGAGAGGACTTAATTTCAACACTAGTGAGAATGAGAAAGATGTCTTCATTTGACAGCCTGATTTTAGGAGAACACTTCTTAGATACTAACATCTCGATTGTAATACCAATCCCAAATAATAATAACAATAATATAATAATAATAAACTTTCCATTGTTAAAATGCTACCCACTCTACAGAGCAATGAAACACTTTCGTATATACTGATTCACTGCAGAACTAATAATCTGTGATATCAGTAACCATTTTGCTTATGGGAAAACTAAGGCTGGGAGAGGGATTGTGATTTTTACGAAGGTTACTCAGCTAGCCTGCTTGCAAACTAGGAATTTGGACTTTTCTTGCTTAGTAGTAGTGATACTGACATATATTTCCTTGGACAGCTGAGTGGTCACTGATTTTAGTTGTTATTGCTGCAACATGAATGTGTAGCGTAGCGAATAGTTTGAAAAGACATACTCATATATCTGTGGCCTAGGTGAAGTGATGGAAACACTGCTCTTCAGATGAATGGAGAGAGGAAGTGTTCATATCAGTGTGCATATGTGAAAATGGAATCAGGAAACAAGGGATGGATGAGGTAGGGATAGATGAAGGGAGAATGATGGAGGGGGGTGACAGTGATCAAGATACATTGCACTCAGAAACAGACATGTTGAATTGAACTGTACAGCCACTTAAAAATAATAGAAACAGTCGGGCACCAGTGGTTCACACCTGTAATCCTAGCTACTCAGGAGGCTGAGATCTGAGGATCATGGTGCAGAGCCAGCTAGGGCAGGAAAGTCTGTGAGATTCTTATTTCCAATAAACCACTAGAAAGCCAGAAGTGGTGCTGTGGCTCAAGTGGTAGAGCACTAGCCTTGAGCTGAAGAGCTGAGGGACAGCGCCCAGGCCCAGAGTTTAAGCCCCACGACGACCACCACCAACAAAACAAATAACAGAAACAATAAAAGTCAGGTACTGGTAGCTCATGCTGCTTGTAATCCTAGATACTCAGGAGGCTGGGATCTGAGGATCATAGTTCAAAGCCAGGGCAGACAGGAAAGTTGTTGAGAATCTTATCTCCAATAAACTACCAAAAAGAAAAAGAAGAAAAAGCCAGAAGAGGGACCGTGGCTCAAGTGGTAGAATGCTATTGAGTGAAAAAGCTCAGGGACAGTGCCATGGCCCTGAGTGCAAGCCCCAGAAGTGGCACACACACACACATACACACACACACACACAAACATGTACACATGCACATGCACATACATGCATGCACATGAATAAAAAAGAAACATTATCCTTGATCCTAGAATGTTGCAAGTGTTCTGCTCTTCTGTCAACTCATCCCTCCTCCAGAGATAAACAGCCTTTGCATTTATGGTATAGTTACTTTTGCCTTATGATCTAATGGTTGTTATAATCTGGCCCTTTCCCCATTTTCCTGTAAACTAGAGGGACCACCTCAGTGACTCAATTCAGAGTTCTTTTTTATTGTTGGTCATGGAGCTTGAACTCTGGGTCTGGGCGCTGTCCCTTAGCAATTCAGCTCAAGGTAAGCACTCTACCACAGCGCCACTCCTGGATTTCTGGTGGTTTATTGGAGATAAGAGTCTCACAGACTTTCCTGCCTGGGCTGGCTTTGAACCATGAACCTCAGATCTCGCCTCCTGAGTAGCTAGGATTACAGGCATGAACCACTGACCCCAGGCTCAGAGTTATTCTTTCATGGGATGTTTAGAAAACATCTCCCAGGAACCCTACCAGAAATAAAACAAAAACTATTAACTGTCTTCAAAGTGGCTTGTTTTTTTTTTTGTTTTTTTGTTTTTTTTTGTCAGTCGTGGGGCCTGAACTCTGGTCCTGGGTGCTATCCCTCAGCTCTTCAGCTCAAGGCTAGTGCTCTACCACTTGAGCCACAGCACCACTTCTGGCTTTTTTCTTTTTGTTTATGTGGTGCTGAGGAATCAAACCCAGGGCCTCATGCATGCAAGGCAAGCGCTCTACCACTGAGCCACCTCCCCAGCCCTTCAAAGTGGCTTGAAGTTAGGGCTTCTTGCCCTTGCTTAGCTCTACTACTTGAGCCACACCCCCACATCCAGCTTTTTGCTGGTTAGTTGGAGATAAGAGTTTTTCAGATTCATCTCTCTTAGCTGGCTTTGAACCTTTATCCTAGATCTCAGCCTCCTGAGTAGATAGGATGATGCATCTGAGCCACCAGCACCCAACCATGGTAACTGCTTATTTATAGGAATCCTAATTTAAAACATCCAATAATAGAAGCCACCGAGACTTGGAGCAGCTCTGGGACGGGATCATTGATGGCGTTTGAACACTCACAGGTGTCCTCCTCAGTCTTTACCAGGAGTGCTTTGTCATGTGAGAGATGGCAGAGAGGCCAGATGCCTGCGCCTCACTTGCTATCATGTTACAGTTGGAACGGCGTTAAGTATCAGCGTTAAGTATTTCCCCCAACTTGGAAATTCTTGGGTTCATGAGAGCACATCTATAAATGTCCAGAGAGAGAGAGAGAGAGAGATCATATATTAAAAACACATACAGCACTTACAGTTCTGGGCAGTCCCTGTGTGCCAATGATCATAGTAACACTCAGTTCTCATGGCAGTGTTCCGTTACCAGTGGCTTTCCATGAGATACAGAATCCACTTCGATTAATCTTTTAAAGCTTATCATAAAAAATTAAAATGGGAAAGTATTCTTAAAGCAAGTACTTCAAATTCCTGAGGGTATCTTGACAGACCAGCTCAAGAAACATTGATGTACTTAAAGGCAGGGACTCCCATGTTCACTGAAATTATAGATAAACTCAAGACCCATTGGCTTTGGGCTCCATTTTTGATGCCTTGATGTGGACTGTTTACCTTCCGGTTATAGTTTTTTTTTGTTATTTGTTTTTGTTTTGCCAGTCCTGGGGCTTGAACTCAGGGCCTACGCATTGTCCCTGTTCTTCTTTTGCTCAAGGCTAGCATTCTACTACCTGAGCCACAGCTCCACTTCTGGCTTTTTCTATGCATGTAGTACTGAGGAATCGAACCTAGGGCTTCATGCATGTGAAGCAAACACTCTACCACTAAGCCAAAATTATGTTTAAGTTACATTCTTCTAACAAATGCTGCCTCCAGGGAAAGTTGTTGGGGCAGTTGGAAGGAAGCAGGAGGCTCTGGATGGCAGATTTATCCCTGTAGGGTCTATGTGTAATCAACAGCATTCTAAGTCCAGAGACCTGGCTTTGGGTCTCCAGAGCAATTTTAAGTTCCATTGAACTGAAATGTGATCTGTTTTTCTGATGTGGTTGCTTGGTAAAAAAATTTTTTGGTGTGTATTTTTTTGTGTGCGTGTTTTCTTTTTGCTTTGCTCTTTCTGTGGTCACTAGCCTCGCTAGAGTGAAAAATACACTGGCAGATTGACCCACATTGGGGATAGCATATGCAACTGAGTTAATGAGCTTATTGCGACTACGAATAGCACCTTCCCCAGCCAGGAAATTTCAGTAGAACAGAGAGCCTGCCTGCCTGCCTGCCTATCTGCCTTCCTTCCTTCCTTCTTTCCTTCCTTCCTTCCTTCTTCCTTCTTTTTGTGCCAGTCCTGGGCCTGAACCTTATAAGAACCTGGGCTTTTGTGCTCAAGGCTAGCATTTTACTATTGAACCATAGCTCTACTTTTAGTTTTGTTTTTTGTCTTTTGGTTTTTGGTGATTAATTGGATATAAGGCTCTCATAGATTTTCCTATGGCTTCAAACCTCATCCTTCTGAGTGGCTAGGATTACAGGCATGTTTTTGTAAAACTTTACTTTTATTAAGTGGTTATACTAAGCGGTTTCAATTCCAGAAGTCAGGTCATAAGTACAATGAATCTTGATCAATGTGTCACCCCTTCCATCCTTCTCCCCATCTCTCCCAAGTGATGTGGTTCAGTTTTCACTTAATCTACATTGACTATAATGCCTGCATTTTCTCACCCTTCCTCCTCTGGTTGGCCTCTCCTTTCATGAACATGTTTCAGCTTCCTGGTATTCATTTTGTTACAACAAACCAACATTTCTTAACGGGAAAGTTACAGCAGCCATGTAACTCGTATTCCCGCCTTCACGCTTCCCTGATCTTTTTCTATGCAGAATCTTAGCTGTCTTGGGTCAGGCTCCCTGTAAGCACTGCCTAAGTGATGGCTTGGGGATACTTATACAAGGGATTTAGAAAGAGAATGCCTTCCTGAGGAGAGGCAATGAGAAGCAGAACCTCGGGGTTGAGGGCTGATGCAAGGCTGAGGTCCTCACTGGAACTCAGCTTGGGCTGGGTCCTATGGGATGCTCTGGAGTAGAAATGGCATCACACAGGTGGCCCCACCTTGGAGCAAGGAGCTGACACTTTGCACTCAGGTCAGTCAGTCATTAGAGGAGGGCTGCCCAGGAGAATGGAGCACTGGAGGGGTGATTCTTCAAAGGTGGGGGCAGTGGGGGGGTGTCTGCAGACAGCACAGCCCTGACTCCTCCACGGAAAGAGGGTAAGGAGAGGATGGGGGGAAGGAAGAAGGGGGAGAGGGAAGGGAGGGAGGTGCCCAACCTAGAAAAGAGGACCTGGGCTGGGCACCAGATGTGAATACTATGCCAGGAAACTGCAGAATGCTGTCAGCTTCAAATCTGCTGGGATATAGTCTTCACGCCTTCAATTGCAGTCTGGCTTAGGTGGTATTTGGTGATTTTCCCAAGGTCCTATAGCCTATGGATTATAGTTCAAATGTTTAATCTGAGATTATACTTTTTTTTTTTAGGTAGAACAAGGAAAACCAAAACCAGGGCACTGGTGGTTCACACTCATAATCCTAGCTACTGTGGAGGCTGAGATCTGAGAATCAAGTTTTTTGTTTTGTTTTGTTTTTAGGCAGAGTTGATATACAGAGGGGTTACAGTTACATGAGTCAGGTACTATCAGTACAATTCTTTCTGAACCATGTCTCCCCTTCTGTCACTCTCTCCCAATCTTTCCCTCCCATCCTCACCCACAAGATATCCAGTTCATTTTCCACATAGTGTCTAGTGAGTGTCACTTGTATTTGTTCATCCTTGTTCCATCTTTTATGTGCCCTCTGTTACCCTCCCAAATAAAAATAAACTAACAGACAATACAATAGGAGAAGAAAACAAAAACAGCAACAATGGCAACTGAAGGAGGTCTCTTGTTTCCTTTTTTTTTTGGAGTTCGTGTCATCGAATACTATTTTATGTGGTCATCTATCCATAGTTCTTGAACCTTTGTCTTCCTCTCCTATGCATCACCTCCTTTGGCCTCTGTATGCGAACGGCTAGGGGAGGATCAAGGTTTGAAGCCAGCCTGGACAGAAAAGTCCGTAAGACTCTTATCTCCAATTAACCAGAAAAATGTTAGAAGTAGAATTGTGACTCAAGTGGTAAAGTGCCAACCTTGAGCAAAATGCCTCAAGTGTGAAGCCCTGAGTTTAAGCCCAGTATTGGTTAAAAAACAAACAAAAAAACAAAAAAACAAACCAGGCTCCGGTGGCTCATGCCTGTAATCCTAGCTACTCAGGAGGCTGAGATCTGAGGATCTTGGTTCAAAGCCAGCCCAGGCATGAAAGTCTGTAAGACTCTTATCTCCAATAAACCACCAGAAAACCAGAAGTGGTGCTGTGGCTCAAGTAGTAGAGCGCTCGCCTTGAGCTGAAGAGCACAGGGACAGCGCCCAAGCCCAGACTTCAAGCCCCACAACCCCCCCCCCTCCACAAAACAACAAAATGAAACAAAACAAATAATAAAATGATATACAACCCAAACATTTCTGGCTTTTCTGCCTGGGCTAGTTTTAAACTCTGATCCTCAGTTCTCAGCTTCCTGAATAGCTAGGGTTACAGGCATGAGCCATTGGCACTAGACTCAAAAATTTCTAATAATCAAAAAGATACAGAAGATAGATGCCTTCAGGACTGGGGAAAGGCAAACCTGGAAAGGGTGGAGCTAGGACCAAGATGTAGACTCATTAGAACACAGATTTCTGAAAAAGGATTCCTACAGTATCCAATACAATGGCAATCTTAAAGTCAGGTAGCGAATAGGACAATTCTGAATAGGACACAAAGGGCCCAGCTCATTACTAAACTTGGACCACTACCTCTGATCAACATGCTGTCCACTGAGAGTGAGTCAGGGCTGGCTCAGAGGCTGGACTCTACCACTGGGTGTACAGGGCTAGGTAAGATGGAGACTAACAGGAACTAAGCTTTGATTAACATTTTCTTTTTAGGAAAAGATAACAATTACCAATTGAGAAGCTCTGGTGAAGAACCAGTTCCAAGGGGAATCTCTCTTATTTTGTTACAAACTAGTTGTTGCCTCATTTTGATGGAAATGAGGCTTTTCCCTGAAGTCGCTGAATGGTTTGATGTTTTTGTGAGAGCAATTGCAGATGAATGAAGTCAGGAAGCTGGTGTGGAAGGAGAGGCTGTGGTCCGCATCCCTGTGTGCTCTATTGACTGGCAAATATGGCACAGAGAATTTCAAGCATAATGATTGCTCAGCCAACTAGATCCAATCTTATTTCTAAAAGCCGTTTTCTCTCAGAGTGAATGCGTCTGTTCTTGACTTACTCTGATCGGTGGGGCATCGAGTGTAAGGAACGGATTGGAAATTATTTTATTGATTTTTTTCCCCTCCTTTTTTTTCTTTTTCTTTACCAAAGGTGAGAGAAAATTTCTCTTCCCTGAGTGATATTCAGCAACGAGTTGGCCTAAGGACACTAGGAGGTTTGCATAGAGGTCGATTTGTAAACACCATGACCTGACACCCCTGCCTGAGTACGTGGACACTCAGGGAAGCAGTAGTGTCTTTCTTCTACTGTCTAATGACAAAAGTCAACTTTTCTATGTAATCCCGGCTGTCATGGTTATTGGCAGGCTGGTGGCTGCAATGAGAAGGATCTTGGTAGCTCATCAAGGATGCAGAGGCCTCTCTTTTTCTTGGCTCAATTCTCCTTTGCGAATTGTCTGCTTGAGCATCTTTCTTTCCTCCCTGGCTCCCCCTCTATCAAGGGGAGGGAGGATAAGGAGAGCTGATCTCTTCTGAAGCCACGAGAAAGAGCCTTCCTCAGTGTTTGCAAGATGGAGGGGTAAGCATGAGGAATTGAAGATCATCTTTTCGCCACAATTTATTTCTTCTTCACAGACCTCTCCTCATTCCACCTTCACGTTAATGATGTTCTCCCATGATCCTCTGTGTTTTTTAATCCTCTAAATGATTTCTAAAGTTATGCAAAGTGAAAACTTTTCTGTGCATTTTTAGAAAACATTAATTACTTACCATGACACTGTACTAAGTAGCTTTACATGCATTACTTCATTTAATCCCCCAAAGAGCTCTATGAATTAGATAATCATGACTAATTCTAATTTACACAACCCAGAGATGTTGGACTTGGAATTCAAGCAGGGATGTATCACCTAGCCCATGCCCTTCACTATGAAGTTGTGTCACCTCTCAGCTCATTGCAGGTAAAGCTAAACTTAATTGGTGAGCCTGCTGTGGAGCCGTGGATTCATGCCCTAGTGCTCTTCACTCAGTCTTCACCTAGCCAAGATCTTGTTGTGGGATGATCATGGTGATCAGAAACACTCAGAGCCAGGTGCATGCACAGAGCCCAGCAAGCTCACTCCTGACTGCAGTAGATGCTTGGTGTCTACGGGTCTATTGTTCTAAGAAGAACCATATAACCTGGATTCACGCTGGGGGAACAATGTGCACACTCAGGATACACAACATTCAGAGCTGGACTATGGATACTTGATTGATTGTTTTTCTCATAATACCCTCCAGTTTCCACTAAAGACAGCTGTCTTTCAACAAATCTGAAATGTTCATATTATTGCTTTGTTATTGCTTATGTTAAACATGTTAACTGTGTGTGTGTGTGTGTGTGTGTGTGTGTGTGTGTGTGTGTGTGTGTGTGTGTGTGTGTGTGTGTGTGTGTGTGAGAGTTGTGAGGCTTGAACTCAGCTTGAACTTAGCTCTTATGCTCAATGTTAGTGCTCTACCACTTTGAGCCAAAGCTCCACTTCTGTTTCCTGGAGCTTAATTGGAGAAGAGAGTCTTACAGACTTTCCTGCCCAGACTTCCTTTAGACTTCAATCCTCAGATCTCAGCCTTCTGAGTAGCTAGGATTACAGGCATGAGCCATCAGAGTCTATCCAGAGACTTGCTTTGTAAGCAATTTGCTGTGCTTAGAAGCTTCTTGGTCTAAGAGGCCCAGGGAGGTAAAGACCAATCACATTGTTGTATCATGACACGATCTTACCTCTTTCACTTCAGCTCAATAGATGTACCTTCCTGACGCCAGCTTCTCCCCCCCTGGAACCACAGTGGAGTGAAACAGAAAGAGGATGTACACCAGCACCTACAGGACAGTTGAAGTTTACACAGCAAGGTAATATATCTTCCTGTATCCCCAGAGTTGGGGGAAAGATAATTTGTAAAGATACAGCATAATGTGCAATAATAGTTAAGCTGTTAATATGATCAAGATCCAAGACATCAAGCTATAGTTCAGGTCCATTGCTCTATTTTTCATGTCAAACCTGATACTTAACACAAAATCATATGCTCTTTGGAAATGAGGCGAAGCCCACAGGAACAGAAATTCCTTGAGCATTCTACCAAGAAGAGGCCATTACAATATTTACGTGCCCCAGTTTTCAAACTAGCTCTGTTACCATGGTCTTTCCTCCCAACCCTGAGCCAAGTGAGGAGACCAGCTTTGACATATGGGAGAACTTTTTGGGGTGTGAATTATTCTAGAGGAGAAAAACAAGACATGATTTGCAAATGCTGTCAAGGAAATGTTTCTTTCTCCAGGCTGAGAGTAGAGAATGTGGTTATTGGCTTTGAAGGTGGTTGTAAATGGAAGGACTGAGGGGACCAGAGGACCAGGTATATCACCTGCTGTCATCTGGATGTGCCTTGTTATGGGGGGGGCAGTCTAAACTTCCATCTGTAGTCTAACGGTGGATCAGATCTGGAAGGAGCGGATTTGTCCCATTGAAACAGGTTGCTATGAAAAGAGTGCGGTTGATCCCTCCCTGGTCTCTTTCTGTTTTGCTGTGGGGTCACTTCTGCATGCTGTCCTACCATTGTGATGCCACCCACTCTGAAGCCCTCACCAGAGCAAAACACATGCTGGCATCCTGCTTTTGAATTCCCCCAAACTGCGAGCTGTATAAATCTCTTTCCTTTATAAAGTACTCAGCCGCAGTTATTTTATTAGAGTCACACAATATGGACTAGTATATAACCCAAGCTGTCCACACAGATACTTTGCTACAATGATCTTCTGACACAAGCACAATCACTTGAAATCCCCAAGGAATCAAATATTCCAGGGGACAGAACTCGTATGCCTCTGTCTCCCATTAGTTACAGGTAGGCGGTCACCTGGGTGTCGTTAAACACTGTGGCCAAGCTCTCCCAAGAGCTATCTGCTCTTGGTTGCACCACTGAATGGCCTTAAACGAATCTTTAGAAGGCATTTTCTTAAATTATGAAGATCGTTGTAACATTTTCCCTGCAGGCTATTTTTTTTCACTATATCCCTGTGCAGTCATACTGAGTGGAAGACAGAACTGGAGCACAGGAAAACCAGGAAGCATTTATCTGGCAGAACTTACCGGGAGGCAAGCAATGAGTGTGTCAGGAAAGCGTCATTTCCTTGGTGACTGACATCTCCTCCCACATTTCCCAGGAGCACTCAACAGGAACCAGATACTCTGCAGGGTGTTTTTCCCCCTATTAAATGCATGAGAAGTGCAAGTGTAGTAGCTAACAGCATACATTTTGAAGTTAATAAAATTATGGATTCTGTGATTTTCTAGTCTGATGATTTGAGGTGAGGTTTGAACTTCACCTCTCTCAGCCTCAGTTTCCTGAGCTGGGAAGATGGAGGACAATAATGATAGCCTCTGCTTCATAGGGTTGCTGCAAGGACTGTGGGTAATAGTGCTTGCAAAGCCATTGCCCAGTAAGTGCTTGCCACGGGTGAACTAGGTACTTCCTGCTGAAGTTAGTGAAGCTCAAGCATTGTTATTGCCAATAGTAAGTGCTGCCATGCTCATGCCTGTAGCCAGACAGAAGGTTATCATAGATAGTCACTTAGGAATGCAACGGATGGCATCTCCTGGTTTCTGTGAGCTTCTTTATGATTTCATGATGCACAAGATGCTCAAGTTCAGTTCCTGTGTGTTTGCATTGGGAATTAGCATGCTATTTGATGGTTTCTCTCATTCTAGCAGGGTAAGCAGACAAATCTTTAAGCAGGTCAGAATTTAAAGAACTTGTGATTTGCTCTTCATCTTCAAAAAATTTTCCAGTTCTGCTCTCTTTGTCTTTGTGAACCTGTTATTCCTTTATTGCCATTTTAGTGAAGTTTGAGATGGAATCAGAAATAAATGCTAGGCCGGGCATTGGAAGCTCGCTCATTCCTATAATTCTAGCTACTCAGGAAGCCTAGGCAGGAAAGTCCATGAGACTTCTGTGTGTGTGTGTGTACGTGCGTGCACACGCATGTGCATTGTTGGCTCATGCCTGTAATAGCTTCTCAGGAGGCTGAGATCTAAGGATTGTGGTTCAAAGTCATCCCTGACTCTGATCTCTAATTAACCATCAAAAATCAAGAAGTAAAGCAGGGTACTAGTGGCTCACACCTGTAATACTAGCTGCTAAGGAAGCTGAGATCTGAGGATCATGGTTCAAAGCAAGCCCAGGCAGAAAAGCCCATGAGACTCATCTTCAATAAACCACTCAGAAAACAGGAAGTGGCTCTGTTGCTCAAGTGGTAGACCACTATCCATAGCAAAAAAGCTCTCAAGGACAGTGCCCATGCCCTAAGTTCAAGCCCTAAGACCAACACACAAACAGATACACACACACACACACACACACACACACACACACACACACACACACACACACACACACACACACACACACACATACACAGAGTCACATAGACATCAGAGTATAAAATTGTTTTTAGCATGGAAATTTCCATTATTTCATTCCAACTTTGATTTTTTTCAAAGTTCTGAGATGTAGCTTTTTAAAATTATTTTATGCCAGCTTAAAATTGCTTTGGAAGTAGTAAAACAAAAAGGATTTTTCCTCAATCTGAACAAAAATTTTAAAAGTTGACTAAGTTTTTGAACCCAAGCCAGTATTTTGTATTTTGATGGCTTCTGGATTCTTACTGTGGAATGGCTGACTAGATATACCAAAAGCACCAATAAAAGTAAAGCTTTGGAAAAGATAGGAGAAACACCTCTTTCATCTGCTGCAGGTATCTTGGGTCCAAGAATGAAGGCAAATGGGCAGTAATAGTAGCCACTGTAATTCGTGAAAGACCCAGAAGAAGTGAGGGGCAAACTGTGATTTGAACTCCTATTGGTCCATCTTGGTTTTAGCCATCATACTAAACACAGGCATCCAATGCCTTGGGACAAAAGTGAGAGATTAGAAGGTGTAATTATACCTGGAATATTCAGGAAAAGCTTTATCAACACTGTAACATTTCTACTCAGGAGGCTGAGATGTGAAGATTGTGGTTTGAAGACAGTCTGGGAAGAGAAGTCAGTGAGACACTTTTTTTAAGGTTTTAATTGTTTTAATTTTATTGTCAAGGTGATATGCAGAGGAGTTACAGTTACATAAGTAAGGTAGTGAATATATTTCTTGTCACACTTGTCACCCCCTCCCTCATTTTTCTCCCACTTTCCCTCCCCTCAGCCCCCCTTCCCTCTAAGTTGTACAGATCATTTTCAACATATTATCTTGTGAGTATCCTTGTTGCATTGGTTTCCCCTTCATCCTTTGGGTGAGACTCATCTCCAATAAACAACTCAGGAAAAGCCAGAGTGGTGATGCAGCTCCAGTGGTAAAGTGCTAAGCTTGAGCACATAGAGGGTCAGGGACAGCACTTGGGTCCTCAGTTCAAGCCCCAGGACCATAGGAACCTATGAGGATCCAGATTCAAAGCCATCCCAGCAGAGAAAAATTCATGAGACTCTTTATCTCTGATTAACCAGCAAAAAGCTAGAAGTGGAGGTGTGGCTCAAGTGATAGAGTACCAGCTGTGAATAAAAAAAGCCAAGTGAGAATGCAAGACCCTGAGTTTAAGCACTAACATGTGTGTGCGTGCGCGCGCGCGCACACACACACACACACACGGAGCTTGAAGAGGGGCAGTCGTGGCAACAATTCAGACTTTTTAAAGGATCATCATAATGATCATCATCATCCATCGACACTATTCTGTCTAGTAATCAGAAAAAGTAATTGTTGCTAGAATGCAAAAAACAAAACAACCCACTCCAAATGAGTTGGTTTAATTTTACAATGTTAAAAAATCTTCATAGCAAAGAAAACAATGAAAACATGAGTACATTTCTACTTTAGTATCACTATCCCAAAGTCTATAAATAGGGACATAAATGATGTCAAACTGAATTGATTAAAGTCTACCACCTTTAATGGTTCATGAGATTATCAAGCAAAACAAGGGGCAGGGAGAAATATGTAATTAGAAGTTGCCTAGTACATTTGTAATGGATAAGTATGAAATGTCAGGGTTCAAGTTCAGTCTGGTGTGTGTGGGGGGAGAGCTAGGCAGACACTTAAATCAGACTCAGAAAGATCTTTCTTTGTCCCTCTTTAGTGGCAGAGAGGAAAGCCCAGATAAATTCTGGTTGAACAATTTTTCCCAAGAGGGCTGAAAGAAGAATCCCTGGGCTCTGCTCTAGACTTGTTGAATCTCTGCAGTAGGGCTTTTATTTTAACAAGCTGCACTTAGGGCTTCTTAGGAGTGCTAAAGCTTTCAAATCACTCTTCTTCAGGGGCCCTATCTGTTTATCCTCCTAATTCATCTCAGTCTTAGAAGAGAGATTAAAAAAAATCCTGCTATAGAGTTAATAACAGATAACAGCTTATATGTGTTTCTAAAGTGTTTGCATTTTCGAAGTCTTGATTTACAGTGGTCTGGTTCTTCACCCAAAGGAATGAGTGTTAGGAGCCCTAATTGGCAGGTGTGGATAAGAAGGTATTCAACTCATATGGGTCAGTGCTCTTTCTCTAAGTACAAAGTTGGGTTTGCTTCTATGACTGTGTTAGGTCCTGGCCCCTCTCCCGTGGGCCCCCTGGACTTGGTTTTGTGAATAAGTCTGATTTGCTAGTCCAGAAGTCCCCCTACTCTCTCTTTCTGTCCTGGTACTGGGCTTGAACTCTCATCCTGGGTGCTAGCCCTTAGCTTTTTTTTTGCTCAAGGTTGGTGGTCTTGTCACAGCCCCACTTCCAATTGTTGTTGTTATTGTTTGCTGGCTAGTTGAAGATAAAAGTCTCATGGAAGCCGGGTGCCGGTGGCTCACGCCTGTAATCCTAGCTATTCAGGAGGCTGAGATCTGAGGATCGCAGTTCAAAGCCAGCCCGGGCAGGAGAGACCGTGAGACTCCTATCTCCAATAAACCACCAGAAAACCGGAAGTGGCGCTGTAGCTCAAGTGGTAGAGTGCTCTCCTTGAGCTGAAGAGCTGAGGGACAGCGCCCAGGCTCAGAGTTCAAGTCCCACGACCGACAAAAAAAAAAAAAAAAAAAAGTCTCATGGACTTTACTACCTGGATTGGCTTTGAACTTTGATCCTCAGACCTTAGCCTCTAAAATAGCTAGGATTACAGATGTAAACCACTAATGCTGGGCCCAGAAGTCAATCTCAATGACAAAAACACTAATGGAGTACATGACAAAATCTCTTCCATCTTTGAATCAGACTAGACTTCATGGTCTGGACTTGCTCAGATGGTGATTCTAGAAATTAGCAATTTCTAACATGTGCACTGAAATTCTGACTCACTCCTTCACTTATTAATCGACTATGTGGCTGTATTCTGGGCACTGACAGTACAGTAGGTAATAAAATAATTTATGTATTCCCACTTGATTGTAATTTAGTTGTGAAAGGAGTGAATGGATTAAGAAAATAAAAGTGTGGGAAGCCTTTGTGGCCAACACCATTTTGAACTGCAGGTATTTCCAGTGTGTTCATATGTTACTGTGCATTGTAAGTTACTACAGCGGTTGAAGAACCAGGGTAGACAAAGGTGAGGATATGCAATACAGTGTTTTAGAAACTTATTGACCATGCAGCCTCTTTATTAAAGTACTTCCGGGAGGATTCATGTTCTGCAGAAAATACTTTGACAAATGTAATCCCAAAGTCTTAATAGTGAATTTCTTGCTGCCATCAGTGTTGTTTAGGGTCTTGGTGGAGGTAAAAATTTGTCTTTCCTACAGCCCAGAGATATTTACTTCGCTCCTTTACCTGCACATAATGATATTTTACACTTATTTAACAAGTAACTGTACTGATACTTAGAAACACTGACAATACATCATGATGATGTTAAGGCTAACTAAAGTAAGTCATCCTGACTCTCATATAAGAAAGGTGCCAGGCACTGGTGGCTCCTGCCTGTAATTCTAGCTACTCCGGAGGCTGAGATATGAGGATCATGGCTGAAGCTAGCCCAGCTAAGAAAGTCTGCAAAACTCTTATCCCCAATGAATCACCAAAAACTGAAAATAGAGCTATGGCTCAAGTGGAAGGATGTTAGTCTTGAGCAAAAAAACTGGAAGGATAGTGCCCAGGCCCTGAGTTCAAGCTCTAGTACTGGCACATAAAAAATGAGAAAATTATTAGAAAGATAATAACTATGATGGAGTATGTGGATCAGAAGTTTTAAGATGGCTATGGCCTTCATCCCTGGTATTATTCCTGTGGTTGAGGGTTTGCAGATATAATTAATGTTATTAGACACTTTATCTTAATACAGGGCACTATCAGGTGAGCCTAGCCTAATGATACCAACCTCTGTATAGGTAAAAAGCTTTCCTTGGCTAATACATGGGTTTTTGGCCTTTTGATAACCCATATGAAGACCCTGTCTTGTGGTTGACTTGGATTTCTGATCTGTGAAACTCTGGGACTTGTTCTAGCTGTGGAGTCTGTAGCTGTTTGTTACACATAATAGAAGACTAAAACACAAAGCTAGAATACAGTCATGCCTCTCCTTGGATAATGAAGAAATGGGAAGCTACAGCTCGCTTACTGTCAGTGTCTTCATTTGGCCTCTGAGGCCACCTTCAGCTTTGAGAAGCAGTGGTGTTTTTGTTTTCGTTTTTGTTTACATTTATGTCCCCTCCCATCTCTCTCTGGAGGACTTTCCTAGCAGGCTATTTCTACTACTTGAGTGGTGCACACTAGGCACAGCACCTTTCTTCCAAGAGCTTGGCTGCATCTTTCTGGGGACAGCCAGTGAACACAGCTACTTGATGCAGAATCCCCAGAAATCCATGACAAGAAGGTGGGGTATACCCTCTGTATACTGTTGGTATGTTGGTAGGAAAAAACCATATGCTTTCTATTAGGGGTTTGGAGATTTGTGATATTGTGAAGTCCTATTATGACAACGAGGCCACGGACTTTCTGCTGGGAGCCATCAGTCATTTAATTAATTAATTTTATTTTTATCTTTTAAATTAATCTTTATTATGTATTTATGTATTTATTTATTTGCCAGTCCTGGGGCTTGAACTCAGGGCCTAGGTACTGTCCCTGAGCTTCTTTTGCTCAAGGCTAGCACTCTACCACTTGAGCCCTAGCACCATTTCCTGTGTTTTCTGTTTATGTAGTACTGAGGAATCCAACCCAGGGCTTCATGCATGCTAGGCAATAACTCTACCACTGAGCCATATTTCAAGCCCGATCAATCATTTTATTGATGAGGAAGTCATGTACAGGAGGGAAGTCATCACTTGCCCAAAGTTACCCTGTGCAGTCTTCAAACTGAGGATGAACTCAGGTTCACTGATTCTAGGATTGCCTTTCTTCTGTTACGTTTCATATATACATATATATATGTTTATATGTATATATTTATTTCCTATATGTTTTTTTCTCAAAATAAGCTATGGTTTTCCTTACATTTGTAATAGTCTACAAAGGAAAGTGTGTGGGGGCGGGTAGAGGGACACAAAACACTTCAGTCCACTACAGAAGAAAAACTTTAAGCTTGCATCTAAGATGGCATTTTCCACCGCATGTTGGAATTTTACTTCCCCAAAGGGCTGGGTGGATCTGATGCTGTTGGTCTGCTCCTGCTGCTCCTGGGGCTGCTCTGGCTATTTTCTGTGCCTCTATTCCAACAGCGTTTTTCCTAGGATCCATGTGCCTCCACTAGGTGAAGCCTTGGAAAACAAGCTCCTGGCTGGGCTTTTTTTCCAGTCCTTACTATATTGTTTGTCATTTGGGGCATTTGAGAGCAGTTGTCCACTCTTGGCCTGCAAGTGGGCTATGCCTTTAAGAAGTAGATCCAGAGATCATTATTCCAAATGCCATGTGAGGGTGGGTATAGCTCATTAAAAAACTACCTCTTCCCTGGCAAGCTGTACCATGTTATAAAAGTCTCATTCTCTTTCCTCCTATTCTCTAGTAAACCCCATTACCCAAAGACCATTTAGGTCATTTCCTTTGTTGCTTAATCTTTAATTCAGCTCTTTCATCTTTCAGCTTTCCCACTAATGCTTTTTGTCTCTCCCCCTTGAATTAGAATATTCGTGGAGGACTTTCAGGACATACCTTTAATAATTTCCCATGGTCCCTGACATCTTCCCTTTCTTTGTCTGTGTGAAGAACGGCCTCAACCTTGATGTGTCCTGGCTTTGAGGACAAGACCCAAACAACCCTGGCTGCAAGGAGCAGATGGGATGCTGCTGACATGTACTCTGAGGGCCCAGCTGCTTGGCTGGTGTGAATGCCAGGTGATGTCCGTGAACATGACTGCCGGAACCCCAGGGCCACATTTGGCTCTCCAACTCTTCCTGTGATTCACCCTCACTGGGGACTGTTGAGTCACTACAATCAGGAAAAGGTACTAATACTTAGCACTGAAATTTAATAGCTCTCCCAGCCTAGGGACTTCATTAACGGGAGGCAGAATCGATGACAAGCTCTTTATGACCCTGGGCTTCCTACTTAGAGTTCCCTAGACCTATGAGCAGGAGTTGCTGGCATCTCAGAGTGGACATTTGAGAGAGAGAAGAAAGAAAAAAAATTCTGTGTGGTTTTATAGACCTAGATATTCATCGATCTTTTTCTAGAGCTTAGACCTGCATCTTATATGCAAAGGTCATTGTGCTTTTGGCCTGTGGAAAAATGTGAGGAAAAATAGATTGCAGATATTTGGCAAAGTCTGACCTGAGAAAGTTAACAGCTTTGATGTTGGAATCCCCACTGTCTTTGGGGATGTATGCGGTTAGCGAGTGCCCCTCTGCTTGCTTGCTTAGCTGTATCCTGAGGCATGTCAATTTATATGTGAGAAGTACCCCCTTCTTGTAGGAGTCACTTCCCTCAGTCCTGATCAACTCTTGTCCTGCTAACAGCTCTGTTTGATTAGAGTAGATTAAATGCGTAGGTTTGGCTTCAGAAGATTTGGGCTCTACTTAATTCATGCTGTAGGCTCGAGCTCATCAACTAGGAGGCTAAAGATAACTAGCCTAGCTACCTCTTAGCATCAAAAGAGAACACCACTGGAAGTTGTTCTGCTTCTTGGAGCTTGGCTTATGTACCTTTAAAGTAGGCATAATAAACTTTGCTATGCGAAATTCTGTATTTAACTCGATTATAACTTAACAGGAGATAACTGAGTGTGTAGGATGTAAGTATTATTAAAATATTAAATATGATGACCTATAGGTAAGTTTTCATTCCTCTAAATTTTGTATTAAGAGTTTAGAGGTTTGTTTGTTTGTTTGTTTGTTTTTGGGTCTGGTACTAGGGCTTGAACTAAGGGCTTCATGCTGACTTAGCTTGCTTATTTGCCTGGAGCTTTATCACTTGAGTCATACCTCCAGTCTGACATTTTGCTGGTTAACTAGAGATACAGCTTCATGGACTTTCCTGCCTGGACTTGTTTCAAATCTTAATCAGATCTCAGCCTTCTGAGTAGCTAGGATTGTAGGTATGAATAACCAATGCCCAGATGTTTATGATTTTATTATGAGGAACAGGGAGAAACATCCTATAGACACTTGAGGAGTAACACCACAAGTCTTGTTTGTATGTCTTGAGAACTACAAAGTTCCATGAAGGTAAGAATTGCCATATTTACTCCATGGCCACTGAGTCTCCCTGATCACCATTCCACTCTTGTGGTACCACCCACCCAAAAGGCTGAGCCAAAAGGCTCTCCCAAATCAGAGGCATTTCCAGAAGCACATTCCACAGGGCCAGCCTCAGGTCTTGTGATCTGTGATCTTGTGAACACAGACCCGGCTGAGCAGTCAGCAGACACAGTTCTTCTCCTTCAGAACATTCCTTTGTTTAAGCTTCTCTTCCTTTTCTACCTGTGCCTTGGGATCCCCCAAAAGCCTCTTTTTGGGAGGATGACAAAATAGGTTATGACAGCTGTTTTGTTAACCTTTCTTTCATCTTTGGGTAAAACCTTTTCTTTGTACCTGTACTTAGGATGTTTTAGATTTACCTTCATTATCCTTCTTGAAGGAATGATTTATATATATCTTCTGAGTCAGACTTTAACAAGACGCACACACACACACACACACACACACAGAGGAAAATCGAAGATTAATTTTCCTCCTTCCTCATAGTTAACTTCTGTCATGAAATGAATTTGGGTCAGTCTTTTATATTAATATTTTCTGATTTAGAAGTGATAGGTCTTTTCATTGCTTCCATTAAAAATGTAAAGTGAACATTTTTATCGAAAGGTAGCATGCGTATAGGAGAATTACACAAATCCTAAATGTAGTGTTGGATGTAGTGGGAGAATGTGAAAGTAGTTCACCCAACTTTGCACAATAAGGAGGTTCATTGTCCATAGCGAGTTCAAATAGGATGGAGACAGTCAGTCTGCTTTTTAGTATCATTTTGCATTGAGTGCCCAAACGTTGTCAGTGATAAAATACAGTGACAGAGGCTCCTCTTGTGTCCACTTTTTACGTGACTCTAGCTCCGGCAACATCACAGTGAGCTCATCCATACAACCATCACCTTGGTTTACAAGCATGAGAGGACCCACATTCCTGAAGACACTTACTTGTGTATAGATTCATTTTTCCTTTCCAGAACTTTGGCTAGTACTAGATATTGATTCAGGGCCTCACATTTGCTAGGCATGTGATCTATCATTTAGGCCTTGTTCCCAGCCCTGTCTTAAGATTTTTGCCTGAGGCTGGTCTTATATTATGATTCTCCTATCTCTGAGTCCTGCAGCTCTGGAATCCGACATGTGAACCACCATTCCTAGCTCATTGAAATGATTGAAATGGAGTCCTTTTTCTTGTCTTTTTTTTTTTTTTTTTTTTGGCTCAGGCTGGATTCAAACTATGATCCTCTGCCTCCCAAGTAGCCGAGGTAACAAGTGTAAGCCACCATGCCTGCCCCTCCAAGAGTGTAATCATATATAAATGGAACAATATATTCTGTATTTTTTTTCAAGTTTGGCTTCTTTGGCTCAACATATTTGTGAGATCCTCCCATCTTGTTTTGTATGGCAGCAGTTTATTCTCTGCTGTGTAGTATTTCATTCTGAGTATCTGTTCTAATCTATCTTGCCTTTGCTTGATGAATAGTAAGGTAGATTTTGTTTTAGGGCGATTGCAAACTGTGCTATTAGAAGCACTTTTGTACCTGTCTTCCAGTGCATACATGCAGGCTTTTTCCATCAAATATATATCTGGAAGTACAACTGCTAGTTCATAGAGGATGGGTATGGTTAACACGTTCGTACAATGACTATGCTGTTGAAACCCTCACCAGAAATTCAGGAGAGGTTTAGGAGGTCCATATGCCTGCCAGTACTTAGATGGGCCAACACCTAAATTTTTATTCCTTTTGAAAGAAGTATAGTGATAGCATAGTATATTTTTAGTGAACATTTTGCTTGACTTTTACTGAGTTTAAGGATTATTTGCATATTTTGTGGGTATCCTTTTTTGAGAGATGCCTATTCAAGTGGTTTGCTACTTATTTATATCAAGTTGTCTGTATAACTGATTGGCAGAAGTTTTTTTTAATATAGTTTGGATAAGTTCATTTTTTTTCCCAGTTACATGTGGTCTTCTCTAACAACTCTGTGTCTGGGAACACAGCAGCAATTTCTAATTTTTCTTCCCTTTCCTTTCCCTTCCCTTCCCTTCCCTTCCCTTCCCTGATCTGACCTCCCTCCTCCCTCTTTCTCTTTCTCTCACGCTTTTCCTTCCTGCCTTCCTTCCTGCCTTCCTTCCTGCCTTCCTTCTTCCTGCTTTCCTGCCTTCCTGCCTTCCTATTTTTTTTTTGCCAGTCATGGGGCTTGAACTTAGGTCCTGGGGACTGTCCATGAGCTTCTTTTACTCAAGGCTAGCGCTCTACCACTTGAGCCACAGTGCCACTTCCAGCTTTTTCTGTTTATGTGGTACTGAGGAATTGAAACCAGGGCTTCATGCATGCTAAGTAAGCACTCTACCACTAAGCCACATTTCCAGCCCCTCCCTTCCCTCTCTACCTCTCCCTTCTTTCCTTCCCTCCCTCCCTCTCTCCTTTTCCCTCTCTCCTTTTCCTTCCCTCCCTCCCTCCCTCCCTCCCTCCCTTCCTTCCTTCCTTCTTTCCATCTTTCACCAGAGTTTGAACTAAGGGCTTTCTGTTTGCTCAGCTTCTTTGCTAGGCTGGTGCTGTGGACTGTTTTCCCTGGGCTGGCTTCAAACTGAGGTCCTCTAGATCTTAGCCTCCTCCTGAACAGATAGGATTATATTCATGAGATACTGTTTCTAGGTTAGTTGCTTCTAAGTTTATATGATTTATACTCATTATAGTTAGGGCAATTAGTGTCTTGTTTAAGACATCTTTGCCTACTATTAAGGATAGTTCTTTACATCATCACTTAGAAGGTTTCTTGTTTTGCTTTTCAAATTTAGGTCTATAAACTGTCTCAGCTTCATTTTTCTATGTGGTATGATTTAGGGGTCAAAGTTTTTTTTTGTGCCATGTTTGAACTTACCCAGAAAACAGAAAGTGAAGCTAATGATTATGATGGTTTGGCTCCCAGTTGCAGAGGGAAAGCTTTGAACAACTTACCACCAAAAGACATATTTGCTGAGAGGTTTTGTTACCCATCTTTTGTTAGATGAGGGATGTTTCCTTCCCTACTTGATTAAAACATTATCCTTTTCTAAGCTGGGGCAGCTGGCTCATACCATTTGGGATGCTGAGCCAGCCTGAGCAGGTAAGTCCCTGAGATTCACATTGTTAATTAACTAGCAAAAAGTCAGAAATGGAACTGTGGTTGAAGTGATAGAGCCCCAGCCTCGAGCAAAAAAGCTAAGGGACAACACCTAGGCCCTGTGTGCCATTACTGGCACACAGATGATTTGTTGTTGTTGTTTAAAATCATAATTAGGGTTGAATTTTTTTCTGGTCCTTGAACTCTGGGCCTGGGTGCTGTCCCTGAGTTTCTTTTTGCTCAAGGCAAGCACTCCACCACTTTGAGCCATAGCACCACTTCTGACTTTTTTGAGTAGTTTATTGGAAATGAGTCTCACAGAGCCGGGCGATGGTGACTTACACCTGTAAACCTACCTACTCAGGAGGCTGAGATCTGAGGATTGCAGTTCAAAACCAGCCTGGCAAGGAAAGTCTGTGAGACTCTTATCTCCAATTAATCACCAGAAAACTGGAAGGGGTACTGTGACTCAAGTGGTAGAGCCCTTACCTTGAGTTGAAGAACTCTGGTCTGGCTTTAAACCACAATCCTCAGATCTTAGCCTCTCAAGGAGCTAAGATTATAGGCTTGAGCCACCAGTACCTAGCTTAGGGGTAGAATTTTTGTCAGGTGATTTCCCCTCATTTAGTAAACTGACAATATTGTTTCTTCTTTTCACTTTTGCTATTTTAAGTTGAACCAGGTTAATGTTTAAAAGAATGTTAAACATTTTGGAGTCAACTTGACTTGGTTTCAGTGGTGTCTATTGTTTTTGCATACTGCATTTGGTTTGTTTTATGATTGTGGATCTTGCTCTCATGCCCATGGGGACAGGAGGATGCCTGGCACAGATTTGATTCCGTCTCCCAATAGTGACAAGCTCTGTGGGGTTGCTTATTGGAAGGAGGCAACATAGTATAAATCTGAACGGAGTCCTTTTCCCTTCCTTCAGGTAGATGGGTTTGACAGCTTGGATGATGTGATTCTCCCAGTGGCTAATGAGCAAGCTCAGGAATCCTAATGAAGGACTTCCTTTGGTTGTCTCTTGTGAGTCAGCAAATGAGTTCTGTAACTTGGAGAGCCCAAAGTTAATTAGCAACCTGGTATAGACAGACCTTGATGGAAATGGGAGAAACAGACCTTGATGGAAATAAGAGAATTTAGGTCTGGCACAGCAGAGTGGTAAGAAACTTTGAGGGTGAGGCCAGGAAAAGAAGGAGAAAGGGAGAGAGAGGCAGAGAGAGTGTAAAAAGTGAAATGAAGCCAGAGCCAGGGTTTATAAATGAATTTCAGTGCCTGGGCCTTTAAAGAAAGCCAAGAGAGGCCAAGCCAGTGGCATGCAAGGGAAGAGAAGCAAGCCCAACACTGGCATATGGCTGACATTAGAGGTGCTATCGATTCAGATCTCTCCCTGATAGCAGAATAAAGGAGAGAAATGTAGAGACGTGCTCTCCGTGGACAGCTGAAGCAGATCACCTGCCATCTCATCATGATGGAAGAGGAATTGTCCGTGTCTTTGAATTCCTTGTGCATTTTTCTTTGAGACAGGATGGAAGTCTGAAATTCTATCTGCTTACAAGTTTACTACAATAACCCAATGGATAAATAAGTTGCCAGGCAATACCATGGATAATGGTCTCCAAAGACAGTCAAACAGACTACAGACATCAGACAAAGATGAAGGACTGGAGCTATCCTTGTCCAACTGCTTACGTGAGGGTCTCCATAAGCGCTGGACGCAGATGTGCTGGAGGTGTTCACAATCCTTGGAAGGTTAACTTTGGCCAGAATAAAAAAGAAAGTATAACTCCCTTGGCTTCAGCAGGTACCAAATTAGGTTAGGAAGGCTGCCAAAAAGCAACCTATTGAAAGCTGAAGGATTGCAAGGCACTGTGGGTAAAATATGCAAAATGTCATTGAGGCAGAAGTAAGGATGCCTGCAGAACAGGTGTGACATAGAACTAACCTGCCAGGGAAATTGTTAGTTCTGATTCTTTTGGAAACGTGTGTGTGTGTGTGTGTGTGTGTGTGTGTGTGTGTGTGTGTGTGTGTGTGTGTGTGTGTGTGTGTGTGTGTGTGTGTGTGTGTGTGTGTGTGTGTGTGTGTGTGTGTGTGTGTGTGTGTGTGTGTGTGTGTGTGTGTGTGTGTGTGTGTGTGTGGTCTCCCTCCTCCCAGCTCACCATTACTGTGGAAATTCTGCCCTCTTTGCCTTTGGAAATGCAAACCAATGCCTCTCTCCACTCAAATTTTAATAAACTGAAAATGGAAATAGGATTCTGACTCCACCATGCCCGCAGCAGGAGTCCTAGCCAGGCTGACCTCACTGGGAAATGGTGCAGAATGGAATGAAATGTCTCAAGGCATATCTGCCCAGTTTTAGCCTTTGGAAGTTTTATCAATTTCAATGTGACATTCTTCTTCTTCCTCCTCCTCTTCCTCCTCCTTTCTTCCTTTTTCCTTCTTTCTTTTCTTGTGCTAGTACTGGGGCTTGATTCAGGACCTTGGGCTCTTTGCTTAGTTTTTGTCTGTTTGTTTGTTTTTTGCTAGTTAATTGCAGATAAGAATCTTTCAGGGTTTTTTATTTTCTGCCCAGATTGGCTTTGAACTGTGATCCTCACATCTCAGCTTCCAGAGTAGCTAGCACTTCAGATGTGAGCCACCAGTGCTCAGCTCATACTTTTCTTATTACAACAACAAGAATGCCACCACTGGTGTTGCCTGGGGTCTCCACAGGTGAGGCCTAAGCCTGTCCGGATGGTTTTCTGCAGATTCTGGCAGATTTGCTTTCTGGTCATCCTGAGCTTCATTGATTGGAAGGGCCAGGTGTAAAACACAGCTCAGCCCGCATTCATACTCCCCCTGCTACCAGTGCAGTGCAGTGGTATGGGTGTTGTAAGCCTGCAGCCTCTGGCCATCTCTCTCACAGTACTTTCTCCTCAGCCTTTCATGCCTTAGTTTGCTTCACTTTGTTTACAAATTTCTCTTGTGTCATGCAGAGAAATGTCAGCTTCCTTCCCTGAACCCTCATTACCAACCCGGACTGTGCCCTACAGGATGTGGTGAGCACCAGGTAAGCTTCTCAGGGAGGCTTTCCTATGAAGGAACCTGCACCTAAAAGGAGATTTGCAGTAGGTCTCATTAACCCCCAGGGCTTGAGGTGGTCTCAGGTCTGGATTGAGCGAGTTTCTTATGATACCACAATAGGGCAAGGACTCAGAATAAGTTGATCTGATACCTAGTCCCATGATCTTTCTATGACTCCACGCTGGCTTCAAGGACCATTGATGAGCATTTCAAAATACACTCTTTCTTATGGTCAGTCAGGAAGAGACCTTCATGCTAGGCTTTTGTGTTGTACTTTTACCCATTTGATTTTATTTACTGCTTCCCACAAGGCTGCCAGTGACCCATTTTTAAGGAAGAGGAGGGACGTGATTTGGCTAGTGTCCTGCTTCCAGGAAACATTAGACTGAAGTCTCAAAACCCTGGCCTCCTGCCTCCAAATCTAACATTGTTCTTTATGCCATCGAATGGCAGAACTTCGAGGTGAACAGCCAGAGGATGATAGATTTCTAATGATTTTGACTTGGTTTTTCAAGAGAATGTTTGGCTGGAACTAGAAAAAATAATTAGCTCAGCCACAGATTCAGGCTTATCCTGTGCCTGCCTATGGTCTCCAGCTCTGGTCCGAGATAGATTCACATCGAAAAGCATGCAGTGGGTGTCAAGCAGGGAGCGGAGATGCCTGGGCCTTCCCGTTTATTTTTCTCCCTTCCTTTGGCTTTTTGTGAAGCTAAGCGTATCATTAATCAGGCTGCGAAGCAAGGAAAATAAAAAGCTGCCTTGGATAGAATTCTTATTTATTTAAAATTGAAAAAAAAACCCAGAATAGACTGAAACATGTTTCCAATATACTGAATTTGATTAGCTGGCTGTGAACAATGGAGCCTATAAAATTAAAGTTGAGATATTTGGCAAGTTTGTTTGATGAATCAATTACAATGAGAGGAGCCCCCACCCACAGCCGTGGTGAAACTTCTTCCAGCTTCTCTCATTCTGGGCATCGGTTAATTGCTCTGATTTTTCAGTGCCATTGTTTTACAAGCTCCTTACTAGGGAGGGAGAGTATCAGCAATGTCCAGTCTGTCTTTATATGTGGGCTCAGATGATGGTCTCTATCTCTGGTCTTTATCATGGTGACCATGAAACTACCCAGTTCTCTGTTAGAGTTGCTTTTTAAAAATATTTTTATGCTAGTATGGGGGCTTGAACTCAGGGCCTGGGCACTGTCCTTTAGCTGTTTTGTTCAAGGCTGAACCTCTACCATTGAGCCACAGCCATACTTCTGGGTTTTTGCTGGATCATTGGAGATAAGAATCTCTCAGACTCTCTTGCTCAAACCTGGTATCAGACCTCAATCCTCAGATCTCAGCTTCCTGAGTAACTAAGATTACAGGCATGAGCTTGGCCATAGTTAATTTTGACTTCGATTGTGATATTCAATCAGCAATCCAAGCCTTGTTCTTGGAGGAGCAAGGACACATCATACAGATGTAGGGCAGAATGGAGGCTGGCAGGAAGCAGAAGATGTTCTTACTGTTCTCTAGGGTGGCTCACAGACAAGAAACCTGGCAGTGAGTACACAGGAAGCTGTAACTGGTGGATAAAACCCTGCTAATTTGAACGGTGGGGCCTATTGCTCAGCCTTTTAGGTTAGAATCATAACATACAGCCCCTGCAAATGGGAGATCCTCTCCCCATGAACTCATGTTCTTCTTTCCTCATACTGCAGGGTTCACTTAGGTTTTCTCTTCCCTAATGCCAACTTGACTTTCCTAAGTTGCAGTTCTGGTTGTGCATATCCTGTCTGTCCTGGAGCCCATGGTAGGGGCCTCCTCATGCCTAAAGACAGCGAACTTGCCACTCACTGGTGTTTCCTGTAGCATCCTGCTCGCCCATTGGCCCACCTGTTGCTCTCACGCCTTTTCTTGCACCTGCATTTCAGCCAGATAGATAGAACTTGGCTTCCATACCTCGCTCTGTCCCCAAATTCACTAAATCCCATCTTTGCAAACCCTCATTCCTCCTATGACTTAAGAGCTCTATCAGAATGGCATCACCTTCTTTGCTTCCTCTCCCCATCCCTTCTTCCTCCAGACTCCTCTACCACTGTCATAGCATTGTATCACAATATCCATCAGTCCTATTTCTGCATGCATTTCTTTGTGTTCTTTGAAAGCAGGAGGGATTGATTCCTTGTTTTGTCCATTCTGGGGACAGGCAGGATACTGTGAGTGGGTACCTGTCTCTGATGAATGAATGAGAAGTTTATTGAAGCAACACTTATGAGGCTTTGGCCCATGTTGTCCCCATTGTTTTATCTCTTCATCCTTTCTATCTCTTTTGCACCTCTCTCTCTCTCTCTCTCTCTCTCTCTCTCTCTCTCTCTCTCTCTCTCTCTCTCTCTCTCTCTCTCTCTCTCTCTCTCTCTCTCTCTCTCTCTCTCTCCTTACTGTGTTTTTTTCCTTGTTAGAGCTCACCTGCCCCTAAACCTTAGTATTCTCTAAACAGCTCTGTCTTCTACTGCTGTAGAAGACCTTGTTATAGTACAGGGAGAATTACAGGGCTTTGAACTCAAGACTTTACACCTTGCAAACAAAGCACTCTGTTGCTTTAGCCATACCTCCAGCCCTTTTTGCTTTGGTTATAGGCTCTTGGTTTTTGTAGGAGTCAGCCTGGATTGTGATCCCCTTATTTTATACTTTCCACTTTAGCTGGGATCACAGTTGCATACCACTATGCCAGGTTTTTTTTTCTGTTTAAATGGAGTCTCAGCTACTTTTTTCCCAGGCTGGCCTGGAACCATCATCTTTCATCTCCAGTCTCAGCAGTCAGCATAGCTTGTATAACAAGTGCCTGCTACTGTGCCCTGTTCTTGTTGAGATAGCATCATGAACTTTTTCTTTTTTTTTTCTTTCATAATAAATTAACTTTATTACAAATGAGGAAAACCATGGAGCCTATGTTTCTTTGGGTCTGGCTTACTTCACTTAATATGATTTTTTCCAAGTCTTTCCATGTCCTTAGGATGTCATTCTTTCTGATGGAAGACTAGAAGTCCATTGTTATAAACCACATTTTCTTGATCCATTCACCTACAGAGGGGCATCTGAGTTGGTTCCATATGGCAAATAATGCAGCAATGATCATAGTTGTGTTGGTAGCTTTATTTTTTTATTTTTTATTTTTTTGGTTTTTCTTTTTTTTTAAATTTTATTTGTGAACATACTGTACAGAGGGGTTACAATTACATGGGCAGGATAATGCGTACATTTCTTACCAAGCATTGCAGCCTCCTCCTTTTGTTTACCCTTCACGTCCCTTCCCAGCCTCCCCCCTCCCCCCCAATCCCAATCCTTCTCCTTCCTCCCCATTCCCCCTCCCCCCCCCCCCCCCCCCGCACCGACGTTGTAAAGCTCGTTTTGGACATGACAACTTGTACTTCTCATTGTTGCAACAGGTCCACCTGTATCCTTAAACAACTGGTTTTTCCCCATCTCCTCCTCAAGTTATACTGACATCAAATATAGTGAAAGCAGGGGTTATACTGTGGGGGAGGGACATACAAAGCAACAAAGAGATAATCTTATAAATGCATTAGAAACACATGCATGAAAGAAAAAAACATTAAAATACATATCTAAGGGTTCATTTTCCTGACATCACATTATCTGACCTTTTCTGCTTCACGCATGCATATACTAGATATTGCAAATAAGGGAAACCATGGGACCTATGTTTCTTTGGGCCTGGCTTACTTCACTTAATATAATTTTCATGAACTTTTTCTTAAACCATGGCTGGCCTTGATCCTCAATCCTCCAAGTCTCAGCCTCCTGAACAGTTATGGTTACAAGTGTAAGACACTGACACCTGCCTGCAAACAACTTTTAAAGAATAACAACAAAGAAACTAGATGGTTAGGATGGTCTCATATCAGGGAAGTAGGGAACCTTATTTCTACATGATGTTCATCTGCTTTGGAAACACTATTTGAAAATGTTTCAGATAGAAGGGATGTCCCCTTCTCTTCTCTGAAACATGAAAGACAGTCTTCTGGTAGTATCTTCATCATCTCCAAGAGAGGGCAAAGCCCAGAGGAGGCAAGGAGTCCTGGAACAGGATAGCGATTCAGCCAAGCCTCTTCACTTGCTAAGATCCCTACTCTGTGTGGACTTAAAGAAGCAGAAAACCAGCAAGGCACCAGAGAACGAGGGCTTTAGGGCTTTGGAGGAAAGCCTGCCAACCATTCTGGGAATTGATTTTCCTCCCTGCACAATGGGTTGACGTTCAAGTCCACTTTTCCATCCTGCTCCTCTCCTTGGCCCACCTGCATTTTCCACCTGTTACCTCACATCCCCAATATGTCCCAATGTGAATGAGGACCTCTCTGTGCTAGACCAAACATTCCAGAATTCCTGATTCAGGATTGTGGCGTCTCTGGACAAGCGTGGCTCAGGAGAGCTAGAGCCAGGAGATGGCAGCACTTTCTTTGCTCAAACTGCAGGCAGGGGCTGAGCTGTCACTCCAATGGGGGCGGAGTGTACATCATCTATTACTCCCACTTGGGCTCTTTTGTAATGTTCTACCTCAAGTTATTTGTAGTCTGCTGGGTTCAGAGATGGATCCTGGCAAGACTGCTAAGCACAGGGCTCAGGAAGCACTTACTGCTACTTCACTGTCTGCATCTGACTTTACCTGGAATGACACACTTATTCCTAACGAGGCCCCAGTGACTGGCTCATATCCGGGCTCCTGGCTGGCACTCCTTGACGCAAGCTTGGGTCTCCCCTAGAGCAGATGAGGGCTGCATCTGTGAGTAAGTCTGAGTCCTCACCCACTCCCAGCATGCCCTCCTGTCTCCACAGCCCCTGTCTCCCAACAGCTGCATTGGCTCTGGACAGAAATGGAAATGCCTGAGTGCCAGGCATGACAGAGCCAAGGATGGATAAAACAACTGTGTGTGTGTGTATGTGGAGGGGGGGTGTTGGTCAAACTTGCAGCAAGCTCTGACAGGCAGAGATGGACAGGAACTTTAAAATGCTATACGATGTCCGAATTGTGAGATCCTTCAGGCTGATCCAGCTCAATGATTCTCAGACCTCATGGGGCATCACCTTGGAAGCTTGTTAAACACAGGAACTTCTGGGCCCAGCTTCAGTCTCACTGAAACCAAGAATCTGAATTTTGAATAAGCTCTGCAGGTGTGTGGCATGTAGCTGCTGCAGAGGAAAGGCAGTTAGGGGATATTAGCTAGTCTGTATCCAGGCAGCGTTCAGGGAGCTTGTCAGCACACTTTTGGACCTCATTTCGAACAACCCACCCAGAGGTTGAATGACCCTCGGGGCCTGGTTTACTGGTAATGTCTAGGTTTTAGCATTGAAATGTCAATAATCCAGGAACTCCCTTAGACTTGGAAACACCAGCAAGTTACACAGTCTGAAGTATAGGAGACACTGGAAATGGTTCATTGCATGTATGAGGGAACAGACACAGGACAGGAGGCACACAGTAAGTAAGCGACACAGGCAGGCGAAGGTCTCAGCTGAGTGTTCTTGTTACTCTTGGAAATGAGGCTGAACCTCTCACTTGCTCTCCACAAGGAGGGAACCTTGGAGAGGCTCACCATGGAGTAGCTATACTTGAGGTGAGCAATCCCTGTGCCCTGGCCTGACTGGAGAGAGGTGTGCAGGGGTGGCAGGCACAGGTGCCATTGTACATGAATGAATTCTTCCAGGGCTTCGTGTGGTCTGTGTAGGGATGGTGATTTATAATTTAATATATTTGCATTTGGCATTATCTTTGGAATAACAGGATTACAGAGATGGGGAATTTTGTATCCAGGAACCGTGGTACAACTAATCAGGACCCCTGGCTACTCTGCTTCCTCCAGGGTTTCCCCTAGAGTCCCAGGGTAAGTTCTAACATGTATGTCTCTCTTTGTTCTATTACCATTAGCCACCCGTATTTCCCAGTTTCTGCCAGATTGTTAACTCCAGGTCTGATTTCCTTATTTTAGGTGCCCATTGTCCTGTTGATTAGCATGGGGTGCAGTGTTAGGCAAGAAGGTTCTGGAAACCCAATGTTTTGTATAAGAACCACCTGGAGGGCTTGTTAGAGCCCCTTTCTCAGCCCCAGCCACAGCAGATGACTATGCAATGAGCCCTTGAACATCTTTGTCATGTTAGGCTTCTCTTGATGTCATCAGGTTGACCTTTTACAGTATGTAGCAGGATTCTCCTGGCAACAAGAATTTTAATGTGCAGAAAGTAGGTATAACTTTACTTATGACATACTTTCATCCTTACTCTTCCTCTTCCCTGAAGCCTTCTTGTGTGCCCACAAAGAGTAAGTCTTTTTAAATTTTAATTTTAACTGACCTTCATAATAATAGTATAAATTTAGGGCATGAATAGACAAAGAATGGTGGCATGCATATACAATGGAGGACTACTCAGCCTATAAAATGAATGAAGTCCTGTCATCTGTGGAATCATAGATAAATATAGAAGGCATTTATTATGTAGGTGAAATATAATGATAGTAATACTTTTTTGATGTAAAGGTTTAGCTTCATCAACATATGAATATCTAAGAGCAGATGAAGTAAGACAAATAATATTTATTTGAAATATTTTTTGTCTAACTATTAAAGAGTTCTGTGCACGTACAAGTTTCTGTAGGAGCGTGGGGGGGGGAGTTCTAACCTAGCTGGTTGATTTAAAGCATGGAATCTGGGGGCTGGGAAGGTGGCTCAGTGGTAGAGCGCTTGCCTTGCATGCTCAAGGCCCTGGGTTCGATTCCTCAGCACGACATAAGAAAAAAGCCGGAAGTGGCGCTGTGGCTCAAGTGGTAGAGTGCTAGCCTTGAGCTGAAGAGCTGAGGGACAGCACCCAGGCCCAGAGATCAGGCCCCACGACCGGATCCCCCCCCCAAAAAAAAAACATGGAATCTGAACAGGCAGAATTAAGATTTTTTTGTTTGTTTTGGTGCCAGTATTGGTGTTGGAACTCAAGGGTCTGAACACTGTCCCTTAATCTTTTGCTCAAGAATGGTCCTCTACCACTTGAGTCACAGCTCCACTTCCACCTTTTCTCTGGTCAACTGGACAAAAGAATCTTGTAGACTTTCCTGCTTGCATTGTCTTTGAACCATAATCCTCAGAGCTCAGCCTCCTGAGTAGCTAGGATTACAGGCATAAGCCACCAGTGCCCGGCTTTGAAATTGGTTTTAATTCGAGGCATTTAGTACTTATGAGGTAACTATAAGCAAGTTGTCTCAACTGCTTTTTCTTGATTTTCTCACCTCTATAACAGAGGAAACAATGGTACCTGTTGCTGTTGTGAGGAGGTGAAGAAAAATTGTATTCATGAATATGACATGAAGCCTGGCACATAGTAAACACACAGTAAATGATAACCACTTTGCTCATGATCATAGTTATAGATTGGATAATTAGCTTTAATTCCAGTCTATTTCTTTCTCATTATGAGGGTTGAGCATCATTTCTTATCAACATCAGCCTCTGTCTGTCCCTGCTGGGGTCCACATTCTTAGTGCGAAGAGGTCACATTTGGTCACATGACATGCTCTGGACCATATAGACTGTGAGGATGTGATATGTGCCAAGTCAGAGTAGAAGTTGTTTCCAACAAGAGACTAAATGCTGTGTCATAGACCAGGGCTGCTCTGTGAACCTGTGTCCTAATGGGAGAAGGTACAGTGAGCAGAGCCGGTGTGCACTGTGGCCCTGGCTGTTTGTGGTAAGCTGCTGAGATTTGGTGGTTGACAGTAGCTTCCTTTCAAAGAAGGGGAAGATTGGGAGACATCCTTTGGAGGGAAGCCTTCCTATGTCAAAGAGGATATACATATGTGTAAATATGTAGACACAATGGGCTGGGGGAGAAAAGACTTGCCCAAATTCACACCTTCAGGAGATACTGGGGCTCATCAGAGGGAGGGAAAGTAAGTTCAGGAATGCTGAAGGATGGGAAGTGCGGCTGCAAAGGAAGTTAACAACATTGCACTTTATCCTACAAGTACCACGATACCACCTTGCGATCTGTTTTTGCCTTTTGGAAAGACCATTCTGGCTGACTGCAGCCTAGATCAGAGGGTCAAGAGGACCCTAGAGAAACCAGGCAGGGGACAGGTTAAGTAGATGAGTGTGGGAAGTGTTTGGAAAGATTTGACGTTGTCCCACGAGAGATTTGAGAAGGAGCCAGTGAAAAAACAGTGTGGGAGTTAGATGGGCGTGTTGAATGTGAGAGGGTCAATTTATGACCAGCAGCTGAACAGGTTTGTGTGTGTGTGTGTGTGTGTGCGCGCGCGCACGCGCGCGCGCGCGCGTGCGCGCATGCACAGTGTGTTTGTTCTAGTATTGGGGCTTGGATTCAGGGCTGGACACTGAGCTTTTGTTCTCAAAGCTGGTGCTTTATCACTCGAGCCACAGTTCTACTTCTGCTTTTTTGGTGGTTAATTAGAGATAAGAGTCTTATGGACTTGGACTTTCCTGTTTTGTCTGGCTTTGAACCACGATCTTCAGATCTCAGCCTTCTGAGTAGCTGGGATTACAGGTGTGAGTCACCAGTTCCTGGCTCTGTAACTTTGTTTTAAAATTTAACCCCCTATCACATACAAACTAGGGCACTCTTTTAAACTGCTTCATAGTCTTCCAATGTGCTAGTTAAGTGTGTGTCTAGGTCTTTGCTTTTTGCCACAATGCTCTGAATGACTTTGAACTTGTTCCTTTCTGTTGGTGGTTTCTGTCTCTTGCAAATACAAATCTTACGAATAATGTCTAGGACAAATAAGGGAATAAGATGATAGGCAGATAAACATGTTTTTAGTTTGAACAAGTGCTTTCTATTAGTTACCAACATGTTTGTATTGATTTTTACTACCACCAGCAGGGCAGGAAAGTACCTGTTTATCTGCACCCTGCGATCACTGGATTATGATGTTTTAGCCTTTGGAGAAACTATTGAGTGAAGTTTGTTTTCTCGAGTATTAATGAGATTGAATATTTTCTGATCAATCTCCATTTGTAAATATCCTATGAACTTGTTTGTCTATACCCTTCACCAGATCATTTTCTATTAAGCAGTTTATCTTTTCCTTAAAGGTTGCTAGAAGTACTGTGTATATGTATTACCTGTAGTAACCTCCTAGAACCTTGGGTGAAACACACACCTTGTAATTTTGGTCAATATTGCATGAAATAAGTATGATACTGAATCTCCATCAATGATGAGTCTTGCCAGTAATTCATATCTTCATTCAGGGTCTCTTGTTCTTGCTTGGCTATTTTTTTTATTTTTTTATTTTTTATTTTTGGGTCTGGTCGTGGGGCCTGAACTCTGGGCCTGGGCGCTGTCCCTCAGCTCTTCAGCTCAAGGCTAGCGCTCTACCACTTGAGCCACAGCGCCACTTCCGGCTTTTTTCTTTTTGCTTATGTGGTGCTGAGGAATAGAACCCAGGGCCTCAGGCATGAAAGGCAACACTCTACCATTGAGCCACCTTCCCAGCCCCATTGCTTGGCTTTTTTTATATAAGTTTTTTATTGTAAAAATACTGTACAGAGGGGTTACAGTTACAAGGTAATGAGTACATTTCCTAGCAAGTATTGTTGCCTCCTCCTTTGTTTTGTGCATCTCATTGTTACAATCGGTCAACCTGTATCCCTATTTAAACATTTTGTTTTTCCCTTCCCCTCCACATTGCTTGGTGCTTATTTTTGCTCAGGTTATCGCTCTAGTACTTGAGCTACTCCTCCACTTCTGGCTTTTTTCTAGATAATTGCAGATAGGAGTCTCATAGACTTTTCTGCTTGGGCTGACTTGTAACTGCTATCCTTATATCTCAGCCTCCCAATTAACTAGTATTACAGATGTGAGCCACCAGTGCCCTGCTATTCATGTCTTTAAAAAATCTTTAAAGTTTTATGGTTTGTTTTCTCAAAGCTGTTTTACATATTTTTGTTTGATTTATTCCTAGGAAGTTTATATTTTGGCTCTATCATGAATAATCTTTAATTGGGAGGTTTGTAGAAAAGCCACTAATTTCTTTTCAGGGAGGGAAAAGGAAAGTGACTTTGTATCTGATTACAAATAGTTCCAATAGTTTTCAGTCAAATTGCTCTAGATATCTAGGCATAGAATGTATGGGGAAACAATGAAGCGGCAACAATGCTTGTTAAGAAATTTACTCGTTATCTTGCCCATGTAATTGTAACTCCTCTGTATGGTATTCTCACAATAAAAAAAGAATGTATATAGATAATGACAATTTTATTTCCTTTCTGATTTTTTATAGTTTTTGTTTCTTTCTCCTTTCTCCTCTATTTTGCCACTAGCTATGTTAATACTATTGGTGAAAGCAACATTTTTGTTTTCCATGATATTGACAAGAGTCTACACCAAACTTAAGACTTTAGATTCGTATTTCTTTGCAAAAGGTTTATAGAAAAAGTAAATAGTTAATGGAATTATATCCAGTGCTTTCTCAGTGGTTTTGAGACATAGTTTTAAGACATTAATTCTTGCCGGGTGCTGGTAGCTCAACACTTATAAACCTAGCTACTCAGGAGGCTGAGATCTGAGGATCACACAGCCAATCCAGGGATGAAAGTCTGAGAGACTCTTATGTCCAATTAATTATCAGAAAATGGGAAGTGGTGTCATGCCTCAAAATAGTAGAGTATTAACCTTGAGCAAAGAACTCAGGGACTGTGCCCAGGCCCCAAGTTCAAGTCCCACAACTGACAAAAATTGAAAAAAATTAATTTTTGTCAGTTAAACAGGTACATTTGATAAAATGTAAAGGTGCCAGTGGCTCATGCTTGTAATCCTAGCTACCCAGGAGGCTGAGCTCTGAGGATCATAGTTCAACGTCAGCCTCAGTACAATGGTCCATGAGGCCTTTATATCCAAGTATCTAGCCAGAAGTAGAAGTAAGGCTCAAGTGGTAAAGTTCCAGCTTGAACTAAAAAGTTAAAGGAGAGTGCCAAGACCTTGAGTTCAAGCCCTAGTGCCAGCACACAAAGAAAAAAAAAGTTTCCTTAATCTTTATCTCTCTTTCCTTTATTCTCCAAGTCAGTATTTCCAGTTTGTTTAGCTATTTCTTTTGGATATTTGATTCTGTAGTTTTAAGTTACATGTATCTCCTATTGCTTTTTAGTTTAAAAATTCTTCACTGGTTAGAGAATAATATACTTTATCTTGATTTTTATAGGCATTTACCCCATTTTGTCATAAAAGCTCAAATGAATATTTTTCTAATGAAATTTAGAGTCCATTAATATTTTTTTTTCTTTTGTCGGTCGTGGGGCTTGAACTCTGGGCCTGGGCACTGTCCCTCAGCTCTTCAGCTCAAGGCGAGTGCTCTACCACTTGAGCTACAGCGACACTTCCGGTTTTCTGGTGATTTATTGGAGATAGGAGTCTCACGGTCTCTCCTGCCTGGGCTGGCTTTGAACCACGATCCTCAGATCTCAGCCTCCTGAGTAGCTAGGATTACAGGCGTGAGCCACCAGCGCCCGGCTTCCATTAGTATTTTTAATCTTTACCTGCATATAACAAAAAGCACACCTTTGTTTGTCTTCCCATTATCCAAACACTGTGTTCTTATTGACTGGAATTTTAGACTCAGATTTTTATTAACTTGTGTTTTCATTTTTAATCAATACTTCTTTAGAGTTAGCAATATGCATTTCTGATTTCTTTCTTCACTATTTCTTCTTTATAAACATTATTGAAAATTTTTATTAAATATTGAGTATACACAGAGCAATATTTATAAAATATGCATAAAGTACAGAATAACAAGACATTTGGAACTCAAATCCAGTACAAGGAACAGACATTTTACTGGTGAAGCCCCCTGGACTCACTTCTTTTAATTTTATTTTTTTATTGTTATTATAAAGGTGATGTACAAGGGGTCACAAGTAAGCCAGGTAATGAGTACATTTCTTTTTGAACAATGTCACCCCTTCCCTCACTCTCTCCCAGTTTTTTCCTACCACCCCCACCTACAAGTTACAAAATGTCTAGTGAGTACCAATGCTGCATTTGTTTACCCTTTGTCCCTCCATTTCTCTGTCCCCCTTATCTTCCCATAGATAGGTATACTGGACTCCTTATTTGTTCTTTTCTTCTTACTTTTCCTTTTTGATACATTTTCTCTAATTAATACATCTTTCTCTCCCCAACTAAAGTACATTATCTAAATCAATTTTTAAGTTATAATTGCTTTCAATTTTTTCTTTTTAGAAATTGGCACATAAGAATTGCATGTATTTATAGGGTACAGTATGATAGTCCATCCATGTGTATAATATGTAATGATTAAATGAAAATAATTAGCATTTCCTTCCATATCATTATTATTATTATTATTATTATTATTATTATTATTATTATTATTATTATTATTATTATTATTATTGCCAGTCCTGGGGCTTGAAGTCAGGGCATGGGCACTGTCCCTGAGCTTCTTTTGCTCAAGGCTAGCACTTTACCACTTGAGCCACAGCATCACCTCTGTTTTTTTCTGTTTATGAGGAATTGAACCCGGGCTTCATTCATGCTAGGCAAGCACTCTACCGCTAAGCCACATTCCCACCTCATGTTAAACATTTTTCTGCAATCAGAACCCTCAGACTTGTCTTTTCTTGTTATTTTGAACTGTTTAATTAATTGCTATAGGCTGGGAAGGTGGCTCAGTGGTAGAGCGCTTGCCTTGCAAGCATGAAGGCCTGGGTTCAATTTCTCAGCACCACATAAGCAAAAAGATAAAAGCTGGAAGTGGCACTGTGGCTCAAGTGGTAGAGCGCTAACCTTGAGCTGAAGAGCTGAGGGACAGTGCCCAGGCCCAGAGTTCAGGCCCCACTACTGGACCCCCCCCCAAAAAAAAACAAAAAAAACTTAATTGCTGTAGACTGGAGTTACCCCTCGATGCTACCACACATTAGAAGTAATTTCTTTCATTTCTTTTTACTCTCACAAATATTCTACAATTTTGTGCATAAAATTTCCTTTCTTTCCTTTATAGTTTGGCCACACACTTTTATCTTATGTTGTTTTATTTTTATTTTGTATTTTTTTATAAAAATGATGCACAGAGAGGTTACAGTTACATGAGTAAGGCAAGGAGCATATTTCTTATACGTTTCTATCAGAAGGATGACATCACTCCTTTCATAAAGAAATGGAAAGACTTGGAAAAAGTCATATTAAGTGAAGTAAGCCAGATCCAAAGAAACATAGACTATATGGTTTCTCTCATTTGTAATAATTAGAATACGCCTAGGATAGTCCCAGAGAATCGTAATAGCTCAACAGTTATGTACATCTGACCACACAAAATGATGCTAATTGAAATGAATTCCAAGACATGGAAACAACAGGACTTATTTTTAGTTATTGACCTTGTTGTTTTATTTTATTTGTGGTACTTGGATTTGAGTTCAGAGCACTACAGTTTTTAGGCAGGTGTTCTATCACTTGAACCATACCTCCGTCTTGTTTCTACTTTTATTTTTGTTTTTTTTTTTTTTTTTACAAAGAATTTCATACTTGGGTTTGTTTGCTTGCTTGCTTTCTTGAGCTGACCTTGAAGTATGATTTTCCTATCTTCCCTTCCCACATATATTTTATTTTCACATACATTTTAAGTGGCTATTTTTATCTATAAGCAACCTATGTTCTAGGATTCACTTTTAATATTTACGTAAGTAGAATTGTCACTTATCTTATAATTGTATCCTTCCTTCCTTCTTTCCATCTTTCTTTCTTTCTTTCCCTCCCTCTTTCTCTTCTTCATTCCTTCCTGCTTGCTTGCTTGCTTTCTCTTTCACTCTCTCTTTCTCCTTCCCTCCCTCCTTCCCTTCTTCCCTCCCTCCCTCCTCTCTCTCTCTCTCTCTCTCTCTCTCTCTCTCTCTCTCTCTCTCTCTCGCTTGCTTGAACTCAGTGCCTGAGCACTGTCTCTAAGCCTCTTTTGCTTAAGGCTAGCACTCTTCCACTTGAGCCAGAGTCACTTCTGGCTTTTTCTGTTTATGTGGTACTGAGGAATGGAACCCAGGGCTTTATGTATGCTAGGGAACTACTCTACTACTAAGCCACATCCCCAGCCCTATGATTGTATCTTTAAACTTTATTCCATTTTGTGAATTTTTAAACTTTATGTAAATAAATTGCATCCTATTTATTTTTCTGCAATGAACTCTCACCTTATTCAATTTTATGTTTTAGATTGTATCTTCATTTTTGTGTATATTTTTGATTCATTAATTTACATGATTCTATAACAATATCTTGGGAGGTAGGTAGGAAAAAATTAATGGTTAAGGGGGCAACCTCAAGAATTCTACTAACTGCCCAACCTTTGGGTCCACCATTTGCTAACTTTGTCACCGAGGGTGCTTTTGCTTTGTTTTGTTTTGTGCTGGTCCTGGAACTTGAACTTAGGGCCTGGGCACAGTCCCTGAGTTTTTTGCTCAAGACTAGTGCTCTGCCATTTTAGTCACAGCTTCACTTCTGATTTTTTCTGGTTAACAGGAGCTAAGTCTTGAAGACTATTCTTGCCTGAGCTGTCTTCAGGCAGCCATACTTAGATCTCAGCATCCTGAGTAGCTAGGATCACAGGTGTGAATCATCAGCATCCACACAGAAAGGAAAGTTTTGATAAGCCATTTTCTTAAACATTTAGCTAATATCTTGAAAGTATTCTTAGGAATGGTATGGTTGTGAAGTTTGAGTCGTGAGAACAGACTGTGCCTTTGCAATTCTAACTTCCTGCTTACTCTCCATTCTCTTAATTAGAGTGATTTATCAAAGATATTCTAATTTTGGAATTTCCCTCCTCAGACATCTAAAATGGGAAGATTAATTTTCAGTTTATAATTCATGCTCATGTAAGAAGAAAATTAAACTTTATCACAGGCAGTGACATAGTTTGGATGTTGGCCCCCAAAGACCCATGTGTTAACATTGTCAACTGCAGGCAAAGTGGCGCTATTGGGAGGGGATGTGGACATTTGTATGACATTTAGGAGGTATCCCTGGAGAGAAGTCCATAGCGCACTGGGAAGTACCCTTGTAGGGTGTGGTTATGGTATCCCAGCTCCTTCTTCTGTGTCTGACTTTGTCTCTCTCTGTCTCTCTTTCTCTCCCTCTCTTTCTATCTCCCTCTCCCTTTTCTTCAGTCATGAGATGAACAGTTTTGTTCCACTATGGTACGCTGCTTTGCTAGGCCCAAAGCAATGGAGCCAACAAACCGTGGACTATAATTTCCAAAATTGACCCCAAATAAAACTTTGGTCTTTATAAGTTGAGTCTGGGATATTTCATTATAGTGATAGAAAGCTAACTAATATATGTATGAAGGTATAGGGGAAAAACATAGTGTAGTTGGAGTTTGGTACTAACCTCAGTTTCAGGAATTTGTTATGGATCTTGCACTATGTCTCTAGCAGGTAAAAAGGATTACTATATATGATAAACACAATATAAATAGGAGCTATGGTCACTGTGTAAGTATTACATAACTCATTTATCTATTTAGTGGCTGGTGAATATTTTTTACGATATTGAACAGGATTCCTATGACTATTTTTTTAAATAAATTTTTTATTGTGAAAATACTATACAGAGGGGTTACAGTTACATGAGCAAAGTAATGAGTATATTTCTCATCCAGCATTGTTGCTTCCTCCCTTGTTTTTTCCCCTACCATCCCATCCTTCCCACCTCCTCAACTACATCCCCCAGCCCCCACCCCCACCTAAATTGTAAAGTTCACTTTTTGACATAGCGTCTTGTACATCTCATTGTTGCAATGGGTCCACCTGTATCCCTATTTAAATATTTAGTTTTTCCCCTTTTCTTCCCCAAATTATACCAACATCAAATACAGTGAAAACAGGGATTATACCATGGGGGAGGGACATACAAAGCAACAAAAAATCAGATGGTATCTTATAAATACGTTAGAAACAATAGCAAGGAAGATAAAAACCACTTGTGTCCCTATCTTGGGGTTCATTTCGCTTAATATCATCTTATCTGAGCTATATGGTCCACCTTCATGTACGAAGTCAAAGGCAACGAGAATCTCCATTTACCTCTTCATTGTCACTGTGTTCTTTGCTACACACCTTTATTATACTTGAAGTTAAGATTTCAAAAAGTTGGCCAACATAGCGACTATACAATAGTATTCTGAGCTTGGCACTGGTGGAGCATGCCTGTAACCCTAGCTACTCAGGAGGCTGATATCTGAGGATCACAGTTTGAAGCCAGCATGGGCAGGAAACATTCTATCTCCAATTAACCACCAAAAAGTAGAGGTGTGGCTCAAGTGATAGAACACCAGTCTTGAGCCAAAAAGAAGCTCAAAGACAGTGCCCAGGTCCTTAAATCAAGCCCCAGGACTGGCAAAAGAAAAGTCAACAAAGCAAAGAAACAAAAAACATGATCTTTTGGGGTTGGAGGTATGGCTCAATTGATAGAGTGCTAGCCAGTGGCAAAAGTGGTCACAGGTACTGAGTGTGAGTCCCAGTCTTGGACCATGAAATAAAAATAAGGAAAAAGAAAGCAATATTCTGTTTTGTATTTTCCTGATAAGCAGAGCAGCTGATTACCAATTGTTCTATGGCCAGTGCCAGCTGATCTTCTGTGCAATTCTCTATTCAATGAATGTTTTTCATATTTTCTACTATATTTTTTCCTTATTGCTGTTTAGAAGTTTAAAACTATATATTGGACAGCTTACTAATAAAATATGCAAAATGCATTGTAAGCTTGAAACTTGTGTTTTTACTTTTTTGTTGTTGTTGTTGGTCGTGGAGCTTGAACTCTGGGCCTGGGTACTATTCCTCAGCAATTCAGCTCAAGGTGAGCACTCTACCACTTGAGCCACAGCACCACTTCTAGTTTTCTGGTGGTTTATTGGAGATAGGAGTCCCACTGACTTTCCTGCCCAGGCTGGCTTTGAACCATGATCCTCAGATCTCAGCCTTCTGAGTAGCTAGGAATACAGGCATGAGCCACTGGAGCCTGGCAGTGTTTTTACTTTTTAAGTAGATTTTTTATTTTAGTGCTGGAGATCAAACCCAGAGCCTTGCTCATGTTAGGCAATTTATCTACTGCTGGGCTACTATGAGTGTGTTTTGATAGTTAAATGTTACTCAATTTTATGATTTATATAATTTATCCTATATAATACTGCTATTTTAAAGAATGTGTGAATATGCGTTCTGTGAATATGTAACTATCATTCTGTATTATCTTAAAAATGCCTTTCCCTATTATAGCTTTAATCTGCCTAAAATTGAATTTTATATGTGATAGGAGGTTTGAAGTTCAATTTCATATTTCTCCATCAAGAAAACAAATTGTCTGAAGAATACTTTTTGAAAAGCTCAGCTTTTTTGTACTGATAGGCAGTATTCTGATATAATTATTTTTCTTGTTGAATCTTTGTCTTTTACCATAGGATTTTAGTCCATTTGCACTTATGAGAAGCACCAATTTATTGATCATTTTCTACCACCTTTTTATTGCTACCCTATATATATACATATATATGTGTGTACATGTATATATATATATATATATATATATATATATATATATATATATATATAGTGTGTGTGTGTGTGTGTGTGTGTGTGTGAGTCCTGGGGTTTGAACTCTGGACCTAGGCACTGTGCCTCAGCTCTTCAGCTCAAGGTGAGCGCTCTACCACTTGAGCCACAGTGCTACTTCCTTGCTGCCGTAATCTTCGTCTTGTGCTTGCTATATGTTTTATCCCCTCTCTCTTACTGTTTATTGAGTGAAATTAATTCCTCACTTTACTTTCCTTGTGTATTTCTTTTAAGTTATTTCCTCTAGAAATGTTTGTATATATGTGTGTGTATTTCTTTCTTTCTTTCTATGTATGTATGTATGTATGTATGTATGTATGTCTCTCTCTCTCTCTCTCTCTCTCTCTCTCTCTCTCTCTCTCTCTCTCTCTCTCTCTCTCTCTCTATCTATCTATCTATCTATCTATCTATCTATCTATCTATCAATTTCCCAGGCAGGAAAGTTGATAAGATCTTATCTCCAAGTAACCACTAGAGAACTGAAAGTGGTGCAATGGCTCTAAGTGGTAGAGCACCAGCTTTGAGCAAAATTGTCAAGGACAGTGCCAAGGCCCCGAGTTCAAGCCTCACCACCAACGAAGAAAAGAAAAAAAAAGAAAAAGTAAAAAAAAAAACTTACTTAATATACTTAAATAATATTCTCAAATCTAAAATCTATCTAAATACCTTATTTAAAATAATAAAATGATCTTAACACAATTTAGCTATGCTTGGCTCACCCTCAAATTATTTCTGCCTTTGTTGTAAAATTTAGTTTTTCTGTCTTTTCCAAAGGGGACAGTACAGGAGTTTGAACCTAGTGCCTTGTAAGTACGAGGCTTGAAAGATGCTCTGCTTCTTGATGCATGCTGACAAACTCCAGGTTTTCTTATTTACCTTAACTCCTACAGATGATATCATTGGTAAATTATATGGAACATATTTATTTAAATTTGCCCACGTATTTCTGTGTTCTTTAGCCTTCTTGTATCTTAGATCAGCTTCACTAGAAATAGTCCCTTTAGAATTTCATGTAGTGATGATCTATTGTGTCAAACATTCATCTTTTCTTTGTCTGAAAACATCTAATTTTGTGATGGTAATGATTTTTAGTTGTGGGGCCTGAACTCAGGGGCTGGGTGATGTCCCTGAGCGCTTTTGCCCAAGGCTAGCTCTCTACCACTTTGAGCCATAGCACCACTTCTAGTTTTTGAGTGGTTAATTGGAGATAAGAGCCACACAGGGACTTTTCTGTTCAGACTGACTTGGAACCACGATCTTTAGATCCCAGCCTCCTGAGTAGCTAGGATCACAGGTGTGAGTCCAGCATGGTTAATATTTTTTTAAAGTTTTTGTGACAATTTATTTTAGTATAACATGAAAGAGTATGAAGAAATTGGGAAGAGAGTGAAGTGTTTCCTGCTTCCTATGTAGGAGATGGGAGTTAAAGATCCTGCTTTGTTTTTGGAAAGATGTTTTCACAGTGAATTTTTTTTTTTAAGCTTGGGAATGTCTTACATCTTATTTCACTATCCTCAAGTTTCCATTGTTGCTATTTGGAAGTTAGCTGTAGGATTGATGATCATCTTTTCCTATCAATGTATTTGTTTCTATGACAACTTTTAAGAACATTTTTGGGGGCTAGAAAGGTAGCTCAGTGGTAGAGTGCTTGCCTTGCATGCATGAGGCCCTGGGTTTGATTCCTCAGCACCACATAAGCAGAAAAAGCCAGAAGTGGTGCTGTGGCTGAAGTGGTAGAGGGGCTAGCCTTGAGCTGAAGAGCTGAGGGACAGCGCCCAGACCCAGAGTTCAGGCCTCAAGCCCGACCAAAAAAAAAAAGAACGTTTTTATCCTTTGAGATTTCCATTTCATTACTATATATCTTTTGGTCAGAGTAAATAATGAGATAAGCCCAGATTCAAAGAATGAGGAAACAGGTTCTACCTCTTGATAGAAGAAATACAAAGGATTATGTCCCTTTTTTCTAATGAGCATGCATTTTGTAAGTTAGCAAATCCACTTCTTTGTTTATCTCTGAAAAATTTTAGTAAACAAATGTAAAAGATACCTTTTACTTAAGACAATATGAAGCTAGGCATGGTATTACAAACCTATTATCCCAAGACTTGGGAGGGTTTAAGGCAGGCAGATCCTGAGTTCAAGTCCATACTGGCTGCATAACATTCGAAAGTCAGCCTGGGTTGCAGAGGAGAATCCTATTTCAAAAAATAAAATATAAAATAATAAAGACAATATCTATGATATACCTAGATTCTTCACAAAATTATCCTCTGAGGTAGGTACTATCAGGGTAGGGAATTCCTTGTTTTGCTAGCGTTGCAAAACCACCACTAGATGGTTCATAATCAAGCCTTAGCAGAGGAAACATATTAGCATAAAATATCTTAAAAGAAAAGCTATAACAGTAACAGCCTTATGTTGAATATTTATTCTCTATAGCCACTGTCCTAAGTGATTTAAAAAGTTTAATTTTTATGATATAGGAAATTTACAAAAATAGTGCACAGAATTTTAATCGATCCTTTATTACACTTTATGTTCATGCTGACATCTTATGTAACCATGGTATGATAGAGAAATGTGGAAATTAATACTGATACACTATTTTGTCTTTTGTGGTGTTGTATGCATGCTAAGGAAGCATGCACAACTGAGCCATACACCCTACGCTGATATACTGCTTTATTCTTTCTTTCCTTGTTGGGGTTTGAACACATGGCCTTGTGCTCACTAGGCAGCCACTCCGTCTAGCTGAGGCATGGCCAGCCGCCACCCATTCTATTAAACAAGGCAGATGTGCTTTAATTTACATTAGGGAAAATAAAAAAAACAAAAATCCCCAATACATTTCAAAGCAGGCACCTGGATTTCACTGGGTTTATAATAATTTAATATGCCTGAGAATTTCTGTGTACATAGATGTATTTCATTAAAAATAGGCACTTCGGAAAAAGTTAGTGGTGATTAACATTCTTTATTAAAATTTACATATATACTTAAACAAAGTAACCTAATTCTCAGTGACTGAACTTCTGGTTTAACCATTTCTAGCTTACAAGGATATTTGTAAGATATGGAATTATGTTTGTTTTCCTTGACCACTGTTCTGGCCAGAAGAAATATTCTAAAACAAGTTACTTTGGTTCCAATTTACCCATATTTTTTTCTTAAATTAATCCCCTACCAATTCTTACTCATACTGTTGTGTTACTTTGGATATATTATAAAAATATTTTTTTATGGTACTGGGATTTGAACTCAGGACCTTGAGTTTTATATATATATATATAATTGTAAAATACTGAACAGAGGGGTTCCATTTACATGAGTGAGGTAATGAGTACATTTCCTATGGAGCATTGTTACCTCCTCCTTTGTTTTTCCCTTACCATCCTTCCCTCCCTGCCTCGACTCTCCACCTCCTCCTTCCCCCCACAACTTGTAAAGTTAGTTTTCAACATAGTGTCTTGTACATCTCATTGTTACAATGGGTCAACCCATATCCATATTTAAGCGTTTTGTCATTTCCCTTCCCCATGCTTAGAAAAAATTATATTAAGTGAAGTAAGCCAGGCCCAAAGAAACATAGGTCCCATGGTTTCTCTTATTTGCAATAACTAGTATATGTCTAGGATAAGCAGAAAAGGTCAAAAGCTATGACATATGACCATATAAGATGATGCTAAATGAAATGAACCCCAAGATAGGGACACAAGAGGTTTTTTCTTTCTTGCTATTATTTTTAATTTATTTATAATGTATTATGTGATTTGTTTCTTTTGTATATTCTTCCCCCGCAGTATAACCACTGTTTTCACTGTAAAAGTACACTTTTTTGGGGGAGGGTCCAGTCGTGAGGCCTGAACTCTGGGCCTGGGCGCTGTCCCTCAGCTCTTCAGCTCAAGGCTAGTACTCTACCACTTGAGCCACAGCGCCACTTCCAGCTTTTTTCTTTTTGCTTATGTGGTGCTGAGGAATTGAACCCAGGGCCTCAGGCATGCAAGGCAAGCTCTCTACCACTGAGCTACCTTCCTAGCCCCTAAAAGTACATTTTTAAAATAAAAGAATTTTAAATAAACATTATGCCAATACTGGGGCTTGATTTCAGAGTTCAAAGCTGTTCCTGACTATTTTTTTTTAACATGACAATCCAGGGGCTTGAACTCAGGCCCTGGGTGCAGTTCCTGAGATCTTTTTGCTCAGGGCTCTTGCTCTGCCACTTGAGCCATTGCTCCAATTGAGCTTTTTTTGGTGCTTAAAGGGAGATAAGTGTCTCATGGACTATCCTGACAGGTCTGGCTTCAAATTCTGATCCTCCTATCTCAGTCTCTTAAGTAGCTAGAATTACAGGCATGAGCCATTGGCACACAGCAAATCTGCTTAGCTTCTACTATAGCTTTTGGTCAAATATCTTCATCAGCTCAACTTCAGGATGATCTTCACTGGAGCAGACTTCCTTGGTGTCCTCAAGTCTCTGTGATTGCTACTCATGAGGTTTTTTTGTCTTTTGGTTGTGGTATTCCCTTGCCATGGTGATGTAAAAATGGGATTACTCATGTGAATCCTTTCATGATTATGAAGGATAGCTGGGGTATGAATCAGAGTAAAGGAAATCCATCAAGCCATTTAATAAAGAAATGAATATGGTGATGTGGGTGTTTTCTCTGACACAGTGACTTCTGCAGCAATGATGCTCTCATGTGATTTATCATTCGTTGCATAGTCATGATCAGAATGGCCTGCTATCCTCCATCCTCTGCCTACTTAGATTTATCTGATTTTGTGTTGGGAACAATACCATGTCAGAAATGTGCCATTTAAAATGCAGTATATCTTCTGGATACCAGTGGATCACAACTGTAATTCTAGCTACTCAGGAGTCTGAGATCTGAGGATTATGATTCAAAGCCAACCTGGGCAGGAAAAGTCCATGAGACTCTTATCTCTAATTAACCACCAAAAAAGAAAGAAAGAAAGAAAAAGAGTTGGAAGTAGAGCTGTAGCTCAAGTGGTAGTGCACTAGCTTTGAGCAAAAGAGCACAAGGACAGTGTCCAAACCCCGAGTTCAAGCTATAGTATACACACACACACACACACACACACACACACACACACACACACACACACACACACACACACACTATATATATATATATTTATATAGTGTGTATACTAGATATACTAGATATATATATCTAGTGTGTGTATACTATATATATATATATATATATATATATATATATATTTGTGTGACATGGTGTTGATTTATCTTGTTACAAGAAATGTGAACTTTGACCATATTATTAGAATGATGTCTCTAGGGCTTTTTGTTTGTGAGATCACTTTATAATTACTAAAACTTACTTATCAATTAAATCATAATTAATAGGAATATGAAATAAGTGCTGTGATATGCTACTGTTTTAATCTGTAATCCTGTAATTAATCTATCACTTTATTTGCTGCCCTTTCTTTGTTTAATGATAAATAATTATTATTGTTTTATCATCCAGTTCTTTAATTTTTTCTTCAGCTGTGTCTCTTCTCCTGCTGAACACATCAATTATATTTTTAATTTCAGGATCTTGATTTCATTTTTAAGGAACTATTCACTTAAAAATCTCACTTTGGGGCTGGGAAGGTGGCTCAGTGGTACAATGCTTGCCTAGCATGCATGAAGCCCTGGATTCAATTCCTCAGTACCACATACACAGAAAAAGCCAGAAGTGGGGTTGTGGCTCAGGTGGTAGAGTGCTAGCCTTGAGCAAAAGAATCTCAGGGAGAGTGCCCAGGGCCTGAATTCAAGCCCCAGTACTAACAAAAAAAATCTCACTTTATTGATACTTTTTTGTAGATAATTTTAGTTATATTTTTTGAAAATACTCCCTGTTTCCATTGGCAATTCTGTCCCTATGCTAAGCCTACTTCACCTGACATAGTAACTCTATATTAAGTAAGTCTATATATTGAGTAAGTCTATATTTTCTGACAGGATCTTCCCTGTGATTCTGGGACATGCTGGTTTCTTTCTAGGTGACAAGTAAACTCTCCACTAGTGTCATCAGCTGTTTCCTGGAAGAGCAGATGAGAAAACCTCCTGTTAGGATGCCTGCTGTGGTTCCTCTGGCTTTCTGGCATGACCCATCAGCTTTTCCTGTTGTTTTTTTTTAAATTATTTTCCTGGGTGCATCAATGCTCCATGGAATCTTAGCAAATACAAGGCTTATCAATTTTTTCTTACTATGCTCCATGGCTTCATAGCCACAAAACATTCTCTATTTACATATATTACTTAAAAAATCTTAGGGATTTGGGCAAAGCAAACACATTTACATCAATCTTACCATATGCCCTAGTGTTTATTTGCTTATTTATTCTATAAGTTTCTTTATTTTATTTTATATTTGTGCCAGTCCTGGGGCTTGAACTCAGGACCTGAGCACAGTTCTTGAGCTTCTTTTGCTCAAGATACCTGCTGAATGCAGGTATCAAGTTTTCCCTTGCATTCCTGTACTGACCAGTGACCAGTGGCCCCAGCTTCAGCATGACATCCCACTACTCCATGGGCTGCTTGTCACTACAGAGATTGCCATTTCAAGAAGGGTAATTAGTTCTGCTAACAGAACCCATGAGACCTTTAGGGCACAACAAGAGAGGAGGATTTTGTTCCCAGCTCTTTCTGCTCTACCTTCCTGTTTGATCCTGGGCCTGTCTTCTTTGGAAGACTTAGGGCGAGTAATTTCTCCCTTCTGAGTCTTTTTTTCCCCACATGTAGATGTACAAGACTATTTAGTGTAAACTAGAGGAGGGGCTTCAGATTTTTTTTCCTAATTCTATAGGTACTCTGAATCTATAATCCATACGTGACCATATTTTCAACTTGGATCCCTTTTATTTGCTCTATTTGTTTTAACCAGCTTGATAAAAACGAGAGGTTAAAATTTGATTATATATAAGTGCTTAAAATGAGAACACGTGCCCTGCTACCCACCCTTTTTGTCCTCCCAAATATTGCTTCCTGAAAACAACCAGTCATGGCGGTCACTGGCTTTGATTCTACCAGAGTTTATTTCCCCAAAGCTAAATAATGTGTGTATTACTATGTCATGATTTATGAACACCAGACATCATCCATTGGCTCCTGCACTGAAAGATGAGGACATAGCTCACCTATTATAGTCTGGGGTGGAAGCCGTTGATTCAGCTCTGTGACCTCAACTCAATCCCATGACTGCAAGGTGCCTCTGTTAGAGGGGAAATTGACCCCGGGATGGCTGCTGGGCACTGCGGGGGCTTTATTCATGTTTGCCAAGTGGAAGTTAGGAGCACAGAGAGGCTGGCAATGAATGGCTCATGATTCACTCTGAGGAGGAGCTTTGTACTCTTGGGAATAGTGGCTTGGTTTTTTAAAGAGGTTAATCAAGAGGGAGTGAGGTGATTGTCTTTGATGAGCACACAGTTTATTGCTCCCAAGAGGGCCTTGTGGCATTGGGGAGCCAAGAAATAGGAGCTATTTTACTATAATAGATGTGTGCTATCATTCCAGGCAGTGAGGGAAACAGCAAGATCATTTGAGATAGGAAGAGCCAAGTACCCAGAAGTCGTCTGGCTACATCCAGTAACTGGAAAGGAGAAATTTGGAAAGTGACCTGTATTGTTTTCTCCTTCTTCCTGGGGACCAGGAGAGCATCATTTGGGACCTCTGTGGGAAGGGTCTGTATCTGGGGACTGGGAGCAGGTGGCTGCTCCCCCACAATTAGATTGCACCCCAGGAGTCCTGCAGGGAGCAGAAGCCACCAAAAGGAAAGCTGCGTAACTCTGATCATCTTTCTTTATCAGGGTGGGCATATTAGTTCACAGAGAATGCTGCCACACACTTGCCACCTGTGCCAACTTCCGCAAAGGTCACCTTCCCAGTGTCTTTAGAGACAGAGGATTTGGTTTAAAGCTGCTAGTACCCCACCTATTCCCAGCTATGCCATGTCTCCCTTACCACCTCACCCTTGTCACCATGTGGAAGTTGGGGCTGCCATCTCAGGCAGGCCTTAGTGAAGGAGCAACATGGGAAAAGTGTCACCTCCCTGGCCTGCCCTGCTCCCTTTTCCCCCTCCATCTCATCTCTGTGCTGGCTGAATGGCTGGGGACAAAAACTAAAGGTAATTACTGAGTGGGAGGAAAACGTGAATTGGTGTTTGCTTTCCCTGTTTCCATAGTCCATGTGGGGGTAGGGGTGGGGGCTGGCAGGAGGAGAAGCAAAAACCAAGCAATTAAACCCCTCATGGGGGGCGAGTGTCTCTCAGGTATAACTTGAGATGGGTACCCAGCCTACCTCCCTGTGCTTGATGTCCCTTCTGTACCTTTTTCCTGAGAAACTTCTTCCCTTATTCAACGTACAAAACCTCCATCCTTTTGAAAGTCAAATCTCAGACCTGGTCTGACACCAGGTCCAGGTTTTTGTCACTTCATTTCAAACCAGGCATTCCATCCCTCACAATGGGATTTTAAGAAATCAGGGTGGGCTTAGGAATTCTAAGGCCTAACTTTGGTGTGAGAGTAGGCCCTTTATTTATTGCTGGTTCTCAGATCTACACACACACACACACACACACACACACACACACACACACACTTATGTACACAAACATGTGCATGCACACATACTGTATCTTACTGTGGCACAGAGTAGCAAAGAGAATACAGTGCCAAATTGTTCTTTATCTATCCTCCAATGTATCCCAGACCCATCTAAAGAAAAAGATGGTCAAAGACACCAAGCATTATAGAAAACAATCACTTGCCCTTACCTTTGATCCAAATAAATTCTCAGGGAGAGGCCTTCTCTTAGGTAGATTGCTCTCTAGAGATAATGGAGGATGGCAATAGCAATTTCCACATACATACACAAGCTCACCTGATACCACAGCAACACCATGAAGACCATTTTAGAGATCAGGACACATTTATAAAAGTTTCTCCCAGTTCAGATATGGCCACTCTAAGACTCTAAGCCAGAACTTATGGGTAAAGACCTAGAGTTCTTTCCTACTATATTAAAATGGAAAAACTTGTTAGAAACAGACTTCTGTGTTCATGAAGAAGCTACCATGAGAATGTTCAAGGAACAGGGAACCCAGTGTTCAACATAGATCAAGATATCTGTAGTTAGTGTTTTCCAAGGGAATATAAAGAAGAAGAATCTTGACTGTGATATTAGAAGTCTTATTTCTACTGTTCAGTGAAATTTTTCATCAGAAACTTCAAAAGAATCTTTGTTTTTTCTATCTGGATATGGGAGGAAAAAAAAAGGAAAATAGTTGACCCTTTCCAACCCAGCCTTCTATGAGACAGTATGATATGTAATATAAAGTACGGTGATTTACTTCCTTCATCACATGTAGACTTAGGAATGGTCTTAGCAGAGTATCTCAGAAAAACAACTGACCTTACAATCAAAATGTATTTCATGTTGGTGAGTTAGTCCAGCTGCAATATGAAGGACTTGATTTCATGGAGTAGGAAATCATTGGCCATGATCAAGAGTGAAGAGCTCACATCAAATTCCCCATTAGGTTAAACCAATCTTCAAATGAGATACTTGACATGTAAAAGGGAATGTAAGGGGACCAAGAGAAAGGGCTGTCCACCGACACCGGAGAGCTCATGAAAGTCATGGACAGGTGTGAAGTGGGCCCATCATCTACAAGATGGATAACAATTTGAAAAGGTCAGAAATTTCGTTTGTACAAAATAGACAATTATCTGAGAGAATGATGGCTGGGATTTAGATTGAGATGAAGGAGCAGAATCATTTTGAGAGTGTGCTGGTGTAGGACAGTTTCTGTGATGAGCATGTGGTGCATATGATTAATCGTCAGACCCAACCATGTCTTGGTATTCATCTGGATCTCTCAAGGGAAGCTAGACACAGTAAAATACTTCTGAGGGAAATAGTAACTGGCTGAATCAAACCTTTCTGTCCCAAGCTAACCTCTTGGTTTACTCACGGTGGCAATTATTGATCTGGAAGTGCTTGTGGGGAAAATAATGAGGATGATATCTGTCTAGATAACTGTGGTCAAAATAAGATGAGATGATGCTTATGAACAGGAAGTCTAACTCACCAATTCTTCATGTTGGGCTGCAGGGAGGGGTATTGGCAAAGAAAGACAGTAAGGAGCAGAGGGTATCTTGGCCAAATTGTGTACTTTGAATTAGATGGCAGTTTTCAACCCTGGCTTTGCTACCTGCAGATGTATCATTTAATGCTTGACTCTCACAGCCTGCATCTGTAAAGTGGGAGTTACAATCCTTAGTTTTGTGTTTTTTTGTTTTTCTGTCAATCGTGGGGCTTGAACTCTGGGCCTGGATGCTGTCCCTCAGCTCTTCAGCTCAAGGCTAGCGCTCTATCACTTGAGCCACAGCGCCACATCTGGATTTACAATCCTTATTTGGCACAGGTGTGAGACTTAAAGCCCAACACACAGATGGACTCTGAAAGGCCTGAGCACTATGGAGGTGTGAAGAATTATAAATAAGATTGTGGTTGCTTGGGTCTTCAGTATATGGAATTAAACTTCAGCTGCTCCCATGACAGCTGCGTGGGAATACATGAATAATTACCCCTACAGTATACTTTTTTCCTCCTTGCCACCTATCACCAATAAATATTTAATTTACATTTGAAATCTGGCAACTCTGAAAGCCATTAATGCAAATAAACACTCAGTGCTCTGTGAAGCAACGTTTGTCCCAGCCAGAATCTCCACCCACATGGTGACACCTGCCTTTATGCACATGCTGGAAGACCTGGCCATGGCTGCTAGAACTGTATACACTGACTACCCACCAGGCCATCAATAGCTTAGAGTGGTGGCCCTGGAGCTGCTGGAAGGAAATGGTGGCCACGACTAAGGGAAGACAATATGGTATCCACAAGTGAGTTGACAAACTAGTAGAAAGAATGAGAGGAACACAAAAACCTCATGACAGATCATCTCTATCTGCCTTTCTGCCTTCTTTCATCTCTCTTCCTCTGGTAAGCAAGCAAGCACAGGGATATTTTCCTTTAGTTATCCAATCCCCCCCCCCCCATTCTTACCTGGGAGGTAGCTGGGTGAGGCGGATTTCATGCCCTTGCTCCAGAAGTGGGTGGTATTCTAACCAGAGCCTTAATGGCTGCTTCTGGGAAATGCAGATGAGTTTGCTTCAGATCCAGAGCTACTGCTCAAATACGAAGAAAAAAACGAAGTATTTTCTTGAACCTCATGATATTCATAAATAGCTGCTTCCTGGTGATATTTCTGAGCACCTGAAATGAGATGGACCTGAAGTTTGCTTGGACTTCCCAAGCATTCCAACCAGTGAAGATTTGTTGAATCCATTCAAAGAGATGCATAACCACAGAACTAGGTCTTGTCAGTGCACCTCCTTATGTTAGAACTTGTGTAGGACATTTTAATTTTTAATTTAATTATATTTTTGCCAGTTCTAGGGCTTGAACTCAGGGCCTGGGCACTGCTCCTGAGCTTCTTTTGCTCAAGACTAGCATTCTACCACTTGAGCCACAGTGTCACTTCTGGCTTTTTCTGTATATGTGGCACTGAAGAATGGAACCCAGGGCTTCATGCATGCTAGGCAAGCCACTAAGCCATAATCCCAGCCCTCACTGAGCTGCTTTTGTTCAAGGTTAGCACTCTACTACTTGAGCCACAGTTCAGTTCTGGCTTTTTTCCCCCCAGTAGTTCACTGGAGATAAGAGTCTTTTTTTTTTTTTTTTTTTTTTTTTTTTGTCGCTTACTCTGGGTCTTGGCGCTATCCCTCAGCTCTTCAGCTCAAGGCTAGTACTCTACCACTTGAGCCACAGCACCACTTCTGGCCTTTTCTGCTTATGTGGTGCTGAGGCATTGAACCCAGGGCTTCATGCATGCAAGGCAAACACTCTACCATTGAGCCACCTTCCCAGCCCAGATAAGAGTCTTATAAACTTTCCTGACTCAGCTAGCTTCAAACTGTGATCCTCAGATCTCAGCCTCCTGAGTGTTAAGATTACAGGTGTGAGCTACTAGCACTCAGCTCTGTGCAGGACATTTTGGTGAACCAGACTTAGGCTCACCCATTGCAAGGTAATAGTAGAGATGCACATTATTAATAGTAAGTATGAAGTATTAAAATGGAAAGTTTTTAACTCTTCTATAAGTGGATCAAGCATGGGGAATCCAAGAGAGAGCAAAATGTCAAGTATTTCTCCTTAAAATGTATTGTACTCTAGAAATACATTAGAAAAAATTTAAAGAATAGCTTCTTTTGTTTTTTAAATTAGTACATATAAACTGAACAAAGGTTTTTCATTGTGTTATTTCTATACACACAGACATTATACTTTGATTAAATTTACCCTATTATTACTCTACATCTTCCCTCTGTCTTTACTGTTTATAATTTTAGTGAGTTTCATTATGTTGTTTTCATCCATGCCTAGAAGTCTTCATTCTTTGTTCTATAATTGTCAGGTAAAAGAGAAGAGGTCTGGAGGGAATCACAGTAAAAGAGAAACAAAGTGGGAAGGAGAGAGAGCCTTTCAGGGCCAGATAGAGAAAGATGGAGAGAGAATGGCCTAAAGATTTGTCTTAGGAGATGTAAGAGGCATCTGTCTAGAGAGATAAGAAGAGAACATATAGTCAGTGAGTGGTGAGAGCAGCTAACATTCACCATGCACTGACCACGGAAAGCCACATAGCCAACCAGATGGCAATAAGTAAGCTTCATCTTGTGTGCTTTAAATACATTGGCATTCATCTTTCCAGTAGTGAGGTGGTTCTAAGTCAGGGCACAGATGGGAAGCCATATTTTGTTACTGTTCCTTGGGCTAGGATAAAGTTAGAATAGCCTTGAGGCAATGGTAATCTCAACAGTTTGTCGGCCACCAGAGGAGGGTGAAGGTCAGTTCAGCCCAGGTCCTACCACATGGACCCCATCCTCTCTGCCCAGCTCAAGGGAAATGGGAACCCAGTTTTTCAGAATTCCTGCCACAACACTATGAGCTTAAACTCAGGAACTCTGAGTGTGTCCCCCACCGAATCCTCACATGAACTCCAAGCCAGAGGTCTCATTGTTCTCAGATGAATGTGAGACAAAAGCCTAGAACAACTTTCATTTGCCCAGGATCAGGTAGCTAATCAAATCAGCACTTAAGGTTGATTGTACTTGTTCCCTAAAGTTTACCTTTTCATTCTCTTTCTTGAGAGACTGACTGTCAGAGCTAGGAAGTACAGGTTACAAAGGAAAATAAGATAACCAAGTCCTGGCTCTGCTCTCTGGGAGCTAACACGTCAGTAGAGGAGGTAATGAAGATGAAGGAGTCCACGCACAGTCCTAGGTGCGTTGCTAGATGGTGTGGCTGGACTGTGAGGACTGTGGCCTGTGAAGGGAAATGTCACCAACTCTCAAGCACCATCCATAGAATCCATTTTCCCAGGTGAATAGGATGCTGGAGGTGCCCGGCCATTCTTGTGGCCATTAGGCTGTGGTTTAAATGCTGCCTTCTCCTATCTGGGAGGCCACAGCTCCCTTCTTTATGATTTGGAAAAAAGGGATAGCAAGAGAGAGAGAGAGAGTGAGAATAAGAGAAGAGAAATGAGGAGAAATGAGAGAGTGATAGAGAATGAGGGAGAAAAAAGAATGAGCGAGACAGAATGAGAGAGAGAGAGTGGGTGAGAGTAAGGGAGAATGAGAGAGAGGACACAAAGAAAGAAAGGGAGAAAGAGGCATGCGGGGAGGTATAAATAGGGCTTCGAGACTCTCACAGAAACAGAGGAGCAAAAGGATCTGGGCCTGTGTTTTCCACAATGAGTTGTGGGCACTGAATCATCACAAAGTCATTAACATAAATGCCCACAGGAGCTAGGACAGGAATTGGAAAGGCAGGTAAGATAGAAAGATCATGTGGCCCACTTGGCCAGCCTTGAACTTCCTGGCTTTGAAACTCTTATCTCCTTGTAAGCAACAGAGTGTGGACAAGGATCCGTGGTGACTGAGTGGAATACGGTGGTTGCCTGAGTCATTGGTGATCAGGAGAGCAGAGGAGAAGGCTGAGGCTGAAATGAGTATTGGCATAGGCAGTGTGCTGACTTGCAGAAATGTAGACTCAGTTTTTCCTAAATCTGATCCCTTGAGAGAAGCTGGAGAGCTAGCCTTTAATGTAAAATCACTCAATTTTTATGTGTAGACACCCAATTAATTTTTTTAAAAGATGAGTTGAGATATTGATCTGCAGGCCAAACAAAATAAATCTGCAAGCTACTCTTTGCAACTTTCAGCAAGCAGCACCTTGCCGTATTTTGGAGCCTTGGATAGCTTTGCCCCTTTGGGAGAGAAAGAGTCTTGATGTGGTAGTTGACGGTGTTCTTTTCTGACCCACTGTAACTTATTGTTCTATGGTTTATGTTTTTGTTTTTCCAAGAGAGCCTTTGCTCTTATTGTATATATACCTAAAGTAGAAATTTCTGGAATGATTGTAGATCCCAAAGAGTGTGACTTTCTGGAAATTCTACCATGAATAGGCCACCTATTAATATAGATACTGGGCAGATGTGAATATTGAGTAGCTTAAATGTGGTCGGTCTGAATTGACACATGCTATAAATGTAAAATACATACAAAACCAATGTTCTAAAAATGATATAAAATAGTTCCATAATTTATTTTATTTTTTTTTTGGACCGGTCGTGGGGCCTGAACTCTGGGCCTGGGCACTGTCCCTCAGCTCTTCAGCTCAAGGCTAGCGCTCTACCACTTGAGCCACAGTGCCACTTTCAGCTTTTTTCTTTTTGCTTATGTGGTGCTGAGGAATCGAACCCAGGGCCTCGAGCATGCAAGGCAAGCGCTCTACCACTGAGCCACCTTCCCAGCCCCCCATAATTTATTTATTATTATTACTATTTACTTTAAGTTTTATGTCTGTCCTGGGACTTGAACTTAGGGCCTGGAAGTTGTCCCTGAGCTTTTTTTTAATTTGCTGGAGGCTAGCATTTTACCACTTGAGCCACAGCTTCCTATCTGGAATTTTTTGAGTAGTTTTTTTGGAGATAGAGTCTCATGGACTTTTCTACCTACACCTGCTTTGAACCACAATCCTAAGGCTTCAACTTCCTGATTACAGGCATGAGCCACCAGAGCCAGCTTAGCTCACCTTGCTTACATGTTGAAAATAGACTATAGTATTAAAATTAATCGGTTTGCATATTATTAATATTAATCTTTATTTTCTTTCAAGTACTCTCCCAGGGCCTCTTGCTCTTACTTAACTTTTTCACTCAGGCTGGTGCTCTGCCACACCTCTGCTTCCAGCTTTTTGCTAGTCAATGAGAAATAGGAGTCTTGGGGATTTGTCTACATGGGCTGACTTGAACCCAGATCCTCAGATCTTAGCCTTCGAAGTAGGTAGGATTACAGGTATGAGCTACCAGCACCTGGCTTAATGTTTGTTTATATATTTATTAACACAGGTGCTAAAAATTTGGATGACATACATGGCATATATTATATTCTTGTTGGACAGAAGTATATAAGCCTCTGCACCCTTGGTGTGAGTCGGGTAAAGACGCTTGTTCTCTCTCCATGTGCAACAACCACACGACAGTGCGGGGAGATGGTGGGGGTTCTGAGGGGTGAACATCTGGGCCTGTAAGTGTTGGGCATCACTGTAGGCATCCATGCCTTTAAAATATGCAAATTTGCGCACTTGGAGTAGCTATAGAACCCTTAGAGGAACTGGCAGTCCAAACACTTCACCCTACAGGTCCTTATCTTTGGCTTTTTACCTCTGAGTGGTGATTCTACCTCCCACTCCTTTTCTCTGGTATCAGACACAGCTCTCTGTTTGGACAAGCATATTTGAGGGAGTAGCCATAGGTGTTTTCTTCTATAATCAGGATAGCACTGAGACACATGCTGTCCTAATTCCAGTGAGCAGGTCTGGAGATCAGAGGATCTTTCACAAGATGGCCAGAGTACCTGCAACAAAGTCCCTTTCCCTGGCTGGTATTGGAGCCTGTCTAGTGGCCTCTATCTGCTCTCTCCAGACATGAGATTAACATTCCCTTACTTTGGGCTTTGTGGTATATGATTCTAATCCCAGCGCTTGTAAGGCTGAAAGAGTAGGACTGAGAGTTCAAGGCTAGCCTGGCCTATATAGGAAGACTTTTCTTCAACAAAATAAAATGAGAAAAAGCAAGCCCTCTCCCCAACTATTCCTTCTGATAGCTGATAGAAGTTAATAGTCTGTGCAGTAGAATCCAGAGCCCCTGTCCCATCTCCTTTTTCAAAGAGGGAACAATGGAGCCAACCTGTGCCCTGTCCACTGGGGAGAACTTAGTGCACACAAGCGTGGAACCTAGAATGTGCTAGCGAGAATTTTAGCTAGCAGAGAAATCAAAGTAGTAGGGATGAGGGTACAAGTGTTGGATGAAACCATTAGAAATCACTTATAGAAACAATGTGCTACATGCTACCACTGGCATTATCACAGAAAGGTTCCCTCCGTGCCTACCTCCACTTCCATCTGCCTCGTCTTTTCTTCTTGCATCCTTTCTGCCTTTCTCCCCTCTCCCCTTTTCCTTCTCTCACTCCCTCCTTTACTCTCTCCATGTCTTCTTTTTATCTTTCTTTGTATTGGAGCATGAACCTGCCAGCGTCTTTCAGAGCAATCCATCAGAGTCCTGATTTACACCACTCACAAGTTTTGCATGGCTGTCACCTCATTAAGGTATTTATGTCCTGGCAGAGCCTGAACTTGAATCTACCTTGAAGGTGTAATTGTGTGTTGCTAATGTAATGGCTGGAGTTGCCCATGCAGACAGCAACATGAGAAAGGTCACTGGGAGGAAGGCAAGGTCACAGAGCCACCTGAAGCGTGCTTGGTGTTGATTTGCCCATTTCCTCCAATCCCAGGGAGGACCAGACTCATGATAATGGCTAGGGCTTGTGGAGGGGAATGGAATGACTCCAGCATGGGCCTGTGCAGATGGCAGTGGAGAGGAGTTTATTGTGCTTTCCAAATGGCTAAAAGCCTCACTGATGATCTGAGTACCGGCCCAGATGCCTGTAAATATGAATAGACCAATAGGAGAGGAGAAGCTTCTCCCCCATCTCCCTCAAAAAAATCGCTTGCTGTTTTCTCTACACTAGTCAATCAATCTGAAAAACAATTTAAGATGTTTCTCGTTTCAGGACATAAAATCAGGCCTTTCACTAGCATTTGATCTACTTTCCAGATTTCCTATGTATGAGAGTTGTGGTTTACCTTTACCACTGAGATGATTTTTTTCTCCTACTGTGCAGGGGAGGGGTGGCTGGCTGTGGCACCAGAGCCTCTGAATCTTAGATTATATCACATTTTTCAACTTAGTATCTATCTATCTATCTATCTATCTATCTATCTATCTATCTATCTATCTATCTATCTATCTATATCTATCTATCTATCTATCTATCTATCTATCTATCTATCTATCTATCTATCTATCTATCTATCTATCTATCTATCTATCTATCTATCTATCTGTTTGTTTTGTCAGTCAGGGGGCCTGAACTCGGGGCCTGGGCACTGTCCCTCAGCTCTTCAGCTCAAGGCTAGCGCTCTACCACTTGAGCCACAGCGCCACTTCTGGTTTTCTGGTGGTTTATTGGAGATAAGAGTCTCATAGACTTTCCTGCCTGGGCTGGCTTTGAACCATGATCCTCAGCTCTCAGCCTCCTGAGTAGCTATATTATAGTCATGAACCATCGATGCCTGGCTTGTCAACTTAGTATTTATTAAGGAACTTCTATGAGATGTGCCAGGTGGTGGGGATACAGTAGAGGACCAGAGAGACATGACCTCACCTTGGTGGTGCCAACTAACTAGGTGAGAACGAAAATGGTGTGATGACAAATGCTACCAGGAAAGAGAGAGCAGGGCCCTGGCTTATATACAATAGGACTGACTCACTCAGACTTGTTGGGAGCAAGCAAGCTCTCCAAGGCCAGAAAATCCTGCAAATCTCAGAGACTTAGAGTCAGGGAAGAAATCTTATAATTCACCTGGCCCAATATTTGCAGCAGTAAAGACTGAGTCCTAGAGCAGGGAGGTAAAACCCCCAAGTTCACACAGCTGGTAACTGGAAAACTGCCTAGATAGAACTTGACTCTGTTCCATGGAAGTTATGGAATTCTTTTGCCAGAGCTCTTTTATAAAATGAAAGAGTTGATGAGGACCAAAATATTGATGTGATGAATACTACAACTAGTATTGGAGATTGTTATGGTCTCAGGTGAAGGCTGAAGGCCGATAAGAAGGACCACTAGTCTTTGACACTCTTTTCCAACCGAAAGACTCTCCTCAGAGAATGTTTGATTGATGTCACAGACTCCTGAGTTTAGAAGGGGCTCAGTATAAATGCATGTAGATCTTGATGAAAATTGTTTTTCTGTTGTCTTAGCACAAAATATGGAGACAAATAAGTTATTTGGGGGCAATTCCAAGGAGCATCAAGGAAGAGTGGGAAAGCAATATAAAGAAGAGAACCAAAATAGCTAGTATATGTCTCAGACAAGCAGAAGAGGTCAAAAGCTATGTACCAGATAAGATGATGATAAGCGAAGTGAACCCAAGATAGGGACACAAGTGGTTTTTTCTTTCTTGCTATTGTTTCTAATGTATTTATAATGTACCATGTGATTTTTTTTGTTTCTTTGTATGTTCCTCTCCCATGTTTTCACTGTATTTGATGTCAGTGCTCTGCATCTTGTATAGACACTTCTCTAATTTAGAGAGAGGAAGGGAAAAAACAAAATGCTTAAATAAGGATACAGATTAACCCTTTGTAACAATGAGATGTACAAGACACTATGTTGAAAAATGAACTTTAAAATTTAGGTGGTGGGGGAGGGTAGGTGTGGAGATGGGAGGGAAGGGATGGTAGGGGAAAATCAAAGGAGGAAGCAACAATGCTTGATAGGAAATGTACTCATTACCTTGCTCATGTAACTGTAACACTTCTGTACAGTAATTTTACAATAAAAAACTTATTAAAATAAAAAAAATAAAAAAGAAGAGAACCAAGCCAGACAAGTGTGGATTAAGCAACAAGTGACTGTTTTGGGGCACTTAGGAGTCTCTTTATCTGAGACCCCCAGAGAGACTGTGTGCAACATGCCTTAGAATTATCCTGGAGGAGCTAGGCACTGGTGGCTCATGCCTATAATCCTAGACACTCGGGATGCTGAGATATGAGGATCATGGTTCAAAGCTAGCCTGGGCAGGAAAGTCCGTGAGACTCTTATCTCCACTTAACCACCAGAAATCCAGAAGTGGGACTGTGGCTCAAGTGGTAGGGCACTAGCATTGAGCTGAAGAGCTGAGGGACAGCACCCAGGCCCAGAGTTCCAAGTCTCACAACTGAAAAAAAAAAAGAATTATCCTGGAGGGGTGAGGAAGGCAGGGTACTTGTCCAGTGAGTTCCAACACCTACTTGGTAAAGGTTGTTCCTGGGAATTATCTCCCTTAAAGTTCTTGTCCCAAAGCAGATAGTTGAGGCCAAAAGCCATCTGGTTTGGGCAAGATTACTTGGCCATGTCTCTGAGAGTTTTTCATGCTACTCTTTGAAAAAGAACACCATTGTACTTACGACTCTTCAACTTTACATTAATTTGTCAGTTTATATGCCTAATGTCCATCTTATTTCATACTATGTACACAGTAGCTAGTCCAGTGTCTGGAACCTAGGAAGGCTTCCCTAATTATTTGTTTCCTGAGTGAATGGGTGAATGAATGATTCCATGCTGAAGAGTCATCTTTCCATTCTTGGCCTGAGTCTTGGATCATCTCTGAGGCTTTAGATTCTGGAAGGAGGGGAGTAGAGACTGATTGATTCTAGGTGTATGTTTTTCGTTTTTAAAACTCCCTGAGAAGTGTCTGTAGGAACATCGTATGTGTTTCATTCGAAAGATGCCTCCTGTCCCTGGAGGTCAAATTATTCTGGACATTTAAAGAACCATTCATAGGCTCACTCCCTCACTTGACAAATATCAAATGTCCACTATGGACAATGTGCTATACTTAGACTATAAGAAATACAATACAGATACGAGATACAAATCTTGCTTTAGTGAGTTTATAGTCCAGTTCAAAGAACAAAATAAACCATGTTAGCTACAAAACAGCTTATAATCAAGTGATGAATTGTGCATTCCAAATAAAGTGTTCAGCATTGCCCAGAGGATTCAGGACAGCAAGCTGACTTGTAGTGATGAAACTGGGATGAGGCTCCCTTCTTTATTCCTATACCATATGACTCATGAGGGCATAGACTAGAGTTGAGCTGGGCGCTGGTGCTCATGTGTGTAATCCTAGCTACTCAGGAGGCTGAGATATGAGGATCACAGTTCAAAGCCAGCCCCAGCAGGAAAGTCTGTGAGACTCTAATTTCCAATAAACCACCAGAAAACCAGAAGTTGCACTGTGGCTCAAATGGTAGAGCACTAGCCTTGAGCTGAAGAGTTCAGGGATAATGCTCAGGCCCAGAGTTCAAGACCCACGACCGACAGAAAGAAAAAAAAGTAAGAAAGCTACTCCCAGTATCTAGATCTCACCGTGGTAACATTCTCTACCCCCCAAGATAAAAAGAATGGATTCTATTAATGGCATTCAAATTCTCTGGTTTCTGGTTGGGTTTGGCCAATAGAGAGAGCAGCCGGAGAGAGGAAACTGAGGCCAGCATTCCACACATCAGTCACCAGGACTTGATGTCTGACTCTGCCTCACTTGTTCCTGCTAGGCATCATTAACTTGACCATGTCTCTTATTTCTTGTCTCTGAGATACTATCCTACACAACCCTTAAAGTTCCTTATGTCCTAATAGCTTAGAAACAAGTCTCCTTGAAAATAAGCCATTTCCATTCTCCAGTTGCATTTTGTTTCCTCTTTAGACCTGAATTCTGCATATAAACTCAGGTCTGCCTTTTTTTTTTCCTCCTCAGAATAGAGGCTTGAACTCAGCTTGTTTGCTTATAGCTGGTACTCTACCACTTGATCCATTATTTTCACTTCCAGCTTTTTGCTAGCTAATTGGAGATAGGAGTCTTATGGATTTGTCTGTCCATACTTGCTTTGAACCTTGATCCACAGATCTCAGCTTCCTCAGCAGCTAGGATTATAGGCATAAGACACTCTCTGATTGACAGCCTCCAGACCTCCACTTAAGAAACTCAATCTAACCTCTTCCAACAGGCAGACTGAAGGCAGAAATCTGGTACAGAGAAAAGGGTGATGATTCAGATGGCAAACAGGGACCTTTCCAATTGTACTATGGGAGTTAAGTGACGAGAATCCTTAGAGAAGAGTTTCTATGGTAGAATTACAGTAACAGGATAGTTTACTGAAAAAGCAATTGAATTCATTTTCTTGGTGTTTTATAGTTAGGTCTTTCCAATCCCTGAAGGCCTCTGATCCCTGACCTAGGGGCTTTTGCAGGAAGCTGTGATCAGGCTCAGGGGAGACAAGTCATTTTCCTGGCTTTCGCTTTGCCAAAGTCTGTGCTCCAGAGGGCAATAGCTGAGCTGCAGGGGGAGAGATGAAGGTGGAGGGAAGAGTTCAGCTGTTCAGTATCCAAGAGGATCAAGCTGTTGAAGCTGTCATAGGAGAAAGATGGTTTTAGCTTATCCACTAATACCAAGAAATAGCAAAAATATTCACAGTTAGTGTGTGCTAGGAACCAGGGCCTCATCCCCGAAAGTCCTTGAAAACAGGGAGAGCACAGGATCTCAACTGAAGATGACTGTTTGGGTCATCCAGAAAGCTGGACCTGAGGCTCTGGACACTCAGCTTTGGCCATGAGCCCAGAACAGAGTTGATACTGACCTTTGTGGGATTTCATGGACTTGAAGAATGACAATATTAGTGATGCCCTTTGAACAGAGAGCCATTCCTAAATGACATACACTGTGTCAGATACCTGGGAACTTTGCCAATTTTGAGTGAGGAAAGGACACCCCAAGAATGACTAAACTTAAATTTGCCACCAATATAATGGGATGGGAGTTCAGAACAGATTAAGGCTCCCACTGCAGAACTTACCTGTACCCCAGGTTGACTACTGTCACAGCAATGGGACTAATTGGTTTTGAGGCAATGGTTTCCCTTTCGGAACACTGGTGAGAAGAAATAAGAGTGAACCCTAGAAGTCAAAGGTGATTTAGGGGTATCATCTATGTGCAGTGAAGCTGGTTTGAAAGTATATCTGAGAATGAGATGAACTTCTGGGTCGATAGAAGGTGGTTGAGCAAATGTTTAGAAGGAAGAGCACACAAGTGTTGCCTTTTTAGATGACATGAATGGCAACAATTTCTTGCAGTTCTCAAGGAAAAGGAAGAAAGATTAGACTCACAGAAAGAGGACTCCAAGGTCTCATCTCTGATTTTATATCTAAACACAAACCAGGAAATAAACACAGTTGAATCTCTTTCCAAAATAGAAAGTGAGGACTGGGTAATACCAGAAAGCTCATTGAGAGGAGTTTGGGTCCCATAAGTCATAGTGGGTTGGAGCTTGGGCGACTGGAGTGTCAATTCTTTCCAGGTAAGGCACCTGGGACCTTGAGCCAGAAGATACCCTGTCAGGGAGAGGAATAGGACGTCAGCCCACTTGACACAGTGACTACAAGAATAGAATGTTTGTGATGATAGGAGTCATCTCCATAATGCACTCTTTAATGAAATGTGTTTTAGCCTCAGTGCTAGGTCCCACCAGAAGAGGTCAAAGTGAATATAGAAGGCATGTATTTGATAGATGACCTGTAGCCAAAACATACAAACAAACAAACAAAAAAACCTCTAAAAGTCAACTGTAAAGAAAATAACCCAATAAAAAGAAATGGGCAAAGATCTGAACAAATATCTCACCCAAGCAGACTTTTTTTTTTTGTTTGTTTGTTGTGGGGCTTGAACTCTGGGCCTGGGCACTGTCCCTGAGCTCTTTAGCTCCAGACGAGCACTCTACCATTTGAGCCACAGCGCCACTTCTGGTTTTTTGGTGGTTAATTGGAGATAAGAGTCTCATGGACTTTCCTGCTGGTACTGGCTTTGAACCATGATCTTCAGATCTTAGCCTCCTGAAAAGCAGATATGTTTATTAAAAAAATTTATTGTAACAGTGATATACAGAGAGGTTACAATTGCATAAGTTAGTAATAAGTACATTTCCTTTTGAACAGTGTCACCCTCTCCCTCATTCTCTCCCAGTTTTTCCCCTCCCAACTCCCCCCACTCCCAAGTTGTACAGTTTATTTCCAACATAGTGTCCAGTGGGTTTCACTGATGAGTTGGTTCACCCTTTGTCCCACTGTTTCTGTGCTTCCTCTCCCCCCCCCGCCCCCAATCAGATAAACTTATATACAAGACAAATGGTATAAAAACCAAAAACAGCAACAGAAAGGAATAAACCAAAGGGGAAAAAAGGAAAGAAGTAAAGAAAAAAAAGGAGAAATAAAAAAGAACCACAACAGTACAATAAAAACCTCTTTGTATTTAGAGAAAAGAAACATATGAAAAGGTAGGCATTGTGTGTCATTAACGATTGTAACTTTAAACATTACAACATTATCCCCATCTATTAGACTAATTTGAAAATAGGATCTGGATCATGTGATAGAGCATCAGCCATTAGCAAAAAAAAAGCAGTAGTGTGAGACCCTGAGTACAAGCTCTAGTCTTGGCATACTATAACGGACAATACCAAGTGTTGAGAAGGATGTTAGACAGTAACTCTCCTTTATTACTGGTAAAAGTGCAAAATAGTACAGCCCCTACCACTTGGATCATTCATATAAGGAAAACGTGGCCCTACCATATGAATTGGTTGTCATGATCACAAGCATTTACCAAAAAAGTTGAAAACCATGTCTATATCAAAACCTGAATAACCATTTATAGCAAATTTAATTGTGGTTGCTGAAACTTTGAAGTGGACAAGAAGCCCTCTTGGTATTGGTTATTTGAGGCTAAATGTAACACAGACTGGCCTTAAGCTCAAAATTCTCTTGCCTTGGGCTCCTGAATACCAGGATTACAGGCATGTGCCACTACAACAGGTTCCAAGTTTTCTGCAAATGAAGAAACAAATTGTGGCATGCTCATACAACAAACAGGATATGACAATGAAAAGAAGAAGTGAACTACTTTTCCTTCATGGAAACCCATAGAAGAAACTTAAATGAGTATTTGTTAGTAAAAGGAGCCACTTTTTTTTAAACCTGCTGACAACATGATTCTACTTATATGACATTCTAGAGGGTTACCATATTGCAAAGAATTTGTAGTCAGATACCTAGATAGAGAGGCCAAACGACCAATTGATGTCTTAAATTACGAATATTATTGGCTAGATACAAGAGTGTGTCTCTAGATAATTCTAGCCCTCTTGGTCTATTAGTGGAGGACTCAGGTACCATAAGCAGAAAAGCATACAATCCTTAGGGTATTCTGCAAAAATTCCTGATGCATGGACTTCAGGAACCTATTATATGCTGGTTTCATAGCACTGTATGGTTGGGTAAATTGTAATGAACTAAGCCATACATTTTATTTTATTTGTTCTGTTTTCCATCAGAAGCTTTGATTTGTAGCCTAGCAGGCTAGGCCTTGAACTTATGATCTTTCTGTGTCAACCTCCTGAGGGCTGAGATTCTATGTGTCAGCAGCTAGTCAGGATGACTCAGAGACAAAACTCATTTAGAAAGGAAAAGATGTTAACTTGCAAAGGAGTACAAGAAAATAAGAAAGACTGGCTTCGAATTAAACAAAACAGAACAAAGCTCAGCTCTGATACTCATTTCTTAAGACTGCTGTGCTAAAGTATTTAAAAACCTAGTGCTTAAAACGTCACCAAGTCATCAACTTAAGTTCTGGTGGTTCAAAATCCAAAAAGGATACAGCTGGGCTGCAATCAAGCCGTGAGCTGGGTTTTATCCTTCTGGAGAGATAGTTCTTTGACTTTTTCTAGTTTCTCAAGGATGCCTAGCTCCCAGGCTTTTAGATATTCTCTTAGATCTTGAAAACCAACCGCATTGGGCCCAGTCTTTCCTGCACTACCATTTTTGTTGTTTCTCTGAATCTTCATATTTTGCTTTACTTTTGGAACTACTTAGCTATCTTTAATTACATTTAGCCCACATTTGAGCTTTCCATCTCAAAGTCAGCTAGATAACACACTATTCCTTATGGTTACTTTATTTTCTGTTTCTATAGAAATTTACACATTCACAAGTTCTGGGAGTTCAGATGTAGACATGCATGGGGCTCATGATTGTATGTACTGAAGTCCCAAACTAGCTCTGCTATCAGTTATAAGCTGAGAGTAGAGGTAGGCATTTCTATTTATTACGGTGACTGAGATTAAGTTTCATACTTTTGCCTTCCTTTACATGTTTTTCCTGTGGTAGATTCTCCATCGATTTTTCTTGGGGATGCCCTTTCCCCCTTGAAACGTGCAAGTAGTGTAAGTAGGCATTTTTATACCAATTATATTGTTCCACAGAGAGCCAAAAATGAAATGACAAGCAGTACAATCTGAAATCCACCTGTGGTACGATAATCTACCTCGACTCGTGTGGTTCATTGAACCCTTAGAGTAAATGTGGAAGCCATGCAGTGGGTCTGTTATCCATATTTTACACATGGGAGAGGAAGCTGCAAGGAGGCAAAGGTACTCCCTAAAGTCACCAAGGGGTCACTATGGTGCCAGCCTCAGCTTCGGTCTCATTTCCAAATGCCATGTATTTCTCCTCTACACCTCTGCCTCCCTCCCCTTGGCTTGTTTCTGGGTAGATGAATTTCTGGTACATGTGAATCTCAGATCTTCCTCACTCCTTTCTTTCTTCCTATTCTGGCCTTGAATAGTTATATTATCCCTCCTTTCTCCTCTTATGATTTCATTTCCAGCCTGTTGTTTGAATGAAGGTTAATACTTTAGGGCATTCTCTGGGACCAGCCAAGGAAAACCAGCCTTTATTTCACTCTCCTCTCCTGCATGCAGATGCTCTAAATTCCTGGCTTTTGTTCCAGTGTGTTCCCACTGGCAACCGCTGATACAGTTGAACTCACTCTTAATGTCAGGACTAAACTCCCAAGAGTCTTGTAGTTATGATTGTCAGGGGCAAAAAGACAAAGTCATCACTGCCTGTTGCTCCTTTGAGCATTCAATAATTTAAACATCCATCTATCTGTGTAAAAATCATTATGGACATACTTGGAAAAGGGGGAATTGTTTCAAGGTCACTCTGCCAGTTAGCAGCAGAGAGAAGATTAGAACCCAGTGTACTTCCCAAGTTACTCTGGTCAACATCATTAAATCATTAACCAAAGCCATCATGGTTAGATGCTGTGGACAGGCCACAAAGATTGCATATCTCCATTAATCCCCACGTACTGTTTTTCTTTTTTGGGGGGAGGGTCCAGTTTGGGGCCTGAACTCTGGTCCTGGGCACTGTCCCTCAGCTCTTCAGCTCAAGGCTAGTGCTCTACCACTTGAGCCACAGAGCCACTTTCGGCTTTTTTTTCCTTTTTGCTTATGTGGTGCTGAGGAATCGAACCCAGGTCCTCAGGCATGCAAGGCAAGCGCTCTACCACTGAGCCACCTTCCCAGCCCCATGTTCTGTTTTTCTAAGTTTTCTTATGTTCAGGGATTTGTTGACAGTGTATGATAATCAGGGTATTGAGGGAAGAGATTTGAGTAAGATGGGCATTTGGGTCCTGACTCTGCAAGCTATATAATTGCTTACTGCAGAGTTGTCTCTTTTCTTACATTTCCTTTTTTTTGGTTGGTTGTGGGGCTAGAACTCTGGGTCTGGGCGCTGTCCCTCAGTTCTTCAGCTCAAGGCTAGAACTCTACCACTTGAGCCACAGTGCCACTTCTTCTTTTCTTACATTTCTGTGTAACGAGAATGGTAACTATTTTTTTTAATAATTTAGTTCATATGTTTTCATATGAAAACATGTGACAAAGCATATGGCATAGACAGTATTCAGTAAATACCCTGTTCATTCCCTTTTCCTGTCTGAAATATACTCAATTACTCCTCAACTTTGTCACTGAGAGACACAGAAGGTACAAAGGAGGAGGAAATCCAAGAGCGTAGGTAAGATACACCAAGCTCGTAGCTGTGGCCTTGCTTCTAGCATTGTTGCCCTGGATAAGATGTATTGATATTTCTTTATTTTACTCACAATATTTATCTCTTTATTTATCAACTTGCTTATACAAGATACATTTCATTACTGTATTTTGGTGTTTTTTTCTCTCTACCCATTAAAATGTGGCCAAGTTAAACCTGCTCCCTCCTAACCTCAAGAGGCTTGGTGAATATCTAAACTTGTGAGACTAAGAATTCAATAGAACAATGTGTATACAGAAGAGGCCTAGTTTCTAATTTCACTGTACCAACCAGTAGAACATAAGCCACCAGACAACTTGCCAATGATGGAGGACTATAAATATTTTAGGATGAAATTAGTTTAGCACTGGTCAAAAAGTATTTGATTAATAGTTCCAAGGATTGCAATCCTTTATCAATGTCATTACTATTTCTGATAGATACATATTGAGCAACAACAATGCTCCAGGCAGGCTACAAAGAAGAATAGTTAAACATAGTATGTCCATAATGAAAGGGGATGAAAAATATGCCAAGCATGAACAATGAGATACGCACTAAGGAGAGAAAGCGGTGGGTTAGACTGTGTGAGTCTGGAGAGCCACAGATCACAGTGTACCTCGTGAGGCCCATATGTCTTATCTCATATGAGAAGGATAGGGAAGTAGGCACTGGACCAAAGCAAACAGGGCAAATGGTGTGTTTTGGAAAGGGTAAAAGTAACTAAATTTTTCCTCTACTATGAAGAATTGGCCTTATGAAACTCCAAGCGACCATTGCATGCATTAGATCCAACCTCTTCTGAACGATTTCCTCCTTTTCCCAGTCACATTCTTTGTGGTCATTTTGCAAGACTGCAAGTCTTCTAATATCAACCCATTGGCGCTTACTCATGGTAAAGTGCTTACGGACATGTGGTGGACTGTTGAATGACTATAAGGGAGAATAGATGGTGTGTGTTCAGGCCCCATGTGGCTCAGAGAACTGAGAAAATACAGACCTTTTGTCAATAATCTAAAAAGTTCCATCTACCCCATTCTCCTGTCTTTCTAATAGTGTGTAGAGTGACTGAGAGGGAATCACCTCACTCTTAGAAAATTTATCTGTCCTCCTCACCTGGGTGTTGGTCTAGGGTCAGGGTTAAGCCAGGTCTACTCCAGTCAATGCATTGCCATATCTTGATCACTGTTGGTTCTCAGTCCAAATAAGAATAAAGTTTCTTAGTTGATTCCTAGTTTTGAAAGAGAAGGCATTTTTTTCTCCTCTCTCTAGATGGTATAGAGCATGAATATTGTGTTAAAATCATTGTCACCACTTCGGTCCATGAGGGATGCCAGTCAGATATGAATCTAGCACAAGAGAACCATAAAGAAACCTGAATCTACCCTTCTAAAATGCACTTTCTGTTATAAATCAATGCATTGCATTTAAATTCCATTGGATTCCATTAATACTTACAATCCAGTGCGACAGAGCCATGGTTCTGCCATCACAGGGGTAACCGGGAGATCGTGGCATGGCGGTGGGGGCTGTGGGCCTGTTTTTGCCATTCCAACAGCTGTGACCCGGGATGAATGATTCGACTTTTCTGAGACTCGGTATTTCCTGTGTGAAAGTAAGGTAAGGATAATAATAGGCTTGCCAGGATTAAGTGAGATAATTCATGTGCACTGCAGAGCATATAATGAGAGCTCAGAAGAGAACAGCACAATGGGACTGACATAAATGGCAGGACCTTGAAGGGTCCTACCTGGGAGTTTAAGTATAAAACCAGAGGCCTCAAGTTATAATTGAACTTTCTTGTCACATTTCTCTTACTTAGACTTCACTTTAAGTTCTACTTAGAAGCTCAAGATAACTCAAATGATTTATTGTTACTAACACTTTCTATTATTGTGCTCTATGAATCTCTCTCTGTCTCTGTCTCTGTCTCTGTCTCTGTCTCTGTCTCTCTCTCTCTCTCTCTCTCTCTCTCTCTCTCTCGCTAGCTAGCTAGCTATCATCTTGGTTCACATAAGTAGGAAGGCTGAGAAATCTCACAATTCACCAAGAGAACTGGTGGTACCATGTTCTATGCAAGCCTGAGAACTAGGAGAGCTGATGGAGCAAGTTCTATTCTGAGGTCAGATAATGATGTCCCAGCTCAAGCATTCAGGCAGGTAAAGTTCCTTCTTACTCAGACATTTGTTCAATTCAGATGTTCAGCTGATTGAATGGAGCCCTCCACACTGCAGAGGGCAATCTACTTTACTTAGCTGTTTATTCAAATACTAACATTATTCAGACAAACCCTCTTAGGTAAACCTAAAATAACATTTGGCCAGATATTTGGCCATGCTGAGATCCAGTAAAGTTGATAATGTAAAGCTAACCATCATATTCCTGTGTACTTGATATTGTTCTATACTAGGATATATGGGAATGGACACACACACATATGTATTTGTGTATGTATGTGTGTATATATGCACATACATTTATATAGAAAGAAGGTAACCCTAGTTTCATATTTTTGTGAAACAAGTTTCTTTGTAGGCTAGTAAGTTATTTCTTCTGTTCATTGTCTCACTTAATCCTCACAATAATCCTTTGACACTGTTTTGACATGTATTACATCCTCACCCTATGAAGGAAGGGATAAAGACACAGGGAGATTAAGTCGTTGTTTGGCCAAGGTCACTGAGCTGCTAATTGCTGAAATCCAATATGGTACTCTTTAGCTGTACTCAGCTTTTACCTACCTGATTACCTGCAGAGAGCTACAACATGGAGAAGAATCCATTTACAGTGTTACCTGTCTCTACTCGACAAATGTTTAGGAGAGGCTGATACAATACAAATTGTCAGATCATATGTAATTATTATTATGACTCATTTGCCAATATACAGTCGGACAACCTTTATGCTTTGGTCCAGTGAGAATCTGTGTTAGAGAAACACCCCCAGCTAGGCATTGCTTGACCACTTAATTCTCAACCTGAGAGGGGCTCTTGCTTTGTTTAATGGCTCTGAAAAGGTTGACATGCAAGAGAGCACAAAACAGCATTCTTTCTTGTTTTTCCCTCCTTCTGAAACCACACGAAATTATTTAAGGAAGTTTTAATGAAATGCATCTGTCACTTATTAAGATGGATGGCTGGAGTGCAGCTTTCCATTACTGGAAATGGCAGAATCAAATTAGGAAAGAACGGTCCTCAGCATCTTCTCCAACTGGCGTTTGCATAATGTGTTGGGAAAAATGCCACCTCGGCAGAAAACAGCTATTGTGAGGGCCAGGGTTCTTTCCCCAGAGGGCTTGTGTTCGCCTGCGAGGTTCTCCTTCCCCGTTGGCAGGTGGAGTGGCTGGGCTTGGGGGTGGAGTCTCCTTGTGCAGAATGATATTGGGGGTTTGGAAACCAGAGGCTCTGTTTCACACTCCAAGGAGCTCAGATACATTGTTGTGCTGTACAAGTCAGAAGCTCTGCCTTTTGGTTGGTTCTCTAAGCTTTGAATTTCCTTTCTTTTTGTGTACACCAGTATTGGGGTTTGAATTCAGGGCCTGGGCACTATTCCTTAGCTTTTTCACTTACTCCTTTTACTTTTTCACTTAAGTAGAGCCACTCCTCTACTTCTGGCTTTTGGCTGATTAATTGGAAAAAAGAACTCCAGACTTTTCTGTCCAGGATGGCTTTGAACTGTGATCCTCAGTGCTCAGCTTCCTAAGTAGCTAGGATTGCAGGTGTGAGCCACAGTTATCTGACTTCATAGTTCTCATCTTTATTGCTATATATTAAATTGTACACAGTAAGGATTTTCATATAGAATTTCCATACACACTAGATATACATATATATGTATATATGTACATAAGTATTATAGTATATATAGTATATATATAGTATATATAGTATATATATGTATATATGTACATATGTAAGTATTATAGTACACAGTTGTCCTCCTTTTACTTTTCATGACCATGGATTTTGTTCTATTTTCCTCTAGCTCCCACAAATGAGAGAAAACATGTGATCCATGTCTTTGTGAGACTAGCTTCTTTCACTTAACATGATTAGCTCCAGTTTTATTCATTTTCCCTGAAAATGGCATAATTTCCTTCTAATTCATGACTGAGGAAATCTCTATTGTGTCTATATCTCATATTTTATTGGGCCAAGTGGCGTCCATTCAACAAATACTGGGTATTTCCTGACTCTTTTCACACAGAGGTTACCAGAGAGAATAAAGTAGTGCTTTCATCTTGCCACTGTGCTAGCTGCGGACACAGTAAATAAGGTTCAGGAAGTACAGCACATTATCAATGTAATGAAGCAAAGTAAGAAGTAGATGAGGACGGGTTTATTTGAAAGAATAAAAGCTCTTTTATAAGCCACGAAACCCCGGTCATTACTTGAAGATTATCATTGCATTTTTATGTCTCCAAATGCATGCTATAAGCAAATTTTTTGTTGTTATTAAAAAAGAATTTTGAAATAATTTAATTTGCCTTCCACCTATTCAGAGGAATCTGATTTCAACATCCTATTAAGTGATGGCAGACTAGTCACCCTTTCCTAATAACCTTTTCAGTTTTGAAGTTCTCAGTAAGAAAATTCAGTCTCAGAAAACATTTATTGAGCTTCTACTATGTATCAGACATGGGACTGAGGTGTTAAGAGGCAAGCAATGAATGAACAAGATGTACAATGCTCTCAGCATCTGCTCATTTTAATAGAACTTTGCCATTTGTGAAGAGTTGACACACACATGATTTTATGCTCTCATTATCCTACAAGGCAAGGCAGGACATACAAAATTAGGAGGTTGAGGTTTATGATCTTCATTAGTGCTCTTCTCCAAATAGTTCTAGAGTTCTGCTCTCTGAAGACAACTCTTTTTTTTCCCCTCCCCCTTCCCCCCTGAAGACAACTCTTTTAAGTAGTCGTACCCATGTGCCAAACCTTGGTCACTGAAACCTGCAGAGGAACAGTCATGTGACTTGGTCACAAAAGCTCTAAAAGGACCTTCCCCTTTCCACTCGAGCCCTGGTCATGGTACTAAAGAACCAGCCCACTGAGTAACCATAGCGATCACAGAGCCTGATACTCCACATTGGGTATGTAGCCTTTGCCAGAGAAGCTACTGACATTGTATATTGTTGGGACCCTCCCAGATCCCACTCTCAACGAATGGAAGGGTCCACTAGATTGCCTTTCCTCAGTGGGCTTTACTGTCTTGCAGGGTAGAGAGTCCATGCCATTGCTTAACAGGTGTTGGCTGGGAAGTTCTCTCTTGAACACTGAAATAAAGCCTGTTTTCCTATCCTTTCCCCTAACCCCCACTCTTCCCTCTGGAATGCAGGGAGAAGCGAGCCCCTCCTCTCCATGCCTGCTCTTCACATAACATGACAGCTGTCACGTCTCTCCTCAGAGTTCTCTTCCCAGGTGAAATGGGACTGATACCCTCAAATGAATTCTTGCATGACATGGTTCCCAGATGCCTCATTATTCTGGTTCTGAGTCTCCTGATTTACCAATGGAACTCTTAAATGGGGATATCACTGCCTTCAGATCACAGTTAAAATAATGATACCACACTGTTTTTATACACAGGAACTAAAATTAAACATATGTATATATGTATTATATTTAGTAATTTCTTAAGATAAATCAATCATAAGCTTCTGCTTAAAAAACCCTTCAATACGTCTTCATTGTGATTAGGATGAAGAACCTGCCTACTTTCCCTCAGATCTGTTCCCTTCCCTGCTCCACTATCACAAAGAGCGTGGCTCCTGAAAGAATGCATTCTTAGATTCCTAGATCAGCTGGATTCTACTTAAGTTTGGCTCACCAAAGGCACTACTGCTAGATTGAGAGTTTACAAATCCCCTCCCACTCTACCTCCCTAGGTCTCTGGTAGTAGGTGCATTTCCTGTTTCCTCCAGCCCCCCAGCACACAGCCACAGCTATCTGATAGTTTGGCCCCTGCAAGATTAATCTAGCTGTGGGCTCTGGTGACTCTACTTTCCCGGTGGCTTTCTACTGATACTGATCTCTGAGTTGTTTAATTGTCTCTTGAGTAGTGACTCAATTCCTCCACTATGCTTTAAATCCCCCCCCCCCACACACATGTTAAATCTTTTCTTAAAATACCTTGAGAGGTTTCTGTTTTCCTGATTCTAATAGCCATAGAGCATTCAAATCTCTAATTGCAGTGAAGATCTTTCAGTTCTTGGAAAAAGCCATAGTCTCTTTTGCACACTAATATAGCGTTCTCTCTTTCTCCTAAACACAACTGTCATCTTTTCATCCTTCAGTTCTGAGTGTAGGCATCTCTCTTCTTGGCTTCCTTATGACACAATGCTCACCTTTATCAGGATATTTATTTGCCATTGGCTATTTCTCTTTGTAATACTGAATTCATGGCAGGCAAAGATTATGGCTGCTGAACCTTGTTCAATGTTGTAGCCTCTGTACTTAACCTGGTGTTTGGTTCACAGAAGGTGCTCAGCAAATAACTGAAGAACAAATTAATGAAATATACATGGAAAATATGGCTCTGAGCCAAGCATTATGTATTTTGAGAAGTAGATAAGCACCTTAGTGCTACCAATAATGTTTAGGAAGGCTATACATAATTGTCTGATGCCTGTAATCCTAGCTACCCAGGAGGCAGAGATTAGATTTGTTTGAGATAATCCCTGGAAAAATATTTGTGACATCCTGTCTTGACTAGTAAAGTTGGACGTGGTAGCATGCATTTGTCATCCTAGCTACATGGAAAATCTAAGGATCTAGGCCAGTCTAGGCCTAAATGTAAGGTCTTATTTGAAAAAGGACTAAAGCCAAAACATCTAGAGGCATGGCTCATGTGACAGAGTGCCAGGCTATGAGTTCAAACATCAATACCTACAGAAAATTTAAAAATAAAAAAAATTATGTTTGGAACTCTGTGATAAGGAATGATAAGTGATAAGGAATGTTTTGATGAGGACTTACAATATGCCTTTAATGTGTCCAGTGACCACTGTAACTGATTTACATTCTGTGAGGCCAGGAATTTTCTGTGGTTTTCTTACTCCCACAAAAGGCAGAATGTTTGAGTAAGAAATTGTCATTTTCTAGTTGCTAGTGGCTCATATCTATAAGTCTAGCTCTATCTGTAATTCAGAATATGGAGATCTGAGGATCATGGTTTGAAAGCAATCCAGGCAGACAAATCTGAGAAATTCATCTCCAATTGCCATAAGTAGAGCTGTGGCTCACTTGGTAGAGCTCTAGCCTTGAGCAAAATCATGAAGGGAGAGAGCTCAGGCCATAAATCTAAGCTCCAGTACTGGCATAAAAAAAAAAAAAAAAGGTAGCTGAACGCCGGTGGCTCATGCCTGTAATCCTAGCTACTCAGGAGGCTGAGATCTGAGGTTCGTAGTTCAAAGCCAGCCTGGGCAAGGAAAGTCCATGAGAATCTTATCTCCAATTAACCACCAGAAAACCAGAAGTGGTGCTGTGGCTCAAGTGGTAGAGCGTTTGCCTTGAGCTGAAGAGCTCAGGGACAGCACCCAGGCCCAGAGTTCAAGCTCCACGGCTGGGGCTGCGGGGAGAGGCGGGGAGGTGGGGAGGCAGTAAAGTTGTTACCAAATTGTTACAAGATAATCGTAATTTTGGCAATGGCTCAAGATTCTGTAAAAATAAGTGGATGGGTCTGGTTGTCGGCCTGGCCCTCTCAAGCACTAAGACAGCTCCTGGAGGTTTTCTCAGTTTTTCTGTCCAGTTTTTGTGACCCTTGGGCCCTGTCCTGGATGTCAGGACTGTCTTCCTGCCAGAGGATGGAAAACAGCAGTTCCCGAGGGGGCTCTGTCCTGTGTGATGGTGCCACTGCCATCCATGAAGCACACAGACTTTCTGTTTTGATCATTCAGTGGATTCCTAGGGACTCCTAGGTGACCAATGGCTTGGAAGGTTGATGACCTCTCCCTGCACCCTTGTGCCTGACAAGGGACTGAGGATGGGGGAGGCCATTCTTTCTCCTATGCCATGCGGCTTGGCTCTGTTCTATAAATATTCTTTCTGATTTCCATCAGGAGGCCTCTCTGCCCATGCTGATCCCTTACTGATGCGTCCAGGATCATACAGTGCCAGGTGGGGAAATATGGGTTTGTTAAAGCTGGGTAAAAGTTGGGCTCAGGATCTGTGAAAGTTTTTATCCATCTCTAGGGGTGCCCAGTGCACAGCAGAAATTGTGACTTGATTGTGTGTCATACAGAACTGAGGAGCTTTATGTACAATAAATGTGCCTTAATAGTGTCATCACAAGTGGCCCAGAGACTTGAAGAATCATAAGAGGAAGTTGCTCATGCCTCATATCTGGTGGTCTTCATGAGATTGCCAGTGCATCTGGGCAGATTTTACAGCCTCTCTTTGTGGGGTCCCCCTCAAATTGGCCAGTTTGTTAGTATTAGCATAAATGAACGTAAATAAAATTTGTAAATGAGGAGTTATAGCAATCCCAGAGAACCAGTGAATGTGGGGTTTTCTTCTAAGTAGTGGATGCCGATAATGTGAAGAATTGATTCTCTCCCTTGACAGATCAAATAATATCCAGAAATTTTGTTGAAGCAGTTTAGAGTCTTGACTTGTAACAGACACACTAGCTCAGTCCCTGTTGGAAGAGTTCTGTGACACATTGTTTTGTATTCTGTGTAAGCATACCCTTTAAATACTGTCGGAGGAGGATGCCATCACCATAATGTCCTGTCTGAGTTTCCTAGAGGAAATTGGATATGGTGAAGATCCTGCCTGCAAAGACTGACCGTGATGGCAGAGTGATTGAAATACTCATGGGGAGCAAGTGAAGACGTGTTGTGTCTAGCCGGGTACAGTCGGCTCATGTCTATCATCCTAGTTACTGAGAGACTGAGATCCGAGAATTGTGGCTCAAAGCCATCCCAGGCATATTCTTATCTCCAGTTAACCAGCAAAAAGCCAGAAGTGGAGGTATGGGTTCAAATGGTAGAGCACCAGCCTTGAGTGAGAATATGAGGCCCTGAGTTCAAACTTGCATGCGCACACACACACACACACACACACACACACACACACACACACACACAAAGGTGTATTGTATTCCTTCAAAAGTGAGGGCAAATAATGGCTGAAAAGCCATTAAAGCATGCTCTGTAAAGTACATATTAGTCAAAACTATCACAGTAAAATATTTCTCAGTTGTTACTATATGAAATAAGCAATATACTTATTACCTTGCTCATATAACTGTAACCCCTCTGTACAGTATTGTTATAATTAAAAATGTACAAAAAATTAAATTAAATAAAAAAAAGAAATCAGCAATGTCAATGTTATTAGTTAGGTATGGGACTTTGTTAAAAGGACCATGACATTAAGATTTTGGTAAATCACTCTTAGGCATCATTTATTTCCATTAAACTTGTTCACTGGCCAAACTGGGCCTCTCAACAGGGAGACAGTGGGAGCAGTAACCTTTTAATTCACCAGGTCTTTTATAGTGATTCTTCATTCTTCTTGCCTATATTTTGGAATATATTGGACTCTAATTCTTTTAGCAAGGTGCATGAGGGTGTGTGTGTGTATGGAAAAGGCCTGTAGGTTTCCATTTTGAGAAACTATAGTTACAAAGACATAATTTGCTTCCAAAGTACTCCGTATTGAGTAGTCTACCTCTACCAAATACAGGATACATTAGAGCATTGAGTGCTATGACTGTAATGAATTTAGGCAAGAGACTAGTTCTGATATTTAAGATGCTCTATATTTTAACCTTTATTTTCCCAAAAGTATAGACATAACTTGGTTGAGCTTTGTATTCATTAAAGCCATGAAGATTTGCCAATTATGAGAAGGCCAATAAGCCAACGGGAGGTACAGGGGCAATTGTCCCCAGGGAGATGCTGAGTCTCTAGGAGGCTTAATGTGGTTGCCCTTGCCTAGGTCAGACTATAGAATGACAGGCGGCAGAGCTTGAGAATGAGGGGGCCTAGAGCCATCTTGCTGGATATCTGATCAACTCTGGTATTGGGATCTTTAGCTTTTCAGTATTCAACTGAAAAGAATCTGTAACTTTTCATGGGTGATGACCAAGGTTAAATGAGTGGGAAAACACAGATTTTAAATCCTCGCTATCAAGACCTTTTGATTAGGTTCTTTGAGGGAAGTTGATTGCCAGAAGATCCTCTAAGGAGTCCATTGACTCCTTTATGATTTTTATTCCTTGGATTATTTCATTGATAGGCATTTATTTCTTTGGGCTTCATATTGTTCTTTACAAGTATCTGATAACTCTAGGCCACTTAGTATTTCCTTACTAGCCATAGGTTGGCTAATAAGGGAAAGTAAGTTGAACTGATAATATACTTCTTAAAATATTTGTCTTCTATCAGCATCCAAATTTAAGGATAGTGAGGGTCTGTGTTCCATTGTGATGTTCAGGAATATGGCAATAAATTCCGTACCTGGCCCATTTTCCTCAGAAACCATTGTCCTATTCCCAAGGCTTTGAGACTAGTGAAGGCATGAGTATGTACAGTGTTAAATGTGAAGGCATGAGTACAAACAGCGGTAAATGTGAGTAGGCTACATTCTATACCATGAGCACCCCATAGAAGAGAAGAAAGGCAAGGAAATGAGTTCTAGAATTCTGCATATCCATTAACTAAATGGGTTTCTAATAAATTAACAACTTTTAGATCACAGGCCTGCCAGGTGCCGTTGGCTCACTCCTGTGATACTAGCTACTCTGGAATGTGAGCTCTGAGTATCACGTTTTAAAGTCAGCCTGGGCAGGAAAGTCTGTGAGATTCTTATCTCCAATAAACTACTCAAAAAAAAAATCTGGAAGTTTCTCTGTGGCTCAAGTGGTAGAACACTTGCCTTGAGCAAAAAAGTTCAAAGACATTGCCCAGCCCTAGAGTTCAAGCTCCAGGAGTAGGTGGGGGGGGGGCGGGCGCGGGGATGGGGGGGGGGGGTGGATAAAGACCATGTACCTGCTAATTGGCACCTCTCAACAGATTTTGAAGGTAAGCCTGAACTAGTTTTTTTTCTAGTACACAAAAAGTAAAACAACTGACTTCATATTCATCTTCCTATTAGATAAATTTTTAAAAGAAATTTTCAAACAGCAAGTCACATACTTTTGTTTCTATTCCTATTTCTTCTATGTGAATAAACTTGTTTGAATAGTCATGAGAAATATTTCAGGGAAGTTTTTGCCTGACTTATATTTTAAGTTTCTTTATGTATTGTCAGTCACTTTTGTCAACATCAGGAATTTTATGCACACACATATACACACACACATATACATACCATACAATATCCCATGTGGCTCAAAGCCTGAAGACCCTCAAATCTGGTGAGTTTGGACTGGCCATTTAGCAGCTGTTAGATGGTGGCACACAGAGTCTTTGGTGATTACTTTTCCAACTTTCCAATGCATTTGAAGTTTCCCTTTGCCTCTTTGGGATCTAGGCCTTGGGAGATCAGGATTGGGATCCACTTTTGTGACAAAGCAAAGCAACAACAGCAGAGACCATATAGACTCCATGGATTCCTGATAAGTCAGTGCTCTTGAGTCCTATTCCTCAGCACACCATGAATTAGTTATCCTTATATACATGAGTGACCCCTGGAGGGCCCACACATCACATAGAGTTCCAGCCTTGTCTTGAGAGCACTAATAGACCAGGCGTCAACACCTTGTTGGTACATACAAACAGGAGCAGGTGACATGAGGCCTTTCCTAAGTCTGGAGTCAGTTGACTCCAACTTATGCTGGAATCAAGGCACATTAATCAATCTGAGACATAGGGATAGATCTAGGTTATGATATACAACCTCAAGTAACAGTCCCACTTAGGGACCATCCCTAAATACTAGCTATTGGAGTTTCTGGCTTATATCAGTTAAATATACAGTAGAGTCTCTGACAAATGCAACATACACTAGCAGAGCCCAAAGTACACATTGGCCAGCATGCAGCAGAGCTGTTGGTAAGCCAAAAGCTAGAGAAGAGAACAAAGATTATGGTCGCTGCAGAGACCCCCCCCCACTCCCCCACCCCCCACCATGCTCATGCTGCCTAAAATCTTATGGTTACCTACAAAGGATTACACCAACCTCTCACCCAAAGTTGGCGTGAATGACAAGAATGATAGAACCACAATATACTCAGGGAATATGAAGAATTGATTAATCGCTGATTAAAGCTTTCTGAAATTACTTGAATGAAACAAAGGGGAAAAGACTTTTTTTAAAATTGAAGTTGGGGGACAGGAGTAGAGTAAGAATTCTTATATGTGGCTTAGGTTTGTGTGGCTCCAACTTTGCTCCTGGGATAGACTACTTGGACTTGCTCATCAGCCTGCTCCACATAGGGCAAGCGAAGAAAGACAAGTGGGGCCTGTCAACTATCAAAAAAAGGAGTCTGTTTCTTCACTACATTGCTAAAACATGCTTTACAAAATTCTAATTTTGGTGAGAAAGCTCAAATCATATCATTAGCTCTAAGAATTGTCAGGTGTTTCCCTGGAAGTGACAGTCTCTGCTTGGTTTTAACAAAGTATCTGCCAAATACATATGTCTGAATAGGTAGAGCTTGTTAGTGATTCTTTTTTTTTTTTTTTATTGTGAAAATACTGAACAGAGGGGTTACAATTACATGGGCAAGATAATGAGTGCATTTCCTATCAAGCATTGTAGCCTCCTCCTTTGTTTCCCCTTCCCATCCCTTCCCATCCTCTCCCCCCCCCTTGCCTCCCCAATCCTCCCCACGCACCCCCCCACACACCAAAGTTGTAAAGTTCATTTTCAACATAATGACTTGTACATCTCATTGTGGCAATGGGTCCACCTGTATCCCTATTTAAACGATTTGTTCTTCCCCTTCCCCTCCACAAATTATACCAGCATCAAATACAGTGAAAGCAACGGGGTTATACTGTGGGGGAGGGACATACAAAACAACAAAGAAATCATCTTATAAATGTGTTAGAAACAATCACATGAAAGGAAAAAAAAACATTTGAATACATATCTTAGGGTTCATTTCTCTAACATCACATTATCTTATCTAACCTTTTCTGCTCGACTCAGACATATACTAGATATTGCAAATAAGGGAAACCATGGGACCTATGTTTCTTTGGGCCTGGCTTACTTCACTTAATATAATTTTTTCCAAGCCTTTCCATTTCTTAACAAATGGGGCAATGTCATTCTTTTTGATGGAGGCATAGAATTCCATTGTGTATATGTTAGTGATTCTTTCAAGTAAAGACGGTGTTCTCTGGACAACATAGCTGCTGTAAATCACAGCTCCGCCCCACATAAATGTTTCCTCTCTACTTGGGTATGTGGCAGGTGTACTTTATGCTTAGCTGCCCATTTCCTCACAGAGACCATTGGAAGATATTTACTTGAGCATCAAGACTTGATAACATTAGCAGGGTAGGATAACATATACCTAAAATCTGTTACTTGGGAAGCAGACATCTTGAGGATCATCATGTGAGTCCAGGTCAGAGAGACACTTAGTGAGGGCTCATATCAACCAATAAAAATGAGTGTGGTGGTATGTGTCTACAATAGGTGGTGGGACAGTGATCTAATTCTGGCTAGGGCCTACACAAGGAGATCCTATCTGAGCCATGGTTCAAGTGGTAGAGTACCTACCTAGTGAGTATAAGGCCTTCAGTTCAAACTTAAGTACTGCCCTCCCCGCAAAAGATATTTTTTTGTTGGTCATGGGGCCTGGGTGCTGTCCCTCAGCTCTTCAGCTCAAGGTGAGAGGGCTCTTCCACTTGAGCCACAGCGCCACTTCCAGTTTTCTGAGAGGTTTATTGGAGATAAGAGTCTCATGGACTTTTCCTGCCCAGGCTGGCTTTGAACTGCAATCCTCAGATCTCAGCCTCCTGAGTAGCTAGGATTATAGGCAGGAGCTACCGGCACCAGCCCCCAAAAGATTTTAAAGCATTAATCCTATCTTTTGGTTCCTTAAGGAAAATCCTAGAGAGATTACCATTCTCTTTTACTAAGAGTGAATATTGGTGAAGATTAGATTACAGGGATTATTGATGGAGTTTGGTGGTGTGACTATCATTCATGCTGAGGCACTAGCAGATCTGTTAAAAACAAAATAAGTTTTAAAAAAGCTGGCTGGGCCCCAGTGGTTCATACCTATAATCCTAGCTACTCAGAAGGCTGAGATCTGAGGATCACAGTTCAGAGCCAGCCCGGGCAGGAAAGACCTAGAGACTTTTATCTCCAATAAACCACCAGAAAACTGGAAGTGGCATTGTAACTCAAGTGGAAGAGTGCTAGCCTTGAGCTTAAGAGCTGAGAGACAGCACCCAAGCCCAGAGTTCAAGCCCCACGACTGACCAAAAAAAAAAAAAAAAAAAAAAGATGGGCACTGGTGGCTCACACCTGTAATCCCAGCTAATCAGGAGGCTTAGATCTGAGGATTATGGTTGGTTTGAAGCCATCCAGGCAGAAAAGTCTCTGTAAGACTCTTATCTCCAATTAACCACTCAAAAACTAGAAGTGGTATTATGGTACAAAGTAGTAGAGCACTAGCCTTGAGCAAAAAAGCTCAAGGACACTGACCAGGCCCTGGGTTCAAGTCCTACAACTGACAAAAATAAAATAAAATAAAAAGTAAAAATGTCCACTTAGTGAAAAGAGCAAATAATGTCCTAGTATTGTTATAAAAGTAGTTTTGGAATGTTTTCTATCTAATGGTATCTCAGAACTCCCTATTTCCAGATATATGCATTACATACTTTGAAAGATGTTGGAAAACATCACAGGCAAGAGGCAAGGAAGTGTAGTCCCCAGTTCTGAGGCCATGGTACAGGGCTACTACGATGAGACTGAGTGGTGGTGAGAAATTAAGAACAATCTTTCGGAAAATGAGGGAGAGGGTAACACTGTTAAAAAAGAAATGTCTTCATTACCTAATATATAATTGCAACCCTCTGTACATCACCTTTACAATAAAAAAATTTTAAAGACAAATCTTTTAATCTTACCAATCTCAGCTTGTCTCTAACCCAACTCAGTTCCTTAATTTACATTATGTATGTCCCAGGCAGAAGAGCTGGGATACACTGCAATAAATAATCAAGAAATACTTATTGACAGATTCAGCAATAGGATATGTGCTGTGTACTGAGAGAATATGGTAAACCCCCAGTGTGTTCTGAAAAGGCTTTCCTAAGGATATGATATTTGGTCTGAGTTTCTAAGGACAGAGAAAGAAGACAGGAGCTTTAGACTAAGGAAATGACATGGGTCATGACGGGAAGGTCACAAAGGAGACCTGAGACCTGTTGACATTTTTTTCAAACCAGTTGTAACTCTGGACTCTGCGGTTCTCTTACCAATCTTTTAGCTGTTGCAGATCACAGACAAGCTAAGGCTTGTATCTCATTCGTGAGTCTCTTCTTTAGCCAATCATTTATTAAAAATTATATCAAGTACCTATTAGCTGAATCTTATTGGGAATGATGAGAGAGGCTCAAAAGTCTGAGCTGGAGAAGATAGGCTGTCCCAAGGAATCAGATACTCATGAAAAATCATAGCTGACCCATAAAGGACAAGATGTATAGCTTGGGGAAGATACAAAGACTTGATTTGGGGGTTCATGTTGGATATGACAAAGGACTCTATAAATTTCATGTCTTATAAATTATAATCTTACATGTAAGATTCAAGGTGATGTGAAGCACTTGGGCCTAAGATTAAAGGAGGGACAGCTTCCTATCTGTCTCTCTTCCTCTTTCCTTCCCCCTTCCCACCTTCCTATAACTAGATCATGCAGATTAATGTTCTTTTTTGAGTTTGTCTCTGGTTGGTGAACATACATCACTACCTATCTGCCACATTTGTGGCCTCCTACCCTGGGCCCCTGGGTCATTGCTACAGTCTAGGATAGATGGCCACTTTCCTTGGTGTCTGTAATTTCCACCCACTCTTGGCACAGAGGTAGAGGAAGTTCCTAAAACCTCGTTGATTAAAGACTTCCATATGATCCCCATGGTCATGTGGACACTTAGAACAGACAGTTTTGTACAGAATAGCTTAATCTCCCTGAGTTCTCCAGCCAGGATGAGGGATCTTTGAGGGAAAAAAAATCACTTCTTTTCTGTGAATATCCTTTGATTCTTCCTATGGCAGGATTCCAGGAATCCTGCTCCTTCTCAATGATGATGACAATGACACTGAAGCAAAGTACACTTCATGCTCTTGACATCACATGGCCAGTGTGATGTCATAGACCTTTTGGAACCTCACATCCTGTTATGACCTCATAAAGTTTTACATGTGACATGCATCTTGACATCACAAACCCATTGTGACATCACATTGCCATTGTAACATCACTAACCCATTGTGACACCACAAACCTCCTGTGACATCATAACATTGTGTTATCGCATTGCAGCTGTGACAGTTTTGAATGTGACATGAATTGTGATATTAGAAACTTACTTTGACATCCTTACTATTGTGCCATCACATTGTCATGTGACATCACTAATCTATTGTGACATCACAAGCCTATTATGATGCCATACATTTTGTGACATCCCATTGCAATTGTGACATGTGAACTCATATCCAGACTGTCAGTTCATGATCCTTGAGATCTGACGTGGTGTTGTGACATCACAAACCCATTGTGACATCATGACCTTTTGAACATTCATTTCCATTGTGACATCACAAAACTATTAAGAATTTATAATGTATGTGATATCATATTGCCATTATGATGTCACTGTCTCATGTGACACCATACACCTATTATGACCTCATAGTTTGTGCTATCACATGGGACATAGTGACACCACAGACTCTTTGTGAACTCATATCCTCACTATCACTTATGACAAGTGAGCTCTGACATGACATTGTGACACCACAAACCCATTGTGACCTCATCACCATTGTGACATCAGTGTCACCATTGCATTCCTGAGCCATTGTGATCTCATAACCCTATGATGGCATCATAACATTGTGTCATCACATTGTCATGGTGGCATCAGAGAGCCATTGTGACCTCATATCCTGTTTGTGACCTCATAAAATTTCAGATGTGACATGAATTGTGATACCAGAAAATGCTTGTGACATCCTCCCCATTGTGACATCACATTGTCCTCATGATATCACCATCCCATTGTGATGTCACAAGCCTATGATGGCCTCATAACAGTTGTAACGTCACATGGACATGGTGGTATCATAGTCCCTTTTGTGAACACATGCCTCATGGTGACCTCATGACAATTGAGATCTAACATGTCATTGTGATATCACAAGTCCATTGTGACTTCGCATTGTCATCATGACATTGCTGTCTCAATGTGATATCACAAACCTATTATGACATCATAATATTGTGACATCACATTACCATTGTGACATTATAGACCTTATGTGACCTCTTATCCTGCTTGTGACCTCATAAAGTTTCAGATGTGACATGAATTTTCATACCAGTCAACCATTGTGATGTTATGAATTGTATCATTCTATCCTCGGGCATCTACTTGGCTCCTCCCTTTCTCTGCCTTAAGACACTTATGACTTCTGCATCTAGAAAGCCTAAGACTGTAAACCATTTTATTTCTTGCGGATCTTTCTTCTTTTTTCCCAACAGCGTTCTTTAAAGTCCCTAGGGCAAGTGCAACCAGTTTTGTAGGCACTTACATGGTAGTTCCTTCTTCATGGGGGCACAATTGCTCCCTGTGGAGTGAAATTCTTCCCTCTGGCTGACTTCACTACTGTAGATCTTGGAAGAGCTTTGACACCGCCTTGTCTAGATGTGGAAAAAGAGTCCAGGGCCTCTTCCTTTAGTTCCTCTCCTTCTTTCAAGGCTTTAAAGTGATAACTAACTTTAAGTCACAATGCCCAGAGGTAGAAACAACCCAGTTGATTAAATGAAATGTAAAAGCTATTAGTCCAGACTGAGGTTTTTGCTATAGCTTTTTACAAAGAGGAACATACAGGAATGAAATCATAGCCATATAGTAATCACATGTTCTCAGCACAGATGTAGGAGTAGGAACCATAGAGCATCTCCATATGTAGCTTTAGAGAGAGAGAGAGTGCCCTGTCTTAAAGTTTCCTTTTAGCCCTTAGGAGGGAAGGTGGGTCTATACTAAATACTCACAGAGCAGAAGAGGACAGAATGTTGTCCTGGTAGGTCAAGACAGCACGAGGCCAACAAGAATAGGCAAGACTGAACTGGCCAGGCACAATGGAACAGAACAGGATTGGATGGAACAGGGCTTACCTGGGCAAAGCTGAGTTGGGCAGACACAAGGCATGTCTACATTGTCCTGGGCAGAGCTTGGCTGGCCTGGGTAGGCCAGGGCAGAACTTGTTAGTGCTCCTAGGGTTGGATAGAATAGGCAGAGGAGAATGGGGCTGGGTGAGACTGGACAAGGCTGGGCAGGCCTGGGCAGGGAACAAAGCATAACAGGATAGAATCTTGGAAGAAGTTGCTAAAGGAAAGAGAATGTCCCCTGTTCCTGGCAATTCTGGGAAATTTCAAGCCAAGAACTCATCCTTTTGGAGTCTCAGAAGACTGGTTTCATGGTGAATTGGGATTCCTGGCAAGGAAAGCACTTGAGGATACTGTAGAAGCAGACTGATTGCCTTAGACTGGACAAACTGGATAGAATCATTGATGAGCACCATCTGAGAGACTATGTCTTCTGTCCAAGAGGACTTTCTTTCCTGGGAACCTTCATCCTTCAAGACACAATGCCAGTGGTATTTTCTCTGTGCCACCTTCCTGTTGCTCAGCTCTACAGCCTGACCCACCACCCACACTCACCTAGGATGACCAGCCATGGATAGCTGTGTCATTGATTGACATTCTACTCCTGTCTGTTCTGCATACTCACCAGGAGTGAGATGTTATTTTAATGGTCTCTGCTTTGGTGCATGTTATATATCATGTTTAACACGTTTCACAATGAACACAGAGAGAACAAAATGCAAATAACTTCAGGAAGGCTTTTTGGAAACCGAGGCTCTTGAGAGGATAAATGGTTCACCCAAGAGCCACTCAGATAGTAAGGGGGAAAAAAATCTAAGTAAATTTTCTGACTCTTGGTCTGGTGTCATCCCCTGGGAGACTTTCTAAAACCACGTGACTTCCTATCTCTGACTCTCTGGGTTAATAGCTCTGAAACAGATTCTCCAAATTCAGGTCAGCAACTTCCAGGATCTGGGGATTTGTAGAAACTTCTCTGGAATGTCACCAAGCAGTCTGACTTCATGATTCCATTTCTTTCTCAATCCCGTGGTGTGCCCATGGGCTTCCTCTCCTCTAGGAATGAGGGGAGTGAGCGTTATAAATCTACACTCAGGCCTGCCCAGTAGGAAGAGTGTAGGCAGGAGTGAGGCAGACCTAGATTCAGTTCTTTCGTTGCTAACTTGGCCACTGGGTTTCAGCTTTCTGAGACACAAGTATTTACTTTGTAGGACTGCCCTGCAAAGCATACATACATACATACATACAGTGCCTAGTGCAGAGCAGGCCCTCAGTCAACACCTCTTCTGCCTTCCGCACCTCATTTACTCATATGGGGAGGCAGCTAGAACACCAGGGTGGTAGGGCTGCAGACTCTGAGCTCAGCCCCTAGACCTGGGGTCAGCTTTGCTCCATTTGTAGGCTGAGTTGACTTCCAAGGGTGAGCCTCAGTTTCCCTATTGTTCCCATACCCCACAACCACTGTGAAAGAAAATGAACTAGTACAAGCTTAGGGGTCAGTAGCTCAGGGTTTAGTGCCAATCAAGACCAGCTCCACCATAAAATTGTAGACAGTTGACAAGGAGAGTTTTCCCCAGGCTGGGGCTGCTCCCGGCTGCTGGCTGTCCACTTTGCCTTGGAGTATAACCCACATGGCTGGCTCCTTCTGGGAGCCATTGTGAAAATGAAGGAGCCTTAGCTGTATCTCCCATCCTGGGTGTGAGACAGCCTCAGATCTGCAAAGAAGCCTGTCTGAAAACTGGATGTGCAAGCCAGAGTTTCAACAGGCACTAGGGTTCCTCTCTCCACCCCTCTCCAGTACAGCTACCTACCCTCCTGAGCTTTCCTGCCACCCTTTTGGATCTAGAATGGCCCCAGCTTGGCAGATACCATTAGCACTGCAAACTTCAAAATCCCAGACCCACCTAATCCCTGTGTTTAAAGCTTTTAACCAGATAATCAGTTAATGAGCTGGGACAGTCCAATGGGCTCAGTCCTAAGAGTGTCAGGAGGGAGAGGAGCAGGTCGTGGGACCTGAGCCTGAGAAGCAGCTGCTTGCTTGGATCAGCATGCTCCAAATCCTGCTGTCCACCTGGCTTGCTTTTGAGTCTGGTGGATTAGCAGGCTCCCTGTGGTGAGCACACAGTTTGACTCACCCCAATCATAGGGCTGTCTTGCAGTATTCTCCAATCACTGCTGGCCCTTTGTGGAAGCAGGCCATAGAATGGGAACAGGGGAGAAAGGGTGCACCATGTCTGGGGGACTTAAGGGACACAATGGAATGAAAGCATCAACTTGGAAACCACTTGGACATGTTCTGTGAATTACGTTGCATTTCCCAGGGTGCCTGTAGCAGGAACAGGGGCATCCCCGGTTTATGGACAGAACCTGAGGCCTAGACAGTAGGGCAAAGCTTCCGAGGTTGCTGAGTGAGTCAGGCAAGGCCAACATCATAACCAGAATGTAAGTCTTCCCACCGCAGTCAGGGGAAAGAAATACCAGGCAGCTCTAGCAGCATCCTCAGAGCCCTCTTGCTCTGGATCAGGACCTCAGACAAAGCTAGGCCCAGATGTCAGCAGCTGTGAATCAGTGCTGGGCAGAATGGACAGGGATATGGGAGAAGCTCTGCATCCCCTCTACAGTACCAGTACTCAGATGTTTCCACCTCAGAAGAGTGGTGTAAGGGCTCTTCCCGACATGTCCTGGTATCTTGTTTGTTTTAAAATCTGGAAGTGGGGGCTGGGAAGGTGGCTCAGTGGTAGAGCGCTTGCCTTGCATGCCTGAGGCCCTGGGTTCGATTCCTCAGCACCACATAAGCAAAAAGAAAACAGCCGGAAGTGGCGCTGTGGCTCAAGTGGTAGAGCGCTAGCCTTGAGCTGAAGAGCTGAGGGACAGCGCCCAGGCCCAGAGTTCAGGCCCCACGACCGACCCCCCGCCCCCCCCCAAAAAAAATAAATAAAATCTGGAAGTGTCCAACCTGGTTTTAAGGTGAAAATTAGATTATATATAACATATAATTCCTAAATTTCCCCCAGTTTCATATTTTAAGCAGCTTATGATGTTGATAGTTTATTTTTATATGTATGTGTGCATACATGTATGTATGTATATATGTATGAATGTATGTATTTAGTTAGTGGTAAGGCTTGAAACATACAGCTTGGATGCTATCCTTGAGCTTTATTGTTCAAAGCTAGTGCTCTACCATTTGAGCCAGAGCTCAATAAGAGACTCATGGACTTTCCTGCCCAGGCTGGCTTCAAATTGCAACCCTTAGATCTGAGCCTCCTGAGTAGCTAAGATTACAGGCATCAGCCCCTGACACCTGGCGATGTTGCTAATTTTAACACCATTTTCTCTATTCCCAAGAATTCAAGTAGGGTATTTATCTATTTGACACTGTGCATTAAAGTAAAAACAATTTAATTTGGAAGTGCTGATGTAATATGCACACAGATAGATACCACTTAAAAATCATGTCCTAAAAATGTCAGGCTTACCTTGAACAAGTTTTAGGGTGGAGAGATTTCAAAGCAGAGGCAATAAATGCATCATATGGAAAGTTATAAAATAAAGAAGCCCTACTCAATTACAAGTACAGGTTTAGACTCCAATAAAGCAGAATAATTATAGGCAAATGAATAATTATTTTAAACACAGTTATAATTGGTATTACATTTTGGCTTACTCAAAATATTGGAAAGCAGGAACTTTATACAACAATGACATCTTGTCATTACTCCCCAGTATTCCTGATAGAATGTTCTTTGAAGAAGAAAGATCTTTGCTAAGATGGCATGGGAAGACCTATGGGAAAAAACCAATGTCTTTAACCCTTCCTTATCTAGGGCAGGAGCTGAAGCCTGCATGATTTAAGTGATCCCCAAGGTCATGCTGTTATAATAGGTACTTAGATATTGCTTTTGCTAAAATGCACCAACTCTTTACTTGGGCCTACAAGTTGGCTAAAAGGATAAAATCTTGGCATCTCTGTTTCTTATTTTTAAAAATCTGTCTTCACTCTGAGCTCTTCTCTCAGCAATCAACTTGCACCCCCTTTAGAATCCAGGAAGGACAGGATTGATCAATAAAATCTTTACGATGGGAGTTGAAACTACCCCCAAGGGAAGGTTTAGCAGAGCCTCCCAAGTTAGACCACCTCCAACCAGGACAATTACCTATAATGGGTTATAAGGAAGAGTGGGAGTTAATTATCTCAGAGGAGCCAGATTACTCCCCTGGAGGATGGCGGAGGTAACAATTTCTCTAGAACCCCTTCTGAGCCAGGACTAAGGTAATGATCTACCAGGTAACACTGTAGCTGGGACCGTATTTATTCTTCTTACCTCTTGCTCTCTTTCTTTCTCTATTTAAATCTAAAGCTCATGAAGATGAGCTGAAGAGCTCACTTTGCCTCTTTCCCTGGAGTGAGTGCCCATGTGGTGAATCTCTCATCTGTGACTTTCATCATCACTCATCTCTTTATTCATTCTATAGGGGGCCAGTGGTCACACCTGACTCCAGGAGCCCTTGTCATTGGGTCTGTGGCCTAGAAATATGGCTTCACTGTGGATCAAAGACAAAGAGGCTGCATCCTAAGTGCCACAATGCCCATTGGTCTCTAAAGTTTAGATGCTTCTTTTCATGTGTGAAGAATGCTGTCTGGTGCTATAATCTCATTTCTAAACTTCATTTATGGAACCTAAATATGTTGTTTTCTTTCCCAGAATTGGTTTTCAGATTTTAATGCAAGGAGTCCTGAGAATGTGGCTTGGTCCCCTCATGTCAATGTAGTAAATGGTGGTAGGCGATTCAGCAGAGTGCTGCAGCCTCCTCTCCTCCCCAACCTCCCCCACTCCTTTTCTAGAATCGTCTCTATGGACATAGGGTCTAGATTTCCTCTACAGCCAAAAAGAGAGTATGGAGACCAGCAATGAGAGGAAACATCCCCTCTTGGTAGCCAGATCTAAGGCTGGGGGGAGGGGAGGTTCATGGCTGGACAGCACAGGGCAGGGGCAACTGTTGTTTCAAAGGGAGACAGAGAGGAAGGCTGAGGCCAGAAAAAATTGGGCCCCTGAATGTGCTCTGTTCCCGCCCCAGGTATGAATCTGGAAGAGCCTGTGAACACCTGCATCGCCCAGCTGCTCTGGGAGGTTTTGTTTGGCTCAGGGAATCCGGAGCAGCAGCCAAAGGGTGACTCCAAAAGGAACAGGCTGCTTTCTGAAAACAGGGCATTTAGCATCTTTAAAAGCAGTATGCCCCCAGCTTTGAAAGGGAGTATTCCAGAGCTATTCTGTATTGCATGAAGGGTTCAGAGCTATGTTTCCATCAAGCAGTCTGCAACTCCATCTTTAATAAGGGACTCAATCATTTCATCTTAGAATCTCAAAGCACCTTTCCTGGCATTAAAGGTGCTTATTAGCTTTATAGTGAAAAAAGAGAGAGAGGAGAGAACAGAGACTGCTGGATGAGATAGTGGGGGAATGGTGAGCTGTGAATAAATCATGGGGCTGGAGGAGACCTTGAAATGCTGCTGGAAATTTGATGGGTTCTCTTCCTCTTCCCCCCTCATGGAGCTTGAGAAAGGAGCGTGTATGCTTTAGAATCTAACTTTAATCGCCAATGAAATAATCCTAAAGTAGGGGTTAGGAGGTTAATAAGAAACCTGCAGAGGAAGTACATCTCATATCTTTAATAGTTCCTACTCCACAAGAATATGTAATACTGTGCTTCATTGTGTACCCCTAAGCCGTGAGGACAGAAACAGACTATGAAATATATAACACTCAAGAGCCCAAGTTCGGTGTTAGTTATATCATGAAAAGAAGTGGTGATGGTAACTTAGTATTGTGTGTGAATGCGTGTGTGTGCTCACTTGCACATGCATGTGCATTCTTGAACTTAGCCTCACATTATCACTGGCTTTTTCACTCAAGGTTGGCACTCTACCAGTTGAGTAATACCTTCACTTCAGGCTTTTTACTGGGTAATTGGGTATAAGAGTCTTGAATTTGTCTGCCTGGGCTGGCTTTGAACCGTGATCCTCAGATCTCAGTCTCCTGAGTAGTTAGGATAACAGCCATTAGCCATATGTGCCTGGCTATGTGTGGGTTCACTTCATGTCTCATCTCATCCTTCATTCAGGGTGCCGTGACCATGACAGTCACATTCTTTCTTTCTTTTTTCTTTCTCAGTCATGGGGCTTGAACTCTGGGCCTGGGCACTATCCCTCAGCTCTTCAGCTCAAGGCTCTACCACTTGAGCCACAGTGCTACTTCTAGCTTTCTGGTGGTTTATTGGAGATAAGAGTCTCACAGACTTTCTCGCCCAGGCTGGCTTTGAACCATGATCCTCAGATGTCAGCCTCCTGAGTAGCTAGGATTATAGGTATGAGCCACCGGCACCTGGCAACAGTCACATCCTTATCTTACCTTATCAAACACTGATGTTAGGTAAAAGGTCAAAATTATTAGAATTTTGAGTGTAGTTAAGATATTAAAAACAATGACAAAGTATATTAGGATAAACTTAGCAATAAATATGTGAACCCCCAAGGGAGATCTCAAACAATGAAATTCCTTAAAAAACCAAAAAATCAATGTGCAGCAAAATAGAACACCAGGAAAAGGTACTAGACAGGGGTGGGATGAGGTTAAGGGGAAAGGGGTAGGTAGGCAAATGAAGAGAAGAAAGGGAAATACAGATAAGAATCCAATGCCCATTCTACAAAATTAAGAAGAGTAGTCCGAGCTAGGCATTGGTGGCTCACGCCTGTAATCCTAGCTACTCAGGAGCTGAGATCTGAGGAGCTCAGTTCAAAGCCAGCCCAGACAGGAAACTCCATGAGACCCTTACCTCCAAAAAAATCAGTCAGAAAACCGGAAGTGGCACTGTGGCTCAAGTGGTAGAGCCCTAGCCTTGAGCTTGAGAGCTGAGGGACAATGCCCAGGCCCAGAGTTCAAGTCCCACAACTAACAAAAAATAAAAAAAGGAAGAAGAGTGACAGAGGGGTGGGGAAGGCTAGGTGAAATGTTCAAAGGGTGACATTCATCAGGATATATTCCATCTCCAGGAAATGGAAACAAGAGGTTTTTGTTTGTTGTTTTTGTTTTCTTTTTGTCTTGTTTGTTTGTTTATCTGTCTTTGGGAGGCTAAGGGGGAGTACAGAAATGGAGGGTCAAAGGGTGAACAAATACAGCAGTGGTACTCACTACACACTATGTTGAAAATGAACTATACAACTTGTGAATGGGGACTGGAGGGAAAACTGGGAGAAAAAGAGGGAAGAGGACATTGTCCAAAAAGATACGTACTCATTACCTGACTTACATGACTATAACCCTTGTGTACATTACCTTTATAATAACCATAAAAAGAAAAAAAGAGAAGAAAAAAAGATATACTCATAAACTGTTTCATCAAATGGCAAGTCCTTTGTACAACTACTTGAGAATAATAAAATAAATAGATAAATACCTCCCACCCCAAAGAAATATGTGAATCCCATATGAAGAAATCCCTGGAACACTTCTAAGAGACACAGTAGAAGCAAACCCTTTGTTATCAGGTAGACTATCTCAGTGTCATCATTATGCTGGCTCTGCTTAAGTTAATTTATCAACTTAATGCAATCCCAAGAAAGTTGGTAATATGCTTTTTCTAATTTTTGAAGTTAGAAAAGATGATATAAAACGTTCAAGTGGGAAACCAGCATGCAAGCAGAGACATGCAATAGTGAAAAGGAAGCTAGATGTAGTAAATGGCAAGTCCTAGGAGATATTACTATTCAGTGCAGACACATTTTCTTTGAATATTTTTTATCATCTTAAAATATTTGTACAGGGCTGGGAAGGTGGCTCAGTGGTAGAGTACTTGCCTTGCATGCATGAGGCCCTGGATTTGATTCCTCAGCATCACATAAGCAGAAAAAGCCAGAAGTGGCGCTGTGGCTCAAGTGGTAGAGCACTAGCCTTGAGCTGAAGAGCAGAGGGACAGCGCCCAGGCCCAGAGTTCAGGCCCCACGACCAACAAAAAAAAATTTGTACAAAGGGGTTTCAATAACAGGTCTGCTTATGAGTGTAACGTATATGATCAATGTTACCCATTCCATCATTCCCCATCTCTCCCAACTCCATCCATCTCCCCATTATATGGTTCCATTTTCACATATGTACATTGAATATCAGGACTGTGTGTTATGAGGATATATGATATGTATTCACCTACCTTTTCTCTCTCCTTTCATCTACCCTTGCTCCATGACAAAACATGTTCATCTTCCTAGTATTTATTTTATTAAGCTGTCAACTAGTCATTCAAAGGAGTCACACCATTGGAATTCTACCTGTGTATACCATACTTTAGTTCATTTATTTAGGTCTGTCTGCATAGGACATTGTATATGTTTTCATAAATGTTTATGATTTAGATCTGATTTCCACATATGTCTCCCTGAGCCTGACTTACTTCCCTTAGCATCATTTTTTTGCTAGGTTCTAGGAGATATTAAGACACAAAATCTTTATGATTTAAATAATATAGGAATGGCACACAAATAGTCAAGCTAATTGCATCAAATAGAAAGTTCAGGAACTTCATAAATATAGGAATTTAGTATATGGCACAGTGCCTCATTACTTATTGCGATACCTATTTTTAGTAAGGAATAATGGAAGGCAATTAGATAATCATATAGCCAATAATAAAATCCAATTTGTACAACATACAGGTAGAAACTACAAATGCATCAGAGGCAGGGTAGAATCTCTGGCTACAGGCCTTAAGAATTTGGCAGGTTCTCTTTCCTCAAAATTAGGATAAAACTGGGCAAATGTCATTTCAGGGATCTGGAATCAACCAGAAGCTGATTATTTTTTTAAAAAGAGGAGCATGTATAATGAAAAGCTTCTAATGCTTTATCTAGGAAGGTACACCTGTTGCAAATCCCCACATCTCGAGTTACCTACAGATTCACTGGCAAGAATTATAATCTCATTATTACAGAATTGGCCAGGAAAAAAAAATCAACAACAACAAAATAAAACAACTCCTCCCACCTCAAATTCCCAATAAAATCCTCAAAGTAGCAAATTCAGTAGCAAATGAACAGGGAAAATCCTACAACTCAGGTATAACTAAAGTTGTGGTCCCAGAGCAAAATGGTGCAAACAGAATCAATCAGACACTTCACAGGATGTCATAGAAGTAGTAGGTAAGCTTCTCACCCATCTCTGACTGATTGGGAAATAATAATACATGCTCAGGAGAGATCCAAGAAAGTCCAGTGCAAAGTGAAGGTCAAGGCAGATTTGAGAGCTGGCTCAACCTTGCGTGCTTATATGCAGACAAATCAAAGAGTAGAGGATGGAGCCTAAGGGATAAGGTATTGTGAAAAACTTCAACACAAATGATTGGTATTCACTGAATTATGCAATCCTTAGGAAGTCAGATTGAACAAACAAAAAGTGATGCTCTCGAGAGTAAAATAAGTGAGCAGAAACACGGGGGGAAGAGAGCATCTGTGGTTTAGAGGAAGATGCCTTGCCCTCCAGAAATAAAAGATACAAAACAAAACAGACAAAAGCCCTCCAGAAAAAAAATCATTGGAATTAAGAGCTGAATAGTATATTACCTAAAAAGTCAAATTTCTAATAAAGATGAGACATTCATGCAAAGAGTAAAACAGAGAGAAATCAACAGAAATGGATGCTGAGTGGGTCTAGAGGTGACTTTCTTAAACAAAGAGGCATTTTTTATGTTCAAAGAATTAAAGGAAACAATGTCCAAAGATTTAAAGGAAAACATGGTTTCAATGGCTGAACATATAGTAACTCTCATTATAGAAGAGGAACTTACAGAAAAACCCAAATGGGATTTTCAGAACTTAAAACTATAGTACATATTTTTTTAAGCCAGGTATTATAGTACATACCTATAATCTCAGCAATAGGCACCTGAAACAGGAGTATCTCAAGCTTAAGGCCAATTTGGGCTACCTAGTGAGAATCTGTTTTCAAAAAAGTAAAAGAAAAAAGAATAAATCTATCTATAAATTACTAACAATGAGGGTGAGCAGAATTTCTGACTACAGACTTCAAGCAGTTGGCCTATTTCCTTTTCTTAAAGTAAGCATAAAATTGGACAAAAGTCATTTCAGGGATCTAGAAATAAACCAGAAGCTGATAAACCAACAATCAAAGAAATGGAGGAGCACTTATTCATAAAAAAAATCTCTTAAAGATTTGGGTAACGATATCAGAATGCCCATGGCAGATTCAAGATATCAGAAAGAATCAATGAAATCCAATACTTCAGTATGTCCAAAATGCACAACACAAATCTAATCATTAGGACACATCCAGACAAACCTAAATTAAAAGATATTCTGCAGAATAACTACATTTAATTAATTTTCTGTAAGATAAGTGGCCTATAATCTTTAAAAAATTCAATGTCATGAGAGACAAAAACAAGAAGCTGTTTTAGATGAAAGAAAATTAAGGAAAACAAGTTAAGGCAATTCAGCATGTGATCCTGGACAAGATCCTTCTGGAAAAACAGAAAACAAAAACATTAGTAAGACTGGTAAAGTTAGGAAATAATTTATAGCTAGATAAAATCATATTAATGTTCAACTTTTGTGACTTGTACTTCACTATGATTTTGTAAAGAGCATACTGTTTTAGAAAAGGTAAAAGGATGTGTGTGTGTGTGTGTGTGTGTGTGTGTGTGTGTGTGTGTGTTATAGCATGTGTGTGCTGTGGAGTGTATGTGGTGCATATGTGTAATATTCTATAGTCTTTTTCTGGGTTGTGTGTGAATGTGGTATAAAATGTATGTATTATGTTTTCTTTTTTTTATTGTGAGAATACCGTACAGAGGGGTTACAATTACATGGGCAAGATAATGAGTACATTTCTTATCAAGCATTGTGTGTGTGGTGTGTCATGATGTATGTTTGTATGTGTAGTATGTGTTTGGTATGTGTGTATAATGTCTATCTGGTATAATATGTGTTAAGTTGTGTGGTATGTTGTCATTGCATGTATGCTATGGAGGGTGTGTGAATGTTATATGATATATATGTTTATGTATATGACATGTGGTCATGTTTCATATATGTATTATGTTGAGTGGTATGGGGAGAGTGGAATGTGGTATGTGTGTGTGTGTGTGTGTATGTGTGTGTATCCTACAATGTTCTGTGTAGGCCTTCTCTGTATTATGTATGAAGTAGAGTGCCCTTTAGTGAAAAATCAGACATATATCATACTTTTCATGGGTTCTGGAGCTTAGATTTTAATAATCCTTTGAAAATGCTTGGTTTTCTTTCTTCTTATTCTTTTCAGTCATGGGACTTGAACTCAGGACCTGGGATGCTGTCCCTGAGCTTTTCAAGGCTAGCACTCTACCACTTTGAGCCACAGTGCTACTTCCTGTTTTCTGGTGGTTCATTGGAGAAGAGAGTGATGGGAATCTGCTTTGTTCTTGCAACTCCATGTTGCTCCCACGGCCCACTGACCTCCCTCCCCCAAGAACCCCTCCTGGTTCTCAGGAAAAATTTTCCCCTGACCTTATCTGAAAGCGCAGGACTGTTGGCTACAGGACACCCCTACCATAAAACCCCCAAACAGGACCGTTTCCACCACAAATCCCAAATAGTACAGTTTGTACCATAAATCCCCAACAGCACAGGACAAAGAAATTCCAAAGCACAGTCTTACTGTAGTCTTACTCTAGAATGTATAAACTCTTTAACCACCCCGCCCCCTCCACTCCCTGCACTTTGTTTCTCTGGCCCGGCTCCATGTCACATGGAATCCCTCAGCAGCTGTGACTAAAGCCTGTTCTAGATTGCTGAAGTTCCTGCCATCTTTCTCTCCATTTGTCCTCTTGATCTTTCCTAACAACATGACTCAGTTTCCTAAGAGTCGCTGAACTTTCCTGCCTAGGTTGGTTTTAAGGATCTCAGCCTCTATTCAGAAAATTTCGGCCTGAGCCAAGGAGACTTAGGGTTTCTCCTATTCCATCCTGTAATGTGTTCAGAGTGTCTGCTTTGAGTTCAAGGTCTTTGATCCATTTGGAGTTGATTCTGGTACAGGGTGATATATAAGGATCTAGCTTTAGTTTTCTACAAGTAGTTAACCAATTTTGCCAGCACCATTTACTGAAGAGGCTGTCTTTCTTCCATTCTATTGTTTTAGCTCCCTTATTGAAGATTAGATGGCTATAGGTCTGTAGGTTCATTTCTGGGTTTTCAATTCTATTCCATTGGTCCTGAGGTCTGTTCTTATGCCAATACCAAGCTGTTTTGATTACTATGGCTTTATAGTAGAGTTTGAAATTTGGTATTGATATTCCTCTATCAGTGTTCTTTCCGTTGAGGAGCGTTTTTGCTATTCAGGGTCTTTTATTGTTCCATATGAATTTTTGGATTGCCTCTTCTATTTCCTTGAAGAATGAGGTTGGAATTTTGATAGGTATTGCGTTGAATTTGTAGATAGCCTTGGGAAGTATTGCCATTTTCACAATGTTAATCTTTCCAATCCAGGAGCATGGGAGGTTTTGCCATTTTCTAAGTTCTGTTTCTGAATAGAGACCCGGAAACACAACAAATCAAAGAAAGGTTGGACAAATGGGATTGCATGAAGTTGCAGAGCTTCTGCATGGCAAAGGACATAGCTAGCAAGATCAATAGAAAGCCCACGGATTGGGAGAAGATCTTCATTAGCCATACAACGGACTTGGAACTCAAAAAATTAAATCCCCCAACAACAAATCCTCAAAGAAACAACTGCCCAATAAATAAGTGGGCTAAAGACTTAAAGAGAAACTTCTCTGAAGAAGAAAGAAGGATGGCCAATAGACACATGAAGAAATGCCTAACATCCCTAGCCATAAAAGAAATGCAAATCAAAACAACATTGAGATACCACCTCACTCCAGTTAGAATGGCAAAAATCAAGAACTCTAACAACAACAGATGCTGGATGGGATGTGGACAGAAGGGAACCTTACTTCATTGTTGGTGGGAATGTAAACTTGTTCAACCACTTTGGAAAGCAGTATGGAGGTTCCTCAAAAGACTTCACATAGAGCTCCCCTATGACCCAGCAATCCCACTTTTGGGCATTTACCCAAATGTTTACAAACAAGACCACACTAAAGCTACCAGCACAACTATGTTTATTGCAGCATTATTTACCATAGCTAAGATATGGAACCAACCCAGATGCCCCTCAGTAGATGAACGGATCAAGAAAATGTGATATATATATACACAATGGAATTCTATGCCTCCATCAGAAAGAATGACATTGCCCCATTTGTTAAGAAATGGAAAAACTTGGAAAAAATTATATTAAGTGAAGTAAGCCAGGCCCAAAGAAACATAGATCCCATGGTTTCCCTTATTTGCAATATCTAGTATATGTATGAGTCAAGCGGAAAAGGTCAGATAATGTGATGTTAAGAAAATGAACCCTTAGATATGTATTTTAATGTTTTTTCTTTCATGCATTTTGTTTCTAACGCATTTATAAGATTATCTCTTTGTTGCTTTGTATGTCCCTCCCCCACAGTATAACCCCTGCTTTCACTATATTTGATGTGGAGGAGATGGGGAAAAACAAGTCATTTAAGGATACAGATGGACTGTTGCAACAATGAGAAGTACAAGTTGTCATGTAAAAAATGAGCTTTACAATGTTGGTGCGGTGGGGGGGGGGGAGTGGGCGAGGATTGGGTAGGAGGGGTGGGGGAGGCTGGGAAGGGAGGTGAAGGGTAAACGAAGGAGGAGGCTGCAATGCTTGATAAGAAATGTACGCATTATCCTGCCCATGTAATTGTAACCCCTCTGTACAGTATGTTCACAAAAAAATAAAATAAAATTAGAAAAAAAAAGGATCTCAGCCTCCTGAGTAACTAAGATTACAGGTATGAGCTGCTGAAGTCTGGCATGGTTTTCTTTAAAAATAAATAAATAAATAAGTAAATAACCCCTGCTTTCACTGTATTTGATGTAGGTATAATTTGGGGAGGGGAAAGGAAAAAACAAATTGTTTAAATAGGGATACAAGTGGACCCATTGCAACAATGAGATGTACAAGATGCTATGTCGAAAAACGAACTTTACAACTTTGGCGGGGAGGGGGAGTGAGTATAGTTGTGGAGATGGGAGGGCAGGGATGGTAGGGGAAAAACAAAGGAGGAACCAACAATGCTTAATAAGAAATGTACTCATTACCTTGCTCATGTAAGTGTAACCCCTCTGTATGGTATTTTCACAATAAAAAACTTATTAATAACTAAATAAATAAATAGGGCTGGGAAGGCGGCTCAGTGGTAGAGTGATTGCCTTGCATGCATGAGGCCCTGGATTCTATTCCTCAGCAGAAAATGCCGGAAGTGATGCTATGGCTCAAGTGGTAGAGCACTAGCCTTGAGCTAAAGAGCTGAGGGACAGAGTTCAGGCCCCATGACTGACAAACATAAATAAATAAACAAACAAACAATATAATTATAAACTAGTTTATATATTTGTAAACTTACACAAATATGTATTTATAGTTATATAAAAACCATATATAGTTTATCTGTTTATATATAACTATAAACTATAAATTTATAGTTATATATGAACTATATGTATATATTTTTTATAATGGACTCCTCCACCATTCATACTCACTGCCCTTCTCACAACCTCCTCAGCCTTGCTACTGAAGAGCAATGGCATCTTCCTGGTTCTAGTCTGGTTCCTATACATGTTACATGTCCACTGACATCATACTCAACCTGGCATAGTATAAGGTGTCTTCCTCCTTCCATTCAAGCCTAATGACTTAGCTTATTTATCATCATCCTGTTCTTTCTTCTAAAGAATGATGTCACTACTGTGAATCCCTTTAGCTTTGAAGTTTTAAACTTGTGCATCTCATGACAGTATTAAATTGTACGGAAGCCTTTGAGTCTCATGACAGCAGATAAAGACATACCTCCTGACTCTCACTTCATAAAATGAGAACATCAGAGCCCTGTCCTTCCCGCTTCTTTCTTTTCCCTCACCTCTCCTTTTCCGTGAGATGAATTTTTACATTGCTGAAGTTGAGAGTATCTACACTCTATTTTGGGACTATAATTAAGTTTTCTTTCCTTTGACTCTAAGTTGTTCTAAATGTGGAAACCAACACAGAGATTTTTTATATTGTCACAAAGAGGTGCTGATTCTTTATTGCAGAGCCAATTAATTACTGTGCTCCAATTACATTTTTTCCTCTACAATTGCAAGTGCTTTTGTGCAATCCCGATGAATCTTCAGATAGATCATTCTTCCTTAAAGCCTACCAGTTGCTCAAAATAATGCTGCACACAATGCACATACACATCCTCACACACACATACACACAAACTTCATATTTGAACAATCACCTTCTTATACCTCTTCTTTCTTAATCCCATCTCCAATTTATGGACTGTTTTGCATTCTTCCTGTTGGGGAAAGAAACCCACACCTATTTGTTTTATTCCTTTTACTATTCAGTCAGTATTGTTCACAATCCATTCCATTTTTTCCTCAAGGCCAATGATCTCCTCTTCTTTGTTGAACCAGCTGCTTCATGTTTTCTTTGGGGTATCTAAGTGCCTTATTTTATTTACTCCCATGCTTTGGTGCTTTTGTATTGCTAAAGTGTTTCAAAGCCTCCTGTTTTTTTCCAGTCCTCCCACTCCTATTTTTTCTGTCTCTCTGTCTTTCTTTCTTAGAACCTTTTTTCACAGTGACTTAGTCTCTTTACTGGTTATTAGGCATGGGTCAGAATTGCCATACTAGGACTTTTTGATATTATTTCCTCTTTATTTCCAACTCTATTTTGTTGAAATATCTCCCAAAATACTTTTAAAAGCAGACGTGTAAGATGCAAGCTTCCTGAGATGTCATCTGTATCAGAACAGTTTTATTCTCCTTTAACATTTGACTTCTCCATTGCCTGGCTATAAGGTTCCCAATGGTAAGGAAGTTTTCCTGGGTATTATAGATAATCATCCATTATATTCTAGCATCTTGTTTTGCTGATGAGAAATATGGTATTGTTTGCATTAGGATGCTAAAATATTTCAGTCTTAACTGTTCCCTCTCCTGTGATTGTATTAGTTTCTGTTTGGACTTAGTGGGCATGCATCTAGATCTGGGTTTCTTTCATTCTCCAACACTGTGATTTCGCTCTTAGGAAGCCTTGTCATTGAACTGTGCATCTCTTCTCTTGTGTTTTGCATCTCTGTGTCTTCTTCTACATTCTAAAAGTAGTCCTTGAATTATTATTGCCTAGTGGTTTTATTTATTGCCTTTTACTTTGGAGAAATTATATTTTTGATTTCTAAAAGATCTATTGTTATCTGATATTTAAAAATGGCACCCTAATCTTGTTTCATGATGGAATATTTTCTAGAATTTCACTAGGGACATTTTCTTCGAATCCTTATGTTACTGAGTGATGTTGCTGGCTTTGCTTGTCCTGTTGTTGTTATTATTGTTATTGAAGCTGAGAAATGACTGGTTGGGAACTTTCTCAGCTTGCCTGGACTTCTTGATTGGCAACTTTTCTTAGTACTTGTAGACTGAGGGCTCTTGTGGGGGGGGAGGGGGGGCTCTCCAAATGCCCAAGTGGAGGGTTTTATTGGAGGACATAAGTCCTGGCTCGTCTCCTCATCAGGTAGTTTGTTTTAGTTCATTAGGAAAAGAAGAGTTTTTCTTCTTTCCAGTGTATTCTGCATATGAGGGCAGAGGCAAGGTGTACCCTAAATTAACAGTAATCTTTGTACCATTATGACTCATTATGTCCCATTCTTACTGCTTCATCTAAAGCTCTGCCTGGGCCTGGAAATGGAACAATTTCCCTCTCCCTATCCTCAGCTGCAGCTCTAGCCACCACACTCTGGTACTGGCCAAACATTGCCTTCTCCCTTTGTTGAACTCAGACCCTCCAGTTCTGTTTGATGTTTAACAACATCTTTTGAGGAATATGACATTTTTGTCTATTATCTTTGTCTACTTTGTGTGTGTGTGTGTGTGTGTGTGTGTGTGTGTGTGTGTGTGTGTGTGTGTGTGTGTGTGTGTGTGTGTGTGTGTGTACTGAGGCTTGAACCCAGGGCCTTGCACTCTTGCTTGGCTTTTTCACTCATGGCTGGCATTCTACTACTTAAACCATGAATTTACTTCTGGCTTTTGGCTGGTTATTTGGAGATAAGAGTCTTTCAGATTTGGTTGCTCAGGTTGGCTTTGAACTGTGATCCTCAGATCTCACCTTCTGAATAGCTGGGATTTCAGGCATGCATCACTGGCATGACCAGCTGCCAACTATCTTGTCTATGGTCAAGCTCTCTGCCCTTATCCATGTAATACCATGTGCTATCCTGAGCAGATTGCATTAACCTTTATTTTACATTTAGATGGAGTAGTACCGCAAATACTTTGTGACACCCTATTAATGCATTCCATTTTCAGAGGAATAAGCCTCCTTGTTCCTGAATTAGTAATTCTATTTTCACCAGAGGCAGTATTTATCACTTGCTAAATAATCATCATCTTCTAGCCAAGCCAAGATCATGTAATCTAGAGAGAATTTTGTTCTAAGCATCGCTGTCTTTAGGACTTTAACCATCCTCTTCATTCTATTGAATGTTTGCTTTTACTTGCATGCACCCTGAACTCCCATAAAAATCCTCCTCCCTTGCCAGATGCCAGTAGCTCATGCCTGTAATCCTAACTACTCAGGAGGCTGAGATCTAAAAATCGAGGTTCAAAGCCAGACTGGGCAGGTAAAGTCTGTGAGACTCTTATTCCAATAAACTACCAGAAAACTGGAAGTGGTGCTGTGACTCAAGTGGTAGAGTGCTCACCTTGAGCTGAAGAGCTCAGAGACAGCACCCAGACCCAGAGTTCAAGTGCTACAACCGACAAAATTAAGAAAGCAAAAAAGAAAAAAGTTCTCTTCCCATAAAAGTCAGCTTCCAGGATAGATTGGGATGGAGGTCATTAAAGTGAATGGCCTACCAATGTCCTCCTTCTCATAGAATGTCTTCCTTGAGCTCTGCTTAGGAAGATGCTCACTCATGGTTCCCTAAAGAGCAAGTACTACCAGTGAGCCACATGATTCCACCCCCTTTCTCAGCATCACATGGTGCTTAGCCACAGCCCTAGGAAATCAATATATAACCCTGACATCAGTCTCTGAGAGGCCCTTGCCTTGTTTTACCAAATCACAGTGATGTAACCTAAGTATGATCCATCACTGTCCTCTGGGTCATTAGCCTATGACTGAGAGGGTGGACAGAGTCAGGTGTATGCAGAGAGGAGCAGACACAGAGTCAAGCTGCATCATACTCATTTATGAATGAAACCAAGAAGAGTCAGTTGCTGGCTTCCTTATTCTTGCCTACATGCTAATTATTAGTCTTCCATTACTTGGGGAATAATGTGAATATATTTCAGCGCTCAAACAAGAGTAAGACAAATGCAAAGGCCCTGTTCTAAGCCAAGGGCTCCATGGGTCTGCTATTGCAGCTCCAAAGCTTTCTCCCTCTCACTGCACACAGTGATTTGAACATGATAGGCATTCCTTACAGGACCTGGCCTCCCTCCTTTCAGACCCATGCCAGTAGTCCTATAGGACTACAGAACAATGAAGCCTGGGATTTTTACATTATCTCTTCCCTCAGTGCCTGGAGTGGAATGACACCTCTGAACTATTCAACGGATGTTGGCTGAATCCGTGACTGACAAAGATAGAAGGGCAAGAAAGGGAGAGAATGGTGGAGAAAAGGAACTTCTCTGAATACATGTGTGAATTGCTTTTCCCACCAAGTGCAGGATATATGAATTCATTTAACAAACTCTTTGGGAAGGCACATTTTCCATGCATTAAAATGCAAAGAGAGATAGGAAAGCTACAACTTTTCTTAAGTGGTTCTAAGTCGAGTAGGAAAGGGGAGAGTTAAGAGACATGATTGTAATACAGTATGTGTTGTGTTTGATAGTTTCTGGAAGCAAGGGAGAAGCTGAGATATAAAGAAGAGGAGAAAAGCTTGAGCTCCTGCTCCTTGGTGCTGCTGCACACATTTTAGCTGACTCTGAAAGCATTGCTTGGGCTGGGATGGTAGTACAGTGGTAGAATACTTGTCTATCATGTGCAAAGACCCAGGTTCAATCCTTAGCTATAAAAATATAATTACGGAAAGCAAGGCCTTTGTAGGACATTCTTGGCTCACTCATATGTGAAGAAACAGGCTTAGGGTGATGGATTTGGGGGTTTTCTGTCAGGTCACATGACCAAAGACATGATTTCATCTATTTCTTCTGACTTCAGGCCCTCCTGATCTCTGCAGTGTAGGACACCTGGCTCAGACAACTGTCTTTCAGAAGATAAACCCTTCTTAGCTGTAATGTGGAAGGAAGGAATACACAGGGTTTGACTTGAGACGATTGTTCTGGTGGTAACTCACCCCTGGCACCTTTATAGGAAAAACAAACTCATTGCTTATTGGTCTCAAAACTTTTGACCTCAGTAGTTGGCTTCTGTGCTAAGGAAGCCTGGTTTCCCCATTTTGAAGGCTAATTCTGCAGGGCCCCAGCTGCTAGGCCCAAGGGGAGGTGCAGACCGAAGCTCCAACCTGCAGCTCACCCTGCTTTACTTTGGACCTGGGCTTTGCATCAGCTCTGCCTTCAGGCCTTTAGTTAATTATGGAAAACCTGATGACTCTGGCTTTTTTTTTTCTCTTGTTAAGTTTTGGATACTTAGGGTCTGCCAGAAGCCTGGGAGAAGAAGTAAAATATTTATCTACCATTGGTGATTTCACTACTTGGAGCCAATCTGGAGCTCAGCCCAGCTCCAGGACAGAGGAAAATGCAGACAGATGTAGAACAGGGCTACACTGGGACCTACCTGTGCCCACCAGTCACCAGTCAGCCAGTATTAAGACACGGCCGCCAACCCTGCAAAGCATACTATAGGACTAGCAAAAGCAGGAGGAAGATACAGTACCCACATGCCAGTCAGCCCTGGAAAGAGGCTGGCCTTTACAAAATGTGATAGAAAATGCAGACATACACAGTGAGAGGGAGAGGGGATGAGGGGCAGGAAGGGAGGGAGGGAGAGAAGCTCATAAGCAGACTGCCCCAAGAAGTGCATGCCTTCCTGACAATGCCACCAGGCGGGGAGAATGCCTTGTAGAAAGCAGGCTGCCAGGAAGCACCACTACTGCCTGTACTCCTGGATTCACGGGATCCTCTTGGGGATATCACATTGGATGCCCAACCCCACATCTTATGAGTTCTTTGAATGAAAGAAGGCTGAGAAAGTCCAGGTTGAAAGACTGGCTTACACAAGTGGGATGGAGCTCACGTGTGGTATTACTGTGTGACCTAGTAGTGGGGGGTCCAGCCGAGTCAGCCTGAGATCCAGTAGTATAGTACTACATGTAAATGTGAAGACAACAGGCTTGCAATGCAGTGCCAGGACTTTCCAATCAATTACTTCCTTTATCACTTGTTTCTGTATGTAATTGGTCAAGGAACTTGACTTCTTTATACCTTCATGATCTGTGTAATGAAGCTAATGCTACCTAACTAGTGATCTGCTGTGGATGTCCAGTTAGATAACATTTCTAAGGGACAGATGGAGGGAGAGCTCCCTGTATGTGGGGATTATGTGAATAAAGGACCCTTGGTTTCACTGTGGGTCAGGATGCTGTCTCAGAGCCTTAGGTTCTTTCTTCTGTCCACAAAATAAAGATTTATGGGACGGGAAAAGTGGGAGCAGAGGCAAAGTTTATTTGAAAGTGTGAATAAGGCACCAGGGAAGGTGTATTGACCTCTTGGCTACTAGTGGGTTGGAATAAGCCCCCAAACTGGGACACCCCCTGGGAGGATTACCTCAGGCCTTATGAGGTCCTGTCCACCAGCTTCCTGGGAGAGGAGGAAGAAGAAGTGGTTATGGGGTCAGTGCTGGTAAAGGACAAAGAAGTGTGGAAGAGGAGGAGGAGGAAGAAGAAGAGAAGGGGGAGGATAAAGGGGAGGAGGAAGGGAAGGAAGAAGAGGAGGAGAGCATAGATTTCTTGAAGCAAGAGATCTAGAAGGGGACCAGAAAATTTATAGTCCACTGCAGTGCTAGTGGTGGTCTCCCTTTCATGTCCTTTTGGGCAAGTCTAGATGCTCTAGCCTCTGAGTGTCTTGCTGTCTACCTCCCAAGTGGAGGGATGCCTGACCCCTGCATGGGTATACTCCAAGGCTGTTAGGGGCACTGTTCTCTGCCAAGGCTGCTGTCTCTGTCTTCTTGAGGAAGAAGTAAGAGCCAGGGTCTCTGCTGGGCCACTGTCTCTTCCTATCTGCCTACTTTTTCTTTCTCTCTGACTTTCCCCCAGTGAGCCATCATTAGGCCTAAGAGATTCTTCCATCCTTAGTGAGACCTAGACTTCTTCTTCTTCTTCCTGGGGTTGACTGGCTCTTACTGATCCTAAAAGAATCAGATTAAGTATTTCTCTGTCTGGATCATTCTCTGACCTCTCTCACATGAGGCAATACCCCTCCCCTAAGTTTCATAGAGTGGCATAGGCATCACCTTACTTTTCAAGCCATCTGTGGATATGTTCTTCTTTATTACTTGGTGACAAACTCCAGGAAGACAGAGATTATCTACATTATTTCCCCTTTGTATTGTAGCATCCGTCATAGTGTGCCACATAAAAAGGTCCTGTTTGAACAGAACTGAATACAGGGTGAAGTTTGTTTCTTTCTACAAGTCAGAGTAAGATGGCTGGAGAAGGGGGGGGGAGGGCAATAGCATTGACTGCTTCTTTAATATACAGAAATCCAAAGGGGAGCAAGCTACTCCTGCAAACTTGCAGATCTAAGTCTTCTAAGGGCAGAGGAATACAATGGAAGAAGAGGGGGAAAGATCCACAATAGATTCATTATAGATCTGAGCACAACTATCATTGCTTAATTAAGCAAGAACTTGGGAGAAGTGTGTGAGGAAGAGAATAGCTAGACAGATTCACACCCACCTCAATGAGATCTGACTCCATGTAATAAAATCGGAAAGTTGTAGGGAAATTTCCCTCAGGAGGAAGAAAGAAGATGTTCAGAAAAGAACTCTTAACTCTGAAGTTGGACTGTGTGGTTTAGGATCCCAGTTGCACCAAATGGCCACTTAGGTGGCTCTTGAAAACCTCATTTCCTGATTCATGCAATGAGAATAACACTGATATCTATTTTGTTGTTGTAAGGATTAAATGAGGTGCTCAATGTAGAAGCAGTCCATAGAGTGCTTGGTGTATACTAAGTGCTCAATAAATTATAGCAATTATAATCATAGGCATGTTGGTCTTTCCCCCCTGATCATTCTAGTCCTGACTTTGGCATATCAGGGAGTGGAGTGAGAAGGTTAGAGGAAGGGGAATCCTTGGACATAGTATAATATGGTCTAGAAAAGATCCAGTCTAGTCTCAGTTTATGCTCATTAAGACATTGGAAATATTTTTACTGTGGATCTAAAGGACTTAGTCATATGGGGAAAACAAATAATAGATTGTTTTCCTGAGTTCTGGTCTAAGTCCCACCTCTGCTCAGCTTTGTGACCTTAGGCAAGTTCTATAAGCTCTCTGGGACTCTGCCCACTCATCTGTCAAATAAAAGAATTGGTTTGCAGTTTTGTTTTGTTTTGTTTTGTTTTGGCTACAAAACCATTGATTGTAATACCCAGCCAAATTGAGTTGAAACTTTTCTTCTTGTCTACAGTTACTTGCTATCCTGCCCAGTTGGCTAAGAGCTATAAATTGATTAATAGGCTAAGCAAACCTCACTTAGATTAGGCCTTTTGTAAAGGGAATTGATGGTTGAATAAATACAAGCTACATCTAGTGCTGTGTATTTAAGTACTTCAGCTTAAGAACCTAGTTTCTGATGTGGAGGTGAGGGATGTGGAGTGAGAGTACATGACCAAGCATGTATTGACATGGGTTCTCTCTAAAATGCGAGGAGAGATGGTTTCCACGGGAAGGGTTTCTATCTTGGCAAAATTGGAGCTGAAAGCAAATAATAGTCATTGATAACACTTACCCGGAAGGTAGTCTGATGGGGGAGGGTGGAAAGCTATCTGATGGAGGAGAATATACCCTCTTCTGGAATTTGAAGAGAAGAAGCAGGGCCACCAAAGCAGATTTAATTTTCCTGTGCAATGTAAGAAAACCCAGCCTTTAGATTAGCAGAGGTTGGGACACTATTTTGTAAAGAAATAGCCAGTAGCAATTCTAGGCTTTGTGGACCTTCTGGCCCTTGTCACAATTAGTTGAGTTGTGCTATTGCAGTACGAACTCAGCTATAGACAATATATAACAAGCAGAGTTGTGTGTAATAAAGCATTATTGATGAAAACAGGTGATAGGTCAGACTCAGCCTGTGGGCTGTAGCTTGCTGATCTCATGCACCAGAGGGGACCCCCTAGGATACATGGTTGTTAGAAGTAAGTGGTAAATGTCCCTTCCCATCTCCCCATCAAGGCAAGTAGTGCAGAGAGGTTCAGAGACTATTTCTTAAAAGGAGGTATATACTTACCCTGAGTTACCCTGACTCTGATAAACTGAATTGTCAAGTCTCTTTAAATAATCAACCCTAAAATGTCACTAGCAGGCAGCACTAGGAAGGACCTGTGGGACACCTAAGGGTTCATGGTGATCAAAAGACCTTGGTACAAGAAGCTTGGTCTGAAGGACTTGCCTCTCCCCTCTCTTCCCAATGGTTGTTGTTGTTGTTGTTGTTGTTGTTTTGTTGGTTTTTTTGACCAATGGTTTTATGTATCCAAAGATGGAATATAAAAGATTGACCCCACCCTATTATCCCAGGTGCATACAGATGCCAGGCACAATCCCAGGTCTACACAGACTTGTTGGACATGCAGGCAAAGCAGTCCACCTAAGCCTGGATGTAAAACACGTGGACCCAACTGAAAAGCCCCCGCCCCCCCATTAGACCTAATGGCTTTTTCATTAACCTCTGCCTCCATGCTCAGACCCCACATAAGCCAGACCCCAAATCCACCCCTTCCCCACAACCTCCATACCCACAGGAAGGTTTGTGCCCTTTGCTGGCAATACATGATCTTAGCCTGTTGAAGATCAAGTCTGGTCCAATCCTTTTTCTTTTCTCCTCCACTTTCCTAACACGGTCTCCTAAGACAAATTCCACAGCTAGCTTGGGGTTACTGTAGCCTTGTCTCACACATTGCCAAAAGAGTCCTCCTCACTTAGGAGAACGTATCTGGGAGGATTTATTTGTTCTTACAGTTTGGTATATTTGAAAAGATTCTCATAAAGATGGTCAATTACCAGTATATCTAGTGAGGAAAAAAAATCCTTCTGACTTTTTGGTTACACACACACACACACACACACACACACACACACACACACACACACACACACACACACACACACACACACACACACACACACACACACACACACACACACACACACACACACACACACACACACACACACACACACGAATAGCCCAGCTATCAGAACTGTGGAAATACATTTCTGTTGCCTACCAGTCTATGGTATTGTATGAGTGCAACCCAAAATACAAATGTTGGTCTCCCTCAAGAAGAGTGACCACTTGTCTCTATGCGGATCAAGAGTGCACGTCAGCCAGTGGACTCTTTGTGATGGTAACAGAGACAGGAAACAAATCAGAAAACAACAATAACAGCTGGAGAATGAGTTGGTGTCAGAAGCAAGACAGACATTGCATACCAGATAAACATGATAGCTATGTTTACAGTCTCACGTGGCTAAATATTGGGCAGACATCAGTAATGCTAACGAAGCATTCTGGAGAAGGAAGTTATAGCCTTTTCTCATCCTTAGGGCCTCTTCTTCATGGTTTGATTCTCATAAACACCATAACATTGTTGGGTTTCCTTTATAATCTATTTAGTTTTCCTTAACAATACAGCAAGACTTGTAAACAGGAGAGGTCTGGGGCTTCTGGAAGGAATATCAAGTGTGCTCATGCCCGGCTTGCTGTCATCTGACTGGGCTGCCAGGCACTATTTCATCTGTAATTCTCAGACATTGAACTCTTCCTGGAGCTGTCAACATCTCACTTTGGATCCTGCAATGGGCCACTGATAAATCACATCCTCCTAAGGGCCAATTGAACCCAGGCATGAGATCTTTACCTCATGATGAGGTCTTTACCCTCACCATTTCCTACAGTTAGAGAGTCCACTAAGGTATTCTAACAGACTTGGCCTGAATTAGAATTATCTTTCAGTCTGCTGCACAGCTGATTATAGATTTCTAAGACCTAGCCCGAGGGACAATGGTGTTTCTGCTATGTTAGCATCTGCTACATTTCAGACTAGAAATATGGTGGGAGCAAGAATCAGACCATTTGTGTTCAAGTCTTGGTTCTGTCACTTAGTAAATATGGAGCCCTGGGCAAGTCTCAGCCTTGTGAGAATTAGGGACTCCATTTGTGAAATGTAGATTTAAAAGTAAAATAAAATGAGGCTATTTCAAGTACAGTTGATTCTCATTATTCATGGCAGCCATGTTCTATATAGTTGTTATGAATGCTGAATTAGTAAATACTGAGCCATTACTCCTAAAGGAAATACAGTGTTAGGTTCCTTGCAAGCCTTTGGCCATAATATTTTAATCAGGCTGTCAATTTGCAATCTTGTTTTATGTGCATTTCAGTTTGGGCATATTTTTAATAGACATTGCTGATTCGTTAACATTGAACTCACAGTGAATGGAACTGTAATTTTAGTATGCATTGTTGATTCATTAGCATGGCACTTGTAGCACATAGCACTGAAATACATGCCTGAATGAAACCTCCCCATGCATATGTTTTCTTGGTGAGGCACACCACAGCCTTCTTGCTTTGCAGCTCTTCCGTGCTACACATGGGAGCTATTTAAAACAGTGGAATCACTAACAAAAAGCATAAGAATGAAAAAGAACCCAAACCCTTGTGCTCTCTAGACTGCAAAAGGGTGATGGGATACAAGCTGAAACATAAAGAGAACTATCTTGTTCCCCCTCAGCTGGAGACATGTGTGTATGTATCCTACCCCATTCTGTTGGTAAATGTTGGTAAATCATGCCAAAAGCACATCAACGATAGATCTGGGGGTTGCTCAGACATTTCAATGAATAGGAGAATTGGTAAATTCTGAATCTGTGAATGAGGATGGACTGTAGCGCAGCTCCAGGGACATGGTGAGAATCTATGATGATTAAGCCTAAACTCCCCAATCTGGAAGACAGTGCTCCAATGTCTGTCTTGCTTCCTAACACTTCCTGCTTCTGACACCAACTCATTCTCCAGATATTTTTCTGACTTTTTTCCTGCCTCTGTTACCATCACAAACAGAGTCCACTGGCTGACGTGCATTCTTGATCCTCATAGAGACAAGAGGTTATTCTTCCTGAGGGATACCAACAGGTGTATTTGGGTTGTTCTCATAGGATGCCATAGACCGGAAAGCAACAGAAATGTATTTCTCAGTTCTGATAGCTGGCTATTCATGATGAGGTTGCCAGGGGATTAGGGAATGGTGAGGGCTCACTTCCTGTTTCACAGGCAGACATCTTTTTACTGTAGTTTCAGCTGGCAAAAGGGGCAAACAAAATCCATGGAACCTTTTTTAATTTTCTTTTAATTTCTAGAGATCTTTATTTTATTTATTTATTTATTTCTAAATTGATATTTTTAAAAGTTTTATTGTAGCAGGGTGCCAGTGGCTCACGCCTGTGATCCTAGCTACTCAGAAGGCTGAGATCTGAGGTTCACAGTTCAAAGCCAGCCCAGGCAGGAAAGTCCATGAGACTCTTATCTCCAATAAACTACCAGAAAACCAGAAGTGGTGCTGTGGCTCAAGTGGTAGAGTACTCGTCTTGAGCTGAATTGCTCAGGGACAGCACCAGGCCCAGAATTCAAGCCCAACGACCAACAACAACAACAAAAATCTTGTAAAAGTGGTGTACAGAGAGGTTACAGTCACCTAAGCCAGGCAACGGGTACATTTCTTTTTGAACAGTGTTACCCTAAATTATTTTTAAGCAGTAGTACAAAAAGGTTTCGATTCAACCTATCAGTTTATAAGTACAACACATTTTGATCAATGTCACCTCTTCTACCTTTCCATGGGGCTTCTCTTTCTTCCCTTTCCTTTTCTCTTTCTTTTGCTTCGCCTCTCCCTCCCCTCCCCCTCCCCCTTCTGCCTCCTCCTCCTCCTCTACTTCCTCCTCCTCTTCCTTTGTCTTCTTTCTTTTTGGGCTCATCCTGAGGCTTGAACTCAAGGCCTGGCTACTGTCCCTTAGCTTTGTATTCTACCACTTGAGGCACAGTTTGATGTCTGTCTTTTGGATGGTTAATTGGAAATAAGATTTTCATAGACTTGACAGACTGGGCTGGCTTTGAACTATGATCCTCAGATCTCAGCCTCTAGAGTAGGTAGGATTATAAGTACCTGGCTCATGGAGTTTTTTTCATAAGAACAGGAATTTATTCATTGTCCTTAGTTGCTAATTATCTGCCCAAGCCCTCCTTTTCAATACCATTGCTCTTGTGTGTGTGTGTGTGTGTGTGTGTGTGTGTGTGTGTGTGTGTGTGTGTGTGTGTGTGTGTGTGTGTGTGTGCATGTATCAAGATTTCAACATAGGGATTTGGGAGGGCCACAAACATCAGAACATAACAGTAGGAAGCCTGGTTTTCCATACCAGCTGTATGCATATTTGGCTCAGAAGAAAAGGTTTTTATTTTTAAGGTTTTGTTTTAAAACAAAATGAAAAGTTTTTTTCATTTCATTTGTTTTTTAGTTATTTTCATTAAGGATCTGCTCTTTTTTTCCCCCAAACCATCAAACAACTCAATCCCTGGTGAATGCTCTTGGTATCAGGGCTTGGGAAAAAATTCTTGTTCCATTTTTTTTTTACTCAATTATTTATCTTTAAGATTTGGGGACTATTTACCACTGGCTTATGGATTTTATCCTTGATCTAAACTTTGATCAGAGGGGACCCTCGAGAAATATGAGGTCAGAACATCCACCACCAACAATAACAGCAGAAATCAAAGCTAAAGCTTTCTGTTTGGAATAATAGACTTAACTCCTAGTCTTGGTCACTTCAGATGATCAAGGAAGAACCAGAAAGCCCTGTGAGTCTGGCCATCAGGTAATTACCAGATCAGTTGATGTCACTGGGTTGGGCTTGGACTTCCTTCTATTTGATCTACCCTTTGGTCATACTTGCTCCCTTTCTGCCTTATGGTATACCTATCTTTGTCTGGGTCTTGTTTTTGTTTGTTTTATCTTCACTGGAGCCAGCTAGTTTCCAGCTGCTTTTGGCTTCTTTCAGCTGAGTGGTGCCAAGACTCTGATCGTGCCATCTGACTCCAGAAGAGAATAGTGCAAAGAAAACAGAGTTGAGAGTTAAGCAGACATAAGTTCCTCTCTTCACTACTCAGTACCTGTGTGTTCTTGTGCAGGCCCTTTATTTTCCCGTGTTCTCATTTCCTCATCTCTAAAACAAAAAAAGCTGGCTGGATCAGCAAGGGCTTTTCCGGCATCCTTTGAGCCTTTGGAAGAGAGATGAGTAGGTTGCACCTGACTTTTCACAGATGGATAAACCATCTTTGACTGGCTCCAGGTCTAATGGGAAATCCGTTCTATGACTGTTTGGGTTGAAAAAAGTTCAAGATCAACATTTTCACAACTCCCATGTGAATGGAAATGCTGTCAACAAAAGTGAAAATTAGGCCAAAGCAAAGACAATACATGAGAGGTGTTACTTGTCCTTCAAGTAATCTTACATTGATGTATTACTTATCTTTTTTGGAGAAGAAAATTCCTCAGAGTGCTAGAGAAAGTGGTACTATTCAATTTTTAAATACTGATTGATGGTGTAAATATTGGATCAAAATACAAGCAACCATCAATCAGGAAAATAAATGTTTTGTTGACTTTGGAACATTAGAAATTCATGATGAACCATTATGGTGGCCACTGGTGATAGGCATGATGTTGATGATGATGATCATGATGAAGATAAGATGATGGTGATGTGATTATAATGGTGATGGTGATCATCAGGATGATGAAGATGATGATGGTAGCAAGTTATTTTGTGTACTAAGATCTTTGGTGACTCTGTATATGTGCTATCTCATTTAATGGGTCACATTGCTATGTAAACAGCAAACCCAGACATGGTTAGGGAACAAAAATAATGTCATTGGTTTGTCATGGTATATCAGAGTATTTTACATTTATTTCTAGCATATAAGCCACTGCTCATCTATAATGCCCTTTCTGTATATTTAATTCATCTTCATATCTACAAGATACATGCATCTCATATTACAGATAAGAAAATTAAAATTTGCAAAGGTGAAGTGACAGCCCAACAAGCAGTATTGCTTGTTGAAGAAGAAAGAACTGATGAGATTAACTCCAGGAGAAGAACAATTACACTGTTTCCATTTACATCACACAGAAGAAACAGACTGGTAGCTCATGCCTGTAATCTTAGCTACTCAAGAGACTAAGATCTGGAACATAATGGTTTGAAGCCAGCCTGGGCAGAAAAGTCCAAGAGATTTCATCTCTAAAATAACCAGTAAAATGGCAGGTTGGAGGCATGGATCAAGTGGTAGAGGGCTAGCTGAGTAGGCAATCCATCCAAGGCCCTGAGTTTAGCAAACCCCAACACTGGTGACAAATGAACAAAGAAAGCAGATTCATTGAATTGCATGCTGTGTTAAACTCTGATTTGAAAATATGAAGACTACGAAAAGTTCCCAGGGTAATTTAAATAGAATGCATGCTCCCTTGCCCCTCCATGACCTGACCAGGGTCTGTTGTTTTTCTGTCCTAGTGGCATTCTGCCCAGCCTCACAAGGCTCATTCTCCAGGTCAGCTGAGAAAAGCTTGCTGGTTTGCGCTTCTCAGTAACGGCGGCTTTTTTTGCATTGAAATTTTCTTTGAAATCACTGACCTTTGAAATTCTAGGTTTGCTTGGTCTCCAGCCTAGGTTGCCATGGCTGCAGCCAACCTAGAGTCCAGGATCTGTGCAAAGTAGAGAAATGGGCAGTGAAGAAGAGTCCAAGTCTTTGGCCCTTTCTCTCTCCACACTGCTTTCATCCTCCCCCCGGGGTCAGCCAAGACAAGAATGAAAGATGATCTCAGTGCACTCACTTCCAGTTTCCACACTTAAGAACTTCGTGAACTCATTCTTTTCATCTTTCTTCCCATTTCTGCCTGGTCTCAGCTTGGTACCATCTGCCCTTCTGAGTAGCTTTCTTCTTATTTCATCTTCTAGGTCATTCTGAAGGATGTTAATCATTTAGAAGGATGGAGTTTTCCCTATCTGGAGAATGCTTTTTCGTGAACTCATTGAAAGTCTCTTTGATTTGTTCAAGAACTGAAAAAGTAAAATAAAATCTAGACTAAGTGGGAAAAAATATTCTATGTGAATAACATATTTATAAGCTCTGGGTATTATGTCAAAATCTCTACATTGTGCAGAGCCTTGCTGCTTGCTCCCGATTGGCAGAGTAGGAGGGTTGACTGTACAGTGTGTTTTAAAGTTTGCTAGAAAGTACTTTCTGTCTCGAAAGATAATGCCCTGGATTCAGCCATTCCAGATACATAAGGATGTGCTAAGTATTTTTCTCTGTGTTAATGTGATAGAGGAGAAAACCTTTTCTGAAGTCAGAATACTCCCAGGATGGTTATGAGCTAGGATTGCCTTTGCCCAGGGTAACTGAGTCTAGGTTGAGTTTTCCCAGATATAGCAGCTGCTGTTAGACCCTATCTTTCTACTGGGATCTTACTGCCCTTCCAAATATCTCCAATCTCAACAATATATTTTGCGTTTTTAAAAATTTAATTATTTGTTTATTTATTTGTTTTTATGTAGTATCACAGAATTGAACCCAGGGCCTCATGCATGCTAGGCGAGTACTTTACCACTAAGCCACATTCCTAGCCCTTGTTGTTTTTTTGTTTTTGTTTTTGTTTTTTGGCAGATCATGGGGTTTGAAATCAAGGTTAGCACTCTACCACTTGAGCTACAGCACCATTTCCATTTTTTTTTTTTCTGAGTGCTTTATTAGAGATAAGAGTCTCACAGACTTTTCCTGCCTGGACTGGCTTTGAACCATGATTCTCAGATCTCAGCCTCCTGAGTAGTTAGGATTATAGGCATGAGCCACCAGTGCCCCACCTAGCCCTTGTTTTCTTCTTCATCTTTTTTTTTTAAATTGGGGAAGGAGCATATTTGACCTGTGTGCCAGGCAAACAGAGTGCTGAAAACTTAATGCTCTACAGAAAAGTAGCCTTCCCCAAGGATGGATGGGATCCCAGATCCTAGTTTCTTCATTCTCTTTGGTGGCATAATCCTGATATGTGTTCTGCACTGGCTAGGGATTAAACTAGCTTTCCCTTGGACATGCTGTTATTGCCTTTTTGTCCTTCCCTGTGTTATGCCCCTCCTTTCTGTTCCTAGTTCCACTTCCTTCCTCTGTTTCCCCCTATTCTTTCTTTCATTCTTTTTTTTTTTTTTTTTTGGGTCTAGTCATGGGGCCTGAACTCTGCACCTGGGTGCTGTCCCTCAGCTCTTTAGCACAAGGCTAGCTCTCTACCACTTGGGCCACAGCGCCACTTCCGGCTTTTTTCTTTTTGCTTATGTGGTACTGAGGAATCGAACCCAGGGCCTCAGGCATGCAAGGCAAGCGCTCTACCACTGAGCCACCTTCCCAGCCCTTTCTCTCTTTCATACCTCCCTCCCTCCTTCCCTCTCTCACTTCCTTCCTTCCTTCCTTCCTTCCTTCCTTCCTTCCTTCCTTCCTTCCTTCCTTCCTTCCTTCCTGTATTTTTCATGTGCCATTTCTAGGGCTTGAACTCAGAGCCTGGGCACTTTCCTTTAGCTCTTTTACTCAAGGCTCTTTTTTACTTGGGCTCTAGCTCTACCTCTGGCTTTTTGCTGGTTAATTGGACATAAGATTTTCACTCACTTCCCTGCAGGCTGACTTTGAACCTCAGTCCTCATATTTCAGCCTCTTGAGTCATGAGGATTGCAGGTATGAGCCATAGGCATGCAGTCCCTATTTCTTTCCCTTCTCTGTTTCCTTGTGCCCTCAACTAATGAAGTAGTCTTCTTAGATCTTTCTAGTACAGGTTAAAATGGTTACTAGTATTTGAATAAATATAAGGGTGTGAGCAGAGATGTCAACATTTGTTGGCAGCAAGACTCTGGGCATATCCAGACTGGAGGGAGCTGTTTTGCTTTAATGAGGTGGCGGGGCTTACACCCTAGCCATGGGCTTCCCCTTCCATGATGCTCTCAGCCCTTAAGCACAGTGCACTGTGGAGAAGACGAGCCATAGCCCACCATTTGTCCTTTTCAATGAGCAGTAGAGTTGGTAGGCATAAAAAACAGAAATGGAGAACAAGAAAGTCAACAAATTGCAGGAAACTCATGCTACAAAGGAAAGTATATTGCATATTATTTGCATTGTAAAAGAGGCTCACCAGCACATACAAGAGTCTACTTATTCCAGAACAATGCCCTGTGATCTTAAAATAACTCAGTGATTTTATTATACCTTCCTTGATAGAAGGCTCAAGTTATGCAAATGGCACAAGTTCATAGGCAGCACATAACAAATTAAGTGTCCTTAGAAAAGCAAATGAGCACAGGGATATAGATGATTAATATTAAAGTTTAGTTAGCAGAAAGTCATAGGCTCCAAATACCATTGATGCCACAATAGATCACTACACACTGTAGGGTTAACAAAAAAATTGATAATAATTAATTGATAAATAATATGATTTATAAAAATTAATAATGACAAAGCAAAAAGAACAACTTATAGATCTCTCTCTCTCTCTTCCAATGTATACTGGGGCTTGAACTCAGGGCCTGGGCATTATACCTTAGGTATTTTGCTCAAGGCTGACACTCTACCACTTGAGACACACCTCCATTTCCCATTTTTGAAGACTTTCCTGCCGAGGCTGGCTTTGGGCCATGATCCACAGATCTCAGCCCCCTGACTAGCTAGCATGAATAGACATGAGCCACTGGCAGTTGGCTAACTTGCAGTTTTGCAAAGGAAAAGGCACAGTTCTTGAAAGCCCCACCAGCTGCAGTGCTTGTGACAAGCTGTTCTGGTAGGAAATCCTGAGAAGCATTTGTTCTTCGCATTGTGTAGGCAACTCGCAGAGGCATTGGGACCCGTGACCTCAGAGGAGGCCGCTTGCTTGAAACTGCCAGAGTAGAACCATGTGTAAGACATTCAGGGCCCTCTAGGAGCTGGGGGCCACAGCAAGATCAGAAGTGGATACCCAATTAGAGTCCTCTGCAAACTCTAGGCAGGACCTTTATTTATTTATTTATTTTTTAACTTTATGAATGCTACAATTTAATAACCGGGGTGACTCACAGGTTTGAGTTGTTATCGAGTAGCCTGAAGTCCAGTGTCAAGATGAAAAAAAAAAAGCCAGTCTTTTCTGAAAGAGAGGGGGACCTCTTGCCTTCCCCAGGCTTTGAAATCACTGCAGTAAAGGTGGCAGAGAGAAAAGACTGGAAAAATACTCTGCTTCCCTCAAAGGAACCTCCTTCTTTATGGCGTGCTGCTGAAGCTAGAAGCTAAACTCGCCAGATGGACTCCCTCGGTGGGCCAGGAGCGCATTCGTTTCTCTGCAAAAGCCCCCTTGATGTGGAGGTGGTGTGGCTGGCAGGGAAGTAACTGGCAGGTTCATTAGCAGAGTCCCTGCAGGCCCAGGAAGGCAGGTCACTGGGACAGTGCTTAGTGGGCGCAGCCACGTGCTCTTTTTTTTTTTTTTAAAAGCATGATCTGAAAGCAGCTGAGCACTTCTGCCATGTCCCCTCGCCATGGCCTCTACCTTAAGATATTACCACAGGACCTCAGTGCTCACCGGTCACTTCCAGAGTGGTTCTCACGGGGTATGGAATCAGGGGACAGCCCTAGATATGGCCATTCCACCTGAGGTCATAAATCGTTTGGCTTGCAGATGGGGCTTAAGTCAGCATCATCAGGCATAGGGGAAAGGAGGAAGTAGAAACAGTCTGGAGATGGATGCAGAGCAACCAGATTTCTCTCTTAAAAGTGGGAATCTTTGGGTAGGTGTTGGCTGCTTAAGGCTATAATCCTAGCAACTCAGGAGGCTGAGATCTGAGGATGGTAATTTGAAACACTGAGCCATGGCTGTAAAGTCTGTAAGGCTCTTATCTCCAATTAACCACTGAAAAGTCAGAAGTGGAGTTGTGGCTCAAGTAGTAGAGCACCAACCTTGAATAAAAAAGCCCAAGCCCTGAGTTGAAGACCCCAAACACACTCTCTGTCTCTCTCTCTCTCTGTCTCTCTGTCTCTCTGTCTCTGTCTCTGTCTCTGTCTCTGTCTCTGTCTCTGTCTCTCTCTCTCTCTCTCTCTCTCTCTCTCTCTCTCTCTCACACACACACACACACACACACAAACACACACAAACACACACACACCAGGCTCCAGCAGACCAGTGACTGGTTTAAGAAGAGGCAGCTGACACCATGTTGGTTTCTGTAGGTTGCTACACCCGAGGAATCTCATGAGTAAGATGTCAGCTTCTGAGGTGCTGTGGAACTGTAGGCAGTTGGCTCTGTAGTACAAGGATACATACCAGCCTTGGGCAGTTAATTCCTTCCTTGCCATATTTTGAAAAATCTTGTCATAGGCTCTCATGATCTATAACAGTAAAGGTTGATTTCTCTGAATATGGTTCCCAGGTTGTGCCATTAGTTCCAGATTTGACAGGTTACCCACTGCCTTTAGAATATCCACTAGAATCAACCCAGAGATAGCTTATGTGTAACTCTCTCCACCATTACATAAAGCATATGCCGCCCTCCCCCCCGAGATTCTGAGCCAACATAGCTTTACAAGTATTTATTCCCATAAAGCGGTACTAGCACCCTTCAATAGTTCTAGGCATGGCCTGATGATTTAACATGGACCAGAAGAGTTTGAGAAAGGAGAAGGAGGATTGGTTGAGTCTTCTAGGTCCTTCAGCAGCATTTGTAGTACCTGTTGAACTACCAGACTGTGTTTGAATGTTGGTATGCGCAAGCATCAGCCTCCAAGAGCCTAGGATTCTAAAGCTCTAAGCAAGCACCTTGCTTTTCTGTTTGTTTACAAATACTATTGCAAAGTGTGATTTTACAGCCTGTACCAGACCAGCCTTAGTTGGGTTAGAATGTATCTGAAATGGTTTTGAAGTCCAGGTTCATCTATGTTTTCTGAGTCAGATATTGAAGCAGGGACTTAGGGAGCTCAAGGGAAGAGGAGCGCTGGGATAGAGCCATGGTGTATAAATTGGTGTGGGATGAAGGGTTTTTTTTCAGGCACTATTTGCTTTCCTGTAATGTTCTTTGAAAACTAGTTAGGATGACAGTCCTTTGCTGAAATTTGTGTGCTTTTGGGTATTGCCTTCAGAGGAAAAAATGTTTTAAAAGGCTTAATCTTGGTGAGCCATGGCTTACCATTTGGTTCTAAACAACAAACTCATGTATGCTTCATTTTGAGATGAAGATACATCATTTGGTATGATGACTGATCAGGGAATCTGAACTTTTGGTGGAAGCATGAAGTTTAGAAATGTCAGAATTGTAATATAATAAAACAGAATGGCTGGGTGCTGGTGGCTCAGGCCTATATAATCCTAGCTACTCAGGAGGCTGAGATCTGAGGATCGAGGTTCAAAGTCAGCCCAGGCAGGAAAGGCCATGAGACAATAAACCACTCAGAAAACCAGAAGTGGTGCTGTGGCTCAAGTGGTAGAGTGCTAGCCTTGAGCTAAAGAACTGAGGCACAGCGTCTAGGCCCAAAGTTCAAGCCCCATGACCAACAAAAAGTAAAAAAATAAAATAAAATACAACAATATTTTTCAAGGTAAATTCTAGCATCAGGCTTAATGGTGAGGTGTTAGGCTGATCCTCATAGTCAGAAACAGTATGAAAAATTTACCTTACTATGATATAATTATTTTGAGGAGCTGGCAAATGAAATTTGAAAAGAGAAGAAAAGAAAGAATAAAAACCTGAAATAAAGATCAAAGAAGGGAAGAAAGAAAGAAATTATTGTTTGCAAGTGATATAGGTGTTTACTTGGAAAACCCAAGATGAATTGTCAAGCGGTTACAAGTAATACATGTTTCCAGAAAAAAGGCTAGATACAAAATGAATATTGGAAAATCAATGGTATCTCAATGTATAATACAAATAATAATTAGGAAAAATATTTGGAAGGGAAATCCCATTTGCAATTGCAAAATAAACAATATGAATAATCTTCACAAAAAATGTGTAAGGCCTATATGAATAGATTATTAAATGTTACCTGAGAACATTGTAAAAGCTGCTTCTTGTATTCTTAGAAAGAAAGAGTCAACATTGTGAAGGAAGCAGATATCTCGTCATTAATTTGTGAGTTTTAAGTCACCTCAATATATAGTATTTCTGTACTACCTGGGACAGTTCTAAAATCATATGGCAAAATAAAGGAACAAGAATATATATAGGAAATCTAAAAAGATGAATAATTTGGAAATGAATACAGCTTTTTTCCTATTCTAAACCTATAATATTACTGATAGGGTGAGCCTGAGTAAGAGTATAAAGGGATTCAAGTCCATAAGTATTTTATAATTAAGGTTATATTACTTAGGGTTTTTTCAATGAAATAGATACTATTGGGATAGTGAGTGCCATGTGACTCATGCCCATAGATTCGACTACTCAGGAGGTTGAGGCAAGAGGATCTTGAATTTGAGGCCAGCCTGAGAAACAGCCACAGTAGGAGAGACACTCTCCAAAAAATAAATAAAACAACATAAATTATAATCTAATTCTTTACAAAAAAGTCCAAATAGATAAAAAATAAGAATGTATAAGAATGCTAGAAGAATATACAGGACAAATTTTAAAATATCTTGTCTGTGGATTTATGTGTTTATGGATGTATATGTTGCTTAGATATAACTCACAAGCTATAAGCGGCATAATATTATTTTGAGTATTGTAAAAGACACTTATGACAAGAAAAAAATAACCAACAAGCAAAAGACAGGGATGTGCTTATTTCCCACAATATATAAAGGTATCCTACTAGTCAATAAGAATGACCAGTAGGATACAAATTAAAAGATAAATGGGTAAATACCATAAAGACACACTTTCCAGAAAGGAAGATATAAAACAAGAATATATACTTGGTCTACTCATAACAAAAGAGGACAATTGTTTGCCGGGCGCTGGTGGCTCACGCCTGTAATCCTAGCTACTCAGGAGGCTGAGATCTGAGGATCGCAGTTCAAAGCCAGCCCGGGCAGGAGAGACCGTGAAACTCCTATCTCCAATAAACCACCAGAAAACCGGAAGTGGCGCTGTAGCTCAAGTGGTAGAGCGCTCGCCTTGAGCTGAAGAGCTGAGGGACAGCACCCAGGCCCAGAGTTCAAGCCCCACGACCAACAAAAAAAAAAAAAAAGAGGACAATTGAAAAGCACTGGGGACCAAACTCAGAGCCTTATACTTGCTAGACAACCTTTCTACCAATTAGGTCAAGTCCCATCCATCCTTCTGTTTTTTGAGTTTATTTTTCAGATAGAGGCTTATGCTTTTCCCAGGAGTCAGCCGTGCACTTGTGTGACTCTTCTATCTTTGACTATCTGGAATTATAGAATGAACCCCCATGCCTAGGACAGGGTATTATTGTATTTTTAGCTATCAGAGTTGAATAATCAGAAATTTGATAACATACTATGAGAATGAAAATGTTAGGAAACATTGCTCCTAACTATTGTGACTTTAAAGTTAAATACTTCTATGAAAGGCAGTTTGGCAGTACCTATCTTAAATGTGCATGCCCTATAACCAAAAGATTCTACAACTAGAAGCTGACCATAACTGTTGCATTTGTACAAAACAAAGATCAAACAGGTTATTTGATACAATATATGTTATTATATAGGAGGAGTAAATGACAGTAGAGATTTAAGAACAAAATTCCACCAATAAGAGCTATTGAATGTATGTAGAACAGCCATAAATGGAATGAAATTCAGTCACTTAAAACTCCAAGGCTGTTTTATGGGTCTGGAGTGAAACACTTTCAAAGATATGCGATATATATACATATATATATATATGTATATATATATATATATATATATGTAAATTTTTTTCCAGTCATGGGCTTGAACTCTAGGCCTGGGCGCTGTCCCTCAGTTCTTCAGCTCAAGGCTAGTGCTCTACCACTTGAGCCAGAGCACCACTTCTGGCTTTTTCTGCTTATGTGGTGCTGAGGAATTGAACCCCGGGCCTCATGCATACAAGGCAAGCACTCTACCACTGAGTCACCTTCCTAGCCCCATGTTGTTATATTTTTAAAAGCTACAGAATCCACATAGCATGCTAACAATTGTGTTTGTGAATGTGTGTTAAGATTTATACCAACAGATCTCAAACATTTTGATCACAAGAAGACTTTACACTCCTAATAATGATCAATAACCCTAAAGAGATTATCTTAGAAAGTCCTAGAAAGCTTAAGAATATGCAAGCAATCTCTGTTGATGTGATGATGTTATGTAACCTGTGGAAAACAGCACACCCCTGACGGAGAATGAAAGTGAAGCAGTGGCTATTGTTTGTATGTTAGTGTGAAAATAGTTTTCACCATATGGACTTCTTGAAAAAGAAGCCAGGAAAGAGTCTTGAAGATCCCATGAGTCTGTATTTCACACCTTGAGAGCTGCTAACCTCTATCTAGATGATTACATATTCATAGACAAGTTTTGCATGATGTTCTTGGAATGGTATGAATTAGGTCTCTGGAGAAATAGACTTGGAGGACCAAGAAACCCTGGTGGGAGAAAGATGTAGTTTTCACTGTGTAACCTTTTGTAACTTCTCAATTCTAGGCATGTGTTAGTGATTACTTAAAAAATAAACTTACAGATCTGAAGAAATGAATTGAAATGCAAACAGAGATTTATGGCCTCTAGAATTAATTTGAGTCATGGACAAAGATTGATGCCCATGAATATTTGTTGCAACATTATTTATAACAGCAAAGACTTGGAAACAACCCACATGTCGAAAAATAGAGATTGGTTAAACAAATTATGGTACATCTATACATTGTAATTCTATGCAATCATTAAAAATCATAAATCCTTAGAATGTTCTGTGATCTGGGAAAATGCTCACAGTATAATGTTAAGTTTAAAAAACAGCACAGGATATAATTTTGCATGAATCAAATTATACTAATTTAAAACAATACTGGAAGGATATATACCCAAATTTAAAGTCATTAGTTTGGGGTGGTGAGTGGATGAGTTATTCATACTGTCTTTCAAATATATTTCTGAGTCTTCTAAATATCCTACAGTTAATATTCATCACTTTTATAATCAGAGAGCAAATACTATAAAAATATTAAAGTATTTTCCCACCATGGCTATTTCTTCTTAGTAGCTTCAATTGTGGGTGTTAATAGGACAATGGGGCATGTCTTACGGCTCCTCTGCCTCTGGCTGTAACCTGCACTGATGAGTCTTACCTTGGTGGATGTTTGGCTACAAGTGGTACCCATTGTGGTGGATTGGCCTGCAGTGGCTGGCTTGTTTGGGCAAACAGGCATAATGGAAAATAGAAGAGCCTGATAGAATTTATCCTGCAAAGCAATTATTCTATTATTATTTTAGCAGCTTAAAATAATAAGAAGCATTTATTATCTCTTTGATTATGTGAATTAAAGATTTGATCTAGTGAAGTGGTGCTGGCTCACACAATTACTGATACTGGCTGAGTCCGTAGGCATCTGAAGGACTGACCTGGGCTGGAGGATCTACTTCCTAGGTCACCTTGTTCAGATGCCAGGCCAGTGAAGTGAAGGCTAGCTACAGGCAAGAGTCTTTTGTTCCTTGACTCGTGGACCGCTCCATTGTGCTGCTGGCTTCCTCTAGTGCAAGTGATAAAAGAGGGTCCCTATGTCTTTCATGACCCAACTCAGAAGCCACTCATGCTCATGTCTGCATCTCTTATTGATGACTCTAGTGATGACCCTAGGCAATACATAAGAGCACAAATATAAGACGATGGGGCTGTTTGTTAAGGTTGTTTAACACTGCTACCAATTTGCTTTTCAGAATAATGGGCAAAGTTACAGAGACTTGGCCGAGTACTCCGGAGCCAGACTTTCAGGACTGGTGGAAAGTCTAAAAAATCCGTTTTGCAGAATAGGGCCACTCTGAGGCTGCTAAGCTACAGCGATCCATCATGTAGGTTTTGTGACTTGTAAAGGGGAGGGATGTAAAAAGAAATCTTTTGAGACTAGCTAGTTCTCCCTGTTTACAAGAATGCTGTGCCTTGGTCTGGGGGCCCTGGTATTGGCCACTGATTATATAACCTTATATTCTGCATGCCTTGAATCAACCAGGATACAACTTGATTTCCTGTAAAGCTTTGAACTATCTACGTGATACAATCATTGCAGCATTTGAGCAGCTTCTCCCAAATTGCCTCAAATAAGCTTCTGTTATACATAGAAGTTCTACCAGACAAGGAGTGTAGCTTGGTGACTCTGGAAAGATAATCGTTGTGGACACAGGTTGCCTTAGGGCTAGAGAAATCCACCTGCAGACTCTGTTCACCACTAGCAAGGGGTAAGAGCAGAGGACACTGGGGCTCTGTCACAATGGGGAGAACAAAGCCAAATCTCAAAGCCAAGGTGGACAGGTGCTGAGACTTACCGGGTCTATATGGGCCTTTGCAAGAAATCAGTGCCAGGAGAGACAAGTGGCAGGAAAAGGGCAACTTCAGCTTGTCTTAGTTTTATTTTCCAGGACAGATTCCATCCCAAGTTTGCTCAAAAAGTGAAGTGTTCCTTACAAGATCACAGATCTGATGGTGTGATCAGTTTTCAGAACAGGGGGCCTTTTGGAACTCCAGTATTAAAATGATGAATACCAGTTCTGCATGGTCTCTGTGCTTCCTAATACAAATGTTAGAGAGAAAAATCCAACTGGTTCAGACTAGCCTGAGGTTGGATTCTCTGGACTCTTGTTTGCCTCTGCTCTTATCAGCCATAGCCATAGTCTGGAGCCCACAGTACTTAGTGAGGTCTTCCATGCCCAGTTGTGGACATAATATGAAGAAGGGGAAAGCAAGAGAAGATGGACATCTCTAATTTATATACCTAGCAGAGAGGACTAGGAGTTCATGTGCATATACTTGAGCCTGCAAGGGATTGGTTGCAAGGGAACCAGTAGGTGGATACTAGCTGTCTTATCTATGGGGAGAATCCTATAAAAACAAAGCTAAGAGATTGCCCTTTAAGAAATTAGGATCTGGCTGGGTACTGATGACTCACACCTATAATCCTAGCTACTCAGGAGGCTGAGATCTGAAGATCATGGTTCAAAGCCAACCCAGGCAGGAAAATCCATGAAACTCTTTAACTTCCAGAAAACCAGAAGCGAAGCTGTGACAGAAAGTGGTAGAGTTCTAGCCTTGATCAAAAAAGCTCAGGGACAGCACTCAGGCCCTGAGTTCAATCCCCACGACTGATGAAAGGAAAGAAAGAAAGAAAGAAAAGAAAGAACAAAAGAAAGAAAGAAAGAAAGAAAGAAAGAAAGAAAGAAAGAAAGGAAGGAAGGAAGGAAGGAAGGAAGGAAGGAAGGAAGGAAGGAAGGAAGGAGAGAAAGAAAGAAAGGAGAAGATAGAAAGGAGAGAGAGAAAGGAGAGAGAGAAAGGAGAGAGAGAAAGGAGAGAGAGAAATGAAGGAAGGAAGGAGGGAAAAAATAAAGAAAGGAGAAAAGAAAGAAAGAAAAATTAGGATCTAGATACTGGTGGCTTATGCCTCTAATTCTAGCTATTCAGGAGGCTGAGATCTAGAGGATCATGGTTTGAAGTCATCTCAGTCAGAAAAGTCTATGAGACTTCATCTCCAAACTAACCAGCAAAGCCAGAGATGGAGAGCATATGGCTTATGTGATAGAGCACAAGGCACGCAAAGAAACCATCTCAGGCCCTGAGTTCAAACCCTGATACTGGCAAAAATGAAAATAAAAGAAAAAAAGATAGACAAATTAGGAACATGGTGTGGCCTAGTCTGAGAGGCAAGAAAATAATAGGAATAGTCATTGGATATATTAGAAATAGGATTCAAAGTAAGAGAGAGACTACTAAGAGAGTGGGTTGATGTTGAGCCACATTATCTCAGGTCTTCCTTGAATGAGCCAAGATTGGTATATGGACTTGGACTGGAGTCACTCAAAGCTGACATTCAGTCAGTGCAGGGTTGGGATAAAAAAGGAAGACAGGAACAGCACAGAAGTGAAATGGTGGCTCAGATAAGACTGACCAATGGGAACTTTTATTTGATCGTTAAGACAACTGGAGCAGGTCAATTGGATGTAGTCCATTGCTCAGCGATTGACTTGCTCTCAGTCAATCTGATCCATTGCATGGACACGAGAAAGTGCAAAGTCTCTATAGCCTTATCTTTGATGCCATAGGCCAGGGCATTCACCTGTCTTCGCTGAAAATCAGACAACTAAATGCAAAGGATATTGTGCTTTGCTTTGAAGCCCTTTGAAGGACTCTTTAAGAAGGTTATATTGATAATCAAATTACCTAAAAGGGTTTTTTTTTTTAATCTTCCCCCCTCCAAAAAAGAATGTTTAAAAAGACAAGGATACATTAGGATAGAAGAAGGTGAGCAGACCAACATTTGTTAGTTACAGTAATAGCTCTGGCTCTTCTTTCCCTAACGTGCTAGGCTTTGACAAATAGAAGGATTGCTGTGAAATACGCAGTGCGAACACAGTTTGCTTTTATCTCTCTTGTTGTTTTCCCTCTGTTCTGTACATGTGAGGTTGTTTATAGTTTCCAGAAGAGAGCTGTCACTCTTTGGTGTATGAGAAAGGCATTTTCTGCATCTGTGTTGCCTTTTATGCCATGTTTTGGGAGAGATGGGAGCACAGAGGGCTTCTCTGTTTCCACGCTGATGTTTCCATGCATGGACTGAAAGCATGTTGAGGTAAAGCTGGGCTTTCTGGTGGTGGTTGTGTTACTAAGCAGCTAACTGAGGTCCTCTGGTTCACTGTAGATGGAAGTCATGAGTAGGTGAGGAATAGATTTTCTCCTGTTGGCAGACCTGGACAGTTGAGTCCCAAAAGCTGATGAGCTGGCTGGACTGACAGACTCAGGCATATCACAGCCTTAATTTCTGGGAAGTCAAGGCTTCTGGTTGTAGGGGCTCTAGGCTGGAGGCTTTTCATTCTCCATTTTGATTGCTACTGGCTCAGCACTCACCAACTAGTATAATTTTTAGCCCTTAGAAACAGCTGGAGGAAAAGCTTCCAAATCTTGGGTATGAGGACCCACAGCACTTACAATGGCTAATGTCATGTTTCCTGGGCCTTGGTTGTTATAATTCTCAGGCCTTAGAACCCGGCAGCTCACTAGACTTCTTTCAGCAATAAGGATCTGCAGTCCCTTGACATCAGCTTTTCATAGCCTTTTGCCATCCTTCATCGTCTCCCTGACCTCTGTTCCCCACCATCTCTGCCCCCAGTTGCCTGCTGAAATCCTTCACCTCCCCTTTTGCTGCTATGGCTGCTGCTGTGCTTTCTTTTCCGTCTTACCACTTAAGTTTACTCTGCCCAGAACAAAGCTCACAAATAGGCAAGAAGATACTTTGGGAAAAGCCTTCTATTGGGCCAATGTTGCAGTGTCAGCGGGCTGCTTGGGAAGATGTTTCTGACTGACTGGAAGAGAGGACTGAACCTAGTCAAGAAGAGGTATGTGAATGACTATCGCATGTAAATGTGGCACTGTAAATAGCGCCAGTGAAAGTCCAGCTTCCAGTTCCATCAGTCACAGGGCTTACATAGGACAAATCACAGGCCTTTTATTGTACCCAACACATGTTTTCTGTTAGGCACCGAAGGAAGGGCCCCCACCAGAGGAAGGGTCCCCAACACTGGCCTAAGTGAGAATGGCTGCAGGGTAAGCTGGGTCATTCAGAGTTCAAAGCTTTCCCTTGTTTTCAAAGGACATGCCTGAGAGAGTTTCTGGAGTGGTCATGATGTGAATGGACTGTCATGCAAGAGCAAGTGTCCTGGCTTTACCTGAAGCGGTCCCTAAGCTCTAGTGAGGTGCTCTTTCATAATGGTAGTGGAGAGTTCAAACAGGAGGTCAAAGGGTTGCCTGGCTGGCAGCTTCCTATTGAGGGAAGGCATCTGGCAATGCCAGGAGAAGCAATCGAATGGCTTCTTCCCAACAGTTCCAATTATTCATAGATGGGAAGGAACCAATACCCAGGGGAAGGAGGGAATTAACACAAAGTTAACATCTTTGGCAATACCTGACAGCACTTAACCCCCTGTGAAGTCCCTGGAAAGGTGGGTTAGGACTCTCTAATCTGTTTCAGTTGGGCTCCTCAGTTTGCCTATAAATCCCACAGGAGTTACTTAAGGTCATTCTCCCTGTGTAAGATCTAGGGAGCTAATTATAGTCATTTTCCTCTGCTTAACTATTCTCTTTTGGACCCTTCATCTAAATCATCTGATGGGACATTTTCAGGTCCTCATTTTCTTTGGGACTCAATAGGCTGTTGCTGAGATACTTCTGACTTTCCACCTTGTAGGACCTCTCATGATAGGTTGAGACTATGTGACTATTTCCTGCCAGAATTGTGAGTAGATGTAGACTGTGCCATTTCTGGCCTGGAGCATTGAGTTGTTGGTGTGAGACCCTCCAACTTCTCAAGAGTGGTTGCTCCATCAGCCTCCATCTACATGACCCATGCTCACACAAAATAGATATGCCATGAAATGATGGCTTTCTTTATTCTTAGTTTACTGAGATTTTTTTGATGGGTTCATATTCTATAATTAGTTATTCTAAACAAATAGTAAGAGTCATTTCTAAAAAGTAAAGAAACCATAATTCTGCCAAACCAATAAGTCTAATTGTTCCATTGTGTTCTTCTAGTCTTTTGTGGTCATTTGTAGTCTTGTTCTGTTGGGGTGCAGGCATGGGTTCAATTTTGTATTCAAGGCCCCAGAGCGGTGAGAACCTAGAATGTTGTATTTACCATAGTTGGGGAGTCTCATGCTGGTGACTTATGCTATGGTGTCCACTAGCCATGTCTGGCTACCAAATACTTAGAATGTGTCTAATCTGGATTTTTTTTGGGGGGTGGTCCGTTTGTGGGACTGAACTCTGGGCCTGGGCACTGTCCCTCAGCTCTTCAGCTCAAGGCTAGCACTCTACCACTTGAGCCACAGCACCACTTCCGGCTTTTTTCTTTTTGCTTATGTGGTGCTGAGGAATCGAACCCAGGGTCTCATGCTTGCAAGGCAAGCGCTCTACCACTGAGCCAACTTCCCAGCCCCTAATCTGGATTTAAATTTGCTGGAAGTGTAAAATGCATGCCACATTTGAAATCTTTCACATGAAAAAATGCAAAATCTCTCACTCATAATTTCTTCATCTTGATGATGTGTGTAAGTGATAATTTTGGTAATCAGGCTAAGTAAAATATATTATTAAAATTAATTTTACTTTTTATGGAAGTTATTGGAAATGTGGTTTTGGTTTTGGACAAGGCTTTTAACCTCTTGAGTCTTATCTCTGATGATTAAAAGTGGAATATGATCTCTTTCTAATACATTTCTTTTTAAGAATTAAGTATGACAGCAAATGTGAAATTTCCTGAGAGTCTGATGCATGGTAAGTACTGGCTCAGCTAAAGGAAACAGGCAATGATGATCAAATTTAAAATAAGAAGACAGCATAGGGATGTGTGTTGGCTGAAAGAAATCATATGGCATATGAGCCTGTTGGTGACCAAGCTCATCTTCATTTTCTGAAAAGGATCGATGGATTAACCTAGAAAGGATCCTGAACAACAACTCAGTCTTCGGGACTCTGGCATACAAGCATGAGAAATAAGAGCAGAGGGAATGGAAGGAGGATTTTAAAAATTAAGAGAGAAAAATAGCAAATTAGTAAGTAGGATTGACAATTGAGGCTAATCATCACTGAAACATTTGTAAACCCCCAAACCAGAGAGACTTATCCTCTGTCAAGAGTAAGAATTGAGAACCTGAAAACATGTTGAGACCATCTAGGAATTTCTTTCAAGAAACTGGATGATAATCACAGTCTTGGGGCACTACACCCAAAGTCATTTGGGAGCTGTGTGATCTTGGGGAAACTGAGTTATCTGGGCTTCTTATATCAAATTAGAAAAAAGAGCAAGTATAATGTGTGTGTGTGTGGCAGGGTGGGGGGCAGGGAGGATGGAGGGGGTGGGTAATGTGTTCTGGTACAGCTTAAACTCAGGGACTCATGCCCTGCTAGGCTTCCTTTTTGCCTGAAAACATACCTGAGTTTTAAAGGCCAATTTTAGTATTATCTTCTTTATATTGAATTCAAAGACTGCCTTGGACTGAGTTGTCTGATTCTTCATTTCCAAGAACTGGGAATTTTCTGAGGAGAGTTTTCCTGGCCTCCTGTTTCTTGGTACTTGGCCTATTTACTTTTCTCCTCTGCTTTTCCTCATCTTCTTCTCTAAGACACCAGAATCACCTTCAAAGTGATCCGCACCACCCCGTTTGTCTCTTGGAGTTGCTAACATTTCTGTCTGCTTTTTCTGCCACTCTCATCCTGATATTCTCCCTGATCTGGGATTTCAGCATCTTCTTATTTTCCTCTATCCACTTTAGCTCATTCCACCCTATCCAGCTTCTCTTTTGTGAGGTTACCCTGTGTTTAAGATTCTGGAGTTCTTATTGAGATATCTATGTCCTTGTTGAGAAATTACTCTTCTTCAGCTTCCATCTGTGATCTTTAAAATAGAGATACAGTTACTTCTCATAGTGTTACTGAGAATGTTTTGGGTTGTTGTTGTTGTTGAATTTTTTGGGTAGGGGGTAGTGTTATCACTGGAACCCAGGGCCTTTGACATCCTAAATAAGGGTTTTACCACTGAGTTATACCCTTACACCATTATTGCAAGCATTAAATGAGATAATACATGTGATTTGCTTTGAAATATACTGGCCCATAATAAGTATACAGGACACATTCTCTACCACTGCTCCTGCATTTTGTCTTTCTGTCTCTACTTTCTCCACTTGCCCTTAACTCTACTTTCCCATTATCTTTCAGCTTAGTGGTAATGATAGAGGATAAAGATGACAAAATTATAGTTATAGGCATGCCAAAAAAAAGAGACCTAAATTGTCCCAGTGGGACATATGGTTTTTGGAGGAAAAGAATAACTGGTGTGAATTCTCTTGTTTACTTGCTGTTTGACCTTGGGCAAATTATTTCTCTGAGCCTTAGCTGTTTTGTCTCTGTAATGACAATAATCATGTATATATATATATATATATATATATATATATATATATATATATATATATATATAATTATATGGACTCATTACCTTGCTCATGTAACTGTAACCTCTCTGTACAGTATCTTTACAATAAAAATATATATTAAAATATATATACACACATACACATATATATTTTCCAAAAGACCACTCTGTTAGTCTCTCTCTCTGTCTCTCTCTGTCTCTCTCTCTCTCACACACACACCAATATGTATGTATGCTGCCTGATAAGCTACCAGTACCCAGTACTCCTTTTAAAAATTATCTAACAAAAGGGGAACAACATTTGAGATTTAGTCTAACTCAGTTTACATGGAAAATTACTTGTCCTTCCTTGGGAGAAATTTAAGAGAATTTATAAGAAATGTGAGAGTTAATTGAGACCCCTGTGTCTATGTAATGTTTAGGGACATTAAATCCCCGCTAGCTTAAGTTTCAGATCTCTGCCGCCCTCTAGTGGCCACTGTTTCCTGGAAACTTTGCAGTCTGATAAAATACAGAAGTCAACTCTCCTTTGAGCAAGAATTATGTGGAGAAATAAGGGATGTGGAAGGGGAAGGAAGAAGAAAAAGGGAGGAGAGGAAATACATGATGGAATGGGGAGTGAGGGAGATGACATGATAGTCTGTTTCATATTTCAGATTAGAAAACTCTTTATCTATCTGCACATGCCAGCAAAATCTGGCAAGAATCCAAACGTACATCTGAATATACTAGAAAAACATTCACCTTCATATTCTTCTTTCCTCTTTTATCTTCACCCTTACCTGCCTGCTGTCCTCCACCAATATGGGAGCATCTTTTCTTCTCTTTGAGTCAGATAAATCTTTGCCCTTACATTTATAAAGTCAACGTACCCTGTCTGAGGCCAGATGCCTGTCCAATTAGGTAAGTTGCACCTAGGTTATGAACTTGAGCTGGAAATAAGGCATTCTGAGAAGCGATGCTCTTTTGTTATTAGGCATTCTGCTGGCCAGTAATGGTACCATAGTGCTGGAAAGAGGCCAGCCCTGGTAGGGTAGAGGCTCCTCCCTAGGGTGAGGGACAAAGCACTGTGGCTCTAAGAGGGCCATTCCACTCGGTGGTGTGCTCTGATTCTGAGGGTACTTGTCAAGTTGCGAGCTTGGAGGAATCTGGCCTTGTTTGCAGTGACAATCAACCTTTAAAAAGAAGGCATTGATGGATGTGTGTGTGAACCAGAGATTACAGTCTTGTCTGTGGTTCTAGTGAGCTGCTGTTTATAAACACAGCCATTGTCTGAATTCTTTGTTGTCCTTTCCTGCGATAAAAGAAAAGGGAGACCAGAGATAGAGCCCTCACCTTGAAGGACATTAATAAAAATGGGGGTGGTGGGAGGATCTGGGGTTCTGGATTTTCACTCCCAAGACTGTGAGCCAGTATCTCGCGCTTCCTTTCAGCTAAGTTGCCTCTACATTTTCTTTGTTGTTCATGGAGGGCTACTAGTAGCAGGGAAATACCCGAGTAAGGGAGGAACACTCCGAGTCTCTCAGGACGTATGACCTAAGGAATATCAATGAATATTTCTGCACTTGGAAAACTGGAATTAAAAATATTTGCCTTGGGCAGGGGTGTAGCTCACTGTTAGCGTTGGCCTATCATGCTAGAGGCTCTGAGTCCATCTTTAGCACTGAAAATTTATCTTGCAGAAACTACAGGAGTGGACACCTGTTCACTACCTTTCTGAGAAAATGAGGTGACGGGCAGGACAGAGGTCGCACAAGATTTGCTGTAGTTGAAGAACTCTTCCCCACCCCCCACGTTCACTTCTCCTGTGTGAATTTCAAGAGGCCAGACTCCCAGGAAGGCCTTTAAACAACCCGAGAAGAAGCTATCGCCAAGCCTTTCTGGGCTTTTCTTGTGGCTCTGCCACTCTCCCCCTCCTGGATTTTCATTGCCTCCTTTTTATTCCGAAACCTGCTTTTCTGAAGTTGGGCCCTTACAATTTGCTAAATGCATAACTAAGGAGAAGGCTTGATTGCAAAAACACCTTCCAGTGTCCCGCTCTTGTCTAGAGAGCGGAGAAACAGGGCAGAGAATCCAGAGGAAGGGCAGGCAGGAAGGAGAGCGATCCTCGGAGGGACTGACAGAGGGAGGGCGGAGCGGATTCCGCTTTTCTCAATGAATACCCAGGCCTCTGTAGATTTGCATAGGAGCCGAGCTCGCCACACTATTGGTTGAGGCGTGCGGGTGGGGCGGGCCTACGGGGGGGGCTGGACCGAGGCGCAGAGTTGGAGAGCGAGCCCCGCCCCCCGCCGCGGCCCCGCCCCCTCCCGGCGCGCGCTCACGGCTCCGCCAGCTGCAAGTGGCGGGCGCCCAGGCAGATGCGATCCAGCGGCTCCGGGGGCTGCAGCGGAGGTGGCAGCCGGCACCTCCCACTGCCGCTGTCCTGGGAGGTGGGGGGGTGTCGGGGGGGGGCGGGCGGGAGCACTCAGACGCCTTCCAAGCCGCCCTCTGTCCACCCACTGGCGCTGCAGCTCGGTGAGGAGGGCTCAAGATTTCGGGTTCCTCTGCCCTGCATGCGTTTGCTTGGCCACTGCGGCCGAGGCTGAGTGAACTCCGAGGAGCCAGGACAGCAGCCACAGCGAGGACATCGCAAACTTGCGGGCGGGCGGGCGGGCGGGGGCGAGCCCGGCTCCACGCTGAACTTCGCCGGGCCGTGCGGCGGTCCCCCCCCGGGCGCCCCGCCGCGAAGGTCGCTGGGGAGCGGGGCGGGGAAGGGGGCCCGGGCCGCCGGCGATCCTGCGCCCCCTCCCCGGAAGAGCCGAAGGCCACGCCGCCGGGGACGGCCAGGACAGCGGGCTCCACCTGGGAGCCACGGTTCCCAGCTCGGAAAGTTGTGGGGAGGCTCGCAGGCTGCGGCCCGGACGGCGGCGGGCAGACCCCGGCTCCCGCCGGCCCTCAGGAGAAGACCGCGCTACCCGATTGCCACCTCCCTTCCAGCGTAGTACTTTCTTTGGTTCTGGAGCAGCGGCGCTACGAGCCGGAGCTCCAGACGGGAGGGGGCGCGGCCCGGGGCTGCGCGGCACGCGGGAGGCGCCGCTCGCGCCAGCGGCTGAGCCCCGAGCGCTCCACGCTCTCTCCGGATTCACCCTGACTTCCAGCGCCGCGTGACTCGGGCCCGGCTGGTGGCTGAGGGTCCGGGGGACAGGAGACAATCCCGAGCACGACCTCAGTACACAGAGCCCCGCGGCGGGATGGGAGCCATCGGGCTTCCGTGGCTGCTGCTCCTGCTGCTTTCCCGGGCCGCCTCGGGCGCGGGCACCGGGACCGGCCAGCGCGCCGGCGGCTCACCAGCGGCAGGATCGCCGCTGCAGCCCCGGGAACCGCTCAGCTACTCCCGCCTGCAGAGGAAGAGTCTGGCGGTGGACTTCGTGGTGCCCTCGCTCTTCCGCGTCTATGCCCGAGACCTGCTGCTGCCGCCTTCGTCTTTCACGGAGCCCGGGGCTGGACCCCCGGAGGCGCACGGCTGGCTGGCTCTCGACTGCGCCCCTCTGATCCGGCTGCTGGGGTCGCGGCCCGGGGTCTCCTGGACAGCCGACTCGGGCTCTCCCTTCCCAACGGCGACCTCAACGCTGTCCAGGGTGCTGAAGGGCGGCTCGGTGCGCAAGCTCCGGCGCGCCAAGCAGCTGGTGCTGGAGCTGAGCGAGGAGGCGATCCTGGAAGGCTGCCTGGGGTCCCCAGAGGAGGCGGTTGTGGGGCTGCTCCAGTTCAATCTCAGCGAGCTGTTCAGCTGGTGGATTCTCCACGGCGAAGGACGGCTGAGGATCCGTCTGATGCCCGAGAAGAAGGCATCGGAAGTGGGTAGAGAGGGAAGGCTGTCCGCGGCGATCCGGGCCTCGCAGCCCCGCCTTCTCTTTCAGATCTTCGGGACCGGTGAGCAGCTCCCACCAGAGTTTGCTGGCATTTGCATTTTTAGTACCACCAATATGCGGTCACTGTTAACTAACACTACCCTTACCGGCCCTCCCCCAACCTCAGCTCCTCTTTCCTCATTCCTGAAGTTGACTGTGTTTTATGTTGTCCCTGGATAGCAACACCCCAAGAACCTTCTTTCCTCTTTGTAATCAAGTTGGGAGCAGAGATTCTTCCTGCTGGCAAAATACCCTCTTCTACCACCTTACACGTTCCAAACAAAAATAGAATGTCCTCTCCTTCCTGGGCCCTGAGAATGGTTGAAATGACCCTAGTCTCTGTAAGTTCCAAACTAGTACCAGATCTCAAAACTATTGCTCTGCTCCTCCCTGCCCCTCCCCCACCCCTTTGCTCTTTTCACAACACGAATTTGGAGAATGTAGTGTAATTTCTCAGGATGATAGTATTTCCTCTACATCTTGAATTCCACCCAACTCTACCTCCCCTGCCCCACGCTGGCTTGCTGGGAGGTGCCTCTTCTTGGTTAATTCGTGATGTTCCCTCTTCCACCCCAACTTTCATCCTCCCTGTGTTTCTGCTCTCTCAGGCTCTCATTCTTCTCAGGTGTCTTGGGAAAGGTTCAGAAGAACCAAGGATCAGTGAGAGGTGTGTGTGTGCGGGGGGAGGGGATGGGAAGTTGTAAAGATTGCCTTGCTCTAGGGGAACAAATATGAGGCCAGGGAGAAATTAGCTTTTCTTCCCTTTCCTTTGGTTTCTTAGCTTGAGTGTCTGCAGCAGCAGCAGCTCTTGGGGATGGACTCTGGCAGGCCTGTTTCACTGCAGATTTATCTGCTGGGGACTCCTGAAATGAGGTTTCTGTTGCATTTACTCTCTCATTTCTTCACATAGTCAGAGTTGGTGTGTGTGTGTGTGTGTGTGTGTGTGTGTGTGTGTGTGTGTGTGTGTGTGTGTGTGTGTGTGTGTGTGTGTGTGTGTTCAAACACTGACTTCTAACTCTTCCCATAGTATTCTTTGACTGGAAAACCAGGTGGTTTTGAATGGATGTTTGTTTCTCTTGTAAGACTGCAGGGGAAGGACTCGTGAATAAAATATGCAATGTGAATGAATGGGAACAGCACAGAAGAGAAATCATGTTTTTTAAAAAGCCTACACTGATTCCATTGAGTAAACCTAGCTTCTTTTCTATCATTCTCATCATCAGAAATAAATGAAGTTCTTATGCTTCACTGGTTGCTAATGTCTACTACTAATTGGAGGGAATGCATTGAAACAGGTCCATTGTAGAGCTGAAAGTATCTCCCATGCTGTCCCAACACACACACACACACACACACACACACACACACACACACACACACACACACACACACACACAATATTTCATGCAGCAGAGAAATTTGGAAGTATAAGTTCTCTGATTATTGCTTGGAAAGCACATTGCTGCGTGGTCCCCAGGGAAGACAGTAAGACACCTATCTCAGTATAGCATTGGTAGCATTGAGACATGAAATGACACTTTCTGATTGGTACTGGAATTCATATAGTGCATAGTAAAGGTGGAGTCTGACAAATTTGACAGTCTCTTCAATGATCTGAGAGAAGAGAGTGACACCATCACTATTGTCCCACATCGGATGCTTATAAAGATACTTGTAAAGAACAGCTGGGCTTTAATGTCATTGTAGCTTCTGTGGTTTATACAGACATCATTCTCTTTTAGTGCTCAATATTTTTGTTGTAGATGTAAGAGTGAAAGGCAGATTTTCACCCACTTCATGTCCATGAGAATCTCCGAAGCCTCCCCAATCCATCAACTCTTGTTAAGTAACCATAGGCTTCTTGCAGTCTGGATCAGCTATGATCACATCTTGGTAACTGGAAAAAGGGTTCTTTCTGCATCCCTAAACTTGCCAACCATTAACAGGTAGGTTGCAAGGAACATCAGTGAGTGTCTTGGAGAGTTGTATCATGCATCTGAAGATTATATTACTCTCAAAAAGCCCTATGGAGGGACCAAAGCTTCTGAGTGGAGACTTTCAGGTAGCAAGAACAGACCTCTAAAAACTGCTCTGCTATTGGGTGTAGGGAAGCAAAGAGTGTCTCAAGTTCTTTCTCAGCAGTGCAGTCCATTTGGCAGCTAGACCAAGCCCTTATGCATCATTTCACACATCCAGCAAAGCTGGTTTCTGAAAGAGCCAGGATTCTGCCATTAAAAGGCTAGAAATTTTGGCCAAGCATTTTTCAGCAGGATTGGGATCAAATGATTATTGATGGGATCAAATAAGACACTAAGTGTAACTGGATGAGCTCCCCATGACCTCCAGAGAGACGGACAGCTTATTGAAAAGCACTCCAGGCCCGTGCTGATCACACTTGGAACAGGCTGGTGTCTCCTGTCTCTGAGGACAGATGTCGCCTGCAGTTAGGCTGCTAGCCATGTAAGACTAGTCTCTTGTTCTACCATTCAGATACAGGCTCCTTCAGATACAGTGTACATTTTACACCCACCAGGGAGTAGACACACCCTGGGATAGATCATGCTCCATGTTTGAGGCAACATATATCATTGTGTTTTCATTCATATTCATGGGTAAAATTTCTGGCTTAGGTTCTGTCACTTGGATTGATTTTGCTATTTATCATGTTTAGAAAAACTCAGGTTATTCTTTTTATATAGGGTCTGATTTATAGAAAAGGCATTTAACTTCTGTGACAGAGGATCTTCAAAGGAAGTAGGTAAAATGCTGCTTATCTCTTCCTGCTTCTACTGAATGGGCTGGCGGTATAACCTAGAGGGGAGCAACTATGCTTCCCTCTGGAATTTCCTTTGTAAAGAAAGAAAGAAGAGAGGATGGTGGCTTTGCCACCCTTTGTGGCCAAAATCCAACAGCAACCCTTTTGCCTCAGACTGAAAATTGCTTCTTAAACTTAAGCAGGATAATGACTTAGGGTATGACAAAGATTGCAAAGTTAAGGCAAAGAAAAAATATGTATATCATTTGTGGATTGGGGAGGGGGGTCCTGAGAAGCCTTATAATAAATTGGTATGCTTACGTGTATTTTTTTTTCTTTTGGGTTACCGTGCTTTCCTAAATGGAATTACTGTTTCAAAGTCCACTACAATTCCCAGAGCACCCATTCACAGATAAGGGGTGGAGAAGCAGTTGCTGGAATGAATACGAATGGTGATGTACCATCCTTACCAGCCCAAATTATATATAGTATGTCTGCCTGGACGTTAGCACATTGCCCATGGTTCTGGTTTATATCCTGGTTTGTAGGTGTTATGAGATCTGCTTCTGCCACCCCTCAGGCAGAGAGCTAGAGGATATTGTGGAGATAGAGCAGTTTCCCTGTAAACCTCCCTCCACACTTGAGGAAAGGTGATATATGGTTGGGGCGTGTGCATGTACTATGAAAAGTCTTTAGCAATTTAGAATAGATACATGCAATGCATCTGACCCTTGACCTCACACCTGTCCATCCCTTCCCAGTTCATTTCTAAAGAGGACAGAGAGACTAAAGAAAGACAGAGAGGAAACGGGAGCTCCTAGAAGGCGTATCAGTTATTGAAGGTGGATTGAGAGAGCTGGAACTAATCCAGAGAAGAGCAGAGAGCTGATTTAAGAGTTGAAGGAACTGATTTACGATGAAAGATGAAAAGAATTAAATATATATGGCTGAGCTAAGTGGCAATGAAGGCAAAGCCATGGTAACAATCTACAAATCTCAGATGAGAGAGTCTGGCAGTGAGGGAGAGAAGTTATTTAGTGTGGCTCATGGAAGTAATAAGATGAGACTTGCAGAAGAAAACTTCAGGTTAGATAGCAAGGAACCTTATTTTCTGAAACTGATATTGCTCTCACTCTGGGGTGGAATTCCAAGGCAGCAGGAGTCAGGTGAGATTTGGGCCAGACAAGCCACATCATTCATAATTAATAAGTTCTATATTTTCAAATGTTAAGAAGCTATAATAAGCAGGAGAACAGGGACAGGCATGGCAGCAGGAACCAGGATCTTTTGGGATCTAATTCCCAAGAGCCTTTGAGAATTGGTATTTCTACCCAGAAATTTGGTGTTTCTACTACATATTATCTATGAACCTTTGAAGAGGGTAGGGAATACAAGAAGACTTTTGGTAAAAATCTTTGAAGTTACAGGGTTTATTCTTTCCTATTCCAAGACTAAACCCAGTTGGTATGATCCAGTGAGGAAGAAAGACATTTACCAGAAGACTATGTGTCTAAGACACATCTGTAGGTGTGTGTGTGTGTGTGTGTGTGTGTGTGTGTGTGTGTGTGTGTGTGTGTGTGTGTGTGTGTGTGTGTGTGTGGTGTGTGTGTGTCTGTCTGTCTGTCTGTCTGTGACTGAGTCACTGGGCAGGGCAGGAGGTGACCATGAGAAGATGAGATCCTTTCAAGATTTGGTAGACTCCTATTTGCTTTCTGAAAATCTTTTTTGAATGACTGTTCTGGAGATGAAACCCACTCACAGCCAATGTAACATTTCACAAATTTTCAAAACAGAGCTCCACAAGGGATTTGTTGAGTGTATGAGTAAGGAGGGTATTCACTAATGAAATTATCTTTAATGGATTATCTTTATAAACAAGTTGGTCTTTTGAGGGTCAGGAGAGTTGGAGCAGCAGAAGTTAAAGTATCCTGCCCCTCTTCGGGTAACTTTACTTCAAGGGAATTTGCACAGCCTGAACTGTAAAGACATTTTGTCTCACATTATAACCATAATTCGTGTCCTAGTTATATGGAACTTTAGAATTTACAAAGTACTTCATTATTATTACTATTACTATTACCATTATTCTTACTACTACTACTACTACTACTACTACTACTACGTGTGAGTCCTGGGGTTTGAACTCAGATCCTTGGCACTGTCCCTGAGCTTTTCCACTCAAGGCTAGCACTCTACCACTTAAACTGTAGCTCTACTTCTCACTTTTTGATGGTTAATTGGAGGTAAGAGTCACATAGATTTCTTTTTTTGCATGGGCTGGTTTGGACTATGATCATCAGATCTCAGCTTCCTGAGTAGCTAGAATTACGGTCATGAGCCACCAGTGCCTAGCTATATACTGTTTATTGTTCTACTGTTGTCAGTGTAAACTTTGTTTTATAAATAAAAGTATTTGGAATCAGATTTTGGTAACACTCTTTCAAGGCCATGCAGATACAAAGTGATACACTTTTCCAGGTGTATCCTTTTATGTGTTAAGAGGTTAGAAGAAGCTGGGTGCTGTGCTGGCTACTGAATGGAACCTCACTTCTCCTTAACTTAAAATCAGGCAATCACTTCAAGGTACAAATTATAAACAACTATGACGTACAAGTATTTGGTATACAACTGTCATGGCTTGGAAGACTTCCTGAAATCTTTTAGATCCAGTTTTACCATTATAAAAATGGGGGTAAAATATTTTTTAAAATGGGGGTAGTAGTAGTTCCTAAGTGTTTCTAAATGGACATAGTCATAATTTAAAGAATTGCCATGGAGGGCTGGGAAGGTGGCTCAGTGGTAGAGCGCTTGCCTTGCATGCCTGAGGCCCTGGGTTCGATTCCTCAGCACCACATAAGCAAAAAGAAAAAAAAAAAGAATTGCCATGGAGATTAAATTAGATGATGTGAGCAAATTCTTAACCCAATGCCTGATGAATAATAAAGTGTTTTGTTTCCTGTCACAGCAGCATCTTTCTAGCAGGTGGTCATTATGATGTGTACTTCTGTAACTCTAAGGACTCAGTCTATATAGTCTACCATTTTTTGTTTTTGTTTTGGTGCCAGTTCTGGGTCTTGAACTCAGGGCCCAGTCACTCTCTCTGGGCTTTTTGGCTCAAGGCTAGCACTTTACCACTTGAGCCACAGCTCCATTTCTGACTTTTTGGTAGTTAAATGGGCTTCAAACAAGGGCAATCTTCAGACCTCAACCTCCTCAGTAGCAAGGAGTACAGGCATGAGCCACCAGAGCCTCGCCGGTAGTCTACCATTTTTGAAACAGGGTTATATGTCCTCTCCATGGGGCTTCTCAAAATGAGGTCTTTGAACTGAAGCCATTTTCCCCAATTCCAGATTTTTATGAATATAGTTGACACAAGAATCTTCCTTTTAATGACAGAAAATGCCTAAGTGCATTGAGTCCTTTTTGTAGATGAATGTCCAGATGAAGTTGTAGCACATTTCTAGAACCCAGGAAGGTTTTTTTTCTAATCCATTTCCAATCTGTATCCACCCCCTTCTCAAAGTAACCATGATTTAGACTCCCAAGTCACCAATTAGTTGTAAGTATTCTTGAACTTTAGGTCAGTGGAAACAAGCTTTATATTTTCTTTTGTGTCTGGTTTCTTTTGTTGACTGTGATTGGTGAGACATTAACCATGTTGTTTTGTAGCACAGTATTCTTTCCTTATACTGCTGTGTTGGAGTTCTTTGTATGAATATAGACCATTTGTTTATTTATATTGTCTTCTCTTTTTTCCTTACCAAAGAGTGGGTGCTATGGGAGAAACAAACATAAAAGATCTATAGATAATGCATAGACTACATCATGGACCTGGGATTAAAGTCCTACTCTATCATTTACTGGACCAAGGATATATATTTTCTTTCCTCTGCACTTCAGTTTTTTTTAAAATCTGTAAAGGGAGGAAAATAATACCCACCTCCCAGAGTTATTGTGAATTAAGCGGTATGATACGGGTAGTAGGTCCTAATACATAGTTGGTGTTCAGCAAGTGTTAGTTTCATTCCCAGGTTCTTGATTATGTTTTTTTTCCTTTTGTAGTCAGAATAGATGCTTCAAAAACTCCTCCTGAAATGGGGAAGGTAAGCCTTTTAAAGTGAAGTCATTAGACACAGGGGGTACAGAGGGTAAAAGTTACAGGCAAGCACTGTATATATTGATATAATAATTTTAATGAACAATTTTTATAAATAATGTAATAAAAGCATTCTTACACTTAGTTTAAAATCAACAAATAAAGTATTCAATGATGAATAGTTTTTAAAAAACTAATTTTTCTTATACTCAAGTCAGTTGAAAGTCAGTATTAAATCAGAAACAAAAATGAACAAAAATATGATTATAATTATCAAAGAGCGAGAAAGAGACAAAAATGTCTGAGAATAGGGAGACACAAGTAGGGAAGCAGAGAGGAATGTAAAACAAACAACTCATAAAAACATACTCTAGGAATTAATTATCTAATGAACACAGACACCTACATCTAACAAAAGACTAAAATAATGATGGAGAATGAGGAAAGGTAGTGAGCAGGAGTGAAGAAACTCTTGATTATCTTGGCCAAAAATGATTCTGACCTGGTGTCAAAAACTGCCCTCTGAATGTGTAACTCACATTATATAGTGATTATTTCCAGCTTTATTGAAGTAAAGATCACATACAATAAACTGTGCCTATTTGAACTGCACAGATTACTTTGCTTGATGAATACATACACTTGTGTAACCACTGCACTAATTAGGATATAGAACATTTTTGTCAACCCTTGAAGAGTTATTCTTGACCTTTTGCTATGAGCTTCCTATACTTTCTGCTCCAGGGAACTTCTGAATTGATTTCTGTCTCAATATATTATTTTCTGTCTGATCTATTGATGCCTATGAATGGAATCATGTAGCAATTCTCTTTTAGGTTTGTTTTGTTTTATTTAGAATAATGATATGATGTATCTGTATTGTATATATTTGTAGTTTCTTTTTTTGCTGAATAGTATTCTACTGTATGAAAGTAAAACAATTCTTTTAGCCAATGTGGGACATTCACAATTTGAACCTCTCATGAACATAAGTGCTACAAACTTGTGTCCCAGTAATTTTATGACTGTATGCTGTCAGTTCCTTTACATTCATTATAGAATTGTTGGATCATATGGAAAATACATGCTAAACCTTTTTAAAGCACTGCCAAACTGTCTGGGGCATGGTGGCTCACATTTTTAATTGTAGCTCTTCAGAAAGCCAAGATCTAAAGGATTGAAATTTGAAGTTATCCTAGCTAAAAAGTTCGTGAGCAGCCATCTGTAAAATAACAAAAATCTCTAAAATAGCAAAATCAAGGGCAGAGACATGGCTTAAGCAGAGTTTTAGTTGAGCAAGAATGAGGCCCTGAGTTCTAACTCCAGTACCAGCAAAACAAGACAAAACTGTTTCAGGTTTTTTGGACTGTGTGTGTGTGTGTTGTGTGTGTGTGTGTGTGTGTGTGTGTGTGTGTGTGTGTGTGTGTGTGTGTGTGTGTGTGTGTGTGTGTGTGTGTGTGTGGTACTGAGGTCTGAGCTCAGGACATTATGCTTGTGTGACTTGTGTGCTCAGCTGGCACCCTACCATGTGAGCCATGCTTGTAGTCCTACTTGTTGCTGGTTATTTTGGAAGCAGAGATTCATGGACTTCTCTGGGCTCTTCCAGAATTCAGCCTTCTGAGGAGCTAGGATTACAGGCATGAGACACTAGCATCTAACTTCAAGCTGGATTTTATACTCTATAATCTCACTCTATTATATGGGAATTCCATTTTCCCTACATTCTTGAGGATATTTGGTATTGCAATATGTGGTGATATGTCACTATCGTTTTACTTGGCATTGCTCTTGTGTTGAATATCCTCTATTGCATGGTCAGTCAACCCAAAAAGTTAGAATGATAATTTATTTTTCCTAATTTGGGAATTTGGGGAGAGCTTGGCTGGGTGACTTTGCTCAGAATCATTCATGAGATTAAGTCTGATTTCAGAGAAGGTTATAGTCCTGTTGAAGCTAGGCAGAAGCCATGGGGTCTTCAACAAGGCAGCTCACTCCCATGCTGGACATGAGTGGGAGTTCCAGGTTTGCCCTAGATCCTCTCCAAGGGGCTGTTTGAGCCCTTCATTCTGTTCCATCTGCTGAGATCATATGTAGTTTCCTCTTTATTATGTAAATGTGGCACCTTTCACTGTTCGTGTTTTCAAATGTTGAATAACTTCCTATCTCCTGGATAAACCAACCTTACCATGTCACTGTATATTATTCCTCTTACCTATCATTTTCCCTATTATCTCCATTCTGCTATACTTATTTACTTTAGGGTGTTATGTTCAGTTTACAACCTTTTGAAATTCAGAAAGTTAAAAAAATTCCATTTAAAATGATTTCTATTCACCTCCTTAGAATTGCCTTTCCATTCATTTTCGAGAGTTTAGAATTTTACCTCCTACAACATTTGCAATAGCTTCTTTAAAGTCTCTGATTATTCCAGTATCTGGATCATCTTTTTTATTTTTTTAGCTTAGCCTACTTCATTTTTTAATTAATAAGTTTTTTTATTTTGAAAATACCATACAGAGGGGTTACGATTACATGAGCAAGGTAATGAGTACATTTCCTATCAAGCATTGTTGCCTCCTCCTTTGTTTCCCCTTATCATCTGTGCGCTCCCATCTACCCTGCCCCCAGCCTACTTCATTTTTATTTTTAATTTAATTTTATTGTCAGGGTGATGTTCAGAGGGGTTACAGTTACATACATAAAGTAGTGAGTACATTTCTTGTTGAACATTGTCATTATTGGCATCTGTTGATGATCCTTCCTCTTAAAAAATGGTCCTATTTGGGGGGGGGATATATTTTCTGAATTATTTTAGAATGTATCCTGGTATTGCATTGTGTCATTTGATCTGATACTTGGGTGTGATATGAACCTTCATTCTGTTCTCAAATCCTTTTCTTTGCATTTGTCTGCGTATGTACAATTCAGATATAGTCAGAGCTCTGGCTGGTTCCTTCAAAGAATGAGCACATTTCCATCGCCCTCTTAGCTCTCTCCTTTCACGTAGCCTCATTAACTTCAGAGCTTTCCTTGACTGAGCTACTACTCAGTCCTTGCCACTCTGGTTGCTTTTAGGCTAAACAATGAGATAGAGAAAAGAAACAGTGTCTCTCCCCTTGCTCTATGGCCTGAAAAGACCCCTTGCCAGTCCTCAGGCTTCATTTCTCTCCTCGTTTCCATTTGGTTGCTGACCTCCTAATCCCTGCTGACAGTGCTGCCTCCCCACCATCAGAGGAAACAGAGAAGACAAAGAAAAAGAGATTCTCTTCTTACTCCCTAAATCATAAGATCCTGTTCTCCATAGCCTTTTGGCCAGAAAGAAATGATTTATCTGGGTGAATAACTCCATGGCAACACCCATACAATTTTGATGGGTGTCCGAATTTGGTTCACAAATAACAAAAGAAAAGAATTCAATACAGAAAACTCATCCTGGGTATGTTGCCTGACCAGATATTGTCTCTCTTCCTCAATATTTCTGGTTTTATTTACTTTTTAGAGTCCTTAGTAGTTGTTTTTAATTTTTATGTTTTTCTTAGAGTTTTTCTAAATTGTAAAGAGCAAGCATAAGTCAGCTTGTCTATGTTTTTTTGTTGAATCTGCAATCCCATCTACAAAAATTTCCCTTCTGTCTTTAATATTTAATATTATACTATACTTTTGCATTTACACTGTCTTGGCTTTTGTTTGCTAAAAAAGTCCTTGCCTTGCTCTCATTTCTTTTTTGAATGCTAACTTTCTTTGCTATTTTTTTAATTTAAATTTTATTGTAAAGGTGATGTACAGAGGGATTACATTACATAAGTAAGGTAATGAATATATTTCTTTTTGAACAGTGTTACCCTCTCCCTCATTTACTCCCACTCCACACCTCTAACCACCCCCCCACCAAGTTGTAAAGTTCATTTCCAACATAGTGTCTTGTATCACTGTAGAATTGGTTTACTATTTGTCCCACCATTTCTGTGATTCCCTTTCCCTTCCCCAAATCAGATAAATCTATATACAAGACAAAGGATACTGAACTAAATAAAAAACAGTAACAACAGGTAATAAACAAAAGGAGAAAAAGAAATACACTGCAAACAGTATAATGATTTTTAAAAAACATCAAACACTTCTTGCTTTCATTTGTAATGAATAGTTCCACTGGAACTACTCCACATTTAGGTTGATATTTAGCAATTTAATGATGACCTACTGTTACTTTGTATGCATCATTTCTTAAGATAAGTTAGAGATTCTCTTCAACTGTGTTTCTTTTTTGTGTCACCTCCACCCTTCTGTGTGTGTGTGTGTGTTTCAGAATTTCCTTATTATCATAAGATTTCAGCAATTGGATTAATGTTGTGCCTTGAAATGTTTTCCTTAGTGTTTTCACTGTGTGGAGTATGTTGAGGGAATCTTTGTTCTATAGATTAATATTTGTCACCACATTTGGAAATTTTCCATATTTTTCTGTCCTTCTTTCCTAGAAATATGATTAAGTTTATATTTGCTATATAATGTGCTATTACGACATTTTATTAACAGTCTGTCCCATTTTTATTTCAATGTTTGAGTTTTCTTTACTTGTCTGAATTGTATTTATTGCTGTCTTGGACTTTACCTTCTTCAGTAGTGTTTAATCCGCTGATAATCCAGCCCAAATAATTTTTATTTACTTTAGATATTGTATTTTCTGCTCAAGAGTCTATTTACATTTTTATTTCAGTCTTTCTTTTTCTTTAAATCTTTGAACATATTTACCATAGCTGTCTTAATGTTCCTTCTGCTAATTCTATTATTTCTGTCTTTATATTGATCAGTTTTTCTGTTGATAATATAGATCATGCTTTTGTTCTTTGCATAACCAATAATTTCATATTTGAACTTCTGAATTATGAATATTATGTGGGGATTTTGCTTTCTTCATTTAAAGACTGTTAAAGTTTGATGATTTAGTCACTACTTGCCCTTTGATTTGTTTCGATTTTAATTATTCTCGTTTTGTTGGAGGGAGTGTGCAGAACTCCCTATTTTGGTTAAGCACCTACACCTTTTCCAATTCTTGTGAATTATTTGGGAATTATTCAGTCTGGAAGATGTTCCTTGGTAGATATCCCATGGTAGGTGTTCTTCTGGGGATAAGTGCTCTTTGCTGAGACTATAGACTCTCACATTATGAGTGTACAACTTAATATTCAGCCAAAGACTCCAGGAGAACTCTATGCAGTTTTATGTAACACTGTCTTTCTTTTTTTTTTTTTGGTCCGGTCATGGGGCCTGAACTCTAGGCCTGGGCGCTGTCCCTCAGCTCTTCAGCTCAAGGCTAGCGCTCTACCCCTTGAGCCACAGCGCCACTTCCGGCTTTTTTCTTTTTGTGTATGTGGTGCTGAGGAATTGAACCCAGGGCCTCAGGCATGCAAGGCAAGCGCTCTACCACTGAGCCACCTTCCCAGCCCATAACACTGTCTTTCTAAAGTTGGCTTTCTGAAAATTCAAGCTGTTTTCACCCTTCCAAACTTTAAAGTCCATTACCTCTGGCCAGTGAAATCACCAAGCTATTTGGGTTTCTCCTTTCTGTGTCAGCATCTGGAAAATATCTCTACCTAGAAAATCAAAGCAATGCATATGTTTTCACTTTCTCAGTCCTGTATGCTTATTATTTAATGACTAAAAGCAGGTTGTTTTTTCCCTAATTTTTCCAGTTTTACAGCTTCTCATAGCAGGAGGCTTGTTTGGTGCTAGTTTATGCATCATGGCTCAGTGTGATATGATACTCTTTAAGATCATGATCATATTGACCTGTCTTCTGAGATAACAGATAGATCTGTATGAGAGCTACTCACCAAAAAAAAATAGACAAGAGAATAATCTTCACAGATTGCTTATAATTTTGGACTTTTCCCTGAGAAAATGCTTATTTATTGGATCAGATTTTCTTTTCTTTTTTTTCAGATTTTATTTTTAACTGAGCACTTACAAAGTTGATTGAAGTACAATCTCTTCCTCCCAAGAGAAGTTCACAAATGAATTGGAGAGAAATCCAGACAAGGCGTGTTATTAGCTATCTCCAATAAAAGGCAGCCCTTGAATGCTAACAAATAGTACAAGTGGTTATAGAGACTCAATGGAGGCTTTGAGAGGCTTATTCCTGCTGGGAAGATGAAGGACAGAGTCATTATGCACCTCCAGATATCAAAAATTATTTTGCTAAAGGCAGACAAATTCATCTTGTTTGGCACATACTGGGAGGGGTGATGTTTCACAGGAAATTATAGTTCTAGAACTTTAGAAACAATAAGCTTATTGCCCTTTGGCAAGGTCAAAGGATATCTTCTGAGAATGATTAATTTCTTTAGAAACTAAGACAGAAGTTGAGTTAGAAAAACACTCCCAGAAGGAGGTGATTTGAGAATAGGAGGGAAATGGGGCAATGGCATGATATAATTCCCAGAAGAGGAGCAATGGTTAGAGAGATGAAGGCAGGTGAAGAGAGGAGAAATGGAAAAGATAGAGAGGTAAGTAGGCTGACACAGTATGTGAGAGAGAAAGTAGAACTTGCCAAAGCAGAGCTGTCTAAGGAATATTGAGGTTTGGAGGTTATATTCTGGGCCAGACACTTAACTATTAGATGTAGAGCAGGCTTATTTAGCTTGGTATTTAGATTTAATGCTAAAGGAATTACACAGTATTTAGGTCTTGAGTTGAGAAGCTACATTTGGGTAGCAGATTGACTGACTGAAGATTCCTTTTCTTTTTCCTTTTTGTCAAGTTGTGCAGTTTGAACTCAGGGCCTGGGTGCTGTCCCTGAGCTTTTTCACTCAAGGCTAGTGCTCTACCACTTTGAGCCATAGCCACATTTCCAGTTTTCTGGTGGCTAATTGGAGATTAGAGTCTCACAGACTTTCCTACCCACATTGGCTTTGAACCATGACCCTCAGATCTCAACCTCGTGAGTAGTTAGGATAACAGTTGTGAGCCACCAGCACCCAGCTGACTGCAGATTCTTTAGGTGATGTGTTTTCATTGTGGTCTCAGTTCTAGGCCACAAAGAGAGATTGTGTGGGACTGGATCCACCTTGTCAGAAGAAAAGGAATTAGACTAGAGCCAAGAAATATTCAGATTTACAAGAAACAAAGAAGAAAGAGCCTGAGTCTAAGGTTTTGACCTGGAGACCTTGACTTGTGTGAGTCTAAAGTTTTGACCTGGAGACCTTGACTTATGTGTGGTCTTGCTGGTAATGAAGAGGATTGGGAAGAGGATGTGGTTTGAAGGGATAGTGGTTGGCATGGTTACAATTGCAGCCATTGAAGTATGAGGTTATCTGGCATGCACATGAAGCTATGGGACTGAAGATGATACAAGTGAGAGAGGTCAAGCTGATGTGGATGGGAGAATTATTTTCCTGGGCTTACTGTGAATGTGTGATTCTTGAGAGCAGATGGGTTTTCCTGAGTAAGAAGAATAAAAGAAGGTCACCTCTTAGATTTAGTGAAGTTCATAATTTGATATGAATAGGGCCAGTTCCATTAACAGAAACAACTTTATTACAAAAAGGAAGAGAAGACTCTGATTCATGAGGTGTCAGGGGAGTGGGTGTTTCAGCTGGAGTGGAAAGGCCGTAGTGTTTGGTCAAGAGCAATTCACTGAGCTGCTGATAGAGAGCAAGCACAGGCAGAATGATATTTAGAGAGGGGCGGAGGCGTGGAAGCAAAGTGCTGAAACATTCATACAGGAAGTCTACTTGTAAAAAGAAGATGGGAAGAAGAGAGAAGAAGATATCTGTGATGTTAAACGTTCCTCAGAATGAAGAGGTAGTACAGATGAAAGTTATTAATATAAAACTCAGGAAAGAGTTAAATAGAAAGGAGATTTTGGCTATCCAGAACAAAAAACGAAGTATGTAGAAGAACCATTCAACCAAACCTTGTAGACTTAAACTTTTTTTTTGTTTTTTTGCTTTTTTCTTTTTGCTTATGTGGTACTGAGGAATGGAACCCAGGGCCTCATGCATACAAGGCAAGTGCTCTACCACTGAGCCACCTTCCCAGCCCCTAAACTTTTTTTTTTTTTTTGACAAAGTCTTCCTATGTCAGTACCCTTCTGCCTCCACCCTTGAGTTCTGGGATTACAAGTATTTGCTTTTATGTGTGATCACTGCAGACTCCTACACACACTTTAACACAGCCTTTGCTGGACAGGGATCTGTTGGGAAACTAGTACTAAATTCTACTGTTTCGTAATTTAATATTAATGGCAATAGCAACAATTGAATAGTTTTAAACAGACAACTTAATCCTATCACACAGTAAGGTTGATTTGTACTATCATCTCCACTTTCTAAATAAAGAATCCCAGACTCAGGTTAAGCAGCATATCCAAGGTCACAGGAAATGAAGGAAGGGGTGTGGAGTCCCCAGCGAGTCTAGCTTCAAATGTCTGAAGTTAGTTATGCTACATACCAGTAGATGTTTTCCTTTGTCTCCTTTACTTCCTCCTCCTAAATCTCCCCCTTTTCTTCTCTTTCTTTTAAAAAAGTTGTTAATTCATCAGTCATAGGTGCTACCTAGACAGCAATGAGCAGAAAGGTCGTTGTGGGCTTTGCCCTGCTGAGGTCCCTCGTGGAGGACACATATTTAAATGGTAAACGAACAACTTAAGGTATGGTGTGCATGAGCATGGACGCTTTTCCTCCTGATGCTCCATTAAAAAAAGGTGTACCCCTCAAATGAAGACGGAGTTCCCCCATGGGATCTGGATCCCTGAGTATGGTGAAGATCTTGAAATATTAAGTTACGGCATCTTAGAAGTAGGAATTGGCAGACAGGGGGACTGGAAAGAAAGAACACGACTTCTGTCTTGAGAAAATTGGGTATGCAGAGAGCCAGGCAGAACGGAAGGGCAGGCGCTCCAGAGCAAGCCCAGACAGTCTCAGTCTGTTCCACGAAGTATGACCAGAGGTCATGCTAAATAGATCGAGAAGCCATGCGCTTCCTTCCTTTCTACGGATTCTGCCTTCCCTTCACGCTTCAGCCTCTTGGTGCCCACACATCTGCTTGACAAATGCAGCCAAGGGGGAACGCACAAAGGTGTACTAAATACACCCGTATCACTGTGTGAAGCTAAGGCGAGAGGCGAGAGGCGTGCTACAAGGAAGATTCCCCTTCCACTCCCCTTCTTTGGGTTCCTCTTCCTCCTTCCATCCTTCCCTCCCTCCTTCATTTCCTCTCTCCCTTCTGCCTCCCTCCCCCTCCTTCCCTCTCCTTTTCCTTCTCTCTTTCTTCTTCCTTCTCCCTCTTTCTCTTTCTCTTCCTCCTTCCCTCCCTCCCTCCCTGCTTGCTTCCTTCCTTCCTTCCTTCTCTCTTTCTTTCCTTCCTTCCTCTCCTAGCATTGGTCTCTGTGTTACAATTTGGAAGAATCTGGTTAAAGAAAAATATCATGAAACACAAATGCAGATTGGATACATCTGACCTTTCTCCTCTCCAGAACAATAAATGTCAAATAGCTTAAAATGACAGCCAAGATGGCTAGAGCTTATTTATGTGCTTAAATATTTAGGCAAGAAACATAATTTAGACTTAAGCCTAATTTACATAAATATTCTGGCCTATGTGAATCATAAATACTTTTAAGGAGGGATCATAAAGTAGTGATGTTTGCATTATGGAAAACAGAAAATGTTAAATAAAAATGTGAGAAATCAGAATAGAATGGAAGTGGAAAATCATTCTTGATAGGTAATGAGAATGTTTGATAACATCAAGGAAGTGTTCTTCCCCACAAAATTGTGTTTACATTTTTCATATCTGAGTGGTATGTTACATTATCTGAGTAGTATGTTACGTTATCTGAGTGTTATGTTACATTATGGTGGCATCTAGAGGAAGGCTCACAATCAGCATGCCTTTCCTTTGGTTAAATACAAAATATCTTATAGGTGCGTGTTTACTTGTATTATTTATCCTTATTTTACTAAAGTCCTTTTATTGTTAAAACAGAAGGAGGGAGAATTATCTTGCTCCAGCTGTGTAAATCCTGATAGAAATCTAATCCTCCATCCCAGGGTGTAATTCTCCACTCAACCTCATACTCAATTATCATCAGAAAACAGTAGCATCTCTTTCAGAGGTATCTGAGAAGATGGGGTTTTTGTTTCATTATTTCTTAAAAAATTGTAAATATGAGTTAACCCATACACTTCTGGAGACAATATTCTATTGTGTTGAATCAGAATCTGGAGATAGTTCTGGTATCTTCTTCTAGAATTAAATGTTATTAAGATACTAAGACAATAACATAAGGGTTTTTTTGCCCTTGGCAAATATTTATAAAATAGAGCTTATTAAAACAGTTACTGGATAGGTTTGTTAGGAGCAGTAATTAAGACAATTTTTTAAAAGCCTTTAGTGTACACTTGGCACATGGTTAGAGCATTGCACATGTTATTCATGACTTTCTTTTGTTGTTGTTGTTGCTATTAAAGAAGTTTTGTCTCCTTCTTTTGTGGCTTTGTTTCCATATCATCTTTGTTAGGATTGTGCTATTTTTACAATTTGAGATTCTAGTAGAATCTCAACTAAGACATAACTAAGTCAATAAGGAGCTCTAGAGAATCTTTAAATATTATGGATTAGAGCAACTTTTTTCCTCAAAGTATTAAAGTTGTCTGAAATTCATCTCTGCCTCATTGTGATTTACCTAAGGATTCCATATACAAGCCATTCTTCATTTATTTTGTTATGCCATAGGTTTTAAATATAAATCATAAAGAATATTTCTAAACTCTTAAGGTATTATCAATATTTAATTCTTATAACAGGAAAAGACACTAATTTCAGCAATTAATTATGAAGTTTAAGAAAATGAAACACGAATTGAAACAGGAGAAGGAGAGGAGAGAGTTCCGGACTAGGAATTATGGGATTAGGTTTTCATTATAGTTTGTGCCAAGCTGTCCTGTTTGAATCTGGGAAAATCACCTCAACTTCCTGAGCCTTGGTTTCTGTCATGTCAAAAAAAAGTGAGTTCTAATCTTTGCCTTTTTCATATTAAGCTTCCATGATGTTAATCTATTTCCTGGGCAGATGCTGAAGTATTACTTGGAAGATATTATCCATGATTGTTCCTAAAAGCAGTTACAGAGTCAATTAGAATTTCACAGGGCAGTGTTGGGAGAAGATAACCTCCTCTGATTTTTAAATAATTGGCAAATAGCATGTTATGATAAGCGCTGTTTATTTCTAACTAATATTCTTTTGAGACTGTGATAAGAGTAATGAGATTTATTTTCATTTCTTCCCCAAAGGAAAGCCTAAGTTAATTTGGTGCTTTCCTAGATATAGAGTAAACTTACGCAAGCTGCTGCTATGGTTTTCTGTTCTAATCATAGCCAGTAAGACACTGATTGTGTGAACAGAGGCTACTTTTCAATCAATTAGTTAATAAACATAGATTGGCCAATCAATAAATAACTATATACCCACAGATACATACCCGAAAACTATGTTTCCTCTTCCTTAAAAGGACAAGGTTTCTGATAGTGTTGGCGCTGAGTTAAGGAAGGGTTTTGAGTCATCCGTTCCCAGATGAGGGCACAGGAGGTGCTCAGTGAATATTTGCTGAATCGATGAAGGAAGGAATGAGTGAAGTAAACATGATATATGCAAAGGGCTACTTGAGCGGGTCCATTCCATCTTCAATAACCCATGCCACAGTGAACTCAGTATGCTGTCTTATAAATTCACTTCCTCTCTTCTTAATGGCCCATTGCCGCCTTCCTTAGCTGCAATTCTCCATTCAACAAATAATCATTGAGACCTGCTGATTGTTTGGAACTTTGTAAAGTTCAGTGTTAGTCAGTTTTATCATTGCTGGAGCATAATACCCAAGAGGACACCAATAAATGGAAGAAAGATGTATCTAAAGAGGTTTTAGTTCATAGTTCTTTTTTGTTGTTGTTGTTGGTCATGGGGCTTGAACGCTGGGCCTGGGCGCGGTCCCTCAGCTCTTCAGCTCAAGGCTAATGCTCTACTACTTGAGCCATAGCACCTCTTCTGGCTTTTTCTGCTTATGTGGTGCTGAAGAATCAAACCTAGGGCCTCATGTATGTAAGGCAAGTACTCTCCCACTGAGCCACCTTTCCAGCCCCTTGTTCACAGTTCTTAACTCTGTTGGTTCCAGGCCTGAGCTGAGGCAGAGAACTTCATGGCGACAGGAGCTTGTGATAGAGGTACTGGACCCTCATGGTGGACAGGAAGGACGGGAACACGCTATTGTTTTTAAAGGCACACTTCCAGTGACCTACATCTTCCAAGTAGCCTCTGCCTCCTAAAGCTTCTACCTCTCCCCAAAATAGCACCATCAGCTCCCAACCAAGCAGTAGACACAAACATTAGGTTGTGTGTAGGCAATTTAATGTTCAAATTATAACAAGTTCTAAGGAGTAAAAATAACAGTAATAAGACTTGCTCCCTGACTTTATAAAGAACTTGTAGTCTAATAAAGCAGACCAAAAACATAGGATTTGAGTCAGAAGTTGGTGAGTCAAGATGACACCACCACCAGTTTCATGATCTTTGTATTCCCTGAATCCTAGTGAAAGACAGGGGATGATTCCAATTATAAAAGCTTTGTGAAGGACTCAACTAAGGTTATTTATTCAATAAAGTGCAGGGTAAAGAAATGTAAGCATCACACTAATCATTTAGTTTAAAATAATGTAAGGTTGTGTGGATTTAAGGGCTGAGTCTCTTGGGGTGAAGAGGAGTGTGTGGTGAGTAGAGGCTTCTGGAGGGACTTGTTGGATTCTGAGGGATGAGTAGAGTTTGGTTAGTTAGGGTGATAGAAAAAGCTGGGCAGTGAGGCAATATGGAACATGGAGCATAGTGTGTGTGTGTGTGTGTGTGTGTGTGTGTGTGTGTGTGTGTGAATTCAGTTAGAATCCATCAGCTAGTCTTTCTGGAGTACACACTTTTTCCTGGATCTTCCTCTGTGTGTGTAAAAGAAGTTTTATGTTCAGTGTCCTCAGATGTGCAGAATGAATGGAAGACCTTGGAGAGCAAGCTCTGTGTGTGTGTGTGTGTGTGTGTGTGTGTGTGTGTGTGTGTGTGTGTGTGTGTGTGTGTGTGTGTGTGTAACATTTTCCTAGAATGCAATAGGTAGCCCTCTGTGGTCTGATGTAATATATGGAGCCTCTGAGGGAAATAAAATTGGAAATGGTGTAGGGTTTAGATGAACTGAGGTCAAGAGTTTGGAGTCTGAGTGGGAAGATGTGGAGAAGAATAGACTAAGGGGGGATGGCTGAGTAAAAAATGATTCTTTGAAACCTGCTAGATACTACATTGGAAATGAGCTATACAACTTTGTGGGGAAGGAAGTCAGGAGGGGAAAAACTGGGAGAGAAGGAGGGAGGGGGTGACACTGTTCAAAAGGAAATGTACTCATTACCTGACTCATGTAACGATACCTCCTCTGTATAACACCTTTACAATAAATTTAAAACAAACAAAAAAGAAATAAAGATTCTAAGAAAACTTCAAAGGCCTTAGTGCCTGTGGCAAAAGAAAGGGAATCTAGGTTTTTCTAGAATTTTCTACCAGCAAGATTAGAATAATGGTTCAATTGATAGGAAAGAGGAATCTCTCCCTAGAAAGGGAATTAGGGAAGATGAAGTTGAGATGCGTGTGTTTGTGGGGAGCTGAGATGATGGCTTCGCTTCAGGCAGCCACATCCTGTAGGCAATTGGAAATATGTGAGTACGTGGGCAATGTAAGAAGTCAGGGTGAGACATGGGGATTCGGAAGTCATCAGCACAGAGACTTCTCATAAATTATGCACTTTGCTTAGAACTTAATTTCATGTTTTTTAGAAGATAAGAGAAATGAAAAGCTTGCTGAATTATGGATTATGCAACTGTATTAAAAGTAATTCTCTCTTTCCCCCTCCCTACTCGCTCCCTGGTGAATTTTGTATTCTGTTCTTCCCTCTGATCCGCTCCCTCCTCCCCTCTTCATAAACGGAGGGACACAGGCACCTCTATTTCTGTCAGATCAGAAGATTGTCAGAGAAGGGATTAGGTGATCAGGAATGTTCACCAGAAGACATGATGAACCTCCCCCGACCCTCTTCAACGCTTCCTACATCAGAGGAATGGAGCGTTCTCTTGAGGAAAGCAACCATTTATATTTATAGGAGGAAATGTTTAAAGAGCTAAATCTTCAGTTCCCCGGACAGCTCTGTTGTTTGATTTGAAGCTTTTCTTAAGTAAAGCACTGATTCTCAACTAGAGATGAGCTGTTTTCGAGATAATATGATCATGTGAAAGAAGGATTCCAAATTTGATTTTGAAGCCGGAACTCCTTTCCTGGCACCAAGATTTATTTATTTATTTATTTATTTATTTATTTATTTATTTATTTATTTATTTATTTATGTTTTTGATATGTGGGTCGATCTGAAACCAGTGAGTGCAGAACTTAGAAATTGAATTTCCTTTAGCTCAACCCATTCTTCCCTCTTACTCAAAGAGAAAAGTTTGTATCAATTAACTGAGACTTACTCTAACATTCATTAGCACAGAGTGCATCAGACTTGACGATAGATAGGATACTGATGAGAAGTGAGGCCTGAAGAGGTAAGCATGTGGCACTGACATTAATTGAATATCTACTATATGCCAGGCACTTTACAGAGATTCTTGTTTAATCTTCACATAGCTGTGGTAGATAGATATTTTCATCTGCTTCCCAGGGGTTAAGTGATTTCTCCAGGCCAGGATTTTGTTTTAGGTTTCTAAATTTGAGAACTCCCTTCCTGTTCCAAATGTGTGCTTTCTTCTCTCCCCCATTTTTAAGTACAATTTCATTTTTATTAAATAATGATTGACTGTAATCTTCGAGAGGCCTGTGAAGTAACATGAGAATCTAGTAGTTATAACTTGTCTCTTTGTCCACGGTCTTCCATTTCCCTGTCCCTCTGTCCTGGTGGAGTGTCCTCTTACTTCTTGTTCTTCTCTCTTAATGGGATGTTCTCTTCTTCTCTTACATTTTTCCCTCTTGAGGTGGACAGGCAAAAGGTAAGAGTGAGAAGCAGTACAGCATCAAGTTTTTCATTTTTCACAGCATCCTGCACACCTTCTGTAGATGTCTCGTGCAATCCGATCAAGGATGGGCAGATACTCCCATTTCTGTTGTGTTAAAGCTTCTTATGTTGATACTGATAACAGAGACATTGAGTGAAAACTTGGTTCTATATAAGGCACCGTACAAGAGGGTGAGAAAAAATATTTTGGACTGTCTACATTGAAAATTCCTTAAAGTGAAACTAAAGATATGTTTAAGTTTTGACTATTAGAAATTAGGCACTGGGGGAGGGGCGAAGAAGAAAGAACTGCAAGCAGCAGTAACCTTGCTAAGAGGCTAGTGAATTTCTTGGTGTAAAAGGCAAGGATATGTCAATGTCACATCTATCTATTTTGTGTGTCCAGGGCTGCTTCGAACGCAGCACATTTCCACTGACGTCTCTCATGGGGAACTCTGTGCAGGTTCTACACCCTTGCCTTTTTGTCCTCTTCTGAAGTCTCATGCTTTAATGAATGCTTTGATGTACCCTCAGGGCAAACGAACCTGTCCATGCTTTCTAGGGCCCGTTAATCTGGACAAGACAGGAAATTGGCGTGGGCCAGAACCCTTCCACATGCTTGGGCCAATTCAGTTCATACTTCCAGAAAACCATTGCTAATTAGGATTTGAGGTCAATGAGAAAGTGAAGTCATCTAGGAAAATGAGTTGAGATGAGGCACTCTATAGACACCACTAGACTCCTTCTTTTCCTCTGTTCCTCCCTTTCTCTCTCCCTGATTCCCTCCCTCCCTCTTTTCCTGCCTTTCTTCCTTCTCCCTTTCCCTTCTGTGCACCATTGATGTGATCTTATCTTCATCCAGATCAGTTAGAATGCTTCTGGCTGCAAGTAACTAAGATCCAACTGAAAGTAGCTAAACAGTAAAGGGTTCAGTATTTCCTGTAAGACTTTGGGCATTTATGGGGCTCCAGGATGGGTGAATTCAGCAGCATATGATAAGTTTAAGGACCCAGGGCCCTCTGTCTTTTCATTCACCTTCTCCTGGACTGGTGCCTTCCCAAGGTTATAGATGACTGGGCACCTCAGACACAGCTGCTAATATAGACAGAAAGGCAGTGAGTGTTTGCTCTGGGTTACTTTATAAAAGAGAAGGAGCCCCCCCCCCCCCTTAAGGGAATTCCTACTTGTAGCCCTAGCAGCTAGGATTATCTCACAGGATGATGCCAAAATCAATTGCTAGAAGAAATACATAGAAATAGAATTCACTTAGACTCAAATTTGTACATGCTCTAGAATCACCAGGTGGGTCTGCTAAAACAGGCTGGGTTCTATCATCAGTTTTCTTTTTATCTCCCTCAAGTCTCCCTCCCTCCCTTCCTCCCTGCCTTCCTCCCTTCCTTCCTCCCTCACCTCCCCGCCCTCCCTCTCTCTCTACCTGCTTTCTTTCTTTCTCTCTTTCTTTTTCTTTCTTTCTTTCTTTCTTTCTTTCTTTCTTTCTTTCTTTCTTTCTTTCTTTCTTTCTTTCTTTCTTTTTTTCTTTCTTTCTTTCTTTCCTTTTCTCTCTTTCTCTATCCTTTCCTCCCACCCTCTTTTCCTCTTTTCCTCCCTTTCTACCTCTCTCATTCCCTCAATCCCTCCTTTCCTTCCTTTCTTCCTTCTCCCTTTCCCTTACTTTTGTTTTTTTTGAAACCTTTTTTTCTATGTACTCCAGGATGGATCCTCCTGCTTCTGTCCTCTGAGCTAGGATTTCAAGCATTTGCCACCATGCCTGGATCTCAGAATTTCAGATCCAGTAGCTTAGAGTAGAGCTTGAGAATCTGAAATTCTAACAGTACCTTGTTTATTGGTTTAAACACTTCATCAGGTACCTTCTAGGCTGAGGACAGCCCTTGGCATCCATACCCCAAACCTGAACAAAGTAGAGGCTGTATTATCAAGAGGAGAGGAGGAAATGCCTTTCAAGTAGTCATATGGGGCTGGTGGCACTTTCTCAGGGGCTCCTTCTTATTTGCAACAGTCCCAGTAAGGCTTTGTAGTCCAAATTCTACTCACTGAAGATGGGAGAAACTTCTTTATTATTCTGATGCACTGGCGCATGGGTACCAAACATTTAGATTAACAGACTGCTCACTGCCCGGGGTGGAGTGAGTGGCTTCTTCCCACTCTGCCTCGGCTTCCTTCTCCTCTTCCTACTTTTTCCTTATCAGAAACTTCAGTGTCATCTGTACTATCTCACTTTCAGAAGACCCACATTCTTATCCGGCAATGGTTATCCCCAAAGTGTCCCATCTCAGGACATTCAGCTTCCTGAGCAGGAAGGACGGATGGCCTTTCAGTTAGACGCTGAGCAGCCGCAGGCTCAGCCATCAGGGAGCTTGATGCTGTGGTTACTTCTAAATGAGCGCTCATTATTGATGCTAATTGAACTTGAAGTTAATGAAAAAGGATTATTTTACAGGGCTTAAGTCGAGGCCAAAATTGTTATTACAGGTTAATTATTCTCCTTAAAAGGCACCATTACAGTCATGATTGTTTTTTATCAGCTTTTTCTCTGGTGCTGGGATTTCTTCGAAGGCAGATTCTTGATATAATTAGTCACCTCATCTAATTCTTAATCACCAATCATTTCTCTCCAGATTAAGGTTAATCAAAGGTGTATGGGCTGGATACTATGCCTTAATTGCATTTGATCAGTTTCAAAGAAGCTCTTTTTTTCTCTTGTACCTTGGGTTAGGTGTATGGCCTTTCTCTGTATTTTTAAGCCTAAATCTGGTAGAATGGACTCACTGAAAATACTGCTCTGTTCTGCCACTGGTGGTGGTAGGTGGTGGGTATCAGAGTTGTCTGAGGCCAAGGGAGTTGATGGGAGAAAGATTCCCTGGTGCTCTGTGGACTGGAACACACAGCATATAAATGGAGTCCTCTGCTCTCATTTCTTTTCAATCCCCTCTCCCTTGTTTCTTCTTTTCCTCCCTCCATTTTCCTTTCTCCTAATCCTACCTTCTCTTCTATTCTTCAACCTCATTTTCATGCCAGCTCTTGATTTTCCTCTTGGTTCTGCCTATTTTCATTCAACCTCTCCTTCTTGCTTTCATTTCTCTCAACCTGACTAGAACTTGGAGCCCTCCTTATTGCCAAGGGAGGAAAACATGGACCAAGAGGCAGATTCTGTCTGTATTAGAGAGGAAGAGTCATTGATGTTGGAGGAAAATTTGAAGAGAACTAGGACTTCTCCTTGAGAGAAAGAAAAGACTGTGGGAGAGTAGGACTAAGCCACATAATGGTAAGAAACCATAGATGGAATGGGGAGGGGTTTCCTCACCAAATCCCATGATAACTGAATGAGAAAGAAGTCCTCAGGCCTAAGCAAAGATCATCTAACAGCGGGGCTGCTTCTGATTGGCTGAGGGATGAGCCATGCCCGAAGGAGCACTTTCCCATGTGCCTCTGTTCCTCCCCTCCCTACCACTGTCTCCTTCTCTGATGGACTTTGTATCATTCATTTCCTCTTTGAAACCACTTTGAAAATTTAAATTTTATTTATAAAAGTGAAATATGAATGTTCTCTCCCAACTTTTTAAAGGTAAATTAAAGATCTCTATCTCTGTCTACATGTAATTCATTACTAAAGCTCTCCCCCCCCCCTCTTTTTTTCAAAATTAATCTAGCCTTCTCTATCTTCCCTAAAGGTAACCAGTGTTAATGGTTTGGCACACATTCTGCCACATATTTTCTACACATTTACATAGTACTTATAGAAATCTACTTTTGTAATGTAATAACGATCATGGCTTGAGGATCTAATTGCAATTAATTTTTAGTGTTCAACAGGAGATACATAAAGGTGCTTGCTGGAACATATGTACATTAGCTTATCAGGGTTGCCTTAATAAAATATCACAGAATAGGTGATTTAAGCAAGAAAAGTTAATTTTCTCCTAGTTCTCCATACTCCAAAGTCCAAGATCAATACACCAGCAAGACCAATTTCTACTCAGGCTCCATCCTTAGCAGATGGACATCTTACTGTGTCCCCTTGTCCCCAAGTATCCCCAAGTCTCTCCTTATAAGGACGTTAATCCTCCTGGCTTGTGATCTCAATTAACCTTAATTATATCTTCAAAGACCCTGACTGCAAACACAGTCACATTGGGGATTAAAATTTCAAAGTGTGAGTTGAGGCAATATGGTTCAGTCTGTAACACTAGCCAATTTACCCTATGGCTCTGCTTGTACCAAGGTGTCCCCTCATTCTGACAGTGGGGTTATCTTTTCCCTTCCTTTCTATCCTGGGAAATCCTCTTCATTCCTTATGTCTGGGTAAAAGTCATTGTCAAATCTTGTAAAATACATTTCCTCTGTGGCCCTGTTCCATGCCTTCCTGGCGAGACCCACTCCTCGCTTTGCGTTCCCCAAGAACTCCCATCTCTGCCTCATAAAATCTAACGAGTCCATATCTTATTCTGCAAGCTCTGTGACTCTCCCTCTACCACTTGCATCCTAGCAGCAAAGTATCTCTTACCACTGAATAAGTGACTCCTACTGCAGGACTGAGAGACGTGTGCCGGATTAGTCTAGCACCAAACAATGTCTGGGGAGCTCATAGAAGGCCAGAACAAGAGACAGACCAATAGCCAGTCCTCTTTCTTTATCTTGTCATTGAAAATACTGGAAAGCCATAGGCTTTAAAACACACTGTCCAACAAAGTATCTTAGGAGAGCTGACAGACCAGATGATAAGCTGGCAATAGACCAGATTGAAGTTCACAATTGATTGTTGAATTGAGATGGTTAGGGCTGTCCTGAATTAAGCTACTGGAAGGACTATTAAAATGCAAATATTACAGAGAAGGAATAAAACAAGAAATTGGGGCCAATCATGCAGTTCTCATTTACAAAACCCATGAATTCTCCTCGTTACTTAACCAGTTGCCTGCTAGATTAATCTAGTTGTCCCCTAGATTTCAGAAGCCATCAGTATAGCGGGGAAAAAAAACATACAATGGAACAGCCAGGATCATGGATATAGGCAGGGATTCTACTTTCAGTCTCAATTCATTTTTTTGTACACTTTTTATTTTAAAAATGCTGTACAGAGGGGTTACAGTTACATGAGCAAGCTAATGAGTACATTTCTTATTGAGCATTGTTGTCTCCTCCTTTGCTTTCCCCCTTCCATCCCTTCCCTCCCACCTCCACAATTACCCCCCACCCCCACCCCCTCTGAAGTTGTAAAACTAAACTTAGTGTTTTATACATTTCATAGTTACAATGGGTCAACTTGTATCCTTATTTAAGCATTTTGTTTTTTTTCCCTTCCCCTTCCCGAATTAGACAAGTGTATATACAAGATCCAGGGCACCGACAGTCTCAATTCTTGTCTCTTCTGAGCTGGTCACTCTTAATAACTTCCAATTTATAGCCCATTCCTTTTTTTAAGAGAATGCTTTGCCTTTTAACTCATGTTCAGTTCCAGTGTCGTTGAGACTGAGAAAAGGTTTTCTAGAGGAAACCTGACTCCCCTCAGTGTGAGATGTTTTTACCCTTCCTCAGCACAAAATGCCAAGGCTATCTCGAGTAATAACTTACAGAGCTAATTAAGAATTTAAATCATCCTAGTGAATTAGGATCAACCAGTGGCTCTCCTGTGTGTTTCTGTAACTTGCCAAACCCACATCCAGCCTTATCTTCAATCATAAAAGCCACATTAAGTTTTAAGACTTGATTCAAAAATGCATTATGGATAATGATGACACCTTGGTGTTAAGTTTTCAGAAAGGAGCCCAGCCACAGGACTTAACGTATTGCAGTTTGACCATGAATAGAGACATCAGGGTTTTTATAGTTCCAATGGACTGTTAAATACTTTACTGGGCACTGGTGTCTCACACCTATAATCCTACTTAGGAGTCTGAGATTGGAGGATTGTGGTTCGAAACTAGCCCAGGTAGAAAAGTCTGTGAGACTCTTATCTCCAATTAACCACTAGAAACCAGAAGTGTCTCTATTGTTCAAAGTGGTAGAGTGTTAGCTTTGAGTGAAAAAGCTCAGGGACAACACCCAGGTCCTGAGTTCAAGCCCCATGACCAGCAAAACAACAACAACAACAACAAAACCCCAAAGGCTTGATTTTTCTGTAGGAAAGATCATTTTCGGAGGAACAGGCACGTCTTTGGATGTGAGTGTGTGTGAATGTTTGAAATAGCACCGTTCTTATAGATACTGGCATTTTCCTTTGTTTTACTACTAATAGAAAAGCAAATATTTGAGAATTTAAAGTGAGCCTAGAGTCAAAGAATATACTGCATCAGGGGGAGAGAAGTGGAGAGAAGGGAAGGAACGTAGTTGTGAGATGGGAGGGAAGGGATGGTAGGGGAAAAACAAAGGAGGAGGCAACAATGCTTGATAAGAAATGTACTCATTACCTTTTTCATGTGATTGTAACCCCTCTGTGCAGTATTTTCACAATAAAAACTTATTTAAAAAAAGAAACAGTGTTCTGGAGTAGGAATGTGACATTAATACCATTCTATTGCCTTCATTTAAAAAAATAAATCTTGCCAGTCCTGGGGCTTGACTCGGACTGGGCACTATCCTAGAGCTTCTTTTGCAACTAGCCACAGCGCTAGTTCTGGCTTTTTCTGTTTATGTGGTACTGAGGAATCGAACCCAGGGCTTCATGCATGCTAGGCAAGCACTCTATCACTAAGCCACATTCCCAGCCCTATTGACTTTTTTTTCCCTTTGGTTACTTGTGGGGCTTGAACTCTGGGCCTGGGCGCTGTCCCTCAGCTCTTCAGCTCAAAGCTAGTGCCCTACCACTTGAGCCACAGCGACACTTCTGTTTTTCTGGTGGTTAATTGGAGACTTTTCTGCCTGGGCTGGCGTGGAATAATGATTCTCAGATCTCAGTCTCCTGAGCAGCTAGGATTACAGGCGTGAGCACAGGCACAGAGCCTGCCTTCATTTTTAAATTTAATTTTTCTGCAATTGAAGATGTCCTGAATTAGAAGTCATGTACTTAAGTTCTTGCTAGTTTCCCAGTAGTTTTCTTGGTGATTTTTTTTTTCCAGTCCTGGGGCTTGAATTCAGGGCCTAGGCAGTATCCCTAAGCTTCTTTTGCTCAAGACTAGCTTTCTACCACTTGAGCCACAGCACAGTTTCTGGCCTTTTTTGTTTATGTGGTGATGAAGAATCGAACCCAGGGCTTCATGCGTGCTAGGCAAGCACTCTACCACTAAGCCACATCCCCTGCCCCTCTTGGTGATTTTTGTTAAGGTAAATTATTGATAGAACTAACAAGTCATTGAGTGGTCCCTTCCAGATAAAAAACCAAGTTTAACTTGCTTGAATCATATAACCCTCCTAACAACTCTTTCAAGGGAGTGGTGCCATTTTTTTTCTCCATTTCACAGAAGCTTAGAAAGATTGTCACATGCTCAGTAATATTAGTACTTGGTGATAGATCTGGAGCTTGTGCTCAGGGCTCACCAGCTCCCAGACACCTGTCACTTGCACCATGATATTCTGCCTCCCTTGGGGTTAACAGCATCATTCACCAAAGCAAATACTCAATGAGTGCCTTTGATGAGGCTTGGGCTTTGAAGGAAGAAAACAGATATGGCCCGGCCTTCAGCTTGAAGACAGAGCATCTCAGTTCTTTCTGGATTTCTTGATCTTGTAAAAAAGGCATTTGGATCTTTAGCATCACTTTCAAGTTGTAAGTTTATGAGTGCTTAAATGATTCACAGTGACTTCCAGTATTCAATTTCTTTATGAACCATCTTAGACACTTTTATTGAGGATTGTCATATGCCAGATATCCTGCTGAGTCTTTATAGGACTGCTGAATTTAGTAATTGGACAGGTTCCAGAGACTGCAGAATGGAAATACAGGTTCGGAGGTAACCCTTAGCTAAGGTCATTCAGCTTATAAATGAAAGAACTAGGATTTGAACTCACATCTGCCAACCTTAAGCTTTCCACTCCACTTACCCAACTTTTGAGTGTCTGTTCTTGACATTTAATACATTTCATTAATTTAAGCAGGTTAATTCCTATTATTGTGGATATCATGGAACTAAAAATCTATATAACTGTGTATTTCGAGCCTGAGCAACAGTCTGCTAACTCTAGGCAGTAGTGTCAGAACTGGCAGAGAATTCAGACCTGAAGAGAGCCCAAGCCCTGTTGTTTTGTTTGTTTGAAAGTGAGAACACATCCTGGAACCTTCCCAGCAGTAAGAGTTAGCATTTCACCACATTGAAATCACAGTGGATCCAACTCAGGAGGTTGTTCGATATGACAACAATAACAAGCACAAAAGAACTAATATTTATATGTTTCTTTATAGTTTCCCAGGTCCTTCCACATCCATCATCTCATTTGATAAGAGAGAAAGCATAATGGAACAAGCTAGCAGCCTGCAAACATATAAATTTATATTGAACCTGCGAGGGAGAAATTCAGAGCAATGAGAACAGGAGCAGGGTCAGTTGTTGGAGGCAGATGGGCTTATCTTTAAATACCTGATCAGGAAGGCAGCTGAGCAGTAGATAAATGTAAGAAGGACCATGAAGCTGAAAATAAATGGAGCAATCTTTTTCTGAATGGAAAGTAGCTGAAATTCCAGGGCCAGGTTAGGGGCAAGGTGGAAATATTCAGAAATTATGGTTTAAGAAGAATCTCTAAAGCTGCTAGCCATCAAGGGTAACAATGGCACATCAGGAGTGGCCCAGAATAGATGGAGCAATAAATCAAGGGAGAAATGTTATGACCATTGCAAGGCACTGCTGTGCCCTCATGGAGAATGGGCTAAATACACGTTTTTAAAGCTTGGTAAGCTGGGATGTGGGTACAATGAAATTGGCCATATCAACTTTAGAAGTGCCCAGCATTCTATGTGCTTTGAAAAATGGACTGGTGGGTGCTTAGATCATTCTGAAGATCCACAAGTCATTTTTTTCCACCTCCCAAGGGCCTACTTGAAAGAAAAAAAAAAAAAAGGACACAGTTGGGAAATAGTGTGCATGTTGGAGGGAGAGAGGATATGTTCTCATTCCATCTGTATCCATTGAGGCTATCTGCAACGGTGGGAGCCTGTCCTGAATGGTCAAGCTCAGCTTCAAGACCCTGCCACTTACTAATCATCTGACCAGTCTGTGTGGCTCTCAGCTTTCCAGTTTTCTTAGTCTCCATTTTCACATCTGTAAAATGGGGACAACACCACCTCAAGAATTGCTCATTGTGAGGGTTGAATGAACTAATGGTACTAAAGCACTCTTAGCACAGGGTCTACTGCAGAGTAAGAGGTCACGTTATCAGAGAGGAATCAGTACAACAAATCAAGAATATGGTACACACTTTTTTGCTTTGTTGGGTGTCATAATTATCCATGAATTCTGTTATGGTACAAAGCAATGTATTGCGATGACATTCCTACCATGTATTTTGATTCTTCCCCCTCCCCAACCCTCTCCTGTTCTTTACTCCATTCCATATAATCCCTCATTTAAATTCATGTTTCCTTTTCATACTTATGATTCTAGATACTACATGTGAAAAAAATGTGGTGTTTGCCATTCTGAGCTTAGCTTATTTTGCTTAACACGATCATCTCCTGTTCTATTAATTTTACTGCAAATGATACAAGTTCATTTTTCTTGGTTGAGTGAGACTCTGGTGCATATATGACACATTTTATTTATCCGTTCATAGTCTATCAATGCCTAAGATGATTCCACAGTTTGGGTTTTGTGAATAATGACACTCTAAGAATGGATGTGCAGGCATCTCTCCTGTATACTGATTTACATTCCATTGGGCATGTATTTAGGAGTGGTAAGGTGGTTCTAATTTTAGTGTTTTGAGGAACTTCCATACTGACTTCCATAGTGGCTACACTAATTTCCATTCCTACCAATAGTGTATTAATCCAGCCCCTGCCCAATTCTCTCCAGCATTTGAGGTTTACCTTCTGTTGCTGAAAGTCATTCTGATCAGGGTTAGATGGACTCTCACTAAACCTTAGACTCTTGATGCTTTACAACCACTTTATACATTGTTCATTCAGGTGATGGTTGGTGTCGCAAGAAGGCTGTGGCTTCTCTGTTCCAGGTGAGCAGCAGGTTCAGATCTGCCCCTAACACCTTCTCTTTCTAGGATTCAGAGTTAGGGACATCCCCTACCTGAGTCTCAATATTCTCATAGCTGAGAGAGAGCCTACAAACCTCACCTTGTTCCTGACACATTGCGCCTTCTGCATAGATTCCAACTGGCTGAGGACATCAAAAGGCTAAGGCTAGCATCACCGAGACAGGAAATATATTCCCACATAGGAGGTGAGAAGAGAAGACTGAATATTTTCAGGGCAAGAACAGATGCTACCTCCAAGGTGTTCTCAGGACTTTAGTGCAAAGAAAGCCTTTAACTGGATCAGGGGAGGTTTGGTAATCCTAATCAAGCCACAGTTTCCTGAAGCAATGGAATTGAGATAAGAGAATGCACATTTGCTAAATCTTTTTCTTGACTTTGGTATTGTGTGGAGAGAAGTAGGAAATCAGCAGGGCCAACTTCATCCTGCCACTGTTTTTCTCTGCACTTGCTATAGCTGGGCCTCTACCTGTGACTTGTCATTGACCTTGAATAGCTTGTAGTTATGGACTGTTGGTCAGTCAGCATCTCCCCAAGCAGTTGTATATATTTTCTAACCTTGTTTCTCAAACAGCATCAACATTTTTTGTAGTTCCTATGGTTCTCTGAAGAATCATATGACGTTCTTTATAGGCCTCAGATTGTCAGTTTTAAATGGCATGTGGTAGAATGATCTCTTAGGCCATTTTCAGTTCCTCTGGTCTGTGACCATGATAATTCGACAAGTGCATAGAAGATGTGTATGAAATACTCAGTCTGAAACTTTCTCATGTCTATAAGTGAGTGCTAATCTCAACATTATGTTCATGAAAGATGTGCTGCATTTCTCACATTTCTGTGAATGGGTGCTTCTCACAGCAACATTTTCTCCAGGTCTCCTGTTTTCCCTGGGGGTGTTTGTTCCTCTTTTTAAAAGTCTACAGCCAGAGTTACCAGGCATTCTCAAAGTGTATGTGTCTGGTCATTGTTCATGTTATTATTTTTTTTAAATCTTTTTTTTTTTTTGGTTGGTCGTGGGGCTTGAACTCTGGGCCTGGGCGCTGTCCCTCAGCTCTTCAGCTCAAGGCGAGCACTCTACCACTTTAGCTACAGCGCCACTTCATTGTTCATGTTATTAAAGGAGATCAGTCTCTATGCTCCAAGGAATAATCTTCAAAGACCATGATGTGACAGGTGTATGGAGGAAAATACTTTAGGATAGGAAGTCTCTTCTTCTCCTTCATTCCATGGGGATTAACATTGGTAGAGCTCCCATTTTGTTTTCTCCCAGAAGCCTCATGCTTTCACTTGTATTGGCTCCCTTAATCCTCGCAAGACCCCCTTGAGGAAAAATGTTAACAGCCCTCTTTTACAGATCAGAACACAGAGTTGCAGAGAATTAACTTACCTAAAACAGTACACCCAGGACTAGCAGATCTAAAATTCAAATTTAGGTTTCTTTTGCTGAAATTTCCTTTTGATTCAGTTTCTCCAGTTTCTCTTTTATTACATTTTGATGAGATGTGCACTCATCCAAATTAATCTGAAGCAGTGGGCAGGACTTGATTCTGCTTCAGGCATGTGTGGCTCAAGACAAGTTTCTGATAACACAGGATTGAGGCAAGGGGACTCTAGCTATTAGAAGATCTTGGTTATCAGGTCTAGGATCATGGCTTATAAACTTAATGACTTTGATAATCAGATAGGCAAAGTAGGTCTAATTATACACACCATGCCTACATCACAAATATTCTGAGGGAATAATATTTGTGAATTTACTTTCTCAACTATTTAATATTATTTAAGTAAATGGCATTGTTGGTTCTTCTTAAAAAAATGCTAACTGCTGCTTCCCCCTCAGAAACAATACTCTGCCTGAACAGAAAATTTTACCCCCAAAATATTTATTTGTCTTAAAGATTCTAGTATGTTGGGTAAAGAATATCAGGTCCACAGCAAAAGAGAATTTCAGACTCACTTTTAGAAAACCTAGAGCAGACTGGGCTGGTGGATCACACTTGTAAATCCTAGGTGCTCAAGAGGTTCAAATCTGAGGATGAGGTTTGAAGCCAGCCCAGACAGGAAAGTCTGTGAGACTCTCATCTCCAATAAATCATCAAGAAGCTGGAAGTAGAACTGTGATAGAGTGCTAGCCTTGAGCAAAAGAAGCTCAGAGATAGTGCTCAGACCCTGAGTTCAAGTCCAGAGCTGGCACAGGTAAAAGAAAACCCAGAGCAAAGAAATCCAGGTTTCCACCAAAGGAATTTAGATTCAGGCCCATTTCTATTTAGCATTGAGATGAAAATTTATGAGTTTTCATTATAAAACATCTTGTACATTTGGTACCAAAAGAGGTTACCACCTATAAGTCATGGTCTCTTTGATTTTAACGACATGTGATCTGGTTGGAGCAGGGAGAGACATCCTTACCTAAAATAGCTCAACAATGGTGTAATGGAGCATCAGGTGTGAGATGTGGGGTTCGAGTCAGGGCTTGTCTGGTTCCTGCCCTGTTTCTGTTGAAAGTGTGAATGACTGGGAAACACTCTTTCTGAGTATTGGAATCTTCTAGATACATTTTTGAAACATTTCTCTATAACGTAGGTGTAAAGCATCCTGTTGTCTTGTTTTATCAGCTTGCTTTCACAACACACTCTAGCAAAAGCTGGTTGTTCTTTTCTTTTAACAAGCTGAGTCATAAAAAGATGAAATAGGGACATGGTCATCCAGAACCGAGAGTGCCGAAGTCCATTTTCCTCAGGGTCGCCTATTTACCTACAGCCCCAACTGGGCTTCCTCTCGCCTCCACTCTCTCTGTCTCTCTCCTCTCACTCAATCTCTCTCTCTCTCATCACTCTCATCTCTCCTTTCTTTGTCTCTATTCTCCTCTTTCTCTTTTTTTCTTTTTCTTTAACCCTCTACCCTCTGTGTATTTGTTTCTCTCATGTATCTATCTTTCCTTCTGTGCTCTGTGCAGGTCAGCCATTCTATAGTTCCAGTTACATTTTGTTGTATTTGAATATTTTTAAAAATACTAATGAAGTAAAAAGAACTTTTAAGGAGGAGGCTGCCAGACCAGACTTCTGTACAACATCAACTTTCAGTTCAAATGAGCTCCCAGTCAATTCAGACTGATTGACGATAGGGACATGTCCATTTTTAATTCAACCATAGCTACTCACTTTCATTTGTTTTATACAGTGAGATTCTCCTTAGGACTCCACTTGACAAAACGTTCTGACAAAACCAATAAATGGCTTACATTCCAACTTTATACAATGAAAATATGATGTGTTTGATGTTATAGAAGTCTTTCTGATTGTGAAGAAACCATCTTAAAAACTGATATGTAACTTGTATTGTATGTGTGTGTGTGTAATTTTTTTAGAGGATTTCACAATGTAGCTCAGGATGGTCTTGAACTCTAATCTTCCTGTCTCAGCCTCCAGAGTGCTGTGATTAGAGGTATGTATCACCGTACTTGACTTCAAGTGGTTTTGAACTAAAGCTATAAAAGATACAAAAACTGTGAATTCGGTAAGAGGAAATTCTTTTGGGGAAATTGATAGGAATTCACTGACATGTCTCAGATTTGACTTCTGTGAAATTAGAGTGCTTCAGAGCTAATTAGGCATACTGAAAAGAAGCCTTAATGATTCCTTTCAGGTAAATTGCAGCATAGATTTCAAGGCCACTGCTGTCCATGTGCCTCTGGGTTCTGAATTTGGTTCTGTATCTAATTCAACACAGCCCTTGGAAGCAAAACTGGCGCTTGCTTTGGTGAAACTAAGGGAAAAGTGCCTTTAAAACTATGTATGATGGAGACAGCAATTTATAACAGCTGAGAATTAATCTAGATACTGTCCTATTGCACCTAGAGGTTTATAGTTTACTAAATCCTGTTTTGACTTGGATCATTTCTTAAATCAACAATCAAATGTTAGTAAATAAAGTTGTATCAACAGTGATCATTGGCTTGACACATGGACTCTTTTTTATAGAAAAAAAATCTATTGGACCATGTGTTCAGTGTCCCCAGTCCCAACCCTCCCCTCCTAGGAACAGCCATGATAATTGGATAATTGACTTCTATTGCGAGGACCCAGGGCATCAGTACTTACTGGTTAGCAACCAGCTGAGTCACAGATGTGTCTGAGCCTCCAAGAGGTGAAAAACTACTGTGAGTCCTCGCCTCCCAATTATCTCTTTGGACTCACTATCTGCTCAAGGTGAATGGCAGAGAAAAAGCTACCCTAAAGATACTCTGATTACCTGACCCGATGGTTTCATTTTCCAAAGGGATTCCCTTTACCTGTTTTAAACTCCCAGGTGAAATCTAAACATAAAAAGGTTTCTTTCTTTTGAAATAAAGTTGTTTGAACATAGCAGTCCTTCCAGTAAGCATGAGAAAAGATTGGCTGGCTCAGGTTTAAATTAAATGAAACTCCAGGGAATGAGACAATAGAAACAGTAAGAGACAGGATTTTTGGTGTGATAGACGATACAACATGATGGCTTGTCAAAACCCTTTCTGCTCAAAGTGTAATTGACAAAATGGCAGTATCCACACCACTTGGGAATTGGTTAAGATGTAGAAACCCAGGTCCAGCCCAGATGTACTAAACCAGAATCTGTGTAAGGCAGAGTCGGTGCTGGGAAACACTGTCATCTAGAAATAGGAGCTCAAATCCTTTGGTCTTCCACTTACTGAGGAGGCTCTATGTCTCTTCCACTTGAATCTGGGCAGGCTGGTGACTTTGTGACCAACAATATTTGGAAGAAATAACTCTGTGTGACATATAGTCTAGGTCAGAAAGGGTTCATACAGCTTTCTAATAACTGTCTTGAGATGTCCAGAAGCCAACTGGAGGATATTGAGTATCTGAGTATATGAGACGGCCACCTATGCCCAGACTTCCAGCCATCCTGGCTAAATTATCAGACACATGAGTGAAGATGCTTTCTGATTCTTAGTTAATGTAATGGAAATTAATAATCAAATGGTTGTTTTCAGCTACCAAGTTCGACACAGTTGTTTGGAAGAAAGATAGCTGGAACAGACATTTTGTGAACTGTAAAAAAGTGAAAAAAGCATTGGCAAAATAACAAGAATGAATCAGGAACTCATTGAGAGATGATTCCACAGAGTAGACAAAATATGGGATGGATCATAACTTCTCAAATGGGAATGTTCTCTCGATCTCTCATATTTCTTGTGAAAATCATGGAGGACTTCTGAGTGAGTAGAAGTGGAAGTTTATCTCTTTTAAGTGTTTACTTCATCAGATATTGAATTCAGTGCTCCTGTGCTGTTTTTTAATCAGCCAATATTTACAACAGCCCTTTGTGTTAGATGTTTAGTCTGATGTTGAAAAGGATGGAACTGAAGTCAAAGAGGCTATAAACTTACCCTAGATGGGCCAGTTTGAAGTAAAATGCAGGTCTTTCTGACTTGAGTGTATCTTAGATTTTCTCATTCTATAATAGCATAAGACTTGAGATACATTTACCTGCAGGCCAACAAGTCCTGTTAGTCAAAAATGCCTTTCTTCTCGTGTCTTTCCTCTGGGAGGAAATGGACATAGCTGATGCTACAGTCTGAATTTTGAGCTATCAAAGACCAAGATACAGAGAACAAGGGAGATACAGGACACACTCGTGATGGATTTTTCTTAGGTCACAGGCTCTAGTATAATTAATTGGCCTAAGAGAAAATTCTGTCTTACTCTTTAAGGAGAGTGTAAGCCTGAGCATAGTTTTTATCCCATTGAGTTTGTTTCTCAGCTTTGTGGTTACATGTTTTGGGAAGGAAACATGTTCTAGTTCAGTGTCTTCCACGGGGTGCTCCCATGAGTCTGCTAGGCAATGTTGCCAGGATGCAATAGTAAACAAGTCAAAGCACTTATCCTAGGGTACTGACCTCCAAGCACTCCTGAATATCAAAGCACATGGACAAAGCATAGTGAATCTGGGAAGATCAGGAAGGTTTTCTGGAGAAGGTAGCTTAACGTGGACCTTGAAGGAGTTCTTGGACAGATAAAGACCATTCATGCAGGTGACACTTAAAGGAAAGGCCAAGAGAAGGAGACTGGGTTAGTGAATGGCAGGGCAGACCTCAGGTTTGGTTGGTGGGCAGTTATCTTGCTGACCGTTTTGAAGATTCCTTAACTCTTCCTTCCCCCTCCTGACCTCTTCCCTTCCTCTCTCCATCTCTCCCTCCTTCCCTCCCTCCTTCCTCCTTTCTCCCTTCCTTTCCTTCTTCCTTCTTTCCTTCTTTCCTTCCTTGCTTCCTTCTTTCCAGAAAACATTTCCTGTTAATATTAACACTAAACTTACTTGTTCTTTATTTATGGCTGTAGAAGAAACTCTAGGTATTTGAAAGAATTTCAAGACACAGCAAGTAAAAACACAAAATGCTCCCTTAAGTTTGCATTCAGATAATTATGTCCCACCTTTACACTTTTTAGGATGTATTTGTTGCTTATCTAAAACTTAGTTTTATCTAGGTATCCAAGACTTTTTTTCTGGCAACTCTAGTATTAGCCAGACACAAGCAACCCCTTTGACTCCTCATGTTGTCCTATAGGTAAGGCAATAGAGAGAACAAAAGAAAAATTTCAGGGGCTGGGAAGGTGGCTCAGTGGTAGAGCACTTGCCTTGATGCATGAGGCCCTGGGTTCAATTCCTCAGCACCACATAATCAGAAAAAAAAAGCCAGAAGTGGCGCTGTGGCTCAAGTGGTAGAGCACTAGCCTTGAGCTGAAGGGCTGAGGGACAGCGCCCAGGCCCAGAGTTCAGGCCCCACGATTGGAACCCCCCCCCCCCCAAAAAAAAGAAAAAAATTCAGACTCACTTTTTAAGAAATCTAGTGCAAAAAAAAAATCCAGGTTTTTAACCAAAGGCATTTTGGGATTCAGGCCCAAGATTATTTGGTACTGTCTAGTTTGTAACAAACAAATGAACTTTCAATTTAACCCAGAATAATAGTTTTGTTTTTGTTTTTGTTTTGTTTTGTTTGGTCCATCATGGGCTTGGGGGCACTGTCCTTCAGCTCTTCAGCTCAAAGCTAGCACTCTACCACTTGAGCCACAGCACCACTTCCAGTTTTCTGAGTGGCTTATTGGAGATAAGAGTCTCACAGGCTTTCCTGCCTGGGCTGGCTTTGAACCGTGACTCTCAGATCCCAACCTCCTGAGTAGCTACGATTACAGGCGTGAGCCACCAGCACCTGGCCACAGAATAATAGTTTATGTTGAAAAATTATACTTTATTTAAACATAATTTTTGGTTTCTATTTTTTAAATTGACCTGTTTCCAATTTGTCTCTTAGCTTCTTCTTGTCTGCCTCTCCTGGACCTTCTCTCTTTCCTTCTCTCCTCTCTCTCTCTCATGCTAGAGAGCAAAATGCAGGGTTTCACTAATGCTAGATAAAAGTCTATTGCCAGCCTGTGATTTTTTTAAGATAGGGTCTTGTTATGTAGCCCAGGCTGGTCTTGAACCTGCTTCAGCCTCCAGCAAGCTGAGATTCTAAGTGTAGGCCACCATATCCAAGGATATTTTCATGCATTCTGTAAATTGTTCTGTCTCAAACCTAGGTTTGCTTGAGAGCGTAGCCAATGTTGTGCTTTGATACGCCTCAACAGCCTTTTCTGCTGCGTGGCAAACACGAGAATAATTAATAGGGGCTAATGTTTGGAATTGTGTTTCACTATACTGCTAAAAACGCCAGGGATTAGAAGAGGTAGGCCTACCAAAAAGGGGGCATATGCCTCGTTTAGGATTCTTGCAAATTCTGGATTGAGAGGATTCTACTTGTTTAGCTCTCCAATTTGATGGGACTAGACGTGATAACAGCTGGAGGTTTAAGAACTTGGAGGAATTAATTATAAGCAATTCATTTGGACATAGAGGTGAAGTGATGGGAGAGGGGTGGAATTGGGAGAGGTTAATGGAGGAACTGGCAATGTAGCTGAGCCTTACAAAGTTGTGTGGAACTTTTGTCCCATTCTTGCCTTTGAAATCTCATCTGCACTCTTCGTCCTCTTCTACTCCTTTGTAAAGCCTATAACTGCCTATGGAGGAGGCAGGAGGCAGCCAGCAGCCTGTTGTGTCTGGAGAAGCTGACAGGGAAGCCCCGCCCCCGGGCACAAAAGTTTGCCATGCCCGACAATGCCACCATGCCCTTTGCTCCAAAGTCAGAACAATTCACCCTGTCTATCTTTTTGCTTCCTATAAGACACAGCAATGCTGCTCTTTGAAACTTGGTGAAAGCCCCAACCTGCCAATCAGAAGAGGGAAGATCATAATTAATGATAATAGCCTGGTTTTAATTATAGCTATTTAGCAAGTTAGCAGAACAATACCAGTAACACACTGAATGGGTTGGGAGCAGCCTGCTGTTTCCCCTGCAGCATTCACAGTATGTCCCTGGAACTTTGCAAGGCTCAGCTCCCTGAACTGGAAGGATTGCAAGTGAGAACTAAGTAGCCTGGGCCCCCTTCTTCACAAGAGCGCTCCTCCTTGCTCTGCTCCATACAATTTGATGATATAATTGGCATGACCCAATAATCTCTGAGTCTACATGGTTGCAAATTGGCCAAATATTTTGTGCTGAAATGGAGACAATGAAATCCCTTCACTGATCTATCCCTCCTTGGCTCATCTCTGGCCAGACCTAGAACACAAGAAAGTTAGCTCTAGAAAGAACCATATACATACACTAGAAGATTGAAAATATGTAAGGTCAGAGAGCTATTATAATTGAAGGGGCGGGGTGAGGGAATGATCACAAACCCTGCTCCTCAGACTTCATCCTACCCTTGGCCAATGCCTTGTAATTGTCCCATAGAACCCTTAGGAGTCCCTAAGGACATAACTCATCACCCTTATTTTTAAGGCAAGGCACAGGGGAAATGTGGCTTCCCCACACTCAAGCAATTAGATAATGGGAGAATTCCATCATAATTCTCCTCCCTACTAGGCATGGTGCCCTTAAGTAAGCTTACTTAAGTTATTCTTTCAGCTCTGAAAATCCAAATGTACACAGAGATCCCTGGAGACCTAGAAAGTAGGAGCTCACGTAGATGCTAGGGTGGAGAGGGTCACTAAGTGGAAGGATTTTAGGTAGTCTATGAGGGTCCATAGTTTGTTTTCATCTGCTTTTCATCAGTACCCATAATGCCCAGCATTGAAGAACCCCTGACTGGAAGTCACTCTGCACATCTGTGGAAGCTCTATAAGCCCTAAGCTACTGCTTCTTTTCTAAGTCAGGTATCACCACATTCCAGCCCTTCTAGATGCTGTTTCCTCCTTCACAACTCATTCTAAAACAACCACAGACAGGACAAAGGAAGAACTTGGAGGCAGCAAGTGCACAGAGCAGGCTGGAAAGGAGCAGATCCTCCCACTTCAGCCAAGGAATTTTCTCAGAAAGATAACAAAGTGGCCTTGTCATTAATGAGGCAGACATCTCTCCAAGGATAAATTGGCAGGAAAGATGGCATTTCCCTTTCCCTTGTCTGACAAGACAGCTGCCTTTGACAGATGCAGGGGGAGGAATCTACTGGATGGGGCTCTTGGATTTGATTTAAACCTGCCATGGACCATTGGCAGTTGGAGGAGACATGTCTCAGGTGATAGGGCTGGATTAGCATCAGATGACAATGAAGTGATAATTCGTCCCCTTGAAATAATTCAGGTGGCTTTTCTTTTCTTTGGCAGATTCAGTTCGTGACGCTTCAGCTCTGTTAGTTTCCAGATTTACAGGGAAGTACCAGTTGCTTCTTCACACAGTGAAGAGAAAGTTTTCCCTTAAAAAAGAAAAACCCAACCAACCAAACAAAACTCAGCTTGGGCCTGGCAATCTTCCTTTGCCTTCTTATTTGTAAATGTGAATGTCCTCTTTCTTTCAAAAGATAATGTTGTCACTCTGGGGAGTGAAGGAATAGAAAAATCCAGCCCATTTTTGAAGTCAAATTGAATGTCTAGAAGGTAAATCCTTGAGGCACTAACGTTTCCCTGTTGACATCTCTCTATCCCCAGGATACAGGATTGATTGGGAGAGAGAAGGTATTCAATTGAGGTACTGGAGGAGAATAGTTTATATTTTATTTCATTATCGTTAAGTAGTTGTACATTTTTCACTTCGACATGTCAGTTTATGAGCACAATGCATCTTGATCATTGAAGTAGCCCCTTCTGTCATTCTAGAGGAGAATAAAGTAGAGTTCCAGCTTACAAATAGTCTTATGACTCTATAGTGATGAAGGAAATATGATCTTATATAAAGATCACCTTCCTTACTGAGTTTGTGGGTTGGTTCAGTGGTCTCACTACCACACCTACTCAGTGGAGACAGCATGGTGTGGCTGTGTACTTTCTGTATACTTCTTACTTTGTCAGGAATTAGCATGTTGAGAAGCACTAGTTAAAAAGGAGACAAGTTCCTGAAATTTCCTTGTAAACGTTTTATAGGCAAGTCCCTTGGACTCCAGGAGAGCTGATTGGAGGAAAGTTTCTGGGCCTCAGGGTCTGTGAGCCCTGAAACTGCCAGGTTGGTGCAGGTTACAACATGGAGAGTAAGCTGTAGATTCTAGATGAGAGAGAATGAAGTACCCTCACTCACTGAGCTCCAAGAACCTGTATCTTTGGAGTTATATGGATGCTTTCTTGGGAGAACTTCCCCCAGGATGACGTGTCTGCCATCAGTCCAGGACACAGGCATGGCCTGTTTTGCCATGCCACTATTCAGTCAGCCAACAGGGTTTCTGTGCAATGTTTGCTCCTGGCTTCTCTCTTAGCTGGCTATCAGACTCACCTTCCTCACAGTGGACCCATGGCAATGTTATCTCTCATGTCACTATCCTCTTCATCTGTATGCCTCATACCTGTTGACTGTAAGACTCCTGAATACCCAGTCCAACCTTCTGCTATGACCATATCCACTGCACTGGCTGAGCTCATGTATCATGAGTTTTTTCCTCCCTAATCCCATGAAAAGAGACATCTTTCATCATAGTGATTGGCAGCTCACTTAGTCTCCAGGGTAGATTGGATACCCCTGTGCTTCATAGTGACCTAGACCAACTGGTAACATCCAGTACCCCTAACAGTGTTCTACTCAGTTTGTCTCAACTGGAGATACAGATACAGTACACAGATGGGTCTGCCAGCTTTGGTCTAATGCTTATGTTTTTCCTCTGGGCTCGGGAAAGAGTTCAAAGTCCCACCCAGGTAGGAACAGGGTAAAGTTGTACTAGGAAATGATCCAGCAGAGTTCAGCGTATTTGCCTAGGCACCAGGGTCAGTGCACAAAACTTGGTTTTGAGATTCAATCTGGGCTTTGTAGTTTACCAGTTGTCGAACCTGAGGCAAGTCATCTGACTTTCAAGCTTCAGTTTCTCCATCAATAAACTGTGTATAATTCAAGTAGGTGCGGAGGTTCATAGCTTCAGAGGAGAGTGTGCCTAACATCAGGCTTAAAACAGTTTTCATTATTTTCAGTCAATCTCCCGGAGACCTAATTTTCTAAAAGGCCCATCACTTTCTACTTTATCTTTGCTCTCCAATTTTTGTGCCTCCCGATCTTCCTCAGTGTATAGAAGACGGCAGCTAGACACTAATAGAACTCAAGGCAATCAAGTCCCTTTACAAATGGTAAATGGGTGGTTTCTTGGTAAACAAAAGTGTGTTACTTGATTTGTCCTGTCATCCAATAAAATGAAAGAGACAGCCTTTTATTTTGTACAATAGCAGCAAAACCATTCTTACCAAACAATATTCTACTCAGCTTGTCCCCGAGGTTGTGTAGGATGGGTTATTGGCTCTCCGGAATGTGGTAAACAGGTGGGCTGATGGGTATGTCTCTGGGTCTGAGAAGGAGGCCAGAACCCCAGTGCTGGGTAAAGGGAAGAGATGCTTTTTCCACTGTGCTTCCCTGGGAGCCACTGTGGCAGCCACTAAGGGAATCGCAGCCTCCTGGACTTTCCCCTAGGAGCCACAGACAATCATACTGAACAGTTTCCTTGCCCCAAAGGCCTGATTCCTAAACTACACACAAGTAGAAATAAAGCTTATATGTGGGAGGAAAGTACAAGTGGGAATCTGTCCCGTAATTTGCTAATACATTCTATGAAATTGCAAACTACATCCTGTGACATCAGGAGATGGTAGACTGAGGCTTAGCGAATTCAGCCCATAAAATGACAGATTGACTCACCCAGTGAATGAATGAATGAATGAATGATTTAAAAACCCAAGGATTTACTTAAGTACTGTACCTCAGGTATCATATTAGGCAAAGGGGCTGGGGAGTAGTTAACAAATCAGAAGAACCTTCCTGCTCTCATAAGGTTTTATATCCTTCAGACAGTGCCACCAATAGCCAAGAAACATGCAGCACACAAGCTGTAATTCAGTTGTGAGGAGCGGATTGCTCATTTACATAGGGTCGGTAGCGAAGACCATTGTGTCAAGGGGATATTAGAGCAAGATTGAAAGGATGTGAGTGACAAAGCCAGGAAGAGCGCCCCAGCTAGAGAGAGTGCGCACCACCGTTCAGAAGCTGGAACATATTTTTGGCTCCTATCACTTCTATCACCTCCATCATTACCATCACCATTATCATCATCATTTGGTTAAAAAAATCATCATGTGCCACACACTGAACCAGTCATCTTCTATATTATCTTCTTTAATCCTGACCACAACAGTATAGAGTTAGGACAGTTATCATCCTCATCTTACAGGTGACATAACAGAATTCCAAAAGTAAGGAACCTGTCCACGGCTGTATAGCCTGTGGGGGAAAGAGCAGAAAGAAAAACAGAGTCTCAACAAGCATCCTGTACCCAGAACTAAAAGTCCAGGATGAGGAGCAGAGCATTGTGGGTAAAGCAGAATAATCCATAGTCTGCCTTTCTGTAGGATTTTCTCAGATTGATAACTCATTGTGTCCCAGTTTTCTCATGCCTCACATCCATTCTCCTTTCCTCCTGGCATGCTGAGAAATGGCTTGGGCAATGTGGAGATGCAAGCACTTGCAGAGTGTTTGAGCAATCTCAACACTATGCTTTTGGATGTAGATAGGCTTGGGAGGGTGGGTTGTGATCCCTGTCCAGAGCAGGGTATCTGCCTTAGACATTGATCCAGCAATATCTTTTATTTCTGAGATGTTCTCAGGAGAGAGGAAATGTCTCATCTGATGTATCTGGTATTTCACTTGGTCCCTTTGGGTTTAGCTTGCCATTGCTGAGGTTTAGTTCTAGTGTGTCAGCCTTTGTCATAACAACTGAACATTTTTTTTATACTGGGTTTCAGTTGACAGTCGTCAAGTGCTGCTTGGCCCTGGGTGGTAAAGGTAGACAGGGAATCAGTGAAAGGGGAGATAATCACACACAGAAAGGGACTCTCTTATAAGATTATTATCTTTTTAAAATTTTTTTTATTTATTTTTATTGTGAAAATACTGTACAGAGAGGTTACAATTACATGGGCAAGATAATGAGTACATTTCTTATCAAGCATTGTAGCCTCCTCCTTTGTTTCCCCTTCCCCTCCCTTCCCAGCCTCCCCCCCCATCCTCCCCTCCCCCCCATCCCCCCCCCCCCCCGCAACAAAGTTGTAAAGTTCATTTTCGACATGACAACTTGTACTTCTCATTGTTGCAACAGGTCCACCTGTTTCCTTATTTAAACGACTTGTTTTTCCCCTTCCCATCCACAAATTATACCAACATCAAATACAGTGAAAGCAGGGGTTATACTGTGGGGGAGGGACATACAAAGCAACAAAGAAATAATCTTATAAATGCGTTAGAAACAATTGCATGAAAGAAAAAAACATTTGAATATATATCTTAGGGTTCATTTTCCTAACATCACCTTATCTGACCTTTTCTGCTTGACTCATACATATACTAGATATTACAAATAAGGGAAACCATGGGACCTATGTTTCTTTGGGCTTGGCTTACTTCACTTAATATAATTTTTTCCAAGATTATTATCTTATAACTGTTTGAAGTCATAGTATGTGCACAGTGAGGACTTTTGGGTACAGCACACAAATCCTTAGACAGTGGAACTCAAGGATTGATATTGGTAGATTCGGTGAGAAATCAGCAGAAGCTTTGATGATAGAATGAATTTCACTTAGGGCTAGGGAGGACATTGTAAGATTGGCCCTTTGTGGAACCTTATTTCTTTATTGCTAAATATGGGTCATTTCGGGAACCTACTCTATTATACCAGGACGATGGCTTTGTTGGGGACACTACAAGGACCGAAAGGGACTTTGAGACCCATGGTAGAGGTGACTATCAGATGGTCATTACTATCCTGGTGCTACTCTCATTATTCTGGTGGCATTTCCGTATCACAGAAGCTCTGAAAGAAGACATCAGCAAGATGCCCCTGTGGCACTGGCTTCTTACATCTGTCTTCCTTTCAGCCTCTGCTTTGAAAGCTGATGCTGAATTCTCTTCCTAGGACTCTGCTTCAGGTGCCTTCTTGATTTTGTTCCCATATGGATTTCTAGCATCTGGGTCTGCTGATGTCCATTGCTTTCTATCTATGACTTGGAAAAAATCCTTGAGCACAGTCCTTATTCTTGTCTACCCTTCATGGTCACTAATGTTTGTACTTGTCAAATACCAGGATTCTGTTTCCACCTCAATTTCTGTTGCTCTGTTGGCATGTGCTGACCTGACTTCAGAAGCTGTCTGGATCCCAGCGTGTGTGTTCCCTCCAGTCACTCCCTTCATCTCTACAAATGTCATGCTGGCTGTGGCTATGATCTTGGGAGCATTGTGGAAAAGAGGCAGCTGAAATCAAGCCATCACTTTCTGGGCTTCTTATCATTAATCATGACAAATGATACTTGGATCTCTTGCCTGTTTGAGATGGGAGTCCATAGTACTAAACTGTCACTTTGATTAAACATCAGTCAGTGGCTAGAGCCAGAGCCTGGGGTGAATATACCCTCAATGCTCTTGATTCCTGGAGAGAGTGTGGATGAGGACACAGCAAGTGAAGAAGCCCCCACAATGTAAGCCACTTCCAAAGAAGCCTTTGGGATTTCCCTGGGGCTCTTCTAAGGAGAGGTGCTTAGGAATCTTAGAAACTGCTCACTTTAACCTGAAAGTGAAGGAGACAGATGCCTTCAAACCTATCTATAGCAAAGATGAAGATGAAATTTCAAGATAGATACAGTTGTAATCACCCATAGGTGGTTATCCAGTTATCTATGGGTTTTGTCTCCTGATCTGATGATAAAATTGAGACTAGACTGGAAAGATTACAAGGCATCCTAAATATCACAACTAGCATCATCTAACATAGATATATCCCCTGCATAGTCTTGTGTTTAAATTCCAGGTTTTACAAAGTCCTTAGTTCCTTTGAATTAAGGATGTTCTAGACCAATTGAGCCCATTCTCTATCACGGTGCAGATGTTCTGTGGTCTCTTGAACATCCAGAGCTTAATCAAGAAGAGAACATGGGAGAGAGGGTGGGGTTCTCTGAAGCTGACGTGAACAGGTCAACATGTGCTGCATGGGTATCAGCTGTGTACCTAATGTGTGGGTCTGGTGGACATGGACAGCCTGGAGGGCAGATTAGAAGGTAGATGATCTTTCCTCAACCCATGAAAACAGGGACAATCATTACACTCATTATGTGATTGTTTCATGAAAACAAATGCCGAGCTTTCACAAGGCTTGGTCTGGCGTATGCTGTGAAGCATCTGTGTGACCATGGATGCATTCCCTCTGTGAAATTCAGTTTTTTGTTGACATCAAACAAGGAGGGTTGCTAGAATCTTAGGCTTTTGTGGATGGCATTGTTCCATGACAAATGTGATATGTTTAGTAGACAGTGTAGAGTCCAAAGCCTCTTCTAAAGCATATTTTCAGTCCTTACCTGTCTTGTAGGCTTCTTATAGTATGGAATGTCATTGGAGCCATTGGTGGAAAGTTGATTCTAGATTCAGAGTTTTCATTACTCTTAGATTCAAAGTTTGCCCTGGTTATTTTCTTTTCCATTCAACTTAGTGTTTGAGCTCCTCACTGCTTCATCACTGCCTTATCTTCAGTCAGTAACCAACCTTGAACTCTCAACGATGGTTGACTGGATGATAAGGGTAGGAGGACCCATATACAGAATAGAGTTACTGATTCTATGAGTCTAGTCCAGGACATTTCACCCAACAGGATTCAAGGAGTTGGAGCAGGAGAATTACTTGGACATATTATGGCCTGGAATCTAGTTGTCCTTGGAATTAGCCCTGGGGTGGGAGAGGGGGGGACTGGATTTGACTACTTTCAGTAGTCCAGAGGATACCATCACAGAGCGGATTGTAGGCTGGATCTCACTCAAATTGGCTCCTCTGTAGAAGGCTTTCTATAGGTTTCTTAAAGTCAATGAAATATGTCCCAAGGTAGATGTGTACTGACCACCCAGATCTCTCTGACCTTGAGGGAATGAAAAGGGAACATGGAACATACCCATTCACAGACTGATTGCTGACATATAGGATGTCCTAGATTTCTCATATCTAGTTTGATTTATTGCATGTGTGTGTGTGTGTGTGTGTGTGTGTGTGTGTGTGTGTGTGTGTGTGTGTGTGTGTGTGTGTGTGTACCAGGACCCTACAGGGCCTTGTAATTTCTGTGGGCCACACTGTTAATCAGAAACTGACAAACACAACTCCTCCTACAGAGAAACTGGGAACCAAACTAATCACCCTTTCTCTGGCTTCTTTATTTCTCAAAACAACAAAACAACACAACAAAAATCCCCAAATATATAAAGTAGATACAAAAATTCACTAGTAATTCTAGGACATAACCAGAACCATTAGTTTGAGGTACATCTGCTTAGGCTTTTTTCTTTGTAGAAACATACATACATTTGCATATTTTTATTTATTTAAAAATTGACTGCATTTTCCACATCATTAAAAACTCTTTGTAAACATGATTTTAATAGATACATAATGTTTTCTAGCATAGATACATCACAATTTGTTCAACTACTCCTCTCTAATGGTAGAAATTTACCCCAAATTGTTTTGCAGAGTTTTTTCTTTTATTTATTATTATACATGTTGCCAGCCTATCTCAACAAAGACCTGTTATTATTTTTTAATAACTACTTCTACCAGCAATGTATGAGATACAGGTCACATACACCATATTTTCATTTTGCTGTTATTATAGATGGAGATCATTATTACCTCATTATTACTTTAATTTGAAATTCTTTGATAACTCATCAGGCAGAATATTTGCCATTTGGATTTTCTCATTTAGAAATTTTCTGTTTGTGTCCTTTGTCCATTAATCAATTAGGATCTTAGTAGTGTTTTTGTTTTGTATGTTTGCTTTTTGATATTTGTTCTTTGCTCATAATCTGCTGCAGATATTATTCCTAGTTTATTGTCTTTTAATATTGCTTATAATTTTTTGGCATGTAATCCAATCTATCAATATTTTCCTTTGTAATTTTCTTGCTTCTAAATTTGGAAAGCCTTTCCCTGCAAGAAATAAAATATACCTTTTACCATATTTTCTTCATTATTAGATAGTTTAAGCTCATATAGAATGTATTCAAGTGTCAAACCTAAATTGATTTGCTTCTAAATAATTAACCAATTCTTCTTGTATCAATTTTTAAATAATTCTGCTCCTTATTGATTTGTGATCATTGAGGTTTATAGCTCTTCTACTTTGATGATATCTGTTGTTGAGACTATGAAGGAACATAGGAACATAGGAAGGTTAAGGGACATGAAAACAAAACATTGATCTTAGCCTAATCACTTCTCCTCTATATGATGTACCCACAGAAGATATATACACAGAAGGCACACACAAATCAAGATAACGTTTTATTATTAGCTGAAGTAAGACTCTATACCAGTTATCTCTTGTTATGTGGCTATAAAATAAGCCACTTGAACTTAGAGGTCTAAAACAACCATTTTATTATGCCTACAGATTATATGGGTTAAAAGTTTGGGTAAAAAAACACAGTGAGCTTACTTTTTGTTTCTGTTCTACAGTATCTGAGTCTTCTACTGGGAAGAGGAGTAGGGGTGATTTGATGACTAGATATTGAAATCTTCTGGAAGTTAGTTCACTCTCCTGCCTAATGGTTGGTGATTGCTCTCATGGGTCTGATAAAATGTCTGGCTTCCTGTAGCTGCTTGGACTTCCTCACAACATGGCAGCTGGGTTTTAACAATGAACATAAAGGCCAAGTCCAAAATCAGTGTCCTAAGAGAACCGGTCAAAAACTTCCTTTCTACGGCTTAACCTCAGAACTTACATAGGATCACTTTTGCTGTAGTTACAGCATGCCTAGAGACAAGGTGAGGGAACACTGACCTTGCCTCTTTACAGAAAAAGTGTCAAAGTCACATGGCAAGGAAGATATGTGGGATAGGAGACACTGTCATGGCCATCTTTGGATGAAAGCACAATGTGTTCGAGTGGAGAACTTTGACAAGCTAAGCTAGAGAATGAAGCTTAGACTTTCTCTTGCTTGAAATTTTCTTTCCCTGTGATTGTGGCTTATTGCCTCAGTAACTTCAGATCTTTGCTTTTTCCTGGTGAGTCTCTATTGACTTCCATTTAAATTGGACTTTACCTCAACTCTGGAACTCTCTATTATCCTTTCCTCACTTTATTTTTAAGCCAATAACACTTTTCATGTGATATCAATATAGTTGGTATGCTAACATAACTTATTGTATTTTTTTGTTTCTCCTCTGTGTAACATAATCTTTACAGTCTTTGTCTCTCAACTACATGGAATGGTGATTGGCACATACTGAATGTATCAATGGACCAATGGAAGGCAGGAGGCCTTAATGTTTTTCTTTCTCCTGGCCACTTCCTTTCTTAGGGCTTCCTTGGGAGCCTAAAGAGATAAATAGCCCATCTATTCTCTTTACTTCATGCCAATTTATGTTCCTGCTCCAATTCCATAGCATTTCTGTCCAGCGTTCCCTGCTGAATGGTCATTCTGCTCTAGCCAGAGTTGGGAGTCCTCTCTGTACTTTGAACCTCCCAAGACATCAATACCTGCCACTGCACACTGTTTACCACCTGACTCCAGGGTCCAACTTCCCTGGACTTCTCAGTGTAATCCAGGCTAGTGCTATCTGGTTCCCACAACTCTTCCCATCATGCCAGTGGAATCTGCAACATCTCTTTCCACTATACCACTCACTCAAGGAAGAAAGGAAATTAGATACTTAGAAAAATCCTTGGGGGTAGGTGTAAACTTCAAGTATGGGACAGTTGTTTGCAGATGATGAAACTGAACAGGCATGTAGCGGAAGAACTCATCCACAATTATATACAGCAGGAGCTAGAGCTGTGGAATGATGTGGAAACCATGATCCTCCATTTATATGCCTCAATTGCACTCAGATGTGATGGCTGTGTTATTTTGTCAATCTGGGGCACTTCTCAGACTCTTTGTTTTTCAGTTTCCCCAAAAGAGGAATAAAAGAATCCCAAGTAATAAGACAATTGTAAGCCCTCAAGTTGTCAGGGACAACACAGCCTTGTTGTAATTCATGAATCAGTTGAATAGCATGAATGTAGCAACAAAATTGTTGAATATCTCTTTGGGACAAGTGAACCTTGCAATTTGATCAAATTACCTTTCAGAAATACCATTTTGGCTATTTTTAATACAGAAGTTACACACTGAGCAAATGACTATTTTGATTATGGTCCTTCTACACCAGCTACCTTCACTCTGGAGTACATTTTGAGAATCTTTTAATTTTTTCTTAGGGGCTAAACTTCCTTGAAGGGACATGAGGAGAGAGAAAACAACTTTGTTTTTGCTTTCTTTGATATGTTCATTTAAAATTGGGCTCAATAAAATGGGGATTATTTTCCAGAAGATTCCTTAAAAGCTAGCCTTCTGCTGTTGTGGCGTGGGATGTCTTATAGAATGTGGAGTGGGCTGGAGGCTTTCTTTATGTAAATCTATTAATCCTTCCACTGCTCGGAAGCTGCCATCCAGTGCCAACCAGATAATGAATTTTGCCTTGCAAATACTGAACTACTATATATAAACCAAAAGGTAGGCAATAGAAATAGGCACGTGAGGAGGCCTAGGTATGCAGTTAGGTTAGTACCTGGTGTCCTGGGCACACTGCCTTCTGCAAACCACAGATTAGATTAGCAGATAGCCATGAGAACTTTTACCAGGGACACTTGAAGAGTCTTACCAGGGACACTCACCTTGCCTGCGTAGCCCATAAAAGAATTTTGGAACTTCCAATGGATGAAATGAATTCCACCTGGCTCATTTCCAATAGGCCTTCAAAGCGTTTCCCTTTCAATCCCTTCTCTGTTTCAGTATCTCTCAACCTCTTTAATCATCAAGTTCTTTTCATCTTCCTACTGTAATTCTTCCTCATGTAGTTTCTCTTTAGTCACTGCCAGTGTCTGGCAAATCTGCATATTGTAGCGATCAGCCTGGGGCACAGGGATACAGCGCATAAGTTTAGCCTGTAAATAGAACGGGACTTTAAGCTCCTTATTACCATAGAAATTAAAAATTCTTCCACTCACACGTGGGTTTGGTCCTTAGACAGAATCAGCTAAACCCATTGGCTCCCAGTGGGCTGGGAGAGCTTTGTACCTGCCACAGACTGAGTTGGCACGATTCTCTTCGAGGCATCAGCTGGTGTCAGCTCCTTCTGCTTGAGGCCCCCAGTGTATTGTGTATTGCATTCTCCAGTGCTGCTCTGCAAACATGGGTGGGGCACACTGCTCTTCTTCAGCTCTCACCAGTCACCAGTGTCAGTGGGAGGAAGCTTGGTTTCTGAAGCTGTGCTGGAGATGATATGATGTGGAGGAGGAAGTACCCCTCTCCTGAGAGGCAAAGTGGCCTCATTTCACTTTCCTCCATACCCTTGTCTTTCTTTGTCCTGGAAAAAATGATGCTCATATTGCTATGGTTCCAGAGATGGTGGAGACAAGTGTTAGCTTAAAAACATAACGACTGAGCTAGCAAGTTGGGGTTAGATGCCAAAGATACAGCTCAGTAGACTGAAGGCAATGATGCTCTTTAAAGTCTCATAGACCCCAGGAGAAAGATGCTGGTTATCTGCAGACCTGGTTTCAAGTTCAGACACCTGTCTTACTGGCAGTATGATCTTGGGCAATAGAAAACAACATCAGTAATAATACTAAGCACTTCTTCTATTTCAGAACACTAAGTGCCAGGTAGAATGTCAAGTGATTTTTGCATGTTATCTAGCTAAGAAAATTTAATTTTTCAACCTTCACTTTCCTTGTACTAGAGAAACATTTTTTTCCAGACTACTTTTTCTTCCCCAGCACAACTCCAGTCTCTATCCCTGGGAGACATTGATGAAGGATCTAAGGATGGATATCTGAGCAAAGATGAGGCAACAGTCCTTTATTCTGGGATCTGGGGACAGGAGTGAATAATTATACTGATAGGGGTGAGGGAAAGAGAGGGGGGGTACATGGAAGAATGTGAATATGTGTGTGTCTGGATGTGCAGATTGTTACACGTGACATGCAGGATTAGTTGAGTGGTAGAAGAATCTAATCCACATAGGAGAAACAAGCAAAGCAGATAAAGACAAAGCAAGTGATGATCAGCCTGGGGATCCCTAGGTCCAGCTCCAACATGCTCTGGATGCTCAACTGTTTGCTTCCTGGGCTCTGTGAGACAGCTTGTACCCTAGCAAAATCTTCCCTCTGAGTTGTAGCTAGTGTGAACTGGGTTTCTAGCCACTGAAACAAAAAACCCCTATGATGTGTTTTGTTTGTTCAAGGTGTGAGGAATTGTCAGGATTAAATGAGACCATACCTAAAGATCCTTTATAAGTTGTAAGGGTTTACTTAAAATTTAAGAAATAACTAGATGATGATGATGATGATGATGATGAAGACCACAGTGATAACTACATCAGTGATGATGATGATGATGATGATGATGATGATGATAGTTAATACTACACAAAGAAATAACCAGTTTAAGCTCTCTGTAAAATGTCAGATGAGTAGAAGCCAAATGATGCTGGTATAACCTGGTGTTGGATGGAGGCAGACATGGAGGCAGATGGTGGATCCATTTCCTTCAGGATGGCTTAGGAATGCAGAATAAGTGAAGGGACTCATAAAGATTGAACTGGGGCCAAGGGAACAACTGAGTTCCATTTTAAAAGAGCCTTAGTGAAATGGGGCAGGAATGAATCTGATTAGGGTATACTGTAAGCAAAAGCAGATATGTCAAAATGAAACTCCACTGTACAACTAATATATGCCATCTATATCTATCTATCTATCTATCTATCTATCTATCTATCTATCTATCTATCTATCTATCTATCTATCTATCTATCTATCTATCTATCTGTCTGTCTATCTATCTGTCTATCTATCTGTCTGTCTGTCTGTCTCTCTGTCTGTCTGTCTATCTATCTATCTATCTATCTATCTATCTATCTATCTATCTATCTATCTATCTATCTATCTATCTATCTATATCTGCTGTATGTAGTACTGCCCTGGGTCTCTCAACTCTAATTCTAAATTCAGGACCTTGAACTAGCTCTGGCCAGTTGTGCAAAGAAAGCAGGGGATGCTAAATAGAAGTTCCATGAAGTGCACATGCCCGGAGCAGGTCACTGGTGTGGCAAAGAGGTCATGGTAATATGGAGGCTTCCTGAACCTGACCCCTCCAGCCACCAGCTCTGACAATTTAATTGTTTGCTGACAGAGATAAACCTGTTGAACTCAGTAGCATCGAGCCAGAGAGTGGCTGACACAACTTGGCTGACATCTCTGACACCTTTGATGGATATCAGCCCTGCTTGATCTCCACTGTCCTTCAGGGAAGAGCCTGGAGGTGTTTGGCATCATGATGTGACTTGCATGTTGAATCGCTAGTTCTATACACATCTCGTCTAGGAAAAGCACTGCCATTTCTTTAAAGATAGGACATGTCCTTGCCAGCTTTGGGCTCTCATATCATTGCAGACACTTTGGCACTTGGACCATTCTGGCTTTGTGGAGACTGATTCCTTCTTATCTGTGATAGAATGAACCTTTCTCTTTCCTCTCCTTTGTGTTCTTTCTTTAACATTAAAGGAGAAACTACATTACATACACATTAATGGAGAAATAAATTGCATATACATTCACTTATTCATGCATGCATTCATTCATTCAACCCATGTTTGTTGACTATGACAACATACTGGGGTTTGGTGATGCAATGGTAAAGGTGAGTATATGATTCTTGGTATTATAAGTTATATATCTAGGGACAGAAAGAGTCAAAAGTCTCTACAAGAAAGTAATTATTTATTGAAATAAGTTATATAAAGGAAAATATACTAGGGACAAAGGTAGGGAAAAACAGAAAAGTTCCATATAGTTAGAGGCAAGGTACATGCCTCATGGACTTTCCTGGCAGGCTTTGAACCACAGACCTCAGATCTCAGCTTCCTGAGTAGCTAGGATTACAGGTGTGAGCCACTGGTGCCCAGTTACATCATCCTTTAAGAAATGTCTTTTCAGGTTCTTTGTCTACTTTTAAATTAGGCTATTTGTTTTCTTGCTATTAAGTTAAATATTTTGCATGTTAACTCCTTATTAGACATGGATTATAAATGTTTTCTTCCATTCCATTACTTTTCTTTTATTGTGTTTATTGTGTTTGCTGTCTCTTTTGTTGTGCAGAAGTTTCTTAGTTTATGTAATCCCATTAGTCTACTTTTGCTTTTGTTGCCTGTGCTTTTGGGGTCATATCAAAAAAATCTTTACTGAGACAAACATTCAAAAGCTTCTTTTCTGTGCTTCTTCTGGTAATTTTACAGTGTCAGAACTTAACTTTAAGTCATTAGTCATAGTTGATTTTTATTTTCATTCTTCTCTATATGGCTACCTAGAACCTCTAAGGCCCATTTCTCTGGCATTTGTCCCTGGCCTTTGTTAAAGATTAGATTATTGAAGTGCAGAGAGGATTATTTTCCTTTTGTCCCATTTGTCTAGATGTTTGTTTTCGCCACGTCATGTTATTTTGATTAATTTTCTAGCAGATTCTGCGATCAAATACTGCACTATCTCCTCCTCTGTTCATGCGAAGATTACTTGGGCTTTTCTCAGATTTTTATGGCTCTATGTTAACCTTAGGATTATTATTTTTTCATATTTCTCTGCAAGATGTCATTGAATTTTGCTTTGAATCTGTAGGTTGCTTTTGGATACTATGGGCATTTTTGACAATAGTAATTAAATTATTCATAGGATCTCTTTCTATATATGTGCATCTTCCTTAATTTCTTTGATCAATGGATTGTATTTTTCAGTGCATGAAACTTTCACCTCTTTGGTCAAATTCACCTAAGTGTTATTATTTTTTAACTTCACCTAAGTATTATTATTATTATTTTAATTTTTTATTGCTATTTTAAAGGTAAAGTACAGAAGTGTTACAGTTACAAAGTCATGGGACACTGTCACCTCTTATCTTGCTCTCTCCCAGTTTTTCCTTCCCATCCTCACCACTAAGTATTATTTTTGATGATATTATAAATGGAATTAGTTCCTTGATTGCTTTTTAACATAATCCATTGTATAGAAATTTTATTTTATTTTATTTTATTTTATTTTTATCAGTTGTGGGGCTTGAACTTTGGGCTTGGGTGCTGTCCCTCAGCTCTTCACATCAAGGCAAGTGCTCTACCACTTGGGCCACAGTGCCACTTCCAGTTTTCTGGTGGTTAATTGGAGATAAGATTCTTAGGGACATTCCTGCCAAGGATGACTTTGAACCTTGATCCTCATATCTCAGCCTCCTGAGTAGTTAAGATTGCAGGCATGAGCCACTGACACAAGGCAGTGTTCTTTTTTTTTTGTCTGTTGATATTATATTCTGCAACTTTATTGAATTGGTTTAACTATTGCTGATTTCAGTGGAATCTTTAGGGGGTTTAATTAAATAAGATGATGCAATATAATGAATATGAATATAACTTCATCCTTTATATATTTCTTTATTTTTTCATAATTCTTATGGTTTAAGACTTCAGTAGTATGCTAAGTAAAAGTAGTAAGTGATAGCATCCTTTTCTTTTTGATTTCAGAGGAAAAGCTTTGGCTATTCATCATTAAATATAATGTTAGCTGTGGGCTTATCATATATATGGCTTTTATTGTGTTGAGGGACATTCCTTCTATACCCAAAAGGTTGAGCATTTTTATTATGAAACTGTTAAATTTTATCATATGTGTTCTCATTCTCTGTATTTATTAAGATGATTATATGTTTGTCCTTCATTCAGTTAATAGGATATATCACATTTACTGATATGCATATGTTGAACCATCTTTAGGATAAATCCCACTTAGTCATGGTGAATTATCTGTTTGAGTTTGTTTTGCTACTATTTTATTTAAGATTTTCACATCTATGTTGACCAGAAATAACTAACCTGTAATTTTCTTGTCTTTTTTTTCTCTAGCTTTAGTATTAAGGTAGCTTTAGGCCTTAAAATAACAGTTTAGAATTCCATTGTGTGTGTGTGTGTGTGTGTGTGTGTGTGTGTGTGTGTGTGTGTGTGTGTGTGTGTGTGTGTGTGTGTGTGTGTGTGTGACATTTTCTTGATCCATTCATCTAGTGAGGGGCATCTGGGTTGGTTCCATATCTTAGCTATAGTAAATAATGCTGCAATAAATATAGTCATGCTAGTAGCTTTAGTGTGGTCTTGTTTGTAAACATTTGGGTAAATGCCCAAAAGTGGGACTGCTGGATCACAGGGGAGCTCTATGTGGAGTCTTTTGAGGAACCTCCATACTGCTTTCCAAAGTGGTTGAACAAGTTTACACTCCCACCAACAATGCAGTAGTGTTCACTTTTGGTCGCATCCTCTCCAGCATCTGTTGTTACTAGATTTCTTGATTATAGCCATTCTAACTGGGGTGAGATGGTATCTCAATGTTGTCTTGATTTGCATTTCTTTTATGGCTAGAGAGGTTGAGCATTTCTTCATGTGTCTATTGGCCATTTTTATTTCCTCTTCAGAGAAGTTTCTCTTTAAGTCTTTAGCCCACTTATTAATCAGGCAGTTGTTTCCTTGAAGATTTGTTATTGTGGGATTTAATTTTTTGAGTTTCAAGTATATTTTAGATATGAGACCCTTTGCCTGTTGTATGGCTAGTGAAGATCTTCTCCCAGTCCATGGGCTTTCTATTGATCTTTCCAGCTGTGTCCTTTGCCATGCTCTGTAGTTTCATGCAATCCCATTTGTCTAACCTTCTATGCCTCCATCAGAAAGAATGACATTGCCCCATTTGTTAGAAAATGGAAGGACTTGGAAAAAATATAATAAGTGAAGTAAGCCAGGCCCAGAGAAACATAGGTCCCATGGTTTCCCTTATTTGCAGTAACCAGTATGTGTCTAGAATAAGCAGAAAAGGTCAAAAGCCATGTACATATGACCATATAAGATGATGTTAAGCGAAATGAACCCCAAGACAGGGACACAAGGGTTTTTTTTCTTGCCATTGTTTTAATGCACTTATAATGCACTATGTGATTCTTTGGTTTCTTTTGTATGTTCTTCCCCCACGGAATAACCCCTGTTGTCACTGTATTTGATTCCAATGTTCTGCATCTTGTATATACAATTTTATAATTTCAGGAGGGGAAAGGATATAACAAAATGCTTAAATAAAGATACAGGTTGACCCATTGTAACAATGAGATGTACAAGACACCATATCGAAAATGAACTTTACAATTTTGGGGGGGAGGGAGGAATAGGGGAAATGGGGAGGGAAGGGATGGTAGGGGGAAGAAAAAGGAGGAGGTAACAATGCTCAATAGGAAATGTACTCATTACCTTACTCATGTAACTGTAACCCCTCTGTACAATATTTTTACAATAAAAATATATATGAAAAATATGAGTTTAGAAATACTACCTCTTCTTTGATTTTTTAAGTGCTTTAGATGTATTGATAAATTATTTAAATGTTTGGTGGATTTCAGTCAGAAAGCTGTCAGGTATTGGATTTTTATTTTGATTGGAAATTTTCAATGCTTTAATTTTTTATTAAGTATTGGTCATTAAGATTTTCTGTAATTAGGGTTGGCAAGTTGTATAATCAACAATTCACTCTCAGCATTTCTTCTAAGTTATCCAATTTGTCAACATGATTATTTATAGGAGTCTCTTAGGACCCTTTGTGTTTTGTTGGTACAAGTTATGACATCTTCCTTTTCATTTCTAAATAGATTTAGTTGAATCTTATTTTTTTCTTATTATATTTGAAGGTGGTGAATTTGCTCACCTTTTCTAAAATTTAACTCTTAGTTCATTGATTTTTCCCTAATGTTTTTCTAGGCACTTTACTTCCTCTCTGATATTTGGTGTTCCCTTCTTTCTGATAACTCTGGACTTAGGTTTTTCTTCCCTTGAAGTATAATGTGAAGTTATATATTTGAAATCTTCCCCTCTTCCTCTTCTTTTCTTCTCTTTTATTTCCTCTTCCTCCTCCTCCTTCTCTCTTTCATTTTTCAGTGCTGAGGACTGGGCTTCTTAAATGTTAGATAAGCACATTTCTAACCACTCTTGCATATTTTTAAAAATATTTTTCCCTCTTAAAATTACATTTTCTGCATTCTATATTCTATTCTTGTTGTTGTGTTTTAAGTTTGATGTCAAGATACTTTAAAAATTCTCTTTTGATCTCTTTTTGACTCATTCGTTGTCCACTAGTAGGTTGTTTAATTTCTACCATGTTTGAAAATATTCTAAAATTTCTTCTATTGTTGATGTTTATTTTTATTCAGTAGTCAGAGAAAATACTTGATATGATTTCGATTTTCTTCAGTTTGTTAAGACTTGTTTTCGTAGCGTAACATAAAGTCTATCCTATAAAAACTTCTTTGTGCATAGAGAAGAATGTATATTCTGCTGCTGCTGAATGAAATGTTTTGTGTATGTCTGTTAGGTCTTTTTAGTCTAAAGCATAGTTCAAGTCCAATATTTTCTTATTGATTTTCTGCTTGGAGGAGCCAAGGTATCTTGATAATTATTATTGTTATCTTATCCTTACTCTCTTAGCTTCTGTTTCTGCCTCCTCTGCCTTAGCCAGCTGCTGGAGTCTCTGGACTTTACCTTTCCTCATTGGCAAACAAGGGAATTCTTAACAAGGGCTAGAGTAAGGAGTTGTTATATAGAGGTATTTGAGAGAGATCATTAAAGTCTCTCTCAAACAGACACCTGTCAATACTCAAAGTTCCATTATTAAGAACTTCTTCCTTTTCATAAAATCCTTTTATTTGAGATAACCTTCATGGAAGTGGAGGTCATTATGTTAATTGAAGTGAGCAAAGTATAGAATGACAAGTACTGGATGATCTCATTCATATAGAGGATCTAAAAAAGTTGACCTCATAGAAATAGGAATTTAATGATGGTACCAGAGCCCAAGGAGAGTAGGGAGAAGAGGAATGTGGGTAAGATTGGTTAATGAGTTATAGTTAGAAAGGAGCAAGAAGTTCTGATGCACTATTGCAAAGTAGGGTTGCTATGGATAATGGTAATAAATTGTAAAAATTACTTTCAAGAAGCTTGAAGAAAGAATTTGAAATTATCTCATTGTAAATAAATAATAATTGTATGAAGATTGAGATGATTTCCCAGATTTGGAAATTAGAAAATGAATACATGTATCAAAATACCACATAGTGTCCTATGAACACATACAAATTATGTGTGTCTCTTCAAATTTTGAATGCATATTTTTAGGTTATAATAAAAATGAAGCTGGGTGCTAGTGGCCTATGTAGATTTGTAATCCTAGCTACTCAGAAGGTTGAGATCTGAGGATCATAGTTCAAAGCCAGCCTGGGCAGAAAAGCCTGTCAGAGTCTTCTCTCCAATTAATCAAAGAAAAAGCCAGAGATGGTGCTGTGGCTCAAGTACTAGAATGCTATCCTTGAGCAAAAGGAGCTCAGGGACAGTGCCCAGGCCCAGAGTTCAAGCCCAGGACCAGCAACAAAAAAAGAAAGAAAGAAAGAAAGAAAGAAAGAAAGAAAAGAAAGAAAGAAAGAAAGAAAGAAAGAAAGAAAGAAAGAAAGAAAGAAAGAAAGAAAGAAAGAAAGGAAAGAAAGAAAGAAAGAAAGAAAGAAAGAAAGAAAGAAAGAAAGAAAGAAAGAAGGAAGGAAGGAAGGAAAAAGGAAAGAAAGAAAGAAAGAAAGAGAAGAAAGAAAGGGAGGGAGGGAGGAAGGAAGGGAGGAAGGAAGGGAGGAAGGAAGGGAGGAAGGAAGGGAGGAAGAAAAGAAAGAGAAAATGAAAAAAAGAAAGAAAGGGAAAGGAGAAGAAAAAAGAATAGCCATTGAATCTAGCATATTTCAGTCAATATATTTGCATACCAACACATTTACTTACAAGTTTATAGGCTACATCTAGCTTCCACCTATAAGGAAAAGCGTGCATCCTCTGTCTGTCTGGGCCTGATTTACTTCACTTAACATAATTTTTTCCAGGTCTTTCCATTTCTGGGGAACAAGACATGGTATCAGCTCAGATGCCCCTCATTAGACAAATGGATCAAGAAAATATGGTATGCATACACAATGGAATTTAGTCATCCATTAGAAAGAATCTATGCTTCTTTATGACTTCTTGCTTCTTCCCATGCTTTAGGAACCACAAGGCACTTAAAACACTTTTCTTTCCCTGAATTCCATCATGAGTCTCACTAGGAGCAGGATTGTCAATCAACGTGTCTAACCTTCATTTATTTTATTTTATTTTAGTTGGTCGTGGGGCTTGAACTCTAGGTTTGGGCACTGTCCCTCAGTTCTTCAGCTTAAGGCGAGTGCTCTACCGCTTGAGCCACAGTGCCACTTCCAGTTTTCTAGTGGTTTATTGGAGATAAGAGTCTCACAGACTTTCCTGCCTAGGGCTGGTTTTGAACCATGATCCTCAGATCTCAGCCTCTTGAGTAGTTAGGATTACAGGTGTGAGCCACTGGTGCCCATTTGTAACCTTCATTTTTTTCCAAATGTTATATGGTCACATGACCAAACTCCTACATTCTTTTATGACCTTCTCTTGACTCTGGGTCTCCTGGTCAATAAGGCTGGAGATATGGGGTGTATCTGTGACTTTTACCTCTTTCATTCTACTTGCAACAGCTCCTGATTATTTTCTTTTTTTTTTCCTCTGTGATTATCTTAATTTAGGTCATCTCCTCCCACCTGTGGTTTTTCTGTGCTCTTCTCACTGGAGTTTGTGTGTGTGTGTGTGTGTGCGCGCGTGCATGTGCCCTGATCCATCCATCTGGAACCATCTATTGGCTATTTAATATGTATCAGTAAAGTAAATGTGAGTTTTGTAAAGTCATCAAGAATGATCTTTTCTCAATAATTTTAGCTTCTAGTAGCTTTTTTGTTTTGCATTTTTTACATAGATCTGGTTCTCAAGTGAGAGCAAAGAACAACTTCAAGTCAAAGGCCTTTTTCTCAGCTGAAATCAGACCTGATGCTGGCTAAACAAACACTGGCTGGGTTGAACTTCCAGACACTGCATTTTCTTGTCCTTCTTGTTATCTGCAGGGGATCATGTCTCTAGTATATATATTTCCCCCAGTGAAAAAGCAGTTCCTGTCTCTACCCCTTCCCTTAAATCCTTTCTCGTCCACCCCACTCAAGTTGTTAAATAAGATAAAGTAGCAATTTTCTGTGAATGTCAGAAAGTTCAACTACATCAGGCCCATCATCCACATAGCCCACTGTTAGAGCACAAGGGATGTTCTTTTGGGTCTTCATTATCACCTTGAGGGATGTTCCTCATCCATAATTGTGTGCTGTTATCCAGAAAATGTTACAGCACCCATGATTCCACTTACATAACGTGAAAGATGGCAAAATTATAGAGCTGAGAATAAATTAGTGGTTACTGGGTGTTAGGGGTGGAGGTGGAAAAGAGGTAGGTGTGGCTACAAAAGGGGCAATATTCAGGTTCTTGTGATGGAATGCTGTGTATCTTGGTGCTGGCTCCAGAAAATGAGAACAAAGCATACACACACACACACACACACACACACACACACACACACACACACACACACACACACACACACACACACACCTATCATTATAACAAAGGAACCATGAATAAAATTGTTGGATTTTTATCAATATCTACATCCTAGTTGTTCTATTGCATAGATGATCATTATAAAAAATGTTACCACCAGGAAAGCTGAATAAGAAAGGACATCACAGAATCTCCATATTATTTCTAACAGCTGCAGATAAGTCTAGACTTAAGATATAAAGTTTAAATAGAAAAACATTAATGCCTCTGGTTCTAGCATTTAGTGGTATTGGTTGAACCAAATAATTTTTTCAGTCAAATATCATCAGTTGTTATTACTTATTAAAAGTGATAGATTTCATAGTCTTTCTGTTCACCTAATGGATGTATATCCTCACTTTCTAAAATGTGTGGCTAGCCCAGCTTCTCTAATTCCCTCTTCATTCTTATAGTCGTGATTTTGTATATATCAAATATAATGCCTTTGATACTTGGCTATGGGTGGAAGAATCTCAGTCATTCCAGTACAGGCTCAATGTTCTTTTGCTTGTTTAAAACTGCTCTCTCCTTGTCTCTCATCTGTGCCTTGACCCTCACCTATGCGTTTTTTTTCCTTTCTAAAGCCTGTGGGAAAGAACCACACATCATCATAGTTGTAATCATAATTTGAATGGAATGTCTTGTTTTCTGTTTTATTTCCATTCTTCCTCTTTTTTCATTTTTCTTTCAAAAGATTTTTGACCCCTGAAATGTATTCTCAAAGCTTTTTAAGTCTAGTGTAGGAGAGACTCCCAGGTGAATTCCCTAGATCTTAAATGAGAACTCATAGCTTTGAATTCTTTAAATTGAAGAAAACTCCTCTGACGGCTTTCCCTCTACTCAACTACTTTCCCTCAAATGAACTTAGTTGTTTCCCCCCTCTCTATTAGCCCATTGTATATCCATGAAATACATTCTCATTGCCCTCTCCTCCACTTTCTGTATATTTCCTCTTCTAAGTCAGAATCTGATCTTTTCCTATACTCTATCTCCCACACCTGCTCAACACACAGTTACAAAGGGACAATTAAGATAGCTTGTCCAAAAGTTAAAAGAACTGTAGTGTAATTTACTATAGGATCCTGCAGAAGGAAAAGACTTTGAGGTTATTTAATTCAAGATTATACAATTCTACTAGTGACTTTGCTGCTTACAGATTCTCTCCTGGGGTCAGTCAACAGCTGTCTTCCCTTTGTAGGGACAGAGAGCCTGTTTCTTTTCTCCTCTACCAGTGACACTTCTCTATTAATTGAAATACCACTTGCTTGTTTCCTTGGGGGTTGTACTCCTATTCTCTTTCACCCATTTTTTTTGTCCATTAAATGTAGACAGAGGATATACTACCTCTTGACCCACTGATGTGTATGTCTTAGAGAAGCCATGATTTGATAGAAACAGCCTAAGTTACATAAATTAGGATTCAGATATCTATTCTTGCACATCCTAACTGCACAACCTAGAGCAAATTGCTAACCCAAGTTCAGACTATTTTCTGTCTGAGGCCATATGTATCAAATACATGCTTGATGGTTGGTATTTTGTTGTGATTATATACATCATTAGGAACAGCTCTGTTAGTTTCACCAAACACTATGTGTTGGATATGTTGAGAACTCTGCATGCAATATTCATTTTTCCTCCTCATAGCAACTAAATGCAATCATCACTCCCCTTTTTCTATATAGTCTTCAGAATATGGTAAAGCCAAAATTCAATCCCAGATTTTTTCGAAACTAGAGATATAAGTCCTCACAACGCTGTCATTTTTTTGTTTAATTTCTCCTTCTCCTTCAGAGAACTTTAGCACATTAATCAGGCAGTCACCTCACATCTTGGTTAAGAAGAGACGGCGGCGTATCAGTAAAGAGAATATGCATATTTCAACTGGAAGGATTCACAGTGCTGCTCACTTAATGTTTATGTAATTATCATGAATTTCAAATTAATGTCATCTAAATAAATGGGGTCACACATTAAAGAAACAAAACATGATCGTTAGGGTACTTTTGGTTTTTAAAATTTGATGATTCTATATACATAGCAAATTACAGGGAAATAAACAACTAAATAATTAAAGAGGGCTAGTTTTGATCATGATTGTTTTCAGCCTCTGAAAGTCATGGTCTTACTAAGAGGACACAAGTAAAGCCTTCATCTGACCCATTCTCTCTGACCTTGTGGCTTTAATACAAGAAGTAGGTCTTCCACGTTCCTGTATCCACTTCTTTAAGGGAGGCAGAGAGATAGTTGTCAGTATGTTGATTTCTATCAATTAATTTTTAGGAGCTCTTCTGTTAATTTTTCCTAAAGTTCAAGGATATAATCCTTGGATATTTTGACCAATTAATTAAAGGTTATGAGAAGGCCTATTAATCAAAGTTCCCACCTGTACATTTCCATATCTCCAGGGGTATAAGGCGACCATCTCATGATATAAGCAAGAAGAAGCACCTCTTTCTGTATGCTTCCGCATAAATAAGAATGTCACTCAGAGAGAAGCAGATCACCTGGACATCTGGGTGGCTGCACTGTACAGTAGAAAGAGCATAGACTCAGGAGTCACAGACATCCTGATTGGAGCCTCTTCACCTAAGAGCCTTTGGGCATTCAGTTACAGAATGGAAACAGTATTTTTATAGGGCCACTGTGAAGGTGAAAGGAGATAAAGTATGGGTGAGGGCCAGGTACCTGCTCTTCACCGGTTTTTCCATACATTTTTACCAAAATCCCTCTTAGTTGCCAGGCTCAGGCCAGGATCCTATGCCAGGATCACAATGGATTACATTGTTTACTGTGGAAAAATAAGACAGATATTACTCATGATTTCATGGAGCTCACAGGCTAATGGAGAATGTAGACCCAAAAAAAAGTCAAAGAACTAATATGGTATTGTACACTTGAACATTTGGCAAGAGAGTAGATTTTACAGGAAAGAAAAAAGAGGACCAGTCTCATGTTGAGTGTTCACATCACATTACATATTCAAACCAGTGAATTTAACCACAAAAGGACATGAAACATATCAATGAGTTGATATTAGTGAAGCATTTATAATTGATTTTGGTGTAGAGAAAGTTCTAGGCAAGTATATACTTAATAGAAACTAAGTTCAAATAGTAGGAATTTATTCTAAGGGAATAATTGTGGGATATACAGGTATAATTTCAGGGATGTTTCATGCTAAGGTTGTTAATCTAAAGTAAGAAACAGCCTAAACGTCCAATATGATTAAGAGACTAAATTATGTTAGTCCATCAACAAGAGAATGGAGGGAATGGAATGTTAATATAGACAGTGTGAACAGTGAAGGCTCTTTTGAGAAGAAAAATCAATTAATGAAGAATAAGGCAGGTGAAAGAGGATAAAACGGACAACATTCCTGACTGAGGGAGGGAAAAGGAAATGCCAGGACTAGGAGGTGGGAGGGGTTTGGCAAGTTGGAAAGATGAGCTCTGAGTGAGGAGAGGTTGAGGGCAGAAGGGGAGACCTTGAGATGCTGGAGAGTCAAGCTGCTTCTCCTTTTGCAGGGGCCCTCAGCCATCAGAAGGAGCTGAGATTTCATTCCTGAGTGTGAGACAGGCCTTTGAAGAGGTTGAAGTGGGCACACAAGATGCCAAGAAGGCTTCTTAGAGTTTGTAGGGAGAGCAGAGAGAGCGGACAGGGAGGGGAGGTGGCTGAGAGGTTGCTGTGGAGATACAGGTGAGATACGGCACGGCTGCCCGGCTGGCGGAAGGGAGGCTGGCATGCTGGGTTGGGAGAGTCTGGAATGTTGTTTGGCATCACCATCAGTAGGTTTTATTGATTAGATATTGAGGGGGAGAGAAAATAAGGAGATGAGAACCAGGCCTGGAATTCTGGTGTAAGTATCACTTAGTAAGATGGGAAAAGACGAGTATGTGAAGCAAAAGTGGGCATCTGTAGGGGGACAGAAAACACAAGCCAGCAGGAAGGGCATATGCTGGTGTCTCATCCTTAGAAGGGCACTAATTCCAATCACAAGGACTTCACCTCATGACCTAACTACATTCCAAAGGCCCCACCTCCAAATATCAGAACATTGGGCCTAGCTTCCACATATAAATTTCAGGGGATACAACATTCAGACCATGACAACTGTCCATTGTTCCCATTGGGTCATATACTATGTGGAGTTAAAACTGAGTCACTTAGAAAGAGAGGTAGCGGTGGGGGAAGATTCTAGAACAGCTGGAATTCGGCTGCTCCTCTGATTTCAATCCCTGTTACTGGGCTGGTGTTGAGAGTTCTGCCAACTTGGAGAGACATGCTAATATCAAAAGCTGTCATTCTCTGGATGGGATGGCCTATCTTGGTGGATGGTGTGATAGTCAGGGCTCTGTCTTGGTTTTGAGGGTGGAGGGCCACAGAATGCCAGGTGAATCCTATTGCCCAGGAGAAAGATCATTGGTTGTTTTTCTACCAGTCCACCTGTATCTGATGCCTCACAAGGAGGGATCAGGGACAAGGAAGGAGGCAAGGCCAAGAGTAGGTAAGGAATTGTGTGGGTATTTTCAATTTTTAAAAATGTGGTCCATACTGCCTTTATCTAGTCTCCAGGGCATAAAATGTGTCACAGGTCATGGAATAAATGCTGTACTTTATTCCTGTGTGGTCTCTGAAGGGAGAAAAAAATCAATGACCCTTTTTGCTCTGCTATCTTTCCCCCTGCACATATATGTGTGTGTGTGTGTGTGTGTGTGTGTGTGTGTGTGTGTGTGTGTGTGTGTGTGTGTGTGTGTGTGTGTGTGTGTGTGTGTGTGTGTGTGTGTATATATATATATATATATAGCTGGAGCAGAATAATAAGAAAAAAAAAGTTTCTCTTGGGCAGAAGCTCACACAAAGACGCAGGCTCTCCCCCGCTACTGCATTGTTTACCGACTCTCTGAGCTTTCTCTACAAGTTCTATAGCATCTTAGGCTGGTCTGTCTGTAGGTCAGAAACTGTTTGTGCCTCTTTGCCCCTCTCTGGAGTGGTTTTAAAGATCAGACTGAACAGAAAGTACATAAAGGTGCTTTAGTAGCACTTTAATGCCATAATAATCTGAGGGTTTTTTTTGTTTCAGTTTGTTCAATCATGTCCTTGCCTTTACAGAAGTTAGTCTGGCAAGGAGAATAAATAACAGGAGCTAGGTGGTCTAGGCCTGAGGTTCTCACAATGTGATCTCTAGACTAGCAGTAGAATCACCTGGGAACAAGCAACGCTCATAGACTTTTAGATCCAGAGCTGCTGAAACAGAAACCCCTCTGGGAGACTCTGATACGAGTACTGAGTCTTGAACTCAGAGCTTAGGTACTGTCTAATCTTGAGTTAATGCACAAGGCTAATGCTCTCCCACATGAACCATAGCTCCACTTCTGGTAATTAATTGGAGATAAGAGTCTCACAGGGCCCGGCGCCGGTGGCTCATGCCTGTAATCCTAGCTACTCAGGAGGCTGAGATCTGAGGATCATGGTTCAAAGTCAGCCTGGGCAGGAAAGTCTGTGAGACTCTTATCTCCAATAAACCATTCAGAAAACCGGAAGTGGCGCTGTGGCTCAAGCCCTAGAGCACTCTCCTTGAGCTGAAGAGCTTGAGGGATAGCACCCAAGCCCAGAGTTCAAGCCCCATGATGGACCAAAAAAAAAAAAAAAAAGAGTCTCACAGGCTTTGCTACCTGGACTGGTTTTAAACTGAGATCCTTGGATCTCAGCTTCCTGAGTAGCTAGGATTACAGGTGTGAGGCACTGGCATCTGGTTTCACACCCAAGTTTGAGAATCATTGTACTACATTCAGGAAAATCCTGATAAAATGGCTTTAATAAAACCAGAGAACACATCAGAGTTTTAACAGGTTCTGTCTAGGGTGTGAGGGAGGGAGGGTGGGAATGGTTGAACAGAGAAGGTAAAGGAGGATGCCTGTGGTAAAAACAGGTACGCACACACGTGAAGATGAAGCAATGGAGCTTCTTGAGATTAGTTTGGGAAGAGCAAAGAGAGAGAGTGATGGAGAGGCCTAGGCTGATCAAGGCACATTGTATACATGTATGGGCATGTTAAAAGGAAACTCCCTTGTAGAACTAATTGATGCTAATTTGTAAAATGTGGGAAAAAAGTGGAAGGGGAATGTTGGAGTCAAGGATGCTATTTCAGAAGAAGGTCTTGACACAAGAGAAAACTTGGACCTTTTGAGAAATTGTGTGTGTGTGTGTGTGTGCGTGTGCGTGTGTGTGCGTGTGTGCGTGTGTGTGTGTGTGTGTTGAAGGCCTTGCTCAAACTTGAAAAAAAAAATCCCAAGTGGTAGAAGTAAAGGAATAGCAGGTGTGGAAGGGGAAGCAATGACTAGCCAGGAGTGAGGGGCCTCATAAACTCAGGGTGCGGAGAGATTTTGTAGTTTATAATCAAGTCAATGGGATGCCATTAAAAGGTTTTGATCAGGGTAGGGCCTTTTCTGGCCAATAACATGCTATTATAATTTTAAAATATTCCCTTACAATCCAATAAAGGCAGTTAGTTGTCTTAATTAGAGCTTACACTCTAATTCAGGGAGGAAGAAAGCACAATATAACTGTCAGGCTCATCTATGAATATATATATTAAACAACTAATTATGTGTTTGGTTCTCTGCTAGGCCCAGAAAGGCATAGAGGAAAAGATATGGCCTCTCTTTTCTTTGAAGAAATAGGAAGCCAGGTGAGAAGAGAAGATAAAGTCCACTGGTCATCTGTGAAGGACAGGGGACATCTTCACATTACATTCCAAATGGCCCAGGAGCAATAGACCTCAGAGAAAGAGGAGATGCTATGGGAGAATGCATAGGGTGAGAGATTAGCAGAGGATTTCTCTGTGTCTAAGGAGGTTGAAGAGGACTTAGGTTTGCCTGGAGCCACAGACACTGGGAAAACACTGGCAAGCATAGTTTGTGACCAGAATGTGCAGCCAGACCTCTGGAGAGGAAGCCTTTAACATGACCCTAATGACCTTATGGGTCCCAGACTATTCTGCCTCAAAAGGAACCATACTTGGGGGCATGGTCAAAGTCATTGCTAGGAAATCTTGTTTACTCAACTGCTGCTGAAAATCCCTTGTCCATGTCTCTTTTCCATGTTCTGGAGCATCCTTGGTTGTACAGTATTTTGTACTTGTTTGGAACTTTTTATCAAAGCATAATAATATAGGAAAAAAGTGCACAAATCTTAAGTACATAACCCAAGCATTTTCCGAAATGAATATACTTGTGTTACCCCCACAAGAAACAGGTTGTCTTCAGCTCTTAGATGTCTTTCTGCCTCAGCCATTTTCCTTCTGGAGTTATTTCCTTCCTCAAAGGGAATCACTCTCCTGACTTCTCCTTTGCTTCCCTTTGTTCTCTATAGAATCTTTTGTTTCTGGCTTCCCAGCATCATGTTTTTGAGATTCATCCATACTGTTGCTTATAGTTGTAGATTCTGCATTCTTGATGCTGTTTGGTACTCCATCCTCTGAATACACCCTAGCATATCTGTCTGTTCTACTGTTGCTGGGTATTTAGGATGATTTCAGCTTGGGACTGGCATCTGGCTGCATTTTAATGTTTGATTTGGATCTTCCTCTTCAGTGCACTCAGCTTCCTCTTACTCAATTCATCTCCACTAAAATTTTGTCTGTTCAATTGTATATGTGTTTGGCAAAGGAAACAAATATAAAGAATACTAAATGAAAGATTAACAGCAAAAGAGAACAGGGAATAAAAACAAGATACTATGTGTACCAGAGAACCACCTCTCTCTTACTCTTCCTCCATCCTGTCCCTCTTCCTCCTCTTCTTTCTCCCCTTTCCATTTCACATTTTTTTTCATATCTGCCCCCCCCCCAGAGTACCTAGGCTAAGGGACATTACTGCAGCTAGTTCAAAGATACTGACAGCCAGGCAGCAACAAAACCGGACAAGGTAGATTATTCTCAGGAGCCTGTGAAGGACAGGAAACATATCTTACTCATTTTTACAAATGACTTAGTGTAGGCACACTTGGTAAATGTTTCTTGAATGAATGAGTTTGTAATAAAATGCAGCATGCCTGCTGCCTGGGAATCTATGATGTGCCAGGTAGGCCCTGAGAACACAGTGCTATATAAAATCCTTCTGTTTAGGATGTGTGTGTGCGCACGCACATGCACACACGCGTGCCTGCACATGTGCTATTTGGTGGTTAATTGGAGATTAGAGTCTCCTGGGCTGGTTTTGACCTGAGATCTTTAGAGCCCCCTGAGTAGCCAGGGACATTAATCTCTGGTAGGATCTTGAAGAAGCTGATCCTTAGACAAGTGGAGAAGAGCAGACAGGTCCTGTGAGATGAGGGACCAGTTTGAGCCTTGTCTGGGGATTAGAATGGAGAGGATTAGGAAGCTGCTTACAGGAGGAGACTGGGGAGCGAGAGGCACGTGCTGATGTATGGGATGCAAAGTTCAGGAGCCTATGGTGTCCATCAGAGCAGCCAGAATCAACATCTCACACTACAGGATCATGGCCACTTGGCTGCTGTTGGACTCCACCGTCTTTGAATCTCGGTTGTCCTGAATTGTGCATTCATGTGAGCTCAACTTCCCTACCTATGTAGTGTCTTAAGTCAATGACTGCTATGTCCCCACCATGTGGTCTTGCTGGGAGCCTTTTTTACCTCACCATCCTGATATGCATTGCAGGGTTCCGACACAGGCAGTTCAGAGCCAGGAATTCTGGGAGTCTTTCTGTTCTCTGACTAGAGAGCTGAATTTCAACTTCCCATCCTGAGTATCCCTGACAACACACACAAGTCCATTAACATTTATGATGGTTTTAGCGGCTAGGTATTAAAGCACTGTGCAGAAAACCCTGCAGGCTAGCACACACACACAAAAATGCTTTGGAATTCTCCAGCAGTTGGATAATTATGTTGAAGACAGTATGGTTTGAAAGCTCACATCGGCATGTACGTGTTCTGTTATTCCCTTGAAGTCTAACTCAGTGGTTTCTCAAACTTGCTGTGAAATGTGTTCCTGAAGATGAGGGACAACACAAAGCATGCGGGCTGAATTTTCTGGGAAATTTCAGGGGTAATTTGGAATGTCTGCAGTAGCTTACCATATTGGTTTTTTGTTTTTTGTTTTTTTTAGTTTCCTTTTTTTATTGTGAAAATACTGTACAGAGGGGTTACAATTACATGGGCAAGATAATGAGTACATTTCTTATCAAGCATTGTAGCCTCCTCCATTGTTTCCCCTTCCCATCCCTTCCCATCCTTCCCCGCCCCCCCACCCAATCCTCCCGGTGCTCCCCCCCCACACCCCCCTGCCCCGCACCAAAGTTGTAAAGTTCATTTTCAACATAATGACTTGTACATCTCATTGTTGCAGTGGGTCCACCTGTATCCCTATTTAAACGATTTGTTTTTCCCCTTTCCCTCCACAAATTATACTGACATCGAATACAGTGAAAGCAGGGGTTATACTGTGGGGGAGGGACATATAAAGCAACAAAGAAATAATCTTATAAATGTGTTAGAAACAATTGCATGAAAGAAAAAAAATCTGAATACATATCTTAGGGTTCATTTCCCTCACATCACCTTATCTGACCTTTTCTGCTTGACTCAGACATATACTAGTTATTGCAAATAAGGGAAACCATGGGACCTATGTTTCTTTGGGCCAGGCCTACTTCACTTAATATAATTTTTTCCAAGTCTTTCCACTTCCTAACAAATGTGGCAATGTCATTCTTTCTGATGGAGGCATAGAATTCCATTGTGTATATATACCACATTTTCTTGATCCATTCATCTACTGAGGGGCATCTGGGTTGGTTCCATATCTTAGCTATGGTAAATAATGCTGCAATAAACATAGTTGTGCTGGTAGCTTTAGTGTGGTCTTCTTTGTGATCATTTGGGTAAATGCCCAAAAGTGGGATTGCTGGGTCATAGGGGAGCTCTATGTGGAGTCTTTTGAGGAACCTCCATACTACTTTCCAAAGTGGTTGAACAAGTTTACACTCCCACCAACAACGAAGTAAGGTTCCCTTCTGTCCACATCCCATCCAGCATCTGTTGTTATTAGAGTTCTTGATTATAGCCATTCTAACTGGGGTGAGGTGGTATCTCAATGTTGTTTTGATTTGCATTTCTTTTATGGCTTAGGGAGGTTGAACATTTCTTCATGTGTCTATTGGCCATCCTTCTTTTTCAGAGAAATTTCTCTTTAAGTCTTTCGCCCACTTATTTATTGGGCAGTTGTTTCTTTGAGGATTTGTTGTTTACTACATTGTTGAAGGAGGAAGATCCACCTTCCTTCCCTTCCCTTCACACCTGATACCCCAGAGATCCAGGCATCCCTGCAGCTGCTCCTATACCCAGCTTTACCAGCAGCCAAGAGCAGACTTCTTGGAGACTTTTGGAAATCCTTGCCACTTTTGGAGGGATTTCAGCCACCTGGCTTCTTGAGTGGACCCTGCTCTTTGGGAGCCAGGAGTCTGTCTCCCCACTAGGCAGTGAACTTATCAAATGCAAGACAATTTCCCCCCTTCATGCCTCTCCTCCTCCTGTTCTTACCATCCTCCTTTTCCCCTTTCCTCCTCTTCCTCTCTTATCCCCATCCTGCTTGTTCTTTTCCCTTCTCTTTTTCACTTCATCTCCCCCGCCATCTTTCCCTCTTTCTACTCTCCCAGCCCTGTATTTCCATCACTGAACACAGGATACAATCATAGAATGTCTGGTACAAGAATGAATGAATGAATGGCTTCAGAGAAAAAACTTCATCCCCCCTCCCCCAATCTAGGGCACTGGGAAGTAGATTGTCATGTTCACCTTTCTGTCTTTTTCATTATTCTCTGAAAGCATAAACTCAATTTAGGCTTTAGTGAAAAATGAAGAGCATTAGCCCAACCTTTGAAAACTGCTTGGTCAGTGCTTCCTGCTCGCCTGTACTTCACGCGCTGTCATCGCCGGGTAATTATAACATTAACTATGTACCTGATCAGCAAGTTGCTTTTAATTAAAATCCCCTGATGGTTTCCTAGCACCTCACCTTACGGCTCCTGGAGCCTTCGTTCATCTCTTGGGGCTGCTGGCAAAGATCCAGCTCCAATGGAGAGCAGAGGTCCAAGGTCAACCTATCCCCAGCCACTGCCCCACCCTGGACTTGCCAGTCCTATTTTGCCTTCTGTGTGGTGAGAAGCCCATTTATTATGTTTGCCTTTGGCACGGGGGCTCCCTATCTGTAGATGGGTGAACTGCAGAGTCCTTGGGATCAGACCCGGATGTGGTATAGTGATTCCCAAACCGATGTGTACCGATGAGATTTTCTTCATGTCTCACTGGCTGGGACACCTAGCTACCCTCCATGGTTCCATGCAGGGAAGATGGCCCCTTAGCGGGGCTGTTTTGATTGCTAGTCACATTATGGGTAGTCTATAAATCCTACAGCTTAGGAAGAGTCTAGTTCTACAGTTTGTGAGATATGCTTACAAATTGTGAGGGGAAAAAATTACCTGTCCCTTCTAAGTCCATTACCTCATCTGTAAAATGAGAATAATAATAGAGACCTGCAAGGAAAAGGACTTCGTGTGAGGTTTAAAGAATATATGCAAGGAGCCTCACATAGTTCCCGGCACAAAGTAAACTTGGCAAAGCATGGCTTATGTGATATTCCTGGAACCTGTCAACCACTGCCCAGCAAGGTGGTGGCCTGCCTTTTCAGAGTCCCTGGAGGGAGATGGTACCCTTTTTTTGTTGAAGATCCTGCACTGCCTGGGAGGGGAGAGCAGCTTCATAAAGAACAGAGAGGAGTCTCTACAATCAAGTGATATTCCCTACTTGTAGGGGGACAAAGGTTAAAAGCAGAACTCATTAAGACTATCCATTTATCCAACTAGGAGCTCACCTAGAGGTCTTGTTTTCATGGAGCTGATGTTCTAGAATGGAAGGCAGATACTCCACAAGCACATTAAAAAAAGACAAGGCAATTTTACATCATGAGTATCGTGAAGAAACTATAACAGTACAGTAGAACAGCAGCTAGTGCGGAGAGAGATTCTATGGGAAGAAACACAGCCAGGGTGAGCTGACCATGGGGCTACATAAGAAGCAAATTCCCAAAGGATGATGACAGCACCATGTCTGGTATGCTCAAGAAGCAGACAGGTGCCAGGGACTGGCCTGGGAGAAGTCAATTTCATGGAGAGCAGAGAGATTGGTAGCACCCAGCCATCAGGGCCTGCAGATTGCAAGCTGTCATGTTCACAAGACTAAAGCTGGATTTCTTAACACCACTGGTGAAATGTAAGTCCCAGATAGGAAGTAGCAAGTATATACTGGACCACTAAAGAAGGCTTTCTTTATGAAGCAGACACAACAAGAATCTTGAATAGGAAGGAAGGTTTTGCCTTGAACAGGAACTGGAGCCCAGATGTTTTATTGTTGTTCTTGTTGTTTTGTTTTTGTCGGTCATGGGGCCTGACCTCTGGGCTTGGGCACTGTTCCTCAGCTTTTCAGCTCAAGGTGAGTGCTCTACCACTTGAGCCACAGCACCACTTCCGGCTTTTTATGCTTATGTGGTGCTGAGGAATTGACCCAGGGCCTCATGCATGTGAAGCAAGCACTCTACTACAGAGCCACCTTCCCAGCCCCAGCCTAGATGCTTTTTAAGAAGGCTTTAGAGAGTTATGGTTCCTAAAATATGCTCAGAAGATCCAACACTGAGAGGTGCTTCTAAGCCAATGGTTTTGGGAAAACCTTTCATATTTTTTTCAGCAAAGTGGTACACACATGTTATCCCAAGGACTTAGGAAACAGAAGTAGAAGGATCACTACCCAGGACTACCCCAGGCAAAAATCTCAAGATGATCTTTGAAACAAACCAAAAGCAAAATGACTGGGGTAGTGACTCAAGTGGTACAGAACTTGCCTACCAAGCACAAGGTCCCTGAATTGAAACTCCAGTACCTAGAAAAACAACATCATTCAAGGCAACAAAGATACCTATTTTACCTTTTTTTAACCCATGATATCCTGAGTTTACTGGCCTGAGGTACCTTATTTATTTTCATACCACCCTTAACAATCCCCAGAATTGAAACACCAAAGAACACCCTTGAGGAATCAAGCTGGAATTTGCATTTGCCTAGAGGGTTGGCAGCTTCAGGCCCAGACACCAGGGAGAATGGTGTCTCACTGTTTTTCATGTGATGACCACTCCCAGTGAGGCAGATCACACTAAGCTTCAGCTGTGCCTTTGTTGGCTCTGATTTGCTTGCTTTAGTTCCCCTTTCCTAGCAGAACAAGGCAGTGCCTGAGAGAAGAAGTGAGCTGATAGGCCTTTGAGCATTTGTAACCCCCAGACACAGCTGTGACCACACTGATCATGAAAAAACACTCCTGGGCATTAGATGACAGCCCTGTGAGTCGCTGATGTCAGTCTTCTCAAAGGAGTCACAGGGTGTGAGCAGCTTTTTCTTAGTATGGGCAATGCATCTGTGTGGGTATGTGTGGATATGTGTGTGTGTGTGTGTGTGTGTGTGTGTGTGTTTGCATGAGAGCACATGCATGTGCATAAATAGGAGGAGGAGGTACCAGGATAAACGGCATTGAATTCTAAGCTCTCCTCTGATGCTATTCATATCAAACACCTATTTTCTGACTTTGGGCTCTAATTGCCCTGCTGGTGGTGGTAAGCTTAGTTTGTCAAGCAGGTGATAAGTTGGGGTTTATCTTAGGCTCATGAGTCTTAGTTATAGAGGGACCCTGGTGAGCAGGCATAAGTCCACTCTCCCAGTTAGAAACAGGACAATGGTTCTTTCACTGGAATGTCATAGACTCCTCTATGAAGCTAATAACAACTAGGTACCTGACCTTGAGGAAGAATAGATGGATATTCAAGGTCCTTTGTATCCTTGGATACTAGGATCTCTTGACTACTTCTTTATTGACATTTTTTATTCTTAGGACCAGATAAAAATATTCTTAAAAATTGCACACACAGCCTTGCATGTTTTGCCCCCCTGTCCTTCCTTGACCTCTTATCTATCACTACTTAGTCTCTTTGATCAATTTACTGCCAACCAACAAACCTATACTCCCATGGAATAGTCTTTCACTTTCCATATTCCTCCTTTTTTCAAAACCTTTGCAAATACTCTCCCCACTTTGGCTCACCATTTTGAGAGCCTTTACATATGCTTTATATGCAGTCTTGTTGCTCAAATGTGTTACTTACTTTAGCTTTTTGACCAATACCTGATGGAAGCAACTTAAGGGATGAGATTTGTTTTAGATTCAGTTCATGTTTGCTTGGGCCCATGGTTGGGTAAGCATCATGGTAGCAGAAGTGTGTGCAGGAAGAAGCTGTTTACCTCATGTCAGACAGGAAATAGAGCATGGAAGGAAGAGGAAAGAAGAGGAAGCAAGTAAGAAAAGTAGAAAGGAAAGGGAAGGAAAGGAAAGGAAGAAAGAAAGGAAGAAAGGAAAGAAGGAAGGAAGGAGAGAAGAAAGGGAGGGAACACACAAAGAGGGACCTGGACAATATATAGCTCTGAAAGATGTCCTCCAAGTGGCCTACTGCCTCCAGCTAGTCCTCAAGTTTCCACAACCTAGCTAGACATTGGTGGCTCACTCCTGTAATCCTAATTACTCAGGAGGCTGAGATCTGAGGATTGCAGTTCAAAGCCAGCTTGGGCAGGAAAGTCAGTTGAGACTTGTATCTCCAATTAACCACCAGAAAACCAGGAGTGGAGCTGTGGCTCAAATTGGTAGAGCACCAGCCTTGAGCAGAAAAGCTCAGAGACAGCACCCAGGCCCTGAGTTCAAGCCCCACAACTGACAAAAGAAATCCACAACTTCCCCAAAATATGTCTCCAGCTAGAGATTAATCATTCAGGTCATGAGCCTCTCTCTCTCTCTCTCTCTCTCTCTCTCTCTCTCTCTCTCTCTCTCTCTCTCTCTCTCTCTCTCTCTCTCTCTCTCTCTCTCTCTCTCTCTCTCTCTCTCTGTATGTATGTATATGGTGGTGATGGTGGTGGTGAAGTGTATCTCCTAATCAAAACATAGTAACAAACCACTTTTCCACTCAATTTCCTTAAGAAAGTTTTCTTGACTCCCGTGCCAGATCCTACATGTAAGATTATCTATCTATTGTCTCTGTAGCTCTGTAGGTGTTGGAATCACATGTATACATTGCAGTTGAAATTCACCTGTCTTTGTGAGAATCATCCATTAATGTCTTGCTTCCCTATGAGAAAGAGCGATGTGCTTAGGCACCGAGTGGACCTGAGAGTGGATAATGGTGACCTTTTGGTGAGGGCTCCCTAAGAATGTCTCAGGGCTTCTGTTGACATCTAGTTTGGATGAGTGACAATTTTGTTATACTGACAAGTGATGAGAGGTGGTGTCCTTCTCTAAGCAAATCAGTGACCGTTTCAGTCTTTGCGAGGCTATTGGCCAGGGCTCTACAGTATGAATTTCCAGTATTAAATCCATCCAAATGTAGAACTTGACTTTACTCTGCTTACCCTTAGGCTGTAGGAATCACACCACATTGTCAGCAACCAGCTATATAATCACATTTACATTTCATTCCTTTTGGTATTTTCATAGGCCTCTCCCAAGTAAGTAAGGTAGAGTAAATAAATATATATATATACCATTTAAAAATAGGATTCTAGCTTTGCTGCAGTGACAAGATACAAATGAGATAGCTAAAGGAAGAGATGAGAGGTGATATCTGGGAGAGACGCAAGCTTAAGTGCTAAAAATTATTATAATTATTAATGCATATTAATTGTACATATTAATGGATTTCACTGTGGCATTTCCATACATGGTCTCATGCTGTGATCCTACCCACCCTCTCAATTCCATTTTTTGATCCTCCCTTCTCTCTTTAGTTGTACTGGCTCCTTTGCCCTTTCTTAGCAGTACTCCTACTACTTTTAGTTCATTTTTCTTTTTTAATTCTAGCTCCTATATATGAGAGAAATCATTTAATACTTGGTTTCTTGAGTCTGGACTATTTCACTTACAGGGTGACACAAAGTTCCATCTATAGTCCTCTCTGTGGTTAAATAATATTCCACTGATGCAGACCAATTGTCAAGGAAATAATTACATGTGTATGCATGGTAGATGAGTGTAAGTCAGGGCTAATTTTCACTACTAAGAATTCCAAACACACTGAATTGTGTCAGAGGCACCCAAAGTCCTTCTACACTATCGGTTTCTCTACATACTTCTATTCTCCTTCAGGTTCATGACCACAACTTCATAAAATCATTTACTCAACTCCCAAGTTCCAACATCTTCATCATTACTACTTGCCCATATGTCTTTGCTTCTTGGTCAAACTGTGTCATGGGGACTTCTCACAGTGCTGAGAAGTTGAGGTCCTCTCGTTTCTCATTTCCCAAGTCCTTCATACAAGATAGTTTGGTCAGACTTCCCATTTCCTTAGGCATCCTGCACCCAAGTATCCATTGCTTCTGACCCTTAGGTCTCCAGAGTTGGTTCAAGTACAAGGAAAGGAATCTATAAATAGAAGATGGAAGTCTGGATGGGAGTAGGTGTAAGAAGAGATATTTCTGTCATCCAAGGAACTGACAGCATAGTCTCCTGTAGCTGAGACTTCACAGTCCTCTCTATAGGCTCTTTGCAAAGCTGCTGTGATGCAGAAGAGCCCTGGCTGCCCAGGACTTCCTTACCCTCTTCTCTCCCACTGTGTAGTCCTTGCTGTGGGAATCCTGAGTGTGACATTATCGGCAGCTGCCTTGTTGCCACTGGAAATATCCAGAATCCTCACAGCCCCTGAAATGTAACCAGTACAAGAGCATGAGTGTCTGTCCTTGGAGAGTGGAGTGGTAACTTGTGGTGTAGGGGGAAAGTTCACTGTTGAGTGAAATGGAACAGACTTCTAGGATATAGCTGAGTGACTAGGCAGAGCATTCAAATGATGGTCAGGGGGTCCTTAGAAACCCTGACATGCAGATTCAATTCCCAGTTCCTGCTTTATCTGAAGTTTGATGGTGAGAATTCCTGAGGTATTCTCTCTATAAAGTTCTTGCTACTTGGGGTAACACAAATAAATCTACAAGAATATAGTTAGAACCTCTTCTGGGATCTTAATATTTATTTTTATTTTTTAAAATAGTAACAGATGTATGGGTCACATTTTACTTTAAGGTGGCTTCTAATTCAGGGAGATCTTTCTGACTCCTGATGAAAAGTTATTGGACTAGAGAGAGAGGAGAAGCATGAGAGTAAGAGGAAAGAAGACTGGGTACCAGTGCTTCAGGCCTGTGATCCTAGCTACTCAGGAGGTGTTGATCTAAGGATTGCTGTTCAAAGTCAACCTGGGCTTCTCAGGAAAATCTGTGAGATGCCTATCTCCAATTAAACAGCAAAGAGATGAAAATGAAAGTGTGGCTCAAGTGGTATAGTGCCAGCCTTAAGCAGAAAAGCAAAAGGACAATGCCCAGGCCTTGAGTCCAAGCCCCAGTAATAGCATCAAACAACAGAGGAAGTAAGGAGAAGGAAGGATACAGTCATATTTAACAGAGTAGCACGAGACTACATCATCTACAAACATGTCATCCCTCTGCACACTGTGGTTGAGGTTAGGGTAGGGGATTAGACTGGTTGAAACTGGGGTAAGAATACAGAAAATCTTTGTGACATTTTCATGAAGAATAGCCAGAGCAGCCCTGGCTTCAGAGCAGAGAGTTTTTGTTTTGGAATTAGTTTTGATGACTATTTTTAGAAGCTGAGAAATGGAAGTTTATTTCACTGCCAATTCTGCCTGTTTAAATTTGGAAACATAGGTTTCTCCTTCTTCCCCTTTTGTGCTCCAGATGGCACTGAAATGTGCAGTGGAAGTTGTTCAACACAAGTTCCTCAGAGTTCAGAGCACATTCCCCAACAGAGGTGGCCTGCTATTACCCAGAGGGCCAATAGAGGGCTCCCAAGAACACTGAGCAAAACTTAATAGAAGTCACCACCAAGAGGTTCACTTATAATGGCTTATTATGGTTATCTTGTGTTCTGATGGGAAAAACTGAATTCACTGGGCGAAGGGATGCTGAAGAAGCACATTCATCAGTGCAGCAGAAGAAGTCATACAGGAGGAAGCTTGGACTACCCTAGTTTTAAGCATATTGACCTGACCTTGCTCTCCTAGAATTAGCTGACAAAGCTTTAGAAAATGTTTGATATGTTTAAAAGATTTGATTCTGTTCACCATATTACACTGGAACAAAATGCATACTCTAGGTATTAGTTTGCCTAGTTAAAAACAATGCTGGGGTCCTACTGGGTAGTGGAATTCTGTCTTCCTCTTCCTCCTCCTCCTCCTCTTCCTCCTCCTCCTCCTCCTCCTCCTCTTCCTCCTCCTCCTCCTCCTCCTCCTCCTCCTCCTCCTCCTCCTCCTCCTGCTCCTTCTCCTTCTCCTCCTCCTCCTCCTCCTTCCTCCTCCTCTTCCTCCTCCCTCCTCCTCCTCCTTTCCTCCTCCTTCTCCTCCTTCTTCCTTCCTTCTTCTTCCTTCTTCCTTTTGAGACCCTTTGAGGTACAACATTCTTTAACTACAACTTATAGTTACCATATTCAGAAAATAAATCTGACAAAACACATTTTACTCACAAAGAAGGTTTATCCTGGCTCCTAACACAGGCCCATACAAAATGGTTTTATTTTATGTCTAGAGTATTGGAATAAGGGTGTATTCTTCAATGACAAATGAGTCAATATAGTATGGGTAAAAGGTAATAGTAACTACAGCTGACTGACAGATTAAGCCCTTAGTATTACTTGCTAGCAAATTGTGTCCCCTCTCTGAGTCTCATTGTCTTTATCTATAGTATTAGGACAATACAGTCTTGCCTCCTCCAAAGTCTGAAGGTCATATAAGAAAATGCATTAGAATTGCTTTGCGTACTACAATGCATCCCACAGATGTTCAGCTAGTAATAGATGCAGTAACTTAATGGTCCAGATTTTAGTGTCATAGTATGTATAAATGCCTAGAATTCTTTGTTTCCTGAAAATCCTCTATATGCTATATTGTGGCCGCAATATTTCTTGTAATCTCGCAACAGAAAACAAATTAGAAATGAGATATGGAAATATTCCTGAGGTTGCAGAGGGAAAGGAACTAGATTTATAGATCTTAGGACAGAAGGTTATTGAAGAGACTAAGTAAAGCCCGATGATTTGTAGACATTATTGAGACTGTGTTTGAAGTAGAAGCTAAGGTTTGTCTTCGTTCAATTATTTATTCATTCTTTCATCTGTGGTTTGAGGGTTTATGAGTAAGAATTTGGAAATTGGGAAAGGAACTAGAACATTACAATGATATTGTCTGTCTGTCTATCCATTGATCCATTATATATTAACATGTACTTATTTGCCAGATACTATATAAAATTCACAAAGGCAATAAAAGACATGCAAGACATTATTCCTTCCTCCAAGGAGCACAAAATATTCTGCCTGTCATTTAATAAGTGATTTAAAAGATAAAGATAGATTTTTGTTTGTGTATATTAAATGAGGCATATGTCAAGGACACAGTATAATAATGGTAAAGAAAAAAGGAACCTATAGAGCCAGACAGTCTTAAGGACTGATTTGTGATCTGCTCAGTTGACTAATTTTGTCTTGAGTAAATTATTTGGTTTATCTACACTTTAGTTTCCTGTGTTAATGCAGCTGACTTTAAAGAATAGCTAGCTGTAAGAATGAAAGGAACTAGCATGTGTAAACTGTTTTATAATATGAGTAGCAGGTAGCAAACTCACAATTATTATACTAAGTACTATCTCGATTGCTAAGAGGCACACGTGCAAGTCATACTACACATCATCGGAAAGGTGCATAGAGCTCTGAAACATCAGAGGAGGGAGTATCCAGCAACACATTTTTGGGGGAAAGGCTTTTGCGTCCCTTGAAGAGTCAGAGGATTTTCCATCAGCAGAGAGAAGGGACACAGAGCTGGGGACACAAGCAAAGGAAAGAAGCAAGAGAGAATGGGGCATGCTGGGAATGGCGAGACAACCATTTTGCTATGAACAAAAAGCTCATGTTTGTGATTGACTTAATGTATTCCTTACTTTGAAATTTCCATGAAGATATCTTGCCATGTCTCTCTCCTCTCTCTGTGTTTGTGTAGGAAATTGACTCAATTATCCTAATGCTTTGCTGGTCTGAATTGGAAGGCAGTTATGTGAAATCTTGAAGATAATAAAATTTGTTTTTCTGGAGTTCTCAACTATTCTTTTAGTAGTTTTCTTCTCACTGGGACCTACCCATCCTGCGCCCAGGCATCTAAGGCCTCTACATTCCAGAAAAAAAGCTTCATTCATCTGTCTTTCTTTAGAATATTTATTTAATATATTTGTTTACCAAAGAGAAATTAGAACAGTCAAGAAAAACTAGCTGGAGTAATCCCATGATATTTGACCCAACCCTCCCTCCATAAAACATATTCTTAGAATAGAAACGGATAAATACATTTGAACTACAGTGGAATAGTTTCCAACATGATCTTATTTATGAGGCTCTTACAGTTTTTCAGGCAGGCCTAGGACACTAGAATAAATGAATAGAGAGCTATCAGAGGAATATGGGGAAGTCATTTTGCATGCCCCAAATGATACTACCATGCACTTCAAACAAAACCCCAAAAGGATGTTGCATATAAGTTATCAGAATTGGGCTTTTATAAATAACTTTTAAAGTGTTTTTACTGAAAAATAATTGAATAGCACATGTCTTTTGGGGTCCAGTGGTACAAAATGGTTTCAATTCAACATGTCAGTTTATAAGTACAATGCATCTTGATCAACGCCAGCCCTTTCATCATTCTCCCCTGTATATCTCAACCCCATCCGCCACCTCAATTTTCCTAGTTCCATTTTCACACATATACAGTATATACTAATGGATGAATTTTTGTCATTTGCATACAACCTTGTAAACCTCTTTGTTGTTAAAAAGGGTTGGCAATGATCAAGTTATATTGTACTCATAAACTGACATGTTAAATTGAAACTCCTCTGTACAACTACTTACAGATAACAATTTTTGAAAAACTGTACAACGATTTCTTTTGCTACGAAAGAGCTCCCATGTTCAGTAATCTCCTATCTAAAGGTAATTGTGTTGTTTCTTTTTCCATGTATTCCTTCTTCTTGTCCTAGAACCTTATATAGTAGAGTGGTACCATATGCATTTTTTAATCTCTGGCTTTTCTCAGCATATCTGGAAGGTTCCTATGTAGTGTTATGTGTCCTAGTAGTTTATTCCTCTTTGTTACTGGTGAATATTTTCTTGGGATTTGTCACAAGTTGCTCATACATCTGTTGATGAACATCTGGGTTATTTCCAGTTTATAACTCTTATGAATAAAGTTGGTATGAACATTTGTGTGCAAATCTTTTCTCTCTGTGTCATTCTCACAATTTTTATTATGATGGGTTTCATATAGCCATCTTTGTATTTATCATGCTTTGCTGTAGCACTGTTTCTTTTTCTTAGTTTTTTTATTGTTATTATAAAGGAGATATTCAGAGGAGTTGCAGTTATATAAGTCAAGAAATCAGTACGTTTCTTTTGTTAGATTTGGGGCTGGGAAGGTAGCTCAGTGGAAGAGTGCTTGCCTCACATGCATGAGGCCCTGGGTTCGATTCCTCAGCATGACATAAATAGAAAAAGCTGGAGGTGGCACTATGGCTCAAGTGGTAGAGTACTAGCCTTGAGCTGAAGAGCTGAGGGACAGTGCCCAGGCCCAGAGTTCAAGCCCCACAACCACCAAAAAAAAAAAGTCTTTTTGTTAGATTTGTATTTTTCCATCAGATTTGGGGGAAACACATTATTTCTTCAAATATTTTGTTTTGATTCCACCCTTTCTTCTCTTTTTGCTAGTGTGATACATATGGTATTTGTTTAATATTTTCCAACAGCTCACTATGGCTCTTTACATTTTTGTATTTTCTACTTGTTTTTCTTTTTACTTTGACTAGTTTCTATTATAGGTCTTCATATTCACTGTTACTGTTTTTTCTTCTTCATCTTTTGTTAGATTTGTCCAGTGAATATTTTACGTTTGATATTAATTATTTTTACTTTAAATTTTATTTTCTTGTAAAGATGCTGTACAGAGAGGTTACAGTTACATCAGTAAGGTAATGAGTACATTTCTTGTCGGGCACTGTTACCGCCTCCTTTGTTAGATGTAAATATTTGTCTGTTCTGGTATTTGATTCTTTGCTTTTGACTTTTAGGCTCACCATTTTCTATTGTGATTTTTTTCCCCTTACTTCTCACTAGGTTTGTATTTTTCCTTTAAATGTCTTAATATATTCACACTATGTACAATCATTGACATCTGATTCATTCTTTTCATATCATTTCTGATTTGTTTCTATCAACTGAGTTTTCTACTGGTAAGGGATCACATTTTTCTTCTTCTTTGTCTATTGAGGCTACATGATTGCCTGAATTTTATTCTTTTCCTTAATAGCTGCATTTTGTTCTGGCAGACAAGTAAATAACTTACTTGTCTGCCCATTTGGCCTTTTGAAACTTGGCTTACCACTTCATTAGGGATGGTTTAAGGTAGTCTTTAAGCTAGACTAAACTACTCCTAAGCCTAGACTTTCTGGCTTCTGTACTACATTTATCTTCATTTATTGAGGATTCTCTCATGTGGCTGTAAAAACTCTCCCATTCTGGTGCATTTAGCAGTAGATTGGGAAACAATCTCTAGCAGGTAGCAACTACAATGCCCTGGTGATTTTTCTTTCTCTAATATGTATGATTTTCTTGGCCATGTGAATATTACCCTGTGTATGTTCAGCATAGTTTTCAACCAAAGTCTTCAGGAGACTTCTGTGCAGATTTTAGCATCTCCTTCTTTATATATTCTATCTGGAATAGCATCCCACAAATCCAAGGTACCACAGCTGATTTGAACCGAAGTATCTCTCTCCTGGCCTCAACACCATGTTTTGGCTACCTGTTCTGTCATAATCCAACAAGTGCCTACAGTTAGAAAATGGAATCAATTGCATAGTTCACCTCATCGCTTTTCCTTTTCTTGGAGATCACAGTCTTTTGCTGCCTGTGAACCAATATCTGTAAATAGTCACTCCAGTTTTATAAATGTTCCTAACAGTGTGTACAGTTCTGTATGGATCAATTATTCATATATATAAATCAAATTGAAAGACCACATCATAATATTTGTTCTGTGCAAGGAGAAGCCAAGGCATTTTTAGGACCTCTATATACAAACCCATATTAAAGCCAAAGTAGCAGTGGTATGTTTCAATTCTTGGTTTCCCCAACCAACTATATAATCTCCTGAGTGTAAAGTATTTTCTATAATCTGTAAGCACATTGTAGAGATAAGCTGAAGTTTGTTGGGCCAAGAGACGAGAGATCTCAGGGTTCTGAACTTAGTTTTACTGCAATTGTCATTAGTTAAGTTCTTCCTTATTTTGGGACAAAGATAGTATTGTAATTCCTTCTAGTTAGGTAGTTCCCCTTTGTAGATTGACAGAGCCTAGAAACTAGTTATTGCCAGTGAGTTATAATCAGAATTGCTCTGTGTCAATTCTGGTTAAAAATTCATCTCTGGCAGGAAAATTCCAGTCTCTTTTCATTCTGACACGATGACTAGCAGTGTTAAAAATGATGACTTACCACCTTGGGTTTCCGAAGGTCTACAGTGAGTAGTGACTGCTTCCCAAATTTCAGTGGACAACCAGTATGAACAAAAAACAGCACTTTGCTTTTAAGATTTGGGGAGTTGTATGCTATCACGATACAACTGTGCCTATTCTGGAGGTGATACAGATGATTTTGCTGAAAGTTCACTGGCTTAGGTTAGTTCTTGAGAAACAAGACCCTGGGATGAGAATTAGGGAACACGTGATTCATGACAGAAGTGTTCCTAGGAGAGACAGCTCAGGAATGCAAGAAGCAGGAGGGTTAGAAGATAATCTCAGGCAAACTTCCCTCTGGTTCCAGGCTGATCTTGCAAGTGAATTGTAGAATGGTAAGTGTGAGTTGGTGTTACTCCCAAGTCAAAGCAAGAAAGCTGATCATTCAGTAAATGCCCAAAAGGAGATTGCTGGGTCGTAGGGGAGCACTATGTGGAGTCTTTTGAGGAACCTCCATACTGCTTTCCAAAGTGGTTGAACAAGTTTACATTCCCACCAAAAATGCAGTAGGGTTCCCTTCTGTCCACATCCCCTCCAGCATCTGTTGTTACTAGATTTCTTGATTATAGCCATTCTGACTGGGCTGAGGTGGTATCTCAATGTTGTTTTGATTTGCATTTCTTTTTGGGGGGGAGGGGGGGAGGTCCGGTCCTCGGGCCTGAACTCTGGGCCTGGGCGCTGTCCCTCAGCTCTTCAGCTGAAGGCTAGCGATCTACCACTTGAGCCACAGTGCCACTTCTGGCTTTTTTCTTTTTGCTTATGTGGTTCTGAGGAATCAAACCCAGGGCCTCAAGTATGCAAGGCAAGCGCTCTACCAATGAGCCACCTTCCCAGCCCTGCATTTCTTTTATGTCTAGAGAGGTTGAGCATTTCTTCATGTGTCTATTGGCCATCCTTCTTTCCTCTTCAGAGAAACTTCTCTTTAAGTCTTTAGCCCACTTATTTATTGGGCAGTTGTTTCTTTGAGGATTTTTTGTTGGGGGATTTAATTTTTTGAGTTCCAGGTATATTTTGGATATGAGACCCTTGTCTGTTGTATGGCTAGTGAAGATCTCCCAGTCCATGGGCTTTCTATTGATTTTGCTAACTATGTGTGTTGCTGTGCAGAAGCTCTGCAACTTCATGCAATCCCATTTGTCCAACCTTTCTTTGATTTGTTGTGTTTCTGGGTCTCTATTAAGAAAATTTGAGCCTGTGCCAAGGAGACTTAGGGTTTCTCCTATTCCATCCTGTAATGTTTTCAGGGTATCTGCTTTGACTCCAAGGTCTTTGATCCATTTGGAGTTGATTCTGGTCCAGGGTGATATGTAAGAATCTAGCTTTAGTTTTCTACAAGTGATTAGCCAATTTTGCCAGCACCATTTACTGAAGAGGCTGTCTTTCTTCCATTCTATTTTTTTAGCTCCCTTATCAAAGATTAGGTGGCTATAGGTCTACAGGTTCATTTCTGGGTTTTCAATTCTATTCCATTGGTCCTCAGGTCGGTTCTTGTGCCAGTACCAAGCTGTTTTGATTACTATGGCTTTGTAGTAGAGTTTGGAATTTGGTATTGATATTCCTCCAGCACTATTCTTTCTGTTAAGGATAGTTTTTACTGTTCAAAGTCTTTTATTGTTCCATATGCATTTTTGGATTGTCTCTTCTATTTCCTTGAGCATGGGAGGTTTTTCCACTTTCTAAGTTCTGTTTTGATTTCCTTTTTCAGGTTTTTAAAGTTACCACGTGATTTTTTTGTTGCTTTGTATGTATGTCCCTCCCCCATGGTATAACCCCTGTTTTCACAGTATTTGATGTTGATATAATTCGGGGAGGGGAGGGGAGAAAACAAATTGTTTAAATAGGGATACAGATTGACCCATTGCAACAATGACATGTACAAGATGCTATGTCAAAAAATGAACTTTACAATTTAGGTGTGTGTGGGGGGAGAGTGTAGCTGTGGAGGTGGGAGGGAAGGGATGGTAGGGGAAAAACAAAGGAGGAGGCAACAATGCTGGATAAGAAATGTACTCATTATTTTGCTCATGTAACTATAACCCCTCTGTACAGTATTTTCACAATAAAACTTATTTAAAAAAAAGAATGCTGAGCTTTCTAAAGCCCATACAAGCCAAAGTTAAGGATCAGAGGCTGATATGTGCAGACGTGGGAGAAGGTGATACCAAGGATCTAGGTGAAACAATGCAACAGGACACTATCGTGGTCCTATGTGGGGGCAAAAGCTCTGTGCCTTCACTTTTAGTTCTGTGACTTGGGAAGATCCACCATCCCTTACCTCTTGTAAGCATTCCATGGGTAAATGTTCTGTAATGTTATTTGACATGAGAGATGCTGCTGGTTAGTAGAAGATGGAAAGGTCTTGTCTCCCTACATCAGTCTGTCTTAATTGTCTATGCAAAGTCTTGTCATCTACTAACTGAATTTTACTCCCCAACTCTTCCATTTTCTCCTGCTTTCTCAGCTTCTGAATCAACTTAGAGAGCTCTAAAATTTTGCCTTCTATTCTTGTTATTTATTATTTGCTGGCAGCCAGTAGAGTACTCAGACCTGTTCGCTCGACACAAAGACATGGGTCAGAATTGCTTGTTTCCTTGTCACTGCTTGATTTACCTACTCACCAGCCTGGCCTGAGTGATGGTTGCCTTCTGATTTGGCTTAGATTGCAAGGCTTTGGGGAGCTTGTCTAATGGGGTGGCTTTCTTTACCAAGAGAGCTGAATGAGTTACACCGCCTTTGTGCTCTTTTGAAAGGCGAAGCAAATGGAATTTTGCCTGCCATGATTTGAAGTGAGGCTGTGGCTCTTTTTGCTGCGATTGATGGTATCGTTTATGTTGATGGTAGATCAGGAAACTCTGGTCTTCAGGTGTTTGGGTGTGAGTAATGGGGAAAGGCCTTTCAATTAGCTGTAGGAAAGTGGTTTGGGACCAAGGGGCAATTAAGGAACATAGAAGCATACCTCAATTTTCCTTCTCCAGCTTTTGTCATCCCTTCTCTGTGCCCCTTTTCTTGGCTGACATTTACAAACTAAGCATTTCTGGTGGTGATCTCAGTTCTCTGTCTTGATTTTGAACTGATGGAAAGTCTGTTATATTGACGTCATAGTTGAGGCCTAAACAAACTTCACTATGAGCTTTGGAAAATCTTTCCCGTGTTCTCCTGTCTAGTTACCATGTTTTAGCATTGTTCTAATTGTTTTAGAGTTTATGTTTTCACTAGAATTTTCTGCCTCTAGCCCTGTCAACCTGTTTACCAAAATAACCCATCAAATCAGTTGAGAAAATTGATGAGATTGTGTATTTGGCATTGTGTCAAATCCATAAAACCTGGTAACACAACTGTATTGTTCACTTTTTATTTTTTTTCCAAACTAATAGCATGAGTACCATGCAAACAATAAACAAGCTGTGTAGATGGTATTTCCAGGCAAAAAAGAAACATTCTCACATTGCATTGGAGAAGTTTTGACCTTCACAGATACATAACCCTGCTGGACACATTACCTAATGGCATTAGTACTTGGAGCCTTGACACTTATTTTATATCTTAGGATGATGTTAATAATACATCAACCCTTGTTTGGCCCTTTTAGTTTACAAAGTGTTTTTGCATGTATGCCCCTATTTTATCTGTCTTTTTGACATTACAGTTTTTTAAAATTGTATTTTTATTATCTGTAAGTAGGTGTACAAAGGGGTTACCGTTCAACATGTCAATTTCTAAGTACCATGCATCATGATCAATATCATCACTTTCATCATTTTCCTCTATCCCTCAATTGGCTTTTTTTGGTTGTTGTTATTTCCCAGTCCTGGGACTTGAACTTGGCACTTGGCACTGTCCCTGAGCTTTTTTGCTCAAGTCTAGCACTTTACCACTTGAGCCAAAGGTCCACTTCTGGCTTTTTGGTGGTTAATTGGAGATAAGACTCTCACAGATTTTACTGCCTAGGCTGGCTTCAAACCATGATTCTCAGAACTCAGCCTCCTCACCCCATCCACCATTAGAATTTTAAATCATGTTCCCTGCCCTGAGTAAATGAGGGCTGGGTGCAGTTGATAATTGCTACTGATGAAATCTACTATGGCTCTTTAGAAGCCATGTGGTTAAGCTTTCAGGGACAATGACATCCAAAGTGCCTAGTGCCAGAGCTGTGAGTTGTGTTTGTAATCTTTCAGTAAAAGAGATGCTGCTCAAGGGGGGTACGGAATAGATCTGGTCACCAATCCTGAGTCCACTACCTACTAACTGCCAACCCTTGGCTCAATTCTGCATCATTGAGTCTCCGTTTTCTCATTTGTAAAGTGAAGGTTAAAATACTTAGAGCATGCAGAATTGTTGTGCAGATTGCATGAAACAATATGTGCGAAACACTTACACAGTTCCTGGCACATAAGTGCCCAATCAAAGATTATTATTCAGTGTGTGGAATGATCCTTGCTAATGGGATTCATTCATTATGTTTAACTTCAGACTTCTTTGGAGAGCTTAAAATATGGTAAATAAATGACTTTGAATTTTTCTGCTCCTCTAACTCAGTGAAAATTGACACCACAGAGCACAGAAGACTATTGTGTCCAAAGATTAAGCTGACAAAATGAAGTCAGCCAGATTTTTCTCTTCATGCCCAATGCCTTTCCAATTCAGGGTCAAGCCTGCAGGCTGCTGCATTGTTGATGAAGGCCTGGTTCTCTCACAGGTGCCATGAAAGGAGATGGAGGAAGATGGAAACATAAGGAGGTAGACCAGAATTGCCTTTTCATTCTTCTTGCTGTCAGGTACCTGGAGATTCCACCTGAAGAGATAATCAGTGGCCAGATACTCAGTGACCTTGTGGACATGAGGACGTCTAGATGGATGAAGCATGGAGGTCTTGTCTTCTCACAAACTCTGTCTTCCACAGTGTGACTCTACCTCCCTGCCTCAAATGTCCCATAGACTCTTCTGTCTTGTGCGCACCAGCCTTTTTCTAGCCCGCTTTCTTTTTAGCTCCCTGCCTTTGTTGAATGTATTTCTTCCCCCTTCTCTTTGTCAAAACAACTCCCCCATATCCTTCAGAGAGATGAGTTCAACTTCTACTTCCCCAGGGAAGCAATTCTTTCCTTACTTCCTCACTATGCCAAGATTCTTTTCCATTATGCCACCATCTTTCCTGTGATCATAGTCCATTGACTGTTTTACTTTTATTCCTATGCTTACTTGGCCTATGCCCAGTAGACTTTAACAGCCATAGGGACAAGCACTGCTTCATACATAGCCTGGTACATCATAGGTGCTCCATAGCTATCTGCAGGCCAAGATTAGGCACAGGGATCTATGGCTGACCCACTTGTGCTAGAGAAGCAAGGGCTCTGGCCTCTCAGTGGTGCCAGGTAGATGAACAAAGAAACTGGAGAAATCACTGGGCAAAATGCTGACATTTGTACTGTAATAAGACATGATAGAACAATCTAGAGCATTTGTGGAGGTCATAGTATGATTTATATATCCCATCTTCTCCTTCCCTTGTCCCCCAGGACAACCTATTTGGGGCTTCTTGGTTGACCCTTGTTAGTTTCTTCTTTAGAAGAAATCTACCTCTTCTTCTTCATTTTACCTTAGGCCTCAAACTATCTCTGCTTTTTGAACATACCCTGGCTCATGAGGCTTCCTTCTAGAAACCAATATGAGGGGATTCCTATCCCTGGCTTTCTGAAATTGATACCTGCTTCCTCCATATTCATGATTCCTGGGTCTTCTATCCTCTCCTTTCCTGATCCCTATAGTCCTAAAGAAATGGAGTCTGAACATCCCAGATTCCAATCCAGTTTCTCCATGATTTTGAGTAGGATTACTATCATTTGTTTATCTGCTTCCACTGAGATGAATGCAGACAAGAGGCCTGTCTTCCAGTGTCATAGTGAAGACTCTACTCAGGATTCCTTTCCTGTCACTATAGGTACTTCATAAAGTTGTTAAGAAACCTTATGAGAACTTTGAGTGATAATGCCATATCCAGTTAGGCAGTATCATGAAACACCAACTTTCCTAACATCCTCAGAATTAAGCATGCAGTGAAAATGGTTAGCCTATTCAGGAGATATCGGCCATTAACCCAGGCAGATGCTCACAAATAATGCCTTGCACTCACTGTATAATAATGAATGCTATTAAATATGAATGACCTCATTTGTCCTCCTGGCATATGTGTCCCATAGAGAGTGACACATCTGTATATCACTATTTAGCATCTGGGAAAACTATTGCCTAGACAGGTTAAGTGATTTTTATCAACTCCCAAGGCTAACTATTAAATGCTAATCCTTGAGAAGGCATTGTATTTGGAGTACTTAGACCATAAAAGTTGTAAATTCGTCCTCGAGTAGAGTGTAAAGCCAAAATAGAGATGGATTTGGGTCAATACTGTTGGGGCTGAGTCAGAAAAGACCCAAAGGAACATGGAAAATAGGAGATGCTGATTAGAAGCTTTGTAATCAGCCTGTTGGGAATTGTCATTCCTGAATGCACAGGAGGAAGAAGCTCTAGAACATGCTTCTCCAAGTTCAAACATGAGTATGGATCTCCTGGGAGATAGTTTGTGAGCAAATCCTTGATCTGGTCAGAGGTGAGGCCTGAGACTCTGCATTTCTGTGCTGATAATATTGGACATTGAATCACCCTGCACGGGAAGTTCTCAGGAGCCCTTGAGTGAGTCTAGAGAAGACCTTGTACTAACAGGGCTTTTCCTATCTGAAGTAACCTTATACCAGCTTCCTCAGTGGACTCTTTCTGTATGCTTGGGCTAGAAAGGGAATGGCTAGCAATGGAGAAGACTGGGTTATACTCAGGTCTTGGAAATGGACAAATAATTTTCTTCCTAGTGTATATTAGCCACAACCCTACTTTCTGAAGATTGGGATGTTTCCCCCCTGCAATGATTAATTCAGTTGAACAGGAAGAAAGCTCTTTGCTGTTGGTATCTTTGTGAAGGACAAAGCATGTGTTTGTTCACAGTGTTGAAAGAAATGATTGAAAGTAAGTTTCCCTGAAGGTATTTACAGCCAAGAGCTTCACTAAAACATCCACTTCACAGTGAGAATTGAGGGGGTGATAGGCTACACCAGCACTCTGTCTTCAGCGAGCCAGAGCCAAGACAGTGCTAAAATTCTTGGCAGCCAGTAGCTCCATGCCACTTCAGTTTGCCAGGGGAGTGATGAAGGATGCCCAGACTGGAGAGCAAAACCTTGTGAGAGACAGCAAATTATGGCATCAACTTAATGGAAATCTCAAATCTTCACCCAGAGGCTGACAGCTCCTATACTCCCATCATACCAGAGTGTTTGCTGAGATAATAGTCAAGTCAAAAGAGAGTTCCACAGATGAGGGTCACATCTGGCTGAGAGGCAGATGAATCTACTTACAGCTTAAGGAACTGGGCTTCAGAGAACCTGGGTCAGTCTTACCTGGTACCCTAGTATATTTCTAACACCAGAACTTAACATTGTTAAGCTGTAACCATTGTTAATGAGAATTTAGCTGATGAATAAAATTCTGTCCTTCTTACGTGAGAATGACAGTAGGGAGCCTCGTTCATTCATATGAATGCACACATTGGTCTTTTTCTGAATAAATTAGACCTCCAAAGATCTGTGATAACTCTAGATATGATGGAGAGTAAGGGATGTTTTTATTTTCTGGTGGTCCAACTACATGGAAATTATCTCGTTCAGATCCCAGATCTTTGATAGGCATCTGAATCTACATCTCAGGTTCAAGAGTATAGTTACATTAGCTTTGCTTTTCTATAGCTTCACAGTGGTAGGGATGCTGTGTTGGGCTGCAGAACAAGGTTTCCAGTAGGAATATTGAACTATCTCATATAGAATGAGAGCCTACCAGGGAAATCCATGACCTTGCCATTGACAAGCAGAACTCCCTACACAGATAGGACTAATATCGGGAATGATGATTAGAAAGCAATTTTATCTGATATGTAGAACTGACCAAAATTGATCATTTAGTAGCAGCTTATAGATGGAGAAGACCTACACGTTTAGAGAATGTCACATCCTTGCAGTGAGCCACAGGAAGCAAGTGTGCTTCTCGTTCATCTTTGGCTTGACCACTCTTTAAAGGTCAGTTGGGTTTTGCATTATATAGGGAACCTCAATTAAGTATCCTGCACAAACTTTGCTTCTTGTCCTTGACTACTGACATGTAAAGTAATCTTGAAAGCATTGCTTCCCATTTCTGTTATTTTAATTTGTGTGGATCATGGCGAGTTATGCATCCAGAGATGCCTCTGAACTGTGTCCTGGTGTAAGACCATTAACTAATGTCTCGAAGCTTCTCGTATCCCTCCAGAAATACTCTATCAAATGTCTTATGACTGTTGGTTGGAAGATACGGGATTGAGACTGACTGATCTCTCTGTTAGTGTTAGTCTCCAGTACTTGGATTTAGACTCCTATGTTTGGAAAACAACCTCCTGTAACATTACAGCAGCTTCAGGCAAACCTCCTCTCTGAGTACTATGTCATTCACATGCCCATTTAAATGTTGTAAAGTATGATTTCTGACTAATACCAGCATGTTATTAATGGTATAGAATTGCAGCAATGAGCTTAGGTAAAACAATTGAGTGACAGTCCAATTTTTTGTTCCTTGAGGCAAAGAAACCAGACAGTGTCCTTCTTTTGGTACCCAGTTAAGGCATGAGGGTCCCAAGGAAGGGTGGCAGATAGTTGGGAAGGGTAAGATCTGATATATTGCTCCAATTAATCATGGAGGCCAAGGCAATCATTGCTCTGGTGTTATACTTTCTCAGGGGAAAGTGTAAGAACATTATTCTCTTCATTCCTTGCACATCAAGAACATTTGCTGCTGCTTCAAGCACAGAAAGGGTTGCATAAACACTTTAATATTGCATGAAGCTTGTATAAGACTGACTGAGTGTGTGAATGCTAAACCCTGACATATAGAGACATGCACACACGGAGAAAGAGAGAAAGAGTTGGCTAAAGTCTTAAGATACCCTTCCTCTTCCTCTCTATCTGATTATAGATAAAGATGAAGACAATATAGATGTAGGTGTTGAAGATATTGGAGACAGGTAGATGGCTGGATAGATTCTTTCTATACACACATCTCAACAAGAGAAGCTGTCTCTAGTAACACAGAGTATTTTGATGATTTTCATTGTAGAATTTTTGACATGGTGCTATATCAAAGCCCATGCTAGATCAAGCCCAAACACCAAAATCTACTGGCATATTTCCTACTTCTCTTTTTTTCATAAAAGATGTAAAATCAGAGCTATTCTGTCTTCTCTTTCTCCCAAAGTTTGAGGTTATTCTATCACCCCACAGGAAAGACTGGATTCATGGATATTTCAGAGTTATGGGCTGTGTGTTCTTACTGTAGAACTCTAGGCCTTTCCATAGCTGCTGGGAAGAAGGTGGAAGCACTGGGTAGTTACAGGTACACATTGTTCACCTGAAAGGGCTCCAGAGAGCAGTTGTATAGAAAAATGTGTTTGCATTCAGAGAGTCACAATGAACCACAATTCAGTAGGGGTACTTGGTGATGATTCCACAATCTCCTCTGAGCATCTTTCTTATAATTACTCTCTTTCAGTTCTCACCACCTGCAGAACCAGTTACTCTTTTCTTGTTCTGATTTTGCCTTCTCACTATGGCTCAGATGATTCACTGTTTCTCTATCTCTAACCAACCCAAGTTCAAATCATTCCCTACCTGCATCACCACACTGAACTCGTGGCCAGTGTCCTTTGTCTTTGTCCATCCAATCCTAGTTCATCAGAGAGAGACTGGTTTTAAAATGCAGGATCACATTTTTAAGACAAAATCCTAATCATATCTTAGCCATGCTTGGAATCACTAAAGCCTTCCATTTAGGACTTCTTTAGATAGAAAACACCATGCTTGAGCAGGAGTGTCAGGTCCTTCTGATCTGTTTTTTGCCCACTCTCCAGCTTCAACTGCTATGATCACTGCCTTGCATGGCTCTCATGGTCCACCCTACTGACTCTCTTTAGATTTCTTGAATGTACCAGTCTTTGAGTTCTCTGTATCTTCACATACTTTGCAATATGTTACATTGCTTGCCTGTCTCTGTTGACTGTAATTGGAAGAGGACTTGGATGGAACCTTGCCCATCTAGCTACTTGTTGTACCTCAGAACCTAAAAGAAAACTCGAGCACATGATAGATACTCAATACAGATGTGATGAATGAATGAATGAGGTGTTAAAGAGAGGAAGTGAAGAAGGAAGCCAATGTTTACAAGAGCCTCTTTCTACCTTACTCCTTCCCTATAGATTCATTGAATACAGACAGAAAGACAGAACTAGGCGACACTTGAGGAAAATATAACCAACAGCTTTATTTTTACAGGTAATGAAACCAAGGGTCTGAGAAGTCTCTTAAAATCATCTAACATCACACCTATCTACTAGGCTAGGACTAGAAACAAGTTCTTCCAGTATCTATCTATTCCAAGTGTTACTCTTTCCCTTGTTATACCCGCAATGGTTGTCTATTTGTTCCCTCCTAGGACTTTAGAGGTGGAAGGAATCCTTCTGAAATTTTGTAAGTTAGGACTCTCGTTGAGGCTCAGAGAGACAGCTTGACTTGCTTTAGGTCAGGTTTTACAAACTACCCAAGTTTAGAGAACAAGAGTGAGGTGATCCTTGAGCCAACAAGCATAGGACTCCTGACTACACAAAAAAGATCCAGGTGATACCCCCAGCAAATGGGTAGAGCACAGGTTTGGCAATGCCACTTTCATGGGTCCTTTACCCTTCTCCCAGCTGAAAGCTTTATCTAGCATTTCTCCTCTCAGCCTTATTATCCTGTCACTTTAGTTCCCTTAGCTACTCCTGTAAACTGTTAGCAAGTGCTAGGTACTAGTCCAAGACTGAGCAGTGTGTGTACTAGGGACTTTGACCTCCAGATCTCCCACTGGGTATGGAGACCTCAAGTGATCTACCATTCTGTGCTTTGACTCCTTCCTCAGCTGAATCAGGGGGCCTCCAGGGATCTGGAAGCTGACTTTACTGGATTACTGGAGAAATGTGCATAAAATCCTCTGGGATCCTTGGGGAAAAGGACAATGTAAATTCCAGACATCGTTATGATCACTGCTTTCAGAAGAAGGCTTGATTTCAGGTTTAGAAGTTAGCAATGGGGCCTGACAAGGCTTCCTGAGATCCCTTCAACTCCCCACCATGCCCTAAGGCATGTCAGGACAATGAGTAAGATTACCACCTTTGAGTGACCCCTTGGCCCTCAAATCTCCCTTCTTAGCTCGTCATCAGAGAGGGGAATGTGAGAAGGACAGTTCAGATAAGATTGATTTCCCATGTAATTGTGGCTGGCAGGCGGGAGATTGACTTTCCCCCAGGCCTGAGGAATGGGAACCACAGAGGGAGGCCAGGACAACTTAATTTGTGAAATTCATTGCTGAGGTCTTCCAATTAGTGCCAGGAAGATGTCAGGAGCCAAGTTGTCTGGAGTGACTGAGTGTCCCAGAACCCCTGTGGATGTACTTCATCAGGGGAGGCAGCTAGGGCTGGGGGTAGCCTAGCATCCATTTCATGTTCATTCGAGGTGGATGGTTTAGGCACTCCTAGACATAGAAGGACTAAGTCTTAGGGATATGAACTCAAGAGGTGAGATAAGATACCTGGCTTTCAATTCAAACTTTCTTCAATTGGTTTCTTGGGAGAAATTTGTTAAGATTATTGCTTGTGCTACCAGAGTCTTCCCAATAGATAGATAGTTGAGTGGGGAGAGAAGAAAGAAAAACCAAGCTAGATCCTAGGAGTAAAAGAGGTTTCTTCCTGTGTCTCAGAGGACTGCCTCTCAGTGGACAGTCACCTTTACCCAGAGGAGGGAGAGGCAGTTTAGGGAGTGCACCCTCCCTCTTTCTTTCAATGTTATTGTTGCTCTGTCTCTGGCATCATCGGGTAGAAAACAGTAGATTATACCTGCGGGGCCATTTCTCTCAATTTCTACCAATGTCCCTTGGTTTATCAGAACTCTATTTGCTCCTCTGGTGGGTCCTTCTGCCAGACCCCCTCCTCACCCTAGCAAGCTCCAACTGGAGTAGATATGTTATCCTCTCTCTCCTCCTCCTCCAAACCTCTTCACCTCATCATTTCTTTCCACCTCATGAGGCTGCATCCATCTCCAAGGCAAGTGATACTGAGTGATATTTCTCAGGGCTTTGTGGAACCTGAGAGAAACAGAAAAAGGAGAAAGGAGTCTACTTGATGAGTGCTGTGTTCACATCACCTCATCTCTGTGTTCTTCTGAGAGAAAGCTCCATTATGGCATCCATGCAAGATCACAGTATCTCTTAATGGCAAAGCCAGGTTCAAACCTAGCAAAGTCTGTTTCCTTTAAGAGTAGTAGGAAGACAAGAGTTCATGAGTCCTCATCTTCTCTCAACAGCTTTGTATTTGTTTCATTTTCAAATTAGGTCCTTTCCCACTTTCATTGCTCCGTATTGCTCAGGCTTTCAAAAGACATCATGTGATGTTTACAAGAGCAGCCTCCACGTTCTGTTCTGTTGAATAACAAATTGCCCTGGAATTCTGTAGCTAAAACTATGACTTTAAATGTATCACACCGTTTTGGTAGGTCAGGCATTTTAGAAAGGCTTAGCTGGAGGGTTCCAGCTCAGAGTCTTTTCTGAAGTTGCAGGGTATCTGTTGCCCAAGGTGGAAGCCATGATTAGCTGGGGCTGGAGGAAGCGCTTCATGATGGCTGACTCATCTGGCCTCAGTTCCTTCCTATGTGGCACTCACTAAAGAGTTGCTGGACAGAGCTCATGGCATAGTACCTGACCTCTCCCTCTACCCCCCACCAGCATGGGGTCTAAGGAAGGCAAGGAGAAATTGGAATGCACTCTGTAGCCTAGCCTTGCAAGACACACATTGTTGGGGCCACTATATTCTAATTGTTAGAATTCTTGAAGCCAGTCACTAATATGGCCACCATATTCTAATTATTAGAGCCAGTCCTGTTCACTTTTTAAAATTTAATTTAATTTTAATGTAAAGGTGAAGTTCAGAGGGGTCACAGTTATATAAGTAAGGTAATGAATGCATTTCTTTTTCTTTTTTGGGGGGGAGGTCTGGTTGTGGGGCCTGAACTCTGGGCCTGGGCATTGCCCCTCTTCAGCTCAAGGCTAGCGCTCTACCACTTGAGCCACAGCGCCACTTCTGGCTTTTTTCTTTTTGCTTATGTGGTGCTGAGGAATCAAACCCAGGGCCTCATGCATGCAAGGCAAGTGCTCCACCGCTGAGCCACCTTCCCAGTACCTGAGTGCATTTCTTATTGAACAGTGTTACCTTGTTTTCTCCTGCTCTCCTACCCCTCTAACTCCCCCCCGCCAGTTGTAAAGTTCATTCCCAACATAATGTCTTGTGAGTATCGCTGTTGCATTGGTTCATGCTTTGTCCTTTGTCTCACCGTTTTGTTATTCTCCTTCCCTTCCCCAAACCAGATAAATGTATATACAAGAAACAGGGTACCCGAATCAAAAACAGTGGCAACATAGGATAAGAAAAGGGAGGGGAGCAAAATTAAAAAAAAGAAATAACTGGGAGATGGGAAGGGATGGGAAGGGGAAACAAAGGAGGAGGCAACAATGCTTAATAAGAAATGGACTCACTATCTTGCCCATGTAATTGTAACCCCTCTGTATGGTATTTTCACAATAAAAAAAGAAATAACTCCACACAGTACATTAAAAACAAAAACAAAAAAATCTTATTTCCATATCTTGGAGTTCATTTCAATTAATCATTTCATATGATCATATGTATATAACTATTGAGCTATTGTGATTGATCCTCTGCTATGATTATCCCAGACTTATTCTAATTATTATGAATGAAGGAAACCATTGGAGCCTATGTTTCTTTGGGTCTGGCTTACTTCACTTAACTTGATTTTTTTCTAAGTCTTTCCATTTCCTTACAAATGGAGCGATGCCGTTCTTTTTGATGGAAGCATAGAATTCCATTGTGTGTGTGTGTGTGTGTGTGTGTGTGTGTGTATATATATCATGTTTTCTTTTTCTTTTTCTTTTTTTGTCAGTTGCAGAGCTTGAACTCTGGGCCTGGGTGCTGTCCCTTAGTTCTTCAGCTCAAGGCTAGCACTCTACCACTTGAGCCACAGCACTACTTCCTACCACATTTTCTTGATCCATTCATCTACTGAGGTCCATCTGGTTTGGTTCCCTATCTTAGCTATGACAAATAATGCCATGATAAACATAGTTGTGCTGGTAGCTTTAGTATGGCCTTATTTGTGATTATTTGGGTAAATGCCCAGAGTGGGATTGCTTGCTCTTAGGGGAACTCTATGTTTAGTCTTGTGAGGAACCTCCATACTGCTTTCCAGAATGGTTGAACCAATTTACACTCCCACCAACCTTGGAGTAGAATTCCCTTTTGACCACATCCCTGCCAGCATTTGTTTCCTTGATAATGGCCATTCTAACTGGGATGAGGTGGAGTATCAATGAGGTTTTGATGTGCATTTCTTTTATGGCCAGAGATGTTGGATATTTCTTCATGTGTCTATTGGCTATTCTTTTATTTTCTCTCCAGAGAAGTCTTTTTAATTCTTTAGCTTGGTTATTAATGGGGTGGTTGTTTCTTTGAGAATTTTTTATTGGGGGTTTAATTTTTTTGAACTCTATGTATATTTTTGATATAAAGCCCTTGTCTGGTATATAGCTAGTGAAGATCTTCTCCCAATCTTCCGGCTTTCTTTTTATCTTGTTAGCTATGTCTTTTGCTATGCAGAAGCTCTGCAGTTTAATGCTGTCCCATTTCTTGAGCCTTTTTTTGATTTGTTGTGTTTCTGGATCTTTATTTAGGAAGTTTCAACCTGTGCCAAGGAGCCCTAGTGTATGTGCTATCTCTTCCTATAATATGTTCAGGGTGTCTGCTTTTGCCACAGGTCTTTGATACATTTGGAATTGATTCTGGTGGATCTCATTTCGGTTTTCTGCCAGCACCATTTGTTGAAGATGCTGTCTTTCTTCTGTATGATGATTTTGGCTCCCTTATCAAAGATTAGGTGGCCATAGGTCTGTGGGATCATTTCTGGGTCTTCACTTCTATTCCACTGGTCCTCAAGCCTGTTCATGTGCCAGTATGAAGCTGTTTTTATAACTACAGCTTTATAATAGAGTTTGAAGTTTGGTATTGATATTCCTCCAGCACTGTTTTCCTGCCAAGGATTGTTTTTGCTACTGGGGGTCTGCTATTATTCCATAAGAATTTTTGGATTGCTTCCTCTATTTTATTAAAGAATGATGTTGGGATACTGATGGGTATTGCATTGAATTTGTAGATAGCCTTTGGCAGTATTACCATTTTCATGATGTTAATCCTCCCAATCCAGGACCATGAGAGATTTTTCCACTTTCTTAAATCTGCTTTAATTTCCTTCTTCAGGTTTTTAAAGTTTTCATCATAGAAGTCCTTCAATTCTTTGGTTAATTCCCAAACTAGGAATCCATGGAACATTCCTTAATATAATAAAGGCTGTATATAACAAACTTACAGCTAGCATTATACTCAATGGTGAAAAGTTAAAACCATTTCCTCTGACATTAGGAAGGAGACAAGGATGTCTGCTCTCTCCACTCCTCTTGAATATACTATTGGATTTTCTAGCCAGAAATAAGGCAAAAGACAAACACAAAGGGGATCCAAATAAAGAAGAAGCTCAACTCTCCCTCTTTGCAGATGACATGATCCTGTATTTAAAGAACCCTGTAGACTCCTAAGTTACCTGAGCTGATTCAAAACGTTGGCAAAGTAGCAGGGTATAAAATTAACCCACAAAATTCAGTAGCTTTTCTGTTTGCCAACAATGAGAAGAGCAAGGTTGAAATCAGAAAAGCAACTCCTTTTGTCATAGCCTCAAAAAAAAATACCTAGGAATTAACTTAATGAAAAACATGAAGGACCTCTATGATGAAAACTTTAAAAATCCTGTTCACTTTCAAGCAGAGAGAAATTAAATGCTTCCTAGTGAAGGTAGGCGTGTGAAAGGATTTGCAGACATCTTTTAAAAGATAATGTTTCTGTTATTATTAAGGTATTACCATTTTGTAAGTTACAGGCATATTTTAAAACCACCACAGCTTGGTATCTTAAGGATAGAAAATGTCTACTCTTGTATATTGGAATATGAGCAATAAAATACCTGTTCCTTACTTCCATTAGAGCTCATCTCCAAGAATGACCCTGGCCTGGTGCCCCACTGATATAGGCTCACAGATTAAGAGTAGGGAATGGTATAAAGGAGAAGGTCACTTTGTGTAACATCTTCAGAGGCCCGCTGAGTAGGTGGAGTCTTACACAGGAACTAATGATCTCAGAACAAAGCCCTTTTACACAACAAAGGACCGTCAACAAAAATATATGTGAATGAACTAAGTTTTTTTTAACCCTTTCTGAGTAACATACATTTATGTTCACTTCAATTGGTTAGATCCACTTAGTAAATGACTTACAATGACAATGATTTATTTATTTTTTCTCTGCACACTATGGAGATATATTTAGGAGTGAAATCACCAAAGAAGTAGTCATCCCTCTCGTGGTAATAATTAATAATGACAATTAGAGACTGAGCCAGACTCTATTTCAAGCAAAACAAGCTCACTTCAAACTAACCTTACAAGAATCCTATGAAGGAAGTGATCATTCATGGTACAAATGAAGAAACTGAGGCACAAAGAGGTTATAAGATAGATCCATGTTCAAGTAAGCAGCTGAGTACAAACTACAGTCTCACCTCTTGTATATATCCTAGTGACTTTCCATATACCTCTGGATGGGAAAATGTGGAAAACACAACAATGTTTCTCAATTTGTAATGCAAAATTGAATCCTTCCTTGGTGACTAGAGGAAGCTGTTATAACCCAGGTTCTGAGTTGTAGGTACCTGTTGAATATTTATGTTTTCAACAGGTTCGAGGATAATGTGAATAGGGATGACACTACATTGAGAGTGACAGCCTGTCCTTCTTTGTCCATTGCCCCACTTCTTGTTCTGGAAGGAGGGAGCTGCACTCCAGCAGGACTTTAGAATCCAATAGAGATAGAGCAAAGAAAAGGTAGACCATCTGCCCATACACACACATCTGCCTTCACTTGACTTTCCTAGAGATGTCCTTCTCTTTGTCTGCCTGTCTGTCTCTTTTTCTTTCTTTATCCTTCTTCTCTCCTTCCCTCCCACCCTCCCTCTCTTCCTTCTTTCCTTCCTTCAATCCTTCCTTCTTTCCTTTCTTCCTTTCTTGCTTCCTGTGTACATTACTGGGCTTGAACTCAGGGCCTGGGCACTGTCCCTGAATTATTTTTGTTCAAGGCTAGTACTCTATCATTTGAGCCACTTCTTCAAACACTTCTGACATTTGGGTGGTTAATTGGAGATAAGAATCTCATAGACTTCCTGCCCAGGGTTGGCTTTGAACCACGATCCTCAGATCTCAGCCTCCTGAGTAGCTAAGATCACAGACATGAGCCACTACCTTAAAGCAGTATTTTCTAAAGTGCTCCTGGGTGATTATCATGTGTTGCTAGGGCATCAAACCAATAATGCCCTAGGCATAAATTTGCCTTTATGAAGAAGCTCTCTGTAGCCTCACCCACGTTAGAACCCCACAGGTCACATGTCTCATTGCTGAAGCTGTGGCCAGAGAGGCCCTGTGCTGTGCTGAGGTGGCCCTTCTCAAACCTGTTTTCAGCTAAGCTTCTGGAGGCATTGGGAACAGAAGCTCAGGGCTGCATTACCTATGCAACAGCATGTTCTTACAGCGCTAATGGGCTGCCTTGCTTCGGGGGAGAACAGCAGGCACTGTGGATTCAGGCTCCAGAGCTGGGCCAGCTCCTCAAACCTGCATGCTGTTCCTCGCCAGCGTGTATTGTGCATGCAGTACACGCATTGCTTGGGCTTCCTCTAACTTCTCTTTTTGTTTTCATTATGCCTAAATTTGGCCTGCCCAGAGAGCATGATTAAAATGAAAACTGTATTCTAATAGAGCTGTGGAAATGGGAAAAAGTCTAAAAATAGGCTAAGGAAAGAAGAGAGAGAGAAAAAATCCTCAAATGGTATAATGGCTAAGTTGGTTCAAGCACATAGTCATTTCTTTTGGTGAGAGAAAACAGCAGTGAGATCCATGCAGGTGTTTGTATAATCCAGGTCACATCAAAACTCCTTGTCTGTTTTACAAATTCAAAACCCTGAGAAAAATGGAAGCAAACAGTAATAGGAGATAATAAGGAGAATAATAAGTCTGCCTCCCTACCTCGCACAGAGGAGTTTGGTGAGCCAGAAGGTATCTATAATGCACTTTGTTCTCTGCAGACAAATGCTAGATGGTGAGAAGAAAAGTATTGCTCATATCCCTACACAAAGCCCAATGGGGAATGAACACAAGCACTTGACTTAGGGGTTCATTTTTTTCTCCATAATTCAATAATTCAGACTGAAGAATTCATCTCAAGCTTAGCTTCCTATAGAAAATATCCTCTGGTCTCCTGGTATGAGTAAAGTCTAAGTTACCTGAATTCTTTTTATTTCCCCATCAGACAGTAGTTTTCTCCTTATTGCTTTGTTTAATCTATGTTTTTGAGCCTCATCTTACATCTCCATAAACCTTGGGATTGCATAGGAGATGCTTAGAATGAGTGAATGGGTGAATAAACAAATTACAAATGAGTGAATGAATGAAGAATCCTTGACAGGGTTAGGCATGGTGGCTCACTCTTGTAATCTCAGCCATGTAGGAGGTGAAAGTAGGTGGACTGTGGTCTAAGACTGGCTTCAGGCAAAGTAAAGAGACTCTGTCTGAAAAATAATGAAAACCAAAGGTCTTAAGTGACTTATGCAGTAGGATGCTTGCCTTGTAAGCACAAAGCCCTATGTTCAAACTCCAGGGGGGGGGGAGGAAAAGTCTCTGAGAAAGTTATTTCAATTCCTGGGCTTCAATTTCTTTTTTTTTTCTTTTATGGAACTCTACAGTTTATTTCCTATGGCTACTGCAGGTGTCAATTTTCCTCAACTGTGCTATTCACAACTTCCTTAAGTCCAAGCGTATGAATCCAAAGTAGTAGGAAACGAAGACTTAGCACTTTCTAGTGGCTGACATCACAATACAAGAGCAAAATGGCTGAACTCACCATACCTACCTATGCCATTGCCAGCCCAGCCTGAAAGCAGTCCAGGTTCCAAGCTCCTGGAGGCCAGACCAGGCCTGGAAGCCAATGCATTTTGGATATTCTACTGTGGGCCATGAGTAAAGGGGGTTGGTTAATAGATTTTTTTTTCAAGCAGGAAGGCCGGGTAACCAGAGGCTTTACTGAGAGGAAGCACTTAGATTTAACAATGATAGACATACCCTTAGGGAGGTTAAAAATATACAGCAGTGACGTAGGTTCTACTTCTGTCACCTATGCTACAGCTACCAAACATGTACAAAAGACTCCTTCAGCTGTGGTTGTAGCCAGTTAGGATCTCGAGTGGGACCTACATCTAGACCGGAATCAGGACTTGTATCGAGACCGGGGTTTTGAAGCTGACTTTGATCTGGAGCGTGATTCTGATAGGAGGTTTGGTTTTGATTTGGAATTAGATCTCGACCTGGATCGGGCCTCAGGCTTAGGCCCAGCTGGGCTTCTATATCTAAGCCAGCAAATGTCAGGTTCTGTTTTGATGTTCCATTATGAAGATGTCCTCATCACTGGGATAGAGTGGCTGTCTAGGCAGACATGTGCTTAAAGACATTGTTTAGCTTTATTGTTCAGGTTCGCAAAGGCCACTAGAAGAGATGTCACCTTGTAGTCATGTTGCTTCTTCATTTCTGGTCTTCCACCCCTATCACACCCACACAGTGTGGTTTAGTATTTGTTCTAGTTAAAACGGAGACTCAAAAAAGCTGAGTTGTCCACTTGTAGCAGAAAAGTTACCATAGATATTAAGATCTCCCTCTAAGGTGGTATATAAATCTTGGACTCCTCCCACCCACCAGATTGGAGTTGAGCAATGAGTGGCAGGCAGTATTATATTGTGGTCAGACACTGAGTGTGTCATCCCAGATCTCAGGTCCCATTCTTTACTAAAGCCACATGATTTTGGACTAGTTACTACTTAATTTCTCTGTGGCTCCATCCTGTGAAGGAGACATACTCCTTACCTCCTAGGGTTGTTTGTAGATAGAATGAGTTAACACACACAAAGCCCTTAAAACAAGGCCCAGAGTAGGCACTCAGTAACTGTCAGAGCCTTTCATTATTCTCTCTCTCCCTTGCATATTCTCTTTTCTGCCTCTGTACATTTATTCATGAGCTCCCATTCTCTATTGAAACCCGATTCAGCTTTCAAGGCTCAGCCCCTCATAGACCATAGATCACAGCCTGTCAGGCAGGGAGGAGCCATACAGATAATTGAATCCAACCCCCTAATTTTACAGATGAGAAGGCAGAGGCACAGAGAGGCACGGTTAGTTGTTCAAGGTCGCAGAGCCAGCTGCAATCCCAGGACCACCGACCTTGCAGCCAGGTCTCTCCTTCCAGACTAGTCAGTCTCCCTCTTTGGAACCCAGAGCTGATACTGTCTATATCTTTCCTCTGGTGATTGTTCTCTTATGGAGGCTTTTTATTAGGATGTAATTAGTAATCACTTTTAGAATAGTCTCTCTTGGTGCGTCTTAACATCCCCTCCCGCTGGCCATGTTGCTTTATACAGAGTAGACATACACTGGTGATAATAATAATGACCTATGTTGGATTAGGAAGTCATTGTTTACTAAATGTTTTCATAATGCTCTTGTTATATTGATAATGCCTGGTGGTGAGATATGAATTACTTTAGCTCTTCTTGAGAGGAAAATAAAATAACAGTTTTAAGGAAAGAGGAGGCTTTTTCTCAGTTACCCAGAGGGGAACTGCTTTGCCCCAGCTATTCTTGTTTGCCTGAATGAGTGCACCTGTTACTGAATATTCCATGGGGATTTGTCTTGTTTCCTTAACTAGGAGGTTTGGGCCATGTGTTAAGTATTCCTTATCTTTTCCGAGTCTACAGTAATCACAGCAGGTTCACAATATTTATTTGTTACAGAAATCCGTCATGGTTTTCCACTACTGCCTCCATCCCTTAGGAAACAGAGTCTGTGTACACACACACACACACACACACACACACACACACACACACACACACACATCATTGGCTGTATGCCTAATCCACCTGCTTCAAAGTCTGTCTCTTGCTGCCTTGTAAGTGTGTTAGAGCTATTTACTTCTTTCAAATTTTGGATAAGGCTTTGAGACAGGCTGGGAATGAAATTCTTGTGGACTCTTTAAAGTGTGTGAACACAAAGTTGGGAGAAAATGTGTATGGCAGCTCCAGAGGCTCCGTTTTGGGACAAAGCATCTGAGGATTATATCAGGAAGCAGACGTTGGAAGGGACGTGCACAGGAAGTGTGGGGAGGCATCTGCCTAACCATGCCCTTATTTCCTACTTCCTTGATCTTTAATTACACCCTTATTTCATGAATTAATGATGTCACTACCACCTTATTATAATTCACCAAAGCAGTTGGTTCCAGGCAACCCTATGTGACCTCTTCTGTGAATCACACAAGAGAAAACTTTCTACATTAATAGTAGAAAACTCCAAGGCTAGGCCTTCCCCTCTCTCAAATGGAAAAGTGTGTGTGTACGCGTATGTGTGAGAGTGTGTGTGTGTGAGAGAGAGAGAGAGAGAGTGTGTGTGTGTGAGTGAGGAGTTTGACACAGAGTCATGATGCACCCCCCCCCCTCCACTTTCAGGCTGTAAACAAAACTGCTTTAATTAATCACATAATAGACCAAGAGTAGCTGTTCACTCAGACTTTGAACAACCATGCTCCTCCCACATTTATTTTTAAATAAATTAGGAATATTCATAATGACTCTGTATAGAAATGCCAGGTACTATACAAAGTCTTTTTCTTTTGGGGAATGGTGCTGGAGATTGAACCCAAGAACTCATGCATGCTAGGCTGGCTCTCTACTGCTAAACCACATTCTCAGTCACTAAAATTGTGTCCAAACTTTGAGTCTTATTCTCACAATCCTTCAAATTAGCTCTTATTATCTCCATTTGACATAGAGAAAAACAAAGGCTGAATTGACTTATCCAATGTTAAACAACAATCTGTCAAATGACAGAAGCAGAATTTAAGCCCAATTTAATCTGCTCTACCACAAATATCTGAGGTGCCAAACTCAGCTTATAGGATACTCTGGATTTCTTTCTACTAATAGTCTAAATTATGCTAGATCCACTCATTCATTCATTCCAGAATGGAACTGAGAGTTTCCAAGACTGAATATTCTGTGATTCAGAGGCAAAGCCACCTTGGCTACAGCCACTCATAGCAGCTGCATCGAGAACTTGCCAGCTGTCAGGTACTGCAGCCTACATTTAATTCCATGTGATTCTCACACCGGTCCTGTGCTATCAGTATTAGTCCATTTCACAGAGGAGGGAACTGAAGCTAAGAGAAGTTAAAGAGCTTGCTCCAGTTCATGCAGCTAATAAGGTAGTCCTAGGAATTGGGCTTAGATATGTGTGACTTTTCTTCCTAAGCAGGGGTGAGAAACAGGGTTAGAGAATGAATGTGGTCTGTTCTTCGTCAAGGACACCAAAAGATTCCTGCTGGACCACCTGGGTTAGAATTATTGCTCCACTACCCACTGTGTGTGTGTGTGTGTGTGTGTGTGTGCGCGCGCGCGTGCACACACACACATGTGGGCACACGCGCACACATGTGCATGCACACATATGCTACTACCAGAGCTTGAACTGAACTCAGAGTCTGAGCACTGTCCCTGAGAATTTACACCCAAAGCTAGCATTCTACCACTTGAGCTGCAGTTCCCTTTCTTGCTTTTTGCTGGTTAACTGGAGATCAGAGTCTCCTGGACTTCCTGCCTGGGCTGGCTGTGAAGGCTTTGTAGTGCGATCCTCACATCTCAGCTTTCTGAGAAGCTAGGATTATAGATGGGAGTCACTGACACCCAGTGCTTCACCACTTTTTGTTGTTGTTGTTGGTCATGAGGCTTGAGCTCAGGGCCTAGGTACTGTCCCTGAGCTCTTTTGCTCAAGGCTAGCATTCTACCACTTTGAACCACGATTCTGCTTCAGGTTTTCTGGTAGTTAAAGTCTCATGGACTTTCCTGCCTGGGCTAGCTTTGAACCCATATCATCAGATCGCAGCCTCCTGAGTAGCTAGGATTACAGGTGAGCCACTGGCACCAGGTGCTCCACCACTATTAAAGTACAATATAACATAGATAAGTTGCTTGACCTTACTGGGCCTCAGTTGCCTTGTTCATAAAATAGATAACAACAGTATCATTGCCTCTCTGGGGGTTGTGTCTGCGTTCACATGTAGCATGCTCAGTATAGCATTTGATATCTAATGAAGTGTAGCTCTTATTATTTATTTTACTTTAGTAGTATTATATTTTTTTCTTTTTGTGGTAGCCCTTAGCCTTTTTGGTCCAGAGAAACTCAGCAGCTCATCTTTTGGTTCCTTATAACATTGTGGAGAAATAAACCCTAGATCCAGAAGAGAGGCTTAAGAGACTGATGTTACCAAAATATTAGCTTATCTTTCCTTTCTCTTCCTGTTTTTTTTCAATCATAGACTTAATAGAATTCAATTTACTAAACTTCTGTTTGTTGTAGATATGAATAGAAGGAGCTTTCTCAGGAAGCTTTGGGGAGACTGACAATAGTAGTGGTTTTGGACCACACAATTAGGGATTAAAGGCAAAGTTTCCAGTGTACTTGAGAGACTCAGAGCAGGCTGGAGCAGACATTGTCTAGTTCACCCTTGAGTCTAAGTTACAAGCTGCAGTTGTTACAGTGGAACTTTACGTGTGCACAGGCAGAGCCTCTCAGTTTTGAAGAAACGTGTACCCATCTCTCTGCCAGTACTAAGAGATTTATGTTTATGCCCCACCCCCTTGCCAGCTAGATAATGAATACAGTAGATTGTCTTGGGGCAGATATTCTCTCCCTGATTAAGGTGTGTGAAGAATGTGTATGTGACCTTGAGCCTGGACAGGGTTATTTTCTTAGCCTTCTTTCTATTCTCATCCTTCCCCCTACTTGCTAATTCCACTGATGTGTGTGTGTGTCCTTAATGCCTGGAGATTATTGCTTTTGACACCTCTGCTGAACCTTACTTGGGAGCTCTCTGGCTAAACGAAAACAGATGATTGGCAGTTTTACGTAAATATAAAAAGGAGCATAGTGGTCAGAGGGGGACAGGGTGCTCTGAAGAGACATCTGTATATTTCCTTTGACATCTGGCATAGTTTAGAACCTTAGTAGGGTCCCATTACTAAACACTAGTTGGGTGAAGTATTTGATCAGTCAGTCATATTTACTAGAATGGTTTTCAACCACAATACCTCCTCCATGAAGTTTCCCTGATACTGTCTTCATTTAAAATAGTTGCGTGTGTGTGTGTGTGTGTGTGTGTGTGTGTGTGTGTGTGTGTGTGTGTGTGTGTGTGTGTGTGTGTGTGCATGTACAGTATTAGGGCTTGAACTTGTGGCCTCATGCTCTTGCTTGGCTTTTTCACTCTAGGCTGGTGATCTACCACTTGAGCCACATATCTTCTGAAAAATTTTTGCTGTTTTATTGGGGACGAGAGTCTCACAAACTTTTTTTTCTGCTTGGACTGGATTTGACTTAGGGATTCTCAGGTCTGTGCCTCTTGAGTAGCTGGGATTACAGGCATAAGCCACTGGTGCCCAACTCAGAAAGAGTTTTCTATTCTAAAACCCATGGCATTTAGCTCTAGGTCTTAGAACAATGTTACATTTCACTGCTGTCACAGGTAAGTCCTTGTGCCTTGACAGGACTACACATACTTTCAAATGATGAGTTTAACTCTTTATTTTCTAGGTAGTATCTAGCATGGAACCCATTAGCAAGACACGCGTGTGCATGTGAACTTGAACAGCACTTTCTCTACCAGGGTGGTCTGTATTGCAACTCCAAGTTGTCTCTCCCAGCACATTGTGAGCTTCTCCAGGCCAGAGATGCATTGCACTTGTCTTCACCACCCTTGCCGTTAGCAGAATCACATGCTCTAGGTACAGCCAGCATTTCTACCCAGCCCATATGACTGCACTTGTCATACATACTGGATAGCCAATAGACCCTTGGAAGGAAATATGTACTTCTATACTTGTCACGCTCTAATATTTGATGTCCTTTTCTTAGATTATATCCAGCTCAGCCCTATACATAATAAATGACCAATGAGTATGTGTTGAACACGCAAAACCCCAGGCCAGGAGATGTTATAAGAAGAAAATAGCCTGAAATGGTCTCTGTGACAGATCTCAGGAGTAAAGATCTCCCAACAGATGGCCCTAGTCATTTTCATGAGGCATTATCAGCCTACCCTTCACAGAGACAAATCAGAGGTTCTTGGTGTTTCATTTGGCTTGTGGTACCTGGAGCACCTTGGTGGTTTTGTAGTGATAATAGCACATTCACCTATGCTTGGAAATGTAAATGCAATGTTAACCTGAAACCCTATCATTTATAGGAATCGATATTGAATCCAGGACTGGATTATAGACCCTTATGTGTTCTTCCCTCGGTGGTATGGTGGAGTTAGTTCACATGTGCCCCTGAGAGCCAATTGTGCATGTACCTTCTCAACTGGAAAGTTCAGTGAGTTTTTCTTGGTAGCTAGAATTTGACAATGATGAGAGTGTTTACACTGTAGAAATTGACAAATTCTATGAATCAGATCTTATCTCCTCTCTTACACCACATCTTGTGGGGGGGGGAGGGGTAACTGGGATCTGAACTCAGAGTTGGGGACTTACCATTTGTTTTACCATTTGATCCATATCCCTAAGACTAATATATGTGGTAATAATTATGAAAGTACTGGAAACTGGGGTTTGAACTCAATGTCTTGAGGTTTCTAGGCATGTACTCTACTATTTGAGCCATGAACCCAGCCCACAATGTGTTTTTAAGCCTTTCCCATCTCAACACTGTGCCCCCTCCCTCTCCAACCCCTGCGGGCTTAAACTGTGTACACCTGGTTTTGTTGTGTATCACCAGGACAGGCTCAGCATAGTAAGGTCTGAGAGGAAGAACTGGGTGAATGAGGATAAGTTGGAGGGCTGAATGTGGGCTCCAGTAGCCTTTTGAATCTCATGCTTTGCCCTGCATTCAGGCACCTGCTTTCTGCCTGTGTAACACCTAGCAGGTCCATGGAGCCATGAAGGACTTGAATTACTGCCTTGAAAGAAGAGATTTATTTTTCAAATTTGTCTGCATGTTTTCTTCCTTCAATTTTCCTTCCCACTTTATTTATTTATTTATTTATTTATTTATTTATTTATTTAACCAAGCCCTTTACTCCATTTCTGCCATAATGAAATGTCATATGAGGATCACAGGGTCTGAGGATGTTTGAACTGGAAGGGAATTAGACATCTTTTATCCAGGAAGGTGTAAAGATTTTATTCCTTTGTTAAATTCAGCCCATTGATGGAGAGATCTTTCTGTGCTATGAGTCTATATCCCAGCTGGATTGGATTAAGAGACAGGACTGATTATTTATATCTGCTAACGGTGTGCAGCGTTGGAACCAGAACTGGTTTTGCACATTCTGTGTACTTGTGGATCTTCAATTCAATCCACCTCATGGAGCTGCAAGAAAATTGAAAAATCTGAAGGATTAAATGACTTGCCAAGATTCCCACAGCTTATGCGTGGATAAATTGGAATTCACACTCAGTCTCTTGCCAATGCTTTACCTTGAACTTCATTCCTGCGATGACTTAGACAGTCTTGAGGGGAAAAAAGATAATCACCAATAGAATGGATTGAACATGCAGATCAGACCCCAGAATTGGGGAGCACAGATTACAGATCATACGACTCTACCTCCTTTCCTCAGCTTAACCAGTTGGGATGTATATCATGCTCCCTTTGTGCTTTGCCTTCCCCCTCATTGGTGTGAACTCAATTTGGGTTAAGAGAACAAAGCATTTCCTGTATGCAACAAATGGTTTACTTCTATCTCAAATACCTGTCAGAGTGTCAAATGCCTGAAAACTTGAACCCTCGGTCTATGCAAAACTTTTAGAATCAGGAAACACCCAATTGGAAGAGCTGTTACATTTGATCCTGAATTATGTATCAATCTCATAGTGAGCCAGTAAAAATACTAGTTTAGAATAGTAATTGGTAATCTCTCCATCTCACAGGAGTACTTATGGGAGGGATTTTGACCCATTCTACTAAACTCCATGGTGCTACCTCCTGCAGCTTTCATGTCATGTCAGTTCTAAAGGAGGAATCAAAACATGCCCTTTCTACCTCTTTACCTCCTCTTGGCCCTGCCACCTTCACCATATTCCTGCTCTCCTTTTATGTGGTACTTTACAACTCTTTTTTACCTCATTGCTTTGGACCCTGTGCTCAACTGCTGCTGTAATCAAGCATCAAAGACTACAGGTTTGAATCATAGAAATTTATTTTCTCACAGTTCTTTAGAAGTACAAGGTCAAGGTGCCACTGGGGTTGGATACCAATGAGGCTTCTCTTCCTAGATTTTGGATGATCACTTTCTCACTGGGACTTACATGACCATTACTTTATGAGTGTGAGAGAGGGAGGAGGGAACAAGGGAATGGTGGGTGAGTTCTGGTATCTTCCCCTCTTCTTATATACACACACCAATCCTATCAAATTAGATCCCTATACTTAAAACTTCACTAACTCAAATGATCTTTTCTCAATATAGGCATATTCTTCTAAAAATGCTCAAGTTGGGGATTTGGATTCAATAATGAGTTTTAGGGAACCACAGTTCAGTCCATAACTGACCTTTAAGGTTAGGCCCAGGAGATAGAGTAGGTATTGTAATAGTTTAGCAACTTGGCCAAAGTAGCCAGGCTGGTCAGTGTTGAAGCTGAGGGAAGAAGCCCATGCACCTGCAAATTCCCACTGTTCTCCCAGGTCTCCAACACAAATCATCTTCAACCACAACAGAAAATAAAATACTTTTCTCAGTCCTTACCTCCTCAACAGTATTAGACAATATGGCCACCCTTTCAAGGGTGGCTGGGAGGATCTAACAGCTACATTGCCACTCCCTTCACAAAACAGCTGCCCAATATTAGTGGCCATTTGTAATTTCCTGACTTCTGTCTCTGGGAATACAAATGTCCTTTGACTTCAAGACAGAGCAGCAGAAGACAAGTTCCCCATCAAGCCTATGTACTGACTACTGATGACATTTGAACGTAGGAAGTGGTGGTGCTGAGATTTCACACATCCTTCCAAATGTCCTGCATTCCCAACACTATGATAAGGAGCCATTAGGAGGTGAGAAAATGCATGGAAATGAAATTTAGGCATACATTTTCTGGCATAACACTCCCCAAGTGTACAAAAGTGCACAAAGAAGAAACAGCCCACTCCTGATCTTAAAGCCAAGCTGCTTACTCACTGAGAGTTGTAAAGTCTAGTAGAATGAATATTGTGAATTAGACCAATCATAGTTCAAACCCAACCCTGCCATTCATTCTTTTGTATCCTTCCTTACATGTTCTAAGAAAAGTTTTTAAGCTACACACTGCCTTGCTACTTGCTTTTTGGGGTGACATTCAACAAACCATTTAATGGATTTCTCTTTTTTACTATGCTCTCTTAAAATTTATTATTTTTAGGTAGTTGTACAAAGGAGTTTCAATTCGGCATATCAAGTTATGAGGAGAATGTCTCTTGGTCAATGTTACCTCTTCCATCATTGTCCCCCATCTCTCCCAACCCTGCCCTCAAGCGACCCGGATCCACTTTCACATATGTACATTAGATATTATGACTGTATTCTCTTAATGGCAATACAAATAGCTGCCAAGCAAAGCTGTTTGGAAAGTTAAACAAAAGGAATACATGAAAATTGCAGGCACAGCATATGGCACATAGTAGGTCTGCCACAAGCAGTATCCATCATTTTAAAGCAGAAATGTATTTCTGTGATAAAGCTTATCACAAAAGCCTATCTTACTAAGCCGTGTATAAGAAAATATTCCTCCCCATTTTTCTTTAAAACTCCTGGGGTCCTGAGATGCAGTTTTTCTTTTGCATAAAGCTTATATTTCCCTGGTGTCATCAGTATGAGACTTATTATTTCATTGGCTGGGTGAAGCAATTCGTGGAAAGGCATTGGGATTTGGGAACCACAGGTGATTATGGATGGAACTAAATTATTTACTTCATCAAAGTGTCTCTGAGCTTTATCATGCTGACCTGTCATTGGGAGCTGTACATAAAGATGAATCATGGTCCCTTTAACTCAGGGATCTGAAAGGTCAGTGGGGTGGTGGCAGACATATAAAGTTGTGTTTGCTGCATCCATCAAGAGGCAGTTGTATCTGGATGTGATGCATGGCAGGCAACTGAGGGTGAACTTTGCTTTCCACTTTGTATTCCCATCATGCGGGGACACCATGTGGAAAGGCCATGATCACACCCCTAGAGGCCCAGGGTCCTGTACTCTGCTTCCTTCTCAGTGAAGCATTCAGGGCCCAAGGACCCTGGAACATGGACCAGGGAGAGGAGGATAATAAATGGCATGTTTGTTATTCCATCTGATAGGAATGCTGGGCTTGAACTCACTTATCATCGCTAAGGATCTAGGAAACTGGTGGAAAAGGAGAGAAAAAGAAAGGTGGCCAAGTGACTAATTCTGTCACCTTATCACTGGGACAGTTGGGGTAGGCTGCCCCTTGGTTTTGGATTTCTAACTACTGCTCTCTTGGAATCAAGAAGTCGTGGGCCTTCTCTTGGCACTGGTTGCTTTTTAGGTTAAGCCACCTTCATCTTCTATCCTCCTTCATAGGAGAGAGCACCAACTGTGTCCCTGTGGGCAAGCCAGCCCTTCTTTTCTCTCAACGCCACTCACATTTATGGGCCAATTTCATCATAAATATGTGGGATATACTTAATATTTTTTTTGGGGGGGGTCCGGTCGTGGGGCCTGAACTCTGGGCCTGGGCACTGTCCCTCAGCTCTTCAGCTCAAGGCTAGCGTTCTACCACTTGAGCCACAGCGCCACTTCTGGCTTTTTTTTCCTGCTTATGTGGTGCTGAGGAATCGAACCCAGGGCCTCATGCATGCAAGGCAAGCGCTCTACCACTGAGCCACCTTCCCAGCCCATACTTAGTATTTTTTAAGTGACTAAAGTTTTAATTTCAATGAACTCTGTGTGTGTGTGTGTGTGTGTGTGTGTGTGTCTGTGTGTGTGTGTGTCTGTGTGTGTGTCTGTGTGTGTGTGTTACTGAGTATTGAACCCAGGTCTCACATTTGCTAAGAAGGGCTCTACCACTTGAGTCATGTGCCTATTCCTTTTGTTTGTTTTGATAAAGTCTTGCACTTTTGCTTGGAACCTCTGTTTCTCAGTTAGCTGGGATTGGAGCATGAACCAACACACCAGGCTCAATACACTTGTTTTTTAAAGAAGAAATATTATACCATTATAGTTAACAACTATAGGAATACTTGAATGAGTAGGTGAAATGAAAACTAGACAATGTGATTAATTTCTTGCTAGATGCTTTGTCTAAATCACAGTCTGTAAGCCTAAAGCTTAGTGTCTCTTTCACAAAAGCAGCTGGGTGAGTGTTAGGGAAGTATTAAGGATAGAGTAGCATTTAGTCGACACTTTCTTTTTAATAGAACACAGAAGGGTTGCAGGAGAATGGAATGGGAAAGACTTCCTCACAATGTGATTTAATGATACCTAATCATTCTGTGTCATGTAATGGATTTCTAGGCCATCTAAATGATGCCATAATAACTATGGTATGAATCCTACACTTTCAAGAAAACTGTACTAGAGACCTTTAGTTCTCTTTCAACTCCAACTCTTCATTCCTTCTATTTATTATTCCTAATGATCATTTTACATTTCTACTTTTTCTCCTATGAAGTGCTGGGAATTGGATCCAGAATCTTGGGAACGATGGGCTATATCCCTAGTCCTCCATGTTCATTTCATCTATTTGCTTTTTAGCCTGAATCAAACTAGTATTTATTTGAACTGCCCACCTAATACTTAGCGCTCTTTGTAAGCTTCCAGGTGCTAATTAAAAACCATTGATGCTTTCACTCAGCAAATTACTGGAGCCTGGAAGGTGACCAAGAAGCCCCCATGAATTCTTCTTCCTACCCCTGCTAGCATGTGTTGGGGCCTACAGCACATGGTCTTCCCCACGAGGAAGGAATCACCCTCCCTGTTCTCTTCCTGAGGACTGTCACCATTCCAATGAGTAATGTTTAGAGACAGATGTAAAATCGATAGCACAAGACTCACACTGCTCTGCTTATCTTCTATTCTTTTTCATTCAAGCTCCCTTGGCTTCCCCTGATGAGAGTCTGGGGAGAGATTCATCTTCTCCCTTGTTTCTTATTATATCACTGTTGTAGCCACAGGGACAAGAATGACAGATTTTTCTAGATTGTCAAGGGAGAGATAGGAAAGATGAGCTCTTTGTAGCACCTGACAAGTTGCCTTAAAGACCCAAAGTGGTATTTGTGGGTTTTAAAAAAATAAAGTTTTAATTGTCATCTTCAATCTGTCCAGACTGTAATCCTTGTTGGAGATCACTCCCAAGTGATGTTTAAAAGTACGTCAAGTGGTTGAGTTGTCTGAGATCTCTTTGATGAAAGTCATGTATATGTGTGTGCATACACACATGCGTCTGTATTTTCCTTGACGATGGCCTAACACAGACCCAGAGTCTTTTCCTACAAGACTCCTGCTTTTCTTTCCACCATCTAACTTGAGATGTTCTCTGTGAGTTCTCCATCCCCCCACCCCATCTTGGCTTGAATTTACCTGCCATCCTCTTTATCTCAGCTCCTCAGTGCTGGGATTATAGATAAGCACCATGAGTGCCTAACATTCTTCCCTTTGGCTTCCTGTGTTGTGGGGAGGGCTGCTTTGAACCAGCCACTTCCCTCTTTAACTCCCTTTTATAGCATCACCTCATCCTCCTTCTAGGAGGTTTTAATTCTCATTTCTCTTTGTTGACACCCACCCCCACCCATGTTCAAGGCAGTGTCTGGAAATATCCCCATTGCACAGGTAGGATGTCTGACCAAGGTAAGCTCATGGAGAGTAGAGCTTCTGTTAGTTCTCAAACACATTAGTGTCCAAATTTTTTGATATCCACTGCACAATATTGAAAAACTTGGTATTTGTTTGCGTCAGCTTGTAGCTCCCTTTTCAGAAGTTTTAACAGCACTTCTACAGCTATCTTCCATTTTGTTTTCTCCTAAGCTATTTCTTCCTTGGACCTCTTTCCTGGTATTACAAGACAATTAGTCTACTCAAATGGTATTTAGAAGCATGTCTCAGGCCCTGGCCCTGCTATTCCCTTTCCCCATAACAACAGGCCCAACATGCGCATGTCCAAGCCTTATCAGCCAGGTCTGTATAACCTTTTCCTTAGCCTTAAAACCACAAAGCAATCAGGCCTTGCCATATGCTATCTCAATTAGAAGACAATATGCTGGGATTTTTAAATTTGAACATTTGTATGCAGTAGGTATCTTTAAGCTAGGCATGGCAACCAGCTAGTGAGGAAGGAGAGGAAGGAGGATTGGGTTTCAGACCAATAGGACAAAAATCAGGTAGATCCAATTGTAGAAATAAACCAGTATTATGATACTGCCAGCATTGCTCTTTTTTGCTCAGGATTGCTTTGGTTATTGGGGATCACTTGTGGTTTTATGTAGAATAATAATATGACACTATTCTAGAAGTGTGACTGATGTGTGTGGGGACTGTTAGGAGTGAAGAGACAGAAAGGAAGAGAGGTGACGAGGTAAATATGATAAAAGTATTATCTACCTATCTGTCTGTCTGTCTGTCTGTCTGTCTGTCTGTCTGTCTGCCTGCCTGTCTGCCTGCCTGCCTATATAATAGCCTAATAAACCCACTAAAAATTGTTAATGTGACAGGGGCAGGAGGCTATGAAAAAGTACTACAGAGGGTGAATTTGATCGAGGTATATTACATGTATGTATGGAAATATCACAATGAAATTTCTTTGTACAATTAATTTACAATAATAGTTTTGATTTCTGAAGTTTCCTTGATTTGACAGCAAACTATGGTTTGAAAATATGGTAAGACATTTTTGAGAGAGAGACCACATTCACATAAATTTTATTTTTATAGTATATTGGTTAAGTTGTTCTATTTTACTATTAAAAAAGCATTCATTAAAAAGCATTCATTGTGTATCCCTTGCTGTGCTTAATTTATAAATTAAACTTTATTATAAGTATGAATGTATGGGGGAAAAGCAGCATTTTCAAGGTTGAGTACTCTCTGTGGTTTTATATGTTCTCAAGGCTGGAAGTGGTGGAATGTGTTCCCTGTGAATAAGAAAGTACTGAAGTTACTGGCCTACTGAATCTTTGAGTTCTGATTCCTCGTGCATGTGTGAATGCATGTGTGTATATGGGGTATGTCTGTGTGGTGTGGGTGTGTGAGTATGTGGGTGTGATGCTTAGATACCCCTGTTTCACCTCCACACTCACATGCCTGTCCTGTCCAGTGTGCTAATTTCTGTGTCATTTAGATCTTATGTCCCTCAGCTGCTGCCTCTGTCCACCCAATCCCAAAATAGGAAGATGGCTCTCTGATTAGGGAGAGAAACTGAGATACAGGGACTGGATGGGAAGATGAGTTAAGTTAGCAACCAGGTATATACAAGCTTTTGGAGAATGGGGGGTGATAAAAATGATAAAAAGCAATCCTAGACTCTTAGGCCTATATTTATAGGATTCCTAGCTTGAGCCCTTGATATATGTGAAGACTTCAGTTCACCCTACAATCACTCATTGAGTTGGGAAGGAGGCCACTATTATTATTCAGATTTTGATTATGATAGATCTAAGAAATAGAAAAGGCAGGCATATTTTCCAACTTAGAAGGTCAGAAGTTAAATGAATGGGTTAACACTCCACCCAATAGACCCTTCAGCCAAATCCTAGTATTTCTTCAGAAAATTACAAGGCAACAGCAGAGAAAGACTGGGAACCGCAGGCCTCTAGGTAAAGTAAGTTGTGATCAGCTCTATAACCTTCCTGAACTTCTGCTCTGTAACATTTACTGCATAGACAGTCTGTCATGGTTCTGTACAGGGCTGCTTGTGAAGGGAATGCATGCCTGTCAACATGGGCTTCCAAGACAAACCCATACACCTCATTGGGGCCCCATCCAGCTCTCAGAGATCTCATTCTCCCCAGGTGAAACGAAAAGCTATTAAGAAGGATGATCCTGCCTTTACCCACGTGAAACCACACTCCCTTGTGAATGAGGCTGGGCAGCCAACAGCCCCTCTGCTATCACGTGGAAATGTGTCTTTAAATTCAGTCGTTAGTTCTTAGAAGATGAGATTATGGTTCTGAAAATGTTCTAACTGCTGGCTTCACAGACAGGCAGGGTTTTACATTTTGCAATGCAATCATGGGGGACAGGGAGAGATTTAGTTCTCCTGGTTTGCCTCTGAGTATTGCCTAATTGTCTTGAAAAACAATTGACTTGATGTTTCTTTCTCAGCTTCTAACACTAAGCATACATATATTACGTCTCCCAGCTTACTTATCTATTTACCACTGTGGCTTGGGGAAAGTTAATTTCTTCTGTCTAAGTTTCTATTTTTTTTTGCTTCCTGAAAATAACTCCTTTAAGGGACACTAAGCTGGGCTCATATCCATGTATGGGGAAATAGAGGACTGAGAGATTTACAGAGGCATAGACCCACCAAATGGTCTGAGCCCTCTCCCTGTCTCTGCCGTCTAAGCTTGGGGTTCTGTTAGCTATTTGTACTACTATCTTAAATCTACATTTCACTCTGTAGACAACCAAGACAATGTTTATTCTACATGAATGAATCAACCCTGGTGCAGTCCATTTATTTCTCTTAGTAGAATAAAAAGGACAATTTCCACATGATGGGTCTGCTCAAATATCAGCCATCTGAATGAATGGTGCTGAAGGCGAAGACCAGCAGCTTGACAGCCCGGTGTTATTTCTCCCTAAACAGAAGTAGACAGAGTTAAGGCTCACTATTCAATTTTCCACACCTTGACCCTGAAAAATACCCCAAACACAATAATAGACTTGTGCAAACAACCAATTACTTTGTCATGACGTTAATAACCAATGGTTGGGCCATTTCATTATTATTAAACCCCCAGTGGAATTTTCACAAACCAGGGTTTGCTTAACTGTATTCAGCTTTTCAAGCATGGCTATGGGAACTCTGTCTCTTCTGACTCGTTCTCTGCACAAATCTGTGGTCTAATGAGCTCAGTTGCTCAGAACCTCCTCTAATGGAGTCAGGGCAAATAGCAGATTCCTTTGGTCTGAATTATGTGGACAGTTGCCTAAATTGCCACTTTGTTTTGGCTGGCATAGACACAGCTCATTGATAGTGAGCACTTCTCTGAGGTTGTTTTTTTTTAAAAAAATATTTGGCATTTAATAAAAGTACTCTCTCACTTGTATAAAGTTCAAACCATCTAGATAATTAAGAAGAAATTTCTTTGAATACATCTTAACTATGTCTTAAAGTTCTCTTGTATTTTTAAAATCACATTTAGATGATTTGCCCATTTATAGGAAACACATAAATGTAAGCCAGAATGGCTGGCTCTGGGGTCAGTGTGGAAGGGATGGTTGTATCTGCCTCATATGCCTTAGATTCTTCTTTCAATTTTCAGCCACCTCTTTCTCTTCTCTTCCTCATTGTTAGCCAAACAAATTAGTTTCAAGTTTTTATTTTGTTTGCCTTTCTCAGTGTAGGTGCTTAGGGATGAATAGTGATGTAAAATTCCTATTGGCCAAGGGAAATTGGCAAAACAAATATTCTGAATAATCTACCAGCTTGATCTATTGGCTCCTGAATTCAGCCTTGGCTGAATTTCCCTTGCCCTCATGGAGCTACCGAGAGCAATCAACTCCCAAGCTTTCTTCTCTCATTCAATCTCTCTCTATTTCACTGATCTGAAAGTGGGTGATTATTTTTGGAGAGATGTGGGGGTTTCTTAGATGACCTAGCACAACATTTAATCTTAATTAAGTTTGGCAGATGTGATTTTGTTTTGACATTTAAACCAAGTCAACACTCGAATAGAACTCTTTTGAGAGTACTGTTTATTATTTTCATCATCACTATGATCTATGCCCTTCCAGGCTCCACAGGTTAAAACAGGTTAACTCTATCATTTCCCAGATTGATTTGTCCTGTTGCATTGCAGTACTTTGGTAGAAAGAATACTGACACAGGAAACAAGTGACCTGGAATCCTGAAGCTGACACTTCAATAAATAACTGTGCTTCTAGGCTGTGATTTCTCAGCCTCGATTTCCTCAATATGAAATGATGAGTTACTGAATGATTTCTAGGGACTCTCTTGCCTTTAATGGACTGTATACTCCTAGCAAATGGAGAAATATATTTCCTTCCCATTGAAAAGGAAAAAGCAGGCAGGGAGGGAAGAAAAGAAGACAGGGCAAGAAAAATAAGATTGGAGGTCAGTCTCTGTTGTTGTGGTCATGTGGCTCCTCCAATCCTTGAAGGCTGAACTCAGATGTCCTAGAGTCAAATTCATAATCACTAAAGTAAATGAGAATGGGAGGGTAGGAGAGGGGGGGAGGGAAAGTGGGAGAAAACACAGGAGGGGGGAACATTATTCGAAAAGAAATGTACTCATTACCTTACTTATGTAACTGTAACCCTTCTGTACATCACCTTTACTATAAAAATAAATAAATAAAAATCAGTAAATGAGAAAACTGAAGGGTTTGCTCAGTCAGTGTAGGTAAGCAACCAGAATACTTTTTTTTTCTTTTTAATAAACAAAACAGTCTCTGGCACAGAGCGATAGAAGGCTGGTCATTGAGCTTTAAAAATTCTATGCATTTTTCAAATTAAGTGCAATGAAGGGGAACCGCAAATTGGGAAAAAGAAATGGGTTATTGTTTCTCATGTTTCTTGTTTTCTTCACTTACCCTTGGTGAAGACATTTCTCATATCACCTGCTAGTTGTTATATCTTGCTGCTCTTTATTTTTCCATCAGCTAAGTGGGGGAGAGATGTCTCTGGGTTCTATTATCTCCCTGGGTTTGAAGGTCATGTGGTTTTGTGGAAGTTTGAGAGAGCTGTGTTAGCCCCTGTCACTTCTGGGGAAGGTGAAGGCTGGGTGTGCTTTCAGAACTGCACCAGCATCACTGTGGGAAGGACCCATCTGATCTTTCAGGGGGAACACCGGGTGCATGTGGAAGCCATCAGAAGGGAGAGGAGCTCCTCTCCTTAAACCCTCACTGCGTGTCAGAGATGCCAAATGACTAAGCTGAGACTTAGCCCAGCTCCTGAAATTGTCTTGCTTAGGCCCCAAGCTTGAGAACGTTCTGGTCCATCCTTTCTGTCTCTATTCCTTTCTGGCAAGGTAAATGGGTATACATTTGGTCCCAAAGAGAGAAGTCTACTGTTAAATTAGCTGTGTAGGAAATGGAAATGTCTTCAGGGACCAGTCCTGAAAGAGCTCCCTTTCTCACTTTCAGGGTGTTCATCTTCTTTTCCTTCCTTCCTTCCTCCCTTTTTTCCTTCCTTCCTCCCTTTTTTCCTTCCTTCCTTCCTTCCTTCCATCCTTCCTTCCTTCCTTCCTTCCTTCCTTCCTTCCTCCTTCCTTTCCTTCCTGCCTTCCTTCCTTCCTGCCTTCCTTCCTTCCTTCCTTCCTTCCTTCCTTCCTTCCTTCCTTCCTTCCTTCCTTCCTTCCTTCCTTCCTTTCTTCCTTCCTTCCTTCCTTCCTGCCTGCCTGCCTGCCTGCCTGCCTTCCTGCCTGCCTGCCTGCCTTCCTGCCTGCCTGCCTGCCTGCCTGCCTGCCTGCCTGCCTGCCTGCCTGCCTGCCTGCCTGCCTTCCTTCCTTCCTTCCTTTTTCTTTCTTTCCTTCTTCCTTCCTTTTTAAAAAATGTGGTAGAGGAGTGTGGTTAGGGGGGGAGAGCAGTTGTGAGCAAGAAGTCTGTCACTGTTGTCTGGTTGTTCCTAATCAGAATCTTGTTCCCCAGTGACTTATTCTCTGCATAGAGCTAAATCCTTCTTTTGAGTTCACTTTTATGTAATCATCTTGGATTGTTTGTAAAATAAATAAAACTAATGCATGTGGTAGAATCTTTGAGCTTCTGGGAAAGAAGAAGATAGAGATAAGGATTTATTTCTCTGCTCAGGTGCAAGCTAATGGCTCACTAAATCTGAAGCCTTTCCTTGAGTTAGCATGTTGGGGGCTGGGTCTACTATAGGTAGGACCAGCCTACCTTCTTTGGAGGTTAAGTGGACTTCTTTCACCCATGAATGCCTTTCCCATCAGTTAGCCTCTTTGTTTAGGATCCTCCCCCATTCTGGGCTGCCATTGTTATCAGAGTAATTATTGAATATTCCATTGTGAAATACAGTTGCTACTTTTCACATTTGCCTCTGTTACCTGGAGGCAGGTATCTCCCTCTTCCATAATCTACTGCCTCACAGTGCCTGGCACAGAAAATTCTCAACACTGTTGAATTGAATGAGTATTGCAGATACTCTCTCTAGCCATGGTTATTGGTGCCATGCCCTTTTGGGTTCATTTTGCATTCCTTGATCAGCCAAATGTGATCTGTTGATGACAGCATAATAGTATATCTATTTCTCATTTTGAGACCTTCTTTGATTTTGGTTTTTTTCTCTCTATTACTTTTGGTCTTTTTCCAATTATTCACTCTTAAAAAAAAATTACAGTAAGGTTCCTTTTTTGTTTGTTTGTTTTGGTCAGTCATGGGACCAAACTCTGGGCCTGAGTGTTGTCCCTCAGCTCTTCAGCTCAAGGCTAAGGCTCTACCACTTGAGCCACACCACCACTTCCGGTTTTCTGGTTTATTGGAGATAAGAGTTTTACAGGCTGGGAAGATGGCTCAGTGGTAGAGTGCTTGCCTTGCATACATGAGGCCCTGGGTTCAACTCCTCAGTACCACATAAGCAGAAAAAGCCAAAAGTAGGCACTGTGGTTCAAGTGGTAGAGTGCTAGCCTTGAGCTGAAGAGCTGAGGGACAGCGCCCAGACCCAGAGCTCAGGCCCTACAACCAACAAAAACAACAACAACAAAAAGTTTCATGGACTTTCCTGCCCGGGCAGGTTTTGAACCGCAATCCTCAGATCTCAGGCTCCAGAGTAGCTAGGATTACAGGCATGAGCCACAGGCACCTGGCAGGATAAAGGCTTTTCTACCTCAGTATGGTTTTGAAGGATTGAAAGATTTCTATGATTCAATCATGGAGAGATATGGGCAGGTTCAAGATAAGCAGTTATGATGGGAACTTTACTTCTTGAGAGGTTTCCTACTTTGCTTCTCCAGACCTTCACTATTCTTTATTTGCATATGAAAGAGTTGGACATTAGAGACAAAGACTTTCATAGTATTCTATGGGAATATCAAAATGTAAATTAAATTATGTGATGCTTGATGAAAGTTGGAGGGAGAGGGAGAGGGAGGAAGGAGAGAAAGAAGGAAAATATTTAAAAATTATGCCCTTCTCATAGATTTTTAAAATTATTGTTTGTTACCTTACCTTCCATTTTCTCTCTCTTCCCTTTACCTTCCATTTTCTCTCTCTTCCCTTTACCATTCCTTCCCCTTCTCTCCCTTTTCCTTCCCTTTATCTTTATTTCTGTCTCTCCATGTGAATATGTATCAGTAAGCATAGTTAGATATAGATGTAAACATGTATATTGTCAGCCTATATTGTTTATATTGTTTTCATTCATCTATTTGATAATATCTTGTGGCAATCGCATTGCCCCCTCCCCCTGCTTTTCCATTTAAGAAATGTAGTGGAATCTTTACCTGTATCTTTCTTAGCCTTCAAGTAAACAGCTGCTGAATAGCCAGATTGCTTGGAGAAAAGAAACAAGTTTAAACAACTCCAAAGTCATTCTCAGTCTCTGCTGGGTTGAAGCAGACAGGGCCATCTGTGCTTTCTGCTCATATCTCAGGACCTGAAAGAAAATATTCTCGGAGGCTCAGGAGAAAATGACATAAAATGAATCCATTCTGCTGCCAGAGATCATAATGAAACTAGAGAAGAAGTACAAAATCAATTCACTCTTATTATAATTTTCAGATTGCCATCTTCCCGTTTGTTCAGATGCAGGTCTGATGGCTCAAATTGGTCTTTGGAATATTTAAGGAGCTTTTTTTTTTTTTTTTAAAGTCCCTTAATATTGGCTTATCAGTTCCAGTAATTTTACCTCCCAGAGTGAAATTGGCTGCTAACATTTGGAGGAAATCCATGCTGTATTTTTCTGGGAAGTTTTGCTGATCGACACCCACTAGGCTTATTAGAAAAACAGCTGTAGAGACCCAGTGCTTTTCACAAAAACCACTGGACCTTCCAGGAGCTCTTCTCCAGCAGAGCCCATCTTTGTCAGACATTTATCTATTTTTCTCCCTGTATAATACCTTAGTTCTCTAGTTTAGAGGATAAATCTCCTCATTTGGTTATTAAGCTAAAAGAAAAAAACTCAGGCTTACAAGGGAGTCTTTATTTCTCCTTCAGGGCCATGTGTGTGGGCCTCACAGAGATTATGAAGGAAGAAAAGGGAGGACAGAAGAGTGACTGAGTTTGAAAACAATTGTCAGCCTCCTTGCATTTTTCTTAGATTTCATAGAACTCATTGGAATATACATTTATGAACATTTTATGAACGCTTGGTTTTGAATTACTGACATAATTTAATTTTAAAATAATTAAAGAAACAGAAGGAAATGTCTATACTTTCACCAAGTAAAGATAACTACTAATTTAATGATTTAATGTTTTTTAATCACTCTTGGTGAGTTTAAAATATAAAGCTAAAAACATATTCTGCATACATATTTGGGGCCAATATTTTCACTTAACATTACACAAACGTAGCCAGGTGTCATTGGCTTACACCTATACTGAGATTCTAACAGGAAGCTGAGATCTGAGGATTGCAGTTCGAAGTCAGTGTGAGCAGGAAAGTCAGTGAATCTGTTATCTTCAATGAACTAGCAAAAAGCTAGAAATGGACATGTGGTTCCATTTTTAAAGGCACCAGCCATTAGTGACAAAGCTAAATGACAGCTCAGGCCCTAAGTTCGAGTCCTAGTACTGCTGCAGAAACATGACATAAATTAATAATCATGTTGTTAGAGGCTAAATAACGTTCTGTGGATGTACCATGGTTTATTATTTCTCTTTTCAGGAAGCGACTTTTCTTTTCTTCCTAGTTTTACTTTGTTTTCCTATAAAGACTCTAGCAATGAATATCTTTATGCACAAATGCTTTTACACATACCAGATCATTTTCTTGGGATGGATTTCAATAAGTTAAATTGCTGGGTCAAAAGGCAAGAACATTTTAAAGGCTATCTATATTTGCTTTCATGGAGTTTTAAAAATGCTCTCCCAGAGCAATTTATACTCCCACTAGCAGTGTAAAAGAATGCTTATCACACTGAACAGTTGCCAGAACTGAAAATTACTTTAAATATATATTTTAATTTGATAGGTAAAGAAAAAAAGTCACCTTACTTTAAATTGTAATTCTTTGCTTGCTAGTGAGGTTGAAGAATTTTTCATGTTGATAAATGTGTGTGTGTGTGTGTGTGTGTGTTCATTTGTGTGTGTTTTCAATGTATGTCCACAGCTTTTTATACCTCAAATCTGTTTTTAAACAATATTTTTTAGCTTTATTTATCTATTTTGTAAATTATTTGGATGAAATTTGAAATAACTTTCTGTCTATTCTGCTTGGTATAGATTTTTTTAAATTTGAAAATCTAATAAACTGCTTTACAACTTTTTAATATTTCACACAGTCAAATTTTCTTCCTTTTCCTTTTATACTTTTTATTGATTTTAATATTAGAAAGTCCTCTCATCTAGAGATATATAAGGTACTGTTTTGTGTTTCCACTGAGCTTCTTTGGAGATTAGTTTTACTTTCTTTATTTCCTCTGCCTTTAGTATGGTAGATGATGACATTCCAAGTAAATTTTTCCCCAAATAATTACCCTCTCACTTCAGCAATAATTGCTGACTCGTCTTACTATACCTATGAACTGAAGATACTCTGTTCTTTGTTAAATTCTTATGAACACCAGTGTTTTTTTCTGGAGTATAAACTCATCTGTTTTGATGTTAAAACTACAAGTTTTCAAGAATTCCAGCTTTATAAAATGGCCTCATATATAGTGAAAACATACAAACAAATCCTATGCCTCTATTCATTTTGAGTTGGAGTTATTTTTAACTGTTTTTTTTTAAATAACAGAACAATTTTAGAAGCACTTTTCAACTTCCAAAGAAATACTATCCATGTTTTGATTGAAAATTGTTGTAATCTATATATGAAGCCACCTCCAGGTCTCAACTTTTATTTAGAAAGCTTACATTCTGATCAGAATTGTGGTTCATAAATGTGCACGGAGAACACTGAATACTGATCTTCAGATCACTTGCTGCATCTGCCTTCTCTCAATGTTGGGAGAGAATCTTGATATGTTTCAAATTCCCTAGGACTTCAATCATTAGTTGATCACTAATAAAAAAAAAGTCTGTCTCTTCATTGCATGAATTGAATGTTAAGTTCATGAATGAATGGATAGATAAATGGAGGAATAGATGAGATTTCAGACGGACCTTACAAAATGAGCTCTGACCCACAGAGACTTTTAATACTAGAACTCTCTCATATCAACTGTGATGACATTAACCATGTGTGGTATAGAGACAGGAAACAAAATAATTATTCTAGGCATTTTGCTAGTTGTTTTCCATACAGTATCGAACAGAAGAAACTTACTAGAGGCCATGAAAATAAGAGGGATCTTGAAACAAGTTCATGACTCTTCAGAGCCTTTGCTACCTTTCCAGTTTCTATGAAGAAGATTTGATATACAGAATAATAGTAAGAAAAAAAAGATAAATTCTATCCCAATGACAAGTGTGTCAAAAAAATAGAAACTGGTGGTTATTTACCTTTGAAAGCAGTACATGGAATTCATCTTTTCTTCTTTATTGTAAAGAAGTAGGTCCACAGTGCTGGGTACCGATGGCTCATGCCTATAATCCTAGCAACTCAGCAGGCTGAGTTCTGAGCATCATGGTTCAATGCCAGCCAGGTAAAAAAGTTTGTGAGACTTTTATCTCCAATTAACCAGCAAAGGCCAGAAGTGAAGCTGTGGCTCCAAAGGTAGAATGCCAGCCTTGAATTAAAAAGCTAATGGACAGCATCCACGACCTGAGTTCCAGCACGCATGCACACGCACACACATGCTCACACATTGACACGCTCACACACTGACATGCTCACACGCATTATATATCCATGAAGTCTTGGGCCGCAAAGGTGTGTATCAAAGCACTGGAGGATTTCTTACAGAGTACCATTTTTTTCAGCCCAGTCCATGTCAATTGTAATTGCATGGACATTCCTCTTGGAGACTTGACCTGGCATCTAGTCATAACAAGAGCATCCCTCCTTTAATCTACTTTCCCCTCTGCCACTCTCCATCTTCACAAGATAGTCTAATTATGGCAGATGCAGGGTTGTGAACTGTGGTTTACTCTTCTTTAAAAAATGACATTAACGTTGCTGTAATCATTCTTTAGCTGCATCTATTAGAGATTCCTTCCCCAGAGCCCAAAACACTTTGCAAATATGATCTCATTAACCCACTCGCCAACCCTCTGTGGTAGGTCAGCCGTCTTGGCGGCATTCAGGAATTGAATTATGCAAAGAGAAAGTGGTCTTTTCAGAGCTGCCTGCCAGCTGGGGTTGGGATTGGGATTAACATGGGATCTTAGAAATTGTTTGGGGCCCTATGTATCACCTGGTCTGACATCCTTACTAAACAAACAGGAATTTAAGATGGGAGGGGTCAGGATAATCATCAAGATTTTCAACCAGGGATATAGACAGACAGACAGACAGACAGACAGACAGACAGACAGACAGACAGACAGACAGACAGACAGACAGACAGACAGACAGACAGACAGACAGACAGACAGACAGATCGATCCAGATTTCACCTCAGGAAAATTTAACCAGAGTCCCTAGAACCACCCTCCATCAGTAGTATTAAATGCTCCTTAGGGGCTGGTGGTATGACTCAAGTGACAGAGTATTTGCCTAATAAGTGTAAGGCCCTGAGTTCAAAATCTCAATACCACCACCACCAAAACAAAACAAAACAACGTAAGGACTTTTAATGGGATTCTAATAACTAGCCATGGTTGAGTGAGAGGAAGTAAAATAACCCACCTATTCTAGGCAGTATAGCAATCTGTCCATGGCTTCACTCTGTCAGTCATCTTCCCATATGGTAGATACTCTTGAGGTCTAAGGCATCTTACATGCAAGGAATGCTTTGGGGCTAATTTTGTATTTCATCTCATCTAGTAGAGACACTGTGAAGCTGTTGGGTTGAAGTGACTATGATGGTTCCAAGTCAATCAGAGAGAATCAGTCCAATCACTTGCTTGACTGACTTGGCCACTCCAGATAAAATGGTTTGCCTGCTTGCCTGAGTGTAGTCATTACTTTTCTGGACTTTATATTTTGCAGGAACTTGTGATGGCATTTATTTTCTATAAGTTTAGTGTTCTCAAATACTGAGGCTTCTCAGTGTCATCTCTATGAAAAAAAATAAGCTCTCATTCTCTGATTCAAGAGTATATCCCAGCACCCATCTGTGTTCCATACACGGTAGGAACTAGTTACTTTTAAACTTTTTATCAGGTTTAGCTGTAATAGATTTCTTGGTTTCTATTTCTCAGCTGTTCATGTTCTAAAGCTTAAGCCCCTTACCTCTATAACCAGGGGCCCCTTCTGTTCTGTAGCTTAGGAACCTTGCTTTCCCCTTTTGGCTCTATACTTTTGATAGTAGGTCAGTCTCATGGAGGTCAGAAGTGACCTATACTATGTTCTAAATTACACATGTATAGCTTGGTTGCTTGTGAAGCTGACTTTCTTTCTCTGAATCCCTGTACAGTCTGTAACTTCTCCCAGTCTTAGGAGTCCTGCTTCTCTATCACACATAACATAAGTAAACATAAGTAAAGAAAGCAAGTGACCGATGCTTCTGGTCCCCATGTCAGGCTGTTCAGGATTTGTCTAAACTTCTTTGAATTTGTTAGTAATACAGATTCCTTTCATCTTTGATGAGAAATGCCATGTTTATTGGAGATATATATATATATATATATATATATATATATATGTGTGTGTGTGTGTGTGTGTGTGTGGTGTGTGTGTGTGTATGTGTGTGTGTGTGGTGTGTATGTATATATACATATATATGTACATATATACTTATATACGTATATGTATATATGTATATGTATATATGTATATATACATATATACATATACATATACATACATATGTATGTATGTATGTATATATCTAGGTTTCACCTCAGGAAAATTTAACCAAAGTCCCTAGAACCACCCTCCATCAGTGGTTTTAAATGCTCCTTAGGGGCTGGTGGTGTGACTCCTTTCATCTTTGATGAGAAATGCCATGTTTATTGGAGATAAGAGTTTCACGGACTTTCCTACCCAGGCTGGCTTTGAACTGCAATCCTCAGATCTCAGTCTCCTGAGTAGCTAGGATTACAGGCATGAGTCATCAGCACCTGGCTTTTTTATAGCCCTTCTTGTTGCGAAGTCTGTCATGGTAAGTGCTGTGGCTACATGGTTAGACCATGGCCCATCTCATGAGGTGCCCAGGAAGTTATCATTAAGCTCGCTAGCCACCTCCAGATAGACAATTCTCTGTGTTGTCCCTCAAGCTGGCATACAGGGTAAAGACCACACAGACCTAACAACTGGAGCAGATCAGATCATCTTAAATTCCAAAGTTCTCAACCATGGGTATGTATAGTTATTACCGGAGAAGCTTTAAAAATGATGCCATTGCCCAGGTTTTAACTCAGAAGATTTTAACCAATGTCTGGGGCCTTGATCCTAGTGCCACGAGGCAGATCTCTTATCCCCACTTGTAATCACTTCCTGCTTTCTTAGAAGTGGTGATGAGGTTTTCATCTCCATAACTATTCTTCCATGCCATTATTTTTATATAATAACATTTTAATCAGCTTTAGTGGAATGAATATTTACAAGAGGACCCGTGGTCTAAGACATGGTCAGTCAGGAAGTTCCATCCACATTCTCAGCATTGTTTCCTTCCGCCCCTCGCAGCGTACACTTCAACATTCACTCCAACTGAGAGCACTGCCCTTGTACACTTGCTACCCTCTATTCAATCTCTTCCTGGAGCCATTCTCTTTCTCAATGTGCGTACATTGGCTTTTGTGTTCATGTATTCTATGGATAACTTATTGTACTACTTTGAGCACTTGAGAAAGTTCATCTTTTCACCTACATGGTATCTACAGTATGGGCTCAGTAGATGTTTAAGCACAAGTATGTAAATTAAAGTGCACACATAGGCCTTGATTGTCCTCTGTTACTTCTGGTTCCGTGATGAGGAAATGTGCAATGGTACTAGGACTAAAACCTTATCTGATTCTATCTCTGTACTCTCCAGCCAACAACTTGCATTATGTACAGGATAAAGTGATATAAAGTATAATATTGCTTTCTATTAGACTAGATTAATGAACCATCACCAGATGGATTACTGTGGTACCAATGTGTCTTATCCAAAAATACTTGTTTGGCTTAGGTAAAATCAGATATGGAACATGTAGATAATTAGACTTCAGGAGACTTTTCTTTCAGTTGAATGGGCTTCTCTCCCCATTTAAAAATTCTTTGGATCATTTGTCTCTGAAAACTCAAAAAGCAGAGGGAACAAAAGGAAGCTTTGCATTTGCATTCTTTTTCACTCCAGCTTTGAGTTTCTACCACTGACACTCTCCTCCTTTGATCTGGGACCTTGTGTTATTCATCTTGAATGCCTTTATTTTATTTTTTCGGGTCCTGAGGCTTGAGCTGGGGGCCTGGGTGCTGACCCTGTGCTTTTTGGCTCTACCACTTTAGCCCCAGTTTTGGCTTTTTGGTGATTAATTGGAGATAAGAGTCTCATGGACTTTCCTGCCTGAATTGACTTTCAACCTCAGATCTCAGCCTCCTGAATAGCTAGGATTATAGGCATGAGACACCAACTCATCTGTACTCTTATTTCTTTTTTTTATTGTGAAAATACTGTACAGAGGGGTTACAATTATATGGGAAAGATAATGAGTACATTTCTTATCAAGCATTGTAGCCTCCTCCTTTGTTTCCCCTTCCCATCCCTTCCCATCCTCCCCCACCCCCCACCCTATCCTCCCCCCCACACACCAAATTGTAAAGTTTGTTTTCGACATAACTGACTTGTACATCTCATTGTTGCAATGGGTCCTCTTATTTCTTATCACAATTTGGTATACAACTGGTGCCTTAGAAATGTCTACAAAATGAATGACCACATAGTGGTCTCTATATCATTCAGAGAAGCCCCCTATAGTACCATCTCTTTTAATAGATGTTTTGGTTTAACATTATTCCTTGTGGATGTCATTTCCTCTTGAGAAGTTATTTGTTCAAGTGCAACTTGCTTGCTTCTGGATTGCCCTATATAAAGAATCCCCAAAGATTGAGCAAATGCTTTAGTTAAATGGAGTAAGGTGAATTCCATTTTCATATTGTTGGAAACCACTACTTGTGGGTAATAGATCGTGGGGAGGACCCCTTGTAAGTTTGGGGCTCTATAGATGTTTCAGATAAGGTAAGGGAAAAAAAAGAAGAAAAGATTGGATGGGAGAAGTAGAAAAAAAGAGCCCTAACCTATCTGAAGAAAATGAATATGAAAAACTTCTCTAAGGGACATAAAAATTGGTGGCATTCATCATTAAGTAAGAGAAGCATCAATCATTCTCAGTCTCATTTTATTTTCATTGTGCAGGTGAGTGAAGGCACAAATGAAAATGACAATGGTGAATAACTTCTAAAAGCCACTCTCTCTATGAACAGTGAACAAGAAAGGTCTTTAGTTTCAACCTTGCAGATGGGGTAAAAAAAAAAACTCTATCAACTCAGACATTTTCTTGCAGATGGATGAAATTCCTCCAAGTCTCTCCTCCTATCCAGGGGATGGGAGGTAAGAAGTAGTCAGGACTCACAAAGAATGAGGAAAGGCTGGCCAGGGTGGGGCCAATGTTAGTTCATGGCTTTAGTTCATAAATCCAAACTCATTTTCCCACAGCAGCATTAATTTTCAATCCTGTCGGCTTTCCTGTGGGACTTAGCCTTGAGGCCTGCACAAAATATATGCTTTGCTTCTTGTTTTACACATTTCCCAAGTCACACAGACTCATACTTGTGTAAGGGTTATCTGTTAATGTAAGGTTGTGTGAAAGGTTGTGGACAAATGGAATGCTTGTAAATCTAATCATCTTTCAAATGTACTCCGAAGCTTTTTATTTAACAGAAGTCAGATTGGAGTCTCAGGCAAAAATAAAAGAGACTCTAGCAATATCACTTACATTCTAGTGTGTCTCCTCTGAAAGGTGTTTTGCGTTTTTGTTTTTAATTTAAATCACTAGTTTTTTTTGTTGTTGTTTTGTTTTGTTTTTTTTTGTTTTGTTTTTTTTTTAGTTGAGCCAGACCTTCCTGAAGCAATGACTAGGTGCCTGAAATTGGCAGGACATCAGGGTACTTAGCTGAAATGACTCCCTGCCCCTCCCCCCATATTATACCAGGAAGTGCCTTGGATAGAACTGCCTCTTGCTTGTATCTGACTCCTTATGCTCATTAACAAGTGTGCATCTAAGGTGTGGGAGGTGATTGGAGGGTTGGGTAGATCAGGGAGAGCCAGGTGAAAAATTCATGGTGAGAGTCCAGACCAGCTCTCCTGATACCTAACGTAGCAGCCCTCTCATACACTCTTTCTTCCACGTGCAGGATTCCTCCTAAAACACAGTGCTCCTTCTAATGATTTGGGGCTGTACACCTTGGTTTCCCCGTCTCTGTCAGAAGCACATTCAAAACTTGTGATGGATGAAGGTGCAGCCTTTGTGGATGTCTTACTCCTGGATAAACTCTGCTTCATAAACTAAAGTGGCTGAGCGCCTCTGAGTCTTCTATTCAGTGGTTGGGGAATTGGCTTAAGAGGCAGGATAACATAGTGGAAAGGCCGACTTAGCTCCAATAAATTATTACTGGTGTGAACTTGGACAAGTTTGTGAATTTCACTGAGCCTGACTCCCCTATCTATAAAATAGAAGTATTTTTTTTCTAGTCCTAGGGCTTGAACTCAGAGCTGAATGCTGTCCCTCAGCTTCTCTTCTTCTTTCTTCAGGACTAGCACTCTATCACTTGAGCCGCAGCTTCACTTTTGGCTTTTTGTTTGAAGGGGGTGGTGTTTAATTTGAGACAAGTGTCTTATAAACTCTCCTGCTCGAGCTGTCTTCAAACTGTGATCATTAGCTCTCAGATCCTGTGTAGCTAGGATTACAGGTGTGACACACCAGTGCCTGGTAATCAGAGTGTTTTAGAAAAAGATATCTTTAAATAGTTGTTCAGAAGGGTTTGAATTCAACATGTCAATTTATGAGTATGTGATATAAGGGGTGTTGTCCCTTGTATCATTCTCCTTCATCGATTCCAACCCTATCTCAAGTTACCTGGTTCCACGTTCACATATTTTCATTGAATATTATGAGTGTATTTGTCCATTAGTCTTCTCTATTTGTCTGCTCCTCCCCTCTTACAAAAACATGTTTATCAAGACTAACTTTGCTGGGCGCCAGTGGTTCATACCTATCATCCCAGATACTGAGGAAGCTGAGATCTGAGGAATGAGGTTTAAAGATAGCCCAGGTAGGAAAGTTCATGAGACTCATCTTCAATTAACTACCAAAAAGCCAGAAGTGGAGTTGTGATAGCCTTGAGCAAAAATGCTGAGGAATAGTCCCCAGGACCTGAATTCAAACCCTAGGACAGGTGCGCGCACGCACACACATACACACACACACACACACACACACACACACACACACACACACACACACACACACACACACACACACACACAGAATAAGAAGACTAATCTCAGAAAGCTGTATTACAGAAAATGTATACACAGAACACAATAATTACTAAAAAATATAGAAACCATCCTTATTATTACTGCTTATAAGCACTGAAGTTCTTGACGATCACATCTTTGTTTTGTCCTCACCTCCCACCTTGTCTACCCCCAATCATCTGGTATTATTCTTTGCTTGTGGCTGCATAAAGGCATATTCCTTTCTCCTCCCTACCCACCCCATGCTTCTCCCTCTCCTCTCCTTCCATTTTTCTCTTCTTCTTTCTCCTGTTTTCTATCTCTCTTTCCCTCTCCCCCTCTTCTTCTCTCTCTCTTCCTCCCTCTCTTTTTTCCTTTTCCTTACATCTAAGAATTACAAAATGAAAATAAAGAATTTCAAAGCTAAAATAACCCTGAGATGGAACAAGTAAAGCCTAAGGAAACTGATGTCTAATACCACATTACTAGTGGGTTAGATCCTGAGGACCAGGGTAGATATTCGGGCTACCTAACTCTGTCCCTGACATTGACCATGTGAGAGACGTTCATCCCCTAGGACCCTGGTGAGAAGGGGGATATTACAATTCTCTGTCTCTCTAATGGTAATGTTTTTTTTTCTTTCTTTCCTAACCCTTCAGGAACATTTTAGATTTCGGAACTCTTTGATAAAACAGCTAAATGAGCTCATCTCCTGGGGTAGCAAAACTCAGCTGAGATTTCCCATGAAATTTCCTTGTTATGTGACCAGGCTGAGGATAGTTTTAATTTTTTCAGTAAGAAAAAAAACTCTACAGTTGCTCAGCATGGAGAGAACATCATGAATGGGCACTAGTGGGTCTTTGATCTAATTTTTGTGTCTGATTTCCCAATAATAAATGGGCTTTTGTTAGGAGACACATTGACACTTATTGAGTTTGCTTTTCATTGGGCCAAGGCAAGTTGGGAGCCAGCTGTGGATGTGTTCTCTTTTCTTAGTCCTATAGCCAAACTGTGGATTGACATATAATTGAACATTGTTGCCTAGACTCTTTCAATATTCCAGGCATTGTAAAGAGAGAAAATTGTGTTCCGTCGAGGAGAATAGCATCCAAACTAAATGTCAGGTGACAACTTAGCATAGTTGTGACAGATACAATCCGTCACAAAGGAAAGAAGAATTATTGATTATGAGGCTGATAAAAGAAAAACATATTCTAGGGGGAAAAAAGATAGGGAAAAATACAAGAAGCCTATAATGTAGCTGGCTATCTTTGAAATGTTACTGTTCTTAAGTAATGGGAAATGTCTTTCACTAACGCTGATTTCTTTCAATCAACCCAGAAATGAACCCCACACCTCTATGTCATCAAAGGCAGGAGTTACTCTAATAAAAGTTGTTTTGAGTAACTTTAATGAACAGCAGAATGACTTGCACAACAGAGCTGCACATCCTTCTAAATGTCAGCTGAGGGCATTGTATGAAAGGGCCTGAGATGGAGGACTGGGGGGTGGCGGGGGTGGGGTTGGGGGAATGGCATATACTTGTCTAGAAGCTTGTTGGTCTGCGTTATTGCAAAGGCCAGGTGAGAGGGAGAGGCATGCAGCAGGCTGGCTCTGGAGAGTGGTAACTTGGCATTTGGAGCTTTTCATTTCAGTGTAGGTCACTGGTTCAGTTCAAACCCTGACTGCTGGAAACCGTTATTGCTTGATGGTTGATGGGAAATTCACTCTTGGCTTCTAATCCAGCCTCCTAAAAAGGACTCACTATAATGAGCTCCCTTCTTGGAAGACTAGATGGCAAAGCCTGGGAATGGCCACAGGTACAGAACCCTTATGATGCCATCCAGAGAACATTCCCCTGAAATGGGGAGGGAGGGGGTAAATACTGGACAAGCACAAGGAAGAAAGATAGTGGGAGAGTGGGGGCTTGGTGGCTGGGAGTGGGGAGTGGAGCAAAACTTGCGTTATTCCTCCAGATGCTTATGGTGAGAAGGCTTAAGGGGTCTTGGGGCCAACCCAGAGGCAGACCAGCTTGTTGACCCTAGAGCGAAACTTGGACGTGGTACCACAAAGAAGCTCGCTCTTAGTTCTGGAGGCCATGATGCTCCTTAGGAACCTGAGGACCTCTTTGTCTTTCCTTTTTCTAATTCCCCATCTGGTCATTGACTTCAGTCCTCATCTCAGACAGGAGAGTCCACTTTATGAGCTCTCTAGCATTAAGCTATAGCTCTTCTAGTCTTGTGTTATTGAAAAGCCCAGGCTCTTGCAAAGTAAGAATTAAACAGGTTTTCTTTTCGTTTGTTTGTTTCTGGGCTACCCCTTTCCTGATGCAATGACGTGGAGGAGTACTGACATTAGGTAAGCAGAGATTGGCAGATAAAGCACTTCAGTTAGTATCTCCAGCTGTTATACCTGACAAACATCACTACTTGTTTTTCTTCTGACATTACTGGTCTCCTGGCCTTTTGAAGCCTCCATTCAAGGTCATCTGGTCTACCCACCTGTGGACTCATCACTTCCTGACAAGAAGAACTTCCTAGGTAGGTGTAACGGTTCATGCCTGTAATCTCAGCTCTCAGGAGGCTGAGGCAAGAGGACTGAATTGGAGACCAATGTAGGCTACATAGACAGACCCCGTCTAAAAGAAATTTTTTTTTAAGAAAGGAAGAAGAAACTCCCTACCAGCAATTAGAAGGGCTAAAAGCCCCTTGAAGTTCTATTTTGTGCAGTAATCAGAGTACAAGTACAAGAGAGACAAGAAAGAACTTACACAAAATACTGGATAGAGAATTTTCTTCCTTCCTTTGATCCCTCAGTTTTTAATCCCTTTCCATGCAAGGAGGGATGGGAGTGCTGGACCTGATGATGTGCTACGTGATGTCAGGGATGATCTGTCTCTTCTGGTTGTGGGTAGCCTTGAGAGGCCTACAGAAGAAAATGTAGTATGTATGTATATATGTATATGTGTGCATATATATATATATATATATATATATATATAATGTATTTAAGTGTGTTCATAGATAATATGGTATCTTGGAGCAATCAGGAACCCTAAGAAGAGCCAGGAGAGTTTCCACTCGTGTCTGCAATGCAGGAATTTGTTGCAGCTCTTTAAATCCTGGTTCTAGTTCTTTGTAGGCTTGTGGCAGCATGGGAAAGGCTGGAATAGGAAATGAAGATGGTGTTCTCTTGGATCAAGTGTCTGCTGCTGCTTTCCTTCCAGATGCTGAGCAGCATTCAAGCTTCATGTAAGGCCAGTGGACATGTTTTAACACGTGTGTGGCAAGTCTCTCTCACTACCCCTTAAGTTCCCTGAGATCCTTCCTTGTCTGAATCATCTTTGTCCTCTTTATTTTTAGCACCCTCCAGAAATGTAGTAGATATACAGAAAAGGCTTCTTAATTGATAGAAAAGAATGGAGCCCAGGGTCTTTCTGTCTTCTGTGATGGTGATGTTTGGCTGTGTGGACATATTTTCTGTTTGTACCTACCTGGCATTTTCTTCCAGCTGTACTTAAACAACTGTGCAATTATTGAAGAACATTTGGCTCAGTAGGTGAGGTACAGATCTTAAAAATTAGAACTTAGACTTTCATATATCAAAAAGGCCAGAACTTAGTTACTGGACAAGATTCTGGGATATATTTGGAGATCTTTTCCCGACATTACCTTCCATAATCCACATGGGCTCTTCATTGTGACATCCATTACCTCAATACGTGGACCATCAGCTCAGTGAAGGGTAAAGCTCACATTACCCTCGGGTGTTCTAGGATGGGCTTTTACCACTTGCTTTCCTCCTGCATGTCCCTGATTCCATTTGACCCTGTCATGTAACAGTTAGGCCAGGATCAATAGTCTTTTTAAATAAGCTTTACCCTTTGAAGCCAGCCCTAAGCACTTTGCATTTCTTTCCTGCTTGAAAAGTTCAGTTTTGTGCTATGCTCAGTTCTAAAAATACCCCAGTGAGTGGGAAGCCCAAGCCTGCAGTTCAAAGCTGTTCCTGTAGGAGAGAGTGTCTCCACTTGACCACAATGAGCTCATTTGGGTGAATTCAACCCTTTGGTGCCTTCAGAGAATGGACTGAGAATAGACGGAGAAGGACAGGGAGCATTCTGTTACCAGGCTGCTTCATAGAAGGAGGACTCCGAGCTTAGCAATGAGACACACACCGAGTTCCTGAGAGTTGTTAAGGTGCCTGAGTTGAAATGGCTCTGATATGTTTTTTGAAAGAAATGTTTTCTTTTATTTTTTGCTTTTCAAGATAAATGTGGTGTGTAGACACTATCGACCGCAAGTCAATTGATAATCTTCAGTCTGTTTTTGAGTGTGCATGTGTGGAGATCAGGAGTCGATACCCATTGTCTTCGGGGCTGGGATATGCTTCACCCACAACTGATGCTTGGTTTTTGGTTCTCAGCATTCCTGAGATCAAAGAATCTGATCCCAAAGCCTCATAAATGCACAACTGTTTCTGGGTATGAGTGAAATAATACACACGTCCCCTTTGGTTCTAACTGTCTCCAAAGGCACTAGAAGAGGCCTAATCTGTTTTTATTCTCTCTTTAGAGAATAAAGGCACGATAAGACACAGGCTGTTCAAGTACTGAGCTTTTTACACTCTGTTTATCTGATTCTTCTGTCTAATTAAAGTTACCTTCTACACTTGATTGGTTTTTAAAGCCCAATATTTGGCAATTAAACCTTCTATATTCTAACAACTGGGTGGCACTTTGCTGAGTGATTTACTACATGATATATTATCTCTATAACCAAGAACTAGTTTTCCTTGGGAATTTTCTTTTGCAGCATTTGATAACTGGTATCTGTTGTGCATACCTACCAAGGGACCTGCAGGGGAAATAATAGAGCTTCTTCTCAGAAGTCCGCGTTGCTGGTATGGGGTGAGTTTTGGATTACATTAGGGACCAGGAGGCATCATGTGATCCCCAAGGAAGCTATTCTGCTAGAGCCCTTCAAAAATCTTCCCTTTCCCTTCCTATTAATTGGGCATAATTGAAGAAGTGTGAAAGGTGTTCCTAGTGAAGCCATATGTCCTCATCATAAAGGCAGCTTGTCCCAGACAGGGCCTGGGTTCATGCTGAGGGCCACTAAGTCAGAGCTTCCCAATAGGACTTACTGACACAGCAGGAGCAAATTATCTTCTCGGAGCCCTTCCTTGGGAACCCAGTCAGATCCCCATATGGTTTTCTGAGGTAGGAAAACCAGTGGAAGGATTCCCTGTTGGGGGGCTGGGGCAGAAGATGTGTCAAGCTGTGATCATTGGTCCCCCACTGGATTCCTAAGAGTGCAAATCCCACTGATTTCTGAAGGGCAGAGCTTTAGTACTGCCTTTTCCAGGGAAATGCAGAAATTGGTGGCAGGGTTAACCTTCAGTGTCCCAGGGAGGAAGATGCTAAGCAGATGATGGTCATTTCACAGAGGAGAGGACTCAGAGCATCCGTAGCAAGCATGCACTCGTAAGCACGCATGCGCACATAGACGTTTGAACCCCCAGGTAGGCTAGAGATGCACAAAGTCCAGCCGCCCTCTGTGGTTCTCTTCTCACTGTGCTGGGAAGATCTCTGCTTCTGTCGTTAGAATTTGAGCTGAAGCTTATTCCTCACCAGTAGCCCTTCCTGGGAATCTGGTCCAGCCTCATAAGAGATTCTTTATTTCATTGTGTTGTCAGTCTTTTATCTTCATGTACAAGTCCAGAGTGATGCTTAAGGGGGGCTAAGTCCCCACCACCAACCTGACATGATGCACCCCGAGGTGATTAGCATTGTCATTGGACACCGAGGAACACAGTACACATCCTGATGCATTTGTTTTTCCTGTGTGGCGAATGCAAACCATTTAAGAGGTTTCTTCTGGATTTTTTTTAATTGTCCTGAAATCTCTCTCTGAGAGGATAGCTAGAGCTCTTAAAGACTCACTGTTGTAATCACGGTGTGTTTATAAGCTTCCTCAGCGAACCCCCTGCCTGGGTCTTAGATGTCCTCTTGCTACCTGGGATGCTTTTTTGCTACCATTGCTGCTAGATTGGAAGGCAACACAGGTGGGTGGAGAGTGTACAGAAGGCCAAGGGGGTTATAGAATGATCCCTGGGACTATTCTGGAAACTGCTGGTTGAGATAGTCCCTAGAGAGGTGAGCTCACAGGCCTGGGGGCAGTCAGAGCACAAGGATCTCTAGCTCTTTATTCAAAATGTAGCCCAAGGGTCAGAGAAATCTTCCTCATCTAGGCACCTGGTGCAGTGCAGCGTCCAGCCTCCACAGGCTGAAGTAAAACATGCTTCTTAACAAGATACTCAAGGAACCCTGTATTGTATTAGGGAAAAGAACCGGCCCTCATCTTCAAGCTATTGTTGTCTGTCACTGTCCCTCTGAGATATATGGTATATCTGTATACTGTGTACTGTATAGCATATAGTGTATATCTCTCCGAGAAAATACCCATTTCAGGGAGGGAAAGAAAGCTATCCAGCATGTACTGACTACCTGGATTTCTGATGGTGGGGATCTCTGTAATAGAAGGACCAAGGTATCTAACATTAAGGGAAAGACTAGACTGGTGACAAGAAAGGACTCAGAAAGTAGGTCTGAATGCATAGGGATTTCCTTCACATTCACTTCTCATTCCCAGAAACTAGCTTCACATAAACACATGTCAGTCAGATGTCCGTTCCTAGGCTAGGAGATAATTTTATGTAGCCTTGATCCCTAAGAAGTACTATGTGCCATTCCCCTACTCCTGCCATAGACTTCAAAATAAAATGACAGTGAACTGTAAAGTAAGGATAAATAAAATCTATTGAAATTCTAATTTTCCCTTTGATCAACACTTTGATCCTTGCTTTATAATAGGAAATACAGGTCTTGTGTTCAGGTCTGTTATTGCTGGTACGCATAACAGGCTCTCTCCTTGGAATATCAAACCAAGCCTTCTAGGCAGTGAGGTAGCATGAATCTGAGATTAGATGAGAAGGTTGAGCTCCTGACTCTGTGGCCTCATCCCAGTCTGAACCAGTTGTATAGATGAAGTCAAAGCCTTTTGGGGGGTGTCTCCCCTAGAGAGATGCTACAATTCAGGTCACAGGTAATCCTAGATCTATATAACCTAGGTGATCCCCTAAAAGATCATGAAAATATTGTTGATTTCCTGATCTCAACACAGATGTGTTTGGACTCTATTTCATGGTCTCTGGAAACCAGACCCCACGCAAGTTTAAAATACACTAATCAACCACTTTGCTTGCTTAGAGTCAGAGGCAAGAGGCCTCTTGGTGAAGATGGTGTAGGATGTCAGAATAGATAGAAAAGAAAGGGAAATTCTGTTTGCCCAAAGGCCATTCTCAGTGGACAGCCCATCACTGTTTCTTAGTCATCACTGGGTCAAGGCTAAGATTGGAAGAAATAAGTACAAGATTAAGAATCATTGCTGTCTTTGACGTTTCCATCAAAATGTGATTCTACTTCATGTTTAAAGAGCTGGCTCAATTGTCACAAAGTCTTATAGCAGTTAGCTTTCTTTTCCACCATGCCATTGTCATGTTTTTTGCTTAGTTACAGCTGTGTATTAGAGTTAATGTATGCCAAACGCTTTAAGGAAGGTCGTTGTGCTATGTGTAGCAAGGAGAAGATGACCAGTTAAGATTAACCAGTTAAAGTTAATAAAGCCTTAAGAGTTTGAAAGGCTTTTAAAAGCTTACACATTTTTTCTCATGCATTTTTTATTGTTATTATAAAGGTGATGTACAGAGGGGTTACAGTTACACAAGTCAGATAAAGAGTACATTTCTCATTAAAAATGTCACCTCTTTCCTCACTCTCGCCCAGTTTTCCCTCCTGTCCCTACCCACATGTTGTATAGTTCATTTTCAACAGTGTCTAGTAAGTAACCACTGCTACATTTATTCACCCTCTGTTCCACCATTTCTGTGCCCCCTGCTTACCCTGCCAAAGACAGATTAATGAACAAATAAGACAAAAGGAAAAGAAAAATCAAAATAGCAACAAAGAATAAAACCGTTTGTTTCCATTTCCTGGCATTCATTTCGATAAATATTATTTCATGTGATCAGATACACATAGGTATTGTGCCTTTGTGTTCCTCTCCTAAGTAGATCCTCCTTTGGTCTCACTGGGTGTGAATGTTAAAGGCTTTTTTAAATCCAAATCTCCATCTAATTCATGACCCCTTATAGAAACTGTTACCAAAGAAAAAGTGGTATTTTGGTTTATCTTTTTAATCAGTCAAAAGTATTCTTGTGCTTGTTGATAATTCCGAAGATAAAATAAAAGCTCTTTTAAAGAAAGTAATCTTTAAATCCTTTAAAGAAAGGGGAGGACAAAAAGGGGGGGGGGAGAAAAAGGGACAAGAAAAGACATATAACTAGAAGGTAGATGTCAGAGAAGATGGAGGGGATTGTGGTAGTGCAAGCAAAGGAGCGGTAGACATGACCATAGAGGGTGGGCATGGCAAACAGGGAGGGCATGATGATTACATTTTACTTGCACCTATGAGATTGTGGTGATGAATTCATGACTTGGTTATTTTTTTATTTTTAGGAACTATTATTAAGTAGTTATAAAGTTGTTGTTTTTCTTTTCTTTTAGCTTTATTCTGACTCTTAAACATGGCGCTTTTTTTTTTTGTCTTTTCTCTGTTTAGAATCTATTTGTGTAGTTGACTGGACCACCCAGGTTAATTACATCTCGAAATAAATCTCTTACTTCAATTATAGAATGAGTAACTGTAAATTTAAATTAGCCCATCCTTGAACCAGAGTTTTGAAATCATGGTTCCCCCACCCCCACCCCACCTCCCCTGGCAACTCTTTGGTGAAGTTTGTGTCCTCTACTGATTTTTCCTTAGAAGTACAATTATGTCATCCATCTTCGAAGGGTGGCCATATGTGCACAACAGATACTGTTTAATTACGGTCTTCAGTTTTCATCCTCGTCTGGTCCACAGAGCAGTATGTTTTGCATTCTGCTGAAAGAAATTTCTCAGCCTCATGGCATTCTATTTTTACCTCTTGGCCCACCTCACCTCAGAATCCAAATGTCAGCACTTTATGGAAAGAGTGCTGGGCTGGAAGCCAAAACAACCAAGTGGGTGTTGGGTTGGAGGCTGCCCCAGGACATTGGTCAGGCACTAACCTTTGGGAATCCTGGTTTTATCTGCAGGAAAGTGGGTATTCTGCCAGCTCTGCTCCTCTCAGAAGGTTGACAGGAGACTTAAAATAGGAGCTTGTATGTTAGGTCATTTAGTAAACGGTGGTACAGTATGGGACTATAAAGACAAAGCCCAGGATTGTCACAATGGCTATGAATTGGGTAGATAAGGAGCCAGATTACCTAATTCTTTAACCCCATAGTTGGGTCTTGTCTATTCAGAGTGTGTTTGCTGATATCCAAGACAGGTTGAGATTGAGTTGTTTCAGAATGTAACAATCCTGTCAGTCAGAAATGTGTCAACTGGGACGTTTTAAAGCAACCGGGGGCAGAGAATGAGCTGATAGTCATGTACAAATTTAATGAATGATAACCAAGCTTCTCGTTAAAAATAGCATCAAAGAGAGTGTAATGTAACTCTCCCTCAAACCTCTTCCGGACATGGTGTTTGTTAGAGATAGATCATTCCAATGATCTCCGCTTCTTGTGTTTTCGTATGTGTCAGCACTGGGTCCTGAACCCAGGGCCTTGCACTCTCACCAGGCTGTTTTGCTCAAGGCCAGTGCTCTACCACTTGAGCCACAGATTCACTTCCAACTTTTTGTTAGCTAAACGGAGATAAGGATCTCACTGACTTTTTCTACCCAGCCAAGCTTCAAACTGCTATCCTCAGGTCTCATCCTCCTGAATAGCTAGCATGACAGGCATGAGCCAACAGTGCCTGGCTTACCATGGAGAAATATTGGAATCAAAATTCAGCCCAAATGCCTACTTTATTTAATGCAATCAATATTTCCATTATAATTTGCATGATCATCCACCCCAATGGATAGACGCTTTTGCTGGAATTTCTCTGAAACATAACTAGTATGTCAGTTTTCAGTAATTTTTTTTAAACTTTAATCTAGAGAAGCTTATCATTGTCCAGTGAATTTTGTTCTGCATAGTCCTCAGTGAATGGCCCTCTGGGGACACTCACCAAAGTTGTCCATCTGTGATGACAGAGATGAGACCCTCCCCCGAGGGCTCAGGCCATCTCTCTATCTCTGAAGTACAGAACGTAACAGACTAACTCAGGATGTATAGGAGTCACCTTTGAGAACATAGTCCTCCTGACACATAATTTTAGCCAGTTCTGTTTCTAGTCAGGGTTATTCATTCTTCTGGGAGCAATAGCTAAGATGGGTGGGGACAGGGGCAAATATTTAACAACTGGCTCTATGAAAAGAAAAGGGAATCCGTATCTCCTGAACATGATAAAGGATGTACAGGGCACGACTTTTCAATCAAAATAAACTATAACAAAATGATTCTTATAAAATGCTCTGGTTGATTTGATCACTAGTTTTATTTGTAGCCAGTGAATAAATCTAACAAGTGGGAATAGAGTCAACATCAGCATTGGTTGATGTGTTTGCTTACATTAACATTCAGACAAATTGAAACATGAAACACTACGTGGGCATTTTGTGCACCTGCTTATGAGCCCTCCTGCGTTTGGAGGAGAAAGAAGTTTTTCTGTCCAAGTCTAACCACAGGTCCTAACATGCTGTCCTGTCCTCTACTCATTGTCATAAGCTCAGAGAGCAAGAGGCACTTAAGATGATGCTAAGTGAAATGAACCCCAAGATAGGGACATAAGAGATTTTATCTTTCTTGCTGTTGTTTTTAATGTATTTCTAATGTACCAAGTGATTTTTCTGTTTCTTTTGTATGTATTCCCCCATGGTATAACCCCTGTTTTCACTGTATTTGATTCCAGTGCCCTGCATCATGTGTGTGTGTGTGTGTGTGTGTGTGTGTGTGTGTGTGTGTGTGTGTATACATTTCTGGACATAAAATAAATTCAAATCAAAGCAACATTGAGATTCTACCTCAGCCCAGTTAGAATGGCCATTATCAAGAAAACTAACCATAACAGATACTGATGGGGATGTGGCCAAAAGGGAACATTACTACCCTGTTGGTGGGAATGTAAACTTTTTCATTCTGGAAACCAGTGTGGCGGTTCTTCAAAAGACTATACATAGAGCTACCTTATGACCCAGCAAGTCCACTCCTGGGCAATTATCCAATATACCACAAGCCAGGCCATACTAATGCTACAAACACAACAATGTTCATTGCAGCATTGTTTACTATAGCCTAAATAAGGAATCAACCCAGATACCTTTCAGTGGATGAATGGATCAGGAAAATGTGGTTTAGATACAAAATAGAATTCTATGCTTCCAGAAGAAATAATGTTATTGCACCATTCATACGGAAATAGAAATAAAGGCTTCATTTTTATTATTTTGCTCTTTGGTTTGTTTGTTTTTGTTTCATTGTTTGTTTTCCTGCTTTGTCCCTGATTTTGATTTCTGTGCCTTTTGTTTTGCTTTGTCAGTTTATCTATTTGGGGGAAGGTAAGTGGAGCATAGAATTGGTGGTAGAAAGGGTGAACAAATGCAGCAATGATATTAGACACAGTGTTAAAAATGAACTATACTTGGGGAGGGAATGGGAGGAGAAACCAAGAGAAACTAATGAGGTAAAACTGTCCAAAAAGAAAGGTGTTCACTGACTGACTTATGGAACTGTAACATATATATAATCTTTATATACATATATATATTATATACATGTATATAATCTTTATAATAAAAATTAAAAATATTTTTAAAAAGATTAAAAAAAAGAACGGAGATTCAGCCGGGTCTGGTGGCTCACACTTGTAATCCTAGCTATTCAGGAGGCTGAGATGTGAGGATCACGGTTCAAAGCCAGCCCAGGCAGGAAAGTCCATGAGACTCCTATCTCCAATAAACCACCAGAAAACCAGAAGTGGTGCTGTGACTCAAGTGGTAGAGCACTAGCCTTGAGCTGAAGAACTGAGGAACAGTGCCCAGGCCCAGAGTTCAAGCCCCACAACCAACAACAACAACAACAGAAAAGAATTGAAATTCACTCTAAATTTGTGTATTTGATCAAATTTTACACCAGCCCATAGTTTAAAAAGGAAAATAATGCTCGAGAATTGTCATGGCAAAGAATAGTTCTCTGTCCTCCTTTTCCATCTCTGCCCGTCTTAGAGACCATTTCTAGTCTTCAAGCTGATTTTTAAGCCTTTGAACTTCCAGCATGAATAGTATGTTTGTATTGTTATTTCAAGATGTGGGCTCTAAAATATAATTGATTGACTTTCCACTATGGCAGGTGAGGTGTAAACTCTCAGGCTGATTCATGCTGGCACCTTCCATCACCCCGCCCCGCATTGTCCCAGCACACATGTCAAGCCAGGCCTGTCTTGCTTCCTGTCTTCGAATAGAATTACTTTTTAATTTTGTTCAAGTCAGTGTTCTGTGTTTATCTTATATGGCAATGCAAATAAAAATTCATGATTAAGCCTTGACTTCTTTTTCTGCACACAATCTTGTGTTCTCCCTAGAGTTGTTATGTGTGTGTGTTTATTTGTATGTGTGTGTTTTGTTTCATATTTACATTTAGATTACATTACATTCTTTTATATTAACTGACTTTCCTCTGAATTTATCACTGTTTTGCTGCAGTTGTCTAAATTTCTTCTGAGTATGTTAGATACCTTTGCTTCTCTGGCAATCTTGACTTCTATAAGAAATATCTGCTGGCCCTCTGTCCTGCTCCAAACTGACAGATGGCTTTCTAGCCTTCTGGACCTGGTTTCTGCCTCATGCTAGGGATTCTCTTTGACTGGCTTCTGATGTAAACTTCCCTTTTCCAGTGGTCCACTAAAATTGCTTGAGTGTATCCTCAGACTTCAAGGGTTCAGGAAGAGCAGACATCCTGGGCCTTGCCTAACCAAGATATTGTTTTCCCTACTTAAAAAACAAGGGATTTTTTTCTCTTTGTTGCTGTTTTTGTCTTGTTTTCCTTTTGTCTTGTCTTGTTTGTTTATCTGCTTTGGGAGCGTAAGGGAGGGTACAGAAATGGTGGGACAAAGGGTCAACTAATTCAGCACTGATACTCACTAGACACTATGTTGAAAATGAACTATATAGCTTGTAGGTGGGGACAGGAGGGAAACCTGGGAGGCAGGGAGGGAAGAGATGACATTGTTAATAAAGAAATATCCTCTTTATCTGATTTATCTAACTGCCGTCCTTCTGTACATCACCTTTACAATAACGATAAAATTAACATAATTATTAGCTTCTTGGGGTGTTGAATTCTAGGTTGGAAACATTTCAGATTTTTGAAGTCCTCACCCCAGTGTCTTCTGGCTTTCTGGCATTGCTAAGAAGTTCAAAGACGTTCAAAATTGACGTTATAGAATGAGATCTATTTATTTCCATCTGGAAACCTTTATAATTTTCATTTAGTATAAATACTTTATTTTTTCTCGGAGCTAGGGATTGAACCCAGGGCCTTGTGATAGCTGAGCATGCATTCTTACCACTAAGCTATATCTCCAACCTCAGAAGCTGGTTTGTGCTTTTGTCTTATATGTTTATAACATTCCGTGACATTGTGTGTTGATTTAAGTTTTATTTAATCTGTCTGCCAGGACAGAATCTTTTACTCTAGAAATTCAAGTCTTTTAGTGTAGAGATATTTCCTGGAATTGTTTTATAGTTAATTTCCTGTGTGTGTGTGTGTGTGTGTGTGTGTGTGTGTGTGTGTGTGTGTGTGTGTGTGTGTGTGTGTGTGTGTGTGTGTGTGTGTGTGTGTGTGTGTGTGTGTGTGTGTGTGTGTGTGTGTGTGTGTGTGTGTGTGTGTGTTGTATTTTTTCTTATTTCTGGAACTCCTAGTATTTGCATAGTGTGCATCCTGGATTGCTCATATTTTTTCTTATCTTTCCTGGCCTATTTCTATGCACTTTATCTTACAACCCTCTGTTGGCTTTTCCCATTTCTACTATAATGTTTTTAATTTCATCAGTCCTGTTTTGCTATCTTAATGCTCTTCTATATTATCCAGCTCTTGTTTCCACAAATGCAGTGCATCTTCTTTTATGTCTCTCAGGATATTAAATATATTCTGAATATAAAATGTTTTCATTGTATAATTCCTATTAAGTTGCTTCTATCCTGTTGTTTTGATTTGATTTCCATCTTTCATGTTAGAGATTTCCCTCTGATATCAGTGAACTCTAGCTACTTCTGTTAGGCATAGGATAGGGTCCTTAAAGGCTATTTGGAAGCTCTGAGTTTGCCCTGGGGGCCTGCCATGGGTGATCTTCACTCGAGGATATGGCTGGAACACTGTGTTGGAATATCTTTCAGTCTCTCCTCTTGACCTGTTCAAATCCCATTTGAAAAGATGTCCTTGTCTCCTTTTAGAGGTGCAGGTCTGGTGGACACACTTTTACAGCCAATCCCAGGAGAGAGAGAGCTTGGAGGTGTTGGTAATTGGGATACAAATACTCCCTACTCCACTCCATGTTTGGCCCTCTACTTTATTTCTGTGACTGTGCCCTGTGACCCCTGGATCAGAAGCCTCCATATCTCATTCCAGAGAGTAAACAAATCTCGTGTCTCCTGCTGGGTGGAAAGAGAGGTTGGTGGGTCCAATTGCATCTTGTATGAACTTGAATAAAGACTTCTTAGTTGCCCTTCCCTCTCACTCTCCCAGACATTACACAGTCAATTTCCAACCTGTTTCAGGGGTTCTGCTTAGAAAACGGATGCTTCTGTACCACCACATTACTGGTAGAGAATGTAGCTGTGATGGCCGTCCAATCAGTTGGTTCTTGATGTAGTCCTTTGTTCGTGGCCCAATCATTGCTGCTGTCAGCTTTCTCATTCTCTTTGGCCTTGCATGTTTTAACTTCCCTTGTCTCCTCTGACTCAATACACACTTCATGGCACCTCTTTTATGCGCAATAGTTCACAGTAAATGTGTCTGATAGCTCAGCTCCTCTGAAGGATGACTTGCATATTTGCAGATTTAATGCTACCCATACTATGCAGGGAAAGCTAGCCACACGATGTGCTGGAACATAGCTAACCTCAGACTAGTTCGTGGCCCCAGAAGGACGAGGACTTGGTTAAGGGGTCACATACCGATGGACCACAGTTTATGCCTCAAGCCGTTCATGTTGTGTATGTTGTTTCTCCAACCAGAAGTCTGGTTTTGACTATTGATCCCTGAATGGCTAAAGAAGTGATGTTCAGCTGTCCCTTCTTATTCTTTTTTGTTTTGTTTTGATTTTTTATTTTTATCGGTCTTGGGGCTTGAACTCTGAGCTTGGGCACTGTTCCTCAGCCCTTCAGCTCAAGGCAAGTGCTCTACCACTTGAAATTTCACCAATTTAATATTTCCTTTTTTGGGGGGCAGGGGCAGACTGGAGTTGAACCTGAGGGCCTCACACTAATTATGAAAACACCACATGAGCCACAGCCTCAGTCTTTTTGGTTTTCATTTGTTTTTACAGATGAGGTCTCACACTATCATTGCCTGGGCTGACATCAAACCGTTATCATCCTACCTCCATCTCCTGGTTAGCTAGGAAGATTGATGTACAGCACCATGCCACTCATTTTTGAGATAGGGTTTCCTTAGTTTCTACCAGAGCTCACTGTGAGTTTTCATTCTTTATCTCCCAAGTGGATAGGCATTAGCCACCACCCTCAGCACTGAAAAGACTAAATATTTTTAACTGATACTTACTAAGAATGTCACTGATACTTTGTTGTGTCATTTCTATCAGTTATGGTTTATGATTTTTACTGTTGCTTGGACTTTTTCTGATATACAGAAATGAATAGATTCTTATACAATCGAAGCTATCCATCTCTTTGCTTTTTGAAATATATACTAAGTAGATTTCCTAAACCAAACACGAGGAGTTTTGTTTCTCAAAATGTCATCAGCTCTTCATGAAGTTTTTCAATTATCATTTATTTATTAGATCCTTATCTGTAAAGCAAATGAAAGGCGGCTCAACACGGCATGTGCAGATTAGCTCTTTAGAGTCCCTGCTCCCTTTGCTAAATTTGCTCATTTTTCTCTTTGCCACTTTTACCAAGAGGACAGATGTACCAGCTGCTGGCAGAATTACAGACATTGCCACAGCTTTCATTGGCTCTCCAGGCCTTGAAAAATCCCTTGGAGTCTCTTGGTATACGCTAGCCAGCTCTACCTTAATCCGAGATTCCTAGGATTTTTCCCTAGAAGACTTACTAAAACAAGAAACAGTGAACAGTGCTCCAGGCATCAGCTGACAGCTGGACAGTAACAAGTCATTTTTCTGTCCTTGTAGCTACCTAATGAGTAATCATCATGACTTCCCCCAGACTGGGGCTAGAAGACGAACAGTGTTCCTTGGAGTTACTTCCTTTCATCTTGCCTGTTTGACATCCCTGTTGACAGGACAGGAGATGCAGGTCCAGATGGTGCGGGGCACATTATACAGATGAGTGACAGGAGTCCAGGTGTGCAGTGCTGAGAGAGGAGGCAGTGGAGAATGTGGGCATTCCATCACTAGAGTGTACTAGAAAGAACAGTTCCAGCTGGGGTCTGTCTTCCCGAGCGCCTGAGTGATTGATATTCTGAGAAGATGCTGAAATGCCTGTTTACTAAGATCCCAGGGAAATGAATTCCTGCAACCTAATGACTTTATTTGCCATTACATCCTCTATTAAGGAAGGAAGTACAACTTGTGATGGGAAGAGCACTGTGTTAGGAGTCAGAGGTCCTGGGTTTGACTCCTTCATGGAGTGATCACCCATCTGGGTTTCCCCTAGTATAATGTTGGGGTTTTTTGTTGTTGTTGGTTCTGTTGTTGATTGTGAGGCTTGAACTCAGAGTCTGGGTGCTGTCCCTGGGCTTTTTGCTTAAGGTTATATTACTCTACCACTTTGAGTCTCACTTTCTGTTTTCTGGTGGTTAATTGGAAATAAGAGTCTCATAGACTTTCTTGCCTGGGCTGTCTTCCAACTGCTGTCCTCAGATCTCAGCTTCCTGAGCATCTAGGATTAGTTTGGTTTTATTTTAAAGTCACAACAGCCCTTGGCAAACTAGAATAGTTGACATCCTTTTCCATGTGACCTTGATTGAGCCATGGCTCCTGGTGGGCCCCATTTCCTGACATTTCTCCCTATTTTGCCTTTAAAGAATTACAGTAAGCATCGTCAAGATATTGGGAGGCAGAGTGATTTATAAGTTCTGAAGACTCAATCTAGCTACTTGTCTCTGATCTCTGAGCCTCAACTTATTTCACTAATACTAGTGAATATATCATCAGATTATTGTGATAATCAAATGGAAAGTGAAAATTAGTGTAAGCTCCTGCACAATGTTTGGCACATAGTAGGACCTACTGAAGATTAGTTCTGGTTTCTATTCTTAATGCACATAGAACATTGTCAAAACTATATTACATCGATATCATTATTGAAAGGCTCTTTGTATTTGTGAAAGTCAACTCTCCTCTCTCTTTCCATCTCTCTGTCTTTCTCTGTATCTCTGTCTGTCTGTCTGTCTCTGTCTGTCTGTCTGTCTGTCTCTCTCTCTCTCTCTCTCTCTCTCTCTCTTTCTCTCTCTCTCTGTGTCTCTCTCCCTCCTTCCCTCCCTGATGGGTTGCCAGGTAAAATCTCCGAAGAACAGAGAATTCAATGGATTCTAGAAAAGCCTCTACAACATCTCTGGAACCTCTTCCCTATTAGGAACCAAATTCAGACACTGGTAGGAAAGATCACCTCCTCTTCCCTGCACGTGGTTTTTGTCAGGAACAATTCCATGCTTCCTAATAGAAAGTAATTGTGGCAGAGGAAGCCAATGGAAGATTTATAAAGCACTTTATTCACTACACTTTTATTAGCCATAGGCTGTCTTCCAGGCCAGTTACAGTTCCTCTGTATATAAACATAAGGAAGGCTCAGCTTCTAACCTGACCTTAAGGGGTCATGGTACTGTTGAGCAGGTATATCCACATGGCTTTTGATGATAGACATTTGTCTAGGTGTCACATCTGAGGTATGTGTGCAACACTGGGGCACCCAAGGGGGGTATTGACTGCCTGTCATATGTCTTGAAGAATAAGCAGGGGATGATGGAGAAGAGATTAGATACAGTGTTCAAACGTTGTGACACACAGTCTGTATGGAGAATATGGAATGCTTTGTGGCAGCTGGGTGAGGGGCTGGAGCCATGCTATGTAAGTTTAAATGCCAGGCTTTGCAGGACTGAGCGATTGCAAGCAACATGAAGGGCATTGAACAACCTTTGAAGAATTTTGGCTTTGTGGGTAGTCCAAGGGGATCTGAATCAGATGCTTAAGGAGATGAAGGACCTCATTTCTACATTTGAACTGTCCCTTTTTAAAACACAGATTTACCTGGAATTGTATTCATCTTGACATTGTTTGTGCTAGCAAAAATCAGGAGGTTCATATGGATTTTGTTGAGTCAATTATGCATCAGTACAATAGACTTTCAGCTATATAACATTATACTAGTGATATATATTCACTGGCTTGAGAGGACTTTAACGAGTAGGTTATAAAGCAAGATATAGCATTTCCACATTTCATTTAAAATTATATTTATTCTACAGTAGAATGCAATAGCCAGCTCCTACAAACTCACAAGAACTAATTTGTTAGAATTTCTTTCCAAGTCCATGTTCAGAGACACCACATTGGTAGCTTAAAATCAGCCAAGTGGAAATATTTATCATGGAAATTGGCAAATACTATGAATCAAAGCTTTAAAAAATGAGAGAGCCAGCCAGTTATTAAACATCACCCAGCACTGTGTATATGCAAATATTCAGATAAAAACCCCTGGGTACCCCTGGGTTATAAGATTAGATTAGATTTTCTTGCTTATCTGTATTTTCAAGTTGTTAAAAATTGACATGCATTGCTAAAGTAATTTTTGTTTTAATTTTTTCAGAGAGAGAGAGAGAGAGAGAGAAAGAGGGTGCTCCCTATCATCAGCATGGCATTGAGAGACAGGACCACGGAAATCAATGCAGAGGTTCATTCCCACCATCCTGGGGATAGCTTAGGAGAGCCTGGGGCAGGGCACAGCGAAAATGAGGAAGAACAGGGATTGCTATAAGATCTGAAAGGGACTAGCTTACATACCTGAAACCCTTTCAGTAACACCCAGATGGGGTCCATGGAAAATGGACATATTAATACACCTAACCCAAGAACATTCAGAAACAGATCTCATCAAACTGGAGCATTCACAGGTTTGAATGTGATCTTCATTCTCAGATCCTTCTGCAGCCTCATTATTAGTGAAGCAGATGACAAAGAGCAAGATGACTGGACTTGAGTGCTTTATCTTTTGTGAGTCAGAGTAAGCTCAGTAACCAAAGGAAACATATAAGGGGACAAGATGCACTATTTATTTTATGTCTGTAGTGATTGCCCAGTGTTTTGCTCAGACTGAATGCTCTAAGAATGTTTGATAAATGAATAAGCTAAAACTTCCTCAATGATGGGCTGCTAAATGTTGAAGAAAAATGGTCCTAGCTTGTGACGTTCACTAATGTTTCCCACCATGGCCAATTTCAAGACACCAGTGTGGTTTTGGAAAATGGGCACCTGTGTTTATCTTTGGTCGGGGGGAGGGGCAGTAGGAACAGGCAGTGCACAACTGACCCATTTGGTGTTCAGACAGTCCCCAGCCCAGCAGCTATTCCAGTGCCTCAGCTTGACCCTGTGAACACTGCAGTGAATGAATGCCAGGGTTCCCGAATGGGTGACATTAAAGGACCGATTCAAAATATGGAATCCATTGGAAACATTGAATTAAGGTTGAAGGAATTTGGGGCTCTGGAGATCATAGAATGACCCTGTATCTCTGACCCCTCACCTGCCTAGATTAGTGTTGTTTACCTCCCAGGGTGGTGGTAAAGGTACAAGAAGTAACCTGTTACTGAAGAACATTTTAAGGACCCTCAACATGAGAGCACTGGGTAATGCTGATTCTCTCTTCCACCTTTCTTTTCTCCTTTGCTTCTTCATACCTCCCTGCCCACAGCCATATTGTATGGCAGTAGGAGTCAGGACTTCTTTTCAATGTCCTGTGGTTAAGGGACATGAGTTAAGGTTTCAGAGATCTCAAGGAACTGAGGCAGATCATGACGTGTGGAGTATAATCTTCCAGATTGCCAGGAAAGGGATAACAGGCAGCACCCACAATCCGTCTGCCCAGCCTGTGTCCTGTCAGGCACAGACACCTGGCTCTCTAGCACAGGTGCTGTGGACTTCTCCAGAGGCAACAGAGCTCTCAATGGCCCGTAAACATGTAGGCTAAGCCAGGTTTAATGGGGAAATAGCTAATTCCCTGATTTATGACTTAACACATTATTTTTATTAACTAACCTACTTTATTAGGCCTCATTCATGGTCTGGAAAAATTCCAGTCTTTTTGGTCCTCAATGCTAGGGATTATCATCCAAACAGAAAGCTGTCCAGAGACCACATAGCTGATAGAAAACGAATTCCCCAAGTCATTACAAGGAGGATATTGACGTTGGTGGCTACCATAACACTATTGTGTACCTCTTAGGGGCCTCATCTTGTACTGAGACTTCACATGTCACCTAACCCTCAAAGCAACCTATGTGGATGAATACTAGTAGCCCCATTATACAGATGAAGAGGCTTAGCAAAGGTATCTAACTTATACGACGTAACAGACCAAAAGTGGTGACAGCAGGCCAATCCCCACGACCCATTCTTTTGAAGAGACCTGGGATAGATTCTCAGAGCCATGGAGTGATTTGAGATGCCTCTCGTCCCTTTTAAATGCGGTTGGGACATCTTCAGCTAGTTCTTAATCTTCCCTTCCCCTAAAATCCTCTTCATATTTCCTGTGTCCAGGGTCACAGTGCAATATACCTCTAAGAACTGCTATATTTTAACCACTGACATCTTTTTAGCCATTACTGAGTCTCAACCAAACCTTGATTATTATTATTATTAATTATTTTCTTTCTCCCTGAAAGCAGGGATCTGCCATGATGCTTTTCTCTTGTCAGTTAGGCTTAGAACTACAAGTTGTTCCACTGTATATACTCGTAGGGTGACTACAGAAAGCAACCTGGTGCTCAGCTATTAAAATAACCTTCCCTCTGTAATGGATTAGTTATTTCAGCAATGAGGCCCATTTGAAGGGAGATCATGAGATAATTGACTGTCAAACAGTTGAGCAATGTTAAGGTCAATTGTAGTGGAGGTCAATCTGTTTGAACAATGGGTTTGCTTCTGACAGGCTTCATAATGTTGATAATAATAACTTTGGCTTAATGGAAGTGTTCAATGGTGTTAAAGAAGAATGAACTATTAGACGTTCAGATTAAGTATTGTCTAAACTCGGAAGGTTTTTGGGCGACAGTTTGATCATAGCAAATGTAAAATCTTCAGCTAGGGAAAACCGACTTTAAAGAACAGCTGGATTTAATGTCAGAGGCAAAGAATTTTCTTTTCCCCTTTACCGATTGACTTGAATTTACACCGTGCAGACCGTGATTATTCCCTGACTTTATATTTATAGCTTCTCATTTGCATTTTCCAGAATAATTAAGAATTTAACCTAGAATGGGCCATTTTTGAGTAGAGGTGAATGCTTTCTGATTTTTAAATGAACCATCCAAATAAGCTACTAAATATACATTGTATTATCCTTTCCTCTTGGGTAAAGTCCTTCTAAACTTCTGGACTCATTACTGTAACCCAAAGGGAGAGATTGTTCCCCTCTACCCCGAAGTCTGAATAGGGGAGGGGCAATGGGAACAAGCTTCTTCAGAACTGTGATCCTCTCCTTGCTCCTTGCTGCTGTGTGGAGCCAAAGGACAAGTTCTGTGTCTTCTTAAATAGGACATCACAGTGAGTCTCCTGAAAACAGCAGAAGGGGAAAGTAGCCTCCGCGATCCTCTGCTTAAATTCTACTGAGAACTATATCCCATCTACTTAGCTTTGCTTACAAGTGCTGGCTCTTCCTTTGTGCTTTTCAATGGTCTCATTCTCTAGGAAGGAGGCAGCTCCAAGCACCCAAGTAATGCTGCCTTTAGGTTCAGCTGATGGAGAGAATTTGAACTTTGAACTTAAACTTTGATGCTTAGGAGAACCAAGTTCTCCAGGAGAAAAGCTACCCATCCAATTGCTCCTATTTACCACAGGAGGGATGAGGCCTGGTAGGCCAAGAAACACAGCCATTCTCATAAAGCTGTTGGTGGTTGGGCAAAGTGGGGACATCTGTAAAGTCTTCCTTTTGACTTTGGATTTTTCTTATTGACTTTGTAACCTCCCAAATTGACTGATTTATCATGAAGGCCTCCCAAATTGACAAACTTATCATGGAGGCCTTTTGGTTCTCCAGTAAGGAAGCCTGGTATCTGTACCCTAAGTTCACTTTTTTCCCCTTTGGTCATGGGGCTTGAACTCTGGGCCTGGGTTCTGTCCTTGAGCTCTTAACTCAAGGTGAACATTACTTCTGGTTTTCTGGCAGTGATAAGAGTCTCACAGACTTTCCTGCCTGGGCTGGCTTTGAACCCCAATCCTCAGATCTCAACCTCCTGAGTAGCTAGGATTACAGGCGTGAGCCATTGGTGCCTGGCCCTAAATTCACTTTTTATTAGTGAGTAGGAGGCTCCAAGGCCATGACAATCCTACCACTGCTGCATTTCAGTGCTTCTAAGAGAGGGACCATCTGTTAGCCTGGCCTGAGAAGAACTACAGAGATGATTCCCCAGAGATTCCTGGAAAATCTGGAAGCACAGTCATAACCTGGGGCAGAAGGCAAAAGGAGGAAGATACAAGGAGGGTCTGAATGGGTTTAGAGATAGCCAAAAGTTCCTTCAGAGTTCCACAGGGTAGAGAGCACATAGGAGTGTCCTCAAGGCAGCTTATCTAGCATTTCTGTAGGTTAGTGAATAGGTTCGATGTTCTCTTCATGGATTTATTACAGAATTTCAAACATCCACTCAACCCCCAATAGAATTAGCAGGGAACTCAGTGGTAATATCTATAATGCCTGTTATAGGAACTCAAAATGGACTCAAGTCCACGAATCTACCAACACTCAGCTGGACCAGATCATCAGTCAGATTAGCAAGCAAAGATTGAGGTTCTATAGAGGAAGTGATGTTGAAATGTACTGATGATAGCTGGGCCTTGGTGAGCATCAGATCTGGAGTCTAGTTAGTGCTAATAATGGTCTCTGTACTTACTAAGCACTTACTGTATACCAGGTAATAAGGCCAGGACTGTATATATATATTTTTTGGTCAGTTGTAGGGCCTGAACTCTGAGCCTGGGCACTGTCCCTCAGCTCTTCAGCTCAAAGCTAGCACTCTACCACTCCTAACTTTTTCCGCTTATGTGGTGCTGAGGGCTCGAACCCAGGGCCTCATGCATGCAAGGCAAGCACTCTACCACTGAGCCACCTTCCCAGCCCTAAGGCCAGACTTTTACATGCAAGTTCTCACTTCATCTTTTATCAGTGAGGATGTAAATATTATTATCCTTCATCATATAAAGCAAGAAATTGTTTGTCGGAGATCACCAAGATGATTGTGTTAGCACCAAGGTTGGCCAGTCAGACTCAGGAGACAGGAGGAGCATAAGGAAAGGAGACGGGGGAGTAATGGGATGTTGAAAGAGGAAACACTTTCATCTAGTTAACACTTTTCCTTGAGTTGTGATACTATTCTTACAGAAATCCCTCAGTTGACAATAGTTACCGTAATTTAATGTGGGCTTCTGTGTATTCAGAAGGCTGATACCATTTTCACAGACCGAGTAGAGCAATTATCAGAGCTAGTTCTCCACTATCGGTGTGTGTCTGCGTGTGTGTGAGATATTCACAAGCTCATGAGCAGACCTGACCTGACAGCCTGCTAAGTAACTCTCTTTTAGGATGTGTGCTCCCACTTTGAAGCCAGACAGAATGAGGCCAAGCATCTCCCTGCCCTAAAAGTAAGAGTGGGATGGTAGCTAACTAAAACACCTTAGCTTAGTCACACTTGCCAAAACAGAACCAAATGCAAGAAAAATAAAATAACATTTACCTACATGTTAATGATAGTCAGGCATTAAAAAAATCCTGTAATACATCCTTTGTTTCAGCTTCAAACATGCTGTTGATAGCAGCTGTTACCAGTGTACAGTATGTTTATTGTTGAGTAATTATGTTTTGCTTTCATATTGGCAAAGCTATTATTTGCACCCTTAGGAGCAGCGGACATCTTGTGTGCACAAATGAATTAATGTGACAATGGCTTTCGACTTTGTAAGCGGTGACTTATTAATCAGTAGTGTTGTTAAATAAATATTCACATGTGTTCATCATGGGGCCTATCACTAATGGCTTTCTCTAGCTACAAATTTTACAAGATCATCCAACCCAAAGGACTTGATGATGGAAAAAGAGAGAGATGAGTTACGGTCATCTCTCTTATGATGATTTTGAAACCTATCCAAAAGCAAGGAAGTGTTTCTGATTTAAAACAACCAGAATGGTCGGAGCCAGACATTAGAAACTCCCCTGAGAGCATGTCCAGGGGGAAGATTCCTGCACTGTATCCTATCCCTAAAAGACTAACTCAAAATGGTATTTCTCAATCTGGACTGCTCAATGCTCATGTGTACGCAAACGCATGCATGCGCGCGCGCGCACACACACACACACACACACACACAGATCTTTCATTTCTCTTGAACTTCCTAAGTACCTGGTGGGCTCATAGTCAGTAGTATTGGTTGGCTGTTCATTGTTACTCATCGTTTCCTGTACATCAGGCAGCACGCAGTCCGCTAAATCACCTGCTAAATTGGCTAAATGGAAAGGCAGACAGAAAACGTAAGTTAGGTGAAGGATGATGAATATGCTCAAGGAACAGGAAGGTACAATAATGAAGAAAAAGGTCTTATGTGAAGGTCTTGCAGACATGCATTCAAACTTGTTAACTTCAGAAAAATGGCAAGCCTGGCAAAAGCAAAGATGAGCCAGCTGAGATGGAGAATGAGAAAAAGGATGAGAAATGAAAGGATTCTACTTCTCTATTTTCTACAGTCCTGGCCTGGTACTGTAAGTGTTCTACTACTTGCATTGTACCCCAGAACAGCATCTTGCTACCTTTTCCAAGCCTGTCTTGAGCTCAAGATCATTCCGCCTCAGTCTCCCAAGTAGCTGAGATTACAAAGCTATGCCACCACACCCAACTAAGAATTCGACTTGTTTTGCAAAGAATGTTTTTAGAAATGATTTTTGTGCCTTTATTCCTTTGTTATATGTGCATTTTCACTACCCTCCCATAATGTCACTAAATTATGAATCCATCAAAGGATTAATGTATTCATGAAGCCAAAAGCCCTCATGCTCTAATTGTCTCTAAATTGCATCCCTGACACCCCTTGAGGCTTTCTTAACTACTCTTTTAGGTGTTTCTCAATCCAATCAAATTGACAATATTAGCCATCACAGAGAATCTTAGGGTACAAAGCTATTTATATTTGTACATTCCATAAATACAGAAACTCTGGGGTCAAATCACCACCCTAAGTATAGTTAAGCCAAGGTTGGTCTTCAGGAAAAGACATAAATAGTGTCTTGTCTATCAGAAGTTATAGTTGAGTTAAATGAGATACCTTTGAGGCCATTGGCAGTGGTTCCTCTGGCTAATGTAGAACCTAACAGTGTAGCCAGCCATGCATGTTCTCCATATATGAGCGATGGGGTTAAGGTGTGAAAATGGGTTAGAACGTCCTTGAGTGCAAAGAACCAAGACTCAAATCCAATCAGGTCTGTCAAGTCATGGCCCTGAGGCCAGAGATCAGAAATTGTTACTGAGGAGCTTCGCAAGCTAAGAGTAATTTCTGCATTTTAGTAAAGTTATTAAAACAATAGCAAATGAAAACAAAAATATGCAACAAAGGCCACACATGGTTTGCGAAGTCAGAGGTTTTTACTATCAGGACAGAAATATAACTGATCTCTGTTCTAGAGGATTTTCACCAGATTTAGAAAAATCCAGAACTTATAATTTATAAGTAGCACTAGACAGATGCATAGGCATATCACACACACACACACACACACACACACACACACACACACACACACACACCATTCACACACAAGTATAACAAAACAGGATAAGCCACACAATCTTGGGGATCTACTAACATTAAAAAGCAACTTACTATTTATATGAAATTCAAATGCAATTAGGCAGCTATAATTTATCAGGCAATCTTCATTACAGGACATGAATGCATGCCTTAGCAAGATTATGAGCTCTGGAAATGGATTCCCAGCTCTGCCACTTATCTACCTGAGGGGAAAGCTGGCTGCAGAATGGGCATGGTGGCATCATATTGGGTACTGAGAACAGTATGAGGTTAGAGGTACCGGTCACTGATGGTCTATCTTCTCTCTCTAGGCTACCCCTCTCAGCTCAACTCCTTGCTGTTTTACCCTCTCACATTTTCCTCTAGCCTTAGTGGTTTCCTGGTCTTTCCTAGAGCCTGCTTTAGTCTTTGCACCCACCACATCCCTAGCTTAGAACATTCTCCTTCCCAATATCTATGGAGGCTCTCTCTTAGTATGTGCGGATGCTTCTCAACTGCTCTCTCCCAGAGAGAACTTGCTGCTTTAGAGCCCCTTCTACCTTACCATGTCATGGTAGCTGTTGCTTCTCCTTGATGCTGAGAATTGATGTTATTTGTTCATGCTCGGCTTTCTGATGGAATGTTGGTTCTCTGGGAGCAGCCTCTTTCTGGTCTTGTTTATGTTATGCTCTTGAGCACAGTGATTGACATTTATTTGAAGAATACACGAATGGTTGGATGATCTGCGTGACTTTGCTAATGCACCTGGCTGACACTCAGAAAGGCGATGCAAAGATACCAATATGTGTGCCCAGAGGACCTACTAGGTGCTGGGAACAGAGTGTTGAATAAGTAGACAGGTGTCTTACCAGTCTGAGATCACAGCTCAGGTGGAAAGGCAGAGGGAGCCCAATCACGAATGACAAAGTGCAAAATCTAGAGACCTGGAAACCTTACGATAACTTAACCAGGAGATCAGAAGAGGTCATGGGAGGTCAAGCCATGAAGCAAGACCAAAATTCAGTCAAGTAAGAAGGAGAAGAACAGCACTGGAATCTGAGGAAACTACAGGTGCATATGCCTGGAGGTTGAGTAGACCCAGACAATTCAAAGAACAGAGAGAACTCTGGGAATCTTAAGAGGATAGGACCCAGGGTAATGGCTCCCCAAATCCTATCTGTCCTGAAAGGGATTCATACTTGCTTTTTGAATATTCTAACTTGATGTCTATGATGGCATATCGAGGTAAATCTGAACTAACAGCCTCCGGCACGCACTTACCAAAAGTTGTGTTTATTATTTTTAAGTAATTTTTACCGTACAGAGGGGTTACAGTTACATGAGCAAGGTATTTCTTATCAAGCATTGTTGCCTCCTCCTTTAAGCTCTGGATGAAGGATGAACTGACAAGCCCGCGGGCTGATCAGAGGGATTGGCGATGTGGTGCAGTTCCTGTAATGTGCCTCCGTCTCCTCTGTTGTGGAGATACTTCAGAAGCAAAAGCACAGGCTGTGTCAGTCTTGTGTATTTCTCCATGTATAATGGAATGAACCTGGGAAAGTTGAGAACTTTTGCTGTGTCTCAGTTTCCCCACCTGGAGAAGTGAACATTAAGATGTGCTCCTAAATAAAGGATGAAATGAGAAAGGACATGCTGTGTTCCCTTTGTCAGAGAAATTGCCTACAAGTGTCAAGGCCCTCTTCCAAATTCCTCTTTTACTAATGCAGTCTTCTACTTAGTAGGCTACTATTGTGAAGGGAAGAAAGATTTCAGATCAGTATTTTCTAATATCTGTCCTTTGAAAAATCCTGATTATTTATATTTATGTAAGGTAATCTGGAGAAATAGTGCTACAGTAAAATAGGCCCATAGAAATACTTTCCCCAGAATTGCAAAGTTCCTTCTCAATGTAATAACTTTTGATTTTCTTGCCACAGGACATGTAAGGTATTTGACACTGAAATTTCCTGGCAAAGCCCCTTTGTGGTACTACTATCTAGGTCCCATACAGTGTCACCTACTTGAGGGACCAGGAGCTCTTGAGTACATGCTAAGATGCCATGGAGAAAGAAGAGTAGGTCTACTGGGGCAGCCATGGCTAGAAAACAGTGGGGTTAGCCACCAGTTTCTGGAAGGAAATCATATGACTCTGGAAAACTGCTACTCATTTTACTAAAGTCAGTTCTCTTAGAGAAAGTGCAAAAAGAAAAGAAAAGAGAAATAAAAGAAAACAACCCTAAAACAAAACATCTCCAAGTGCATGGTGGGACCCTGCATCTCCTGGGAATGCACAAATTCTTCACTACTTCTCTCAAGTGCATTCAGAAACCCTTGTGGTTAGAAGCATCTGAAATTATCTTTCTTATTCACAAAAGGTAATACCAATTAGTAAAGTACAACTTCTAATGTGTATGGGTTAGTGAAGATAAAAATATCCTAGAAAAAGATCTTCATTCCCAGATATTTAGTATTTCTTCATGACAGATGAAGACACTGAGTCAGAGAGTGAATGACATCATGCCTAAAATCACTGAAGGTGGATGGAGGCTGTTCACTGTGCAGTGGGATTATGGCATGTATTCAGCCCTCCTCCGAATCTCTACTGCAGGGAGCTACAGCTAGGGAAGGAAGGATTCTGTATTCTGCATCCAGCTGAGCTCGCTCACGCTCACCCTTATGTAACCTGAATTTGAGGACCTGAATGTTGTATCTGATAAATGCATTCCTATGTTTGGGCTGGTAACATCCACATAGGGTGAAGTACAAAAACAGAGCACTTTATTGGAAGTCAGAAGACTGGGTCTTTAATCCAGCTCAGTCTTTTATTATCCTTTTGACTTTGGAATAATTAGTACTTTTCTTTTTCTCTTTCTTTCTTTCTTTCTTTCTTTCTTTCTTTCTTTCTTTCTTTCTTTCTTTCTTTCTTTTTCCTTCCTTCCTTCCTTCCTTCCTTCCTTCCTTCCTTCCTTCCTTCCTTCCTTCCTTCCTTCCTTCCTTCCTTTCTGTCTTTCTTTCTTTCTTTCTTTCTTTCTTTCTTTCTTTCTTTCTTTCTTTCTTTCTTTCTTTCTTTCTTTCCTTCCTTCCTTCTTTCCTTCCATCCTTCCTCCCTTCCTTCCTTCTTTCCTTCCTTTCTTCTTTCTTTCTTTCTTTCTTCCTTCCTTTCTTTCCTGTTTTTATTTCAGTTTCATTACATATTTACCCATAATGGGAAAGAATATGTCTTATCTCCCTTACAGAGAGGATATGGCATGACAACATGCAAACCAATTTGAAAATATCTGCAGTGATTCAACCAAGCTCAGGCTGCTGAGCTGTGTGCAGCTGGTGGTTCCAAGGAAATGCTTCTATTTCTTTCTGCATGTGTGGCATCCACTTCATGGCCTGCAATTGTCAAAAAGTGACCAGAAGAACTTTCTCTGGAGTCTGTCAAGGGCACCCATTTATGGTTTAGTTGAGCTTAAACCTTGGGAAGTTGCAGAATGAAATTGGAAATTGCTCTGGGTAATGGAGAGCCAAATTGGGCCTTAGAGCAGGTAGCAGGGTGACTTATTTTTTAATGTTTCCAACATGAAAGAACACAATTGATTTTTTTCCTTCTTAATCCCTCCAACTCCCTAGCTTTTATTGTTTCTAAAATAAGATAAACCAAGCAGGTGTTATTTCAGCTCTGTAAACAATCTTTATTTTGCTGGCTGATAGGAATAGAAATGGAGACGGAGACCAGGCTTACCAGAGAAGGGAAGCATGGCAATCAGGGAAATCATTGATCTCAACTTAGCTGGCTCCGATCACCTTTGCAAATGCTCACAGTGGTCCTGCTTCTCCTGTCCCCATAACTCTCCCTCAGGTCTTTGTCGATAGATCAGAACAGAGCCTCTGGCGGAGAAACCTGCAAGTTACTCTGGTTCTTTGCACGGATCAAATCACACTTGTTATTTTTTAAGATTAGTGGCAGCTCCTAAAATGACTTTACTTTTTCAATCCAGGCAAATAATTGTCAAATGACTTTATTTTAATGCTTCAGTGAGGGGAACTATTGGAGGGGTTTTTGTTGTGTTGCACATTCTGACATTCTTGACCTGTTCTCTCCTCCCTCTGTGTGTTTCTGCCATGGGCAGATACATGTTTACTTCAGAGGCCTTTTTCCAAGCCAGCGGACACTCAGCAGGAAGTAAACTAAAGGGGAATGGGCCTAGAGAAGGACACGGGCACTGGAGCCTAGGCTGAGTATGAACCTAAGGCTGGGGTACACACAGCTCCGCCCCCTCTGGCCTCAAAGGCTTGTGGGAGTGGGACTTGTACAGCATGGAGAGAAAGCCCTTTGGTGCTTTCTCCAGTCCTGGCATATATCCAACTAGCTGCTGTTGTTGCTGCTCTATAAGAAGCCATCCAACAAAGTCCCTGGCCCTCCTGCCCAGTCCTGAGTCTTGGGGTCTCGCGTTTGGGTATGTACCATGTCACCTTGTGAAACTGGCTCAGATGACTTCTTCCTTTCTTCTTCCTCCTCCTCCCCCCTCTCCTTTCCTCCTTCCCCCTCTCCCTTCCCCCTCCCCTCTTTTCCTCCTCTTCTTCCTCTCCACCTCTTTCTCCTCCTTCTTCTTCTCCTTCTTCCTCTTCCTCTTCTTCCTTTTCTCGTTCCCCTTCTTCTTCTTGTTTGTCTTCCTCCTCCTCCTTACCTTTCTCCTCCTCCTCCTCCTCGTCCTTCTCCTCCTCCTCCTCCTCCTCCTCGTCCTTCTTCTCCTCCTCCTCCTCCTCCTCTTCCTCTTCCTCCTCCTCCTCCTTCTCCTCTTCTTCCTCCTCCTCCTCCTTTTACCTTCAGGGATGATCTACAGTGTTGGTGCAGTAATGAGGAGAGAAGCTCAGGGTATAGAAGACAGAGAATGTCTTTGGTGGCAGACAGAATCTAGTCACAGGTGATAGCTAAGTGTTACTACATTACTTTTGGAGTCTCTGTTGCCTGATCATTAAAATGGACATAAATACACATATATACCCCCCATACACACACACACACACACACACACACACACCACTTGTGTCAAAAATAGTAATGAATATCATTATCGTTGTTAACTTTACTGTGAATACTAATACTTTTATTAAGTTTTTTGTTATTGTTGGTGGTGGTCGTGGTCATCATAGGGCTTGAACTCTAGGCCTGGGCTTGAGCTCTTCAGCTCAAGGCTAGCACTCTACCACTTGACCCACAGTGCCACTTCTGGTTTTCTAGTGGTTTTTTGGAGATAAGAATCTCATGGACTTTCTTGCCCAGGCTGAGTTTGAACTGCAGTCCTCAGATCTCAGCCTCCCAAGTAGTTAGGATTCCAGGTGTGAGACACCGGTGCCTGGCTTATTTTACTAAGTTTTATGTACATTTTTTCTCAAACACCAAAGATTAACACTTGTGTTTGGCCAAGAAGAAAGGAGTATTTTAGCTGGAAACTCTTCCCCCTCAAAAATCTAGAGGATACAGGGAGCCAACTTTCCCTGACTCTACCTTTACTGGTGATTATATCTATCACCTCATGGAAGTTGCTTATTGTCTCAGAATTGCCACCAGAGAGCGGCAAATTAGTCCTAATAGAGGCAAAAGCCTAATGACTGGTGTCTTAGGTTTCATCATTGTTATTCAGTCGTTTAGAGTAGCAAAAGGTAGAGGAACAGCAAATGCAGTCATTAGTTAGGAATAAGCTGTGATGCCTCGTCTCAATAAGCATGTGACTCAACACCTTCAACACCACAGAAAGCACAGGCTAGGTTAATCGAAATAAAAAACACCTCCCAGACGTCTGCTTCAAGTACACATGCCCTCAGCTGGGATGCTTTCTGTCCTGCTGGGGTAGCCCTCCTCCAGGCTAATTCTTCTTGGCAGGGATCCCCCATTTCTTCTGGTTAAAGTTTCCTCTGAGGTATTAACAGGACCATGCTTTAAGTCTGGTTTGCTTTAAGTAGGGCACCTTTCTTCTGATGACTAAAATTTCTACCCATGCAACAAGAACACTAATTTCTCCTCTCCTTGTCTGTGGAATCTAGGTAAGAATTCCATGAACTAACAAGTGTAGGCCAGTTTCCTTGCAGAAAATAGGCTGAGAAGAAGCTTCCTGGCATGGGCTAATGAATGTTTGCACTCAGAGGGTGGGGAGGTTTGGGGGCCTTGGAGAAAATCATGGAACTTTCTTTGGGATTGGGAAGGAAGATACAATCTCAACCTAAATAGGAGCTTTCTTTTTAGGTTTAAGACTGAGGATGCCTTCACAGATAGAAGGTTCAGCTTAAGCTAGGTATTAGTGTCTCAGTCTATAATCCTAGCTACTCATAAGGCTGGTATCTGAGGACCACGATTAAAACCAGCCCATACAGGAAGTTTCATCTTCAATTAATCACCAAAAAAAAATGGAAGTAAATGGATCAAAGACCTCGGAGTCAAAGCAGACACTCTGAAAACATTACAGGATGGAATAGGAGAAACCCTAGGTCTCCTTGGTGCAGGCCGAAATTTTCTTAATAGAGACCCTGAAACACAACAAATCAAAGAAAGGTTGGACAAATGGGATTGCATGAAGTTGCAGAGCTTCTGCATGGCAAAGGACATAGCTAGCAAGATCAATAGAAAGCCCACGGATTGGGAGAAGATCTTCATTAGCCATACAACGGACAAGGGTCTCATATCTAAAATATACTTGGAACTCAAAAAATTAAATCCCCTAACAACAACTCCTCAAAGAAACAACTGCCCAATAAATAAGTGGGCTAATGACTTAAAGAGAAACTTCTCTGAAAAAGAAAGAAGAATGGCCAATAGACACATGAAGAAATGCTCAACCTCCCTAGCCATAAAAGAAATGCAAATCAAAACAACATTGAGATACCACCTCACCCCAGTTAGAATGGCAAAAATCAAGAACTCTAATAACAACAGATGCTAGAGGGGATGTGGACAGAAGGGAACCCTACTGCATTGTTGGTGGGAGTGTAAACTTGTTCAACCACTTTGGAAAGTAGTATGGAGGTTCCTCAAAAGACTCCACATAGAGCTCCCCTATGACCCAGCAGTCCCACTTTTGGGCATTTACCCAAATGTTCACAAACAAGACCACACTAAAGCTACCAGCACAACTATGTTTATTGCAGCATTATTTACCATAGCTAAGATCTGGAACCAACCCAGATGCCCCTCAGTAGATGAATGAATCAAGAAAATGTGGTATATATACACAATGGAATTCTATGCCTCCATCAGAAAGAATGACATTGCCCCATTTGTTAGGAAATGGGAAGACTTGGAAAAAATTATATTAAGTGAAGTAAGCCAAGCCCAAAGAAACATAGGTCCCATGATTTCCCTTATTTGCAATATCTAGTATATGTATGAGTCAAGCAGAAAAGGTCAGATAAGGTGATGTTAGGAAAATGAACCCTAAGATATGTATTTTAAATGTTTTTTTTCATGCATTTGTTTCTAACACATTTATAAGATTATTTCTTTGTTGCTTTGTATGTCCCTCCCCCACAGTATAACCCCTGCTTTCACTGTATTTGATGTTGGTATAATTTGTGGAGGGGAAGGAGAAAAACAAGTTGTTTAAATAAGGATACAGGTGGACCTGTTGCAACAATGAGAAGTACAAGTTGTCATGTCGAAAACGAACTTTACAACTTGGGGGGGAGGATTGGGTGGGGGGGGGGTAGGGAGGATGGGAAGGGATGGGAAGGGTAAACAAAGGAGGAGGCTACAATGCTTGATAAGAAATGTACTCACTATCTTGCCCATGTAATTGTAACCCCTCTGTACAGTATTTTCACAATTAAAAAAAATAAAAAAAAATTGGAAGTGAAACTATTGGCTCAAATGGTAAGAGCACTAGCCATGAGCAAAAAAGATCAGTAATAGTGCCCAAGCTCTGAGTTCAGTCTCAGCCCCGGGACTGCCCCCATCTTACCCCCACCAAGCGATTAGTATCCTGGGTGCTGGTGGCTCATTCTTGTAAGCCTAGCTACTCAGGAGGCCGAGATCCCTGGGCAGGAAAGTCTGTGAGACTATCCCCAATTAACCACCAAGCTGTGGTTCAATTTGGTGGGGTGCTAGCATTGAGCAAAAGATGCTCAGGGATAGCAGCCAGGTTTTGAGTTCCAGCCCTGGGCCTGGCATAAGCACATCAAAAATGGCACACCAAAAATGGGCCCAGGTGTGTCTAGTGAGCAGTCCCACCTGTCCTGGGATTTGAGCTTATTTATTTAGCATTCCTCTTTATTCAGCATTCAGGGGGCATCTTCTTTAAAGAAAGACCCCAAGGAGATATTTTTAAAAGAAAACTAGCAGCCCCATACCAAGGCATATCATAATGAGGATAGGATGAAAGGCTTCCCTGGTAATTTCAAAATGATGCTTTCATCAGTGACTCTAAAAACTTTGAGCATGCATGCAGCTGCCAGTGTGTGCTTTAACACCTTGGGACCCTGAGTCTAGGCTAGAAGGTTGTGAGTCTCATCAGAGAAAGCATTCAAGGATAGACACAGAGGAGACTATGGTAACAAGTTAATTAAAGCAAAGTAAAGCAAAGCAAAAGTATCCTCTTCGGATGGGAGAATGGGGCTCAAGACTGAGTGGTAGCCCCCAGGGCTTAAGATTTCAAGTTTTTGTTGGAGTCTACAGACATGATAGATGGTCATTCCTGAAAGTGGGTTATATGTTAGCAACTCTGACCACATATTAGCACTTTTGGTTTTAGATGGTCAGGCTAGAACTTTCATGATGTCTTGTGGAATGGAGATTTTTACCTAGCCGCAATGTTAAGTGTATGTTAACTAGCCTTGAGGTGGCATATTTGTCTGTCATCATGGCTGGCTAGGCTTTTCATTCTCTATGGACTGTTGTAGGTCAACAAGACAGGAGTCACTCAATTCATCACTGGCCTGGCATGTGGTTTCTTAACTCCCTGATTAGCCCCTATGTCACCTCCAGGTGATTCTGCTGTGCCTTAAATGTTGAGGAACGCTATTCTAAGTAGTCATAAAGGGTGAATGCTAGGTTAATTTTATGCTTCTCTTTAGCAAGCTATGGGACACACCTCAACAAGATTTTCTATGTCAGGAACTCTTTCTGTAACATCTACCCAGTAATTGTGCTGAATTACTAGGAGAGGAAGGTTTATTAACTATTGCAGATACTATGTCTTCATTTCAGGTTTGATGAGCTAGAAGTGTGTGGTCTGGAATTGTGCCTGTTCATATGCTTCCAGGCAGTTCTTTATAACCAGTAAATGTTGAGGGAAATCCATTATTCCAAGTATCTTTGGATCAATAGTATGGTTATCAGCTGGGGGGATTGTTATTAATGTGTAATATCAGGTCCCACCCACACTTAACCAGAATCTGTAGTTCCTACCTGATCCCCAGATGGTCTACACACACACATTCACATTTGGGAAGCCTTGCCTTGGACCATATGCTCGAAGCATCTGCTGAGTGTGGGCAGCTGATTTATATAGTTTAGTCAACACAGACATAAGTGGAAAATGTCATTCTAGGATATATCAAGGGCCCTTGAAAAGAATTAGTGTCCCTTGGGCCCTGATGCAAACATCTTGGAGATTACTTAGGGTATAGTTAACAGGGCAGAGCACTAGAGCACTGTCCACAGTCTCATGTCAATCAAAGGTACCCTGGGAATCTCTTAGGGTAGGTCTTGCATATATATCCATCCATCCATCTATCTATCTATCTATCTATCTATCTATCTATCTATCTATCTATCTATCTATCTATCTATCTATCTATCTATCTATCTATCTAGGTGGGTAATGGGGCTTGAATTATGGGCCTGGGTGATGTCCCTGAGCTCTTCAGCTCAAGGCGAGCACTCTACTGCTTGAGCCACAGACAGTGCCACTTCTAATTTTCTGGTAGTTAATTGGAGATAAGAGTTTCAGGGACTTTCCTTCCCAGGCTGGCTTTGAACCATGATCCTCAGATCTCAGCCTCCTGAGTAGCTAGGATTACAGGCATGAGCCACCAGCACTTGGCTGCATATAGTAAGAAAGGAAATCCATGTGAATTTCCTTACAGAATGCTTTCTGTCTTCCCAGAGGAGAGAGGTGAACAGTCTCACTGTTTCATACTGACCACCTAACCCAGAGAAACAGAAATTTAGGATTCTCATGATTTATTTCCTTGTGGTTAGTTTGTGTGGGTTTCTAGGAAGGTCTTCCAATGTCCCTGTATACTGTATACTTTATTCTGAGTTGAAGATAATTCCTCTTTTCTTTTTATCTTGTCACTTTAGAATAGGTCCTATGAAAGTCTCTGGTCATCCATCAAGAAAACTGTAGGCCACAGTAGTTTGTCTAGAACACTAGAGCTCATCCCAGTGTACCTAGACCTATCCTCTGAATACTACTGGTTTGTTTCTGTTGTCTGCTTCTGGGAGGAAAACAATTGAGCTGAATGGTCTCCGATCTTCTTTCCATTGATGAGAATCCTTTGTAGTATTTGTTGGATATTCATTCTTTTCTAGGCACCTTTCCCTGTGGAATCAATTAAAACTGAAAACTTAATACACTACCCCCATTTTCTACCCTTTGTGGTAGAAAAAGAAATCTTTGGCATGAGGTATCTTTAAAACATCTCTGCCATTGCTTTGCTATCCCTTCCCTCTGGAAATAGAGCCTAATTCCCTTCTTATATGTGAGCTTGCCTGTGTGACTCCCATGTAACCCACAGGGTGCAGTTAGAAGTGACATGGAATGACTTCTGAGCCTGTGTTTGAAAAGGTAACAGGGTTCTCTTCTGGTATTTCCCCACATGAATCCTATCATTATGCGGTGATAAAACCAAAAGCCACATGGAAAATGCCACTTCTAGCTGTTCTGATGACAGCCTTAGGTAAAGTCTTAGCCAACAGCCAGCATCATGCATCAGCCATGTGAGTGAATGGATCTTGGGTCATAGCTCCTCTTCTCTGTATGTCCCATCTGATAATCACCGAACAGAGATGAACTGTCCCTACCAAGTCCTGATTAAGCTGCTGACTTGTGAGCAAAGTAATATAGTCCTTGTTTAAGTCCTAAATATTGGGGTGATTTGCTGCTTAGCAACAATAACAGGAATAGCATATTTTCTTGTCTTGGTCTAACCCTTATCATTATCATCTCTCTTACCACCTTGGGCTCAGAGTAGCAGATATTTAAGGAAGGACTCTGTACTGTAGTGGAATCCTATTCCTGCACGAACATCCTACAAAATATTGGGAAAGTAGATCCTCCCTCCGTCATGGGTCTCCATTCCCTCCAAGGTGCTATATTTGGGTTAGATTCTCTGAAGCGTTTACTAGCTCTGCAGTCATGTAGGAAACTAATCTATGAATAGAAAAGCTACATATTAGCTTTAGCTATTTTGCATTGTAAGCCCAAGTTTTGCATGTGGTAGTATAGAAATCCAATGCTCTTTGATAGCCTCCTTTGTGAATTTTCAATTAAAGAAGACATGGTTTAAGCACTTTTGATTTGAGAGGGAGATTTTAAATGTCTCGAGACCTCTGGGTGAACCATGAAATGGGCTTGGCTGGAGACTCACAAGCCTGTCCTGATCCAATTGTCTTGTAATTCTCATGGAGTACTCATTATAACCTGTGGCCTGAAGAGGCCAGCAGTGCTGGGAGCCCATTTAACACCTGCAGTTCTGAAGTTTGAACAGAGCTGGCCAGGCTGCAGGCTAACAGAGTTTTAAATCCCCATCTGCCAGGAGGGTCCTGGCCAGATGTCTCTACAGGGTGATGTATGTTTTATCATTTCAGATTCTTCTGAAAGGGGATTTAAAATCAATTTAGGGGTCATGTTCAGGGACTTTGTCAAAACCACAGGCTCCAAGTGAAACAGGAATTGGTCCTCAGTGGTTTGCTAGTGACAAATGAAAAGTATCCAGACTGCTCCACAAATCCCATGTTCTCCACCCTTTCTCTGCTGAGGAGCTGGCTTCTCTTCTGACGTCTCTTGTGAGCCTCCTGAAACTTCATATCACCCAGGTGAGTCTCCCTCATGTACATAATCAACTATCCTGGGATAGACTCCTCCTGTGAACAAGAACTTGCCAGAAAGAGGTTGCTTTGCAAACCTACTTTTCAAGTCAAGCATCACATGTCTAAAATGAAACAGGAAAGACTTTTTTTTGGTTAAAGCAAGCATAGGAGAGAAAAGATTAAAGACCGTCTGGGCTTTAAAGATCTCAGCAAGCTTACAGAATATCAATATGGAAAAATAGATTGTTTTCACACCCCTCCCTCTCTACCTATGGACAGGCAAATTATGAAGCTCAGTGTCAGAAAAAGAAGTGAATACTAAAAGCCCAGCAAGAATACAACTTGTTTTTCTTGGTCTGTTTAAGGCTACTGAGATTGAATTAGATCCCTAGGATATTGGGTTTTCTTTCCTTCTATTGCCTGTAGCCTGGCCATTATTGTGATATTTGGACAAGATGTTGCCTAAGTGCAGGAAGCATTTGTGGTTATGAGTCATTAACTAAAGGATAGCCAACACACCCAGGATCCTCTTCATCTGCTGGCACTTGTAATTGTCACCTGGGTGAGGACCGCAACAGTGTGTGGGGAAAACTCTTGCCCTATGCTGCTTTTCCTGTCTTAGAGCAAAGGAAAGGGAGAGAATAAGTGTTTGGGTTGGCAGCCCAGTTGAGATATCACAACACCATGGAACTCCTTGCTTGCCCATCTAAAATGAAGGGATAATGGTTTGATGTGCTGGAGTTCTGCTGCCTTGGAATCCCTGGTGCCAAGTGTGCTTACAAACTTCTCCTGGTGAGAGCCCTGTAGTAATAGATTAGTATCCAATGTTGGGGCCCATCCAATGTGGAGGCTTTAACCTATGGGTACAGGTGAAAGTAAAATCAGAGCTAGTAGGAATCCTGGTAATCAATTCATCTATCCCTTTGTATTACAGAGACTTAGGCCCACATTCATGAAATTAATTACCCACAGCCTCTAACACAGATGGACTGTCTATCTCTCCTGTTCTGATCTCAGTCCAGGCCATGAAGACTGGAAATTCAGGTCCAGACAAGAGTTTATTACCATTAGACCATACCTACTGTGGGAAGGACAGTTTAGTGTCTGCCCTACAGATATTTGTCAGCAGTACCACTCTACAATTAAAGACAGCATCTTCCATAATGAACCAGGGAAAATGTTTTCACTTCAGCAATAGAGGGGCCATGGGGAAAATAAACCACTACGTCCTCTTCATCCATGGTCTAGCAGTCCCTGCCTAAGGTGAGGCTGAACAGAATTGAAGGTCGTGTCAAGTGTTAGAGACTGTTGCTTGCGAGGGGGTGGGGGCCTGTTAGCAGTCCAGTGTGTCGGTGTCCAGGAAGCCAATGTGCAACTTGACATGGGAGGCAGATTTCAAGTTTTGTTATCAAAATTATTGAGACTTTGTTTAATGGGTTAGTCATCCATTAAAACCTTCTCAGTACCTGGATGGGGGTGGGGCAGGTGTGATTCTGCTTTCTAACTGTCTGTCCTGTCCCAGCCTAGCTCCTCCTCCAAGTTCCTCCTGGACCAGAGTCATGTAACTGTTAGGTTACAGCAGACTACAGTCTCTCTGTTAACTGCAGCTGTAATTTTTCATCAGAGTCTATCTTTATGGTAACTTCAGTATGCTCCAGAGACCTTTTGAAGAGAATTGGGGATAAAGAGGCTTGTCTTGGAGGAACCAGCATGAACGATCCTCTAAGCCTAAGAGTGCAATCGCACTTGCTCCCTGTCAACTTCCAATTGACAGCTGAATGTCACTGGGAGAGACATGGGCTGGTGAGCGTTAGCAACCAAGCAGCTCAATTAAAAAACAAAAAAAAACACCTCAGACTAGATCTGATCTTTTTCCAGATTTTTTTTCTGTAAAGATTGATTAACTTCAGTATCCAGATGATAGAATTGTTTTATTTGATTTTGTTTTAAAGCATAGACTTTATTCTTTTTAGAGCAGTTGTAAATTCATGAAGGAAACAGCACAGAAGGTATGGAATATTTTTTCTTGAATCTATAGCTTTTTCCCTAGGGCATGCACAGCCTTTCCAACTAACAAATCCTTCACCAGCATAGTATACTTGTTAAAACTGATGTGCCTACACTGATAAATCATTACCACTCAAAGTCTGTAGTTTACATTAGGGTTCACTTTTGGCATACATTCTGTGGCTTAGGAAATCTGATAATGACATGCATCCACCATTACTAGATTCTACAACATTTTTTCTCTGCCCTAAAAATTCCTTTGTTTCATTCATGCACCCACCCTTACCCCATACCATCAGCCCTTGGTAACATGTCTTTTCTTTTCTAGAAAATTATATGGTCCTAATCATATAGTATGTAGTCTTTTCAGTGACTTCTTTCATTTACTAATATGTGTTTCAGTTTCCTTCAAGTCTTTAAAGGGCTTTTGGGTTATTTAATTTTAGCACTGAATCACATTCCATTCTTAAATGTCCTATATGAGTATTGAAAAGTTTAAAACTTAAATATGATTACATAATTTGTCTATCCTATTTGGCACTTAATATTGACATTATTCGTTGCCCTAATGTTTAATTTTATTTTCAATATGCTCATTTCAGTAGCCCAGTGAAGTAGACAAGAACGGTTATAACCAAAAGATAAGGGAACAAGAAATAAATAATGGATTTTTTCCATCTGTGTATTGTCTTCTTTGTGTCTCTATCCTTAGGTAGGTCTGTCTTTTGACTCCTCTCTATTAATTTCTTGGAGTGTCATTCCATCACTTCCCATTTCAGTCCTCCTCTTCTTATCTCTTCATTTCTTTCTTCCTTTTATTATTCAGTAAATATCTGTTCTTTTAGAATATAGAAAGCATTATTCTTTTTGTTAGTTCATACAATCTAAATGGTCAAGTAAACCAGCTTTCCATAGCTGGGGATTGAACATTTCTCCATGTCAGGATGAGAGACTTAAAACAAGAGACCAGCATCTGAGCTTACATCAACATGCAATAGCTCACTCAAGTTCTACTGAAGTAGAGAATGAATATGTATGGTACAGACATTCAGTAAATGTTTATAGAATTGAATGCAGTAAAAAATGATAAAAATGACATTACCAGTACATGACATACACTAGAAGGTATTTGGGTATTTTTTAAAATTTGTATTTCTTTTTATATTTTTATCTGCACTCCTCATTACATCCCTGGTGCCTGGCATACATGATAGGCATCCCTCATGGTAACATCAGCTATGGAGCGAAAGCCTGGGCTTGGCTCCAATTACTTGATTCTAATGAGGGAGGGTGAACACACATTAAAACAGCCATTGATATGTTCTGGTATTCACAATATGCATCTCATAAAATCTTGTAACAATCATATGAGGCAATATTTTCATCCCCATTAAGTTTTGTAACAGATAAGAAAAATATGGCTCAAATATGTTAATCTGCCTCAATCATATAGCTAGCAAACAGGGAAGGACAATGGAAATCCAGATTTATCAAAATTCATATTTATCAGAAATGTAACTGGGTTCTTACCAGTTGCTTCTGTATATCCTTGCATCTGTATGTCACAGAAATCATTGTTTTGCTATTTTTAGTTTGGATTGCCAATAGCAAAGATCCTTGTATCTTGTGAGTTACATTCCATTTTGATTCTCATGAAACTTTGGGCATAGATCTTCAATAAACAGGTAAGCTAATTGACTCATAGTGTTTCTACTGTGTTTTAGCTTTCAGTTGAGGCCATTTGGTGGACTACATTGCTAAAGAGATTAAGTATGGCTCCATTCTACACTTCCTGTTTGAAATTTGAAATTTCAGTTCTTCATTTGTCATTCTTTTCCCACATTGAAAAACTCTATGATCTGCATAACACATCTTTCAGAATTCTCTTGGTCTTAAAAACCTGGCAATCTCTTCTAAATGGCAGGTATTGATTCATGAGCGATATTATCACTACCCTAGAGATCCAGAGTGACAACAAAGCTGTGTACATGATAGAATTTGCCCAGTAGGCTCATAAACCAAATTATGCTATCAAGACATAAATGTAGAAGGCTATTTTATGAGGAAAAAGTAATGATACATAAAATATGAGCATGATTCGTCTGCAAAAATAAAGCATGCAAATTTGTAACGTGTCATTTATGTTTCAACAAAATCGATTTTGTTGTTCTCTTTCTAGGGTCAGGTCACTTTAGTGTGACACTCAGTTTTGTGTAAGTAGGCTCAGACTTAGATGCATTGCAGATGGAGCCACCAAAGCCACCAAAGCTACTTTCTGTCTTGCAGTTGATGTTGATCTCTCCTAACTCACCCTCTTCTGCACCAGAATCTAGGTTTCTTAGGCACACCAGGCTTGTTCTTTTGTTTTTCCCCCAATTTTGTGCCTTTCTTTCTCCTTTTAACCTTAGCGCTGTTATCCTCATCAGGGTCTTTCTTTTCCTTCTGCATTTTTATATCGCAGATATACTGAAGTGTTCCGGAAATCCATCCCAGGATGTTTCCTCATGATAGATACTTGGGGGAGGATTATGGAAAATAAAACAGTCACCATCATGGCAAGGATGGAAGAGCTAATACCTCCCTGTCGCCTCTCTTTTCTGGTGGGGAAAACCATGTTCTTGGCAGATGTCTCTTACCACCTGCTTGCTGTGCTCTGGATTTCCTGGCTTGACAGTTATTTTCCTCAAGCAATATAAGAACATGCAATGTTATCAATTGTGCATTGCCCACTTGGAACCCAGAGGAGTTACTGTTGCCATACTCTGGAGGTTTGGTTTCTAATTGTGTCACCTAAGACTGGTATTCACATCTTTTTAGCTGCCAGGCTGCAGTACTAGATGCAGACAGCTTAGGGCAATCAGGTATCCAGATTCTGTTTGTTTGGTTTTGTTTTTACATAAAATGTGAAAAACACCATCACATCAGCACCACTTGAAATATCCCCAAACACATTCTATAATTCACAAAGAAAACTTTTTTAGATGTCTTCTTCCAAAGTACTTCACATTCCTCAAGGTATAAGAAAATATACTAAGCTACCCAAAATCACACTATGCAAAAATATCTACCTCTAATTCTATATTCCATGAATTTATTTCTAGCTATCATCTATGTATACTTTAATTAAATTAGGATCACACTGTTTATGGTTTGCCTTTTTTGCTTAACTATTTCTGCATCAATTCATTCATGCCTCATTTCACTGGAGAATATAGTATTTTAAGGGTAACAACAGTATGTGGTTTGGCCTAGGATCTACTTTCCCATGTGTAATTCTTTCTAATCTTTGGTTGTAACAAGTATAGCAAGCACTATTATTAAAGCTAAGTCTTTGCATGCATTCCTAGTTATTTTCCTGGGATGTTTCTAGAATCCAAACCAGCAATTCAGTTGACAAAAAATATTTTTAAGATTTTATTTACATAAATAATTGGTACTTTGGAAACCTTAATGAGTATTGAATTTTACCCTGTGTATTGCTTAAGATTCTTTCAAATCTTCACTTTTTTCCTGTGGTATTCTCTCTTCAAATTTAATAAGTATATCTCTTGCATGTCTTGTCATTGATTAAAAAGTGTATTGTCACTGAAGTGTATTGTCATTCTACAAATCCTTGCAAAAGTTCACACTGCGTAAGGCATTCTGCTAGATGGAGGGTAATGAGAGGAGAAATTCAATAGAGCAAAAGGCATAATCATTGTCTTCTTTTATTTACTTAATACAAGGAAGTATTGCCCCATTAATAAACAATTTAAAGCTTTATTTTTTGTTAAACACATTCCCTTGTTTCCATTCCTTTATGCACTAAAATATAAGTTACTTTGTCAAATTTTAAAATACATTGTCAAAATGGAAATGAGGATAATTTGGCATGAACACAACTGACATTTTTTCCACCCTGCCTTTGAAAAAAATGACACATACTTGTTTTGGTAAATTAGAAAAATTCAGAAAAGTATAAGGAAGAAAATAAATGACTCATAACCAGACCATTCAAAGACAATTACTGCTAATTGGTGTATTTCCTTCCAGGCATTTTCTTTGTATATTTTTCACAAAACTGAGAGCATACTACATATGCAATTTTCCCAGCATATAATGTAAACATATCCCTATGATATCAAACATTCGCTGCAATCATTATCTCTGATGACTCCATAATATTCCATATTTCATCATGGAAATGAATTAAGTATATAGAATTTGATGATGTATAGTGAAAGCTCTAGAGTAAGACTACACAGGCTCAAGTGCTGATGCTGCTGAGGTTGGCTTATAATAGTGTTATTTAACTTTTCTGTGACTCAGTTTCTCAGATGCAAAATGGGGGTGAATATAAGGGCTCTGTAAAGAGTGAGATACTTGAAGTAAAGTTTAATTGTACTGCTGAATGAAAGGCTATTAATACTGCTATTGTTTTCTTAATCATTCTACATATTTATAGGTTTACTTCCAACCGAGAAACATTAACTGATGATTTGTATAATTTTAAAGTCTTTTTTTCTTGGGAAATCAAAGTCATAGGTGTGAGTAATCTTAAGACTTTATTCCTAAAACTACATATCCTTACTTATAGTGAAGGGCAGCATTGTTATTTTAAATGGAGAGATGGTTATGAGCCCTCAGAAACACCCAGGAGACCTTCTGCTTCTCTTGCTCTCTGCCTTACACTCCCTTTTCCCCTCCCCAAGATGATGTGAGACCCAGTTGGAAATAAAATCTAGAAATAAGTAGAATAATTAAGTAAACAATAGTAGCAGTACTAATAGTCCTTCATTGAGTGGTACATTAAACTTTACCTCAAGTATCTCATGCATTCCTTACAGAGTCCTTAAATTCACCCCCATTTTGCATATGAGAAACTGAGTCACAAAAAAGTTAACTAGCTCGGTATTAGAAGCCAGCCCTCAGCAGCATTAGCACTAGGTCCTGTGTAATCTTATTCTAGTGATTTGAAGTACTTTGCCTTCTTATGTTTGTTACGTACAAAATGTGGTTTTATTGGTTTATTTATTTTTGGTTGGTTGTGGGGCTTGACAAAATGAGGTTTTAAATACTTCTTCCATAACATTGTGATAAATAAGATTAGCTGTATATATAGGAATTGATCGTGGTAAACATGCATCGCTAACTTTTACTATATTACTATTAAAAATAACATTGAATCCATGATTTATGCTCCTTCCAGAAATGCATAAAATGTCCAATTTCAATGCCTCATGTCAGTTTGGTGTATAAGTGTGTGTGTGTGTGTGTGTGTGTGTGTGTGTGTGTGTGTGTGTGTGTGTGTGTGTGTGTGTGTGTGTGTGTGTGTGTGTGTGTGTGTGTGTGTGTGTGTTGATACCGGGGCTTGACTCCCTAGTTCAAGCCTGAATGCTATCCTTTAGCTTTTCTGCTCAAGTCTGGTGCTCTATCACTGGTATTATACCTCCACTTTTGGCATTTTGGTGATTAATTGGAAAAAAGAGTCTCATGGACTTTTTTGCTAGACTGGCTTCAAACCTCAATCCTCAGATCTCAGCCTCCTGAGTATCTAAGATTACAGATCTGAGTCACCAGCACTGCCTTTCATCATTGATTATAATCACTTTAAATGCAATTTAAATTTAAGTAATATTAAATTAAAAGCAGTCAAGCTATTTTAAAAATTCTGTAATTTGATAAAAGAAAATTGTTTGCATTTCTTTGGTTATTGTTGGAGCTACACATTTTTATTTTTTCCTTTTCTTTATTTGGTAATTGGATTTGAACTCAGATCTTTGCACTTACTAGACAGGCGCTCTACCACTTGGGTGGCATCTCCAGCCTTTGGGTCTTTGTGTCATTGAAAGGTATGGAGGAAGAGAAGAAGTGTGAAGAGATCAGGATCTATTTATTTTATGGGGTCTTTGTTTTGTAGTTCTTTTTCTCTTTTGAGGGCTATGTAGAGTTTATTCTTTTGGGTATTAAAAGTATTGATTCTTAGTCTGATCATGTCTTATTTCTACTGAACTAGTTTTATCTCCCAGTGGTCAATGTATGCTTCCATAGGCCTCCATGCCATCTGGCTAATTATCCATTTTAGAATTTTGCTGGAGAGCATTGTTAAGTTTATAAGTCTGTGGTCCCTGAAATTCATCTTCTTTCCTCAATTAAAACATTCTGAAAACGTTAGTTAATCTTCTCTTTCTGGTAAAACTTGAAATCTTCAGGACTGCTGCCGAATTTCCACTGTAGCATCTTTTGTCTGGACTTGAATGTGGGTGAGGGATAGCAAATATAAAAGACACAAGATTCCTTCATTGTTGAGTCAATGAATCTTGGTTACATCTCAAAGGCTGTGACCTGAACCTCAAGTTGGCTCTGTCTCTCTGCTTGTTCTCCAAATCACTTAATTCCGCCATTAAGTTATTTTTTCATTTCTGAGTTCTTGCCTTGGTAACTGGACACTTATACTTTACTGGGGCCTGGAATGACAATTGATTTGGCACTGTCCAACATTGAAGCATTTTAACTTCAACTTAGGCCATTTACTATTGAGTCTTCTGATACTGACCAATGGTGTGCCAGGATCTGCAGGCCAGGGTTCAATAGACTCAACTGCTCATTGCCACCTTTTCTGAGATAGCTCCTCTCACCCTTCCAGTCACTGCCTACATAGTCCTCCATCATTTGCAGGGAAATGAATGGACCTGGAAAAAATTCATTAAATGAAGTGGGTCAGACTCAAAGAGATAAAGGATGCAAGTTTTCTCTCATATGTGGAAGTCACCTCTAAATTAAAAACAAAAATGAAAACATATGCATCATATATACACACACATACACTTTAGCTAAATCATGTTTAAAGTATGGTATATGCGGTGGAGGATTCCAAAGGTATAACTTCTTTGAACAACTGCCTTAGAGTTTAACAAAATAAATTCAAGGAAATTGAAGCAAGTTGTTGAGTAGATGTGGAGAGATAAGGAGGATAAGAGGATGGGGACAGATGAATGCAAAGAGAATGGGTGGGTGAACGCACTTATAATATTCAGTGAACATACATGTGAAAATGGAGCTGGGTAACTTGAGGGGATGGGTAGAGTTTGGAGAGATGAGGGAGAATGGTGGAAAGATGACCTGTCTTGTTGAATTGAAGCTCCTTTGCACTATGTAAAGGTTGAAGAAAGAGGAGGAAGAGGAGGAGGAGGAAGGAATGAAAGGAAAAAGAAAAAGAAAGGAAAAGAAAAAAAAGGAAAGGAAAGGAAAGGGAAGAGTCAGCTGGGCATTGGTAGCTTATGCCTGTAATTTTAGCTACTTAGGAGGCTGAGGTCTGAGAACTATGGTTCAAAGCTAGACCAGGCAAGAAAGCCCATGAGACTTATCTTCAATGAACTAGCAAAAACCTGGAAGTGAAGCTGTGGCTCGAGTGGTAGAGCTCTAGCTTTGAGCAAAAAAAAAAAAAAATATCATGGACCGTGCCCAGGCCCTGAGTTCAAGCCACAGGACTGACACAAAAGGAAAACAAAAACAAAAACAAGAGCCAGGTGCCAGTAGTGTACACTCAGGAGGCTGAAATCTGAATATTGCAGTTCAAAGCCAACCTGGATAGGGAAAACTCATCATTTAACCACCAGAAAATCTATAAGTCTGTGTCTCAAGTAGTCTAGTGTCAGCTTGGAACAACACAGCTCAGGGACAGTGCCCAGGCCCTATTCCTTTGTTCAAGCCACAAGACTACCTCCCCCTTGGGCTGGGTAGGTGGCTCAGTGGTACAGCGCTTGCCTTGCATGCATGAGACCCTGGGTTCAATTCCCCAGCACCACATAAGCAAAAAGAAAAAAAGCCAGAAGTGACGCTGTGGCTCAAGTGGTAGAGCACTAGCCTTGAGCTGAAGAGCTGAGGGACAGCGCCCAGGCCCAGAGTTCAGGCCCCACGACTGGACCCCCCCCAAAAAAAAAACTGCCTCCCCCACCCTGCCCTAAGAAGAAAAGAAAACCTTTACATCCCTGATGATATGTTTGTAGATCAGTGTCTACAGAGTAAATGTTTTCTGCATAGAGATCATATGACTACTCTTCAAAATCATAGAACCCAGACAGCTTAACAGTTAAGCCCAAATTTTACCCAATATTTTCTTTATTTACTACAATAATAAAAAATTACTTTATGATAATATGAACAAAACCTTTATGCTAGGCATTTTGCTAAATGTTGTGTAAGCATTTTTCTTTAATGGTACTGGGGCTTGAGCTCAAAGTCCTTTAGCTTCCTAGGCTAAAACTGTACTGCTTAAACCACTCCTCTAATCCTTATTAGCACTCTTGAATCACAACTTTAAAACAAGCCCATGATTGGTTCTATTGTTTTTCCTGTGTCACGAATGAGGATAATAAAGCTCAGAGAATATATATATTGCTTGCCTGAGGTCATCCAGGTGTTACTAAGTGGTGGAGCTGTGAGTTGAGTTCAGGTCAGCCTGGTGTCTGAGCTTATGATCTCAACCCCAAGATTAGATATGGTGCCACCTGGATTTCCCCAGCTGGCCTCCTTTCCCCTTTATCTAGTTTACAATTTTCTTTATAAATCTTGTATTTCTCACCACATATCTATCAGCTGGAAGAGGCCCTGACTCTTTTACTTTGCTGGGGAGATATTAAGTTTTCTCCTACCAGATCCTACCTGTAATTACTTTGTGGCTTTCAAAGAGTATGTCTGGTGTATCCTTTAATGGCATCCTTGTAGGGAAAGACCCTCACCAGCTAATTGTATGACTTTTTGTTTGGTGTTAGAATCTCCTGTTTGCTCTGGAGAGAAGACTTGGCTTCCTTCTTGTTCTTCCAGCAGCCTGTATCAAATTCCAGAGCTTCTCCATTGGCTTTATATCTACTTTACTTATTCTTATTTTAGAAAGTCAGGAGGAGCTCAGTGTCTATATCTTTAGGATCTCTCTTATTGCTCTGGATTAGTAGCCATTAAAAAATATGGTAAACTGGGTACCAGTAATCCTAGTAATGACTATAGTTTGAAGTCATGCTGGACAGAAAAATTCATGAGACCCTTTATCAAACCTTAATGGAACACAGTGGTCTACACCTGTTGCCCTAGGCTGCATAGAGGCTGAGCTTGGAAGGATTGGGGTATGAAATCAGCATTTGCAGAAAAGTTCTTAGGATTCAACCTCTATAGTGGTCACCCAGGGGCTATGTTGGTTCAAGCAACATGTGTCTGTGATTCCAGCAACATTAGGAAGCCTAAACATTGGCAGATCAAATCTCCAGTACACACACTTGGCTGCAAATCAAGAGCCTCTCCTAAAACTAGTCCTAAAATAGGACTGGAGTTGTGACTCAGCAGTATCATGCCAGCCTAACAACACAAGGCCTTGTGTTCAAACACCAGTACAGCAACATACAAACAAACAAACTGTAGCAGCCAAAGTTCATAGAACCACAGTGTAAGGCCAACCCAGGAAAAAAAGTGAGACTCTTTATATCCCAAACAGTAATTCAAAGGGTGATGGTATGCATCTGTTATTCTGGCTTCAGGGAATGGGGGATCCAGGTCTGAGGAAAATATGATCCTATAAACACACACACACACACACACACACACACACACACACACACACACACACACACACACACACACACACACACACACACACACACACACACACACACACACACACACACACACACACACACCTCAATTAAAAAGAACTGGAGGTTTAGCTATAGTAGTAAGGTGCTTGCCTAGCAAGCAGGAGGCATTGAGTTCAAACTCCACTGTCACTGTCCTCCACCCCCCCCCCAACTCCCAATACTGTAGATTAGGTATTTTATAAGCAACAGAAATTTATCTCTCACAGTACTGGAGGTCAGGAAGTACAAGATTAAAGTATTAGCAGATTCAGTGTCTGGTGAAGGCCCATTTCTTAGATAGAATGGTATCATCTTACCATATCTTTTTATATGGTAGAAATTATGAGAAATCTCTCATAGAACTCTTTTATAAAGATACAAACATCTGCTGGGTGCTGGTGGCTCACGCCTATAATCCTAGCTACTCAGGAGGCCAAGATTTGAGGATCACAGTTCAAAGCCAGCCTGGGCAGGAAAGTCCATGAGACTCTTATCTCCAATAAACCGCCAGAAAACTGGCAGTGGCGCTGTGGCTCAAGTGGTAGAAAGCTATCCTTGACCTGAAGAGCTCAGGGACAGAATTCAGCCCCACAACTGACCAAAAAAAAAAAAAAAGAAACATTACTCAAATGCCCCATCTCCTCAAAGCCCCACTCCTAATACCAAAATATGAATAGAAATTAGGTTTTGATATGAATTTGGGGGGAAACACCTGTCCACAGCTATCCCTAACAATCTGTAACCTGAGTCATAGTATAATTACAGCCCCTGTTTTTCAGGCAGGAGCAGTCTTTAGATCTACAGTATGGATGTGAAGACTAGAAGTCTGGGGGAAGTCATTGGGGGGAGCAGTTCTGCCTTCCTCTGTCTGTTTTACCCATGGGCCCTGCATGTAGGTGGAAGAAGAGCTTTTTGTGTGCGTGATTTTTACTTCTCTTTCATTTTCTGACTATAGCAAATTGTTGGTAGTGGCAGATTTAATAGTCACAGATTTTACTATTTGCAAGCGAGTCCAAATTACATGATATGTAATAAATTGTCACTTTGCTGAGATAGGAATTTGAAAATGTCACACTATTAGGCTTGGGTGTGGTTATGAGTCACTTAGACAAGTGATGTCTTGTTTTCTGCCTGTTGTGGTAATGTGTGTTCTGGAAGGAATGATGTGCTACAACAGTACTCATGAATGTGAACATCCCAGAAGTCTCTGGATCCATATGCAAAAATATCAAGGGTTATCCTGTGAGTGTTAGGCCAAGGAAAGACATCCCTTCTGCCCCTCCCCCGGCTGAGAATGAACAGTTAGCAGGAAAATGATTTCACTTTCCTATGACACCTTTGCAGGTCACTGACAAAAATCTCTCTAGAAATTAGGAGAACGCTTTACTTACTATCACAGGAAACAAAAGTAGGATCGCTCAGTACTGGTTGGTGGCTCACACATGTAATCTTAGCTAACTCAGGAGACAGAGATCTAACTATCAAGGTTCCATGACAGCCTGGAAGGAAAGTCTGTGAGATTCTTATCTCCAATTAACCACACACACACAAAAATTAAAGCCAAGCCTACAGTGGCTCACGCCGGTAATCTTAGTTACTCAGGAGGCTGAGATCTGAGGATGGTGGTTTAAAGACAGCCCACGCAGGAAAGTCCTTGAGACCCTTTTTTTGTTTGTTTGTTTGTTTTTTGTTTTTTGCCGGTCATGGGGCCTGAACTCTGGGTCTGGGCGCTGTCCCTCAGCTCTTCAGCTCAAGGCTAGTGCTCTACCACTGGAGCCACAGCGCCACTTTTGGCTTTTTCTGTTTATGTGGTGCTGAGGAATCAAACCCAGGGCCTCATGCTTGCAAGGCATGCACTCTACCGCTGAGCTACCTGAGACTCTTATCTCCAGTGAACTACTCAAAAAAGCCAGAAGTGGAGCTATGGCTCAAGTGGTAGAGCACTAGCCTTGAGCAAAAAGAATCTCAGGGACCACGCCCTGGCCCAGACCTGGGGTTCAAGACCCTGAACTGGCAAAACAAAACAAAACAAAACAGAACAATTTGAAAAAACCCAGAAGTGGAAGTGTGGATCAAGTAGTAGAATACCAGACTTGAGTAAAAAAAAAAAAAAAAAAAGCGTAGGGACAGCAGCATCCAGGCCCTTAATTCAAGCCCCAGTACTAGCACAAAAGATTGTATTAAGTAAAGTAATCCAGAGCCATAGAAACAAAGGTTGCATGGTTTCCCTCCCTGTAGTAGCTAGAATGTGTTTATAAATCTATAAGTAAATGCAGTGGGTAGATATGCAGGCCGTTACAAATAAATTAAGCGAAGTATAGAAGACTCTATGGAGAGCTCATTTTTAGTCTTTTGAAAGACTAAGTCAAATCCCAACAAAATAAGTACCAGGAAATGGTTACCTACAAGAGGGGGATGAGGCTAAGGGGAGAGGGGTAGATGGATGAAGGGGTAAGGAGAGAGTGGAATGCAGTCAAGAATTCATGGTATATACCACAAAATTAAGAAAAACAAAAGAAGGGATGGGTCCTTGAAAATGCTCAAGGGGTGACACAGATCAAGATGCATTGTATGCATAAACTGCTGTCCGATGGCAAAAGAAATCAAGATATAGCCTAAAATATTAAGAAAAGTGAGGGAAGGGGTAGGTTGGGAGGGGTGGGTGAGGAGTTTGAAAGAGGTGACCTTTATCAAGACACACTGCATAATAGACTGCTTTGTCGAATGACAAGTCCTTTGTACAGCTACTTAAAGATAACAAAAATATTTTTAATTGTCATTTTTTAAAAAAGTAAGATGGTTTAATTAGCTCATGCTTCTTTCATTCGCCAGCTCCAAATACTTTTACTGCTTAGTTCTGACTGCTTCTCTTGGGCTGGATTGATATTGTCCTGATGAAAATGGAAATCTTTGGTTTGCATTTGGTGATATTAGGGGATTTGAGGAAATATTTTCATTTTCATCCAGAACTTTAATATTGCATAGACACTGCCTGAAAATGACCTACCTATATCTAATCTTTTATTCAGCAGGCTAGGTTTAGTTTCTTTTATACCTGGTGCCAGCAGCCCCTCATGCCTCTGCTGCCCAGAATTTCCAATGACAGAAAAGACCTGGGAAGTCAGAGGGAGATAGAGTGCCACTTGCACAAAAAGAGCCCATTATCTTGGATGCCACTCCTGGAGTCTTTGCCAAAAGCAATTTCTCCAAGTTTATGCTCGAACCTGAGATGGTTCTCCCAGCCACTGTGATTGAAAAGCAAGGGGGGGGGGGGCGGCCAGGCACCTTGGTCAGCAAAGGTGATCCGTTATGAGGAGCCTCCTAACCCTGATGAGGCTTCTGCTAAGACGTGTGGATGATGACGGATGAGACTCCGGATAGCAGTTAACTCAGTCATTTGTAATCATTACTTTGGGGCCATTCAATAACCATCCTGTGAAATTATTTTCTGAATTTCCCAGAATAGAGAAAAGAGCCACCTTCCCCCCACCCCTTCTTTCTTTGGCAAAGACTCACAGAAGTTAGAAATGCTTAATGGGAACTTTTGAAGGGCTATCAAATCCCACTTTCAGATCCTTATTCATCTGATCATCTGCTCTCTGAGTGAGCAGTGATGTCCGCTTCTGCTCTTTCCTTGATTTTTACTGTCTACAGAATAAGGCTTCAGACTCTTGCATGGTCAGAGTCTCTGTTGCTGTTTGGAGATGTCACCAGGGCAAGATGCAGGGTGGTGGTGCATTCTGCCACTTTTGACTATTTGATTTCGGCCGCATCCTCTTGGCCTACAGCTCCTGTTTCTCAATACTGTGCTAAGGCTATGCGTGGGCTTCCACTGGCAACGTGTGTACAGAGACTCTGAACTTTTGAGCTCCTTGGCCACCTGGGGTGTCAGGCCTAAAAAGAGTAGCTAAAGCTCTTGAGCCATTCATCTCTAACTGTGAACTTCTGGGACCACACACAAATATTATTTTCTGTATCTACCAGGATCTGAAATAAATCTGGTGAGCACTGACTTACCCACTTTGATTTTTGTTCTTTTCCTCTGTACACTGGAAGTTTGTTTTTCCTTATATAATCATTATAAGGAATGGAGGGCCTTTAAGCATGGGGTATGTCTTTGGCCACAGAGACTCTGTCTCCATTGTACTGTCATTGTCTGGGTCTTTGAGAGTAAGATGGAGATCCATGTTTTTATCAGTACTGGAGACTGATCTCAAGGTCTCATGTATATGTAAAATGGGGACTCTACTACTTGAACCACACCCCCGGTTATTGACTTTGTTATTTATTTTCATGCTTTATGCTTATGGTGGGGATCTGGGCTTTGATTCTCCTGTTTTTATTCTCCCTGTCACTGGGATGAATGCTACACTGTGTTTAGTAGCCACCGCGCTTTCCCTGTAGCTGGGAGTTCTACTTTTTAATCCCTTCCAAGTCATAAAATCAATCTATTATACCTGCCATTCAGGTGAAGGACTATCACATCCTGTGTTAAGGTAGTTTCTTAAGATGTTTAGGCATCACACCTATCAGAGGTATAGACTCTTTGGCCTGCCCATGCAGAAGATGTATATTGTAGGATATCTTCTTCCTCCTCCTCCTGCCTATCCTGCATTCATATCCCACCTGGTTGCCAAATCCACAGGACCTCCTTCCTGCTAGCGTCTGGCCTTTGTTTGCTCTGAGCCCATACTGCCTTCAGTGCAGGTCTTTACTTGGGGTCAAAGGGATCTCTGGTTTCCATAGTTTCAGCTTCTGTGCACCAGGGACTAAGCAGGCTGATGTTAGTCCCCTGGGTAGTCCCAGAAGCTGACTTCTCCCTTTGGCCTGTAGACAGGTCTCTCAAGTGGAAAGGATCTCTCTTTGCCCTTCTCCTTACAAGCTTCCTAGCCAAATGCTGTATTGTCAAGGGAGCAAAAACCAAGTCACACAACAAGATACCCTAAAAGGTTAACACGCTTATTCCTCTGGATGCTGGAGGTGTGCATGATCTTTATTTTCCTCTGTAAACTTTCCAGATTTGTTTTTCAGATTTCTATAGTGAAAGTCAAAGTGTATTTTAAATTATATTTCTAAAAGATGCACTCGAGATGTGCTGCATGAAGGCAAATAACTGTTCCCAACATTCCTTCACACTTGCTAGTTCCAAATTACTGCCTCTACTATCAGAGGCGGGTGGAGGAGGGAGGAGGCAGCAATGTGGGCCATTGAATTTCTGCTTTTCAGACACTGCTCTGGCAGCTAATTCCAGTGTATTCATCTGTGTGGTGTGACTCTCATGTTTTCCCAAGGTATTTTATGGCCTTAAAAAATTAGGTACTGTGAATAGCTTCTTCCAGTAACCTCCAAATTGTGAAAAAATATCTAATAATTTCTTTTGTTTCTCTTTATTTTTCCTCCTTTGGTATTTTGGCTCCATTCCTAATGTTAGTCTCCTTGATTCATTCACTCTTTTCCTTCTCTTTCCTCTTCTTTTTCCTTTCTGCTGCCCTTTTCCTTTGCTCTATCTAATGCCCCCCCCACTCCCATGTGTGTGTGTGTGTGTGTGTGTGTGTGTGTGTGTGTGTGTGTGTGTGTATGTGTGTGTGTACTTGGCTTGAACTCAGGGACTAGGCACTGTCCTGTCTCTTAGCTTTTTTGTCCAAGGCTAGCATTCTACTATCTAAGTCATTAGATTTCCAGCTTTTTGCTGATTTGTTGGAGATAAGAGTCTCACAGACTCTGACTGGCTTCAAACTGCACTTCTCACATCTCAGCCTTCGAAGTAGCCAGGATGACAGGTGTGAGCCACCTGTGCCCAGCTCTTCATCTAATCTTAAAAAAATAAACTGTGTTGGCCATAGCAAGAACAATATAAATACTAGGTTATTAGGCCCTACAGGACTGCCAGAGCAGTTCCTGGGTCCATTTCCAGGAAGAAATTCAGATTTTAGTCTAAAGAGAAAGACTATGGTCTGGGGTCTGGATTCCAAGCTTGCTCTGTGCAGGAAGGGCAGCCAATAGGCTAATAGTCAGAGAACAGGCAGAAGGATGAAAAAGACAGATCAGTCCTGACAAGTAGGGAGCTGGTCTAGGTGGCTGAATGGAATGGAGAAAGCTGTCATTCTCAAGAGATTGCTACCAGCAGCTATAATCTAGTCTCTTTCTTCTGTGTTTATTTCAATGTCTCTGTTTCAAGGACAAACTTACCCTGCCTTAGGAGATCTGTGCTGGATGGTAGCATTTGGTTATTCTACTCATCAGGCTTCCTCAGTAATACTTTACCTGCCTAGGTATGGAGTCAGAAGCAGGTGTGATAGATGAGAGAGAGAGGGGGGGAGCCTTTTTTGAGTTATGACTCAACCCCACTCACTTTAACTGGTTATTCACCTAATTTAGGCCATCAACTCAGATTCGGTCTCTCAGATATCTTCTCCTGGGTTTCATGATGAACTCAGGACTATGTGTTCCTCATCCACAACACATACTAATGTCAGGACATTTCAGAGGAGTGAGTGGTCATCTGAACTGCTGCTTGCTGCCCACCATGTGGAACACCACAATCTGAAGTTCTAAGGGAGTAGTGGTTGACTGCTCACTGATGTAGCCCAACTCCCAAGGACAGAGGTAGTCACCTAGGAGGTACTCAGGAAGTAGTAATTGAATTAATCTTAGCTCCATTTATCCCTTTTGGTTCCAGGATCTCAGGCACATTATTTGATCTCCCAAGCCTCAGTTTCCTCATTGGAAATGGAAAGCATAACTTCCTCACTCAGAAAATTGTGAAATTTATATGAGACAGTGATTGTTAAGCATCCAGTACGGGCCATGAACCAACCAATTACATGTTGGTTCTTTACTAGTTTTTCTTTTTTGTCTTGCTTTGTTTTGCTGTCCTTCTGAAAGCATTGCATATAGCATCAAGCTTTAAAGGGTGAGAATCCATGTCTCCTATCACCTTCCTCTCTCCTACCTTCTTCCATGGTCTGTGTGAGAGGTGGAGGAGGGGTTTGCACCAGTGTGATGACCTTGAGTATGTACAATGAGAAGACATAGATAAATAGTCCTCACAACTTCCCTTTCAACTCTCTCCCTCCGATTCTCTGCACAGGGGTCAAAGGTAACAGTAGCTACTGCTGCTTATGGTACAAGATGAACAGAAGCAAAAGGTGATGAAGCATCAGAGGAGGGCAAAGCAAATTAGGCTGCTGGCCAATCTGTTTTAATACAAGCGGAGTTTATTTTAGTAATCCAGGTAAAGAATGGTTTAAAATGTATCATCATGACAGTATCCCTTAGTAGCAGCACAAGGATTGCCATGTACCTTTGTTCCAAAGAGCCTGAGGGCTCTGTATATACTGTCTCATTAATTCTCTGAGCATCTGTAAAGTTGGATGGGAAACTATGATGAGTTCTGTTTTATATGCAGAGAAACAAACCTGCAGAAAGGTTAAGTATCTTTCTCAAGGTCATGTAGGAGCATCATTTTTCCCAGGAACACAGGTCTCCATTTCACATGCTAGCCTGTTAGACGTGGTGTCACCAGCCTCGAAATGAGTCTAGCCATGAGAAAGGGAAGAGGTCTTTGTACTGAGCGGTATAACATTTGGAGTTGTGGCTTTTAGGAGGATGGACTTGTTTGTTTTGTTTTCCCGAAATGAGATGGTAACAAGTGAAGAGAGACCAAAAAGAGCTAGAAGCAGGTAGGAAGTGTTCCTTCTGTCCCTCTTCTTTCCCTTGCCCTAATAGTCCTTCCCCTGGACTAGCTAAGGCTCCATTTCAGGAGCCCTAAGCATCAGGCTTGTGGTAGTTTCCACAGAAACAATGCTTGCTAAACCTGAGGACTTAGAAAGCCAACTATCTTGACTTAAAGATGTGTATTTTGGGGTCACCTTCCTGGCTGACCTGAGGGATCTGCCACCCTAGTTAGAAAAATGCTTCAGGCATCTGTGATCTAATTAATCTCTTTCTGCTGTATTCAATTCAATGTCCTTATTCTCTAGGGGAATCAGCAGTTTCTCCAGGGGGCTTGTATGATCATGATTGTGGCATTCCATACACCCAAGGGCTACAATTACATATTCTATCTAAATGCTCGTTGGCCATGTGACCTTGAGTAGGACAGTTGTGCTTTCGGAGCTTGGTTAATCTAACCAAGTGATGGTATGGATCATAAAAATGGTTGGCTGTGAGGGCAGTAAGTCATGGCGAATGTGGAAGGGGTCAGTATGCACTCTTCCATGTTGGAGCATGTCTCTTCTTGCCCTCTCCAAGGCACTTGCTGCATTTTATCTGTGGTCACCCTGGTAACTGTCACTTCCAATCTGAAGCATCGGGTCAAGAGAAGAGCCAATTGTTCTTGAATAGTTTGCAGCTTCTCCTCCAACATCCCCTCAGATTTCCCAGCTCACAGTGGGTGATTATCCCAAGGACTTCCTTGCTCCCAAAGAAAAAGATCTTTTTGTTGATGGACTTGATTTTCCAGGCTGCCCCGTCTTTGTGTCGCTTTCAGTGCATTAATTATTTAGTGCCTGGTAAGGCTCTCTGAGATCACAAGATGAAAGGCCCAGTGGCAGTTCAAAGTCTTGCTTTTGATTATTATTCTGGTCAACATATTTGGGGGGAGAAAATAGGTTTGAGATCACACAGTGGAGTGAATTTCATAAAGAAGAGCATACAGGCAAGCCACAGAAATGGACCAGAACAGATAGTCCTATGGCCCTTCTAATGGAAGCACCTAAACCTTGCAAGGATAGGGATGGGGAGGTTATTAAAAATCAGGAGCGGGGAGGGGGGAGAGAGAGAGAGAGCAAGAGAGAGAGAAAGAGAGAGAGAGAGAGAGAGAGAGAGAGAGAGAGAGAGAGAGAGAGAGAGAGAGAGAGAGAGAGAGAGAGAGAGAGAGGAATGAGGTGGGGAGGGAGAAAGACCCTCTTTATTGCTATCTTGGCATGGTAAAAAAATGCCAGTTACTCTTCCACAATTATAGAAAGCCAGTGGGTCCCTCCTGATGGAGCAAGCAGGACCAGTGGCCAAGCACACTTGGAGCATAGATTCAAGACAGGAGAAGACATTGCTAGTCAGGAACAGCTTGCTTGGGACACACAGACCATCTGTAATAGTTTAGAATGTAGTAACCTGGGAGTGCCCAAAGAGAAATATAAATTCTGGGCATCACATGCCACGTGGCCTCCACTGTCTGATTTTGACCATGAACTATATGACTTGTGGCCTATAGAGATATGACTTCTCAACTGAAGAAATATCTTTAACCTCTGAGAGGGCCTTGCCGCTGAACTTGAGAAACATGTCCTACATAAGCATAAGCAACAGCTTTTACAATATTTTCTAAATCTGTGAGCATTAAAGAAAACATCATAAGCAAAAAGATATGTGGTTTAGCTATTTCTGGGCAACTTCTTCATGTCTCTCTTTTGGTGTATCTTAGTATGCTCTTCAGGTAGCCAAATCCCCAAGGCTGGGACATGCTCACAAGCTCCTTCATAATGCATTAGTTTTCTTTAATGCGGTTCCTTGAGAAGGGGCGGCTGCTTTCACTGGCTAACAGATGTGCTTTACCATTGACTAAACTCCGCAGTTTACCCATTAGTCCTCTTGGGCTTGGGGAGAAGGGAAGAAACACGTGTTGAAGCCACAATTTTCAACAGAACAAGAGACTGTTTCATGAGAGACAAATTTTTGCTTCAAGACTGGAGCTACCCAGCAAAAGCACGAATGTTGCTGTCAGGATGGGAATGGGGGTTTTAGAGAAAGGTGAAATAGAATGGGGGCTATTTAATTCCATTCAAATTCCGCCCCTGACACTAATCACTCCTCTCTGAATGAGCCAGCTGGAAGAAAATGTGAAAGCAGATTATGGAGAACCAAACATGTAGGAATCAGAGAGGACCTTAGCAAACAGCAAGCCAGCCCCCTCATTTTCTAGCCTGGAGTAGATGTGAACAGGTCCATGTCTTTAGGATAGAGAGTACATTTTTTTTTTCTGTTCTCTGAAATCACATCCCTTTTTTAAACTAAATCAACTGCCTATTGCAACCTCACCATCACCGCTAATGCTAGTAGTCATTTAAATTCACCGAGACTGTTCCTTCGGTTGAACAGGTGTAGGCTCAGCTCAGTGAATACCCAGACCATTTTCCTTAGTCTGCAAGTCCCCAAACAAGGCCCGGCCTGTGCTCCTTCCTGGGCTCTGCCTGCTTTCCATTGTTTGACATCTGGATGACTGTGTATTTGGTGACATGAAGCTTTGCTTTGTGTGACATAAAATCATTGTAAAATAATGCATTATTAAGTGTGTTTTCAAATAAGGAGTGAAAAACTAGCAGGTTGTCACTGATTGTTTCATTGTTGGAAGCAAAATAAGTAAGTAAAATGTACACAAAAGAAGGCGGGAGCAGTTCCAAGGTGTGTTGAGAATAGACACATTTGTTATATTTTATTGATGTAGGTTTGTAAAACATGGCTGACTCTAAAGCCAGGGTATTTATATAAAGAGCCACAGCATATACATAGTTCATTATTACTCATATAGACACCAATATGATATATCTCTTGTATTATGTGATGAGGCAAGAGTGAATGGACATAACTGCATGTAAAAATAAAGACTGGATGTCAGATACCAGTGGCTTACATTTGTATTTCTAGCTGGAGTATTGTGGTTTGAAGTCAGTTAAGGAAGAAAAGTCCATGAGTTTCCATCTCCAATTAGCTAGCAAAATATTGGACTGGGGGTATGGCTCAAGTGGCAAAGCTCTATCCATGAGCAAGAAAGCTGAGCAAGAGTGTAAAGCTGTGAGTTCAAGCCCTGATACTGCATACATACAAAAATTAATAAAGACTGGAAATGGAGATATGCCAATAGTCTGCAATTTGGGTAGGTGAAATAGAGGGCAGCTGGCAAAGTCAATAATTAGTGAATAATAGACAAGTATTTCATTGGGAACACTTTTGTTTTGTGGACATTGTATATGTTGACGTAAAATGCCCTGGATACCTGGGTGCTGGTGGCTCACGCCTATAATCCTAGCTACTCAGGACACTGAGATCTGAGGATCTCAATCTGAATCCAGTCCCAGCAAGAAAGTCCTTGAGACTCTGTTTTTTTTTGGGGGGGGGAAGGGAACGGTCCAGTCATGGGGCCTGAACTCTGGGCCTGGGCGCTGTCCCTCAGCTCTTCAGCTCAAGGCTAGTGCTCTACCACTTGAGCCACAGTGCCACTTCCGGCTTTTTTCTTTTTGCTTATGTGGTGCTGAGGAATTGAACCCAGGGCCTCAGGCATGCAAGGTAAGCGCTCTACCACTGAGCCACCTTCCCAGCCCCTCCTTGAGACTCTTATCTCCAGTTAATCACCAGAAACCTAGAAAGTGGCCCAAAATGGTGGAGTGCTAGCTTTGAGAGGAAAAAAAAACTCAGGGACAGCACCCAGGCCCTGAGTTCAAGCCCCATAACCAACCAAAAGAAGAAAAACAAAAAGCCTTGAGTATATAGGAAAGGGACTTGACTGCCATTTTTTTGGACTCTAATATAGAGACCTACAATTTTAGAGTAGTTTGACTGATGTTTAAGCACTTTATCATATCCTCACACATTATATTATCTGCCCTGAGAATTATTACAGAATACATCATTTTTGCTCTTAGCATTATTTTCAGAAAATTGAAATTCTTGCAGTGTTTAGTTTAAAGTTAGATAATAAGTTTTGGAGTTCCAAACTTTTTGTGTGCCCTCATTTCATTTATTTAACAAATATTTACTGTGTACTTAGTACATGTCAATCATGAGCTAATAATGGTGGGATGGCAGGGAAGACTGCAGGGGGGCAGAGAGGGCATGTACTAAGGAAGTGAATATACATTATATCTCTACATAAGAAATAGCAGTGCAGCACAAGGGGATAGAGAATGATTTACAATAAGCATTGCTACAGGATGGCCAGGGAAGCCTTCAGAGGTGACACCTCCTCTGGTATTCAGATACCTGGACAGAGTGGGGAAAATTATCACATGCCTCTGAGGTAGAACTGCTTTCTAGGCAAAGAGAATTGCCAGTACAAAAGGTCCCAAGGGCCTGGCGCTGGTGGCTCAGCCCTGTGATATTAGCTACCTAGGAGGTTGAGATCTGAGAATTTCGGTTCAAAGCCAGCCTAGGCAGGAAAGCCCATGAGACTCTTGTCTCCAACTAATCACCCGAAAACTGGAAGTGGCGCTGTGGCTCCAAGTGGTAGAGTGCTAGCCTTGAGCACCAAAACTCGGGGACAGTGCCCAGATCCTGAGTTCAAGCCCATGACCGATGGGGGGGCGGGGGGCGGGGAAGGCTCTAAGGTTGAGGTAAGTATTAGGCAAGTTTGAAGAATACCAAGGAGGCCTGTGAGTGTAAGCTCCACAAACAAGGGGAAATGGCTATCAATGAGATAGAACACAAGACCAGATCACCCAGGGCCTTTAAAGTCTAGGCCATAGCAAAAACCATATAGGACAAACTCCCATCTAATTGACATGAGGAGAGGAGATTGAGGAGAAGCTAACCAGGGACTTAGAACAGTTGTCAAGATAAGGGGTGCAGTAAGGAAAGACAAGATTCATTTGTTGATGAATTGCTGTGAGATGTGAAGAAGGGAAGGTGAGTATTGGTATCCATTTGTGAAATGAGGATTAGGGGAAGGCTCCAAAGTGTTTGTTTCCCATGTTACATCTGAGGCACTTACCAGGCAATGGAATGGAGACACCGAACAGGCAGTCAGATACATATTCTGTTGTCCTAGGGAGGGACTGGGCCTGGTGATCCGGCCTTAGTGAAACTATGAAACTGAATGAGACCATCTTGGATCTGAGTTTAGATGGAAAAGAGGCCTAACTTCTCCACTTTAAAACAATCTCCAAATAATCAAGCTAAGATTCCAAAGTTCTTTGAAAAAGAAACCTGAGCTTTTTGTATGTTAGGCAAAGAGAAATTATCTGGGTAGTTGTTTAAGGGAGAAAGATCAGAATTTTTAAGTCTTGGGAAGCAAGTGGAATGGCTGTTCTACTAAGGTGGAATTGAATGAACGTACAGGTCTATGTTAGTCTGGTGAAAACAAGTCCCCTTTTCTCCTCCATTAGCCAAGCCTTTAGTTAGGTGCAATAAGGGTCTAATCACTTGAAATTTGTGGTCATTGATCACAATTAGCTAGCTAATACCACTGTGAGGTAATACAATATATTCAGCCATGAAATTTCCCAGGCTACTGCTTCTGGCAAGTGGAACATTCTACTCCTATATAATCTATTCAGTTGCCAATGTAGTAATTAAGTTGTTTATTCTTTTGCTGTTTAATTTTTTGAGCTCTTGTGTATTATATATATTATTCATTTATCCATTGTATAACTGGTAAAGATATTCTCCTATTCTGTAGGTTGCCTCTTAGTTCTGTTAATTGTTTTTTGAAAAATAATTATCAAGAAAACAAACAACAACAAAGGCTGGTAAGGATATGGAGACAAATGGACCCTCACATACTGTTGGTAGGATTGAATACTAGTGCAACAGCTATGGTAATCAGTATGGAGGTTCCTCTGAAATCTAAAAATAGACCTACTATACCAATCCTATGCATATGTCCACAGGAGAGGAAATTGATATAACACAAAGATACCTACACACCCATGTCTATTGCAGTTCAGTTCACAATAACCAAAGTGGAGTCAACCAAGATGCCCAACAACAAATGAATGGGTAAAGAAAATATGGTATGTATGTGTATCTATGATAGATAAATGATAATAGATAGCTAGATAGACCATGGAATATTACTGAGCTCTAAAGAAAAATGAAACTACTTGCAAGAAAATGGAAAAACACTGGAGATCATGTTGAGCAAGATAAACCAAGCTTAAAAAGCCAAAAATTGCATGTTCTTATTCATTTGTGGAATATTGACCTGCGATGATAATAACAATAGTAAATATCATATATATATACATATATATATTTATGCACACACACACACACACACACACACACACACACACACACACACACACACACACACACACACACACACACACACACACACACACACACACACATATATATGTACCATCAGCATAGCAAATACACCAAACACTATTTGAAAAGGAAGAAAGAGGAAGTAGTAGATAAATTTGTTCCTAGTGCACTGCGCCAAGGTATGGTAATATCATAATGAAACCCATTATATTATGAATGTTTATTCAAAAATAGAAATAAAGTAAAATTTAGAAAAAGATCAGAGTTACAAAGAAGAGAAAGAATGTGGAGATCAAAGATCTCTTTCCTTTTATAGTTCTAAAATTCTATACATAATCATATTATTTCATCAAAAACCTTATTGTTAAGGTGATGTACAGATGTACAGTTATTTTAACAGTGTTACCCTCTCCTTCATTTCCCCCTCCTCCTCCCTACAAAAGAGATGCCTTTCTTTCCTCTCTCTCTTTGTCTCCATCTCTCTCTTTCTCTCTCTCTGAAAGATGATAATGTTTTCTGTGGCTGAGACCAACTTGACAGAGATGGTGAATGCTGCAGGTGATGGGAACAATGACACTGCTGATTTCTTGAGAGGGGATGGGAAGAGGCTGGCAGACAGGACTGGAAAGTATAGATAGCATGTCCTTTACAGTGGAAGTGAAGGTTCAGCACAAGGGTACTCATTCCAGCCTGTGGGTGGATTTGCAGAGAAGGTGAAGGATTGAGGAGGAATTGGTAATTTGGGAAGCAGGAGAAATAGCTGTGCTGAAAAGATGGGGAGTAAATTGAGTCAGCTAGGATTGCAGTAGGAATTCTGGACAGTCCTAAGGGTCTTCTTGCAGTTTCTAGTTGTGAATTTAAAGCGAGACTTGTCAGCTTCATTGTGGATTCCTCCTCCCTTTAGCTACTTTAGGATAATTTTCAAGGAAAGAGGCAAAAGAGTTGAGGTAGTAGATGGTTGGAAGATGAAGTCTGAAATGTTGGGAGGTAATGTACAATGAAGTTCAATGTTATGATCTCAGAGTTTTTACTTACCGCAATTCCCCACAGTGCTGGGAAAGTGCACAGGAAGCCACCAGAAAGTAACCCAAAATCATCTTACCAGTAGTCAATCAAAGATGCCCTCAGTGTAGGCATGTTTATATCCATATTTCTCCTCCAGCTGTCACTTGTCTACACTGCATTTGGGCTGTACTTTTCATCCACTAGGACCCACAATTCCTTCTGCTGATGCCAATAGTCTCAAATCACACCTTCACCCCCTAAATCTGTGCTGGTAAGGCCCATTCAACTTGGGGACTCACATTTTTGAAGTGGGAAGACATGCCTTTCTCGTGGTTAAATGGATTGATTCTAATGCCATGGCTTCTCTCTCATTTTTATTTCTTTGGCCAAATCTGATGCTCTGCTATTTGAGGCACATCTCCACTTCTGACCTTTTGCTGGTTATTTGGAAATAGGTATCTCTCAGATTTCTCTGCCCAGACTGGAGTTCAAGGATGTCTTCACTCAGCCTCTTGAGTGGCTAGGATTGCAGGAGTGAGCCACTGGCATATGGCTGGTGTAGCTTCTCTTTATACTAGCACGCCCCTCCACCCCCAAATCCACCAACCATGTTTAAGGATGGGGAAGGGTGGAAACACTGAAAAACAGACAGCCTCTTCACTCTGCATTTATCTAAAACAGAGTTACTTCCATCTATCTATTCTGAATGTATGTGTTTTCTATGAACTCACTTGTATCACCATGTCTCCAGTTTGGGCAAATAACCTCATTCATGGAGGTTGGGGTTTCTTGGTATTCACCATTTCAGGCATGAAAGTACCACGTTTTGTCTAGCTTCTCACTGACTACCTTAGTCTCATGGAACTAATCACTCTATCCACCTCCTCTGGGGACCATTTTGATGCTCCTGTAAGCCCAGAATTCTAGAAGTTCCTGTAAGGACAGAATAAAACTTCCTGCTTTCTCTTCAGTATTCAACTCTGAAGATAACCCAGCAATTTGTTTGGCCTGTGATGGATTATATACTGCTCTAAGCTGTATCTACAGGGATGACTCCTTGTGATGTCCACATGTCCTTTCTGTGTCAGGACTCAGCTATCTAACACCTTTCTTTATTAAGATTTTAGATATTCCCCCCCCCCACCAAATATGTTATGTACAACTCATTCAGATAAAAAATCAACCTCCTGTTCTGTGCCCACTCATGGAGTCATAAGTACTTCCTGAAGCCGAGTCCCATCCTTTTAATCTCTCACATCCAGGAAGAAGTAAATGCCATTCCCAAACAGAAAGGTTATGAAAAATGACATCATTTGGAAACAGAGAAATTGAGCTGAGGCTTATTCTGTTGCTTTGAAAATTATTTAAAGATTGAGTTAAGCTGATGACTCAGTTATAAAGATGCCAATTTCTATTTGCATGGAGTCATGGAAGGAGTTTGGCTGCCATAGTCTTTCCAGGCCCTACATACTGTGGCCTTGCTGTGGATCATGGTGACTTCTGACCCTGAGGTTCCTTGCAGGCTTTGTAGAGAGTTGGTAGGGTAGTAAAAGGAGCCTGGACATTAGCAGCAGGCTGAGCTGGTCTGTTGTGTCTCTGGCTTCATGCCTACTGTTCTAGGTGGCCACAAAGTATCTCAATGTTCTCCTTTGATTTGGTTTCGTGCCAGTACTGTTTGAATTCAGGGCTTCACGTTTTCACCTCCCATTTTTTCTCAAGAAGGGCCTCTACTCCTTGAGCCACATCTTCACTTCCAGTATTTTGCTGGTTAATCAGAGATAAGAGTCTCACTGACTTTTCTGCTAGAGCTGGCTTCAAACTTCAATCCTTAGATCACAGCCTCTTCAGTAGCTTGGATTACAGGTATGAGCCACAGAACCTGGGTGGTTTCTCACCACTTTAAGTCTCAGTTTCCTCATTTGTAAAATAAGGACAAATAATAGTACTCCCTCACAAGGTGGATTCAAAAGTAAATGAGATCATACACTTAATTACTTAGCACAGTGTCTCTTTCATATGTGTTCGATATGTATTATTTTCCTGTGTGTTTGTATTTAAGGCTGTTTTGTTTCATATTTTTCTTTGAGACAATCTTTCTGTATGCTCCAGGATGGCCTTGAACTTAAGATCCTCCTGCCTCTGCCTCCAGAGTGTAAGTGCAAAGATCACAGTAGAATGCCACCATATCAGATCATTTTATTAATTTGGGGTCTAATATGCTTAACTACACCCCTAGAAAAGCTTGTGTAGCTTTGAGATTCCCTCTCTGAGCTCCCCATGTAAAGAGGAGTTGATGTGTGAGTGAAATGAGATGATGTCTGTCTGCACCTCTCCCTAGCACAGCATCGGAGCCCTGGTGGTACATTTTCTCTGAGTCATTTTGTCCATCTGTAGGAAGAAAGATGGACCTGGCACTTACTGAGTCAGTTCTGATCTCTGTAGATCAGATATGAGAGGAAAGACAGAACCTCTTTCCTAGAACCATCACTTCCAATTCTGATCCTTGGGAGGAAGAGACCAGATTTATTGACAGTGTTCATCCTGTTTAGTTGCAGGGGTACCTGGTCGTGGTCAGCTTTACCCAAATTCAGCTACTATAGAAACAGTGGAGGGATCAAGGACCAACAGGCTACTGCAGCCATCCAGGCCAGAGGTTTCCTTGATGTGCATAAAGGCGAGGGGTTGCTAAAAGGAAGTTGAAGTGAAAAATTAGGAGCCTGAATTGCTGGTCCTATGGGGCATGTGGAAGAAACTGAAAGGCAGACAGGCTGAAAAAGTATTTCTGCTGTTCTTGCTTTTCATCTTTCTCTTCTTCCAAGTCTTCATAAAATCATTGTAAGTAGGCTCCCAATTATAGCTGGAGTAGCAAGTCAGCTCGCTCATGGTAGAACATGGCCTCTTGGTAGTAGGCCAACCTGAGTTCAAGTCTAGATTCCATCACTGGCCCCAGTCAATCTCACTGTAAAATAGAGACATTGCTGCCTGTGTTTGAGAGTCACTGGGAACATGGTGTGACATTATGTGAGCAAAGGGTCTAGCCTGCGCATGCAAAGCTGAGAAGAAATTCTGGTTCCCTTTGTCCCTCTTTCTCTCATTCAGTCTTGCTACACATGAATCCACTGAACAGAACTAATTCTCAAACCCTTCCCCCCTTTTTTTAACAGCAAAAGCTGTGCCTGTCATAAAACATTAGCAAATAGTGATTGAGTTTGGGGATTTTCTGAGAACTGTATAAGAGCAGGCAGCGGGTGCTCATTTGATTTGTAGATATATTGAAATGACTTTTCAACCACAAAAAAACTCACTTGAGGTACTGTTAAAGAAGGGCCTAATGCTGCTTGGCTCTTTTCTCTCAACCCTTCTTTTCTCTCATGCAAATCAGAAACATTAATCCTCTGTGGATCCCTGGCCTCTTGGATATGAGAAAACCCATAACCTAGCTTTTTTTTTCCATCCTAAAAGTAACGTAATTGTCAAGTGCTCATAACTACTGAGCGCAATTTCAGCCCTCTCATTGATAAGGCAATAACCCAAGCAAACAACATTAGGTGAAGTTATAAGTGTAAAGTGCAAAAATGGAAGCATTATTTGGATGAAGATGAATTGAAGCTCTTCTCAAAGCTGTGTATGTTCTTAAGGCAGAATAGACTTTGGATAGAGTTACTAGACCAAGCCAGTATGTCGCCTGCATTCTAGTTCATCTTCCAGAGATCCTTGGCATAGACCTTGGCCACAATATTCAGACTTCTTTCCTTTTATTTTTGGTGAGAACTGGGGCTTGAACTAAGGGTCTTAAGCTCTCCCTCAGCTTTTATACTCAAGGATGAGTTAAGCCTTGAGTTAAGCCACATCTCCATTTCTAGATTTTTGCCTTTTTTCTTTTGCCAGTCCTGGGGCTTGAGCTCAGGGCCTCAGTACTGTCCCTGAGCTTCTTTTGCTCAAGGCTAGCACTCTACCACTTTAACCACAGTGCCACCTCTGGCTCTTTCTGTTTATATGGTTCTGAGGAGTCCAACCCAGGGATTCATCCATTATAGGTAAGCACTCTACCACTAAGCCACAATCCCAGCCCTAGTTAATTGTCGATAAGAGTCTTAAATTTATCTGCCAAAGCTGGCTTCAACCTGTGCTCCTCACATCTCAGCCTCCTGAATTAACAGGATAACATGAGGGAGTCACTTGTACCCAGCTAATATTCAGACATCGCAATACTGAGGTCAACTTACTTTACTAACGTCTCAGTTCTTTATTCTATAGCTTTCTGATGGAAGTCATGAAAGCACCAGGAACTTTCTCCCAGGATTGAAATTGATATCTATGAGATTCATCTTCCTTGGCTTGGGAGAGATGGGGACAATGAGGAAAGAGGGGACACTGATCAAGATGCATTTTACTCACAAACTGAAATGCTGGTTGAAAACCCTTTGCACAAGTACTTAAGGATAATAATAAAATTTTAGTTTTAAATTTGAAGGGAAGAATAAAAGTTCTCTCCTATGTGGAAGCTAGTACTAATTTATAAATGTACAAGTAAACATATACAGGGTTGTATGCATGTGCACACAAATGCACTAACTGAAGTGTGGTATTTACAGGGGATAATTCAAATGGTGTCATTCTTCAGGAAAACAAACTTATAGCTTAACAAAATGAATATCAGGAAACTGGCACTTGAAAGGTGTGAGGGGCAAGTCAAGAGGCAGGGAGTAGACAAATAAAGAAAGGGTGGCAGGGGGAGAAGGCAGTCCTAATATTCAATGCTTATCCTACAAAGTTAAGAAAATCGAGGGGAGGGATTGGGTTGGGAGGAAAGGGAGAAAACAAGGAAAGGGGTTTATGCATCTACCATGATGCATTGTTTTCATAAATTTCATAATTTGTTTTCATAATTTGTTGAATGATAACTCCTTTGTACAATTACTTAAAGATAATAAAAACATATTTTAAAATACATACATATGTGTATCTTTAAGAATTGCACAAAACAAATACAAGAAAACAAGACTCATTCTAAAAACCTGAATTTGTGTTTTTGTGTCCAGGTCACAGGCCCTTAGAGTCATCAACAAACATGCCTTCTCCTTCACCTAATAATTTTGTGTGGAATCTGACCTGGACAATGAAAGATTCCTTCCCTTTCCTGTCTCATCGCAGTCGATATGGTGAGTACATTTTTGATACTTATTTTTGTGCTGCACCATTGCTACCTCATAATTAAGGAAGCTATGAATTTCAGTTTGTAATTAATGGTGTTCTAGGGATCCCTTGACCCCTCTAAATGCAACAGAGGTATTGCTGTGCTTCCCGTACTCCCCCCTTTACCCTCTCCCCCCCGCCGCCGCCCAGAGCATCACAGCTAAGCCATTCCAGCTGCATTTGGTACAGTGGAGAAAGCTAAGTGCTTGGCTGTGGCCATATCTGATCCCCAGCCTTTACAATGCATGGAATTCCTGGCACACCCTCCTATTCCATACAGTGCCTATTTACACTGTAACTCTAAATTCCCTATTATGCTCTCTAAAGTGGGAATTTTTTTTTATAAGGGTCACAAGTCTTCCAGAGCCCCTCCAGTAATTGCCTTACTTTGGGGGGTAGTTTCTTAATAGTTTCTCACACATGGTATATGATATTGTCTCTGATGATCTGATTCTGTGACAGGCTCAGAAGTAAGGAGAGCAGGTGTCATTCTCATTTTTACAGAGGTGGAATGTGAGATGAGTAGATGCTCACAGAGTGAGCTGTCCAGCTAGGATTCCTCTAAGTTCACTTTCTCTCCCAGTGGGCCACTTACTCAGCCCACAAGGTGCTGTCCGAGGGACTCTCACAAGGCCACATTTACACCCTGTTCTTATTCTTCCTCTCAGTGCACATAGCAACACATAGCAGTTTGACCTTTGTGGTGGAAAGGGCAGGTTTGGAGGAGAGCCGATAGGGGAACATTTTCCTACTTCTGAGCTTTTCAAAGGTGGGCTTCACAAAGGCAGGTAACTATGCTGTGCATCTTCCCCTCTCTATCTCCTCACTTGGAAGGCTCTCTTAAAACTTGTATCTGATGAACCAATGTAGAAGGCCTCCAGAGATGGAATTCTCTCATCAGGCCTGATTCAATTATATATTTATGAACCCAGCATAGGCACTAAGTTCTAGATTCCCTTCTGGGCATATTTACCTATTCCTGCTATTCAATATCTGCCCCAGGGCCTGAGCTATTTAAAATGCAGCTAACAGAGATGTTCTAAAAGCTCCAGTCTGAAGCCTGCTGCCCCTCATCTATAACACATTTAGTTTTGGTTCACATTAATGGTACCTTTCATTTCAAACTAAAAAAAAATAAAATGCACCAGAAACCCAAGGGTATTATAGGATTATACTCTGTGTTGGGATGGTTTTTCCTAACTTCTAAGCCTCCCAGAGGGAGAGAAGGATCAGTGGTTGTCAGGAGATGCCAGATAAGAATTACTTCTTGATTTCATGTAAGCCAGACACTGAGTGTCATTTTATGATAAGGCCAAGTGTCTATAAATAATTGAAATCTGGTCCTTTGTATCATGAATGCCTTGTAACCAGATTTGTAATACAACTGGTCTGCAGATAACACTTTGAGTTTGCTCTCAAAGTCATTTAGTCTCTCTGTAGGACAACTTTTTATAAAAGGTAGAATGTCCATAAAAGGTAGTTCTACCTCCTGCATACCACAGAGCATGATAGAGCTGTTCCCTATGGAGCATCTTGAGAGACGTTACAGATTAAAAGGAGAAAACCACAGGAGTTTGCTAAGCCCCTACTTAGCCTGCTGCTGTGCTTGGTAAATCTACTTCATCTCTCTAAGCCTCACCTTCCTTATCTATAAAAGGAGGATGAAGTGTCAGGCTACTTTGGGGTAAAGGGAGAAGAATTTTTGTTGTTGTTGTTGGTCATGGGGCTTGAATTCAGGGCCTGGGCACTGTCCCTGAGCTTTTTCACTCAAGGGTAGTAGTTCTACCACTTTGAGCCACAGTGCCACTTATGATTTTCTGGTGGTTAATTGGAGATAAGAGTCTCATGGACTTTGCTGCCTGGTCTGGCTTTGAACCATTATCCTCAGATCTCAGTCTCCTGAGTACCTAGGATTACAGGTGTGAGCCACCAACACTTGGCTTATGAGAGAAGATTTCATGTTTTCTAAGATCCTCTTCCTGTGGCCTACAACCTCATAATCTTACTTCTTGGTAGAGAAAACCTGAACCATTGGTCAATTATTGCCAAAATATTGGTCAGGACTGTCAAAGTAAGTAAACATGATTGGTATTGATTCATAGGAATGAAGAGCTAATTCTTGATTGGTGACACCCTCACTAAGTAGAGAGATAGTCTCAGACCCTTTTCATCTTCCCACCATATTTAATTCAATTAAGAGTTATGAGGACACCATCACCACCACTACCACCTCTACTTCTGCAGGCCTGTTCCCATGCCAGGTTCACTCAAAGATGGGTAACATTTGGCTCTGATTTCTTGGAGTTCATAGTCCAGACAACTAGATCTCAAGGAGGCTAGCTAGGCCCTTTTCCATGAAATATGGACTCACTGGGGTTGGGGTAGGAGTGTGGTATCTCAAAGCCTAGACATTGAGGATTCACCCTAAAACCTACTACATTCCACTCTAAAGGAAGAGTTAAAAGCAAGATTCCCCTCCCCTTCCGGGTGTTTATGGGGCTAAGCTTACAATGTCTATGAACTGAAGAGGCCAGCAGGCTCACGGGTGATAAATCCGTACCTTTCAGCTGCCAGGTAAGACATTTTAAGAAATGTTAACAACTACATTAATTTTAAGACCTCAAACTTGGTCGGAGAAATTTAACTGGAAAATTGACGCCTGAAGGGATAGTTCTTCAGACAGAGAGAGACGTCATCCAAATTTGGCAAGTCCTCAGTGGAACTTCATGCTTGGCTGCCTGTCTTCTCCTGTGTGCTTGTGAGGCTGGTGAGGCTGGTATGAGTAGCAACCCAATCACAGGTGTCACAATGGACAGACTGGTCCTCTCTCAGGCAAGCTGTCTACCCTGAACTAAGAGGGTATTTTTTTTTTTTGCCAGTGTTTTATTAGAAGAGACGAGGTGGAGAGAGGCTAATAAGATTTACTCACCCCCAGCCTGTAATTATCTGCTTGAGGAAAAAGTTTGACCTACCTTTTTGAAGGCTCCCCATATTTCTTCTAATTTACGTCGGGGCCTTTTATGTTGTGTGAAATATATTCTCTTCAGTGGCATTGGATATCAGATTCCAGCTCTTTGTCACATAAGTTTTGAGAGTCCACTAATTTTATCATCAGGATTCAGGAAGCTAAACGCTCCTCCCTTAGGGCTTTGAAAAGGGGGAACACATCTAAAGAAATACTTTTCTTTTGGTTTCATTTTTTTCCTTTTATCATCAGCACTGATGTCTTTAGACTTATTTATAGGTGTCTCAAAGCATTAGGCCCTAACTGCCCACTCAGATACATTGGGTTCCATTGGGTAACGTTAGGTGCCCAGAGACAGGAAAGGTGGGGCAGGTCAGGAAAACCAGTTTTGATCACTTTTGAGTTCTAGAGCCATGGAGTCATTGTCTTCTCCCCTGATTTTAACTTTATTTGCCCAATCTAGGTATAGGACAATCAGATTGGTACTTTAAACAGAACCACAAAAAATTCTGCCTCAGATAAGCAGGAAAAGGGAGATTTTCATTTGTTTTAAAAAAAAAGTATTCTCCTTTGCAAACCCCTATTCTGCATTCTTTGTGTACTTAAGTTCTATTACAAAATTGCAGTGGTGGCAATTCTATTACATTCCATGTTTACAAAAATGTGTCTTTGAGAATAAAAGGAGTTTATTAATGGGCCCTCAACCTACAGTGCAGGTGCACACTCTCTGACCCTGAGCTGAACACTTATCACATTGTAAGATTATTTCAAAAGATGAATTTGTCTTCCTGGAGAACATCCCACCTCAATGCAAGAGTTTGAGTTTGGACTAAGTGATAGGCCTGGTATTCAAGGCCTTGAGTCGCTGTGGGACTAAGACTTGCTATTCCCAAATTGAGACCATTCTAGACAGGCTAGTAAATTTATTTCTTCCTTAACATGGGAGTTGGGCACTGATGGTCATCTCAGGTACTTTCCCATCTTTTTTCCCTTCCCATGAGGCTGTCTTATGACTTGAATTATGTCTTTCTGAAAGATATGTTAAGGTCCTAATACTCCAGGACCTATGAGTGAGATAATTTTTGCAAATGTAATAAAAATAAGTAGCACAATATTTGATTAGCATAGGCCCTAATCTCATGTGACTGGTATATTTTATAAGAAGGGAAAATGGAAATGTAGGCAAATTTAGGGCAGACACTTGGTGACCATAGAATAGGAGATTTACAGTAGAAACACCAAGGCTGTTGGCAACACTAGCAGCTAAGAGAAAGACCCTTCTCCAGAGTGTGGGAGGCAGTGTGGTCCTGACCACATCTTGTTACCTATGTATAACCTCCAGAACAGAGGGGAGATACATTTCTGTTATTTAAGCTACTCAGTTTGTTATCCATTCAAACCATTGTCCCTCTAACCTCCCAGTGTCCAGAACACGGACTCCTGCACAATAAAGCAATCCTCCCCACACTGGAGTGTAACAAAGCCATTGTTGCTGGGCTTTGAATAAAAGTTCTATTAAAACTGTGCCTACTTTCTAGTCCATGGAGACTCATCCAATTTCGGGGCTGGTGCTTTTGCAAAGAAAATTAAACTTTCTAATTATTTTTCCTGGTGTTTCCACCCCTCCACCCTCAACCCCATCCTGCTAATATATCAATTTCTTTGATTGAAAAGCGTGGGCAAATTAAATATCTCTTTCTCTCAAAGAAAAGTCAACCTAACATAGAATCAAAACTGGAAAACAAAAGGTCCTTTAACCTCCCCCTGGGATATGCCTCATAGCTTCCTGGCAGGAAGTCAGTTTGATCACATTTTTGAAATTACATATTTAATGGATCTGGCCATGACCAGCTATTCTGGTCCCTCTGGAACCTGGTGTGAGTGAAAAGCAGTTCCCAGCCTCCCTTGTGGTTGTCAGGACTACGAGTAGCCTTAACAACTTCTTTGTCCCCAACAAGCCAGGTACTTTATACTATTTCACTGAGCTCAGAAGTCAAATTCTTTCCTAGCTCATGCATCTGATTATACCTATGACTGAGAAGGCAAAAAGCCTCTCAGCAAAAGGCATCTTAGGCACAGGGACCACACCTGTCACCTCAAGAGTCATTCACCTGCTGGGAACAGATGAACTCAACCCATGGAAATTCAATCAAAAACAGTTGGCTTAGAAAAGACATGTGTAAAAATGTCGCTCTTGGTCAGATATCATTAAAATAAAGATGCATTCGATAATGATGACCAGTTTTTCCTCTGTTAATGGTAAGTTGAGTGAGGAGAGGCAGAAAAGAAACAGACTAGAATCAAAAAGAATAAGAGAATGTTGACCAACTGACAGAATGATGAAAAAGCAAGTTAGAGATCCATTAAAAATAATTGTCACAGAAGCTGGGTGCTGGTAGGCTCATGCCTGGAATCCTAGCTACTCAGGAGGCTGAGATATGAGAATTGCCATTGGAAGCTATCTCGGGCAAGAAAGGCTATAAAACTGTCTCCAACAAACTACTCAGAAAAAAGCTACAATTGATGTTGTAGCTTAAATGGTAGAGTGCTAGCCTTGAGAAAAAGCTCAGGGACAGTGCCTACACCCTGAGTCCAAGTCCCAGAGCCTGCACACACACACACACAGACACACCACACACACACACATACACACACACACACACACACACACGCATGCACACACACGCATGCACACACGCATGCACCAACTTATTCTCATAGATAGACACTGACAAAGGAAAAGAGAGACAGTGGATTAGAAAGACCGAAACAAAAATACACTTGCAGAAAAAGAGAAAGATACAAATAAATGTGGAAAGAGTGACATTAGAAAAGATCAAGTGGAATGGGAAGGATGGAGACAGAGACTTCAACAGATCAGATTGGACTTTAATCAGCGCTGAAGAGGGCATCGGGTAACACCAAACAGAGTCAGAGATACAAGGGGCACTGACAGCAGGGAGTTTCAGGGTTAAGTAAGACCAAATAAGGAAGCTGTTGGATTGGGCTGCTGGTCAGCAGCAGCAGCAGAAGGTAGCACTAGGGACAACCTGTACTTTCAGATAGGTCCAGGGATGGGGTTCTTCCGAATCGTTCCCAGGTAGGGAACCCAAAGTTGGGTCTTTTTGATAACCAAGGAGTGATATCTTTGGCATGAGTAAGGCCTTAAGCCATGTAGGCAGAATGGTGCCCATTAGTTATCTATAGCTGTCTTGTCTGTCCATGTATTTTCTTTCCTGGTTAATGTGATTTTAACTCTCACATCTTGGCCATATCACTTACTCATGCTAACTTCAGACTTGACCACTCTTTTGAGGGTCCTTCCTGCATCCCTGCCTGTCTACATTACTTTCTTCTCTTGACTGGCTACTAACATTCATTGTGCACCAGCTATATGCTTGATGGTATTCTAAAATAGGATATACTCTATTCCCTCAAAGAATGCTCAAGAGATTCATGCCTGCTCTATTACACAGGAACAGAGTCATGCTGAATGTTCTCTGAAACTCAGAGAGGGAAGGAGGCAGAATATAGGTAGTGGAGATGGGCCATGGACTCTGGGAGCAGATACCACTGATAAAGGCACTCTGGACAGAGAGGATGTATGCACAATGGCATGTGTAAGACCAGGTCAAGCTCTGAACAAAGTATATAGGACCTGGGAGGGAGCAGCAGGAGCAATGCTAGGGAAATCAGTAGCTTTGGGTGCATACCCAGGGTTAGGTTATAGGAAAGCCTCTGGATACAGAGTACTCCTTGAAAGGTTATTCAAGAGCTCCAGCTTGAGTACTTCAGTGGGTAGAGTTGCCATTGACTGATGCAGAGAAGTCAAGAAACATTTAGCCAGTAGAGGTGGAACCAAAATATCTAGAGGAAGAAGAGCAGGTGATGAGATTCATATTGAACAAATGAGACAGGGACTGGGGGAGGGGACAGGGGACAGTCAGCATCAAGATTGAAACTGAAGCCGGTGATTGGAGTGTGAAAACCCAGAGATTTGTGATAGTTCATGTGAGAAGATAAAGATATTGAAGAGAAAAGAGAATTAGGAGATGGTAGAGGCACAATAACTAGAGAATAAAGAATTTTCATATGAAGGAATCATCCACTATTAGTTCTGAAGCTGTCTGGGGATGAAGTGGAGCAAAGATGGTAACAGGGTCTTTTTTCCCCCTGCGAATATCTCCTTCCCTCCATATTTCTTACTTTCTTATTCTACTCTGTCCACACTTGGTGTGTTTTTCCTTTCCTTGAGCTCATCTGTCTGCAAAGCTCCCCTTAAGGTGCTTTCTAGATCACAGAGATCTTTCTGAGTGCCAAGGCTACCCTAATCTTTCTCCTTGGGATTCTCTTGATTCCACTAGGATGGTATGATCCCCTTTTGAAACCTAGAGAGATTCTAAATTGCATTATATCCTGGACATCCATATTCTCCAAGAATCCTTCCTTGGTGATCTCAGCCTCAAGAGACCAGGCCATTTCTTGCTGTTTCTTTTCAACCAAATCAATTTCCTCATTTGTAGTTTTAGTAGTCATCCAAGAATAAACTAAGTCACTTGATAAAGTAATCATGTGTGAGTCTACTTTGCCCAAATGAAAGTCAGAGAACATGCTGAATGTCCCTTTCATGAATTTACCTGTCTATGTTACATTTGCTCATTTAATGAGTATCTACAGTTTGAGAAGCTCTTTGTTCCTAAGTTGCACTTTCATCACAGGTCTAAGATAGATCCAAAATTTCCACTAGGCAAATGCTTCATAAATATTGCTTGAGTGATTGTGTTTGTATTTGGGTAATTACCCCCACACTCCAATTCATCCTGAGGAGAGAGATTCCTTCTGGGTCTGAAAAACATTGATACTGGCTAGGAATATTTATTCCATTTTGTTCTCAGGTTTTCTGAGAACAATACCTACTAGTAAAGTTCATTCCATTTTTGTAAAGCTTGGAATGCCTGTCAGATTTTTTTGGATCCTATAAGTAATCATGGTAAGCTTTAACCCCTAAGCCCGACAAGCCAGGAAGTTGGCACTCACATTATTCCCCCAGGTTCTCACAGAACAGGCTAATATAATGGTTCTCCCCAGCATTCCGCACCTCTGACCTCATGCTGTTCCTGCATCCCAGGTCTTGTGGTGCTAGAGCATCACTCTTTCAAGATTATATAGAGGTCAAGGAATTCATATATTGTTCCCTTTTGCTTTCATAGTACTTACCTTAGGGTAATGTGCTCTGTCACATTCTCAATAAATACACACTAGATTGTGATACTTGCCGAACAACCCAGAGGCAAACTAGGAGATGACTCGGGTTTCTCAGTTCCCAACCTAGAGCTTTCCAGCCCCTGGGACTCTGTGTTTTAGTGAAGAATAAGGGGATATTGCCATCAACTTCCTTATTTTGAGGTCATATTAGCTGGTTTCAGGAAAGGAAAGTGTCTAAGAGAAGTAGAGCTCCTAGGTTGGGCTTAACTTTGGTGTAGAATTCAAAACTGATTTTTTTAAAAACAAATTCAGGCAGGCTTAATTTTTTCTGTCTCTCATTTCAATCTAAAGAAGCATTTCCGTAGGCATGAGTGAACTGAGGAATTTGTGTTTTGACAGCTTTGGGACAGCTGAGATATTGTACATAGAGCATTTCTTACCACCCTAGAAAGACATGTGTCCAAAACATATGCAGGTGAATGACTGACCAAGGGTGAGAGAAATGGGAGGAAGTCCTCTTAAAATGAAATATTTTGTCAAGAGCAAGCTCAGATACAAAACTAAATGTCAGAAGAGACCTCAGATTAACAGAGCTCTAGCCAAAGCCCACTAGAATAATTTGGTTTGTGAAAAATTCATAGACATTGTGATCTGTCAGAGGCCATGGCTGTCTGGTCAAATAACTTTATATTCCAAGTGGGGAAATAAGGGCCCAGAGATGTCAGTGTTGAAGAACACTGGGCCCCAGGACTAGTGGCAGAGTGGAGATTCTGACCTTGGCCTTCTGTTTGCCAGAGCTCACCCCTTGCTTCTTTGTAGCAGCAGCATAAGTGATGGTTCATATTCCTCTGAATGCCTGAACTCACAGTGGTCCTTTACACATCAGCTCAGCTCTTGCTTTACTTCTCCCATTATCTGAATATCTTGGGTCTCTAGAAGCACAATAGAGTCATGCTGACCAGAGGATTGCTTCAGTTCAGGCCCAATACCTTTATGATGGGCACGAACATATTGCCAGGATCAGTCCAGTTGCCTCATAGTCACCTGGAAAGCATCAGAAACTACATTCTGGAGATCACTGAACTAAAGACTGAATTTGGCAGCCATAGATCTTAGTTCACTGCCTATTAAGGCCTCTTGTGTAATATCCTCACTAACAGCCTCCCAGCGTCAACCTGAAGGCAAAGCACAGACTGATGATGAAAAGAAACTCACCTGGGCCCCCAGCTCTGACACCTGTGAGTTTTATTACTTTGAATTGCTTTCTTACTCCACTTAGTTTTGTTGGTCATCATGATTCCCAGTGACAGCTTTGTGGTGAGGGCTGTGAGGACACAATCCACGGCATGGGTATTGCACTAATAGTTTTGAAGGTGGGATGAGGCCTACCTATTACAGTGAGAACCAACAGTCTGGTGTCAGGGATATAGTTTGTGAGATGCGTTTTGTTTAAAACTTGTTTAAACCCCTGGTCGTGCCCCATAGAACCTGAAAGCATTTTTATCTTTAGCCATAATACTACCTGCATAGTCTAGCTTAAAAATACACACAATCATACTAAGTAATATTACCTCCTTCCTGCCTCAAATCTTTTTTTTTTTTTTTTTTTTTTTGCTCTCTGCATGCCGTGAATGATCTTTTTTTATAGTACCAGGATTGAGCCAGGGTCTCACACCTGTTAGATCCATGCTATACCACGGAGCCACATCCCTAGCCATCAAGTAATTCATATTCCTTCCCCAAATCTCAGTACACTTCCTAGCTGAACTCTTAGTATCTGTCAAAATCTTTTCACCCTTCAAGATGAAGTCCAGAAGCTTCCTTGTTGGATATTCTTGTACTCTCACTAGGTCTTCTTACTCTAAGATCTTGTTAAACCTGGGTAAGCCCTTCCCCCCAGTTGGACTGGGAGTCCCTGATGGGCAGAGTCCATGATTATATAGCCTGTTGTCTTCAAGATTGTCATAGGGAGGAAGCTTATGATTATATGCAACACCCAGCAGATCCTTTCTCTTCAGAAACAGGAGGGTGAGCAGGGAGGCCATTTTACTTAGTCTCTGTCTCCACGGGCCATCAGCTGCCTCCTGTTGTCATGGGTGCTACATAGCTCAGGGATCTTTTCCAGTGTTGGTTCAGAAATCTCATGTAGACAGATCCCTTTCAGAGACATTTAATATTTAGCTGTGGAACAAGCTACAAAGGTTTCCACCATGTCCTACTCAAGATCCCTCTCTAAACACACACACACACACACACACACACACACACACACACACACACACACACACACACACACACACACACACACACACACACACACACACACACACACACACACACACACACACACACACACACGCTGAATGCTTTCTGAAAAACTGCAAGGAGAGCTCTGGAATGAGAGAACCCTAATTGGGTTCTGGTCTCAGCTCTCTCAGTTCTTCAGATCCAAGGCATGTGACCTTGGCCAAGTCAATTTACCTTTTGGAACTCCAGTTTCCCCCAAGGAGGAGGCTGGGCTAGTTAACTTCAGAATGCCTGCAGTCTTTATTGCTGTCATTATTCTGCTCTGAGGTTCAGAGAAGGTTTGCACATGTCTATCTGTAACATAGACACACTCAAGAGAAGTGAGAACTGAGCTTTCTGTGCCCATCTTCCTCCATTGTGTGCACCCATGCACACGTACCTCCTGCTCCCAAGGCTGTGTTTGTGTAATTGATTGATTGAAGGAGACTCGGCCCTTCTTCATTGCAGCTTGATTATAAGTGAGTCAAACAGATGTCTTGAACTGGGTGATTGGTTCACAGATGTATTACAGGGAGCAGGATGATGGGCAGGAAGTAAATGATTTCAAATTCTGGGGACCCATGACAAATGAATAGTGGTTGTGGTGGAGGTGGACAGGGACCAGGTTTGGTACTTAGTGTTATGAAGTGAATGACCAGATGTTGTTGGCAGCTGGTGGATTAATAACAGAGGTGACTTGTGGGCTAAGTGTTCCTGTAGGAGATTATCCTGAGAAGGAGAATAGCAGTTCTAAATCATCCAGGCTGGGTTGGAAGTAAAGACTCCTGGGTTCTTGCCCACCAGCTGGCTAGAGCCAAGGTAGAGAACTTGTTTTGATCACTTTGTTCAAAAGAGGCAATTAGTCTTAGAATGACAGAGAGAGGAAAAGACCTGACCATCTTTCTTTCCCCCTACCATTTCCTCTACTTCATATTGAGGATGCTGAATCTATAAAGAATAACTGGCTTACATGAAGTTGTATCAAAGGTCCAGAGTTAGAATCCAGATCATCTCAACTGAGGTCTTCCAAAGGGATACTAGAATAGAACCTCCCAAAGGAAAGAATGAATAAGATGCATAATGTCATCACTTTTGCTTTGACCCCTCTGACTTGGAGCCTTCAAGGTTGGACACCTACCTCTTAATGCCTCTTCTCCAATTTCTGACCTGTGTCCACTTGAAGAATAATAGCATTGACAGCCGCTATTAAATATGGCGAAGCTGTGTGCATACCAACTTGCTTGGTGCTCATTGTGTGCGATTGCATTTCATCTTTCTCACAAGTCCTTCAGATGGCCTCTATGCAAATCCTCATTTTACAATGATGTATTCATCTAATTACACATATATTGCCTCCCCAGACATCTTTGTACCACATCCCTAACTCCCAGAGATGTTGATTAAAAAAAAAAAAACAGGGAAAGAGGAGAGGGAACACCCATTCTAGTCAGCATCTCTTTAGATTCTGTAAGTCTATTCAGTGATAAATCTAAGGCATAGTAATTCAGTTATGTATGCAATGTGTCTATATTACAGAACTAAGGTAATGAGAACATCACCTGTATAGTTCAGAAAGCAAGTCAACATTTACTAACTTAGGTAAGCACCATTGCAGATACCATTATTTTTTGTCATCATCATTAGTATTAAAATTCTCCCTGATTCAGTCAGGAGGGAACCAAAACTCTGTGGATAAATGGATTCCCCCAAAGCACAAGGCTAATTGGCCTAGCATTGGGAGGCTTTACAAGAATTCCGGAGTAATCTTCCCTTATACTCCCAGTTCAATGTTTGTTCTCTCACACCCTGACTTTTTCCAGACCTTTTGGCCTATGGACAGACCTGTTCACCAACTGGAAGTTTCCAGTACCCATCAAAAAGCAGTTTGTTGGCAGAGAGATATATCTAGGATAAGAGAACCACAGAGCTACCTCAGGGATTAGTTGAGCCATTTGGTCATTTAGAGATATTTGAAAGCAAGCCATGCATATTCTTGTGAGTTCATTCTAGAAAAAAAATCAGTCTGGATTTTGGAAAAATTTAAATTATTGCTTTGTTTCCTTAACCACAACTTCAGATGATGATGATGATGATGATGATGATGATGATGATGATGATGATGATGATGATGATGATGATGACAATGACGATGATGAGGACAAAGACAGGGTCAAGAAGTGGATTTTAGTTACAATTCTGCAGTATGATCATTGTAGAAAGCCCCTCTATTATCTTTGGCCGCAGTTTCCACATTGTAGTCTCCAAGGTCCCTTTATTCTGAAAATCTACAGTTGTGCAATTTTGAAGAGCTCTTGAGAACAGAAGATGCTGACGTGTGTCTTAGGAACAATGGTAAAGGATCTCGTACAGGTGTGTGTGTGTGTGTGTGTGTGTGTGTGTGAACTCTGATTTTTCAGACTCTATTTAACAAACTGTAGCTTCAAATACAGATGCTTCTAAAGGCCAACTGTGAGTGAATTACCACATATGATTGACACTTTATATGGTTCTTTATTGAATACACAAAGCAGACTTGTCAGAAATACATTGGCATTTGGATATGCCATGAAGCAAACCAGCCTTGCTGGGTGTGTTGGTAAGTGGAGGCTGAAGAAGAGAGAGCTGAAGTTTCCATGCTTCTGACATTCAGCCTGGCTTGGGTCTGGTGCTCCCTGGAGAGGTAGCATTTGGAAAGGCCTTCATAGCCTGGATAAAGGTCTTTGTGTATGAGAAACTCTGGCCAGTGACATGACCTGGGGTAAACCCTTGCCCTTACCTAGGTCTTTTCCTCTGTCCAAGGGGAGAAATGATTGACCGCAAATATCACTGCTCCTGATTGCAATTATAACTTAAAAACAACATCAGTCTTACCAGGGTATAAGAAAAAAATAGCAGAGCAAGGCACGTCTTTCATCACTCTCTTCAGACTGACAGCTAGACAATCCCACATGAGGACTGTTTCTCATGATAGACATGAATCTGTGTTAAGATCTGGCATGGCTTTGAAAACTCTGAATTGGCCAATGTGTTCTGGGTGTTTCTCCATTTGGAGCACATGGCCCCGTGAGCCCTTTCAGCGGTTCTGTGAAGTTAGTATTATCACTGTAGTGACCCAAGACCCAGAGGAAATGAGTGTCCCACATTGCCCAGCTGACAGGTGGCTGAAGCAGAACCAGATCTAAAGTCCTGTACTCTACTCCTGTGAATCAATCATCATGCTACTAAGATCACTTAATGAATAGGACATATGGGCACAGACATATAAGAAAAGACCATAGGGCTGATTGAGACCATAGACACTGCCATTACCGCCTGAAAAGGCACGAGGCCCAATGTCAGGCTGCCTTCATCCCAGCAGCCTAACAGGAAGTCAGGACAACTAGAAAGAGATAAGCAATTTTAGCAGGAGAATAACGCAGCAGAAATGCACAACTGTGTTGCCAGATCGTAAACTAGTTGTGAGCCTGATAATGTTATATAAGCATTCAGATCTGAGAATCTAGGTGAATGAACTCTTTCATGGACCTCTTCTGACTGCCATCTTTACTTCTCCCATTGGAATTGCAGACCAGACTCGACTTACCTAGGGCATCCAGAAGGAAACCTAGATGGGAACTTTGAATCCCAGGTTTTAATGCAGGTGTAACCTTAAATCCCTAAGCTATGCTACTGGGAATAATAACAGTAGGATCTTGGTAGAGTGTACTCTGAGTCTGTTTTCATCTAGAGTATCCTGAGTCTGACTTGGGAAAAAATGTTAGCAGGGTCTTCGAAAATAGTGAAGGTACCTAATATTTGCAGGTTTGGCTGTGTCAGCCCAGAGGACTCCTGTAGAGCCTGTGACCTCCAGAGAAGGAAGTCAGTGAAGGGAGTGGATATTCCTTGACTTCAAGGTTTCAAACGCAGAAACTAGATAGAGAAGGGAATAGACCTGCTAATCTCCTAAAGATTCTGTGTGCAGCACAGGATCCTGCACTTTCCTACCAAAGACCTCTCCCTTTGTAGCTCTTAGCAGTCTCTCCATGGTCAATCATTTCCAGAAGGTTCCCTTAGCTTATCTTTTGTCCATGAAGAGACTGATGGGAAAGTCCATATCGGTAAGGCTGTGAAAAGTGTGTCTTTCTCTTTCTTTTATATTATTTTTGGTTAAAAAATTATCTTTAAGTGGTTGTACAAAAGAGTTTCCATTTAACAAAGCAGTTTATGAACACAATACATCTTGATCAATGTCACCCCTTTCAACATTCTCACCTATCTTTTATATTTTTAACTGACACATCATAATTGTCTCTTTCTCCTGGCTGTTCTTTTAACGGTCAGATTCTTGCAAACTGAGCGTGCACAATAACCAGGTTGAAATGTAGATTCTCCCTAAGGTGATAGTAGCTGCAAAATGGTCCTTTCTCTGGGAAATATAGACCTGTCCCCTGAGGGCAGTGGGAAAAGCCTTTGTATCAGTGAAAATCCTGTAGGTCAAATAATAACCAAAATATATTTTATAACCTTCTTATACATTTTCCTTTTGCTTACTCTTTGACCCTGGGTTGAGAGCCGTGGTCAAGAACTCTTTGTCTGCAGGCTTTATCGAGCCTCAGGTCTGAGTCTAACTGTCCTTCACAGGAGTCCTTTCATCTTTGGCCAGTAGAGTCAAACTTCTAAGCTTCCCCTTCCTTGTCTGCAGAAGGGAAGACATCAACCCCTCCCAGGGTTGTTCTGCAGATTAGATATGGTGATATTAGAAATGGACCTAGCCTAGTCTTTGGCTGTTGGCCAGAGATGTTGAGTGGATATGTCAACCTGCCTCTGCCACTGGGCTGCATAAAGCTGAGCATCTCTGAAGTCCTTCATCCCTCTGAGTCCTATCTATGAAACAGGCTTATAGTCTTTACAGGCCTCGATTCAGTGGAGGGCAAAGGCAAAGAATTCTAGAACCATTTCAGGTCTAGAACCTCCAAGAAGGCTAAAGGAAAAGGAGAATTATCCTGATGCTGTTAGAGAACGTAAGCATGAAGTTTTAGATATTATTGCCTGCAAAGCACTGAGAGTAGCTTGGAAGGAAAAACAAAAACAAAACCCAAAAACTACTCAAACCTGTTGTATGATAAATCAGAATGAAGAAAAGCTCGATTCAATTTCACCCAAAATGAGCAGTAACGTCAAGTACTTTTCCTACCGAAAGCCAGCTTTCACAGCTGTGTTCTGAGTCAAAATTTAAAATCACTTGATGATGGGGCATGTGGATAGCTTGTTTCATTAGCCAGAGTCTGGGGCAAACACAGCTAATTATCAGGATTATCAGACCCTGCAGAGTGTACAGATCCAGAACGGATAATGCTCTGTGCTGGAATTGTATGTTAGGTTGTCTGCTTGTCTAATAAGCACACAGAACATATTTGAAAAGGAGTGTCTGATTTGCCACAACATACTTCTGTCCCAGATATAAATGGGATATCATCATTAGGTGGAGAAGAATAATCAAGGTAGAAGATGCTCCCAGCAGCCAAAAAGGCACCAAGAGTTATCACAAATGGAAGCTGAGCAAGGTGGTAGCCTCTGACGGTTTCCTTCCTGGTCTTCTCACCTATGCATTCAGTAATGTGGATGGTTTTTTTGGTCATTACTTTCCTACTCAAGGCCATTTGTGTTGTTACGGACTTGGAACCAAGTCAGGCTATCAAAACTAGGCACCTAGCTGGGCACTGGTGGCTCACGCCTGTAATCCTAGCTACTCAGGAGGCTGAGATCTGAGGATCGTGGTTCAAAGCCAGCCCAGGCAGGAGAGACCATGAGACTCCTATCTCCAATAAACCACCAGAAAACCAGAAGTGGTGCTGTAGCTCAAGTGGTAGAGTGCTCGCCTTGAGCTGAAGAGCTGAGGGACAGCGCCCAGGCCCAGAGTTCAAGCCCCATGACCGACCAAAAAAAAAAAAAAAACTAGGCACCTAGAAAACCCGTCTTGAAGATGAAAGCAGCCTATGATTCCTGGGGGCCAGTTCTGAAGTCTCGGTTCAGCCCCGAGACAGGTGGACAGTCTTCAGAGACAATAAAATGCATAGGCAGCAAAGCAACATGTCAACTCAAACAGGATGAGACCTACCCCATTTCAGCTTGCCATTATAAAGGTGAATTGTCTGAATCATGAAAGGCCGAGTGGTATTAACCTCAGGACCAGAAAGGGCAGCTCCTGGAGAGAAGTTGGGAACATAAATATCTACCAGCTGCTTGAAGCAGAAAGATACTTAATAGAAGTGTAATTGAAGGATTTTTTTTTTTGTCTTCTCTCCTTACTCAGATTGTTTGGCTAGTGTCAATGGGAAAGAGTTCATTCTCAATGCAGGACAGTGCCATCGGCCTATGGGTGTATCTGGTGATGAGGTGCCTGAGCTAGAATCAGGCCTGCTTTTGGCCCTGGTCTTGGTGATCAGGGGAGTAGCAGCTCCAGAAACAGCTATTATGAAGAACCAGTGCTCATTTGGAGTGAGTACCCATTAGCACTGCTGACTGATTGGATTGACTTATCAAATTAACAATCACCCTTCCTGAAGCAAGGACCTCAGGACCTTAAACAGGTTCAGCAAAGTAGGAATTTTAGAAATCATCTGGTTGTTAGGGGCAGGGAGTGCTGGTAGCTCACACCTGTAATCCTAGCTACTAATTGGGGGTGGGGGGGCCTGAGCTCTGAGGACTGTGGTTGGAAGCCAGCCCAGGCAGGAATGTTTGTGAGATTCTCATCTCCAAATAACCATCAAAAAGCTGGAAGGGGAGTTATGCTCAAATGGTAGAGCACCAGCCTTGGGCAAAAAAAACTAAGTGACAGTGCCTAGGATGTGAGTTCAAGCCTTAGTGCTGGCAAGAAGAAGAAGAAAGAAGAGGAAAAAAAGGAGAAAAGGAAGAGGAGGAAGAGGAAGAGGCAGAAGAGGAGGGAGAAGTGGAGAGGGAGAAGGAGCAGGATAGGGAGAGGGAAAAGGAGAAGGAGAAGGAGAGGAGAGGAGGGAGAGGAAGGAGGGAGCCCTGTAAGGGTTCACTGGGTGCATATTTCTACTCATCTAGCTCACCATCCATTTGTTTTACAGAGGAACAAAATTATAAATGAGGAGTAACTGGCTCAGCCTGGATCCAAACCAAATTCTCCCTCTTTCTGGTTCAATGTTCTGTTCTTTATATCGCATTATCTTTTTTTCCTCATAGCCTCAAGGCTAAGCAGAGCAGATGAAGTAAGAGGTGGTGGAATGAATTACATGTTGGCACATCTCTTAATGCTGCTTCTAGCCATGAGAACCTACCACAGGCAAAGTCTTTCCGCTACCTCAGATAACAGAGCATGAGCAAGGAGGGGAAAGAGAAATTGTCTGTCCTGTGTGCCCTTACAGGGGAAACATGGAATCATTGGGACCTACGGATAATTTTACCCAGAAATGTCCACGAGGAAATGATAAATGACCTGTAGTACAGGTTCTTCCTGCCTGCCTCCCTGGATGTCCTTCCCTGTCACTTTCAGGAGAGAGTAAACCCTGGTCTATTGCCTTGGCCTTCTCTGCTGGTGTAGAGGCCGAGGGGTGGTTTATAGGATGGCAAAACAGGATTGCAGACAAAACTGCAGTTCACTTTGGCTCTGTTTCTTCTGAGTCATGCAGGACAGGACAGGACTAAGATTTCTCCTGGACACTGATGGTTATGGAGACAAAAATGTTTTACTACCATTACTTATGGCAAATGTGAGAACTAGATACTATCATCCTGGACAAATGGGGAAACTGAGGACCATAGAGGTTAATTGGCTTGTCTAGATCTGTGCAGTAGGTAAATGTCAGAGGCAGACACAGGTTGAGAACTAACTGGTTGCTCGGGAAAGCTCTTTTCACTAGCTCTGAGATCCTCTTCTGCCCCCAAGAAGCCTCAAGCATGAGAGCTACTCAGTGTCCTCCTGCTTAACTCTTTTTTTTTATCCCTTTAACCCAGGAAGGACACGATTTCATTACTTAGGATGCTTTTCACCAGTATAGAGCCTGGCTACCTATGGAATGAACACCTGTCCTCCTCCAGGGTAGAACAAAAGCCATTAATGAGATGGCTGAATGCCATTCTTCTGGCCTGGAGAGGTTGCACTTGGGAAGCAGCTTGTTCCATTGACTGTTGGCTATCATTGCAGGTCTGGAGTGCAGCTTTGACTTCCCCTGTGAGCTGGAATATTCTCCTCCACTGCATAGCCTTGGCAACCAGAGCTGGTCTTGGCGCCGTGTGCCCTCTGAGGAGGCCTCCAGCATGGACTTGTTGGATGGACCTGAGGCAGAACGTTCCAAGGAGATGCCCAGAGGTAAGGCTTGAGGCTACTGGAAAGTGTCCTGAGTGAACCAGGACCAGACTGGAAAGGTCATGTCCCTCCTTGAAATCTGTTTTATTTTTGTCCGTTGTGAGGCTTAAACTCAGGGCCTGGTATGGTCCTTGAACTCTTCTGCTCAAGGCTAGCACTCTACCACTTGAGCCACAGCTCCACTTCTGGTTTTCTGGTGATTAATTGGAGATAAGAGTCTCATTGACTATCCTGCCAGGGCTGGCTCAGATATCAGCCTCCTGAGTAGCTAGGATTAGAGGAGTGAGCCACTGGTACCCAGTGAAATTGACTTTTAATATGAAGTGGAGGGGAGAATTTCGATCCAATTTCAAGATCAGCCCAATCTTTTACTATTTTACCAAATAACAGAAATAAGATTTTTCTAACTCTCTTCCATGAAGATTTTTCAAGGCTTATCCATTTGGAAGGGGCTTGCCAGAAAGCATACCTATATGGCACCCAATTGAATTTGAATTTTAGATGAACAGCAAATGATTTTCTTTTTTAGTGTAAGCATGTCACATGCAACAGTCAGTGCATACCTATATTAAATACTATTCTACTTGTTCTGAAAAATTCAAATATGATTGGTGGCCTGCATTTTTATTGGCAATCTTAATTTGGAAGGTACTGTAGAACTGGGTTAAATATTTGTTTCAAAGCCACTCATGAATATTCAAGCTACATGCTTATTTTGCATGGTGTTTCCAGTGGTTCTGAGCTGTTTGTGAACATCCCTTTCTGAGTTTTCAGGGCCTGAGACAGGCTAGACTCTGTATAAGTAGTGATACTTGTTACATATTTATAACTTTTAGAGAAAGATAAGGAAGCATCCAGCCTTCAGGTCTTTCCAAGCCAAACCTTAGGGAGCTCAACTTCTTGAACTCAGAAAACTCTACTGACCCCAAACTGACAGCACAAGTTTCTCGTCTTTATGAAGAAGTTATAACTGAAATGGTAATGGGCTTACTGGACATTCATTCTGAGTTGGATTTTTAATTTTCAAGGCATCCCCTTCCCTGCCCCAAACTGTCTCATTGAATTTAAGATTTAACTGGGAAGAAGGAAAGGTAAGAGAGCTAGGACTCAGACAAAAACAGTGATTGGCTTGAGATCCCAGGGCCTGTGCCTGTGGATCCAGACAAGGGCATGTACCACATCATGTTTCTTTCTCTGTAATAACACCAATGGCCAGAGCTGCTTGGCGGCCATCTTTGGAGGGTGACTGTCTTGGGCGCATACAATTGGAGAGTTTTTCAGAGAAGCTGATAGAGGTGGCATAGAAGTAACAATGCTCTCGGGCTGAGGACGCATCAGCCTTGAATTGTGAGGCATTCTTCTCTGTTATGTGTTCCACCAGCCAACCTCTTCTGCTTTTAGGACACTCTTGAGATTGCCTAATGCTGATTTATATTTTAAGCCATTTTCACTTGGGTGCCAATGTCTGATGTATATTATGATTTTGATTGTGATTGTGATTGTGTGTGTGTGTGTGTGTGTATGTGTGTGTGTGTGCGTGACTGAGAGAGAGAGTGAATATGATATGGGTGAGAGGCTCTAACCCAAGAATGCATGCATCAGACTCTTCCAATGAAGTTATAGAAAGTACTGCCTCGCTCCCACCTTGAGCCAAGGAATAGACATATTTTACATGTTTATCTCTCATGTATACATGGATTAAAGATACAGTTGATCCACACCTATCTTCTTAACACCAAGGGTAAAAATGTGAATGCTGTCAATTTCTTCACAGATACCTGCTGTCACCTAGGCCCTCATAGATACCCACAATCTGCATTTACATTTCTTTATCATCCTACATAGATAGCCCCGAATGTATTGATAAGTCTGCAAGCTATTCACAAAAATGGAATCACACTGTCATTTTAGAATTTGCTCATTTTGATACATGTAGCTGTGGTACCATATTGAATCTATTTCACAAAAATATCAAAAATCCTCTCTTCCACTGGCATTGGACATTTGGGATGCTCAAGATTTTATTTTTTGTTTTGTTTTTGTTCATCATCAAAAGCATTGTCTGTTGTGATGACCGGTAAGCACTTTGGAAGTCTCCTGGCACACCTCTGCCAGAGTTTCTGAAGGACAGTTAACTAAGAAGGAAAAAACTAGTTGAGCAGTGTGGCACAGCACCAGTTTCCAGGTAATGCTGACTTATTTCCAACTTGTGCTCTCCCATTCGCGATGATGTCAGTGCTTCTGATCTCATGACTTCATGTCCTCACCAACCACAGGTGTTGCCAGGCTATCATTTTTTTTCTGTTGGGTGGGTGAAATGCAGTAGTACTTTGCCATTTCTATTCCCATGGGATTATTTGGGTTTGTTTTTCTTTTTAATGTTTCTCAGGTGATTCTGAGGCTGCTAATACTGTGGATGAACTACCTTCCAGATTTCCTCTTATTCACCCACCCTTAGCAATGTCTGGATTGTATCACTTGGCATCTCGAAACATGCAAATTTGAAAAAAGTATATAATCAAGAATGTGGTCTTGATTTTAGTTGAACGAGATCAAGAGGGCCAGGGCTAGGTATGGAGTCTCAGTTCTTTAATCACAGCTATTTAGAAGGTAGAGGTGGAAGGGTTGTGGTTCAAGGCTAGACTGGGCAAAAGTTAGACCCTATGTCAAAAAGCAAGCTCAGTATAATGGTTCAACCTTATAACCCCAGGTATTCAGGAAGTGAGATGAGAAGATCACCATCCAAAGCTGGGTGAGTCAAAAGCACAAGCCCTTAATGAAAAATGATGGTCTGATATTGTGGCTTAAAGAGTAACATTTGCCTTGCCAAAAAACAAAAACAAAAAAATCCCTCAAGGTCCTGAGTTCAAATCCCAGTACTTCCAATTAAAGAGAGAAAGATGACATGTGAGTTCCACAGACTTTGTAAAGTAGAGCAATTTCAGTCTGAGAGTTGGCGCTTTTTAAATTTTTTAAAGAGTACTTATAAATTGTGCACTGCCACTCTCTGACCTGCTTCTTGTTCTCCACCTTCTCCCTGGTGACCTCTGGCGCATGCGTGTTACACTGAGTGCTGCAAAAAAGCAAAGTGAGAGCAGAAGAGGGAAGGAAGCGAAAGGAAATGTTCATTTCCCAACGTTCCCTAGGATGAAAACATCGATGTCTTTGTGATTTTATGAAGCTTGATCCTCAAGGCTCAGGGCAGGCACGGAATGCAAAAGTTCTCCCATTCGATGAGGCAGTCAGGGTTGGAATACTCAATTTTTAGGTCCATAGTGTCCACATCCATCTCTCTACAAAGCTACTGCTTACCCTGTGTGATAGTGTCACTGTCCCCAAGGATGCAGCAGTGGTGAGAAAAGCCACCAAAGGTGGCTGTGCTTGCCCAAGTGCTTTAGTGAGCAATCACACCCCAACATAACATGGGGGAATTGCTCCATGGCCAGAAACTTATATTTGTTTTTATGAAGCCTCAGGAAAGCATCTCTATTCAAATAGCCATCCCCAGGATCCCCACCACGACAGTGACACGCATGGGACATCCAATAATGAGTTTCTCATCAATTCATTTCATCACTACTGAGGGTTGTTCTTTGTGAAACAGGCCTACCAGCCTGCTTCTCTCTTCAAGAAGAGAAAACACATGCCAAATGGACACAGGGGACAATGTTCCATTTCTAACTTTCCTCAGTCCCTCCGTCATAGTCAGGAAGTGTGCTTGTAGTAGAGACAGAGGAAGGCTAGGATATCCTTCAGCACAGTCCAGTACTGGTTTATTTTTTTAACTGAATATTTATTGGTTTGGATGGTATTTAGACTCTATTGCAATATTTCTTGTCAGGCAATAAAGAAGGGCCAGGAACAAGGCAGAAAGATAATACCAATCATAGATAATGAACTGTAAGAGTATAAATTTTGAATGATTTTAATTTATGGCCTCTGTGACTGGGAATAATAAGGGACATACAATTCAGCGCAGCAAGATAATAAAAAGTGATCATTTTGATGGAATACAATATGATAAATTAATAAAATCTTGAGGAATCATCAGGTTGAGGCACTCTGTGACTTTTAAAGAAGAGCCAGGGGCATATTTGAGGTCTACTGCTTCCCACGTTATAGAATTCAGTCAGGGGAGCACGTTTTTTTCTTCTTCCCATAAGGAAAAGATTTTGACATCTAGCACAAGCTCTGACTTAAAAATGGGAAATGCATTCCCTCCTCCTCTTGAAAGCTCCCTTCCCAACCCCTCCATCCTCTAGAAAGAAGAGTGGGTTTAGATTCAGTGAAGAGTAGCGTTATAGTCATCCCATTTCAACTCAACTCCCTCTCAGGATTCTGATTCTCAAGTTTTTGTGTGTTTTGTTTTGTATTGGGTTGAGGGCCTGGTTAGAGACCAGCTATTAGGATTCTTCTTGTCAACAAGACAAGAAAAAGTTAAAATTACAAAAGCCCACAGGCACTTCTACACATCTCTATGCTCAACTCTAGACTAGAGTTGGACAATACCAGAATGTGATTATAAAGCCTTTTTGTCCATTCTTGTTATGTTTTAGCCTTCTAGAGCTGCTGCAAGACATTTATAAAAGACATTTATAAAAACTGGGTGACATTAAAAACAAGCAAGCAAGCAAACAAACCAGAAAAAGCTTCTCTCCCAATTCTAGAAGTTAATAATCTGAAATCGAGGTGTCTTCAGGCTTCAGAAGGTACATCTAGAAGCTGTGAAGAAATCTTCATCTATATAGATGGTAGCTAGAAGTCTTTGGAGTTCCTTGAGTTGTAGGTGCATCATTACAGTCTCTGCCACCATCATTTCATTTTGTCTCAGATCTGTCTCATAATGGGAGAGTAAACCCAGCATGATTTCATCCTAGGATCTTCAATTCCTCTCATTGCCTTGACAGGTACTGCAAGTTAGACTTTAGATACAACCTTAGGGGCCACTATTCAACTTGCAGCACTTGGATTTTCCTCCCTTGGTGTTATATAATTATGTGGATCCTATGGGTTTCTCCTTTCCCATGTAACCTGAGTTCTCAGCCACTCAATAGGCCCAGTGAGGCAGGCTCAGAGGATCCCAGGTAAATACCAGTATTTCTTATCCTTCTGTCATTCCCTTTCACAACCTCAAGGAATTAAAATACATTCTCTAGAGTCCTGAGCATTTTTCCAGTAGACTTCATCCCAAGAGTCACAGGAGCCTGGGCCACCTTTGCAGATCTAAGTGTTCCTTTGATGGAGATGTTCTCTGAGGTTACAGCTCTGTTTAGCTACTGAAGCAGCCCTGGGTCATTGTGCTGGCTCTGAATCTCATGCTCTAGGTTTTCACCCATTGGGATACTGATAGACAACTAGAGTGATTGAATGTTCATCAATCCAGGCACTTCCTCCTCTATCCAATGTAGGTCAAGATTAGCCACCCATTTCTCCCTTCAGGTTTCATTTTCTGAATGACTGGAAGCTCATCCATTAACCTCTCCTGTCATACATAGGAATGGATTTACAAATCTCTATGGAGACCCAGTTCTATAGAAGAGAAAGAGGAGGAGATGTCTGCAGGGAGGAGGGCAGGCTGTCAGTCAGTGGTGGAGATAGACAGTGAGTCTGTGAGCTTGGTACTGAGGGCACTGGCCTTGTCCCTTCCCCACTGTATGAAACGTGCCAGTACAGGCTCCAAGTGCATCATTTACCATCCCCAGGGCTTAGTGGTCCACCTCAAGGCCACCTGGCTAACATGAGTCAATAATTGCACATTTTACTTTGCCTGCCTGTATGAACAGCCTTTAAGAAAGATCTCATGCTGGGTGCCGGTGGCTCACACCTGTAATCCTAGCTACTCAGGAGGCTGAGATCTGAGGATCGTGGTTCAAAGCCAGCCCCGGCAGGAAAATCCATGAGACTCCTACCTCCAATAAACCACCAGAAAACCGGAAGTGGCACTGTGGCTCAAGTGGTAGAGTGCTAGCCTTGAGCTGAAGAGCTGAGGGACAGTGCCCAAGGCCAGAGTTCAAGCCCCACGAACCACCAAAAAAAAAAAAAAAAAAAAAAAAAAGAGAGATCTCAGATTTTAGAAGGATATTGAAACTAGGAGAGCACTTAGAAGAGATGAGCCAACCAGAATAGAAGAAAATGTAGGATGACTAGTCACACACACACACACACACACACACACACACACACACACACACACACGCCTGGAGAGAAGAAAAGTTTTGTATCACTTGTTTCAAACATGGAGCCAAACATGCCAAGAAAGTAGAGACTCCAGCTTCTTCCAGCTCCCTTCTTTGTTTATCTCTCTGCTTGCAAACAAGTTTCTCTTGCCTTAAAGCAGTGGTTTCCAAACTTTATTTCCCATCAGTAAAATATTTTTGAATATGTCCCATGTATATGCATCAATGATATGTATGTAACTATATTACCAAAACGTACTCTCTTAATGTGGCATTGGGATTTTGAACTCAGGGCCTTGTGCTTACTTGGCAAGTACTCTCTTCATTTGAGCCATGACCCAGTACTTTTGTGCTTTAGTTATTTTTCAGCTAGGGTCTTGTGCTTCTGCTTTGGCTGGCCTTGGACTGAAATCCCCTTCTCTATGCCTCCCACATGGTTATCTTTCTTGGTTTTTAAGATGAAACGAAATATAATTATGGAGACAGTTTGGAGACCACTGCGGGACATTTGTCCTCTATAGATGGAATCAAATTTCCTGGCTCACTAAAGCATCCCACTGTGGCCCAAGGGTAACCGATGTTCCTGTCCCTTTTCTAATCTTCTAAAGCATGTTTCTCTGTGCCCACTCACTTCCCATAATCTAGGCTGTGCTGGTCAGGGGTTTTTCCCCAGGATCGCTTCATTGACAAGTCTCTCAAGTTTCATGGACCTTTAGTCTCTCATTTTAGTCTCTGTCTTTTTTCAGCATCAACATGGTTTAGGGAGGAAGGAAATAGCCCCTGGGCTGAATGTGCTCACCATAATCACTGTCTAAAGTAAAAAGATATCTTTCTCTAAGGAAATTCTTGTTTTCATCTCAGCCGATGTAACTAAGGCACAGGGTAGCAAGTAAGTATTTCCTACTGGAAATCTAAAATCTGTATGGATGCTATTATTTAGGATAATGAAAAATAGAGATGATTTACATTTCCAACCCTCAGGATTTGGTTAAAGCAATTATGGTGTATCTAAAATATGCTGCTATCACATTGAACTATGTAACAGTATTTAATAATATATAAACACATCCAAGGCCTATTTTAGGTTTAAAAACCAGGTTAAACAGACCTCTCTCACAAAATAAAAAATAATATATACATAAAGCAAAAAGTCTATAAGGAATACAGTATTATCATAGCTGAAGTAATTTTTAATGACTAAGTTACTGGTGATTTCCATTTCTTCTGTATACTTTTGATATGTTCTGAATTTGGACCCATGAACACCTGCATTATTAGTTATTTTACTATTTATTTATTTACTTGTTAATTCTTTATTTACTTTAAGTAGTTGTACAAGGGAGTTGCCATTTAACAAAGCACTTTCTGAATACAATGCATCTTAATTATACATGTATTACTGTTATAAGATGAAACATTCTTTTTTAATACAAGGGGTCAATGTTTTATTAAATTGTCTTAGATTTTGGAATGAAAACAATCCCCCAAACCAGTGATAATGGCTGCATAAAGTAGACAGATAGATGGTATAGCTATAGGTATAGATATACAGATATATTAACAGACTGGTGGTTCTCTTCCCTGCCTCTGTAGCATACAAAGCATTGGCAGGTAGGATCCACTAATAAATTCAGCTTCTCTACCCTCTACTTGGCTTGTCTTTGAAGGAACAAAGAGGCTGTAGGTTCAGGAATCTTCATGGGAACTCAATGCAGCTTCAAGCAGCAGTGGCACAGATTCTAATCTTTCTCCTGCACAGGTACCAGAAGAGCTGCAGGCAGCCATTGTTTTCATTTGAGCATAACTCCTCATCAAACTAAGATCACTGGGTGTATACATAGGCCCGTCCCTGCCCCTCTCCTGGAACTCACCATGAAAGGTCATGTATTTTCCTGGTTCTGTTTGCAGAAATGTGTCCCTTATTTCCTGAGCAATGAGGTCCTGGGGGCTTAGATCCTGATGCTTGAGTAATCATCAGCAAGCTGAATTCTGAGTCATCCTAATGTGATTCTGGCACTGATCACACAGCTGGAGCTGGGGCTCCAGAGGGGAATGTCTTCCAAAGCAGCCATGCTTGCCTCTCAGAAGCAGAGCGTTCTGGTGAAGATTCACTCGCCCCTTTTCAGGACTAGCCCCTCGCTTGTTGTCTCCTTTTGCCTTCTAAAGTGAGCATCTTCGTGGGAGGGAAAGAATTAAAGATGCCTGATGAACACTGTGCCCCTTCTTTACAGAACTGTACATCCCTGCCTACAAGGCAATGGGGAGACAGACATGTGGAGTAAGGAAAGAGGGATAGGAGTTGTGGAGCCTGGAATCTGATCTTAGGTCTAGCATTAGGAACAACACTTTACCTTCATGGATCTCTTGGGTTCTTTGTTGCAATGTGAAGGTCAATAAGGCATTTCCTGCCCTGATAGAAGATGGGGGGGGGGTTAGGCCTGCCCAAGACAAATGATGATCAGATAACTAGCATAAAATCTCACCAGCTAGGGAGAAATATTTCCCCACCCCCAAGATTTGGACATAATTTCCAGAATCTGAGCAGCCTTGTGCCTCAGGACAACCTTTGAACCACAGCACGAGATGGGAGATTGCCTCTAGAAACCCATATGGTCCTGTAGAAAGAGATCAGAAGAACTCCTGGCCCATTAGAGATACTAAACTTGACAGATTAGTTCTTTGAGGATAAGTAATCTGAATGGGAATGGCAGACTATTGTGGTAGGCAGCATCACACACACACACACACACACACACACACACACACACACACACACACACACACACACACACACACACACACACACACACACACACACACACACACACACACACACACACACACACACACACACACACACACACACACCCACACAAAAGGTTCCAATCCTCATGCATGTGTTACTTACATGGCAAAAGGACTTTACAGTTGCGATTATTCTTCATTATCCAGGTTGACAAAATGGATTCACAGAGTCCTAACAAGTGAAAGATGGAGGTAGGAGAGTAGGAATCAGAGAAGTAAGAAGAAATGGAGCTGTGATTCAAGTGGTAGGGTGCAACTCTTGAGAAAATAGCCAAGCAAGAGCACAAGGCCATGAATTCAAGCCCCAGTACCAGCACACACACACACACACACACACACACACACACACACACACACACACACACACACACACACACACAAACATACTCACACATATACAAGAATCAGAGAAGGGCTATGAAGAAGGAAGAGGTCAGACAATGAAGAGGGAAGCAGATGTCAGAGACCGACATTTGAAGAGAGTGCATTGCTGGCTTTTGAGGATAGAGGAAGGGGCCATGAGTAAAGGAAAGCAGATAGGCTCTAGAAGTTAGAAAAGAAAAGAACAAAGGTTTTCCCTATAATCTCACTCAGCAAGAGCACAGCCCTCCACCTGGGCTTTTGGCTTCTGGACAATAATATCAGAATTTTGGATCAAGCCACTAATTTTCTAGTAAATGGTTACAGCATCAATAGGAAATGAATATGGATAGTTTTGACAAAGTTGGGAGAAAAGTGATTTGTGACTAGGGTCAGGGATTATACAGGGTGCTATTTTAGAACATACACTTGGGGAACTGACTGAGCCTTGAAAAGAGCTGACTTAGTTACTGTGGAAGGTGTCTAGGAAGATGCTGCTGAAGCACAATCTCCCTGCCTTTTCCACTGTGAACAGAATAAACCTCTCTAAGGACTAGAACCAGACATAATTATTCCCTGGGAACAGATAGGAGGCTAGTAATGAGAAGATGCACCTGAGAGTAAGAAAGATCCAAAGCATCTCCAGGTGGGGCAGGGAAGAGAATTCAATTTAACCCATGCAAACAGGATAAAGAAAGTTATGGCAGTTGCCCAGGACATAGGTTGGGGTTGAAGAAGACAATGAAACTAATCACTCAGGATTTGAGGTCAGCTGCTGACTGGCTCAGAAACTAGGTACAAATGACCAAATGCCTTTGTACCCACAGTCATGTTAAGGTCTTATAGCACAGCAAGATGTATTGATGTCCCTAACCTAATAGACTGGTAAACTGAGGCCAAATAATAAGCTTCAAAGGAAGAAACTGGCTCTCACATCCACTGCAACATTCAGAGAGCCTAGTTCAAGGTTCAGTATAGAACAAGTAGTCATTACATATTCCTCTCTTATATATATATATTTTTTCTGTGTCAGTACTGGGGCTTCAACTTGGGGCCTGAATGCTGTCCCTCAATTCTTTTGTTCAAGGCTGACATTCTACCTCTTGAGTCACACTTCCATTTAGTGGCTTTTTTGTATCTTCCTTTTCTGCCTGTGGTCCTCAGATCTCAACCTTCTGAGTAGCTAGGATTACAGGCATGAGCCACGAGTGCCTGGCAAAATTAAATATTTCCTGACTTAAAAGTGGAAACAGAGATGAAGTTAATGGCTCAAACCTTCAAAAGTGGTATACAGCAGAGTTGCAAGGGTATTTTTGTTTGTTTGTATTGAGAGGTCGAATTTGGAGCCTTTATTGGAATGTCTGTGGTCTGTCACAAAGATCTGCAGCCCAGTGAATACACTTAACACTGTTAGAAAGCTGAGCCATGAGAGCTGAAGAGCAGAAATGCAATATCAACAAACCAGATCAACTCCAAGTAGGAGATGAAGTAGCGTGCCATGTTGACCGGGAGGAGTGCCAGGAGACAGGGAGACATGATCATGCACAGGAGTCATGGCATACCTGTACCTGTACCTGGGCCTGAAAAGGGTCAGGTCAGTGGGCAGGGTCACAGGGGACTTGAGAGTTCACAACCCAAGACTGGCAAGTCGAAGTAACTTACTGTCCAAGTCCCTGCTCCTGCTTCTAGGAATTCAGGCATGCCCATCATCTGGGAGGTGGGACTTCCCTGCAAGGGTCTTTGTGGTTGTTGTTGTTTGTTTGTTTGTTTTAGAAGTGGTGGTTTTGTTTTGTTTTAGCAGCTCGGGGGGGGGGGGATCGAACCTCAGGAGCTTTTCTATCACTGAGCTCCACCCTCATTCCTTGAGATGCAGCTTGGGAACACCAAATATCACATACTTTCTACTGTAGTAAGTTCTTCCTAAAACATAGTCAGCCCCTGGCCCATTGCTACAGAAGTGTGGAAGGCATGCTTTCTCAAAGTGCATTTGTTGACTATGCCTTTTTATTCTAATTTATTTCCTGACAGTACATTCAGGTCATTGCCTGCATGTCAGCCACACCGGAATGCCTCTCTCTGTTCTATGACTCAACCAAATTAGGGTCCACAGTGTTGTTTTCAAACAGCCCTGTCTGCAGAGGAGTTTGGGGGAATCCCCTGTCACCTATGGCCCTCACGAGTGGGGAGGGGCCACCTCAAGAAGCCACAGCACAAGGGGGCCAGCTAGGCCCAAAGTGATGCTGTCAGGTGGGAACTTGGAATCAAGCCAGAGCAACCAGCAAAGCTAGTCACAGTCTCACTGTCTTTTTAGAAATGGGAGTCCTGAGAGGCAGGAGTCGTAGACCAGCCTCAGTTCCACAGCTGGTGAATTTTGTGGGTGGGAGCAGATAATCTATAAAAGTATATGGAGCTGTCTTCTTTATTTCCCTACTTCCACTTATTACAAAGCCTTTAGCGATGTTATCTGGAGTTTCTTTAGCCTCGCTGATTTCTAGATATCAAAGGGTTCCCGATAAGACACATCCTAAAGAAATACGGTCTCTGTTTAAGAAAATCCATGAACCAGTCGGAATTTATGTCTGAAGAGATGTGAAGGAAAGGCAGGACCTTGCAGGAAAGAAGAAAGTAAAATTCTTCTGGATGGGAATAACTGCAGTGTAATTTTACTTGGAGTGGAGAGATAACCTTTACTTATTCAAGATGGAAGAGGGTGGTTCGATGTAAGTTAAAGAGAGAGATCTGACGGTCATTTTACCTCCTTGGCTCTCTTTCCTGAGTTATTACAACAATCAGTCAAAATAATGCCCAAGACACCAAACTATAAGCAGAGTAATGGCAAGGGAGGGTAACATGGCAGACCTGGTAAATCACTCAAGCCTCTGCGGTCTAAAGCAAGGGCTGTTCCTCTGTGTTGGCACAAGAATCCCGAACCCACAACCAAGGAGGCTTATTTGGTCTAGGTATTCAGGTATCATATAATCAAGAGTTTTTTTTTTTTAATTCAGGATTCAATAGACAAAGAACTTGCTAAGGATGAGCCTACTTACCAGGCTTGCATGTTCACAAATGGAGTTGCATTGGGCTTCAAATAATATACAGAGGTTCTGATCTCTATATCCACATTTTCCCACAAAGATATTGCTGAGAAACTTTAACTGGGCTGAGGGGGTCTTTTGGGTTGGTCTTATCTATAGCATTGTAATCTATATGGATTCTTTCTGCTTCTTGCTTTAGGATTCTTAGCACTGACTGGTAGTCATGCTTAATCAAAACACATTTGTTGGGTATCAGTTCCTTCCTAATTGATTTTCATGGGAACTGTTGTTTTTTGCTAGATGCTAGTTTCACTTGTTCACAGAACCAGTTTATATGTGATATGGAAGCTTTCCATGTCTCTGTTCTTTTTTTACACTGACCTGCCCTTGTGTTCTTTTTAACAACTTCCTTCTCTCTGTGTGGTCAGCATTCTCTGCACCTGGAGATGATAGAAGAGGTTTTTGAAACATTCTGCTGGGAATAAGGAATTATTGCAAGGTGTCTAAGTTGAGAAGGATCTTATGGTTGTGTAGCACCATTATGCTGCAGTAGACAAACAGTAAATCCACTTTTATAACAACATAACATCACATCAACACAACACAACACATAATGTAAAATAATATGCATAATGTAACACAACCCAGTATTACTTGGGTTACACCGATATAAAGTATTATGAAATATTCTTACTTATGAGAAGGCACTCTTTCCCTGGGAATTTTTTCTTCCATTTCCATTTTGTAACACACAATCAGGGAGTCCCTGATATCCCTCAATACTTAAGTACTTTCTGCACATTATTCCCTATTTGGAACCTTTAAGTCAAAATTAGGTAAAGAATACAGAGGACTAAAAGGAGAACAGCCATCCAAATAATACTTTCAAATTGAGGATCTTAGAGAAGGTGAGATTCTCATGGGGAATGTGGCTAGATGATCCTCTAGACATTACTCATTGCCTCTAGCCCTCACATGAACATTTCATGCCTTTCTGATTTGTTGCTATTGGTTGCTCTATATTGCCTCTTCAATCACTGCATGAGCATAAGACTGATAGCATACATGTGGTTGTTGTATCACATAAAGGAATTAGGCTACCCCAGGAAAGTAGTGGAAGATTTGAAGAGAGGGAAGGCAATGAGAACCAATTCTAAGGGTCACTACGAGGTTACAAGGCACTTCAATATGAATTAGAAAAGGCCTGCTTTTGTGGCTGAAGAAATTTTGGAACAATGGGAGTTTTGAGTGGATAGTGTTAGATCTCAGGTCTTAATGTATGTCCTCTATTCTCCTTCCTTTCTTCCTCTTCAAACATCTAAAGTATTCTTCCTGTTTACAGCTTTTGGAGCAAAATTAGCAAGATAAATCAGAATTGACTGGCACGTGCAGTCTAAGTGGGGTTTATCTAGCCAATAAGGACAGATTCAGACACCTATTCGCCTTTTGTGTGAAATAGATATAAGGATAAATGGAAGAGACATTGCTTGCTATGTCTCTACCCCAGTTGTCTAAATTAATGAGTTAAGCCAATCTCAGAAGCTTAATTCTTATGAGAATAAAGAAAAAAAATAAAATAAAAATCTCATGTTTTAGAAAAAAATATATTTTGAAAGATAAGCTGAATCAATTGCGTTCTGTGTTCCTCAGGTCAAAAACAAGATTGAAGGCCCAATTCCCTTCAGTAGAGAGCCAGATATCCAGATGGAATGAAGCAAAACTCCTAAAGGAGTCCTATGTTCTCAGAGGGATTTAGGACCTGGGTTTCTGCAGGAAACCTAATTAGCAATATTCTTCATAATTCTTCCACAAGCAGCACCTTCATTCTTAATTCATGCTTAGGAAAAAAAAAAAACGTATGAGTAAATTCACTGAGATAATTTATCCTGGAAAGGTAAAAGAAAATGCGAAAACAAAAACAGAGGAGACGTGACTAAAGGACATAAAGTTAATAATGAGCATTATTCTTGGTCCAGTTCTAAGTGAAGAACTTAGCCCGAATGGAGAAACAGGAGGGAGGTATGAAGAGAAAGAAGGCAACATGAACAAATGCTCAGGGGACAGAGAGTTTAAAAGGCATCTTTCTGTCAAGGAGAAGAGAGCAGAAAATAAACTTGCCATCTCTAGGTGGAAGAATCGGGAAAGATGGGGTTCAGTGCTAAGCCCCAGGGCTTGATAAGCAGACCATGAGCTGAATTTCAGGCCTACTCCTTCACCCTACACATTTTTTGTAGGACACAAACCACCTGACACTGTTTATATTTTTCAAGGGCTATTTCATAGCAAGTTACTCACCATCCATTGTCTTCTTATAGTCTCATCGAATCCCAGGCAGGAGTTTCAGAAACGTGGTATCCATATTTGCGACAGACATGATAGGATTCAGAGAAACCAGGTAAGGTAGGACTGCCAGCTGTTACCAAAGAAAGCGATGGATGCTTCTGTCTTCCCTGAACTACTAAAAAACTATAAAACTTTTTTTCAAAAAGGGGACAGAAACAACTATTTCAGTGCTCTGAAAATTGATCAAAGACATAAAATAATCTGAGAGGAATTCATACTTTAAAACCTTTGAACTTCAGCTAAGAGCAGCAGGAGTCTGTAGGACTCTGACCTGGTGCCGTTCCCAGCTACTGATCTCACTCAACTCAGAGAGCTGACAAAGTAGAGTGGACAATGGGGTTAATAGCTTCCCAAGCACTGTCAAAAATGTTCTTTGATTTTGGAATGTCCAAAGGGATGGGCATAGAAGGTACCTGTTCCACAGTGTTGCAGGGGGAAGCAATAGTCCCAGAAGTGGGTACGATGGGAAAAATAGCGGAGGAAATGCTCTATTTGTCTTAGGTTCTGATCTTGGGTGGGGCAGACGTAACTATGGTGAACGTTGTATATATTCCCAGTGAAGATGAGACAGAGCTCAAGCTGACCACAACCTTTGATTCAATTCTAAGGCTCTGTGCATAGGCAGAGAAGAGGTGATTCAGCAGGCTAAACAGTAAGTGTATCCCCTGGTCCATACACAGATATATTTCTGCATTACAGAAGTCTTACTGAGTCAAGGTATATAAGTATATCCTCTGTCCTCATAATTGTAGACTACTGAGCTGCACAGAGGTAAGCCAAAGGAAGAGAGACTTGCAAGTTTAAAAAAAAATATCAGAAAACAGTCAGCAAAGATACAACAGCAGACCTGCATTGCAGGTCATTGAAGCTCTCATAGCTCAGCCAAGGTATTAAGCAAAATCCCAAATTTACAGCAGGAAAGCAAAATAATACAGCAATAACAAGAGAAACCTAAAACAATCTTCGTGTGAAAAAACTCAGTCTAGAGTTGCTGAAATATGTTGTTCAGAGCATTCAGTTTTTACCCCAAATTAGAATATGCACATAGGAACAGAAAAAATGTGGTTCCTGATGAAAATAAATTAGAATTTGACTCTGAATGTCCTTAGATGTTGAGTGTAGGAAACAAAAGTTTTAAAGCAGATGTCAGAAATATATTTCAGGCACAATAACAACAAAATGTATAGAGACGTATAAAAATAGTGATTCATAACTAAAATAAAAGATTTAACTGAATAGATAAATATTAGAGTTTAAACTAATATCCTTTTGCTTTTTAGGCAATTATATAGTTAGTTTTGGATAAGGTCTTGTGCTTTTTACTCAGGGCTGGCCTTGGACTACTATACCTTTTAAAAAGCTGGGACTAAGGTCATATGCCACACCCAGCCCAGATAAACATCTTTTTAAGGAGAATAAAAGAGAAAATATTGTGTTAGAAAGTATAGTAACTGAAATGAAAAGATCACCAGTAGATTTAAGAAGGCAAAAGCTGGGTGTCTGTAGCTCAGTGCTAGCTATTCAGGAGGCTAAACCCTGGAAGATCGTGGCTCAAAGCTAGCCCTGGCAGAAAAAGTCCATGAGATTCCATCTCCAGGTAACCAGGAAAAAGGCAGGCTGGAAGCATAGCTCAAATGATAGCGTGCCAGCTATGAGCAAGAAAGCTGAGTGAGAGTGTGAGGCTCTGAGCTGAAGCCACGAGACCAGAACAAAAAAAAAAAAAAAAAAGAAAAAGACAAGAAAAGAAAAAAGAATCCTTAATTTATGATCAATAGATTTTAGAGAAAAGTGCTTAGACACTTCAATGGAGGAGAAAGATACACTTAAGAAATATGAAAGTCAGGAGCTGGTAACTCATGCCTGGAAGCCTAGCCACTGAAGAGGCTGAGACCTGAGGATTCCTCTTTGAAGCCAGCCTGGACAGGAAAGTATGTGATACTCTTATTTCAAATTAACCACCAAAGAGCAAGAAGTAGTTCAAAAAAAGTTCAAATTAACCACCCAAAACCCAAACCCAGAGGTTCAAATAGTAGAGCACTAGCCTTGAGCAAACAAAGCTCAGGGACAGGACCCAGGTCTGAATTTAAACACTAGGACCAACACTAAAAAACAAAACAAAATAAAAAGAGAGAAAGAAAAAGACATAATTGGAAATATATATGTACACAAAAATTAAACTCTTACACTCAATACAAAACATTAAATAGCTCTAGATTTAAATGTAAGAATTAATATTAAAAAGCATCTAAGGAAAAAAAAACCTTTGTGACCTTGAGTTGCAAAAAGTGATTAGCTATAACACTAAAAGCAGAATCATTGCGCAAGTTAATAAATTATACTTCATCAAAATTCAAAATTTTCATGCCTCAAAAGACATCATTAAGAAAATGAAAAGATAAACTACAATAATGGAAGAAAGTATCTACAGATCATATATTATATAAAGAAGTTGTATGCAGGCTATATAAATAACTCTTACAATTCAATAATAAGGCTAAAACTCAATTAAAAAATGAGATTCATACCACTTACCTCAAAAGGATTTAATGAGAATTAAACAAGATAATACACTAATGCTTGCTTTAGCACAGTGTTTTTCATATAGTAAGTACTTAATAAATGGCAGCAAAAGTTTTATGCTCAGAAGCGTCATTAATAGTTTGTAAATAAACAACTTCAGAGAAGGTAAAATATATAATCCAGGCACAATCAGCAAAAGCTGAAATAGGAGTCAGGCTGTAGCTTCAATTGTCTAGGAGGACTTAGCGAGAGAATTTCCTGGGGGAAACACTGGATTAGTGATGAATACTCCACTGGACCATCCCACCCTTTAAATTGATGAGGTACAGGGCTTCCCCTGGTTTCCCTGACTGAGTAGTTCTGCTGATAGGCAGTACCATAGGAAGAAGAAAAGAGAGAAACATCCAGCCTTATTGGGCAACTCGCTCCATTTCACAATTCTCACTCTCCTTTGGTTTCTATTAATTGCTTAAGCACCATTGTAATTTGTTATCCATGTTATTTGAAAAAAAGAAAAATGGAGAGTATTTGAAATATCTAGTATCAAAGGAAAGGACAAATTAAGTAGAATTTATCTATGACAAATATAATTAGAAAAGTATCACATACTGACAAAAAATTTAGATTGATAATGTTATGCTGATTTGGAAAGTTATCAACATAGTCAAGTGAAAATATAGATTATAAAACAATATGCAAGCCAGGTGCTGGTGGCTGTAATCCTACCTGCTCAGGAAGCTGAGACATGAGGATCACAGTCTGAAGCTCACCAGGGCAGCCAGTCTGTGAGACTCTTATCTCCAATTAACCATCAGAGAGCCAAAGTGGAGCTATGGCTCAAAGTGGTAGAGCTCTAGCCTTGAGCAAAGGAGCTCAGGGACAGAGCCCAGGCCATGAGTTCAAGCCCCATGATGGACAAAAAAAACAGTATGCATATGATGGCCTCATTACCACTTATTTAAGCTTAGAAAATATTCTGGGAGTTTATAGTTCAAAGTATTTGTCAATTGTTTCTGGAGAGCAGAATTTTGGCTGATGAGCTAAAAGGAAAATACACTCTTGCATTTTTACAATTTTTCATATATTTCTTAGTAACTAAAAGGTAATATATCATACTTAAATCATTTTTATTTAAGAATTTCCATATATACCCCATAAAAATAGGATAAAGTAACCTATTAAGGTCACAAAACTAGTAAATGAATGATATGTGTAGGATTTGAATCCAGACCTTTGCCTTTTCCACCACATTATCTGTTTTCCACAGTAGATCAGGATGAAAAATCAGGATGCTACAGGTCATACAGTCTTTAGTCACTGCCTCAAAAGAGGTGTCAGAATCTCCATTTTGGAGACATTAAATACTAGGAAGTGGTCTGCAAAGGTTTAGAAAGGTGACCGGAGCCTAAAGAAAAAGCAGAGAGGCACTCAGGAAGTAAGTGGTAGCTCACCTCTGTAATCCTAGCTAGTCAGGAGGCTGAGGTCTGAGGACTGTAGTTAAAATAGCCTTGATATAAGACTCTACCTCCAATTAGCCAAAAAATTAAATAAATCTAGACTGAGCTGTGGTCCATGTGGTAGAATACCAACCAGACATGGATTAAAAACCTGAATGAGAGCATGGATCCCTGAGTTCAAGCCCTGGTACTAGCACAAAAACAACAAACAACAAACAACAGCTAATAAAAACAGTGACATTGATCAGTCAAGTAACTCCTGAATGCCAACTTTCTTAGTCTCCTGCAATTCAGCAGAATAAGGAAATACCATTTTGTTGATAATTTCAAATTAGGTAGCAAATTTTCAAAGCAGCAGGAAGAAAAAAAAAAGGGATCCTAGAAACGACCATCTAGTAATTCAATCCCTGCTAATATAGTGGAACAAATATTAAGAGGAAAAAAATACTATCTAGGATAATGGAATTATGAGCAATAAGCATTATGGGTTTTAAAAGAACAAATCATGCCAGACAAAGTTGATTGCTTTTTTGATTAGTAGACTAAGGGAATAGAGTAGATGTAATATATCTTGATTTTAGCAAAAGGTTTGATAGTGTCTCATGAAATTTTACTCAGGAAATTAATTGAAAATGGCCTGGAGATGAGCACTGTTGCATGAACTTCAGCTTAGTGGAAGGCCAGCAGAAAAGAGGGAAGAGAAGCCATGCATCAGAGTAGGGAAATGAGGGTGCAGGGAGCTGCAGGTCAAGGGTCGGTTCTATTTAATTATTTCATTACTTCTCAGGAAGAAAAGGAGGCTGCTTCTACGTGAGTGAAATTCATAGCATAGCTTATCTGTGTGCTTTAATGAAAAAAAGATTCCTTTGAAAGCTAGCAAGTCTGTGGAATTTCCAATCCCAGGAGGAGTGTCATTCTGGATTGCAGAAGTCTTGTTGAGAAGTCTTGTTTGGCAATGCCAAACAGGTTCAAAATTAAGTTCAACTTTAATTCTGAGTGATGAAATAGGGCTAATAGCTGTAGTCCAAAACCCTATTCTTGTCATCATGTCTTTATCTGAAATGAGCTTGCCTTTCAACCCCAATACTCAGGCACCCTAAAAACACATCAGATCTCAGTATTTAATGCTTTGATCAAGTATTTATCACCCATTGTGTATCAGGCCCATGGTTTATTCACATAAAAGATATCATAGACATACAGTATAAGACAAGTCATGGTTTAGAGTAAGTAACAGACATGTGAATGTGTACGTTGATCATTGAAATCAAAATTTTTAATGGAAAAGCAAAGGAGTAATGTGCGATAAGGGGGAGGAAGACTGGGAGAGTCAGGAATTTCAGAGGCTTCAACAAGGGGATGATATTTGACCAGGGGCTTAAAAGGATGGGTAGATTTTTTTTTGTATAGGATATGAGGATGAAAAAGGAAATCTAGTCAGATTAGAGACTAGTGATCCACCTTGAATGAGTTCTCTTACTACCTCTATAAATGCTGTTCAGACTATAACAGTAATCCTATCAGTGTGGGAGAAATGAGAAGGACAAAGAGAAGGTTGTCTGTCTAGAGCACAGCACAATGATGAGTGTAAGCAAAAGCTCAGTAGCTGGAAGCCATTGTTCTACCAGTGCTGGCAGGTAGAGACATAGGAGGTAGAGACACAGGATGAGGTAGGGTAGGGTTGTGGAATGAGACGAGGATGGATAGACAGCTTTACAATCAGTCTGTGAGGAAGGATCACAAGTCATAGGCATCTAGACTTCATTGGGCCAACAGTAAGAAAACTTTATTGGGCTTACAAACAGGCACAACTTGGCCTGAACTTCTCTTTTCAAGATCACACTGACAGTTATCTTGAATATGAGGAGGAGTGACCAAAGAAGGCTCAAGTGACAGATGAAGCTCACTCCCAAATAGAACTTGGAGTTGAAAGAAGGTTATGAGACTGAATTCTGTTTCAGTAGCAGAGGGAAAGGGAATCAATATCAACTTAATTTTATACTTTTGGCAAGTAGATAGTCAGAATGCTATTGAAGTGGAGCCCAGCAACAGGAAAAGCAGATTGAGAGGTTAAGTTTTCTTTTTATAATCCCCAGAGAGTTTCTGTAGAAGAGTTGGACAAATTGTGCCTCTGCATTGTGGTTAGAATATCCTTCTCATCATTGTTCCTTCTGGGTAGTGAAATGACCTCTTAGTCAGCTCCACCTATGGCTTTTCCCTGGCTCTGAAAGACAGTAAAAGGAGAAAATGGGACATTGTAGGAGAAACATTTTGGAAAGTTTTACCTGGGGAAGAATCAGGAAGCAGTAGCAACTGGGAAGAAATAAATGAAGAAGCAAGTAATGAAGGAGTTTCCTAGAGACAATCTCCTGTTAACATTTCAACACAACAATGAACATTTTCCAAAGTCCCTCTAGGGTGGGTTAGTCTGTGAGCCCAATGATTATTTTTCTACTTAATGTACACACAGAAAAGCATTACACACAATAGATTGTAGAATGGATCTATTCACTCTTTTTCCTGCCTTGCTATAGGGAACAAAAGTATAAACTTCCATACCCTCTTACGTCCAAAGGTAGATTCGGCCCATGTTTTCTTTGCAACCTGGAACAAAAAGAGAATAAAAACTTGTTGGAATTACCACCTGACTCATTGCCTGTTGTGAGAATATACAGTCTTCAATCTATAACAACTGTGAGTCACCCCAAAACACAAGCCAATCCTCTTCAAATGATCCTCATGAGGTTAAACTCAATAGAGGGAAAATTGTTCCAGGATCTCACAAACAACTGTCATTGTTCAGATCCTTTCTTGAGTAAAATTGGTGCAAGAATGTAGAAGAAAAGAAGGAGGCTGATAGGGTGGAGAAAAAAGAAGGAAAGGAGTAAGGGAGGGAAAGAGCAACCATTTTTGAACCACAGATTTTCTTTCAGTCTCTTTCCTTAAAGCTTTGACTGATTATGTTTACTTTGACTCACCTGAAGTGATTAATAGAAGTGTGGCTTCAGGAAAGAATTTTGTGTCAGTGTAATCAAGACATTTTTACTTAATTTTTTTTCCATGTCTCCAAGACATAATCACTAGGTCATTTTGGAATCACGTTTTATGGTTGCTTGAGAAGATGAATATTATGAGTTTCAATAGGGAAATTAGGCTCACAGTTTAGTCTGCTCTGATTTATGAATTGCCCTTTAAGGATTGTAGTGGTAGATGAACACAGGCTTGTGGGATATCGATGTTGTTCTGAGGTATGCACAGTGGAGGAAGTATTAGTCTAACAGAAAAACTTAGTTATGAGTTTAGTGTGCCACCCAAACGCTGATTTCTTGTCAATCATCGAAGAGCTCTGCAGTTCCCGTCTACTGGACACTCCTTTTGGCTTCACCGTAAGGGATCTGAGAGTTGATTCAAGTATCTTATACATTCATCAGAAGGATAAGGCAGAGCAGGCAGAAAGATGGAGAATGCTATAATAACAATGGGTATAAAAATTCCTTTGGAGAAGAAGCCATTTTTATTAGGAAAAAAATATCTTTATATGAATGAAAGTATTTGAGGCAAGGTGACAGAGCTGAGTCATGAATGTCCATATTTCTGTGTGAAAACGAGAAGACATTTTCTGAAAGAACAGTAGGGGGCAGAATCTTCAACCATGTGGGCATCTTTGATAGTTTCTTACTGGATGGGTGGTTATAAACAAAGGAGTTGCTATGCCTAATGCTCTTTTTTGAGATTATTTTTATTCTTTTGATGTAAACTTCTTCTCTATACTTACTGTTTTCTCTCCCTTCTACAAGTGAGAATAAATACTCAAAAGTAGCTTTTTTGGTGGAACTCAATAGAAGGATCAAGTTTCATATATATATTTGTAAAGTTACTATACAGGGGGGTTACAGTTACATGAGCAAGGTAATGAGTGCATTTCCTATCAAGCATTGTTAACCCCTTCTTTGATTTTTTCCTACCATCCCTTTCCTCCACCCCTCTCCAACTTCTCCCTCCCCACTAAAGTTGTAAAGTTTGCTTTCAACATAGGGTCTTGTACATCTCATTGTTACAATGGGCCATCCTGTAACCTTATTTCAGCATTTTGTTATTTCCTGTCCCCTCCCCAAATTAGAAAAATGTATATACAAGACGCAGGACTATGGGCTGGGAAGGTGGCTCAGTAGTAACGTGTTTGCCTTGCATGCATGAGGCCCTGGGTTCGATTCCTCAGCACCACATAAGCAGAAAAAGCCGAAAGTGGCACTGTAGCTCAAGTGGTAGAGTGCTAGCCTTGAGCTAAAGAGCTGAGGGACAGCACCCAGGCCCAGAGTTCAGGCCCACAACTGGCAAAAAAAAAGATGCAGGACTCCAGAATCAAATACAGTGAAAACAGGGGTTGTACCATGGGGGAAGAACATACAAAAGAAAAAAAATCACATAGTACATTATAAGTACATTACTAAGAACAGTAAGAAAAATAAAATCTCATGTCCCTATCTTGGGGTTCATTTTGCTTAGCATCAGCTTATATAGTCATATGTACATAGCTTTTGACCTTTTCTGCTTGTCCTAGACATATACTAGTTATTGCAGTAAGGAAAAACATGGGACCTATGTTTCTTTGGGCCTGGCTTACTTCACTTAATATAATTTTTTCTAAGTCTTTCCATTACCTAACAAATGGGACAGTGTTATTCTTTCTGATGGAGGCATAAAATTCACATTTTCTTGATCCGTTCATCTACTGAGGGGCATATGGCCTTGTTTGTGATCGTTTTGGTAAATGCCCAAAAGTAGGATTGCTGGGTCATAGGGGAGCTCTATGTGGAGTCTTTTGAGGAACCTCCATACTGCTCTCCAAAATGGCTGAACAAGTTTACATTCCCACCAGCAATGCAGTAGAGTTCCCTTTTGGCCACATCCCCTTCAGCATCTGTTGTTATTACATTTCTTGATTATAGCCATTCTAACTGGGGTGAGGTGGAATCTCAATGTTGTTTTGATTTGCATTTCTTTTATGGCTAGAGAGGTTGAGCATTTCTTCACGTGTCTATTGGACATTCTTATTTCTTCTTCAGAGAAGACTCTCTTTAAGTCTTTAGCCCACTTATTTATGGGGCAATTGTTTCTTTGAGGATTTGCTGTTGCAGGACTTAATTTTTTGAGTTCCAGGTGTATTTTAGATATGAGACCCTTGTCCATTGTATGGCTAGTGAAGATCTTCTCCCAATCTGTGGGCTTTCTATTGATCTTGCTAGCTATATCCTTTGCCATGCAGATGCTCCGCAGATTTATGCAATCCCATTGTTCAACCTTTTTTTTTATTTGTTGTGTTCCTGGATCTTTATTAAGAAAATTTGGGGGGCTGGGAAGGTGGCTCAGTGGTAGAGTGCTTGCCTTGCATGCATGAGGCCCTGGGTTCGATTCCTCAGCACCACATAAGCCGGAAGTGGTGCTGTGGCTCAAGTGGTAGAGCTCTAGCCTTGAGCTGAAGACCTGAGGGCCAGCGCCCAGGCCCAGAGTTCAGGCCCCACAACTGGACCCCCCCCAAAAAAAGAAAATTTTGGCCTGTGCCAAGGAGCACTAGAGTTTCTCCTATTCCTTCCTGTAATGTTTTCAGGGTGTCTGCTTTGACTTGGAGGTCTTTGATCCATTTGGAGTTGATTCTTCAAGTTTTCTTCTAAACAAGCTTGATATGAAACCTGCATGCAATTGGCACAGACAAGAAAATCTATAAAACTAAATTGGAAATGGCCATGAGTCCCTGGGAATTTTGGAAATCTTGATGTGGATTTTAGATTTCACCAGATACAGAACTAGAAGTTCAAACTCACTTTGTCTAAACCTTGGAGGACAGAGAGGCAGGCTCTAGTCCACTTTTAGGTTACATATGTGTTGAAAAGATATGGATAAAAAGTAGTATAGGGTTGGAGGCATAGCTCAAGTGGTAGAGTGTCAGTTGAGCAAGCAAGCTGAGTGAGGGACAGGCTCCGAGTTTAAATCCCAATTAAAAAAACCAGTACAATATCTGTTTAATTTGAGGCAGTTCAGGTTATTTTAAAAATCATCTTTAAGTAATTATGCAAAAGGGTTTCAATTGAACAAATCAGCTTTATCTGTATAACATAATTAGGGTCTTACCTTATAGGACGGGAGGATAAAATAATTAATCCTGTGGGGATTAAATGTTTAGTCCCTAGCCTGGCCATAGAATAGCACCTTTAAGACCTAAACAATCATGGTTCTTTTTTTGTTACGTGTCCTTATAGAATTGCCATAAACTATTCTTATCCTAATCATAGAAGTGGAAACATTTATTTATTCATTCAATGAAAATGTAATGAACCAGTATGATGGATCCTGGGGATATGACAGTCACAAGATTAGCACAAAATTACACCTACTCTCTCTTCTCATCCTCTGATTTATTAACTAGTCCCTAACTAAGCAGAGAGAGGAAACAGGAGAGTTAGCATGAGGCACTGGCGATCTGACCCTACTCCCGGCAGCTATGTGACTTTGTTGCGGTACTTCCCAGAATCTTGGCTTTGTCCTCTGTTAAGCAAGAATGATAATACCTATTGCAGAATGGAATAAGATTTAAATGAATATATTTTTTGAATAATATTTAATAGTCAATAAACATTGGTATAATCAATGTTTTCCTAAAACAGTGTCATAAGAATCTAGAGAACAAAGGGCAGTAAGTAGATTTTGGGTGCTGATCCTGGGGCTTAAACTTAGGGGCCGGACACTGTCCCTGAGCTCTTTTTGCTCAAGGCTACTGCTCTATCACTTGAGCCACAACTCCACTTCTGGCTTTTTTGGTGGCTAATTGGAGATGAGTCTTAGGGACTTTCTTGCCCAATCTGGCTTTGAACCATGAACCTCAGATCTCAGTCTCCCCAGTAGCTAGGACTACAGGTATGCACCATCAGTGCCTGGCTAGTAAGGACTTCTGATTAGAAAGGCAACTAACATGAGTCCTTCCTGGGAGAACTCAGCCAAAGAAGAGTAGAGTGATCATCAGTTTTCCTGAGGGCAGTGCATGTGTGATCTACTTCTCTGCCTTTTCAGCTAAGGCAGAACTTCAAGGTGGAGTTGAAGAAAGGGTTATACAATCTTTTCAGGAGAAGACATGAAATATGGGAAGGAATGGAAGCCTAGAAGATCCTCAAGGAAAGAAAGTAGTGTGTGATGTTACTACTGTGTTTATCTAACTAGAAGGAAAGTTCTAGTCTCCCCTTAGCTTTCTGACTGTTTGTTTGCCACTACTCATTCTTTCTTTTTTTTTGGGTGGGGGCCTGAACTCTGGGCCTGGGCACTGTCCCTCAGCTCTTCAGCTCAAGGCTAGCACTCTGCCACTTGAGCCACAATGCCACTTCCGGCTTTTTTCTTTTTGCTTATGTGGTGCTGAGGAATCGAACCCAGGGCCTCAGGCATGCAAGGCAAGCGCTCTACCACTGAGCCACCTTCCCAGCCCCACGACTCATTCTTTATCCTATACTTCACTCTGTTTTCTCAAACTTTTGTTCTTTCCTTCCTCATCACACGTTGTGTGCCTACCATTAATCATGTGGTTGTTGTATCCCCCGGATCTATCACACCGGCTCATTACATTTTCATTGAATGAATAAGTAAGTGTTTCCACTCCAGTGATTGGTCTACCACTTTCAGTGACATGGGTAAGTAGGTGGCATCCAAGGTTGGTGCAGACTTGATGATGATTTCCCCTGAAAGTGACCCACAGAGATATTAGCTGAGCATTCACAAGAGTTGCCCATGTGTCTCTGTCCTACTTCTTAGGTTATTTGCTCCCAACTCACCTGGGGAAAAAACGGCATAGTCTAGTTTTTAGAATGGTCAATCCACCAAATCTCTGGACTGAGCTGACTCCTCATCTTCTGGAGCAAAGTTTAATTACCCAGTCAGTCAGCAAACATATCTGGTAGTATATGGACAGAGCCTCAACTGGTCCCAGGCCCCAGCGAGATCATTCTGGATAGATTCCCTATCTTCAAATATGTTCCTCCAGCATCTAGTAGCTTATATTCTAAGATGAAGACTTCCTTTAAAAACTGTACATTAAAAGGTGGCTTATTTTACAACCTGAAGGGGTATTGCTAGTAGTGTAAAAAGAGGATTCTTGCATAATATTGCCACAAAAGAGGATAAGTAATAAAGAAAAATTAAAGAACAGAATTAGGGAAAAAGGGATAAGACTCAGTGAGAAAGCAGGAAAGAACCTATATGCAACTGAGAGGAAGAGAAGGATGGAAGGAAGGATTAAGACACTCATTGCATTATTTATCCTGATATTTGACTTTATAAAGACCAAATCCTCAAATAAATGCATATTCATATGTTTATGTCTACATTTTCAAAAATGAATACACTTGCCAAGTAAGTGTATATTGAACTAATACAGTAGATCCTCAGACATGCCTGGTCCTGAGAACAGATATTGTAAAAACAAAGTAAGATTAGCTTGTGTGCTAGGCAGTTGAAACCATTGGTTGATTCAGTTAGAATCTGGTCTGGTCTCAAGCCCTGAGAAACGGAATGGCATGTCCTCTCTCTCAATATCTGTCCATGATCTATTGAGTGTCTCATCATTCATAAGGAGCTGCTTGTGTATAGCATATGACTAAGTTTTGTCTGGCCTAGAAACCCAGGTCCTAAGCTAAGTCATAGTAGACAGGTCACTCTTGTAATCCCAGCCCCTCTCCTCAGCCCTCCTTCCCAAAAATCTCAGTCCTGCATATTTGCCTTTCTGACAGCCTTACCTACTGACTTGTCACAAGATCTGAAACGCTGTCGACAAATGCAACACTTATTTCATTAAGTAGCATTGTTCCCTGTGAGTCACTAACACTTATGTTTGAGTGGATTTAGAGGGCCAATCACTGCTGGTAACTCTGTATGAGGCTCCACTGTGAGCAAAAATACTGAGAGAGATGGGAGGAGAGGAAATGCACAAGTTTTTACAGCACTGGCAAGGCATTAAAACTAGGGCTTTACTGCCACAGTCTCTTGTTTGAGTAGAGAGAGAGTAAGGGAGGGAGGATAATGTTGAAGGCCCAGAGAGATAGATGGTATGGCTTCCCATAATGAGTCTTTCTCTAATTTGATTTCATCCTTTCTGAAAACTTTATATTTTTTAATAAAAGACAAGAAACTTAAAAACCTCAAAAAAGAACTTAATTTGGCTCAAAAAGTAGATTGGAACTTATGGTTCCTGCATCGATGTAGTTTATGAGCCGCTTTATCTTAATCTATTCTTGGGGTGAGAATATAATAAATATTATATATGTGTATAATGTATTATGCAGCACACATAATTAAGAAAATTTGTATCACTTAATCCATCCTAGAAAGTAAATATACTAGCATTAATATGCATGCAATACAAAATGGCATTTATAGAACTTCTATATAACACATGTCTTTAAAAAATATGTAGTCTTTCATACTAGGTCAATTCCATGTGGGTGTTTTATTCCCATACTTTTATAGTCTTAGTTCTCTCTCATTTCTGAAGAAAGGCAATATCAGGTGACTACTGTCTTTATGAGAGAGTGGTTCTGTAGAATCCAGAAAATATTTGACATTTCTCAAAAAAAAAAAAAAAAAAGGATATGTGTTGGTCAGATTTCTGTCAATGTAGAAAGTCCTTGAGATAAATCAACCTATAACAAGAAAAGCTCTATTTGAGCTCATAGTTTGGGAGGTTTCAGTCCATGATTGATAGGTCTCCATTGCTTTGAACCTGTGTTGAGGCAGCAGGTCTTGGTGGCAGATGTAAGTGAACAAAACAGTTTACCTCACAGCCAGGAATAGGAGAGAAAGAGAGGAAGCGAGGAAGGGAGGAGAGGGGAGGCAAGGGAAGGGAAAGAGGGAGGGAGAGAACGAAGAAAGGAGGGATGGAAGAGGGGGTGGGAAGGAAGGAGAGAAGGAAAAGGAGAGGAGGGAAAGAATCAAAGTTCCAAAATTCCCTTTTTGGTTAACACCTATTAGCTACCAGGCCCATCTCTTTCAAAGTTTGTGCGAGGCTCTGTGGAGAACATTCCAGATCTAAACTAAAGCAGGACACATTTACTAATTCACATTCCCTAACTCCAAGAAGGGATGGCAAATGAGCATATTTCCATGTAGGTAGGCGATTCGAGTAAGCTCAGAGAAGCCCTGGGAGGATAGGGAACCTTGCCCTGGCCTTAGGACTGGTCCATGGGAAGGGCAGTCCTGTACTGTGGGTTAGGACTCGACTTCTGCAGCAGTCATGTTAACATCACTCTGCTCATCCTTTGAAACTCATTTAGAATCTTTTCATGTTCTTTGTTTTTGTTTCATGAGATTTCAATCCGGTGTCTCAGCTTGAGTGGATGGTAGAGGCGGCAGGAAGAGCACTGGATGCGTACATATTTTTTTTTTCAGCTTTGTTTTTGGCTTGACTTCCCTACTCCCAGAACAGGACATATGCATGGCCTGCGGAGATGCCGGCCATCCCCCCAGCTGTTCAGTTGACTGAGACAGATGCTCAATCCAGAAACTGACCTGAAGTGACTGGCAAAAATTAATTAACTTGCTGTGGAACTAATAATAAGCTGCTGGTTTGTTTTTTCTTTCTCTAACACTAGTTGCCAAAGAGTTTTTCATTAGGGGGCTGAATGCTTCTTTTATAACCAGAACAACCTCATTAGTTACAGCCCCAGCGTGGCTGGAGAGTCAGACAACAAATCATTGTCTCCTCTTCAGCCACCATGACCTAACTTGTCATCTCTCATTGTCTCACTGCAAGGAGTTTTCTGTATCCCCAACATTCACTATTCTTTCTTTAAGATCTCTTTCAGAAAAGACTTTCAAACACACCTATCCACAGACTTAACAGTTTTTCTTTTCCTTTTTCTCCTTCTTCTCCTTCTTCTCCTTCTTCTCCTTCTTCTCCTTCTTCTTCTACTTCTTCTACTTGTTCTTCTCCTTCTCCTTCTCCTTCTCCTTCTCCTCCTTCTCCTTCTTCTCCTTCTCCTTCTTCTTCTCCTTCTCCTTCTCCTTCTCCTTCTCCTGCTTCTGCTTCTGCTTCTGCTTCTGCTTCTGCTTCTGCTTTGGTTGGCAATTAGAGCCATTTTGTGTTTATTCACCCAGGTTTTGTTGGGAAGAGAGTAATCATGATCATGCCCTACCCCATGTCTGTACTCCCAGTATCCATTGCTTCTTCATGCAAGTACTTTTGGGGGATATTCTGCCATGTCACAATGTACTTTACAATGTGTATATCAGATTCAAAGACATATCTTTCATCATCACAATGCTTCTGTGCTACACCCATTTATGGATGAGCTCTTTGTGATCCGTAGAGATAATGTACCCAAAGTCCTATATCCATCAAAAGGCGCCAGTGATGTGCTGATCGATATTTTGGACTTCAGATCAGGTGTTCTTTTTAATCCAGCGCAGCATCCACACAGCCCCTTGCTTTGCCATGTTTGTCTTTGTAGGTCACTTTCTTTCACCTTAACCCTTTGTGGACTTCGAGGTCTACCTGATTATACTACAGCTACCACTCTGAATGTGGCATTACAGAAGTACTGGATTATAATGTACCCTCCCAATGGCTCATCCTCTTGGTAGCTTCACAGCTCGCTGTACACTGGTAGCTGACCTGAAAGGATGCCTTGATCCTTGATTACTATTTTTTGTGGATACTTAATAAGGAGGAGAAAAAAGTATCGAGTCAAGGATACACACAGTTCCCATGTAAACAGGAGAAAATTACTTCTCAGATTTGTTCTCTGCACACCTTTCCTCCATGAAAGAAAAGGAGTGGATTAAGGAGATGGTGAATGAAGAGCAGGAACAAGAAAATCTATGATGGGAACCTGTGGGCTTCAAAGTCCAAATCTACCTCTGCACAAACTATATGTTGTTCCCTTCAGACTCACTAGATCACATTAAATCCTGACTTCACCATTGCTTTCTCTTTCAATGGAAACCTCTCTGTGGTTCAGATTCCTTATGGATAAAATCGAGACAACAATAGTTTCTACTTTGTAGGGTTGTTATAATAAATGAATTAATGTTTGTTGCACCAAAAGGCCTGGCATATGGTAACTACTTAATAAATATTAGTTAGTACTATTACATTGGCTAGGAATTAAGAGATTAATATTTTTTCAATTTGTTCCCCTGTGTATGGAAAGAAATGTATACACACATGTTAGCCAGGTTTAAACACATATGTACATACAATAATTAATTCTCCTTTTAGTGTTCTGCAGGAGAGAAATTTTAAGTGCTCCATTTGGGATAGTTTGAATATATTCTTATATCAGACTTGAAAGGGATAGTGCATATTGTTCAGGCAATGCTACTATTCCAATGGGACTGTAAAAGCTAGACTTCCTTATCACATTTTACATTTAAGAACTGTATGTGTGTTAACATGTGTATGTATATATGTATTTAGGTAAGGCTCAATGAGATGCTGTACAAAATAACGTATGTGAAATTCATTCTTTGTAGTGTTCAGTCTTAAGACTGTCCTTTGACTAACATTGTAGACGCATAACCCAACAATAACCAAAGTCAAGGAAAAAATATTTCCACCAGCATAAAAATGTCCATTAAGCTTCCTCTTTGTGCTTGAATTTGAATACATACATATGTTTTGATCTTCAGGCAAAATTACATCTTAGAGGAAGAAATGTCTGTCTGAAGTTAGAGATAGGCATTTAGTGGTACAGAGGCTCAGCTTCTGTGACCTGATCTCCATTATCATACAATCATATGTCAGTCCATAGAGAAATGCATGAAGAATAGAGACATTTGAGATTTAACCCAGCTTTCTCCAAGCTCCTTAAATATAATCCTATAGGCCAGAGAAATGAATCTCTATATCGCATTTTTTTCTACAAAAAGCTTTAAAAACCTTTTATAATTTTTCAAAAGCAATACATGTTTGTATACTTTTTCCCCACTTTGGGTGCTATTAGAGTTTGAACTTGAGGCCTCATACCTGCTTGGCTTTGCTTGCTTTGCTGTCACTCTATTAGTTGGACCATGCTTTTTTGCTGTTCATTTCAGAGATGGAGTCTCCTGGACTTTTCTGCCTGGACTTTTTTCTGCAATCCTCAGCCTCCTGAGTAGCTGATATTATTTTTTTCTTTTTAAATGTTTTTATTATTGTAAAGTAGTTGTAGAAAGGAACTGCCATTCAACAAAGCAGTTTATAAATATAATAGGTTTTCTTTTTTTAATTTTAATTTTTATTTTTTGTGAATATACTGTACAAGGGGTTACAATTACATGGGCAAGATAATGAGTACATTTCTTATCAAGCATTGCAGCCTCCTCCTTTGTTTACCCTTCACATCCCTTCCCAGCCTCCCCCCCGCCCCCCACCCAACCCCCCCCCACACCAAAGTTGTAAAGTTTGTTTTCAACATGAAACTTGTACTTCTCTTAGTTGCAATGGGTCCACCTGTATCCTTAAACGACTTGTTTTTCCCCATCTCCTCCACAAATTATACCGACATCAAATATAGTAAAAGCAGGGGTTATACTGTGGGGGAGGGACATACAAAGCAACAAAGAAATAATCTTATAAATTGAATAGCTGATATTATAGGTGTGAGCCACCAGCACCTGGATTGCTATCTGAAATAAGTTGAGACTTTATAAGGATGAGGGATCATGGACCTTAACCCAAGGGGATTGTTTTGTGTTGTTATGAGGTCATTAGTGAACTTTTTGGGCCTCCCAAGACTCAGCTCCAAATTATGAGAGGGATAATTTGTTGGAGTTCCTCATGGACTCTATTAGTTAGATCTCCTAAGATGCTATCTTAAGTATCTTTCTTAGTAGCCAAGAAATTGACTTGCCAAACGTGCCATAAAGCGCTGGTATATTATCATTTACTTTTCCATTGGACATCTTGTTCTTCCCCGAATCGTAGAGTACAAAATCATCCAATTAGGCCCACAAAATGTACAGTTCTAGTTTCTCCAAATCCTTAGTTTACTAATGTCGTCATGTTTAGCATCTATTTCTGTAATCTTATTACATTGCCACGTTTCTTCTACAAGAGCACCCTGAGACTATCTTTCTCTAATATCTTCTTAGACTTTGAAGGTTCATAAATCAGCAACAAATGTGACAATTCTTTTTTGTTTGGCCGGTTTCCTATTAGTATTTTCAAACAGTGCTCTGATTTCTTTTCCTAGAAACCAATATCTAGTCTTCAGCAGCACAGATCCATTCAGCTTATTAAAGCTGTCTTAGTAGATGTGACAAAAGAACTTGTTTTCTTAGCCCACAGTAAGCTATCAATGACAGAAGCAGCCGGTTCATCATCTTTTCTTTATTAACAGATGTCACAGTAATTGATGAAAGGTTTATTTATTTTTCACCCTTTGGTATATTTTTTAAATGGATTGATTCTGGGACATTTCAGTTAATTTACTGACTGTGTCTTAAGGAGTAGAATGTGACTATAATCAATTTTCATTATCATTGTGTAGCTAATAGGGCTAAAAATAAGAACTCTTAATTTGCTATGGCATGATTGATTACTCAAGAAGAATATGGAAATGATATCTTTTAATATGCCTGAAAAGTTACATTAGACCTTTAAAATGTTCTTCTTGAAAACGTAACACTTCTTGTAATTTTCCATCCACTAATAAAACAACACAGGATTCATGTTGTCATTTTTCTCTAGCTCCTAATCTCAATGAATGGTCTCCAGTTTCAGTGTTCATATTCAATACTCCTCTGCCCACAAACCTTGTAACACAATCTTTCTTTCTCATATATTCTCTCCTTCTTTGTTTTACCATAAACAAAATTTGAAAGTCATTCCAGACCTGAAAGAGCCAAAGCAGCATCCTAGAGCACTAACTGAGTGTATACCTCCTCTTTGCATCAAGAGAAGACTGTCTGCAGCAGACCATTCACAGAGTTCCAAGATAGAGACAGGAAAGGTTATAGATGTCATAAGCAAAATATTAGACTGCAAATAAGAAGATACCATGTCGCTACTGTCTCCAGTCATCTAAGCAAAGTCTTTTATTTGTGGGCCTCAGTTTCTTTATCTTTAAGATGAATACTGATATCTAGCCTATACCACAAATTGTTGGAACATTCCAGTATATAATGGATACACATTTACATTTGTGTGGTTTTTTTTTGTGTGTCAGTATGGACTTAAACTCTGTGCCCGTGCCTGTCCCTGAGCTCTTCAGCTCAAGGCTAGCACTCTACCACTTGAGTAACAGCACCCCCTCTGGTTTTCTGGGGATTACTTGGAGATAAGAGTCTCACAGACTTTCCTGCCTGGGTTGGCTTTGAATTGCAATCCTCAGATCTCAGCCTCCTGAGCAGCTGGGATTACAGACATACATTTATTTTTTAATTTAAAAATTCAATGTTTATTTTATTCTTCCTTGTTTTCTTCTCTCTCTACTGTGTATCATCTGCCTTTAACACAGTCCTCTTCCCTAGTTCCTTTATCTTTTTATACAACCTCACAATTGCCAAACATTTACTGAGCATTTATATATATTTGTTCCTTTGAGAGATGTGGGACAGTTAATCCTTACAATAACTCTGTGGTGGTACTTACTTATTATCATGAGTTTTTAAAGGCAAATGAATATTTGAAGTAAGTTAATCTTGGTAAGTAAGAGGCAGAGTTGTGATTTAAACTGAAGAACATATGACTTTAAGTCACTGTTTTTCCAAGGAGTAGGTGCTTCTCAAATCTCAGAGGTTACAAGTTCCTGGAGTGATCAAATTAAAAGAAAAAAAAATGAATACTCAATGACAACCAAAGGAGTAGAAGCTAGAGGAAGTCATAAAGAGACATAGAATGACTTTCTTTCTCTTTAGCCTGTGTCTTCCCGGCTTCAAGCTGTCGGAGAAACTTAAATTATGGAAAAGGGTGGGTCTCAATGGACACTTTCACAATTTCTTCCTTTAGTCCTAAATCACTGTTGTACAAAGAGATCTTCTTACTGATATATTGACTAGCCTCCATCCTTACTTTACTATGAAAAGATCTTATACCAGGGGTTTGCAACCTGAGGAATGTTATGTGCAAGGAGTTATGGTAAGGAATCCTCAAAATTAATCTGTGGGCCAAAAAAAATGGATCAGATGCCTTTTGGTGCTCCTTTGTTTAAAAAAATAGATGCAATCATGATGAATAAAATACAAATTCATTTAAGAGCAGCATTAAATTCACAGGACAGTGAAAGCTCTCTTAATTAACCTTCACTTTACCAAGTCACTGTATTAGCTGTTCCCTCTGTAAAGTATCTTGATGGATGCCCATAGCCATCTGCACACTCGAGGTCAACAGACTATTCTCTAGCATACTGCAAACTCCGCTGCCATCCGTTAAGATGTTGGCTTCCCAAGAGTCCAGTTGTATTTGTTCTAAAAGATATTTATGGTAATTACAAAATTCAATTCCAATGCAAAGAGAGAGCTATTGTTTCTATGAAAATTTACTTGACTTGCTTTGGAAAGAGTCAAGAAAGGTAAGTCATGACCAAGGAAGATTCTCCTGAGTGAAGCAGATCATGAAGAATAGCTCTACAGGCTGTTACTGCACAGTACTGCTGGGAGGGCGGGTGGTGCAGAATTGGGAAAGGCAGGGTGGGTTCTGTGGATGACACCCCAACCCAGGAGTTTATAGTAAGTAACTGTAAAATAGGCTAGTAATGCCCTTGAGCTGGGTATGAGTAAAATACATAAACGTATGAAAAGTAACACACACATACATCTTTAAGAAAGAAAATGATCTGTAAGTTTTTATTAGATCCTTATTTCCTTTTCCTAAGACCTAATCTGGAAATTATAAACAATACATTTAAGGGCATTGTACCTATCAGAAAAATGACACATCGTAGATTCAGACCTTACACTTACTCGGCTCTAAGTCACAAACTTTTGTGACTCTCTTTAAAAAAGATATTATCTTTGAGTAGCTATACAAAGGAGTTGTTGCTGTTCACCAAAGCAGTTTATGAATACAGTGCACCTTGATCAATGTCACCCCTTTCTACATTCTCCCCCACCCCTCCCAATCCATCCCCTTCCTTTACTTATATTAATTTTAGGATATACATCAAATTATTGGTGCCATTTAATAAAGCAGTTTATGTGTCCAATGCATTTTATCATCAAGATCTGGGTCATCACTTCAACATCTTCACCTGACTTTGACCTGCCCCTTCCCTTCTATTTCTCACTTCTGTGGTATGTACAATGAATTCTTTTTTTATACATTTTTTTATTGTAAAAGTGTTGTAGAGGGGTTACAGTTACTTGAGCAAGGTAATGAGTACATTTCCTTTTGGGTATTGTTGCCTCCTCCTTTGTATTCCCCCACCATCCCTTCCCCTCCCACCTCCACAATCACAATTACTGCTCCCCCCACCCCAAGTTGTAAAAGTACAATGAATTCTTGCCTGCATTCTCTGCTTCTGCTTCCTCATTCCCTGTCCTTCTTCTACCTCAATCCCCTTGGCTCCACCCTCCCCTCTGGCAAGTACCCATTTCCTGGTACTTTATTTTGTTAAGCTTTGACTTGGTCTTTCTAAAGAATTATACTATTTGCGCTCTCCACAGAGTCTATTGCACTTCAGTTAATTCATTTGTCACCCTTTGCTTTCCACCCAGTGTGTTTCTTGTAGATTTATAGACATCTTTGTGACTCTCTTACATGACTAGCTTTGTTGCTCCATACTTGAGCTGCTTGGTTCTTAGGGACTCCAGCTTTGCTTGTTTTACATATTATCAACCAACCAATGTTATCTCAAAGTACAGCTGCCATCAGTTCAGGAAGAGTGGTCTAAGTGAAAAGTTTTAGAGTTACAAAGGAATTGTTTGGTGGCACTCAGCTACTTCTAAACTAAGTGCTGGGCTAGGTACTGCCATCATTGTCAAAGAAGAGGCTGAGATTCCTGCAAACATCCCTACTAGCAGTTTCTGAGTATTCCACAAACTCCCTGAACAGCCCACACCACTGTTGTTTCTAGAACTCCAAGTCACTGTGAGGCGACGAGCAGACTCTGCATTCTCCATAATTACACCCAATTTTCCAATTGAATTATCGCATGATTTAATTCGTTTGCTGCATCTGGAGAGCATCAGCATTGTGCAGCTGTTGCAGCTTCAAGAGCTAATTGTTGCTAAGCACATTAAAAGTAGCCCTCTTGCAACGTACTGGAGTCAGAGGGTGGGGGGGGGTTACAAACTTTCACTTCCCATATTCCCTTTGGTTGAATCATCACCCAGAGGGCCTGAGGGGGTAGCACACATGCAAGCCCTGTTAGCATGGAGACCTCACTGAGTATGGTTACTGTCACTGGATGAAAGCCCTTAAGTGAGTTGGACATATCCAGATACCAGAATACACAGAAACCTGAAAGCCCTATTTGACATGTCTGAGAGAATGGTGACAAATGTGATTAGGTTAGAAACTAAAATCTCTGTTGGGAGGGAGACAGTGTACTACAATCACCAAAAAGCCCTAGGCAGTCAACTGTGGATGATCCAAGGCATCTAAAAAGTCCCCTAATCTTAATTCTAATAATAAGAGGACATGCACCTGCTACCCTCTCCATAGGTCCCATTGAGAGTGATAGGTTTCAGCAGAGCATCTTCAGTGTGTATAATCATTTGGAGCTCTGATCTGTCATATCCATCTTTAAATTCTTGGGTTTTGGTATCTTAAAGTCAGGGGTCTGAAACTGGAAGGAATGGATTGGGTACTTCCCCTTCTTCCTTCCTGTTATGGTTTGGGTTTTAAATAGACTCCTTAAAGGCTCATGAGCTAAAAGCTTCATCCCCAGCTGATGGGGCTATTGTTGGGTGGTAGTGAAAATTCTAGGGTGTAGCATTTAGTTAGAGGAAATAGGTCACTGAAGCTATTCCTTTGAAGGGTATTTTTTGTTCCCAACCACACTAGGGTTCCATTTCCTCTCTCCCTCCTCCCCCTTCCTTTCTCTTCTCTCCTTTCTCCTCTTCTTTCTTTTCCTCCCCTCTTGTATTTATTTCTTTCTCTCTCTCTTTCTCTCTCTCTGTCTGTCTCACACACACTCTTTCTCTTTCTCTTTCTTTTCTTTCCTCCCTCCTATCTGCTATGAGTTAAACCATTCACTTTCTAAAATGCCCCATCCAGAACCAACATGATGTTTGACCTAGCCATGAGTTCAGAAGCAGTGAAGACTTTGTGACCATGACTGAAACCTTTCAAACTATGAGCCAAAACTTGCCTCTTCTGGAAGTGGCACTATGGCTCAAGTGGTAGAGTGCTCACCTGGAGCTGAAGAGTGCAGGGACAGCACCCAGGCCCAGAGAAGCTCCATTACCGACAAAAAACAACAACAAAAAACCCTCCTTACCTCTTCTCCTGTAAGTTGTTTATCTCACATATTTTGTCATAGCAAATAAAATGTTCACAAATGTTTTTCCCTCTCCAAGGATGTAGAGTTTGATTCTCCAAGATCTCATTCTTCTGCATAGATTTAGGAGCCTAAGAAATAGAGTTTATGTGAAAAATAAAAATCACAAGTTCATGAGAGAAATGTTAGGGATTTTTATATCTGAGCTGAAAGCATAAAAGAAAGAAAAGCAGGCTGTGAGAGCCATATATAAGGGTTGGAAGGTAGAAATGTATTGACTGAAGGAAAGAACAGAGGAATTCAAAATGGAATGTAATAACAGAGTTCAGGAGAAAGGCAGAGGTAAAAGCTCCATGCACATCCAACTAATCACTAGGTCAGGAAGGGTGTGTATACTGAATGGTGAAATTGTAGCCCAGAGGCTTCAAAACAGTGGTGGTTAAGCTGATGCCCCTCTATTTAGGCAGGAAATAGGTTATGCCATGAAGGTGCTGGAAAGCCAAGAGAAAGATCTACTGAGTTGTGGAGCACTTCCTGGAAGAGTGAAGCTCCGGCCCAGTCACTCTCGTACAAGGTTCATAAGGCAACATCCCACACATGTGCCAATCTTGAATTAAAATGGACAAGCCAAGATCACCAGATATTTGATGGTAGCCATTATAATTGAAAGCTAATATACTTTATATACATACACACACAGAGAGAATGGAAATTCTCAAGCACCATTGTAGTTCTAAAATATCAAAAGCATGCATAGAATTCCTCTTTGGGGCCCTTCTCTTTGGAGTGTCTTGCTGATTTCCATTTATGGCTTTCCTTTCACTTTGAAATAAACTTACTCTGTTTCTTTAAAAGATAAAAAGTAAAAAAAAAAAAAAAAAAAAAAAAAGTAAAAGTCATACACACTAGTGCATAATGGCAAAATTTTAAAACACTGGTGATAAAAGGAAGGCTGATATATTGCAAATGAAAAAAAAACAAATCACAAACAAATGACAAGAAGTAAATATTATCTGGGTTTGCATGTGCATTTTGGGGGGAATCTAGGAGCCAGTTGAAAAGACACTCATAATCTCAGTGGAAAATGGTTACCAAATTTAAATTCCATACCCAGCCAAACTGTCATTAAATGTAAAGTTAATGCTTAGTTTATATATGGGAAGTCTTGAAAATTTGTCTCCTACCAAGAATAGTGGAGGATGAGTCACAAGAAAATGAGGAAATAGGATGAAGAAAACCTGGAAACCAGGTTTAGAAGGTCCATTACAGAAGAGAGAATAAGAGAATCCCCAGCCCAATAGTAAAAGGATATCCTAGAGAAAATGCAAAGTTTTACCTGCCACAGCATTGCTGCAATTTAAATCATAAGTGAAAGAACCCAGCTACAAAATGACAACTTTATGGTTTTCCTTATGTGAGGTACCTAAGTCAAATTCTTTGAGACAGCAAACAGGACATTGGCATCCAGGGACTAGAGGGTTGAGAATTGGGAGAGAGTCAGTGTTCAGTTGGTAGAATTTCCATTTAGGGAGATGGTATTTCTTTCACAGCAGCATGAGTGTAACTTAGTGCTATTGAACCATAAACATCAAAGTGCTTAGATGGTAAAAGCAAATGTTGTACATGTTTTTATAATGATTTACCAAATAAAAAGAAGGAAAAGAATTGAAAATATTTGCTCTGGGACATGGGATTCAGCAAGGAAAGGCAGCTGCTTTCTATAAGAACCCAACAGTACTAAGTGATTTCTTTTCTATTCTTTTTTTAATATATAATTTTATTGTAAAGATACTGTACAGAGGGGTTACAGTTACATGAGCAAGGTAATGAGTCCATTTCCTATGGAGCATTGTTACACTCTCCTTTATTTTTTCCCTATCATCCCTTTCCTCCCCACTTCCCCAACTCCTTCCCTCCCCCCTCAAAGTTGTAAAGTTCGTTTTCAACATACTGTCTTGTACATCTCATTGTTACAATGGACAATCCTGTATCCTTATTTCAGCATTTTGTTATTTCCCATCCCCTCCTCAAATTAGAAAAATGTGTATACAAGATGCAGGACACCAGAATCAAATACAGTGACAACAGAGGTTGTACCATGGGGGAAGAACATACAAAGAAACAAAAAAATCACATAGTACATTATAAGTACATTAAAAACAACAGCAACAAAGATAAAACGTCTGTGTCCCTATCTTGGGGTTCATTTTGCATGGTCATATGTACATAGCTTTTGACCTCTTCTGCTTGTCCTAGACATATACTAGTTATTGCAGTTAAGGGAAACCATGGGACCTATATTTCTTTGAGTCTGGCTTACTTCACTTAATATAATTTTTCCAAGTCTTTCCATTTCCTAACAAATGGGGCAGTGCCATTTTTTCTGATGGAAACATAGAATTTTATTGTGTTTATATAATACATTTTCTTGATCCATTCATCTACTGAGGGGTATCTAGGTTGGTTCCATATCTTAGCTATGGTGAATAATGCTGTGATAAACATAGTTGTGCTGATCTCCTAAAATATACTTAGAACTCAAAAAATTAAGTCCCACAACAACAAATCCTCCAAGAAACAATGGCCCCATTAATAAGTGGACAAGACTTAAAGAGAGACTTCTCTGAAGAGGAAATAAGAATGGCCAATAGACACATGAAGAAATGCTCAACTTCTCTAGCCATAAAAGAAATGCAAATCAAAACAACATTGAGATTCCACCTTACCCCACTTAGAATGGCTATAATCAAGAACTCTAATAACAACAGATGCTAGAGGGGATTTGGCCAAAAGGGAACCCTACTGCATTGTTGGTGGGAATGTAAACTTGTTCAACCACTTTGGAAAGTAGTATGGAGGTTCCTCAAAAGACTCCACATAGAGCTCCCCTATGACCCAACAATCCCACTTTTAGGCATTTACTCAAACTATCACAAACAAGGCCATATTAATTGATTTCTTAAATTGTATGTATATTTTAGGTCAGTAAAAATTAAAAGTAAAAGAAAAAAATCAGAATTTTAATTGTGACGGGCACCAGGCAAAGGGAATTGCATGAACAAGGTGAGGGAGGAAATGGAGAGAATCATAAGCTCACGTTCTGGAGAGCACTGGATGCACTAGGAGATTTGTTTTCTGGAACAGTGCCTCCTATGGTATCATGCCTATTTATTGATAAGCCTAGTGTTTATTATTGGTATAGCTATGTATTCAGCTTCAAGATTCTCTTCTATTCATACCAAATACACATTGGAGTTTTACTTATGATGATGGTAGTAGTGATTTGGATTGCCGAAATAAAATGTGTTTATAAATGTGAGCTGATTTTGAGGGAAGTATTATGTGGATGGTAATAAGAGAAACATTATTAAAAATCACCTGAGAAAGGTACATGGATGCATGTCAAAGCTATCAGGAGCCCTTGCTGGAGAAGAGGAACACTGACTGGACTGACCATGGGGTTATGCACTGTGTTCTCCCGCTTCCTCAGCTCAGGAGGTTGGTTGTGAGGCTATCTTGAGGTCGCCTGGGAAAGCTATAACTAGAGGTGTTTTGTTCATTATATGAATTTACCAATGACTCAAAGCAGAGTAGTTATTAAGATGCAAGATTGCAGACCACTGAAACAGATATCCTGGCTGGCTGGGAGTTAGGAACCAAAGACAGAATGAGAAGACCAGCCAAGAAGATGCTACACGTGGTCTAGCAGGAGATGGTGTAGGCAGACCAGGGGAATGCAGGAAGACCAGGGGAGGAGTCAGAGCCCAACACTTTGAATGGAAATCCCAGAATTCTCCCTGGGCACATTGCATCTACACTAGAAGTACAAAATTTATGAAGAAATAAACAGTAATTTGAGAACAAGGCCCACATGTCCAAAGATAGAAGTGATAGCCACAGTTAATTGCCATGTTAAATTCTCTAACATTAGCTGCATTACTGGGAGCAATAGTATTAGACACTGACTTTGCCAAGCTCAGAGAAGATGGCACCAAAAGAGGAGCCAAATATGGCAATAGAAGAAAAACTAGATTTACAATCATTCATTTATTGATTCACTCATTCCACAACTATTTATTCAACTAAATTTATTCTACACAACAATATGAGAAACTATGTTTACACTGGAGACCATCAGTGAACAGAAGGAGCATTAATCTCTGCTTTCCTGGCACTTATATGTTCATAAAAAGAGAGAGAAAATAAATAAATAAGGAAAATCTACAATGTTGTTGGAAGGAAATAAGTGATACAACGCACCATAAGTCAAGGAAAGCAGGATAGTAGCAAGAAGTTCCTTTTCTTTAAATGGAGGCCAGTTAACATCTTGTGAGAGAGTACCATGTGCACAAAGATTTCAAAGAGATAAGATTTCACGTCTCCATCTTGAGGAAGAGCATCCAGACAGAGGGAATAGCAGGGACAAAGGCCCTGAGGTGAGAGACGCCTATAATTGAGGACAAACAGAAAGGAAGCTAGAATAGAGTTAGATAGGAGGAGGATGGCAGAAAATGAGACCCAAAGGTTTCAGGGGAAGGCTGTCAATCATTCCCTTTCAGGGGAGGGTCTTATCTGTCATCCTAAGGACTTTGGCTTATACTCCTAGAAAAATATAAGCCTTTGTAAGTTGGAGAATGAAGTACAGACACAGTCTCATTTAAGCTTTGATAGATCCCTTTAGCCATTAAACTAGAAATTTATGTAACAGGGCTGAGACTTACAGATGTGTAAAAGGTATTTGATGTTGGTGAGACTGTAGGTAAGAAAAAATAATCTCAAGTCAGGATGTTAGCAAGAGAGATGGAAGCGATTACATTTGAGAGGGAGCCAACCACTTGAATTTGCAGTTCCAGGCAAGAGAAATAACAAGAGTAACTCCTATGGTTTTACCTGTAAGAATGGATTTCCAATGAACTGGAGTTTAGGAATAACTAGAGGTACATGAACTTTGTGTGGATGGGCCATTCGTTGTGGTTTTAGCATTAAAATTGGAAGCATTTTATTCACCACAATATTCAAGTAGAGATCTTAAAGAAGCAGAGAGATAAATAGTCTTGGAGTCCAGGGGTGAGCTGGGCAAAAGATATAACTTTGAGGTCTTGAATAGGGAGATAGTGTTTAAATCCATGTGACTGGATGAGACATCCAGATATATGAGCCTAGGTCCACAGAGCTGAGGTCCAAAGTTGAGCCCCACAAAGTCAGCATTCCTAAGCTGAAGAGATGAAGCAAAGAAACTAAAGAGAGGATGCTGGTATCAGAGGAAAGCTGAGTCCAGCATTCTAGAAGAGTTAATGTGGGGGTGTTGTGATTGAATGCCACTGATAGGCTGAGGAAGAGCAAGGGAGGCCTGAGGCCCTGCTGCTGGCCTTTTCAATCTGCCTCCCTCCCTGCCCCCCACTGCCACGCTGTCCCCAATAGGAACTGCTGAGACTCTGGTCCATTCATGGACTCAAAGATGGCCCTGGATAAATCATGTCACATTTCTGATGTCCACTTCCTCATATGGGAAATAAGGGAGGTTTAAACAAAGGCTCCTTAATCAAAGTCTGAATTCCAAGATTTTTAGGATGATTCTAAGGAAGGGAGGTTTTATTCTTGTCATGAAACTGTTACCATAAAAGAATTTGGACTTTAAATCTTGGATGTGAAGTTTCTCTTCTCTTTCCTCAGATGAGAAAAGGTGAGGGGACAGACAGGACATTCAGCAAACAGACTATCATGAAGGAAGCCAGGTTAGTCTATGGTTTAAGACAATTTAATCCATGCACAAGAATATACATTCACACACATTCACACACACACACACACACACACACACACACACACACACACACACACACACACACACACACATGTTTTTGTGGCTTTTCCCATAAGGAAAGATGTCTCATTTCTCTCTGTATTTTTCTTGTGGTTCTCTATATAATATTCATCTTCTTTAATTAAATCTCTCAGATGCTCATTAAATAAGAGTTTGTTTGGGTAATTTTCTGAAACTGAGCCTTTTATACTTCAATAACTTACCTTTCCTATGAATGCACTTACCTACTACCACCTGGTGGTAGCAAAAATATTTTACCAAATGGAGCAAAAGAAGAAATGCCCAGGATCTTATTTTATTAGCTAACTGTTCCTCAAGATGTGGGCTTTCCTGGGCAAGTTTGGCTTTAGGACATATCAAAAGAATCTGAAGCCTTGGGACTTGAAGGAGCCCCATGAAAAACACATAGTGGGTCTAGATTCCTAAAACCCCCAAACCCAGTGACACACACACACACACACACACACACACTGTTTACCATATTATTACTGGGAGAATGAATAACGTAAGTCAAGACTATTAAAATGAGTCTTGATTTTATGAAAACACTATTTAAGAAATCGTTTTGAAGGTGCAAGAATTGTTGGTAAAATTTACCTTTGGAACAAGCATTTTTAGAAAATAAGAGGCTGAGTTTTTTTTGGATAAGGTCTGCTGTTTGTGTTAGAGCCAAATTGTAAGTCTAACTGGTTGCTAAGGGTATAAACTTCTTAGAATATCAGCAAACATAAAGGCTAATAATCTGATTCCTATATGAATAGGGATGCTTCTCTGGGAACCTGGAGTGTAGGGGGAAAACATCTTTAATTTGAATAAAAATATACATATATATATATATATATATGGGATTTATTCTGCTGTTGCAAAGATTGATCAACAGGATATAATCTCTGTTTAAAACCACAAGGAAAGCAAGAAACAGCTCTAAGTGAGAAATAACAAAGGGCTATATCTGTATCACTACCACATCCCTCTCCTGCCCTGCAGGACCTGATTCTCCTGAGCCAGCCCAGGGAACAAACAGGACCTAATTTTGAAGACAGAGCCACAGTAGTGAATGACATGTGAGACAAGGAGATTTTCTTCCTAAAAGTCTGTTGTGTTGAATAACTTAGCAGAATACCTTTACACCAAGTCAAATGAGGGTGGTAAAGACATGGAAGATTCTTTCTCAATATAAAGAAGTTATTAAATACTTATGAACTTACAATCACCTATAAAGGTAAATTATGCATCAGGCACTGGTAGCTCCTGATATCAGGAGGCTGATATTAGAGGATTGTGGTTCAAAGCTACCTGGGCCAGGGAAGTTTGTGATAGTCTTATTTCCAATTAACCAACCAAAAGCCCAAAGCAGAGCTGTCACAGTGGTAGAAGGCCAGCCTTGAGCAAAAAAGTTAAGGGATAGCGCCCAGGCCCTAAGTTCAAGCCCCAGCAACACACACACACACACACACACACACACACACACACACACACACACACACACACACACACACACACACACACACACACACACACACACACACACACACACACACACACCACACACACACACACCACACACACACACCCTCTCGGTCTCTATCTCTGTCTCTGTCTCTCTCTCTCACCACACACACACACACACACACACACACACACTTACATAAAAGTTACCTGGTTGCTTTCTTTTCTCTACAGATGTCTAAAAGTTTAAAATTACACTACTTAATTAAATTTGGAGGTAGCAATTTTGCTAACCATGACAGAAAATGAGAGGAAATGAATAGATCCACCTAACGATGGAAACCTACTAGTGAATTTTGTAACTTGATCAGAATAGACATGAGTGAGAAGCTATTAGAAGGTCAAAAATGATCTTCCTTGAGGCAAGTGGGGTAACTGAAGAAGACAATGTGTCCTATTCAAATGGTGTTGTCCACAGCTGGCTTTCCTATTCTCCTTCATGCCAGAAGTTTTCTGGTCTATTCCTCTCCACTTTGTCTGAAAATTTCAAAGGCAGAAGAGGGAGATTATCCTCTAAAAGTCACAAAGGAAGTAGTACAGAACCAAATCATCAGGTTAATATTCTCATGGTGTCCAGAACATCCTCAAGCCCATTCTAAAGTGTAAGACTTTGGGGAAGAGAAATCCCCTGTGAAGAGTAAATGGGGTGAGGTGGGTCAGGTAGATGAGGAGTCTTCAACTCTGCTGAATTGATTTTAGACTATCGATCCATCCTCTGTGGCTGCCTCCTCTTCCTTCTCTTTCTCCTGTTGATCCAACCGTATATGGTCTCCATTCTTAACCTCTAAATCAACGACACTCCAGATTATTTTCAATATATTTCCAATTCCATGCTGGGCATTTTGTTCTGAAATTCTACTAGTATCTCATTCTGTGAACACTCAAACTGAATTTACTGCCTTGCCAGTTTCTTGATTCGTACCATTATCCTTCCAGATTTCCAGATCCAAACTTTTAGTATTGCTTTTACTTCTTTCTCTTCCCTACAAGCCCCTGATGAACTTCAGCCTCCTTTATGAACACAGCATCCCTCACACCCATTCCTTTCTTCTCTCTGACACTCTTAGCTCAGCGTTCACCTCCCTCTACCCAGCCTTCTGAGACACCTCCCCCTGGGTTTTCTCCAGTTTTAAGGTCTCGTACTCTTATTCCTTCATAAACTCCAGCCAAGCTATGTCACTCTATTATTGAGGAAGCTTCCAGTATCTCCTGTTACTGAATAAAGTTCAGATTCCTTTGTCTAAAATTTAAAACCCTCCATACCATAAACCACACCATAAATGGCAACTTTGCTATGTACAAATGCCCACACACATTGTATTATGGGAGTCACATTGCCTTTGTACATAATGTTCATTTTGCTGGTAATGTGACTGTCCTTTTAAGCCCTGGAAACCTTAACATTTACTGTATTATTTGTAGTTTTCAAGGTGTATATCAATGTACTTTAACCCCTAAGAAACCTGTATCACTTTCTCTATCAGAAAGGATTTTCTCTTTGGCTTTCCTCTACCTCATTTTTGCCTCTTTCTCTTTTTGTTGTTACTTTCAATGTGGTATCGTTATTTACTAAAGTTTAAATCTCTAATAAACTATGAATTCCTGGAGGAAAGAAAAAGGCTATGATCTCATCTAGTGTGGTATTTTGAGTTACTATACCAAGTAGATGCTGGATAAATGTTAGTTGAGTGAATGACTAAATAACTTTTACTCAAAGAAATTCCTAAAGAGAGTATGCAAATGGAGTTAGAAGGGTAAAGATGAAGAGAGATTTGAAAATTAGCCATATATGGCTAATGGGAGAAATTAAAATACTTTTTTGTAGTTATTGTTCTTGCTTATTGTGTTTGTCTCTCTCCCTCTCTCTCTCCATATATATATATATATATATATATGTAAATATATAGATATAGATATAGATATATGAAAGATCCAAGGTTGAGACAAGAGGAAAACTACAGGACATAGGCCAGGATGAGAAGGAGCTCTGAAATAGAAAGGGAGGATGTACAAAATACATAATACCCCTCAGGGGAAATTTATAACCTCCAATGATTTGGAGTCAACCTCTGATTATCTACAATTTATATATATGAGATTTTAGTACCTCTCTCTCTCTCTCTCTCCCTCTCCCCCTCCCTCTCATTTTTTGGGCTCCCAACAAACACAAGAGCCAGCACAAATTCAGGACTTGATTTACCTTTGCTGATTCAGCGTCATTGCTCCTTGCTTATTTATGGCTGCAAAGAGAGGCACTGTGTCCTTGTTGATAAAGGACAACCAAATTGTATTCTAGGCTCAGCCCGCAAGGTACTGTGAGACCTCTAGAAAGTTGGGTTTTCTTCCCAACGGCTGTTTCCCCTCAGCTATAGGAACTTGGAATCACTTCTGAAAGTTAGAATCCTAGACCACAGCTTTCAAATTGTAGTATGCATTCAAATTTCCCAAGAGTCTTGTAAAAATAGATTCTGATTCAGCAGATTGGGAGTGAGAGTTGAAAAGTAAGCCTGGCTCCCAGGTAGACTGTATTGAGCAGCATTGGTTCTTAAACTTTTGATGACAGGAGGAAGGAACTTAAAGAACTCATCCCAACCAGTGGATTGGATGATCATTAGCATCACCCAGCTGGTCAGGAGAATCTTTTGGGATCGATGTGTAATACCCCTTACTTTGCACATACTGGAGGGCCCCCAACAGAGGAGTTAAGCTCCCCGTGTAACTGCTGTTCACCCAGCTTCCAGAACCACATGTTCTTAGTTGATCCTTAACTAGGGAATGGCAAAATTGAGGCCCAGCGAGCATCAATCTCAGTTCTGTGAGGGAAGATTCTGTTCCTAGAAGGGAAGGTTGGCCTGAGAGAATAGCCCTTGTACATTTTGCTACCCAGAGTGATTTTCACCCCTTTAAAACCATAGAAATAGCTGGATCGTGTATATAATTTATTTCTTAAAAGCCGCTAGCACAGGAAACTAATTTTTTTTCTGCCTCTTTTAGAATGATAAATACTTTAGATTATTTTAGTTTCATCCTAATGGTAGGGGGTGGTGGTGGCTGTGGTAGGGAATGGCTATTAAGCAATTATGTTATTCAAACACATCATTATTATTATTACCAAGATGAGTGGACTCATTATAATTGAACAATAAAAGCGCGAATGACTTTGCATTGTTATTAGTGTCTGTCTCTGGGCCCCTGCCTTTCCCAGGGGCTATTGCATTCAGCGGATACAATTCACAATGTACAGTACTTGCAGTGCTAAACCTTCAGGCTATTGAGTTGGTTTTCAGAATCCAGCGTGGTCTTTTCTTTCCTGGTATACTGATCTGTGGGTCATAAAAGATCCTTGGACTGAAATAACCTCATCCTAGGAAGATTCTGGTCTTCTTCACTCCCTTCTTGTTGCTCTCTCCCCTACCCTCCCCCCTCCCAGCAGCTCACAATTATCAGAATTCTGAAAAGGCACTGTGATTCCTTTGTCATAGCTCCCAGTTTCTTTTGTTTTTGGCAAGGCTTCCCAGTTCTTGAATAAATGGTGTCAATTCCTTCCCCACCCATCAGATATTCTTTCTCTTCTCACCATACTGCTTTCAATTTCTGGCATGTTCGAACACCTTTCTCACCTAGTAGATTTAAACATGCTCTTCTTCCTATTTAGGATTTTCCCAGCTGCATCCTCTCACTCTTCAAATCTCACCTTAAGTTTCTATTTCTCAGGGAGCCTTCCTTGACCTCCAGAATAATTCAAGACTCTCTATTGATCTTGTTCTACAGTAACACTCTGAACTTCTCCGTGGGTGACAGAGCCTTCACCAATGATTGCCGGCTTAATAGCTTTCTTCCTTGGTGCATGATAAGCCCTAAAAAAGTTCCTCATTATCCAACACTTACATGGCATACAAGAGATGTTTGATAGTGGGGAAGGGAGGTAAGATGCCTCCAGGTACCTGAGCTTGTGATAAGAAAGGCATGGATAGAAGAGGGCGCTAAGCCCCGAGTCTGTCCTCCACTCATCTAATTCTCATTCTCTTCCATAGCCACATCTCTTCCACCCCTCTAAACGAGGTTTGAAAAACTGTAAGTGATTAAATAATATTTTCTATGCAAGTTGGACTTCCAGCTCCAGAACCTTGGATCTATATTTTCTAGGGCTGCTACGTAGGGTCCATATGGATGCCTGCACGGGTCAACTGTACAGACCCCAATACCACTCTTTTGTGCAGATGTGGTTGAGGGTACTGTGAGCTCCAGATTCCATATCCCACTATGGAGAGACACCCTAGCAAACATCACCTTTACATGTAAACATCAGGAAGCGCTTAACTTCCCTCAGAAATGCATTTTCTTATGCTCACTGAATAAACCACAATTTTCTCCCTTCGTGTTGGTGGCTAGAAAGCTCAGAGAATGTGACTACATTCTCACCTCAACTTTTTTTTTAATCCATCAAAGACGATGGCTCACACATCTGGCAATATAACTCTGCCCTGGTCTTGATTTTTCTGTTCTAAATATATTTCCTCTGGTCTTGGTTTACTCAATTATTTATAGCTTTCTATTTTAGAGTACGAGGTCTTGTAAGCATCCACAGATCCTTAGTGAAATGTAGCAGGAAGATATATGGAAGAATAAAAAGCATAAAGCTCCAAGATACTTCTTTTTAAAGTGTGAAAGATTCTCTTTCAAAGGTGATTGTGGCAAGGGTGAGGAACAGAGAGAGACCTACTGACAAAGGTGCTGCACCACTATGTGAGCATGCACGGGGTCTTCCAGCATGGAACTTTGTAGAACCAGTACATTGAAGGGACTTTTCGTCCTCATTCTTGGCTGAAGCAAGTCACTTCATCAAGTGGCCCAGAAGTAGGAATGATTCTGAAGTCTGACACTTGTGTTGGAGAGTGGCTAAAGAGATGAAACTCAGTCATCTGTCCTGAGATTCTCCATGAAACCTAGATTTCTATTGGCATGGGGTCTTTTGTTATAATAAGGCCAGAACCAGAGTGGGTTTTTTTGTAGCCAAAGTTGTCATTTCAGATAATTTCAGCTCACCTTAAGCATTGAAGGAAAGACTATTTGCTTTCAGAAGGTGGCATTCATTTCTAGCTCTGTGGAAATCAAGGGAGACAATGGGGTCCCTGTGCATTTGTGTGCCTGGTGGTAGATATAGGCATAGAGGCTGGTTTGACCCCCAGTAACTACCCTATGAAGGAGGTTTGTCCTCTGAATTTAAACTATGGGCTAAACAAGGCTCAGAGAGCTGTGATCAGGGTCATTTGTTAATGAGAGGCAGGACCAGGGTTTAATCTAGATCCTGACCTCATACAGTTCTGGTTCTGAACTAGTTCTTTGGCCCAGTAGGGAAGCCCAAGTGAGATCAGTTTGTATCAACGGGGCAAGAACCAGGCTGTTTGGGATAAAGACAAGCCATGTTCATCTGAAGTTGGAAGAGGACAGAGAGGTAGACAGAACTGAAAGGATCCAGCCCCTGTCCTTAGCGACCAGTCCCTACTCTAGACAGTACCTATCTCCCTCCTCATTCCATCATCCTTGGGACAAGCATTTCCAGCCTCTTCCAGCCCTCCTCATTCTTGTCACATGGAAACAGTGACTGCTTGAGGGCAGAGATATATGTCCACAGCATCCTTCTGAATGGGAGGTGCTCTTTGAAGGAGATGCTCTAATCACTGAACATTGATACTGGTAAAAGGAGCTGTGTATTAAAGTGTCATCAGTATCATGGAAACTTTACAAAATCATCATGGTTGACATTGTCTTTCTATATTCTAGGGGAAGCTGAGGCATACAGGTTTCCTGTTGGCAGGCTTTTAGAATATGCTGGAGCCCCAGCTTCCTTCCTCTGTTTTCCATCATTGCTGTGGCCAGAGATGGTTAAGTTTGTGGCATCCCTTTACATAGAAGGGAGTCAATAAAGAACAAATTTGCAGACCTCTGTTAGAGGTCTGATTTGAACATTAGTTCTGTCTATGCACTTCACCAAAATACACATTGATTGCTTTTTATAGTTTCTTTTGAAATTCCCTATTGGATTTTATTCCCACCTTAAGTTTTAATAGCAGCTGTCTGTATGTTAATTAAACATTTTTATTTAGAAAGAATCAGAGTCACAGGCGGTTGTAAAATAATATGGACGTCATTTCCCTTTTATTCCATTTCCACCAATGATAACATCTTGAAAACTTCAAGTGCAGTATGACAAGAGTTTGCTAACATTGACAGCTGAAATACAGAACATTATCAGCACCACAAAGATGGCTTCCTACTGACCTGTTCCTACTGTTCTCCCATTTCTCTCTATCCTCATTCCTTCCTTCCCCTCTAGAAACTACTCATTTGGTGTCCAGTTCTAGAAGTTTGTAATTTTGAGAATAGAATCCACATTGGGATTGGGATTGGCTCTTGGGATTGGCTCTTTTCTTTCACTATCAATTCTCTGGAGATTCATTCAAGTTTTTCCAGGTATTGTAATTGATTCCTTCTATGGTATGAATGTGACATAGTCTGTTTAACCATTCACTAGTTGAAGGACATCTAGGTTCCCAGATTGGAACTGTTATAAATAAAACTAAACATCCATGTACAGGCTTATTCTGTGTGTGTGTGCATGTGTGTGTGCGCACATGTGTGTGTGCACGTATGTGTGTGTGTGTGTATGCACTTACCTTCATTTCTTTTCTTTAGGATACATTCCCAGCAAATCAATTGCTCAATCCCATGGTAACTGCATGTTTAATTTTAGTTTTATATGAATATCAACTTGTTTTCTAGAATGTCCTACTTTGCATCCCCACCAATGATGTGAACCAGGATAGTTTTTCTGATGCTTTCCCTTTTGAAGCATCTGAAATTTTAGCCTTAATTGCCATGTTCCAATTCCCATTGGAATGTAGGGATTTGATATGTGAATTTGGGTGTTGTGAATCCATAGCACCAGCACTCCGACCAGCTGGAAGAACCCACTTCTCTCTCAATCCTAATAGACACAGTCCAGTAACACTGGATTTTATTGATATTATTGATTTTATAAAGTTACATCACAGATAGCCTGGAGGTCAGAGTGGTGCTAGCGTGTGCCTTCCTGGACTTTACGACTTAATATGGAAGTAGACAGGCAGAAACTTCCCATATAATAAAATACTAAGAGCCATACCTGGCTCCATCAGTTCCTAGCTCCATGGAACCTGTATGGACCGCTTCATTCCACCGCTCACTGCTACTTAGGGCCGATTCCTCCCTGTCTGCCTCTAAGGCTTACAGTGATCAAATAGAATACACAAGTGAAACAATTATGTGGATACATACTTATATGTGGGAGGAAATGGTGACTTGATTTGCATTATTGAAGGAGAAGGTATGCAGATCAGAGGAGAGGAAACTAAGGCAGATGAAGTGGGATGGAACTGGATGGTACAGGGTAGTGAGAGCAATGTTGCAAGACTAAATCATTATTCTCAGGGATGGTAAACTGGGAAGCTCCATGTGTATCTGTTTTACAGCTTTTAGAAAACCTTGACATCCATTTTCATTGATGTACAGTCCTTTGAATTATGTGGGGTAGTTAGTGTTGTGGGTTTTTTTTCAGGTCAGAGTTTTACAACAAGGAAGCTGAAGGAGGTTAGCTAAGGTTCCAACCTAGTAAGTAGCAGAGCTGGGATTTCAAACCCCTGTTCCTATCCTTGTCCCCAAGCCCTTCCACCTGCTATTGGAATGCTTACTCCAGATGTATAAGATGGGGAATTAAAGTGCCTGTTCATGCTCATAGATGCACGTGAGTGACTGCAGACAGAAGAGGGGCTTCCTCCATGTCACCAAGGTTACAGAGAATAATGTGGACTGTTTTGTATCTAAGCATAGTTCCTCCCTAATGTGATGTTAAAAATCCAAATTTCCTTTCCTTTGTCTCATGATATCACACTCATCATGAAATATAGCCTAGAGCTAAAGTCATCACTTGTTGAATAATGTATGTTAAAGAGGAATTTTCTCAAATGAATCTCAATGAGAAAAATCTATGACATAGTGAATGCACAATTTCTTCCTAAATCTTTTGTTTGTGTGTGTGTGCATATGTACACACATATACATGTGTATGTGTGCCTGTGTACACACATGCATGTGTGTTTGTGTGTTTGTGTGTGTATGTGTGTATGCCAGTACTGGGGTTTGAACTCTGAGCTTGGGCACTGAGCCTTAGCTTTTTCTACTCAAGGCTGGCATTGTATCACTTAAGCCACAGCTCTACTTCTGGATTTTTGCCTATTAACTGAAGATAGGAAACTCACAGACTTTCTTGCTCAAGCTGGCTTTGAACCTCAATCCTCATATCTAGCCTCTTTGAGTAGGTAGAATTACAAGCATGAGCCACTGATGCCTGGACTTTGTTCCTAAATCTTAAAGCCCTGTATAAAATTCTAAGAGTTTAACATGTACTTACATTCTTATTAATTTTGTAATACTTATATAGTACAATTTCACCTCAGTCATCTTATCTATAGACCTGTGAATTAACTCTTTTATTTGAATGTCATACATTTATAGTTAAAGATTTGTGTGCTATACAAATCATACCCACATGCATCTGCCTATAGAAGAATTAGCAATGGATCTTGATTAATGGTTACTGATGTGATGTTGAGCCTTGTAGGGCTCGTTCATAAAGGGAAGTGGATGTCAGTAGCCTAAGGGTCATGCCCAAGTTCCTCAAAATATAAGTAATCAGAATCTAAAATATAGCCCATGATAAGTAACTCTAGTATGTATTTCCTGAGAAATAACCCTTTGTTCAGACAGCAAAATACTCATCTAGAAGGACCACTTATACCTCATGGTTTAGATCACTTTGTAGTGATACTTTTAAGAACAGTGTGTGTGTGTGTGTGTGTGTGTGTGTGTGTGTGTGTGTGTGTGTGTGTGTTTGTGTGTGTGTGTGTGTGTGTGTGTGTGTGTGTGTGTGTCTGAGCTCATGCGTGCATGCTGGTCCTAGGGCTTGAACTCGAGGCCTGGGTGCTGTTGGAGCTTTTTTGCTCTAGGCTAGCTCTCTACCACTTGAACCACAGCTGCACTTCTGGCTTTTTAGGTAGTTAATTGATAAGAGGCTCATGGATGTTCATGCCCAGGCTGGCTTCAAACCACAATCCTCAGATATCACCTCCTGAGTAGCTAGGATTATAGGTATGAGCCACCAGTGCCCAGCTAATATTTTAAGAATTATATGAAAATTATAGGTTTCTTACAGACTCCAGGTCTTAATAACTGTCAACATCGCTTTTATAGTTTGTTTGGTTCCCCACTTTAAAAAGTATTTTTCATTGTTTTTAAAGAGTTGAGCACAGGATTTGCCACTCAACAAAACAATTTATGAATACAATGCCTCTTGATCAATGTCATCCTTTTCAACCTTCTCACCCACCCCTCCCAAACCACTCTGTCCCTCATTTTTCTTAAATTTTGTAGGATATATACTGAATTTTTACTGTATTCTCCTCATTCTTCTCTTTATTTGTTTGCGTCCCCACTTCCAATGAAAGTATAACATGTTTAAAGTAGTTTGGGTGCTGAAACTCCCTAGACTCCTATATAATCCCTGGTGTTTTGGGTTAGAAACCCTGTAGTTAGATTTAATATCACCTTGGGCGGGGGGGAGGGGATGAAATAAAATTCCTTATCTTTGATGACTCTATGAATACCAGAAAATGCTGAAGGTGACCTTTTAGCAATTTCTTTGCTCTTTTTCATTGCAATGAGAAATCTTTATTTTCCATCAGAAGCCAGAAGAAGAGGAAAAGCCATAATTCTCTTTGGCACCTCCCTGTGCACCCACGACTATTGTTTTCCAATGGAGCGTCTATCTCATTCTCTTCCACATTAGTTCCCAACATGTTAAGGCCCAGATCATTACTGTTCAACCAAATTTTTGTCAAGACGAGTGAGCTTGAGGTACCAAAAAAAGATAACACATGTAAGGTACATAATAAAACAATAACAATATATTGCTATTCATTATTAGAAGATTTTGTAGGAAATGGTGGTAAGTAGGGTTATAATTGTTGGGTGGCTATCCCAATTCCTTTAAGATATTGCCCATTATTTGATATGTCTGGGAACATGAAGGCCCCTTCTACAGAGTCAGCTTATTTCATGTTAGCTTAATGGTTAAAACTATGAATGTAGGGCTGGGCTCACACCTGTAATCTTACCTTCTTAGAGGATTGTGGTTTGAAGCCAGCCTGGGCAGGAAATTCCATAAGAGTCTCACCTCCAATTAATCATCAAAAAGCCCAAAGTGGAGGTGGGGCTCAAGTGGTAGAGCGGTATAGTAAATGGCAACTCCTTTGTACAATTACTTAAAGATAATGAAAAATAAATAAATGTTTTTTTACAAAGCTCAGGGATAGTACCCAGGCCCTAAGTTCAAACCCAAGTACCAGCACAAACAAACAAACAAAAACAAACTATGGGTGTGGAATCAAGCCAACCTGCATTGAAATCCCAGTCTACACTGGCTATGGTGTGATTTACTGCCTCCATCTGCAAAATGGGAATCAAAACAGTAGCCACATGGGAGGTAGATGGTATTAACTCTGGTCTTGTATGTAATGGGCCTAGCAGAGTGCTTGTCTGGCAACACAGTAATGTGAGATATTATTGTTACTGTGTTGAAAGACAGACAATGGTTACTATGTCGACAGCAAATGCTTGGGCAACTGTGCTTAGTATAGTAGGAAAAAATTATGAGAACAATTTAATATTATTCTTTTTAAGACTGCATTATAAGCCTTAGCTTTAGAAAAGCCAAATGGAAACCCTGAGTGTTTTCTGAGAAAAATTCTATATTCCATTTCAAGAAAGATTCCAGCCAAGTTGTTGCAGGCCATTGTATATCTGTATGTGCTCACATAGGTCTGCCTGAAGAAACACCTGTGGTTCAAAAACAATTTTTCCCCTGGTGTCTTTCTTTCCTTAATGTCTCAAGTTATCTGGTGTTTATACACAGAGTTACTTTTTACAGTACGATCAAGGTTTAAATATTTATTATGACAAACGACTTTAATCATAGTGAATTGGCGACAGTCCTGTGGTTTGGCTTTGAATCTGGGTTTTTTGAAGCACATAGGCACAAGTGCAAAAGAGGAACTCCTGCAGGTTTCCAACACTAGAGCTGACTCCATTGCTTTGGATTGGGCAATGGAGGCCTTCTTCACAGGGCACCTGGAAACGAGTCACAGGAAGTGAGTGGGGTTCTTTTCACACACTTCTCTAGCAGGCTGAAGTGCCATTTCTATTTAGGTTTCTCATATCTTCCCTCTATTCCAAATGACATCTTGTACCTCTGCAAAGGGAGGATTCATCTTGAAAAATATGAAAGCTGTACCTTGTAATTCTCTTCATTGTGGTCATTTCTAAACAGGTGTTTTTGTTTTTGTTTTGTTTTTGGAATAGTATCTTCTTTCACATTTAGTTTTTAACTTATTTGCCTTCTATCACTTGTTGGGTTAGATTTTGTTTATTTTCTTGCTGTTCTGGGAATCAAACTCAGAGCTTTGTATGTACTAGACACCTGTTCTACCCTTGAGCTATATTGCCAGCCCACTGCAACAGTTTATGCAATGTGGTCTTGTATTGTGTTTTAAATGATGAAAAAGGTGGTCATCAACACTGTGAGACAGTCTGGTCCTGCTTAACTACAATGTCCTCTTTTGTTTTGTGTCCATAGTGGAGCTTAAAATCAGGGCCTCCAACTCCTGTTTCACTTCTTTGATCAAGGCTGGTGTTCTACCACTTGAGCCATACTTCCACTTCAGCCTTTTCCTGGTTAGTTGGGGATAAGCATCTTCAGATTGGAAGCCATCCAGCTTTGAATCATGATCTCAGCCTCCTAAGTGGCTAGGATTACAGGCATGAGCCAGTGGCTCCTGGCTAAAGATTTAGTTTTAATTATTAAAGTAGATAGACATATCCTCTGACTCAATCATTTAAAACAGAATTCCACCATGTTTTAAAATAGAACTAAACAATGCCAATATCTTTATACTACAACTTAGTATTTGCTGTGCAATAATAAATGAGTGCAGTATAATATTTGTGAAGTGGTATAATCGATTCTGCTCAGAATACACTTTTCCATATGGTACCTCCAGCTCTTAAGTCTGTCTGGCTGAAATCCTGGAGCAATCTCCTGCTAGTGGTGACTGTTTATATGCTGAAGTCCCCAATGAGTCAAGAAAAAATTGCACTAAAATGAAAATTAGCTATATGACATGTGTTAATGGAGAATGCATGTGATTCATCCTGAATGTGCTAAGATTATATAGAAAATTTGTAAATTTTACTTGTGGTTTTGTGGGAGGATTTTTAATGCTCAGAGATTGCATGTTGACAAAGGTAAAACACTTGCAGTGAATCATAAGAGGTCTAAATGGTGCTTTTATTGTATTTTGGGGTCTCAAGGAAACATATCTGTGAAATCATAATGGAAATCAAAGGAAAAAGAAAGTAGCTTAATACATACTTTGTAACTTTATACATAGCTGTTTAGAGACTGCGTGAAATGCAAAAAGTAAGATCAAGCCTTATTGAATTCACCAATTCTTCATCTGAAGAATTCTTAAACTGAGCCCAGTTGATTTCTCAACTGACGACTGAAAGAGAATCAACGACATTCCCCAAGTTAAATCAAGATCGGATGTTCCATAGTTTATGTCATCCCTTCCTCCCCCTTTCTAGCACTTTCCTTCAACTCAGGCCTTTTGCAGTGCCATCTAAAATGGAACAAGCTAAACTTTTCTCTGTTCAACCATACAAAATCTCTTTTTTTCTTAAATGGTAATGAATACATTACTTTCTGCTGCCTGACAGAAAGATGAATTGTTTAACACTTATTATGCAGCCATCTATTTAAACCCCCAGATTACAGTTCAATTCATATTTGATTCATAGAACTTGAAGGATATATCATTCCACCTCCTTCTCCCCTTTAAAAGGTCCCGGGACATCTTCCTGTTGTAACAAACAAGACATGACTCACCCCTCCTCTTTCCTCCCTCCCTCTTGGGTCTTAGCAATAAAGCAGCCAGGGACACAAGTACGAGGAATAAGACTTAAGTCAGATGGATGGCAGCCTTCTCAATTCCCTGGCCTGTTGCTGTTCATACAACATAAATACAATAATCATCTTCATCTGCTAAATTAGGAAGTGGAAATGGGCTATGAGTCACCTAATGCCACCATTTGCAGATCCACAGCGTGGTGAGAGGGGAGAGAGAATGATGAGCCAGCAAACAGCCCTGCTTTTTTGAATGGATGAAATGGTGTTGCCCTCTCTAGATACTATGCGAAGGGAAGCTGGGGCTGGAGAGGAGAGACGATTTTCTGTTATAATTGGGCAAGAGAGAAATCTTTAGCAACACAGGACTGTCGTGGTCTGTAAATGCCACGATCTGTTTTCTAGACAGCATCTTGCTGAGCGGAGCCTCTGTCATTCAGCTGAGCCACAGAGCCCTGGTCACACCTTGGCATTAATCATCATTCAGGCATGATTATCTGACATTGGTACCTTTCTCTTTTGGAAACTGTAGCCAGGCTGCTGGGAGCAATTTGTAGTGATGGTGGTCTGAGTTCTGGGGTATAGAGGGTTCCCTGGTGCCGGGATGCATGGCAGTTGGGGAAGGATGAGGAACTCTGGCTGTCCACTCATAATCTCTGCAAAGGTGATGGGCTATGTCTTTGTTACCATGGAGAGCATCGAGAAAGCAGACTGTCTCAGCCTGCTTCTGAGGCTTATAACAAAATACCATAGACAGGTGGCTTGAATAATGGACATTTATTTCTCTACTTCTGACGTTTAATTGTCTCCTCCTGGCTCACAAATAACTGCCTTCTTTCTGTGTCCCATCGTGCATTCTGACCACTTTCTCTTCTGATGGGGACACTAACTCACCCTGGAGGCCCCATCCTCTTGGCCACAACTCAACTCAAACATCTCCTAAGGACCCCATCTCCCAATATTACCACCATGGAGCCACAACCACTCATCCCAGACCACTTCGTGTCAGAAGTTCTCAGAGTTCCGCCCTTCTTCTCATTTGCCTTGCCTGGGTCACTTCCTCTGCTTAAAATGCTTTCATCTTGTCTTGTTCTTTTAGTAAACTCTTGTTTATTTGGGGGTTTGTTTTTATGTTTGTTTTTGAGACATACTGGGGATTGAACACAGGGTCTCACATTCCTACTTAGCTTTTTTTTGCTCAAAGCTGGCTCTCTAACACTAGAGCCACAGTTCCACTTCCAGCGTTTTGGTGGTTAATTGGAGATAGAGTTTCATGGACTTACCTGCCCGGGCTGGCTTGGAACCACAATCCTCAGGTCTCAGCCTCCTGACTAGCTAGGTTCACAAGCATGAGCTAGTAAACCCACATTTTAAGATGCAGCTTTGAGGGTCTTTCCTAACCTTAAGTCCCCAAGGCCTCACCAGCACCCCTTGGCAATGGCACTCAAGGCTTCAGTGTCTCTTCCTCCTGGGGTGAAGGGGCAGCAATGGAGACTCACTAACCTCCAGGTCTGCAGAGCCAGCTCAGGTCCTGGCCCCCAGCAACACCCAAGACAGAATGCTGGTTAAGGAGGTGAGGGCAGTGAGCTTGGGAGACACTGGGAACAAGTAGTTCACACCTTTCTTTTGCCACTTACAAGCTTGTTTGTGGCTCAGAAGTCTGTGCCTATCCATTTTCTGATCTGTGAAATTGAAGTCATTATAATTGCTTCTTTTCAGTACTATTGAGAGGCTCCTGTTAAACACCTGTAGGCAGGAGACGAGCTTTATAAATGGTAGAATATTACTTATTTCAAACTATTCGAAAGGTTCTTGGGAACACAGATATATTATACATATATGCCTATATGTCTATACATGCACACTTTTGCATATATATACATATGTTTGTATACATACATGTGTTTTGTGTGTCTGTGTATATTCACAGATACACACATACACACAGATAATCATGTATATGCTTCCCTTTTTCTGCTTATAGGTTTTGAAGTCAGACAAAAATAATTTGAAACCTGAAATAAACAGTCCCTTCTTTAGCTATGTAATTGTACATCATCTCATTTATAAAATCAAGCAAAGAAACACAGGCTGGCTAGTGAGGATGAAACAATATAAAATATAACACATATAATAAGTGATAAACATCTAATATAAAATAGTGACAACCACTTGGCACGGTGTCTAGCATGTAACAGCACACTTAGATCCCACAGGTCTCCCGCAGTCCCCACACAGACCCAGTGTTTTCCTCTGCCTCCCTCTCCCCCAGCCGCATCTGCTGTTCCCTGTGTGGCTCACAGAAATCGCACAGGCCTTGCTATAATTGTTTATCTTTTCCCCAGGTGTTCATCTTACCTCCCCCCCCCCCAGCCTGTAAGCCTCCAGAGCAGAGAAAGCTCTATCCACCAGGCACCAGGCTTTGCCCGTGGTGAATATCCTCCCTGTCCATATCATGTTGGGGAATACCTGTATTCATACTGCTATGGGGGGGGGTGCTGATGTCAAACAGCGAGGAAAGAGGATCTTCAGCTTGGACCCACAGTGGCTTTGCTGCTGTCTGCTTCACCACTGCTCGCAGAAATGGCTCCTGCAGACTAAGTTCTGTCATTCTATCTTCATGAGGGGGACTGGGAGGGGAGCTCTCCCCTTGCTGTCCTGCACACTCCCTTAGGATTTTAGTCACTCACCTACAGATGTTAGTGAGTTAAATCTGCCTTTGTAGCACAGAAACAACTTTGGAATGAGAGCTTGAGGAATTTGGGATGGCCAGTCCTGCTGTGGTAAAAGACTTCTTATCAGAGTAACTCAGCATAACCTTCCTCCTACCCCTCAAGTAGGTACAGCCTTATTCTCCTCCCAAGGGCACCCCAGAACTAGGAGTGGAGTCTTCACCACCATCCCAGAGGGGGGTGATTTCCTAGGGCAAGAAGACCCAGTGCCAAGTCTCTTTCCGGGCGCATGTGCTCCTCTTTCTCAAGTCCTCCCACCTACCCTACACCCATCATAATTTACAAACTGAAAAAGCAGGACACATGGTTTGACAAAGGATTTTCTTTCCCCCTGACTAGAGCATTGGTGTCTTTCTATGAAGAGTCTCCTAGGATATAAACATCAAATCCCATGTGTTACACGTTGCCATGAATACACTTTATTGAAAAGGAGAAATGACATGAGCAGTACAAGTTTAGCTTTGTGTTTCTGGGTGGGCAGTAGGTAACTGAGCATTTAAGCATTTTATTTGAAGACAGTTTTAGAATATTTAAACTAACAGCTGTTGTAAACATGTTTTGCAGGGAGACATTTGAAGAGCAATTCTCTGTCATTATTATTTTTTTAATTAAAACATTATTCTGTTATAAAGGTAGTATAACCCCATTATAGAAGGTTTTAGAGATGTAAAAAGAAATTCACTCTAGTTTTACAACTTTAAAGAGCAATAACATTTGTTTTTAGTTTGTTCTAAACTTTTAGATGGATTTTGTAAAACAGCATAATCTCTGGATACAGCATTTTGGGTTTGAATACAAGTTGTGTCAGTTACTAGCTGTGTGATTTAGACCAATGTACTCAACTTCTTTGTACTTCTGCTCCTATCATCTATGAAATAAAGACACTAAGTGTTTATTGTCAATATAATTTAAGATATTTTGGGTTGTTATAATGGTACACAAATGCAGTCCCAACTACTTGTATTGCCAAAACAAGATAATCACTTGAGTTCAAGACCAGCCTGGGTAACTCACCATATGGCCACCCCACCTCAAAAAATTTTTTTTAAGATTTAAAAGAGTATAATAAAAATAGTACAAGAGTTAATATATATAAACTATCAAATGAACACATATATGTATTATATTACTTAAAATAATGCTCTATCATAATGTTTTTATACATCTAACGTAATATTTAATAACCATGATTGTAGTGATTATTTAACATTGCATCAGATTAAAATTTTGTCATTCCTCTGTTCTTGGACATTTAAGTTCAGTTCTGGGTATTTGTATTTTAAACAACACTGCCATGCATACCATTGTAAAGATCATTTTATCATAGTGTATACTAGTTCCATAGGACAGATTCCAGGAGAGGGGTGCAGGGTCAGAGGGTACAAAGTTGCTGTGGCTCAGGATGCATCTTGCCAGATGTCTTTCCAATGGCCTCAAATAAATTGATTTCAACTGTCTCATCTGAACTGAGTTCTCTTGTTTTTTGTGTTTCTTGTGTTTTGTGTTTTGTTTTTATTTTTTGCCAGTCCTGGGGCTTGAACTCAGGGTCTAGGTGCTGTCTCTGCACTTTCTTTGCTCAAGCTGGTGCTCAATCAATTGAGCCACAGCGCCGCTTCTGGATTTTTAGTGATTAATGCCTGGGCTGGCTTTGAACCACGATCCTCAGATCTCATCCTGCTGAGGATTACAGGAATGAGCCACCAGCTCCTTCCTAGCTGATGTTTTTCTCAATCTGCAAATTTAACAGGTTAAAAAAATAACTGGTATGTTCACAATAAACATTGTTCATACTTCCTAAGTTCCAGGCTGGAAGTGCTGAGAGAGATCTATTTCTGTCCTGCCATACAGGATAAAACCAGAAGCTAATCATTACAACCAGTGTGGTAAGGGCTGCTAGTTACAGGAGAGGGAGACTATAACTCCCCTGGAAGCCAGGAAGTGTGAGTCTGGTCCTGCATCAAGAAGGCCAATGGTCAGGGCGGAAGGGGATGGGGACTTGTTCCACAGTAAGGGGACAGGGTAGAAGAAGGAGGGCTATGGCCCATTTGGGGAGCCCCAAGGAATTGGGTGCAGATAGATTTGAAGAAGCGTTTAAAAATGAGACTGGACACTTGTGACTCACTCCTGTAATCCTAACTTGTGACTCACTCCTGTAATCCATGATCAGAGGATCATGGCCTACAGCTAGTCCTGGCACAAAAGTTGTGAGACTCTTACCTACAATTAACAGGCAAAAAGTTCAGAAGTAGAAGGTTAGCTCAGTGGTAGAGTACCAACCTAGACTGAAAAAGCCAAGCGAGTTCAAGCCCCAGTAGCAGCACACACAACAAAATAAATTTTAAAAAAAATTAATGGGGCTTTGGAAAGGTCATGCAGGCAGCAAAGCAGGGTGCTTTTAATTGGAAAGATCTTTAGAAGATGCTTTGGGTTTTGTTGTTTCTTTTTGTTGATACAGGGGTGCAAATACAGGACCATACACTTGCTCAGCTTGCTTGCTCAACTGGCACTCTATTTATTTGTTTCATTTTTTTTCCTTTTGCTGGTTATTTTTTTGGAGATGAGTGTCTTGAGGGATTTTTCTGTGCAGGCTGAAAAACGCCATCTTCCAGGTCTCAGCCTCTCTCTGAGTAGCTAGGATTACAGGCATGTGTCACTGTTACCCGGCATGAGGGTCTTTATTTTCATTTATGGATTGATTGCTTGGGGTTTGTTGTTATTGTTTGCTTGCTTGTTTTTTATTTTAATTTTATTGCCAAGGTGATATACAGAGGGGTCACAGTTATATTTGTTTATTTTTGTTTGAAAGCAAGATATTGCTACTTAGCTCAGGTTGGCCTGGGGTTCCCAATCTTCCTCCCTTAGCCTGATGAGAACTGTATTACAGGTGTTTACCACCCCATTCGGAAGTTTGGTTGGTCATGGTAACAAAAATCAGCCCCAATGCCATCTTGCAAGAGAGTTTCTAACTACACAGGAACTGCATTGCACTGGGAAGTGTTAAAGTAATTTAGCCACGTGGATACATTCCTAAAGTTGCTGTCAACAGGCACTGGGCACATTACTAAATGAGGCTGATTATAGTTTAGCTCCTCTGTATAGTGTATTTCATGAGGTAGGCAAAGATGATCTTCAAAGTAAATCTTCCAACTAACCCATCAGGGCTTTCTTCTACCTCTACCTCTACTTCTTCCTCTTCCCATCAGAGGTTTGGAGGCCTGTCCTGCCCAGTTTCTCTCTAAATAACCACTAAGTACCAGCCGGAGGGGTTGTTGGGACACTGAGGTACTGGTAGGTGATGAACAAGTCTATCTCTCACCTCTTCAGATGTGATAGAAATTCTTGCAGCCCAGAAAGTCCCTAGTGCTGGGATTTCAGGAGCACAAGTCCGGTCTGAAGGGTGAGAAGTAGCCTTGGTCTCTCCTTCATCCAGCATGGTGGAGAGGCCTTGGGCAGGTCCAGATCTGGATATCAGCTTTTGGTCATCTCACTGCTTCAACTAGGAAATGATCTCCTTCACTTCATGCCTTAGATGTCTTAGAACACAATTCCAGAAATGACTGTGGCTTCTCAGTAGCCATTCCTTAGAAGCTGCCAATGGTGAGTGTCTGGGAGGACGTGGACTTTTACAGAGTCCACTTTTCCCTAGTGCCTTTTTAGCCTTGTTAGGAAAGAAGAAAAGATATCCTTTTTCTGCCTTCTAGGTAGGAAAATAAAAATCATCTAGGCTGGTGCTTTCTTTTCTCACCTCAGGAAAACATTATAATTCCCTCCCAGCAGATTTCCTAGATCTTAAATAGCAACTCAAACATTTATGCATGAAAAATTAGAAGCCATGAATGATGCATGGATTCTGGCAAGACAGCTCGTAAATCTCCCTTCCCTCCTTTGCGAAGCCCCAGGATGGCAGCCAGAGCCTCGTTTTCAACCTCTATTTCAAAGCCAACTGAGATAAAGTTTTCTATTTGTTTCTGACTTGCTCACCCTTTGTATATTCAACCCTCCCTTGTGGCAGACAAGGCTGGTATTATCTTGTCTGAGATATTGTTCTTTTACCTGACCAGATTATAGCACAATTGTCAGTTTGTTCTTTAATAATACTGCTTCACAGGGGATTTGCAAGGATTAATGAAATGATGTTTGAAAACCATTTTAAATTTATACGCACTCTTCATTTGAGGCTTGGGGTGGAGGGTTATTATTTTCTGAGCATTGTACTGTACCTCCATGTAAGAAGTTTTAAATGCTTTGCGAACATTGGGATCCGTTTCAGTTCAATGATGAAGGTATTGCCTCTTAAAAGCTGGAAGTGGCCTTTGAGACTCTCTAGACCTGCCCTCAAATTGAGTGGTAAAGAGAAGTCTAAGGCCAGAGAGCTGAATTCACTTACCTAGTGCCATAGTGCTGGATAGAGAAAGAGATACTTCTAGGATCAGGGTGTCTTGATGGCTTGCTCAGCTCTGCAAGTCTGTTGTAGGCCCCTCCAGCACCTTCAGTGTGGGCATCTGTCCTCTGGGACTGTTAGACAATAATTCTTTTTGTTATTGAAGCCACTCAATGTAGGGTCCTTCTGCACAGAAGTCCTTCCAACAAAGACAAAACCTTTCTTTAAAAAAATTATGAAAATACCATATAAAGGGGTTACAATTACATGGGAAAGATAATGAGTACATTTCTTATCAAGCATTGTTGCCTCCTCCTTTGTTTCCCCTTCCCATCTTCCACCCTCCCCCACTTTAGTCCCCCCCCACACCCGGGGCCAAAGTTGTAAAGTTCGTTTTTTGACATAATGACTTATACATCTCATTGTTGCAATGGGTCCACCTGTATCCCTATTTAAACGATTTTTTTCCTTCCCCTCCACAAATTATACCAACATCAAATACAGTGAAAGCAGGGGTTATACCGTGGGGGAGGGACATACAAAGCAACAAAGAAATATCTTATAAATATGTTAGAAACAATAGCAAGAAAGAAAAACCATGTGAGTCCTTATCTTGGGGTTCATTTCACCTAACATCAACTTATCTGACCTTTTCTGCTTGTCTCAGACATATACTAGTTATTGCAAAGAAGGGAAACCATGGGACCTATGTTTCTTTGGGCTTGGCTTACTTTACTTCATAGAATTTTTTCCAAGTCTTTCCATTTCCTAACAAATGAGGCAATGTCATTCTTTCTGATGGAGGCATAGAATTCCATTGTGTATATATACCACATTTTTCTTGATCCATTCATCTACTGAGGGGCATTTGGGTTGGTTCCATATCTTAGCTATGGTAAATAATGCTGCAATAAACATAGTTGTGCTGGTAGTTTTAGTATGGTCTTGTTTGTGATCATCTGGGTAAATGCCCAAAAGTGGGATTGCTGGGTCATAGGGGAACTCTATGTGGAGTCTTTTGAGGAACCTCCATACTACTTTCCAAAGTGGTTGAACAAGTTTACACTCCCACCAACAATGAAGTAAGCTTCCCTTCTGTCCACATCCCCTCTAGCATCTGTTGTTATTAGAGTTCTTGATTTTTGCCATTCTAACTGGGGTGAGGTGGTATCTCAATGTTGTTTTGATTTGCATTTCTTTTATGGCTAGGGAGGTTGAGCATTTCTTCATGTGTCTATTGGCCATCCTTCTTTCCTCTTCAGTGAAGTTTCTCTTTAAGTTTTTAGCCCACTTATTTATTGGGCAGTTGTTTCTTTGAGGATTTGTTGTTGGGGGATTTAATTTTTTGAGTTCCAGGTATATTTAGATATGAGACCCTTGTCTGTTGTATGGCTAGTGAAGATCTTCTCCCAATCCGTGGGCTTTCTTTCTTTCTTTCTTTCTTTCTTTCTTTCTTTCTTTCTTTCTTTCTTTCTTTCTTTCTTTCTTTCTTTCTTTCTTTCTTTCTTTCTTTCTTTCTTTCTTTCTTTCTTTCTTTCTTTCTTTCTTTCTTTCTTTCTTTCTTTCTTTCTTTCTTTCTTTCTTTCTTTCTTTCTTTCTTTCTTTCTTTCTTTCTTTCTTTCTTTCTTTCTTTCTTTCTTTCTTTCTTTCTTTCTTTCTTTCTTTCTTTCTTTCTTTCTTTCTTTCTTTCTTTCTTTCTTTCTTTCTTTCTTTCTTTCTTTCTTTCTTTCTTTCTTTCTTTCTTTCTTTCTTTTGGGGTCCGGTCGTGGGATTTGAACTCTGGGCTTGGATGCTGTCACTCAGCTCTTCAGCTCAAGGCTAGCACTCTACTACTTGAGCCACAGCGCCACTTCCGGCTTTTTTCTTTTTGCTTATGTGGTGCTGAGGAATTGAACCTAGGGTCTCAGGCATGCAAGGCAAGCGCTCTACCACTGAGCCATCTTCCCAGCCCCTCCATGGGCTTTCTATTGATCTTGCTAGCTATGTCCTTTGCCATGCAGAAGCTCTGCAATTTCATGCAATCCCATTAAGACAAAGCCTTTTAACTCTTAATAACAATTATTATTTTTAGCTGCTGAAGAGATTGATGTAGAGAGTAAGGGAATCACTGATCCAAAGCTGAACATCTACAGGGAGTCAACTAATGAATCTAGAATCCTGGCTGTTTGTCTCACTCTCCCCAGAGATCCCTCAGGCTTGTTGGAATGGGCCAGCTCTCCCTTGATGTTGCTCAGAAGCCCTTATTGTGGGTATAGTTCATCCCAGGACACCAGAGCTTCAGAGTACTGCCTGAGATTCCTCCATTTTCCCTATCATTACAAGGCAGCAGCGTGAGCAGCAGCTCAGGGACTCTCAATGTGTCTTGTTAGACCAGGTAAGGGAGGACTCCAACTATGAATGAATGGAGATATTTCTGCAAGTGCCCAAACCCATTTTGATAAAGCATATCTTCCTTGAAGGTAGGGTTCTTAACCGCAAAGCCTGTGTGAGTTGTGTTGTTCTTGCAGCTGCATTGCTCAGCCCTGCTCTTGGCTTGGGATGTCATCAGTGAGTTGAAGAGGACTGTCTCAGTGGAGTCAATAGGCTGGAGGAACTACAACAACCTCAGAACTGATACTCGAGAGGGAAGAAGAGACTAGGACTGGAGGAGTTGGAAGCATAGCTTCAGGTGGTAAAGCACTTGCCTATGAGTATTAAGTTGAAACTGATAGCAAGTTTGAGTCTCAAGTGGGGGAAAAAAGACTAAGAATAGACTTTGAACTTGAGAATTCAACAACTCAGTGAGCAGTTTGGAAATTAATACACTTAAAAATCAGGAAAGAATCTGGCCCCAAGAATATATAAAACTTCCCAGTGGCAGTTTAGAGAGACTAAGATATTTGCCCAAGGCTACATGGACAGTAAGAAATTGAACCAGGGCTGCACGCTACCAGCCCAGGGCTCTCTACTGTGCACACATTAGCTAAACTTCAACCCCTTGTTTCCAAACCAAAATATCGCTCTTACTACCATTTCCTTGGTGTTAGTCTTAGAGGTCAGTTAGCTTTCTTAAACCTTTTAAAAATATTTAACTCATCTGTGAAATAATATGTGCTAGTTATGTAGCTGTTTTCTTAACATATACCATATTCAAATAAATGCCTAGTTATCAAGGGTTTTAGTGTTTAATCATCTTGCACCTTGCGGGAAAGAACCACACAATCCCATTGTGCAGCAGCTCAACATCATGGGAAGGCAGATTGGGTAGAGAGGAGAATGAGGGCTGTGGGAAGCATCTGAGTCCTGAGAGAGAGTTGACAGGTTAGGAGCCTAACTGGGGGACAGGAGATCCCTCTGGAGTAGAGGAAACACCCTTTACTTAGAAAAATAATGGCAACAAGTTCAAGGATGGAGCCACACTGAAAGGAGGTGATGCGCAGTGACCTTGACTTTTCAACCAAACGATGTACAACAAAATGATGACAACTTGAAGGGATGGCTGAGTTTTAGATTTTAAATTAAAATTGTTTTGTAGCTATTTGAAACTCAGCTTTGTTTGTCAAAGGGCAGAGGCCAGTTGTATCAAAAAAATTTGAAAGGAGCTAGACTTTGAACCTCAACTCTGGTTCTTAAAACACTGCTATAATTGCTTGTGGATTGAAATTTGAGGTTGACCTTTGAACAGAAACTTTGGTTTCCTCTCCCTCAATAAAGGCTGATTGGATTGCTCAGAACTGGGCTAAATGTTGGTCAGAAACCAAGCAGCTTCTAAAGGTCTCGCTCAATCCCTCCTGGCAGTTCACCACATTGGTCCCCCCAAGGGAAGGTATTGATGCATGTGCCAATGCAAACTCTGTAACCCACCCTCACTGTCTGACCTTGAAGTATCTGCCTGGACTCTCCACATATATGCATGTTTCTTTAGCTCATCTGGGAGAACAGGAAAGAGCATTCGTCATATGACTGCAAGTGTGCCATGTTTTCAATCAGAAACAAGTGAGGGAGATCCCTGAAGAGACACTCAGTGATAGCCACTGGCATGAACTATAACGCAAAAATTATTCTGTTATATTTTTGAACAGTGAGGAAGATTATTGCAGTAAGGGTCATACGACTAGAGATAGACTTTAGACTCACTGCCAGATATAGCAGGTAAAACGGTGATTGATAGACAAGGAGCATTATGAGTAATGAAAGGAAGAACAGCTTTGGCTAAACTGCCTTTACAGAATTCTTACAAAAACTAAGCTGGGTAAGCCAAAGACAGGATGAAGACCACCACCAAGAAGAAGGTTTACAGCAGTCTGAGTAAAGTTTGGTTCAGGAGAAAGCCTTAGTGAATGCTACGTGCCAACTAAATGCCCAGTAGTGAACTATATCCATTGAAATAAAATCATCACTTTCTTTTATGGACTTATTTCAGTGACATAAAAGAGGAGACTAGTGTTTGCCCCTTTCTCAGGGTGTCTAGCCAAACTGATATTAATTTTAGATTTGATTTTAGGATCTTCTGATCACTAAGCCCAAAGATTTCCCACATATAATGCTTCTAGACACTGCATGCAGACTCTTTCAGTGATGTTTGTCCAAAAGAGAAGATACTTTCATGTCTTGAATGGTCAATACAGACAGGAAGAAACGAACCACATGCTACCAATTTCTCACCTCTTCTTCAGACACTTTGATGCTTGAATTTTAAATCATCTTCCCTCTTACCAATAGGAGCTCTGTGAAAGTTCAGCAGAAATGTACAACATGCCGTTCACTTCCCTCTATTCAGTGCTGATAATCTCTCCCCTCTCTCTAAGTTGCCCTTTGCCTAAATCCCACCAGAAGAAGTTCTGTTCACCTGCAAATTCTAGATCAAATGCCACCCCTTCCACACTAGACATCCCAGGAATTACAGATAGGGGCTCTGTCTTCCCTTCTTAGAATCCTCATGTCCTATCTTAAGAGCTGTTAGTGACTTAACAGATGTGGCTGCTACTCCATGAAGTCCACTGTAGAGATATTCACCAGAGCAGGGGCTGAGTCTCTTCATTCCTTACTTAATTGGTGTCTTTGAAATAAACAAAATGGGACTCAGGCCCTGAGCTCTGCATAGGAGAGGTCCTCTACCAAACCAGACTAGAAGGTAATGAAAGGCCTGAGGGTTAAAGGTGTCTGCCTCATCCTTAATATTAGCTAACTGGATTTCCCTCTGAGGTATTCCTAGTAGTACAAGTGCGGTCTCGGGCTCATATTCTAGTAAACTGCTTAGATAGCACCTCAAATCTTTATTACCCATCAATACCTGCTCTGAATTCTTCATCAGACTTATGGTTATCTGCATAGCTACTGAGTACCTACTGGGTCCTATTGTAATGTGAACCTGGAAAAATGTGAAGATAAGTTATACTTGATCTCTCATATAAAGAAGCCTAGCTGTGGGCTGGAGTGAGGATTTAGTCAAAAGGACAAGGAGATAGCATTGTTCACAACAGGTACTGTAAAGTGTGAAAAGAGCTCTGCTAATAAATAATAAGAGCAGTAATGATGATTAATTGTATTGAAAAGGGGGACATGGTCTACAGATGGACAAGTACTGGAACCAGTGTAGAGAGGAGAAAGGGAGTCAACCCATCACCAGGAGCTGGCCAGCACTCTGAGGATCGTCCAGAGTGATCAGATCTACCTGGGGATGGTGGAAGATGCGAAGTTTGATCATTTATTGGGAGTAGGCGATTCTGGCTAAATCAGATAGATTCTTGTTAAAAACTAGGAACTAGCTAGGCTCAGAAGAACCTGCCAAATGTTTGGCTAAGAAGAGAATCTTTGTCAACCCCTAGATGATTCAATGTGAGTTGAACCTGCTGTCAGTATAAAGCAAGGAGACTTGAAGAAAAGATGAGCTTGGTGACACTGCAAAGGCACAGGTGGCTGGAGAATAGGAGTGAAGAGAAGGAACCCTTACCATTGTGTCAGACACTTGAAATAGGCTAAAAGTTGAATCGTGAGCTGGGGAGTATCCTCTCTGTTGAGAAAACAGACCTTCCCGAGAGTAAGGTGATAGAGAGTGGCTGGGCTGCAGAACTGAGATGAGCAAACAGGACCCCTGATGCTGGTGCCCATTGGGATCTGCTGCAAAGGTCACATCCAGGGAGGTAGGAAACCATGGCCCACAGAACCTAGTGGAACCAGGGTCACTTAGCACCGGTGTGAAGAAAGAGGCATTGGAACGTAGAGGAGTACTAACGCAGCCTGTGACTTCTTCTTGAGCCCTGACACTCCTGTAAGTCTCCAGCCATGCTGGTCTACCAGAGCAGGATCGATACTGATTGAGAACAAGATAATGGAGTCAGGTAGAACACACTGGCTCCATTTTACTCTGCCCATTGGTCCCTCTGCTGTAGAGTTCATCGTCTGCCTGACTCATAGATGTAAATGTGATTCTACTTAGCCAGAGGGAAAAGCAAGTCCAGCGGAATCTGCAAAGCCAAGTAACCAGGTTACCGGAGGGTGCAAATAAATCAATCTAGATAAGGACATACAGCAGTGTGTGAACCAACCATGCTTTGACAATACAAAACATTTTATGGTTAAAAAAATATTGTTTAAAAAAGTGCTGAATTCAGGGGCACACTCTCTAGTGGTCAAGATATGAATTCATAGAAAACCAGGTTTTCTCCGTGGAGGATGTATAAATGTGTCCCAAGCCAGCATATCTATGTGATACATGCACCAGCAACAGATGTCACATGTCATATGTCCATCCATAAGGAAGAACAGTGTTTAAGCTGGCAAACTATGTTTCCATTTCTTCTTCTGTTTTCAGTTTCTGTTTTCACTTCAAAGGAAGTGTCAACAGCTAAAAATGTTCACTAATTTGATTTCCTGCAAAGAAATGCAAAAGGGATTGAGGTGGTTTATTATGTTCAATCTCAAATAAACCTGGACAATTAAAAATGGAAAGGCAGCCAGAACTAATTAAAAGGAGAAGAGAATGAGAAATGCCAGGCATCTGGGATAAATTTATTATTACATTTGAGTACTATGTTTAGCTCTAAGCTTCCTTGTGGCTCAGGCATTTAAAAATAATTTGGGTTAATAAAAATTTTTAGGTTCATTTACAGAAAACTACCTATGACTACAGTCATGGCAGAATGCTTATGAATAAACAATTAGTATGGAGATTGAGGTGTAAATAGGACTAGAATTTATTCATTGATTCTCCAAATTGTTCCTATCTGAAGCAGCTCACATTTGATTTTGTATCCCCAGAACATGCATGATATGTCAATACCAAGTGTGAAGAGAAGGTCAAGGTCTCTAAATTATATACTTGTTCTGCATTGTTTTACTCCTAAGCTGGTTCTGAAGTCCTTCTGGTGGATAGGTTAGGGTGGAACTATTAAGGCAGGTAGGAGGAAAGAGAGCAGAACTGCTTGCCTACAGGCTGAGCTTGACCACCTTTTCCTCTATCCAGCTTCTCACTAACACTGAGCCCAGCCCCTTGTTGAGGACCGTGTGGCTCAAGTCCTCACTCTCATCAGCCCATCCATGAGATGAACCAGCTGTCTCTTTCACAGACTACTCCATAGCATGGTGACCTTCAGGGCCTGGGGTCCAGTGGGCATTTGGGGAAGTCAAAAGCCTGGGCTGGAAGAATGGCGTAGTGAGCATTCAATTGTGGACAAGGTTAGCTCACGTTGGAAACCAGAGACAAACTATCCATGTGTGTGAAGTATTAACATGGACACTGGAAATGTGGATACAACTGCCAGGGATGAATGAGGCCAAGAAAACAGAGTACGGTGAATTATACCAGGAATGAGCAAGACCAAGAAAACAGAGTGCAATGAATCATACTAGGGTCTTCAATGATCATCCAGATAAAGAGTCAAACAAACAAATTAAAGCAGACTCATAGCTAAAAGTGAAGGGGGAAACAATACAACCTATAGTTATAAAAACTACATTTTTTAAATCTGAAAGATTGTCAGGACACTCTTGAGAACATATCTGTAGAGGTGTGTCATTAGCGCAAAGGCTTTAAAAAGACCCCTAAACATGGCAGGAACAGGGGAAAGGGGAATATGAAGGTAAAGGAAAGCACAGGTCTTAGATTACATTTTGATATGAAGTCCTGATCTGCTATTTCCCGGGTTTATAATCTTGAGCAAGTTGCTCTGTGTTAATTTGCTACTGTCAGGAGCCCTGAGATGATACTATCCTGAGAATCTTATTTGTCTGACTATATTTACCCATTTATTGAACCTCTGCCTTCATGGTGGTAAAGTTTAAGATAGGAGTCATAGTCATTTATGTAAACATCTAGGAGCAAACAAACAAGCAAATAAAAAAACAGAGTTGTAGGTGTGGCTCAAGTAGTAGAGAGCCTGAATGCCAAGCATGAAGCACAAGACCCTGAATTCAAACCCTAATACCATCAAAGGAAGGGAAAGGAAAGGAAGGGAAGAGGAGAAAGAAGGGAGAAGAGAGAGAAGGATGGAGACAGACAGATAGACAGAGAGAAAGAGAGAGAGAGAGAGAGAGAGAGAGAGAGAGAGAGAGAGAGAGAGAGAGAGAGAGAGAGAGAGAGAGAGAGAATCCAGGAAACTAAAACTACCCACCCCAAGGCAATAGGGAGGGTTATATTGAGTCCTATTTATGAAATTATACTTTTTGATAGGCATATAGTAGATGCTCCATAAATGCTTTTTGGATCAAAAAATATGCTCCCACAAATCCAAAGTGAAACATAGTAGGTTCTGGACACATGCCTTATGGAAATCTATACAGAAGTCTGAGGCTTCCAATCACCTATTCCTATAACTCTGACCATGGGAGTCTTGAAGTAATCTCTTTGCAGTCCATCCATCCCCAGAGGCTCTGGGTGAATTGCATTTGGTCTGATGGACAACGTTTCACATGTCTGCCCCTTTCCTGCACTTTGCTGGTGTCACCAATCCAGATCACATTAAAGAAACGTCTGTTCTATCTTAGGAGCTATCGCCTGAGAAATGGGCTCCAATGGGCATCTGGGAGAATCAATTAATGATCCCAGACACCTCCAATAAATTTTTCAGAGGGGTCCTGGAGAAAGTACAGTGTCAGCAACTGCAGACTGATTTCAGAATAAGTGAAATGTATTTAAGTAACAAAATTCACAAGCAGAACTACAATGTGGTTTTTATCCAGGGTCATTTTTTAAAATTATTCTCTTGATACAAGCAAATGATTTGATACTAATGTCCAGATTCTGGCTGTAAAATAAGATACAGGGTAACATTTGCCCAATGACCTTTTTCTTCTATGGGACATATAATAGATCTAATTTTTGTAAAGCTGTGCTCTTGTCAATTTAAATCCAGCTTGCTGACAAAACTGGAGAGCAAGTTTTATTTCCTACAGACCAAGTGCTCCTGTTCCCTATTGCCTGGCACTGAGTTGGCTGGCTGGGGTAAGTGAAATTCTAGCTTTATCAGGTCAGCAGTGGAGTGGAAATAATAAACATGGATCCAAATGAAGGGAAAGCAGAAAGTAGAGCTCATCTAAGAAGAATGAAGGCCTTTAAATGAAAGTGCATCTTTCTCAATAATAGGAATTCTAATGTTCTTGGAGTCGTTATTGTAATAGCTTTCTCTAGAGTGTGCAACACATTAGGGAATCCAAGTCAGGACACACAGCCCTGAATCATTTGTCCACAGGGACAACATCAAGCCGTCTGCCTTGGTTTCCCTATCTCTATTCTAGTAATGACTGTACTTTATACACCTACTGCAACCTGGGAATAAATAGGGAAGATTTAGTAACCTGTGTTTATCATAATAGGTAGCAAAATTATACTGGAATCTAGGCCAACATGAATAGAATAAATGCTGTTTTTTATGTTCAGAGGCCTGCTTGAGGACCTGACAAGTAAAGGGAAAATGGGATTTATTCAGAATTTGTGTCAATGTGGGCAGGACCAATGTGTAGAAGATTTAGGGAGACCCAGTTTTTGGTACAACCTAGGCAAAGTCGTATGAGAATAGATATGATCTGCTCCTACAGTGAAGATGGCTCCTGTGTCACAGATGTTTCAAGGTGCAAATTGCTGGGACAAGAAGTATATTTGAGATGCTATCCAGATCCAAGATACTAGGTTCTAAAATGTTATTTACTTCAAATGTATAGAAGAGTGAGGGAAGACCTCAGCTATAGTTCTTAATATGTCTCCTCAATAGGAGATAGGAAGGAGATAAATATTTCAGAGTCCTTGTTGCTCTCTGCTTGGCCCTGTGGAATGAAATCTTTTCAAAACATCGAAGTCTTATAATGCTTTGAACTGAAATGGTAATTTAAGGTAGACAAAAATAAAATTGTCTACCTAGATAATACATAGGCATTAAAACCTGGAAATACAGTTATGCCCCTTCTACTGCTAAACCATATGATTAAAATATCCAATGCTTGTTCCTCCAGCTACGAAATAATGATGAACCACAGAGTCCCATGTCAGACAAATCACCACTCTATTCACCCATCCTGAAATAGATTTACTGAGTGCCTACTACATACCATGCAGGGTTCTGAGACCCAGGATTACAGCAGAGAACCAAACATTTCCTGATTTCATGAAGTATATGTTCTAATAATGGAAAGAGACAACTAAGGACTAAGCAAGCAGATATAGAAGATGTAAGGCAATAATAAGTTCTAGAAAGCCCAGAAGGCATAGCATAAGAGTCCTGGGCAGCAGAGCTAAGGGGTGGGTATGATTTTATAAACATCTATATGCACTGGCCAGGGAAGAACTTACCAGTCATGAGCTATGTCAACAGAAACATGAAGTAAGCCAAGTGGGTTTCTGGAAAAAGAATATTCCAGACAAAGGATAGAGACAGAAATATGGATGTTTGTCAGCATGTTGTTTATGTTTAAAGGCATAAGACAGAGGAGTCTCAAAGATAGATAGATGGACAAGAGAAAAGGGGAAAAAAGAAAGAAGAAGTATAGTAAAAGCTCTGAGATACTCCTAACTAGCGATCAGAGAGACAAGGGAATCTGGGTAATAGCTGAGAAAGAGACAATAGGTAGAGAACCAAGAGACAGGAGGGTCCTAGGAGCTAAGAAAAAAGGCATTTATGGAAGTATGGGGGGGGTTATTACTTGTATAGATAGAACTTAGCAGATATTTTAAGTACAACTAATGTTGAGCTTCGACCATTGGGTTCGGCCACCTGGAGGTCATGGTGACCTTGACAAGAGCTATTTCAGGAGAGTGGTAGAAGAGGAAGATTGAGGAAAGAAGGTCCATGAGAGAATAAGAAGGTAGGATGGAGGTATATGTGGGGGTGGGGAATAAATACAGGTAAGTAAAGGCTTAGAGAATTTCTGTTGTAAATGTCATCTGAGTAATGGGTGGTATTTGACTGGGAATGAGGGTCCCAGAGTTGGCTTGGTTTTAAGATGAAAGATATATTTCCATGATCATAAGGGATAGTTTAATAAAGAGGGCACATCCAATAATATTGGAGCGAAACTTTGCTGCCCACTGGAAGGTCTCCACAATTCACATCATGACTGGCTCCTCAGAGAAGGGGACAATGTCCCTCTCTACCTTTCTACCCTAAGAGGAAAACCACAATCTTTCTCTTACATGTCATCAGAAAAGCCATCACTAGACTGGAAAAATCTAAGCAAGTCCTGTCTACAGGCTTAGAAAGAAATAGAAAGAAAATCAATTCAAAGAGCAATAATAAGCAACAAGATTGGTGTTTCACTGAGTGTGCTCCTGTGCTCCTTGGAATGTTGATAGGGCCACGTGAGTCAGAGGAGAGCTGAGTTAAACAAAGTTTCCAGCAGATGTGCTGCTGCACGACTTGCAGCAGACGGAAAGGCTGGAGATGGGTGTCCAATAGGTCCATCTGATGGGAAGAAAGTCTCCCATTGTATTTGGGGAAGTATCACACAGGACTAGTTACTATGTCCAGGCATACAATACAGGAAACAGTGAGCTGTATCAGAAGATAGTTTCTGTAGAAGTCAGATGATAAGTATTTTAGGTTTGAGATTACAGTCTCTGTTACAGTTACTGAACTCTGCTAGTGTAGTAAATACACAAACGAAAAAACTACAGACAAAAGGCAGATGAATGGGGTAGTTTTGCTTCAGTGAAACTTTATTTACAGAAATAGGCAACAGGCTTGATTTGGCCTCAAGGCCAAGTAGTTTGCTAACCATTGAGCTAGATAATCTATCTGAAGAGCTGAGCTCCTTCTCCTTCAGACGTGCCCAATTCTGCCCTCAGGGATGCTGTTAGTTCTTTGTCATTTGCTTAGGAGCACACTTATGCACACTTAAAACTTTTTAAGCTTAGCAGAGATGCCCAAGACACAGCCCATCTTGAAATTCCTTTCTGGAGCCTTGTCCCATTCCTTGTGATAGACAGAAGTATCCATCCTCGGTGTCATTTCAGATAGACAACTGTCTACCCAAACTATAAATGTCTCTTACTGATTCTGACTGTGGCTTATCCAGTAGGCTCTTACTTATGTGTATCTCCCCATGAGGGAGAAGGAATGTGACTGACAATCACATCTGTTACTTACATCCCTATTGAAACCTTTTGTGGAAAAATGAGACTTGGAATCATAGCTGATAGAGTGGCTAGAAAATGTTAGCTTACTGGGTACGGAGGAAGAAGAGTGATGAAATCATGGGGAAATGGCAATGGATTGGGTATAAGAATAGGTGCAGTGGTTATGAGGCTTTCTAATGGAAGAGGAATTAAACTTTTCCTTGGGGAACCAAGGAATGGAACCAAAACCATCAAGTTAAACTTAAGGAAGCAAATTTCAACAGATGATCAGGAGTCACTATGGTTTTTGTCAAAGGGGTGTGATGGCAGCATCCTCTAGACCCTCAAGGGGAGGCTGTGGAAAGGTCACTCAGAATCCAAGTATGCTGATGGGTGTGTCTTTGCTGAGACTGTTGTAAAATAAAGTCCCATGCACTGAGTGTCTTAAACAACAGACATTGATTTCTCCCAGTTCCAGAGATGGGATATCCTGGATCTGGTTGTTTCTAGAATTGTTGGTTCTGAAGAAGGTTTTCTCCACAAAGGTAGTGGGGGGATAGGGAACAGAAAGAATGCTCTAATTTCCTTTTCTTTCTTTTTTTTTTTTTCTGGACTGGTCCTGGGGCTTAAACTCAGGGCCTGAGTGCTGTCCCTGAGATTCTTTTTCTCAAGGCTAGTGCTCTACTACTTGAGTCATTTATTGGAGATAAGAGTTCCATAGGACTTTTCTGCCTGGACTGGCTTTGAACCACGACCCTCAAATCTAGCCTCCTGAGGATTTAAGATGGTAGACATGAGCCACCAGCACTGATCTCCTTTTCTGTTTGTAAGGACACTTACAAAAGCTCTCACCTCAGGATCTCATCTAAAGCTAATCGCCGTACAGGCTTACCTCCAAATACCATCAGGTCACAGGTTAGAATTTAAATGTATAGATTTTGAAAGGCACACATGTGCAGTCCATAACAACTGGACAACCTTTAAGACCCCTTCTAGTCCTGAGCACTTGTAAGATTAAAGCTAGGGTTTCCTTCAGGCTGTAGATTATTGCTTACCCAAAGCATCATTTTACTACCTTGGTCTCAACTGCCCTGAACATCACCTCTTCTTATTGGTTAGAGTGAGTTATGTCAGAATACCCCAACAGCAGCTTTTGAAGGGAAGATTCACCAATTTTCAAGAGACTTGAATTAACACCAGTGTTTCATCTTTTTGTAGCTCTGGGTTGAGCAGGGTTGAGCGGGGGCAAGGTCCTCTAATCCCAGGATAATTTACTGCTGGAGCCTGTGGCTTTGTTCCTGTGTCAGAAGAGGAACCAAAGCAAGGTCTGAAAGCAGAGCAATGTGGCATCAGACCAGGAAATTCCTAGGGGTTTGTATTTTCTAACAGAATGAGAAACCAAACTCAACTTGGGCACAAACAGGACACGTCGGCTCTTTTCAGCAGCAATGCTCTTATTCCTTGAAGTATCTTTTCCAAAGTGGCTTTTAACAAAGTACCTTTTATACCAGGTCCTCAGGATATTTACCTACCAAGGATATCTAGGAAATCTACTAAAAGTGGAATAGGTTAGATTCTGAGTTATAGTTTTTTGCAGTTTTTGTTGTCAGTTTGGAGAAATTCAATGAGTAAAAACGCTGTAGGAATTTGGAAGCTCTGAGTTTAACCCCTGACACATGGCTGAACTGTAGCTTGGCCCTACTCTGCATTATTTTTTTCTCTGTCATAACTCCTCAACTCTGTCATGGGAGAGGAAAGCACCATAGACAATTTGTAAATGGATGAGTACAGGTAGGATCCAATAAAACTTTATGAACACTGAAATTTGAATTTCATATAATTTTTCCATGTCATGAAACATTGTTCTTCTTGTTTTTTTTCCCCCAACAGTTTAGAAGTATTCACAACCCATTCTCTGCTCTCGGATGATCTATAAAAAAACAGGCAGTGGGCTAGATTTGGCCTGGAATGCAACCTGCCTACTCTTATTCTAGTCTCTGGGTGAACAGGGGACCATGGTGGACATGTCCCTAGCCTCATGTGTTGGTCAGCTTTTTTTAAAATTGTGAAAATACAGTACAGAGGAGTTACAATTACATGGGCAAGATAATGAATACATTTCTCATCAAGTATTGTAGCCTCCTCCTTTGTTTCCCCTTCCCATCCCTTCCCATCTCCCCCACCTCAACTGCCCCATATCCCCACCCCCCACCCGGGGCCAAAGTTGTAAAGTTCGTTTTTCAACGTAACATCTTGTACATCTCATTGTTGCAATGGGTCCACCTGTATCCCTATTTAAATGATTTGTTTTTTCCCTTCCCCTCCACAAATTATACCAACATCAAATACAGTGAAAGCAGGGGTGGAGGCGGGACATACAAAGCAACAAAGAAATCATCTTATAAATGTGTTAGAAACAATCGCATGAAAGAAAAAACATTTGAATACTTATCTTGGGGTTCATTTCACCTGACACCAACTTATCTGACCTTTTCTCCTTGTCTTAGACATATACTAATTATTGCAAATAAGGGAAGCTATGAGACCTATGTTTCTTTGAGCCTGGCTTACTTCCCTTCATATAATTTTTTCCAAATCTTTCCATTTTCTAACAAATGGGGCAATGCTATTCTTTCTGATGGAGGCATAGAATTCCATTGTGTATATATACCACATTTTCTTGATCCATTCATCTACTGAGGGGCATCTGGGTTGGCTCCATATCTTAGCTATGGTAAATAATGCTGCAATAAACATAGTTGTGCTGGTAGTTTTAGTATGGTCTTGTTTGTGATCATCTAGGTAAATGCCCAAAAGTGGGATTGCTGGGTCGTAGGGGAGCTCTATGTGGAGTCTTTTGAGGAACCTCCATACTACTTTCCAAAGTGGTTGAACAAGTTTACACTCCCACCAATAATGCAGTAAGGTTCCCTTTTTTCCACATCCTCTCCAGCATCTGTTGTTATTAGAGTTCTTGATTATAGCCATTCTAACTGGGGTGAGGTGATATCTCAAGGTTGTTTTGATTTGCATTTCTTTTATGGCTAGGGAGGTTGAGCATTTCTTCATGTGTCTATTGGCCATCCTTCTTTCCTCTATAGAGAAGTTTCTCTTTAAGTCTTTAGCCCACTTCTTTATTGAGCAGTTGTTTCTTTGAGGATTTGTTGTTGGGGGATTTAATTTTTTGAGTTCCAGGTATTGTTGGTCAGCTTTCTTGTCACTGTTACTCAACAGAATGCTTGACAGAAACAACTTAAGAAAACATTGCATTCATGACTTCAATGATTTCAGAGCATAGTCCTTGATTCAATTGCTTCTGGGGCCATGGTGAGATATGGTGGATAGGAAGAAGAGAAAGAGAGGGTCAGAGAGGCACCCAGGATGACATACATCCTTTAAGGATGTTCTCTATGTTAACCTAGTCCCTCTAGCTAGGAGCAGCTCCTAAAGCTTCCAGCATCTCCCCCACACAGTGCTACCAACTGGGAACCAAACATCCAGCACACAAGTCTTTTGTGGGAACATTTCATATACACGCTGTAAAACAGCATGGCATTTACTTTATTGGAGAAATTAGCCTTAACAAATAATTTGAACAGAGTTTTCATGTAATCACTAATTGCATAGGAAGAAAACTGAAGGATGTGATTGGGAATTAAAACATGGAAATATCATTCAGTGGAGGAATCATTAAGACAAATGAGAGCGGAGATCTAAAGATTTATTCTGGAAAGCATGGATAAAAGAAAAGAGTCCTGGGCAGAGGGGGACTCCTAAGCTCAAATCGCTCACCTATGCAATGATTTTTCCCTTCTTGAAGGTTCTGACAGGGTGCTTCCAAAGAGACTAGTGCAAAACATGCTGGGTAAAGGAGGGCATAACTACCTCTCCAAACATAGCCACAGTGTTGTTCAGTCATGTAAGTGGAACTTCCTGCACCTTCCTTAGTGTCATCATACATTTCTACACAAGTCCAATCCTGCTCTTTGACACCTTTAATTTCCCACTAAGAGTCAGACATGGGGTTGTAACATAATGAAGAAAATGAGAACTCCATTGGACTGGGAGTTACGTATCCTGAGTTCAGGATTCTGTTCTGCCACCCTCTTGTCAGAGATGCTAGTCATATCTTTTCTTAAACTGAAAAATAAGTTTATCTATCATGAGTCTCTGGGAAGATAGCCCAGTGGCACTCCATTTTCCTTCAACCAGATCAGCCCTACTTTTATCTGTTTTAAATATTAAGTTTAGGGAGGGCTGGGTAGGAATGTTGAAAGGGGAGAGACATTGGTCAAGATGGATTGTTGCTAAATAGCAACTCCTTTGTACAACTGCTTAAAGATAATTTAAACAATTATATTTATTTAAAATAGAATTTCACAAAAAGTTCTCTGGATCTGAAGGTTTCTGGGTTCCCCCTGTAATTCATTGACCAAAGTCTGTCTATTGGGGATCTTATGTTAGGTCAGGGACCTCCTGGAAGCACATGCACCATGGGAGCATCCTAGCTCTGTGTGCAGTGAGAATCTGAAGAAGTCAAGCCATTTTCTGCAGAAAAATGATGAATGATAATCCTGTTACCATGATATCAGGAAAAACCACAGAGCATACGGTTTATGTGAAGATCGTTCAGCTTCTAGCTGCCTTGATGGCACCACAGGCATTAGCAGCATAAACTAGTTGGCAATCCTTTACCTTCCCAGGAAAAGCATTATGCCCTGAGTGCTTACAAGCCCAGTGCCCTGAGCAGACAGACTCTCCACCCCCGCTCATGCTCTCAGGTATCCTCAGAGGCAGTTCTGCTGGACCACCTAGCTCTACCGGCCGGAACTTACTACCATTAGATCGTCACACCCCCGCCCCCATCGGTTCTCACGGGCAGTATATTTTGATTCTGAGTCTGGGAAGGGGCATCCTGGTGTGAACGCCAGGACAAGCTCTGGACTCCTCTGCTACCATCTTCCCAGAGAGTGTTTTGAGTCAGTGAACCTAGTACCACTTCCCAGATATGCTGTGCACCCATTTCTCTGGCCCTCCTGCCTACTCTGTTTCTTAGAGGTAGACATCCCACAGCTCAGCTCTGTGGAACAGTCAAAATCAGAGCGAGCCACCACCCTGGGAAAACCACACTGGTACTCTGCACTCCACCCATGAGCAGAGATACCAATCCAGGCCGCACAGTGCTGTGGCTTACCATGCTGGTCCTCCACCCCTCCCCACACCCCTCCCTCCACCCCTGTACCACACCACAGTGTACCACATCTTTCTATTGGGTATTTAGCATAACCCTAATAGACAGTTAGAGAAGACTTAATAGCCCTCTGTGTCACAGGAGAGATCTGAGGACCTGGATCCAGCCATTCATCAGGGGCAGAATAAGATCTGGTGCCTCATGCTTTGATGAAGTCTTAAATAAATATTTGTAAAGTGCAACATCAGGTTTCCACTCTCCTGATATTTTTGGATTGCTCACAGAGGCCGTTTGCCAAAATCCTGAATTGAGACTGCTTTTAGAAAGGGCGTCAGAGAGAGCAAATTTCTCTGCATACAGGCAAAGCTGTGTGAAAAATGCTATTTGGGTTATTTTGAGCTATTTTACAGTGAGTTGGAGCTTCAGAAAGGAATTATAAAATAGGCTACAAAACTCAATTCTAAAACTTTTAACCCAATATAGTTGGTGACCCACGCATCCCTCTCTTTTTCACCTTGGTGGATCCCCTCTCTAAGCTTATCTATGAAGAAATTGCCATTAAGCCTCAGAACTGAGCCCTTCCTTAGCCTTCCAAGGAAAGCTTTATCCAAATAGATAACCTGAGCCCCAAACATACATTTTCAGTGCTACTTCTTCTGCTTTGTAGTGTATTTACTACCTTAGCTCTTAAAGTGCCCCTGCCTCTTCATTTGAGCCATCTCATTCTACCTCTAGTTATAAGATAGCTCAGCTCAGCCTGAAACCTCTAAGCTTCAAGCCACCTCTCCTAGGTAACCTACGCTAAACACTATCAGCTCTTAGTTAGTGTAAGCCCAGGCTTGTTTTGTCCCATTCCCAGCATGCTTTGTGGTCCATTTCTCTCATTTGTTTCCTTTCTAATACCAGGAGCTACTTTTTGAATCTCAGCACTTTGACATATAAATGATGCTTTAATGTTGTCTACTTCTCAGCCTTTATGCCTGAAACTTTTAAGTGTTTTCTATTTGATAACCATCTCTTCTTCATCCATAATCATCAGTTCCTTTCCATGTATTTATTATCTCCCCAGATTCCTAAAGGCGCTTATTTAATAGCCTGTTTAAGTTTATTCTATTACCTCTGCTTCCTCATTGTGTTGTTTATTGTCTGCCTTTTGTAGTATGTTTCTCCCATACTGGTTTGTAGAGTTTGGATTTACAAGTTCATCTTCCACTTGAGAACATTCTGGGTGGTATCTAGAATACGTGCCACCTAGCAGCACTAGACTTGAGGGAAGTAGCAGCCATGGAGGCCTGTATGAGTCATAGACTTTACCTGCTTCTTGATGGATGTTGTAATTCTGAGCTCTGTCCTCTCTGGACTAAGTTCTGGGTCCCAGTGTCATGTGATTCTCTCCTCACCTATACACCGCTGAACAGCTCTACACCACCCTCAGCCCCGTTTCTTCTTGTCCTTTCATTCTCTTGCAATGAGCCTTGTGGCCCAGTCCATGACTCCTTTTATTTCCTTTTCTCTCTCTCTCATGTTTTGAGCAGTTAAAGAATCCCCATTTTGGTCTCCTGCAATGTCTTGTTTTTTGAGAATGAGTATGTGTTTGTTAATTTGTTACACATAAATATTTTCTGTTCTTTCCTATGTTTCTTGTGGGAAAAAGAAGGTGTCAATTTGTTATCTTAAACTAGAACACTCAAGTTCAAGTTTAAATTCTACTCCTCCGATCACAGATTCCTGAGAATCTGTACTCTACTGTAAGCCTCACAGACAGAGCCCTGTCACACCTTTACACTCCAAAGAGCAGGCTCATTCAACAGTTTTATTTAAAAACCCCCTTGATACCTCATATTCCCAACCCCTAACGTTCCTTAATTACAACTCCACATCTTTTACTAAGGGATTTTTTTTCAGCTAACCAATGTTCACAAGTGAAAGAGTCACCATTCCACTTCTGGCAGTCAGTCCCTCATTGACTCTGAACCATTAAAAAAGTACTTAGAGCTCACATTTTTATTTTATCTCATCTGGGATTGTCCCTTATACTAAGGATGTTCTGTTATACCATGGGCTTTTCAATAACATAGCACTCCTTTAGGACAGAGGGGAATATTTTTTTTCTGCAGAGTCAGATATTTAAGTGACTTTTATGGTCAGGTTTTCTTTGTAGTCATTTTAAAGCCAGCCACTGCTCCTTAAGTTACCTCTGAGGGGAACTTATCTATTGATGACACAGCTCTATCTTTTTGCAGTGTTCCACACCATCCAGCGTAAATGCCTGGACATCATTATTTTAAAGGAGACAAAATATTTATTCTTGGTCTGTGATTTTTCTACTGTATCCACTTTTATGTGTAGTTTGAGGTACCCATATATTTGGTAATAAGGAACAAAAGAGATGGCTTAAGATACTTTGTAACATAAAACATGGCATTTATTCATATAATATCGATTCTATGTTTATAATATTTATTTTTCTCAATTATAAGAGCATGTCACACCCATGTATTTGTGAGAACACTCACCAAAAATACACAAATTTATAAAATAAGAAAGTAATTTTTTTATGATTCCACCATACAAGGGTTCTTAATTATATTATATTATACAAGGGTTATAATATATTATTATATTATACAAGGGTTCTTGTTATATTATTCATATCCTGGCCATCATTACTCTGTGCATCAGTATGCATGCGTATATATTATACTTTCCATATTTGGGGTCTATACTTTCCATATTGGAGTTTAACAGTATGGCATCTTCACTGAGTGGCATGTAATTTAATTAACCAGAGCTAGGTGTTTTTGTTCTCTGGACCCACTACTTCCCTGATTTTTTTTACTTCTTTCTTCTTCCTCATGGCTAATGAAGCCCTAAGTTTACATAGTGTTAGAATCAGAATAGTGCTGTAAAATCATGTAATGCTTAGAGTCACTATTGGTTTTCCATAGTGGATCGCCCCTTGTGTTCCCTTTTCAAAAGTCTGCTCTGAACTTGTTTTCTATTGCATAGGACAAGGAGCTAGAACAGACAGCAAACTCCAAGCAGACCCAGAAGCTAGACACTGGCCTGGGTACCACATTGTCCTCAAGTACGTGGTCATCTGCCCCTACCTTCTCCATTCTGTAGCCCTTTTTCCTTTCCATGTCCTGTAGCCCTTCTATACCCCAGGAGCTGGTGAACTTTCAAGGTTTTAATTTTCAAGGTTTTAATGAAACATAATGCAGCAGTACGTTCTAAAGCTTTTATTGAACATGCTGCCAAGGTTCTTTGTTAATTGGGAAGCCATATCTTCTCTTAATGGACAGAATTACTCACTAGATCATTAGAATAAGTTGAGACCTCTCAGCTGTAAGATTTTCCCCCAATACAAAACCTATATGAATCATCTTCATGTTAGGAATTAATGAAATTATTGTTGTTATTATTATCATTACTATCATACAAAACCTATATGAATCATCTTCATGTTAGGAATTAATGAAATTATTGTTGTTATTATTATCATTGCTATCATCATCATCATCATCATCATCATCAACATCATCATCATCAGTCAGTTGATTGGCTATGGGATTTTATTTAAAGAGCACCTGGCTTTGTTGAGGAATTTCTAATGACTCTGTGTCAAATGGAAAAACTCAGCAACAAATTAGTGATGTTGGTTCATCCTCATTTGATTTATCATCCTCCACATGTTTTGAAGCACACCAGATAGGATGGCTCTCGAATAAGCACTAAATTTCATCTCCCTCACCACTCTGTTGACAGAAGCTGCTTAAGTGGAGTCTGATTTGTGAGGCTGGCTGAGTTTGCTGTCTACTACTCTGTCACCAGCAGTCAGGGGATTGGATTTCCTTCCAACTCTGTCCTTTCCCTCCCAATCTCCTTCACCCAACTTTTAGTAGTGGCCTCATATTTCCCAGGTACTTTCTTGAGGCTTCAAAGAATTTCATTGTCTTAGTCTTATTCCCAGGCTTTGAATGAATGGTATATTTTATATCCCTTTTCAAGTGTGAGATGGTAAAGCAATATAAGTACTGACTCGCTCACACTTACACAAACTAACGACTACATTAGTCTAGGCTGGAATGTCCAATCTGGAGAAGAATCCAATGCTAGTCAAGGCCCTCAGGGGCCCCATACAAGCAGTAGATCACTTTAGAGCTCTGACCTTACTCAAGATGGCAGCAAGCATATAAGCCATAGTTGCTCATTCCACATTGCTGTCAGTGTGGCTGTTGAGGGACCCACTGGTGTGCCTGTGGATTTCACAATGACAAGAGTCCTTTACACCATCTAACAATCTTCTTCGATCTATTTTCTCAAAGACTGTTATGTTTATTACCCAGCCCCTTTCTATTGAGGGGTCTCCACTGGGTTTCATGATTAAGTTATAAATCCTTTATATGATTCCAGGCCCTCAAAATCAGGAAAGGCCCGATCACCTGCCTTGCTTCCCCTTCTTTCCACTCTTTCAGAGATTCAGAACTTCTGTCATATCCTTCCTTTCTGTTCTCTTGCCTTCTAGACTTCAGTTCCCTCTGCTTAGAACAAATTTTCAGGTGAAGAAAGATGGCTTGAAGAAGGAGATGCTGACTTGTTTGGAACTTGTTGAGTGACAGTGACAGCAAAACATCTAGACTATCTCTAGCCTACTAAAATTGAGGACACAGAGAATGCAAGATATTGGAACAATATTTACAAACTATTATCAAAACCATCAAGGTAATTGAGGGAGAAGTACCAAGTTCCAAAACAGAGCCTTGGCTCTGGGGAAAGGAAAATGTTGAGAAGGGTATGGAGAGGCCATTCTAACTGGAGGAGGTCAGAGCTCAAAGAGAAACTGTGGTACAACGTAGTTGAAAATAAGAGAGCTACATGATGAATGTTGATGAGCATCTAGTAAGTGCCAACATTACATTTGGTGATTTGTATCTCTGTAGCTGGAACTTGACCCTATAGCTTCACTTTGTCTTCTACATTATCATCCAAGAGGAAGGCAGTGCCAGGTATTTTAGAAATCAATGGGGTAAAGACAGAACAATCTCTGCATCTTGCTAAAGGAAATCATTGGTAATTATCAATTGAGGAGACGTCATTAAAAAGAAGTCTCATCATTTTGCTTGTTTGTTTAAAAGGAATGTGGCTTAGTGGTACAGTGCTTGACTAGCATGCAAGAGATCTTGGGTTTGATTCCTCAGTTCCACATAAATAAAATAAACAAAAAGTTTTAAAAAGATATAGGGTATAGTAGACTATGATATACTAGAGTTAGAAATATAGAGGATCCATTCTTAACTCTTCCTTTAACCAGCTAAGTCACTATTGTACACAATCTCAGTTTTTGCAACAATTAAATCAAGTATATTCGTAAAGCCTTGGTCTTCCAACTATGACCAGGATCAGTATTCTAATTCTGTTAATTTTGCTGTAAATGTATGTACTAGCAGAGTACTATTTGAGCAGAAATATTGCCATTTTTCCTAATGTGTCCACAGACCCAAGAACAGTGCCTAGAACGTAGAACATATAAATAAACTCATATAAATAAACTTGTTATATAAATAAACTCAATCATTTTAGTACTTTGAAACAAAAGTACAGGCATTGCCAATTTGTGAAGCTTGATAGTTTAAGACAATATATTAAAATCAAATTTCAAGAATAACAGAGGCAAAAAAGTGATCATTCTGAAATTCCTAATATAAAATGGATATCCAGATGTAGTTTCATTTTAGGTACAAAACAGTGTGAAATTAGCATTGAAATCAAGGAAGTGGAGCCAAGAAGCATGAGAATTGCTAGTTGAAATTGCTCTGCCTTTTAAGATATTCAAATCAGAAAGATGTAAGCCAAGCTGAATCTGTGCTAAATAGCTGAAATACCAATAGTCAGATAGGGTGAAAATGCAATTGAAACAAAACCCAAACAAGGAAACTAGATCCCAGACTCTAACATGCATAGTTCAGTGTTAGCATGTTTTGGGTCGAACATTTTAGATTATATTACAATGATAGAGACCTTATTCTGATTATACTTACTTCTCTTGATATCTATCTGTCTGTCTGTCTGTCTATATCTATCTGTCTGTCTGTCTGTCTGTCTAGCAATCTATCTGAATGACAGGGCCTGGTTATATATAGCTCAGACTGGCCTCAAACATGGATCATCCTTTCTTTAACTCCAAGTTAAAGAAGTGTTGGGAGTATAGCTGGCTGGGCACTACCTTGTCTGGCTGATCACATTTTAGAAACAACCTTATTTTTCTCCTAGTAAATTAACCCCTGTTTATAAGAGAATATTTTTTCATATACAAGACTATAACAACAAAAGAAAAACTACCCATAATCATAGATAGTAACAGTGCTATTTGATTACTTTGGAATGATCTTTTTAGCCTAGTTATGCGATCTCAGTTCTTTTTATGTAGCTCCTGCGGTTGAGGCTGCTTTGGCCATAAAGGTAGCCCAACATCTGAGAGGCCCAGGTGACTTGTCAACTCTTTACACTCAGCCCTACATTCCGGGGCAGGCAGTTGAACTCAACTGTCTGGCTTCCTGGTTGCTGAGTGAATTCCATCTCTTTCTCATACCTCCCCAAACAAGGTTCTAACCCCAGTTTCTCATTGTCATACTAGATCGTACTTCCTGGCACACAGATGCCAGTATTGCTCTCATTATTCAGGGTTCTCTTGCTCCCTCTTCCCCTTCAATCTTAGAATTTACTTAGCTTCTGAATACTTTTTCCTTGGGCTTTGCCTTTTCAGCTACTACTTTGTTTCTGATTTGTTTCATTCATTCACTTAGGTAAACCATAACAGAATCCATCCTGCATTTAAGGATAGTTTGTTTTCTCAGTGCCTTTCTCTCCCTTCCTTTCTCCCATGTAGCAAGTCTCTGCCATACCTCAGAGTAATCAAAAATTCTGTATGACCAGTAAACAATTCTATGTGAGATAGCCATCACATAGTGATCACCTTGGGTCACTCAAACCACCCACTATTTCAGCAGAAGTAGAATTGTTTTTAAACATCTGAATGGAAAGAAAACGTGGAAAATCATCTTAATGTTTTCTGATATTGAGATATCATGCTTCATGTAATCCAAATATTTGAATATTCATTTATTTGGCATCGCAAACAGGAGGCATGTGGGGGACGGATTGACTTTTCCTTTCCTATCCAGATGTTTGAATGATGTAAATAGATAGATTTAGATGCATGACTTCCTTTCCATTTGAAATTATTTCTTGTAGTTCTTCTACTCCTTCTGTTCCTTCCCTTTGGATTTTTATCAAGGATTTTGTTTTTCTACCTTCTTTGTCCCTTGCCCTCCTTTTGTGTAGAGAAAAAAAATGAGATCTCAAGTTTGCTCTCTTCTTTTGAGAAAAAGAGAAAATCCTACCCCACTGATAGACACCTATCCTTATATTTTCAGTGTTATGTTAATGTCTAACAATTGATTTCCCCAGATGTGGGGAGACTTTGTTTGCAGTGTTGGCCTATTTCCATGGCATAAATATTCTTCCCATGAACAACTTTAAGCTACAGACATGACTTTCTGAATGAGTTTGGAAGAGATGCGCAATACACTTCATTATATAGTGATTCCACTAGATTGTTACAACCTGTGCATAGACAGTAACCAAATCAAAAAACACACAGATGCTGGTAATAATTTGCAAATTAATTTTGAGTTAGTTATTTCCTTTTTTTGATACTATAATTTATTTAATTTGGAACTTTTCAACCTGGAAATGGTTGGCATTTGAAGCTGGATGGCAGTCCCACCCTGAATCCCAGGACCATTGGCAGTGTCTCTGGCCTGTACCCACTAGCTGCTAGTTGTACCTCTAATTGGGATTACCATAAACTCTGTCCAGACTGGCAGATGTCCTCTGAGATATAAAATTACCCCCTAGCAAAAAAACACTAATTGTAAATACATGCATTTGAATGTTGATTGTAGTTATATCCAACAACCTTCTTTCAAATTTTCTGAAAATTTCCAGATCATCTTGGAAAGGTTGTATTGCCTCAATACCAGCATGCCTCTTATTACATCACCCATAGGGAATCTTGTTCTGGGAGCATGTCTTTTTATAGTCTCATGCTGTATTAGAGGAGATTAAAAGAGGACAGTTTGCCACATGTTCCAAACTTTTTGGTTCTTACATTTTTTTCATTGGACTTGAATGCTGAGAATGATCCTTCTATGCTGACAACCTTCTTCCTATTTGTGTTCTTGGTTCTCTTTGAATTAGACTGTCTGAGTTGATTGCCTAATTTCCTTCCAAAGTGCATAGCCCTGGAGATCCCTCTAAGGCAAATGTGATTTTTATCTTCTGCCCAAGTGAGAAACTTCCCTACGTGTTTGCTGAGAAGCCAGCTTTGGAGGGGGTGGGAAGGGGTTGAGAATGGAGGTAGACAGGCCTCAAAAGTAGGGTAAGGCAGTGGCCTAGATGAAGAGGAGCCCACTCCCTGTTCTCAAGGAAACTGTCCTAGAGCAAGAGATCATAGTCTATCCCATTCTAGGATCCAACTCTTCCTGCCTTATCTACCGGAAGTGTGTTAGCCTTTCTTGACATTTGAAACCATCTCCAGTCATCCCTGTTTCTAGGTCTTCTCTGACTTCCTGTTCCCTTTATCCTTTGTCCTTTTCCTTTTCTTTTCCCTTTATCCTTTTAAGCACAATGCCCTTTCACAGACCACATGTGCCTTTTTAGCTTCATCCAGAGCTCTGACTCTACAACCCTATGGACAATGTGTCCACATTTATGAAAATCAACTCACAGCCCTCAGTCCTATATAAGTCAACAGAAAATCCTGTTATTAGTATATGCCTGGGAGCTGGTACTAGTTTCCTAGGGCTCCATAACCAATCACCACAGACTGTGTGGCTTAAAGCAACAAAAAGTATCCTCTCACAGTTCTGGAAGCCAGAACTTCAAAATCAAGTTCAGCAGGCATCTAATCCCTCCCAGGACTACAGGGGAGAGTGCACTCATGCCTCTGAGCTTCTGGTGGTTCTTAAAATTCTTGATTTGAAGCAGCTAGATTCCAATCTCCACCTCCTTTTTCACATGTCTTTATTCCCTTTGTGCCTCCTGTCTCAAATCTCTCTCCTGTCTCTTAAAAGGATACTTGCCTTTAGACTTAGGTATGCAAAGGCCTTGTTGCCAGATAAGATCACCCTCATGGTACCAGGGATGAAAACTAGTCCGTGTGTGTGTGTGTGTGTGTGTGTGTGTATGTGTGTGTACACACATGTGCATGCACACACCAGTCCTAGGGCTTAAACTCAGGATCTGGGGCTTGTCCTTGAGCTAAACTCAGGATCTGGGGGTTGTCCTTGAGCTGTTTTGCTCAAGGATAGCACTCCATCACTTGAGCCACAGCTCCACATCTGGCTTTTTAGTAGTTAATTGGAGGTAAAAGTCTCTTAGGTTTGTTTGCCCAAGCTGGCTTTGAATTGTGAGCCTCAATTCTCAGCCTCCCAAGGAGCTAGGATTACATGCATGAGGCACTGACAGCTAGCTAGAACATATTTTTTCAGTTCACCACAAGAGGATCAGGAGTGAGGGTTATTTCTTTCTGCTCTTTAAATTTATCAACTAGTCTGGTCACCTGGTACCAGCACTAGCTTGAGAAGTGAGGAAGAAACTTCCTACGTAAAGGAGGAGATACTCAATGCTTGTATGCTCTTTTCCCAAGGGCTTCTTACTGGGGAAAGCCTTGAAAACCTCAATCACAAGCAAACTCTCCACTCAAGCAGCTTGTTCCAGCCAGGCCCTGGCTAAGGATTAGACAGGGCTGGCAGCATGAATTCAGGCCTGGTTTGTGAGGAACAGTTGACTTAAATGCACATAAGAGCTTCCAAACCATGTTCCTGGAGCAGCCAAGAAGCAGGGTGATATGGTGTAGACTGGGGCCGGGAAACCTGGAACTAAAGAATCAGGAGAGATAGGAAAGGCCTGAAGGAGACTGGAGAGAGCAGAAGGGTGTTCTGAAACACCCCTAAAATCCATCAGCTCTGTCTACTCAGTAAGCCTGTTCCCATGCTCTTCCCTCATGCTCTTTCCTGAGGCTTCATCTTAGGTGTTGGGAAGCAGCTTCAAATGACAATAATCCCAACCAGGTCAAGATTAGTTGCCTTGACATTGAGCCTCAGCGATCTTAAGATTGGTTTTAAAAAAAAAAAAGTTAAGCCAAAAGGGCTAAAGATGGGCCTATGAGAAAGACAACCGGAAGCGGGAAATCCAAAACAAACCTAGGTGCTATAAAATAGTAGCAGTGGCCAAGAAGGTTCATTTTATGTTAGATCACAACAAGAAGGAAACACCTATGGGCCTGCCACTCAGGGAAGGCAATGTAATATACATTATTGATATTCTGTGAATGGAGTATGGGAGAGGGCGGTGGAGAGAAAGCTATTATATTTTCCATCCTTTCTTACTAGGCCCCCACTTCCCTCTCATTTCTTTTCCTCTCTCTGCTTTGCTCTGGTACCTTGCCTTCCTCTTATCTCTGGCCTTTAGTAAGGAAAATCCCAAACACAGTCTTCGAGGTGTTGCTTTGGAGTTCTGTTTATTTCCATCTCTTTAAACCCAGGTAGAGCCTGCCTCCACACAGGCAGCTCTGCCTCGGTGTTTTCTATTCTTTTCTCTTCCTTGCCATCAACATTTATGTTTCACAGCTCTGAAGTGCAATGGACGAGGTGGTAGCCCCCACTTGCCTCCCTCCAGCCCTCTTACCTGTTTCCATTACTTTCCTAGCCTCTTGTTTACTATCTTAGCTAGGACTCCCTGGGTGCATTGGTAAACCAAGTAGTCTTTGAGATCTCCAATTTAAGAGGAATGTTCAATATTTGAACTTGGGAGTGACATAAAAGAAAAAAGATGAAGATTTTGGCATGTCTGAATGAAGAACTCTGAAGGACCTAACAAGAGAAGTTGGTGTAAATATGGAAGATACTATATGAAAGAACAAAAAGCCCAGTGTCATTTGTTGAAATATAGTAGAGTAGACCAGTTAGGACCATCGCTAGAAGTATGAAGCTCACTAGAATGGGTAAGCGCCATTTATAGCAAAGGAATGGGATGGGTCAATGGATGGACTATTACTAACAAGATTACGAAACAGGTCTTCCTGGTGCTGGCGGCTCACACCTGCAATCCTCACTATTTAGGAGGCTGAGATCTAAGGACTGAGGTTCAAATACAGGCCAGAGTGGAGAGTCCATGATATTCTTGTTTCCAGTCAACTACCCAAAACCTGGAAGTGGAGATGTGGCTCAAGTGGTAGAGAGCCAGCCTTAAGCAAATAAGCTAAGGGACAGCACTAGAAGGGATTCTGGCTAAATCAACATTGTAGGCTTCTTGCTGGAAAGAAGCCAGGGTGATGAGTTATCAAAGGTGTTTGGGTATGTGAATAGAAGATTTTTTATTGAGCTGAACTGTTATGGTTAAAACTAGACTTAATCAAAGACTCAGGAGTTGTCTAGTTGGTAATGCAAAGAACCTTTGTCCACTGGTTATGAACATGAGTTTATATATTAAAAAAAAACACAAAACAAAACAAAAAAATCAACCAACTCAAAACAATCCCCAGAATGCACAATCTGGGTCCAGTACTGTAGACTAATTAGTGCCATTCCAATTAGTGATCGATTTTTAAAGAATTAAGACATAATAAAGTTACCAGCAGCATTACGCTCAGAATAATTGAATTGTTTCATGATTAAGAACCCATTTGTTCTTCTGAGAGTGCCTTCGGGTCACAATTATATGCATCGGTTACCATTGTCCTATAGATTATGAAATTGTTGGCTGCTGAAGAAGCTCTTTTGATGATAAGCCAGGCAAACTAGCTTTCACTGTGAGTGGATGGTGTTCTGGGGTGACTTTCCTGTAATGTGCTCCAGAATGCCTCATTCCCTGGCACATAGAAGAGTTTAACACAATGACCTCCCCCTCCCCCAAAACCCTTCCAGACTGGCAATTTGACAAGTTTCCTAGAGGGCACTTGGCTGTTTGTTTTCTGTTCTGCCAAAATGTTTCTACCTGGCATAGGGCACCCCACTTTGTGGCAGCCCTTTCTGATGTATAGAAGCACTTTATGCACCAGTTCTCTGAATATTGCTTAGACCCTTTTTTTACGTAAATCATAATATTCTGAAAACCTGGCTAGTCATCAGATCCTACTCATTGCTACACATTAATTGATTCACCCTGAAATGGGGATATGCAAGTTCCTGTGCCATAATGGAAGAGTTAGTCAATGCTTTTGAGCAGGTTGTTATAGTCACAGCTTGAAGGCAGCAGGGTTTGAGTGTTTGAGACTTCTCTGAATGCCCGTGATTACTCAAAGCTGTGTGGCCTAGCCAAAACTACACATGTCAAGACCTCCAAAAGCCCATGGTATAGTTTCCTATTTACTGTGTGCCTGGAGCAAGCTGCTTTGACTGTCAGCTCTGGGGGTGTCCTCATCCTTCTCTCTAGGAGATAGAATATGGCAGTGCCACCTTTGCCGAACCTTTCCATGTAGAACTGTATGCAGGTATTTCCTTATCTGAAAAAAAAGGCTGGGTAGGCTGGTCAGTGGGTTCTTTCTCATCTCCTGGTAGTCAGCTTTAGGACATCATGGCAGTTTGTCCTGCCTGTGCCCCTCACTGGTTAGACATTTTGCAACAGATCTCTTCTCTGGAGGTTGGAAATGAGAATGCAAATAAGAGAGAATTGGCATTATTGCAAGCAGAGGGTCAAATCTGCTCTACCTATAAATAGGCATATGTCACTGGCAAGCTGGGGCAGTTTGTTACCTGTCAATAGCAAATTATTTCTGATATATCTCACATAGCCTACCTTCTACCTCCAAAGCTCTTAGCTCTCCTGCGTGTGTACAAGCCACATAAATGTTTGTGTTGATGATGAGCACCTTGAGTGTATGTGGAGAGAACAAACCCCTTTTCTCAATACCCAGTGTGTTCGTGAAGGAGTTAGGTTAGCATTGTGGTAGGTACAACCCATGGCCTAATCTGGTCCTTGAGTTAAGAATGGTTTTTAGACTTTAAATGATTAAAGAAGAAAAAATAACTGTTTTACCAAAGTAAAAATTATATGAAGTCTAAATTTCTGTGACCAGGAAGTTGAATTGGCATGCAGCCAAGCTCATTTGTTTACGTACTGTGTGTGACCACTTTCTCTTCAACAGCTGAGGAGTGTAGTGGCAACAGAGACCATCTGGCCCGCAACCCCTAAAATATTTACTATCTAGTTCCTTTCCAGAAAAAGACTGCCAGCCTCCCAACTAGCCTCAGTCCCTTCTCATCTCTTTCTCCATGAATAACTAGGGTAACGATATATCTTACTGTGCCAATTGGTGCCTTTCTAAGTGGAAAGAAGATGGCAGCATGTATAAATTGAAACGGTCCAGGGAAAGCTGGGACATTGGGCCACCATATTTAAAGTCCTTCATGTGAACAAACCAAGGTAAGTTTGTCCACGGCAGAGTTAGAAGATTCTGTGGGTCCAGACACTGATGCACTCATTCTCTGGGATTTGGACCTCCAAGAGGAAGCTCTTGACTCAAGGAAGGAGAGAAAAGCTGGATTCAGGGAGAGTTGGGCTCTGTGTAATATAGAGCTCAGCTCTGCTACCTACCTCTTTCCTTAGTCTCTAATGATTAATCAATATTTTGACATTGCTATACTTTTTTGCTTTGGGAGCGATGAACTACTTTTTAATTATAGTTATAACATAACCAGTTTTTTGCCTCTATTTGTCTTTGAAGTTTACTAAAGCTATGCCTATCACTTACAGGCCAGTTATTTGTATGGACTATGAGGGATAAAAGCCGGCCATCAGAGTGAGAATTGAAGCTACTGACAGACAGTTGGAGGTTTTCAGGAAAGTGAAGAGTGAAATGTTTGTTTGCCCCAGGCTAGAGAACTGGCACATTAGCATGTAGCTTGCTGGAAAAGGAAATGGTTTTTAGAGACTGGGACCTTTGAATCCTTCAACTATTCATCTCAGAAAAGCAAAAGGACAAAAAGGAAGAAAAGGAGGAAGAGGTAGAAAAGGAGGAGATGGGAGAGGAGATGTGATGAGAGAAATAAGATGAAGGAAAGGGAGAAGGGAAAGAAGAAAAAGAAACTTGATTTACTTTTATGGGGCAGAAAGAGAAAGAATTTCTCAGGCAGATGAGAATCAGCAATCCAATGGCTCTCCCAAGGCAGATGAGATTGCTCCTTCCTCATACATGCCATGTTCCTCATACAAACCATGGCCATTACAATGCTCTTCCACCCTGGAATTTGGTCTCATTCACCCTGGAACTCAGTTAAAAGTCTTACAAATTTAATACCCCAATCTTCCAGCTTCTGTTTCTTGTTTATGTATTGTAATCTGATTTTTTAAAAAAGAAAAAGGATATATGTGTAATGGTGAGATTTGGGCACTGTCCCTGGATGTTTAAAGGATGTGTATTTTTTAGTGGATGACAGTGTAGAGATAGATCTTCCTGATTCACTCTAATCTCACTAGAAAAGTTGTTATCTGCTTTTCTTTCCCCAAGAGGCCAGCCTAACCTGTGACAAAAGTTGCCCTGTCTTTTAGATTACATCACAGAATTATTCAGCCAAGGGATTATGGAGGAAATAAAGTGTACTTGTGGACCCAAGCCTTGAGTCTTCAAACAAAAGCCTAGAAAATATGAATGCTGGGTTTTAACTAAACATGGTTAAATCTTTAAAAAAAAAATTAAGGCATCTTTTGAAACTTAGAGTATATGTAGTTATTTTAGGCCCAAATGTAGATTAGAGTTAAATTGAACATGTCTGTGAGAATTTAAATCATATAATCAAAAATTGTAACAAAATGGAAGCACAAACATAGTTCTCAAAAAATATAGTAGGAAAATAGTTGATGTTTTAAAATATACATAAAAAGCCTCACACATCCTTAAATGAGTATGTTAAAATGCAACACCTTTGTTCAATTGATGGTGACAAAAACATATATAAACAAAAAGTAAATAAAAATAAAAAAGCAACTACTTTAAAAAGTAGCATGGGTAATTGATATAAAGCAGCAATTCAAAAAGGAAAATTTATTTTTTAAAAGAAAAAGGAATAAAAATGTTTGAGCTGACTGATGGCCCAAAATCCAAACTAAAATTAAAAAAAATTTTCAAATACAAAGTGAGCAAAGTGTTTTAATGATAATATCATAGTTCCAGTCAGTTTGTGATGAATAGGTATGCCTCCTATGCTGTTAGCAAGAATGTAGCACTTCTGTGAAACTTTCAGAAAGCTATTGTACATTTACCAAAAGCATCACACTGTTTTATATCATTTAAATGACTTATTCTCAAAGGAATTTATTTTAAGATAATAACTAGAAACTTGAAGAAAAAACATCTAGATTGTTTACATTATTCTTAATAGCAAAGACAAAACAAAGCATACCCCTAAAAACATCTTTTAAAAAAACCTCCAAATTTGAAAGTTTTAACTACAGAGAATATTTAAAATGATACAAAAAATATTCATGAATAGATATAGATGGATAAATCAAAAAACTACATAGTCATTTTTATAATTTTGCAAATACAACAAAATATCAACAGTGTATAACTTCCTCTCAGTGTTGGGATTACGGCTAATTTTTACTTTCCTGTTTGCAATGTCACTGAAGATGAAAATTTAAACAGTTTTCATTCCACATTGATACCTTATTTCAAAATGCTTTAGGGTTTTAAAATATGAATAATTAGCCCGGTGCTGGTAACTCATGTCAGCAATCCTAGCTATGCAGGAGGCTGATATCTGGAGGATGACCAGCCCAGGCAGAAAATGTTTTGAGACTCCATCTCCAAAAGAACCAGAAAAAAACTGGAGGCATGGCTCAACTGGTAGACCTCCAGCCTAGGAAGCAAGCTGATCAAGCAGTAGTCCCTGAGTTCAATTCCTGGTACTGCCAATATAATAGTAATAGTAGTAGTAGCAACCACCACCATTGTCATTGTCATCATCATTGTCGTCGTTGTCCAAGTAGTAGTGGTTATGATAATGATAAATAATGGTAATAATGATAGGACAAAATTAAAATGAAGATGATCAGAAAAGATGAATAAGAAACCTCATAATTTCCTCAGTAAAAACTCTGACACTTGAGAGGAAATGACAGATTGGATGGTAGGGTTCCTAGCAGGGTACACTAAACATGAAATGCCTTTGGTCAAAAAACTCATACTGTTTATAAAGAACAACCAAACTTGCTTGACAAAAATATATGTAGTCTGGAACTATGACCCTCAAGAAGTATTTGACATTAGTCTCTAAAGAGAGACTAGAGCTCAATGGTGTCTGAATAAACATCTAGACAATGCATTCTAACAGGGGACATAGCTTACAGCGGAGCCTTAAATCTAGGCTCCTGTCTTGATACTAAGTGCCAATCAGCAACACATTCTGATTATTTGACTAAATTCACAGATAGCCTCCATGACACCAAAACCAGCCATTCCAATATGAGTCCTTCAGATCTATGATTATGAGTCACAGCACATGTTATCAATTCCAACTGTTTAATCTGGCCTTGCCCAGATGTATTTGACAAATTGTTCTGCAAAACCCCTGTAAAGGTCAAAGTGAACCAAACTTTACTTTGGCGAAACTCCCCCAGAATACTCCTTGCCTTTAAAATTAAGGAAGCATCACTTAGTGAATACTACGAAAGGAAGCCCCATCTCAGAGACTTTCGTTGGATCTATTGGCAGCCTCTGTTTTACCCTTGCATTTAATTCTTCCAGATTTGACTCAGGAGTGGTTTAATTAGACCAAACTCAGGCTTGATGGGATACATTTTTGTCCCCTGAGTTTAGGCAGGACTCCGTATTTGGCTCTTCTGCCCCTCTAACCTCATCCAATCTGGCTTTTGCCTTCAGCACTTCGTATTGTGATTCGCCAAGAACCAAGAAAGGCAGAAGCTCATTTCTATTAGAGCTCACGCTGGAGCTACAGTGGCCTTGATGCAGAGCTGGAGAAGGCAGTGGCTGTTGATAGACAGAGTAAATAAATCAGGACTCTAATTAAGTTTACATGATAAATAAATAGGTTGTCTCATTTATTTAGTAAACAAATGTAGGCAGATAATGAGATTGCTACTGAGGCTATACAATGCCCCAGAGGCATGTGCCAGCTACTTAGCCTGGGGAATCCCACACTGTAGAAGGGTTTATTTGGTTCTTCGAAGGGGGAGCGAGATTGTTTTTGCAAAAGTTTGACCACTAATAAGAAAAAGAGGCCTGTAGTCCAGGGCACTGACTTTCCATTTGTGTTCACTGAAGACATCAAAGAAAGGGATTTGGGAGAATGGTAAGGCTGGTTCCTCAAGATAACTGGATCAGGGAAAGAAAAAAAAAAAACAGATGGTACATGTTGATCTTGGTGTTAAAAAATCTGGACACTGAAGTCAACAAAGATTCAAAGTATTAACAAGACACACTTATTTTGCTCATCCTTAAGAAAGAATGATACGGTACCATTTGTAAAGAAGTTCAAAGACTTGGGAAAATATAATGTTAAGTGAATCAAGTCAGAGAGACAAAGGATCCATGTTTCCCCTTATATGTGGAAGCTAAATTTAGCTTCCACATAAGTAAATATGATGAGTGGTATGCAAGTGTATATAAATGTATTACCTGCTGGGTGCCGGTGCCTCACGTCTGTAATCCTAGCTACTCAGGAGGCTGAGATCTGAGGATCAGGGTTCAAAGCCAGGCTGGGCAGAAAAGTCCGTGAGACTCTGATCTCCAATAAACCACTAGAAAACTGGAAGTGGTGCATTGGCTCAAGCAGTAGAGTGCTTGCCTTGAGCTGAAGAGTGCAGGGACAGCGCCCAGGCCCAGAGTTCAAGCCCCATGACTGACAAAAAAAAAAAAAAGATAAATGTATTAACTGAAATATGGTCCACTCAAGGGGTATCTCAAATATGTAATTCCTTTGAAAGCCAAAATAAAATAAAACACCAGAAAATAGATAATGGAAAAGGGTGGGATGGGACGAAACGGGGTGGGGTAGACAAATGAAGAGGAGAAGAAGGGAAACATGTAGACAAGAATGCAATGTCTAGCCTATGAAATTAAGAAGAATGAGAAAGGGAGTGTGGAGGGGAGGAATGGATGAGAATGACATTGATCAAGATAGATTACACTTATAAACTGCTCTGTTCAATGGTGACTTCTTTGTACATCTACTTAATAATTTTTTTAAGACATGCCTGACTAGTTCTTTGCAGAGAGGACTCTGCTTTGACTGGGCATGGAGGAAGTTTTCTTGGATTAACAGAGACAGACTGCAGAAGTTCTCACTGACCAGTGGTGGTCTTGGGCAAATAACTCTATATTCCATGTCTGTATAACTTAAATAGGGCTTGAACTCAGGACCTTATACTCTTGCTTAGTTTTTTCCACTTCCAGCTTTTTGCTGGTAAATGTGAAATAAGAATTACTTGGATTTGTCTGCCTGAGCTGGCTTCAAACTTTAATCCTTAGATCTCAGTCTCCTGAGTAACTAAGATTATAGGTAGCACACCAGAGCCTGTCTATAACTGTTTCTTCCTATCTGAACACAGACTAGTATGGTGAAGGGAACACTTTGCAAACTAGAAAACATGATATGAATGATTAATTTTATTAACAATATATCAACCACAGTAGGAAGCAAAAGAGTGGTAGAAAGATACTTGCCATAGATTAAAGGTGTTTTTTTTTGCATTCTGACTTCATTCTATATGTGAGGACATTAGAAAAACAAAATTCTGGTCTTCTCTGATTCAGTCTCTGTCTCTCACAACATCTGTCTTGTACTCTGTCTCTCTTACAATCTGTTGCTTTCTCTTTCTGTCTGTGAAACAACTATGACCATGTTTTGGAAGGCAATCTCCATGACAGGTTTTTGGAGAATTCTGTTCTTCAGAATTACTATGTAGGTGAAAGATTGTTAGATCATCAAAACAGAAGCTAATACAATGAGATGACACCACAGTAGCCTTTTAATTTGCAAAAGCCCCACAGGAGCCTGGCAGATATATAGGGTGGGTAAGAATGTCCAAGATGGATTGTCCAAACTATCTGTCACATTCACAGCAACCACATCATCTCCAGGCCCACAACTCCGGTCCTAGTAATCAAAATAGTCATATGAGCTCCTGCCTCAGACTCCAACTCCAGACCTGTTACTGAAATAAAGAATAAAATCTATTCTGAATTTAAGAAGTAACACACATGTAGAGATATAAGAAAGAGGAAATGTTTATGCTTCCAGGATCTGAGATACATTTCAAGGGTCTGCTGACACATTCCTCCTTCTATGATTGCTTCAGCAAGAAGGCCATTGTCCACTTCTGTGTCTGTGTAGTGGTTTGATCCTAACATTTGGGCATGCATCATGTTCTGTCCTCCAGATATGGCTCTGTCTGTAAAGATCCCTTCTATAAAAGGGGGGAATAACACAAGGCCAGAGACTAGGTGAGCCCTCGTTCCATGTTTTCACAGAGTCCACAGTGAGAAGACTCAATAAATCATAGCCGCATGATGGTCACTCTTCCCTTGGTGTGGACCTTTTCACACCCTTCCCTATGCCCAAAAGACAAGAATACAGGATGGACATTTAAACTGTCCCTGCCCAAAAGAAACTTGGCAGAGCCCAATGTTCTCAGGAGCAACTCCAATCTGAAAAAGGAGCAAAGACTCGTCTCTGTTTAAAGCTCAGGAGTCCTTCACGCCACCCTCGCTGTCCTGGTTCTCTGTGATGTATATCATTTCTTGGAGCTCTGGGACTTGGTACAAATAATTCTTCTTTCTCTGGCTTGACCTGCAACCTAGACATCAAAGCCCTTCAAGCAACACTTTACTTTCCCAGAGCTTCCTTTTCCAGTGCACTGACAGCAGGGAATACTGAGCAGAGCCTGGGGGGAAGTGGGCACAGCAGAGTGGCCCTAAGGGTGTTCCCTTGGGTCTGTGGCCACCAGCAGATTCCCCCAGGTGAGACTTCTCCTTGCCAGCTATTGCTGTGCATTGGCTCTGCTTCTTCTGTCCTTGGTGGAACTGTGTGATATAGATTTAGAAACATATAAAAGACCTCGACCTTGGGGAGAGACTCACCATATGTTTACAGATACAGATTCATCCCTCTGTCCTGGCCCCTGACACTTACTTCCCTCTGCCTGAGACACAAGGAAATCATGACAGAAAAGGGCATTTAAGCCATCAGTCAGCAAAACAGGCCAGAGCTAGCCAACCACTGAGCCTGTGGCATGAGCTTGCTGCTCAGCTTCTTTGACTCCCTGTGAATGGACAGCATAAATAGCCCCAAACCACGCCAGGGCCTGTCTTTGTTCAAGCTGAACTAAACTGTCATATGGATGGCAACTTGCCCCCCTCCACAGCTGTTTAGCGTAATTTAAAAATCACAGCCCTTGCACCTCCACGATGGACACCACATGTTCTCCATCTTCCTTATTATCCCACATTAAAGTGTGGGCTGCTATCTGCATTTTCTGTGTTTGCTGTAATAATGGAACTGTAATCTAACTCCCAATCAAACTTGGGGCGAACAGGGCATTGAAGCTGAAGGGCTTATGCAGACCTCATTTCCATGTAGTTGTAACTTGAAAGGAGCCCTTTGCCAGGGCTGGGTCTGAAACCCAAGCCTTTGGTAATGATGATATTCAGATGCCAGCACTGGCTTTGCAGTTTGGCTCCTGTGTGTGACAGGGAGAGAGCGAGAGCCAGAGTAAGAATGAGAGAGAAAGGGAGAGAGCAAGAGCCAGAGAGAGAGAGAGAGAGAGAGAGAGAGAGAGAGAGAGAGGAGAAAGAGAGAGAGAGAGAGAGAGAGAGAGAGAGAGAGAGAGAGAGAGAGAGAGAGAGAGAGAGGGAGAGAGACCAAAGTAAGCGCATCTGGGCTTCATTAGTTGCAATGTAATTTACAATAGGCAGCTTTTTCAGATGCTGGATAATCAGCAGGCTGTTATTGAGGTAGTGCATGGTAATCACTGGTTGACATGAGCAATCCATGCTCAGTGAGATAAATGGCTTTGACTGGCAGGGCAGCAGTTGGACTTTAATAAAAAAAATTGAATTTTTTTTGCCTATGGCTTAATATAAGAATCATCTGGACATATGCATAAAACTGACACAGTAGCAGGAAAAAACCTCTGGCAGAAAGAAAATGCCACAGTGCTGGGTCTCGGAGCCAATTTTGACATTATAAATTCTGTAGCTATTTGGGCAGTGGTTGAGTCTAGGCTGGGTGGGGTGAGAGGGAGAGAGAGCAAAGCAGGGACCTCTCAGCCCAATTGCAGCATAAATCACATAATAATGGACAAGTAATTTAATACCATTCTGAAGTCTCTGAGTGAATCATGGGTTTTCCTCCTACAATGAGTCTGGGCTGTGGTGGGTGAAGAACTTGAAGCAGTTGACTGCTAGAATTATGCGTTCTCTGGGAGCAGTATATTCAGGCGCCTAGTCTGGTCAGGACCAAAGTCTTTGCTGAGCGGTCTGTGAACCTTTCCTCTACAAATTCAGTCTCCAAAGCACACAGAACCACCTTCAGCTCTGTCTTCTCACCCCTGAGGGACCTATGCAGGACTTTCTGTCACTCAGAGAACCTGCTTCTGAGTCTGACGACTGACTTCATTTTGCTAGCCTCATAGATGGTATGTGTTCTTGGAGAAGCTTTGATGATGGTTTTCATATGCCGAGTTGGTTTACAGGGAATGAGGAAAAGAATAAAGCACCTGCCAAATATGAGCAGGACATCACCGATGGTATCCACAGGCTGCTGGGGATTTCTGTGCACATGACAATCCATGTGGTTTCAAAATGTGGCCAAACACTTTTTTTTTTTTTTACCATGTCAATTCTCATGTAACCAAGAGTTTCACTTTGTTGAAGGCCAAATTAAATACTCCATGGGGATTTTTTAAGACACTCAAATCTTTTAGGGAAGAAAGAAGAAAGACTGATTTTTTTTTTCATGGCATATTGACATAGATACAGCCTTTGCCATGAGAATGGGGTCATCATTAAAGATCTGAGAATTCTGAAGCTGGAAAGGATCTTGGAAATAAACTATCCATAGATGAGGCAATTTAAAGACAAAATTATTTGCTCAAGGTCACATGGAAAATTGACTGCAGAGCTAGGGCTAGAACCCTGGAACCTTAAGCAATTTGCCTGGTATTGCTTGGTACCCAGAGAAGTCCCAGCCCCATTGAATAAAGTGGCTTAAAGATACTAGAGATAGGGCCTGGCAAAGCCAGAGCTCGCCCAAATATGGAAGTGTACCTAGCCACTAGTTCTTCTAGACTATTCTTCTAGCCTCCTGATAACATTACTTAGCCCCTCCTTTTCCTCCCACTCAGCAGGCCATGATTGGGCTTCCTGACATCAACAATTAAGAAAACACAAAGATAACCCTCAGATTGTGTGAAGGGTAAGCTGGATAGAAAGATCAGGAATAGATGGGTAGTTGGCTCTGGTCTGGGAATCTGACCTATCCAGCTGGATGGCTTTGGGCAAGTAAGTCTCCTTGGGTCTCTCTGTGGCTTTCATGGTGGTGGTGGTGGTAGTAGTACTGGTGCTTTGGCTGTAGTGAAACTCTATTCCCAGTGAACCCTTCACTAGCCACACACCCTACCAGAATAAGAAAGAGGCTTAATGTGGCAGTTATATTGGAAGGCAGGGAGAATGTCCAGCCCCAAAGCTCCTCCCTGCTCAAATCAAAACTTGACAGAACATGGTTAGAACAAGGCACAATAAATATGCTGTACTCCCCTTTCTGTGTTATTACAACCCAACATTCTCCCTTTTGCCCAACATAATCGGGGTGCCATCCTGACCTGCCATGTGCCTCTTTCTCCCAATCATAGACAGAAGGGCTTGGGTGTCTTGAGAACTGGATTCAACTGTCTGTTTAGATTGCTAGCAAAGACTCATCACCTGACAAGTCACACGAGAGAACTAGGACAGACTCACCAAGCACATGATTTGCTCCCAGATGAGTCTTTTAGGCCATCTGGGACACAGAGAAGTTTTGAGGCACTGTTCCTATAATTACAGAATGCCCTGGAACATTCTATGCTAGAAGGATGTCCCTGTGATGAGCAGCGATGCATAGAGCGGTGGCATTCACCTGAGCCTGGATCCTTGGCTTCTGTTCTTTACCTTCACTGATCCGTCACTGTTTTGGCCAGCCCCTCCCTGTACATCCACTATTATCATCTCTGGTATTAAGACAATTACACAATCCTAACACTGTGTGAATAATGTAGTCCCTTTTTGCCTTTTGCCAAAGCTGAGGAAACAAACTATAGTTTGCAAAGTGACTACTAGATGCCAGAGCAGAGCATATAAGGACCATCACAAATATCATTAGTTTTATGCTCATTTGAAGTAGGTTTATCTTCATTATTTCCAAGTAAAGCAACTGAGACTCAGAGGGGAGAAAGAACTCTAAGAGTATATAGAGGATGGGCTTCAGATCTGAACGCAAACACAAATGGCATTTATCTCACTCTTCCGGTACCACTTCCTGGGAGAACATAGATAAAGCCTTGGGCCCCCAAGGAGGGGAGCTGACAGGGAGCCCACAAGTCCCCTGGAGGAGCTATTAAGGGTATCTGCCAACAACAGGTGGCTTCACCAAAGTCACGGGGCAGGAAGGCAAGAAACAATCTGAACAAGGAAGGACCAAGGTCAGTGGAGCTTCTGCTGAAGATGCAAGTCTTTGCCCTCACCAAGTTAGCACAACAGGTTGGGGGAGAGCTGGTAGGCTAGCCCGCTGTCAAAGTAGTATACATGATGTTAGAAAGAAACAGTGGGGAGATGCGGGGCACTGCACAGATCAGTGCTGAGAAGATGGCTCTAGAGAGAGCAAGAGCTTGGGGCTTTGTTCCTGGTCTCTTGAGAGCTAAAGGGCAGGTAAGATTGGAGCAAAGCACAATTAAAGTAAGTCAGGCATTTTCTTAGTGTCCCAGGATTGATTTTCTGTTTCATTCATTAGTCTCCAAAATGTACCTCGATTGCAGTTCATACAGTCTGGAACATGAAATCACACAGCCTCAACCCTGACTCTTGTCCTACCTGACACTCCCATCTAATAAGAAAATTGTACAAGCTGGAGATCTTCCTCATCACATCCTAGCAGTAAGACAGTCAGGAACTCATAGCGTTTCTTGGCCTGGAAGGCTCAGGAGGTGCATATCAGGTGTCCAATACAAACAAATACTCTACATCACTGGCTTCAGAGTTTGTCTTTCAAGAGCCAAATGGTGCCCGTTATGTGAGCACCCCCCCCCACCAATTCCATTCTTCTGTGTGTTTGGTAGCCCCGATAAGTTTGGCCAACACTATCCCAGTTCTACAGTGCTGCTGAAGAGGAATCTCAGCCCAGAAACTTTCCAGAGAGCCGAGAACTCACTTATCTGTCGGTGAAATTGCCAACTTGGGGATATGGTGCTGCTTCACTGCAAAAACAGGCTCTGAATTACCCTGCACTTAACAAATGGTTGCCCTGTCCTCCTAAAGCTGCCAACACAAATTGAATTGTGTTTTTTCATTGGTGTATACAGTGGGTGTGCTCTCGAGCCAGCTCTAATTTCCCCCAAGCAAGATAAATGCACAGACCTGAGCCTGCCTGCTTACGTTCTGTCTCATTCTTGCAAATTAAAATGTCACTGAGCTACAGCAATCCTTTAGGATGTGTGGTCAGATGGGGGCTTTGGTGGGGCGGGGAGCTTATCATTTGCTCTTACGCCTCAGTACAATGGAGGTAGCAAAGGAGAACGAAGACTGATAAAACCTCATTAAAACATTCACAGCTTACCATAAAATAGGAGTCTATAAATAGTGGTGGTGGTGTTACGTTCGTGTAACATGAAGTCAGTATTTTGGCAGTTTTTCTTATGGCAGCCTGGAGTCCTTTTGAAGTTTTCCCTCTGAGAGTTGATCACAATCAATTTGCTTTCATTTAGTTCCATGAAAATTTTCACCCAGAGTGGCCAGTTCAGGAATCAGAGGTTCACCAGCAAAGTTCAGGCGATCAGAAATGGGGGTTTGATTTAGAGGCTCTCAGGAGGGAAATCGCAGTAAGGAACAGAATTGTGTTTGCAGCTGCAATGCTGCAGGCAGTGCCCACCTGAGCTCTCTGAAGGCACTGCGGAGTGGGTATTAATAATGGAACGCCTGATTCTCCCATGCACTTTTCTGTAAAGCATCAGTCTCCCAGTCATCAAAGCTGGGAGCTGAGCAGTACTGAAAGAAGCATCCAGAATCAGACCTTTCCCAATCCACATCAGCAACTTGATAGGATACCTTGACCTGCAGGAGGACTCACCACTGAGAAATTCTAGGGAATTTTATCCATTCCTGCCCGTGATGAGAGGTCAGCTTTTCTCACCCAATCTTCATTAACAAGAGCCGGCCAAGAGGCACTTTGCGCGGGAAGTAGTCTGGGAGATGTAGTTTGGAAACTGAAATATGAGACTTTCTGGACATTTCAGTGGTTTATAGGGCCAAGAGGACCAAGCATATAAAATCAAGGCTGTCCCAGAAAATTCAAGATAAATAGTAGCTAACCCATGGGGCTTAAAATCAAAACCAGAGAACACCCACATAGACAAGTAAGAAGCCCGTTATAACCATATTTAATACCCTTGTTTATGAGTCATTTTACAAAACCCCTTCCTATTCATGACCCTGCTCATGGGAGGTAGAGGGTAGAAGTGTCATGGCCCTGTTTTACAGGCTGAGGCTCAGGGGGATGGGGCAGCAATACCAAAGCTTCTTGAACAGGTAGGAGCTGAACACAGGTCTTCTCATGCCAAAACCATGTTCTGATTACTTTGAAACACTTCTTGCAAGACATATCAAGTGGAGCTTGCTAGCTCTGCTGTAGCGTCCATAAATCCGACAAGGAAATTTCACAAATGCAATGTTCTAGCCAAAGGCTTTTTAACCTATGAGCTCTTCACTCTCAGTGGCCCCATGTAAATTTTTCCCCTTTGTATCCATGTCTTCCTGTTTGTGTCCTTCTGGTTTCAAATGCCAGTTCCTCTATGAGACATTTTTCTTCCTACTCACCCATGCCTACTAACTTACCTTTCTTCTTCCATTTCATCTTTCCCCATGACTTTTATCAGGTTTTTACATATTTAAAAAATTATCTTTACATAGTTGTAACAAAGGCTTTTTTATTTTTTATTGATTTATTTTTTTGTACGTCTTGGGGCTTGAACTCTGGGCTTGGGGGCTGTCCCTGTGCTCTTCAGCTCAAGGCGAGTGCTCTACACCTTGAGCCACAGCACCACTTCTGGTTTTCTGTTGGTTTATTGGATATAAGAGTTTCATGGACTTCCCTGCCTGGGTTGGCTTTGAACCTCAATCCTCAGATCTCAGCCTCCTGAGTAGCTAGGATTACAGGTGGGAGCCACCGACACCGCTATGACAAAGGGTTTTAATTTAACACGTCAGTTTATAAGTATAGTGCATCTTGGTCAATGTCACTTCTTCCATGATTTTGCTCCTTCTCTCTCAACCTCATCCATCCCCTCAAGGTACTTGTATACACACACATACACACATATACACATATACACATATATTCAAGTTTTTGTTAGCTACTCATCCATTTTAGGGCATCTGAGCTATTTCCATAACTTGGCTATGGTGAATAGTACAGCAATGGACATGAGAGTACAAGCGTCTTTACTGTATCCTGACCTGTAATCTTTTGGATAAATCCCCAAGAGTGCTATCACTGGATCACAGGGTAGTTTTTTTATTTGTGTGTTTTCTACCTCCTTCCTGTAAGTCCAGCCATGGAAAATGAGACTTGTTCATACTTGGGGTTCTATCTCTTGTTTCTAGATCAGGAGTTATTGCTTCTATAGGAGATAATAAATATTTTAGACTTTGGGCCACACATTGTCTGATACAACAGTTCAACTCTTCCATAGAATTAACCATAGACAATAAGTGCATGAATGGATGTGATAGTACTCTAGTAAAATCAAATGGAAAGATATTGAAATTTAAATTATGTAATTTCTACCTGACATGAATATTGTTTTGGTTGGGTTTTTTTTGGCCATTTAACAAATGTAAAAAAAACCACTTCTTGCCCATGGGTCCTAGTAAAATGTGTAATTACTTGAATTTGACTGTGGTGCTATCATTTTCAGGCTTCTGGTCTAAATCAGCAGCGAACCCAGAGCAGGCAGTCAGTAAGGAATTGTTAAATCAATAAACAAATACATAACTCAAGCAGATCATCAGTCTCCAGCCATCAGGTGCTTATGAATCAACCAGGTGTTCTGAAAGGGGTAGAAGTCAGACAACGCCCAGTCCTCAGGAAGCACAGACTCATCTTATGTGTACGCTGTAGGAGTTCTTTATTAAGAAAGGAGAAGCCAAGGAGTCATCTCATCACCCCTGAAGTTGACTCAGAAATGGAGGTCTCTAATGAAAACTGTTTTGGATCTCAGGAGAGATAGGATGAGCAGTTAAGAAGCCAGGGCTTGAGTGGGACCAGGTTGTATTGAGTGTGGGTGAGGAACTGATGCTCCAGAGAGGTTCGTGGATACCACCAGTCTGCTCATAGGGTGTTATGGGATAAAATGCACTGGGCATGTCAAGAAGGTGGGCAAGAGACTCCTTACACAAAGGAATTGGACACAGAGGTGCTTCCACGAGAGGAAATACTTGGGAGAATAAATTCATACATTCAGCTACCATGTTTTGAGAGACTCTAGGATAGACGCTAAAGACAAAGTAGCCTCCAATAAGGAGGGGCTTATACCTAGTGAACATTATTCCACTGCATTTGTAGTAGGTTCAACGGAGGATGACAGGGCTGTGAGAACATGAGACACCCAGATTCAGTGCAAAGGAGGGTATGAATGTTTCTTGCAGACAAGGAAGGGAAGGCTATGGCAGACATGCAGACTATGTTCAAAATACCAGTGGCCCCCTCGGGAACTGAGCCATCCATCTTGACTATCCTGTATGATGGGGAATAGGAACCCTATGACAGGAATAACCATACCGCCAGAGTTCATGTGCCTGCCAGGAGGAGGAGTTTGGGCAGAACCCCGAAGTCTACAATTTCTCATTTGAATGGTGGCCAACCTATAATCTTGACTTTCCTAGGAAGTTGTTGGAGAACACTCAACAGATCTGCCTTACAGGGTAAATTCCAAGACAAGAAATTCCCACCTAGACTTAGAGCTGAACAAAAGCCACAGCAGCCATAAATGGCATGGGTTGAGATAGTCTAAATCCAGCATTGGAATTTGGAATTGGTCCTCTGAACATAGACCTGTTTTTCTTTAAAATGTGGTGGGACTCCACTCACTTTCCAAAATGGTAAGTTGAGATGCCCCCAGAGAGAGTCAGATGAACTGACCTCCCAAACTTGCCTAAGTCTGCCTAGTATAGCACATTCTTCTGTGGGATTTGCCTGTGTGCACAGGGCTTCTTGATGATGAACCATCTCTGGGTATGACTGAGTCCCTCTGAGTACTTGACTTTACCATGTAGCCCTTACATCTCTTAGAGTTCCTCTCCAGATTTATTTTCATCTTTCATATAAATGGGGTTGGGAAGTACATGGTAAGATACTCTCTCTCTCTCTCATTCTCTCTCTCATTATCTCTCTCTTTCTCTCTCTCTTTTTCTCTCTCCTCTCTCTGTCTCTCACTGCCCCACCTCTCTCTCTCTCACACCCATACACAGACACTACCCTTAGGCCCATGTGTTCTTTTTATATTCCCTTCTTTCTACTTTTCTCTTTCCTCATCTTTTTTCTCCTTCCTTTCCCCAAGTCTCCACTCTGTGATTATACATAGAATAAACAGAAATTTTTATTATCATTGTGGTATAATTATTTAGAAGGGTTTAATGTTTCCTGCATTTTATTTCAAAGACTGCTTGGGAATTGTGTTCCATTCATTTTTTGCAAACAGATAAGTAAAACTTGTTCTTTGTGGATGATCCCTCACCAGTATAATGTTCACTGTCTTCATTCTGTACAAGATGGCCTCTGCCAGGGAACTCTTATCAAAATCACTCCCCACCAGCCAACTTTACTATAGAGAGAGCAAAAATTTTAAAAGAAATAAGCTGTATGGGAGAGATCCTCTGAGGGCTGAGCCTCACAGCACACGCTTGCTGAGATTGGGTCAGGTCATACAACCCTGTGGTTGTAGACCTGGGTGATCCTTATAAACTCTCAACAACTCAGAGTTTATAGCCACTTTCTGTGCTAATATTTTGCCCTTTTCAATGCAACACAGCACTCCCAGGATCTTACATTCTTAAGTACTCTCAGCTCAATCATGTACCCTTGGACAAACTTGCCAATTTCCTTCAGAGAAGAGGTCATAAAAATTAAGCCAATTTCTTATGCATAAATAACTATATATGTGCTTATCAACTCTTTTTGTTCTATTTTTTGGGGAGGGGGGGTCCGGTTGTGGGGCTTGAACTCTGGGCCTGGACGCTGTCCCTCAGCTCTTCAGCTCAAGGCTAGCGCTCTACCACTTGAGCCACAGCGCCACTTCTGGCGTTTTTCTTTTTGCTTATGTGGTGCTGAGGAATCAAACCCAGAGCCTCAGGCATGCAAGGCAAGCACTCTACCACTGAGCCACCTTCCCAGCTCCTCTTTTTGTTCTTTTAGTATCATCCTCCAGGCTTAGTGTCTGTGTCTCAATATCTTAAGAATTCATCTCTCCTAGTTGTTTATCTTCTCCTTCTCTGCAGAAATCCGTTAGAACCCTAGGTTTTAATAGTTGTTTCTTTGATATAAAGAGTTTAATTGTGCAGCTCTTAGCATGCCCCAGAGAATCTAATGAGAAATAAATAATGCTAAGCATCTTCCCTTAGGAATGAAGGATAAACTTTACCCAGAGGCTCTATCATTAAGGAGATCCACTAATTGTTCCAACAGTATTAGGCTACTCTCAATTAGTCGGAGATGCCTTCAGGGCTAGGGCCATTTCTCATCCTTCTAGAGTATTCCTTGAAGATCTCTAGAACAATATGAGTGAAGAAAAACTCCCTCATCACTTAATGAATTAGTGCTCCCTGGTGGATCCAGTTCTGTACCCCAGATTTTCATAATGGCAAAGCGTGGTTACACCCCTATGTCATCATCTATAAAAGACGTCTTTCAACTTCATTTGGGATAGAAAGTCACATTGACTGAGCATGAGTATGAGTAACATGAGTAACATATTATAGCAAGTACTTTATCACATGTTATTACTCCTAACATGTTAGTGTCCATCATCCCGTTTTATAGACAGGGATGCTAAGGTTAAGTGAGACCAAATGTGCAACCCAAGTAATACAGTTATTAATTGATAAGTGTTGGGACGCCATGACTGTGTGAGGCTACAATGGCACTGGAAGGGTGTAGTATGTGCTGATCACTGCTGCTGCTGCTGCTGCTGCTATAATTCAAAATTCTTTGCTTTTTCAAGCCCCTTATGTAAGGTTGAGTGAGAGGAAACCTTTGTTGGGAGAGGCTGAGGAGACCCCCATATCAAATGGAATTCACAGCAGTTAAGCCATGTGCCTCTTCAAATGTATAGCCTATGTCCAAAGGAATTACTGGTAGCAACATTTGATTAAGCAGCGCTGGGGGACTCAGCCCCTGGTCCTACACAGAGCTCAGACTAACTTACCCTTCATGGTGAGACATATGAAGACTCAGCCCGGCTGTGGACCATGCACTGTCAGTCCCTGCCACAGCTCACATGGGAGACCTAGTTGGAAGAGCTGCCATTGTCCATGGCCACAGCACTGCCAAGTGATCGCTCTTCTCACCTCCTCTAGCTGAGCTGAGAAAGTACTAGCAATTTATATTAGTTAGTTAGTGTATGTATGTATGCATGCGTATGCATGCATGTATTTATAGATTGATTGTGACAGTACTGGGGCTTGAACTCAGGGTCTGGGCTCTGCCCTTTAAATTTTTCACTGAAGGCTAGCATTCTGCCACTTGAGCCAAGACTCCACTTTTGGATTTTTTTGCTGGTTACTTAGAGATAAGAGTCTGGTGGACTTTCCTGCCTGGGCTAGCTTTGAATGGAGGTCCTCAGCTCTCAGCCTCCTCAGTAGTTAGGATAACAATGTGAGCCACCATCCCTGCTGATATGCATGGATTTTACAGGTGAGGAAACTGGAGAGAGTCCTCCAATGTCAAGTTAATTCTTTACACCTCTGTAGCTGTCTCTACTAACCAGCAGCCTCAATCAGCTACCCATACTTACTGTCAAAGGTTGTGGGTCAGAGGGCAGATAGGGTGGGTGGTGAGAGAGAAGGGCTCTTCCCCTCCCCCCACCACTGCCACTTGATTCTTTGAGGATTTGTTTGGGGGGGTTAATTTTTTGAAGTCTAGGTATATTTTAGATCTGAGGCCCTTGTCTGATGTAGTTAGATAACATCTTCTCCTTTTCTGAGGAAATTCTATTTATCTTGCTAGCTATGTCCTTTGCAGAAAACTCTTCTGTGTTTGATGAAGTCCCATTTATCCAATCTTTCTTTGATTTGTTGTGATTTTGTGCTTTTACTTAGGAAGTTTTGACCTGTGCCAGTGAGCCTTGGTTTTTTCCCCTACCCCTTCCTGTAATGTTCCCAGGGTATCTGGTCTTACATTGACCCATTTGGAGTTGAGTCTGGTGCCAGGTATTATATGAGGATCTAACTTCAGTTTTTTACACCTGTATAGCCAATTCTGCCAGCACCATTTGTTGAAGAGGCTATCTTTTTGTGTTTTGGGCTTCCTTATCAAATATTAGGTGGTTATAGGACTGTGAGTTCATTTCTGGGTCTTCTATTCTATTCCACTGGTCCTCAGGCCTATTCTTATGCCAGTACCAAGCTGTTTTTTATTACTACAGCTTTATAATAAATAGAGTTTGAAGCTTGGTATTGATATTCCTCCAGCACTGTTATTCCTGCTAAGGATTGTCTTTGTTATTCAGGGTCTTCTATCATGCCATATGAAATTTTTGATTGCATCTTCTGTATCATTGAAGAATGTTGTTGGGATTTTTGGAAACCCTCATTACTTTATTACCCCCAGTGCACGCATGTGTGCAAGCCACCGCACCCCCCCCACACACACAAGAAAGGAGCTATATGTTAGATTAGGAATTCTTGACTTAAGCTAGTTCTCCATCCAATTTGCTCTGCCCTTTTTCCTCTCCCCAGTCAGACTTAGGTAGTGACACTTGTACTGGCTACAAAATGTGACAGTAGGGGAGTGGGGAGGGGGACTGTTTCTGTGCTGTTGACAAAAGAGGAAAGACATTCTGTTCAACCAACTGTGAGAGACGCTGAATTATTTATACTGCCTTTGTCAGTCACTAGGAAAGGTAATCTCATTGCTGAATTTTTTAAGTTTTTCATTAATTAACCACTTTTTCAGTTCACTGCTCTGTAGCTAGACGTCAGCCCACTGCAGAGCTGTGTCTGTGGCAGGCCTGGAGGTGGGGGTGGGGAAGGACCTGGAGGTGGGGGTGGGGAAGGACCTGGAGGTGGAGGTGGGGAAGGACCTGGAAGTGGGGGTGGGGAAGGACCTGGCTTTGGTCTCACTGCTCCCAGTGACATATGGATGCTTCTAGGTTTTTGTTTTTTCCACAGTTACTTTGGCTCTGTGCTGGTGCCGATATTGGATCTTTCATTTAAGACTCAGTCTCATCCAAAACTGTCTGCAATTTAATATGTCATAATATATACGTTGCTAAATCATCTCAGTGTCATCTTTCTCAACGTTCTGTTATTAAAGCCCATTTTTCATGGTAAAATATTCCTCCAAGAAATGGCACAAAGTGCACACTTCCCCCAAGCCTAGTATTTAACACTAATGGGCTAAAACCCTCTCTGAAACTAAACCAGGAATTGAGAAAATGTAGCAGAATGAATCAGGAAAATGCTTTCTTGGAAATGGAATGGGAATTAGACTAGAAAAGGGACTGACATTTTACCTGAACTCCCCAGATAATTGCTTCATCTTTTCCACTTATCTTTGGAAGGTACAAGCCTGGCTGGTTAGACTTACCATGGGATTGGTTTCAATGAATCTGAACAGTGATACCTCAGAAGAAAGAAGATACCAAGTTTCTAAACTTTTCCAAGTGTAGCAATAAGATAATGATACTGTGTAGTTAGGAAACTTCTCTTCTGAGATATTTCTAAAATCTGTCCTGCTAGAAAGAGAATGTTAAACATACAAGCAAAATTCCAGGGAGGACCTACTATGTGTAGAGTCTAGGACAGATCTCAGGCATTTGGAAAAGAACAGGAACTCCATCCTTGCCAATTTGTGCAGAACTGGAATGAGATATAAACTATTCCCTGATCTTGCTTGTTGGGTCTTGAAAAAAAGTCTTTGTGGGGGGAGCAGCTATTTGATCTCATTGTGTCAATAAACCATAGGTAATCTGTCAGCAAGGATATGTTAAGTATCTATTGAATCCTTAGTACTATGAGATAAAGACAGCCACTAAAGCGTTAATCTGGTCTCTTACCTCTGATCACTTAGAATGCTCACTTTTCTTATAGTCATCTTTTGGATTATGGTTTCTTCATATAAAACACTACCCACAGTTCCTTGGATCATAAAAAGAATCATTGGCATAATTAAGTTTGATAAAGGTAATATATTTATTGGAAAAATTGAGAAAATAAAGATGACTAGAAAAATTATTCTTATGACTTAAAAGATGTGCACAGTTAACATTGGGTGTATATCCTTTCAGTTGAACTAAGGTTTCTTTTCTTTGCGTCTATTTACATACATGGCTTATATTTCATTCTGCAATTCTATTTTGAGACATTTTATGACATAGAAATATATCATAATACTCTTCCTGGTAATTCATTGCTCTCCTTTGAACTCATTTCTTATTTTCCTTGTATGCATGGATTGCTTCATTTAACCACACTCATTTTTAAGCTGCTCCCAATTTTTTTGTCATGAGAATCAATACTATTAGAATATCCTGGAACCTAAATTTTCATTCACATCCATAAACTTTTCCACTAAGTAAACTTAGAATTTTGAATTCTGAGCTGAGACTTTTACAAAATTTTAAAATGTTTCTTCCCCTACCAATCATTCAATAATTTGTTTCCCCTAATTTTTTGCCTCCATTCTTAGGACCTTTAAGAGTTTAATTCTTCATTTTAAATGTTTAGGTTACATTTTTATTATCTTTAACTAGTTGAACAAAGGTGCTACCATTCAACAAATCAGTTTATGAATATAATACATCTTGATTGATATCACCCCTTTAGCCATTTTCCCTTTTCTTCTGAACCCAATCTTCTACCCTTAATTTTGTTAATTTCATAGGATATGCATGGAATATTTTGACTGTATTCTTCCCCTTCCCTCTATTTATCTACCTCCCTCTACTTGAATCCCCCACACATTTGCAAGTACTAGTTTCCCAGTAAAATTTATTTTGTTGGATTGTGAGTTCGTTTTTTCAAAGGAATTATGTTTGAATTCTCCCCTGCAAACACCATACTTCGGTTAATACGTTTGTGTACACTTGCATCCAACCCCACGTGTGTTTACGTGTACATTTATAAATTAATTCTAGCTTCCACATATGAAAAAAACATACATCCTTCATCCCTCTGGGTCTGACTTACTTCACTTAACATAATTTTTCCAGGTCCACCATTTCTTTGCAAATAGAAGGGTTTACTTCTTAACATGCTGAGTATATCTGGCATACAGCTAAGAATCATCAACTTTCCCCAACCGGAGCGTGTTATCTTCTGTGGGGGTAGCACAAGCTGATAATCTATTTTCTGTATCTTAAATACAATGAAGTCAGCTAGAAACCCTTCCTTGAAGCTCTTGCAAACTCTATACAATCTAGGATGCGGCAGACCATGTATGATGTGGCCAATCAAAAACATGCAGATGTTTGAAATGACTGATTAGAATCCACCCCTAATAGCTAGACATCATCAGCACACAGGGATAAAATGGATGCTCATGAAGTGATCCAGACAGGGTAGCCATGGAGGAGAGTTTCATACAGGGCTTTCTTCTGGAGTTCCTCACCTGGCTTTCCTGTCTGTGAGCCCATAACTCAGCCCAGCTCCACTTGCTATCCAGAGTTACACAGGTGACACTTTCTTGCGACTCATGCTGGACACGGCAGTGAAACCCGATTAGTTTCTATCTCACAAAGTGTCAACAGTGCTCCCATACCTGCTCATAGATTTCCTTTCCTCTTTCTTCTTCCTTTTTTTTCTTTCCTCCCTTTTTTTTAAAGCGGCGCTAATTTAATCTCACCAATATTGAATTCATATTTGAGAGGTAATAAAAGCCTTTAAGGAGTAAAACAGAGTTTATGTTGAGAATAACAATCTGTCAATTTTGCAAGCTTCTATTAAATTGCTCCTAAGCAGAAATGTCTGGGTGCAATGAGGCTGGCTGCCTTGGTTTTACCACTCTGCTTTCCCCACACAACAAGCCAAACCCAAGGAAACCTGGCTGATGGAGGTTATGAGACCTGGCCACTACCTTGAAAAGTCTCTACTGAGTAGTCTGATTGAGAAGCAGATGCCAAGAACACATCCTAATCATTCAGGTTGTATGCAGTAGTTGTCAAATACTGCTTTTCCATGATGGTTTCCAACACCCCATTGTTTCCCTTTGCCTTTTGTATGTGTACCCTTGTCTTAAGCTAACTAGCTGTAGAGACTCCTTGGATGGATTCCTATCCATCTTTCTGCCTACCTGTGACCTTCATGCTCACCATCAGGCAGCTGTATACTAGAGGAACTCAGGTTCAAGTCTCAGCTTTGTCAGTTAGGGTCTTCATGACCTTGGACTTTGTCTCTTCTTTGCCTGTCTTGACAGCTGTAAAAATTGGTATGATTTTCTATCTTGGGATTGATTCAAGGGTTAAATAATACTAAAATAGATCACTTGCCACAACACTGAGTGATCCAAGAAGGCACCATTCCCATTGTCACCTGCAACTGGGTGACCAGTGAGTAGAAACTGTGGTTATTGCTACAGCTACTATAATTCCCTACTTTCTGAAAATGGCCTCCACGCATAGCTGTACTCTTACCCCCACAAGGTTTTCTGACAAATGCTCCTGTCTGTATCTGATATGCAGGCCTAGGGTCCCAGTAAAACATTGGTTCCTGCCCTTTTGGGAAAGGTCCAGGAAGGGGAGGCCTGAAGACAGTTTCTGTAAGGAAGAATAGAGAGTATGCCGGAGAAATCACTTACTATGACAACTATGACTATTATTCAGGCAGAATTGTCTTGTAGAAATGTTACAGCTTGCTTGGTACCCATTTCAGATTCACCTGCAGCCCTTTATTGAGCTACTGTGGTCAAAGTTTGTGCTGATCTACTATCAAACTGCACAGCTCCTGGATCTTTTCTAGAAACAAGGCTCTCCCCTTGTTCATAGCGCTGCTTCCTAACCTTGTCCATACAGTAGAGTTTCCTAGAGATTTTTCTCTATGTCAAAGCACAGATACCATGTAACTTACGGGTATGGGTAGAGTTGGAAGAAATGCTGGGGAGAGGGAGAGGAGGACGTGATGAAAGGGGTGAAATTGATCAAGATGCATTGCATTCACAAACTGCCATATTGCATTGAAACACCTCTGAACACTACTTAAAGCTTAAAAAATAAAAACACCAGGTCCCTTACCCTCATTCTTTTTTTAATAAGTTTTTTTATATATTGTACAGAGGGGTTACAGTTATATGAACAAGGTAATGAGTACATTTCTTATCAAGCATTGTTGCCTCCTCCTTTGTTTTTCCCCTATCATCCCTTCCTTTCCCACCTCCCCTACTATAGCCCCCCCCAGTCCTCACCTAAATTGTAAAGTTCGTTTTTCAACATAGCGTCTTGTACATCTCATTGTTGCAATGAGTCCACCTATATCCCTATTTAAACATTTTGTTTTTTTCCCTTCCTCTCCCCAAATTATACAACATCAAATATAGTGAAAACCGGGGTTATACTGTAGGGGAGGAACATACAAAGAAACAAAAAAATCTCATGGTACCTTATAAATATATTAGAAATAATAGCAAGGAAGAAAAAAACACTTGTGTCCATATCTTGGGGTTCATTTCACTTAACTTCATCTTATCTGACCTTTTCTGCTTGTCCCAGACATATACTAGTTATTGCAAATAAGGGAAACCGTGGGACCTATGTTTCTCTGTGCCTGGCTTACTTCACTTGATATAATTTTTTCCAAGTCTTTCCATTTCCTAACAAATGAGGTGATATCATTCTTTCTGATGGAGGCATAGAATTCCATTGTGTGTGTGTGTGTGTGTGTGTGTGTGTGTGTGTGTGTGTGTGTGTGTGTGTGTGTGTGTGTGTGTGATGTTTTCTTGATTCATTCATCTACTGAGGGGCATCTGGGTTGGTTCCATATCTTAGCTATGGTAAATAATGCTGCAATAAACATAGTTGTGCTGGTAGCTTTAGTATCATCTTGTTTGTGATTATTTGGGTAAATGCCCAAAAGTGGGATTGCTGGGTCGTAGGGGAGCTCTATGAAGAGGCTTTTGAGGAACCTCCATACTACTTTTCAAAGTGGTTGAACAAGTTTACACTCCCACCAACAATGCAGTAAGGTTCCCTTCTGTCCACATCCTCTCCAGCATCTGTTGTTATTAGAGTTCTTGATTATAGCCATTCTAACTGGGGTGAGGGGGAATCTCAATGTTGTTTTGATTTGCATTTCTTTTATGGCTAGAGAGGTTGAGCATTTCTTCATGTGTCTATTGGCCATTCTTATTTCTATTTATTTATCAGGCAGTTGTTTCTTTGAGGATTTGTTGTTTGGGGATTTAATTTTTTGAGTTCCAAATATATTTTAAATAGGAGACCCTTGTCCATTGTATGACTAGTGAAGATCTTCTCCCAGTCCATGGGCATTCTACTGATCTTGCTAGCTATGTCCTTTGCCATGCAGAAGCTCTGCAACTTCATGCAATCCCATTTGTCCAACCTTTCTTTGATTTGTTGTGTTTCTGGGTCTCTATTAAGAAAATTTCAGCCTGGGCCAAGGAGACCTATTCCATTCTATATTTTTAGCTCCCTTATCGAAGATTAGATGGCTATAGGTCTGTGGGTTCATTTCTGGGTTTCCAATTCTATTCCATTGGTCCTGAGGTTGGTTCTTGTGCCAGTACCAAGCTATTTTGATTACTATGGCTTTTTAGTAGAGTTTGAAATGTGGTATTGATATTTATCCAGCACTGTTCTTTCTGTTAAGGATCATTTTTGCTATTTGGTGTCTTCTATTGTTCCATACAAATTTTTGGATTGCCTCTTCTATTTCCTTAAAGAATGAGGTTGGAATATTGATAGGTATCACACTGAATTTGTAGATGGCCTTGGGAAGTATTGCCATTTTCATGATGTTGATCTTTCCAATCCAGGAGCATGGGAGGTTTTTCCACTTTCTAAATTCTGCTTTGATTTCCTTTTTCAGGTTTTGAAAGTTTTCATCATAGAGGTCCTTCACTTCTTTGGTTAAGTTAATTCCTGGGTATTTTATTTTTGTGGGCTATTATAAATGAAGGTGCTTTCCTGATTTCAGCCACACTCTTCTCATTGTTGGCATACAGAAAAGCCATTGATTTTTTTTTTTTTTTTGCTTATGTGGTGCTGAGGAATCGAACCCAGGGGCTCATGCATGCAAGGCAAACGCTCTACCACTGAGCCACCTTCCCAGCCCAAAGCCATTGATTTTTGAGGGTTAATTTTATACCCTGCTACTTTGCCAAAGTTTTGAATCAGCTTGAGTAATTTGGGAGTGGAGTTCGTGGGATTCTTTAAATACAAGATCATATCATCTGCAAAGAGGGAGAGTTTTACTTCATCTTTCCTATTTAGATTCCCTTTATGTTTATATCTTCTCTTATGTTAACAAGTTTGAGAATCTGGAAGAAATAGACGATTTGCTAGCAAATATCAACATGCCAAAACTAAACCAAGATGAGTTAAACCAACTTAACAGACCCATATCAAGCATTGAAATAGAAACAGCAATAAGAGACCTCCCTAAGAAAAGACCAGGACTGGATGGATTTATAATGGAATTCTACAAGGCCTTCAAAACAGAGCTCACACCAATACTCTTCCAACTCTTCAATGAAATTGAAAGAGAAAGTTCACTACCGAACTCTTTCTATGAAGCCATCATAACCCTCATCCCAAAACCAGGGACTCATCAAAGAAAGAGAACTATAGACCCATTTCTTTGATGAACATAGATGCAAAACTTCTCAACAATTCATCCAAAAAATCATACACCACGATCAACAGGATTCATTTCAGGGATGCAAAGCTAGTTCAATATATATAAATCAATTAATATTATTCATCACATCAACAAAAGCAAGGATAAGAACCACGTGGTTATCTCAATAGATGCAGAAAAAGCATTTGACAAGCTCCAACACCCCTTTATGATGAAGGTACTGGAAAAACTAGGAATCCATGGAACATTCCTCAATACAATAAAGGCTGTATATGACAAACCTACAGCCAGCATTATACTTAATGGTGAAAAGCTAAAGCCATTTCCTCTAAATTCAGGAACAAGACAAAGATGTCCACTCTCTTCACTTCTCTTCAATTTAGAATTAGAATGCCTAGCTACAGCCTTACTCTCATTTTTTAGGGTGACAGAGGCATCAGCATTTATTTTTAAGCTGTGGGGTGGTTCCCATGGAAGACTACTTTAGAAAGCCCCCACTTAGCCTAAGTTAGACAGAAGTTCAAGGAGATGCAGCAACTCAATGCCCAGCAAGCGCCTTGCTGGCCATTATCACTAAAATTCTCCCTCCTTCTTCAGGTTGCTTGGGAATTTGTTGTGGGTTTGTTTTGCTGACTTGATCATAGGCTGTCATGTCCTTTCCTTTTCTTTTATTGTGTGTACAGTGGTGGTAACCTTACCACTGTTTACACACAATATCTAATCTGTCACTTTCTGGAAAAGAACTCAGAAAGATGCTTTGCAAATACCATAGTCAGGGACTAGAGGAAAGTAAACCAGTCAATCATTCTGCCTTCCGCAGGTGGGACGTCCCTCCTGTTTTTATCATAAAGCAAGAAAACGCAGGGTCCTTTCAGATCCAGCTCTGAAAAACAACCATGAAAAACCCAAGTTATGGCACCACAAACACATCCAAAATTGAAGCAAAACTTCAAAAACAAAGGAGTGACTCAGCCTGTCTCAGACTCAGAATGGAGTCTTAGAGATCCTCCCTTCTTGATCATTCTTGGTGAATCCTCGCTCAAAATAGTCTCAATGGTTCCTCTGAGACATGCTATTCACAGGACTTTGAAAACATGTGTGAATCCTTGTTTTCATTGATTCCTTAAGAGGAACATGAAGAGAGGTAGATAGGAGAACTGATGGAGCAGCCCAATGTGAGACATCTCCTCAAAGACATACTGACAAGAGATCAACTTAGACACCGGGCATATTGCCACAAGATGGTCTTAGTAGATAGGATGTAGTTTGTTCCCTACACTAGAGAGGGTAGGTGGTGGTGAAAATCCTCTGGGTCAACTACAATGTTGAGTATATGAAAGCAGAATTTAGTAGGAATTCTTTAAAAAGAGTAATAGGTATTTAAGCTGACCAGGAATCGAACACATTTTACCCCAGTCTGTGCCTATGCCAGCAACATGGCCCAGAGGTTTGGAAAGCCATCTTTTTGCAAGGAAAGCATGTCATTGCCACCTCTAATTCCCACCTCTAATGAATTAGACTTTCAAGATAGGAGTGTGTGGTTTGCATCCGATCCTAACTCATTTTGGGGAACCAAATAATTTCCCAAATAGCATATACCCTACCCACAAAGGACAAATCCTTTGTTGAATATTACTTTTGGCCATTCTTCCCAACTTTTGGTCACTGGAACATTTGGAGGACGACTAATAGTTATCAAATAAGTTGGAACAATGAGAATTTGGTTCTGCTAACAGAGTCTTCTTTCTAACAAATCGGGTCCACATCCACTTGGATGAGTATTTTGTGAAGTGCAATACTCAAAATGCTTCAAGTTTATAGATGAAAAATTTCAGGAATCTAGCTTTCCATTTTCGCCCCTTCTTCCCTCTCCTCTTTCCAATTGTTCTGCTATTGAGCCAATGTGGTGTGGTGGTTACATTACTGGGACTGTAATGGCCTTATCAAGGAATGTAATTGTCCTGCTGTACTGGCCTTGGGCAGGCACCATCTGGAGGATGAACATTTGGAAGGTTCACATTTTAAAGGGGAAATTGTCAAACGAGTACCGAGAGGGGGCCAGGCTGTGAACAGATCTAGGAATTGGGATGTATAGACTAGAAAAGAGAGTCGAGAGGTCCTGGTAATTGTTTTCAAATAGTAGAAAAACTCTTGTTTGGGGACAGGATAGATTTACTCAATCTTGTCCAGATGGGAGGATTAGGACCCATAAGTGGCCATTAGAGAGATGCAGGTTTGAGCCTCGGCTGGGAAAGACCACGACTCACAATAACAGCTCATCTAACACAGAAGGCACTGTCTCATGAACCATAGGCAGTGCCTGTCCATGTTTGTCAGGCTTCCACGACAAGCACCAGAGATGATCAGTGGGACCTCTTGGGCCCATTTTGGAGGAGCGTTGTAATGTTGGTCTGTGGGATTCTGTGGTTCCTGCTTGTCCATCTCATCCTCATTTTTCTACTAATCCCCAGGTCCATTATTAGTTCTTGGGTTAGTGATAGTCATTAGAGTCTGAGTGAAATCCTTCCAAAATGTCATTACCCTGATCCTATTCTAGACTAGTTAAATCAAATGTAAGTGAGGCATCCACATACTTTAAATGCTTTCTCCAACCTTTTCCTCTCGCAGTTTCCCTGGGGAACTAAGTCTGGGAACCACTGATCCAGACAAGTAGAGGATAGAATAATGAGCCTTCCCTTCCTACCCCTCCAGGCTGCTAACTTTTACATACTAACTATGCTGTATTATAGTATTCTGAAAAAAAAAATGGTTTAGTTTTACCTCAGTAAATCAGTAGCCTTCAAACTTATACTCTTACTTAGTGGCTTATATTATAATATTATTGTATCAGAAAAAAATATCTGCTGGTATTGAGAGATAGAAATACTGTATAAACACTTAGATATATAATAAGAATGATCCATTTTCGGAAATGTTAGATGCTCCCTGACCCTGAACTTAGGTTTCCTTTCTCTTCTTTGTGCCTCAGCTGGCAATGGGCTCTTCATTTACACAGCCCAGCTCTCTTTTTCCAATTACCAAGGCACTGTTGAATAGTCAGGGGCCAAAACGGCCGCAATCTGGGCAATTTTCACCTTCTTAGAGTCTTTGGAGTATGCAAAATTCTGCTCCATATAGGCTGGTTGCAAGCCAAGCAGAGAAGGAAGGACATTCACTGAAATTTAATGAAAGTAAAGAGATTGTTGAGTAGATATCATGGGGCCTTCTAAAGCTAGGCTGTCACATTTAAATATAAGGTAAGCTGCATGCGGAATCTGAAATTCTCTGGTGGCCACATTATAAAAGTCAAAGAATATGGGCAAGATTAATCTTAATAATACATCTTATTTAAGCCAGTATGTCTATGTTATTTAAATTTCAGCATGTAAACAATGTAAAAATTATTTCCTTAAAAGCTTTATTACATTTGAAGAAGGAAGACTATTTAAAATGACATTTAAATTTATTATACATAAGTGATACTGAATGTAATTTTAGGTATTAGATTCAATTTTTTTTTGTATTTTATTTTTTATGTAGTTGTGCAAAGGGGTTTTGATTTCATGAGTCAGATTATGAGTACAATGCATCTTGATGAATGTTGATCAATGTCAACCCCTTCCATCATTTTTCCCATCTTTCCCCCTCCCATCCCTACCTTCAAAGTTGCATAATTCAATTTTTATATAATGTACATTGAGTATAAGGACTGAATTTGCTCAGCCTTCCTTCCTCCATTTGTATGCCCCACTCTGGATTCCCCTACTCCATGCCTCAACAAAACATGTTTCAACTCCCTGGTATTCATTTTGTTCATTGTGCAGAGGAGTTACACCATTGGATTCCTCCTTTGTACTCAGTCAAAAACTCAATGACTTTGGACAACCTTCCAGAGTTTTGGAACTCTTACAGTAATCTAATCTTAAAACTATTCCGTTACCCCTGCCCCCCAAAGTAAGCCTTCTGTCTTTTTGTGGTGCTTCTTGTTTCTTTCAGTTCTCATCCCCAGACAGCCACAAATCTAATTTTTGTCTCTATAGTCATAAAGTTAGTCATAAAAATATGTTTTTTCTATCTAGCTTATTCATTTAGCATAATGTTTTTGTATTTATTCATATCATAGCACATACAAGTCCTTTGTCTCTTCTTATTATTCCAATAATATTTCATTATGTGGACATACCACAGAACATTTGTCCATTTACCAGTTAATGGACAGTCAGTCTTTGACTATTTGATACAAATAAAATTACTATGGACATTCACAGACATTGTTTTCATTGCTTTTGGGTATAGAATTTGCTAGGCATATGCTAATTTCATAGTTTGTATTTTAACAAACTTCAAATCAGCTTTCCAAATAAAGACAATTTTTTCATTTCTTTAAAAAACTAAGCCTTCCAAGTCTGGTATGTATGTCCCACTTCTAACATATCTCATTTCAAATGCTCAATAGCCTCATAGTACCTTACTATGCTGACAACACAGATCAGACTATCTCTAACTCAGATATCCTGTCCAGAACACCTAGCCAAGGAGAATGTGTTTCAGGCTTGAGACACACATGCACACACAGATTCATGCATTTCCATACCCTTTCCCACAGCATCATCACATATGGAACAATTCTACACTCACTACTTTTCATTTATGATTTATTCATTTGGCTTCACTGAATGTTGTGATAATTAGATTGTAGTAAATAAATATGCTCCACAATAATTTATCTACATCTTGCTGAAACACATTTCTCATGGGACTGAAGGTGATAAATTAACAGAAATATACCCCACAAAATGAAGATATAGAATCTCATTAAGGGTTGATGGCAAATATTAAAAATGTGGAGAGACAACAAAGATTAAAAAGCTGAACATATTAAAAATTGTATCCTACTGCTGGCTCTCATTTACTTGTCAGTGATGCAGCATTCAGGCACTGAGCCCCTATTGGGGAAGAGTTTGGGGATAATTCTCCTAAATACTTCATTACTCTTAGTCAGTTACCCTAAATCTCAAGATGTTGGGTCTCTTGTTATGTGTTCTCTGAACATCTAACAGACAGTTTTGGGTGGAATCTGAGTCTCCCAAACCACCTTTACAGTAAGGTTAAAAAGCCATTAAGATTAGTCTTCTTGTATTATGTTGATTCCTGGAAAAGCTATTGAAATTAAGTTTGGGGATTGTGTGCTATTTCAAGCAGATATATTAAAATGAATTCTACTTTTGAAAAACTCTCTTTGCCTTCAGATCCACATAGACTCCTGAACTCTTCAATGTACCGGAAAGTGGATAAATTTTTACTGCAAAGATAGCCTGCCTACCAGTATATGTGTATGGTAGAATTTAGAAAACTGTAGACCAAATGTTCAAATGTGAGTTGTTATATAAAAGTATAAGTGATTTTCTATTTCTTCTCTTTATTAATATTATATTAGTTCTGTGGAAGGGAGTTTTCACTACTACATTGACATCCATGTTTATAATGTATGTCAATTAATTTCATCCCTCTCCCTTCCCTTTGTTACCAATTTCAGCAAGTTTTCTTGTTCAAGTTATATAGGTACATATATATATATATATATATACATAATATTTTGACCACATCTATCCTCTTTCATTATCCCACTAACACCCAACTCACCAACTGAGCCTGTTTCTTTTACCCTACTACTTATTAATCAAAAACTTTTGTATATAATTCTAAATTTACATTCCATTTCAGTTCAATCCAGGAGACATTTATGAGCATCTATTATTTGTCAAGATTGGAGTCAACATTGGCATAGCTTTAGTAATTAATACTCAAAAAAGGTTTGTAGTTCATGGTGATGGGGAGAAAGTAGAGTACCTGCAAAGTTAGGAAGACCGTAATAATATACATTAAGTTTTATAAAAACAGCACGTACAATGTTACCTACAAAAGGAGAAGACCAACTTTGCTCGAGTAAGTTGCAAGCATCAGTGGGAGGAAGCAATGCTTGAATAGGCCTTGATGGGTGAGTAGGAGCTTTCAAGGTAGAGTAAGAGAAGGAAGTGAGAGGGAGGGTATGTGCAGAGGTTGGTGACCTTGAGGAGAAGAACAGTCTTACATCCCAGTGGCCCATCCTGTGGATGAGGGACGGGTCACAGAGTGACTAGAACACTTGTGGGAAGAGAGATGGATGGACAATGTTGGAGCAGAATAATGAGTTTGGCTTTCATTCCATGAACATGCCATGTGACTGAAAGCCACAAAGTTTCTGGAAGAGTCAGTGAAATCTTTTAATCCAAGTCTAACCATGAGAAAAGCAAGACCATGGCATCAGAATGGCCAATTCTAAAGTCTTTCCCAAAAGCACATGCCATAATCAAACAATATGTTTGAAAGTGAAGAAGAGATAGGCTCTTACATTTTTTTTTATTTTTGTGCCAGTACTGGGGCTTGAACACAGGGCGTACACACCATCCCTGAGTTTTTTTTTTTTCAAGGCTACTGTTCTACCACTTGAGCCATTTATAGCTTCCTGGTGGTTAATTGGAGATAAGAATCTCAGGACTTTCCTGCCCTGGCTTGATTCAAACCATAAGCCTCAGATCTCAGCCTTTGAGTAGCTAACCTTGGAAGCATGAGCCACCAGTGCCAGTCTAAGATAGGTTTTTGGTGAAAGAAAACCTTACAACATTCAGAGATGTTGGAAAGAAGGAAGAACTTTTTCAGATTTGATTGACTACACTCTACCACCAAGGAGAAGAGTTTTTTTTTTAAACAAAAACAGTCACAAAAAGCATACAGAGTAAACACTGTCCATTAAGGAAGCATACAGAGACAATGTTTCATCTATTTAAAGTTGGTAAGGCCTCTCAGCTTCCAGAAGATCCTTGTGACAAGGCTTCAAAGCAGCACTGGGTGCAAGCTCAGACTCCATGGGGTCCAGCTAGAGGTGAATGGGCATGAGACCAAAGGTTTGCAAATGTCCACCCTTCACCTATGACCTAAAATCTCAGTCTTCATCAGAGCACCCATATCTTTGCCTTATTTTGCTCCTGCTTCCCCTTCCTTGAAGAAAACAAAGGAATCTACTCTTTTATAACATCATCTCAATATAACACTCTATCAAGCAGGTGCTTAAAATCTGTGTCTTGGCTTATCAGTGGATGTCTCAAATGAAGAATGCCTCAATTAGGGACCCTAAGAGTGCCTACTCACCTCTGCTATCCATTCCCAACACTAGTAACCTTCACAACCCTCTTGCTGAATGCCCCAGAGTCTCCAGAGATTTTGGATCCTGAGCCCTGATGATTCAACCAGACAGATTTCAGAAATAGTCCTCCAAAAGAATATCAGCATCTTTGGCTTGGTAGGAAAATTCTTGTGTTTCTCATGACCAGTCCTCGAGAGCAAGCATTTTCAATATGCCTCAGTGCTTCCAAATGCCCTATTTGATGATCTGCCCCTGGGTACTTCTGAACAGAATTTAGATGATAAGCCTCAATTTCACAATGATCCTTAACTCCCTTATTCTTTCTATTTTTTCATTAAAGAATTGTGGCAGTCACTTTTGCAGCCATGGATCTGTCAGTGCCCATCTACCTGTTTGAGACTTAGCACAGTACTAAGAGAACAAAATAGATGTGATTTTATTACACATTCATGTGACAAATGTTCCTGTCCCTGGAATAGGCCACATGCTTTATGAAGCATTGTAGAAAAGAGTCAGATAATAAAGCTGAATTATTTGTAGAAATGGTTTTAACTGTTTAGCATGAAAAGAAGAAAAGATTCAAAGATATGAAAATGTAATTTACTACAAATTGTCTAGAGAAGAGATATTTACAGCTTATAACACAGACTGAACAGCCTGAGCTTATAATCTTCAAGTGGCAGCTCCCTCATGTCCCTTGAGGTCTAGTTTAACAAGCCTTGAGAAATCCAGGAAATGCCACCAGGATGAACCTGTGTAGGTAGAATATTGATCAGAAAACCTGAGGCTGGATGTCACTCCCAAGTTGAAGTGAAGCCTGGGTAGTTCTCAAAGATGCTACTAAAATCGGTAGGAAAACCTAAGACGTCTTGATAATAAAACTTGTGTATTTAAATGAGAGTGTATCTAAGAAATCATGGGGATTGCTGTTCTGTTTCCCTTGCCTTGCCTGCCATGGCTTAGAACTGTTTAATTGTTACAACCTTGGGAATTTGTTCGTGTTGCATTTCTTGTATTCTTCATCACTGAAAGTGGTCTTGACAGTAACAAAATTACCGAGGCCAGTCTTGTTTACAGTGATAAGGGTTGTGGTGATAATATTAATGAGAGTTAACAGTTATTGAGAGATTGCTCAGTGCCAGACTGTGTACCAAGCATTTTTACATGGGTTTCTTCTTGAAGTCTTCCCCACAATTCTGTAAGAAGGTCCTGCTGTGATATCTGTTTTATAGATGTTATAAGAAACAAGGAACTCTTTCCTGAAGTAAAATCACACAGATAATAATAGCTAGACCAACAGTTGTCCCAGCTAGCAATAACTATGCTAGGGGCTGGGGATATCTCCTTTGCCCTCTGAAGGTTGAGTAAATGAGTTCATTAAAATAAGCTGACAATGGCTGGGTTAATGAGGTTAGAAGGCATTCAATTATATGACATGCATAAAAACACCCAATGGGATTTGGAAATGCATATAGTCTTCTTCATAGGGCTCTGTTGACAATTTGTAGGGGGCAGGGATAAGTGATTTTCGGAGCAGATGTATGGACTCAAACAATAGGCAGCTGTCTGGAATAAAGTTCATGGAAGCATCAACTGTGGCATCAGCTATAGTCTTGTTTCTTCTAAGAAACAATACCTTTCATGCTTTAAGAGGGAAAGAAGGGAAAAGGACAGGAGGTTCCACCCTGCTTTAGTTTAAAGCACCGGGGACTTCAAGGCTACATGCTTTGGGGTCTGGTTTCTGGGCCCAGCACCACCTATGCTGCAATTATCTCCCAAGTAGGCTATGACAGGTGCCAGTTGGGCCACTCCAGGTACAAAGCCAAGTTTTCCTTGGGGTCTGTTTGACCATCAGCTGGTTTACAGCTGCTTGGAATTCCAGATCCAGCTTCTCGTGTGTCAGGATCCTTTGACTTATCATTTCGGGGACTTTCTTTCTTCACACACACACACAAAGGTACCTTTAACAGCCTGAGCAGCCCTTTGGTTCCTCCACAACCAGTTTTTTTTCTTTTTAAAAATACCTTTTGGCAATAGAGGGTGTGACCTCAGAGCTTCGTGCTTTCTAGGCAGCCACTCTTGAGCTTGAACCTCCTACTGCACTGAACTTTTTCACTCAAGGTTAGCACTCTACCACCTTGAACCACAGCACCACTTCCGGTTTCATGGTCTTTCCTGCCCAGGCTGGCTTTGAACCACGATCATCAGATCTCAGACTCCTGAGCAGCTAGGATTACAGGTGTGAGCCCCCAGTGCCCAGCTCCTCACAACCATTTTTTATTTCTAAGTTATATCTAATATATTTAAGTTGTCCATTTCTTTTCCTTTATCCTTTAGTTGTAAACAACTCTGGTGTTTGGAACTCAGTGTTCCTCTCTCCAAAGAAATTGAGAGCGTATCCCTGCTCATTTGCCATGATAATTCATACACACTAAAATGTGGGATATAAGATTCCAGCTGCATTTCAGGCTCTTTGCTGGGGCTCATTTTATCATCAGCTTCTTTTGTGTGTGCTGGTACTGGTACTGGGGCTTAAACTCAGGGCCTCATACTTGCTTAGCTTTTCCTACTGACAGCTAGCACTCTACCACTTGAGCCATACTTCCACTTCAGGCTTTGTTTTTCTAGTTAACTGGAGGTAAGAGTCTCTCAGATTTGTCTGCCTAGGTTGGCTTTAAACCTCAGATCTCAGCCTCCTGAGTAGCGAGGATTGCAGGCTTGAGCCATGAGTGCCCTGCCCATCACCTGCTTCTTTAGTTGGGTTTTCATTACAGAACTTAATGCAAATCACATCCATTAGATGAAAACCAAGGAAGAGAGAGGTGACAAATAAGGATGGGAACAGACAACAGTTTTCAGCTTGTTTGTTTTTACTTTTCGATGGTGATTTTCAAATTGAAAATAACAGTGTTGGCTGATGAAAACTTAGTCCAAAAGAAGCCCCATCCACAATGTACTCTGAGGGGTAATGAGTTGCAAGCTTTTTTTCTAAATCCTCCAGTTCTGGCTTGTTTTACAATTTAGATCTCTCTTGAATTTTAACTTTTTCCTTCCTCTCCTTAGTTCTAATAACCTAGAAAGTCTTAAGGAAATCTTAATTTACAATACAAATTCAGTGACTCTGCACTTAAGTTTCCCTTTTGTTCACTTAATGATTTCTATGAATATAATTACACTTAAGATTTCTAGCCAAAGACTCACAAAGCAGTTGGTATACCTTTAATGTGATTCTTCTTATCAAATATTATTAAAAGTAACGCTGTGGAAAGCCATTATAGAACATTCAAGTATATAAATATAAAAAAGGCAAGTTGGTAAGTTTTTGGGGAGGGGGTGGGAAGGGGGTTGGTCGTGGGGCTTGAACTCTGGGCCTGGGTGCTATCCCTGATCTCTTTAGCTCAAGGCTAACACTCTATCACTTGAGCCACAGCACCACTTCCAGATTTCTGGTGGTTAATTGGAGATAAGAGTCTCATGGGGATGTTTCTGCTTGGGCTGGCTTTGAACTGCAATCCTCAGATCTCAGCCTCCTGAGTTGCTAGGATTACAGGCGTGAGCCACTGGTGCCTGGCTTGGCAAGTTTTTACATGTAAAATTTGATAGCCCAAAATTATTCATATTTTATAATAAAAACAAAATTAAATAGCATAGAAAAATAGCATTTCTACTAGCAAATATATTAAAGGGTTAATAGCATAGTTTTAAGAAGTCCTTTCCATTGGTGGAAAATACTATGCCTCCAGTAGAGAGGTGAACAAAAGAAATAAACAGACAATTCACAAAAGAGGAGAAATAACTAATTAAAGAACATATGGGGGAATGACTCAACCTCACTGGTAATTAAAGATATGCAAATTAAAACAACAAATATTATAATTCCCAGTTCAGACACAGGTTCAATGAAACAGGTATTGCCATGAATTACTGATAGACAAAATACAAAGCCTCATTGTGAAGCAGTTCAGTAGTTGGTAGAAATCAAGGGATGGGGTCTAGAAAAAATATTGAGCTCTTTCTTTTTGTTAGACAATGAATGTATGCAAATAGAAAAGGCCTGTAACTGTTGTCAAGGACTAAGCCTATCCCTCCTGGGAGAGAGACACAGGCAACCCCATAACTTATGCAAGTAAAGGGCAGAGACATCCAGAGCATATAGTAAATAGATGATTAAGATTATAGCAGTCTACAGCATTTACAAGGTGTATTAATCCCTTTGTGCTGCTGTAACAAAATACTTGAAGCTGAATAATTAATGAGCCAGAGAAATTCATTGCTCAGTGTTCTAAAGGCTGGAAAATCCACAATCGGCTGCTAGCAGGATGAGTGTTTAGCCAGGGCTGCTCTCAAGATGGTGTGTCTCCTCACATGGCAGAGATGGAAAGGAAGAAGGCCGACTCTTTCTTGAGGCACTAATATATTCATGAGGACAATGATCACTGGACTCAATCACTTTCCAAAGGCTTCATTGCTTAATACCACCTCAATGGAGATAAGATTTTGACATTACTTTGGAGGAGAAACACTGGAACAGTAGCAGAAGAGTTAACTGAAGAAGTGATCCTAAGCTGAATTTGAAAGTTGATTAGAATTCAGGTGGATAAAGAAAGACAAGGAGAAAGAATAGAAGAAGGGAAGGTCCAGTTGGTGTAAAAGCACAGCATCGGCAAAGGTGTGTCTGAGTTTCAGCCTCAGTGTGCAGCAAGGTGCAGACAAGACATTGAGGAGAGTGCTGGGACCAGTCTGCTGGCATAAACTTCATGTCTAGAGACAATCTGAGACATAAAAACAGGGGAAGAACACACACTGATATATGATTTTAAAAAACTCATATATCACTGTGGTTTATTTTGCTAATTATTAAGTAACACAGGAAAACAAGCAAGTAAGTTAAGACATGAACAAAGGACTTCAGAAGAGAGGTCTCCAAGGAAGAGATACAAATGGCCACTAACGCCAGTTGCTGGTGGCTCACATCTGTAGTCATAGCTACCTAGCAGGCTGAGATCTGAGGATCGTGGTTCAAAGATAGCAGAAACTTTCATGAGACTCTTCCTAGGCCATGGGCATAAACTGAGGGTCCCAGGGCTGTCCCTGAGCTTCTTTTACTTAAAGCTACTACTCTACCACTGGAGCCACAACTCCACTTCCAGCTTTTTTGGTAGTTTATTAGAGGTAAGAGTCTCATAACTTTCCTGCTCAAACTGGTTTTAAACCACAATCCTCAGTCTCTGTTCTGAGTCTTCTGAGTAGCTAGAATTATAGGTATGAACCACTGGTGCCCAGCTTCCATGAGACTCTTATCTCCAGTTAACCACCTAACAGCTGAACGTGGAGATGTGGCTCCAGTGATAGAGCACCAGCCTTGAGTGAAGTCAAGCAAGAACGCAAGGCCTTTAGTTTAAGCCCCAGTACTAGTGTGTGAACATGTGGGCACACATGTGTGTACACACACACACACACACACACACACACACACACACACACACACACACACACACACACACACACACACACACACGCTCACATACAAACAAGCCAAGAAGCACATGAAAAGATGATCAGCTTTACTGGTCATTAGAGAAGTATATGTTAAACCCACAATGAGATTTCACCTTCACTTCCATGAGGATGACTATTATTTAAAACAAAGTGACCTAAGAAATGTTGGTGAGGATATTTAGAGAGAGAAGTTGGAATCCTTATATATTGCTGGGGGCATGTAACCGATGTGTTTGCTCTGGAAAACACATTGACAGCTATTCATTAAGTATAGAATCCGCCCATAACCCATAAGTTCCATTCCTCTATATTTTCCCAAAAGAACTGGAAGCAGGACATAAACATATATCCATCATCAACGTTCAAAGCAAGATTATTCATAATAGTAAAAAAGTAGAAGTAACCCATGTGTCCATCCATGGGCAGATGAATGGATACACAAAATGAGGTATCTACAAATTTGGCCTGGAGAAGAAACGAAATTTGATACTACATGCTATAAAATGGCAAACCTTGAAAATATGCTAAATAAAATAAGCTGGAACAAAACAAATAATTGCATGGCTACCAGGTATCTAGAATAGATAAAAGAGGAGGTTAGAAGAGAGGTTATTCAGGGCTTAGGGGAAGGATTAGTGGAGAGTTATTTTTCAGTGGGTACAGAGGACTTGTTTGGGATGATGAAAAAGTCTAGAAGTGGTCTCTTATGATGTTTCCAAACCACGGTGAATGTCATTAATGTCACTGAATATTGTACACTTACAAATAGTTAGAACAGTAAATTTTATGTCATCTATCTATCTATCTATCTATCTATCTATCTATCTATCTATCTATCTATCTATCTATCTCTTTGACAATATTTTTAGTGCTGGAAGCATGGCTCAAGTGGTAGAATGCCTGCCTACTAAGTACAAGGCCCAGACTTAAAAATTCAAAAACTACAATGAAAAATATGCTCTGACCACAGTTACTCATTTAAGTTTTGGTGAATCCCCTTCAGCATTTTCTTTTTTCATAGGAAGATTTGTCTGTTTATTATATTTTACGAAAATGGGGTGTCACCCCGTCCAGTGTTTATAGCAGCATAATGGTTAAGGATGTTGACCCTGGAAATGGCTGGGGCTTATGCCTTTCTGCAAATCCTTACCAACTGTGTAGCTTGAAAAGTCACCTTACCTTAGATTTGGTTTCTCATTTGTACAAAGGAAATAATGCTAATAGCACAAATAGATTATGAGGGATTAAATTAGATCTTCAATACCCACTATACAATGCCTGGTACTCAATTTTTTAAAAAAGCCATTGCTATTAATATTCAGTAATCCTAACCTCTTCCTCTAGAAATTTTAATGGCTTTATTATTTAATGGCTTTATGAAGGAGTTTATTGTCTAGATATACCAGACCTTATTTAATTTTCTAGTTTGGATATTTACCATTTCTAAAATGTTTGCTCACATCAATAATACTATAAACATTTGCGAACAACTCTTTAAAAGTCTCTCTATTTCTTTAAAGCAAATTCCCAGAAAGGGATTTGGGGATCAAAGAATATACAAAGGTGTTATTTGTTGTTGTTGTTGTTGTTGTTGTTGTTGTTTTGGTGCTGGTCCTGCGGCTTGAATTCAGGGCCTGGGCACTGTATCTGCGTTTCTTTTGCTCAAGTCTAGTGCTCTACCACTTTGAGCCATAGTTCTACTTCTAGCTTTTTTGGTAGTTTAGTGAAGGTAGAATTCTCACAGACTTTCTTACCTAGGCTGGCTTTGAACCGTGATCCTCAGATCTCAGCCTCCTGAGTAGCTAGGATTACAGGCAAGAGTCACAGTGCGCTGTAAATATGCAAAGTTTAAGGTATAGATGGTTGCACTAAGTCTGCCAAAATTGTAATATTCATAGACACAGAGCAACTTATAAACAGCAGCAAGAAAACAGAAATAATCTAATTGTTGAAACCAAGTAGCTTAAATATGATGGCCACCTAGGAAAATATTGTATTTATAAATATGTTTGGAAATCCTACAGAAATATATAACCTGTGAGTACACGGAAAGAGAAAGCGGGAGAGAGGCATGTTGAGAAGCACTTTAGATTTTGGAAGTCCCCTGCTCATGGGAATCAAAAATGGAAAGCTGTCTACAGATAGCTTTTTTTTTTTAATTTCCTCTGACCATTTTTTTGCTAATTGTATTTAATGACTATAAATGATGTTTTTAACTAAAAGAAAATGACTTTTGGGGGGGAATTATGATTTGTCCCTATATCTGGATGTCGTTGCAATTTAATCTCACGTAGTAAGAGGATCTTTAAATAAATTCCCTTAGAATGAAGCCAAAATTTCAATTTTCTGGGTGGAAATTCTTTTAGATACAAAGTCACCTTCTTGAGTCTTATCTAGCTATTCAGAGACTTCTGAGCTTGGAGATTTCTGCTTCGTAGTATTGGAATCAGCCCGAAGATCAGGCAGCCATTATTTCCCAAAGGAAATGAATCGAACAGCACTCTATAGAGAGACAGCTACATACTGCCTCCCGCGCTGTCCGGCTGCCCTTGTGAGAGCCAGGATCCGGAGGAGACGCTCACGTCCACTCACTCCTTTGTTTTGACTTCTCAGGTTCATCATTCTCATCTAAAAAGTGGGTACAATTATCACCCTACCAGATAGGTTTGTTGCAAGATCAAATGCAGTAAGCATTATAAAATGTTGACCTGGTGTGTGTCTAGGACAAACGGGTTTAATTTAGCCATTAATAACATTACTCTCATCCTGTGGTGCATGTTCTGGTTGTAAGCATAAGATGAGCCAGGCCTAGGGAGAGGTGAATTGGCTGTAGATCCGTGATAAGAGCCAGGGCTTTCAAGCTAAGTGACCTGGTCTGGTTTAGTGGTTGAACCACTTGGGGATCCACTAGCCTAGGGCAAGACTCTTCTTAATCCTTGCATCAGTCCTCCCAACATGAGCTAAAAAAGTCACTTTCAATGTTGAGAAACCATATAACGAATAGCAAAAAGACATGGGTGAACATAATTATTGTACTTAACGCAACGTATCTGATAGTAGCATTCTGATATGCAATCAATACCAAACTTGTTAGTGAAATACTGTAGATTCTTCTTTCTATCCTAAACACCTTTGAAAGCCAGTGTGCATTTTTATACCAATACCCATTCCATTTGGAAGACAAATTTCAACTGAAATCTCTGTTCTCTATTTCATATAATTTGTATTTGAAAAAGTTAAGACATATATCCAGGGTGCTCTGGATATATCATTAAATCTCCAACAGTTAAGTCAAATGTGACTCAGGAGACTGAGATCTGAGGATTGAGGTTCCAAGCCAGCACTTCAAAAAAGTCTGTGAGATTCTTATCTCCAATTAACCAGAAAAATACTGTAAATGGAGGTGTGGTTCAAGTGGTAGGGCATCAGCCTTGAGCTAAAAGGCTGATAGAATGAGACCCTAAGTACCAGTAACCACCTCAGTACCAACACACACACACACACACACACACACACACACACACACACACACACACACACACACACACACACAGAGTCATAAATAAAGAAGTCAGCTCCTTCATTTCCTCTGCCCCCATCAGGCACTTGGCTAGCGTGGTTTGTGCTAGAGAAGCAACTACTTCTATGAGGCTGCTGGAAGCCTGTTCCTCTGAGGAGTTTTGTAAATTGTAAACAGTTTCCTTCCCAATCACCAGCAAGAGAGAGATGGCTCAGGAAGAGAACTGAATGAGTGTGAAGTGTACAAATAGACACTGGAACTTCCGCTTGGGTCTGGCCTTTAATATAAATACTACTGTAGCCACACGGCCACTTCCATTTTTTGAGTGGTTAATTGGAGATAAGAGTCTCATGGGGACTGGGAAGGTACCTCAGTGGTAGAGCGCTTGCCTTGCATGCTTGAGGCCTTGGGTTCGATTCCTCAGCACCACATAAGCAGAAAAAAAAAAAGCCGGAAGTGGCACTGTGGCTCAAGTGGCAGAGCACTAGCCTTGAGCTGAAGAGCTGAGGGACAGCGCCCAGGCCCAGAGTTCAGGCCCACGACCGGACCCCCCCCCCAAAAAAAAAAAAAAACCAGTCTCATGGACTTTCCTGCTGGGGCTGGCTTTGAACTACAATCCTCAGATCTCAGCCTCCTGAGTAGCTGGGATTACAGGCTTGAGCCACCAGCACCCAGCTAAAGGTATAGCCAAGACTGGTCTCAAACTCGTGATCCTCTTACCTCACCCTCCTCATTGATTACTGGCGTGTGCCACCACGGCTGACAAGCACTCAGATCTACTGTAAGAAACAGATTTTCTATAATGACACAGGACACACAGTCTCTGTGTGTACAGTGTGTATCTGTATGTGAGTGTGTATGTTGTTAAATCAGCAGCCGTTTTATCCCAAAGAAGAGTCTCAGTAGGATCTTTGTACATTTCATCTATTTCTTCCTCCTTAGGGTCTCCTCCTTCCTCTCCCCTTCTTTGCTTAATGCTGTTTATCACCCATGAATTGATTCCATGGACCACTAATGGGTTACAAATTACATTTTGAAAAACACTGATCTTAACAGTCCAAATCTCCCAGACATTTAAAAAAATCGGTTTGGTTTTTTTTTTGTTGTTGTTGTTGCAAATAATAACCCTTCTGTGGCCCTCCTCAGTTCCAAAGGGAGGAAAATGCTTCCCTATGAATAAGAAGTTTGACATTGTTTTAGAGAGTCAGTCAGCCCAAGATACACTACTAGGTTTAACAGAAGCCATCCGTAGAGGGACTTCACCAAATAAAGATCTTGGAGGCTTCCCCATCATTTGAATGCCAGGCAGTTCCACCCTGGGGCCTCGGCTCTGATTGGCTTTTTTTTTATTGTGAAAATACTGTACAGAGGGGTTACAATTACATGGGCAAGATAATGAGTACATTTCTTATCAAGCATTGTAGCCTCCTCCTTTGTTTCCCCTTCCCATCCTCCCCCCGCCCCCCCCCACCCAATCCTCCCCCCAACCCCCACCAAAGTTGTAAAATTCGTTTTCGACATAAGGACTTGTACATCTCATTGTTGCAATGGGTCCACCTGTATCCCTAGTTAAACAATTTGTTTTTCCCCTTCCCCTCCACAAATTATACCGACATACCGACATCAAATACAGTGAAAGCAGGGGTTATGTACTGTGGGGGAGGGACATACAAAGCAACAAAGAAATAATCTTATAAATGTGTTAGAAACAATCACATGAAAGAAAAAAAAGCATTTGAATACATATCTTAGGGTTCATTTCCCTAACATCAACTTATCTGACCTTTTCTGCTTGACTCAGACATATACTAGTTATTGCAAATAAGGGAAACCATGGGACCTATGTTTCTTTGGGCCTGACTTACTTCACTTAATATAATTTTTTCCAAGCCTTTCCATTTCCTAACAAATGGGGCAATGTCATTCTTTCTAATGGAGGCATAGAATTCCATTGTGTATATATACCACATTTTCTTGATCCATTCATCTACTGAGGGGCATCAGGGTTGGTTCCATTATCTTAGTTATAGTAAATAATGCTGCAATAAATATAGTTGTGCTGGTAGCTTTAGTGTGGTCTTGTTTGTGAACATTTGGGTAAATGCCCAAAAGTGGGATTGCTGGGTCGTAGGGGAGCTCTATGTGGAGTCTTTTGAGGAACCTCCATACTACTTTCCAAAGTAGTTGAACAAGTTTACACTCCCACCAACAATGCAGTAAGGTTCTCTTCTGTCCACATCCCCTCCAGCATCTGTTGTTGTTAGAGTTCTTGATTTTTGCCATTCTAACGGGGGCGAGGTGGTATCTCAATGTTGTTTTGATTTGCATTTCTTTTATGGCTAGGGAGGTTGAGCATTTCTTCATGAGTCTATTGGCCATCCTTCTTTCCTCTTCAGAGAAGTTTCTTTTTAAGTCTTTAGCCCACTTATTTATTGGGCAGTTGTTTCTTTGAGGGTTTGTTGTTGGGCTGATTGGCTTTTTCTTTCATGTGCTCATGTCATTGGCTTCATAGTCAAAAGATAGTTGCCACATCTCCAGGCATTAGGTCAGTATTCCAGGAATGAAAAAAAAAAAAAAAAGAAAAAGAAGTATAAAGCAAAAATTCTTTCCCCATTGCCAAATATCTAGCACATTAGGTTACTAGGGAAAAAAACATGATGTCCAGTTAAGTGTGAATCTCAGGTAAGTTAGTATATTGTTAGTATAAGCTTGCCCCCTGCAATATTTGATATAGAATTTTACTAAAACAGTTGTTTGTAGCTTACCTGAAATCACCTTGAACATGCATCCTATATTTTTATTTGTGGAATAACCACCTAATTGTTATAATAGTAACAATCTAAACACAATTCTGCTTATATTTTATTGGACAGAAATGGGTCCACATTCAATTCTCCCTTCAAGAAAGACTGGTTAAATCAATACTTTATTTTCTAATATAATTTTATTATCTTTAAGTAGTTGTACAAAGGAGCTGACATTCAACAAAGCAGTTGATGAATCCAGTGCATCTTGATCCATGTCATCCCTTTCCACATTCCCCCTCATCCCTCCCAGCCTAGCCTTTCCCTCAGTTGTCCTAATTTTGTAGGTTATGCATTGAATTCTATGACTCCATTCTCCCCACTTCCCATCTTGAATTTTCTACTCTCTCCTTTTGATCCCCCTTTCGAGTACCTGGTGTTTATTTGGTTGGACTGCGAGTTAGCTTTTCTAAGGAATTACACCATTTGAGTTCTCCCTTGAATCTACCATATTTCAGTCTTTTACCTTCCAGCCTTAGTAAAAGAGGGAGGAAAAAAAATAAGGAAGTTGGTGTAGGAGCTGAGTAAGTCAAACTATGAAATCTGCCACTGGGCAGTTTTGGAGACCGTACAATTGATCTGGCCTTTCTTGTAGACTCTGGTAAGGATTTTGAGTTCTAACCCACAGGAGGGTGGTGCACTAAACTGTGTTTAATACACAGCAGCTGCTGTTTTCACATTTTATACGAGGGAAGGGTGTATGCTAGACGATGGACAAAACCCAGATCATTCGAGAACCTTTGAGCACACAGCCTACCCACTGCTCCAGCAAGAAGGCCTCATTTCCACGCTGTGTACTTCCTCTTCTAACAATGAAGAGGAAGGGGTAGGCTGGTCTGGAGACCCTGACCAGCCATCCCACAGGACACGCACAGGACACAAGGTGACGTGCCCCCAGCCTTCTCTAGCTTTGGGACTCTGTGGCTTGGTCTGACGTGGTTGCTCGTGGCTCGCGCTCCTTCGGCAGCAGGACGGTGGAAAGCCATAGTACATGGAATGTCAGAATGTGTGGTTTTAAACCTAGGATCCTATGAGAATCCTGCAAGGAAATGGGTGGGGAAAAGTGCTTGTTAAAGTTTTTAATTAAGAGAAAGAAATCAACGTGATGTTCAAAAGCAACAAAAACCTGCCCCTTCTTTGCAAAATTTTAACGAGTAACCTGGAAGGTTTAAGAACTCTGACATCTGGAGATGCAAAGCAGAAATGGAAGGTTCTGGTTCCTAACGGAGAGCCAAAGTGGGGAAGGGCAGTGCTGTGCTTCCTTCTCTCTGGAGGGAATGGGATGCACAAACACTCCCCATCCCTAGAGTCCCCCCTTCCTGCTCCTCCCTGAGCAGCAGAGACTTTTATCTCTCCTTCCTCCTGCTTCTCATTGAGTTAAATCAATTGTTTCATTTTCATTTGCTTTCCCTTTCTTCCTCTTGTCAGATCAAGTGCTTTCCTATTTTCCTTGAGGATTACCAAAATGAGCTCTTAGGGAGAAAAAGGTTTCTCAGCACTTTAGCTTCTGTTTCCTTCTATTTCTGTGCTTGGCTTTTTATTATCTTTTCGCTGACATCCCCAGGACACACATTCAGTGCGTAGACTATACTGGCTTTCCTTTTTTTTTTTTCTAGATGAAAATTTGTGCTGTTATAAACAAAAATCGCCTATCTGCCTCCCCTAAAAGCGGTTCATTCCATTTAACAGGAGCAAAGATCTAAAAGGGGAGAGACATGGAACATGTACTCACAGCCGGGTGTCATGGTGCCTGCCTGTAATCCCAGCCCACAGGAGGTGAGGCAGGATTGCAAGTGTGAGGCCCAACAGGCTTACATAGCAAGGTTCTATCTCAGACCACCACCACCACATCCACACATATGCATACACTGATATATAGATCTTCCCATATGTTTATGTATATATATTTACATGCATGTATATGGGCATATGTATTTTATGTGTGTATATTAACATATATGTGTGTATGCGTGTATACACACATCCAAATTACACACATTACTATTAATACAAATGTAGATATATCTAATCATTTCTAGCAAACGTTTGCCCCAGTTCTCTTAGACCTGAGGGGTTGTTTTGCATATTTAGTTTACCAAAGTCCACTCAGTGTGCCAATGTGTCAATGTTTCTAGGCTGCAACAGAACTCACTGTGTTAAGATGAATAATCCTATGAAGAAAGTTCAACTCCATTTACTTCTGTTCCCTTCCTTAATAAACATACTTGGATTTTCTCATCATTTGATCTCAAACTCTGATAGCATTTCTCTTCAAAGTGCTTCAAAATGAAGTCACAGAAAAGCAATTCATTGAGTTCCCAGTGGTGGAGGGCAGCAGAGCTGATTTCAAATATTTCACATGGAGACAGAGTAAGTCAAGGACAATGTACTGGGACCAGGTCCTGACACAGCCCTGGCTGCCCAGTTAAGGAGTCAAGCCTGGCCCTTCATTGCCACTAGGCTGTTTTCATCTGCAAGGTGGAAGTTTGGGCCAACAGGTTTCCAGGAGCCTTGAGATCAGTGACATTTTGTATTACGGTCATCCTGCTTAACAGCAAAGCATGAGGATGACCCTACCTTCTCCCTCTTCAATTCCACATTTCTGTCCTAACAGTGTAAATATTGAGTAGCAGTATTTGAATTTGGAAAAGAAACATCTAAAACACTACATTCAGTGCTTCTACTATAGAATCACATCAACAGAAGAGACCCTCAAACACTGCCCTGCCGTGGTAGATAGAGCCCTTGGAAACCCCCAAGAGTGGTTTTGAAAGGATCAACTGGTCTGGGTCCTAGCTGCCCAGGCCTTGGTCTGTGAAGGAGACTGTCAGGTAGAGTTCCAAGTTGTAGATTTCTGTCATGGAGAGGCTGACACTGGATATTATACACACAGAGAAACCAAAATCCTTGTTCCAAACCCCAGATCTTACTAGTACCATGCAGTATGACCCTGGAAACATCCTGAACTTCTTTACTTTGGTTTTCTTCCCCAGTAAAACAAGGTATTAACTGGGTGCTGGTGGCTCACACCTCTAATTCTAGCTACACAAGAGACTGAGATCTGAGGATCGTGGTTTGAAGCCAGCCTAGTGTGACTCGTATCTCCAGTGCAACACCAAAAAAGCCAGAAGTGGAGCTGTGGCTTCAGAGCAATAGTTCTAAGTGTAAAAGCTCTGGGGATAGCACCCAGGCCTTGAGTTCAAGCCCCAGGATAAGCACAGAAAACAAAAGCTATATGTGGCTATCATATTTATTTTTATTTATGGCTCTCTCAACGTCAGATATAGAATTGAAAGGGAAAGAGAGAGAGTACAATGACTCAGAGGAGCCTTTCCCCGATGTGTGCTTCTGCTGAAGGAACGTGGGTCTGATTTTGAAAGTCAGACAATGAGCCTTGTAAAAATTGACACAGACAGGCACAAAGATATGTGTTACAGGCACAAGTATAGACCTATAGATGTGAACACAGACATACTAATCCCTCTGCTTTAACATCTTTTTCCCATAATTCTTTTTCCTCTTTTATATTCTATAAGTAGTTTCTGAAATGAAAATACTTTTGTGGCACATTGCATACAATGGACATAGATCACACACATTCCATGGTCCACTATATAGGATGATTCTGACAAGTCTTTTGGCAAAAGATCCTATTTATTTTGATTGAGCCCAGCAATCCTCAAGCTCCTTTTATTTTTACTTTCTTTTTTCTTTTTGTATTCGTGTCTACACGGGGGCTTGAACTCAGGGCCTGGGCACTGTCCCTCAGCTTTTTTTGCTCAATCTGGTACACTACCATTTGAGTTGCAACTCCATTTAAGCTTTGTGCTGGCTAATTGGAGATAAGAATCTCACAGACTTTCTGCCCAGGGTGTATTTGAACCACAATCCTTAGATCTCAGCCTCTTGAGTAACTAGGATTACAAGCCATCTTGACCTAACTTTCAAACTTCCTTCAACATAGAGCTTTCCCATAGTCCCTACCAGCATCTTAAGGAGTTGGAATTTTTGGAAGATTCCTTGGGAGCTGAACAGAGCCCAGAGTGCATCCACCAGCACTGTTCTCCAGTGCTGCACCCTGGGACACACACCAACATGAGGCCTGTGTGTACCACACTGTGCTTCTCTGTCCATATTCTAACCCCTAAACTTCTGCAGTTCCTTAGTTCCTATCTAACATGAGCAGAGCATCATGATCAACTCAATGAGTAATTGCCTATCATAATGATTTAATAGTTTAATGCACTATGGACAATCAGCCAATGATTCCCAGATCATGTTTGATTGATTAGGATGAAAATCCACCCGTGCATGCAATTGTTTATTCATGTTCCCCATCAAAGGATATGATTAAGAAGACTTCTTGTTCAGAAAAATGGCAGAATGAGCACACATGTGTCTCCTTTCCTGAGATCCTTCTGAAGTTACATGAAAGAATTCAGTGGAGGAATAAATTCTGGAGAGCAAACAGAACAGGAAGAGAGGTAGCAGCTGTGGATGGAGGAGATAATGTAGAATGATCCGTGCAGAGGTGTTGGGAGAAGAAGGGAAGGCTCAGTGGCTTGAGAGCACCTGGGAATCATAGTCTGGAAGGAAGGGTGAGGGCCAGGAAGAAGAATGAGAATTCCTGTGCGGTTAATCCAGATGGTGTCCACTTCCTTAGCAATACCATTTTTCCCTAGCAATAACACAATGCTTAGCCACTGGGAAAAGGAAAGGATTATGTGTTTGTGCTCAAGACAACACAACTTGGACGGTGGTGGTGATGTGGACATTTGAAAACTGGTCTTCCCCACCTCTCACCATCAGGCACATTTGGCCATTAAGAACCAGAAACACCTATGGGCAGAAAGTTCTTCCCAGCCTTCCTCATCCCTCCTGTTTGCATAAAAGGAACTGATCAAAGGTTACCTGATGTATGAAGAATCTAGCAGAAAGGTTAATGGAGAAAATAACGATTAATAAGGTAATAGAAGCTAACAAGAAAGATAAATTGCTTCCAAAGGATTTGAGACTGAGAATATGGGGAGTTAGATTATTAGCAAACAAGATCTAGAGATGAAAGAGACAGGGTTTCTGATTAAAACATATTTTCTGATTAAAGTCTCTTAAATGCCCTATATGAATTTTTACATATTTAGACACATTGTATTGAAGTTTCAGACTTGTAAGGTTGAATAAGTGTCTAAAAGCTTCTGGAGAGATAGATCAACTGCAGAGAAAACACAAATAAAACCAGCATTATACTTCTCTTCTATAGCAATGATTCTAGAAAGCACCAACCCTAGACCTTCACATTACTAAGATAATATTTCTAAAGAAGAAACTATAGCCATAAGAATTACCAACCAGATGGAAAATGACATAAAAGCATGTCAGACATTCAAAGATCCACTGGAAGTTTTGTAAAGATGGCGAGAATATGATCAAAGTCCTCGTGAAAATAAATTTCAGAATAATAGCTGTACTGAAGGCTCAGAAAGCAATTGGTACAAATTAAAAGAGTAAATTTAGTGTCTTCAAGAAGAAATAAAAGGTTTTTCAAGGATGTGGTGAAGAAGGCAGACATAAAATAAGTGAATGAAAAAGAAATTAAATTACTGAAAAGTAATGTACAAAGAAATCTAATAGGAGGCAGATTAAAATGTGCCAGTTTTGACAAGTAACACACAAAAAAGAGAGGGAGAGAGAGAAAGAGAGAGACAGAGAGAGACAGAGACACAGACAAAGAAGGAAAGGGGGCAGATAGTATTTGAGAATGTATCTGATCTTACTGACAAAGAGAACATTCTCCTTGGAGTGGAATATATTACTGGATCTCAAAGGTCTAAAAATACATTTTTTCCACTGCAATGGAAAAAATATACAGTCATCAGTATAAAAGGTCGGTGTATTGATTTTCAGTGTTTAGCATTAACCTGTTAAGAGAACACAAAAGCCTTAGTCATTCTTACACAGGCCTGACATGGTAGAGAAAAAAATTACAGCTGACTTGTGGAATTGGATATGGCAGAGGACAGGAAGCCCAGCTCCACCTTGCAAGGAAGACTGCAGGGAATTAGCAGGAAGTGTTTTTTTGTGAAGTTCAAAAGGGAAGCAATAAAAAGTGAAAGATGACTTCGAAATCACTGGTGAAGCTCTGAGGTAGCATGTTCAAATCCTGGGTTCAATCCCCGGTACTGATGAATAAGAGAGTGAGCACATAAATATGTATCACAAAGACCCGAAGATCAAAATGACAAGAGGTTCTGTCATTTTTTTCCAATCATCAATATAAAGAGTCTATAGTTGTACCCCTAATAATGCTATATAGGATCATATTTATTGTGAACTCAGCTACCTAAAGAAATTAGGAAAAAAAGAAAAAACTTCTTCCAGTATATGGAACTTGGTAAGAGGAGGAATTTGGAAACAATTTTCTAAAAATTCCTAGAAGCTGTTATGTACTGTTCTGTTCCTGGCTGTGTGTGTATGTGTGTGTGTGTGTGTGTGTGTGTGTGTGTGTGTGTGTGTGTGTGTGTGTGTGTCTGTTATCTGTGTCTGTGTGTGTATTACTATATATAATGTCTATAGTATATGTATAATATATATTACTAAGTTGTGTGTGTGTGTGTGTGTGTGTGTGTGTGCGCGCGTGTGTATGTGTAACTTAGATCCTTAAGATTCTGAGTATCTATCCCATAGCAAACGCTGTGTTAAATGTGTTAGAGGTGGTACCTTCCTTGTATCAAAAACACTTCAGGGAAAACATGGTGCTGGGAAAGGAGCCTTTCCTTGGATGTGTTTGTGTAAACTGTGAGGGGGTAGAGGGCAGAGAATCTCAGTGTACTTTCTGCAAAGCAGTTCAAGATATATTTGGCCAATTGATTGACACTGTTGGTGTAGAATCTTCAGGGAGGTGAATTAGGAGAAGTGTTTAGAACTTGGGGGCTTAGAGACTTGACTCGGGTTCTTTTAGATTAATAATATTCTAGTCAGGCAGACAGAATTACTGACAGCTTGGAGCTTGCAGAGTCCTTAGAGAGACTCTAGCCAACCTTTTATTGTATCAACAAAGGAAGCTTGCTAATGGCAGAGCTGGGGCTAAAATTCCATCCTTCTGACTCGAAGCTTAGTCCTTGATCAAAGGCGTTCCAGACAAAGATGGCCCTCCAAGCAGGATACAGACATTTGTCGTAGGTCTACTACAGGCCATGCACTATCCAGACTACTCAGTGTGCATTCTTTAACTTAACCTTAAAAGCAACCACATAAGCTACTATGTATTCAGATTTGTACAATCGAGGATTTAGAGAGTTTAAATAATTTGTCTAAAGTCTATGACAGGACAGAGAGCCCGGATATGAAAGAGTCTATCTGACCTCCAAATTCATGACCCTTGGCTTCTGGTCTGTAGTTTGTGTCCTGATGGTTGAAAGGAAATCAGCACAGCCCAGTATTGATGACCTGAGGTAAAAATCATATTTAATCATCGAACATCTCATCACCATGCAATATCAAGGGTGGCATGATGCCACTGCTGTGTGTCCAGAGCTCTTTGATCTGCTTCTCCACTCCCCCTGAGCCACACTAGGCGAAGGCCTGTGAGCCCACCAGATCCACCTGCTTAATTAGAAAGGACCCCAGGAGCCTTCACTAGCCCCAGGCTGTTCTGAGCAAAATAAACAGGAAACAGAAAAGAGGGAGAAGAGTGATAAATCCTCCCTGACTTTAAAAGATTTATACTGACAATTTCCCAAGGAGCTAATGACATGTATTTTCTCCCTAATTTGGGGGAGGGGGAAATACAGGAAACACTGTAGATGAAAAGATAGCTCTCAACTCTACAGTTTCATTGAGAGTGAAAGTAATTTAAGTTCAGCCTCTTATAGATAGTCCAGTTGCACAAAATAAAATTCATATAACCATCATCTCACATTAGAATCAGAGAAATAGGGGCTGGGAAGGTGGCTCAGTGGTAGAGCGCTTGTCTTGCATGCATGAGGCCCTGGGTTCTATTCCTCAGCACTACATAAGCAAAAAGAAAAAAGCCAGAAGTGGCGCTGTAGTTCAAGTGGTAGAGCGCTAGCCTTGAGCTGACGAGCTGAGGGACAGCGTTCAGGCCCAGAGTTCAAACCCGATGACCAACAAATAAAAAAAGAGTCCCATTATTGAGGTGCTGCATAACTGAATTATGGAGAATTAGCATTTACATGTGATCCCACACCCAGAATGAAGAGCACTGAGGCAGAAAGGGCTCTGATCCCAGCACCCGGCACCCTTAGCTTCATTTTTGAGGTTCCTGTGGGTGCAATCAAACACATACCTGCAATCTTCCTAAGAGGGCATATACTGCCATTACTTTGCCCACATTCTTTCCTCCCATAGCTCAAAACCTACTTGATTTCCATCCAATTTTGTACTGGCTTGAAAAACATCAGGGAATTGGCTCATAGATGAGGACACAGTTGTTACTTCCTTATTTGTAAATTATCACACACAACACGGGATTGGCTTGGATGTGAGGTAGAGCAAGATCATGCTACCAGAGATATTTCCAGAGCCTCTATCTGCTCCAGACAGATACAAACTAACCTAGAATCAGAAACCCAGTCATTCTTCACTTGACACCTTGGCATATAATAGAATCATATCAAGCACGCATGTCATGCTGAAACAGCCCCAAAGATACAGAGGGTCCAGGCCCTAATGCCCACATGTCCCTGACACTGCTCAGAAAGTCGGTGCCCATCTTCTGACCTGAACCAGAAGTCCCGTTTACCACCTTTCAGAATGCTGTAAGACTCTTAAGTTCCGCACAATATCTTCTTCTTGAGAAATCTTCTGGTAGGAAGATTTCTTTCATCATTCTTGACCATGGGCTGCTAGTTCACTGGCTTATTTGGTAAATTTGGTTAGTGCAGAAGAAAAACCTGAAAGTGTTGGCAGTTGTTTCAGAACGCCAAGCATTTATGGAAGGTTGGTTCCCACTGGGGAAGTCAATGACCATCCACCGGGAAACAGGTTTTCTTCTGCAAAATGAGCAGCACCTAGGTCAATGCAGAATTGTGACAGGTGAAATTAAAGCATCAGAGGAAATGCTTAGAACAATAAAATAGTGCTTTGCTTTTATGATGACAGTAATCTCCGTGCATGTAGGTTTTTTGTAGGTCATTTGGCCTGGGCTACTAGAATCACAGATAGCTTGTCTGGCACCAGTGGGGAGGGGGAAGGGGTGGATTTGTGGGGCTTTCTTTGTGGAGACAAGTTGCAAATTCACATGATTCCTCCGCTCAAGAGTTGAAATGGATCAGAAGAGATCATTGAGTTCACCTAACCCTTCTCACCCCCATTTTACAAACAAGGACACTGAAATTTAAGAAAGTCAATGCTTGGCCCAGGATCATTCAGCTAAGAAGCGAACGAATAGGACTCCTTTGAAATAGATGTTTTCCCTCCAGGTCCACAGATAATAAACCTGAAGCCCAAGGACATAGATCAAGTAATAGAGGAGCTAAGGTTAGAGGCTGTTAGAGCCTGTTAGCTAAGGTTAGAGCTCTGTTACCAATTGCCATCCAACTTGGGTCATGCTGTATTATTTGCAAATAAATGCTTAGAGAGGAGAGGTCCCTGGGAAATGTAAAGTCTATAAGAAAGAAGCTAACAGAGAATCTGTGGGTCATGGTCATAATCCTAGCTATTCAGGAGGTTGAGATCCAAGGATGAGTGGTTAAAGCCAGCCCATACAGAAAAGTCCATGAAACTCTCCCTCCTTTTTATTTTATTCATTTATTTATTTTTGCCTTTCAACAAGGCAGTTTATAAGTACAATGTAGCCTTTTTATGGATGTCACGTCTCTTAGCATTCTCATGCATCCCTCCCAACTGACCTTTTCCCTCACTTTTCTCAATTTTGGAATATATACACTGAATGTTGACTGTACTTCTCCCCCACATGTTTTCTCTCATATCTGGAAGCCCCAGTCTTGGTTTATAAATATATAAGTAAATACTTTGGGTGGTATGCAAGTGTATACACATGTATTCACTGAAATACAGTAGCACCAGGGGAGAATTCAAACAGTGTAATTCCTTAGAAAGGCAAGGTCATTGTTCAACAAAATAAATACCATGAGACTTATTCTCCACTTAAGATACCATAAAGCTGGAAGTGGAGCTGTGGTTCAAATAGTAGAGCACCAGCCTTGAGTGAACAAGCTCAGGGACAATGCCTAAGCCCTAATTTTAATCTCCAGTACCAACACACACACACACACACACACACACACACACACACACACACACACACACACACACACACACACACACACACACACACAGAGAGAATATAAGAAAGGCCTCAGCCTCTCCGATTTGAATGCTCTTGGTTTCTAAGCCCTGCCACAAAAGCAAAGCTGCTGTTGATTCTCCTTCCTAGATACATCTGTAGATTTGCTTTCTCTGCCTCTTTCCAGGCTCGTTCCTCCTCCTCAACACCTCAGCTGACTCCAAGCACACCATCCTGAGTCCATGGATGAGGAGTAGCAGTGAGCGCTGCACACTGGCTGTCTCTGTACACAGGCACCTGCAGCCTTCTGGGAGGTACGTCGCTCAGCTACTGCCTCATAACGAGGCTGGAAGGGAGATTCTCCTGGAGCCCAGTCCGGGAAAGCATGGGTAAGTCCTATCTCATAGCCAACTCGATTTTGTTATTTGGCTTTTGGTTTTTTAAAAAAAAAGCCATTTCTGTGACATCTATTTAAAACTCATAATTGTCCTTTCATGAATAGCTCCAGATTAAACTGTAAAGGTTAGCATTCCCCGAGGAATGACTCAGGCATTCCCCTGACCACCCTGGCTGGAGGTCCTTCCAGAAGGCCAGTGGACCAGCTGTCAGAGTGGACACTTAGTGTGTGAATATTAAGGCTTATTCATTTCCAAAAGTCCAGATGGAGCCAAGAAGAAAACTGCTAAAGGCAATGTTAAACAGCTGAAATTAAAATAATTTAATATGCTGGAAATGAGGGTTTTACCAGAAGAACTTGGACAGAAAGGAAAAGGATAAAACTTGGTGGATCACCCACACAGGTCCTGAGGGAGCGTGGGCCCCCAGAACAGAAGTAGCGATAGATACACACCAGTGTTAACGCAGTGGAGACTGGAATGGGGTCTTGTTCTAGATCCTCTGAGACACGCCCACCATGGAAGTCATGCTGAGTGCCTACAACAGTGGATCTGCGAAGCTCTCTGTAAATGTCACTTGAGTGCTCAGCTACCATTAAGCCTCCACAAAGGGGTGACATTGCTAAGCAAACTTGAACTGGGACCTCTGCCTGCCTTCACTAAACCTCATTTCATTATACAAACACCATCCTGAGGCCCCAACTTGAAGGAGATCTTAGGTTTGATTACTCTTTAGTTAAGAAGGAGGGAATCTTTCTTTATGACACATTGACAGGAGGAAGACCTCAGGGTTTGGATCAATGCTTTACCTTGACTTCCTTCTGAGGAAATACCTCTTCCCAGGAATCCTGCCACTTCTTAAGACCATAAACTGCTTCAATCCCAGCAGGATGACATCTTGGTACCAGGAAGGATGCTGTCCCAATACCTAAACTCATAGTCACCTTCTACATGCTGAAATACCTCCTTGAGCCGGTGGGGAGGGTCCCAGACATGACGAGGCTCTCACTGCATTCTCCAGCAATCACCAGTGTCAGATGTCTAGTCTGTTTGGAACGAGCTATCCTCTGGTCCCAGTCCTTCCCCTTTCCCTTCCCTTTCCATTATAAAACATAAGAAGTATGGCTACTCATCTGTGGGCAGAGTGGTGGTGGCCTTGGCCATGTTGTCATCCTTAGGCATGCACTGTTTTTGTTGATCTATGTTCTCCAAATTCCCTCTCCATCCAGCTTGGCAACGACCAGGGAGCTTGGAGCTACTGAATCTTTAGGCAATGGATGAGTCCATGATGGCATTAGTTGGGTGAAGTGGGCACTCGCTTATGTCACAGGGGTTGAGTTAGAGCTTGTCTGAAAAGTGGGCTGAGAATACCCAGAAGGAGGGTGCCAGAGAGAGGTCAGCAGGTGCCTGTGCACCTGCATTGCGGTCACGAAGTTGACAGTCAGGGATGTGCCAAGGGCTTCCTCACGCTTCTATTCTTGTGAAGTCCCATTCAACAGACAAGAAAACTGAGGCAGAAAAAGGAAATAGAAAGTGGCATGGCCCAAATCAGATTCCAGATCTCCCCTCTCCTGGCTTGTGTTCTTTTCCAGGAAAGCCAGAGACTGCTGAGAAGCAGGAATTCAAGAGTAAAGGGAGTAGAGAGAGGGATGAAAAGAGAAAAAGGGAAGATGTAAATATCTGGCAAGAGAGAGATGATGGAGGTTCTTTGTTGCTTAGGGACAAATAATCCTGGAACTATGCAATGCTAGTGCCTTCAGTGGCAAGGATGGGGGACTCCTCACCTAGAGGCTGTAATGGCCACGAGGCTCAAGTTCCACCTCTCCTCCCTCCACACACACTGTCCAAAGTGTCTTCTTCTTAAAGCAGCTCTTTCCTCACCAGAAGGGCTGGACTGCCCTCTCAAGGAGGTGAATTGAGGAAGGTACGGAGAAGAATTGTTCTGGGACAACTCATGTGACTCAGGGCTGCCCCTGAGTCTTCAAAGATTTGGTCTCAGGCCCAGGCTCTGGGAATCTCAGGTATGGAGTTTTTCCCTCACTCTGGAAGAGCCATCTTGGAGTTTAGCAGTGAGCTGGAACCATCCTGAAGTAAAATTAAAGATGCCTGCACAGATTTCCCACTTCTAACTTAGTCAATGGGGTAAAGGCAGAAGGTGGCAGTAGGGGAACCCTGGTCTCCTGTGTGTCTTAGCAAGCTACCAGATGTGTCATCCTTGCCCAGCAACTCAGAGATGTGGAGTTTTGTAGTTGGATCAGAGTATCAACCTGACACTTGAGGCAGAACAATTCTTTGGCAGGGGTGGTTGGGGAGGGGTTGGGCACAGTCCTATGCATTTTTATGACATCTCCGGCCTCTACTCAGTAGATGTCAGTAGCACCTCCCCCGCCTCCCCCCATCTGGCCATCAGAAGCATTTCCATACTTTTCCATATGTCACTTAAGGGGCAAAATACCCTATATTGAGAACCACTGTGTTAAATGGGCTATTTTAGAGTTGGGAGAAACTATGAGATCTACTGGGTTCATCCTCCTCAATTTAAAGATAAACTAGCTGAGCCCAGGTGGGGACAGGGCTTGCCACATGTCACATTACAATTTTCACATGTGGTAGGTGTGTAGAGTCCTATACTCAAGAGTAGGTGTTAATTGCTGTAATAGGTCCTCAATTACAAAGATATATAAGGCCCTGTCTCTGACCTTGAGCAATAATAGCTATTGATAGCATTTACTTGAGCACTTCCTAAATATGCTAGGTTGTTGTTGCTGTGAACCTTAAATGCATTTTTTAATCATTTACCACTCATAACAGCATAATGCACTAGGTTATTATCTTTTTTTTCAGGTTAAAAAAAAAAAAAAAAAAACCTCAATGAGGTCAAATAACCTACCCCAAGGTCGCAAGCTAGACAAGTTGGTGATAACCTGAACCTAGCCAGTCAGACTTCAGAACATTTGTATTCTTTGCTATGAGGGCTCAGTTAGGCCACAGCAGGCAAGCAAAGGAATTCACAACAAAGGGCTATGAATGAGAAGCTCTGAATTTAAATCCCAGCTCACCATTCAGTCTTCAGCTCAATAACCAATCATCTAATTTGTTAGGACCAAAATGGCACAAGGAACACAAAAGATCAGTCTCTCTCCCAAGAATGTTTTATGAGTGAACTCTGTGGCTTCTGCTAAATCCCATTTCCTCTCAAACCTCAGTTTCCCCAACTGTAAAGTAGGAACAGGGCTGTTCACCCTGCCCTCAACCAGGGTATAATAGAGAATGGAAGGATCTGGTATCCTGACATCATTGCCAATGTAAGGGTGGGTTACTTAACATCCTAATTTGCTTTGTTCTACTCAGAGTTTGCAATCACAAGCGACCGAGATTCATCTGCTTTCTGGTTATGGGGTCACTACCAATCTCCAGAATCTAGTGGTGTCCCTTGCTGAACGCTCCCTCCCTTTAACGTCAGAGATGAGCTCAGTGACAGCTCAGAGCAGCAAAGGGGACACAGAGATATCCTGATGATGTTGACCGTGATGCTTACAAGTGGGTCTGGCTTCCTCTCATATCAGGAGATGATGGTTAAGGGACCCGCAGTTGGAAAACAATACCCGGTGTTTGCAGTCACCAGGGAGGAAGTTATAATAATAAAGTCGGCTGGGGAGAGCCTGACTCAGAGGAGTGGGATGAGGAATGACAAGTCAATGCCACCGAATCCCTGGAAACCCCTGAGTCGTGAGCATGTGGTGGTAGTTCTGGGAGCAGCCGCTCCTCTCAAGCAGGGAGAAGGTAGGTAGGGGCTCATGGCAGCTGCTCCCTTGCTTGTCACCCACGGCGTGGCAGGGTGTGTGAAGTCTGATGAATTGCACAGCGTGAGCAGTCGTGTCTGCCAAGCAGCCTGACTTCCACAGAGGTCTCTCAGGTGACAGACAGATGAATGCCCAGCCTGCCCATCTCTCTAGCCAAAATGACCACAAGAGCAAAGGATCAGAGAACGCAGAGCTATTAAATAGCCCAGGCCTGGCTGGCTCCAGAATCAAATAGGCATAAGATATCTTAGCTAGCAGTGAGTGCTCCCAGAGTCCCCATGAGTTGAATAAATATGATGATACCTATTTAATATGGTGAGTTGTGAAATAGCATAAGGAAAATGGCTCGCATTGTGCCTGAATGTATTAGATACTTAATAAATGCTAGTTGCTTTCCTGCTTATACATTCATTTCACAGCTGTGGATGGAGTGTCTGGCCTCTAATAGGTGCCACAGATGACATAGCCAAAGAAGACAGGGTGATGGCTTTCAAGGAACATCCAGTCCATTAAGGAAGACACAAGTCAAATAGCAGTAGCTGTTTTAGAGCGATATTAAGATGCTGAGCTGATATCATTGGGCGACAGAACCAGCACAGGCAGCCTCGCTTTGCTCCTGCCCGGTGCCACCCGTGCACTGTGCTCTGTGTCTAGAAAGATTGATGTGGCAACGATTGGCTATGTGCAGCCAATGCCCTCCTAGTTATAGGCACAAGCTTAAGGGCTGGTGGGGTTCTGAGTTGTAGGAGAGACTCTCCAGGGCTTCATTCCAGACATACAGCTCAAGTCATCCTGCCTCTCCAGAGCACACAGTTTTCTTCTGCAGCCCTGGGTATCTGGGGACGTTATTATGTGTGACCAGAACTGCACAGTGTGTGGAGGGAACAATTGGGCCCGGAGGGGATACAAGTTGCCAATCAGTTGAATTACTAATACTTGAAAAGATGGTTTAAATCTAAAGGATTTGGTGGTACTCGGGCTAGCAAAGCTGTCAGGGACATTTCACAGCGTGAACATGCTCATTTCATAGAGCCTGGGAGAGAAGGGAGATTCTCCTTTTTGCAAAGCCTTGCCTTTCTGCAGGATCTTAGCTCTAGACCCTAAAGATAAAGTTTGAGTTTAGTGTTCCAACTCACCCCCATTGATTTCCTGTGACCAAATCAAACCTGGTCTGCATTCATCTCCTTCCATGCCGGCACTCAGGAACCCTCCCATGTTCTCTCTTGTCTCTTGTCTGAATAACTACAACAGGACATCCTCGCCTTCACTGCCCTTAGATGAGAATCTATAAGCACCTGCTCCAAGCAGAGAAAAATCTAGGTCCAGTCTGGGTTACAAACTGTTACTGTTTGTTAAACCAGTCATTTCTGACATAAGAGTTTACTATTAAGACTGGTAACAATGCTAATAGAGGGTGTCCCTAAGTAATGTAATTCAGAGATTGATTTGTGGGCCTGAGGATGGCCAGTCCCAGCCCTGATCCCTCCTGATTTACAGTGTGATTATGAACACCACAGTCTTTGTGCCCACAGCATCTCACCTGTACACTGTGTCCCTGTCCATCTTGCATGGCCAGTGGCCTCTTCTTCAGATGCCACTCGGGCCTGGGAGCAGCAGGCAATCATTCCCTCCACCTCTCTGCTGTCTGAGCCATAGAAACTTGTCACTCCAGCACATAGAATGCTGGCTTTTCCTGTAAGTAGACAGGACTGGTCTCAGCAGTCTGAGTGAGGAATGATAGTCTCCTGGTTAGGCACAAGTAGAAAATGCCACAAGGCATTTGTTAAAAACAAAAACAAAAACAAAAAACCCTGATTTCTTTTCCCAAGCTAGGCTGGGGTTTTAACTTTGGACCTCCTAGGGCAATGTCGCAAGTCTGGCCAGGTGCAGGGAAATCAGAGCTTGTGGCATTCAGCATCTAGCCCAAAGTTTTTCTCAAATTCCGCTTGCATGATAAGCGGGATCAGGAATTTTTTTTTAAAAAGGTGATCATTTATTGAAACTGATGCCCTTGAGTGGCAGTGTCACAATGATTTAATTTCAGGCCCAGTTTTTTTTTTTCTCTCACTTTCAAAGTCATTTGTGGTGTCAGCTGCTTGCTCTCTCTCTCTCTCTCTCCCCTTGGTCTGAATAACACACTAATAAATATACAATAAGGGCTTTAATGTCTGGGTGATTTACACTAAAAAGAGAGAGCCATTCAAAGGCTTTAAAGATAATTTTTAAAAGCCTTAAACTTGACATACAGGCTTGTCACAGGCAGATTTTACCCCTGGACAGGTGATCATGACACTTGAGGCTCTAAGTTTTCTTGGAGGCAACATTTCACATATAGTTGGGTTTGGGTGAATCTCTGACTTGCTGTGAGCCTCCTCTTTCTTGACTTGCAAAATGGTAACAATTATGTAATCTCATGGGATCTTTGTGAGGATTAAATTTGAGACCTTGCAGAGCAGATAGTAAAGTTGTTCCTATCATCGTAATTGTCACATTAAGGGGCCCAGGGCTTCTCTTCCTCCAGGATATGGGAGATCTAAGATACGAGTTTCATGCTCTTCATTCTTGGAATGTCCACCTGTGTTTTTTAAGATGGACCCCCAATATATCAGTCCTACTGATTCTCCTTGGATTTAGCACATTTCTCAGCATGTTGAGCAGTAATATTAAAGTTGCTTCAGAAATGTTGGACTTCTCTGAAGGAAGTAGGCCGTTGGTATTCTCATGCGATAGCTCAAGCTCCAGTCATACAAATTAGAACCACACCGTTTACAGAATTCATGACTGAGTCTCATCCCAAGTCATTCTGATTTTATTCATTTTGGGATTGAACATAAGCATAAGTATTTTTAGCAAGCTGTGCAGGGATTCTGGTGTACATCAAAAATTAAGAATCATGGCTAACAACTCAGCTTGAAGTGGTTGATCACATAAGCTTGTAGCTTTATATAACCATTTAACTAAACATTAAGGAGAAAAGTGAGGAAGAAAGCTTGGAGATGTGGGATGCATTTATTATAGTATGGATAGTTATTTTTCTCCTACTTACATATGGACAGACTATGACAGGACTATCGGACTGTGGTATATGCAGTTCCCCAATCTGGGACAGCTTGGGTATGTACAAGGTTATGTATGTGACCAGTGTTCCATGGTGAATATTCTCACAAATTCTCCTCTATAATTCTGACTCACAGAGGACTTTCAAAGGCATAGAGACTGAAAAGAATACAGAATAGACAAGATAGAAGCCAGACCTTTTAGAGTTATAGGAAATCTCTGCTTGTCTTTCTGTCCATCCAGCCATCCATTCAACCATCTATTCATCCATTCACCACTCCATCCATCCTCTTCAGACTTAAGAGTGTCCTGTGCTGACATTCATCTAGGCTCCAGGGAAACAGCAGAGACACAACTCCCCTTTTTCTTTGTTCTCAGAGACATGTTATGTGGCAAATATCTCTTCAGTGCTGGTAAGTGTTCCAATACATCACATCCATTGACTTATTTTGTCTTCTCTGTCATCTGCATCCTCCTTTGACAGATGAGTAAACTGAATTCAGAGAGGGTCAGTGATTTATCTATAGTCATGGGCACACCAGGGAGTACAGATTCTTGAGATTCATTTTCTTTTCTCCTGTCATTGCTCCAAGAGGACCTTGAAGTTAAACCCTGCTACCAGGCCTGGCTCTGCTGACAGCCAGGAAAAAGCTTTTCTCATGGGGACATGTCTACTTATAGGCCACCAGTCCTGATCTTGGAATTTTTTTTTCTTTTTATTTTTTTATTGTGAAAATACTGTACAGAGGGGTTACAATTATATAGGCAAGATAATGAGTACATTTCTTATCAAGCATTGTAGCCTCCTCCTTTGTTTCCCCTTCCCATCCCATCCTCCCCCCCATCACCCCAACCCTCCTTCCCCCCCCCCACCAAAGTTGTAAAGTTCGTTTTTGACATAATGACTTGTAGGTCTCATTGTTGTAATGGTTCCACCTGTATCCCTATTTAAACGATTTGTTTTTTCCCTTCCCCTCCCCAAATTATAACAACATCAAGTACAGTAAAAGCAGGGGTTATACCGTGGGGGAGGGACATACAAAGCAACAAAGAAATAATCTTATAAATGTGTTAGAAACAATCGCATGAAAGAAAAAAAATTTGAGTACATATCTTAGGGTTCATTTCCCTAACATCAATTTATCTGACCTTTTCTGCTTGACTCAGACATATACTAGTTATTGCAAATAAGGGAAACCATGGGACCTATGTTTCTTTGGGCTTGGCTTACTTCACTTAATATAATTTTTTCCAAGTCTTTCTATTTCCTAACAAATGGGGCAGTGTCATTCTTTGATCTTGGAAATTTTGACTTTTTGTACTATTTTTAATCCCCCCAATATGCAGCATAATGTCTAGCACACAGTAGGCATTCTACAGTAGGTGAGAGGCTTGTAGTTAAGGTAGTTAAGGTAGTTCTGTGATATAACTCTTCTGCTTGCTGGGAAAGCTATCACTTGATCTATAGCCTCAGGTTTTTGTTTTTTGTTTTTTGTCCTCTTGATTTGTTTCCTAGACAGGGTCTTATGCTTTTACCTTGAGTCAGCCTCAGACTGTAATCTTTCAACCTCCACCTTCTGTGCAGCCAGGATTACAAGCAAACCACTGATGATGCAAGTCTTCAAGTCTTCATTCGTGTTTGTGTATTGGTGTGTTGGTATGTGCATGTGTACCTCTGTGTGTGTGTGTGTGTGTGTGTGTGTGTGTGTGTGTGTGTGTGTGTGTGTGCGTGCGCAAGTACTTGTGCTTGAATTCAAGTTCTTACTTGGCCTTTTGCTCATAACTGGCACCCTACCCCCTGATCCACATCTCCACTTCTGGCTTTTTTTGGGGGGGGGGTCCAGTCGTGGGGCCTGAACTCTGGGCCTGGGTGCTGTCCCTCAGCTCTTCAGCTCAAGGCTAGCGCTCTACCACTTGAGCCACAGCACCACTTCTGGCTTTTTTCTTTTTGCTTATGTGGTGCTGAGGAATCAAACCCAGGGCCTCAAGCATGCAAGGCAAGTGCTCTACCACTGAGCCACCTTCCCAGCCCCCCACTTCTGGCTTTTTGCTGATTAATTGGAGATAAAAGTCTCATGGATTTGTCTTCCTAGGCTGGCTTGGAACGGTGATCCTGGGATCTCAGCCTCCTAAGTAGGTAGGATTATAGGAATGAACACCGGGAGCCTGGCTGACGCAAGTCTTTTTAAACTTAAGCTTTGAGTCTAAATAATAAAGCTCATAGAAGAGCGTCCAATCATGGGAAAGATAAAACGTCTTTTCTCTCTGCCCCAGGATAGATGTGTAATCCTCCCAGGGCCTCGGGAAGCAGCTGTCAGAGTGCACCTCAACTGTGAAGGTTGCCACTAAGTACAAAGGACAATTCCTTTCCTGGCAGGTAGAACTTTTACTCACGATTGCTTTCATTGATGGGTGTCAAGAAAAAAAAATAAAAAATAAAATAAATGAAAAGACCATCAGCTTCTGCCAGTTTTGACCTTCCAGATTTGACAACCGAAGGCTTGTAGTAGTAGGACTGTCTTGAGCTGGTTGCTTTTGTTTCCTTACTCTGCCCTGGATATTTGATAGATTGAACACCAGGAGGATGAGAGAATTGTGAATACCTGTAACCCCTTGGCTTGTCAGAGTGGCATCTTAGCAAAAATCTCATAATGATAAATATCCGCTGTTATAAAGGAGAAGTCAAAATACCTAGAAAGTCACTTTTCATCTCAGATGAGTTATCAAGGCTCACCATTTCCTAGAGAGAAAGGAGATACTAAAGTAGAGATAATTTAGATGATAGACCGCCAGGGTAGAGACATTCTGTCATTCTTTCATTGATGCGCTCTATCAGCAAACACTAAGGAGCCTTCCTTGGTCCCAGCTGTTGCTAGGACCGTGGTGGCTTTTCCTGCTTTCAGCTGGCTCCTAGTGAGGTTTAGAATTGGACAGTGACAGGTGGGGAGAAAGAACTTTGGTGACTGTTGTATATGTCACAGAACACTGGTGACTGTCAGGTAAGATGGCCCAAAGTGGAGAATTTGAGTAGGCTCTGAATCAAATGGGGACAGGTGACAAGAGGAGAAAGAGGGAGAAAGTGGGCAGGGAGTGTTAAGAAATAATTATATGTATGTATGCAAATATCACAGTGAAAACCTTTTGTATAATTAATTTATGATAATAAACATGCTTTTCAAGTTATTGGTGCTGGTGGCTCACGCCTGTAATTCTAGCTACTCAGAAGGCTGAGATCTGAAGATCAAGGTTCAAAGCCAGTCTGGGGAAGAAAAATCGATGTGACTCTTATCTTCAATTAACTAGCTTTTAAAAAGCTGGAAATCGATCTATAGCTAAAATGGTAGAGAGATAGCCTTGAGCAAAAATGCTAAAGGAGAGCATCCTGATCCAGAGTTCAAGTCCCAGTGCCGGCACCAAACCTATATGAGAAAAAGATCTTCCATACAACCTGAGAAAGCGGGTGATGTGATGAATGAGGGCTGTAAAATATTCAATGCTTTGGGTTTGTTACCCACAAACCTCCCATCCCACCCCATTCTTTCTGGTCCCCTACCTCACCTCTTAGAATTTATATTCTTTTTTTTTTGGGGGGTGGGGGTCCAGTCGTGGGGCCTGAACTCTGGGCCTGGGCGCTGTCCCTCAGCTCTTCAGCTCAAAGCTAGCACTCTACCACTTGAGCCACAGCGCCACTTCCGGCTTTTTTTCTTATGTGGTGCTGAGGAATCGAACCCAGGGCCTCAGGCATGCACTGCAAGCACTCTATCCCTGAGCCACCTTCTCAACCCAGAATTTATATTCTTAGCCAAGCACCAGTGGCTCATGCCTGTAATTCTCACTACTCAGGAGGCTGGGATCTGAGCACAGTTCAAAGCCAGTCCAGGCAAGGAAGTCCTTGAGACTTATCTCCAGTTACCCACTGAAGAGCTAGAAGTGGAGTTGTGGCTCAAATGGAAGAGCACTAGCCATGAGGAAAAAAATAAAATAAAAATGCTCCGGGATAAAGCCCAGGCCCTGAGTTGCAGCCTCAGGACCAGCACACACAGAAGAAGAAAATTTATATCATTTCACATGCATTTGCTGGTTTGTGTGGCAATAAAACCCATCCCCTGCCCACAATGGCACTCTCCAAAAATCAAAGTCCTTCCTCCGACCTCATATCACTACTGTTTTTGCTTGGAGACAATATCTCCATAACAAAAGCTCAAAAGACCTCTCTTGGATCCAAGCACTGCCCTCACTCTCTCTTTCTCTGCTGCTATTTTTCCCTCAATGAGGAGTCTGAGGTCCTGTGGATCATGTTCAAGTAGATTTCACTGCACTTTTTGTTGTGGTTGGCTCAGATTCTACAAGTTTCCTGTTGCCTTTTCTGTCCTCTTTGAACAGAGTTGAGTAAGTAGCTGAAGTGGGTTATTCTTTATTGACTCCTCCACTAATTTTTTTTTAACTGCAAAGACCCATATGCATTTTTAATGTAGTCCAAAATCTCCTCTTTCAAAGTACCCTTTTAAGGTTTCCAAACTAGAATCAGATACTGGTGCTAAGACAGTCACTACCCAGTTATTGGCATATACCTCTTGATAATCCCTAGAGGCCCAGAGTAGGCCCATCAGTCCCTAAGTGTCCACACAGAGTCTAGGCATAGGATGAGGCTGCTGGCTGAGGAGGGACTCAGCTTCCTTCTTACAGTCCCCTTCATTTGCATAAGGACAGTAAGAATGAGGAAGAGGAAGAGTTCCTTGGTATGCACTTTCTGGGGCCACACATTGTTCTTAATCTCTTACATTAGGGAAGCTGAGGCTCAGTGTGGTTAACTAACATACTCAGAGTCATGCAGCTAGTGAGAAGACTGAATTTGAACCTAGACAGTCCAATTCCATAGTTCATAACACCTATGGGTCTCCCTATTAACAGCTGATAATAATAAAAATTGTTCTTAGTCATTATTATTCTGTGTGTGTGTGTGTGTGTGTGTGTGTGCGCGCGTGTGTGCACATGCCAGCCTAGTGCTCTCATTTGGCTTTTTCACTCAAGGCTGGCAATCTAGGACTTAACCACTCTTTCACTTCCAGCTTTTTGGTAGTTAATTGGAGGTGAGAATCTCACGGACTTTTCTTCTTGGGCTGGCTTCAAACTGTAACCCTCTGTTCTCAGCCTGCTAAGTTTCTAGGATTATAGACATGAGCTACTAACTCCTGGAAATCCTTATTCTTAATGATTTCCTGTGGTATAAATGTAATCTTTCCCATTCAAAACAAAGGACAAAATTCCAAGGCCTTGTCCCACAGAAGCCCATTCTGGAGAAAGATCAATCTGGGACTAGGAACTAGCCAACGTGCCTTAGCTTGTGCCTGAAGACCATAGACTCCCTCTAGTAACCTATCAGGTTTCTGCTCACCTGTCCCTGAAGGTCCCCCTGTATCCAGCACCTCTTACTTTCAGACACCAAGCCTCTGTGCCAGAGCTGGCTGATGGAATCACAAGCTCTTTCAGTCACAGTGGAAAAAGTCCTGACAACCAGTGTCCAACAACTCAAGAGGAAAGGACCACCATGCATGCACAATAGCCTAGCAATACTTGGCATTCACTACTAGCCCCTTAGCAAACCTATGTGCAGCTTATTACCTAGCCTGCTTCTGAGCTTTCTTTTCTCTGTTTTGTTTATAGTACCATACGCACATGCATTGCTAAGTGTCTTTCTTTTGCAGAAATGTGTGCTCTTATGGTTCAGAGCCTTAGTTAAAAGCTGTAGCAACTGTGAGGTTCCAAATATAAAAGGCTTCACGAAGTCACATACAGTATTGGTGTAATGTCTATTCCTGGGAGAATTTTCCATCACTGAGCTCAGTGAATGAGTATTCCCACTGCTTTCAAATTACTGATGGTTTTCTTTCTGCCAGTGGGTAAGCCTTATGGCAGCAAGAAAGGAGAGAACCTATAGGACATGAGAGATGCTACTGTGTGTTTTCCTGCGACCTTTCACCCAAGGACATAGGCTCTGGAGATTCTGGGTCATCCTGCACCTTGTTGCTCAAGTACCTGGTGCAAATGGGATCTAGGCTAAGCTGTGAACTGTGCTGTTCCCTTCTTGATCCCAGGTCTTGACTCAAATTTGCAGTTGCTTAGGACCAGTGCAGGGAGAGACCAGAGGGGGTCTGTGCTGTTCATTCTGTAGAAAACGCTCTGAAGTCCTTGAGAATAACCTCAGTGACTCCTCCTGGGCTATAGGAATCTCCAAATAGAGCAAAGCAAGGCCTTGATGAGAGAGCTGGCAGGTGAATATGAACCACTGTCCAACACAGGATCCTATCCAAGCTCCTCATCATTATGGATCACAAAGCCCAGGCTGGTCATCCTTCTCTTCTGCTGGGCTCAACCTGTCTCTTTGGACTTGGTTTGTTCATATCATATTACTCACAATTGTTGAGGTGAAGCAAGATGGTTCAAGCCCTCTTGATCACTGAGAACAATCACCTTCTTGCCTTGACTTGTCAAGAAAATGTTCCTGAACTCCTCTCCCACAAAGCCTCCCCTAAGATATCAGATTCAGAGTTGATTATGTAATGCTTTGCATGAACATTTATCGCTTGTTCCACAGCTGTATTAGAGTTCTCACAGTGCCTGGCCCCATTTGTTCCTTTATATATCTCTCACACCAATTAGATTCCCCTTGAAAATGATGGGCATTATTTATCATCATACCCCCAGCGCTTTGCACAGTGCTTGACTCACAGTATGTGTTCAGAAAATGCTTATTAAATGAACAAATTCCTAAATTAATTGGACCAAAAGCACTTTGAAAATAAGAGATTCTGCTCTGGGTTGGGGGGAAGGCTGGAGACAGCACTTGACCAAAAATTCCATCTCTGTGTTTCATAGCATCTCATTTCCTTCCTTGTTAGATCCAGTGACCCTCCTCAGATTTCATCATCATCTCTGTGGCCCTGACCATTCGACCCTGACAAGCAAGTTCTGACCTAAATCAGTTCCCCTGTTCTTGGATAAACTTTCCTCCGTGCCTTTGAGTTCCTCCAACGTCCTGTGTATTTCCTTCCCTCCACTCAACACTGCTATTTGTATCCTCTACATAGTCCTTTTCATTAGTTTACTAGTCTTTCCATCACACTTAACACTCCTATTGAGTGGTTTATTTTTTTCCAGGCATAATAGGATGAATTCCAATTGCATTCTTTCCTACGATTCCTTAAATTTTCCCTCCATTATTTAGTTTTCTCTGTCAGGACTAAAATTTCTCCCTGGTTATATGAAATATTAATCAGTATTCTATAGGATGTTTACCTGCTGACCTTGGATGACTCCCCTGGCTAGAGTCCTCTAGCTTTCCTCTCAGTGGCTTCTTGGTCACGAGCCTCTTACTTCCCACTGGGCAATCCTTTCAGTAAACTCAGATAGTTTTCACTTCTAGAAATCTTTATTTGTCTATCAACTTTCTTGAGTGACCTGTATACCCCATGTCTGACTGAAGGATGGTCTCTGGAGATTGGACAGCCAGTAAATTCTTCATAGATGAAATACAACCCAATGTAGCAATTGGCAAAGCCAGAGTCCAGATGGAAATAAAGCCCCTACACCACCGTATGTCCATGGCCCCATGTCCTTGACCTTCTTCTGTGGCTGCTTCTCCAATTTCACATGACTTTTTATGGATAAAAGGCATAGTCCAGCTAGCAGAGCTTGAAAATCATTTCCATCCTAGAAGCACAAAAGAACCTTAAAAGTAATCAAATTTAACCCTTCTAGCCTTATTCTGAACCAATGTGAGAACCTCTTCCAAAGCTGGCCCCAACCAATGCAAGATGCTCACCATCTTGCAAAATGGATTACGCACTGTAGCTTGGCTTCAGTGCCTTAGAACTTTATAATGGTACCTTGGCTGTATACAGCTGGAAAGGTATTGAGTGCCTCTAAGGAAATATTCAATATCTGAAGTGCTTCATCAATAAAATGGGAATAGTAGCTCCTGCCTCATAGAATGTGTATAGGGACATCACTTTGACAATGGTAGCCAATGCGTATTGAGTGTTCACCCTCTTCTCCATATGATTGCATCTAATTGCACAATTTTCCTATGAAGTAGTATTATAATAATATGCACATCAACCATGTAGAATAATGTCAGCACTCAATATATGTTAATTCCTTCTCCTATTTCACCATTATCTAATCGATCCTATATTTGTTTTCTGGAGTCACAACAAGTCCATTTCTCTTAACAAGGCAATGTTAAGCCCTTGGAGGAGAGTTTTCATCTCCTAACTTATTTTTTTTCCCCTATCTAAAACTGCAGCATAGTTTCTAGGGCCCTAGTCTTCAGATAGGATCATAGTAACAGAGATGCCAGGAGATCTGTTCACCAATGACCTGGAGCTTCTATTCTTTGAGGCATCGTATGACTGGTTCACTCATTCACTAGCTGCCCCTGGACCTTGAATCCCAGCCACTCTAACATTGGCACCATTAGAAAACAGGGATGTGGCTAGAACATGTCACAACAAACCACTTCTTAGACTATTTGTATCTTTTTCTTCCATGGAAGAATCTTCAAAATTCTCTTGCAAAGCAAAGAAGGCCTTTGTGTTGTTGTTGTTATTGTTGTTGGCTATTGATATGTCTGGTTCAAAAAGAAATTTAGTTCTGGCCCCAGCTTTCACGTCATCTTGCTTTGTTTGTCATCTCTGTCGCCCGCCAGCTTCGCCCCTTTGTTCCTCTAATTGCCAGAGACATTTTTATACTGAGAAAATTACATCAGGCTCACTGCAAAATGAATCAATTTGGGAAGAGTATGCGCTGCACTGTTGTCTTAAGTGTGCATTAACATTTAGATGCGTTATTTAAAACAGGCCTGGGGTTGGTGCCAGTGAGGCAGCCTCACGACTATTCTGACTCATGCTCTGCTGCTGGACTTTACAGAAGGGACTGGGGAACCCGCCACCCATCGTCAGCCCTGTGTATTCTCCCTCTCTCCAAGAAGCGCTTGAACTAGGTGAGGTCTTTGAAGAGCTCACTTCTGGAGATTTGATTGACAAACCGAGTTTGATTTAAAGGTCTCAGAGTGAAATGAAAGCTGGCAAAAGAGGAGACAAAGGGAAAGAGATGCTCTCACTGTACATCGTGCACACACCACATGAAATCCAGGCTTAAGCACAGATCACGCAGTCAGAAGTCTTTAGAGACAAAACAAAGCATACACAAAGATGCAGAAGGCACTGGCCCAATCTTTCTAGTTTAAAAATTAAACAATGCTTTGGATAGAACTAGTGAAGAAGCCCAGCTATAATCCAGATCATCAGGTGGTGATTCAATGAGCTAATTTTCTTTTTCTTTCTTTGTTTCTTTCCTTCTTTCTTCCTTTCTGTCATCAGGAGAATCCGATAATGTCTCCATTAATAGCATGAGGTTTAAAAATTGGAGAGTGGCAACACCAGGACAAGTGCCTGATTTATGCGTTTTCAATCACCTGGGCTCATGGCCTAAACTGGTAATGGATTCCATCCATCAAAAAATTATTCTACCTGGCATCTTGGTTTCCGAAGAAATCTGGATGGCCTCATAGAGAATTGGTGGAATGATTTAATGTGTGTGAAAGCTCTTAGCACAGTGCTTCAGTAAAAGCTGGTAGAATCTATTCAGTCTATTTTAATTAGATGCTCACACTATCATGATCCATTAGATACATAAGAGAAATCAAATATTGGTGGTCTAATAAAACCCCCCACAGCCCTGACATGTACAATTGTCAGGCATCTTCTCTGGATGATCAGTTTGAACCTTCTTATCTCCCAATGTTCCTTTCCTTTAGGGGCCTACAAGCCTTTGTAAACAACTGCCCCAGGCTGGTAAAAGCTCACCAGTCATATACATCTGTGTCCATTTCTCACACTAGTGACTTGATACATTTTTCATTTTGGTGTCCCCGAAGTCCAAAACAGTGCCTGATGCAATCATTCCATAAGTGATTATTGGTTGAATAATATTGGTTGAATAATATTAACACTTGAAAATTCAAAAACAGTGTCCTACTGGTTTGTGAGTAAAGATATCCTGGCAAGCCTGATGCCACAAGACCTCAGGCCAGATGCAGAAAGCAAGACATAGTCCCTCACCAATGGCTCACATCTATAATCCTGGCTACTCAGGAAGCTGACATGTGAAGATGAATGTCTGGACAGGAAAGTCCAGGAAACAATTATCTCTATTTAACAACAACAAAAAGCCACAAGTAGAGCTATGGCTCAAGTGGTAGAGCTCTAGCCTTGAGTGAAAAATCTAAGAGGCAGAGCCCAGGCCCTCAGTTCAAGCCCCACGATAGGCACAAAAACTTAAGTAACAATGACCACTGTTACCTTATTTATATAGTACTTATAAGTACTTATAGCACTTTGCTTGCCACAGATTGTTTTGAAGGCCTTTACTTAATCTTCTCAGTAGTTCTATGAGGTAACCATCATTTTATTCCCATTTGATAGATGAGAAAATGAACTGACTTAGTCACTCAGCTAGTAATGAACAGAGCTGGAATTTGGGCCCACAGGAGTCTCACCCTAGAACTTATGACCCCTGAACTAAATGATATGACCTCTCCCAAAGAGACATGAGCAGGTACCCTCATCCCAAGCAGGGGACATCACAGTCACCACAGGTGACAGCCCAAGTGGACAGGAGCAAACAGTAATAAGACAAGACTGGCTCCTCTCTCTCTATGTCCCAGCTGAAATAGCATCTCCCCACCTACCCACTGCCTGCTTCATTTGGCTACCACCAGGGCCCAGGAGGGAGAATTCTGTGCTGCATGTCTGAGCAAACTGGTCAGAGCAAGTGAGATGTTTCCTGTCCAGTTCTGCATCTTGAGGACACATATTGAAGAACAGAAGTCAGAATCTGACCTTTACGTCAACTCCATCCCCAGCAGTGCTTGGCAGAAGAGTTGTTTTGTTTTGTTCACAATTGAATAACAAGCTACTCAGAGGAGGGGTGCATACAGAATGCGTGATTGGATAAACTGAGATGATATGGAAATGACCAAATCCATACACATGCTACTCCTTCACAGTGATGTGTGGAGCTCCAGCCGAACATGGCCCCAGGCCCCAGAGGTCTCAGTACCTGAGCCCTTCTTCAAATCACTACACCCTACACCTCACAGCCCCACTGAGCCAAGCCTGGCCTGACCTTTCACAGCTACACAAATGGGACCTCCAATCTCCACACTAACAGTGACAAATACTCTTTTACAATTAGCTTGTGAAAATATTTTCCCCTGATTGAATTTTGCCCTCTAGCCTGTGGCTTTTACTACCTGTAGTTAATTGCTTTTCGATAGGAAGAGACTCCATGATGATCTGAGATTCAGTGGCATCCTCATCATTGGTGTGAATGTATTTTACCATGTGCTTCTAAAACTGGCTTGAAGTTGGTTTTGTTGAAAGCAATGTAAGTCCCACTCATCTTGCTGGAATGGATCATCTGTTTGCATGATTGGAGAAAGATGTGTAGATTCGTAGTTCAGAAAAAAAAAAAGCCAACAAATGAAAAACCTCAGGATTCTATGTTGAGCCCTTGCCTTAGGCAGCTCTTACCCCATGTTTCACCCCCATCTCTCTTTCCCATTACATTCAGGGTTGCTCTTTCCTCTGTCTTCATGCATTCATTCATTTGTTTGTGAGTCAAGTGTTTCTTTCAATAAATGTTCCTCTATATGCTCAGACAATCAGGCTGGCCGGTTGAAATGGAGTTGAGAATGAGTAGAAAAGGTCCCTGGTCTTTGTCCTCATAAAGCTTGCCTGGTGGCTCAGTGGTAGAGCTCTTGCCTTGCATGCATGAGGTCCTGGGTTCAATTCCTCAGCACCACATAAGCAAAAAGAAAAAAAGCCGGAAGTGGCGCTGTGGCTCAAGTGGTAGAGCGCTACCCTTGAGCTGAAGAGCTGAGGGACAGCACCCAGGCCTAGAGTTCAGGCCCCATGACCAGACACAAAAAAAAAAAAAAAAAAGAAAGAAAGAAATGGACAGTATAGTTACCCGGATTGTTACAGGATTCCTAGAGTGTTACAGGCCTCCATGTGGTCTTATAAAAGAGGTCTTCCCCAAGGAAATGGCACCTGGACCTGAAGACCCAGTGGGAGGAACAAGTGGCAAGAAGTTCTAGAAGGGATAGTGGCATATGAGGACCCAAAGGGAGGGTAAGAGGCCATCTTTGAGGAAATTAAGGACAACGAGCCACTGTTGAAGAGCAGAGAGGACTATTTTGAAAGATAGCCGGGGATGAAGATAGGCAGAAGACTGACCACAAACATTTAAGACCAAAATATATATCTTAGATCTGGCACTGGTAGCTCACATCTATAATCCTAACTACTCAGGAGTCAGAGATCTGAGGATTGTAATTTGAAGCCAAACCAGGCCAGAAAGCCTGTGAGACCCTTATCTCCAATTAACCAGCAAAACAAACTATAAGTAGAGGTGTAGCTCAAGTGTAGAGCATCCTTCTTGAGCTAAGAAGCTAAGTGAGAGCACAAGGCCTTGAATTCAAGCCCAAGTACTGGCATTATTGGCAGGAGCGCGCGCGCACGCACACACACACACACACACACACACACACACACACACACACACTCCTTAGCTTCAGAGTCAAGCTCAATCCTGGATAGGACTTTGAGTGAGTTGGAACTAGGATAGGTGTGGGTTTACAAATATCAGATGTTTACCAAAGCCCAGAGAAAGGGGGGATGGGTGGTCCTGACTAGAGAGGGAGGTATGGAGAGAAGTTATTGGACAGAATTAGTGATGGCAGTTGGCAGGAGTTCTTCACTTGAAGAGTTGGGTCGATGGAGTATTTGCTAAAGCAAGTGAAAGTAAGTGAGGCACAGGTATAGAGAGAAAAGTATGTAGTTCAGTTTGGAGATGAGCATCCAGGTAGATATGCGGGTAGGCAGGAGAATATGGAGTTTAGAGGATGGATCTGGGCTGGGGAAAGAAACCTGGTGTTCTTGCCACGGGATAAGGCCCTTCCTGGAGCCTTGGGACCATATGGAGTGTATTAAGATGCCCAAGAAGCCTACTGGCAATGTATCATAGACAAAAACATAAAACCTGAAGCTACAAAATTTCTAGTAGCACATTTCTAGTAGAAAACTTGGGTAACTCTGAGTTTCTTAGCATACACACACGTGTACGCACACACAGATGCATGAACTATAAAACAAATACTGATCAGTAAACATTTATTAGAGTAGCATTACTTATTACATCAGATAAATTACTTATACCTGTTGAATTAAGATATAGGCAAGGGATATACATAGTCACTGTGTTTTTTTTTTAAAAGACAGAATAACTGCCATTAAGCAAGAAACAGGAAAAAGATGTGTTCAATATCACTAGTCACCTGGAAAATTTGAATTACTAAGACTAGGAAGCCTGCCCATCCCAATATCAACAAGGATGTAAAGAACTAGTATTCTCATATACCACTTGTTAGAGAATAGAAGAGGGAAGCATTTTGGAAAACAGGATATTTCTTCTAAAATCAGGCATAAGCCTAGCAGGCAACACAACCATACTACTCCTAGGAATATATCCAACAGAAGGAAAACTCTTGTCCCCATAAAAATTAAAAATTAGATCAGCTTTATTCATGGCAGTTGAATTTGGAAATGAAGCAGTTGTCCATCAATAAGCTGGCAGAAAAAGATACTGTGGGTTATCCATATGATAGAACATTCTTCAGCAATGAAAAAAATGAGCTACAGATGAAGCCCAAAATCATTACGCCAAGAGAAAGAAACCACAGAAAATGTGTTTCTCCTATACAGAATTCCCAAAACTGCAAACCACTGTGCTAATCTAGAGTGATAGAGAGACTTGTGGTGTTGCTAAGGAAATGGGGAGGGATTGATAGGCAAAGGTACAAGAGAATTTTTTTGTGGTGGAGGAAGGAGTGTCGTAAATAATGGAAACATGCTTATATTTTGAATGTGGTTTTAGTTTCCTGATGTCACAACTATTACAAATGGCAAATTAAGTGCTTTAAATGGATGGTATTTATGCACATAGATCATGTACCTCAATAAAACTGGCTTCTTAAATAAACCACAAAAAAACTCCTGAACAAAGTAGGAAGACAAGAGTCAAAAGTAAAGTTAGGGAAAAAGAAAGAAGGAAATAGGATATGCATCTAAATAGCAATGGTGTTGAGGAGTTTAACTATGAAGGGCCAGTAAGAGATAAAGGGCAGACCGAGTAGCAAAGAGGTCAAAACCCTTTTTTTCGTGGCCCTGTCCTTCCCTCTGATTTGCATGTGTTAGTCTCCAACCAGGCAAGATGGAGATGGAGCTCCTGGCCCATTCATTCTTGGCTCACCTCACTCATAAAGGGCTCTGGAGATGTCACCTCTTTCTGTTTCTTCTTTTTGCCACGCTAATATCTTCCTTTACCACTCTTGAGACTACAATGCTACACTCCAATGTCCCATTTGGTGGGATACAGAGATTGCGATTGGATAATCTTTGTTTCCTTAGTTGATCAACATCCAGTTCCATCTTTGTTTACAAATTACGTGGGTGTTTCTAGTTCCCCAAGGAGATTGCACTTTACTACTAGCTATTGAATTTTTACTATAAGCTAAACATGTTATAAATATTGTACATATAGAATACTTGTAAAACTCTATGAAGAAAATACTATTGACTTTCACTTATAGGGAGTAAAACTCCAAGTCTGGGGAAATTAAGCAATTCTCCAAAGAAGTAGAACTGAGATTTGAACCAAGGTCTTCCTGAACTCTAAAGCCTGTTCAGATCATTGTAGAAACAGCTTTCCTCTGTTTGGGGCCATATTTCACTATTTATGTTTCGCATGCTATTGCATCTGGTATAGTACTAAGCACATTGCAGGTACTAAGCTAATAATGGTTTATTCATTGATTGTCTCCCTCAATGAATATTTTTATGCTTTAAAATAGCAGCCACACTAGGGGCTTTTAAGGGGCTTTAAGAAGATCAGTAATAGGGACATTTCATTCTTGCCAGAGCAGAAGAAGTTAATTAAAGGAGCCCTCAGCATTTTTGGTATTGCTGGGTGAGAGGAGAGAGAGGGGCCTGGGGGCATTGGACATTCTGGCTACTTCTGCTAGTCACTTTTGTCCAGATGCAATGCAAAACCCTTCCATCACAGCCATGACTGACATTCTTTCTTAAAGTGTTTTCGTTATATTCTTCTTTAAGTAGCTGTACAAAGGGGTTACAGCCGAACATGTCAGTTTATAGTACAATGCATCTCAATCAGTGCCACCTCTTTCATCCTTCTTCCCCATCTCTCCCAGTCTCACCCGCCCCCTCAATTGTCATAGTTCCATTTCTACATCTAAACACTGAATTTACAACTGCATTCTCTCCCCGTGTGTCTGTCTCCCTCCCTTGACCTGATTGCCCCCCTACACACCACACCTCATTCTTAAAGTCATCTAGAGAACCCTAGCAATCACAAGGTGAGAAGACTAAAGCTACTGATTTCAACAAGGCAAGTCAGAAAACTGGACCACACACAGATCACAATTGCTAAACAAATGCTACTTCTCAATGGCCTTGCAAAGAAAGCTTCCTGTCTCTTCCATGCACTCCCTGTTAAATTTCTCTGCCCACTCATTCCATTGATCCTCTGAGTGGCTAAGGTCCCAAAAGTCTGTATTAGAATTGTCTTTTAAAGAAATGGTTTTTTTTTTTAAGATTGTAATAGGCATTCTGTGAGAGATAAGTTGGCACAAAAGAATACAGACACATTAAGAATTATAAATTCAATTTATATGTCCTTGATTTTTGCATGATTTACGGTGAATCACTGTCTTTGGGTGAATTGGTGGGTGGGATAAAGGACTCATTCATGAGGCAAAGCTTCCAGGATTCATGAGAACCCAGAGTGAGACTCTCGCCTGGAAGGTAGAAAAGCTCTTTTCTTCCAGATTTTAGACTTTATATTCATTGAAAAGCACGAGAGAAGGAGGGCCTGAATGGGATTGTACAAGTGAATGCAGAACGCTTTCACTGATCTAATTTACTCTTCAAACAGCCTTCTCCATGCTCGAAGGACCCCTTATTCTCTTAAGCTTTTCTACCCAGCTACGCTTTTCTTTTAAAAGAAAAAGAAAGTTTCTTTTAATGTATTGGAAGAAAGAAGAGATATGATAAAGATTCTTCCATGAGGAAAGAAGAATACCTCCACGTTACCATTGTTATTTAGATCTTGACTGGCCCCTAATTTGTGACAAGTTGCTTATAAACACAACAATCTATGCCTTTACCTCTAGACAGTTTCCTTCCAGGAAAGCCTCATACTCATAATTGTGGGCATTATTTATGGTCATCTGTGTATGTGTGTGACTGTGTGACTGTGTGCTGTGTGTGACTGTGTATGTCCCAGGGCAGGGGGAGAAGAGGGGTTGTTTTGTGGCAAGGCTGGCATTCAAATTCATGGCCTAGCTCTCCCCCTTGCTGTCAAAATGACCATGTCTAGAATGACAGCCTCAGTACAGTTCTGTGCTGCTTGGCATCCTGATTCCAGGGGACCAAATCCAACCTTGTTGATGAGCCTCAAGGGCTCCTGAGCTCCCCTCTACCTACTCCTGGCTACATCCTCACCGTGTGAGCACCACTCCAGGCTCTGAGTCCTCTGTGTCTCCCTCTCTGCTCCACACCTAAGGTGACAACAAGCCCTGACAACTACCCTGCTGAACTAGATACTTACTATTTCCCCCGCCAACAACTGCTGTCTCACAAACCACCCAACAGCCAGCAGGTACCTAGGTGGATTTCCTCTTTCCACTTCTTTGCTCCATCTATTCATCTTCCACATGACAGCAGAGTAAATGGTAAAACAATGGATGACATCACCATGCTACTTGATTGGAAAGCCTCTGAAGGGTTTTCCATTGGTTTCAGAATGAAATCTTGAGCTGAAGCCCTGAATGGCCTGGCTTCACTCACTTCTCTGGCCTTCTCTGGGCATTCTCCCCACACTTACTGCCTATCTTGTTCTTCAAGACACAGGCCCTTTGCACTTTCTGGTCTCCCAACCAATATAGAGCACTTTTCCTTGATATAACACTGATATGTGCTCTTCATTATTTGTAGACAAAAAAAACCCCACCAAGAATGCTTTCTGAGTCTGTTTTTCTAGCAATCTGTAATTAACTAGTGAGTTTTTCTTTGTTTGTTTGGGGTTTGGGGGTGTATTTGTGTATGCTAGTACTAGAGCGTGAACTAAGTACCTGGGCTCTGTCCTTTAGCTTTTTTGCTCTAGCCTAGCACTGTACCACTTGAGCCACAGCTTCACTTCTAGCTATTTTGCTGGTTAATTAGAGATACAGAGTCTCATGGACTGTCCTGCCCAGGCTGACTTCAAATCATAATCCTCAAATCTCAGCCTCCTGAGTAACTAGGATTCTAGGTGTGAGCCACCAGTGTCTGGCATTAATTAGTGTTTTTTGATTCCATGTTTATTAGTAGGATCTCCTACAAAGAAATCTTTATGAAGAAAAGCATCTAGTTCATTCCATCCGCAGAATCCCAGCAGCAAATGCAGTGCATGGCCCTCACTAAGGCCTAGTTGAGTGAGGCCCCCTACCCCTGCCTCACTCTCTTCTCTTGCCATTCCTCCCACCACCCAACTTTTCCCCCAGGCCAACCAGAATTCCTTGAGCATGTTTGCTGTTTTATGTCTCTATGTCTTTGTCCACATCCTGAGGCTCGGTTCCTCAGTGGCTATATTTCCTTAGAAAATTTTCTTAATGAAATTGTCGCCTGCTCTCCAAAGCCTTTCCCACTTCCTCAAGCAAAGTTAGTCCCCAGATCTCCATGTGTTGTGGGACAGTGTGAACTCCTCCAGCCTTGCACTTAGAGGTCAGTTTTCCTGGTCAATTCATAGCCATGTCTTTTGAAAGCTCTAAGGAAGGAGATCTCGCCTCCTCTAGCTCCACTAGCCTTCCATCAGTCAAGTGCAGAGCCCGGAACACATTAGCTGCATTGCAAACATTTGTTGGAAAGATAAATGAACCAAGTGGAAGACAGTCCCTAGATGTAGTTGGGTTAGAGCAAGCTCTGAGTTCCCTGATAACCCAATCGAATCTTAAGGCCCTTTGTATCTTGGTTGCAAAATGAGAATAAGAATGTATTACCAATCTGTTTCCTGAGGCTACTTTAATACTAAAATGAAATCACAAATATAGAAAGTCTCAAAAACGTATATTTGTGTGTTGAGTCTTTACTTAGCGGCACGGCACTCAAATTACATGATGCCTTGGAGGGTTCTACTTCTAGACTGCATCATTACTAATTAGTTCCCCTTTCAAGGACTCCCAGCCCTTCCTGTCTTGGTTCATGGTCTGCAGCATCTTTTTCATCTTCATCTGAACCTCTTGCTTCTGGATTCAGGGCATACCTGTGTATCCTGATTTTACTGGAGTCCTCTGCATGTTTTCTGGCTGTAATCATGGCTGAATGATTTTCTCAGAAATTCTAGTTCCACTTCAAGACAACTGTCAGCAGTACACACAGCACCAGGCCCATCCATCTGTGTAAGAGATAATGTAATTCTAAGACAATATTTAACACTGTAGGATGAGGCATAAACTCGATATGTTTTCAGGCAGAGTACAGAAAAAAATATATATATATGTCCCATCTCATTAATCACAATAAGAATGAGGGATGGGGCAGATACCCGGCCAGTGCTGCTCCTTCTAAGTTCATCTGTCTTAATACCAAGTCCTTGATCAAAAGAGTGCCCATATTGTTGTTCTGTTTGTTCAATGACAATTTACATTGGGGGAGCTGAAGATTTATGAAGGAGAACCTCTTAGTAATAATAAAAAAAAAACTTGAGTGATCCATGGTGTGTTTGGAGGTAGCTTCCATGACAAATACTCTCTGGGGATGAAACTTCAACAGAAAAAATTCTAGTTATCTATTTACAAACCCGATCTCTTCACAAGTATTTATTGAGTTCATTCTTTCATTTATTCAGCAAATCATGGGGAATGCTTCTGTGTGAGAAGCTCTGTTCAGATTTGGAGGAGGAGAGGTGGGATGGAGAGCTCTATAGAAGCCAGCATGGCATGGAACATCAAAGGATTCATATAAGGGAGCTATGACTCAAAGAAGCTACATAGGCTGTAAGCTTCACTATAGACCCGTGCCTACACAGCATAGGGTCTTCTACAAAGAGGAGACACTAACAAATTTGTAAAATGTTAACTGACCAAGAACAGAGGAATTGAAATAGAAAATATGACACATACCTTCCATGGGAGTATTATTCAGCCATAAAAAGGAAAAAAAATTATGATTTGTATTGCATCATAGGTCGAGCTTGAAGGCATAATGAAGGAGGTCAGTCTCAGGAAGACAGTTTATGTATGTTTTACTCATAAGAGCTATCTGAAGTTGTCAAATTCATGGAGACAGGAAGTAGAATGGGGAGTACCCAGGTTTGGGGGAATTAGGCAAAGTCAAGAATGGGGTGCTATTGTTTAAGGGTCATGATGCTTCAGTTTTGTAGTAAGAACAAAGTCCAGAACTGTAGGGTAGTGAAGGCTGTACTGCCGTAGGAGTATTCTTACTGCCACCAAACTGTATACTTTAAAATTGTTGTCATCATTAATTTTATGCTAAGTATGTTTTACCACCATAGAAAAAGAATTTTAAAAAGTTCACAAGAAATCCAGGAATAGCTTGTGATAAGAGATATGGCATGACTTTCTAGTGATGGGGCTCATGGAAAGTCTTGTGGGCATGGATTAGTGTTAAGAACATATGAGGTGTCCTTTAAGGAAACAAGGTCCCAACTCTGAGAAGCAGCAGAGCTGTTAAGGACCTGGAAATGAAAGGGCAGGGAGTTTCCCAGCAGGCCTTTTGGAGGATGACAGCAGTAGACCAAAGCCCTTTGGATCTGACCAGTAGAAGGCAACAGAAGGTGATACCCTGGTAGAGCATCTTTGGAAACTTGTTGGCATGGGGAGGAGGCTGCCTGGGGTGTAATAGCACATTAAGAATAAGACACTGGTGTTACAAAGCATAGGAAGGAGAATGATTTTAGAAGTTGAAAGGAACATGTGGAGGGAAGGGAAGAGAGACTTAGGAACTAGGACATTGAAAGAAAGAATTGGAGAGCTGTTCTGGAAAGATACAGAATAGCTGGTAAGGATGAGGTGAGGAGCCAGTCCTCCCATGGAATCAGAGGAGAGTCAGGTAGAGAGGAAGGCTTTAAAGGTCTCCCAGTGCACTATCCAGCCGTTTCCAGGAGGCAGGAAGCAAGGCCAGATGCTAATAATAGCAAGACAAGAAGACCCTGAAGAAGTGGAGATGCGGGCACTGGTGTTGTATGGAAGGAAATAAGCTGTGAAGTACTGGCTGAGTACTCACTGAGATCGGAGCTCCTGCATGGGTATGAGGTTGAGTGAGTACTGGGGCAGGGCTGCTGCAAATGGGAAGGTCTGTCCTGTGTGGCTAAGACAGGGATAAGCAGCAGGCCAGAGGGCCACACTTCCCTGGGGTGGACAAGGACATATATAACACCAGTGAGCATGAGGTCCAGAACAGATGACAAGAATCCCATCATCTGCTGGGAAGGTGGCTCAGTGGTAGAGTGCTTGTCTTGCATACATGAAGCCTTGGGTTCGATTCCTTAGTACCACATAAGCAGAAAATGCCAGAAGCGGTACTGTGGCTCAAATGGTAGAGCTCTAGCCTTGAGCTGAAGAGCTGAGGGACAGCACCCAGGCCCACAATTCAGTACCCACAACCAACAACAACAACAACAACAAAAAATAGAATCCCATTATCAAGAAGAGCTTGGAGGATGTGCACAAGTCAGAAACACAAGTTGATGATGAGGGTGAAGAGATGGAAGAAGGGGAGCTAGATCAGATGGAGGACAGGAGCATGTGACCAGTGAGGATCTATGGAGAGTGAAACTAAGGATGAGCTGTGTGAGTGGCCAAGGGTCAAGACATATGCAAATGAGGATGGACTAGGACCCAAGTCCGTGGACTGTGAGGACCAGTATTTGGGAGGATGTCAAAATATTCTTAGTGGAAAAAAAATGGGCTAATGTTGGGAACAAGCATTCATGTTAGGTGAATATGAAAAGCAACCACTAAAGAGAGAAGAGGATAGAAAAGTGGGGTAGAGGGGATTTACTTGTTGGACCAAAAGGAGAAAGAAATCAATGAGAAGTAGAGGTGTGGCTGTGGTTGGAGACCCCTGTTGGCATGGAAAGAGGAAGTCAGTCAGGGAATGGCTGGGGTAGGAATGCACTCCTGAAAGAGAAGTGTTCATGAAAAGATGGGGCTACCCCTGAAAGAATGATGGGTAAAAGTCAGGTGGCAGGCTAGGCTGTCAGAGACATGTGAAAGGATTCCCAAATCCTGCCTGTCCGGGAGGCAAACGGAGGAACAAAGGCATCCAAATGGTGTGAAGCTTGCCAAGTTCAACCTGAGTGGGGGAGAATGCCAGGAAGGAGACCAGAGAAGCACTGCAACTCAAGGACCTCCAAACCAGGGTTGCAAGCATGCCTTGGGAGTGGAGGGCTCCTGCCTTTAATTTGCAGACCCACCAGCCAGGTCGTCAAGATTTCCTGCGATCCTCATTTCTCCAGCTGCTAGCCAGCTTCAAGAACTTAATAAGTTTGGTGTTGTTTTATTCCAAAAGAGGAAATGCTTACTCTGACTCTGGGATTCCTTTTCTGCAAAGTGGGAGTGTGTGGAACAGGTGATGTTCTAGCTTCAAAGCACTGAGCTCCCAGGAATCCCCATCCACCACTGCTTCTGACCGTGCTTAATTAGAATGATGTGCCAACTCCAAATCCTCTCCAGTGGTGGGAGGAATAGACACTCATTAGGAAAAAGCAAAAGCCCTTGGCTGAATGATAATGTCGTTACATACTAATCTCAGTCAGGCCGGCTGTGAGCACAAACAGCTCCTTCTTACAAATTAGGAAAGATCCCTCAGCTCTTGGCAGACGAGAGCCAAGACAGTGAGGAAAAGGCTATGGCTGGGACAGAACAGCTGGCTTGTGGGGATTCCTTCTCCCCTTTGCAGGGACTTCCCTTGTACGACCCAACTGCATTATGGTGCCCAGGACCGCAGAGATCATTGGTGCTAGTGCAGATCTTCTACTTTACAGATGAGGAAGTCAGTAATTTCACTAAAGATACAACCTCTCCACTCCTACGCCCTATACACTTTTTTCCTGTGTGTTCTGGTATTGGGACTTAACTCGGAGCCTGGGTGCTGTCCTTGAGCTCTTTTTGTTCAAGGTTACCACTCTCCCACTTGAGCCACAGCTCCACTGCTGGCTTTTTGGTGATTAATTGGGGATAAGGGCTTCATGGGCTTTCCTGCTGGGATTGGCTTCGAACCACGATCCTAAGATCTCAGCCCCTTGAATAGCTAGGATTATAGGTTGTTAGCAACCCATACACTAGTGAATGCTTAAAATAAAGAGGGGGGAGGGAGTTGTCACATTTTAAAACTGTTCTGTTTTCATTTCTTCATGTTTATATCAGAGAGTGAATTTCCTGGCCCAAATAGCTTGACACATAACGAAGGACATTTCCTCCTTCACTCCAGCCCAATCTCAGTGCCTCCCCTTTCACTTTCCAAATCATATTTGGGCATTAATCATATCACACACAGTCAAAATGCCATCTCATCTGGAGCAGATAGAGAGCAATATTAGGAGGGCATCGAATAAATACAGAAATGCATAATTCTTTTATTATTGTCCCAGTTCCCATATGCACTTACTGAAATGCATTTGGCTAAGCAGAAGTAGGGGAAAGGCCTGGATCTGAAAGAAGCTCATAGCAATGGCATGAAGCATTGTATTTAGATGTCTACTATTATTACTTATCATAAGTAATAGTATTATAGATTTCAGGAGCTCTCAATTAGTTTTGTGATTTTGGATTTAGGAGGAAAGAAAAAAATTTAAATTTACTTTCTGGACCAGGAGAGCAATAATCATTTTATGACTCTATTTATTTTCTTCGCCTCAGATGAGAAGTGTGACCAGGGAGTAGTTATAACAAACGATCGTGGCTTCGTTCTCAAGGCCCCTCCATGACCAAAACAATAAGGTTAGATTGTAGATTTCCCTGGTGAGTTGAGTATTGAACCTAAAAGGAAGAAAAAGATTCTGTCTTCCAGGGGTTTGCCCTCCTGATAGGAATCCAGGGCCTAGACACACAAGAGTTATAATGAGTTTTACAAAGATTTACAGATCCCTATCAAGTGCTGATTAGTAGAAAGCAGCAAAGCGAGGGTCTGTGCAGGACTTCCGGATGCATGTGTGGAGCTGAGAGCCCCGAGGGTGCTGGCCACAAACACAGGATCTGCTTCTGATCAAGGATTTGTGTGTTTTGATCAGCAGAGCCTAAGATGGGGGAGAGGAAGGAGCCAAGAATTGTCAGAAGAAGGAAGGAAGACTACACAGAGATATGGAGACCACCACAGAGCCTTATGAAGTCCTTTCAGGCAGTGGCAGCAAATAGATTGCAATAAGCATGCTAAACCCATTTGATTGGCAGAAGAGGCCTGGCACATGGTGTGTGTGGCATTCAGACTTGGTGGGTAAAGGAGCCATGGTGATTATTAGGGTTGGCTTTGTTACTCTAATAACAGCTACAGCCCCAGTGTTGCAAAAGACCATGGCAACTGTTTACCACCTCTGTCCTAAGGGATATACATATTAGGTTACAAATCCAGAGTGTAGTGAAAGAACTTAAACATATCTAATAGTTAGTTTGTGAAGCTGGGAGAAGTTCCTACAATATTAGTAACAAATATCTCTTCCTCCAGACATTTAGAGAGTTCATCAGCCAGGTGTGGTGGTCCATACCTGTAATCCCAGCTACTTCAGAAGTAGAGATAAGAGGATCACAAGTGTCCGGCTAGTCTAAAAAGGGAAAGATGCTGATGGTATAGCTCAAATGGTAGAGTACTTGCCTAGCAACTTCAGTGCCCTGGCTTCAATTCCCAATACGTGTCCTGGGTTCAATTCCCAGACACACAGACAGATAAACAGACTTCTGTGGTGTGAATGTCTTAGATGAGATATATTATACAGGCTCTCTGTCTCTATGGTAGCCCAAAGCCAGGGTTTGAATCTGCATTGTGGGTACTTGTTCTCCACCCCCCAATCCACTGGAATGAAAAGGTGGGTTTGTTGCATATGAAAGGCAGTAAGTGAGTCTAGGAGATCTGAGAGCTCATGAGCACACAGAGGCTGCCTCTAGGTAGATGCTCTCCTAAAACTAGCTGTTTATACATAGGCTTACTCTAATAGGTTACATTTGATAAAGCACATCACACATTTTAACATACTTCAGATATGCTCATTCATGTGACTCCTACACTGAATGGGCATATCAGTAGATTCCTGAGTGAATGACAAGGCAGGGCCAGGGGAAGGATCTGGCACAGGAAGTGAGGAAACTTCCCTCCTCTAAACAAGGAATGCAAGGTTAGGCACTTTTCCTGACCTACGTTTGGATTCTCTTAGCTGAACCTGGAATGTGTATTCAGTAGTTCATTTATCAGCATCTCAAGCAGCCTAGCTTAATCATACTTCCATTCATTGGATTTGCTGGCATAATTAATTACACTGTGAAACTTTCTGACAGCATGTTCCAGGGGCTGGGGGGAAAAAAAAGATGGAACACAAGCCACCAAGAAAATCTGGGTCATTTTCCCATAGATTCATCATAGGTTTCTTGGCTGCAAGTCCTGGCCTTCTCTCTAGCTGAATAACCTTGGGCCATTCACTTCCTGTGCTTTCTCCTCTGTCAAAAGAAGAAAGAATAGATAATCAGTCAGGGTTCCGGGAGGAGAAAGCTGGAACACTCAAATTGAATAATTGAAGGTGCATTTAGACAAGGAGATTGCTTTTCTTTTACTTTTTTGGCAAGAATAGGATTTAAAGTTCAGGGCCTTGCCCTTGATACACCGGTGCTCTACCACGTGAACCATACTCCCAGCCCTTTTTGCCCCTTTGTTATTGATCTTTTGGATTGAGATTTGGAGTTTTATTCCAGTTGTCCTGGATAGAAATTTACACCTCCTCTTTACATCTTCCATATAAAGCAGTTGACATCAACATTCCCAGCTTTTTGGTTAAGATGGAGTCTTGCTAACTTTTTGCCTAGGAGGACTGAAGGGTCTGACCATGATTCTCTCCAGGGATCCTCCTGAGTAGCTGGGAGTACAGGACTGAGCTACTATCTCCAGCTATCAAAAGAGATTCTTTACAAGGTATGGGCAGGATAAGGAAACAAGAAGGAAGAGGGGGAAGGCATGATTACTAGATCCCAGAAGGAAAGAATGTGGATAGGGATATCTGGAGAGGAGATACACTATGCAGTGCTGCGTTAAGGGGAGTGGTGAAATAAATACCCCAATGCCACATTCCTCCCTCCCTTTCACTCTCCCTCTCTCTCTCCTTTTCCCTCTCTCTTTCTCTGATCTCTTGTGATAAGCCCCCATTGGCATAGCCAAGCAGAAGCCAGAAATCTATGGAGCCCCACGGTCATGCCACTCAGCTCAGCCTCCTGTAGAGAGAAGGGCAGTACACACACAGGCTAGGGTAGGCAGGAAGCATCTAGCACACTCCTGAGGTCCATTCCAGCTCTCTGAATTTGGTTAAAATGCATTAAACACCTGCCCTCATTATTGTAAATTTTAGATATGGTAGAAGAAGTTTGTTTTTCAGTAGAAACTATGCTAGCAACTTGGGGGAAATACGTCATAAAGCACAGTCTGCCATAGCAGATGAGCAGAATATATTTGTAGGATGAATAAATGCATGAAAGAGAGAAGAGTTCCAACTGAGGTCTAATAGCAAAGAACTCTGAGACCACAGTCAACACATGTGCCTGCATATACATGGGCTCTAAAACACTCTGCAGTTCTTCCCAGCATGGATCAAGTCCTGGGGCTTCAGCCACATTCAAAGGACCCCATTGTAATGCTACCTCAAAGAACTAGGCAGAGATGGAATCCAGTGATGTTAGGTCTGGCATGGCCTTGAAGGAGCAGCTAGTCCAGCCCACCTCTCTGTGTTCCAGCTGGCTGATCTTAAGTGACAGTGAATCTGACTTGACAGGCATCTAAATAGGCAGAAGAGAGCCTCTTGTCAGAGTCATGCTCAGTACCTGCTTCCCCTTTCTTCTCCCCATTCCCCCACCCAAAAGTACTGATGGCATTATGCTTGCAAGGCAGGTGCTCTACACTGAGCCACATCTCCTGTCTTTTTTTGAACTGGTTGTTTTTGAGATAGGGGAACAGCTGGACCATGATCCTCCTGTTTTTTTGTTTTCCACAATAGCTAGGTGATGGGTGCATGCTATCACACCAAGTCTTTCCTTAAGATGAAACTACACAGACTTCCCTAGCATTGAACTGTGATGCTCTGATCTTAACTGCCTCGGTAGCTGGAATTACATGAGCTTCCACTCCTGGCTCCCTTCAGCTCTTTTAAGACTTAATGCTTCAATTCTTGTACTCCTCATCCCCACGCCTCACTGTTGTTAAATATCTCAGTGCATCTAATATGAGAGATCCTCCCCCAAGCCTCCAAAGTTCCCTCTAATAATCTGAGCTCTCATCCCTCAGCTTGTGTCCAAGTTGTTCTTGCTTTGTTCTGCTAGTGTTCTTCCCTCACTCCTATGAGGGACCCTAAGGGGAACTCAAGGTTCACAGAAAAACCTGTCTTCACTACAAAGAACAGTTAAAATATTAACTGATGTTAACACAGCATCTCTGGGTGCTGGGCTCTGAGCCAGGCCTCCTCAAATGAGTCATCTCTCCTAACCCTCCCAGACCCACAGAGTTGGAAAGCTGTTTCTATAGCTCCTGTGAGGACACAGGTGGTTTCCTGTGGGAAAGCAGACTGGAAGTCCCAGGCCAGATCCAACAAGAGGCCCATATTTCCTTTTGCATCACCCCCACACCTTCCTCTGCTCTGCCAGCATCAAAGATGTTCTAAGGCAGGAGGAAGGTCATGTTTGTGGTACCATTTGATCTTGGCAGTCATGGCCTTGCCAGTAAGTCCTGAGTGGGCTCTAATGGGTGCAGAAGTTTTGCACAGTTCCTCCAGAGAGCTAGCTCATAAAGTGCTGCTGGAGACTAGGAAGGAACTAACACTTGAGGAGGGGCTGTTGTGTGCTTGGCATACTAGCCAGACCGCATCCTTTAATCCTGCCACTACTCTGGATCATGATTCCCATTGTACAGGTGAGAAAACTGAGATCTGTCCAAGGTGGAGAGTAAAGTGAGTTTTCTTTTGAAAGAGAATATTCTTTTCATGGCTTGTCGTTGTCTGGGAATGAAAGATGACTCCGGGAAACTGAGGAATCACCCTACTCCGCTTCTGCTTGGTGCAGAGATTTTTCTAGAAGCACTCCAACAAGGACCTGTAAGGCAGCTCATTCTGCTCTGAGACTTCTAGGCATGGTGCTATGAGGTCAGACATCGATGCTTTTTGCCCTTCCCTTGGCGTTGGTGCTGGGGAAAAGAGTTTGGAGATGAGGAAAAGACTGGAAACAGAAGTATTGCCATAGCAACTGCAGATGCCCAATCTCAGGACTGAACTCCTGAGAGGGAGCTATGAGCAAACTCGATGGTCCAGGCTTCCCGCCCTCATCCTGGAGTTAGCTAAGAATGTTAGACAGAACAGGGCAGAGGACACAAAGACATCAATCCACACTCCTTGTTATTGATGCTTGAGTAACTGTAAATCCACTTAATACGGTTATCAAGTAATCCACATCTATCTCATTACTCAAACGACTAGCAGGAGAGATTCCATCAAAAGCTGAAATGAGCTGCTTGCTCTCTGCTGCGTTCTCTGACCCACCACGTGCCAGCCTATCAGAAAGGAAAATGAGATTGGTTTGCTTGCTCACTTGCTTCTGAGTTTACCCACAGTGGCTTTTCAGTGATCCCTACCAGCTTTTATAAAGACTCCCAAGCCGTCTAGTAAGAAATATGTTTTTGTTTTTGTTTCTGTTTTTTAATTTGGTTAAGGGCTTTTGTCAACATCACCACTAGGAAGTTGGGGGGGGGGTTGTTTTATTTTGGGTTTTTTTTTCCAGTCAATCAGGGGGTTTGAACTCTGGGCCTGGACACCATCCCTGAGCTGTTCAGCTCAAGGCGAGTATTCTACCACATGAGCCACAGTGCCACTTCTGGTTTTCTGATGGTTAATTAGAGATAAGAGGCTTTGAACCGTGATCCTCAGATCTCAGTCTCCTGAGTAGTTTGGATTACAGGCATGAGCTACCAGTGCCCAGCTGAAGTTGATTTAAAAAAAAAAAAATCAGAACAGTTACTTGCCCTGTGGCTGCCATCTACAGACCTGGACTAGGATTGCCTCCCTAGCTTCAACTAGCACACTCTCATGTTATACCTGCTCTCAAAGATCATCTTTAAGAAACTTTATGAGGACAGGTCTGGTGGTACATGCCTATCATTCCAGCTACTTGGGATGTAGAGACTGAGAGGATCTCAGTTCTGAAGGCAGCTAAGGCCAAAGGTTAACAAGATCTCATTTTTAACAAATAAGACAGTGTGGTTGTTTATACCTGTAATCACAGCTATAGAGGAGACACAGGTAAGAGATATACAGTCTGAATCTGGCCTAGGCAAAAACATAAGAAAAATATCTAAAGCAAAAAGGGCTGGTGGTGGTGGCTCAAATGATTAAGTGCTTGCCTAAAAATCCCAAGGCCACAAATTGGAAACTTGGTGAATATCCCTCACCATTCCCCCCCCCCCCATCTGTGTCTTGATTTGGCTTTGGGGCAGAATTACTGGACCAAAGTAAAGTCATATGACTTGGGCTAAGTGTTTTCTGTGTGCCAGAAACATCTATGAGCCAGACATATCTGGAACTGAGTATTTGGAGTCCGGTGTGGGCAGAAGTACGGTTTCGCTCGCTGATCCTGACTCTTGCTTACCACTGCAAACACGGTTTCCTCACTCTTTTTAGAATTATCTCCCATTCTTTCTTAAGTGCTACCAGGGACCTGCCACCCTTGTCACCTCGGGCCTCAGAGGCAAGTACTTTTAGTTCCCACTGCATCTCCAGGGACTGGCTCCACTTCTTCCATAGAATACACACTTTTTTATTACAATATTAACCGTGCTGATCGCAGGACAGGACACAGCCAAAAGAAACAGCTAAAGCTGCATGGATTTCACACTGAGAAGGAAGAGATGATGGAAATCCATGAAAGCCAGCATTGCTTGTTAGTATGAATGAGTATTAAAACAGGCTTTGCGATACCACAAATCAGAGTGGGCATGGTAGCATATTCTTCCAGACCTGGGTAATGCTTTACATGATTAGCTTTTGATTAATCCTGCCGCAGAGATATATCATTTCTACAGCACATATGTTGGTTGTTAAGAGTTTAATTGCTTAAGTGTTAGAATTGCTGTTATGTAAATGAATTTCCAGCATCCAATTCACCTTTAAGATAATTAAATGAAGTGTGGCTAGTTGAGAACATCAGACATTTAGGAAAAGCCCCTGAGACAAATTTGGTTTACTTAGAAGAGGGAGAAGCCCTCCTTTGTTTCTCCTGCCTGGCTTTGGATCTCCCTTAAGTTCTCAGCCTCCACCCTTTTAGCTACTGCCTTCATCTCTCTCCTGCTGCCACACACTAATTTGTGAGTTAAAGAAGGACATGGGTTGAATGCAAGGAGCAACTTGTTTCATAGACAAACAAGCTCAGTGGCTTCCTGGGGAAGCCAGAGGGACCTGTACTGCTCTTTGCTGAGACACTCCCCTCCACAATTTGTTGAATTGTTTTCCAATGCTGGTAGAATAATGTTGCTCATAATATGTATATTCAACATCGATTTTAAATCAAAGCTCAGCTGTTGGCTCTTGCAGATCAGGGGGGAAACATGGATGGATCAGACAGGAGAAAACTGAAACCACTGTGTTCTAAACCTGTGCTCCTCCTGCTCTATAAGACACCAGGGGTGTCTCTCCAAGTCTCTGAGCCTCTATTTCTTCATTCTTAAAATGGGGCTATTAAGAATAACATTGTTAAAAAAAAATAAAGGTGAAGTACCTGTAACTGAGAGCTGAGAATTGAGGTTCAAAGCCAGCCCTGGCAAAAAAGGTCTGTGAGATACTCATCTCCAATTAATCAACAAAAGGCTGGAAGTAGAGATTGGGATCAAGTGGTCAAGTACCAGCCTTGAGAGAAAAGGCTAGGTAAGAAAATGAGCCCTGATTTCAAGCCAAGGACTAGCACAAATAATGAATAGACGGTTACCAACTGCCAGCAGATGTCTTAATTCTGAGGCCATAGATATCAGAGGACTTTATGTGGAATTCAGTGTCCATCGACTTGCAACAACATGACTCTTTCTCACCCAAATCCAGCATTTCTCCCATTGTGAATGTAGGCAACATATCTACTACTTCAGCTTGGGAGTCTGTATATTTGTCACCGTGGAAATCATATGACAGTTGTTGTAGACATCTTGAAATACAGCTTAAGCTTACCACTACTTCAAAATTACAGATGTTATTAGGTCTGCCATGAGATACTGTTATTTAATGCATTAATAAAGAAGCACATATATTACTGTATCGTAACTTTTTATAACTGCATTTCGGTACCATTTCAGATGACTGTATTTCAGTATGATTGGTTTCCTTTATAGTTCCATGTGTTTGAAAACATTACTCTGAGAAGAGGCCTGTAGGCATTACCAGACTTTCATGCAGGTTCCTGAAGTCCACAGAAACAAAGAATGCCTGAGACATTGTCTAGTGCAGTGGTTCTTAAACCTGACCATATTTCAGGATACCTGAGGTTTCTTAGAAACAAAAGAGCTGTTTACCCAGTCCCTCGATCAGTTTTCCATGCTTCTTACTTGTTAGGTCTAATAATCTGCCTTTCAGAGACCCAAATAATGTATCTTCCTCTTTCCTTTCCTCTTCTTCTACCCCTCTTCCTCCTCCTCCTCCATTACCTCTTTCCTCCCTCTCTCTTTCTTATCTTCCCCTCTTCTTCTTCTCTTCCTCCTCTTCTCCTCCCCCTCCTCCTCCTTCTGTTCCTCTTCCTCTTCCCCCAGCTCTTCTTTCTCCTCCTCCTTTCCTTCTTTGGCTTTTGAGATTGGGTCTCACTATGTACCTCCATTTAGCCTACAGTTTTCTATGTAGAATCCTACACTGTCCTTGAACTCATGCTCCTTCAGCGTCCTGGGATTACAGATGTAAACCACCATGCCAGCTGGAGAATGTGCTTTGCTATCAGGTGATGCTGATGCTGCTAATCTATACACAACCCACTTTGAAAACCACTGGCTTAAGTATATGTTTAAATATTTCAATGCTGTTGGTTCCTAGGTTGACCTGACACATGCTTTCGGGTCATAGAAATGCCACCAAATAACACAAAGCAGCGAATTAACACACCATCTGATGGCTAGTCTGACCATGTGGAGCTTTAGCTCTTCCTTTACCCACAGCCAAGGTCATGGAACCCTAATACTTACAGGCTTAGCCTCTCATACCTAACCCTTTGTATCTAGCTCCAATTCTGATTTGCTAGAGTTGATGAATGCTAACTCTAATCCTTTGTCCCTTGTCCCCAGAGATGATAACCTGTTTGTGCTTTTATCCCATGGTACATGAATCCTTGATTGATTCCCTAGTCTCTGTTAGACAAAAGTCACACCCCACACCCCCATGCACTCACCCTATAGTTAAGGTTTGGGGACCCAGACAGGATGCGGTACAAAAACTCTGATTCTTCTACCTATAAAAATCCCATCTTCTTACATTTATGAGCACTGCCTGCTATTGGTCTTCTTGTTGACCTATTTCTGTTTTCTGGGGGCTACTTCTTCTTAAAATCCCTTATAGAGCCAGCTCTCTACTGCTGGGTCCTTTGCATATCAGACCCTAGCCTTTCCCGTTCTCAGTCTGCAACAGTTCCCACTCCTAAAATAAGTAGCTGGAGTCCAGGGTGCAGCCTCTCTCGGGAAACCTCTCTTATCACAGCCCAGGTGGCACACTTGTCTTGCTTTGTTATTTGGGTAGTAACAAGCATCAGATTAATGCAGCATCTTTGGAAAAGTTTCTGCTTATAAAATACTGAACTCAATTAATCATTTATTGAGCATCTATTAAGAATAAGACAACAAGCCAAGCCTTAAGGATAGAAAGGGGAAAAAATATTAAGATACAGAGCTTGTTTAAAGAAATGCTCAGGCTGATACAAAGTGTAAACATATAAATAAATAATTTCAGTCTGTTATTGTCTCCTGTGCATATCCATTTGCATAGCTCTGCTCAACTTAATAGAACATCATCAATTCTACCTGCAGTGGACTTTTAAAAGATTCTGATGAGCTGGGCACCAGTGGCTCACCCCTGTAATCCTAGCTATTCAGGAGGCTGAGATCTGAGGATCGCAGATCAAAGCCAGTCCAGGCAGGAAAGTCTGTGAGACTCTTATCAACAGAAAACTGGAAGTGGCACTGTGGCTCAAGTGGTAGAGCACTTGCCTTGAGCTGAAGAGCTGAGGGACAGTGCCTAGGCCCAGAGTTCAAGCCCCATGATCACCACCACCAACAACAACAAAAAGATTCTGATGATGGTCAGTTTGGGGCTCTAGTTGTGTCTTCTCAGCCTGTGGCCCCATTCCCTGCCTGCCTCACTGATCACTGATGCCAAGTTGGTTAGTAAAGCAATAGCCTTCTCCTTTGTGCAATGAAACCAGAGTAACAAGCATATCAGACAACAGCCTGCTCACATGCAAGGGGACTAGACTGTGATCAGCAGGGTCAACCAACAACGTCACTTTCTGTGGAGTCTGCATGGCCAACTCCACCTCCTGCTGAGCCTCTGTACCTCTAGATGGCATGCCACACCTCATATCTGCCTCTGAATATGCACTGGGGGACTGCTTCCCACAGATCACTGTTACTAGAGCAAGGAGAGTTGGAGATCGTGAGTAAATTATGAGAAAAAGAGGGCTAGACATCATTGTTGTTCCATTCGCTGTTTCAACCCACCTCAGTGAGATTTCGGAAATATGATCATGAAGGCTGCCTGGATCCTTACCAATAATTATTTGGCTTGAGCTAACCCTCCCACTCCAAAGTTATCAGTCATTTGGGGGAACTATTTTCTGTCTCCTGAATGAATGCTATTCTGCTCCAGGGATGCTGGGACTAATTAGATCTTTAGGAAATGATGGTGTCATCCCTGTTTGGGGTTTAGTTTGGGGGTGGGTTACAGAGGGCCCCCAGCATTCTGCTGTGTACAATAGTGTAATGAAACTTGACTTATATAACAGGAAGTAGGCACTTGGTGGAGCATGGTGGTGGATTATCGAAGAGTAAATAACAGGACTGTTCAGTTACTAGAAAGAGGTGAGTACAATAAGAAAGAGGAAGGGAAATGAAGAGGATGAAGGAGGATGTACTTTATATGCAAATGCAACAAAATAATGAAACCTGTCGAGAATGTTTTAAGAAGAGATAACAGGAGGATGAGGAAGAGAGAGGGCGGGGTGAACTTGATCAGGGAATAGTTCATGAATGTGCAGAAATGTCACAATCAGCCCCCCTCGTTCAACCAATAAATGATAGTGAAATATTTTTTAAAAGCTGCCATCAAAACTAAGAGAATGCAAATCATTTGTGAATCATTTGCACAAGTACATATGAATAATGGCACCTGCTTTGTGCTGAGATTTGTCCTGGAGTTGCCTAGAATTGTGTATGAAGTGATGTCTGCTGCTTTGAAGTTGAGCCCAATAAGGCTGAATGTGGAGAGACGGGGTATGTCCATAAGTGTGTGTGTTTGTGTGTGCATGTGCACGTGTGCACGCGTGTATTTGTGTGTGTGTGTGTGTGTGTGTGTGTGTGTGTGTGTGTGTGTGTGTGTAACTATTATGGAAGAGTCTAAGTTTAAATAATAATTGGCCAGGCGCCAATGGCTCATGCTTATAATCCTAACTACTTAGAAGGCTGAGATCTGAGGATTCTGGTTCAAAGCCAGCCTGGGCAAGAAAGTCCATTAGACTCATCTCTAATTAACCACCAGAAAACCGGAAGTGACGCTGTGGTTCAAATGGTAGAGCACTTGCCTTGAGCTGAAGAGCTGAGGGACAGTGCCCAGACCCTTAGTTCAAGCCCTACAACTGACCAAAGAAAAAAAATCCAAGAAAATTAGCTAAGCATAAAAGATCAAAGTAGCTCCAGCTGCTCTGAGCCCTTTGCTTTTGACTATGAAGTGAACCCCAGGAATACTCCTGGGTTAGTATTCAGGCTTCTGGAGAGAGTAAAGGTATATACTGCAAGTCCTGGGGCTGGCTCCACAAATGACTCTGACTCAATAAAGGACATGTAGGTCAGTAAATGAGCAAGAAAGCAAGTGAAATAATATGTACTACTTGCTCATGTGATTGGTAACAGCAGACACTGGATAAATGTCTCTTCCCCATCTTCTCAATCACCTAGAAATCATGTATGTTAGGGCAATATGGATAGAATTAACTTCACTTTCCATATGAAGAATCTGAGCCTCACCAGGAACTGGTGCCAGTTCAAGGCCAGTGTGGGCAGAAAAGTTCATGAGAACCCTTCTCAGGCTATAGTTGGATGCAGTGACACCTGCCTGTCACCAAACCAACATAGGAGGCGAAGCTTGGTAGGATTGTGGTTCTAGACCAGTATGGACAAAGTGTCGAGGAGAGTCTGTCTTCACAGAGGGAAGCTGCGTATGGTGCCACATGCCTATGATCTCAGCAATAACGTGAACCATAAAGTAGTTGGATTGCAGTCAAAGTGCATGCCAGGTGAAAAGCAAGAGCCTATCATAAAAATAACCAGCAAAAATCAGGGCTGGTGATGTTACTTAACAGCACCAGCCTAGCAAGCCTGAGAACTTGAGTTGAAACCCCAGTACAACAAAGGGAAAAGAGAAAAGCAACGAACCAGAGCCTCAAGGCAACTAACTGTGTGAGGTGGCGCCAGAGTCCCAGAGCTCACCTTGAATCTGGTGCTCTGTGCGCTGGGCCAGGTTGCCTCCCATATTTTCAGGGATTAAGTGGTTCAACTAGAGGGAGTTCTTTCTTCCATCGGAGTTGGAGTTCAAAACCTTGTTATCTCAACTCTAGTGAGTGCATCTGCCTTTCCGCAAAGTCAAAACCAACATAGGGAAAGTCAATCCCACTTCCTTATTTATTTTAGTTTGTTTTATTTTTAAAACTTTTACTGTAAAGGTGATATACAGAAGGGTTACAGTTACATAAGTCAGGTAAATCAGTACATTTTTTAACAGTGTTACCCCCACCTCATTTTCTCTCACTCCCCACCGACTTCTCTCCCCACCCCAGGTTTTAAAGTTCATTTCCAACATAGTGTCTAGTGAGTATCACTGTTGGATTGATTCACTCTTTGTCCCATGTTTCTGTGATTCCACTTCCCTTCCCCAAATCAGTTAAGTTTCTATACCAGACAAATGGTATAGAAATCAAAAAGAGTGACAACAGGGAATAAAACAAAGGCAGGGAAAAAAAGAAAGAAAAACGAAAAGAAGAAACAACTGCAAACAGTACAATAAAAAAAAAAACCCTCTTGCTTCCAATTCTTGGATCAAGAAAATGTGATACACACACACACACACACACACACACACACACACACACACACACACACAATGAAACTCTATGCTTTCATCAGAAACATTGTCATTGTCCTATTTGTAAGGAAATGAAAAAGGCTTGGAAAAAATTATGTTAAGTGAGTCAGACCCAAAGAAACATAGGCTGCATGTTGTCCCTCATTTGTAATAACTAGAATATTTCTAGGATATTTTTAGCAGAGGATCACAGTGGCCCAATAACCATGTGGATATGACCATATACAATGATGCTTCTCACTCCTTAGATAAACTGAGTTCTGTGCCCCAAGTGCACAGCACCAATAGCTTGTGGGCTGTGGACACTCCTGCCAATAATACTGATCTTCTCACTCTCGGAAGCCACCTGCAGACAGAGCACATTTACTAGGAGGTATCCATTCTGTCCCTTCTGAGCCACCATCCCAAAGAGACAGTTCTTAGAAAAATCCAATTTTTGTCTACTTTTTTGATGACTCCTAAGTTCAGAAAGTTAGAGTCCTGCTTTTTTTGTTCATTTCATTTTACCTGAGATCCAAATGCATAGCCCTGCTAACTGGAGGAAATTCTTCTCTCTGACTTGGCTAGAAAATTAACATAAATCAGTGAGTTTACTTTTTTGTTGTTGTCAATGTCGGTCTCCTGGTGCTGTAGTTGGGAAAAACTTAACATTTTTCTAAAACTGCCATCATTTAATTCCATAGGCAGTTGATTAAAGCTTCATTTTTTTCCATTAAATGGAAATTAAATTAAGCTCATTATTGTATTAGACAGTCATTGATTGTACCCACTTTGGTTTTAATTAAATGCTACTATTCATTATTTCCTCCTCTGCGGTGCTCTTCAATTTTCTTTGGTATATAATTTGGGGTAACAACAATATCAGTAAATTATCCCTCATAAATAATATTAAAAGAGGAAAGCACACAAAATGCACTGTGGAGTCGATTTGAAGGCATTCCGTTATTGTTTTTCATTTGCTGGCGGTATGCTTATCAGCAGATATTTTTTTCCACGTTGCTCCTTTGTGATAAAACAGGGCATGCCCATATCTCTCTGAAGCAGCTCTGACTCATGCAGTTAGTGGCTGACTTCAAGACATCATTGATCTTAAAAAATGTGCTGACTTGATGACAACACTGAAGTTATGGTCCAGGGGGTAGGTGTTTGAATTTAAGTCTAAGAACATTATCAGAAAACGTTCCACAAAAAGGACTCTGAAAACTTTATTGCATTTTTCTCTGTAATATTTATGTAGGACTCATTTTGTGTTGAACAGTCTCGTGGGTCCTGACAATGCCAAACGTGGTAGAGAAGCACAGCCTCTTTCTTTCTGGTACTTGCATTCTAAAAGGAGAAAGAGATGACATCATACCCAATGATCGACCATCGCCTGAGAAAACAAGATTCTCCATTATTAACCTCATAGCCGGGTCTGAGCCCTTCTCTATGCGATGTTATGGGTTAATTTTTCTGTTCAGATTTTCTTACTAAATGTTTCTTTTTCCTGCTGGATCTCTAAAGTTCTGAATGGGTGGCTTTGTCAGTAACTTTGTCAGTTTCTGTCCTTTTTTATATGAAGCAAGCCCATAGCATTAAGTCCATGAAAGATTATTATTGCTATTGTTTTCTTCTGTCTCCTGACTATGAGTGCTTACTGTTCAGTTCCATTTATAATAATAATAATCATTGAGTTTAATGACAAATCTCCTTCCATCTCCTTATTTTTGGATTTTGTGTATGGTTTTGTGGTAGGTATGATGTTTGTAAGGAGTAAGACAGTGGGGCTTTGTTTATCTTTTTAACTTACTGTGATTATTAACATATTTGACCTATTCCTGCTTTTTTCGATTCTATTTTATGTTTTCTTCTTTTGTTTTTCCTCTTCCTTTTTTCCATTTCTTCTCTCCCTCTCTCTCTCCCTCTCTCTCTCTCCCTCCCTCCCTCCTTCTCTCTCTCTCTCTCTCTCTCTCTCTCTCTCTCTCTCTCTCTCTCTCTCTCTCTCTCTCTCTCTCTCTCTCTCTCTCTCTCTCTCTCTCTCTCTCTCTCTTTCGTCGGTCATGGGGCCTGAACTCTGGGCCTGGGTGCTGTCCCTCAGCTCTTCAGCTCAAGGCTAGCACTCTACCACTTGAGCCACAGTGCCACTTCTGGCTTTTTCTGCTTATGTGGTGCTGAGGAATTGAACCCCGGGCCTCATATATGCAAGGCAAGCACTCTACCACTGAGCCACCTTCCCAGACCTTCTCTTTTTTTTAATTCACCTTTATATTTTCTACACTCCCTGTCTCCTTAGGTAGCTTGTATGTTGTATAGGTTACCTTTCTAGTCTTTGAGTCTTAAACTTTTATACAGAAAAATTAACATGGAACATCTCCCTATGAGTCCAGTAAGTCCAGAGACACATGGAACACTGTGGCACTCATAGTCAGGAGACAGAAGAGAATGATAGCAATAATAAATGCTCATGGACTTAATGCTATGGTCTTGTTTCATATTAAAAAAGGACAGAAACTGAGTTACTGACAAAAGTTCATCACATTCTAAATCCAAAGAAAATTGTACTTCACAGGAGCTATGTAGTAGAAATTGAATTCTCTGACCACAATGCAATTAAATTAAAAGTAATAATAGCAATAAAGGATGGTTAAAACAATAATGACATATGTTTAGGAACATTAAAATGCCCTTCAAAATAACTAATGTGTTAAAGAAATCATTTCAATGGAAATTACTATATAGAGAGGACTGAGAGACAATAAAGGCACTAATCAAAATTTGTGAAATGCACATGCAACGAACTTAGAGGTCAAATTTACCCCTTATGGAGATTTTTTTAAGTTTAAGATTTATGAGACTGTCAAAGTTATAGGATTTAACACAAATCACAAATAAAAATCTAACTAAACTTAAAAAGAACATAAGAAGAAAGTGTCAAGGAGTGATTTACAAAGCTGGTGTTTGGAGAAAAGAATTAATAAGTGAGACATAAGAATCAGATGGGAAAATCAGGCAATAATTACAGAGATGCTTTTAAATAAATGAATTAAATGCTTATTGTCAATAAATTCGAAAATTAATGAAACATGAGTTTCTAGAAAAAGATAACTTGCATGCACTGGCTCAAGAAGAAATAGAAATTCTGCACAAACTAATTATTATTAACAAAAAGGAATCCCCCTCATACTTCACAAAAAAATCACAAGACCTAGGTGCTTTCATTGGCAACCTGTTTCTAACTGTACCCCAAGAAACATAACTGCTATCTTTCACAAATTAATCCCGGAGAATATTTTTAAGCTAATTACCCAACACAGAATATGGCCAGCATATTCTTCATACTAATAACATGATAATAAAGAAATACAGAATAATTTCACTCAACACTGTTAAGTCCCAAGAAAAATGCGAGCAACCAAATCTAGCAATGTATTTACATATGGATTTGGTTGCTAGTATTTTATTTTCTTTGCAGGCCCATAAAGAAAACCTGCATACATGCATGCATGAATGTGTATGAGTGTGTTGTATGTGTGTGTATAGACATGCATTATGTTTGCACATCTATGTACTGTGCATCTGTGTGTATTTCGTGTTTGCATGTGTACTTGTATTGTGTACAGATGAGCTATGTATGTTGTGTGTGTATGTGTATTTGTATGTATGAATACTAGAATTTGGTTCAAGAATGTAAGAACCATCAATGACAGGAAACCTATTAAGTAGGCCACGTAATTAGCTAAGTAACCATCTACTTGATAATCATACAAAAACATGAATACAATTTTTAAAAATGAACACCAAGGCTGGGCACTAGTGGCTCATGCCTATAATTCTAGCTACTCAAGAGGCTGAGATCTGAGGATCATGAGTCAAAGCAAGGCTGGGCAGGAAAATCCATGAGACTCTGATCTCCAATTAACCACCAGAGAACTGGAATTGGAGTGGTGGCTCAAAGTAGTAGAGTGGTAAACTTGAGCAAAAAAGCTCAGGGACAACATGCAGGCCCTGAGTTTAAGCTCCATGACTGACTAAATACCAAGTCAGGATAATGTCTGCGTCTATGAAGAAAGGAAAATTCAAGAAAAATTCACTAGGCAGTATTCATGGAAAATGTATTTGATTATAGTAAACAAAATTTAAAATAAAATAATAAAAAAATAGAAAAAGAAAAAGAAAAAAAACCCTAGTGATTTCATAAAACCAGGTTAAGTACATAGATGTTGATTAAAATATTCTCTATGCATTTCTGTATGTCAAAATATTATAAAATTAAAATATTATTTAGGGTTTGGACATAGTGACATATGCCTTAATCCTAGCTATTCAGGAGATAAAGATGGGTCATGCCAGGTCAGGCCAGGCAAAACATAAGCAGGGTCCCATCTCAACAAATGAGCTGTTAATACATTCTGCACTTCCAGCTACATGGAAGGCATAGGTGGAAGGATCTCAGTTTAAGGCAAGCCCTGGACAAAAATGTGTGAGACCTCATCTGAAAAATAAAAGAAAAATGTGCTGGAAGTATGGCTCAGGAAGTAGAGCACCTGCCTAGCAAGCCCAAAGCCCTGAATTCAAATCCTAGGACCACACCAAATTTTCAAATTTGGACCTGCATGTAAATTATTTCAGAATTTTGTTTAAATATAGATTCCCCTTGAATGGGCCTCTGGGTCAGGGCCTGAGATTCTACTTTTCTAAAGAGGTCCCAGACAGTGCCACTACTGATGGATGTTTTATAGTTTGAGTACAAGAGCAGTGCTTAAACCTGGACATGCACTAAAACTTATTGGAGGAGCTTTAAAAAAATAAGCCCAATGCCTGTGACATCTGATTCTGATTGAACTGGTGTAAGGTGGTGCCTAGACTTCTCGAGCAATGCTAGTATACAGATTTAAAAGCTTAGGTGTGCTCTTGCTTTGTAGCGAAGGAAATTAAAACCTTGGGAGAGGCAAAGTACTTATTGGCAGAGATTGGAAACTACTCTTGCAGCTTTTATTCCACTGGCTTTCCAGGTGCAAACTTTTACTACTGTTCCCCAAGTAACTCAATTAATCCTTAGCCCAATTGTGTAGGGGCCTTGTGTTGTGAAATGGAATGGGAAGGTAGATCCACAGCGGGGCTGCAAACCAAAGCAGGCTGCCATGGATGCTCTCCTGTCACCTCCTTCCCTTCCAGGACCCCTTGGAGAGAGCTTCTTCACAGTTCTCATGGAAGACTTAAAGAAACTTAGGCCTCGGAGTCTTTCTGCTGTTTATTTGGTTTGTTTGTTTTCTTTCTCTTCCTTAGCTTCTCTTGCTCTCTCATCTGCTGAAGTACAAGACACTTGTCATTCAGTCCATCACACCAACAACACTCAGATTTGTGCAAAGGACCTGTGAGCTGCAAGAATGCCTAAATCTGCTCCTCCCACCTTTAGATCCATTGTGTCTTGGTGCCAGCTTAAAGCTTTTGATAGCCTTTCCCAAGGGTAGATCACTGGCATGCTTTCTTCTAGCCTGGACCTCTGCCTTCCCTACAAATGGACCCTAATTATTAGACACTTCCTCTTTCAGATGTAGGCATAGACATCTTCACCTTGAAGAAGTCAGGCCTATGTCTGTTTTCCATGTTCATATTCCAATACGGAATCCTTGAACTGGTAAGTCAAACACACTCAAAAACTTACAGACCAACACTTCCATTTTATTAAAAGATGGCCCTGGTTTGGTAAAAATAACTTTGCCCCCTGGTCTCACATACCATCTAGTGGTCTATTCCCATGTGACTAGATGGGCCTTCTCTCCTACCCACATCTTTCCCAGCCCAGGGTTTGTATCGGTGCTACTTGAAACTCATTCCATATGCTGGTCTCAAACCAAGGCTGTCTTCAGGGAAAAAGACTAGGGTGGAATGGAACTTATACAGAGGTTTTACTAAAGGATTATGGTTTGCCTGTTTGAGATCTAGGATCACAAGGCAGGATGGGAAAAGCCACAGTTGGCTCACTTAGGTTTTCTGATAGGCTCAATGCACTTGACTTTATTCTTTCTTTCAAGGCAGGCAGGACATGGGACAATTAACTGATACCGTTGTTTGTGGGAAGAGTGGAAACTTAAGAGCCTTTGGAGGGCTGGGAAAGTGGCTCAGTGGTAGAGTGCTTGCCTTGCATGCATGAGGCCCTGGGTTCGATTCCTCAGCACCACATAAGAAAAAAGCCCAAAGTGGCACTGTGGCTCAAGTGGTAGAGCGCTAGCCCTGAGCTGAAGAGCTGAGGGACAGCACCCAGGCCCAGGGTTCAGGCCCCACACTGGACCCCCCCCAAAAAAAAAGAGCCTTTGGAAATCAAACAGAAAGTCATTCTGTTGCTGGCCTTTAAATAGTACCTCGACGCTCTTTCTTGAATATAAAGTAACCACAATATCAATCTTTCTACTGTTCACCTATCACTTTTCTGGCCAGAAAAGCTATGAACCGTGTAAAAAGAAAAGTGACAGCTAGAGAGAGGAGTCCCAGAAAACCATATTTAAGATATACAAAGAAGAAAACTTCAGATTCAAAAACTATTAAAACCAAAAAGACCTTACAGACAGTGGGTCCAACACCATTTTTAAGGTGCAAAAATTGAAGTCTAAAGAAGAAGCATTTGCTTAAAGTCAGAGCGTCCAGAGTACTCAAGAAAAAGACAGGCAAGAGGAGTCTGACAGGACAGATTAATCAACTCAGGTGAGCCTTTATTTATGCAATGTGTGCTGATAAAGTAGTATGTATAAATTGATTTTTGGTAAAATTAAATTATATGTGAAGTCTATTATGGGAGCTTACAGTTTACAGGAATCCTATGAGAGAAAAAAACCTGAAAACATAATTTTCTCCCTTCTCTGTTGCTTCACCATTTTTTTAAAAAAAAGCAATGTATACAGGGAAGTTGCTTAAAGCTAGATATTGATAATTTAGTGAATTCCTTCTTCTAAAATGAAAATGATGAAATAGTAAAACAGTAGAAGCACTGCACAAGCCAACCAGGAATCCGTTCTATCTGCCATTAACCAGCTGCACAGCAGGGGTGAGTGGCTATCTACTTCATCTGCTGTTCTAGAAATAGTACTCAAACCTCCCTTCACAAAATGTGGACCTGGTCTTTGTGCCTAGAATGTGGGCTGTGTTAGATAAATACAACATGAAATACATGGTATGACTCAAAGAACAACATTGGCCTCTTTTTCCTGCTTTAGGACTTCAAGACATGGCCCCTGGACTGGTGGGATGGGACTATTAAATGCAGTCAGGGTGTGCAAAGCCTCTAGGAAACTTTACATCAATGTTTGAGATATACTGGCCTAGAAGACCTCATCCTAATCAGTTTCCCAGGTAATAAATGGCTTCTCTCTGAAGCTTTCTTAGATCTGGCTATAAAGTCCCTGCTGGTCTTTTGCCCAAACCATCCATCCCCAGTTCTGCTTTCCTTCCCATGCCAGACTGGCCTCTCCTCCCAGAGGATACATAAGATAAGTAGGTAGGTTGACTGACAACAGCAAGAAACGTCATCATGTCCTGGGACAGCAGGATAACACAAAACAGCGACAGGAAATATAAACAGACAACCACATAGGACCATGCAGCTTAGAGAGGTCAACAGTGCCATACCACCCAGCAAGTTCACAAAAGATATCCCTTCACAGTTCTCCAAATGACAGAAGCATGCCATTTTTATTTTTATTTGTTTCTTGAATATTTTATCTTTAAGTAGTTGTACAAAGGAGTTGCCACTCAATAAAGCAGTTGCTGAATACAGTGCATCTTGAGCAATGTCACCCCTTTCACTATACTCAACCCACCCCTCCCAATCCATTCCTTTCCCTTACTTTTCTTAAAATTTTAGGATATGCATTCAATATGTTTTTGCCATTTAACAAAGCAGTTTATGTATACAATGCATCTTGATCTATGACATTGCTTCAACATTTTCACCCTCTCTCTTCCCTTATCTCCCTTATTCCACTCACCTTTTCCCTTATTTTTCATAATTCTGTGGTATATACAATGGATTATTGACTGCATTCTCCCCCTCCCCACCTCATTCATCTACTCTTTTCTCCTTGAATAACTTCCCTCCCCCACCCCACCCTGACCTTGCAATACCTATTCCCCGGTACTACTTTGTTGGGTTTTGACTTAGTCTTTCTAAAGAATTATACTATTTGGCACTCTCCATAGAGTCTATTATATTTCAATTAATTTATTTGTAACCCCTTTCAAGCCACCCAGTGTTTTTACTTGCAGATTTATAAACACATTAGATCTATCACTAATGCAAGAAGTCACACAACCTTTGTTTCTCTGTGTCTGGCTTGTTTCACTTGATATAATTTTTCCAAGTCTTTCCATTTTCTTACAAATGGTACTAAATCATTCTTTCTGATGAATGAGTAGAATTCCATTGTCTATATATACCACATTTTCTTGATCCATTCATCCATTGAGGGGCATCTGGGCTGATTACATATTTTGGCTATGGTGAATAATGCTGCAATGAACATGGTTGTGCTGGTGGCTTTACTGTAACCTTGTTTTTGCTCTCTTGGATAAATGCCCAGGAGTGGGATTACTGGGTCAGAGAGTAGTGCTGTTAATCTTTTTAAAATGGTATTTTACTTTCAATTACAATTACTAGGTATTAACATTTTATCCTAATTGCTTTGGATCCACCTCCTCCCTTTGTGTGTGTGTGTCAGTACTAAGGCTTGAAATCAACACTCCATACTCCTATTTGGCTTGCTTGCTCACAGCTGGCACTCTAACACTTGAGTTATTCTTCTAGTCCAGCTTTTAGCTGTTTAATCAGAGGTAAAGTCATGATCTTTTCTATCCAAGTGAGCTTTGAATCTCAGCCATCCAGACCTCAGCCTCCTGAGTGGCAAATGTGAGCCACTAGCCCACATAGTTTTCTCCTCCCCCCTTTTTAACCTTTTTACCCTACCATCTCTTCATCCTGCCCATCTCTCTCTAAGTTTCTTGGCATTATTCACATAAGACATCTCCCTATGTGCATATGGGTCCACAGCCAATGCATATAGTATAGTCTTGCTTTTATTATACTACACTTATCTTTTGCCCATCTCCTCTCTCTCCCTCCCTCCCTCCTACTCCTCTTCTCTTTCTTTCTCTCTCTGTTTGAGACAGTATCTCCCTGTGTAGCCCAAACTGACTCCAAACTCACAATCCTCTTGCTTCTGTTTCCCAAATGCTGGGAATCAGAATTTGTGTTCCTCACTCCACATTACATATTGGGGATTTTTCTCTGTTGAAATATAAATCCATTCATTCTTTTTAAACAACTATTTAGTATTTACTGTATGAATAAAACACTGAAGGACAGTTAGGTTGAAAGGACTAAGAAAGGCTGCCTATAAAATAGACAAGTTTCAGTTAGGCATCCAATGTTTTAGATTGGAGTTTCTGTACCACATTCCAAGAAATCCCTTCCCTTTTCAGGATCTGCACCTATCACTTCCACTGCTAAAAAAGTTCTCTTCTCCACATTTTCCTGCCTCCTCCCACAGTTATTGTCAGAGCAGAGCATGAGATTCCAGGAGGACAGAGAACCAGCCAGCATTGGGGCTACAACCAAGCTGTCTCAGAATACCCTAGTGAAGGCCCAACTCCCTGCTCCAAGAAATACGTGGAGAAAATGCAAACATTTTATTGCTACGATTTATCCTAAAGGAGATTCACAAAGCTGCATGCCTGAGATTTATGGTGTGACATCCAGAGATTTCATGCACTATATTTCTCATTTATGGGCTTCAATTTAGTTAAGAGAAAAGAAGCTTTCTAGAGCAAAAACACCCTAAAGCTTTGGTAAAATGAGATATTTAATTAATTCCAAAATCACCAAGAGAGTAAACAGTGAGTGTGAAGCTGTGTGTTTGAGCATCCCTGGCCGGCTTGTTAGCACCCTTCCTTCCTAGACTCTGGCCCCAGAACTGGGTTCCAAAGACTGAGGTTCAAGTCTCTGCCCCTCCCTGACTACAAGCCTAACAAGGTTGAGGGGTAGGATCTCCCTCCAGGACACAGTAGCTCTTCCTGCTACTTCCATTCAGGAAGATCTATTCGGACTGCTGAGCTGCCCTAGCCCCTTGCTCTGTCTCTACCAGATCTCTTTTCTCCCCAGTGTCAAGTGACCAATATGATAACCTAGCCTCTGCACAACAGCTGTCTGTTTAATTTCATATTGAAAAGAAGAATGCATTTGGAATCTTTCCTGGTCTGTTGTTCATGCTTTTGACTATTTTACTATTTGTTCATTGTCATTGTAGAAGGAAAGCAAACTCAATAGAGAGAGCTTGGAGCATTGGCGCTCTGTTAAGAAAGGAAGATGTCTAATTAACCAGCAAAAATAAGAAACTGGAGCTGTGGCTCACATAGTATAGTGCCAGCCTAGAGTAAAACAGCCAGGCAAGAGCATGAGGCCTTGAGCCAGTAATAAACAAATAAATAAATAAATAAAATGATCAGTCCCTGGAAAATGGCTTTATCAATAGCCTTGTGCACAGACCAAGTTTTCTTCTCTGTACCTGTCCAGAACATTCCAGAAGCTTAGATTCTCTTCTTTTTTTACCTTCCTAGACTCTACCTGCCCTTAAATGTTTAGGTCCTCCTTGAAGCCTCTACCCAAGCTACTTGACTTTGAATGTCTCCTTCCTTTAAAAACATCCAGTCCTTCTCGTTAATACCCATTAGGCATCTCTTCTAAATAACCTAGTATAGATGGATCTGTATATGTAAATGGATCATTGTTAATCAATCTACAGGAGCCTTGAGGGACACAGAATAAGCCCTTAACTTAAAAGGTTTCTTCCTCCAGTTGAGCACAGGGCAAGGGGGTAATGGAAAGAAAATAGTGACTATCCATGGAGAGGCGTCCTGCCCTCCTCCACAATGCTGTCTCATGCACACAGTGATGACCTCATCCTTGTGATGCTTCCTGTGACTCATAGCAGACAATGGATGTAAAAATCTGTGCTGAGTCTACTGAGCACTTTCTGCCAAAAAGAGGCCCTACTAAGTCACGTGTGTAGAAATAATGATAGTTTGTTGATTGGCTCTAAATGGAATATGTAGTGAGGAGTCCTCTCCCAGAGAGTAGAGTAGAGAGACAGGGACCATATTTGTATGTATATTTATATTCAAATGTATACTTTGTATTCATATTCCTATTTGTGGTTGTATTAATATTCATATTTCTTTCTATTGAATCTGGAGCCAAAAGCAGCGAACCTGGGGAGCTCTAAGAAGCTAAAAGTGAGACAGACTCTTCATCTTTTATGGATGGGAAACATGCATCAGAGGGGCGGCACTTTGTACAACTTATCAATATTGAACTCAGACTTGAGAATAGAATCTTTTTTTCTCTTTCTTGTTGAAAATCAACATGCTATCTGCTGGCAGCAGAGCCTGCCTTGCCTTTCCTATCTAGCTCCATACAACATCTGAAGCTCAAACCCAAGCTTTCAGATTATAAAATCTCACTCAAGAGTGAGCTCATGTTTCCTGACTGCCCACCTTATGCTGCCCTAGGTCCAACCACACTTCGGGTTTCCTATTGTTCCTCTTTCCCTTCGCCTTCCATCTCACCTCTCTACACGCCCCTTCGCCCCCCACCTGCCTGCTGCTGGTTAGGATTTGTAACCCTCAGAACTGCCCTGTTCCATAGCAGGGAGTGCTGGAACTTTTGAGAGGCCATCCCTTTACTCCATGACCTTCAAAATCTGGGTACTAACTGCAGATGCTGATGGCTCACACCTGTAATCCTAACTACTTAGGAGGCTGAGATCTCACGATTGCAATTCAAAGCTAGCTGGGGTAGGAATGCCTATGAGACTCTTATCTCCAAGTAACCATCAGAAAATGGGCAGTGGAGTTGTGGCTCAAAGTGGTACAACATTAACCTTGCACAGAACAGCTCAGGGACAGAACCCAGGCCCTGAGTTCAAACCCCATGACCAACCAACCAACCAACCAACCACACACACACACACACACACACACACACACACGAATCATGTATTAAGGCCTTCTATAAATTGGTTCAAACCTCAGGTGAGACATACTGACTTGCTTGGCTGGGAAGGCAAAACATATCCACACACTAAATACACATGTACACTAAGAACTCTACTAAGCTAACTTCATGATTCCAATCTCACTACGTCCTTACCACAACTAGAGTGCTCAGTGCTGCTTAATCTCTAACACAGAATCTCAGAAAGGTTAGTCAATTATGCCCCTGAGCACAAGCTGGTGACAGCAGCAATCTTTTGCATGCTGCTGCTCCAATCAAAGAAATAAGCGAAGCTAAGGGGAACTAAGTATATTAAGTGATGACAATGATTGTTCAAGCTACCTGGTGCATTCTAAGACTCACTCAGGCCTTGCATACCAGAAGTCATCTACATGCCTCTCTTTGCATAACCAGACCTTCCCCAGCCCACTCCATTCAACTCAACTTTCCCTTGTAGACCATCTCTTTCTGTGTCCACCAGTGCCTTCATGATCTGAGTGTCTCCAATCTCTATTTCAGCCAAGTGCTGGAAGCCTGGTGGCAGGCCCCAGGAAAACTGGGACTGTGATGAGAGTCTCAGGCCTTCAATTGGCTGCAATTTTATTAATAGTATTTAATAATTTGGCTGAGGAGGATTGGGATGTGACTCAGTTGGTAGAGCTCATGCCTATAAAGTGTGAGGCCTTGAGTTCAAACCTTAGTTCTATAAAAAGATGGCTAAAGAGTTTATTATTACTAATAGAGGAACAGATAATGTGCTAAGCCTTATTGTGCATCACATCATCCCTTTTATTTGCTGGACCTGTGGCTTGAACGCGGAGCCTGAGCCCTATCCCTGAGCTTCTTTTGCTCAAGGCTAGTAGTCTACATCACTTGAGCCATGGCACCACTTCTGGCTTTTTCTGAGTAGTATATTGGAGATAAGAGTCACACACACTTTCCTGACTGGGCAGCTCAGTCAGTACCTGATTACTAGTGACACATTTTGGCAGTGTGACACCACAGTGGGAAGTGCTACAGGACAGAAGCTAGGCTTTGTGCAGCTCCTTGGGCTTCTTTACAGTAGGCCTGAATAGTCTTCATTCTCTTTTTGCCTCTCTCCACTAGGTGCCCTCATATACCCCAGCCCTGCCCACACTCCAGGCTTTCCTGACTCTCCCAGAGCTTCTATTGGAGGAGCACTTCTCTCCTTCTGTACCTAGCTACCTGCTCCCTGGTTTTAAAGCAATTCACTCCCTCTCCTCTATGCCCTACCTGCTTTCAGCCTCTCCTCCAATTCTGGTCATGTGGTACATGGAGCTTTTCCCTATACCTCCATCACACAGTGGTTCTCTCTGGAGATTGGCGCTTCATATATATTTTTTATTTCCTCCTTGATACTTTCATACATATACTCTTATTTTAAGCTATTGTTTTCTCATAATTATCTTTACAAATGGAAAAAAGTTGATGTTAAAAATAACCATGGTGAGGGTTGGAGGCATGACTCAGTGTCAGCCAATGAGCAAAGTCATCAGATACTGAGTTCAAAACTCTGTCTCAGATAAAAAGGGTATGTGTGGGGCGGGGGGCGGGGGGGGGGGGGAAAGCCTGTAGCTATTTTATTTCCCTCACACCTTAGCTATAACACTATGGAATTACCCAGGACAGAAACCAGATTTTTCTTGTTTATTTTAAAACCTAGTGTAGAGTTTAGAACTCACTATAGGTCAGATGCATGAATAAATAGATGAACATACATATGCAGTCCTGGGAGAATTGGGCAGCCTTTGAATTAGACACTGACAGCAGTGATCCAAGTCTTAGTGTCATCCTCTGAAAGATGAGGAACAAATCCTGGTGTTCTCAGCGTCAGAAATTGTTTCTGGGGCGTTGTGTGACATTCCCTCCCTCCCCATGTAGCAAGCTGTTCCTTGCCTAGGACCCATGTCCTACTGACCAATCCATAGGACATAGGAGAACTCCATAGGACAATGGAGACTCATTTCATTGCCATTATGGGACTTGATGTCACTGGTCACATTTCTGCCTGTCTGGGATTTTATAGACATGCTTTCCCTGTTTATGGTGATGTCAGTTTGCACAATTTCTCTTTAGGCGCTCACAGCCCTTCAAGCATGAAGCTCCTAGAGATGAATGAGCCTTTATATCCAGGCTCAGTGCTCTTTACTCTGTGGGAGCTAGCTGTGCCCTGGGATGTCTTAAATTTCCAGCTACATTTTCCAGACCTTTGACTGAGAGACCAGGGCCAAATGGAGACTGGCCTCAGGGGTTCCTGTGTCTCTATCTGCACAGCAAGTAGAGATTTAGCCACTCACTAAGCGAGGAAAGAGACAGAGGTCTGCAACCACTTCCCACTTTTGCTGTCTTGGAGAAGCCAGAGATACAGCCTGGCCCAGCTAACCTGCAGAGCCAGGAAAGTGATCCTTAGTAAGTGCTCGTGGACCCTGGAGGGCCCCCTCAGAGTCAGGAAGAGGGATCCGATGGAGGAAGAGACATTTCGCCTCCTGTATACTCTATGGCCTTGAGCAGGGGACTCTCTCCAGGACTTCCTTGTCTCTAAAACTGGGATGTCATCTGTGAGTTTCTTAAAGGGAAACTTTATTCATTTCCAGCCCGCATTGAACTCCCTGAGACTGGGTATCCAAAAGCTTTGTGCTGGTCCAGCACATAGCTTCCCCAGACATGGCTGCTAGACCTCAGGCCTGATCCACTTGCTTCCTTGACATCCTTTTCTTGTCCACTCAGCCCCTCTCAGACTGAGGTTGGCTTCTTTTGTTCCCTAAGAAACAAGTTGAGGGAATCGGAGATGCCCCAGGAGCTGCTGGTAGCTGAGTGGGAGAGGTAACTGGAAGGAACACATGAGTAGGTATTCCAGATTAGACAGACAAGCTGCTGTAGCCTCTGCAGGAACTTCAAGGGGTCTCCTAAGGTCTGTCTTCAAAAGGATGCCAGAGCTGGGCCCTTGACAAGTGGCAGGTGTGGTGGACAGGCCTGACTGTAGCCCTTTGAGTAGATAATCAGTTCAGGATTTTGTCTTCCCCTTTCAACTTGATCTGATGAATCACCTTCCTCCCACCCCTTTCATTCCTCTAGAAACCCAACCTACACTCAACTTCCCCAAATCCAACAGAATAAGAAATGAATGGAGGAGCAAGTTTCTCCATTGTGGTTCTCTCTTGTGAAAGAGAGCATCTTCCTGAATGCACAATTTTTTTCCCCAGAGGCTATTGTTCCCAGTCAGCTATTGTTAGTGGAGAGTACATTACTTAGGGTGACTGGATATTTGTATGTGCTTGATGCTCACACAGAACCCCACTTGGGGACATCGGATACAAGTGTTGCCTTGGATTACAGAAAGCCATCACTGTTATCAGCGACACCCCAGCCACCTTTTATGCTTTACTTTCTTTTCATTTTCTAAACATGTTTTATGAAATATAAATACATCGAGGAATCACCATATACCAATGGGTACACTTTTCACAAAATGAAACCCTTATCTGACTGCCACCCAGACCAACATATAAAACATTGCCAGCATGGGGTGGCTGCCCTGCACCTCTCAACCCTTACAGTTCCCTAAAGGTAATCCTTCTTTTTCTCACCATATATTAAGCTTTAACAGTTTTAAACTTCACCTGAATAAAAATATGAATATTGTATAACAGAGATGTTGCTATTCAGTTGTATAGAGTGGCAATTCAGTTTTCTTTGTTGTATAATATTCAGGTTACATTAATATGCCAAAGTTTATCTAAGGAGTTAGGTTATTCGTGGTATGCATGCACATGCACTTTAAAAAAAAATACTTATTGAGGAAGGGAAAAGTTTGGATCTAATCACCTTTAGAAGATATTCCTGAAGGATTTGCTAACATGACTATACCAATGTTTATGCCTTTCAAGCAGTATATTGAGAATGTGTGCCTAATAGGGGCGGCATTTAGTGGTAGAGCATTTGCTACAATACACAAGGTTCTGGGAGGAGAAGGTAAACAGAGGGTGAGAGAGAAGGAGAGGGAGAGGAAAAGGGGAAAGAGGGAGAGAGAAGGGAAAAGGGAGAGCTAGAGAGGGAAAAGGAGAGGGAGAGAAAATGGGGAGGGAGAGAGGAAGAAAGGGAAGAAGAGAGAGGGAGGGAATGTGAGATATATATTCCATTTCTGTTTGGTTTGTTCTTAGTCATAGTGCTAGGTTTGAAATACTATTTTCTTATGGCTTTAATTTGCATTTTCCTGATGAATAATGATAGTGATATCTGTTCATAAGGTATAAGGCAGTTCACTTGTGAAGAATCTGTAATCTTGCTCTTTGTTGTTATGTTGTTTGTGTTTTCTTATTGATTTTTGTGTTTTCCTTAATTGATTTTAGGCTTTATATGTGCAATCTGGACAAAAATCCTTTATACAATGTATGCATTAGAAAGAGTACAGCTTGTTTTTCCATTTCTTTTCCTTTGTATGAAAACATCTTCCAAACTTACCAATTTGGTTATTATTAGTGCCTTTTAATGTCCTGAGAAATATTTACCTGATGAGAATCCAGACATATGTTTTCCATGTTCTCTCTGAAAATTCTATTGCTCCTTCCATCCTTTCTTCCCTCCCACCCTCCCTTCCTCCTTCCTTCCTTCCTTCCTTCCTTCCTTCCTTCCTTCCTTCCTTCCTTCCTCTGGTCTATAATTCATTTAGAATGGATTGTTGTATACGGTGTGAGGTAGAGCTGGGCCTCATCTGTCTATAGTCAGATCCCGCAGGCCCAGAGCTCTGTGTTGAGAAGTGTACCCTTCCTCTTTGTATTTTGGTGGCATCTTTTTTCTTAAATAGCTGGGTTTCTCTTTGGACTCCATTCAGTGGGTATCTATTATCTATCTTTGCACAAGTACCCTCATTTGAATTCATGTAGCTTTATATTATATCTTGCTATCTGGTACTAACAGTGCCCAACTTTGTTCTTCAGGATTGTCTTTGTCTTGCTTAGCCCTTTACATTTCTATTTGTATTTTAGAATTACCTCATAAATTTCTTGAAAGAAAGAAAAAATACTGCTGACATTTTTATCTAGATTACACTGAATATTTACATTAATTTGAGGATAGAAATTCTTACAGTATTAAGTCTTTGAGTCCCTAAACATAGTTTATTTATTCATCCATGTATTTACATATTCTCTAATTTCTTTCTGTAATAATGCATAGTTTTCTTGGGATCCTTGTTCATATTTCTTTAGACTTGAACTTATATGACCTTTAAGTTCTTTTCTAAGAGTTACTTTGAAAAATTCATTTGTATTTTGTGACTTGTATTTTTATTGTATATTCACTGGGTGTGCAAAGATCATTTTGAATATATAGATTCTTTAGAGCTTTCTATTCTGTCATCTATTAGAGGATTTTCCTCCAAATAGTATGCCTTTTCTTTTTCTTGGCTTAACTATATTGCTTAAAAGTGTTAATCAGAAGTAGTGATAGTAAAACTGTACATGGTGGTACATACTTCTAATCCAAGAATGTGGACATGAGAGGCTGAGGAAGAAAGATCTCACATTCAAAGCAAGCCCAGGCTACAGCTCTGAAAATTCTACAGGCAATGTCAGACCTGATGAAAAAAACATTGAGAACTTTCCCTTGAGTTAAAGAATGAGACCGTGATATACACTATCTCCTTTCTTCCTTCCCTTGTTCTTTCCTTCCTTCCTCCCTCCTTCCCTCCCTCTCTCCCCTTACTTCCTTTTTTCTTTTTACTTTCAAACACCCTGATTATATGAAAGCGTACTTCAGCCACACAGAGGCTGGTGCCTTTAAACAATTTTACATAGGACTGAAGCTGGGATAGAGTTAGGAGAAACTTCAAAAACACCACAGAAAAGAATACCTGTGAAAAGATGCTGGGGCTGAACAAACAGTATTTTTGTTTTTCTGAGTGGTAACCCATTGGAGCTAGGTCTGAAAATTAAAGCATGAGAATGCCATCAGAGTTTTAGGCTGCCTCCTTATTGAACCCACTGGATCTTCCCAGTAACTGCAAGATTAGGGATCTTGGGACTGAGAGGCCAATTTAGCTGGTGATTATTGAGGTAGCTACTTCTTCATGTTGCCCAACATATCCACATATGTGGAGCAGGTTTGAACCTTCATCTTCACATTTGGTTGACCAGCATCCATCAGTCAGGTTGGCTTCTTTTAGGAAAGTTTCATTATATCAACTTTACCTCTCAGGCCTCATCAGGACCCATCTAAAAAAGATGAGTCTGAGCCATTAACGGTGAGGGTATTACTGTTTTGTTTTATTTTCTTTTGTCAGTCATGATGCCTGAACTCTGGGCCTGGGCACTGTCCCTGAGCTCTTTAGCTCAAGGCTAGCACTCTACCACTTGAGCCACAGTGCAACATCTGGCTCTTTCTGCTTATGTGGTGCTGAGGAATCGAACCCAGGGCCTCATGCATGCAAGGCAAGCACTTTACCACTGAGCCACCTTCCCAGCCCTATTGGTTTCTTTTATACCAATTTGAAGCAGGAACTTTTCATTTAGGGTAAAAGAGACACACTTATGTTCATGAACTTGTACTGGGCTTATACCTACCTCCAGCAAGTTGGCATTCTTCTACTCTTTGTTTCTATGATTCCCCAATCCCACCACAGAATAAGCCTGCAGGCACCATTGTACCTCTTGCTCCACTCTCTACCATGTGCTCAGCGTTGGTCTAAGTCAGAACTCAATTTTTGTCTTCTTAGGACTTATTAGACTTTTCTTGGGGGGGGGGGGGTAGGGGGGGGTCAGTCGTGGGACTTGAACTCTGGGCCTGGGCACTATCCCTAAGCTCTTTAGCTCAAGGTGAGCACTCTACCACTTGAGCCACAGTGCCACTACTTATTTTAGGAATAAAAACTGAATTGGCTCACATACTAAAAAGCTTAACCTAAAGGATCCACTTCAGATTCTACCCTAACAAGGGGGGTCAAGAATTCCCTAGAAGATAATCATTTTGAGAGCTGGTTCACAGCCATATTCTCAAGGCCAACAAGAATACTAAATGTATACAGTAAGTAGTCTAGATAGATAGATAGACAGATAAATAGATTGATAGATAGATAAATAGATAGATAGATAGATATAGTGTGTGTGTGTGTGTGTGTGTGTGTGTGTGTGTGTGTGTGTGTGTGTGTGTGTGTGTGTGTGTGCTGGTCCTAGGGCTTAAACTCAGGTCCTAGATGCTTTCCTTGAGTTGGTTTGTTTGTTTCCCGCCGCCCCCTCCCCCCCAGAGGTGGCCATCTACCACTAGAGCACAGATCCACTTCCAGGTTAATGAAGATGGTTAATTGAATAAGAGTCTCATGGACTTTCCTGCCAAGACTGGCTACAAACCACAATCCTCAGATATTAGCCTCATGACTAGGATTTTTTGACATAGATTTAGTAGTATGCCTCCCATCAAATCTTTGACTCACTTTCACTAAATGTGAAACCTGGGCAAATGTTACTGTCACTTTATCACAACACTAATGAACCATTAGTAGTTGGTTATTACTTGTAAGAGAGAGTCTCAAATTCTGCAGGCCAAGACCTCTAGTCTATTGCATGACTCCATGACTTCCAGCATCTTCAGACCTGAGGTTCTTGCAATCAAAGACAAACAGAAACTATAATAATTTGTTCATAATAAAAATACCATGGGAGTAAAAGAAAAACCAAAGACAATTACATTAAACAAGATGTATCTGCATTTTATTGGACCTGTGGCTGGTAAAAACATATTTTACAATAATAGGACAAACCAAATGCATGGAAAAAGGTTCTTTTAGAGTAGAAAATGGTACCATAGTGCTAACTTGGAGCCACAAAAGTAAATAAATAAAACAGAAGAAAAAAATTGAAGACCCCTTTTTAATGACTCCCATGTAATAGAAGTTAATTATCAGTCACAAATATTGATTAATTGTAAAAATACGACACATTAAAATAGATCTGCACCATGAGAGCGTTGACATGAACTTGAAAATTGAGCATACTGTGAGACATATCTGAAAGTCATTCACCAGATGAAGCTTGAGGAGGAGGAGGGGTGTGTGTGTGTGTGTGTGTGTGCATTCTGCACATAGATAACTAATTTGAGGAACCATATTGTTACCATTTGGAGAGGTTTGGGTGATTTTTTGCTTGAGGTTTATGCTAATGCTTTTATGGCTTGCAAAAGAAACAGAAAGGCTATCCTCCGGATCTGAGATCCTGGGACTACAAAAGGCTTTCAATTATTGTAGTATATTTGTGTGATTTTGTTTTAGCTTCATCTATAGTTTGTTATTTAGTTTGCATTACTTACAGACTACCTTGCAAGCTTTAGAAACAAATCTGTTGTTGTTTCGCAATGTGGGTAATCAAACCCAGGGTGTGTGCGTGCCAGGCAAATTCTCTACCAATGAGCTATATCCCCATCCATTCTAGGGGCTTCAGTATTCATTTTATACATCTTACAATTGAACATTAATATTTCTTCATACATAATAATAAGATCCTTCTTTTTTGTGTGTGCCAATCACAGGGCTTGAAATTGTGGCCTGTGCTCTGATTTCTGGAGCTCTTTCACTCAAGGCTGGCACTGTACCACTTGAGCCACAGTTCTACTTCTGGCTGTTTGGTTGTTAATTGAATTTAAAAGTCTCACTGACTTTCCTGGCTGGATTGGTTTCAAACCACAATCCTCAGCTAGGAAAACAGGCATAAGCACCTGGGAACCAATAATAAGATCATTTTATTAGGATATTTCTAATCTGTACACTCAATCTTTGTGCTGTTTCTGTCTTGTATTTTAATTATACCTATGTGACCCAAATACAGTTTAGCATCATTCTACTTTAAACAACCAAGTCTTTTAAACAGATTGAAAATAGAAAAAATGTTTTTGTTTATAATTACTCATTTACCATTTCTAGCAGACTTAATACCTTTGTGTAGATCGTGTTTTCTCTCTGGTACCATATTCCTTCTGCTTAAAGAACTTATTTTTTGTTGTTGTTGTTGGTTGTGGGGCTTGAACTCAGGGCCTGGGCATTGTCTCTGAGCCTCTTGTGCTCAAGGGTAGCACTCTATCATTTGAGCCACAGCACTACTTCTAGTTTTTGAGTAGTTAACTGGAGTTTCAGGGGGACTTTTCTGTCTGAGTTGGCTTTAAACTATGATCCTCAGATCTTAGCCTCTTGAGTAGTTAGGATCACAGGCCTGAGTCCCCATTACCTGGCTTTGAAGAACTTCTTATTGCATTTCTCACCGTGAAAAATATTTTTTGTTTACCTTCATTTTTAAAAGATATTAGTGCTGAGTATAGGAATTTTAAGTTGACAAATTTTTCTTTCATCACTTTAAAGGTACTGTTCTATTGTCTCTGGCCTTCACAGTTTCTGTCAATGAGTCTGTTGCCATTCTTATATATGCTTGTATATTGTATATCTTCTCTGGATGCCTCAAATGCCCTTTTCACCATTTTTTAGGAGGTTGGTCTTTTTTTTTTTTTTACTATTGTTGCTTTTCACTGTCTTTAAGCAATTTGATTGTGTTGGATTTCAATGTGATGTTTGTTCAGTTGTTTAATAGGTTTAAATAAATTTGGAAGTCTTAATTATTTCTTTAGTTATTCCCCTTTTTGGAACTCCAATTATACATGTTTTAGATTAGATTGTTTGATACTAACACTGGACCTCTCTTAACATTTTTCATTATTTTTCTCTCTGTGCTGCATATTGGCTAGTTTTCATTATTTTGTCTTCAAGTCCACTGACCTTTTTCTTGTACTCAATTTACTTCAGTGTTTCTCTAACATTATGAACAGTTCAAACTAGCTTATGCTGTCAGAAATGTAGTTCTATAACAAAGCAGGATTTTTAACAGCACCTTTATTATATCAGGCCAATAACATCCACCCTTCCACTCAAGACAACAAAAATCATGTCCAGACATTACTAAATGTCCTCTGGCCAGCAGGGACTAGGGTGCTACTTGTTGAGAATTCAGATCTTTTTCAGTCCTTCATTTCTTTCCTAATATGCTTATTTCTTCTATTATATCAAGAGTCTGCAAGTTATAAGAGACAGGCTACTTGTCTACACGTGTTTTTATCAATTAAAACACAATTCTCATTCACCACTCTATGAGCATGGCTGTTTTTATGCTACAACAGAAGAGTTGTGACCTGAAAATCTTAAAATATTTATATATTTGTTCTCTAGCCCTTTACAAGGAAGATTTGTTGATCCCTGCTCCACTTCACTGAGCACATTTATTAGGTATATTATAGCTGTTTTAATGGAAGCCATTAGTTCTGATATCTGTATCACTTCTACTTACATTCCATGACTAACTATTCTTCTGGTTATGTGTCAGATTTTTGTCTTCTATGCATGCTGGTAACTTTTGGATATTGGACATTGTGACTTTACATTTTGGGAACTGGATCTCAGCATGTTTTCTTAAGGGGTGTTAAATTTCGTTCTGACATGCTATCAAATAACAATGTTCATTTGGTTCATTTCAAGAACTGCTATTAATTTTAAAGTAATGTATTTTTGAGACTATTAGAAGGAAAAAACTCCAGAGGATCTACTAAATGATCTATCTATCTATCTATCTATCTATCTATCTATCTATCTATCTATCTATCTATCTATCTATCTATCTACCTATCTATCTATCTATTTGATTTGTTGAGGTATAGATTATATCTGTGACTCTAGAAATTGTTCTGCTTCATACATTCATGAGTTCATACTCCTCCCTACCCCCACTAAAATGGATGTAGTCATATGCTCTGCATGGAATTACTCTTTCTATAGTACAGCCTTGTAGATTGTTTGCAGACAATAATCTGGAAAAATCATAAATCTCATTCACTCAATGAACAAAATCCTCCATCTTTTATCGATCTCCAGTTTCCTAGTTTATGACAGAAGAATAGTCCTGTAGCAGTTAATCCTCATGAACCAAATTAGAAGTCTTGAAAAGGAGCTATTGATAAACTAAAAGCAACAGCTGGGTTTACCTTAAAATACTTTTTGTCATAACAAAAATACTGTATCTCTCTTTTTATGAATATTTAAACAACAGTTACCATTTCCCTTCATTTAAAGAAATGAGGTGTTTAGGATACTTTTGCTTTCTATTAGAATAAACCCAAAACAAGTGAGTACATTAATACTAATTCCTTTATATATTTCACATGTTTAAGTTTCCATCTATGTTAACATGTGAAAATCTCTCTAAGATCTGAAAGAAGTAAATTGTCATTCATTATATGACGTGAACCATTATATTTTGGCTTTATTATTAGTAGCAGGTGAGTTTTACTCTTGATTCATGGTATAGATTTTACATGTTTACATGTAATATAACTGCTTTGACTATACAATAAGCCTAAATGTGCAATAATATGTTCAATGCATTTATTCACATTTTATAGGACTTGGATCATAATTTTACTATTTCTGATAATATTACATTTTGTTCTTGTGCCTTGTTATTGGCTATATTTACAATTAATTGGATCCTAAGTTTTTGGCTGGAAGGGCAACCCTTTTTATAACATCATTCTCATGGGGCATATAGGAATCATTTTGCAATGGTTTGCTTTAAAACTCAGTTTTGGGGGACATATTATAAAAATGAAGCCATTGCTTGACTCTCATTTCTCAACATGGTACATGTTTATGCTGTATTTCCTTGCCCTAAGAATATTAAGTATTAGATTATTTGTATCTACAGTGGCTTGTATATAAGAAGAAAACAGCATGATGTAATGCTAATGTTATTGCAAATCATTTTCATATTATCAAAATCTCTTATCATATTCAAATAGTGTACAAGGGTTTTTCAATTTTACATGTCCATTCATAGATGATACATCTTGATCAGAGTCACCCCTTCCATCATAGACACATTACACCTATCCCTTCCCCCATTTGCCTACTTATAAACTTTTTAAAAATCATAGCTTACATGAAAACCCAATTCAGAAAATAAGTTGGCAAGAATTCTCTGGTTGATTTGGATAAAAAGGTCCAGACCCCTGCTCACTGGGCTCCTTCCACTCCCTTACACAATGTTCACGAGAGAGCTCTGTTGTAGACTGATGCTCCAAAGCAGATGGTTCAGGATTTAGAATCAGCTGATCCAACTTCAAGTCTGAACCCACTATTTACTAGCTGGGAGATTCTGAACTAGTCTTTCATTCATTTCATTTGGTCTTTCATTCATTTCAGTCATTTCATTCAAAGCAGTCTGTTTTCTACAGGACAGGAATTTTATCAATTCACTTCTATATCAGGAATACTTTGGGCTTAAATTAGCCTACTTATGGTGATCTAAAAGATGTTTACTTTTCTTGCTTAAAAAACAAGTTCAGGGGGGCTGGGAAGGTGGCTCAGTGGTAGAGTGCTTGCCATGCATACCTGAGGCCCTGGGTTCAATTCCTCAGCACCACATATAAGCAAAAAGAAAAAAACTGGAAGTGGCGCTGTGGCTCAAGTGGTAGAGTGCTAGCCTTGAGCTAAAGAGCTGAGGGACAGCACCCAGGCCCAGAGTTCAGGTCCCATGACCAGACCCCCCCCCAAAAAAAACAACAAGTTCAGCTTGGCACCAGTGGCCCATACCTGTGAGCCTATAATCCTAGCTACTCAGGAGGCTGAGTTCTGAGGATTGCAGTTCAAAGCAAGCCCAGATCAGGAAAGTCCATTAGACTCTTAGCTCCAATTAATCACAGAAAAGCCAGAAGTGGCACTGTGGCTCAAATGGGTAGAGTACTATCCTTGAGCACAAGGAGACTAGGGGCAGCACCCAGGGTCAGAGACTCGCAAAGCATGTACACACATACACACACACACACACACACACACACACACACACACACACACACACACACACACACACACACACACACACACACACAAAACCAAGTTCAGATCTATGTAGTTGAGGGTTTTTTTTTCTTTTATTCAAAAGTTTGTTATTGTTGGGGAGCTCAGTCCTTTTTATCTTTCTCTGTCCCACCACTTTCTCTGTTTGGGCTTGCATCCTCAGGCTCCTAACTTTAAAGTTAAAGATCCATTCATTATTATGTTACAGAAAGAAAGAAGGACCCAGGATATTGACCTCCAGAAGCTGGTGGTGTTTTCTTTTTAACTTATGGAAAGTTAAAGAAAATTCAAAGGGGAATTTTATTTTATTTTATATTACCTTTATATTTTATTTTATATTACCTAGCATATTCCCATCCCTAGCCAATCCTAAGCAAACAGTTTGTACCAGTCAAAAAATATCCTCTGAGGATGAATAGGGACTAGGTGTTTTATATACATTATATTTATTTATTCTATTATTCATATATTTTACTCAATACCCATAATATGTTTTTATTGTTATTCTATAGTTGATATACAGAGGGGTTACAGTTACATGAATCAGGTAATGAGTAATGAGTACAATTCTTTTTGAACCATGTCTCCCCTTCCCTCACTTTCTCCCAGTTTCCCTCCCATCTCTACCCATAAGACGTACAGTTCACGTTCTACAGAGTGTCTAGTGAGTATCACTGTTGTATTTGTTCACCCTTCCCATAATATTTTATGCTAGTATTGTTACTATCATATCATGGCCACAGAAACTAAAGACTAGTTTACCTTGTCTAAGATTATATATATACACACATATATACATACACATATATATGGATGTATGTGTATGTATATATGTGTATATATGTGTATGTATATATGTGTGTATGCATGTGCACGTGTATGTGTGTGTTTCAAGGGATCTCTGGCCTACCCTTCAATACATTATGATTCTGATATCTGAAGATAAAGAACAGAGAGTAATGGCCCCTGGCTCTGTGTGTCCATCCCCATTCCTACCTGATGGAGTTCACATGGCTGCCCTGTGCTTCAAATATGTTAGTGAAAGTAATTTGCAAACATGAAACCACCATAGGAATGTTCATCATTATTATATGCTAAGGTTTAAATGGAAAGTTTCAGGGGAGAACACAGGGTCCTATAGGATTGATTAGCAAAGTAAAATCTTTTGGTGGCAGTGTTGAAATATATATCAACCATTATAGATTCACCAGTAGAAAAATATAAAGTCAGACCTGATAAAGGTAAGTCTCTTGTGACTCACAGGAACTTCCACGTTGACATATTTCCCAAGAGATCCTTAGTCTCATTACCACGGGAACCGTGGCTCCGCATGACTGTGAAAATTCAATGAGATAACATCAGGTACTGATGATGGATATTTTGAGGCATGAAAGAGGGAAAACACCAGACAAAGGAGGAGATGGCTGAATAGTCACTGTCCCTTCTATTTTAGAATAATTCCTCACATAACAGAAACCTGCAATAATGTGGGCAACTTATCTTGTTATTGACAATTTTCTCCAGCACCAGGAGACCTAGACCTTAATGGACGCTTCAGCCATGGTTGAGTTGTTTAGTCACTATCTGTGAAATGAAGCCACCATTGCCCATGTCTATTTACAGTGGACACCACTGAAGTCTCCTAATTCAATCCACAGGGAACAGTAGGATATTCCCAATGTATTCTGTAGGTCGATAAGAAAATTTCAAGCCTGATGATTGTTTGGAAGGCATTTGAAAGATTGATGCACTTGCTATAGGGGATATAGAGTTCCCCAAAAGAAAGATAGTAAATTCAAGGAGTGATGATAAGTAGCATCTCTTTAACCTAGTGTGTTGGGAAGGACAGATGATAAATTACTACAAACCCTTTACAGAATACTTAAAGGTTCTATGTGCCTTAACAACATAGCCTATGTGAAGCTAAGCAACTGGGTGTGATTAGACAGTTGTTTTCCTGATTGATTTTGAAACAAATTAATCAAGTGATAGATGATCATTCTGGGCTGAATTTCCAAGGTTATAAAACCAAGCCTGAAATAATTGTCAAATGCATACATGTATATATGCACACACATGCACATACACACATACATTCTAAAAACAGTATATGAGCCACATGGTCAATATTCTCATAGGTTTAAAAAGTAGATTACATGTTTCCATTTGTCACTCTTTGAATCATGTCCCCTACAAACTGCATTGGTAGGCTTCTACAAAGGCTGTCAGTGAGATTAAGAGACCATTCTAAACTTTCTAAAGAGTTGAAAGTACTTGTGAGATGTTAGGACAGGGAAGAAGAAAAAAGTGTATGAAGGATCTTTTTTATACCTTAGCTAAAATTTCTTTTAGTCTTTAGCTTTACTACCATGAGGTAGTAATAACAGTATCATCAAAAAATGTTATGGGTATTGAATGAAATACTGTATATAAAGCACCTAGCACCATCTCTGGCATTTATGGTAGTCCTTTAATAAACAAGCAACTGTTACTTTTCTTTCCCCATATACTTAATTTTGTTGACTTTGACAAAGTGTTCTGAGCACAACCTCTGAGGTCATTACATTCGAAAGCATCATCTGAGAAGTAGGAACATAGAAAGGATGACAAGACGGTGCTCTTACCAGAAGAGTTCTCCCAAAGACCTGCAAGTGCAACTAGTCATTCATGGAGACCACCGATGTACTGAAAAATGGGTGTGGAGAATTCACCATAGAGAAGCACTCTGATCAATCCCTAGAAGTTCACCATAGAGAAGCACTCTGATCAATCCCTAGAAGTTAATGTTGCACTAGTGACAGAACTACTTCCAGTTCCTAATCAAGGACATCTAGCTGACCTCTTCATCATCTTGAAGGTCAGTTGAACATAGGAGGGCAGGTGTGGCATAAACACCATTCAGCCAAGTAAGACTCCAGCTTACACATCTAAATCAAGCTAGTGTTGAAATATTTGTTGCCCTAGTGCAGTATGGGGGAAAGAAAGATACTTGCCTTTTTCTTCTTCTTTTTTGTTTGAATCCAGAAAGGTAATTCTTCCCTTTGTTTTAAAGGTCCTCCAATGGGCCTTCCTGATTTGTTTTCTTTTTCTTTCCTTCTTTTATTCTTTCTTTTTTTTTCTCTATTTTTATTTTAATGTTTCTGGTACATGGTTTGAGCTCAGCTGGCAGTCCACCATTTAAGTCATGTCTCCAGCCGGACATTTTATTTATTTGGAGGTAGAATCCATTTAACTGTTCTGCCTGTGCTAGCCTCAAACTACATTTATCTGGATCTCAGCCTCCTGAGTAGCTAGAATATAGTAATGAGTCACCAGCACTGGCCTTCAGTTTTCCTTAAGAAGTTTATTTTTAAGGTATATGATAGAAGAAAGAAGAGTCTTGCATCACCCAATGACCTGTAATTAACATATTTCTTCCTCGAATATGATCATTTTTGGTTAGTGGCACTAAGCAGACTCTCAGTGTTGTATAATCATCACTATCACCAATCTCCAGACCAAAACTCTGCTTTAAACGAACAGTAGTTCATCATCCCCACCCTCTAACCCTTCCAACCACCATTCTGCATCATTCCACTTCTATGCCTATGATTTCAATTATTTCCCACAAATATTGCATGGTTTAATATTTCAACTAGCAATGTAGAAAGGTTCCAATTTTTCCACAATATACTAACACTATTTTCTGGGTGTTATTATTGGAAAATAGTTATAATAATTGGTATAAAGTAATAGTAATCTTCCTCCTTTCTATTTTAGGCCAGTACTGGGTCAGACTCAAGGTCTTGAGCTTTTGCTTCACATTTTTGCTCAAGATTGTTACTCTACAACTTGAGCTATACCTCTATTTTTGGCTTTTTGGTGGTTAATTGGAGATCAGTATCACAGAATTTTCTGTGTGAGCTGACTTTTATCTACGCTCCTTAAACTTTAGCCTTCTGACTAGCTAGTATTACAAGGTACAAGCCACCAGCATCCAGAAAGTCTTTTGCTTTATAGATGAATAAGCTGAGATTCAAAATTATGGGTAATTGATAGGCAAAGGACACTCAGTTCTAATCTGGGACTCTATTCCTAGAGTGCACAGACCTTTGAGAAAGCCACTGAGGAGAGAACCTGTTTAAGAGAAAAGGCTAGTGGGGTCTGTTCTCATTTCCAAGTGTCATCCAAGGATGGACAGGCCATCTTTATGATGTGTTGCTGGTCATAATTATAGCTCAGAACTTCAGGCTCCATGGTTATCAATAGAGACTTTTCAATTCCTGTTTCTCATACTTCTCTTGTTTAGTTAAGTGGCTTTTGATGTTTCCTTCTTGCATTTGTACAGAACTTCCCCTTGGGGACACTAAGCATGTCTACTTCTGCAGCCAATTAGATTGTTTTGATTGAGGAGCTAACAAAACAGTTCTTCCTTGAAACCTGATAGTGAATTCAAGACACAGACAAAAATAGAGATAGAAGCAGTGAGAGAGAAGAGAGAAGTAAAGACTGTGAGATTGATATAATTAGCATGACACAGACTTTGGAGAAAACAACTTTCATCTTCATCTTTGGTCAATAGGACAACAGGAGTCTCCAAACAGGACACCAGACTTAAAGCCAGCCTTGCTGCTCTCCTGGATTAGCAGAGGGCTTTTTTGTCTCCATCATCTGACAGATGGCACCACTAAGGCTTAGAAAAGGCAAACACCTTGACAGATAGTGCATCCAAAATAATATGAGAGATACAGCAGGACTCCAAGATGCTGACAGTGCGCCTGGATTTTCTAACACAGTGCTAGCATTCAGCCACTTGCTTTGGCACCTTGTAGAAGAGAACATGGCCTGGACTCCTTTCTCTTTAAATCTTATCTGTCTCATCTAAAGATGTCTATTATTGACAACATGGAAGGAGGATGAAGCAGTATAGTTAGATTAAATTATATAAGACCATTTTCAAGATGATAAGAGTGCTAGGCTTATATTTTTGACATCATGCTTTTACTGCTGTGTAAATTCGGGCCTCTCTGTGATTTGCCCTCTCTGAACTTCAGTTTCCTCATCTGTGAAACAGATACATCCACCTAACCTCATACAATGTTTATTGTGAGCAACCAAATAAATATGTAAATACTAGGTATATAATTAGCAGCTGATATGTAAAATTAAAATAATAATTCCAATGAAGTTTCCTATTTTACTATCAATTCACTCCTACCCTTTACTAAGAAATTTTGAGCATATATCTTTATATATACAGTATATAACTTTTGTATCCTACTGTTGAAAATAAAGGCAGTTCTATACATTACGCAGAACGGCGCATGTTTCAATGAATTAGTATTGCTCCCATTTCTAGCAGTCTAGAGACCCACTTAAGCTAGCACTCAGGACCTTGTCCTTAGATTAGTCTAGTTATAGTCAGCAGCTGAAAGTATTAACCTGTCTGCCAAAAGCTTGAGAATGCTCTTGGGAGGAGATTGCATGGGTGCACCCAACTATTGCATTTAATCCAAGCTAGTAAGTACGTAATCAAATCAAACTCAGTCAAACACCTTGAATGAGTTATAGGCTCTGGGATCAGGAAGATAAACAATCTCAGTCCCTTGCATGAATGAGAGAGCCCAATGCCTTTGTGTCCTGAGGTTCTTCATTATTGAGAGGAGACTACAGAACTGATATATCCTATTCATCCTTGCATCCTGTAAGGCATACCTGGTGTCAAGATTGTTATAGTATGGGCTGGGAAGGTGGCTTTGTGGTAGAGTGCTTGCCTTGCATGCATGAGGCCCTAGGTTTGATTACTCATCACCACATAAAGCAGAATAAAACAGTGGTGCTGTAGCTCAAGTGGTAGAGCACTAGCCTTGAGCTGAAGAGCTGCGGGACAGCGCCCAGGCCCAGAGTTCAAGCCCCACGACTGACCAAAAAAAAAAAAAAAAGATTGTTATAGTAGTGATGTCAAAAATCCCAGATAACATGAGATGCTGCTGCTATTTAGTAATGTGATGGTGTGCTAGTTTATCTTCTGTAGTAAAGTTAGTACTTTCTCCTTTATAATTAGCTCATTCTGGTGGGGACATGCTTTGGGACTATGAAATTTTGTATTTTTCATCTACTTTTAGCCACAGATTTTATCCCATGTTGTTCTCTGAGCATTTTCTTACTCAAGAACTTCTTATTAGGAAGAATTAGACAGTAAAGAAATAATAAGTATTAGTGAAAAAATAACAGTGAAAGTGTTATAAAGACAATGTGAGCGGTAGCACGAGGGAAAGAGATTGAAGTCTCCCTTAGGTGGAGGGAAGAAGTCTTCTCTAAGAAGGAGACCTTAGAGCTGAGACCTGAATGGTGAGAAAGCAAACAGAGAGATCTGAGAGAAAAACACTTCAGGCAAAACACGCATCCAGAGAAAAGGCCTGGAAGCCTAGACAAGCAAGGCCTGTTTCAGGGAAGGAAATGTGCCAGGCATGGCTAAAATGAAGTGAGTAAGAGCCAAGTGGCAGCGGAGAAAGATGCAGAAGTGACAAGAACCAGACTAGGGGCGCTCTGTAGGAAAGGCAGAAAGGTGAAATGCTTTCCCTGTGTCATCTCATTAATTACGTTCTCTGTCTGACCCATCTAATAGGGTAGTCAGTAGCCACATCTACTACTTAGAAGTAAATCTTGATTGCTTAAGATCAATTTTTTGGGGGGGGTCCAGTCATGGGGCCTGAACTCTGGGCCTGGGCGCTGTCCCTCAGCTCTTCAGCTCAAGGCTAGCTCTCCACCACTTGAGCCACAACGCCACTTCCGGCTTTTTTCTTTTTGCTTATGTGGTGCTGAGGAATCTAACCCAGGGCCTCAGGCATGCAAGGCAAGCGCTCTACCACTGAGCCACCTTCCCAGCCCTTAAGATCAAATTTTTAAACTCAGTTCCTTTCTCACACTACCCACATTTTTCAGTGTCCACTAGTCACTATTGTGGCTAATGACTCCAGCACAGATAGAGAACCTCTCCATCATGTCAGCAGTTTCCACTGGACAGTACTGTTGTGTTTGTCTCTGGCAGGTCATTCGTTCTGTTAGTTTCTATGGGAGATACACAGCTAAGTGAGTTCTGACCCTTGTTCTCCAGTAACACCAAGGGTAGTAGAGAAATATACAAATAAGCAATACCAGGCAGTGTGGATTATGAACATGGTCATGGCACAGAAAAATTGCTGTACAATTTGGATGACATACTGGCAATTGGGAGATCAAATAAGACTCCATGGAGAAGTAGCACTTAACTGTCTAAATAGATGGTAAGATTCTTCTAGATTGAGAGGAAGATACAATATTTGCTGAAAATGTAGTATGATCTGAGGCTTTGAAGACAGCAAGTAGAAATGAAGATAGTAAGTAGTATAGGTTGGCAGGAATCTGAATGTGCAGAGAGAAATTGCAGGGAAATTAACAGGTGGGTGGGCCAGACTGAAGGGCCTTATAGCCAAGCTAAAAAGAAGCTTTCTCTTTATTCTAAAAGTAGTAGGGAAACTATTGATAGACTTTACCCAAGGAATGATGTTAGCAGAGTTGTACTGCATAGATGTCAGTCAGTCTGTGATGGACGAGGCTGGTTGTGGTTGTGGTGAGACAGATAGCAAGAAGATGACTAGAAATCTATTTGCAATAGGCAGGGAGACAGATGAAAATCTATTTGCAATAGAGCAGGTTGCTCCTACTCTCATATATGTATTTCTGAAATTGAAATGCATTCTGGGGGACATGAAAACAGATTGATTGAAACGTAGCATTCAAAAATAAACTTTAAGGAGGCACAGGAATGGAGAGAGGGAGGGTGAGCAAATGCAGTCATTGTATTCAATGTACATTATGTAAAAAATAAACTATGTAACTTGTGGGTAGGGACTGAGGGAGGAATATGGGGAGAACAAAGGAAGTAATGACATGGTCTAAGAAGCATTGTATTCATTACTGACTGACAGAATTGTAATCCTTTTGTACAAACTACTTAATAATAAAAGAATAAACTTTGAAATTTGAAAATATACTAATTGCTCTTTATGCTAGGTAAACATCTGACTCACAGGACTTGATTAAATATTTGAATTATAAAGAAGAGGAAGGAGGTAGAGGAGAAAGAGGAAGGAAAGAAAAGGGGAATGCAGGGGGAAGGAGAAGGGGAAAGGAGAAGGAAGAGGAAGAAGAAGAGGAGGGTGGCTTCTGTTGCTCTTATGGATATTAACTCACCACATGGAGTTTTCTCAACTTTAGCACTTTGGGCAGCTTGTTCAATGCAGAGCCCTGAGCCTCACTCCCAGAGACTGATTTAATACATCGGGGTGAGACGGAAGAATCTGCATTTCAACAAGATTAGAGCAGTAGGTAATCTGAGGAAAAAATGCTGGGAAACACACAGCCCCTACTGTTCAAGGCTCTCTACCCTCCAGATAACAGTCTCCCCTTCTCATTGGTTAGGGGCTGTAGCCCTACAAACCAAAAAGAACAATTTCGCTCTTGTTATTCTCCCACGTCTAGAAATGAGTAGACCTCCCAGAACAATTCTTCATAGAACAATTCATTCATTTATCAACTTAAAATAGGCTTAGTAACTTATTCCTTTATTTTCTTTTTTCCCAAATGCTGATTTCCACAGCTTAACCTGTCTACTCTTTGTCACTTATCCCTCATATTAACATGTCTTTTATAAAATGTTGGTATTAAGTAGTTGTACGAAGAGGTTTCAATTCTGTAAGTCAGGTTATGAGTGTAGTGCATCTCGATCCATGTCACTACTTCTGTCATTCTCCCCATTTCTTTTTACTTTTCCCTATGTACAAAAATTGTCTCTGAGAACAGGAATTGTTGGAGTCACTTCTGCAAGTCCTGTAAGACTCAGTCCCATGTCCTGGAGTCACCACAATTAACTCGTGTGTCCTTCTTCAATGCCTGGCCACACTGGGATCACAAATGCTCTTCTCATAACCCTAAAATTGGAGTCATCACCAAAGTCATTTTGCAGATGAAGTTGGTGAGTCTTATGGGTGTTGGTAGCATCCTCCGGAGCACATGATGTAATTACCTGAGGGGTTTTGAACCTAAATCCCTAAATCTAGCACAAGTTTGTCCTTCACCAACAAGGCATCCATGAAGGCAAGCAAAGGAAGGTTTCTGATGCTGATGTTGCCTGACCCCACCCCAGCCCTGGTCACAGAAATGCTACTGTCCAGGAAGCTTGAGAGGGAAGAGTATTTTCCCTTTGCCCTTGAGCTTTGCTTTCTCTCTTTCACCTCCCGCTCCAGCAGTTTCTGGTTCTATTTTTCCAATGTCAGATGCCCAGGTGTGATCTGCACCAACAGGCAGCCATTCCATTAGCCTATCTTCAAGACCAATGTTCCCAATTCACAGGTACCTGGGGAGTCTAGAGAGTGATAATTATGGATGTTTCCTCCAATTCAACACTAATAAGAGGCTTTTGCAATTTACTCTGCCCCTCTCTTCTAAATATGTCACATTGCCAAAAAAAAAAAATGTGCTTGCAAAAGATCCTCAAGGTTTCCTTTGGCAATCCATGGCTCTGCATTGTGAATGGGACAGGGGACAAGAACTTCCTCTAAGTAGAGAGTAACTGGAAGTAAGGAAGTAAGGGAAGGAGACTAGCATTCATGAGCCCTCAGCTCTTACAGCTAAGTTCTTGGGGTTGCTGGTCCTTCTCAAGAGCTTTCTGCCTCAGATGAAGGAAGAAGAGTCTAGATTGTGAGTGACGGAACTGAACAGTTGTGTCTATTAAAGCTGACATTACCAGAGACCTGGTGTAGTGGCTTGGCAGGCACTTCTACATAAATCTTCTCATCATAAATCTACCAAGCAACTTGATGATGGTTCCAGATCAAGCCTACCACCTTGGAAGGCCTTCCATGCCTCCTTCTACCTACTCCTATGCACTAAATAGGCTTTCCTGTAGGCCCCAAAGAGATCTTATTTTCTTATTTAGGCCTTCATTTATCTAGGAAATTCAAATTTGTTGCTTAGATGTCTAACTGCCTACTATATTGTGAGAGCAGAGTCCATATCTCTCTCATCAGTGGCTTCTGATTTCTGGCATCAGTGCTTAGAATAAGTTTACCTGATGAATGAACAAATATATTAATTATGTGACATGGCATGTTACAACTATTTTCTGCAACCTCTGTGAAGTTTTGTGCCTAGACAGAATTCAGATAGAGTGCTGATTGTGGCAACTGAAGGTAGAAGGTTCTGTTTCTGTTTTAAGAGTCTGGACACTGGGCGGGGAAGGTGGCTCAGTGGTAGAGCGCTTGCCTTGCATGCCTGAGGCCCTGGGTTCGATTCCTCAACACCACATAAGCAAAAAGGAAAAAGCCGGAAGTGGCGCTGTGGCTCAAGCGGTAGAGAGCTAGCCTTGAGCTGAAGAGCTGAGGGACAGCGCCCAGGCCCGGAGTTCAGGCCCCACGACTGGACCAAAAAAAAAAAAAAGAGTCCGGACACTGAGAAGTTGAGATAGACTCTAGGAGAAGACAGGGCGAACACACTCAGGAAAGCCATGTAAGCTAGCAACTGAAAAGAGAATATGCAAAGGTGGCTGTAAAGGGTGACCACTGGGAAAGGTGAGTAGTCCAGACACCTTTAAGGTTTTTTCCAACCTTGATACTCTGCTTTCAGGATGGTTTTATTCACCTTCATGGCTGCTCTATTGGTCTGAATATATATGGGGATATTTTTCATCTTTCGAAGTAATCTGAAGGCAGCCTCTCCACTTACCGATGGAGCTTTTGGTGTGAACCATGGATTGACTTATAGCGCAGCTGACTCGTATGCAGCATGATTCACTGTGCTCTATAGATGCCCCCAAACACGTATATCATATTGTCTGCCGGTCCAAGATGACACTGTTATTTCCCCACCTGTGCAAATACAGCTGTAAAAAATGATGCATGGCTAGCTGTCCTCTCTCCCCAGAGTAGACAGCATACACCTTCTGGCTTCACACACACACACACACACACACACACACACACACACACACACTTTTCTGGATTTCAACATTAATAGTTGGATTTCAAGTCTATGACTAAGAGAAGACATTTGCAAATGAACTCACATTACCACCAATACCAAAGCACCCTGCCTTTGAAATCTCTGTGCACATTAAATCTGAGATCTGCAGAAGCTCCCTGTACCCTCTGTGACTCCACACACAAAAAATCATAAAGGCTCCCAGCAGTTTCAGCAAACAAGCAGGCGCTGAGCCTTCTCTCTTTGTTAGGGATTTGATTCAAACTGTGTCCGCTTGCAGTGAAACACAAAAGGAGAAAAAGTCAGTATGGTATAGCTTTGAAAAAAAAATTTTGCAAGCGCCACAGGAAAGAATAATAACTCATAAATTGCTGCATCTGGCCTTAAATTTATAAAGAAAACAATGATGCAAGAAACCAAATTTGTTACTCTCTTTGATCATTGAGAAGGAGCGTTTGGATTCTATATCCTTTTCTTTTTCTTTTTGATTCACCCTTCACTTCATCAATTGTGAAATTGCCTCCAAAGCAACAGACCTGAATCCCACCCCTCCCCTAAGCAGTACACCTTTGCCCACAAAATCATGCAAATTCCAGCAGCCAATAGGGAACAGTTGAGAGAATTAAGGCCTTCTGCTCAAAGACAAGCTGTGTTTCCATTAGGAAACAAAGCCCAAGGAATCTGTGCTATTGAACTTGAGATTTAAAGTGAGCATTTAGTTCACCCTCTTTGTACCACAGGTGCCATTTATGTCATATCCAAATAGAAATAAATGGTGGGGAGAAGGATGGCATCTGACTCCATTTTTTAAAATTCTTTTCTGTGTGCTCAGGAAGACTGAGCCAATTTTGGTATATTTTGTTAATTTGGGACCATCTTTTGGGATTGCATTATAATAAACACATAGAGTTGTTTTGGTGTTTTGGTTTATTTGTTTTGTAGTCAACATTTGCTGTGCTACTCAAAATAATTTCCCAATCTGACAAAAACACCACCTGTCAGTAGACCTGCTGTGTGTAGATTCTCTGTCCCTGCTCTGTCTCAATGCTATGCTAGCTTAAACCAAATATTCCCTGCCCAGTGAACAGTGCTACTGAGCCATAGAAAAGTAGTCTCAGGATAAGTAATAGAGTTACCTAGAGACGGGGCTAAGTGAGCTTTAGGTCTCCATTGCTCCTTCAGCCCAGAGAAGGAAGCAGGAGATGTCCCAGCTGTGGTATCACCACAGAGGATAAATCAAATGGACCACTCCTTGGTAACAAGGTCAGAGGACACAGGAAAGATCTTTGGGTACAATGAGGGAGACTTACTTCACCTCTGCAGCCTGGCTTTTCCAGGTACTTTTAAAAGAATTGCTCTTTGGACCTTACCCCTGAGATTCCATGGAATAAGTTGGGGTGGTCCCTGAAAATCAGTATGTTTCCAGCATCCTGGAATTCAGAGTAGAGAGACTTTCATCCAGACTTTACAAGAGTATGAAAGGGCTAGTCATTGCCTGCCTCCGTTAATAACTAGGTGCATCTGCTTTCATTATCAATATTATTATTTCAGTTTGAGGCTGGTTACACATTGTGGTTGTATCTTGGTTGTAAGCCCTAGAGGAAATGGCCTATCCCAGAAATATAGTATCCCTTTGCTAGCTTTTACCCAGAGTATTTAGAAAATGCAGCCTGAGTTGTTAAGATAACTCTTAAAATGCACTTAATTTTTCCTTCCCAGGCCATGTGCCAATGGATAAAAGCCATGACCATGGTCTATTTGTTATTTAAAAACAAAAAACCTAGAGTTGAATCAGAAATGCTGAGATCTACCACCTTGATCAAGTCCCTTTTCTTCAGGGATCACTTTCCCTTTGTAGAATAAATGTTGGATTATATGATTGATCACAGAAGGTATACTTGCTTTAAATTTCTATGGCTTTCAAGGACTAAGTCAGCAAAACATTCTTCTCTGTCTGCTACCAGGAAATCCAGGCTGGGAACAATGATATAATGCTCTTTGGTATTTGGGAGATAAGTAGCATCAGAGGCACAGAGAAAGGAGGAATGAAATCACCAGTCATGTTTGGAAGAATTCTAACTTACATCCAAATGCCTGGGAAAGTAGAGGGAGCATAAAGAAGGAAGGAGACATTCTTGGTAGAAAGAATGTTTAGGTTGTGAAGGGACTTGGATGCTTCTCTCAGGCCAGATTTTTTAGATGCACCCAAGAATGTTTGCTAGGAAGGTTCTTCAATGAGTGAGTGCCTGCTGCTGTGACTGTTGAATCAGTAATGAATGCAAGACTTAACTGATCTCAGATATCCAGTTGAGGACTAAAAAAGAATAATAAACACACAGCTGATAAGCTGTGAGATAAACTCTAGGTTCCCTAACACCCCTATTTCTTAAAAACATCTGGAAGGATAACAAGTTGAAAATATTTCTTTCTGCTTATGATATAAACAGCCTATGGCCACCAGATTGTTCTAAGCCAACATGGGGATGCTATTTGCACATTATTCTGCATGAAATGGAGTCATTTCCATACATTTGCATAGTGCTTTCAAAAAGTCTTAATTCCAAGTATGTCAAATAAAAACAAATTAGTGTAATCTACTGCCATTGTATGGCAGTCCGGCTTGGGGATCTCGATGCTGATGGGACAGTGGCTGGCAAAACCAGCAGCCAGCCTTGAAAATCCCACCACCCCCATGCAGTGTGTCTCAGAAAACAAGAGACACACTGCACGCAATAAAGTCTGAGAACAGAAACCTATTGGAGTAAGGTAACGCCTCAAAGAGTCTCTTGCGGTTTGAAAAACAAGCCCCACTCACATCCCTGAGTGCACTCCAGCCTCACAAATCCCAGTGTGTTTGGTAGGGCTGGGATTGTTATACACTTTTTAATAAGGGGATTAGAGGGGATAAGTGACTTGCTTGATTTCACTCTAGCTAATGGTCATGCCTAGATGTAAACCTAAGACCCTTCCAGGCCTCTCAGACTTGAAAGGACTGATGCCCTGAGAACTGATCCAGAGTTGTCTTGAGAAGAGATAAAATGTCCCCATTGACGGCTAATCCAATGTCTGCTCTTGAGACACCACGCTGCCATTGGGAAGCAGTATGAGGGAATCCCCTGATGGATGGCACGAGGGCATCAGCACCCAGCCTGTGATACATCTGGTCCTGAGTAATTGCATTTTTATCATTTGAGGCAGTTATTTGAAAGTTATGGTAATGGGGTGAAAATATAAGCAGCTTATAGTTTACTAGAACATTAATCCTCTGAGGATGATTTCTTTTCCCCTGTGTATCTCTGTGGGACCTTTTCCATTGCATTAAATAGAATTTACTTCTAGACTCTCTCCCTGTGATCTGCCTTCACAGGGACATCTTTTGCCTAATTATGAATGTCTACATTTGCTAAGATAGACGCATGGACTTCTAGTGCAGGCCCCAAACAGGAAGGGCCTGTAGTCTATCTAGTAGGGGCTGTTATTTAGAAGCAACCCAGGGAAATACAGTGGAAAGCAAGTCACAGGAACTTGGTATTCATGGTGGAAAGCATTTTGAAGAGTTTCACAAAAGAAGAAAAACGCCTAAGGTAGAAAGTTTAAGAAAACCGGATAAAATAGAGAGGAATGGGGAAAAAAGGAGGAGCCCTCGGCTTCCTAGGAAGATGGGAGTGAAGAAAACTTGGAAACTCATTTACTCTTGTCTGGAGTCACCATACTTGATGAGCTGGAGGACTCTGTTCTGAATTCCTAACTAGACATGTGGTCATATCACAGAGGAAGTTGGGAGCTGTGGGAAGGAACATGACATGATGTCAGCTGACTTAACAAAACTTTTGTTAAGTTTCCAAGCACTGAAATGGAAGACTTACTCCATATTTGGCTAAGAGGTGGATCTTATTTGTTATTTAAAACATGGAGACAAAGGACCTAAACCCCAAACACAGGGACAATGCATCTACGTTTCAGAGAGTATTCGTCAGACAGGGTTACCATTTTACTTTCTTCTTTTTTATTGTGAAAATACCGTACAGAGGGGTTACAATTACATGAGCAAGGTAATGAGTACATGTCTTGTCAAGCATTGTTGCCTCCTTCTTTGTTTCTCCTTCCCATCCCTTCCCATCTCCCCACCCCCCACACCAAAGTTGTAAAGTTCGTTTTTCGACATAGTATCTTGTACATCTCATTGTTGCAATGGGTCCACCTGTATCCCTATTTAAACAAGTTGGTTTTTCCCTTCCCTCCACAAAGTATACCAACATCAAATACAGTGAAAACAGGGGTTATACCATGGAGGAGGGACATACAAAGCCATAAAGAAATATCTTATAAATATGTTGGAAATAATAGCAAGAAAGAAAAACCACTTGAGTCCTTATCTTGGGGTTCATTTCACCTAACATCAACTTAGCTGACCGTTTCTGCTTGTCTCAGACATATACTAGTTATTGCAGATAAGGGAAACCATGGGACCTATGTTTCTTTGGGCCTGGCTTACTTCACTTAGTATAATTTTTATCAAGTCTTTCCATTTCCTAACAAATGAGGCAATGTCATTCCTTCTGATGGAGGCATAGAATTCCATTGTGTATATATACCACATATTCTTGATCCATTCATCTACTGAGGGGCATCTGGGTTGGTGTTCCCTATCTTAGCTATGGTAAATAATGCTGCAATAAACATAGTTGTGCTGGTAGTTTTAGTATGGTCTTGTTTGTGATCATTTGGGTAAATGCCCAAAAGTGGGATTGCTGGGTCATAGGGGAACTCTATGTGGAGTCTTTTGAGGAACCTCCATACTACTTTCCAAAGTGGTTAAACAAGTTTACACTCCCACCAACAATGCAGTAGGGTTCCCTTCTGTCCACATCTCCTCCAGCATCTGTTGTTATTAGAGTTCTTGATTATAGCCATTCTAACTGGGGTGAGGTGGTATCTCAATGTTGTTTTGATTTGCATTTCTGTTATGACTAGAGAGGTTGAGCATTTCTTCATATGTCTATTGGTCATCTTTCTTTCCTCTTCCAGAGAAGTCTCTTTAGCCCACTTATTTATTGGGCAGTTGTTTCTTTGAGGATTTGTTGTTGGGGAATTTCATTTTTTGAGTTCCAGGTATATTTTAGATATGAGACCCTTGTCCATTGTATGGCTAGTGAAGGTCTCCCAATCTGTGGGCTTTCTATTGATCTTGCTAGCTATGTCCTTTGCCATGCAGAAGCTCTGTAATTTCATGCAATCCCCTTTGTCCAACCTTTCCTTAATTTGTTGTGTTTCTGGGTCTCTATTAAGAAAATCTCAGTGCTGGAAGAATATCAATACCAAATTTCAAACTCTACTACAAAGCCATAGTAATCAAAACAGCTTGGTACTGGCACAAGAACAGACCTCAGGACCAATAGAATAGAATTGAAAACCCAAAAATGAACCCACAGATCTATAGCCATCTAATCTTTGATAAGGGAGCTAAAAAATAGAATGGAAGAAAGACAGCCTCTTCAGTAAATGGTGCTGGCAAAATTGGTTAATCACTTGTAGAAAACTAAAGCTAGATCCTCATATATCACCCTGCACCAGAATCAACTCCAAATGGGTCAAAGACATCAGAGTCAAAGCAGACACTCTGAAAACATTATAGGACAGAATAGGAGAAACCCTAGGTCTCCTTGGCACAGGCTGAAATTTTCTTAATATCATTTTACTTTCTGTCTCTACACATCAAAACAAAAATCAGATTAGTAATATCTTTTTAATATTTTATTGTAAAGATACTGTACAGAGGGGTTACAGTTACATGAGTAAGGTAATGAGTACATTTCCTATCGAGCATTGTTACCCCCTCCTTTGTTTTTCCACTACCATCCCTTCCCTCTCCACCTTCCCAACCCTTCTTCCCCACCCCACCCCAAGTTGTAAAATTTGTTTTCAACATAGTGTCTTGAACGTATCATTGCTACAATGGGTCAACCTGTATCCTTATTCAGCATTTTGTTTTTACTCTTCCCCTCTCCAATTTAGAAAAATATATATTAATATCTTATAAATTGGAGTGTGCTTTGGACCAGACCCCATAAGTCAACCACTGCAACCATCACCCTTGGAATTCAGATGTTTCCAGGGCCCATTTACCCATAAGGAGCAGGAGGATCAGTGCCCAGGGCCCACTTTCATGATTCTTTATGGCTCCTAAGTAAACTTTATAACTTCCTGTAAAAGAAAAAGAAAAAAATGAAGCCTTACATTAAATAAAACTGTTGAATATATAATACTCACTATATTTATTGTTTTGCAATGCAGTTATAGATACAAACTTTAATATTTTGGGGGGATGAAGGGAATCTTGAAGTCCGAAGTCCCTGGGCCCTCGAAGTCATGATGCAGATCTATGCTCCAGTTCCCTCTCTCCTGTGGACCACTGCTCAGCCACTTTTCATCTGCTCAGTTTTTATCTGTTCATCTATAAATGAGCCTCCAAGTCTGCCAGCCATGGACTGACCTAATCCTCAACATCTCAAGATGCTCATCTTTCTTGAGAAGGTCATGTGTATCAAGCTGACTTTTTGTTTGTCCAGATTCAGCCACTTGCTTTCCCTGCTCTGGTTCTAGCCAGGATCATGCCATAATCCTCAGCTGATATCATGTCCTGTTCCTTCCCACTGCTCCCAACTTCCTCAAGCTGCAAAACAGAGAGACCAGAGGCAGTGAGGAGATTATGCTCCCAGCTCACTATTACATAGCACACCTGTTTGCTTTCCCAGAACTTTCTCCATCCGGGAACAGTTCTAGACAAGAAATAAGAATTTCAATGGCAACTGAATTGCGCTTTACTCTGGTTTATGTAACATGAGCTTTCAGGAACCAATGTCAATTTGCAATGTCACATTCTCTGCCTCTGTTTGTTCCATCTGCAAATTGGAAGCCATGAGGAGACTTGTTGGAGTGATGGGAAGAGGGATAAAATCACAGCTGGGAAAGTGCAGAATGACCTTCGGAAGAAACATCCTAGTCGTACTTGGAGTTGTTATCAGCATGATCATCAGTGAGTTCAAGAGTACCAGAGGTATAAGGAATTTCTGTGTTTGTAGGGCTAAATATTAGGCTAAGTATTATGCTCTGCTTCCTGATTAATTAATTAATCAATTAAGTTTATCCCTACTAAAAGGTCCCTGATTTTCTGTTGTTCCCTGCCCATACCCACAACCTGTGGAAGCTGTGAACCAGAAAATGGGAAATTGACCCATTCTCAATCACTTCTGCAGGGCTGGAGATTGGGGGTAAAGAAATGGGAGCAAGGAAAGAAATCAGTGGACAAAACAAGGCAGGGACCAGTGAGGAGAAAGAAAAGAAAGGACAAAGTGAGAAGAGAAAGGGGTTGAAAATGTTACAAGGATGGGAAAGAACATTTTCAACTGTCTAATGTCACTCAAGATCTATATCCTCAGTCCTCATCCCACATGTCTTTTGAGTAGGACATAAGGGAAACACTCCCAGGTCCTCTGACCCCTGGTCATTTTACAATCACTGCAGAGCAAAGAACCAAGCCATAGTAGTATCTTCCTTGTACATTTCATGTTTTCAGTGAGACTCAAAGGTCTTTGACCTTGAAGGGGCAGTAAAAACTATTTGTCTAATGTTACCTTTTTCAAATGAAAAAACTGATGTCCAAAGACATAAGGCATTTATCCAAGTTCATACAGCAAAGAAGTCAGGACTAAAACCCAGGCCTTCTCAAGCCACAACACACACACACACACACACACACACACACACACACACACACACACACACACACACACACACACACACACACACACACATACACACACACACACACACACACACACACACACACACACACACGCGCGCGCGCCATCTCCACATACTCAGTAGTGCTTTTATGTTCTTTTTTTTCATCCTTATACCAGCCAGGCTTCGTATAAAGCCCGTGCTACAAGTGCTACCTCTTACTTTTAGCAGTAAAGAAATTGAGGCTCAGAGAGGCCAAGAGAGATCACTTAAGATCCAGAAAAGCTGGTGGAAACCCACTCCTAAGTCCCAGACATGTGCTTTCTGCCACCCTCTTCCCTCACTGCCAGTTGTCCGAAGCTCTGTGGTAATGGCTATTGTGAAGCCAGGATTCCCATACATATTTATAGGAAGACTTCTGGATCAACTGTATTCATGCTTAGAAGTCCCAACATTTTTTTGTTTTGTTTTGTTTTGTTTTAAATTTATCAGAGGAAAGAAAGTAACAATGGAGTTGATGGGCAATTTGTGTAATTAACACCCAAAGCTCCCAGCACTACAAGGCTTTTGGATTCAGTGCATTCTCCTGACAGATGCTCTTTTTCCTGGTCAAGTGGCAGTACCATGGAGCTTCTAATGGAGGAGAAAACATGCTGCCAGAGGAGAATGGAGGGTAGGCAGGGTCTGGGTATGTCAATAGTGATCTTAGATATGCTTCTGTGTACCTGGGAGAGTGCCTCCTGTGAAGACTTGAATGATGAAGCCACTGAGGTCCAGAGAAGGAGCTGGACATCTTCTCAATTAGTATTCATTTACCTTGTTTAGAAGTCATTTGTGCCTCTACAAGACAGCATATGTTTTCTTTCCGATGACCATAACTTTTTGCTTGTCTTACAATGGACCAGATGGATACTGATCAGAGGGCCAGGGCTGGGCTGCGGGGTAAGGAGTGACATTCCTGTTCCTAGTAATGCTGAAAAGGCATCGCTACCCCTTAATCTCAGCATAACCGTAACACTCACATCAAGGTTCTGAGAAATGCTTAGCCCTTTCCAAAGCACTTATTGGAAGCCCCTAATCGGCCCTTTTACCACTATTGCTGCTCCAAGCTCATGTTCAGATGGTTTACACTGCTGTGCTTGTGCTGGTTATTAGAACATTGATATTTCCAGACCCACTGGAAAATTAGCCAAGTCCTGCAAATTATCATCACTTCCCTGGTTGTCCCAGAGGCTCAGGGAGACCTCGAACCCAGGTACCTACCAGTGTATCAGTTAGGCCCCCAGAGTTCCTGTATACCCATTTCATTCACACATGTCCCCAAGTCAAGGTTGGCCCTGTCCTGCTGAGGAAGACAGAGGCCCTTAAAATGACATTGGGGCCTAGCAGGCATATACCTATTCTATGCTTCCTCCAGAGGGATCCTGGGAGATTGGTTGCTAAATGACTTTACTATCACACTTTGTCTTTGAATTCCTTAGTGACTCTCTTAGGCAGACCTGTATACAGCAGTGGGGAATTCTTATTGAGGTTCACAAGACCTAAAGCTAAGACTTGACCTTGGAGCAGAGCATGAGCCTCTTCCAGCACTCCTAGAGGCTGACTATATGAATGAGCCTCGTCAAGTTTGATGAGAAGTAGATGTCTGCTATTGACTGTTGAAGCCAGGGGTCTTGATCTACAAGTCAGCAGCTAGGATCCAAGAGATGCAGAAGTCAGAGAATCAGAGAATGCAAGAGAAAGTGAGACATGGATAAAATCTAGTAGTGTGTTGCTCCTCAAATCATAGTCCATAGATACAAAAGGATCTTAGAGTTCTCTATGATTCCAATGGTGTTTGTACTTCAAAAATAATCTAAAAAGAAAGGTGATTTCACCTCTACATTTAGGCTTGTGTTTTTGTTTTTGTTTTTGTTTTCCACTCACTCGGGTGCCAAGAAAATGGTGCTTTAATTGTCATGATCATGAAATAAAAGAAGAAAAAGAAAAGAAGTGAGGTAAATATGTAGAGGATTGCACCCTGTTGAGTGAAGGACTTCCAGTGGTTGTTCTATCCCAATTGAGAGAATTTGATTCATCATATAACCCATGTGATGTAGGCAGGTCAACAGGAAAAATACTTGAATTTCCCTTGGGCTGCTGTAACAAAGAACTACAAACAGGATGACTTACTCTGTTGGTCAGAAGTCTAAAATCAAGGTGCCAGGCAGGCTGTAGTTCTACTGAGACTATAGGTAGACTTCTTCTTCACGTGTTCCTTGCTTGGTGATAACCATCCATTTTGGACATTCCTTAGCATTTCTCTGATCTCTACCCATCATTATATGGCCACTTCTCTGAGTCTCTCCTGTCTTTTTCTTACAAGAATACCTATCATATTGGATTAGGGCTATCCCAATAATCTTATACTAAGTACATCTGTAAAGGTCTATACAGGGTCACATTCATAGGCAACAGGGGTTAGACTTCTGCTGTGTGTTTTCAGAAGACATAGTTTAACCCATAACAGAAACTGAGTATGGGTGAACTATGCTTGTTTGCCATGAACAGTAATATTGTTTCAGTATCCAATGACATTGAATTGTTCATTTGTTCATGTGAAAATGACATTGTTCATTTGAACTACATGTTTGGGTATATTTATAGCAAATTTGTATTCAGTTCTTACTAGACTATTGTTGTTTGCTTTCATGCAATAGCTACAGCATAAGGAGTTTGTATCCACTTGTATACTGCACACTTTAAAATAATATTATAATATATCACCCATCTTCTTAGGTAGTCCTAAGACTGCTTTGTTTAGAGTGGTTCAGTGTTATTATATTACTAGGGACTCTGGGGTCTTGATGAATTTCAGATATAGGAGACAAGGCCTTTCCAAAATGTGTATATATGTATAGATATGTTTAAAGAAGCTTACATGAACAAATGGTCAGTGCTCAAGGTCCATAAAGGCTGACATACCTATATGACTAGCAAATGCTCTAAAGGACATGTTGGGTTTTTGACATGACCTAGAGCCATTGTTGATTCTGACACTATTAGAGCCCCTTACTCTCATGTCTCTTAGTAGTGCTATCTGGGTCAGGGGCAGATGGGGCTCTGATTCTATGGGGTTCCCATAGATAGGACTGGTATGAAGATAGCCAAGGTCCAGAAATCTCCATGGACCCTGAAACCACAGGGAATAACTGGTTGCTAGGACAAGTACAAAGTTCCCTTCTCCTAGAATCAGTAGGAATTCTAGGGGACATCATAATTCATTCTATGGATCCTCATGACCCTGAGGACAATTTGTCCCCAAAACAGATCTGTAAATGTCAGTCTAAGGCCTTTGTTTTATGTTCTTAGATTCAGAATATATGAATGTATATGACTGGAGCTTCTCAGCTCTACCTACGCAGAGCCCTCAATTCAGACCTCTGGGAGAATAACCTTAGTCATTTTCAATAAATAAACAAGAAACACGTCAATTATACAAGTTACTCATTGTAGCATGGGAAGATTAAAGGAGGCCTCAAAACAAAGTGTGAGAATCTACTACAGGGTTTAGGCTTTGGGTTATATAGAAGAGAATTTAGGGAAGCAGAGCCTTGTTCTAAAAGGATACTGTCCAAATGTGGGATTAATCCCTATGGTCAGGTACCTGTATAAATCATTTCTATCATGAGGGAATACTAGAACAAGTACAGAACTGTACTTGATAAAGAAGCCTTGGAACTCTTCGTGAGCCAGAAAGGAGGGGGCTTGGTACCTTGTAAGTAGTACAATAACTTTATTTTTATCCATGCATAAAAATAGCCTTTTGAGTCCCTCATTTTACCATAATATCATAGTAGTACAATAGTTGATCTTGGTTGTCAGCTTGTCTGGATCGAGAGATGCCTACAAAATTGAGTAAAACACATAGAGGTGTACCTCTGAGACCATTTCCAAACCAGAATGACTAAGAACCAAAGCCCCACCCTGAATATAGATGGTCCAGCTAGTAAGATGGGGGCCCAGAGCAAACAAACAAGGGAAAAGAAAAAAGACTTGCCAGCCTCGGCAGTTTTCTCTCGCCTCTTCCTGGCTGTCATGAGCTGCTCTGCCATACCCTTCCTGTCTTGATGGGCTGAAGCTTGAAACCCTGAAACACAATTAATCCATCCTCCTTTAGTTATTTTACTCAGAAATTTGTCAGAGTAGGGAAAAAGTCTAACATACCATCTCTGAGTTCCAAATTCTGTGTTTGTATGTAACAGAAAAATCACCCGGGCTGGCTGTGAGTGCCAGGGTAGCTTCTAAATGTCAGGGGATGCTCTTTTCTGTCCTCTCACATTACACACATTCAAACATTTTTTGTGGAACAATGTCCAACATAGATGTCAAAAACAGAAACACTCATACTAGGAAAAATAGAGAATAGGGGAGGGACTAAAAGTGGAAAAAGAGGAATAAACTTAAAGGAGAAGTTTCCCCTTTGTGTATTTACATATGTACCAAGGTTTGGGAGAAAAAAGGAAGAACAAAAATGGGTTGAACTGTTTCCACTTCATAAAAGACCACCACTGGAGACAAAATCAGTGGTAAATCACAAAAGCCCAACAGCATTTGATTCTCTTAAAGGGTACCACTTTATTAATCAAATCCTAGTACTGGTTATGGTTTTGACCTTTGTTTTATACTCTCAACTACCTCTCCCAGTTCTGCTGAATTCCATGTCACATAGATCTTAGGGTCTCTGCTTCCTAAATGGTCTGAGGAGAAGGATCCCAAAGTCATTTTCTCCTCTAGCTGGTCTGTGATCAAAGTGCACAGATGTTTCATAAAACATAAAATGACTAAGCCATTTGCCTCAGGTGACTAATGAAGCAGGTTTAAAGAATTCCAAGGTATTGAGGAACCACAAGTGCAGAGTGGAAATTGAATTGCAGTCACAGATATGGTTTGGCTATTAAGAGCTGGACTTGATGGGCTAATAGAGAGTTATCAGCTGATGAGCAGACATCAATGTGATGGCAACAAAATTGCCCTCTGTAGAAAGGGGCTTTTCTCAAAGACCTCATGATACCGAGTAGAAGATGAACTCTTGATACCTGCCCTATCTCAGTTAATAGCTTCAGCTGAATCAGATTAATTTAAAGGGGCTAATGAAAATGATAGAGGAGAAGAGTTTGGAGATCATAATTTGATGCTGAGATATCAACGGAAAAATGATGACATTATAAAACCAGTCCCCTGGGCAACAGGCAGAGAGAACTGGGAAGTGATAAGAAAAGAAGAAAGTTCCTGTCTTATAAGTCCATTGTGCCTGACTCAGACAGGAAGAGGCAGCAAAATTGATTAACTATACTTACCAATGTTGTAGTTCACTTTTTTGTTACTATAATGAAATACTTGAATCTGTGAAACTTTATTTTAAAAAGAGGTTAATTTAACCCACCGTTTTGGAAGCTGAAAATGCTACACTGAGCTTCCCATTGTTTCAGCTTCTGGTCTAAATTGTGGATGACTTTATGGTGGAAGAGCATATGGGCACAAGAGATGGCATGACCACACAGGAAGCCAGAGAGTGACTCAGGGGTCAAGCTCAGGTCTTTATAGACACTCACTCCAGTAAGAACTCAAAGATCCCAGGAGAGCTTCTTTAATCCCTCCCAAATAACCTCAGGACCTCCTATTGGTCCCATCTCTTACAGATCCAGCCCCTTTCCACATTGCTACACTGAAGTCCAGGCTTCCACACATGAACAGCTAAGGATGTCAAGTGACTTTCATATTTCTAAGGATTTCAGGCTTGCATTACTTGGAGAAATTGTAGAGCTCTCCTTTAGCTGCCTTTGTTTCTTCCCATCAGTTTTTGGTCTAAAGTTATATTCAGAGCGGGACTATGGTATTATGAAGAAAAAAACACCTAAGATGAAAGTAGAAACATTGTATGTTTAACAAGTGAGAAGAATGAACCTTAGTAGGAAAATGAAACCCACCTTTGTTACTTCAAAGGTCAAAGTTGCCAAGATCTGTATAGCCGACAGCTCTTAACACAGTTCCTCCATCATATTGGCATAGAGAGAGGAGCCTGGCTTTGGAGTCAACTTTACTTGTTTTCAAATCTTAGCTGTGCCTTTTATTACCACTGTAACCTTGCACTGACTTCATAGAATGCTTGTGAATTATGTTTGCAGAAAAAGGAAGATTGAAAGAAAGGGATGATACTGCATTGTGTTGCTGCCAGAACTAGGTGAGAACATGGATATGAAAGTACCTGGCACTGAACTTGAATGTTCAAAACCCTTTTTGATGCCATACTGTTCACAGCTCTCCTCTTTGTTGATGGTATCTGCAATCTGCCATCTCTGGTAGATTCCTAAAGACATTACTATTCATTTTGCCTCAGAAGGGTGGGCCTTGATAGTGCTGAAGACTTCTAGCAAATGTTGAAGAATCGGTTCTGAAGTCCCAGGTAGAAGCTTTCAATGATCCCTCAAGAATTGAATCATTTGAATACTCAGCACCTGATAGGCCCAATGTGCTTTTGTCTTACGGATGAATGTCAAGCAGTATAGACTGAATTTGTTCCCTTTAATTGATTGATTCATTTACACTTTGTTGTGGGTTAAAGATACTGAAATCTATTTGTAACAGTAGCAATGACCACTGAATTAGGAGCTCCTCAAGGGACTTTGCCTGATAAAAGTCAGGTGATTTCTTGAACTGCATGGGCTGGACAACCTGAGCTCTGGATACTTAATGGTGCCACTGTGGGCAAATCAGTTCAATTCTTTAGCTCTCCGTTTTCTTATCTATGAAATAACAACTATGGGAGAGATTTCTATTATTCTTTCCAGTTCTAATGACCTGTGATCCCAAATTGACTGTTCCTTTGCAAATGGCTTCCCCACTGACCTAATGGGAAAAGGCACAATTGCCTCATCAGTTAGCCATGGGCCTAGCAATGGCCATTAGGCCTGGAAGGCAGGTCTCCATTGTAAGCGGTTATTATGTAAGTCGGGGGCTGATAGATGCTCTTCCTTTGTGGGTTAAGTGCTATTTTGATAAATACCCATCTTATGAATTTTAATCATGTGGGTTGTCAGCACTACCCAAACTCTCCAGATCAAACCATTATTATTACTTAATAAGTGATTTAGAGCCAGGTCAGAGAAACAAGTCCCTAACATTGGCAGCTGAAATATTTATGATGCAACTAGCATTGCTCACAAGTAATACACACTACATTCAGGAAGAAACACATTAGGGCAAGCCAGAGCTTAAATTGATGAACATGCTTCCAAGTTAGCCATGCAAATCATTAATCAGAGAGCCATCAATAGGAGTTTTATATTCTTGGAAGACAAACACGGGTGAATGTAGATCTTAAGACTAATGTTACTTTTTTTTTCAATTTTCAGAAAAAGAATGAGCTATCCTCACTAACCTACCCTAGCTGGAATCCTATTTTCCTTAGACCATTGTGTTCTTCTGTCCTCTTTTGACTCCTTTAAAAGGACCATGTACCTCCCTGGAGTGTGTCATATAAATGCATAAGACTGAGATTAGGAGGTTTTGAAAATGTTTGATTAAAAGCTCTATGTATTCCCTCACTGACAAAAGATAATTCATTGGGGATTCTTGTATAGGCAACTGATGGAGTGGTGTGAACAGCATCCTTTATATAACTCTGAACAAAAGCTGGCATCTCCAAGCCTACCTCATTTCCAAACTACTCTGTGAAAGCACATGACCCGGTTGTGGCTACTAGGAGGTTGGGATCAAAGAAGCACTAAGTTTTAGCAAAACTTGTTGTAGATATGTCATCAAAACTAGCCCAAGGGTCTGTAATCCCAACACTCAAGAGGGTAGAGCAGAAAGATTGTGAATTCAAGGCCAGCTGGTGATTGGAACAAATCTCAGGCCAGCGTGGTCTACACAGTAAGAACCTATCTCAAAACAAAATAAAACAGCCAGGTTCCAATGGCCCATGCCTGCAAACTCAGCTATTCAGGAAGCTAAGATCCAGAGGATGGTGGTTCAAACCAGCTTTGGTAGAGGCATGGCTCAAGTAGTAGACACCAGCCTAGCAAGAATGGGGCTCTGAGTTCAAACCCCAGCATATATACAATAAATATTTCTATACATGCTGTATACCTATATACATATTATACCTTATGTATTTGTTGTATATAAGATACAAAATAAATATGTATGTATGTGCGTATATAATAGATGGATCAAGAAGTAGGCTGTGGTGTGATATTACCAATGAAGAAGTTTATTTGAGCTACATTGCCCCTTGTTGGTTAAAAGGTAAAGGGATACATCTTCTTCTGTCAGCAGAAGAGTAAAATCCATCAATCAGCACTTCTAGGAGCCTGTTTTGAGCAAGCACTTGGGGTAAACACAAACTAGTTGAAAATTTGCATTTTTTTAGTTGAAAATTTGCATTTTTGAGGATATTTGCAAGCTTCCTCATGAAAACCCTTGGGAATTCTTGCTACTCAAAGTGTGGTTGGCATCACTATTAATTAGGAGCTTGTTAGAAATACAGAATCTCCAGCTGTACCACAGATCTATTGCATTTTAATAAACTGTTTCTGTCCTAGATGTGCAGGTTAAAGTTTGAGAAACAATGCTGTAGACCACAGGGGTCTGAGAAAGATCACTTAGCCAATCAAATCACAATGGTTATCCTGTCGTTTCTAAGCCTCCAGTATTGTTACAACAACCTGTGAGAGTCTGAACATTGCCTGACCACTTTGGAAACAATTAGGGAATTTTCTCTAAAGATTCTACACACAGAACTTTTTGGCGATTTCCTGAAAATACAGATGGCACAGAAAAAAAGGATCTTGCTACCTATTTCCTCACAATACAAATAAGAAAACTTCAACCAGGGAAATGATGAATGACTCATAACTAATAAGCTGTAGAGCTGGGGCTCAAACTAGGGTTTTTGAACTTAATATCTAGACCTCATTGTCCTCCACTTCGCTGAGAAATGAAGACAGAAGCTGAAGAATCACTTACAAATCAGTTGGTATACATTGCCACAGATCCATCAATAAAGGATAGCTACATCTGATTTACCATTGGGTGACCCATTGCTTAGAGGCAAATTCTCTTATCTCAAGAGGACAAATGGAACCATAGGAACATGACCAGTGTGTACCAGAGGTAATGCCATAGCATAAATTAGTGACAATATAGAAACTGAACACAGTTAAGCATCACCTAAATATCCTAGTTATCATACAAACATGAGGTTTTATACTCTTAACAACTCTGGAAAATAGACATTAGAGAGAGTCCTTCCTATAACCTAGGCCTCTGGGGACTGAAAGGGTCTGCTCCAAGTTCATTTTGTGCAGAAGTCTCAGACTTAGGGGTCAGCCAGCGTGCTGGGAATGGAATGGAATAGAGCCCTCTCTCCTAACAGCAAAATGCATATCTGATTCATAACTGGGTTCCTAAAGTGCCCATTTCATAATAGGCCCTCAATCCTCTCTGTTTAGTGGAACAATTGTCAACCACAATTCTCAGATTGACCTAGATTCTCTCACAAGAATGAGTCTAAGAACTTTTGGAGACCCAAATCTTTGTTGGCCATCACCATGGTACAGTTCTTCCCTGAGCACAGTCACAGTCCTCCCTGAGCATGGTCACAGTCCTCCCTGGGCAGGGTCACAGTCTTCCCTGAGCAGGGTCACAGTCCTCCCTGGGCAGGGTCACAGTCCTCCCTGGGCAGGTTCACAGTCCTCCCTGAGCATGGTCACAGTCCTCCCTGGGCAGGGTCACAGTCCTCCCTGGGCATGGTCACAGTCCTCCCTGGGCAGGGTCACAGTCCTCCCTGAGCACGGTCACAGTCCTCCCTGAGCACGGTCACAGTCCTCCCTGGGCATGGTCACAGTCCTCCCTGGGCAGGGTCAAAGTCCTCCCTAAGCACGGTCACAGTCCTCCCTGAGCACGGTCACAGTCCTCCCTGAGCAGGGTCACAGTCCTCCCTGGGCAGGGTCACAGTCCTCCCTGGGCAGGGTCACAGTCCTCTCTGAGCAGGGTCACAGTCCTCCCTGGGCAGGGTCACAGTCCTCCCTGGGCAGGGTCACAGTCCTCCCTGAGCAGGGTCACAGTCCTCCCTGGGCAGGGTCACAGTCCTCCCTGGGCATGGTCACAGTCCTCCCTGGGCAGGGTCACAGTCCTCCCTGAGCACGGTCACAGTCCTCCCTGAGCACGGTCACAGTCCTCCCTGGGCATGGTCACAGTCCTCCCTGGGCAGGGTCAAAGTCCTCCCTAAGCACGGTCACAGTCCTCCCTGAGCACGGTCACAGTCCTCCCTGAGCAGGGTCACAGTCCTCCCTGGGCAGGGTCACAGTCCTCCCTGGGCAGGGTCACAGTCCTCTCTGAGCAGGGTCACAGTCCTCCCTGGGCAGGGTCACAGTCCTCCCTGAGCACGGTCACAGTCCTCCCTGGGCAGGGTCACAGTCCTCCCTGGGCAGGGTCACAGTCCCCCCTGGGCAGGGTCACAGACTTCCCTGGGCAGGGTCACAGTCCCTGTGGCTTTCTTGCTTGCACTCAGCAGTGCCATAGATCCTGATCGCCACCCAATCAAGGGACAAACAGGAAGCTTGTACAGTATCTGAGCAAAACAGAAAGACTTCATGAAATTGATTTGTCAGTTCTTCTGTGTCTAGTCTTTGTATATTTTTTTTGTTTGTTTTTTTGTTTGTTTTTGGTCTGGTTGTGGGGCCTGAACTCTGGGCCTGGGCGCTGTCCCTCAGCTCTTCAGCTCAAGGCTAGCGCTCTACCACTTGAGCCACAGAGCCACTTCCGGCTTTTTTCTTTTTGCTTATGTGGTGCTGAGGTATCTAACCCAGGGCCTCAGGCATGCAAGGCAAGCGCTCTAACACTGAGCCACCTTCCCAGCCCATAAAAAGATAATAATAAACCAACTCAGTGAATTGTAGTTGCGGCATGGTTGCTGCAATTCAGAGTTAGTCAGCTACAAGGGCCCAGAGTATTGAGTCTTATCTCCTACTGATTCCAAGAATTCCAACCATTCTGCCTTCCCTCCTACACTATCTTCTCTCTTGTAGATGTAGCTTTCCAGACATGTTAATGATCTTAGGGAATACAACCTGAGAGCCTACAAGCTCCTTTGATTTAACATTTGGTTTGATTTTCCAGTGTGCTAGGTCCCTTTGTGTTCTGTATCTGAAATCATTTAATTGAATCATCTAAATCAATTTCTTTTACTAACCAGCTTACTGTTGCCCTTTGACATCTGACATCTAACACTTGTGTTTAGTGTCTCCAAACCTGTCTTTTGTGGGAATGATCACGTGTAAGAACTCATATCATACCTTAATCCCTGAGGTAGATTAATAGTGATGATGATGATGATGATGATGATGATGATGATGATGATGATGTCTTCCCTTATAATATAGCTTTTCCATCCAGCTGCATTTAATCTTGAATGCTGGCAAGATTAGATGGGGACTGTCCTGGCTGTGACTGGCTGTGCTATCTCCTGATGTTCTCAGTCAAGGTGTCTGAAATAAGATGGAATCTTGGAACATGGGAAATTGTGTCCTATGGAGTGGTCTGTGCCTTGTTCATTAATTCATTAGTTCATTAATTCATTCATTGCTCTCTGGCCAGGCAATGAGCACCTGTCACAGTCTGTATATACTCACAGCTCTCACTTTACCTCCTGAATTAATAGCTGGTATTTTTTTTAAAGAATTATTCTAGGCTGTCAGGTTCTAGGGGTTACAGACCTAGAGGCTCAGGTACTCCAGAGGGTGAAGAAGGAGGATCCTGAGTCCAAGGTCAGTCAGGGCCGCCTAGCAAGTTCTGCCTCAAACAAATCAAATCAAAACAAAACAAGGGTTGTTGTAGGGAAAGCATTGACAAGCACAGCTTGAGTTAACCAGCCACCCATGTTTGTAAATAATTGTATTGGGACAAAGCCAGTCAATCTGTTGCATATTTTTCATGGTTGTTTTTGTGGGACCATGGCTAAGTTGAGTAGCTATATGAGAGACAAGCCTGAAGTAGTTACTGAATGGCCTTTCCAATTACTGTATCATTTGCAGGAAGGATTCTTTGCATATTTTAAAACATGCAAATGGTTATATAGGAAAACAAAAGAGGTCCTCAGAGTGTGCATGTGTGTGCATGTGTGCATTAAAGTATGATGGTTTGTCTTCTTAGTATTGAGTTTTAGTCTTGTTGTAAATACAATTCCTTTATCAAATTTGCAAACATTTCCCCCGTTCAGTATGTTGTCTTTTTTATCATGAAGGTGATGTACCGTTGATGTACAGGTAATGTACAGTTACATATGGTAATGAGCACATTTCTTTTCCCCTGCTTTCCTTTGACTCCCTTCCCCCCAAGTTGTAAAGTTCATTTCTAACAAAGTGTCTAGTGAGTATTATTTTCCTCATGAAATCCTTTGAATCCCCAAAGTTGTCAATTTTGACAAATCCTGATTTTTTTCTTTTGCTTCTCTTCTGTTACTTGTAGTTTTTGTGTCCTATCTAAGAATCCATTGCCAAATCTGTGGTCATGAAGCCATAGCCTTATGTTGCCTTCTATGACTCCTTTAGTATTAATTTTTTTCCATTTGACAGCTTTTAAATTAATTTTTGTAAGGTATGAGATAGGAGTCTCTCCTATTTCAGATAGTAGTCACCTCATTTTCAGAAGTCAGTCTTCAATGAATACCAGTTGTCCATGGTGTATAATCTTGCTTTATATGTTGCTGGCCTACGTTTGGTAATATTTTGTTGAGACTATTTGTGTTTGTTCCTGTATTTTCTTGTGTGTGTGTGTGTGTGTGTGTGTGTGTGTGTGTGTGTGTGTGTGTGTGTGTGTGTGTGTGTGTGTGTGTGTTAGCTTTGGGTTTGGGCATCAGAGTAATACTGGCCTCATGAATGAGCATAGAAGTATTCTTGCCTCTTCAGTGTTTGTTGTTGTTGTTGTTTGTTTTGGGGAGAGTTGGTGAAAAGTTAGTATTGTTTCTTTAGCTATTTGGTAGATTTTAGTAGTGAAAATTATTTGGACCTGGTGAAAAATTAGGACTATTTTTTTTTTTTAGCTTTTTGGTATATTTAGCTATTTGGTAGCTATTTGGTAGTGAAGATATTTAGAACTCTGATTTTCTTTGTACTTAAAAAAATTCCTAATGCCAACACATCATATATATTTAGATATATTTAGATTTTCTGTTTCTTCTTGAGTCAGCTTTAGTAGTTTGTGTCTAGGAATTTCTCTTTTATCTAAGGCATTGGTTTTATTTACAGTCTCTTAATTGTATTCTAATCTTTTTAATTTCTACCACTCTGACTTAGTAATTCAATTTTTTTAAATTCTTTGTCAACCTAGCTATGGGTCTGTCAATTTTATTAACCTTTGCAAAGAACTAATTTTTTTGGGGGGGGGGGTCCGGTCGTGGGGCCTGAACTCTGGGCGCTGTCCCTCAGCTCTTCAGCTCAAGGCTAGCGCTCTACCACTTGAGCCACAGCGCCACTTCAGGCTTTTTTCTTTTTGATTATGTGGTGCTGAGGAATCTAACCCAGGGCCTCATGCATGCAAGGCAAGCGCTCTACCACTGAGCCACCTTCCCAGCCCGTAAAGAACTAATTTTTATTCCATTGATATGTCTTTGTTTTTTCAATTTCTTACAATTAAATTCTGTCCTAATTCTTATAATTTCCTTCTGTGCTGATTTTAGGTTTAGTTTGTTCTGTTTTTTGGTTTGTTTTCTTATTTTGGTCTTTTAAGGTGAGATGTGAGATTAATGACTTTTTAAATATAGACATTTGTACCTATAAATTTCACTCTATATACCATTTATCTATTCCTCATGTATTTTAGTATTGGGTCTCTTAATTCTCATTTATTCAAAAATACTTTCTGATATTCTTTGCAACTTTCTTTGGACCCATTGCTTATTTATAAGGATATTTAATTTCCACATGTTTGTGGAAATTAATTGTCTCACTCTTTTGCTTGCTTGATTTCTAATTCTATTCTGTTTTGCTCAGAAAATAGTTTCTATGATTTCAAACCTTTTAAATGTCCCAAAGTGTTTTTGTGGACTATCATATGGTCTCTCCAGGAGAGTGTCTTGGTGCTGTGTGTGATTGAGAAGAATTTTAATTTAAATCTATAAAGAACATAAAGGTAGAACTTGGTCCCCTGTTCCTATTACATGCACACTCTGAGGACCTCTTTCATTTTCCTATATAAACTATTTGCATTTAATTTTGTTATTGAAATTCATTGATTTACATCAGCTATTTTATCTTTTTATTTCCTGTGTGCCTGATAACTTTTTCTTGTTCTTTTTATTCCATACTATCATCTTTTTTATTGTTATTATTTTTTAAAGTATATATTAATTTATTAATGATTTTTATAGTCTTTCAAATTATTTGCCTTGTAGGTGCTCTAGGGATTATTATATGCATCTTAATTTATCAGAATCTACTTTAGATTTATAGTAACTTAATCCCAGTGACATATAAAACATTATTGCATTCCCTATATTGTTATACATATTACAACCATATATAGTACAAACTGTACAATAAATACATTGTTATAATTATTACTTTATGTAATTTTATGACCTTTAAATAAGTCAGGGGAAGGAGAGAAAGTATATATTTATAGTGTTAATTATTAACTTTCTCACTTACCATTTCTCTTAATTTGTTCCTGTGGATTAAAATTACTATTTTATGAGGTTTTCTTACTCCAGCACAGCTTTGCTGCACTTCAGTTTTTGTGCTGTTATACTCAATATCTAAGTATTATAGGCCTAAAATTCAATTATAAACATATTTGCTTATATAACCGCTTTTTAAATCCATTAAAAGAAGGAGAAAAATAAAGACTAAAAGTGTCTTTTATAAACACACAGTTACTATCTTTGTTTTTTATGCCTTTGTGGGGGGAGTGGGGTCATTAATGTCTGGTGTTACTTGAAACTGCGATAGTATTTATCTTACAGAAATTGCTTTAGTATTTCTTAGACAACAGGTCTGCTAGCAACACAGTCTCTCATTTTTTAAAAAAAAATTGAACCTTTATATTTTCTCTAAGATAGTTTCACTGGATGTGAGATTCTAGTTTGGCAGGTTTCCCTTTCCACATTTGATGTTGATTCATTTCCTTTTGTCTTCCATTGTTTCTGGTGAGAAGATGGCTGTTAATCTTATTGAGCTTATCTTGTAAGTGATATGTCATTTTTCTCATTCTACTTTCCAGTTTCTCTCTTTCTTTGTTTTATAATGTTTTTACTATGCTGAATCTGTATGTGGATGCTCTGAGCTAAATAATGTCTTTCAAAAAAGGATATGATGAAATCCCAACCCTCACTACCTATTTCCCCCACAGTGTGAAGCCTTTAATGTCATGTGTTAGTCATGGCAATGTGTCATTTTAGAATGACAGTAGTTTTAACAGTTCTTCTTTTGCTTATTTTCCTCATCATTGTTAAGCTGATTGCCTCTGTTGATATCATATCCCCTATCAGCTGATTATTCCATTAGTTTTGGCAAAGTTCGGGAGCATACTAGTCTGGTCTGGTCCAATTAAATATGAATCTCTTCAGAAGTAGTTTGTGAGGCCAGTATTTAAATGTTTACCCTAAGCAGGCTCCTCTTTGCTCTCTTCTATAGTTCTCTCTGGTTAAAATTTGTAAAAGGGCTGACCCACTAGGTAGCTTATTATACTCATGAATTTACCAGTCTCTTCTCAATTGTTTACCACCAAAATCACCATTGAAATTAGGCTTGAATCCTTAGGCTTGATTTCCATACGAAACCATAGTGAAACACACTATGTTACAAATGAGTTCATTTCTCATAGGGAGACCTCTGTGTGAAAGAGATGGGGGGGAGGGAGAGGCAGACGGAGAGGGAGAGAGAGAGTTTGTGGGTTTGTGGGCACGCATGCGTGCGCGCATATGCAAAATTACTGAGTCATAACACATTAACACAAGTTGACTTGTCAAACTTGAGTTAGTGTGACACCTTGTTGAATAGGCCAGTTACAAGGCAAATAGTAAATTCTCTTTTTTATCAACTTGCCTCTCAGCTAAGAAACCTCATTCTACAAATGAGCTATCGTGAGGGCATTCGGGGCCCCAATATTTGTTGTTTTCCATGCCTAATAAAGGACCTCCACTTTGTGAGTGATGGCTACATAAAGGAAGGGGCTCTGGCCTCACAGCCACACCTACCTGAAATTTAGCTTCTACTATGTGTAGCAGAGGAAATTGGTAAACAGAGCTGGGAATGTGGCTTAGTGGTAGAGTGCTTACCTTGCATGCCAGAAGCCCTGGTTCCTCAGTACCAAATAAACATAAAAAGCCAGAAGTAGTACTGTGGCTCAAATAGTAGAGTACTAGCCTTGAGCAAAAGAAGCTCAGGGACAGTGCCCAGGCCCTGAGTTCAAGCCCCAAGACTGGAAAAAAAGAAAAGAAAAGAAATTGGTAAATATCCCTGTCTATCCTAAGAAGATACCAGACCTTGGTAAAAATCTAGAGAAATAGGAGCCTTTTTTCTTTCCTGAACCTGCCTAGAGTAGCTTCCAAAACAGTAAGCTGGGAAAGAGGAAGGAGGTAGTCAGATACCACAGATTATTAATATTATTTAGTTTTAGTATATGTTCAATAAATGTTTGTATTTTCCATTTATATATTTCTCTGTGTGTGTGTGCACACATGCGCGTGTGTGCATGAATGCATGCATGACGTACTGGGGCTTAAACTCAAAGCCTTGAGATCACGCTTGACATTTTTACTCAAGGTTTGTGCTCTACTACTAGAGCTACACCTCCACTTCTGGCTTTTGGATGATTAAGTGAAGATAAGGGTCCGATGGAAAACTAAGTGCCAGTCGCTCACACCTGTAATCTTAGCTACTCAGGAGGCTGAGATCTGAGGACCACAATTCAAAGCCAGCCTTGTCAGAAGAGTCTGTGAGATTCTTATCTCCAATTAACCACTAGAAAAGCAGAAGTGGCACTGTGGTTCAAAGTGGTAGAACACTAGCCTTGGGCCAAAAAGCTCAAGGACAGCACCTAGGCCCCAGGTTCAAGCCCCACAACCAACAAAAAGAAAAAGAAAGGGAAAGTAAAAGAAAAATAGAAAAAAGATTCTCATGGACTTTTTCCCCAAGCTGTCTTTGAAGTGTGATCTTCAGATATCAGCCTCATGAATTGCTAGGAAAACAGGGGTGAGCCACCAGCACCTGGCTTCCATTTCTATATTTCTTTTTTGGGGGGGGTCCAGTCATGGAACCTGAACTCTGGGCCTGGGCGCTGTCCCTCAGCTCTTCAGCTCAAGGCTAGCGCTCTACCACTTGAGCCACAGCACCACTTCCGGCTTTTTTCTGTTTGCTTATGTGGTGCTGAGGAATCGAACCCAGGGCCTCATGCATGCAAGGCAAGCACTCTACCACTGAGCCACCTTCCCAGCCCCGCCATTTCTATATTTCTTTAGGGCAGTTTTTTTTAGACACTAAGTTACTGTGTTTTTAAGAACAATGTTCACTAGTCATTCCTGCTTCGCTGGAGGACAGGTCTAGAGAGCTTTTCATGCCACCATTCCAAAAATGGAACCCGCAGCAATTCTTTCTTGTCTTTCCCCAGCACCATATGATGACCTCCCTTAGAATCAGGGGTGCGTCCAGATAAAAATCTATGCCAGTATTTACACTGAGTCTGGAGTTATGCTAAGTGTTCGATGAATTTTCATTTCTAATCCCCTCAAATAATATATTAGTTATTATCAACACTCCACAGCTGAGCAAAATTAGACCTAAGAGGTTGACTGACAGCTCAGATATTACTGTTAGGAAATGTTGAAGCAGAGAGCGCAAACCAAGTGCATGGACTTCCAGTGCCTCCATTCTGTTGCCGTGTCTCTAGCATCCTGCATAGTGCTTTGGATACAAGTGCTACCTGAATGAGTGAAATATTTTAAATAAGTGAACAAATAACTGAACTCTTAGGCACAAGAAGCTCTTAAACACATAGCTACCCTCGCCTCTTTCACTTACTGCTTTTAGAGTGATTGGTAGAATTTCATGGCAACCTATCTCACTGTGCTAATTAGTTCCTTTGGTTTAATGCTAATCATAATATTCAAGAACAACCTTAATCCTAAATTCATTAAATTAAATCAATGGGTATTATGCAGCTACAATGTTCGGGAGGTATAATGCTAGACTCTCCCAAACTTGCAAAAAGCTTCCTTTTGAGTTTATTTTAATGCTAAATCACAGTAGCATTCTTTTTGTGCTACTTCAATTTTGGAAAATTTGTTAGAGTAGTCATCTTTAATGGTGTGTTGTTAAGAAACTCATGTCAGATATGCCATAAATAATGTGATCATTCTTGAGTCTATCTCTGGCCAATATATTGAATTAGTAGCTTCTTTCCAACAAGGGAATTTTATTTTTCAAGTTCATCTGATCTTTCTCTCATTCTCTTTCTTGTTTAAAATTAAATTTTCATTACCTAAGTATCACTGGAATTTATTCTCTTTGTGAGACTTTCTAGGAATATATATTTGTATGTATGTGCTACATGAAAAAGGCCTGAAAATATATATTCTGAACTTAATATCATAGTTATCTCTAGGGATGAAATTGGAAAGGGGTGAGTCTGCTGGTCAAAGAGGATGCTAGGCTGATCTGTAACATTTTAATATTTTACAAGGAAACTATATCCTCCCCCTCTTTGTACTCCCTCTGTTCATTGTCATTCCTGGTATAGACACATGAGCATGTGTATACACCCACATGTATAGCAGGTGACTCCAGCCAAAACCTCCTAGTGCACAGGCCCCCTACCTCAAGTTTCCAGAGGATTCTTAATTTGTCCTCTCTTGAGTAGGAAAGGTGTGTTGTCTTTATTCTTATCTGTACTTTTCCCCTCTACAGAGTGGTACAGTGTTTATTAGCTTAGTCTGTTGCCTTTTATGGCAGTTTTATTGCTTAGATTATTTGCCCAGTAAACACCAGCTTGATCATGAAGAAGCAGAGAAAATTGAAGAGGTGCTTCTGAAGGCACAGACTATGACCAAGAGCTTCCTTGCTTAGAGGCTAGAACCCATGATGAATGGCAAATGTAGCCATTCATTCTGACTATCTCCCTCAGTGGCCTGATTGCTGTAATGTGATCAGGAACCAAAGGACCCACTTTGTGGATACAGCCATTCAGCTTGTGGTGGAAAGAGCAAAGACGTAAGGGCTTCCATCCTTGTTTTAAAAAACAACTTAGTCTTATCTATTACTAGTCACAGGATTCTCACCAAGACACAATTTTTTCCAAGCAAGTCTCACTTTCCTTCTCCTCCCCTTCCACTCCTTCTCCTTGTAGAATTAAATGAAATGGCACGTTAAAAGATAGGAAGTATGAAAAATTCTGGTTCCATGATACCTGGGGTATGTAAATGGTGTTCCATAATTGACTGCTAGTTTCTTTTCCCTCTGCTCAGATGAAAAAATTAAAATTCCTCTTCTTCTTCTAACATGAAACACTCTCTATTGCTCATTCTAAACCTATGAGAAGCAGTCCCCACTTGTGCCCATTTTCTCTGGCCATGCTGGTGACACTTAGAGGTAAAATTCCTTTTGCTAAACAAAGAGTTGATGCAGGAAAGAAAAGTACCAGGTGCTGATCTTATTGAGGTTGAGAGCTGTCATAGGCCCAGCCACCACTTCTGAAGATGAAAGATTTTCAATATCTGTGGGGCAAGTAAGGCTTAGGCCCCTTGAGAAGCAATAACCCTAGGCCATGCCAAATGCTTTGTCCTTAGACAGGCATTGACATGAAGAAGCAGCAGCTGGCAGGAGATGCCATTGGCTTCTCTTATTTCCATATGATACACTTGGTGTTCAAAGATATCTAACAAATCTCAACAAAAAAGAGGAAAAGTAAAACAACAAAATATAAACTCCTTGACTGGATGTTGCTTTCATCAACCTTTCTCAGAAATTAAGTACTGATGAAGCTACAAAAACAGCCGGAATTATCACACTCCACTAAGCCCCTAACTTGGTAATGACAGGTAATGACAGAAGGTTCCTCAGTATCTTGGGTAAGAAATTTGGGGGTTAGGAAGCCCCCAGAGGATCAGAGATAAGGTGGGGTTTTTTTTCCTAAGTGAAGAGATCACACTAATTGGGTTAACTGTGGCTACCCCTTTGTCAAAGGAAGCTGTGTTTTCTGTTATTATGAAAGTACTGAGACCCTTGTATCACCAGTACCCCTCCTGGAAGTCACCCCGAGTGTATTTAAGTTCTTCTGAAAAGGACTGGAATATCCCTAACATTCTTTTCGACCTTTGATTTGTCTGATTCTAGCTTAAAGGGACAGAGCCATACCTCCCTTTCCAACAGGTTTCTAAAAGAATAGCCTGGTTTGGGTTTGCAGACTCTCATTCTTCAAGTCCAATGCCTAAGAATCCTCAGTATACAGAAAACTCAAAAAGAGTCCATCTAAAAACTAGTCCTAAACACTCTTGGAGGTTCAAAAAAAGAGGCTATAAAGTGAATTGTTTTACAAGAATTTCTAGCAAACAAAGTGTCTCCCTCAAGATATTCTGTAGAGCTTCTGATTCACAGAAGGAGGCACAGAAGGGAAAAATAAATGCAAGTTCTCCTTTTTGGGGGGCATTATTGGATTTGAACTCAGGGCTTGACGCTAGTGGTAAATTCTCTAACACTTGACCCATGCCCCCAATCCTTCTTTGCTTTAGTTGTTTGTCAGATAGGCACTTGTGGTTTTAACTGAGGCTACCCTTGGACCTCCATCCTTCTACCTAAGTCCTCCTATGTAGCTAAAGCACAAGTATATGTCACCACTATGTCTGGCTTTTTGGTTAAGGTAGAATCTCATTGACTTTTCCTGTGCTGGCCTCAAACTTAATACTCTCTCACTCTTAGCCCCACCCCGCCCCCTTTTCTGATTCTTAAGTACTGGGATTTGAGGTATGGTCCACTTCAAAGGCTCGCTTTTCCTCCTATTACTGTTGTCTGGGAAGAGGTGGCTCTCATGATGTCTTACCAAAACCTGGTACTTGAATGCCTCAGCCCTGACTTGAATGCTCCAGTTTCTTTGAGTTAATGGAGGCAGCCAGGCTGATCATGAGACAATGAACTAGGAGTCACATCTCTAATCTGCTGTTCCTCTCTGCCAAGGCCAGAGGCCAGCCAGAATTACAGTCTGGTAAGAGTAGGAAGACGCCTTAGAAATAATGTCCATGCTGTCCCTTGGGGGGTGTCTTATTGCACATAATGTTTGCAGCTAGTAGCACGCTTCTTGACACCTGATAGGTACTCAACAAATGTAAAACTAGTGAGTATGTATTATTTTGGTAACCTAATGGTAGAGCTGAAATTAGTAGGCAAAGCTCTTTTCTACCCCTGTCATTCTAGTGGGCTTTGCATATCCAAGCATAGGCAGTTGGAGTTAAATGCAAGCGCACCAACGATGGCTTCCTGCCTGTACTCAATCTGGAAGAGCAGCATAATTCTGTTGACCTCCAGGGTGCGGGGCTGCAGCTTCCAGGACCAGCTGAGAATTTCCATTGTCCAGTGGATTGAAGCCAGTTTGCCCTTTGGAGTCAGGACAAATGGAATCAGCAGTTACTCATCTGTCACAGCTCACGTGAGCTGAACAGATACTAATGGTATGGAGGCAAAAGGGGTCATGGACCACCAGCAGCCCTTCGGCTATTGCTTTTCCTGCCAAGTTGGGTGGCAGGGGAGAGGTGTGGTCTCTATAGCTGATTCCCTGGCATCTGCTACAGTTCTGGGCATGTCTATGCAGCACAGGAAATGTGTGGAACGCCTAAGTACAATTTTCCCAGCATTCCATTTCTCATTTCTCCAGACTTTTTAAATAACTGGCTGCAGGGCTAGAAATTCTCCTCTCTATGGTTATTAATCTGTTTTTGTGTTGGGGGTTTTGTTGTTGTTGTTGTTGTTTTTGCAAAGCAAGACATTCCCATGAAGGGTGCTGGGACTGTAAGGCAGGTCATAAAGGGTGATAAAGCAGAGAGAGTGGCCTGCAGTCTCCTCTGCCAGTGATTCACTCTGCCTGGTTATTCAACCGCACAGAGGAGTCACGGGCCTCACTCTTAAATGGCTTCATTCATGATGATTGACTTCGGAGATTTGCCAGTGCCTTTTTCAGAATGCTAAGCAGAAAAGTATTTCCCTTTGAGCCAGCTCTGTTAGAAGGCTCAGGTTTCACAGTGCCTGGGCGAGGGAACCTGGAAGGGGAAAAAAAAAAAATCAGTCCTTGGCTGGAATGGTTTCCTCAAATGAGAATAACCACCGAATAAAGATGGTAATGAACCTGGAAACAGCTCCATCGGGGTGAAATTGATGCCTCTGAGAACTCAGATATTTTTCTGACCAACTATAAGCAGCATCTGAAACCTTCAAATACCAGTCAAAGTTTGTCTATGGAGGATATTTTTGCTTCTGTCTGTTGCCTGCCTTTGGTTCCTAGATTTCAGAACTTAATTATTGCTCATTAGAAATTCAATGTCAGGTGTACTTGAATGGTCTTGCCTTCCTGGTGGCTTCTCAGAGCCATGGTTCAAACCTTCGGTGCCTTGAGTTTGACACCTGCAATGCCTTCCCCCTGTGGACGTCACCATTGCATTCAGCTCGCACCTTAATAGCTTCCTCAATGCTGATATCAAAACATCTGTCCTGTGCTGGTCACTGGAAGCTCGTGCTTGTGATCTTTTTCTTTTCAGATTCATTATTTTTTGTTCTTCTCTTTCATACATCATCAACAGTTTCAAATTCATTTCTTTTAAAACGTATTTTTATTATCTTATCTTTACATAGTTTTTGCACAAAAGTATTGCCATTCCCCGAAGCAGTTTATGAACACAATGCATCTTGATCAATGTCACCCCTTTCAACATTCTCACCCACCCCTCCCCGTACTAATCTTAATTTTAGGCTGTGTGTTGAATTTTTGGCCATTTAACCAAGCAGTTCACATGTACAATGCATCTTGATCTGTGTCACCATTTCAACATCTCCAAACCACCCTTTCCCCTATATATCTCAATTTTGTAGTATATACAATACATCCTTACTGCATTCTTCCCACTTCCCCCTTCATTGTTCATTCTCCCCATTCATTCTTTATTTTCTCCTCTTGCCCTCCCTGCCCCTCCACCCCCACTGGTCCCGCTTCTTGCAAGTACCCATTTCCTGCTACTTATTTTGTTAGGCTTTGACTCAGTCTTATTATTTCTTTCTTTCTTTTTTTTAATTGTATTGTAACAGTGATATACAGAGGGGCTACATCACGTAAGTCAGGTCGTGAGCACATTTCTTTTCGAGCAGTGTTGTTTCTTCCCTTATTTTGGAGACTGAGATCTAAGGATCACAGAAAAATCTATTACACCCAATTGACCACCAGAAAAGCTGGATGTAGAACTGTGGCTCAACGGGTAGAGCACTAACCTGGAGTGAAAATGCTGAGTGACAGCTTGCAGACCCTGAGTTCAAGCCCCAGAAGGGGCACAAAAGAAAAAAAATATCCAGTGAACAACTTTCCAACTTTCCCATGTGATTCTCCAATGAAAGCCAAGTTTCTTCACAGAGCAGAAAATCTATGCAAAGGGCTAAACGTTCTCTGTGCCATATTTATTCTCCATTTGAGCTAAGCAGTTTTACTCCAGTGTGTGTGTGTGTGTGTGTGTGTGTGTGTGTGTGTGTGTGTGTGTGTGTGTGTGTGTGTGTGTGTGTGTGTGTGTGTGTGTGTGTGTGTGTGTGTGTGTGTGTGTGTGTGTGTGTGTGGTTAATTGGAGATCAGGACTTTCTTGTCCACGCTGGCTTCAAACTATGATCCTTAGAGCTCAGCTTCCTAAGTAGCTAGGATTACAGGTGCCTGGCTCTCACTCCACATTTTTAAGCAGTCTTCACACATTCCCAAGGCTGAATGAAACCTTTCTTTAGGTTTGTCCTTCTCCCTGGAAGGCCAGGCATCTCCCATCTCAGTCTACCACGTTCCAAGTCATTCTCCAAGGATGTGAAAGCTTTATTGAAAACTCCTAATGGGAACTCCTTGTGCTACCTAAGTCACCTTCTCTTCCCTTCTCTTCTCTTCTTTACAATTATTGAGAGCAGCAACCATGTGTTTTTTATATCTCTTTTGTTGTTGATGGTGGTGGTTGTGGGGCTTGAACAAACTCTGGGCCTGAGCGCTGTTTTTGAGCTCTTTAGCTCAAGGCTAGTCCTCTACCACTTGAGCCACAGTGCCACTTCTGGTTTTCTGGTGGTTAATTGGAGATAAGAGTCTCACAGACTTTCCTGCCTGGGCTGGCTTTGAACCTTGATCGTTAGATCTCAGCCTCCTGAGTAGCTAGGATTAAGATGTGAGCCACTGGCTCCTGGCTATTTTTTGTATTTCTATTCTGTCCACTCACCTGTAAGACACAGCTTTTCATACAACACATACATTAAAAATGGTTCTAAAGAATAATATACATAGATAAATAAGGATCAATAATTTCTTAATTCTGAACAATTTTTTTCCTAATGGCCAGTCTCCATTTTCCTATGCTATTTAATGCAAAGAAACTCACCTCTTAATAGTATAATTTAGAAACAACAATTATCCAACGTGTTACTAATTTTGTTTATTCCTCTGGGCTCATTTGTGAAAATACTTTAGGAGAAGAGAACATAAAAATTCAGATTTGAGGTCGATATTTTTAGCCCCAGAAATTCCCAAGGATTTCTGAGGTATAAAGATTGGAAAACATCAGAAATTAGACCAGCCAGAGTACGTAAGAGGTTGACTGCTTTCTGATTGGGGAAAACATTTTTTAATTGCAAAGTTGATTTGGTCCTAAAGGTCATAGACTGTGAAATCTAGTACTCTGTGGTTTGTACAAATCAAAATATTGAAAGATGAATGGAATCTATAGTAAAAGAGAACTACAACTTGTAAGTTGTAAGTACAGTGCATTCTTTTCACTGGAATGGCACCAAAGTGAATGTTTTATGCTTCCTGACATCATCCACAAGGTCTGACAGTCTCTGAAAATTTTCAATTCCCTTAATTATTGTTGGAAAAAATATCTTCTGTTATTCATACTAAACCCTTAGAAAATTGCTTCTAAAAAACTCATAACTGGATCTCTGAAGAATTGGCCATATTTAGTATTTCTAGAATCTAGAAGAGAATTTAATTGTATTTCAAATTATGGATTAGTTACTTGAAATAGCTCTTTTAAAATAATACTTCTGCAAATTGGAGTTCCATTCCCTAAATGCATTCTGATTGGATTTTTCTATAAACATTCAGAGACCTAGCAGAGCTCAAGAATACCTGTAGAGATGGTTCTGTGCCCATTCACCTTCAAAGCCCTCCTGACTACAGGTGCAGTTCTGTGTCTTATACTAATGTTCTCCAGAAGGACAGAAACAAAAGTATAGATAGGTAGACACTGAAGAAAGAGAGAGAGAAGGAAAGAGAGAGAGAAAAAAAAATTATTGGACTTTGGTTCTGATTTATGGAGGTCAAGGAGTCTTACAACATGTTGTCTGCAAAATGAAGAATGAGATGAGCCAGTAAGATAATTCAGTTGAGATATAATGGTCTGAGAACCAATGGAGCCAATTGTAGTACCAAGTCTGAAGGCCTCAGAACCACAACAGTGGGGAAGAAGGTACTGCTAGTCCTGCAATCCTGCTAAGAACCAGGTGCTCCTAAGTTTAGGAATAGAAAAGGAGGGATGTCCCAGTTCATCCTTTGTTCCTCTGAAGCCTTTGATGGGTTGGATGATGTCTGTCCATGTGGAAGAAGAAGATCTTAATGTGCTAAGTAAAGTAGTCATCACTGCTGCTCTCTTCTAGAAACACTCTGATAAACAAACAAGAAGTAAAGTTTTCTCAGCTATCTGGGCATCATTTAGCCCAGTCAAGTTGACACATAAAATTAACTCTCACAGCCCTTAAAATGATGTTTCTGAATCATTCCAAACCTGAGTTTACATAAATTATATGGCTCCTGTAGAGCTATAGAAACAGATATCTGAAGGATGAAACAGATGCTAGAGATAGGGCTCAAACAGATGCTAGAAGAAGGAATTGAAGGAAGGCTGGGGATAGGAGTTCTTGTCAACTTTTCAAGTGAGGTGACCAAATATAGTTTTAGCTAATGAAACCAGATCTAGGATAAAGCAGGGGACTTGAGGCAGCGTGGAAAGATAATGGGTTTGGATGCCAACTCAGCTTACTGGACATGGATTTTGGATTGTTCAACCTCATTGTTTTCCATTATCGAATGGAGATCATAACAACTCCCTCAGAAAGCTGTGACAATAATTGCTAGTGTAGAACAAAAGACTGGTCTGCAATAAAGCATACCTGCTATTATTTCTGCTTTGTTTGTACTATTCCTCATGAACCAGGCCAGACTTTACAACATGACGTTCTGATTGGCCACTTGTTAGTGAGTAAAGAGCTTAATTGAGAACAGAAAAAATATGTCATTTTATTAGATGTATATGTATGCAAGTATGGAACAGGTACCTGCATATGACTGTGTGTGTGTGTGTGTGTGTGTGTGTGTGTGTGTGTGTGTGTGTGTGTGTGTGTGTGTGTTTGTACCTGTCCTATGAATGCAGGCATGCATGAACAGCCTCCTGAGCCTGATTCTCACTCCTCTGTGCCATTCTCTGGAGGGCCTACAAGTTTTGATAGCCTCCCTTCTTGTACAGCCTGACTTAACTATGGCAGTTTAAGGATCCCAATTATAGACTCTTATCTCAAAACAGCCTGAAAAACATAAAGACAAGTCTCACAAACATTGTCTCATTAGTTCAGTAAAACCTTGCTAATTTACCCTAATTGTGGGAAAGGATCATTTGCATGCGGGAAATGTCTGGAAGGGGCCTGCTTTAATAAATAGTCAGGACTTATTTGTAATTAGCGATGCTACTAGCACACAAACAATCAATGTGCAATGTCCTTAAAAACAGTTTGTTCTCATAAGTGGAGTGCATATTCTCAATGTCATCTTGAAGTTGTTTATGCAGGAAATGACCTGGGAGCAAAGGTCTTTTCTTATTTCCAAACAGGCCTATAAAATATGGCCCAGGGAATTGAGGTAAGATCTACTTAGGAAGAAACAAAGATTATGAGGTGGGATAGTGGGTTTAACTCCAATCGTAGTATAGTCTCTAAGCTGTCAAGTTACTTTATCTTCCTGAGTATATTCTTCATCTCTCAAAAGAAGGCATTTTGCTAAGTAGTCTTCCAGCATTTTCAAGTCACAACATTCTCAGAACACTAACAGATCATCTAATTCAATCTCTTCGATTGATGTGTGAAGATGGCCAAGGAGTTTTCAATAATCTCTTCTGAGGGTTCCTCAACTATATTATGAAGGTTGAATACATTTTTGATGGCACGTAGGACTTAAAGGCTCAAGAAAGACAGCTGAACAAGAATAATTTGACCAGGTCAAGGTTCAAGAATAGATGAAATAAGCAGCCAACAGGCACATAGAGAAGAGTAGACAACCAGGGAAGACACACACACACACACACACACACACACACACACACACACACACACACACACACACACACACACACACACACACACACACACACACACACACACTGGGATAGAGTAGTCGGCAGGAGAATGTCAACTTCAAAGAGCAAAATTTGCCATCAGTGGAGAAACAGGCAAATGGAAAGCCTAGAAGGTATCAAGAACACAGATAGATGTCTTAGCAAAATAAAATCGGAATGCAGCAAAAAGAAAAAAAGACCAGACTCTTCTCCCAGGTCATCGAAGAGGATAGGGCTTGATGGAGTACCACTGGCCCTGTTGATGGTGGTACTTACGTGCTGGAGGTAGGTCCAAAGGAATGTTTTCTGAATGAAGGAAATCAAGGAAACCTGGAGCTTGTGAGTAGAGTAATAGATTGAGGAAATAGCTGATTGATTAAAGGGAGTTCCCCATGATGAGGTGGGAGGGAGATCCAATTAGAAATGGTTTCAATTAGTAGGAAATATACTGCTGAAGGCCCTGCTGACCTCTCAGACTAGAGCTGTAGCGGTAAATATATCTGTCACCCCATTGATTTGCCCAGGGTATAAAGTCACTTTACTTTCTGTAAAGTGAGAATGTGAGAATGGACAAGCTCTCTATGGAGAGAGAAGTTGAGAGGAAAGAAACTTCAAAATGACTCAAAAAGAGAATATCTCTCACTGCTATCACCACCATTTTCTGGCTGGGAAGAATAAACTCAAAGGTGACCTGTCTTAATTTTCTAGATAATAGTGAAGTGTACATTGAGGATGGGTGGGGAATGGATGAATGGCATTTTAGAAGAAACAAGAATAAATATGAGCTGACCATAAGGGTTGCATTTTATCAAGTCTCCCCATCTGGGTGTCTCTATCACGTACACTATTGTTCACTGAGGAGATGCCTCCTCCTTTGTTTCCAGAATGCACACTACAACAAAATAAGTCCTTGGTTGTTCTTTTTCTTCAGAGAGAATTGGGGGTTGAGATGTAGAAAGCAATGAAATAAATTAGCCTTGAGATAGAGATTTTTGCATGATTCTTCTCCCTGGTCAATTCCATTCCTGAGAGAAATTAGCAAAGCCTGCTCTTAGCTTGGTTCTGTTTTCTAATTGAGCATTTTCAAGCTCAAATCTAGTGACCTTGAGGCCCCCAGCTGGAGAAGCAAGCTCTGTCCAACTTCACCATACCGCTCTTCTCAGTCAGACATTCACAGAACAGAAAACGCTTCCCAGCCCCCTGATTTTAGAAAAGAAAACACAAAGAACCTGTCTAGAAAGATGAAATGTCTTGCACAAGGTCACTAATGTATATAATGGTTGAGACAGAGCTTTTCAAATCAGAGTCCAGGGATGAGCCTCTTCTAAAACAGAAATGGATAGTTTATGAGTCCCTATACTAATACTTACCCTCTGAGAACCCCTGGCTCTGAGGGGAAGAAGGTACTAGTTCTTCAAGGTGGCCGGCGAGAGGGAGATAGCTCCTAAAGGGCACCGTGAGGACATCTGCACAGTGCTCATCCAACTGGTACATCTCCTGTGTTCCCGGTGGCTCCTCTCCCTTCCTGACCTGTACTCCTGAGCTCTGACACTGTAAAGACTTTCTTCAATACTTTTGCCTCCAGGAATCTTTCCAGGTTCCCCCCTTGTGGCCTACTTACCCTTGCTCCTCTAACCTTGGAGATGTATTTATCTCTGCCTCTAGTCCTAAAGGCTCATAGAACTTTCTGGCTTTAAAAACCACCCCTCTTGATTTGGCCTTTATTTGCCTCACTTCCCTGTTTCCCTTCTACACTCACCTAGAAAATGGGAGTATAAGAAAATGGAAGATTTTGCCAGGGGAATGCAGTGGCCTTCGGCCAACACGCCGTGGCTCAGGGGTGAAACACTGCCATGCATCTGGAGGAAGGCTTGGTCCCAGAAACACAGGACAAAATGTATGAGGGATACTGGTCCATAGCATCTGAGAAGTGATGCCGCTACAAGAAATCCTTCTCTTATTCTCTTTTTATTTCCCACATAAAGACAATTCCAGAGAACCTCCAAGGGGTTTGTCTGGTTCCATGTGGACTAGCAAGTAGACAAGGGAGCAGTTGAGAGCCAGGCTTTGTAAGTCAAGCCCATCTGGGTCCTGAGTTCAAACTCCAGATCTGTTACAAGCTGTGTGATCTTGAGCAAGTCATTTGACATCCCTGAAATTCTTTTTGCTCGTTATAATAGGCCCACTTCATAATGCCATACTGATGGTCAAAAGAAAAAGTAGCAATAAGGGCTTAACACAATACCTGCCATTTAATAATGGCTCAACTGTGAAAAGCAACAAAGATAGAATTAGAAATTTAGATCGTCTGAGTTTACATTCAGATATTGTATGTTTTACCTATAGGGTACAAATTCATAATTTATGATTGAATGGGCAGAAAATATGTTCTGTTAAGTTATCGAGCTACCTAAGATTGGAAATTGACAAACTCTAGGCACTGAGACATGTTTGCTGGGGAGCCAAGGTACAGTTTTACCTGCCTAGGACTAAGAAGAGAATACAAGGAACGTGAAGAGACCTCATTCACAAAATTAGATGTGTGGCACTGGGGGGGGGGGGTGCTGATTGCATGGATCATTCATTGCTTGGGTGAGCATTTCCCTGAGAATTCTGATTTAAACAACCTGAACCAAAAGTTCTGTGAATTGGACCTGGGTTCAATTCACAGGCCAGGCCATAGAAATTAGGCTCAGGTGCCATCAGCAATTGGCGAGTTGCTATTCAGTGGTGTTGGGTGTCTGAGCCTAACCAGAACTTCATGTTCACTGAAGGCAAACTTTAAGACAGGCTGCTAATTGTTCCTCTCAGAGCCTTGTTCTATCTTAAATCCTAAGGAGTCCTAAAGCAAAGGAACTCCTGATGGCATGAACAGAAATGGAGAGGTATGGAAGCAGGGTTTTGGGGGATCAGTTCCCAGGGGAGACTGGGAAAGACAGGGGTGATAGATTTGGAAGATCAATACATTCCTGTAGCCTTTATATAAAAAATGCACCGCTCTTCCCTGCATTACATGGAAGAACAAAAGGGATCGACTTGTCCCAAGGTCATGCTCATCAGTGATGGGGATGGAGAAATGTCACTCTAGGCCTCGTTGGCTCTGTAATTATTCAAATGCTTTGCTTGTAATACAATCACAGCTCCTAGCTCTAATTATTGGCATCATCAGCATCATCTATTAATGGGTTTTTGAGCTCCTCTGAGTATACAGCTTCGAACAAGATGTAAAAAGGTTCCAAATACAGATTCAGAAAATGAGGAAAAAAAGGAAGAGAGGAGCAAACCGAGCATCCTTTCTGAGCAACAAGGTCTGAATCAGCCTGAATCTATTTGTGTGTGCTAATCTTAAAGGGCCAAGGCCTCCTAATTTCTGAAAGGGTATTAGTTATTTCAGGCCTACTTTATCATTCTTGTCTTCATTCTTTCAGCACTCTATTTTTAGCTGGAAGGATTTAAACTTCCATTAGAGTGCCTTTTATCCCTTTTGTTAAGTAAAGTTTCTCGTTATCATCTCTCTGTCTCTCCTGGTATGACTGTCTGCAGGATGAGAAACTAACACACACACACACACACACACACACACACACACACACACACTGAAATAAATAGGTAAAAGAGGACTCGCCTCTAAGTTGCACAATGGCACTGGCAGACTTGGCTCTTACACTCAACACCAAGTAGGGAAACACACTTTGGTGAACATGCCCATTAGCCCCGCCTGGAATAGTCTCAGCTCACTGCACAACTCCACCAGCTGGTCTGCCTCCTTTTATGCTTGCGCTTTTCAGCTGATGGTAGGAGACAGCATGCCAAAAACATCTTCGTTTCCACCAAAGACATATTGCAGGTTTGAAGGCAGACGGCTGCCATTGTGTTGAAAACCTGTTCACCAGAGTTTCCAAAAGGAGCAGATATGAAAGGTTCAAATGACCTCTTCAGGGTTTTCCCATCTAACTGGGCCTTAAGCTCTGCCTCTCATTAATCTTTAATGAACAGCAAAGAAAGTGTGTTGCTGGCTAATTATTGTGTAGGGTGGCAGATGTTTAGTGAGGAAGAGCCTCCCATCCCGGAGTTGTATCATTTAAATGGACACTGTCAAAATCAAAGTGTTATTTTCAAAACTTATTCTCTGACCTGCAATATTATCTCCTTGTTTAAACAGTGATTACTATTCTTTGAAGCTTTTTATCATTGTGTCCCTTTCAAAGATTTAGTATTTGATTAGTATTTATTGATTGTACAAAGAGACTCATTGTGATATTTTTATACCTGCATATAATTTGTCTTTTGGTCATTTCCATCCTCTCTATCACTTTTTCTAATACTCTCTGCTTCTTGCCTTATCCTATAATTTTCATATGTGCATAAGATGTACTTCATTTGTAGTCAGCCCTATCAGCCATCTTCCCCCACCTGTTGGTCTTTCCCCTCAAAAAAGTAACCATATGACATGTATACCTTTTAAAAAATCTAGATTCTTTATATAGAAGACATGTGATGTTTGTCTTTCTGAGTCCCACTTATTTTTATTAACATGATCATCTCTAGTGACCACCCATTTCCTGCAAATGCCATAATTTCATTCTTGTTTATGGCTGAATAACACTTCACGTTAAATATATACCACATTTTATTTGTCCATCCATTGGTTGATGAGCACCCAGTCTGATTCTTTAGTGTGGCTATTGTGAATTTTGCTGCCACAGACATGGGTATACAGGTGATTCTTTTGTACACTGACCCAAATTCCTTTGGAAATAAGGCCAGAAGCAGTATATAGTAGGATCATGAAGTAGTTCTGCTTTTAGTAGTTTAAGAAGCCTCCATACTGGCTTCCATAGTGACTGTACAAATTTACATTCTTACCACAGCAGTGTATAAGGGTTCTGTTCCCCACACAGATTTTCATCAGCCAGCAGTTTTTGTTGTTTGTTCTCTTGATGATTGCTATTCTGACTGGGGTGAAATAGAATCTCAATGTCATTTTTGCTATGCGTTATCTTTATTATTAAAAAGCTTGAATATTTCATTATATGTTTATTGGCCATTTGTACTTAATTTAAGAACTATTTCTTCAGTTCATTTACCCATTTGTTAATTGGAATATTTGTTCTTTAGTGTTTAATTTTTTTGAGCTCTTTGCATATTTTGTATGGTAAGCTTTTATCTGATAAATAGCTAGCAAATATTTTCTGTTATTCTGTAGACTGTCTCTTCATTTTGGTAATTGTTTCCTTTGATGTGCAAAAGCTTTTTAATTTAATGCAGTCTCATTCATCAATACTTGCTCAGAAAAATTGCCTTAAATTATTCACTTGTTAATTTCAGGTACTCTTAATATATTTTGAGTACCCTAATTCTGTAATATTATTACCCTTTCTTATTATTTTCATTTTCTTATTCTAGTCATTATTTCTCTACTTCCTTGTTGAATTTGTTTGCTCTCATACTTTGCTTTGAAGCCCCTCCCTTAAATGGTAACATCTCATTTGTTACATCTGTTTCACAAATGAAAAATCTTAGCTTTTTTTCTCAATATGGTAATAATTATAGATAGTTGAAATTTTTTTCTTCATCCACTAATCCATTGATGGGAACCCAGGCTAATTCCGAACTTAGTTATAGCAAACAGTGTCATGATAAATATGGCTATGCAGGAATCTCTGACTTTCATTCCTTCATGTAGATACCCAGGAGTTGCATAGCTAGCTCTAGAATATTATTCAGCTATAAAGAAGAACTAAAGTATGTCATTTACAGGAAAACAGACAGAATTGAGGTTGTAAGTGAAATAAGCCAGGCTTGGAAAGACAAATATCAAGTTGCATACCAGTGGCTCATGCCTGTAATCCTAGCTACTTAGGAGGCTGAGATCACAGTTCAAAGCCAGCCCAGACAGTAAAGTCCATGAGACTCTTATCTCCAATTAACCACTGAGAAAAATGGAAGTGGCACTGTGGCTCAAGTGGTAGAGCGCTAGCCTTGAGCTAAAGAGCTGAGGGACAATGCTCAGGCCCAGAGTTCAAGCCCCACCATTGACCAAAAAACAAAGACAAATATCATGTGTTTCTTTTTTTTCTCATATCCAGAATGGGTTCAGAGATTTCAGTCCATAGTCCTGGGTTCCATTTGATTCTGGGTCCATCGTAAGGCAAAACATCATGGCAGTAGAAAGGAGCTCATAGTAGAAGAGATTCTTTACTTGATGGGCATGAAGCAGAGCAACATAGAATATCTTGATTGAGACAATCCACTGGAAAACATTCTCCTCAGCATTCCATAAGTGCATCAATTCTAAGAGTCAGAGTGATTGAATATTGCCTACCTGGAAATCACCTCTGACAAAAGCACCAAAAGACTCTTCCTTGGCCTTTGCTCTTCTATGCTTTTAATGTGTGCTAAGACAATGTCAGAGAGGGAATCTAACATTTGCTTGGCACTTGCTACATTTGCAGTCACCATTTTATAAAATATAGTACATTATCATAGTTCATAGAGACCCAACCTGCTGGTGATTCAAAGCTTTGGCAAAGAGATCATATCATAGATGACACAATCTATATTCTGGAAAATATAACAATGGAACTTTTTTCTGCAGGAAGAATTATGGTTTTGTACTTGATTGTGCCTTGAGCCACAGCCCACAGGCTTTAGAAAATCTAGTTTGAGGGCCAATTATATGGAAAGGATTGGAGTAACATGGACATGTGTAGAAAGGAGGAAGCCTTTGAAATGATCACAAGAGAACATAAAGCGATGATGTGTTGAAGCTGCCTGGCAAGATAGTGCTCTGAAAGAGCGCAGGCACTGAGCCTGGATCCCAGGGAGAACTGGCGTGAGCATTCCCTGCACCGGCCAGGGCAACACAGACTTCTGCCATCCTCCTCCTATTTAGGAGCTAAAAAGAACTTCAGAAAATTTTGTCATCATGTTTTTAAAGGGAACACACTTAAAATAACCCCAGAAGAGAATGGTAATACTTAAGGGAACACCAAAGAGATACCCAAACAACACAACTCCCATTATAACATATGCTTTCAAAGCACTTTGCTATTCCTTCCCCCTTTTTAATCCTTCTAATGTCCTGGAAGGAGTTGCTTAAAATAGAGGAACTAAGAGCAAAGAGGTACAGTGACTTGCCCGAAGCCACACCAGACAGTTAAGAGCTCAGCTTTTGAGCCAGAATCTTACCTCTGGGCCACACTGCTTCTCCATTCACAAGCATCTGCTCACACCAGAAAGATGAGAAGAGGGCCTAGAGTCACAGGGAAGTTGATCTTCAAGATCTACAGAAGTTGAGAAGAGGCCAAGGGGCCTAAGGCTCCCACAGCCCAAAGGCTGCTCTGCCCTTAACCAGACACCGCTCCCTCCAGGCTCTAGACTGATAGTTTATCAGACACAGACTGTGCCTCACCGCTGGCTTTCAGCAGAGCTGGAACTGGAGTTCTCTGGGAAATGCTTCAGCCAGCCTGCCATTCCAACTCCCCACCAAATCTGCCTTTTCTTCCTTCTTGGATCTCTTGAATAAATGAGAGACGTAGAAAACACACATTGTTAACCTGAAGTTCCTGGCCAGCCCATCCCTCAGAGCTGCCCCTGCTTCCAGAAACAATACCCTGATTATCATTCATTATTTCTACTTCTTAGTATTAAAACCTTTTTAATATGGCATTGAAGACCACTGGGGAGTTTTAAATTTCATGTCAGGCCAGGATTTATGGGCCAGTTCTGAAATTTTACCTCTGGGCTCAATAATTGCAATTCCCTTTTAATCGCTCTCTTAGACACCTCTGTGAAAAGACTTCAATTATTTCCACACATGGTGGCCCCTGGGACTTGACCAATATGAATACTCAACTTGTGTCACCTCCTTTTGGAGGCCAGCACTAACCACACAGCTAGAAGCTACCCAGTCTGATGTTCAGTGATACCAGAGAGCATTGTTGTTCTTGAGAAAGGAGTTGTGCATTTGGGACCACAACTCTCCTAATCTTAAGCAAGAAACAAGAAATAGATGTGTTACATTGTGCACACTCATGCTTGTTTTGAAATCTGTACAATTCTGTGCAAACACAAGTGCATATTCAGAGTCCTTCCTTGGAAAACATTAAAGGAATATAGGCTCTAGTCATCAATTACTAAAAGAAGATTTAATTGTAGGTCAAAAACATCGACTTCTGATTGGTGACAGTAGGCTCCAATTCATGCTCTGGGTGAGACCCAGAGCTCAAGCTGTGAAATTCGAACTTCATACATTGATAATCCATGTCCTACCCTTGGATAGAGGTAGCCAAGAGAGAATGAGGTTCCCCAGCCTAGGTGAGGAGGGATTCCTGGGCCCTAAATCAGCAGCCCTGAGCAGTGATGTGAGACATTGCCTGTACTGGCAGGCTTTGCCTATTAGTGGGCCAGACTTCTAACCAGACTGGATGAAAGACAAGAAGGTCTTTAGAGCATGGATCCTCTAAAACAGCAGCAGACTAAGCTGGTTCTTCACAGGATGGAGTGCAATCACCACTGGGCATGCAAAGTGATTCGCTGGGACACTGTTAATGTAGCTTCTTATATGTATTAGTTATTTTAAAATAAACTGTTGAATTTTACTAATATGAAATGTCAGATTGACAGGAGTACATAGGCATGCTCAAAGACTTATACTAGAGGAAAATAAAACAGCAAAATCTCCTAAATTAGAAAATGTGCTTGATACAAGAGAATTCGGTGGCGGGCCACTGATTGTTTCAAGCCTAGAGTTCCAGCTTAGTTCATTGTCAAGCTCTTACCCACAACCATACAGAGGCAAGTAGTCATGAGGGGTGTGTGAAGGGCTCTGGTTCCCTTCATTCCGTTCAGTTCAGTAAAAGCTATAAAGTTCAGGCCCAAAACTGGCCATAGGATCCTATTGTCTGTGTTCTTTTCCTAGCCCAAAACTGTTTCATTTCCTTCTGCTTTCCATTCCTGTTTTCTCTTCTGTGAAATAGGAAGAGTTGAGTATTTTCCTATATCAGTTCTACAGAGCTAATGTTCATTTTCACCTATGAGAAATTTTGAGGAAATGAGGACACTCCTGGATTAGATTTGTTTTCTCTCTGGGTCTCTCTCTTACTCTCTTTTTCTCCCTCTCTCTCTCTCTCACCCACACACACAAACCTCTTAGCCAACTACTAAGGGATAGCTCTGGTTTCCAGAGTTGTATCATCAGTCAAGCTTCACTTGTACAAACATCAGTCAGACAACATGGCAGTTAAACCCCCAATTCTAAGATACTCCATTTGTAGAAATCCGATAGAAGAGCTCCAGCACTTTCTAGCAATGCCTCACAACAAGCTCTTAACTCTTCATCCTATTCTGTCTGGCTGTGTGAAAAGGGAAATGAGAGTCCCTTTTTGTCTGCCTCCCAGGGTGTTTGCAAGAATCAGATGAGAGGCAGCAATTGTGGAAACATGAAGCTCCTTCAGTTGGGAGCGGGTGCACTGAGCTGAAGGCCCATGGCTATTCCAAGGAGCACTTAGCCTATGAAATAGAACTCTGAGCTGAGATCTACCTTTGTCCTGAGCCAGCTCAGGTTTAAATCTGATACAAGTAGTGCGTACTGAGATGTGTACACAGTGGACCCTCAGGAAATCACTGCTTTTCAAGCATTGAAGGGATGAAGTTGCACTCTGAAATTGCAGAAAGGTCTGAGTGTCTGCTCCTATCTTCCTTCTCATCCACCAGAACATCCACAATTGTATTCTGCTTCTGTACAAGGCTAGAGACAGAAGCAGCTGTAGACTTGGAAGTGGGCAGGCTGAGGTAGGCATCTCAACTCTGTTGCTTACTAACTTTGACAAGATAATTCATCTCCTGGAATCTCAATTTTCTCATTTGTACAGTGGAGGTGACCATTCCTACCTCTTACAGCTCCTAAGATGATTGAATGAGATAATTGTGAAGAATTTCTTCTCATTATCTAAAACAGTTCTGAGTGGTAAGGATTATGGTGATTATCCTCTGAAATCTATGTCGTCATTATTACCATCACTCCTCAGGTGATGCCCAGCAAAGAGCATCCAAGCCAGTGACTCTTGTGGCCCATAGACCTCTTCACCGTATTCAGATCCACCCACAGCAGCCCCTTCCACATAAGCCCCTTTGCTATTGAAGCAAAGGTTTGGGTGCTTTTTTCAATGATGCTTCTGAACCACCCCTTCCCCTAGAGTTACCTGTATGACTTCAAAACCACCCCTAGGGCTCCCACACATCCATTTCTGAATCCTCAACCCTTTGAAGATGCTACAGACTGAGAAGGAGACGGTAGCTTCTGCTTTCCCACATAGCTCCATGAGACACAGGCCAAATATCTACCAAGACACCAATGTCTATGGTCCATTATTAAAAGGCCGAGTCAAAGAGGTAGGTTTTATGACCCCCTTCCTTGGAGCTGATTTTTATTGACTCAGAAACGTTCACTTGGTCTGTTTATAACGGTTGCATCACAGGCTCACCAGTGACTATGGTGACATTAATAAACAATAGGTAGGTATACTGGCAGTCCTTTCTTCAGAGACCTGCCATCCATCTCTAGGCAGGCAGGTTAAGAAAAGTGGTTATTCCCATTCTGTAGGTAACCATTCCCCAGTTCCTTGCCACTTAAATCTCAATTGCGTGTGCCACCCAACTACTAACCCAGCCAAACCTCAGCAGCCTTCCCCTTCCAGAAAATTAAAGTTTCCAGTTTAAAGGGCCAGGGAGAATTCAGGGCTTTCTTACTGTAAATATTCAAAGTCCAAGAGGATTGAGAGGAGGCGAGGAAAAGATGGCCCAGTGCCTGGGCATTCCCAGTCCCAGCCCAGAGCTTCCTGACTCCTCCACGTCCCTCTGCTTCTAGTGCAGGCTCAGCATGCCTTAAAAGTTCCAGGTCAGAATATTGAGCTGACCCCTCTAATACCATATGAAGATTGGTGGTGGTGGTTCCAGCCCAGTTGAACATCTCATTGGTGCAATCTCAGGCCTTCTCAAGCAGTTCAGTTTGCTGTGTTCTGCAAAGTCCCCACTTAGCTGACACAGTAGAAGCCTGATGTCCAGTCTCTATTAATTTCTTCGAGCATGGTATAAAGGTTCTGAGTCTTACATTGGGTGATTGGCAAACACTGTCTGGTATTGTTTTATAGAGGGGTTCTCCTGAAGATGATAGTGGTATTATTCTAGGAGGAGAGGCACTTGGGTAGGAAAATGTCCTGTGCAGTTTCTGGCCTTCAGGAGAATGGAACTTCTTTGTGGGCAATGAGTCGTTTCTTAGCAGCCTGTGGGCTTTCTTTCCACATAGAAAAATGATATCATTTATCAGTACTACAGTCGAATGAGTGGGCATGCCTTTGAACAATCCACCTGTATCAGTTTGTGAAGACTGCGGTGACAAATTAACACAAACTATGGCTTAAGTAACAATTTTATTGTCTCTTGATTCTGGAGAGTTGAAGTCCATGATCAAGGTGTCAGCAAGGCTGGCAGAATCATGAGGGAAGAATCTTTTCTCTCTTAGTTGCTGATGTCTCTGGCAATCTTTGCTGTCTCTTGCCCTATAGATCCACCCTCCTCTCATCTTCACATGATGTTCTTTCTGCATGCATATCTGTCTCTGTGTCCAAATTCCCTTTTGTATTAAGAATATACTCTCTGGATTAGATCTCACTCTAGAAAGCTCATTGTGCCTAGATTACGTTTATCAAGAACCAATTTTCAAATCAAATTTTATTCTGAAGTAGTAACAGTTTAACATATCGTTATGGGGGGGGGGGGGGGGAGAAACAGGGGACACAATTCAACAAGTGGTGTCACCTACCTTTCCTATATACACTAATAAGACCAGGAGAGACTAGCCAATAATAGCAAATGTCACTGTCTAGCAGTTACCTGTTCTAACCTGAGAATTATAGTCTCACAAGACACCAAGTTGAACCTGGACCAGTGAAGAACAGCTCAGTAACAAATGATAACAATTGCTGGCACAGATGTGGCCAGACGGGAACTCTCCTACACTGTTGGTATGATGTTAGCTTGTTCAATCACTCTGGAAAGCAGTGTGAAGTTTCCTCAAAAAACTAAACATAGAACTTCTATGACCCGAAAATCCCACTCCTGAACATTTCTCCAATAGAATATAAACAAGGCTACAGTAAAACTTCCAGCACAATCATGTTCATTGAAGCATTATTTACCATAGCCAAGATATGGAATCAACCCAGATGCCCCTCAGTGGAGGAACAGATTAAGAAAATGTGCATATGTACACAATGGAATTTTACTCATCCATTAGAAAGAATGATATTGTACCATTTGTAAGGAAATGGAAAGAATTCTAGTAAGTGAAATAAACCAGACCCAGAGAGTCAAAAGTCGCATGGTTTTTCACATTAGTGGTAGATAGAATGTGCCTATAAATCTACAAGTAAACACGCTGGGTGGTATGCAAGCTGTTCCAAATGAATTAACTAAATTATAATAGAGACTACAGAGAGCTCAAATAGTACATTTTTTAGGAAGACTAAATCAAATCCCAACAAAATAAACACAAGAAATGGGTACTTATTGGAGAGGCTAAGGGGAGAGGGGTAGACAATGTGGGGGAGAAGGGAGAGAGAATGCAGTCAAGAATTCATTGTTTATACCAAAAAGTTAAGAAATACAATAAAGGAAGGGATGGGTTGAAGGGGGATGAGATTGTTGGAGGGGGTGATACAGATCAAGATGCATGGTATTCATATACTGCTTTTGTTAAATGACATCTCCCTTGTATAACCTCTTAAAAATATTTTTAATTGCTTAAAAAAGTAGGAAGGGACTTTGAATACAAAGAACACAAGCAAAATGTGCAGAGGCAAACAGCCTTGGCATATGCAGTAAATCAGAGTCTAGATGTGAAGGCAGTGGAGATCCCTGATCACATTTGAGTTTTAAAGAGATTATTCCACAGATAGGTTGTAAGATGGAACCTTCCTCTGGCTTCAGAGTAGGAGTTGATGCAGCCCTGGGGCTCTGTTCTTCTCCGCCATGGAAGAGGATTTGTTATAGTGATTTCCAAGGCCCCTGCTAGTCTTAACATCTATCAGTGCTGCAGCCACATTATCATCCATGATTCTTCCCACAGGAGAGTATGGGTACTGGCTATCAGAGCTTGTGAGCCCCCTGCACCAAAGGGCTCACAACTTTTCTCCATCAAAACCCACTCCAGCAGAGGAGCAGAGCACTCTGCAGGGGGGGAACCTTCTCAGCTGGTTAAGTTAGTGGGCTCTGCTTACCCAACATCTCTAGGCCCCTCAGCCTTTTATGACTAATCACTTGTCTGGACCACTGTATCTGCTTATGGGACCAGTTTATGAGCCAGTTTGTCCTGACATATAAAATTTCAGCACAGTGGTTTGACTTGACCAGAGATTAATGGCTGAAATAGAGTCTCTGAGCTTGGACATCAGCATTTTGCTTGCCTTAGAGATTTGCTTTCTTAGTTAGACACATTAAGTAGCAGTTAGCTGCTTCTCTAGGAAGCAGGTTGTGCTATAGTACATCCTTTGAGCCTGGCCAGGGCATACTGCTTTGAAGTTGGGAAGCCTAGGGAGAGAATTCCTAGGATGGATGCTCAAGCTGGAGGCAGATGGACTGAGGGAATGATGTGCTAGAAAAGACTATTTCAAGTCTCACTGTTGTCTTTATCCTTCTCCATGGGGAGGATGTATTTGAAAACAAACAGAAAAGCTAGACTAAAAGAACCCGATACATTGATTTGGCTTGAAAGAAAAGCTTGCATTTGAAATGAACAGATGGTGCTAAACTGGAACTGGAAGGAAGAGAGATAGGAAACCTAAGTCCAGATTTCCACTGGCCGCTGAAGGGTGTTGTATCCATGCCTCCTTAGAGAAGGAATTAGAAATGCCAAGACAACGATCCCCTGGATGTTGATCAGAGAAAAAGCTACCACCAGCCAGCCAGTAAGTGCGTGGGACAGTAAACCCTGCTAAGCACCCCACCTCCAGCCCCTCACATATTCTTATGCAATTCTTTCTGATTTCTAAAATGCTAGCACCCAATGCACTCGCTTCTTAATCCCTCCCCCACTCCACCTTCAAGCTGAGATTTACCCTACAGTCCCTAACGATGTGTTCAGTAAGTACCAGGGAAATAAATACCTCCTATAGGACCTAATCGAAAATTAAGAGAAAGAGAAGTTCAGGATTCTCAGGTCACTACTCTTGACTTAGAGAACTTTCCTACCATTTGATTCAGTGCAGGGAGGGGTAACCCTGGATAATCAGTATTCAGTATTCTTTCCTTTTTTCATTTTTCTTTTCATGTGGCTTTATCTCAAGTATTTATTTTAGTAATTAAATACTCACATACATATACTCACATCAAGAAACACAGGACATATAGAATTTTACCGGTTCATTTTTTTGAGGCCAGTTTTACCAATATAAAAATAAGAACAAAACATAGACCATTATGCCTTATGAATATAGAAATAAAAATCTGTGCTAGATACCCAGATTCTCTGGAGGCTAAGATCCAGAAGGTCACAGTTCAAAGTCAGTCTGAGCAGGAATGAGAGTCCATCTCCAAAATAACCAACAAAATATAGGGCTGGAGGTATGGCTCCAGCCCAGCAAGCACATTTTCCTTTTAAAAGGAGCAAAATATGTTAGTGGATCCTCTATGTGTTTATTTATATGAACCAAAGCAAACTATCCCCATTAGATAAAAAGATTGGGATCAGTAGTTTCTCGAAAATCAACTTACATCCTGAAACATTTCATTTTAACTTACTATTTCCCCATGTATACTTTATTACCAGTGTGTTCTATTTGCTGGACTTCTGAATTGTCTTTCATATAAATCACATTCAGAACACTTCATCCTTATTAGCCAGTTTGTTTTCTTTCAAGTAGAAATAATTTTAAATACTTATCAAGTTTTCTAGAGTCTTTCTGGGGTGTGTGTGTATGTGTGTGTGTGTGTGTGTGTGTGTGTGTGTGTGTGTGTGTGTGTGTGTGTGTGTGTGTGTGTGTGTGTGTGTGTGTGTGTGTGTACCAGTAGTGCGTACCAGGGCCTGGGCATTGTACCTTAACTGTTTTACTCAAGGCTGGCACTCCACACTTGAGTCACAGCTTCCCTGTTGGTATTTTGATGGTTAACTGAAGAAAAGAGTCTCACAGATTTTCCTACCTGGTCTGTCTTTGAATCATGAACCTCAGATCTCACCCTCCTGAGTGGCTAGGATTACAGGTGTCATAGCCTGTCATAGCCTACAGCTTTTGTTCTTCTCAGTATATCTTGCTTACAGGAATGTAAAAGAAAGGCAGAATGAGATGATAGGGAGGAAAGAAGGGAAAAAGAAAACAAAAGAGAGATGGAGAAAGGAAGGAAGGTAAAATTAAAATTGGCTAAAGAGAAACCAAGAAAAGAAGCTGTTCATTTTTCCTTTGTTCCAAAGTGTGAGAGAAGAATTAGGGGGATGCTGTTTGGGCCATTTTCTTAGCCCCTCACCCAGGAAAGCCAGGCCTCCTTCCAGATCTCTATCACCTAGGCAAACAACTCAGCCCGTGGCCTCCGAGAGTTTATCCTGCCTTGGCACTCCGCTTGTGCCCTAAGTCCCTCCTATGGAACCCAGGGCCACTCTCAGCCTCAAGCAACTCTTCTCCCACATGGACCAGTGGGAGCCAGATTCGTCCTTAACTTGAAATCTTTCTCCCATCCAAATGCAATCTTCTCCAGGGCAGGCTGATCTGACTTCCGGGACACAATGAAAAGCGAATGAATATTATTATTACAGAAAATTAATAAGGAACAAAGGAATTCACACTAAAATTTACATTGATCTGGCATTTTTCCCCTGCTACCTCCAATAAAAATGCTTTAAAACCGGCTGATTTAATGGAAGTGATTTTAAAAAGTGCTGAATGGTTTATATTTACTGCAGAATTACTACAGAGTATATTTTAAGGAAAATATTTGAAAATTATGTGTGTGTTTTATCTATAGGATATAGTTTAAAAAAAGAAAAAGGTGCACTATATTTTCTTTTCCCTAGTCTATTGATCTGGACAAGCTTCCACAGGCTCAGCTCCTTCTAACAAATCTTCACACCTTCCTACCTGTGTTAGAGACTTGTCAAGAGACTTAGCAAAGACACATGTGGAGATGTCAGCCATGCAGCCTGAGCTGTGACAGAGTTACATTTCATAATAATCATCAGCGTCATGTGACAGCGTCTCTGTGACATGGACTCAGCTGATTGCCTAATTTATGAGAGTCTGTCATCTTTACCCTCACTCATAACTTTGGCTCTTCCAGCTTGAAGGTTCGTCATCACCAAAATGATGAGGCTCTCTGACTGGTACAGAACATGAAGATAGCCATGTGCTATAGCTTTAGGTCCCTAACCCTGTTCAAACTGAAACAAAGTCCTAGAAAGACTGTTTCTAACCTCAAGGAATTTAGAATACTGTAAAGTGCTGTTTACAATGACTCTTATTTGCCTCTACTGTTTAAAACTCAGCTCTAAGTAGAGTGTTGGGTAAGCCTTCAATACGTGTTATTAGTGGCTGCTGATCATATTATTAGTGCTGCTATTCTTTGTTGGTATTATTGTTGATCATATCATCAGTGTCTGCTATTATTGTCATTCTTGGTGTTTATTATATTATTGGAACTGTTATTGTTGCTGTAGGTAATGTTCATATTGACTTGGTACATGTGACCTTCAAGGGAGAGCACTTGAGAACTCAGATACTCATGGGTCCTAATTGCTATAATTCTCTGATTACTTCTTATTAGATCTTGTTAGATGAAGGAGCCAAAAATGATGTGCTAAAGCACATGATCAAACATATTACTTCCTTCCTGCAACTTCCCAGAGTTCCCCAGTTCTTAAGATCTTGGGTTTTTTTTTTTTTGGGGGGGGGGTCCGGTCATGGGACCTGAACTCTGGGCCTGGGTGCTGTCCCTCAGCTCTTCAGCTCAAGGCTAGCGCTCTACCACTTGAGCCAACAGCGCCACTTCTGGCTTTTTTCTTTTTGCTTATGTGGTGCTGAGGAATCAAACCCAGGGCCTCATGCATGCAAGGCAAGCGCTCTACCACTGAGCCACCTTCCCAGTCCCAAGTTCTTAAGTTCTTAAGTCCCCCAGTTCTTAAGGCATCTTCATCATTTAAGTGGAAGACAGTTGATGTCAATACTGGATATTAACTTCTAGATTAAGTCAATTCCACCACCCCATAAATTTTGGGCAAGAATGTCAAGATAGTGTCTGATTTAATGGAAAACTATGTAATCATTTGTCTTCTCATTCAACAAATATTTGTTGAGCATCTGCAACGTGTAAGACAATGGAGACACAATGATGGATGATCCACCACCGTGACATTAAGGAAATGAGACTTGAGAGTCATCTTCCTATACAGTCCAGTGAAAAATAGCTACTCCTACCAGACTGGATCACATGTATTCTCGCACTGTCTGTGCAACTTCTGCTTAGGTACTGTGTCAATCTGCATTGGCCTTTCTCAAATCCCTGCTCCTCTTTACAATCCACCCTCAAGTTACTCCTTTCCTGATCAGCCCATCTGAGTCGTTTCTGGCCCTCTATGCTTCTGTAGCACCCAGCACCTACACCATCACCCAGCTCTGACACAATGCCATTCATTGTAAATTTTGGTACAGATTTGGATGTTTTCTGTAAGCTCCTTGAGTATAAGCTAAATCCTAAATCCTTAGCTTCCTTAGAGCTTCTAATACTTCATCTAGTGTACAACGATGCACCCATAAATGCCTGAGAAATGGAAACACAGCTCAACAGATTCCAACTGAGAAACAGACACAGAGTATCTTTTCACAAGCTTCAGCAGATACAAAGATGAAAAGGTTTTATCTTAAGGGGCACTGGGTCCTTGGGCAGGTTCTGAGAAGACTGTTAATTTTCTCTCATAGTCTAATACTGATACAGCTTGCTATAGGGGTGTTGTGACATGTCTTTGAGTTGTGTTTATCATCTGAAGATCCATGTAAGTGACACAATCTAGGGTCTGGCCCATTTTTCTCCCCTGGCTAAAGAACTAAAGGACAGAAAACAGACAGAACAGGTTTATGTGAAACCCAAAGAAACAGTAAAAGTAAGAGTGAGTAAAACAATGGAATGGACTCCTTGTACAAGGAGGGGTCCACAGTCTCTCTCTCAGGAGTCAGTCTCTCTCCTAGGTCCCTTGACTCCTCCCTTTAGGGCGTGCTCATGGTCTGATTGGTTGAAGAGTGGATATTAACTGCAGAGAGTCTTGTGATTAGTTCCTCAATCTCTATATATGTCTGCTTGAGTCATCCCTACCCCATTCTAGTATCTTCCACCAAGCATGACCTGGTCCTTGTCACCATGTTCTACCTAGCCCAGAGGCCTAACTTCATAATTTTTTTGTTTATTTGTTGAAACCAGTATAGTCGCCACTGTTTAGCAATCATAAACCCTTTCCCTTCCTCTTCTACCTGCATGCCTTTTCTGAGCCTCGTAAATGAATTGAGAGGCAGATACCTTCCAATAAAAGCCAGTGTGGTTCTCTGAAGAAAGCTATGGCCTTCTGTAAAAAAAAAAAAAAAAAAAGGAGCTCGCCTTTTGGAGGCCCTACTGTGTGCCAAGAACAGCTCGCCTTATTCTGCCTGTCCTCTTGTCATTCCCACTTCAAAAATGAGGAAACCGAAACCTCAAGAAATTAAATCACTTGCCTAAGGCCTCAAAACTAAAAGGTGGTAGACCTGAGAGCAGGGCCCTCTATACTCTGCCTCGCTGCCCTACCACCTCATTAAAGGCTTCCCAGTGAGCAGCCTGCTGGATGAGGACAGGGCTCACGCCTGAAGCAGCCGGATGTCAGCATTTTGTCCACTGGGATATTGCACAGTAGGAAAGTAAGATGCATTCTCTCTCCTGTCAGCTGCTGTCCACAGCCCTCACATACTGTCACAAAATTTCCCTTCATTCAGTGCTTAAAATAACACTGGTGCCTTCACCCTTTTGAGTCCTGGCTGCCAACCCTTCATTCACATCAACAGCTTGCCTGAAGTCAGACATGCTAGACAGTTCCCGTTAGATATGTAGAGACTAACCTGGTAGGGAGCAAGGATACCTGGGAGATTCTTTTTGTTTCCATGTCAGTGCATCTTAGGATTTTCCTGTGGATTTTCTGACAAGGTATCCCATGAATTGGCCAGAATACCTAGTCTCAAAAACCTGAATTGGTGACACCTCAAGCAATGCTCAGTAGATACAGCCTTCTCTGTCCCAGTGATTTCAGCAATGTGAAATGAAATTGATTGGACAGATTGATCTGTAGATTCTGTTGTCTCTTATTCTTGCAGTTCAGGAGAAATACTCTAATTTGATCTTAGATCTGTAGATAACTCGATGTGTGATCTTGGGCAAGTCTCCATTTTTCCAAGAGAGATCAACTGAGCCTCTTCGCATAAACAGATCTTGGATATAATTAATCCTCCTTCTTCCACTTCCATGAAGCATTTGCTCCTGGCAGCTTCCAGGGCTTTCATAAATCAGACTTCTGTAATCTGCAAGAGACGTATAGGCATCAGATCAATAAAGGACCCTCAAAAACTTTAATTCAATGCCCAAGAACCTTAAACCCAAGGAGTTACAGGGATTTACCCAAATCCAAGAAAATCCAGGACCAGAATCAAGGACTTAGCTCTCAATTCAGTGGTTTTTCGGTAAACTCCTTCTATCCTCTAGATGAGAAATGGACCTTGATAGTCACAAGCCAAACCTCCTGCCTTTTTGGATGGCATCTAATTTATTCATCATGGTGTAGTCACTAGGCAAACAAGGGTGGTCAGTATTCTCCTCAGAAAATTGCATGCAAAGTTGGAGATACTCTCTCTGCTGGAGAATACAATTCATCAGCAAATATCCAAAATTTCAGGCACTTGCAGAAAAGTGCCTTGTTCAAAGTCATCAGGCAAATGAGATACAGAGGCAGAATGGGAACTGGAGAGCTCCAGAGAGGCATGTGGAAGAAAATGGATTGTGACAGGCTGTCCATTCAATCCTTTTGGCTCTCTAAAGTCCAGGCGGACACCCCACACTGTCAAGTTGATTGATTGAAGCCCCAGTGCTCAGACCATCACCAATCCCCAGCACATGGATTCGGTTGCACATTTGTTTCCAGGAGGCTCCAGGTTGGAACGTGACCTTTCCCCCTTGCAAGCATTAAGTAGAGTTGCCATCCACCAAAGTGAGGAAAGTGGGACCCCTAATGAGCTAGTTTCGTGACCACTGGGCTGCAAGCAAAGAAGATGGAGCAGGCAGAGGAGAGAGCTCACATTTGGTTTTTACTGAGTTTTCGACTGTCTCTTAAACAAATCTGACCCTAGGTATAAACTTGCCCTTTTGCAGTCCTGGCTTCCCTGGATATAAAATACATGTTTGGCAACTGCTCTGAAAGTTATTAAAGTTGCAGCAGTAAACTATGGGAGGCCAGAGAATTTCAGACAAAAGTTATTGCATCAGTAACTCAGAAACTAATTCCTAAAACTCCTGACACATTTATCCAGAGGGCCAGTGCCAATATAGAAATGGAAATCATTGTCAAGGGCCACTGTGTACCTGGAATTAAAATCCATCATTCCTCAGACCAGACAGCTACAATTTGGCAGAACGTGAATACACCTGCCTTTGACTAGCATCTCTCCTTGAAAATTGGGTCCTTTACGTTTCATTCTGCTCTCTTTGTTTGGGATTTTTTTTCTTAAGAACAACCTCGTTTACATTTTCTTTTCAAATATTTCTTTCTTTGACAGCCCCACATTTAAACTGAAAGGCCTCCCTTTCCTTATTCAATTGCACTGGTTTTATTTTGGAGAGAAATCCTGCTGGGTACCGTAACGGAGAAGAAAGTTTACAGCAGCAATAATCCTTACTACAGCATCTATTGTAGGGGAACTTAATACACTTTTATTAAATGGCTGAGGAATTGACTCCAGTGATCTGAATTAACTACAGAAGAGCAAAGAAAAGGAACCCAAGTTCCTCCTCCATCCAACAGACGGTGGAAACTTCATGCCCAGCCAGGTGCCAGAAGCCAGAGACATAAAACTGCCACCCAGAGACACCACTTTGAGAAAGATTATGATTGCTTCAGGTACTACTTCCATCATCAAAAGTCAGCAATGACAGGCAGGTTGTGACAGGACCCAAATGTTAGCCACCCAAGGTGGGAACGAGTCTCCCATTCACCATCTTCTCCATGGGAGGATTGGCCAAAGGCCTCAGAGTTTTAAAGGGTCACATACTTTGGCTCTGATGCTAAAATTTTGTCCTAAGGCAGTATGTAGATAAGTACATACAGTTCAGTTTTATCAAGCCCATGACAGAGAAGAAATCAGCAGCCATGTATAAGCCATTAAAAATGCAATCAATGAAATGATAATGTAATCTATATTTATTATCTCAAGACACACATGAAGTGGGAATGTGCAGACAGGCCTATGGAGCATGGATGCAATTATGTAAAATTAGATCTGAAATGTTCACTGGGGTGATCACTCTCCTTCTCATGGGATGATGTTCTGGGTGCCTTATTTTCTTTTTCCAACTTGTTGGGATCTTTGTTTAAAAAGAAAATAGTGAGCACCACTTTATATTTGAGGTTAAAAAAAATTTAACAAAAGGTAATTTTTTGCCTAAATTTCTTGTCACGTATCCTTCTATAGCTAAGTCCAACCTGAAGGTTAAAAGCATATGGAATATCACAATGATTTCATAGGTGTATATATTGGATGTCAAAACCCTTCAATTTACACATGTTAACTTATCAAATTACATACTGTTAGCACAGATCTTCTATTATGTCTTCTATTATAGCTAATAAAATTGTTTTTTAGTAAATATAAAATAGATCATTCCCATTCTCCATGAAAATTGTCTTTATAGACATACATATATATGTGCACACATGTAAATATATATATATGGGAGACATATATATATTTGTATACACACATGTGCATACACACATACACAGGACCTTTGGTGAGTTCTATATCTAAGAAGAATATTGATTTGCCACCATAGTCTAACACTGATATATTGTGTTGCAGAGATATATCTGGATCAATGTTGAAAAGTAAATTGGATGTTCCAATCAGTGCCAGGAGGCTATTCCCAGAGGTTAATAGCATGAGCAAGGTGTAAAAATGTTCATTTAGCTTATTCTCTGCTCGCTGATGGTGTCAGGGGCCTTGATTACAGCTGAGTATAGAGCTCACCACCTGACCTGCTTCCATCTTCTTCTGTGTTTGCTTTTTGTTGTTGGTTTTTGCAACGTCTAGGTCAATCTTGGGTACCTTTTACCCCAAAACACATGCTTCAGTGCACTTTAATTTTCCTGCAGTAAATAAATAGCTCTCCCTAACTTCCTTTAAGTAACTATATAGAAAACCTGAGGGCGCTAAGACTTTAGTATCAGATAAAAATTCCAAAACAAAATGTTGTTTCCAGAGATATTTATGAAAGAACTGGTCGTTTTTTGTAGACTTTTTACAGATTCTGCTGCCAGGATTGCTTAAGTATGTATATTCTCCACCTATAAGTCTAACTACCAAAATAATTCAAAGGTATGTAATTACCTTCAAAAAAATGTGGAAAAAGAAATGTCAGTGGCCCGAATAAGTTTGAGAATTGGGTTTCTGAGGTTACTAGACAAAAAGACAACTAAGCTTACGTGTTGCTGTTGCAGTCTCCATCCTCAGACACTTGAGGTTCCATCCGTTAGCACTAATGAAGAAGGTGAGCCCTGAAGCCACATGAGGTCATGACTCCCCTCTCTCTCTCCCTCTCTCTGCAGCTTGGGTTTGTTTCTCATCATTGTTTTTCTGTGCTTTCTTCTCCTGCTTTCCAATGCTACCAGCTGGACAGTGCTTCAGGGAAGAGTCGGCCGTCCAGACAACCCATTCCGAGTAGCTCTAGAATACATCTCCAGTGGAAACCGAAGTCTGTCTGCAGTGGACTTCTTCGCCCTGAAAAACTGCAGTGAAGGTACCTGAGTCTGCCTCTCCCCGCCATTCCTTGGTAGCCTGGGGTCTTAGGTGTGTCAATAACCTACAACTATACTTATCTAGGAATGAGCACACATACATAGAAAAGTCTACAGTGCTTAGGGGTTGGTTCTGAGTTCCCTACAGACCAGATAATTAGTTTTCAAAGATCCCGAAGAAAAATTTATCTGCCTACTCAAAATCTCATCAAATAAGATTATGGTCTTCGGTATAGAAAATATAATTTAACTTTCCATAGCTACCAAATACTTTCAACTGTTTTTGAAAATATTTTATCATGGAAATTTTTGAATATGTGCTAAATATATTGAGTAGTTCAGTGGATCTGCCTATACCCTCAACTCAACATTACATTATCAACCATTTTGTTTCTCCTATATCCGTACCCATTCCTCTCCCTCCCCCAAATTTTCCTTGGTCTTGAGGTAAAATTTGTAACTAAGAATTTTAATGGTTTTTATTCGTTTGATTTGTCTGTCTTGGGGCTTGAACTCTAGTCCTGGGCACTGTCCCTCAGCATTTTAGCTTAAGGCTAGCGCTTTGCCACTTGAGCCACAGCGCCACTTCCCATTTTCTGCTGTTTTATTGGAGATAAGAGTCTTACAGACTTTGCTGCCTGGGCTGGCTTTGAACCATTATCCTCAGATCTCAGCTCCTGAGTACCTAGGATTACAGGCGTGAGCCACAGGTGCCCAGCTTTTAATGGTTTATTTAAGCTATTATTAAGGGACAACACAAGAAATAGTTATATGAGAAAGTTTAGCTGATTTTGTAAAAAGCATTAGGGCATGAGCCACAAGCACTATATTATTGAATTCCCTTTGCTTAGTCCCACTTTGTGACTTTATCTTGCAGTTGACTACCAAAAGAACATATATCTTTCTCTCCTGAAGAATAATTTTGAAATTTTAAATTGGCATGCATTGGGGTTCCATTGTGGTAGTATCATAAATGTGAGCAATGTACTTTGAACATGTTCGCTTCTCTATTATAGTCTTTTAACGTCTCTAATACATATCCAAGGTACCTTAATCCTCTCCTCTCTCCCTACTCCCTTCTTTCCCCTATCAAATTTTCTTTTGTGCCTTTGCTTCCAGGAAACAATTAAATACTGTAAGCCAGCATAGTAATTATATCTGTGTAGGTTTTTGATATTCATTTTCCTCTATATGGTTTTTCTTAAATCTCATTTTCCTATTTTCGATCTCATGTTTTGGTGTGTGTCTTTCATTAAACATTGCCTGAAATCTGATTGGTGAACAGGATGGCATGAATCATCAGTAGATGTTTAAAGGTGATTGTTCCTTGATTCTTTTGTGGGCCCAGGGTCATATTAGAAGCATCCTTTATTATATCCTAGGTATAGAGGGTGGAAGAGACAGGCTTGAATTTTATAAAACTTCAGGAAGAAGCCATTTACTTTTTTCCTGAAAGTTTTAGCAAGCATTGATTTTTAGTAGAACATGATTAAAGCAGAAAGAAATGGAGAAGGGAGAGAAATAGTTCCCACTCCACAGGAACGGGAGTTAAAAAAAATCAAGAAGTCACTACCACTACTGCTGCTCCCCTGTTGCTCTGCCTCTGCCCAGAGGTAATCTGAGGGCCTCTATCATCCTGTGGTCTGACAGTCCCAGGAAGAAAGGATATACAGAAAGGAGGTCTGGGATCCTCCCAGACCTAAATACCTAATATAGACTATTTATGAACAGTGAAGACCTATTACATGCAGTGATCGTTTGTTGTGTGCAGAGACCTGGATGTGAACCTGTGATTCTTCAAGGTGGGTAGGAGAGTGACTCCAATGACTCCCTTAGATAGGAAACTGTCCCCCTCTCCCTTCTACTTCCCCACCCTCTCCCCTGCTACCCATTCTGTGCCTTCTGCTGCTGTGGTTTCATTCATTACTGGCCTTGTAAGAACTTCTGCAAATGAATTTTGTTGTTCTTGTTGTTTTAATCAGAACTGATTTATGTGTGTGGGAAAGAAAACTCACCATAATGTGATAGATTGAACTGCAGTTCAGGTTGAAAAGGTGGCTAACCTGTGCTATGAGGCAATGTATGAAATGCATGTGGTTTGGCAGTCAGCCAGGGGTTTGTACACATGTTTCGACACTTCAGAACTTAGGGATCTGCAAATGGCTCTGGACATCATCAAGCTTCACAGATGTTGAGGATCTCCACACCATCCAAGAGAAGCCCGCGGTTGAAATGGAACCGCTGGACAAGAACGTGACAGGGGAGAGGTATTCATTTCCACAACTGGACTAATCTCATTTGAAAAACATTAAGGAAAGAAAATAAGAGAGTCCAAAGATCCAGATATCAGGCCCAGCACAAATCCTGCAAACAAAAGAAACTTTACTCTGCAAAAATTCTTTGCATGTTCCGTCAGGGTGCAGATGTTTCCTCCCTCACATTGCAACTCCCTCTCACCTACAAAACTCTTCCCCTGTGGCCTGCAGGGCATTTGCAGTGAGTCTGTTTCATAGCTTAAAAGACCTGTTTCTTGTCTGCTTTTCACCCCTGTGAAACCAAGGCAGTTGACCTCTTAAAACATTCTCTAATGATCCAGAAAATTACTGCTGGCAGGGCATCCTCTTAGAGGAGGAAGAAGACAAATCTGCCTCTGATTTCCTGGAAAAAGCAGCCTGGCCAGGATACTTGGAGCTCTTCCCATGCTCCAGTTGCCTTCCAGGCTCCAGGTCCAAGGACAGATGGTCTTCGTGAGAAAAGAGTATCTCTCCACACTTTTCCTCTCCCTTGGAAACACCTTTACCACCAAGGTGTGTGGAGGGATTGGAGAGGATGTGTGAGAGAGTAGAGAACTTCTTAGAACTTTTAACTTTCCCTTCCACAGTGAAACAAATTCAGGTGGCATAAGTAAGTTCTGAACATAGAAAATACCATAAAACTATACTCGCATGTTTAATGTGAAGGAAATTAGGGGTTCTTATTGTTGTCGTTTGGGACTTTTTTGAGATTTTTTTTTGTCTTTGAGGGGTTTTTTGAGGCATATTCAAGGCCTGATGGTGTAAATGAAGTGTTTTGTGTTCGGGGATCCATCATCTTGGTTAGGTTGTAAAGTAAAGAAGGGGAAAAGAACTAATAACATGTAGCTAAAGATGAGATAGACATATAAGATATCTATTTCCTGATAGTTGTTTGATGAACCAAAGATAAGTTGTGAAGGAAAATGCAACTAGAAAAGTCTACGGTTGTCTCTGAGCCCTAGGAAAACAGGTGGAAGAGTTGCTATTTTGGTAGGTAAACCTTGTTGAAGATCCTGGAGACAATTCTCCCTGTGTCATCGACAGAGTTCATGCCTAGTTCCTTTTTAAATCCTTAGGTCTATCATCATGTGTAGCCTTAACAGTTGTTCAATTAGTGTGAACTGATGGCAGTACACACTGACACTGATGGAGCACGCATTCGGACCAAGGCAAACTGTCATTTCACGTGTTAGCTCATACAAGCTTTACAATAATGCTATAAAGCAAGGACTAGTCTTGCCTCACAAATGGGGAAACAAACTAAAGGGAATTTTGAAACTTGCTGAGGTCGTTAGGTGTGTAAAAAGTAGAGACAAACTGGACCCCAAGTTGTCCTAATTAGCAGGTCACTGTTTCTGTGACCTTTGTGGAATGTGTGCAGAGTGAGATGTTCCTTCTTAAGGTGCTTGGGAAACTTAGAATCGTTTTTGTTGTTGGGGTTTTGTTTTGTTTTGTGCAGTGCAGTGCTAAGGATGGACTCTAGGACCTTATGTATACCAGGCCTGGTATACATAGCCACATAGCCTACATCCTTGGCCTTCCTGCTCCTCCAGTCTCTACACCCAATGGGTCAAAACCTTGAACCCTAGTCTTACTGGTGTCCTGTATTCTACCTGTTGCTGTCTAGCTCCTACTGTGGCTGTCACATAGATTTATCCTTAAGACTTTGTTTTCTTATCCCTCTACCTTATGATTCTTATATTCTTCATAAGCCAAGTTGGATTTTGGCAGCATCTAGCTGGTTTCTCTATTCCAATTCCCATCCTTCGCATGTTGCCAGAAAAAGTCCCTCCAGTATTCCCTTTCCTTATGGAACCTTCATGAAATGCTAGTAACTTCTGATTGCTTCCCATATCACAAAATAACATTTTGGGGCTTCACTCAACACCTTGCTTATTTTCTGGGACTAAGAGACATAATTTCCATGTACGGAAATTCTACTCCCAAGACTTCAAGGTCTGCATCTAAATTTAGTAGCCAGCTAAGCACTGGTACACTGGTAGCTCACACTTATAATCTTAATTACTCAGGAGGCTGAAATAGGAAGATCACAGTTCAAAGCCAGCCTGGACAGAAAAGTCTATGAGACTCTTAGCTCCAATTAACCAACAAAAAGCCAAATGTAGAGGTATAGCTCATGAGGTTGCCTTAAACTGAAAAGGCTAAATGAGAGTCTGAGGCCCTGAGTTCAAGCCCCAGTACACAAAAAATAAATATACACATGATAGATGGATACATAGATAGATAGATACATGGATAGATAGATTTAGTAGCCATTTATAATCATTTCCCAATTAGTTATTTGAGACCCTAACTTGAAGTTAAGATCTTGTCCTGCATTTTTTTCATTTCTCCAGGAGGAACAGTTACTAGATTACTAAGCATATAGGACAAAATACATAAATACTTGTCAACAGAGTAATTAATTAATTAATTAATTAATTAATTCTGTTCCTGTTTTATAGCTTTGGGCTTTTTGCCTTGCTCTTTCCAAAAGAAAGAAGCTGTGTGTAAAATTGCTTGGACTAGGTTTTTCCTTGAAAAGCCAGTGAAATAACATTTTATGCATTCAGCACAGATAAGAGGGAATCAGACCCAGAGATACCCAGGCTAGGGCTCCCGAAGAACCCTTAACTCAATCACAAAAACCTTCCATCAGTAGATATCCCAGAGCAATAGGATTATTTTGGGCGGAAGGGGGTTCAGTCATGGGACCTGAACTCTGGGCCTGGGCGCTGTCCCTCAGCTCTTCAGCTCAAGGCTAGCGCTCTACCACTTGAGCTACAGCGCCACTTCCGGCTTTTTTCTTTTTGCTTTTGCGGTGCTGAAGAATTGAACCTAGGGCCTCAAGCATGCAAGGCAAGCGCTCTACCACTGAGCCAACTTCCCAGCCCCAGCAATAGGATTATTTAAACACTCACCAGCACACTTCAGCTTCTAAGATACCTATAGAAAAACACAGGTGAGAATGGGCAGGACTAGGTTCTTAAAAAGGACTTGAGAGTATCAATGAACCTCTGAGCAGCTCCTAGCAGACACTCACATTGTACTTCTGTTTACATGAACTCAGCCTTTGCATCAATGATGTGAAATGTGTGCCTTTGTGATCATTGCTCCAATTCTTTGGATGGGGAAGTCAGAACACAGAAAGTTAACGAATTCACCCAGAGTCACCCAGCAGATATTGAGATGGAAAACATATGGTTCCAGAGTCCATGCTCCTAGCTAGAATGTCCTGATGCTTTGACAGAATGTCACTACTGGAAGTCACCACTGGAGGATCACCCCTGCAGGGTCAAAACTGAAGAGTCACCACTAGAGAATCACTACTAGAGGGTCACCACTGGAGAGTCACCACTGGAGAGTAACCACTGGAGATTCACCATTGGAGAATCACCACTGGAGAATCACAACTGGAGAACCATCACTAGAGGGCCACCACTGGAGGGTCACCACTGGAGAGTCACCACTGGAGGGTCACCACTGGAGAATCACAACTGGAGAGTCACCACTGGAGAGTCACCACTGGAGAGTCACCACTGGAGAGTCACCACTGGAGAGTCACCACTGGAGGATCACCACTGGAGGATCACCACTGGAGGATCACCACTGGAGGATCACCACTGGAGGGTCAAAACTGGAGAGTCACCACTGGAGGATCACCACTGGAGAGTCACCACTGGAGGATCACTACTAGAGGGTCACCACTGGAGGGTCACCACTGGAGGGTCAAAACTGGAGGGTCACCACTAGAGAATCACCACTAGAGGGTCACCACTGGAGGGTCACCACTGGAGGGTCAAAACTGGAGGGTCACCACTAGAGAATCACTACTAGAGGGTCACCACTGGAGAGTCACCACTGGAGAATAACCACTGGAGATTCACCATTGGAGAATCACCACTGGAGGATCACCACTGGAGAGTCACCACTGGAGAGTAACCACTGGAGATTCACCATTGGAGAATCACCACTGGAGAGTCACCACTGGAGGATCACCACTGGAGGATCACCACTGGAGGGTCAAAACTGGAGGGTCACCACTAGAGAATCACCACTGGAGATTCACCATTGGAGAATCACCACTGGAGAATCACCACTGGAGAACCATCACTAGAGGGCCACCACTGGAGGGTCACCACTGGAGAATCGGAGAATCACCACTGGAGAACCATCACTAGAGGGCCACCACTGGAGGGTCACCACTGGAGAATCGGAGAATCACCACTGGAGAATAAACACTGGAGAGTCACCACTGGAGGTCACCACTGGAGGGTCACCACTGGAGGTCACCACTGGAGAATCACCACTGGAGAATCACCACTGGAGAATCACCACTGGAGGGTCACCACTGAAGAGTCACCACTGGAGAATCACTCTGGGAAGGACCACAGAAATCATGTAACCTGTCTGTCTCACTTTGTGGAAATACAGTGAGAAAAAAAATCCAAAGAGATCCCTTAATAACCTGACATTCTGAGTTACTGACCAACTCAGTATGCTCTCTGCCTCTGGCTTTTGGTTCCATTCTAGTTTTTCTAAGAAACCAATTCCATATTTTCCTCTCCCTGTCCATGTTGGTCAAAGGTAGTATGGAAACAAGAAGCTACATGGGACTCACCTATGCAAAAGAAGGAGCTGCCAATGGCTCCACTGTGAGGCTAAATACATTTTATTGTGGTCCACTATAATTCTCCTTCTCTTTCAGGAACTTGTAGAAACTATACCTGAGGGTTTCCAGGCCAAAGTCACATTTAGCTCACTGACAGATTTCTCGACAAGAAATTATCTAGGTCCATTATGCGCCCAAGATCTCTGCACACATACCTTTTTTCCATTCACCACTCAGGTTGTCCTAGCCCCCCCCTCACTCCTCCCCCTTACTAGGATAACTGACTTTTCTAACTTTGGTAGCTCAGAAAGGTGGAGGAACATAACAGTGTTGAATAGTCCCATAAAACCCATGTTCCTGGAGTTGGAGATGTACCAATGTCTTATCTTAATTTCTCTGGAGCTACACTGAGGATAGTTGAACTAGACCCATCATTTTAGACACAGTCTTTGTTTAATAGTCTTATGTAGGGGTCTAGAACATCAAATTATACAAAAAGAGCTTCTTTCAAGAAAGGAGGGGTGGGAGGACCATTACCTACTTGTTCTACAGCCCTGGATGCCCCCCTACGATGTGACTTGATGAAAGTTTGAAAAACCACTGAACAGTCTGATGTTTCATGATTTGTTTTCCTGACCCCCTGATTCTGTGCTTACTCAAAATATGAAAGGTGAAAACAACTTTATATAATAAGCTTATATCAAGTTACATTACCCATACTTTCTTTTGAAAGATTGAGACTGCACACAAGGCTCTTGTACTTTTCCTGTTGGCCATTTTCATGGAAGAGGTTCCTGTGCAGGTGAGTCCAGGTAGGTCCTGGCTTGGAGATGCTCACCATGGAGTTCGTTTGAATGGTTTCAGTGGAACATGAGTGACATGGGCTAGCCTCTCTTTCCTGCACTTCTACCATAGACAACGGGTACCGGAGGACACCCTCCTTAGCCCGAGAGAGCACAAGAAGAGATGAGAGAAGCTAAGTAGATTCTGATCTTTGGCTAGCCATATGGAAACAATCAATGTCTGGAGTAGGCTCCAAAACCAAGCTGGGTAAAATGAGGGATTAGTTCTTAGGCTCCTGGCAGGCTGATCCAAACGAAGACTTCTGTGTTCCAACAGCAAGCAACACCCAGCAGGATCCTCTGTCTCTGCTTGTACATGGAGATTACAGTGATATTCTGTGCTGGAGTTGCCAGTACAAAACTCTCTTTATGTAGCAGGCTCATCTATCCACCCACCCAGGCATCTATTCTTTCAAGCCACAGACATTTACCCAGCACATACTAAACAGAGTATATACACTGACACTGATATAAAATTGCTATGTCTGACTAAGGGCTGAATTTTGGTATGGTAGCTTTAAAGATCTACATTCTACCCCAAAAGGCATCACTGAATTACATTTAATATGCCCCAGAGGAAAGGACTAGGTGCTCTGTTTGCAGAGATATCATCCTCCAAACTAGGTCCAATGCTCCTTTCTCACAGAAGACCAAGAATGAGCACTGAACCACCAATCAGAAAACCTAGACTGAAGACCCCCTCTTCCACCTCTTGCTAGACTAGCCATGTCTTCAGATCAGAAGAGACATTAGAGGTCTCTCCCAGAACTGTTCCATTGATTGTTATTTAACAGAAGGCAGAAGTGACAGCTTGTCAGAGATTGTCCAGGAAGGCCAATGAGAAGACATGAGAAGACATTGTCGTACGAATGCCACAAGTTACCCAGCCTCTCTGGGCCTTACCTGAAACCTTTTAAAATCCGCTATTCTTTCACTGATGTTCAGTCATTTATCTGAAGAAACTATCATTTGCTGAAACAAATTGGCCCCTTTGATGCCCCCTGCAAAGCCACATGATGTCAATTAATGGCCTAATGCCAAATGAGTGGTGAAAGCTATGTTCTGCCAGCCTAAGAGGAGTCACCAGCTGGGTCAGGTACTTGCAGAGAATGAATTATTTCTGTAGTGGTTGGGCCAATTTCTTGGACTACACCACTAGGGAGAGTCACCGTCACAGCTTGCAAATGAACCCAACTTATGATTGGTGTATTTTCAAGACACTCCTCCTTAACTCCTTATTTCCAAGGATGTTTTTTTTGCTTTTAATTTTTCTGTAGACTAAATTAAAAGATAAGTATTAAAAATGTGGTTTTTTTTTCCCCAGAGCTGAGCCTACAGATCTATAGCCATCTAATCTTCAATAAGAGAACTAAAACAATAGAATGGAAGAAAGACAGCCTCTTCAGTAAATGGTGCTGGCAAAATTGGTTAACTACTTGTAGAAAACTAAAGCTAGATCCTTACATATCACCCTGCACCAGAATCAACTCCAAATGGATCAAAGACCTCGAAGTCAAAGCAGACACTTTGAAAACATTACAGGATGGAATAGGAGAAACCCTAGGTCTTCTTGGCACAGGCCGAAATTTTCTTAATAGAGACCCTGAAACACAGCAAATCAAAGAAAGGTTGGACAAATGGGATTGCATGAAATTGCAGAGCTTCTGCATGGCAAAGGACATAGCTAGCAAGATCAATAGAAAGCCCACGGATTGGGAGAAGATCTTCACTAGCCATACAATGGACAAGGGTCTCATATCTAAAATATACCTGGAACTCAAAAAATTAAATCCACCAACAACAAATCTTCAAAGAAATAACTGCCCAATAAATAAGTGGGCTAAAGACTTAAAGAGAAACTTCTCTGAAGAGGAAAGAAGGATGGCCAATAGACACATGAAGAAATGCTCAACCTCCCTAGCCATAAAAGAAATGCAATTCAAAACAACATTGAGATACCACCTCACCCCAGTTAGAATGGCTATAATCAAGAACTCTAATAACAACAGATGCTGGGGGGGATGTGGACAGAAGGGAACCTTACTGCATTGTTGGTGGGAGTGTAAACTTGTTCAACCACTTTGGAAAGTAGTATGGAGATTCCTCAAAAGACTCCACATAGAGCTCCCCTATGACCCAGCAGTCCCACTTTTGGGCATTTACCCAAATGTTCACAAACAAGACCACACTAAAGCTATCAACACAACTATGTTTATTGCAGCATTATTTACCATTGCTAAGATATGGAGCCAACCCAGATGCCCCTCAGTAGATGAATGGATCAAGAAAATGTGGTATATATACACAATGGAATTCTATGCCTCCATCAGAAAGAATGACATTGCCACATTTATTAGGAAATGGGAAGACTTGGAAAAAATTATATTAAGTGAAGTAAGCCAGGCTCAAAGAAACATAGGTCCCATGGTTTCCCTTATTTGCAATAACTAGTATATGTCTGAGTCAAGCAGAAAAGGTCAGATAAGTTGATGTTAGGGAAATGAACCCTAAGATATGTATTCAAATGTTTTTTTTTTCTTTCATGCGATTGTTTCTAACACATCTATAAGATTATTTCCTTGTTGCTTTGTATGTCCCTCCCCCATGGTATAACCCCTGCTTTCACTGTATCTGATGTTGGTATACTTTGTGGAGGGGAAGGGAAAAACAAATCATTTAAATAGGGATACAGGTTACCCATTGCAACAATGAGAAGTATAAGTCGTTATGTCGAAAATGAACTTTACAACTTTGGTGGGGGGGGTGGGTGAGGAGGGTTGGGTGGGGAGGCGGGGGGAGGATGGCATGGGAAGGGGAAACAAAGGAGGAGGCTACAATGCTTGATAAGAAATGTACTCATTATCTTACTCACGTAATTTTAACCCCTCTGTACAGTATTTTCACAATTTAAAAAATGTGTTTTTATTTATCCACTGAGATCTGTTCATATTCCTCCAAACACCTCCTCAACTCAGATTGTTTGGTTGTTTGTTTTTGTTTTTTAGTTTTTGGTTTGGGCAAAAACGGTTTTGAGGTTTGAACTCAGGGCCTTGCACTTGCTAGGCAGATGCCCTGTCACCTAAGCCATATCACCAGGCCCTTGTGTTTCCATGAATTTTTAAATAGGGTTTTGCACTTTTGACCAGGCCAGCCTACATAACATTCTTCCTATTTATGTTTCCCACATAGTTGGGATAAATGACAGACACATACCACTACACCCAGCTTTTACTGAAATGGGTCTCATAAGCTTTTTACCTATGTCTTGAACTGAAGTCCTACTGATCTCAGTCTCCCAAGTAGCTAGGATTGCAGAAACACGCCACCAGACCTGGTTCCCAAACTTCTTTCTACCTCTGCCCCTCAGAAGTACTCTCTGTCTTTCAAACCACTGTACTTTCAAATCTCAACTCAACTACTATTTTCTTTTTTTTATTGTAAAGGTGATGAAGGGGGGTTACAGTTGTAAAAATAAGGTAATGAGTGCATTTCTTTTTAAACACTGTTTTATTGAGTATTCTCACTTCAGGATTATGTTTCCATATATTTCTTTCATAGAACAGTCTAAGTTTTTTGTTTTGTTTTTTTTTTTTGCCTGTCCTGGAGCTTGACCTCCAGGTCTGGGCTCTGTCCTTGAGTCTATTTGTGCTCTAGGCTAGTTCACTTGAGCAACAGTGCCAATTTAAGCTTTTTCTGAATAGTTTATTGGAGATAAGTTTCATGGACTTTCCTGCCCAAGTTGGCTTTGAACTGTGATCCTAAGATCTCAGACTCCTGAGTAGCTAGGATTACAGGCGTGAGTCACGACATCTGGCAACAGTCAACTTCCTTCCAGAGTTATTTGTCTCACTCAGTACATGCTTCTCAGAATCAAATACTTTTTAAAAAATCGATGTGTCTCAATAAGCAACCAAGATGCTGTTTTCATGGTAAGCACTCAACAAAGGTTTGCTCATTCTGATCTAGAATAGAAATTATGGGCTTCAAAATCAGACAAAATGAGTAGAATCTTAACTCTATCACTTACCACCTTTGTAAGCTTAGAAGAATTTTGTGAACCTATAAGTTTTTCACATTTTCACATCAGTAAATGGATTAATAATATATAATGATAGGTCAGTTGAGAAATTCAAAACAGATACTGTGTAAGATCCCATACCTAATGTCTGACGTGTTATTATCACCTTCTCCCTGTCCTTTGGCTAAGCTGAATCTCCACATTCTGGAACCAGAGCAGAATAATTCCACACAACTACCCCAGAATATGTTTGCCAATTCACATCCACTTTTCTCCTTCATCTGATTCTTGTCTGAGGAGCAGAGGGAACATGTGCCCCATTTCTAACAAATTCTAATAGCCCAGATCTCCATTTTGATTTCAAAGGTAGCTGTGTCTGTTTCCCCAACAACCTATGCATTCTGCTCTGATAAAGTCATTTTCTTTATCACTATTTGATAGAGTGCCTAGAATTCTTTGTGCCATGCAAAAGAGTTAACACAGCTTACTCCCTTGGGAAAGATAGGCTATTAGGGAAGTACTTTAATATATCTATCTCACTGCCTCCCTCCCAACAGATTAGAAGCCAAAACAGTTAGACTGCAGCTTGGAACCGGGAAGGAATTTTGCTGATCTTCCCTTTCTCCCAATAGTCCATAGCTACTGTTGGCAAAGATGGCCTTACTTCAGAATGTGTATTCATAATCACTACCAGAGCCAATCACCAATCCCCATCAAATGTTTAGGAGCAATGAAGATTGTTTGGCCACTATTTTCAGTATTCTACCAATTGAAAACCACTAGAAATGGAGCCAGACCTAAAAGGTTTTTAAATATAAATAAATAAAGAGTGAATGGGTTGAGGTCATTGCACTCCCAGAAGGAAATTACGTTCAAATTACAACTACATAAAAGAAATAATTGAAAAGATTAATCACACTAAAATAATTGGTCTCTTTTACAAGTAATTTGGAACAATATTCAGTCATTGACATCAATGTCTAGTAGTAAAAGAGTAATGAATTTCATTCTCTGACTAATGTGTTTATTTTATTAATGGTACTAAATGGTGTTGTTACTGCTTATACATATTTCATAACTTTTAATTCATTAAAATGTTCAAGGAATTTCCAGAAGTATTTATTAGTTTTAAAATCATCCTTAGTATTCAATATGCAATTGCACTCTGAGTAATTTTTTAAAAATTATTGTTTTGGGTAATGGGAATCTCTTTTAATGTGAAGGATTAAGCCCTAGTTAATAATGAGACTGATGTTCCCACTAGTGAGGAATGGAGGGCTTGGAGATTTGCTTCCTTGTTAGGTCACTGAGCCCCCTCTGCAGATGTTTCTAAGTATCTGTGATTGTGAGCAGCAAATAGACTAGACCAGATAAATGAGTTCCAGAGAGGATAAGAGAACTGTCAGTTTAGACATTGGTTTCAATCCACCATGTCTCCCACACTGTCTCTATCTCCCTGAAACAGCTGACAGTAGCAGAATTCAAACATTTCAACCTCCCCTCCTCTCTTCCTTCCATTCTCTAATGTAGAACAAAGTGAACTAAATGGCCCAAAAAGCAACAGAAAGAAAAGCAAGAGTTGCAGCAGTGTGCAGAGTGGAAGAAGCTCACTATTGAGATAAGAAAGTATAGATTTGATTTGTGACTCGACCATTTGGGTACTAACTGAGCCTTTTGGGGGTGGTGTGTCTGTTACATCCTACATACTAGATAATTTGTAAGAAATGAGAATGGCAATACCATGCAAAGGCTCCATGTGAAGATGGACTATGATATATGTGCCCTACCCCACATAGCTCTTGGAACCTAGTGGGTTCTTCTACCCCTTCCTATATTCAAGGAGTATGATGCAATATTGTTGATCCACTAACCCTGGCAACTCTTAGCCCAGACTTTTAGTATGAGTCATCAAGAAAAAGTAGGCCAACATTAAATGAGTACAGTTGTGGGTATGATTGAAATCTAATGGCCTCCTCTGGAAGAAGGACTGGACAGCTCAGTCCTTAGTGTCCGGCCTCGTAGGTCTCACCTCAAGGAAACTTCAGTGCCCCTAGGCCCTTGTCTTTAGGAAATGGTTAAAGGAATTTGGCTGCAGGAAACTTGGGAAAGACCAGCAAGCAGGCCAAGATCAACTGGGGCCAATCATTTTTACTTGGACATTGTAACTGTAGTCATAGGGCATTTTTCATGAGCTTTAATTTTACCAAAACTTAAGAGTAGAAGGGCGCTTTTGTATTAAAAATGAGCATGGCTCTCTACTTGGTTCCAATGCATACTGCACACAAGTGTTTAAAATAAAATAGGAAATTTGGAAGGCCTCTTGTATTCGTAGGAAACTTGGGGGGGGGGGGGGAGGTGACTTCATTCTTTCTTGCTACATGAGGCCCATGAGAGGGGACACTGGTGAAGCACCACACTCCAGAGGAGCAGAGGATCATGGGTAGAAGAAGGATATAGATGGTCCCCAGATGGTCTTGGCAAGCTGGGAACTAAGGACGAGGTAGTGTGTGCTCAACACAAGTCATAGGCTGATAGGCAGGAGATAGTGTCCTGCAGTGACACTAGAGACTCAGAATGAGTCCGACCTTCCAAGTCTGGCAAAAAGGGATCCTGTTCCTAAAATTGACATGCCAGATCAAGGCCAGCCTCCTTCAATATTAGATTCTGAAGTCCTCTGTATATTGGCCTAACATGTCTTAATTCCATTCCAAGGATCCAGTTGATCTTATTGTTGGTGTGTTGGTTGGTTGGCTGGCTGGCTGGCTGACTGGTTTGGTGGAAACACTGAACCTTTTTTTTCCTTCCATTTATGCAATTTGAACTCAGTGCCTGGGTGCTATCCCTGAGCTTTTTGTTCAAGGCTAACACTCTACCACTTTAAGCCACTGCTCACTTTCAGTTTTCTGATGATTAATTGGAAATAAGAGTCTCTCAGACTTTCTTGTCTAGGCTCACTTTGAATGACAATCCTCAGATCTCAAGCTTCTTGAGTCGCTAGGATTACAGATGTGAGCCACCACTGCCAGGCTTTTTTATCTGAAGACCCTGAAGACATTTTTACTTCCTCTGTTCAGGGCCCTTGACAGAACTCTCCACAGCTCTTGGGGCCCTGGGAGTCAAAGGTCAAAGTCCTCTCTAGAGTAGAAGGCCAGGCACACAGAGTGAGGGAATCTTGTGTTAACTGATGGGCTTGTCTGGGAGTACAGGAGCATGTACTACTGGGGTTTGATGGGTTTTCTCATTTTACTCATGGTGATTTTAAAGTTTTGGCATTCTCTGTTTTCAAGTTAGGCTGAGAGCATGGTTTACATGGACCTTGATATTGTCATTTGAGATTGTGTGGGGAGGGAACACTGGAAAGGACTAGACAGCTACTCCGAAGCCCTCTTAAACTCTCTGGTTTGCCAACCAGAAAGCAATTGGTTTCTGGGATCCCTGCTTCCTTCCATCTAAAGTGGTAGATTTTTTTAAATCAACAATTGAGTGAGGATAAAGTCTTTAGGCTTTTGCTGCTTCTGTGACTTCATTAGCTCTTATCCAGCATGTTGTGTCTATAAAACGATTAACAAACATGGACTAATTGCCTCTCATTAATCATTCATACAACTGGATTATTTCCTTCAAGAACATGGCTGCAATATCCTGTCTAGACCCCAGTCCCACGCACAGGGGTAGTGGGTGGTCCTGGCAGCCCAGGGATCTTCTAAACCCCTAGAGGGAGTGGGCTAGAAGGTAAGCATTGTCTCTGTGAGGCTCCAACCCCACTGGGATAACTCTTTTGCTCTAATTAACAGAAAGGACAAGCCACATGGCTGGCCAATGGCAGCTGAGAGACACTAAGCTTTAATTAGAGGTTTCTTCCTGGAAATTCACATGAACATATTAAATCCGTTCTTAAAAGGCCCAGAGAGGTTGACCACTCCAACTGTGTGTGTGTGTGTGTGTGTGTGTGTGTGTGTGTGTGTGTGTGTGTGTGTGTGTGTGTGTGTGTATTTACACTCTGGTCTTTTCAATCATTTTTGAAATTTAAATATAATGAAAACACTGGCCAGACAAATTCTCTGATTAGGTGCCAGCATTCTGTCTGATTGGGTCCAATGCCACAGGGACAGATAACTCAAGTCTATGGTGGGGAAAACAGGCTGTCTTTTCCCCCCATCCTAGGTGGGCTGGACAGCTGTGATTCAGAAACATAGCAGGGCAAGTGAATGAGCTGCAGGGCACATAGCAGGAACTCTCCACCAGAAAGGGTCAGTTTGTCTCTGGGAATATTGGAAAACAAGAGACCCCAAAGGTCTCTTGAGCTTATGAGTGTGTACAACTAGGATAAAAAGAAATAATCATTAGGCTGGGTGCTGATGGCTCATGAATATAATCCTAGCTACTCAGGAGGCTGAGATCTGAGGATCATGGTTCAAAGCCAGCCCTGGCAAGAAAGTCTGTGAGACTCTTATCTCCAATTAACCACAAGAAAACCAGAAGTGGCACTGTGACTCAGAGCTAGCTTTGAGCTGAAGAGCTCAGGAACAGTGCCCAGGCCCAGAGTTCAAGCCCCATGACGGAAAAATAATACTAATAAAAATAATAAGGATTATATTTATATGGGTTTGAGCTGAAAGTTAGCTAGAAAGCTGATATCTATTCCCTTCCTACTTTGCCATCTCAAAGTCAGTGCTTTTTTTGTTGTTGGTACACAGACACAGACTCACACTTACTCATTTGCATTTCCCACCCTTTTCCTGTGTCTGTGTGTGTACAGATGCATGAGAGCTATCTCCTGTCCTTTCTCTTCTATCCTTCCCCTGACATGGCCCTTCACTCTGTTCTTTTTCTCACTCCTGACTTGGAGTCATTCTCAGTTGTTTACTCTGCATGGTAATAAAGGAAGAAAGAAATGCAGACAGATCATCTTCTGCCTGGGCTGTTTGTTTTGGCATCTTGTAGACAGGCTTTCCTACATCTCTACCCTCACTCAGCCCAAGCTCAGTTTCCATGCATGCTTCCTAGGCTCTGAATGTCATTGTCTTTTTGCTTGTCTGTTAAGTCATTCTTACTTCTCAACTTGCGTTTCTTTCTGGGCTGTGGAATTCGTTGATTTCTGTGGCCATCTCAATTATCAGAGAAGCCTGCTGGGCTCTTGTTCCTGAAACTCCACATGGGGGAACATGGTGACTAAATAGTCAGATAAACCCCAGCTCCAAGGAGTGCTCAGAAAGAATCGTCTTTGGCATAGCATAGGGCCTCTGATACTCATTCTCTCTCTCTCTCTCTCTCTCTCTCTCTCTCTCTCTCTCTCTCTCTCTCTCTCTCTCTCTCTCTCTCTCTTCTCTCTCTCCCTCTCTCCCTCCTTCTCTCTCTCCCTCTCTCCCTCTCTCCCTTCCTCCCTATCTCTCTTATGCACACACACACACACACACACACACACACACACACACACACACACACACCAGTGAGCACACACACACCAGTGAGCAATTTGGAGGACATTTGGACACAATAATCATACAGAGCCAGTCCTTAGCTGGAGAGTGAGGTCTTTAGTTTTTATTGACATACAGTAATTTTACTACAGTGTGACATTGTAAAATAGAGTGTCACCTCAATACATGTATATAATGTGTAATGATGAAATTAGGATAATCAGCATATCTGTCACCTCAGACAATTACGTGGTGTTGGGAACATTCAAAATCCCCTCTACCAGCTGTTTTGATATATTCAATTAATTGTCAGCCACGGGAATCCTACTGTGCTATATTAAAAATTACATTTCCTATCCAGCTGTTGCTTTGTGCCTGCTAACCTTACTCTCTTCAGCCCTCTTTCTGCCACACTCTCTCTAGGCTTAAGGAGCCTCTCTTATATTTCCTATTCCTTTGAATTCAACTTTTACCTTCCATGTTTGAAACAGAGCATGGAATGTCATTCTGTGCCTGATCAGTTTGAGTGAGGTATTAACCAATGCCAAGTGAAGTCTTTCCTAGTGTGAGTCATTCAGCAAAGCAAGGATCGGGGTAAATAAGAAAGTGAGCATTTTCTTCTAGAGGACAAGCAATTAAACTGCAGTGAGTCCTTGGGTAATGGAAGCTGATATTACATTCACTACATGGGAAGTCACTGGCGATCATGGGAGATGGCTATTGAGACAACCTTTTCGCAGAGGATAAAAGGTTACGAGATCAAACTACCCCCCACCTTCCCAAGACATTCACCTTCAGTGCAAAACTTAGAGCTTCTAAGCTTGCATTCATTAAAGATGTGGGTTTGCCACCTGGTACATGTCCAGCTGCCTGGACTGGATTCATGCGTTGCCCTGCCAGCTAGTAATTGGATTTTACAAGAATCCACACTTTTAGAGCCAAAACAAAGGATTTTCTTTATTAAAGTACCTGACTATAGCTGGATACTGGTGGTTCGTATCTTTAACCAAGCTACTTGAGAAGCTGAGATAGAAAAAAATCACAGAAAATAAGTGGGCTAAAGACTTAAAGAGAAACTTCTCTGAAGAGGAAAGAAGGAGGGCCAATAAACACATGAAGAAATGCTCAACCTCCCTAGCCATAAATGAAATGCAAATCAAAACAACATTGAGATACCACCTCACCCCAGTTAGAATGGCTATAATCAAGAACTCTAATGACAACAGATGCTGGAGGGGATATGGACAGAAGGGAACCTTACTTCATTGTTGGTGGGAGTGTAAACTTATTCAACCACTTTGGAAAGTACTATGGAGGTTCCTCAAAAGACTCTACATAGAGCTCCCCTATGACCCAGCAATCCCACTTTTGGGCCTTTACCCAAATGATCACAAACAAGACCACACTAAAGCTATCAGCACAACTATGTTTATTGCAGCATTATTTACTATAGCTAAGATATGGAGCCAATCCAGATGCCCCTCAGTAGATGAATGGATCATGAAAATGTGGTATATATACACAATGGAATTCTATGCCTCCATCAGAAAGAATGACATTGCCACATTTGTTAGGAAATGGAAAGACTTGGAAAAAATTATATTAAGTGAAGTAAGCCAGGCTCAAAGAAACATAGGTCCCATGGTTTCCCTTATTTGTAATAACTACTATATGTCTGAGACAAACAGAAATGGTCAGATAAGATAATGTTAGGCAAAATGAACCCCAAGATAAGGATTCAAATGTCTTCTTCTTTCTTACGATTGTTTCTAACATATTTATAAGATGATTTCTTTGTTGCTTTGTATGTCCCTCCCCCATGGTATAACCCCTGTTTTCACTGTATTTGATGTTGGTATACTTTGTGGAGGGGAAGGGAAAATACAAATCATTTAAATAGGGATACAGGTGGACCCATTGCAACAATGAGATGTACAAGACATTATGTTGAAAAACAAACTTTACAACTTTGGTGGGGGGCAGAGAGGGGGGAGATGGGAAGGGATGGGGAGGGGAAACAAAGGAGAAGGCAACAATACTTGATAAGAAATGTACTCATTACCTTGCCCATGTAATTGTAACCTCTCTGTACAGTATTTTCACAATTAAAATGAAAAAGAAAAAAAAAATCACAGTTTGGGGCCAGCCCAGGTATCCATGAAAGTCCCTTTCTCATACTTATCTGGGTGTGGTGATACGTGTTTTATGCTGGAGGCTGAGATCAAGAGAATTGGAATTCTAGGTCTGACCAAGCAGAAAGTTCTTGAGATTCAATGTCAAGGGAAGACGCTGGGCATAGTGGAAGAGACTGCCATCTCAGCAATGGTGGGAAGCAAAAATTAGGAGGAGGAAGACCTAGGCCCAGACCCAGGTAGGAACAAGACTCTATTTCAAAAATAACCAGCACACTGGGAAGGTGGCTCAGTGGTAAAGTGCTTACCTTGCATGCATGAGGCCCTGGGTTTGATTCCTCAGCACCACATAAGCAGAAAAGGTCAGAAGTGGCACTGTGGCTCAAGTGGTAGAGCGCTAGCCTTGAGCTGAAGAGCTGAGGAACAGTGCCCAGGCCCAGAGTTCAGGCCCCATGACCGGGGGGGGGGGGGGGGGAAACAGCACAAAAGAGGACTGGAAGTGTGTCTCTGTGGTAATCCTGCCTTGCAAGAATAAGGATCTGAGTTCAAACCCTAATATTCCCCAAAAGGATAATAATAAATGCAGCAAAATCTCTTTAACATTTACAAAGCTATTTTGCATTTCCAAGTTGTATTATCTGGTACAACTTTAATCCCAGACACCACTGGTATAAAGTGGTCCACTCATAGTCGGTTGTTGAATTTACAGATAGAAACAAAAAATGATGCCATGTAGTTGCCATTTAGCAGGCTTCTCTTTCAGGTATTGAATTCCTTCTGCTGCACCTCTGCCCTGGGCTTTAGTTCTGGCACACACATAAGCCTATTTATTGTGGTCTGAAACAACCCCTCTGACACTTGTCTGCAGACCTCACACGAGCTCAAGGCTTCCAGATGGATCATCCGAGTGCCACATCTTGTCTTACTTTTGCTAGTGAAATTTTTCTGTCCTATTGAATGGAGTGCATTCCACTTTAGCTCCGCATCCCTGACATTTAACTCAAAGCTAGCACACATAGAGTTGGGGCTTTATGACCTGTTGGAGAGAAGAGAGGAAGCAAGGGAGGGAGGGAAGGAAAGAGGGAGTAGGGGTGAGAGGGAAGGAGCAAGGGAGGGTACTAAAAGATTAAGGAATGGGAAATTATCTGTGAAGGTAAAGCAGAATGGGAAATTGAGATCAGTAGCTAGAAAATGTAAACCAGACAAGTAAATCAATATTTCAGGTAACTTCCCATATTCACGTAATCGTATCGGCACTCAAGTTTAAATTGTAGGCAGAGACCAACATAGTAGCATAAACACAAATTCTAGATTCTCCTTTGCCAATGTAATGATATAATAATAATTGCAAGAAGGGCTTTCTATTGTGCACCATCTAGAAACTCTTTCTCTAGATCTAGTGCACTGTGGGGGCTTCTTGTTAGGTGATTAGTGATGTAGACCCCTCTGTGTAGTTTTCCTCAGGTAGGATACCACCACTGGTCTAAGATGTCCTTGCTTTCCTGTATTTGGTTACCTCTAATGTCATCTGGGGCTTCAATTGACTCACAATTTATATAATAGTTGGTTTATTATTGAAAAATCACAACATTTTCACATGATGTAACATCTGAAAAGGACCTAAAGTATTTCCCTTCCCTCCACAATTTTGTATATTATCATTAAAATGCAAAGAAGTTATGGTTCTATCGGTGGCAAAGTTATAACACTTTACCTCCTATTTCATTGCTTTTCAGCCACCCCCTGCTCCTTCTTAACTTTGGAGAGATGAGAGACTGGCTTTGAAATCTTTTTAAGTGTACTAGTCTCCTCTTTCTACCTGTTTGGAATATGCAAAACATTACTGTTATCTCTAACAATAGCTCCACAAATTTCTCTCCCCATCTAAAGACACATTAATTACCCTGTTTTGATATATGTATTGAAAAGTCACATTGTACCTCACAAAGATATATGATAATTACATGTCAATAAAGTTGAAAAAATGTTGAGATCAGATCAGTTGCTATCAATCCCTTAAATCACCCAATGAGTAAGGAGTAGAGAAAGGATTTTAAATAGCATAAAGAGGTTATAAGTTTTACATTCTCTTACAAGGACTCAGACTTAGTTGTTAAGAGAAATATCTGTTCCTATCAGTGGCCAACAGATTACTCTGATTTATTTTTTAATATTTTTGTATTATCTTTAAGTAGTTGTACAAAGGAGTTTCAATTGAACGTGTTAGTTTATGAGTACAATGCTTCTTGACCAATGCCACCTCTTCAGCTTAATCTAAAGTAACATCTGGCACTTGGGAATTGTCTTCTTTGCTTTTGGATAGAGAATCAGGCAATTGGGAGTCCTTCCCTTTCTAGTCTCATTCTTGTTGCTCTAGCATGTACGTGACAATGGGAAGGAAGACTTTTGTATCATGGAAGCCATAGAACAGCCTTTCATACCACATTATCTTTGGCATAGACCCTTGAGTGTGACCTTGAGTCTTGCTTGCAGGTCATCTGGACCACACAGGTCACTCTGGCTCCATGCTCAAGACCACTATGAGTCTGTCTACGTTCTTAGCCCTGTCAGGTCCCTCTCAGGAAGAAGTGAAACTTTCAAAACTCTTCCCTGCTACCCTGGGCTTAGAGCTTCATCTACTAAAAGCCTCCTGGCTTTCTCACCCAACTCTCTTAACTGCACTGAGGTAGCCCAGAGCAAACTCAGAGTACAGATTCATTTGGTGAAAGCATTACACACATGATTTTTCCTTTCCAGGATCCTCACCACCTAAGAGAATAAAATTGAAAGGCCTTAAAATTAAGCCTTCTTTCCCTGGCCCTAGCCTACCTGTTCAATTTCCTCTGTCATGGCCCTTGCTAGATCCCTCACTCTGGCTCAATCATCATCAACAAGGCCTCTGAACAGGCCAAGCATGGTTACTCTACCTGCCCCCATCCCATGTGTTCATCAAGGAGCAGCACAAATCTCATTTCATCCCCCAGTGGCATCCTTCAGCGTTTCTATAAGCGTCATCATTTTAGCTGCTCATTTGGCACTAACTAGCCTAGAATCATCTGCTGCTTAGAACTTTTCACATCAAGTGATTTTATTTTTAGCATAAGTCTGTTCGGGATAGTATACTGACTCTTGGTTCACCCAACACACTGGAGGATCTGTTTGTGCTCTTCCAAGTAAGAAATTCCTCAAGGACAGAATGCTTATACTCACAAACTGACATGTTGAATTGAAATCCCTTTGTGCAACTACTTAAAGATATGTTTTCATATCAAGTTAAAAAATAACAGAATCTTGCCTAATACACCCTCTCTAAGCATTCATTTTTCTCATTGTACAACTGCAATAACATCTTACAGGGATGGGACTTGATTCTACAAGATAACTTATATAACACAGCACAGCACAAGGAATTTAAAACAGCAAAAACAAAAATGCTGAGTCTCTCATTTTTCTTTCAAGTTCTGTATTTCCTCCACCAATTGCTCCCAGTCTCCAGTCACCAAAATGGATCCTACCAACTCAACATTGTAAGTGTCATATATCGATGAGTGAGGTGGATAGAAGATAAATGAATGAATGATGAAAATAAGTAGCACATGAAGATTGGTCCATTCCCCAAACCGTTCCTTGTTCCACATTTCATATCTACTAGAATGGTTTCATTCAGCTTTGAGAGTCCTCCTGACCACTTTCCGGAGACCCAGCAAATCCTTAATCATTTTACTAGGGAAAATCTTGACAAAGACTCTGGAGCCAGGGGTTGTAGTTTCTTTGATTAGTCAAGTCCAAGGCATATATGAGAAATTGACATTTTGTTCATGAGTAAAATGCCTTTCTGCAAGAATTGAAAGGATTGCTTCCTCTCCTTTATTTCTTTCTATGTTCTTTTTTTTAATGTGTATTTGGGATTGAATACAGAACCTGAATGCTAGGCAAGAGCTCTACCACTTGAGCTATGTCCCTAGTCTTTTGTGTTTATATTTCATTTTTGAAATAGAACTTCACTGACTTTGCCTGGGCTGGTGTGAAAGTCTTGGTTCTCCCCCCACTCTGTCTCCTCAGCCTGGACTACAAGCATGCATCACCATGCCTGGCTGAATTGGCAGAATTTTAAGCCAAACCCCATTTCCTCTTAATGTGGGTATGTGGAAGACTTCCAGCTTTTCTTCACTGTGACATGAAGCCTAGAGTAAGCCTGCCTAGTTATCTTTCCTACCCCCATCTCTGACCTGTACCTCAGAGACATCTCCATGACAACCCATACTGCTCTGCTTCCCTTTGATGTCAAGGAAGGAGCAAGGAAGCAACAAAACCCAAACCCTCTGTCACACCAGTTATTATTATAACCCAAGCATGCATTTCTTCTCCTGGTCTACAAACACAGGTGTCTGCCATACAGTGAAGTAGCAGCTTTAGATACTTGTATCTAAATATTCTCCCGTTAATTAAACTCTAATCATGAAAGTCTCTCATTCAGCACAGAACATTAGCTCAGTAATATTTAGAATTTTCTCATTTTGAATGTGTTTATAGGCCATAATAATGAGGGATGCTGAGGTTGGGTGACATTTTTAAGGGCTTAGATTTATTTCAGAGAGACCACTGGAGGATTTTGTAATCTCATTTCCAAAATGGCAGGAAGGAGGAGGTGGGGGCAGTAGGGGCCTCTTCATGGCAGCATTACCCCAATTTCCAGCTAAGGTATTATATTCCCCAATGCTTTTTCATGAGGCGATTGCAATCTGGGTTCCTCAATACGTTTCTTAATAACTTTCTGAAGAGAACGACTGAGTCTGAATTGTTGACTCAAATTGGACTAGCTTTCCAAGAATCTTGTTTTCAGAGGTGGGAATGATGAATTGAAGAGTTATTTATTTGGATTTTTTTAATGTGACTATTATTGAGGCCCCTGGGCTTGTGTACAAAAGATTAAAAGACCCAATTCCCTGAGAAAAATAGACTGAGAAGCCTGAATTCAGGCCCAGCCACCTGCAGCCCAGACAACCATTTTCAACGCTGCCCTTTAGGTCCACAGGGGATAGTGGTCTAGCAAACGTATACAGCTGGAAGACATATCTTGGTAGAATTGAAGACTTTATAAGGTTTCAAGAGATAAGGCCAGGTCATTTCCTCCTATACTTTCAAATCAAAGACAGATTCTTTGAAACAGAGTGGAATGAGCTCAGAGGCACCAGTCCATAAAAAAGGCTATGCCTCCAGTTCCCCAGATATGCTAAAATACAATCCATAGAACAGACCATCCCTCCAGTTCCCTAGCTATGCTAATGCTCAGAACACAGCCCAGGAGTAATGGATGAAGGCCCCTAGAAAACAGGAAGACAAAGTAGATTCTGGGCTCTCAAAGAAGAGAGATTCCCAAGAGCCACTGATTCTTGATGTTATTACAGACCCAGGATCTGCCAGAGAAGACACCCCTGAACTGCACAGCCTTAGGAAAAGTTCTACGTAGCCAATCTGAAAAAGGAACAGAGGCTAGCTCATTCCTACTCAGGACCCCCGGAGAGAAAAGAGGCAAGTATAAAAGGATTAAAAACAATGAATGAAAAGAAAAAAAATGGCCAGACTAGGCATGATGTTGATACAACCACTCTAAGAAATAGTTTCCCCCTTTTTCACACAAAATGGTGGCAATATGATAGAGATACTGGGTGGGGAATTACTTGTTGTAGTGATCCATGTAAATGGCAGCCAGTTGAAGAGACATTATATATGCCTGCAGCTTCATTCTGGGTGTGGGGCCTGTACCTGTTGTTTACTGGCAATATAAATATGAAGGTCATAGACAATATAAATATAAAGGTCATGGGCAATATAAATGTAAAGATGATTGGATTACATTTCTTAGCCTTCGAAAGCTGGATAAGACAGGCAGGATAAGGAAGTGATTCCAATACACTGAGGTAAATGTGGATAAAATCATGTCACACAAGCATAGAAAAAGGGAAGATAATGTGACCATATGAAGCAAGAGAGTACAAAAAAGCCACAGAGAGTGTGCTGCCAAAGCACAGCAGAGCACAGAAATTCTGCTCATCTCCTGAGAGCAACACACACCATGAAGCCTCTCTTGGGGCTCCTTCCCTCTCCTGAGTAGACTGATTCACTCTCCTGACTATACACTCCCCTCCTATAACAGACTTTCCACACCTTGTCACACATTAAACACTCTGCCTTCCTCTAATATACTGTCAACTCCTGGCATTCAGGGACCATGTATAATTCATGTATGCCTCTTTAGAACCTAGCATATTGTTCCTGGTATCCTGTATCAGATGGTAGGCTGCTAGGGAGGGAGGGAGCAAAGGAAGGAAGGAAGGGAGGAAGGAAGGAAGGGAGGGAGGAAGGAAGGAAGGAAGGAAGGGAGGAAGGAAGGAAGGGAGGAAGGAAGGAAGGAAGGAAGGAAAATTTCTTAGACTTTTGCCATTAAGTTCCATAATCTACTCTCATTCTGTATTTGGTCCCTTTTAGCCTCCTTCCAGTGACTCTGGATGAAGCCTGTACCTCCATCTCCTGCTCTGTTCAGTGCTTCTTCCAGCCATCCAATCAATTCCAGGGCTCTCCCTTCCCCTCTGCTCAGCCTCCCATCCTTTCTTCTCCTTTTCCTATTCTTTTCCCACTTCCCATCGGACTCCTCTAAACCTCTGTGTCCTTTCTATATCCTCTCTTCTAATGTCCTATTACTTCTTGCTGGAACAGAGGTCTGATATAGCTCATGAGGAACAATGAAGTGAAGGAAGGAATGGGTAAAGGATCATTTGTTTAAAAAGCAGCAGTCTTAGACCTGAAGTCAGTGAAGAACAAAGAATAAAACCATGGCCTCCTCTGTGGCAGGAACACATGGCCAATCAGTTTGGAGAGTTTCAAGTCCAGCATAGGAGCCATCGAGAGCCAGTGCTCTGTTGAAAATTGACCACAAAATGTACATTCCAAGGGGCTCACCTCTCCTAGCCTCCTCACTTTTCAACTCAGGAAACCAAGGCAGCAGAGTGCTTGACTTACCCAACTTCATGCAACAAGTCATGGCTGGGTCAGAACCAGAACCCAGTCTCTCGACCATGAGTACAGTGTTTTCCCACACAAATGCATGGCCTGTCCATCCCATAAGCTATTGCTTATATCCAAGATTGAGGCGGCTGACAGGCAGGGAACATTGCTTGCTGAGAAATGCATCCACGTATAAGAAGGAAGGTGACAGCTGCTTAATAGCAGCTTTGTTGGATGGATCTGGACTTAGAATCAGGAATATTATCTCCTGCTAATGTGCTAAAAGAGATGAGGGGAAACAGAATGTAATTACCCAAACGGCTGTTTTTCCTAGATACCAAAACAAATTCTCCTACCCTAGTGAATAATGCTAAGGGGTCTTTAACAATTGGTTTATGTCCCCATCTGAAAGCTGTCACTGTTCTAGTAACATGGGGACCTGTTTTGCCAATCGGGGGTATTGATTTGAGACTGCCTTGGAGGTCTACCTTCAGATTCACCAGCTTCATGAGCACTCTGGGGAGACTCTCCAACAAGAAGCATCCAGGCAGGCTCTGCTACTCAGCTTTTGACAGCTTGCCGTGGGGACCTCCTTCCAACATGGCCATTCTCTCTGCTTCCAAGTATCTCTGACTGGGCCCTTGGCAGCCTATTGGATTCCAGGCTCCAATGACTAGGGGGTCAGAGAGAGGGCACAAAGAGGAAGTGAAAACTGGGGATACAATCTGTTCTCAGAAAAGTCAAAAATGCAATGGGTTTCCTCGCACTCATCTTTAAACACATCTCATACACAAACATATAAATTAAGCATAATTAATTCATCTCATCAACCTAGAAATAGCTTCTCCTCCTGTAAATGTCTGGAGGCTTTTATTTTTACCACCATTATGGTACTTAGGTTTCACCACAATTCCTAGTTATTTGTGCTCCTGTCATATCTGCAACTCTGAGGGTAAGAGTCAATGAATCATTTCTGTATCCCCACTACAACCAACCCCTATCACAGAGCTGCACACGTATATAATGTCCTCTAAATAAAATGTCATCATGAAATAACGTACAAATGGATGTTCAACACAGAACTTTAGAGGAAGGTGTTTCCTGTATGCAGGAATGAGCCTCATGTAGGAGCCTCTGGGTTATTAGTCCCCTTGTACGCTGATCTGCAGAGGACCTACATGGAGATGAGGAGAGGAATTAGAACTGCAAGTGTAGATGGCTGTCTGACTATGCTTAGGGCAGCATATGCATTATCCAAAAAGAGGAGACAACCCATTCAGGCTCACTAGAGTTTTAGGCTTTGATCTGTGCTTGAGCTTGAAGACTATCTACAATGAGAAAGGCCAACACTATAGAAAGTCACCAAGCCAAATCTGCCATGAACCGTGGCTTGTATGATTTTAAAGATTTGGTAAGAGAGTACAATTTATGTTACTCGGTCTTACCATAATAAGAATAGAAACAACAACAACATATCTCCTGGGTTCTTTCTTTTTGTCAGTTGTGGGGTTTGAACTTAGGGTCTGGGCACTGTCCCTGAGCCTCTTTGTGCTAGAACCTACCACTTGAGCCACAGAGCCACTTCTGGTTTTTGAGTGGTTAGTTGGAGAAGAGGGACTTTTCTACTCAGGCTGGCTTCAAACAGTGATCCTCAGATCTCAGCCTCTTGAGTAGTTAGAATGCCAGGTATGAGCCACCTGGGTTCTTTTAGGATGACTCAAAGAAGAATCTTAAAGGTGGCTTTCGAGTGGCCCTATAGGACCTGTCATACCTGGGCCTTCCCAGGATCGGGTTAAGGTTACTGCTGCAGCCAAGTCCTTACCCTATGACAGGGGGGCTATGTGGGTTGCTCTCTGTGTTCTACTCTGGCTGTGACATTTGCCTCTTATGCTGTCCCCCCACAGAGGAGGAGGGCTCCTGGGAGGGCTGGCATCCAAGGCTTCTCAGTGAGGAGCTTGGTTAATTAGCTCAGAAACCCTTTCCTTCTCTCTGGGTGCTTTCTTGAGATTGGGCCAAGACATGGGATTTCATTAGGATAATAAAGGGAAGAGAGTCAGACTCCTAGAATTTCAAAGTCTCTCATATAATAAAAGCTGACTGGTAATTTACAGCGATTCCATCTGAGGGTGACTGTGCAGGGATCAATACATGCTGTAGTCTAACTTCTAGACACTCAAGTCCTAAAGGATTTCAGGGTCACGTTAGTGGGCAGCTTCAGCCAGCTCATCTCCCAAAAGGTGGCTCAGGCTATTTGGCTTGTCTCCAGATTTCAAATCTCAGTTTTATCTGAGTCTACTCCACTCTCTTACCTCTGTTCTCTATCCTAAGGACAATTGTACCTCACCTAGCATGTCAGCAGTACAGCCCTTTGGTGTGTCTAATAAATTGCAGCCTTTCTCTAAATGATTCCTCATCACCATGAGGAAGAAGACCTACATTTAACCTTTCTTCGTTTTATACATTTCATCAACATGTATTAATTGTACATATTAATGGGGTTCAGTGTGACATTTCCATTCATGCACACAGGGTGTATGATCAGATCCAATCTCCCATTTCACATTTCTTCTCTGCCTTCCTTACTAATGATTATTCTACCTTTATATAGACTTTCTTTTAGCTTCTATATATTGAGACACTAAGAACTTGTTTTTCTATATCTGCCCTATTTCCTTAGCCTAAAGTCCTCTATTTCGATCTATTTTGCTAAAATAGCAGAATTTCATTTTTCTTTATGGTTGCATGATTCTGCATTGTGTGTGTGTGTGTGTGTGTGTGTGTGTGTGTGTGTGTGTGTATGCATTCATCTGTTAATAGGCATCCTGGACAATTCCATAACTTGGCTATTGTGAATAGAGCCACAGTAAACAAAGGACTGCAGCTAGGTATCTCCTGGTATGCTGATTTAATCTCCTTTAAACACATACCCAGAACTGGGATAGCTGGATTATGCTATATCTAATTTTGGTTTTTGGAAGAACCTCTATACTGACATCCACAATGGTTGCACTAATTTACATTCTCACCAAAAATGTATGAGTTCCTTTTCATCTGCATTCTCACTGAATTTACTTTTTTTTTTTTTTTTTTGGTAATAGCTATTCTAACTGGGTGCAATGGTATCTTACTATAGTTCTGATTTGCCTTTCCCTGACTGACTAATGACACTTAGTACTTCTTTCATACATTTGCTGTTCATTTGTATTTTTCTTTCGAGAAGTGTTTATGCAGACCATTTACCCAGGTTTTAATAGTAGCACTTGTTTTCGTCTTCAGCTTTTTTCTATACCAGAATCTAAAAGTGTCCAGAATCTGAAGGCCCCAACCAGATTTACAATCATACTACAGCATTATTAACTATAAGTTCACTATTGTACAACAGATCTCTAGATATATCTACAATATTCTTATTAGTTTTTCTACCTTTGGTAATTTATTAAATTTTAAATTTATTTTTTACTACCTTTAAATAGTTGTACAAAGGAGTTTGAATTTAGCACATTGATGTGTGTGTACAATACATCTTTATCAGTGGCACCTCCCATCCATCCCAAATCTGCTCATCCTCTCAAGTTAACTCATACCATTTTTGCATATGTACATTGAATTAAACATTACTAGTAGTTGATACATGATAATTGTTCATAGTTATAATGTATACTGTTACGTTTCAATACATATATATACTTTGTAGTAAATCAAAACAGGATAATTAGTATATCCATTATTTCAGATATTTGTGAACTTTTTATGGTAAGGATATTAAAATTTTGAAATATCCAGCACATTAGTACTATAAAAACAGTCACTTTAAAAACCAGGGAAACCGGGTACTGGTGGCTCACACCTATAATCCTAGCTACTCAGGATGCTGAGATCTGAGGATCACGGTTCAAAGCCAGCCCTGGCAGGAAAGTCCATGAGACTCTTAGCTCCAGTAAAACTACCAGAAAACTGGAAGTGGCACTGTAGCTCAAGTGGTAGAGCCTTGAGCTAGCCTTGAGCTGAAGAGCTGAGAGACAGCGCCCAGGCCCAGAGTTCAACCCCACAAACCACACACACACACACACACACACACACACACACACACACACACACACACACACACCACACACACACACACACACACACACACACACACACACACACACACACACACACACACACAGTGGAACCCCAGAACTTAATAAAGAACTATAGCTTCATAGTCAGTAACAAACTTTTTCTTCTGGAAATTATGATTTTATTCTCTACTTCTACAAGATCAACTTTTTATGATTCTGGATATAAGTGACATGTCATCAAATATTTGTGAGGAGGAACAGAACTGGAATTTGAACTCAGGGCAAGCATTCTATCCCTCATAGCATACCCTTAGCCCTTTTTGCTTTTGTTATACCCAGGCTGGCTTAGACTGGCATCCTCCTATTTCTGCTTCCCACAATAACTGGAATAACAGATGTATGCCACCACATTCACCTTTTTATTGGTGAAGATGGAGTCTTAAGACATTTTCTACAGGCTGACCTCCAACTATAATCCACACCCCGTCTCCTTCTCCCATCTCTGCCTACTGCGTGGCTAGGAGTACAGGCATGAATCACCAGGCCCAATTTGTGAAGAATATTTTTAATTGTGCATCACTTAATATAAAAAGTCTCCATATTGGAACCTTTTATTTATCCCTCACAAACGTATTATTTATTTACAAAGAGGAAGTGCTGGTCCTTATTGAGCATATAGAACAGTAAAGGAGAAGGATTATAAGGAAATTAAATACCACTAGCAGGAGGTTATAAATCAGAGAGGTGAGCAGATGATCCCAAATGGCAGGGATGGTCTGCCTGTCACTGATCCCACAGTTTATTTTTAAGATCAGACAGGAAGCTGCAGAAAGGTGAGCATCTGGGGCCAGAGTAAATGCACATTCAGTTACAACTGAGACACAATGACTTTCCTGATACTTGAGCAAACTTAAGATTGCAGTTTCCTCTGGCAGATTTGAGAGGATTGGTTACCAACCAGACTGCTTCCCTGGGACACTTTTGTTCTTATTTGGAGACAAATAAGATAGTGAGCCCTGGACAGAAGTAGGCTGAATCCCCAACATCTTGTGTGAGGCTCAAATATTGACCTGATATTTTCTCCATTTTGACTTCAATGCTTTCTCCATCTTTACTTTTCACCTAGGACCAAACATTTATTAAAAATTACAGAATTTAAGCCACCCTACCAGTCACCATTCATCAATTTAAAGTTCCAAACAAATAAGAGAAAATACATTGTGAGAACATCTTATTTCAAGAAACAATGCCTACCTTATCTTCATGTAATCATTGGTTCCTTTTAAGATCTTTGAATTTATTTATGATGCAAAACATAAAAATCTTTCAGAGGGATGAAAAGCTGGATCCCATGTTGGTTAAGTAAGAACTCTGTCTCTTACCTCGGACATCCTGGGCTCAACTCCCTAGTCTGCTGTTTATCAAATGTGTGAATTTGATGAAGCCTTGTAACACAATGGATTAAATAAAAATATTCTGCAATGTGGATATTTAGAGCCAAGGTTGGGGGCAGGTAAGTGAATTTACCAAGGAGAATGGGAGAAGCAAAGATTTATTAGGATAATGGTATAAGAGAGATACAGGGTTCATCTAGCTAGTCAAAGAGACACTGCAACATGCAAACAGGATCAGGAGTGGGGTTTTATGTCTTTGCTTAGGCTGCTTTTAATTGGCTATTCCCTGTTTTGTGGAACTTTTTGATAGGCTGTCTCATCGCTCTCTTGGGAGTAGCTTGAGCCCTCAGTTTTCCAATCTATGGTTATCTATGTCCCAGCTGGCCCATGTCTGGCCTTGACTCCAACTTTCTCATTCCACCTGGACCTTGGAATTCCTCTGTCCACTATGTGACCTTAAAATAGGGCCTTCTCCACATTCTATACTCTGTATTCATCACAGTGATTAGTGTAAGGAGTTCCTTTTGACTCCAGACCCATGGAGAGTCAGAAATTGAGCTTGGCACTTGATATGATAGACCATAAATATTCCTGCCAATGGAGAGACAAGAAGAAGCCACATTTTCAGAGGATATGGAGCCTCCAAGTTTCATACCATACCCATTGGTGTTCAGGATGACAAAATAAGAATTAACTTTGGCTGTGGTGTGACAAGGTTGCTGACATTTCAGAAAAGACCATCAATGAAAAAAAAGAAAAGAAAAGAAAAGACCATCAATGAACCTAAAGGCTATATTGTGGTGTCCTGAGAAAGAATACTTACTCCCTGGAAGAGTCATAAAAGTCAAGAGAGAGAGGGAATGGGAGAGAGAGGGGGGAAGGGGAGAAGAGAGAGAGAAAGAGACAGAGAGAGGAGAGAGTAAGAATCTGGGTACTGTGGCTTAAATGCATCCCTTCCAAAATTTAGGTGATATCAATGTTACCTCCTCCCTAGTAGTGAGTGGGACTTGGTACCCCTACAACAGGACTTGATAGAAGTCCTCCCTTCTTATCCATCTTCTTCCTGCCAAGTGGGGATGTAACAGGAAAACCCTCCTCAGATGCTGGTGATTCTGTTACAGTGACACAAAAAGGACAAACACACCAGATCTTGCCAGGGGCTATAATTAGGACAGGGAGCTGTGGAGGACATTTCAGGAGCTGGGGACAGAGAATAGTGGCAAGGCGGGCAAGAGGGTAAAGAAGTAACTAACATCAGCATGGTCGCCATTAATCACTGCTGACTTGAGTTTAGTCCTGGCCAGCTACCTAATCTTGTGCTATGTACATTAAATGTGTTATCTTCTTCTTCTACCATGAGGTCTGTGGTAGCTCATTGTCACTTGTAGAGACTGAGAATGGAAAACCCAGATGCTCACTATATAACAGCACAAGTGAGTCATGGCCACTCAGAATCTCTTCACTCAACTGAATGGGGAAAAGTCTGGGGCTAGCCAGCAAATTGAGGCTTGGTGTGTCCAAAGCTCCAAAGAGTGAGTCTGAGGGGTCTTGAGGAAATGCAGATTTGGGCCTGCCCAGCTGCTGCTGGCTTTCAGTGCTTTCCCAGGAACTGGAAGATTCGTTAACCTCAACTGAACCCAGGTCTCTCCTCTGTCCAAGACAGCCCAAAATAAACAGCAGCCACAGCTGTGGGAAGCCCACACTGTGTACAGGGCCCAGATGGCACAGTTGATCTTTTTTATTTATTTAATGCCATTTTCAGCATGATTGAGTGATTTCTATCATCCCAGTGGTTCTGCTCAGTCTCCTGTCCCAAAATCAGAGGAGGAGAAAAGGTCTGAGGTTTCTGAAGTATACATATCAATTATTGATTGGGTTGACTCTGGGTGAGCAATAGCTACCAACTTTCAGAACCAAAGGCAGCAAAGCACAAGAAGCAAGAGAGAGCAGTCCATGTGTGCTTATGTGAGGAAAATGTTACTTAACTTTTTAATGTCTTTTGGCCTGAGATCTTTTTTCCCTGAATTACATTTAGAGTACAGAAGCAGTATAGCATAGAAGTGAGTATCATGGGTTAAGAATCCAACTGCCTGAATTCAAACCCAGTGCTACCATCACAGTTTGTATGACTTGAGACAGGCTACTCAGCGGCTCAGGCCTGATTTTCCTTATCTGAACAAAAGTTCATCCTGCCTACTCTTGGCTTGTAAGGAGATAAAGTGAGTTCATACTTGGAAAGCCTCAGCCCAGAATCTAGCCCATGTTTTGTATCCAATAAATCAATATTTTCCTGTGAGGCGGACAGTTTAGGGCTCTTGTCTCAGGACTGGGCATGGCGTCCGCTCACATCACCCACATTAGCTTCAGGACAATGGTGTGTTGGTAAATGCTTAACAGGTGGCTCTCCGGGATGGCAGAAGGGAAGATGATTTTGCCGATTCCCATCGTGTAAATACTCCCATGATGGCTGATTCTAAGACACTGCTACAAGATCGCTGGATACAGAATTGGAAAGCGACACACAGATTGGCCCCATCATATCACTGACCTGAGGACTCTTGACATGGAAGTCAGAGAATCTTAGTGAGCCTGCCCAGTTCTGACTTTAGATATCCTTCTTGGGGTATCCCAGAATTTTTGGAGTTATGCTCATTCCCTGAATCATGAAAGCATAAGGAATGTGCAGAATGGTAAGCTCGGGCTTTGGTTTTAGTGGCTAACCCAAATGGCTGTGCGTCTGATAGCTCAGTGACTCATACTTAGATGAGATTGAATCAGCAGAAGCATTTCCTGGAGCTAAGAGGCCCTCCTTTGAGTGCAGCAGCTCAGTTACTGCCAGGGTCCATTGGGCAACTTGCCTCAGCTGTGAGAGAGGATAGTGGTGTAAAGATGTGGTTACAGACACCCTCAAGGACAAGTGGGGGCCCGGGGGCACTTGTTGGCAGATGTGGGACAGTGGAGGAGAACTAGGCTACAATGGGTTTTGGGTCTTGTCAGAAGTTATTCTAGAAGAAAGGGGCCTGAGAATTAGAGAGAGTCCATGGAAACAGCACTGGAATGGTAATTCAGAGACGGGTTTTAGGCCCGTGTGACTTTGTTTCTTCTGAAATCTGGAAAGCATAATATGTCCCCCATGGCACCTCATTCTCCGTTGTGTTATGGGATCAAGGGACATTTATCTGTGATGACCACGAACAGACAGAAGAGGCTGAGCCCCACTCACCTGAGAAGTGTTGAATACCCATGAGCTGAGCAGAGGCCTCCAAAAACTAGGGCTGATTCAGATCCCCAAAACTATCACTGTAAAGAAAAGTGGGTGCACTGGAAGGGGATTTAGAGCCTGGCCGTGGAACTTGAGAACTACAGGCACAAAAGTGCCTACTTCTTACTCCTCAGGGGAAAGGTGAGGCGCTCTGTGCACGGGGCATAGTTAAGGCTTCTCCGTTCCTCCTATGACAAGATGAGGAAGAGGTAAGGCTGAAGATCAGGTTCTGCCTCCCATGCGCCATGCTCTGATGCAGCGCTGCTCTGTGCCCTGCCCCGCCCTGGCCCATGAGCTTCCTATGCGCTTCCTCTGAAACCTGCCCAGAAGATGATCTCAGCCCCCCAAATCTACCCTAGGACCTTTCAGTTCAGCCCTCACAGACAACCAGTATTGTCTCAGTTTCAAATGTGCCAGAAACACACATACAGGTCCGGGACAGCTTTTAAGCTAAACTACACAAATAAGGAATAGGTCATTGTTGGCCAGCCTGTGAAAGAGACACTCTTTGATCTCAGCTAGGAAAGGGTCATGTGGCACAGATACAGTGGGACCAATTCCATAGGAGCCAGAACTGGGAGCAGCACATAGCACACATTTCTGGACCATCTGCTTTCCTGGTTACCAGCTCCAGTCTCCCTGGAGACTGGAATTAAGATTCTGAGCTATCGAGTGGCCACACAGGAGAGTATGCTGTATATCCAGGCACCAGGGGGTCATGCCTATAATCCTAGCTACTCTGGAGGCTGAGATTGGAGGATTATGGTTCAAAGCCAGCCTGGGTAGGAAAATACTTGAGACCTTATCTCTAGTTAACCAGAAAGCCAGAAGTAGAGCTGTGGTTCAAGTGGTAGAGTGCTGGTCTTGAGTAAAAACCCTTAGGGACAATGCCCAGGCCTTAAGTTCAAGTCCTAAGACTGGCACACATACATACTACACACACACACACACACTCACACACACATACACACAGACACACACACAAATGTATATATGTATATACGAGAGGCTAGTTTGGAGAATTTGGGGCTGCTGAGGGAAAGAAATAGCTTACTCTCAGCTACAGCTTTTCTCTAAGTAGGGACCAAGATGTCTGTCCTTCATTGCAAACATCATACTCATCCATTTCACTTCCTGCCTTGGAGTCTCAATATCCTAAGTAGGCAAAAGGAAGTATTAAGGTTTTCCTGTGGAGTATCTATGAAGAATTCAACTCCGAGTCTGAATGCACTAGGTTGACTCACATGAAATTGCTTTTTTATGGGTCCAAAATGGTCCAGCTCCGACAATTTCATCTGGTTCAACGTAATATAAAGCTGAACCCTTCAATACATACTTTTCCTTTACACTCCCACTCTACCATGACCTCCTCTACCAGAAAAATATTGAAACCTCAACACACCGCCTCCAGGTCATTTACAGCTCAACGCAAGTGTGTAATGACAAAACACCTCTACCTGCTGTATAGACAGGAACAGACTTTAGCTCCAATGCCACCTTGTAAACGCCATGCCCTCCGCCCTCTAGAGACTTGCCATGCATGGTACTGGATCCAGACTTGACAAAGCAACCAAAGCTCTCTGTTTCCAGTTGGAAAATTCCAGAACAGAGTCTTCTGTTTCATCATGTTATTTTTTTTTTTTTTGGCCACTCTTCCCTGGAACTTGGAGTCATTGCAAATGTAAATGCACAAAAGGAGAGAATTGATGATGGGGGCAAACAGCATATCAAGCTTATTCTGTTCTGTTGGAGTGGTCCATAGCCAGCCCTGTAGCTCATCTTAGTACAGGCAGGGCTGGTGGAGGAGCTGGGGGGAAGGAATGGAGGGGAACTGGACAACACTAGCCTAGAACCCAGCCAGCCACTGTCACCTTGGCAGTGGAAAGGACATTGGGAGGGGGAGTAGGGGAGATTTCTCTGGATAGATATTTTTTCTCTCTCTAAGCCTCAAATTTCCTTATGAAATATGAAGAATAATAGGTATGTTCTCATTCTCCTGAAGCACCAACAGTCTCTGAGCTATGGGTACACAGTCTAGGTAAGTTACAATGAAGGACAGCAGGGAGAGTCTGGAGCCAACTATAATGAGAAATAAGAGAGCCTTCTATATCTTCCCAGCCCCCTTCTCCTTGCTAGACTTTACCCCCCTTTTGATATACGTCTTCTCCTCCAGGTACTAGTAGACATTGCCCCTCTCCCACAATCCTCCACCCTCAGCCTCTCCTTCCTCTCTCCTACCACCATCTAGATGTCTTCAGGTCACTACTCCATGCATAGATCTGACTTGCTGACCACTGATGAATGAATCAACATTACAGTGTCACATTGCCTCTGTAGGCCTCAGTTTCCCCACCTGCATAATCCAGAAACAGGATGCTGAATCTCTAAAGATCTCCTGAGCTCTGAGACGTCTTTGCTTTAACAAAGAAGGAGGAGGCGTGGGACATTGTGGAGGGTGATGTAGGGCTGTGAGACAGCATCCATCCTTACTGGTCACATGGCCTTCGTCAGCGAGAGACTGGCCTCTTTTGCTCCCCCAAGCATCGCCTAGCCTTCCTAGCTTTTAAAGTCGTCTCCAGCTCTCCTCCTTACCTACATTACCACAACTAATAACAGTAATAAATCTATGCCACTTGTGACATAAATTTTAGTTTACAAAGGGCTTTCACACACAGTATCTCATTTGCGCTTCCCTGAAATCTTTATTGCAGCCAGGTGAGTGCTAATGATGAGGGCATAGCATAGGCAGAAGTGGTACAGCTAATCCTGGGCACAATCAGAACCAAAACCCAGATGATTGGCTCCACCGTACCACACCTCCCTGCTCCTGTATGGTTATCATTTCCTTCTCCTTATGCATAGAATGGCTGGGAACTGCAGCAACCAAGGTTGGGGTACTGGTAGAGCTGGTATCTCATAACCTGCTCTGTGGAGGCTCTTAACATCAGGGACTCATCAGGAAATCTTGACTCTGAATACTCCCATTCTATTCTTCAAGTGGCTCAACCCTAGTTGCTCGATAATCCTATGTTTAGCTCTTCATCCAACCAGAGTTTATTGTTTATGAATAAGCGTCTGTCTCCCCACCTCAACCCTAACTTTCTAACTAGATAATCAAATTACACCGGGCCATGTTGCCCCTCTACCCCTATACATACACAGCCTAAGTCCATGTCATGACTTTTCATCTATAATTATCACTATAAATAATCAAATCTTCCCATATTTTTGATTAGTTTTCCAAGTTGGGAATCTTTCTGCTCTCATTTATTCCTCAGTCCTTGATGGTAGAGCCAGAGTGGTCTGTTTCCTAGGAGACAAGGTACTCTGACATCCAGTGCAGGCATGGATGTGCATGCTCCTGCCTTTGCCTGGGATGCTTCCTCCTCTCCACCATCATCAGGTGATCTGTGGTCCAACCCCAGTGCTAACTCTTAGTGAAATGCTCTCAGCCTCTTCATTTTAACATGTCTTAACCCCCATCAAAGTACAAAAATCCCATGAATGGAAACATTCTTCAACTATATTTAATAATTCTACATGTTCATTCAAAATAAAAAGCATGTTATGACACTGTTAGGTTGGAAAACTATCCCATGGTCAAATATGTATAATATATTTAATGTTTTTCAATGTTGCCCAGATTTTTCCAGACAGAAATTCCCAGGTCTATCAGTTTACTCATATGCAATGTGAATTTTCAAGAGGAGAGTAGAAAATGGGGCAGCGGTGGCCCGCACCTATAATCCTAGCTACTCGGGAGGCTGAGAAATGAGGATTGCCATTTGAAGCCACCCTGGACAAAGAAATCTGAGGTTTTTGTCTCCAAATAACCAGCAAAAAAGCTGGAAATAGAGTCTAACTCAAGTAGTAGAGTGCTAGTTCTGAGCAAAAATGCTAAAGAAGAACACATAGCCCTGAGTTGAAGCCCCAGCACGAAGCACATAAAAAGAATTTTTTATTTAATCATATTGTCAAGGTGATGTATAGAGGGGTTACAATTACATATGTAAGATAGTGAGTACATTTCTTGTCCAACATTGTTACCCCCTTCCTCATTTTTCTCCCACTTTGCCTCCCCCCAACACGCCCCCCCCAAGTGGTAAAGTTCATTTCCAACATGTTGTCTTGTGAGTATCACTGTTGCATTGATAGAATTCACAGCCTGCCCTGTGCTTATTGTCATGAAATCGTATTTTCCTGAAGCACCTAAAAGAGTTCCTAGAGCCAGTGGGTTGAAGAGAGTTAACGGTGAAGCACAGTTGCTTAGACTCAGGTCTGGACACGCCATCTTTCATATTTGGCTCTGCAACCTCAGATGAGGCACCTAACTTCTCTCAGTCTGTCCATCTGTTAAAGATGACATCTACATACAGGCTTGGGGTTGTAGAAAGGAACTGTAGAAAGCCAACTTGCACAGTGACTGTACCAAGTAGGGGCTACGTAAATGGTCACGGCTGCTTTCTTTGTACTCTGCCTCTGCTAAGCTCTCTCTGGAAGTAACAGGTTCTGATGAGAGGCTTCATATTAAGGGGAAGCCTGGAAGGCTCCTGGTCACCAAGAGAAGCTCAGCAAGGCCAGAGTCCACAGCAGCCATTCCTGTGGGAGGAGCTAACTCACAGTCCACTCACTATAAGAAACTTCTTCCCCAGATCTTCACATTTGCCACCGTCTCTTCAGAACCAGTCGTCTATTGGGATTGCTAACCTCTTTCTGCCTGCCTGCCTGCCTATGGCCATTCTGATCCAACATGCAGAAAAAGTAATATTGTCACTTTTACTTACATGGTTCCATCAAGACCGCAAGGAGATTTCCATCTCATCACTTCAATGAGATCCAGTAACACTCACAGAGAAAGCCCTACAGTTACTCAACAGCATAACTCTAATCCCAGAAACACTGTATGATAGACAGGACAGACAGACAGACAGATCAGATGGGATTGCTTATATCCACTTTATAGATAAGAAAAAAATGAGACTTGGCAAGACTAAGCTAGCTGGTTGCCCAAGCCTTTGTCCCAAATTCAACAGTTTATTAGCCCCACCTGTTAGACATTCTGACAGACTATCAGCCACCCTTTAAGACTCTGGGCTGACACACTTCCATCTCCACTGGGTTAATACTCCTATCTCAGTGATCCTCCCTTACCTGGGCTCAACATACCAGCCAGGTACCTCTAAACCAGCTCTCTCTGTAATCATAGTAGCTCCTGTTCGCTTTCCCTACAGGCTACAGTGTAGAGCCTAGGCTCTTCTCCCCTGAGCATTGGCATATCCTCTGTCTTTTATGCCACCAGCAACATACTCCTCAAGAGGTGGGAAAAAATGGAAGGAGGGGCCACCAACCAAGGGTGTAGGCTGCCCCTGGTTTTTACACTGATAGTTTAAAACATCCCAGGTGTAAAGATACCAATTTTCTGGATTTTTTTTTTACATTTTGATTTTGTTGCTGATTATATTACTTTATAGGCTGGTTTGGGGGCTGAAAGTCAAGATCTGGGCACTCTCCCTGAGCTTTTGTACTCAAGGCTGGCACTCTATTGTTTGAGCCACAGCTCCACTTCTGGGTTTTGGGTAGTTAAACTAGAGATAAACATTTCATGGCCGTTTTCTACCCAGGCCAGCTTCGAACTGTAATCCTCAGATCATAACTTCCTGAGTAGCTAGGATTACAGGTGTGAGCTACTGGCACCCGGCCTTGGATGTGGAGTCATTTTATGTTTAGATGGACCTCTCCCTGAAGCCATTGCCTCCTACCTGGTAGATTCTGTGCCAATTGCTTTAGCATAATACACTCTGATTTCCCCACTGTGAACTGTAATGGACTATTAAGCCCATGTTACCCCATGAATCTCAGCCTAGAAGGCATCAATCACAAACAAGCAGTTTGAAATGACTTTCCCTGGATGTGACCATAAACAAACAGAGGCCAAAACCCAGGCTGAGGCCTACTGTCAAGAACACTAGCCAAAGTGAAGTCAAGAGTGAACAGGCAGGCAGCACCACGGGCCAGAAATACCATTGCTTTTCAATAATTAGGACCCAGCATGTTCCGTAGAAGAAGGCCGCCTCCACTGTCCGGTCCAAGCCTTGTGGAGATGGCAAGCCTGCAGCTCAGTTCAACAGGGGGCATCGATAGCAATCCAGTCAGCCATCAGCAAGCCTCATTGTGCATCAGGCGCTAAGAGCACGATGGAGACAACCTCACCAACTCACCACAAATGCAGGAGGAAGACAAAGTACTTGTAATAAGAGCTTATGCATATACATTATACATATGAGAGACTGAGTCTGGCCAAACTTACAGAGCAAGGATACAATGGAACCCAGAGTTCATACTCAGGCAGCCTGTGTTCAGAGCCACTGAAGGGTCCTGATTGAACTTGAGTTCTTCTAATGGAGAACGTTCAGTGGATACTGATTATATAGCAACACATGCAATTAGAGCTCCTCAAAAAGAGACTGGTAAAGAGCAAGTAGACGGGCTGCTCTCAGTTCTTTATTTTTGTTTCAGTTACACAAGTCAGGTAATGAGTACATTTCTTTCTGAACAGTGTCACCACCTCCCTTATTTTCTCCCAGGTCTCCCCCCACCACCCCTCTCCCCCTCAAGTTGTATGGTTGATTTCCAGCACAGTGTCTAATGAGTATCACTGCCGAATTGGTCCATCCTTTGTCCCACCATTTCTATGCTGCCCCTTCCCCTCCCCAATTCAGATAAATTGACTTAAAAGGGGAGAGGGGGTCAGTGAAAAAATAGTTGCTGTGCTTTGGGTTCTGTCGCCTTTCTGTGTGATCTGACTCCATAGCTACAGTGCTACAGAACTGTTAGAAAGATTACATTTCATACATGTCAAAGTGCCTCGTAAAGTACAACGTCTAGCATATGAGCCTTCATAGAACCTGTGGCTCACCCATGGTCCCGCTGCTCCAGAGCAAATTGAAATGGCTCACCTGACTTTGTGAACTGCCATCTTAGAGCTTTGGCTTTGAAAACACAGAATGGGACTGTTGACATGTATTCACCTTCTCACCTTGCTTTCTACAGATCTGATTGTCTGAATCGGTGTAGAGCCCCATAAGCTAAGGCCCATGGGTTCCCAGAGGACACAAACATACAGAGAGCATTTATTATTACAGTAATTGTGCGAAGATGCCCTCTCCAGAGAGCTGCCCGCACTTAACAGACACAGTTCATTCATTCTCATAAGCAGACCCAGATGGACCACCCTAGGGGACCATCTGGTCGGGTAGAGTGTGCCAAGTCAGCCTCAGAGAGATGCAGACACTTTGGCTCACTAGTAGGGGACAAAATTCTGTAACTCTCCCTTTCAATCCCTTTTCAACTTGGGAAAGACTATGTTGAGAGAAGAAAGCAACTCAATCATCCTCAAATTAGTCCTTGACCTTGGGGACCAGTTATAAAGCCTATATCTAGTTGCTAGGAAAGGTTTCTCTGAGACAGAGCATACCCCTGTGGCCAGCTTTTGCATTGAGCCTTCAAGATGATTTTGCACAGTTTGAAATTAGAATGATTTGCCAGTTGTTATGGCACATGCCTATAATCTTATCTACTCAGGATGTAGAAGTAGGAAGATGGCTGTCCTAGGCCAATCTGAAAACACAAGACCCTATCTCAAAAACAAACTGAAAGCAAAAGGGCTGTGGTGTGGCCCAAATGGTAGAGCTCTCCCACAAAAAGCACTAAGCTCTGAGTTCAGTCCTCAATACCAGCATAAAAAATTTAAGAAAATATAATGCCTGGGGGAGAGGAAGGATAGAAGAGGTGACATTAAGACGCATTGTACTCATAATCTGACATGTTGAAATGAAACCCCTTTGTACAACTGCCTAAAGATACTAAAAACAAAACATTGAAAAGGAAAGGAAAACGAAACTAATGAAAATTATCAGTCTCAATGCTACCGAATCAATAATTCTGGGTATTTCATAAAGCATGACTTCGATACATGATAAAGTCTGAGAATCCAGGTAGAGGTACACAGGCAATCATAGCCTCACAGTAGAGCTAACCCTGCAGCAGTTCATTTGCTAAGCAATCATTAGTTCCAGCATGGAGACTTTCTGGCAAGGCAGGTTGAAATCTTCACCTGTTACTTCCTAATCCTGCCAGTCCACTGTCCCAGCAGCCCCTGCATCTGAGGAGTAAATGGATCCAACACTGAACTGAATGCAGTAGTAGAGGAGACATTTCCCAAATTCTGTGCTTCAGTCTAGCTGTCACCTCAGCCTAAGCAGAGGACCATGATCTACTCAGCTATAGGCTGACCCCAGCCATTCAGAGCATCAGCCCTGTCACCCCGTCCCCACTCACATCTCACCCCAGCCAAACCAAATGATTATCTTTAGTGTCCTGCTTAATGTTTCTCCCAAGAGCTCTCACCTCTCCTTGCTAAGTAGGGACATTCGTTCTTGGCAGGTAACTGCAGGTCAGATAACAACTGTAATGTGATCAGAAGCACTGTGAACCTCAGGGGTGGAGATCAGGCTGTGTCTCATTTTACTTCACAGTTCCATACGGCCTGCAGAAGTACTCTTGTCATTTTGAATTGGGGAGAATCTGCCCTGGTTTTTCCTAGAATAAAATCGGCAGAACCTGGGTGAAGGAAAACAGGCCGGGCCAAGCTGCCACCCTGTGGCTGGCAGACATTGTGGAGCAAGCAATTCATGATGCAGGTCAAAGTGAACAGGAATCAACTCCAGATGGGAAACTGAGACTGACTCGGGAACTACCTCTAAAGTAAAAGGGTTGGTTGGGACAAGTATGAGGGAGATGGAGGGAATGATGCTTGGAGACCTACAGTTTGCTGGTCCACAGGGCCCAGACATTACAGCCACCCATGTTCTGATAGGATGCTGGAGGATTGTGCCACTGCACCAGTGTGCTGCACACTGAGACTCTGTATGGTTCCATTCAGGCCAGGGGACTGATCGCACAGAACTTTGGGACTGCCAGTGGGATCCCCAGGAATCACCGAGAGCTGTGTCCAGGAGGATTGTGCAGGGTGTACACCTGTGTGTTTGTGTACATGCATGTGTGTGCATAGATGTGTGTGCATGTGCATGATACATGCGTATGGATGTGAGCGCATTTCTGTGTGTGTATGTGTACACTTGCCACCCTCAGAGGGCACCAGCCGTAACAGAGAACACATTGCTCCCCACGCTGTCTTGTCATCTTTCAGGGGCCTCCCTGCTCATCAGAAGGCAGAGGGCAAGGTTTTACCAGCACTATGCTAAAGAAATAAGCCAGACAAATGATGTGAAACATCTAGAATTTTACCACAGTTAAATATGTTTCAAAAAGGATAGGCACAGTTGGCTAGTTCTTCCATCATTATAATAGCCCACCTATACACCAGACTCTTAGCCAAGAGAAGCTTCCAGAAATTTGGGGGAGTAGTCATGGTCCTTCTTCTCAAGCAAGATAAGACTGTCTATTCTTAGAAGGTGCTAGAAAGAATACCAGATTAGCAGTCAGGATACAACTGTTCTGATCCCACTCTGCCCCTTTACCACACATCGGACCTTGAGCCAATTTCCTTGTCTATAAAATGGCAGTGGCAGTTTCGTGCCATGGGGCTGTTGTCGGGATTAAATGAAATCATTTATGTTGTTGAACTTCAAAAATTGGCGAGTGCTGTGCAAATCAGATCTTTATTATTCTAAGTCACTGCTCTTCAAGAAAGACAAGTGAGGTCAGGGAAGCAGATGGAGACCATCAGGGCAAGAAATTAGGAGTGAAATTGTCCCCCTGATTGGAACAAAGATCCAGGAAGCATGTTGCAGAGTGAACAGCCAGCTCTCAGAGACTGCCTGGCCAGGTCAGCTGCCTCTGCTTCACTGTCTCCTCCCAGTTCAGAGCCTCTGACAGATGGACACAGGAATTGCTTCCTAGTTCAGCCAGTGAAATGGATGCTTCAAATAGTTTACAGTTTACCCGGGAGCCAGTAAATCCAAACTCTTCTGCATTGTGTTGGGCCTGGAATGCATTAAATCTGGCATAAGATGGGACATAAAACATATCGGTGTTTAGCTGATTTGTTAATTCTGCTGTCAATGGAAATCAGATGCTGAGATTCACTGCAGTGCAAAGTAGCAATTTGTGCTTCTGTCAGAGGTACCAGTCTACAGTGTGATTTAGAAACCCCACTCCCTCACCAGGGACACCATTTCAGGGATCTGGTGGTCCAGCTAGGTAGTGACAGTGTGGTAAGATCCTCCCTGTCTTGCCTGTGCTTGTACCAACGTTCATTGATACAAGGATTATAGGATGTACAGTAGAACAAATTCCTGAAAATAAGGTAGATTCAATTGAAATGATACCTAGTAATATCACATTCTTTCTTTAAAGATAGGCACAAGGTTGGGCACCAGTAGCTCACGCCTGTAATCCTAGCAACTCAGGACAGGGAGATCTGAGGATCACGGTTCAAAGCCAGCCTACGTAAGAAAGTCTGTGAGACTCTTATCTCCAATAAACTACTCAGAAAAAGCCAGAAGTGGCACTGTGGTTCAAGTGGTAGAGCCCCAGCCTTGAGACAAAGAAGCTCAGGGACAGTGCCCATGCCCAGAGTTCAAGCCACAAGACAGGCAAAAAAAAAAAAAAAAAAAAAAAAAAACTAAAAAGAAATTTAAAATAAAAATGGGTACAATCATCATCCTGCCTGTTTCCTCTGGGTTGATTATGAGAAAGTAAATATGGAAGTGTTATGGAAAGGTTTGGGAATAGAAAGTTAGTGACTGTGGCCTGTAATTCTAGCTACTTAGGAGGCTGAGATCTGAGGATCAAGGTTCAAAGCTAACTTGAACCTTGGAATAACTAGAAATGGAGTTGTGGCTCAAGTAAGAAGTGAAAAAGCTAAGGGACAATGCCCAGGCCCTGAATAAAAGCCCCAGGATCAGCACACACAAAGAGAAAAGGTTCAAAATAGAAACATGGGATGAAATTGGCATAAACATCTATCTAAGAAGAGGAAGGGGTGGAATATTGAAATATTGACTGGCTCATGCTTCTTTTGGAGTAGTCTTACCTCATTTGTTCTGAGTATAAAAGTTATATACGCCAATTGTAGAGCACACAAATTCAGAAACTCAAAGCATTCATAACCCTCCAGCTCAGAATAACTTTGATTAACAATTTGAGATACTTGTTGTTTTTCTGAGATACATAAATGGGTTTTGTCATGCTTTCTGACAGCCTGACAGACAAGAGTATTGTCTTTTGGATTCCTTTGCTTTTTTGCCAGTTAATTGGTCATGAAAATATTCTTGTGCTAACAAAACCTCCCAAAATCCTCCTCGGCATGTGGTGCAGATACACCAGCAATCATTAGCATCTCCCTGCCACTGAGCTTCCTGAGGTTTGGTTTTACTTTCCTAACATTATAATCTGTGATGCATATATGTAGGTCTAAACAGCTGCATAACTCTATCTCCTCAAAGAACTTTACTACAGATAGGACTTTGGAGTCTAGGAATATGAATACATTTGTATGGTTTTTTTTTTTTAAAACATTGCCGGGTTCAGGCACCAGAGGCTCACACCTGTAATCCTAGCTATTCAGGAGGCTGAGATCATGATTTCATAGGCAGGAAAGTCTCTGAGTCTCTTAGCTCTAATTAACTACCAAAAAAGCCAGAACTATTGCTGTGGTTCCAGTGGTAGAGTGCTAGCCTTGAACAAAAAAGCTCAGGGACAGCTCTCAGGCCCTGAAGTCAAGCTTCAGGGCCAGCACAATTATATATACCAATTTTTCTAAATTGCTTTACTGATTTTTATTCTCACTGGCAGCACAGGTGGTCTCTGACTTACACCAGTGCAATTTGTAATTTCTCACTTGTAGTGGAAAAGTGATTCGCATTTCGTAGAAGCCATGCTCTGAATTCTGAATTTTATTATTTTCCTGGGCCAGTGCTATGTGGTGAGGTGCTCTGGTGCTGGGCAGAGGCCTGAGCCACAGCTTCCTGTTGGCTCACAGGAACAGCCACAATGACACTACTCAATTGTACACTGCATGGTAGGTTGCGGTGCTGTAGTTTAAAATGCATCAAGTGCATGGTCAGCTTGGGATGTTTTCCATTTCTGGTGGATTTATTGGGGTGTTATCCAAAAAGAAGTTGAGGAACATCTGTATGTAGTGTTTCAAATCTTTGTGGATTTGGAAGTAGAACTATGGCTGAAGTGATAGAGTGCTAGCCTTGAACAGATAAAGCTCAGGGACAGCACCCAGTCCCTAAGTTCAAGCCCAACATAAACCAGCACCAAAACAAACAAACAAAAAATCTTCATGGCTTAGACTCAAACCAGTGTCTAAAAACTGAATCTTCAGCTGGCGTGTGTGCTACTAATATGGCAGTATCAGGAATGGCTAGGTGGACAGGCTATTGTGCTGCTTACAGATGCAGGGGAAGATTGACAGAGATGGCACTTAGGGTGACCCATAAACAATTTCTCTGGGAGCTTGGTGTCAGAGAGAATATTCCTTATGAACATTTTGAACCTCACAGTGATCCTGGTGCTCATTTTGCCTAGGCTGCTAGGAAGCACAGAGATATCCTTTAGCCAAATTTTAGTTATTGTATGTAATTCTCATGACACCCAATTTATTTATTTGTTTTCAAAAATGCAGAAATAGGCTTTTTTTAACCTGCGATCCTCAAAGACTTGAGCTGCTCTATTCCCATTGAAGCAGTATTACCATCATGATAGTAGAATTTAGAAGATCCAAATGAAAAGTACTCACAGTGATTGAGTGATTTTCCTTGGCTGTCCTAACTAATGGCCCTCAGGTCCATTCATTTCTGAAACAGCTTAGAGAGATGCTCACAGAGGTCTCCAGGCCCACACTCCACCCTGAACTAGTTAACCACTCACTGAGCCGTCTCCCATTCCTCAGGGATTCAACACAACTGTGGCAGGGAGTACACTGTTTGGCCCAGAGCTCTCTTGGGCCCAATACCTCCTAAAGGTCTTTGCTTTGCACAGATTACTTTTCCGTGTGCTAGTACTGGGGCTTGAACACAGGGCCAAGGTACTCGCTTGTAGCATTTAACTCAAAGCTGGCACTCTACCGCTTGAGTCACAGCTCGGCTTCTGGCTTTTTGGTGGTTAATTGCAGGTAAGAGTCTCAAGGACCTGCCTTCCCCGGGCTGGCTTCAAACCACAATCCTCAGATCTCAGCCTCCTGAGTAGCTAGGATTATAGGTATGAGCCACCAGCACTCATGTCAGAGATAACTCTTCACATACAGTATTCCAGGCCAGCAGAGCTGTCCCTGCCTATAACATGGATGATTCTCAATCAACCTTGCTGGCAGAGCCAGTGAGTAGCCTGCAGTCTGACACAGGCAAGTCAGACTGTGGCTGTTCCTGCCAGCAAGTTGGTGAGAATCGAGGGAGTTCCAAGAATGATGCATTGCTCCTTCAGTGTCAGAAGGCAGAGCTGCCTGGCCCTGCTCTCTGAACAGCATCCTCTCTAACCTGACACCGCCTGTTCCCCTTCTGTGGGCTGAGCACAGCCGGAGACCCATAGAGGGAAGGCAGCACAGAGGCGCCCCCTGCTGGTGAAGAAGTCAGGGTTCACCTTTGTCCAACCAGAGACAGGTATATATATGTATGTCCAGGGAGACTCTTATCTGCCCAGAACAGCAACACTGACAAGATAGGCTTAGGGGGCCAATCTCCAGCTGAGAACACAGCAACCTGACCTCTCTCCTCGTGTAAAATGGAATCCCAGATGGAATGACCAGACTCATCTAGCTAACTCTACTTAATCCTGACAATCACTTGAGGGAAAAAAAGCTCTAGCCAGAACTAATGGCTCATGCCTATAAATTGCTAACTACTCAGGAGTCAGAGACCTGAGAATTGCAGTTTGAAGCCTCTGAGACTTTTACCTCCAATTAACCACCAAAAAGTGGAGCGATGGCTGAAGTGGTAGAGCACCAGCATTGAGCAAAAAAGCTGAGGGATGGTGCACAGGCCCTGAGTTCAAACCCAATACCAGCACAAAAAAATGATACTCTCCCATTTTCAGAAGAGAAAATTGAGGCTCAAAGTTGGATCCATTCATTGTTGTAGAACTAGTTCAGTGGCAAGGACCCAAGTCTGCTGACTCCCAAGTCTTCACTCACTCTTCCATCTTTTCACCATGCCCTGAGTAGGAGGGTTAGAAGCAGCTTGGAAGGCTGTGTCCAAGGAGAAGAAACCCCAGGTGTCACCTCTAGTCACCATCTGCTGCAGGGAAGAAGCAGTGATGTGGTCGTCTCTCCCGACATCAAGAGAAGCCATTCTGGAGAGGCTGATTCCACATGCTGTGGACCTACAGCTAGGTAGCATGGGAAAAAAGAAAAAGAGCTACTATTCTCCCACAGTTTTATTCAGCTGTCCTTCCAGGGAGGTGTAGGCTTTGAAGGGAAGCTAGGGAAGTCCTTGGTGAGATGTGATGAAGGAAGAGGCAGCCCTCCATCTTCAGACCAATCCTGGCTTCCTTGAAAAATCTACAACACACGCACTGTGGCCTGTAGGCTGGGTACTCAGGTCCATGAGAGTGGTCCCCGGGGGGCCTTTTGCCTGCTCCTAAAGCCTTAGGCACCTGCCCTGAAGGGATCTGATGGAGGAAGGCAGTGGGGAGCAGCAGGATACTGAGCCGTGAAAGAATCCACTCATGATCAGGAATCTACAGCCATGAGATCAGTGGCCGGATGCTCTGGCAAAGGCCGACTCTCCAAACCTCTCCCTTATAGCCTGTGGGCACATCTGTGCACTGGACCCTTGTGCTGTCTCCTCTCAGAAGCCAGCTTTCCTAGGGAATGCAAACCACAGTTAGAATCCCACCAGTGCTCTTCAAGCCTCATGTACAGCCTTGCCTCGTGACCTACCTCTGAACCACAGAGCTGCCCTGAGTGGCCTAGAAGGCTATGCAGGAGGAAGGCCTGTGATGGTCTAACCCACTGATCTTTGATCCCATTGGTCCATCCCAGCTAGGAACAGCCTGCTTTTCTCACCAGCCTGTAGCTAAACATCTACCACCTCTGATGCTCAAGCCTGTGTCACCCTGTGTCTCTCCCGAACATCTCAAACAGTCCCATCCCTCACCGGCTGCTCTTCACGCCAAAGCGCTGCTTGGATCCAGGCCTCTCCAGTCTCCCACAGTCTCACACCACCATCATCTCTGCTCCCTTCCTCAGCCTCTGAAACATGACCCAAGTCCTACTGCCTGTCCCTGCCAAAACTCTTTGTGCCCTGTAAGTTGACAGTGCCAGTTTTCTACCCTTTATCCCCAGGTTTCTAACATGGCCATGGGAAGCACATTGCAAGCACATTGGCTTCCAAATTGAGCAGACAGAATCCTAGCTCTTAAGTCCTAGGACTCCTGTGAAATCACAGGGCCTCGGTGTAGTTGCTATATGGTTTCGGTAGGGCATTGCATAAGGAGCGATTCTCTGAAGTGTCACTCATGGCTTTCTATGAATTAGTTCCTGCTTGAGTTTCCAATGAGGCCCCTACTCATGCCCTGCTCAGCTGTGGCCACCCAGCCATCGTTCTTGGAACTCAACTCTACTGTCACAGTCTTTTCTAGACTTGCTCTGCCCTGTACTTACAGAGCTCTTCTTGTGTGCCTGTCACTCATGACATTTGAGTTATCCAGTTCTCAGAACAAACCCCCCAGATTCACAGGGCCTAAAACCTCACCATCTGTCGTCTTTCACAATGTGGCGGAACAGTGAGTCACCAGTTTAACCAAAATTAAAAAGGACATCCCAGTAAGTTTAAAACAACACACACCTTTTAGCTCTTACTATGTTATTAATTAGACATATGTCTGTCAGAGCATACAGGTGCATGCTACATGCCAGACACTGACATCAAAACAGCCTTGTGAGATGCATGCAAAAGATCATGACAACCCAATAAGTTGTTCAAGACAAAATGATGGAACGAGGATTTAACTGAACCAATCACCTTGTACAGACTCCACCACATGCTCAGCAAATTCAAAAGACTAAGGAGAGCGTGCAACTTACAAAGTTCACATTTGGTCTGTTTAAAATGTGACACCCTCAGGTCAGGTGCAGTGGCTCATGCCTATAATCCCAGCTACTCTAAAGGCTGAGATCTGGAGGCTCATGACTGTATAGGCCAACCCTGGCATAATATGATGAGACTTTTCCCATTCAACAAACAAGCTGGATAGGGTGGTACACATCTATACAAAGGATTGCAGTCTACCCTCCAGGCAAAAATCAGGAGCTCCTATCTGAAAAAAAGAACTAAAGCATACAAGGGCTGAAGGGATAGCTCAAGTGGTAGAACAACTTATTGCCTAGCAGTGGCAGGCCCTGAATTCAAACCCTAGTAACAAGACAAAAGTCTTTTTTTCAGTGTTCTTGGTCTCACCCAGGGAACCGAAGCCAGATTTTATATATCTGCCTGACTCAAAAGGTTCCCTTTCTGGTCCCTTTCTAAATAGAAAGAAGACACCTGCCTGTCTCCCGCAGCTTAGCAGCTCTGCCTGGGCCCTATGCGCACGAGTGGTCCCTGGGGGTATCCTCATAGCCCTTTCCCTTCAAGTCTTAATCTGTTTTCTCACCTATTTTCTCTAAAGGAAATAGTAGACTCTTGAGTAGCGCCTAACCCTCGAGAGTACAATACGTGGCAGAGCCTTCCCCCAGGGACTCAGAAATACTCATCAAAGTGGAAATGGAGCGTTTGTGTGCCTGGGGACCCGCTGGGTCAGACATAGCCCTCTGCATGTCGTTTCTCATCTTTAACAGCAAAAACAGAGGCCTAGAGGATCCTAGCTGATCTAGGAGTCTCCCCATTGGCTTTCTAAATTACAATCCCCATTTCTCACAGTGGCCAGGCCGCCCCCATCTACACCTTCCTTCTTCATGAGTCTCTTCTTCTCTGCTCCCCAATGTGTGAGATCCCCAATGTGGGACCCTGAGGGCCCCACAAACCAGCAGATGGAGGCTAGGAACAGCAGAGTGTCAGGCCAGATGTGAGCCCTTCTTGCTCTCAGGACAGTATGTTCCAGATGTGTCCAAAACCTCCCACACTAGCAGATTCCACTGGAAGCCAGAGAGTAAAGGAGAAAGGGGATGCTCATGGGCTATTGACGATGATGATGATGATGATTTGCCCTTCCTCTCCAACTTAATCCCCTTATTTCCCTTCTTTGTTTAGTTCCTCCCCATTTTGAGGTCCTGAGGCCAGCTCCTAACATGAAGGTCTCCATAAGAGAAACCTAAGAAATGTCCAAAAGTTCTTGACTCTTTGCCAAAGCATGGGAAACTCAACTTCCTTTATGGATTCCTTTGCCCGGACTCAGCCTATCAAACCGAATAATACTGAAACAGTTGGTACTTTCTCCAAAGTCTCCCTGCCTCCTTATAAGCCTGGCTGGAAGGTTGGCCTCACTGCACACTGCTAGCTCAGTGCCTGGTCTCAGGCAGAAGAACCCTCTTGATCTTGTACCTGGAATGGTTGGCCCTCTCTGACAGTCTCCTAGCTTCTCACTGCTTTCCTTGGGTCAACGTCTCTCCTACTCTGTGTGGGCTGCAGTGCATTATGGTCTGTGCCTGCCTCAATCCCCCCCCCCCAACGCCCCGTCGGCCCCTCCCCTCCCTATTTAGTGCTCCGTGTGGGCGTAAGTGTGCAGCCTGTCTCCTGAAAGGAGTTGGTGTCACTAAGTGGGGTCTTTAGAAAGATCCTAATAACTGAAATAAACCTCTTACTTGATTTTCTTTTTATATAGACAGAGCTCAGCTTTGTACACACATAGCCCTGAGAGTTAGGGCTAGATGGAAGTCCTCTTTAGTGAAATGTCTTCCCTCAAATCCTGCTTCTGACTCTATTGTTCCAAAGCATTCACTGAAGACCATTAGTCACTTTATTCTTTTGGAAAACTTTTACTGAGCTCCACTGTATACTGAACCTTGTTTTAGGCAATTGGTGTTCAACAGCCAAAACACACCAAGTTCTTCAATCCCTTGAATGCTACTGAGGAGACAAGATGACAAAGTCAGGAGAAACAAAACTGAGATGCTAGGTGTCCATGATTTGGGGAGGTATGGGAGACAGAGTTTAGATCAAGTCCCCAACAAGAGCCTCACTGAGAAGATCCCATTTCAGTCAAGCCAAGGAGACGAGATAATGTACGCATGCAGGTGGTCAATAGAACAAACAAGCTCTTCATCATTTGCTGGTGCCACATGGCTTTCTGTAATTATCTCATTTGAACCCAACAAGCTCTGATAAAGATGGGGTTTCTTCCTGGTCCATGGGAACACATTAAACTCTGACATCAGGCCCATGTTACTCCCAGTGTCTGCACCTTGTCTTAGTACCTACCTATACATTATTTTTCCAACCAGTTTCTTGAGAAACTAGAATCCAGCCAGCCTCAGGCTGTAACTAGTCTCTCTCCATGGGTCCCAGCCGCCAGCAGTTTGCTTATATGGTCCTCCTTCTCCACTCTGGCATTTTTGTTTGTTTGGTTGGTTAGTGGTATATAGTGAGACAGGATATCCCACTGTAGCCCAGTCTGACCTCAAATTCTCAATCCTCCTGCCTCAGTCTCCCGAGTGCATGAGTTATAGACATACACCCCTGCACTGTGCCTGGTTTTGTCTCTAGCTTATTGCACACAAAGCTCATTAACTCTCTATTTGCTGGTGGCCCACCATCCTGTGTCTTGATTATTCCTGGTGCTCTAAAATGGCCTTTCCCACCTGGTAGGTCTTGAATATGGAGTAAAAGCATGGGTTTCACAGTCAGGTGGAGAAAATAATCTTGGTTGGGCCAACTCTCTGTTACGCTGAGTATGATTCCTCAGGTCCTTAGACCCTGGATTTCTTCTTATTAAAGGAAATAATCGTAGCGACTTCATATAGCTTCTGTGCAAGCTAACTAAAGTAATTTATATAAAGCCTATAGGACTTCAAGTATGACAAGCAGTCCATAAAGGATGAGGGTGTGCTTGTTATTTCATGACTGATACTGGCAACCCATAGTTATCTTGGCTCTTCAGCAAGCAGCCAACCCTTCCACCATGCTTGCCTGGAAGAATCCACTGGAGGCCGGATGCCTTCGCATCTAGCTTCCAGTGAACTGAAGCCACCTACTTCCCTGAGTGGAGGTACCCCACAGCCACCGCCCATGGTCAGGGGGTCCTGTCCTTACTCCTCCAATCAGCATCTTCCCTAGTATCTGTACTCCCCTGCCCCAAACTGCCTTCTCCATTGTAAGTTCTAAAGCTGGCCCCGTTGGCGGGCTCAGTGGTAGTTGTAATTTGTTTGTGATTAGTACTAATTCTCCAAGGTACAATTGGAATTACTTATTGTTTACTGAACAAACAGGGAACGAAAATGACATATTTTACGGGGAGCTGTGGTGCAGAATGGCTAACTATCACCCCGCTGCAGGAAGATGAATGGGAAAATGCCCACAGAGGTCATTTATAATATTAAACATAAAATTATTGGTGTCTTTTCCACAAAAGCAATGAAGATAAATGTTGACTAGGGAAGCCTTGGGGGTGGGGGTGGGGGAAGACCATGCAACAAAACAAAGGGGCTTCCCAGGCTACAAAGGAATAAGCGATCTTTTAATTTCTGCAGAGAGCTCAACCGTGAAAATGAAACACATTCTGCTTTCCTCCCTCAGCCTACAGGAATCTGTGGTTCTTAGTGAATTCCTATGGAGATAGGCTTGGTTCCATTGGAGGAACTAGAATTTGGAAGGAGCCTCCCCCGGGGATCTTTCGAATCCACTGGTGGGCCTGGTCTGGTTCCAGTGCTGTCCTGGGTATCCTCTCCCGTCCTCTCACCTCTAAGTGACCCTAAACCCTGTTAGGGTCACCTCCTACATGTTACTCCTGTCTCTGCCTCCATGCAGCTGCCTTCAGGATCTGCCTGGCCAGTTTCAATAGCAGCCTATTACCAGCTGCCTATTATCTAACGCCCTGTCTAACTCTCTATTTGATTCTCCCTGAATCATTCAGATTAACCCTTTTCTGTGTGTGTGCCAGTACTAAGACTTGAACTCAGGCCCTCATGCCTTCTCATCAAGGCTGACACCCTATCACTTGAGCCATACCTCTACTTCCAGCTTTTTTGTAATTAACTAAAGTAAGAGTTGCATGGACTTTTCTGCTTGAGCTGGCTTTGAACCTCGGTCCTCAGATCTCAGCCTCCTGAATAGCAAGGATTACAGATGTGAGCCACAGGTACCCAGCTAGAGTGATCTTTTTTTTTTTAAAGAAATACCCTTTTATTCAGTCGACTGTTGAAGCTTCTTACATAAAATCTATACCCCTAACCACACCAGATAGACCCTTTCTGACTAGGTCTCTGTCTCCCACGTACCCATCTCTCATGAGTCTCTACGCTCCTTCTAGGCCATTCTGGCCTTTGCTCTGCCTCTAGATCATAGCACACGTAGGTGCACAAACATGTCTGTACATGCGTGCACACACTCACACACCCTATTACATAACTGGTCCTCTCTTCCTTCAATATCCCCCTGCAGAGGACTCCTGTGACTACTTTGTAGAACTAGGTCACTGGGGTACATTCTCTCTCTCTCTCTCTCTCTCTCTCTCTCTCTCTCTCTCTCTCTCTCTCTCTCTCTCTCTCTCTCTCTCTCTCTCTCTCTCTCTCTCTCTCTCTCTCTCCTCTCCTCTCTTTCTTCCCCCTTCTCTCCTGCTCTGGCTTTCATCCCAGTGCCAAGCACATAATAGAACTATGAAAAGAATCCTCTAACAAACCCACAAATGAATTGGATCATGGGAGAAGGAGAAACTAGATGGAATTTCTTTGGTGTGACCCCAAAGAATTAGAGATTCCCTGCAAAATGCAAAGAAATTCCACCTTCTGATATTCTTTTGCTTGAAATTGGTGATTTATTTTGCATTTTCCTCCATATAGTACTTGCTACGTGTCAGACAGACTACAGGGAATAAAACAGACCCCCTGCCTCAAGGGATTTGGAAACTAGAGAGAGATAAACACCCAACAGTGAATGCACTGTTGGGCACAGTAGAAGGTATGTAGCTATTTCCAGAATACCCCAGAGAGTAACCTGTGTCTTTCTTCAGGGAGGACAAGCAAGTAGGGAAGTGGCATCTGAGGAAGAATGAATTGATCAAGTGAGAGGATTCCAGATACCCAAGCCCTGTTCCACAAAGCCTGTAAGAAGCTGCAGGTTGCAATGTTTAATTAAAGGACCAAAGGCACACTAGAAAGCTGGGAGAGTGGGGCCGTGTAATTTGGATGGTCTCCTATGGGAAGCAGCAAAGGCTGAGGCTGGGTTCAGAAAGCTGAACCCAGCTGATGGTATGGCGACTAGAGACAAATACTGATGAAATTCTATTGCAAGTGTTATTTTCATAGCTATTATGTATGCTGAAATTTCCTTTGGATTTGTTTCCACTATAGTTTTGTTGGCAGAGTCTGACTCTTCAGAGCCTCACCTTCTACCATGTGATACAAGAGATCGCCAAAGTGTCTGCCTGCCCCCGGGATTTGTTCTGTCCAACTCCTCATCGACCCTTTCCTATCTAATTCTCTATGGCTCTAATGCTTCCAAACTTCTTGTGGTTGTCTTGGAAATTTGTTCAGACTATGAACCTGTGTGTTGTTTTATCTGCATGTCATTTCATGTGATATTCACCAAAAAGGAAAAAAAAAAATCCTGTAAGTTAGATTATGTTCCTGATTTACAGAAGGAAAAAAACCCACTACACCTTAGGGACCTTAGCAATACAAACTGACCAGACTGAGGCCTTGGGCCTGCTCAAGTCATCATAGAAATGCAATCTGGTGAAAGAAATCTTGTCCCATGGAAGGGCACCACTCAGTGAAAGAGAGTAGTGGGTCACCGGCTAATGGTGGAGAGCTCGGGATTTCTATAGGAAAAGAAGGAACTGTTGATCCATCTCCTCAACATGGGAGGGTCTTAGAATTGTGTGCACCCAGGTATCACCCCAAAAGTCAGTGGAACATGCTAGGTCAGGCATCCCAAACAGTGGACCCAGGAAGGAGCAAGTTCACCTAGCTCCTACATGGCTCTACCATCAGGGCCCATGAACACGCCAACAATGCAACAGCTGTGGCCCCTAGCAAATGAGAATGGCTAGCTTTAGAGGATCAATAAGAAGAAAACTGTTCCCAGAGGCCTTGGGTTAGGCCTCAAGCCAGCTCTCTTCTTCCTAGAGAAGTCCTTTCTACCCCAGCCCCTTGGCTTCATTCTCTTCTTGACAATTCCCATTGTGAGTAGGAATCTAAGATGTCAGCTCTATAACGAGGTTGTCCACACTACAATTTATGAGGCCCCTAGTCTTTGGTAGGACTGGCTTCTGCCAGGCTTAATTTACACACTCCACGAGCCTCCCGACACCCCCATTAAAGTCAGTAAGGGATCTGACTGTTGCCCTGGGAACACTATCTGACTACATCCTTGTCTCGTCATCATCCATTTTCATGTCTCTGGGCTTATGTACCTTGGACCTGGGAAATGTTAAGTCTTTACCTAGCAAGTAGAAGCTAAGCTCAGGCCCTCGACTCCAGCTCCTGGACCAGCTCAAAATCCTATGGGTACAATGCTCCCCAACAAAACTTCTCCTCTGTGCTTTAATTTAAGAGCAAGATCTCCTACTCACTGGAGCAGACTCAAACATTGTCCTCTCCCCCACCTCTCCCCCACCTCTCCCCCACCTCTCCACCACTCCTCCCCCCTCCCCACTTAACAAGAGCCATCGTTTAGGCAAGAGCAAGCAGGTGGGAGATAGACAGAAAGCTGAGACAAACGTGCCTGTTTTTAATGCCATGTAAATCACCTTAATTAGAAATTAATTAAGTGCCCTAAAATTTGACACTCATTGAAAAAGAAATTTGAGTTATGGAGTTATATAGGTTCCATAGCACCAAATCTCTAAGACACAATTGAAGGAAGGGAGAATGTGCAGGTTTCTGTTTGGAATGGACAATTAGGGGAAAGGTTTCATTTCCACTGAGTGGACCTGTGGTGTAGAAGAGCAATTCATGTAACCTGAACTGAGCCACATGTGATGATACCCATGCAAATCTGAACTAACTTCTGCACGCATGGTGGAGATAAATGGGCAAACAAATGTGAAATGCTGTTTCAGAGGAGATGGTCCAGGTTGCAAATGTCAGATGACAGAGCCAGGAAATGCCAACACAAGCCAAGCTTGCCTGGTGAGTGGCTTAATAAAGATGCATAGGAATACAGAAGGCTTCACAAGAGGGTCATTAACACCGTCAGCATTCATCAAGTCAGCGTGACCCATGGCAAATCCACTACTAAACATAGCCACCAACAGCCCAGAACCTAAGAATCAGGAGATCAGAGATAGAACAAAGTCTTGAAAACAGGATATGAGGTCAACACTGACACTCCACCAGAGGTCAGCAGAAGCTCAGAGGTGAAGGGCCTGCCCAGGATACTCAGATGCTCAGCTGATGATTCCTCCAGCCCTCCCAGGAAGTGTTTTCTGCTGTGTGCCCCCAGGATAACACCAATGCCAACAGCCTCTCCTGCAAACCTATTGATGACATTGGGCTAAGTGGAGCCCGAACAGTGGTGCTGTTTCTCATTTCCCAAGTGCTGCTTCTGGAAGATGACAATGTGAGTCATGAGAAAAGATCTCACCCTGGGATCATCTGCCCGAGTTCTGGTGCCTTGCCTTTGGTTTGCTACTTGTGAGGCTTCAGGCAGAACTCCCATTAAGCATTCCCTTTCACAGGTGCCAGTGGCTCATGCCTCTAATCCTAGCTACATAGGAGGCTGAGGATTGTGGTTCAAAGCCAGCCCGGGTAAGAAAGTCTGTGAGACTCTTCAATAAATTACTCAGAAAAAGGCTGGTGCTGTGGCTCAAGTGGTAGAGCACTAACCTTGAGCACAAAGAGGCTCAGGGACAGCACCTAGGCCCTGAGTTCAAGCCCCAGGACCTGCAAAAAAAAAAAAAAAAGCAATAGGGATGACACTGTTCAAAAAGAAATATACTCATTACCTGACTTATATAACTGTAAACCCTCTGTCTATCACCTTTGCAATAAAAAAGGCAAAAACAAGCAACAAACAAAAGAAAGCAATGTACATTGTGTAGTTCTTTGAATCCCCAGTCTTCTGGTTCATCAAGTGGGAATAATAACAGTTCTGCTAAACTTGTATGAGGATGGATTAGGAAGGTGCATGGCAAGCCACATATCTTCTTGTATACTAACCCCCAGCGACTGACTTGGTCTTCTGGGAGGAACTGCAGTTTCAAAGGCTAAAGTTAAGTTCCATAGAGAAGACCCTCATTGTTCAAAGATCCCTATGTGTGACTTGATCTCAGGTCTCTTCCTCCCTTCCCATTAGGGCATGTAGGTGTTTTAGTGGTTGCCAGGAATGGCCAGCTCTCATAAGATGTCATAAGTGCCAACAAGAGATGGCTTCCTCTTCATATCCAAGCACCTGCCCCTTCTTCCCTACCCTGATGGCAGGTAGCACCCCCAAGAGGTCTCAGTCCACTGGACAGAACAATTATTGCACAGCCACAGACAAGATGCTATTGAGGGAAGTTCAGGCCCTTGATTAAACCACTCACCAAGGGTGCTTTCCTCCTTAGAATTTATGGGTCCCATAAAAAAAAAGAAAGAACCTGAGAAGACAGAGCAGTTGTTTTTTGCTGCGCCTCATTAGTTCTGAGTTTGGGCTGGCAATAGAGATCAGAGCACCAAACATCCGTCTAATTGAATCTCTGGTAAACATAAAGCTCCCTGGGTCTACAGGAGACCCTGCGGGGGAGTCTAGGAGTCTCCAGGTGAGGGAAGGAAAGAGGAAGGAAGTAGCAAAAAGCAAGACTGGAAAAGGGCTACTTCTGTGCCTTAACCCAGGAAGAGAGGGCCTAGGAATGAAATCTGTAAGATTCAGGGCATCTAGAGGGTAGAAGATGCACAGCCCTCCACTCCTGGGCCCGCTGTTTGTCAAGGAAGTAGAAGAAGGGCAGATATGCTAACTTCCTGTCATTCTACACCCAGTATCCACACCCCTGAGAAGACCTTTCACTTGGCAGACCCCACAGACAAACACAGCGTAGAAGAGAGAAAACAAGGAACCTTTGCGTCTTGTAGGTCCAGTCTTAATGTTTTTTTGAAAGCCTAGTAAGAGCAGACCTTGCACAAAGTGGATATTAGAGTTGATACTTGGAGAAGACAAAATAATGAGAATAGTTTTACCAAAGATAATATCACATCATGTCTGCTTTTCACCATGTATTTGAGTGCATCCTTGGAATACTGAATGTAAGAAAACCACAAGACATTTTTTGAAAATTGTATGCTCTCTAGCAACGCTGTGTGAGTTTTTATACAGGCACTGTTTTATGGGTTATATAAAATATTATAAAAATAGAAAGAAAAAAAAGAAGATAGAGAACAAAGAAGAAAAAAATTAAAACATGGGTTTCACCAAGCAGATCAGGAGATCATGTGACCATGCTGACTTTTTATATTTTTAACTGTAAATGATGTAGTAATTTCCAGTGTAATAATCCCTTCCTCCGTTGACACTCAGAATCAGCAGGTCCAGTTCTGAATACAGAGGTGTAGGCATCAATACACCTTTAGACCAGGCACAATGGTAGACTCATAAAAACTGGTCTCTCTACCCACTTCCCCCACCCCCTACTTTCTAGTCACTTGCAGTTTGCTAAGGAAGTCAGACATATAAATATCTAATAACACTATGAGGCAGGGGTGTTGCCATGCTTAATGCAAGATGTGCTACAGAAGCCCAAGGGAAAGGAGCCTTCATCAAGTGGGAGAAAGTCAAAGGTGAGGTGGCAAGATCCAGATTCCCACAGCTGAGAGGTGAGGAACTAGTACAAGTACTCCCCAAAGGGGGGCAGGCACTCCAAATCAATGAATAGTGACCCACGCATTGCCTACTAGTCTCACAGGGAGCAAACTGTCTAAACATCAAAAGAGAAGAAGGAGAGGGGAGAGAAGCAGAAGTGAGAAACAAAGAGATGGTTGAGGAGGAGGAAGTCGAGCAGGTAGAGGAAAAAAAGAAGAGGGGTGAGGAGAATGAAGAAGAGAAGGGGAAAATGGAAAAGAAAATGGAAGAAGAGGAAGGAAAGACAGAGGAGGAGAAAGAAGAGAAGGAAGTGAAGAAAGAAAAGGGAAGAGGGGAATGAAGAAGAAAAGATGAAAGACAAAGAGAAAGGAATTGAGGAAGAAGAGAAGGAGAATAAGAGGAGGAACTGAAGAAGGAAAAAGTGGAGAAGGAGGAGGAGGAAGAGAATAAGAAGGAAAAGAAGGTAGAAAAGAAGATAGAAAAGGAAGAAAAGGAGGAAGAGGAGATAAAGAGGAGAATCACCACAGAAAATATGAATCAGTTTAAGTTATGTGAAAACCTCAAATACATAGTCACCAGAATACATCAAAAACAGAATTAAAATATATATAAAAGCCAGGTGCCAGTGGCTCACGCCTGTAATCCTAGCTACTTAGGAGGCTGAGATTTGAGGATCAGGGTTCAAAGACAGCTCTGGCTTTGAAACTCTTATCCCCGTGAAACTCTTATCTCCAATAAACCACCAGAAAACCAGAAGTGGCGCTGTAGCTCAAATGGTAGAGCACTAGCCTTGAACTGAAGAGCTGAGGGACAGTGCTTAGGCCCAGAGTTCAAGCCCCATGACCGACAAAAAAATAAAATTTTATATATATATATATATATATATATATATATATATATATATATAAAGTACATGTAAAAACATGTCACGCATACAATAGTTTCATGTCCTTAACAATCTCAAACAACTCAGTAGGAAATAAATAAAGTGAGGGCTGTAGTGTAGGTCAATGGTAATCTGCTTGCCTGGCATGCATGAGACTCTAAGAACATGTGAAATACCTCAATTTCACTGTCAGACAAACACATAACCAAACAGCAGTGAGATGCCTTTAGTTAAAAATAAAAACCATGATACTACTTGGGGTTGGGCAGGATGTAGTAGGGATGACGTGCCTGTTTGAACACAACTGGTGAAGAGTGTAAATTGGATTAGCATCTAGAAAGCAATTTGGCAATATGTATCAAGAGCCTTTGAGTGTTTATACCTTTTGATTCAATAATTCCACTTCTGGGAATCTATCCTATGAAAATAATCTGAAATACAGGCAAAGGATTTTGCTCAAAGATATTCTTCAAAGTATTAATAGGAACAGACAGCCCAACCATTGAATAATGTTTAAATAAATTGATAGTGCATACCACACTATTGTAGCCATCCAAAAGCCCTTAGAAAAGCTTCTGATATTACCTTACCTATTTTAAGGCCTATATACGTGTGACATAACAATACACACTGCTACAGCACAGACAGGAGAGTTAAAGATACATCAATTGAGAGGTGGAAATGGTGGCCCTACATGACAGTATTTGGGGGTATTATTTTTGTTTCTTTTTACCCTGTCTTCAAACCTTGGCCAATAGATATCAACTTTTAAAATAAAGGAAACATGAAAGAACTTATATGACCTGTTTGGGAAATGACAAGTAACTGATGTGTGGGACACTCTTGTGTATATGAAGACACAGTGTGAACAAACTCTGCACTGCTGAGATTATCCCATAGATTGAGGATGATTTTGCACGTTTTAGAGTTTGCTGGTGTTTCCTCTGGTACACTGGAGCGAGAGCAATAAAGTCCCAACTGTGTTTAATTCTCACCTATGATAATGCTCAAAGGGGGAAAAAATGTTTTGGAAATGAAGTCACCAAGCCAATGTGAAGAGAACTTTAATCCTACATAGGCATCTCAGTCTACTTTTATTCCTAAAACAAAATGCCTAAGGCCGGAGTCTTTATCAGGAAAGAAGGTTTACTACTTTCACAGTTTATTTAGGTCACAGCTAGAAGTCCAAACAGTCTAATAAAGACTCTGATGAGGGACCCCCCTTAGCTATATCACTGGCCAGAGCACATGAGTATCTTTGCTTGTATGATCTCTTTGCTCATAAAGCCAGCAGGATTCAATCACGAGGAATCCATTCTATGGATTTGTCGGTCATGGGGCTTGAACTCTGGGCCTGGGCGCTGTCTCTCAGCTCTTCAGCTCAAGGCGAGCACTCTACCACTCGAGCTACAGCACCACTTCCAGTTTTCTGGTGGTTTATTGGAGATAGGAGTCTCACGGTCTCTCCTGCCCGGGCTGGCTTTGAACCGCGATTCTCAGATCTCAGCCTCCTGAGTAGCTAGGATTACAGGCGTGAGCCACCAGCGCCTGGCTTTCTATGGGCCTATTCTACCCTAAGCAGTTCCCAAAGGCCTTACCACAAACACAGTGGGATTCAGGTTCCACAAATAGATTCAGCGTAGAAATACTAGCGCTGCCCTGATTGTTAAAGGTCTCAGTGTGCAGGTGGATGTCTGTCCTAGTATGTCTTTGATTCCTGGGACACAGTACACAGCACCCTCTGAAAAGCTTCCACTGTGAGTGCCTCGGGAAGGTACATCTCCTTCCCTGGGTTTTGGGAGAGTACACCTTCCCCAGACCAGGTTATAAGGAAAGCATTTTACCCCTCCGCTTCGCATAGGACATGATCAAAAAGTGGATTAAAACTATAAAATGGATTGCTGATGGCTCACACTTGAAATCCTACCTACTCAGGAGGCTGCCATTCAGAGGATTATAGTTTGAGGCCACCAGCCTTGTCAGAAAAGTTTGCTAGACTCCATTTCTAAAAATAAACAGTGTGTGTGTGGCGGGGGGAGGGGGGGGAACAGGCTGCCAAAAAAAAATCACCAATAGAATAGATTTGATGCCTTATCTATTAAAATGAGCTTTGTGTCTCTTTCTGCTATTGCCTATGTATCTTGATCCTGTGGGTAAATGGGAGTATTTGGCACTGGGCAGGGCTGAGAAGAAAGGTGAGTTTTTCTGAGGTATTTCTCTGTATATCTATGCATTTATGTGAAGAAACTGTCTTCAGATGTCTTGCCAGATGAGTGACATATTTTCTTCTCTGTAAGGAAGAGTTGAGACAACCAGACCACAGAACACAAAGAACAGCACCCAAAATGAGTTACAGAACTGAGAAATTGGTCTAAAGCTACACTGGGGCATTCATCAGAGCAAGGCCTCAGCTCATACTGTGTCTCTGGCTGGAGTAGAGTTTTCCAGAGGGTAGTAGTTTACCCTCATCACCATTGTAATAAGCTACCAGGAATGGAATGAAAATGAAGTAGTGTATTTCTTGAGTCTTAAGATCCATTTTACTGAGCCTGTGGGAAGAAGTCTGAAACCACGTGTTCATTGGCTGGTTCCAAAGGCGTGCCGGCTGCCCAGCAGGGCTGGCTTATTTCTGTTGCTCTGCCTTTTCAGCTTCTCGAGGCCTGCTGCAATCCTGGGTCCAGTTTCTCTCTTCTCACTGTCCACTCACACTTCACTCCTCTTACCTCCTGATCCTCACTCGGACTTTTCCCAGCCCCTCCCAAGGGCCTCTGGGACCCTCACTGGGACCCCTGGATTAACAGGAGGACCCCTCTGCCTATAGTTACTAGGACACCACCTTGCTACTAGGCAGGAGGATCAATGTCTAAGGCCAGCTCCAGGGAAAACCACACCTGAGAAGCCTACCTGAAAAGAAAAAAAGAAATCAAAGTGCTAAGAATATGACTCAAGTGGTAAAGGGACCGTCCTAGTAAGCTTGAGACCCTGAGTCCAGATCCCAGTACTGCCTCCCCATTGACTTTACACCAGGGTTAGAGAAGCCCTCCATGGATGAGTTCTCAATCCGCAGGATCTGGACCATCCTGAGCTCTGAGGAGGCTGGGATAGGACAGACAGACTCTTCAGGCAGCGGGTACTATGGGGATAGAGGGAAAGGCAAGGCAAAGCAATCATGCTAGAGGTGGTCACAACCAGGCACTGAGCCGTCCACCTTCACAGGGGCCACAACCTCCCCCACCCCAACTAAACTCCCAATAGCCAGAGGCACCACACCAATCCTTGCTCGGCCTGGTGGCCAGAGAAGGCCATGCATGAAGGGGAGGCTAGGCCAGCCTTCTCCTCCCCACAGCCTCTATCTCTGAGGCCTGCAGAGACTCCGGTGATCACAGAACAACTCATTATCATAATTCGTTTAAGACAGAAAGTAGTATCTGCTAATATGTTCATTATGACGTGCTCCTCTCCATTCTCCCTGAATAATATGATTTATATAAGAATTTCAGAGCTGGGACAAATCTAAAAGTCAACGTCCCTCCTTTCAAGCAGAGGAACTGGTGGCTGCCACCTGTAATCTTAGGAATCTTCTGGAAGCTGAGATCAGAGGATCACAGTTCAAAGCAGAGAAATCCATGAGACTTCATCTCCAGCAAAAAAAAAAAAAAAAAAAAAAAAAAAGCTGGGCTAGGAGCATGGCTTACGTGGTAGAGTACCAACCTTGAGCACAAAAGCCTAGCAAGAGCATGAAGCCCTGAGTTCAAACCTGGGTACTAATAAATTTTTATTAAAAATAAATAAAAATAAATCCCTCTTTTCCTAAAGAAAGGGATCAGGAAAGGGTCCCGGTCACTTTACACAAGGGAAGGAGCCAAGTTCGGGACACAAGGCCCATCCCTCCACAGCAGGAAATTCTGTGTGTCTCTAGAATCTACTCTGTAAGTCACTCTAATGGCAAAAGCAGAAGTCAAGATACACTGGGCCAGGCATCTCTGTTGTCTGCCCAAATTCAGTCTCCAAGGTAAAACTAGTTGCGTGCTGAGACTCCACGGGCAGGTTGTCTACCTGCCATGATAAAGCCATGAGTTGGAGAACCCCAGAGTATTGGAGGGAGACAAAGACCAAACCGTTACCTTCCTGCTGCTTCGCACCTCGTGCCCTCACTGTGCACGAGATCAGACCAACACACAAGAGCACCACCAGGCAGGGCAGGGGGAAGTTCTCTCTCCATCTGCCTTAGTGCCAGCCAATGTCTGGGGCCACCCAGACTAACAAAGGATGTGTGTGTCTGTGTGCTTTCTAGGAACATCCCCAGGCTCCAAGATGGCCCTGCAGAGCTCCTTCACATGTTGGAACGGGACAGTCCTGCAGCTCGGACAAGCCTGTGACTTCCACCAGGACTGCAGCCAGGGAGAAGATGAGGGCCAGCTGTGCAGTGAGTAGAAGGGGGCCAGCCCACCATTCCCTAACCCCGCCCTGTCTACACCATTCCCTAGCCCCCCCTCCACTCCATTCCCCAGCCCCCCCTCTACTCCATTCCCCAGCCCCGCCCTGTCCACACCATTCCCTAGCCCCGCCCTGTCCACTCCATTCCCTAGCCCCGCCCTGTCCACAGGGCCCTCCTGTGTGCCCCCCCCCCAGGCACATGCACTTCCTGCCATCCCGTGACGCTCCTGACTGCTCACCTAGCAACACACCTCACTCAGCTTTCTAGAAATAGCACAGCACCTCCATGGTCTGTGGCCCACATGCCTTAGAAGCCCAGCAGGAGTCAAGCTGTCAGATCCTCAAGGCAAACTGGAAAGATGCAAGATGAAACTTGACTGCGTCACGTGACCTCAGAAGCCCTGTAGGCCCACACCTTCACTCATTTTTCCAAGCCCTACAGCATTCAGCTACCACCAGCTTTTCTTATCACCCTGGGAGCTCAGAACCAGAACAAATGTCCCTCCCCAGACACGCAGGTCTCAAGACTCCATTACTGACCTGCGAGAATTTTACAGATGTCACCTAGTCAATGTCACCTAGACTCCTTGAGAATTGGAAAGAAAAAAAAAAAGGTTTTATTTGTTCTCATTTAAAAGAAGCACTGAAGACATCCACTTCTCAGTCCTTAAAAACTGCATTTTTATGTGACGTTTTCAAGGGTGGTTTCCCAATTCGAATGGAATTGCGGTCTGTGCTTAGATAAAAACCTGGTGAAGAGGAGCCTGGAAGCGCTTTGTTGGTCTGTCACTAGTTTGTGTCAGAGTTGTCACAACATCCATGGTAAAAATGTAGATGGCCCGCCCACAGTGCCCTGGACAGCCACCTGCCTGTATCTCTTGTGCCGTTTCTCTAGTTTAATTTATGTTTGCAGTCTTTCCAACACTGCCTCTGAACTGTGTGATTTTTGCAATCGCCTTTTGAAAGATTTTTGATATCCACTTTCTAGCTGGGATACAGGTCGAATAGGCCATGCCCTGATTCTCAATTGGGAAAATGAAGGCACAGAGAAGGTAATTAATTTGTTCAGGGTCACACAGCGTGACTGGGTTAGAGCTGTGATTCGATCACTATAGCCTTTGGGATCCAGCAAATTACTGTAGGTTCAGGGCATTTCCCACCTCCTTTGTAGTTTACCCTCATGGATTTTTGAGGGCTGGCTTTCAGTTTCAGGGCTGCTGAGCTAAAGTACCAGGGGTCAGAAGCTTTTCCACCACATCTGAAAAGCGACTCTGACTGGCTGTCAGAGTGATACTGCCATCCTGGAGAACACTGCCACAGAGCCGTTTGCTACAGAAACCCAAAACCAATTGGCAGGAGGAAAGTCCAATCCAAGAAGTTATTCTAACCTTCTCCCACTGTGATCTTGGCAAGATACTTAGCAAATATCCTCTCTCTGATTTCCGTGCCTCATTCCCTCTGACAACCTTAAAATTCCCAAGAAATACCCTTGACATTGCCTAGAAAAGAACCACTGGAGCCTCTGCTCTGAGTCAGGAGCCCTTTTCAGGTAATCACCTATCCCGTGACCACATGATGCTCAGTGACACCATCGGGTCCATCGCAGACAAGAAAGCTCAGGAGATCATCCACGATTCAACTCTGATGTGTGTCTGAGCCAGTGCACAGGCGCATTCTGGTGCCCTAGCCACTGTTGGCCAACTCAACTTTTGCATGAACTTACAGGACTTGACGGTGCTGAGAACTAAATCTAGCTAGAGTTATACAATTGTGATGAACAAAGGGGTCAGGGAGGGTCAAGGAGGCCCAGAAGGCTCTGCTTCTGACTTTCTATGGAGGAGGGGGCCTTCATTTCCCTTCTCCTGTAACATAGTGTCTGTCAACACTCCCATATTTCCAATTTAAAATATTTCTGAATCCAAACCAGACCTTGAACCCCATTGAAAGATGTCTTGGAAATTCCCTGCACATTCTGACCAATGACCTCAGGGGAATATAGTTCCTTCAGAAAGGAGTCAGCTTCCCACTTCAGTCCCCAGTGGGTCTCATTGGGTCTTGCAGGCAGATCATTTCCCCTTCTAGGGCTTCATAATCTCATCTGTTTTGTGAGAATACAAATCTCATCTGTTTTGGCAGGCCAGAAAAAAAATGATTTTTTTTCAAAGTTTATTTCTTTATTGCAAAATGAAACACACTGGTTGTAAAACACTGGGGAGTGGGGGGAATTTAGAGGGAGAAGTATACACAGGAGAAAATACTATCGCCATAACCCTCCCTTCTCAGACATTCAGAGATAGCCATAATATTTTGATGTATTTCTTCTAGCATTTTTTCCCATGACTCCATATTTTCAAGGAAATAGATCCCGCGTATTTATCAAAAAACGTTAGCGCGGTTGTCACCCGGGAAGGAGAGGAAGTAGTGCCGTTTGGCCTGGAGCTCACACTTGGCAGCTCCCGCAGCTGTGGCTGAGGTCACATCACTTTGACTCTACCGATTTGTCTCTCTTAGAGTGGAATCAGGTGTCATAATTTGCCAAATGCGGAGAGATTGATTGACCCCACACACAGCCACTGAAACGCCTGGCGATACCCCAAGAAGGGGCCATTTAGAGTACTGTTTGTCAGACATGGAGGTGCCCAGGGATTGAATGGAGAGCTTGCGGATTCCGAATTAGCTGGCCGGGTGCAGCCTGAGATCCCACACCATCACAGTTTCACATGTCATGTGGATGCAACTAATCCCTGGACCTCGTTTCTGAATGCCAAGGCGGTTAGAGGATTGAATCTGCTCTCGTTTCATTAGGGCAAGTAAATTTGCAAGCCCTACGCTGTGCCAAGCACACAGTAGTGGTACCTAGCAGTGGTTTCTGTGTAACCCTCCAGGAAGGAGGTCTGATTTGGGCTGGCTCTTTCCAGAGTGGCTCCCTAGTGAGCTCACTGCCCTGATGCACTTAAAATAATGAAAATCCTCTGGACTTCCCTCTTCCCTGTAAAGTTTGTGACCTAAATTGGCCACTGACCTGCCCAGCTATTTTACCTGCCTCTTCTCCCTTGATTCAATCAGTCACAGAGAAATGGGGTTTCCCAGCTCAGTCTACCCTGGATCCTCTGGTGGCCAGGAGAGCGATGGGCTTCCAGGAGCTGCTGCTGATGTCCCTTGTTCCTGGAAGACAGAGGCAGAGTGGCGACCCAGGCTCTTCCCCAGGAGACCTCCTCAGAGGGGCCAATCACCTGTCTAGGCTGCCACCTCCAGGGCAGGGCCGACTGGCTGACACTTACCTAGCTCTGTAATGTACAAGGTGGTTCCACACCTTCTCCCTTATTTTGTCTGAAGGCCTATACTCTGAATAGACACTAACTTTCCTTCATTTTATACAAGAGGAGCCTGAAGCTCTCAGGAAGGAGGTGACTGGCCTTAGGTCACACAGCCAGGAAGTGGTGAGGCTGGGACAGGAACCCAATGTCAGAAATCCCATTGGTGCCAGTACCCATAAGTCAGGCTTAGTTCTCCTTCCACTTGTAGAAAGGACCAGGAGAGAGAGATAGATGATACACTGTGCTGCACAGCCCAGGCCTGCCTGCCTCCCTCCTCACCAGCCCCTCACCCACTGGAATCTTCCCTTGTAGTCCTCAGTTTCTAAAGCACACTTGTGAAGGACACTTTATGGAAGGTCACTCCCAGACACCAGTTGGTTTCTGTTCTGCCGAAGAAGTGGATGTTAGATCCCTCGAGGGAGGGAGTAAAAAATAAAACAGAAAGATCTCCTTCGCGTTTGGATTTTTAATCAGAGGAGCATGCAGGGCTTGGGGGGGAAATGATTTCTTCAGGGGGGTATAAATGGGAAACGAGCCTCAACATCAGTGACAGCCGTTTTAATTTATAATTCTGCCTCTGTGTGAAACGCGTGGAGAATCAGGGGGAAATGAGTAATAATTCACCAAGGTACTGTCACAGCCAGGAAGCGTCAGGGTACTTTCTGTCAGCCTATTGCTGCCAAAGGCTGAGACAGGAAGGACGTGGAGAGCTGTGGGTCTCAGCTAAGAGAGCTCTTTCCCCTTGTGTGGAGATATCCTCCTGCTTCTTCACAGCTCAGCCTGGAGCTGTTGGGTGCTGTTGAAATAGTCTTGAATGGCCTGCTAGCTCTTTGGGATTGGGGGCCTTCCTGGAACCATATTAGAGGAAGCTGATGAAAGTGAGCCCTCTTCAGCCCTCTCCTTTCTTCCTCCCGCTATGAGCAGTGGGAAATAGGTAGTCTAGAGAGCTGACTGTGGCCTCTTCAGTGGGTCCTGAGCCCAGACGAGTATGCGAAAGGATTATGGATGCTTTCTGCTAAATCAATAGGTTATAGGGAGGAGGCCATCATGCCTGGGATTGTCTGATCTGGATAGGTTGGTTATGCTACAGTAACAAGCCAACCCCGAACTTTTCCCTAATGCAAGCGTGAATGGCTTCGAGTTGAATGGCTTCAGAAAGCATTTATAGCACTTGACCAATGAGGATTCGGGTGGGAGGGGCCTCTGCCCCACGCAAGCAGTCAGGGATCCAGGGTGGCAGAGCCCTTGCCCCTCCCCCAACATCCCATTTACACAGGGCCTTTCATCTTACAGTCAGGACAGTGTCATCCAACATATATACCAACTAGGGCACGGCATAGGGACCTCGTTCTGATCTGACTGAGCAGGCCTCACTTAATGAGGGTATTTTGGTCATGCCTGGCTCATTTGGCTTGTTGTTGCTGCCATGGTTTTGCCTTGAGAAGTCCTGACAACAACTGTGTATCTGTGCTTCTCCACAGGTAATCTCCCTGCTGGCTTTTACTGCAACTTTGAGAATGACTTCTGCGGCTGGTCCCAAGGCATCCTCTCACCCCACACCCCCCGCTGGCAGGTCAGGAGCATCAAGGATTCCCGGTACCAGGAACACCAAGGTACCATCTCTCTCTTCCTGGCCTATCCTCATAGGCCAGACACTTAGGGTCCTACCCCAGAGCAACTGGGCTTTGCCACATCCTGCAGCAGCTCCCCTGGAAGCTGACCTAGGGTGCTTACACACAGTCCCTCCTTGAGCTTTATATTCCAGCCACACCCATTGTTACTTTTCATTACTTAAAATGAGAACATCTATGAGGGATCAACTGTAAGATGACAGCAACAATAATAACAATTCCTTCCTTTAACAAGTGCTGAGGTCCTACCATGTTTCAGGAACCTCATTGATGGGAGATAGGGAATGCCATAGGTCTCCTTTATGACTGGGGAGACAGGCAGAAGGAAGCCTGTGTCATTTTCTAAGGGTATAGCCTGTGACTCTTACCTCATATCTGGTTCCTTCCCTGAAGCTCTTAGCTGTCTCCCTACCCCCACCTCAGACTTCAGTTGCATCTCCTACCTTCCACTCTCTTGAGCCCCCTCCACCACTGCTCTGTTTGGTTATCAGAGGAACCAGGGGGCTTCACACACCCAAGAGATGGGACCTCGCTCGACTAGAATAACTCCAACTCAGAGAAGCCAGCCTGAGAGGGTTTAGGCAGAGAGGACTTGTGAGGCCAGCATAGCTTCTAATGCCAGGCCACTAGAGAGACAAAGCCATTCAGCCTTGGCCTGGCCTTGATCTGTCCCCTGGTGCCCATCTCTTGGCAAGACAAGACTGGTGAAAACCCCTCTCCTTCTCTCATCTGCATTTTGCCTTCTCTTGGTAGAAGTAAAACCCTTTTATTCGAAGCAAAAATTATCTATCCTGTGGATTAAGGAGATAATAATAATAATAATGTATGTGATAGAATAATATCCAGCTCATCCATGATGGAACCCAGAGCCAACACATCCCTGCTTTCCATCTTCAAAGCTGACTGAGTCAGAGAGAGCTTGTTTTGAACCAGGATGCTCTCATGATAGCCCCATTAGAAAGAAAGCTAAGTTATATGACTACAGGAGAGTTCCACAGGAGCCCTTCACCAGATGCACAGGGCCCAAGAACTCTTACTTCTTTCCAAGCCTCTTCAATACACTGTGTCATCTTAGCACCCTATCTGTGGAAGGAGCAGAGAATCTTAACCTTAAACAATAATACTCACCAGATTATTATTAGAGCAGAGAGACATCATATCAAACCAGACATGATATTCCTACCTCTGCTCCTAGTTTGATCACCCCAACCCAAAGCACCAAAGCAAATACATATCCAGCTTTGTTTACTAATGTCAGAGTTGTCACTGCCTCCTGGAATATCCCACCCCTGATTAATAGTTGTAGCCCATGCTACAGTTGTCTTTGCCTTTCTTTCCCTGAATTCTCTTTATGGATCGAGGTTTCACCATAGAGCCCCTCAGAACTAAGCTTCTGTCCCATTCCAGAATGGCAGGCATTCAGCTTGAAGACAATTGTGACCCCCACACTTATTCACATGATAGCTTGTCTGCAAGTCACACTCCCAGATTCTAAGACTCTTGCTTATGCTTTCTGAGTTCTTCAATCTGTCTTGGTAACTCTGTTCCAAATATAACACTTGTTAGTAACTCAATAACAGACTTTACTAAGAGAGGGAGAAAGACAGAAATGAAGGGCTAGGGCTGCTTAGAGTTCTGTTAGCTCACGCTGGGTCTCATCTCTAAAATGCTCCACAGTTCCCGAAGGTTTAGAGTTGGGATAGGCAGCTCAGAGTCTCCCAGATTTTCAGCCTGAGTGACATTGAGAAAAACTAAAGAGGTAAGTCTCTCTAGACAGGGCCTGGAGAGGCTGACTCTGGAGCAGGGGAAAGAGAGTAGAGGTCATGAGACTGTAGGAGGGCAAGGAGCTGCAGAGTCTAGCTGCTTTAAGCTGCTCCTGGGTTAAAGATGGTGAGTTTATAACACTGAGGAGGTGGTAATCAGATACATGGTGCAGGGACCTCCTAGAGAGTTAGCTAAGAACTTTATACCACATGGGATTCAAATATTACCATTAGCTTGGAATTGTTGACAATAACAAGTGGGATTATCCAATATAGGTCAGAAATCAATGTCCTCAAAGGTGTTTCTAGGCTAGGTAAGAATCATGTATAATCCACTAACTCTGCCTCCCTGAAGCCCTCAGTTCATAAGGATGGTGTATTTGTGACTCTTTTCCTTTCTACTCAGGCCATGCCCTGATGCTCAGCACTACTGATGTCCCTACTTCTGAAAATGCCACTGTGACCAGTGCTACCTTTCCTGCGCCAATGAAGAACTCTCCCTGTGAGGCAAGTCTCAAAGTTCCTCCTATCCCTCAGTCATGTCCAGATGAACCTGAACAGATCAAGCAGCCTACATGCTAGGGCATCTCCCACCCAGAAAACATAGCCAGTGTTTTAGGCCGACTGCAACCAACAGCATAGTTAAAATCCTATCTGCAGAGAATCTTAACCTCCAACAAAAATACAAGTGACACTGTGGCTCAAAGTGGTAGAGCACTAGACTTGAGCAAAAAAGCTCAGGGACAGTGCCCAGGCCCTGAATTCAAGCCCCATGATTGATAAAAACAAACAAACCAAAACACAATAATCCTCACCAGTACTGAATTATCTATGGTAGGATATTGATTTAAGTGACCCAGAAATTATACGCCATAATACACAAAATGAGAAGAAGGGAATACGAATAATTTACAAAAACTTCCTACATAATCTTTATCTTTAAAAATATATCAGACTGCTTCATTCATCAGTTGTAAAGCATCTGGACTGTTCTATAACTTGTCTGTCTTGTGAGTAGCGATGCAATTAACTTGAGTATGCAGATGGGTTTATTATATCTTGCATTCTTTCAGATAAATGCCCAAGAGTGGTATCATTGGATCATAGAGTAGTTCTGATTTTAGTTTTTTGAAGAATCTCCAAACTGACTTCCATAGTGGTTACATCCCATAGTGTATTAGGGTTTCTTTTCCCCCCATATCCTGCTCAGCATTTGTTGTTTGTATTCTTGATGATCATTTTTCTGACTGGAGTGAGATGGAATTACAATATTATTTAGATTTGGATTTCCTATATGACCAAGGTTGGTGAACATTTATTGCCCGTGTTTTGCTGTTTTTCTAAGAGGTGTCTGCTTAGCTCACTGGCCCACTTATTAATTGGGTTATTGATTCTTTGGGAGTTTAGTCTTTTAATCTTCTGTATATTCTGGTTATTAGATGTCTGTCAGATACATAGCTGGAAAAGATCTGCTCTCATTTTAGAAAATGTGGCATATGTATATGTATGTGTGCATGTATGAAAAAGAGAGAGATGGTGTGTGTATGTGAACGTAATGTGGTGTGTGTGTGTGAACTGCTATTTGCTTGTGTAGTAAATTAACCTCTCAGGGCCTCAATGAACCTAACATAAAAAGTGAAGACACTATTGGTGCCTTCCCCAAAGAGGTGAGAATTAGATAAGTAAATATATAAATCAAACATTGCTAGCTAGCTAATCTTGAAAAAAGAAAAAAGCATGTGGTACCAAGTGAGCATTATTGTGCTTTACCAATGCCTGGCATCCTGCTTCATAAACACTCAAAAGAAAAGTGGAAGAAGAAGAGGGCTTTAGTCAAAAATCAGACTCCAAGCTCTCAGAAGCTGCTTGCACCCAGATCTTGCTCACAACAGAAATCCAGTTAAGGTTAGATTTGGCCAATCCTGTCTTTCTGGAAACACACAGTAGAAATACCTGGCTTAGTTTAAAGACTAGCTCTCCTCCTCAGAGCAATTTGTTCCCTTTCAAGTTGTGGACATTGTGAAACCAACCATCTTTTTTTTCTTCCCTTTCTTTGGCTGGTAGACATCCCAGGGAGGAAGTCTTTAGGCAACAGAGATACAGTCATGATTTTCATGCTAAGGGACAAAATTGAAGCCCTTTGGGATCTTTGTGAACTAAGACCTCAGACATAAAACAAAAAAGAATGAAAGAAGCACAATCTTATCATCAAAGAAATCATTACATTAAAGTTGAGGCTTCCCTCCCTGAGAAAACAGGACTTCGTGATGTGCAGTGTGTTGCTGCCTTGCTCCGGGTTTGGTTTTTATAACTCAACATTTGCCCCAGCTTTCTTACCCTTTTTTCTACTTTATGTTATCTTACTTGGTTTTATATATCTCTGAACTACCTTAAATCCTTTTTGGAAGAAGTCTGGGCAGGAAAAAAAGTAGGCTCATTAAATTAAATTGTATTTGAGAAACCACGCTAGCTGATGCAGATGGTAGAATTACACAGTCATTGTTGATATTTCTCAGGTGCCTCAGAGCAGGTACCTAGAAAGGAAGGCTTCCTAAGAGAAAGTCTTATGAGGACAGATGGTTGGCCCACCTGAGAGGACAGGAGGATCCTCAAAAGCATTTGGTCTTTAAATTTATTCTTCACTGGATTTAACATGAGCCTCATTTCAGAAGGGGAAATAAAAAAGAAATGTCAAGGTAAAAGTGATATTTTTCTAATACTCCATCACTTCACTAATAACCTTTGAGTTGATCAATAGCTGAAACAGGTGTTTTCTTTTACTTTGTTTTTCCTCCAGTACCATTTGCTCCAGGCTATCTTTGCTATTTTCTGCCCTTTTGAGGAACTTGGTTTAGCGGGCACAATGAAGGGCAGGGAATGAGTCCATCCCACATTTATACCATTCACACTTCTATAGGTTTATACTCGTTACAGTGCTTCAAGTTCTGCCCTACATACCATTTTTCTGATACTGGCAGGTTTTTGCATTCCCAATGTTGGCAGCAATGTTTTTCCAAAAAAAAATTGTTTTAAGATAAAGACAAATAACCAAAATGGAAAAATATATTACATGTATTTCCAGGTTTGTAAGGCCTGACTTATTACATCCTAATCCTCAGTGCATAAATCAGGAAAGTGGTTCCCTTCATTCAGGTTGGCCAGAAGCAGGTAGTAAATTACTATGGGAGACCATGGGGTTAACTGGGGCTAACTTCAAATACCACCAGCCCTGAAGGGGCATTTGACCTAAGTATAGGAAGGTAGACACTAGATGGAGCTCTGGGTAGAGTTTCTAGATGAAGCCTGGTTCCACAGAGACTGGCCCTGGGCTCCAGGGCTGGTGTCCACCACAGAGCATTTTCTCCAAACCCAAGTTCAGGACCACGGGACCTTCATGTATGACAGAATACCTAAACATGCTCCCTCAAGACACCCCACCACCATCAATGGATTCCCACAGAAAAACTGGGATTGTCTTTGTTGAATTACCTTTCAAATCAAAGAGCCAGCTAACTAGTAAGAGAAGCATGGAATAAATGGTTATTCTCAAGTCCTACCCTGGACCTCCTGAATGACGTCACAAAGTGCAGACAAGACTTTATGTTTCCAAAGTCCGCCCTCAGTAATTTGGTTGCGCACTGAAACTTGAGGTTTATTGTTTGTAGGTATACTTGCCAAATGTGAACTCAGTTTATTCCAAACCCATAGAGAGTTTTTCTCCAATTCGCAGGCCCCTGAATTGGGTGGTTAAACCAATCTTTTAGAAACACTGTCAGAAAAGAGGTTAGAAATGATGAAATGTAAAGAGTAGGGGTGGTGTGGCTCATATGGTAGAACACCTGCCTGGAAATGATGGAATGGAAGGCATGGGGGCTGAGAGAACAATGCACCCCAGTTAGATGCCCACCAACAATGGGGAGAGAGCCAGAGTACAACTTATGCCAACCCAAATTCCAGGACATTCCAGAAGTGTGCCAACTCCCACCTCCTTCTTCCAGCCACTGCTGCCACCTCTCTCTTGCCAGCTGCTTCTGCAAGCCCTGCCTCCTCCTTCTGTCTGCACAGTAGGGCATGAATATTTAAAGACCTCTGCCTAGCCTAGCCACAAACAGAGGACACTGTGGATTGTTTTTTTCTTTTAGAGGAGCGGGGCTTCTCCCTGCCAAAAACCTCTTCTCTGCAGCAAACTGGGGAACCACTTACAATAGATTCTGATTCTTATTTTATTTTTATTTTTATTCCACCAAGCCTCCGGTTCAAATAATTAAAGTTGCCACGGGGGAGGGGAGCCTTCCAGTGGCTTTCATGTGTTCACTTACTGTCAGACCTGCACCAGTCTGCCTTGGCTTTAAGACATTCTCGGATGTGTGCAGCATCTCAGCTGCCAGTAATAAAGAGGAAGAGCTAGTGGCAGGGGCCGTCTCCGCCCCTCCCCCTGCCTTTCACACATGCTGGAAGCTTGACTGTCTCAACAAGCCCCATGTGGTTTGAAATTCTGTTTTATTCCAATAGCCTGCCTGTGACTAGAATAATTTGTGTTCTCAGGCCAGAACAAGGCCCAGGGGCAGGAGGTGGGAATGGGGAGGGGATTTTGTAAGGTGGGCTTCCCTCATCTTCTTTCCCCTCCAAAATATGAAAACGGCAAGAATATAAGGGACTCAGGAATTGGGGGCGTGGACCACCATTGTTTGTAATGGTCTGCTTCTAGCTGGAACTGGAACCACTAACTAGACCTTTCACACTTGTATATCACACACACACACACACACACACACACACACACACACACACACACACACACACACACACACACACACACACACACACACACACACACACACACACTGGCATCAACAGACCTTTTTACCCTAAGATCACCCCAACCCAAGTGATGAGTCAACTTTGATTGGCTTCAGGGACTGCTGAGTTCAGGGTGGAAGGCAGGCTGTGAGTTCCTTGCAGGTCTGCGTGGGTTACGTAGCCTGGAAGGAAGGAGACCCACACTGTGTTATTAAAGGCAGCGGATGTGGCCCAGAGGCAAGAGGATGTGGCCAAGAACACTGGCACTTGGAATTGCCCTCTGCCCTTTGTTAAGCCTGCTCAGAGCCCTCTTGAGGCCACTAGAGAAGGCTAGAAAACAGGGGATTTTGTTGTTTGTTGTTGTTTCAGTAAATGGCTCTCTAGTTGATTTGCTAAGGCTTTTCAGAGTGCTGGTGACCACTTCTGGAAACAAGACCCTTCCTTTCCCTGCAGCCTCTCAGTGTGAGTCAGAAGCAAAATAAGGTGAGAGTCATGGTGGTGTGGATTGGGCTTATTCAACTTGCCCCACTTTCTCCCTGCAGACAGACAAATAGGATTTTCAGGAGGGAAAAAGTGAAACTTTTTTGACCACTGTGGTTTTAAAGTTTATCAAATTCAATGACAAAAATCCTCTGTGGAAAGGCAAGAAGTGGAGGATAAGGATCATCAGTATTGTAAGATGGCTGAGATAGAGGAGAAAAACCAAAAGTAAAAGATCTCTGCCTTCAGCAGCTCCCCTAAACCCCCAACAAGCACTGGAGGGTGAGCAGGAATATTTGATTCAGCTCTCTGTGCTGAGCGGAGTATACAGGTCAGAGCTGCCTCCCTGCCGCCCCTCCCCCCCACCGCCAACACACACACCTGTGATCTGGGTCATGATGCTTGCTACCTGTCCTAGAAATGGGAGCAGCCTCTCTTGCAGGAGAGGGGGAAAATGTACCCCAAGACTGACTCTGAGCTTCATGCTCTTTCTGTCTCTCTGCAGATGGCAACTCTTCAGCCTTAGGAGGAGTTGGTAGAACTCAGTAGCCTCAGGCATCACAGTCAGCTAATTCAGAGTCAATTTTCATCTCTGGAGGCAAGAGGCTAATATCACCTTATTAGTATCCAAAGGGGAGCCATTGCTTCTCACTCATGGGACTCAAATGCCACATTGTAGGTGCTCTGTTCTTAGCCCCGGGTAGTGTAACTCATATTAGCTGATCAGGAAGGAGAAGCTATTGCAAGACCTCATAGGCTTCATCCTGAACCAGGTTGTCATTTCCAGAACCAGTCTACTTTCTACACAAAGCTTTATGTCCATGGAGGAGGATGGGAGCTGTACCTTTCCCCTTTCTCTGCTCACTCATCTCCCCTGTGCCATGGCTGGCAGCTGACCAGTAGGAGAATGAACAAATCCTGCCTAGGGTCAACCTTGGCTGAGGGCAGACTAGTGCTGTATAAATACTTGGTATAAATAAACCTTTGTAAGTAGTTAGGGACCAGTGCCAATCTAGAAGAGATTTCAAGGCATCATCATCATCATCGTCATCATCATCTGTCTCTGCCTCTGTCTCTCTCTGTGTCTCTCTGTCTCTGTCTCTGGTCTCTGTCTCTGTCTCTCTGTCTCTGTCTCTGTCTGTCTCTCTGTCTCTCTCTGTCTCTCTCTGTCTCTCTCTGTCTCTGTCTCTGTCTCTGTCTCTGTCTCTGTCTCTGTCTCTGTCTCTGTCTCTCTCTCTCTCTCTCTCTCTCTCTCTCTCTCTCTCTCTTACTCACTCACTCTCTCTCTGGTCTGCCACAACAGATTGTTCTTCATCTCAGGAGGAAGTCCAGCATGAGGCTTCTGTGATTGCTTTGATTAAAAGCAAATCAGGCCAGATATGGTGGTACATACCTGTATCTCAGTATTCAGAAGACGGAGGCAGAAGTTTCACGTGCTTGTGGCTAGCCCATGCCACACAGTGGGTTCTGAGCAAGCTTAGACTCTCTAGCAAAGACCCTGTCCCCAAAACAAAACCAAAAAAAGAATATCCAAAAGGTCTTGCCAGGGGTTGTCTTCATAGTCGCTGGTCTCTGAACATGCAGTCAGATTTGAGGGGAAAGCCATTTGGAAAATACCTTCTTCTTGCCCTGGGACCAGGGTCAGGACCTAGTACCAACATATGACATCCATCTAGGTTGTTCACGCTCTACCCAGAACATAATTTGGGGCCCAGCAGGAAGCACTAGGTCCCTCTGGCTCCCACAGGGTGGTGCTGACACCTGGAGCAAGTCAGAGCAGCAATGGGGCCCCAGTGGCTGCCTCCTCCTGCCCCATGAGCCAAGAGCCATGATGTCCCCCATGCCCAGAGAAGTAAGGCTGGGCATGTGAGACCAAGGCAAAGAAGCCTCAAGGAAAGAGGATGGTACAGTGGTAAGAGCTAGGATGGGGTCACAGAGACTTTGGAGAAACCCTGCCACTTTCTAGATGGGAGACCTCGAGTACAGTACCTCATTCTTCTCAGCTTTAATATCCTACTGGTCATGTAGCTCTGAGGACTCTCAGCAAGACTGAGGAGGGAAATGGTCCCCAGTTTAAGAAGCTCAGGGGATGATCCTTTTCCTGAAGCCTCCCTCTAAACACAGACTCTGTGTGATCTCTCTTCATCCCCTGGTGATGATTAGGACCCTGCATGGTGCATTTTGAAGAGTACCAACCCTATCTTGGTCACTTCTGAAGCTGGTCTCAACGATGGCTGCCCTTTCCCTGCCCTGGGAAAGCCCCACCCTGACGCTGACAGCATACTGGAAAGCCTAGGAGGACTTTGGCTTTGGTCACTGCCAACAGTTCCAGTGATGGGCACAAAAATCTCAGCAAGCCTACGTGTGTGCAGCTTTGCATTGGCATGCAGGGAAGGCAGGGGCTGGAGTGGTCCTAAAAGCATTTTCCAAGTGGCTTTCCATCAAGACTTACTGGGAACATCTGGATTTGAGGCCCTCTCTAAGTCTCCCAAACATCTGTAACAAATATCCCTGTGTAGTAAGTGCTGCTCTCTACTTCCCCATGTCTGCCCTGGAAGTGAGTGATTCTTCCCCATTCTACAAAAGAGGAGCCCGAACTGGGGCATTGGACCACTGGACTGGCTGCAAGAGCTGTCAGACATCCAGTGGGAGGGACAAGTCAGGGAGGGGCTCCAAAGGCACAGCAGCATGGTGAATCAGCAGGTACTGATTCCAACTGTGTGGCCAGCCACACAGGAGCTGGATAAGTTCAACAGAAAAGTTCAGGAAATGTATTTTCAGTATCATAGTCTCTAGCCTTCAGATCATTTATATGTTACTCAGCTGCACAATAGGAAACACAAACCCAAAGTCTTCATTAGGCCCCTCAGACACCCTAACTCTAGACCATAGAGGGAAAAAAATGCCCTTTCCTTAGTCTGGGGTTGGGATAAGAGACTCTTAGTGTCAGTAAAGACAACTCAAGATGTGCATATAAAATACTGATCCCAACCAGGCAGTGGTGGCTCACACCTGAAATCCTAGCTACTCAGGACGCTGAGGTCCAATGATCACAGTTCCAAAGACAGCTTGAGCAAAAAAAAAGCTGATGTGGAGCTGTGGCTCAAGTGGGAGAGTGCCAGCCTTGAGCAAAAAAAGCTCAAGGAAGGCACTTAGGCCCTGAGTTCAAGCCTCAGTACCAGCATAAAAATAAAAAAATTAAAAAAAAATACTGACCCCCTGGTAGAAGGCTGGCTCTATGCTAAGCATTTCACTTTAATTCCCTTATTATCAAAACAGACAGTGGGGAATTGTAAATCCCATTTACTAATGCAGAAACTGGGGTTTCAGGATCTTTATGTCTTAGTAAGGCCAACCCGCTAGCAGGCAACCCAGCCACAATGCCAACTAGGTTTGTGCAACTCCGAGGCCAAATCTGTAAACACTCTAAGATTACTGGACTCCACTGAGGTCATTTGAGGTTAAATCCTCTGCCTCATTTATGAACCATCTGACCTTAAGCAAGTCACATCCAACTAATTGGAAAACAAAACAAAACAAAACAATAACACTGTTTTACTTGCTGTGTGAGATTGTGCCCAGCACCAGATGAAAATGTGAAAACTCCTCATCACCTTTGCAATACTTTGTGAGTGGGAGCAATCACTGTCATTTTCTGTGCCTTGCTCAGGCTCCAGGAAGTGGCTACTACAGACATTGTACATTCTCATTTATTTTGATTTCTCTTCCCACTCAATCAGCAAGCAACATGTGGACAACTTGGAAGTTTGGTTTTTTTTGGTTTTTTGGTTTTCTGATTTTTTACTAGCAGTAGTGCCAGGAGGGTATGCCTAATAGACCCACTTAACCAATCATTAATTAATTAATTAATTAATTACCCAGTCCTTCAAGGATAGGGGTTAGCAAGAAGACTCCTCATTGAGTCTCCACAATCCCACAATGAGTCCCAACTGAGAGCTCTGAGCTAAAGTAATTCTTCCCTCAGCTTCTAAAGTAAGAAGGTCCAGAGCCCAGCACTGTCACCACTGATGTGCTTGACTCTGCAGGGATACGGGCTAATGGGCTAAGATAATCAACAGCTATTGTCACTGCAGTTGGACATAATTAATTTAGTACCTTTGAGCCATTTAAAATTAATACCTCCCCCAGTACATGAAGCAGAGGCATTTGAAGCGTTCTGTCTATGCTCAGATGTGTGATTAAAATTCTTGTGGTCCTTGGCACAGAGTTGGGTCCCACTAAAAAGCCCCAGGCCTGTTCATTGCAGACCTTCTGACTCCCAGTGATGGCCCTTATGTAGAGCAGTGCCCTACTGAGAACACAGCTCCTCCCAAGATGTCAAAGGATGTACTCTGGGGTCTCTGGGTCTCTGCAGATCTTCCTGTGCCTCCATGAGTCTGTGCCATTTCCAGTGGCTGTCTGTGAAGGTCATACAAGCTTGTTCATTGCACAGAGTTGATCCTGGTCTCCTGAAAGAGGATGATAAAACCATTCCTCAGCCCCAGCTTCAATACACACAGAGAAACTGAGGCACAGAGCATGTTGATACTCAAAATTGCACATATCATTACATTGTTCCTCAGAAGAAAAGATCACTTTTTTCATTCCATAATACTAGAAAGGTAATTCTCCAAGGAACCTGAAAGATAAGAAATGAGACTGATTTTTTAATTTACTTTATTGTTATTATAAAAGTGTATGTATAGAGAGGGATTATAATGAGCACAGCTCCTTTCATACAGTGTCTTCTGTTCCCGTACTCTTTCCCAGATTGAAATTTTTACTATAGTATCTTCCACTCGATCCTACTCTAGCTTTTTGTATTGTTTTTCAGTTTGGGGTTTTTTTGTTTGTTTTGTTCTGAAGGGCTTTTTTTTGTGTTTGGTAGTGTATGAATGTGTGTGTGTGTGTGTGTGTGTGTGTGTATGTGTGTACGTGCACGCACACGCATGCGCACGCACATGCTCATGCTATTTAGTTTAACATAGTATATGCCCTGCCTACTCTTCTCAACATAAAGGATCAGGAAGTGAAGCTGTGGCTCAAAGTGTTAGAGCACTAGCCTTGAGCAAAAGAGCTTAGGGACAGAGCCCAGGCCTTGAGTTCAAGCCCCTCAACCAACAACAAAACAAAAAATACAAACAAGAAAACAAAAACAAATACAGTTTGACTGGGAATGTGGCTTAGTGGTAGAGGGCTTGCCTAGCATATATGAATCCCTGAGTTCAATTCCTTAGTACCACATTAACAGAAAAAGCAGGAAGTGACACTGTGGCTCAAGTGGAAGAGTGCTAGCCTTGGGCAAAAGAAGCTCAAGGATAGTGCCTTTGTCCTGAGTTCAAGCCCCAGGACTGGCAAAAAAAAAAAAAAAAGGATCAGATCTTTGGGAATCCGATGTCTTTGTTAACATGGACATGAGCTCATATAACCTAAGCCACTATGATAGATCTTCAAGGAGAGAAATTGTTGGCCCCATTTTACAGATGGAAACTCTGGCACTCCGAGATATTCTGTAATAAATAAATAAGACCAGACGCCTTCTAATTCCATAGCCCAGGCTCTGCCCATGGCACTGTCCACTTCATCCCTCGGAGCTCCCAGTATGTCCTAGGGGCCTTCAGAAAGAACTCAGTCCTCCTCTCTTTTTCCTCTTTCCAATACTATCAGAATCCTCCTTTACTGCCTTTTAAAAATATAGCATTTGTTGTTATTCCTGTTATAAAAGTACTCTAGTTTCAGTTTTGAGCATTAGGAAAATACAGTAAAGCATGAATTTTATAAAAAGAGAAATTGCCCACAAACCACCAAAAATAACTTCTATTACCAAGCTGGCATATTTCCTTCCAGTCAAGCAGGGTTTAACTTTGAACATCGCTGTAGATAAAGAAAGAGCTTAGACTGATTTTATGTCATGACATATAAGCTTTTTGTGCCTTCTTATCTTTAATTTTATATTTTCATAAATCAATGTTATTCCTCATAAATATGGTTGTAATAGTTATGTACCTCACCTTTATTTCATAGTTTTTTCTTTAGCTGTCAAAGTCCTAAGTGTTTGCTGGTGGAAATTTTGGAAAATACAGGAAAGATCAAAGAAGAAAAATAAATCAGTACTAATTCTATTACCTCACCAGCCACGAATCCTGATTATTATTTTTATGCATAATCTTCATGTTTTCTCTCCATATCCTTACAAGGTGCTCCCTGCCTTTGATGTGATTCCTCAAAAAAAGAAAGACAGCCGGGCGCTGGTGGCTCACGCCTGTAATCCTAGCTACTCAGGAGGCTGAGATCTGAGGATCGCGGTTCAAAGCCAGCCCAGGCAGGAGAGATCGTGAGACTCCTATCTCCAATAAACCACCAGAAAACGGAAGTGGCGCTGTAGCTCAAGTGGTAGAGCGCTCGCCTTGAGCTGAAGAGCTGAGGGACAGCGCCCAGGCCCGGAGTTCAAGCCCCATGACCGACAAAAAAAAAAAAAAAAAAGAAAGACAGGAGGTAGTATCTTCCAGAAGGATCCTGGCCTTTTAAGTCTTCTGCATGACCAGGAGTCCAGCATTCCTTAAGCTTTGGTAATTGCAAGTACTTACAAGCATCACATTTCATTTGCCTTTTTTATTAAAAAAAAAAATACATTCGGCCAGCTTCTTGCTGTGTGGGTTGATTTTTCATTAAGTTATTTATAGCTAGAGAGTTGTTGTTTATTTTTTTTCCAGGCAAATTAGAACATGGTGAACAAAAGCACTGGATTTTGCAATAAGTCAATAGTCTCAGCTAACGTTAATGAGATACCATGCTGAAATCAGGGAACTCTTAAAATTACAAGGTCACACCCAGAATCACAATGCTGTGGTACGTTAGGTTAGTGGAGAATCTTGATCCCCTTCCAGAACTTGTATGAATGTCTCGGATAACGATTCCAATCCTGGTTGTCCAGACTCTGCAGGTGCTCCCTCAGTGGGATGAGTATGTAGGGTACCTGTCAACACCCCCAAACAAGCGCATCTTTGTGCAGCTCTACCTACTAAGCCCTATTTCCCTCTGTTGAAGTAAAATACACGCTGGAGACCCAGCCTTGGTTTCATCTCTACTCCTGGAACTCCCACTGACCTTCAGAAATTTGAAGAAAGATAGCAATCTCCACAAGTATTTCCTCCCTTTGGGGGTGTTGCATGCAATGTGGATATTATTTAGTACTGTTGTAGTCTTTTCAGCTTCAATCCCATTACGATATCTTCTTATGAGTTCAAGAAATGGTGCTAAAGCTGCCACGAGATATGCATAGCCAAACCAGGACACATTCTAGACATAAAATTGCAGTAATTACCTCTGGAGGAGGAAAGGGCTATGAGACAAATAATAGCATTAGGTCTGGCCACAATGCTGCTCCTGCTTTACATACAGGACTTTAATTAATAAAATGACAAACACTGGAATCACATAATTGGAAAGTCTATCAGGCTCTACTGAGAGGCAGGGGAAAATGGCCCTTGTGAAAGGGCCAGCTGGAGCCAGGAGATATAATTGCTGGTGGCGTGCTCCTGGGGGCGTCTCTTCTCACTTGTCTCCCTTGCTGTCTGCATGTAAAAGAGTTTATTAGTCAAAAGCTGCCATTTATGACCTATATCTATTAGGATATGTCCAGAAGGATCAACAATTTTATTGTTACAAGTGTTATTTCTTATAAATATAATTTTGGATCCTCATATTTGTGTGAATACATACACACACGTGTTAATTGGCTCTCAGAGACAATGTTGTAAAGGGCTTAAAACCTACTATCTCCCTAATTCCTCAGTATGAAAATATTTCTCAGTAAGATCTTATTGAAATATAAATTCGGATACAGTGGAGCCAGGGGGAGGGCCTGAGGCTTTCAATTTGTCACAAGTTTCCAGATGATTCCAGTGCTGTTGGTCTACTCTGTGTGTGTGTGTGTGTGTGTGTGTGTGTGTGTGTGTGTGTGTATGCACACATGTGTAGGTGCATGTGTGCATACACACACACACTGGTCCTACGGCTTGAACTCGGGGCCTGGACACTGTCCTTGAGCTTTTGTGCTCAAGGCTAGTGCTCTACCACTTGAGCCACGGCTTTTTGGGTGGTTAATGGGAGATAAAGAATATCACAGACTTTCCTGCCCAGGCTGGCTTTGAACCATGATCCTCAGATCTCAGCCTCCTGAGTAGCTAGAATTACAGGTGGAAGCCCCATGTGCCCAGGCCACAGAATACATTTTGCACAACAATTATCTAGAAAATTGTCACAATATGTCCCAAAGTTTTCATGGCTATAAAAATATAGTACATATCCATGCCCTAGACATTTGGCAGAAAGAGCAGAGACCCAAGTGTAAGTTCCAGGTCTGCACTGAATGGGCTAACTGTCTGTGGGTAGCTACTTTGCCTCCTCTAAACCCTAGATTCTTCCTCTAAAAAACAAGGGTGAAAATCTCTGCATTGTACTCATAACCTGACTTAGGGAATTGTAACCTCTTTGTACAACTATTTAATAGTATTTTAAAAAGAAACCTTGCATGAAGGGATATTATGAGTATAAAGAAAGACAATATGAGTGCCTAGTGGAGCTTTTTCACATTCAGCAAATAATCAACTTCTAAATGACTTCATATTCTATAGACTTCCTGGTAGAAATAGGTATTCAGATCAATTCCAAGAGTGTTTTGGGCCTACTCTGGGCACTGGAACCTTGTTCTCAAGATCAAGCTGGGTGCACTGGGCATGATATCTGCAGAAAGTGACATTGGAGGGTTTCTTTAGGACCAGATAAAGGAAGCAGACATCTTTGAGAGGGACCCAAGCCTACAGTCAGCACAAATCACCATGCTTTGTCCCCACAGACAGTAATTAACAAGGAATGCTTGGTAAGACTTGGCACCTGTCCTCCAGCTCTTCTAATTAAGAAGCTGTTGTGGACTTTACCCTGAAGATCCAAGATGTGTATTCTGGGTCAAGCCCTTCAGCTCAGGGGTCTCGTACTCTTTGGGTTGTTTTCAGTCTTGGCCCGGAACTGATGTGGCCACTCCCAAGAAGGCCTTGTGCTAAGGGTTCTGTCCTCCCTCTACTCCTCCGTCCTCTTCCTCCCCCGCTGCCAGGCGAATCACCTTCTTCTACTCCTTGGTGATGGGAACATTTTAAGCCATTTCTTAGTGATTAAGAATTGCCTTTTACTCCATGTCCAAGGTGAAAATGGACCTCTCACCGAGAGGGCCAGGCAACTCCCTTCACTAAATAGTCTCTCCCCAGTGCTGTCAACCCAGGCCACACTTTAGAATCACCAAGAAGGATTTGAAAGCCTGATGATGCCTGAGAATCCACCCAACCCAAGACTACTTCAATCAGAAGATCTAAGCTGGAGCTTGGACAGACACTGGCCGTTGGGAAGCTCCCTCCCTCAGTGTACAACCTAGGATGGTAAACCACTGGTCCTCCCTTGCCATGCAGACCATCACACGGGCCTACTTCCACATTCCATATCTCACTCTGTCTTAACAGGGACAGGGAAGTACGAATATGGTCACAAGTTTTGCTAGACTAAAACAGAGAATCAAAAGAGATAAACAATAGGCTGAGATCACATAGTTAATGTACTTTAACCATGTGAGTTTGTGGACCAGAAACTCCCAGTTCTGCCATCGCCAATGAGTCAGGAAACCAGGATTTTGGGGGGGGGGAGGAACCTGAAAAGGGCTGGGAAGGTGGTTCAGTGGTAGAATGTTTACTTTGCATGCATGAAGCCCTGAGTATGATTCCTCAGCACCACATAAGCAGAAAAAGCCAGAAGTGGTGCTGTGGCTCAAGTAGTAGAGAGATAGCCTTGAGCTGAATTGCTGAGGGATACCATCCAGGCCCAGAGTTCAGGCCCCACGAATGAAGGGAAAAAAAGAAAAAAGGAAAAAAAAAAACCCTGAAGAGTCAGGGTTGGTCCATAGGGCAGTTGTTTCTGGTACATCGTAGAAAGATAGTGAGTGAAGAAGTCACAGGAACATGAGAGCAGGTCCCTAGAGGTTGCCCTCAGACTCAGTGTTTCTCTACCAATTTTGACTCCCAATGTCTAGGGCCAAGAGATTCTGCATTTCCAAGGGTAACCATGGAAATATGGGTCTGAGAACCAACTCTGAGCACCAAAACACTGACTTAACCTCCTAGAGGCAGAATCTGGACATCCTGTGGGTTATAATTGGAGGGGAGGATAGACCAAAAGGAAGAAAGTAGGTCCTGGAGTACCAAATCTTTAAGAAGAACACCTACTGGGTACATCACCTTAGAGAAACACTCGGTAGATGAAAAAAAAAGAAAAGAAACAGCTTCAAACACATATTCACCAGCCATTCATTGACTGCTAGTTCTCAGCCCCATTCCAAGCCTTTCCCATCTATTTCTAGAAGTAGAGACTAATTTTTTTGTTGGGGGGGGGGGGAGTCTGGTCATGGGGCCTGAACTCTGGGCCTGGGCACTGTCCCTCAGCTCTTCAGCTCCAGGCTAGCACTCTATCACTTGAGCCACAGTACCACTTCAGGCTTTTTTTTCTGCTTATGTGGTGCTGAGGAATTGAACCCAGGGCTTCATGCATACAAGGCAAGCGCTCTACCACTGAGCCACCTTCGCAGCCCTAGACGTAGACATAAACCTACCATTAGAAGATAAGATGAAAGGTAGTTTATTAATTCTACTATTTATTCATAGCTATGGATAACAGAAGGGGTAGTGACTATCTTGATCTGAGTCTTCATGATGCTGTAGATTTCCTTATTTGTTTAATTTCCTAATTTTTTTGCTGCATTCATAGTGGAACAGATATTCGTTACCCAGCCTCCTCTTGCTCCAGATACTAGAGAGCTTGGTATTTCCACCAGACCAATAAGCTTTGTGGGAAGTAGACCTTGAAAACTAGAAAACTAAATCATGAAAGCAATTAAGGTCAGCAGTTTAACCTTTGATGTAACTTTTGGCAACTTACCTGCTCCAGCTCCTTCCTCAGCACTTAGAACCTGTGAGCTTTTCAACTTTTTTTCCTGCAGCACTTCTTATTAGTATCAATCAGTTACACTGGAGGTTCATTATAACATGTCTACATATGCATACAGTAGCTTGCTCACAGTCATCCTTCTATCACTCTCTCTCATCTCCCCTTCCAACCTTATGTATCTCACCAAGGTTTCCTGTTCTATTTTCACACACATACATAAAGTATTTTGGTCATATTCACCCTCTCTGTTCACTTCCCCTAGTATTTCCTACAAATAGGAACTGTTTTACATTCCTGCCATTCACGTTTTATCTATACTAATTATTCAAAGGGTTGTTTCACCATGGTATTTCACACACACACACACACACACACACACACACACACACACACACGTGTGTGTGTGTTTATTTTTTTATTTTATTTTTATTGTGAAAATACTGTACAGAAGGGTTACAATTACATGGGCAAGATAATGAGTACATTTCTTATCAAGCATTGTAGCCTCCTCCTTTGTTTCCCATCCCTTCCCATCCTCCCCCCACCCCCCACCCAGTCCTCCCCGGCCCTCCCCCCACCCTGCACCAAAGTTGTAAAGTTCATTTTCAACATAATGACTTGTACACTCATTTTTGCAATGGGTCCACCTGTATCCCTATTTAAACTATTTGTTTTTCCCCTTCCCCTCCACAAATTATACCGACATCAAATACAGTGAAAGCAGGGGTTATACTGTGGGAGAAGGACATACAAAGCGTGTGTGTGTTTAATATTCCCTTGTTGCCTTGAAATTTCGTTCTGGGTTTTATGTTGATTTGTGTTATTTTTGAAACAGAATCTCACTATACTTCCCAGACTAATCTAATCATAATCTTCCTGCCTCCGCTTCCCAAGTACTAGGATTATAGATGCATTCCACTATGACTGGCCCTATCTTCTATTTTTTTGTTGTTGTCAAATGGCTCTAGTTATTCCATATTTTGCTATTCTCTGCATACTTGTATTATTTATTTAAATTCTAATTTCCTGGCTAGGTGATAAATTCCATGAAACAGAGAAGATACCTAGCTTGAAGCACAGACTAGTTAGATGCTTAATGTTTATGAATGAATAGGTAGATATTATTTTTCTCAAGGACTGATGCCAAGGATATCCTGTGAGGCTACTGTTGCCAGATATCAGTGGCTCACGCCTGTAATCCTAGCTACTCAGGAGGCTGAGATCTGAAGATCACAGTTCAAAGCCAGCCCAGGCAGGAAAGTCCGTGAGATTCTTATCTTGAATTAATCACCAAAAAACCAGAAGAGGCACTGTGGCTCAAGTGGTAGAGCATTAGCCTTGAGCGGAACAGCTGAGGGACAGCAACCCAGGACCAGAATTCAAGCCCCATGACCAATCAAAAAAAAAAAAAAACCCCACCCAGCTAGTAAAAAAACATCCTTATGAAAGTCAGAGATTCTTCCCCTCTCATCTCCTACACAGTTTGTTTATTGCGTAGAGGAATCAAGAAAAAGCTATTGGAATGATCCTCTACCCTTTCCTCCTTGTCTGCCATCTTGATGACGTGTAAACCTTCAGGGTTGTAAATGGGGGCAGGGGTAGGGGAGAAGAACAAGAAAGATTTCTCTTAATTGGGATTTGATGATCTGGCATTTGTGGGGCTTTGGATGTAACAAGTGTTTGAAGCTATTTCTCCTGAGGAAATTGCCATGGTTCCTTTCAAGATCTGTCTTTCTTTCTACCACCTCCAGTGTAGCAAGGACTAGAACTTATGCTGATCTCTATTTGAGCAATTACTTCCTCCACCCTCTGTCCTTAGGCATCTCAAGATCCTAGCTGCTTCTTTTTGTTATAGTGTATTTATAGCTCCATGCATCACTCTTGGACAAGATTTAAAATTATCCCACTGAGCTCCCTTGTACATGGCTCACCTCAGGACCACATGCAACACACAGGCTTCTTTAAAAAAAAAAAAACTCTGGGAGTATGGGTTAACTAATACCACCATATCATCTTCTTCTTCCATCAAAGCAGAACCCAACCCTAGTTCAAAGATTAGATAGATGGTCCATGTAGGAGACAGATTCTAACTCCCTACCCTCCCCCAGTCTTCAATGGACAAATGTCAAGTGCTCAACATGATATCATAACCATTCTTCACTTTGGTTAAAGAGGGAAGCTCAGCCCCAACCTCATTCTTAGCAAACGGTGACATGGAATTCCACAACATACATGACTTGGAAACATATAGATGACATGGAATTCAAAATAGAGATGATATATGAAAAACACGTTCCAGAAATGCTCCTAATTGTCAGCCACCCACTTCTTCTACACCCAAAGTACAGGAAGAGCAGTTAAGAATTGTGCAATCCATTTTCACACACACAGAGAATTTTCTGGAAAGTTCTGCTTTCCTTGTCCTCTCCAAGGGAAGTGTAATATCTACTGCCTCAACGCCCCTGCCAAACTTCGCTTTTAACTTTTGTTACTTGATCTATTACCTCACTAAATGGTCACTATAATTCTATGAAATAGGTTAAACTATTCCCATCTTAGAATGTAGAAAACTGAACTTCAAAAAGTTTAATAACTTGACCAAAGGGGCAAGAACAGGTTTTGCTTTTTAAGTCTCTCTGATTCTAGAGTTCTTAGATCATTCTAGAATAGAAGATATGTGTGACTCAACATATAGGCTCAATAAATAGTCGAATGACTAAAGTTTTTTTCTTAGCTCATAGAGGAATGTGAATACTTTGGGTTTTCAATAGGAAATGAGAACGCATTGGAGACTGTTGAGCTCTGAATCACAGATGGCAGAAGGAAAAAAAAAAGAAAACAGGACAATGTGACAGAGATACCCAAAAGAATTCAGCTGGGAGAAGAATACTGAGAAGGCTTTTAGGACCTCGTGGAAAGAATGCAGAGGATAAGTTACTAAGACCATGGGAGACTTCTTTAGAAGCTGGCAGGACCAAAGGGTGTTTTTCCAGAATGGATCCGATCAAATCAGCTTTGTAGATACAGGAGTCATAGGGCAGACAAACTGTAGGGACTGCAAAATGGAGGGCAGTAATTGAAAGAGCAAATGTTGAGGGAGGAGAACAGGAAATGGGTACCTGCAAGGATGGGGAGTGTAGAATAGAAGCAGGAATTATCTGGTATATGCCAGAGAATTGAGAAAAATAAGGAAAGAGGCGGGCTGAAGGGGAGTGAAGATGTTGAACGATGACAAAGATCAAGATGCATTGTATACATAAATTGATTTGTTATGGCAGAAAAAAGTCAACACGTAACCTAAAAATTAAGGAAAGTCATGGAAGATGGGGGCTTGGAGGCGTAGATGAGATTGTTAAAAGGAGTGACGTTGATCAAGACCTTAATCATAAACTTTGTAGAACTACTTTAAGAAAATAAAACTATTCTTTTAAAAAGAGAAGAAAATGAAGGATGCATCTTTCTCTAACAGACAAGAAAAGAATAAACCCTTAGGCTGCAAAAAATAGAGAAAGTGGAGAAAGACTGTCAGAGATTGTTTATCTCTGATATCCTCATTCGTTCTCAGTAAAGTGAAAATTTAATCAGTGGATTAAGAAGTGAGAACCAGGAATGAGAGAGTTTGAAACCCATTTTACTACATGTGTCCAGAAAACAAATGTTAAGATCTACCACAGATAAAGTTCAGTATCTACAATGTTCTATGGTCAAGGAACAAGAGGAGAAAAAGCATACACATCAAGCACATCTCAAGCAAGGCATAGCATGGTATGCAGTGTCTTAATCCTTCAGGAGATAGAACTTAAATTATGGTATCCTGGCACACAAGAAAACCAAGTCAGACTAGAAAATAATAACAACAACAACAACAACAGCCAGGTTGGCTGTTGTGGCTCATGCCTTTAATTCTAGCTGCCTAGGAGGCTGAGATCTGAGGATCACAGTGCAAAGCCAGCCCAGGCAGGAAAGTCGGTGAGACCCTTATCTCCAATTAACCACCAGAAAACTGGAAGTGGAGCTGTGGCTCAAGTGGTAGAATGCTTGCCTTGACCTGAAGAGGTCAGGGACAGCGACCAGACCCAGAGTTCAAGCCCCATGACTGACCAAAAAAAAAGTTCAGGGAGAGTGTCTAGGCCCTGAGTTCAAGCCTCAGGATGAACACTAATAATAACAATAACAATCATAACAGATTTTTCTCAATTATCCTGGGAGGTTTCAAAGGTGATGAATATTTGTTCCCCTGGATGGAGAGAAACAGGGACTATACAAATGAAAAGGCTGTGGTTGTAGACCAGGCTTACAAGGGAGATTGGTCCCCAGGGTCTGTGGCCTTGTTTGTGATGGGCTTTGTATGCAAGAGCATGGAAAGTCTTCAGCTGCTCACCTTGTGGCACTTAACCTCTTCAATCAAATTCGAGGAGAGATAAGACAGGGCCTGGAAGACAAAGGAGCAGTGATTTACAGACAAGCAGCTATTCAAACAATGAGAATCGAGAATATGGGGCTGGAGCTGATGAGACGATCTTGCCACAGGGAATATGTTATACTTCTTTTTACAATCAACATTTTTATGACTGCATCTGAACTGGAGTTCAGGGTGCAATGATATGATGTTGTTGTCTTAAGTTTTAGATGTGGTTTATAGATTATTTCTACCAAACATACAACCTCTATTAGTTTAAACATGAAGATTAGAGACCTTGTTTATAGTACTTTACCATTTATGTGAAACACCAAAAACATTATTAGTTACAATTCCCTTTCAAATATAATGAAACATATGATTATAGCTTTCTTTGGGCAAAGTAGAGGGCCCTCATCTTAGAAGAAAACCATAATTAAAGATCTTGATATATGGATGCTAGTCTGATCTTTGCCTACCAAATCATAGGGACTCCAGTTAGCTAATACACGACACTATTCAAATTAGATTACTATCACGAGAAGAAATAAAACTCTATTATACCTAAGTCACTAAAAGTAACTGAATCCACAAATCACTTCCATAAAGTCATGAAGTGGAGACTACTGACAAAAATCTTTGGCTACTCTTCAGGAAGTTTATTGTATGTGACACTGATCTGTGTCACAGATAGAATCTCATGAATTTGAGGGTGATATCACCAGCCTGAACAAAATTCCAGAATTCCCCACTGGTTGTTGCGCCCAGGTTCCACGAACTCTAGTGAAAGCCACTTTGGACATCACTGAAGGACAGCAAGTGACAAACATCCTATTCTCCTTCCTGGAGGACCAGAAAGGGAACCCAAGGTTTCCATTCTGCTTAACATCCTGGCCTCTCTCCCTCACAGCTCCGAATGTCCTGGCTTATCCGTGGAGTTTTGAGAGGAAATGTTTCCTTGGTGCTGGTGGAGAACAAAACTGGGAAGGAACAGAGCCGGAGAATCTGGCACGTTACAACCGATGAAGGCTTGAGCCTGTGGCAGTGGACCGTCTTGCCTCTCCTGGATGTGACAGACAGGTGGGTCTCTACCCTCCCCTCCACCCTCTATTACTCTATCAGACACCATGCTGAAGCAGGCCAAGGTCTCCCCTCCCCCACACAAACACGTGCACCCACATGTGGACCTTGCATGCTTTCTGCAGCTTACTGAGAGCCTGAGAATCTTTCTCCAAGGGATTTTACTAATGAGCACTTATCTCCCACGTCTCTCACCTGGCCTGATTAGCTGACTGCAGTCTCTCTAGAAAGGAATAAAATTGAGCAGTTCACATCACTCCCAAATAATAATCAGGCTTTGTATATATACAGTATTTTCCTTCACTTGATAGATTTTGCCTTACTTTTCCAATTAACTTTTTTTTTTGTATAAACAATGGAACCTTCAAGACAGGCAAGACAAGCCTTATTCCTATTTTCTGCTCCCATTATCAGAGTGTGGGCTGGTACTCAGACCCAGCTATGAGCCTACTGCTCAATTGAGTCAGAAGAGCCTGAGTGGGATTGATGGAAGTAGATAGTGAATTCTCTAAGAGACATAGAAGATGTCTAGTAGACCTTGATCCTATTTGGATGCTCTTGCTAGTGGCTTCAGTGACCTTGAACAAGATCCTTGACTTCTTCAAGCCTCGGTTTCCTTACCTCCAAACAGAGAGGGTGTTGCCAGGAGATCTTTAACTCAGCATGGCACTGTTTTGGAGCAGTAACCCACAGGGTTCAGCTGCCACTTGTCTTCCCATGATAGCACTACTCTGCCACCTGCAGGTAGCCTGGAGCAAGTAGTACTTGAGTAAAAATGGCCTGGCAGGGTAGCATTCATGTGTCTGCTGTGTCATAGTCAAAGCCAATGGTACTAACCTGTTCCAGACCAAGAGAGTAGAGAGGCACCATTTCTATGATACTATTTCTATCCAGAGAAGTGGACTTGGCGGAGAGAACATCTTTTACAGGCTAACCATCAAATTCTACAAGACAGAGCAGCATCCACATGAATCTCCCAGAACACATTCAAATTGTCAACCTGGGAGATTTACGTATGAAAAATGAGGCCAAGGGCTCTGGGCAAGGTGGCACTGGATGGCATGTCGCTTTGCAGATGGGAAGCTGAGTTTCAAACTCTTTGCCTGACCCTTCCAGCGTCTATTGTTCCCCAGAGCTCATAAGAAGTAGGCACTGGTATAATTCTGAGCACCAGCTTCCCACCCCTTCTGATGTGTGTGGGTTAAAGACCAAAGCCCATTGATATCCTGGCTCAGTGACCCATAGGACAAATGGACTTAATTAAAGTGGAGGAAGCAGGAAGTGTGACCACTACTCTGTGCCCCTGTAGACTCATCTTCTTCTCGGAGATTGTGGGGGCTGTGCAGGGAGGACGGAGCGCTTGAGGATGATGTGGTGATGTCAGAGCCCTTTCTCCTGGTTGACATGAAACTAATTCAAGTGAATCAAAGGCTTTTGCCCCCTCTCCCCAATCAAGTCCTCTCTCTTTTGTAGCTAGTCCAGGGTATTTAAAGCAAGTAAGATGTTGATTCTGCTCACTCCCAGTTTGCTAGAATTTCGTTTAGAGACTTTGTTCTCAGCCTCCCTCCTCTCTGTTAATACTGTTTACCAGATTGACATTTTCAATATTGATACTGAGAGACCAGACTGTCTAGTGAGGATTCAGGCAAAGGCCAACTTGGTTTGATGATGCCTCATGACCTAATAAGTGTGCAGTTAGAGAAAACAAGAGTGATTCCATTCACAGGGAGGCTGTGTGTCACGGCCATGCAGTGGGGTTCAGAATGGCCCTCCTACTGACAGAGATGATACAGGAGACACTGAGAGAGATCTGAGGCAAATGGAATTGTAGAATGAGGCTTAGCAGGTTACACTTGCAAAACTCAAACTGCATGGTAGATAAGCCTAGTCTATAAAAATAAAAATGTTCTTTGGATGAAAGAGAACAGAACTTAAAATTAGGTAGTTCCCCCCAAAATTGTAACTGGCCTAATCAGTCTCTAGTTGTGTAATCTCATCCAATTATTTTTGTATGTTCTGGTCCTGGGGCTTCAACTCAGGGCCTGAGGCTCTCCATTGGCTTTTTCACTCAAGGCTGGTGCTTTACCATTTGAGCCACAGCTCAAGTCCTGGCTTTTTGTTGGTTAATTGGAGATAAGCATCTCACAGACTTCTTCAAACTGTGGCCATTGGATCTCAGCCTCCTGAGTAGCTAGGATCACAGACATGAACCACCAGCATCAGGCTTCATCCAGCTATTTAGCCTCTTCAAACCTCGACACCCTCATATATCAAATGAGGAATAGCAGTACAACTTCACTAGACTTTTCTGAATATGACAAAATGACTAAAGAACCTATGCACAGCAGGTATCCATATCAATGAGTTTTAGTCACATATTTCATCCTTGTCCCTTGGATGTAAGTCTTCAGTTATAATTAATTGAACAAATAGCACAAGTCACAGCCACTAATCTTCCAAGTCAAGCTATGGTCTACAAAATAGAAATATGCAGTTTCCTCTTGAGTTTAGGAAGTAAAGGACTTAGGGAATTTCATGCTCCAAACTAAAGGCTTACTCAGTAGTAGTAATTGTTTCTAACAACTCTAATTTGATAATGACAGTATCCCCTCACTACCTCAGAAGGGGTCTACGATGGCTGACTTAGAAACAAGCACCAGTCACACAATCCTCACATAAAAGTGACATTCTTATGAAGAGGTGGACATCATGTTCTTTTGACTGCCTTTGAGTAGAAGTTGCTGATAGAGAAGCTAGAAGAAGTACACTTCTTTCCTTGTTCCCTGGAGAGTGAGTGGCAGCTGCCTGGCTTGCCAATGTGAACTGGGAGAAGGAGGAAGCAGAGGAAAAAAATAAATAGGGAAAATGAAATGGTCAAAGGACAAAGAAATCACATATCCATTCCATATGGTGCCAGCCTGTAGACAGTTCGTGTCTCTCCTTATGAAGGTGTCAGAAACTTTTTTCCCCTTGCTGTCCGGAATCACCTATACTCTCAGCCTCCAGTCTGAGAATTCAAAAAAAGTTATGTTTTATTTTTTTTAAAGCAGCTTTATTGGCATTTAAAGGTTGGCCCTAAAGACCCCCTGGGCTTTGCACATTGGTCATAGTCCCTAGATAATCTTTTAAAGATAAATCTAATCATTTTCCTGAGTTCCCATGGGTTTTAGGGTATCTTTCAAACTCTTTAATAGACCAATATTTAGATCCAACTGTAATTTTTATTCTCTGTTTCTTACCCTACCCACTGAGCTTCTTTTCATTCAGATGTACCCCATTAAATAATCTGACCTTTGGGGTTTTTTAATTTTTTGTCTGCTGTGGGACCTGAACTCTGGGCCTGGGTGCTGTCCCTCAGCTCTTTAGCTCAAGACTAGTGCTCTACCACTTGAGCCACAACGCCACTTCCAGCTTTTTCTATTTATGTGGTGCTGAGGAATCAAACCCAGGGCTTCATGCATGCAAGGCAAGCACTTTACCACTGAGCCACCTTCCCAGCCCTTGATCTTTGAGTTTTTACATTTTTCATTCTTTCTACCCTAGTGTTTTTTCCTTTCATATCTCTAAATACCACTCTTTCTTTACTTTTTAAAAGCTCCCCAGGCCTCTGGCTATATATGTGTCTACAATATATCCTCATGGCTCTTGAGACTTCCCTATAATAACTTATCACTGTGCTATCCAATCTTAATTATCTGAATATACACCCCAACAAGGCAGGGATTATGTCTGACTCATACATTAGTGCTTCCTCAACCTGATACTATGCCTAACATATAGTAGGCCCAACAACACTGTGCTGGCAGGATGATATATTGAGATGAACTGCAAATACTTACAAATTCCAGCTGAATGAATGGAGAATGTCACCCCTGGAGTCTATCTGACACTCCAGTGTTCAGCCTGTGTCTAACAAACCTGGCAAACAAATCACTTTATAATAAACCCTACTGCAAAGTGTTCTGTGTATCAAAAGCAATACCTGAGTCCCATCAGATTAACCAAAACAGCATTTGATACTCTTGTGACAAGGAATCCTCTTGAGGGGCTTGTTTGGTACCTAGGCCTTCTCTGTCAGTGGCCACTCCTATCAGACTCACTTTATAAGGAAGGCTTGGATGTTCATTGTACATCCTGGTCCTTGCAAGTAGAGAACTACAGCTGAGCACCTGAGACCACAGAGCCGTAGTCAGATTACCCCACTCCACAGCAATCCTTCAAATACTCAGTGATGATGTCTCATGACCTAGTAAGTGTGCAATTACAGAAAACAGTAGTGATTCCATCGACGGGGGCTGTGTGTCACTGCCATGCGGTGGGGTTCAGAATGGCCCTCCTACTGGTGAGATGATATGGGAGGCACCGAGGGAGATCAGTGACCTTGATCCACAGAATGGTATTTCTTCTGTCCATTTATAAACATGAAAAATGATAGAAGGAATATAATAGTCCATCATCATTATGAAATTGTGGTAACTACACAACCATTCTATAAAGAGTAACAAGTAAAATCTCCAACAGCAGTGCCCAAGATTTTTGAGCAATGACAACATCTCTGGAATACAGATATCGGATTTCAAGGTAATTTCGAAGGACAGTATCAATTCAAATATTGGCTTGCTGGGACTTAAAAATTATCTCAGCATTGACATCTACCTCATATAACTACTGAATACTTCAGCCCCACACCCCCGCCTCCATTCAATTGCCATTCTTTCTGAGGGAACTAATTTGCCTTCTCAAACTAGAAGAAAAGCAAGTTCTCTCTCCTAATTCTAATCATCAGTCTCCCACTGAGATATTCTTCTAGTTTTTCCTCTTTATGATCATATATCTTACTAAACACAGTATTCTTCTCTACCATCCTAAGCTCTGGCATGCTTACAGAGCCAAGGCTGCTGAGTTCAACTCATTATGAGATGGATTTGGAAATACCATGGATCAAATCATGTCCCACAAATCACCACAATTCTACAGTCAAATCTAAAGTACATAACTTATCACTCCCGTATAGGCTCCATCCCCAGCACTATCATTAAGAAAGCTTTTAGCTGTACACTATATGTATAGTCTAACAAGAAAAAAAAATGTTCCCTCTGGAGATATTTAGATTTCTGTTCCTTGCCATCCTTTGTCCTAAAAGACAAGTGTTATGTTTCACAAATACACCTTTCAAAGGAGATTGGTTAAACTAAGATTTATGCCTAAGTGAATTTAGAACAGAAACTCCATTGTCAAGATCATTTTTTTCCTATTCAACTTCTGTTTATCCATAAACTCCTGTTTCAAATGGAGGACTATTGATAATAATATTCTCCCTTTATATAGCATCTTTCTGAGATCATAAAGGCCTCGAGAGCTACACCATCTTACCTGGGTTGAGAAGTAGCTGATTCCAGTGAGTAACAAGCGTGAGATTTCAGGTGGTCCTTTGTATGAAGGTCTATAACGGTGCCTGAAAAACGCAATGCTTAATTCACGGTTTTCATAAATTCCACCACAGCTTACTCTTGCAGCCACTGAAGAGGTTAAAATGATGAAGACCACAGCTAGCATTTGTTGAGTGCCAAGCAATTGTTGTGACAAGTACTTAACATGCATTATCTCATTTCATCCTGAAAATGGCCCCCTGGGATAGATACTATAATTAATCGTCTTTTCCTATGAGAAATCTGAAGGCTAAGGAGGTTAAATAATTTTTTCCTTAACCCTTTGGCTAGGCTCTACCTAGCTAGTGCCTGAGCAAATTCTCCATAGTGCTTAGCCAGTAGTGGGAAATGGATTGGGAAAAGAGGAAGTAGTGGCTGTTATTATTAACAAAACATGTTCGTTCCAGATTCATTTAGGCCACACCTCTCACATGTTTCCTATTAGCTGTTAGCTTTTCCTTTGTTTCATCTCTCCCCAAAATCCATCATCTTGTTTTCCATTTATTCATCTGTAATATTTGCACATCTTTATGCGGTACTAAATGATCATTAGATACATGAAAATAATGTGACGGTCAAATCACAGTAATAAGCATTTCCATCTTTTCAAACAGTATGTATTTTTTGTATATTGGGAACGTTCTCTTCTACTTCTTTTGAAATACAGCATAGCTGTTGTAACCAATAGTGGCTCTACTATGCTATAGAAAATTAGAATTAGTTGCTCCTCACTTTGATGCGCCTCATGTATCCTCCACTTAAACCCCACCACCACCTCCTGCTGAAGACCAGTCCCTACCCAGCCCACCCTGCCTGCTTTCTTTACTTGGATACGGGGCAGGGGGCGCCCTGGCAGCATGACCAGAAGAGGAGGATGCTCCCACACAGCCCCATACCTTTCCCTTCTAGATCCTTGTGTGCCTGAACCATGTATCTTTTCAGGTCACCTCTCCAGCATGCCTTTGACCACCCCTCATATCATTTGTCCTCTCTTCAAATCTTAGCATTGGTTCTGGTAGGAATGTTCAAATGGCAAACATGAAGATGCTACACCTAACAAAGTCATAAAAATAAAATACAATTCACTGTACACTTCGCAAATCTCCTTGGTATTCGGACTTCCCTGCCACAGCTGAAACAGAACATCTAGCAGTACGGTTGGACACTGTGTTGGATAGCGAAAGATCTTCAATGTCCCTGGGAGAGTGGGCCAAAGAGGCAGGCCCTGAGTCCATTCTCTCCATCTGCCTGCTCCTCCCCCTTTCTTCTTCAAGTGTCTTTTTTTTTTCAGGGCAGTTACTAGGAACTCATCTCAGGACCTCATGCTTGCTTGGTTTGCTTAATGGCCAGCACTCTACCACTTGAACCACACCTCCAACCCAGCTTTTTGTGAATTATTTTGGAGGTGATATTTCTGAAGTTTTTTTTCCCTTGAACTGGCTTTGAACTGGAATTCTCCATATCTCAGTCTCCCAAGTAGCTGGAATTATATTTGTAAGCCACAGGAGCCCAATTCAAGTTTACATGTATAACTGCCTTTGATGGTACTTCTAAGCCAAGCAGAATAAATTCTGTCCATGAAACCCATGGAGTCTTTCCCCAAGGGTCTCAAACCCTCATGTGCATCTTTGACTTAACTTTCCTTCCAGAGAGGAAGGTAAGTCCCTGGCTTCATTAGCACCCTGCAAATCTGAGGGGACCTTGGCAGAACACAGCATCTTCCTTGAACCTTTGTTCTGTGTCTCTTGGGTTGTGACAAAGGGCAAGGAAGATGGTGTTCTCATGGAATCAAGTAGAGATTGCTCATTTTTCATTATTACCAAAGGCTTTAGAGGCCTCAGTCTATGAGAGTGAAACCATGGCTGAGGGAAATGAATTAATCTTTCCAGAGGCCATACCATTGGGAAGCGGAAGACTTGGGATTCAAAATACTATTTTCTGGCCTAGAAATCTTCCCACTTTCAAATACTGGTGATTGTGGTCCCAAATGTCTTCTGTACTTCTCTGGGAACAATAGGCAAGGGATTTCATCTCACACCAGCAGCTGATATGAGGGAACTATGATGATATGCCTGAGGTTGGGTGACCTGGAGATCCTGCAGGGAAACTGTCAGGCCCATACTTGTGAGGCCCAGACACTCAGAGAGGATCCGGAGAAAGGACTTTGGCCTGCAGGAGAAGGCCAGTCACAACCTTGATGGAACTGAGCTACCAAACAGGCCATCCAGACAGGCATGTGGGCAAATGACAAAAACACAGGGAACATGTTGGGAAAAAGAAGAGAGCCCAGGCCTCCACAGAAACCTGATCAGTTAGCCCAAAGCTTACTGTACAAGAAAATCACATCTGTGTCATATTAGAACACCCTTCTTCAGTATGCCTCACCTGGCTCTCTAGGATGGCCCTAGTCCTAGAGTCGTGCTGAAGTGAACAATGAAGGAAAAGATACAATGTCAAGAAAGGCTACTGTAAACCTCTGCATCCAGCCAAGAGTACAGTTTACCCATCACTCCATGAGCAAATTAGTCATCAACCCAACCAGGCCAGGTGTGTTGAGCACACCTGAATCACAAGGCTTGTGTTATCTGCTATGTTAGTTGGGGGTATTACTATGTGAGATAACAGTAAACCTCCAATTCTTAGAGCTGGAAAAAGAAAAGGAAAAAAAAGAAATTGATACCTTGCAAATGTGAAATGAAAAACGAGTACTGATTAGTGAGTGGCCTTCTAGCTTGTCATTCAGGGACCCAGGCTCCTTCCACCCTGTGGCTCAGACCCTGTTCTTCAGCCTTGGAATCCCTTGCATTTAGCCAGCCAATGGTGAAAGAGCATGGAGTCTAGCACTGAAAGATTTTCAGGAGTCATTACTTCTGCTCCTTTCCATTGGCTAGAACTCAGGCACACAACCACTCCCTGCTGCAAAGGACCCTGGGAAATGTAGTCTAGCTGTTTAGTCAGATGAGAGAAGTGAGTTAGTTGAAAAAGCGAGATGTGTCGTAGAATAAAGCCAACGAATACAACTCCCATCTGTGGGCACCCATCAGAGTTTCACTTGAGAATGCTGCTTCCTCATTTAGCTACTCTGAGCATTGATCAGGCTTCTTCTTCACAAAGCCTCATAATTCAAGACTGAAATCAATCCCAGGATCTATTCTGAGGTATGAATGTTTCATTCCAAAAATTTTATGATGCAGCAAAATCTTGTTTTCTGGCAGAAACCATCCCAGAATTTCTCTCACTGACTCTTTTTTCTTTTCCAAAATCCAAAAATAAATAAATAGGGAAAAGTACTTTTGAAAAGGCTGTAAACTAACAGGAACGTATAAGAGAATCTTTGTGCCCCACACAAAGAGATTCTGAGTCATAAAATAACATATTGGTTGTGGGAATCTTAATTCCCCTAGGTGACACTGGTATGCAACCACATTTGGAAGTCACAGGCATAAAATAATAGATCCAGGTATCTTCTAGGCAAAAGAGGGAATCAAGAAGTAGTTGCATGGTAACCCCTTTGTAAAACTATTTAAAGATAATATTGTGTGTGTATGTGTGTGTACATGTGCACCAGTCCTGGGGTTTGTACTTAGTCTTGGTGCTATCCTTGAGCTTTTTTCCTCAAGTCTGGTATTCTTTCCTTTGCAGCACATACATAATAACCTTCCACTAAGCGTGAGGATAGAAAGGGGTGTGTGACTAGCCTCTTGCTCAATTGCAGGGTCTGAACACCAATGAGAGCTAAAGGCACATGCATGCCAACAGTAGAGGCTGGAAACATGGCTCCGTGGTAGAGTGCTTGCCTTGCATGCATGAGGCCCTGGGTTTGATTCCTCAGCACCACATAAGCAGAAAAAGTGGGAAGAAGTGGAGCACTAACCTTGAGCTGAAGAGGTGAGGGACAGTGCCCAGGCCCAGAATTTAAGCCCCATGACCAACGAGAAAGAGAGAGAGAGAGAGAGACAGAGACAGAGAGAGAGAGAGAGAGAGAGAGAGAGAGAGAGAGAGAGAGAGAGAGAGAGAGAGGGAAACAGTAATACACCAGCATTATGTGGGTCCTACAGAGCTCTGCTGCTAATCAGATGGTGCGATGACATCCAAGCACTGGAGCTGCCAGCTGAACCGAAAGATACCAAGTCCTAAGGAAATGAAAAGGGGACAAGGATATTTCAGAGAAGGCCATCAGGGCAAAGAGAAACTTAGAGACAAGGAAGTTTGTTGTTTTTTTTTTCAAGAAGAGTCAACTATGTTGTGAGTAGCCTTCTTGAGAGCAAGTGCTTGTAAGTATGAGGTCCAGTCCTTTGGCCAGTGGGAGATAAAGAGCTACTGAGCCTAGAGACATGCTACACTCTGCAAGGAGAGTAGGGAGTCTTGTGGAGACTCTTGTTAGGAACCACATAGGAAACAATCAGAGTCTCCACGTAGAGCTCTGAAAGAGGGGGAAAATGAGCAAGAGCAGCCAATTCTCCTTCCTCTGCTGCCTCATGGTACCTAGGACAGTCTTGGGTCTGTCCTCTGAAAAGAGAGACTTGGTAGCTGGTATGGCAGCATGCAATAAACAACCAGGCATTGGTATGTACAAATCAAACACTCATAACTCTAGAAGGATCTGGCCCTGTTTCTTTCTCAGAAAAAAAATAGCTAGGATATATATGATCATTGGAGCAAGGAGTAGATTAGTGATTCTGAGCTTTAAATCCTGTTTCCAGCACTGATTTACTGTGACGTTTGGGACAAGCTGTTGCTTTTGATTGCTAAGTTTCCCCAATCAAGGGTGAAAAGCAGTGAGGCAGATCAGGCCCGTGAGCCTGGTTTAAGAGGCAGTTGCTCAAAATGGCACTAAGTAAACCCCCTTCAGAATAAATGGATGCTCAGATATGCTCAAGATTTCCTTGGTAATGTCCACAGCTTGGCTCACAAAATAACAGATGCATATGCTTTTCATAACTCTTAATGACTCTGAAAATGTAGCTCTGTGTTCTCAGCCCTTCTCCCAAGTCTGGAATTCAGGGGGGTAATTCAGCTTCTGCTATTTGAAGCAGAGCAGAGCCTCTAAGAGCCTCATCTACATGGCTCTCATTTCCATGCAGATGATTCTTACATCTTTACATCCACTGGAATCCTGTACCTGGGTTTCCAGCTGCTTGATTGGCATCCCACCCCACCTATAACATGCCCCCCACCAGCACACCCATTTCCGAGAGATGCTTTCATCCATAGCTCTGCCATTCTCCTAGACACTTAGTTCTTCAAAGTCTTTCTTGACTTCTCGCTCCCTACACAGATCTACTGTTTTCTCAGTTTGTGTAGATTCTAGCTCTATAGGGGGTAGAACTAAAAATAATTTCAGAAATCCCCTAGACCGTGAATAATATGAATTATACTACCATTGAAAATCTTCATGGCAAGGTCTATATTGTATACCGCTAGGCTCCTAGCTGCAGGTACAACAACTGTCTGACTTAATAACAGGGCCCAAATAATCTTTGCTTCAAGGCAAAGGAGAAACAGAGTTCTAATAAAACTGGAATATGAAACAGGAACAATGAAGTAGAAACTCTCATCTTAAACAAAGACTTCTACTGTAAAAATGGATTCACATTTTCATCATTCTTTTAAAAAACCAAGATGGTACCTGTAAAGTTTTAGTGATTTGTCCAGGGCTCCATCAAATATATTGCCTGGATTCTTTGTTCTACTCTATTTTTTGAAACTCAGCTGAAGCAGAAAAGACTGCTAATTCACTTTCTTTTTTTTTTGGTCCGGTCGTGGGGCCTGAACTCTGGGCCTGGGCGCTGTCCCTCAGCTCTTCAGCTCAAGGCTAGCGCTCTACCACTTGAGCCACGGTGCCACTTCCAGCTTTTTCCTTTTTGCTTATGTGGTGCTGAGGAATCGAACCCAGGGCCTCAGTCATAAAAGGCAAGCGCTCTACCACTGAGCCACCTTCCCAGCCCCTGCTAATTCACTTTCATACTGATGTTTTTCTCAGGGGAGAAGGGGACTAGAAACTACCCTTTTCCCGGGTCTTCTCACCATTGGAAGGGGCCATCTTGGCTACTATCTCAGTCCTCCAAGCCACAAGCTGAGACAGAAGCAAGAGGAGAGGCCAGTGTGGGAAATGTCTGTGTGTGCTGAGATAGGTAAAGTGGACATCTCAGCCTCTAGAAATGGACCTGGAACTTTCTAAGTCCAGTCAGCCCTGTTGTCCTGAAGGGCTCATTTTGTACCCTACCAACAGTGGGCATGCAGTATGTATGAGATTGATGAGGTTGAACAATTGGATGGTTTTGCAAGGGATGTCAGAGAAAGTGGCCTGGAAAGTGAGAAGTCTGAGTCCTTGTCTTACCTTTGGTACCTTCTATTTTGCCAGTCCCAGAGATTCGAATGCTGGACCTTACACTTGTTCAGCTTACTTGCTGGCTGGCATTCTACCAGTTCAGCCCTGCCTCTAGCTCAGCTTTTTACTACTTATTTTGGAAATAGAGTCTCACAGACTTTTTTGCCCTAGCTGGCTTTGAACTATGATTCTCCAGCTGTCAGTCTCCTGAGTAGCTAGGGTTGTAGAGTCTCCTCCAGCATCTGTTATTTCTTGAGAGGTAACTTACCAAAGCAAAGGATGGTCCCAGGTGATCCCTACTATTCTACCTCTGTCTGTCTTTCTCTCTCCCTCCTTCCCTCTCTTTGTCCCTCCTCCTCTCCTGACTCCTTTCTCTTTTGGCCTGCCCTCCCCCCACCCCCACCCAGGAGACTACGCATTCAAATTTATGAGTCAAGTATTTTTATAAAGTACCTAGCCTGCTGGTCCTGAACTCCAGAATGCAAGGATCCCTTTCTTTTGCTCTTTCCTTAAAGCCTGGGACCCTGCTTAAATGGAATAGATATGACATAGAGTAAGAAAATGAGACAACAAAGCAAAAACTTGCTAGGGATGAACCTCCACTTGCCCCACAGTCTGGTCCCTCCTTTACAAACTGATGACATGTTAGAGTGCCACCCCCCAAAAACCACATGAGTAGAGAACACTAACACTTGGAAGACTAAACAGAGAATGTGGAAAGGTCTTAGTGATTCTCCCTGCTTGCTCAGCCTAATTGAAAATTCATTTTCTGTCCTATTTTCTCAGGGGCTCCCTCACAAAGCCACACGCATTGTGAAAGATCTTGTTGGCCCCTGGCAGCTCTAAAAGCTCTATGTTGACTTTTCTTCTGTTCTTGCTGCTATGTCCAGAGGGGAAATCAAGTCAGGAGGTAGTAACTTAGTTCTGAGAGTAGAACTGAGTGGAATGGTGGAGTGCTCCCCACTCCAGAGTCTCACCATGAACCTGGCCTGTCCCCACTTTACTCTACGGAATCCAAAAGCCTATAGAGTCAGCTGGGCCAGTGTCTAGCCCTTGCCACATCCGTCTCAAGCAGGCCCGGTCCCAGGAATCAGCTGTCCATCAGGCACCCCTCTCCAGACAGTAAGTGAAGTCAATTACATAGGTAATAGGAGAGATGTGCAGGGCTTTTTCAGCTCTACATTATTCTAATAGAAATGCATACCTCAACCTGTGCCTCATGACAGTCCATTTTACAAGACTTTTGCCGAACCAATCAACTGCATGGTGAGAAATTGGAGAAAAGGTGGTGTTTTTTTTATTATTATTATTCTCAGCAGTATCTGCCAGTTCTACCCTAAGTAGCTAGATCCCAGACATGCCCCAGCTGCCAAAAGAGATGCAGAGCATGCTCCCCATCCTTCAGAGCCCACTTTAAATGGCTGACAGAGGAATCTGAGATATGGTACCCATCCATTAAATGCCTTTAGCCCATCCAGCCATTCTTTCCTGCTTGTTCTCCAAGGCCTTGCTACTCCCTTAGTCCACATTCAGACGTACACCTTTTCTATCAGCTACTTAAAATCATTAAGTGAACTTAATTAGGTTTGTCAATCCCTAAGGCTAGAAGGGCAGCAAATAAGGCCTGATATTCACTGTCCATTATCAGTCTGTAGTCTGGATGAGCTGGGACATCTTTTGTACCGTGCGTGAGAAGCATCCACATTTCCTAGGCAGTGTGAGCTGCCTGACGAGTCTGAGAGATACCCACTTCCAAAGATGCCCTTCTAAACCTGGCCTATGGCCCAAATGGCCATCTCCCAGAATCCCCTTGGGCCAATTTTCAACAGGCTGCTCGGTAAAAGTGAGTAAGATAGAGGAATGGATACATTTTTATGCAGAGCCAGGTTCTAGCCAAGATCTGTAGCCAAGTTTCTTAACAACAAGCTCCAAGCTCCTCTAGTGAGACAGGGAGGGAGTACAGCAATAATCCCTGCAATCAGAAGTATCTCCTTTGAAGAAATGAGCTGAGAAGGTCTGTTAAAAGGGGAACGGGAGGGGAACAGGGGTAGGGGAGAGCAGTTAAGTGACTCACACCTATAACCTTAGTTACTCTGGAGGATGAGATAGGATCACAGTTTGAACTCAGCCTGAGCAGGGAAGTCCATGAGACTCTGATCTCCAGTTAACCTTTAAAAGCTGGATATGGAGCTGTGATGTAAGTGGTAGAGTGCTGGCCTTGAGCAAATAGCTGAGGGACAGCATCCAGGCCCTAAATTCAAGCCCCAGAATGGACACACACACACACACACACACACACACACACACACACACACAGACACACACACACACACAGACACACACACACACACACACACACACACACACACACACACAAAGGTGGGGAGCAAAATCTTGACTGCCAAAAAAAGAGGAACCTGCCACATTCCTAGATAACACAGATTGGTGGTGAGGAAGCAGGAAGAACCCCTCAAGAGCTCATTTGCCTTCTCCATAACCACGCTGCCCATAAAGAGGAAGGGAACACAGCTCTAGCCATGGAGTCCTACTTCCTTTTCCCATCCAGATCCAAAGGTTTGAGAGGAGGCATCACAGTAACATATACATCTGCTAGAACCACCTGGTCCTTGCAATCTTGACAATAATTTCTCATCGCCTTTGCCTTCCATTAGCCCCGGAGTGGTCCACTTGGCAAGTACTAAAACTCAAGACCTGAGCCATAGCTGACTATGCAGAGGGACTCGGTGTTCAGTGCTTCTAAGGAAGTCACCAGGAAAGAAAGTCACCAGGAAAGAAAGTCACCAGATAAGAGTATTCGGAACTGAATGAGAGACTGGAGGCAATCTTGCCTATCTCCAGAAGAGAGAGAGAGAGAGAGAGAGAGAGAGAGAGAGAGAGAGAGAGAGAGAGAGAGAGAGAGAGAGAGAGAGTGTGTGTGTGTGTGTGTGTGTGTGTGTGTGTGGTGGGGAAGGGGAAGGAGGGGAGACAGACAGACACAGAGACAGAGTAGAGTAAACAGGAGCCAGAAGCAACCTCTCCTTTACCTGAATTCGGGTGAAGACATATAACCAGTTATCATCCAAAGTAGAGAAGCCTAAATACGGGGAGGTCTAATGCCCACACTGTCTCTTGGTCGGTTCCTTCACAGAAAAGGGTCTCCTAGATTGGTCCTTCTATATTCTTCCTACCCCAGTGCTTACCATTCCAAACACCACTTCTAGACTGCCTCCACTTTGCGGTGACCCACCTTCATTCCACCTTTGTCAGGCCTGACCCTTTTCTGAGCCTCGGCAAGCTGGCACACTGGGGAGGGATCCGCAGTGAGGGCTCCAGGGTAGATGCAGGCAGTGTCAGGTGTTTTCCCATTCCCTCTGATTGAGTCTTCCCTGATGGCTACAAGAGCCCCTGGTGCAAAATTTGTGCAATTCCCAGTGTCAGTCAAAACCCTTTAAACAGCAGCTGCCACTGCCGGCGTTTTGCCGGGGCACGCTTCACAGAATGGTTTAGAAAGTCTTCTCTTTAGAAACCATTCCAGCCCTGGCTTGCATCATCCCATCCATGCTAAGAGGTCCGGTGGCTGTTAGGGAACTTCACAAGCTCTAATCGCTCAGTAATAAAGAAGGAAAAGAGAGGGGAGCCAAGAAAGCAGAGCCAGGAGGGGAGAGAAGCAGCTTTCCCAGAGCACCCATGGAGGAGAGAGCGGAGGGCCCCTCCCCTGCTCTGCCAGCACACACTTGTCGTTTACCTGCTCTGGTCCCCTCGAGTCTGCCCCTCAAGGTGCCTTGCTGCAGCTCAGTATTGAAATCCACTGCCCATGGCTGGCAGTTTAAAATGGGAACATGGGCTTGCCAGGGGGTCTGTACCCACCTCAGTGCAGGAGCGTCAGGCAGTCTGCCTTCCCGATGCTTCTACTGGGGAACATGATTCTTTCTATTCACTCTTCTGAGGAGCTCTAAGTGCCTGTTTTCTTGCTAATGCTTTCTGAATGCTTCCATCTGCTTGAAAGGGAACAAGCCAGCAGTAATAGAGCTCTGGCTTTCCAGATGAGAATCTCAGACCTGGACATTGTCCGGACTCTACAGGAGCTCAAACCCAGGAATGTACCAATGAACTCTATTCCCTGTGCGGACCAGGGAAATCATAGCCATCCCCTTGCCAAAGACACTGCAAAAACCTGCTAAGGGTGACAGACGCTGACATGCAGCAGTCGTAGTACTTGTTATACAGCAGACTTACTCCAGCCTTCCGTTTTCCCCCATCCTGCTTGTTGTACCATAATTATCTCTTTTTTGCATTTTTTATTGTCAAAGTGATGTACAGAGGGGTGACAGTTACCTGAGTAAGGTAGTAAGTACATTTGAGGGAAGGGGTAACAAGTTTGACACCATATTTATCTCAAAGAATTCTCGTGACCAGATGCTGGTACCTCATGCCTATAATCCTCTCTGCTCAGGAGGCTGAGATCCAAGGATCACAGTTCAAAGCCAGCCTGGGCAGTCAAATCCAAGACACTTTGTCGAGAGTTAGCCAGCCAAAGAAGCTGATTGGAGACATGGCTCAAGTAGCAGAGCACCAGCCCTGAGCACAAAGAGCTCCTGCTGGACACCTGCAGAGATTCTCTATTTTTTGATACGATGACAGTAAAAGCTGTCCATTCTGACCAGGCTGAAGCATCCCACATGCCAGTTCCATCTCCTCCCCATGCCCACATCCTACAGTCCTTCCCTGACTTCAAAGCCTGTCTGTGAAGCCCTCCAGTCTCAGCCTGGTATGACTGCTCCTGCTTCATAGCTTGCTGCAGCCCTCTGCCTGGGCCTCCATGCGGCACTTGTCTCTTTCTACTTTATCCTGCATGGACGTCCATCTGCCCCACCTCTGCCAGTCAGTGATCATGTCTCCTGGTCCGTTCTAACCTGAACCTTAACCCAACCCTAACACATCTGGTCCAGGTAACTCATCTCTGTTTTCTAATGAGAAGAGCATCCACTTGTCTGGCTCTATACCACATGAACTTCATCCAGCTGCCAAGTAAGAGGCATGACTTCCTTCTCTTCATATTTTAACCTCTGCATCTGGGACTGTACAGTCTTCCACAGGTCACTCTGGGCTGACTGAATGAAAGATGAGGAAGGTTTGCCAGACATCCTCACTTCATCGCTGGAAAGGGCCAGATAACCTTCCAGGGCGGTGATTTCCCTAAGGAAACAAATAAACCCAAAATAACTATTTTCTGTGTATTTTCCATTAAAGCCTTCCCTGGCCACAGTCTGAGGACCTGGCCTTCCAAGACCATGAAAAAGCTGGAAAGAAACCTTATTGCTATGAGTTTTACTGTTGGTGCATTATGACCCACTCTGTTGGTTACAAACATTCCTGGAGGCAACAGTCAGCCATGTCATATGTAAGGGCCAGTTGGGAAATAGTAGGTGATGCTGGACAAGACCCAGGATGCTCATGACCCTATTGTGCAAGAGATTAACCTTTGGTTGCTGGGGAAGAACCATAAATGGAGCTGATTACCAGTAGGGGCACTCAGAAAATAGTGGGGTTTGGAGTTGAGGGAAGTTGTTTTTGTTTTGTAGCAGTTTTTACAGAAGCATATTAATTTTCTAATAGTGACTTTAGCAGATAAGTGAATAGGAACTGAACTTCAGTTCCCTTTCTCTCCATCCCAGAAAGCAAAAGAGGTCCCCTCAGGTTAGCATGGAGTCCAAGTACCTGGCCCAAATTGGCATGATGAAGCAGTTCTTCAGAAAGGTAAATGAGCTGTGTTGGAGAAGTTGAGGGAGAGGTTAGCTGCCCTCTTCTTGGCCCTGCTCTGGGATAAACTCAAGTTCTCAGTTGTAGTAGCACAAGCACACAGTTGCCAGATGTTAAATCCTAGGACATAACTGACCCAGGCTGTTCTTCACCTACATTCCTCTTGACACTGGACAGGTTCTGGCTGCAGATAGTCGCATGGTGGGGACAAGGATCCAGGGCCACTGTGGCGTTTGACAATATCTCCGTCAGCCTGGACTGCTACCTCACCAGTGAGTTGGCCCTCCCCCTGGCACTCTGTCCTCCAAACCCCACCACCCTCACCACTCCCTTAACCTGAGCCAAATAGCCCTTCCCACCCTCCCGATCTCTTCCCTGAAAATGAGCCGCACCTAACTCAGCCCACTGGGTCTTCTGTATTCCAGTCAGCGGGGAGGACAGGATGTTCCAGAATGCAGAAGAACCCAAATCAAGAAACCTGTTTGATAGAAACTCACACAAGGAGCCAAAAGCAGAGGAAAATGCATCAAGAGAGACCCATACCTTCGACCCTACAGGTAAGAGTTAAGCTTGCAAATTGAAGCAAAGTAACTTCTTGTTTCAGAAGGAAGAAGAAAGATATGTGCTGTGATTGGGTGAGAGAGCTGTGGGTAAAGAAGAGCATGGTTGGTCTCCCCTTCTTTCTGGCTATGGAGCCAGGAAGAAGTTGTGCAGGGCCTCACATTGCCTGAACAATGGAAGCCACTGGAAATCGTACAGATCAGCAGTTTCCCTCCAACCCCAAGCCCCACACCGCAGGGAGAACCAAACCAGTATTCTTTTCTCCAGTCCCTTTGTAAAAAAATCACTGGGCATTTCCTGAAGAAAGCAAGTCCTACCATCGGATTTCCTCTCTTCACACATAAGGCTTTCAGGCCAAGGATATCTGTTACACAACTTGGGCTACTCCATCATGGGTCAAGCTCCCAAAGCTTTTCAGTCCCACACACCTGCCCAGAGCTGAATCTCCTCCCAAGCTGTTTTGATCAATTCATTCCAGGATGGAAAACTTGTCATGGGGGTTCTTGCTGCTTCTGACACAGAGCTCTTTAGCCTGTGGACATAGATCATGGGTGACTTCTCAACCACACTTACCATCAAGGGCAAATGGCAGCCCATGAGCCTAGCCCCAGAGTTGCTGGTTAGGAGCACCTGGGACCACGCCCACAAGCCTTGGTCCCACCCATAGTGAATCTAGCCCCTCCCTCTCCAGGGGCCTTGAGGCCTGGGAACTGAGACTCCTTATAATCTGACTGACCTAGAGAAGCATACAACATACAATCTACCACACTCCCTTGGTCTTATTCCTATAAAAACCCAAGTCTTTCTTAAATAACAGACAAATGGCAATGAGTCTCTCATTTCTACTTCAAGATAAAACATTTGTGCAGTACAAATTATAAACCAAACGGTAGAGATTTGTAGCTTTGCCACCACATATACTAGCTCTCCACTTAGTAATTGTTAGTTTTGCTTGGTCTTTGAAAGCAAGATTGTTAATTTTCACTCCTCTTCCTAATTCCTGCCTGATGCAATCCAGCTCCAACAACAGGGAGAAAAAAAAGTTTGTTGCTTTTCCTGTCATTCCTCCTTTTCCCTCCCTCCTTCACCTTTAACTAGAACCCTGAAAAAATTAGTTTTTTTCCTTCCACCCAGAGGAAACACAGCCTACAGAATATTCTGTCTCTCCACTGGCCATTGTGGTTCATGGAAACATCTAACCCAGGCAGCCTTTTACCTTAGCCACTCAGCCGCCCTTTCTGCCACTCACCCTAGTGATTCACCGCCATTTACTCATTGACACTTGGCCAAATACTATCTCCCTTTGATAAATTCAGGAAACTAACAAATCTATAAATTCCCCAAAGAGGCTGGACTTCCCCCTTTTAATGTGCTAAAAAAAAAAAACTATAACATTAGCACACATACCCCAACCCCGCCCTGACCACACCACCCCCGTTGATATACATGTTAGCAGGGATTCTAGAAATATCTATTGATTGACCGATGAGCAGCTGAAGGCTTGAGTTGGGTTCTCAGGTATCAGTGGCTGCAACCCTGCAGCCAGCGTTTAGGAAGCAGCCATCTACCCTACTGGAGTCTGGCTTTATTACCACATAACTCCCTAAAAGGCTGGTCGATAAGGGCCTCTCAGACTAACGAGATCACATGGCGGCTCCAAAGCAAAGATGACTCCCTTACCACCTCCAAATGGAATTTGGCATGATTGGCCACCCAAGGGGCTACAGATGACTCCAAATGAAACATAACCTCCCTCCACTAACATCGCCCCCTAAGCCTGGACCTCAGCATCACAGCAAGACTTACACATGGGGCTACAGGTCCGCATTTTACACCCACCATCAACTCAAAGAGAAGAAGAAACTGAGCTACATACCTCCCTGGGGAGCCTTGAGGACCAGCCACACGAGGTCCCTTAGGAAGGCTCTAGGACACCAGGTAAGGAGCCACTGTCTTTTGCCAAGAGCCTGTTGTCACGTGAAGAAGTGGCCGAGGTGAGGGAGAGACTGGCCTGAGCTCTGTGCCCCTCCAGCTCTGTGTTACAGTGCAGGAGGCACTTGTGCCCATCGTGATTTTGGTCCCTTGGTCTTGCCTTGTTGCAGATCACTAATAGTGTGTGTGGAGCAGGGAGAGGGGTCTTTGTTTCTCTAGGAGGATTTCCCAGGGTTGCCCACATGCAGCAGAATGTCTGAGCCTCCTCATGGTCGGGAAGCATAGCATGTCCTGAATGCCCCAGCTTTCCTCCAGACCACAGGGCCAGAGCTCAAAGAACTCCCAGTCTAGAAGAGGAGAAGGTAGACAAATGACTGAATTAGAGCAACAGGTCTGTAAAAGAGAAAGCACCTTGGACAGGCCAGGGTCAGGACCACACCCAGAAAACACATGTCTGACATGCCTGAGACCTGCCTGTGCCCAGCACTATGTATGGCTACAAGAGGGATGTGGCTGGCTGGTATTCACTCTACTGGAGCGTCTGGTCCAGAGGAGGAGAGTGACCTGTGGACCAGCTGGGCATGTTTGCAACATCATCACACCTAAACTAAGCTCAGACCTACGGGAGTGCCCCCCTGAGGTTAATGGGGCCCAGAAAGGAAAGGGAGGATGAAAAGGGAAGGAAAGAGGGAAATGAAGGGGAAGAGGAAAGGAGAAGAGAAGGTAAGGAACTGAAGAAGAAAGGAGAGAGAATGAGAGGGGAGGGGAGGAGAGGAGAAAAGAGGGGGAGAGAAATGGAAAGGGAAATGGCATTACTGAGAATGCCTCATCCTGGGCCAGTCTGTTTCACTTTTCCTCACACTGATCCAGGGACCATCACTGCTATTACATCATAAGGAAGAGGAAAATGGCATCCTGGCTGCTAGGGATGTATGTCCAAAGCCCAGCATGTATGTACAAAGCCTTCCCTCTATGTGCGAACATCTCCAATCAGAGGAAAACATTGAAAATGGGAAGAGGTAGAGATAAAAGTCCCAAGATAAGAGCCCTACAAGAGTGGTAAACAATCAGCCCCTAAACCTTTTGACAACGAATTGAGAAGACAAGATAATAAGATTTTCTCTGGAAAGTTCAGCGCTGTCAGTTTCTGCTGAGCTGGAGCAGGGGTGGCTGGTGGCATTTCAGCTGTCCTCCGGGCAGGTGTCAGAGTAGCTCCTAGAAGCACAGAGGCCAAATCGGGTCTTTTGGAACAGTTACTGTCCAAGCGTCTTCTCTTCCTCCACACCAGTCACACCTGCCAAGCCAGGCAGCCTGAGTCCCTGGGCCTGGGGGACCCCTCACCTCCAGCCCATGGGGCAGCCTGTCCAGGTGCAGCATGCTATATTCTCGGAAGCCTTTGAGTAACTTTAAGCTAATCAGATGAAAAAGCTGGAGGAGAAAATGGGGCAAGGATTAAGGCCTAGGAAATTACATTTGTCAGCTTTACACATGCAATTACACTAACCAAATAGTTGGGATAATGCAATCATGGGCTACCAGGTTCTTCTCCCTCTCTCCCTCTCCCCCTCTCTCCTCTTCCCTCTCTCTCTCTCCCTACCCCTCTTCTCCCTCTCTCTCTCTCTCCTATCCTCCCTCTTTCCCCCATCTTTCTTCTCCCCCCACCACTGTGTTTGTCTCTGGTGATAACAGAATGTATTAGGGCTAAGTAGATACAAGCAGGATCTGCTACCCACCCTTCCTAAGAAGCCCTGGTGGAGAGGAACAGACCACAGAAGCCAGGGCCCCTCTCTTGGCTCCCTGGAGGTCAGATGCTGTATAGAAAGGGCTCAAGAGGAGTAGCTCAGATAACATGAAAACTCAGTCTATGGGCATGGTGACACATGCTTGAAATCCCAGTATTCAGGAGGTGGAAGCAGAAGAATCATGAGTTTGTGGCCATCCAGGGCAACATAGTGAGATTGCATCCTAATAAACAACAAAAACTCAACCCCATAATCCTAACTTGTGGAATCTTGGCACTAAAACCACAGCCTTGCCTCCAAATTGTCTGGTGACAGACAGGTTGGTTTGCCATTTTCAAAGTGTGCATCCCTTGCCAAAGGTGGCACACACAAAAAAACAAACCCTGTTAAAAATACGTAGAATTCTGCATAAAGCTCCAGACTAGGAGTCAGAACCTTTGTGCTGGGTTTGCCGGTTTGCTGTAGCAAGCTGTGGGTCTGAGACGATTCTGGGCTCTGTGGCCTTGCTTCTCCATGTCAGCAAACCTGCCAAGAATAGCATTCATGTGGTCAACTAGTGTGATCATAGATGAGACTGACAGATTGCTCCTTCTGAAAGGTCAAGATTTGAAATAGACAGTCTCCAAGTTCCTTCCTATTCCATCCCAAGATTCCAAGGGCTGAGGGGAACTGGTTTTTTAAAAAAGGAGAGAGAGAGAGAGAGAGAGAGAGAGAGAGAGAGAGAGAGAGAGAGAGAGAGAGAGAGAGAGAGAGAGAGAGAGAGAGAGAGAGACTGAGGAGGCTATTGCATTATTTGACTCCAATTAACCTGTGGCTCAGCTAATGTGTCCTGAAGTCAGGGTGACAGACTGTCCATTTTCACACACACTCCTATGACTCAAGAACAGATGCCAATTCCAATGAGAAAGTTTTATGTGTTTCATATAAATTGATTGGGTCTATTTCTGCTAAATGCATTATCCATTCACCATAGAACAACTATTAGAGTTAATAGAATTTGTAGCTAGAGCCATTATGTTCCAGCACGTCCTACTGGGGATGACGGCATTGTAGAAAGGCAGACTTCGCCCTCTCTTCAGATTCCATGAGGTTCTTTGTTTGCCTTCTGCTCTGAGACTCCAAAGCCCAGCCAAGTTCACTTCTGTGGCACACCTCAGTAGTGAAGGGTCCCTTCCCATCTGGCTCACCCTGATCCTAAATAAATTCTAATCCATTTCCCCCAAATCCAGTCATCTTCTCACTGTGAGCATAGCCAACAAACCCATGCCAGGCTGGAGTGGCAAGCAAGCCAGTATCTCTTCTTAAGCCATAGCTCCTCGTTGTACCTCCATTTTGGAGCCCACAAGTCCTAAGATGGAAGAGATGGGGAGACGAAGCAGGGTAGGTCCCAGGGCACCCGCTCATCCTGAGGTGCCATCAGATGGGACTCGTAGGCCTGTTCTGTCATCAGCAGCTTCCCAGAAATGCCTCACTGTGCACACTCCAGCACTTCCAGTGGAGCCCTCAGAAACGGGGCTTCTCACCTCACCCACACCCGGCTCACCTCGCCGGCTGAGGGGCACCTGCCAACACTGCGTTTTAAAAATACCAGCTAGGCGCTGGTGGCTCACACCTGTAATCTTAGCTACTCAGGAGGCTGAGATCTGAGGATCATGATTTGAAGCCAGCCTAGGCAGACAAATCCACAGACTCGTATTTATAATGAGCCAGCCGGTACCAAGAAGTAAGGGTATTGCTTAAGTGGTAGAGCACTGGCCTTAAGAGAAAAAAAAAAGTCAAGCAAGAGTGTAAGGCCCTGAATTCAAGCCTCAGTATTCACACACACACACACACACACACACACACACACACACACACACACTAATAAAGAACAAATCACACAAAAAAGGTCAAACCAAAAGGCATCATTGCCTACGCCAGGTAACATCTGAAAGGACAAAGTTGGGATAAAGTAAGCATAGAGGGGAGTGTTGTAGAATAGGCCTTCTCCAGGGATCTCTCTTGCATGAATCCCCTTGTTTCTTTGGCTTACTTTGACTTAAGCCAATCACCTCTGCACCTCTACTAATATTTCATACAGAATACCAGGCAAGCTGTGCACCCACACACAGGTAAGACAGCTGATCATTGCCACCCATTGGCTCTCTGCTGAGCACCCCAGCCTTCACGGGGGCACATGGAAGCACTTCTGTTAGCACTTATCCAATTGAGGGGATCAATTCTTGAAGGAGTGACAGTCATGGGACCATAGAGGAGTCATGGCCATTCTCTGGCTCTACCGCCTTTCTCCACACCTCCACGCCTCTTGAACCTTGTACTGTGCGTTCTTTCTTCCTTTGCGAGTTTTAGGTGCTCACTGATCTACAGCAAGCATACTTGTGGTGATGCATGAAGCACTGACTTTAATGAGGCTCCCAGATACTCCCAATCACTGAGGCAGGTTCTACATCTCCCAATTAGCATGTCACTCTTCGTGTGAATGTGTCTCCCTTTCCTGGGAGCTAACATGGCCATGCTTTGGGAGTGGAGACAGTGTGGAACTAAGTGACATTAGGGAGTTTCTTCCAGTGGAAAAGGCTCTGCACGATTGGCAGCCAGTCAGCATCCCCAAAAGTGGCCAGCTCCAAGGACAAGGGTAGTCCCTTGTGGTGGCCAGGGAGGGAAAGCGCTTTCCCAGGGACTGCTGAGAGGGACAGGGTTGAAGATAGAGCATCCAGAAGCAACAGAGCCTCCCCAGTGTTTTCTAACATTCACAGGTCAACTGCTTCCATTGTTTGTGGGTGAATAGTTACTAAACATATTCAGTAGCTCTTTTATTTCAGTCTCAGGGCCACCCAAAGAGAGGGGGGTGTGTGTGTGTGTGTGTGTGTGTGTGTGTGTGTGTGTGTGTGTGTGTGTGTGTGTGTGTGTGTGTGTGTGTGTGTGTGTGTGTGTGTGTGTGTGTGTGTGTGTGTGTGTGTGTGTGTGTGTGTGTGTGTGTGTGTGTGTGTGTGTGTTGCTTCCTAGCTACTCAAGAAGCTGAGGTCTGAGGACCAGAGTTCAATGTAAGCTCAGGCAGAAAAATCTATGGGACTCTTAATGTCCAATTAACCAGCAAAAAGCCAGAAGAGGAGGTACGGTTCAAGTGGTAGAGTACCAGCTTTTGGCAAAAAAGCCAAGTCAGAGTGTAAGGTTCTGTGATCAAGCCCCACTACTGGCATACATGCATGCATGTGCATGCACGCACACACACACACACACACACACACACACACACACACACACACACCAAAAATAGTTGCATCTTCTATATTCAATGTAAGTTCTACATAAATTAATTCATGTCAAGAACTTGGAAGGGTGCCTGACACAGGGAATGCTATGAGCCTTATTATTTTCACCATTAGAGACAGGAGAAGGAGGTGTGGGGCCCTCTCAGTCTGCTGCAGAGTCAGGATGCAGTCAAGCCTTTCCCGCTCTGTCCCCAGGCCTATGGTGAACAATACCAAATAGTGCCCAGTTGCTGCCCAGCACTAAGAGAGCTCTTGCTGCAGCCCTGTCAGCTGCTTTCTCTTCTCACTCTGAGACTCAGCTCAGCCAGCATTCAGTGTACTTGGTTTGCCCTGCATACCCATGAAGAGCAGTTCTTACAGATTTGAGCTCAATCTAACAGCATGTATTGGGCTCCTATGTACCAGACTCTCTCTGTGCTGCCAGTCTCAGGACCTAAAGCTGAGCACGTGTCAAACGCTGCTCTTGAAAGTGCCACCACCCAGAGCTGTGTCCATATAAGCCCCAGGAAGCCAGTATTGTGATCCTATCTAGAATTGTTGCATTGATGAGATCTAATTCCACTCCATAGCCCTGACTTTATCCTGTCCTAGATGGCGCAACCCAAATCTCCAACTCAAGTGGCCTTTTTATATGTTTGTTTGGTTTGGAGACAGTCCTACAACGTAGCCCAGGCTGACTCTGACCTCACACTCCTCATGCCTCAGCCTCCCAAGTTCTGGGAGTACAAATGTGAACCACCACACCCAGCCCAATCATCTTTTATTTTTTAAGAAATTCGAAGTCCTAGGAGAAAGCAGGGTCTCAGTACTATCACTTCAGGTCCTATACGCCCCCCACACACACACACACCCTGATCTACTCCAATAATGCCCTAATGTGCCCCATGAGTCAGACTTCCTGTGATGGTGGAATCATAGCCATGCTGGGACTGTTGCTGCCCTGAGCTTCAGATACTAGCCCCTACCTCCTTGTCCTCTGGCTGGCCTGTGCAAATATGTTGTTTTTCCCCCATTTGTTTCAGTGACAAGTTACATAAGTGGGAGACAATAAATGATCTAGGAGCTCTGGGCTCAGCACGCCTTGATTAAGATCATTTAGCTCACAACTAGCAGAACACAAAAGCCCTCCATCAGGGCAAGTGCATTAAGCACTTGTTGTTTAGGACGACCACTTTAAATCATCATTTTTCTCCCAGGCTCGCTTCTTCTACCTGTAAACCCACCCTGTACCCTCAGAGCCTATTTAGTTCCCTCTTGGTGCATCAAAGCCAGAGTGGCCTTGATGGAGGAGGCAGGAGGGCATTGTTGTTCTGTTTTGCTTTTTAATTTATCTGGGCCTGGAACTGGGTTGAGGGTCTAGGAGGAGATGCTAATCCTTGATCACAAAAGGGAAGTCTTCCCTGCTTGTCCCTCCCCCTGCTAGGAAGAAAAGAAAGAAGAGAAGGAACTGCCTTAGAAATTTCAGCTCAGCCAAACCCTGTAGGTTCCCAACAAAAAGAGAAGCAAGCTAAACAAAATGCTGACTTGGGGCTGGGAAGGTGGCTCAGTGGTAGTGTTTGCCTTGCATGCATGAGGCTCTGGGTTCGATTCCTCAGTACCACATAAGCAGGAAGTGGCACTGTGGCTCAAGTGATAAAGCACTTGCCTTGAGCTGAAAAGCTGAGGGACAGTGCCCAGGCCAAGTTCAAACCCCACAACCCCCCCCCCCCAAAAAAAGTACTGACTTCAGAAGAAAAGGTCCTTGTGTGGCTAGATAGTTAAATCTATTGCTATGAAAAAATGACCATAAACATAATGGCCTAAAACAACATCTTCTTCTGGGCCTAGTTTAGCAAGGCCTTGTGCTTCAAGGTTTCTCATAGGGTATAAAGGAGGTGTTAGCTAGGACTGAGATCTCATCTGAAAGCTGGACCTTGAAGAATTCTCTCCCAAGCCTGCCTGGCTGTTAGCAGTTCCTAGAAGATATTGAACTGAGAGTCTGTATTCCTAATTGTTTAGAGGACACCTCACATGGCAACTTGTAAAAGTGAGTGAAGTAGAGTGGTTTAAACTAATATCCTAGCTACTTAGGAGGCTGAGATCAGGAGGATTGTGGTTAAAGGACAGCCTGAGTAGAAAAGTCCACCAAACACCATCTCAACAGGAGAAGCTGGACATAATGCCATGTAGCTGTCATCCCAGCTATGATAGGAGTCCTAAAATAGGAAGGTTGAAGGCCAGGCAAGTACAGAGGCAAGAAGCAAAATTCTGTCTTTAAAAAACACACCTAGGGAAGTAGAATGGGCAAGGAAGGACTAAGAGAGGAAAGGAGGAGGAGAGAATGGTCTGGAAAATAAGTTACAGTCTTATAATCATGAAAATAAAATCCATCACCTCTTTATGGTGTAGTGATAGAAGCAGCCCACAAGTCTTGCCTATCCTCATAGGCTGTGGTTCTGTAGGGTGTGAACACCAGCATATGGAGACCAGCTTGTTTTAGTTTGTAGCCTAGGCACTATCCCCTAGCTTTTTTGCTCAAGGCTGGTGCTTTGCTACTTGAGCCACAGATCCACTTCTGAATTTTTGCTGGTTAATTGGAGATTCGAGTCTCAAAGACTTTTCTGCCAGGATTGGCTGTGAGCCACAATCCTACCATCTCAGCCTCCCGAATAGCTAGGATTACAGGCATGAGCCACCAGCATCCAGCTGGAGACCAGATTAGAACCTACCTACAGTGGCTTTTTTGTGCCAGAGATCAATCACCAGGAAATCCTGGAGATCCCTAGTCTCAATCTCAACCCTGTCTATTCAGCATTCCACAAGCACTAAAGTATTCACAAAGCACCTACTAAGACCACATACAGCAGAATAATTAGTGGGCTGATAAAGAAGTTCAGTGACCAAAGTTCTTTCTCAGAAATATTTTAGTGAGCAAATGAGATCATTTCTTTTTTTTTTTTTTCCCTCAGCTCTTCAACTCAAGGCTAGCGCTCTACCACTTGAGCCACAGTGCCACTTCCAGCTTTTTTCTTTTTGCTGAGGAATCGAACCCAGGGCCTCATGTATGCAAGGCAAGCGCTCTACCACTGAGCCACCTTCCCAGCCCCAAATGAGATTATTTCTAACAGAAAACATATTGATGTAAAACATTGACACAAACATTGGTATCAGAATAGCAGCCAATTCATCCATCTCTCATATGTTGCCCTCTCTAAATATCCAACGTATTTATGATCTGCCTCCTGCTTTGAGCTGTGCCTTCTTTTTATGTACATAAATTGTATGTCTGGGTGCATTTTCTTCACTTTATTTTATACAAGTTCCAAGTAAATCCCACTTTCCTGCACCCTTAATCCTTGCTACTCTTTTTTTTTCTTTTTGTTTTTTTTTCTCTTTTTTTGGTCAGTCTGGGCCTGAGTGCTGTCCCTGAGCTCTTCAGCTTAAGGCGAGCGTTCTAACACTTGAGCCACAGTGCCACTTCCATTTTCTGGTGGTTAATTGGTGATAAGAATCTCACAGAGTTTCCTGCGCAGGCTGGCTTCAAACTGTGATCCTCAGATCTCAGCCTCCTGAGTCGGTAGGATTACAGGTGTGAGCCACCGGCACCCAGCCCTTGCTAGTTTTTTAATGGAGGAAGTGAAGAATATTATGCCTCTTAGTCCATTCCCCAGCTCAGTCAATGATCAATTTGTAGGTGAAACATTGTATTTTGGGAAAACAACTTGTGTGGATACAAGATGACCCCAAAAGGACACTTTCTTCGATATCATGTATAAAAGGTCTTTAGACTTCCAAAGCTTCCAAGATCTGGAAAATAGGACTGAGGGTGGTGGTTTATGCCTATAATTCTGTGATAAGATCGTGGTTCAAGGCCATCCCAGGCAAAAACCCTATTTCATCAAACATAGTAGTTTATACCTGTAATCCCAACAACACGGGAGGTGGTGGAGAAAGTCAGGTTGTGATCTGAGGTTGGCATAGGCAAAAGTACATGCCCTTATCTGAGAAAGCAAAAAGTACTAGGGGAATGGGTCAAGTGATAGAGCACCTGTTTAGCAAGCATAGGACCTTAAGTTCAAATTCCAGTACTACCAATTTTTTTAAGGTTAGAATAATGGAAGCTCCAGAACCTTCTCCATGAAAACTTCCAAATAACTCCCAAGTGATTGCATTATAAGGGGCTGACTTGTTTTTATAATAAGGTGAAAGAAAACCTTGCTCATCTAATTATTCATTGTTTAGTAAGTGACTGACAAATATAATGATCATTCCAGGATAAATGTTAAAACATTTAAGATAAATAAGGCAGAATTTGAGGTTTATCAATCTATTCAAGAGTCAGATTAAGAAAAAAAAATTCCCCAAGCTTCAGAATAGCTGCCTAAAAAAGAGAATTTCTTTATGATGTGTGTTTGTTGTATATTTGTAAGTATGTGGATGTGTGGATGTGTGTGTGTGGTGTATGTGTGTGTGTGGTGTATGTGTGTGTGTGTGTGTGTGTGTGTGTGTTGGTGTGTATGTATGTGTGCATGACCAGGCAAGTATGTGAGCCTACTGTGTGCAGAATCTTCTGGCATCATGAGGAACAGACAAATTCCCCTCCAGCAAGTATCCATTTGCAGTAGCAGAGTTCCTCCAGTTAACACATCTGGGCCCCCGCTTTTCACCAGCATACAACACTGTTGACTGTCCCTCAATCTATTTGATTCTCAGAGGCTCCATTCAGATTGAATTAAGCAAGACTCAGACAATGGTCTAGTTCTACCACAAAAAATAATTTCATTTATGACATTTATCAGTGGCTTTTGTGACTACTGTCATTAGTTTAGCACCTGATGATGTCAAGACTCCCACATATGTGATCCTGGTGACCTTCTCATACTTATTGCCTCATGACTCTAAAATATCCATTGGAGTTCCAGGCACCATAAATGCACTAGAAACAGGAATAAGAGCCGGGTGCCAATGGCTCAGCCTGTAATCCTAGTTACTCAGGAGGCTGAGATCTGAGGATTGCCGTTCAAAGCCAGCCTGGGTGAGAAAATCCATGAGACTCTTATCTCCAATAAACCACTGGCGCTGTGTCTCAAGCGGTAGAGCCCTCGCCTTGAGCTGAAGAGTGCAGGGACAGCGCCCAGGCCCAGAGTTCAAAATCCATGACCGACAAAAAGAAGAGGAAGAAGAGAAAATCTTGGCCTTCTAATCTTTCATACTTTGCCTTCTGGGTTTGGTCCACGGTTCAGCTGTTTTCATCTCTACCCTTGACTTTTGGCATTCTCAACCTCCCATGAGTACCCTGTTCAATTCATGTTAGAGGTCCTAAAACCCACACCCAGCAGTCAGGGTTTTTATTAGCTCCAAATCCCCTGCCCAGCTGGGCTTCCTATACCCCCATCTGTCCAGAATGTGCCAGTGGTATGACGACCGCATGGGCCTTGTAAGGATTTCACTCCTAGTGAGTTAGGGCCACCCAATAAGCCAGGCTACTGAGAGCAAGTCCTAAGGACAAACTCTTCCTGTTTTCCTCCAAGCCCATGTCGGGGCAGAAGGCCATAACTCTTTGGGCCCTGGGAAGGCAGAACTGTATTTGAACCACCAGCAATTCCTACTTCAGCCTCACCACCAAATCCATTACTCCATTACATCCACAGATGGCTGAGTCCAGGGTTCCCCTGTCAATATCAAATACTTTATTAGCACAGATCCAGCCTGGAGTCGATTTGGGAGTAACCAAATTAGCCCCAAGGCCTCCCTTAACTTAATTTTTACAGCTCTGCTTTCAGGATAGTGTTTTTTTTCCTCTGTGACCTTTGTCTTCCCTCATGTGTCACTGACTCCCCCCAGGGAGCAGGGGATAGCTGAAAACACAACAGCAGTGGTCATCTCAGGAGCCATTAAACTCCAGCAGATCGCTGGGTGTCAGAGCTGTTTAGCGAAATTCAGTCCTGACGTGGCTTTTATCTCAACAACCCTGCCTCCCCTCCCTGTGGATGGGAGGCCTGCTCTCTCCCAGCATCCTCTCTTGAGATGGGGTGTCTGCCTCCCAGCAGGAAGACACAGGACCCTCAAGTCTTTGTTCCCTGGGATAGCTCAGCAATTCTCAGGCATCTGGCCTGTCTACAGGGCTTGCAAGCCAACCAAAGGTGGCCATGCTATAAAATACAAGCGTGAACCTGAGCATGAGCTCATCTAGTAAAGGCAAGGCAAGGCTGGAACGATGGCCACCACCTTGATTTCCTAATATCAGGAAAGAACAAAAGAGACAGCTCTGCAAGAATGGACAGAGTGGTGGCCCACACACACACACACACACACACACACACACACACACACACATGCATACTCAAGCACAGGTGTACATACAAGCAGATATGCATGCATGTGTAGGGGCTACCCATGGTTATACAGGTATACATGCAGGTATGGTACATGTACGTGCAAATAAAGTCAGCTTGAGAAGCAAACTAGAAAAAATAAGATGGAAGATCCAACCGAACACTGGGTTTTAGAAAGAGTAAGTAAGAAACATCACTCCTTGCCCAGCCCCAGGTCTGCTCCAGGATCACAGGAGGCCTATTGTTTAACTTATCTACATAATTCATTATCTTATGAGATGATAGTAGCAATCTTTTCCTCTTCGTTATCTACTGACCTAACATAATTGTAAAGTGGGATATGCTTACTAGAGGATGAAGATGTTACACAAATACACTGTAATTAAATATATTGAAGTTGAAGACTTAGACATCCCAACCCTGTTCACTTGGAATCATAATAACATTTTTTTAATCTCACAGTAGATTTCCAGTCCCTTCTACTACCCACCAAATGTGAACCACAAAATATAAATAAATTCTAAAACTGCAAAATAAAAGCTAAGGGCCCTTGGGCTTAAAACATAGAGAATACAGTACTCTTCCCCCCTCACCTGACACTGGGTATAAAATAAAATGAAACCTAAGAGAACATGTTGAAGTTCTAATGAAACAAAGAAAGAAAAACAGCAAACAGATCCACATAAATATCTATACCTGAGACTATATAGTCATGGGTCAAATAACACTAAGCAACTCATAAAATCTTGAGGGCACGATGAAAAAAGGTTAAATTACATTTGGTGGGTTGTATCTGTAAACAAAAGAACAAAGAGTAGAATGTTGTGTTGTGCAGCAGAGAGTTCAAGGCCATGGCCATTGGAGCTCTCCCTGAGGTAAAATTGAGAACACTGTTGCCTGTGGAGTCAAAATGCAGGTGAAGGATCTGACCACATAGAGTCTAGAAAGTGGCTATGGGCTATGATTTCTTTTTCAAGCTATGGAATTTGTATCAAAGACCTTAGAAAGAAGGCAATGGTGGTGGTAATGTCATAGTTTGCGCCCTCTTTCTCTCTCTCTCTCTGTCTCCTATCTCTCTCCCTCTCTCTCTCTTTCCTCTGTTTCCCTATAAAAACAGAACAATCTTATACCATGGGCAACACTGACAACAAAATTTGATGATACATTATTCCCTTTGGTCCCCAAATATGACTGAAGACAAAGCCTCACTTCACATCATGACCACTAGCCCTGGATGTGAGCACCAATACAAGACCAAACAAGAGGAAGAAGGGGGAAGGGCAGGAAGTCAAGCTGAGGACAGGTGCTGAGACTGGCAAAGGCTTTGCTCCTCCAGTAGTCAGTGCAGGTACCCAAGGTTAGATGTGAAGGGGCCAGAGCAAGCTTCCTTCCCAGCAAAGCAGCATCCACACCAAGGAGAAATTTCTGGGAGTGAAGTCAGTATTGAGTAGAACAGAGACAATAAAGAGCAAAAATAAATAAAATATTCAGACAAAAACACAGCTACACATGGCATTTTGAACCTGAACCCTATGTGAGAGAAGACAGGGAACTCAAAGGAAGTTGACAAAGCTCTTGACCCTACAAGTTCAGGGAAATGAACTCCCATAAACTGCAGAGCAGAAGAGTATCAAAATCAAGTCCTATACAAAACCACAACGTCAGAGAACACCTCTACAGCAAATCAGAGCTTACCAGAGTCTTTCTGCTATGCTCATCAAAACTCTTCTGTTTTTATTTCAAAATGAACTAAGACACCATGACAATGATATAAGACATGAAAAAAATAACAGAGATCAGTATAAGAAAAGCTTTGAAGAGCTCAGAAGTTAGATATCATCCAGAAAAAGAAAACTGAAATGAAAGAAAAAATTTTAGAAATGGCAGCATACCCTACCCAGAAGGAATGAAGGCAAATAAGAGTTAATGACTTACATTAATTAGAAAGTAAAAAGGGGGGGGAGGACATTTTTAGCGACCAAAAAGTTACATCAAAGATAGGCAATGAAGATCCAACATACCAATAATAGTTGTACATGAAGAAGAAAAAAAACAAAAGAGCTAAGCAAACTAAGTACTTAAAGCTTGAAAGGAGGGAAAATACCTTTCTCAAAGCTGCTTCTGTGAGGCTTGCACTGTAGAGAGAGAATGCAGATGCTCAGGGAGCCAACTGCAAAGCATGTTCTGCTAAAATTGCTAGGCTCTAAAGAAAAAGGGGGGAAATACTTGAGATCTCTAAGGAAAATAGCAAGTGATTGATTAGAGAAGGAAGTTCAGACTATCAGAGATTTTCTTATCTGAAACACTGGAAATCAGAAGAAAATAGAGTGGCATATTTAATATTCTCTAGGGAAAATATCAGCATCAAACATCCCAAAGGATATCTCTTTCTCATCCAGCTTCTTCTATGGAATCAACTTCAAATGTGATTTCGACAGCCAAAGTATTTGGAGTGATAGCAACATAAGGACTGATGGAGTAGTTAGAGGCTATAATAGTTAGAGAGCTAAGACTAAATTATGTTAATGGGGAATCATAGATAATGACCATCTATACAAACTATAGACATAGAACAACTAGAGGAACAAAATGAGAATAAAATGTACATATATTATTATTATTATTATTATTGGTGCTGGACCTGGGGCTTGAACTCAGTGCCTGGATGCCATCCCTGAGGTTTGTTGCTCAAGGCTAGCATTCTACCACTTGAGCCACAGCTCTACTTCTGGCTTTTTGCTAGTTAAATGGATATTAGAGTCTCAGGAGCCTTTCTGCTGGGCTGGCTTCAAGCCAAGATCTTCATATCTCAGCCTCCTGAGTACCTAGAATTATAAGCATGAGCCACTAACAACTAGCAATATGCATCTATTTTTTTTTTTTTGGTCCAGTCGTCGGCCTGAATGCTAGGCCTGGACGCTGTCCCTCAGCTCTTCAGTTCAAGGCTAGCGCTCTACCACTTGAGCCATAGCGCCACTTCTGGCTTTTTTCTTTTTGCTTATGTGGTGCTGAGGAATCGAACCCAGGGCCTCAAGCATGCAAGGCAAGCGCTCTACCACTGAGCCATCTTCCCAGCCCCGCATCTATTTTTTTTAATGTGTGGAATTCATAGAAAGAGTGTTGTTGCTCTGATACTGTTGCATGAGTAGGAAAGATAAAATATATAATTACAGGCTAGTCTAACTCCATTATCACCTGTGGGCTTGAGAAGTATGATTCCCAGTGTGGAGAAAGAAATATGGATGTAATATACATACATATGGAGTTATATAAGGCTGCCATTGATCAAGTTGCACTGAACTCATGAATTGACAAGTTGAATTTGAATCTCTTTGTACAACTACTTAAAAATAATTTTAAAACCTAAAAAGCAAGCCCTGGAGTGCAGGATATGAATTGGGAAAAGCAGTTTGAACTTGTATGGCTCTGTAAGTGTATTCCATACAGATTCTATTTCTACTGATACAGATGTGTTCATATGTGTCTCCCACCTCTGTTCCCTAGGGAAGGCTAGAAACAATCACCAGTCCACTAGCAACAAGCTGCTATAGTCCCCAGATTTTGTATGTGAAATACTTATTACCAGGGGCCAGGATGTGGCTAAAGTGGTAGAGTCGCTGAGTAGTAAATATGAGACCCAGAATTCAAATCCCAGTACCACCAAAAAAAAAAAAAAAGATGCCTTTTGCTACTAAAGGAAACAAAGGTTTTTGACCAAGTGTCTGATTCCATTCAGAGTATGGAGAAGGAACATTTTGTGACACCATAGAGCAAGAAACTTTCAAATGTCTTTTAGGGTCAAGCCAGGTACAGTGGCTCACACCTGTAATCTTAGCTACTTGGGAGGCTGAGATCAGGAGGAATACTGTTCAAGGACACCCTAGGCAAAAAGCTAGTGAAACTCCATCTCAGGGGGAGAAGGTGGCATAGTGGGGTACACTTGTTATCCTGGCTAACGCAGAAGCTTCAAATAGGAAGATTGTGGTCCAGGACAAAGAATAAGCTGTATCTCAACTTAACCAGTACAAAAACACCTGGGTTGTGACTCAGAGGTAGAGTGTCCATTGAGTAATCTTGAGACACTGAGTTCCAACTCCAGTACTGCCAAAAAAAAAATATTGTCCAGGATAATGTCAGAAGAACTCCAAAGTCTTCCTCTGACCAAAAGATGAGATAGTTGAGCTTCCAGGCTTCCAAACTCAAAGGAATGAATTTCATGGGTGCATAATGATATACTAACATTTAATTACTTGGGCAACTCCAGAGAATGGTAGGAGTCCAACTCCTTATCTTGGAAACTCTCCATAAGGAGACATCATTGAACATTTACTCCACTTTCCTATGTGGATGGCATACTGAATAACCAAATTGTAAATGCGGGTGAGTATCCCCACTAGTAGATGAGGAAAAGGATAGGACTAAAATAGCATTGCTTCACAACCCCCCCGCATAAGCAACTGGATCCATGCATTTGAACTTAAGAGAATGGAGGTCAGACTTGAAGAAATCCCTGACAAAAGAATAACCCAAAACCCTTGCAAAGAGACTGGTGCATAATTTGTAGGACAGAGGAATGCATTGGGTTCATGGGTATTTGCTCAGAAAAGCCAGATTCCAGGAAGTGCTACCGGTTACATGGTCCAGAGTCTGCAAAAAGAGAACATGAGGAAAGCCCTTATATGTTTAACAAAACAGAAAAACAAGACTAGAGAAAGCCACTTCAGAATGAAGCACACTTTGGTCATAAAACCATTGAGAAATACAAAGCCATGATTGTTGTATGAGCCAAAATAGTATTCCTTTTCGATGTAAAAGCATGTGTGGAAAGACCACTGCGGAGATCTTACACAGTCTGGCAAAGTTCTATTTCTTGACACGGGTGGTGGTTAAAAGGAGTATTTGCTTTTAGTAGCTTGTCAAGTATGTATTCATTTGCTTTTCTCTATTTGTGATTTATTTTGAAATTAAAATGTTGGTTTATTTGTTGAGATTGGTAGTACTGGAGCTTGAATTCAAAGCCTTGTACTTGCTAGGCAAGGCTTCTATAACTTAAGCTATGCCCTCAACTCTTTTTGCTTTTTTTTTTTTTTGCTTTAGTTAGGACCTCACTTTTTTCCCCATCTGGGTTCACACCATGATCCTCCTACTTAACACCAACCATGATGTTGCTGGGATTATAGTTGGGCCCCACCATAGTGGCTTCTTCTTTGAGATAGAGTCTTATTGGCTTTTTTGGTTTTGCATCAGACTGCGAACCTCCTTTCTCTATCTCCTAAGTAGCTGTGATTATAGGCATAAGCCATCATACCAGCCCCCTCCTCCCAAAAAAAGGTTTAACTTTGTATCATTGTTGGAAGTGTTTTATATTATCACACCATTAAACAGCAAGAACTAGTTTAATTCTCCAGTTTATACTGAGTAGTGGGTACTTTGATTTTTTCACATTTACAACAAAGGAATAACCCAGGAGTTGTAAAAACAAAGGTATAGATTATAACAATATATAGAAGTGTGTGTATAACACAGAAGGCTGTCTACTTCCAAAGTGCCTCTCTGGTAGTTGTCTTCCTAATTGTAGTTACAAGGAAAGATCAGCCATGCATCTAGGAAGACACATTGCTCTTATGTTTAGAGTTAAGACAAGTGTTGAGCTGGTTTTGAACCCCATGATGATTCCAAGTGTGTGCCTTATTATTTTATTTTGCCTTAATAAGAGAACAATTGGATTTCGCTATGTATCCAAAAAAGTTTCCCTTTTCCAATGTGTAATAAAGATGTCATAATTATTTACAGATGAGTGAGCAATTATACACTTGGATTCGGGTCTGATTCTTATTTAATAGGCTCTAGCATGAGCATAAAAATGGTTCAGTGTATCCCAGCTTAACTCAGTCAATGGTTCTGGATAAAATCCAGTGCCATGGATCAGTATCAAAATGGTGGGAATGACCCTCAGGAGACACTGCACGCTTTGCTTTGGTACACCACACACGGGCCTTTGACACGGTGCAGATCCTTATTGCAGTGATTAATAGGCATGGGTGAGAACTTATTTTCCTCTGTGCCCCGCTTTACATTGCACTGAGCAGATGAGATGGCTTAGCAACAGTAATAAAACCCGCGCAATCACTGTCTAGCCGAGTTTTGTAACATTGTGCTGTATATTACTAATTGATTTGTTTCCTCTTGAAGGGCTCTGCAATATACTTAAAATGAAACCCAGTGCTTAATGGATTTTTCTTTGCCCGGCTGTCTATAACCAATCAGTATTTTCATGTTTGTGGGTTCTTTATACAATTGAAATGGGGATGAGTATTAAACTATGTTTTCAATGTGTGGCATAGATAAGAACAAGATAAACTTGTCCTTTTACCTCATGAATGATGTTTAATAAAATAGAGACTTTATTCAAATAAGAGAAGGAAGAGGTGAGCTTCCTCTCTGTTCCTGGCCTCCCCAATCCCACCTCTTCTCTGGGGGTCATTTGATGCTCCACCTGGCTTTGAGGGACCCTTGAAGGGGAAGGACAGGGGCTCTCACACCCTTGGATTGGCAGCTTGGCTCTGATCCTACACATAGCTATTCTTTCTGTGACCTTGACTCTCTCTCCAAAGTTGTGAGGGCCACTCAGCTCTCCGTCTGCCTCTCTCTGCCTATCTCTCTGTATCCCTGGTCCTGAAACTCAGTCTCTCTGTCTGTCTCTTTCTCTTTCCCAGTAGCATTCCCTTTTGACAGCACCTGGCTCCCTGTGGCCACTCCCACGACAGGGTCCCTCACCCTGACCACTTGCTTTGTGGGATCCACAAACTAGTGAATCCTATACTCTGTTGGCCTAAGCTACTGTTGGGGCAATGGCCCATCCACCATGGTACCCCGGCCTGGCTCTCGCCTACCTCATGGTAGCCTGCCTACTCCCTGGACCTGAGCAGCCTTCACCTGCTCTGTTCTGTACTGATCTGAGCCTCAGGCTCAAGGACTGAGAAGCAAGAATCCTACCACTCAGGAAAGTTCAGTGGAGAGGGGTCATCTGGTAAGCCTATCATCTTTATAATCCTTGGTCCTGGCTTGGCCTAATGATATTTAACTCCTGGCTTGACTAACTTCCAGTCATACTGTATACTGCAGGGTAGTCATTTGGATTCCTTCAACTTGCATTTCTGATTGTTAAAAGAAATACTAGAGCTCTACCCCTAGGCACTCCAAAGCATCAGCATATTTAAAGGCATGTGGTTTACCATGCACGAAAGCACAGTGCCTGGCCCATATGAAGTGCACAGTAAATACTGGGAGCTTTTTGCCCCTTCTGTGGGTAGATCTGCCCTTGGGTATCCAAGGCTCCCCATAGAGCCGGGAGGAAGAAGAAAACTGGTCAGAGAAAATAAAAACAGCTTCTGCCCCAAAGTCAAAGTTCACCATAACTTCTGCTGCTGCAGAGCCTCAGTTGCTGAATCTCCTGTCTCATGTTCTAGACCTGCCTGCTTTCATCTATGTTGTGTACACACACACACACACACACACACACACACACACACACACACACACACACACACACACACACACACACACACACACACACACACACACACACACACACACACACACACACACACACACACACACTGAGTGCCTTCTATTCTGGTGATTCTTCCAAAAAACAACCCAGCATCTTTCTCCCCTCTTCTGGTGCTAACCCACCTTAGTTTAGGATTGAGCTCATGTCTACCAAGCCTGAAGTACCTGCTCCTGGCATCTTCTGTTCCAGATGCCTACTGTGGAGTCTTCTGGCTCCACAATGGTTAATTCCACCAGGCCCACAGCAGTGCCTCACTGATTTGACTCTACTTCCAGCAAGTTCCTTCTTTGGTACACTTGAAATAAAGTAAAATAGCAATGATCCTTTAATGCAAAGTGACAAGTACCCACTGTTCTAGTGACTCACCTCAAAATACAGATTAGAGATGGTTTCCAAAATGACACAGAGGACCAGGGACTTGTGTAGTGATAATCTGAAAAGGTTGGAGCCTCCAAGGCAGAATGATGAAAGATTTGATCACCACCAAAGGACTCCTGGGCAGGGAAGGAGTAATTCACCATCCCAGCCCTTTCTCCAATGATGATAACCAGGGAAAGTCGCTTCCTTTCTCTAGAATGTTCTTTGTTCACAGATAGGACCAATATACTATAAAAATCTAGTTGAGTGTCAGAGAAACTTTAATACAAATATTGCCTCTTCATCCCTACTACAGATCTACCAAATCTGAATCCTCAGGGCCTTGGAATATGAATTTCAAGTGGCTCTCTCCAAGGTGTTACCTTACCATGAAATTGTGCAGCACTTACAAGACTCCAGAGAGAATAAATAAATCAAGCCAATAGATAGGGTTGAACATGAGCCCACACACAAGAAAAAAAATAGCCCTGGCACAATAAGCAAGAACCTCAGAAACCCCACATTCCAAAGAGGGGGTGCTGATGGAAGCAAATTGATTGCCAACAAAGCTGGGCAGATTTATGAGGGTCAGATTCGTCCACAAGAACAGAGAACTTGCCTCAACGGCTACTGGGAGCAGCGGGATTCTGGCTGGATGAATCAGGAGTCTGACCTGGGATGACAAATCTTCTGGTCTCATGGAATTCACTTTAGAAAGTTTTCCTCTCTGGATGTTTTCATACAGAGAAGAAATTGCTGAAAACAAAACCAAAATGGTGTGTAGAAAAACCACTTGAGACTAATATCTGTCCATTGCAGTGGGAATATACTGGTCCCTTTATTGAGAAATGGCTTTAGCACCCCTCCTTCAAGGAGTATGGGGGCATAAATCCTGAGATCCGATGTCTGCTTCCCAATTTTACATGAAGTTATACATCTCTTAAATGCATTCACTATGCATTGCTAATGCAGAATGTTGTTCTAAGCACTTTGCTTAGATCATCGTTGCACTGTCGCAGGAAGTCTAAGGACCAGGTGGTATGCTCTCATCAGAAAACAGAAGCTTCAAGAGGTCACATGATCTAGCCCAGAGCTCACAGCTAGTCAGGGGGAAAATCCAGGATCAGAAGAAAACTTCACTTATTGAAATCCAAAACCCATGGCTCCATTCCTACCTCACCTGAAATCCTACCAAGTAGAAACCTAGCATCTCTGGAGCAATGTCAGTTAATCTAGGCTAAAGTTGGAAATGGGTCTCCTTGTAGGTGAGAGGCTGCAGCAGGATGCCAAGCCTTTACCCATCTCCTTCAGCAGAAAAAAAAAAAATACACAGGTGTTATCTTTGCAGGATCTGTCTCCAGGTTGAGGATGCTCCAAATCCAGGCTGCTCGGTACAGGCACAGACTGTCTGCATAATGGATTCCAGGCTAGAGAGAATGAGAGAGGGGGATTTCTCAGCTCACTTTCTGGGATTTTTCTCTTCTTCCCCACCACCCCCCTCTCCCCCCAAGCCTTATCCCCAATTTACAGAGTTCAAACTCTTAGCTGCTGCTATCTGGGATTCAGTCACTGAAACTACCTGGCTACATTTCTTGTTGTCAGAGACAACACTGATCTTAGATGCAATTCACAGTTTTGGAGTCTGGGAGCCTCCTGGTGACCTTTGACACCCCCTTTGCTTCTTTTAACATGCCAGTGAGCTTTATCAAAGCCTTAGAGTGCCTCACTGATCAAACTTTCCCTAAACTCAGGGGTTTGAAGCCTATGATCTTTCCACTACACCCTTGGGGTTCAGATCAACACAGATAATTTAGACTCAGGAGCAGGTAAGGGCAACTGGCTGACACCTTTAGTAAAGGAAGACCTTACAATGAACAGAGTTACCCACTTCATCACACAAATGGATAGAAAGCAATTCGTGAACTGTTCATACCACAAGTGAATAGACTTCTTGCCCTTGAAATGATCTTCAGAAAACAAATAGGAATGGATATCTTCATGAGAACAATATGCAGCATGCTACTCAGTGTGGAGGGTCTGTGGGCATTGACTCTATTAGGACTATTCATCTCCTGACCTTAGGTCCAGTCACAAAAGCTCACCACAGCCAACCTTGTTTTCAGCTTACCAGTCACACCCAGCATACTCTTAATGGGATTGCTTGCAATTGACAAGGCACGTTAATCTCTATTTGCCTTGTTACATTAGTTCAAGGTCTTCATGAAATGTTCACTTTCATGTTTTGGTGAGCAAAGCTTTGTACACTCAAATTAATTTTCCTGTCCATTTTTCTATTTGATAAATGAGTTTTCCATCATTTTTCACTTGACTTCATCTCTCTTTAAAGTGAAGTAATTTTGGCAGTCTGATAATAGGCTTTTTTAAAATTTTAAGTAAAAGTAATTTATCAAAAACACATTCTTTAGGTTTTTGTAAGCTGTAAAAGAAAACAATTAGAATTGTGGTCAACAAGAGATTTGAGGGTTCCTTCAGGTCTAGACTGGCTGAGAGATAAAATCTGCAAGGAGATATCTGGAGAGAGGAGAATAGAATAATGAAGAAGGGTTTGTCTCTGGTAGCACCCACAGAAAGCCACCCAAGGACATTGGACAAGCATGGGGCACAGTAGAAAGTGGTTAAACATTTGGGGAAAAGAGGGAGAAAATGACAGATCTGTTTTCCATTTTTGATAATCTGTGCTGAACAGCAAGCCTTAACAGTACTCTGCATTTCTAAGCCCAACTCAATTGTAATAAGAAATCTGAGTCCTGCCCTGTCAAACATCTGCTCCTGAGCTTCTAATAGACACATCAATGGCCAGGAAGTATGAGGTTTAGGACGCCCACCTTCCTGAGTCCCTAAACCAATGGTGGGGATGTGCAACTGACATTGACAGTATGTCCAATTTACTTTTCCATCCTTGGCAAGCTACAAGGTTCCTATATGGAGAGGCCAAACCTGTGGAAGTCAGTTATACACGATCACAGTAGCTCAGATCAAGCACCTGTGATTTACCTGGGACTCTGCTGGTAAGATCAAAAGAATACTCAGGGAAACCATATAACCTATGTTTCTTTGGGTCTGGCTTACTTCACTGAATATAATTTTTCCAAGTCTTTCCATTTCCCTACAAATGGTGTGATATCATTTTTCCTAATGAAAGCATAGAATTCCATTGTGTGTATATACCACATTTTTCTTGATCTGTTCCTCCACTGAGGAGCATCTAGGTTGATTCTGTGTCTTGGCTATGGTAAATAATGCTACAACGAACATGGTTGTGCTGGCAGCTTTAGTGTGGCCTTGTTTGTGGTCTATTGAATAAATGCCCAGGAGTGGAATTGCTGGGTCATAGGGAAACTCTATGTTTCGTCTTTTGAGGAACCTCCATACTGCTTTCCAGAGTGGTTGAGCGAGTTTACATTTCCACCAGCAGTGTAGTAGCATGGTTTCCCTCATTTGTTGTAACTAGATTGTGCCTCTAAATCTACAAGAAAACACATTGGATGGTAAAAGATAAAAAGTTACACTTGGACATGATAAATTATATGTAACTCTAAGCATTCATTCAATCAGACTAAAGGAGAATATTCTTAGGAGAAGATCACAGAGCCTCAATAGCTATGTGTATATGATCATATATTTATCAAAATAAACTCCAAGAAATGGGAACAAGAATTTTTTTGTTACTTTGCTTTCTTCTCTCTCTCTCCTTTGTAACTGTTTTTGCTGTACCTTTTGTCTGGTATGTAAGTTTTATCTGTTTGGGGGAGAGGAAGAGGGAGCACAGAAATTATGGGACAAAGGATGAGCAAATGCAGCAGTGATTCTCACTAGACATTTTGTTGAAAATGAACTATATAACTTGTAGGGGAAGGAGGTCAGGAAGGAAAAACTGGGAGAAAATGAGGGAAGAGATGAAACTGTTCAAAAAGGAATGTACTCATTACCTGACTTATGTAACTGTTACCCCTCTGTGCATCACCTTTACAATTAAGGGGGGAAAAAAGAATACTAAGACACTATTCATGCTCCCGTCATCTGAAAGGAGACATTGCTCCCTTCTGGAAGCTCAGATGGTTGGTTCTGTTCCCTTTGGTTTCTCTCAGAAGCTGGAAGCTTTTTAAGGCCAGAGTCCAAGTCTGCTCCATGTTGGTCTCTCCCTGGCATCTGACCCAGGGTGAGGCACATAGCAAGCTCTGCATAGAAGTTTCCAGTCTGAATGGTTAGTCAGGGTTTCATGACCTGACCTTAGTGCCATATTGGAACATACGTTTGAGCCCAGGGATCATGCAGCCCCAGGAGGAGGTCCTGGGAGGAGGAAGGACCAGGATGAGGAAGTGACTGCCTCTCTTTTTTGTGCTACAGTGCATTGGCTGTTCACCACTTGTGGTGCCAGCGGACCCCACGGCCCCACACAGGCCCAGTGCAACAATGCCTACCAGAACTCCAACCTGAGTGTGGTTGTTGGGAGTGAAGGGCCCTTGAAGGGCATTCAGATCTGGAAGGTGCCAGCTACTGATACCTACAGGTGCGTATTTGGGGGACACACACCATCCTGAAAGGGTCTGAGCTATGAGTGCATATGCCCCAGAACACCTGAGCATACCAAGAGCCCAGGGCCCCAGATCTGGGCCCCTTGTGGGGTATGAAGGCTGGAGATGAAATATGTCAACAATGAAAAAACGTGTCCTTTCTCCTCAAGAAGCTCACACACTGTAGAGACAATATACATGCATGAGCTCCACTCTGATTTATTACTAATAATTGGAATTATGGTGGACCATTCTTTGTTTTTTTGGGGGGGGAGGGGTCCGGTCGTGGGGCTGGAACTCTGAGCCTGGGCGCTGTCCCTCAGCTCTTCAGCTCAAGGCTAGTGCTCTACCACTTGAGCCACAGCACCACTTCCGGCTTTTTTTCTTTTTGCTTATGTGGTGCTGAGAAATCGAACCCAGGGCCTCAGGCATGCAAGGCAAGCACTCTACCACTGAGCCACCTTCCCAGCCCCACGGACCATTATTTGAAGAGTATTAATGCTCTGCTCATGAGACCCTGTATGTAAAAAATGCTTGGAAAACTAAAGATCCCACAATACACATGAAAGCTAATGTTCTCATTTCCCAGCCCTCCACTGTTCATTCCTCTTACATCCTTATCCTCACCTTCAGCCCCAGGTGGAGGCCTAGCTCCACAGTGCCACCTGGAGGCCATGATATTAAACAAAGATAATGGTGGAAGGCTGGCCAAGACCAGGATTCAAGATTTGAGTGAGATCTGAGAATTTGAATTTCTAGTAGGTCTCCAGGTGATCCTACTAAATGATACAGCCTTGAAGACCCTGTGAGTTGCATAAGACCAGAGCTTAACAGGCTTATGTGGTTCTCAGTGAGTTCTATAATGTAGGCAAGGCTGGGACTGCAGGCCATATTTAACAAATAAGGAAGCCTTTTATGGAAGACTGAGCTGCCATTCAGAACCAGCCTCCAACCCTACACATCTAAGGTGCGGCAAGTCCTTCACCCAGTACTGGATACACCAAGCACTGCTGATGCAAACACACTTCCCCAGTAGCTAAAAACAGTGAGATTGAGATCCTGTCCCCTCCACCTCTTTAGCCCCCCTCCACCTCTCTCCCCTAAGGAAAGAGACTTCTCAGGTTACATCTGTTTTTCCTTTACCATATCCTGTGATAGTCCTATCCCTCTGGCAGATGTGTTCCTGGACAGCCCTAAGTGCTTTGAAATGACATTCTGCACGGGAACGTGATAACAAGGTTTGGTTACAATCAGATTAGCTGCTCCAAGTCCCCTTCCCCTCCCCAAGTCATCCCTGCCCTGATACATCAAGCAAGCCAGACCCCACTTCCTACCAGTGGAATCCCTGGGAGTCCGTGTGAGAAAGGAAAGGATTCCTGGGAAATAGGGACTGAAAGCTAGATAAAGACCACCAGGGTTTCTCCTGCTTCAGTAGTAAGGCGAGTGGCATTGTTAGGGTTCCTGCTATGCCCATGTGTTCATATAGAGAAACTTAGCCATAGATCTAGGGCCACCCAATGAGTGACAGAGGTGTGATTTTTAGAGCTCAGAGTCTGCGCTCGTGAAAGGAACGCCTACATCTGGATTCTGGAGGAGGCATGCGGACGGCAGGGGATGGGGGTGGGCATAGGAACTTTCCACCATCCCTGTCCTTCCATGAGAGCCTAGAAAGCCAGGCCCAACCACCTGAGGCGCCACGCATACACAAATGCAATATAAAGAAGAAAGAGAGGAGCTGTGAGGGGGCAGGAACTGCCATAGTAAGCCTCCTGCAGCCCCTGTAACCCTGCACTGGTCAGGTCTCCCTACTGCTTCTCCTACAAAGGTTCATAGTCAAAAGATGCATTGCATGGGGGTCCTTTGGTCCTATGTTCCCCCATGTCAGGCCCACTTCCAAATCTATAGATTTAACTTCCTATCTGAATGAGGCAGGAAGAAGGTGGAGGGGGAGAAGGGTTCCTCCACCCTGATTGTGATCGTGACGTACAATCACCTAGCACAATCCCTGCACATAATGGTAGGCAGAGAAAGCATTTCCAGGAACCAAGCAATCCCCACATCCAGTAGTTCCTGACTTTTCTGTTTCTCATATCTTTAACTCCTTCAGATAGGCCCTGAGCTTTGAGAGAGTTGGCCTGCCAGACAAATTATACTTATTAAATAATAATTCATTTATTTTCCCATTTATCATTAATCATGGTCAGATCGAAGTCTAGTCAGGTTTCTCATTTGCATGAAGTACCACTGTATTGCCACTCGGCACTGACTAGCCCAGCTAGAATTAGAGAACTGTCTCCATCAATTTCTGTGAAGCCCTGAGGCTGTTTGATAGCCCCTAGCATCATCAGGTGGTTTCCTTGTTAGAAATACATACTAGGAGCATTTGTGCTATTGAAGCAGGACATGTTGACATACTCAAATTAATAAAGGAAACACTGTGATCTGGCCCAGGATAGACCCATATCAATATGAGAGAAGCAAATGAAAGCACATTGAGCTTGAGTTTTTATCATTGTTGAACACGTGTTTTGGGGGCATAGGCAATCCTTATGTTTTAACCAAAGATATTCTTGACCTTTGGTACTGTTGCTGTTGCTGGTGACAATTACTTAGTAGACACACACACACACACACACACACACACACACACACACACACACACACACATCAGATAGTAAATGATTTTAGACTCTATCAGAAGGTCATCAAATCAAATTACCCACCTTGGGAAGTCAGAGCCCTTTCCTGGAAAACTTTTTCTCCTTGGTAATTATTATGATGAAGTAAGTGCAATTCGTCAACTGAGAAAACATAGAACAAGACAGAGAAAGTGAGAAAAAAAAGATCCTTCAAAACTTGCCTTGCCAAATCCATCTCTTTGGAAGTGTGGCACTCAACTGGTGCTGCCTGGGCCGGGAACCTGTGCTAGGAGGTCAAGGACATGAAGGAAGGGTGCTAACAGCAAGCACTACAGACCGTGTACCAAGCTGGGTGTCGATTCCTCTTCCTTGGGGCTTCCTCAGGATGAATACAGTTGAAAGCAACCTTAATTGGGACTTTATCCAGGGCCCATCTCCCCGCCCTCCTACCGGCTTTGCTCACAGCCTGGGGAACAGGAGACAGCAAGCTAGTATAATCCTTGGGTCCCTATCTCTTCTCTGTCCTGCTTTCTCTGCCCTAGATTGGCTTCTTTCTCTGTCCAAACAGTAAGAGGCAGTGCAGTCTTCAAAGTTCTTGTGCCTAGACTTGTTTCCTCCTGCTTTGCCTGTCTCAGGGAGCATGGTTAGCACCTCAGAGGATGCTGAGCATGACATCCAGCACACAAAAGCGTGTGAGATGCAGGAGGCGCAGCCCTGGTGGGGAGGGGAGGGGGACATGGGGCAAGCATTTTCCTGTAATAGAGAAATAACTGAAATGGATGTTTGCACAAGGTGCTGAGCTATCAGAGGCCAGGGATAAGTGTTTCCCACAACCTGAGTTCATGCATGGCTTCCTCAAGGAAGATCCTAAGTTCAGTCAGAAGATGAGAAGAGCCCCCTCCAGAGAGGCAGGAGGAAGGGAGGGAAGGGAGCACAGAATGGAACAGCCCAGGTTTGGAGCACGGTTGGTCTGCAGAGCTGCAGGTGCTCAGGCTGGAGGCCACCCAGACCAAAGCCTCAGCAGCTCCCAAATGCCTTTAGCTCCCTCTGGTGTCAGGAGAGGGTGGGAGTGAGCTTCCTGCCTGCAGAAAGGGCAGTGGTTGTGGTCCAGGCATGCATCAGGGCAAAGGGCGGACCATGAGAAAGGAAACAAGGATGGGGAAGAGGAGAAAGGTGGAGGGAGGCCTGAGTGTGTGTGGGGGGGGAGGATTTGGAGACTGAGTGGATGCACTGGGGAGGGAGTACCCAGGGCAAAGCCCACATCCCTGGCTTGAGGACTAGAAACCCAGAACCGTGATTGACAGCTACTCTGCAAGAATGTGACTGGGCTGGAGAAGCAAGGTTGGGTAGCAGTGAGAGGGACTGGGGATGGTGGGAGGATTTGGAGCCTCTGCTCTATAGGACAATCATGTCTTCTAGAGTGTTCCCAATGAGTGGCTGCCATCGATGAGGGGATGGAAGGTCACTGGGAAAGAGATTTGTGCTAGATAGAGGTAGGGGAACCTCAGCCTCTTACTAAGTGGAAACAAATGAGGACAGAGCCAACTTGGAGACTGTAGGGAGGATTTAGGAAAAGTATGGGTAAGGTACCCCACACGAGGCTGACCTCACTCAGTAGATGTCAGCCTGCCTCCTTTCTTTGTGACTTCCCATACTTCTCTCCCCCTCCAGCCCTCCTCCCTACTTCCGTCCTCTTCCTGGCCCTCAGGGATCCCATATAAAAATATTCGTCAAAGGCAGCCATGGCTGCTGACAGCAGTTCTCACGGGGTTCATTCAGCTTTAGCCATTGTGCACAGGAGACCCCAGATCCCAGCTGGAGCCAGCTGACCTGCACCACAGCTGGTTCTGATGGTCTCCCTCAGTGACATTCATTTCCCACCTGGCTCCAGGGACTGGCACATGCAGCTGGATAAGTCGGCCCTGCCCACACACAGCCGTGGGGTCCCCACTGGGCCACTGTGCACTCAGCACTGAGCTGTGGGGGCCCTACTCTATGACAGGCACTGAGCCATGGGCTCTGACCATGTGGTGGGCACTGAGTAGGTGCTTCAGGACTTCACAGAGAGGGTTGAGGTGCCAGAGTTTCACAACCTCTAGACAAACCACAGGACAGGAAAGCTCAGTAACAGTGCACAATTCCAACTAAGTTCTAGACAATAGTAGAAGATAGATCCCAAGGCATGATCAGTTGCCTCAGTGATTGTAACAGATAGCCACCACTATAAAGGACACAGAGCCATGAAAACTGGAGACGCATGGGGAGGGGGGGAGTACAGGGTGAGCAGGTGAAGGTCAGTCCCCATGTGATCTTGAAAGCTGCCTACCCCCTCTCCAGCCTCTCCAAGTGCAGGATGGGGCACGGGGGGAGGGGAGGGAGGGGCTCACAGAGCAAACCCTGAGGTCCCTGCCAGCTCTGGAGCCATGCTTATGGCTCCATCAGTCAGGTGCTAAGGGAAAACGTGGATCCTGAGGCTCTCTTATGGCTGTAACAAGAATGGAAGTGGGTGGCCTCTACCAAGGAGTATCCACAATCAGCCCCTTCAACACTGGCCTTCGGGGTTGTCACCTGATTGCCCAAGTGACCCATTTGGATACGATGACCATCCTACTGATGATGTCTGGGTACACTCCCACACCTCCTGTGTTCTCCCAGTAACCCTGTAGGATCTCCTCTGACAAATGAGGAAAGCAACACCCCAGGAGGGAGGGGGAAGGTCTCACCAGGAGTTAGAGGCAGAGGCCAGAACTGGGTGTAGGTCTGCCAGACATCTGGAGGGTGGTGCAGGCAAGGAATATGTGCTTTGACAAAGTCTGGAGGTGGGGTGGGGGAAGATCCCTCTCTTTCCCCTCCCCCTAGCATCCCCTCCCCCGCACACGGACAGCACATTGCCAACAGGCTCCACACCAGCTGTGCTGTCATTTTGGGATCCAGCAGGCGGCCACTTTGATTTGCAGCTAATTCTTTACTTAAAAAAGATTCACAACTCAATTACATCAGGTAACAATAGCTCACAGTCAATAATACAAAATGCAAACCCAATAAACATCCATTCTGACCAGGGGACATGGATTTAGACAAGGGGAAAAACAAAAAAAAATTACAGCATCAACTCGTCGAGGGCAGTATCTTGTAATTTCCAGCAAATTGGAATCACTGCGAGTCATTTTCCCCCACTTGAGTGGCAGGTATATTAATTTCTTGTCATTTGTCAACCATCAAAAAGAAATTGTTTACAAGGATTGAGGAGTGAGTTTCAGAGGCTATTATTCCGGAGTAGATTTGTGTAATGTAGTTTGCAGGGTCTAGGGACTGAGAATTGCTGGTTCTAGCGACTCTGAATGCTGTGCAGAAGTGGCTCCTTGACCCCAAGTACCCATGGCCTTGCCCTGATCTGCCTCTTGCTGGCCTCTGCTTCATTCAGCCTCTCTGCCTCCCATATGCCACCCATGGAAGAAATGGACAGAAATGAGAAGACGACAGAAATGAGTCCTAATAGTGGCTAGTCCCTAGCTTTCCTCTAGACAGTGAATTATCTCTCTGATAGGCGCCTGTGTGTGTGTGTGTGTGTGTGTGTGTGTGTGTGTGTGTGTGTGTGTGTGTGTGTGTGTGTGTGTGTGTGTGTACCATGTTGGGGGTTGAACTCAGGGCCTGGGCACTGTCTCTAAGCTTCTTTTGCTCAAAGCTATCACTCTACCACTTCAGCCACATCTCCACTTCTAGATTTCTGATGGTTAATTTGATATAAGAGTTTCATGGACTTTCCTGCCTGGGTCTGAATCTCAATCCTCAGATCTCAGCATCCAGAGTATCTAGGATCACAGGTGTGAGCCACCAGCACCTAGTTGGCACCATTTTATTTAATGTTCACAGCTATTATTATTTCCCTTCTATAGAGAGAGAAGCAGGGACTCAAAGAGGGTCACCCAGCTAATAGATATGTTTCTTGACTCAGGGGCAAGGTCAAGGTCAGTGCCTGGAGGGAGGTGGAATGTAAGGGTCCAGCCAGCAACCAGGAAAGTAATTTCCAGTTGCCAACACCTAGTGGCAAAACTCTACTGTTGACTCTGGAATCCATAGATCTGAGCCCAGTCCAGAGCCCTTGGCTTCGCACCAGTTTGTAGTGTGTTCACATTCACCATGTTTCCTCACCAGTGAAGCAAAGGGTCCTTGTCCTCACTTTCTTCCATGGTAGCAGAAGCCAAAGGCACTCTGAGAGGTTAACCAAATTGCACAGCCAACAGTGGGGACTAAAACCAGTATGTAACTCAGCCCACCTTACCAGGTCAAGACCTAGACAGAGCTGGTGGTCAGATTTGGTTGAAAGAACAAGAGAAATCTGAAGACTCAAGGGGGAAGAAGGGAGTCAGGAACAAACAACGTCTAAAAGATAATCATTTGGCTAAATTTAAACACATGGAGCAGTTCAAAATTATTCATAATGTATGCAGATGAATGCAAATGACAGACAGCAATAAGCCAGGTAAAAGCTCCCTCTGCCATGCGCAGGAGTTTTCTGAGCATCCACAGCCCCGGAGTAAGCAGCACAGAGTTGGGGCCTGTGCACATTTCTGCCTTCAGCCTACACATTTTCTTGGAAGTCATATCCCCATGGCCACTGTCCCCTTCTCATTTCCCTTCCCTGAGTTAACTAAGTCTGCGTCCACATGACTTCTGCCCATAAGCCTTCCTTTTCCCGGCCTTCCCATGGCCCTTGCCACGCGTCCATGTCTACTGGATCTGGAGTGTTTGCTGAGGGTCGGGGGAGACTCAGGGTATACCCGCCTTTTCTCAAACCCCCTCTTGTGCATCCCTGTACACAGGAAAGGATGTGCCCTCCCAGGAAGAGAATGTGTGAGAGTGAACCACAGCTTAAGTGAGTTATTTAATGTCTCTGAGCCTCAGTCTCCTCATCTATCAAAAAAGATGGATAGCATCTACTATTTGTTTCTACCGTGTGTGTGTGTGTGTGTGTGTGTGTGTGTGTGTATGTGTGTGTGTGTGTGTGTGTGTGTGTGTCCCTATGCATGATGCCTGGCTCATTGAAGGATGCTCTGTCCTTAGCTCTTGGTCTCTTTCCCGACCCTCATGTTCCCCACTCCAACCAACTACAGTGATTGGACCCCCCCATAGAGTCCCACCTCTTCACTTCTGGTCACACAAGCCCTGACTCCTACCTATACCCCTGTTCTGCTTGTCTGAGAATCCTCCCAGATGTCAGTTCTGCTGTGAAGCCAACCTTAGCTCTCCATGCCAACACCGCTACCAATGGAGGCCTCTGGCACCTTCACAGTCCTCCAGCTTCCCCTGACCCCAAACACTTGATGACCTGGACATTTCACAAGGATTCACAGTGTCCTGGGGCTTTCAACCAGCTCATCTTAGAGGCCCAGCTCCCCTCCATGCTGCCTCCTTAATATAGCCATTCTTATGGTGGGATTTCCTTTTTGCATAATATGACCGTCTTCATTTCTTCACAAGACCTTTGAAGGGTCTGCAATCCAGCTCAGGTCTCTTCTTGTCCCATAGTCTCACACTGTTCCCAACATTCAAGAAGCTCTGATGAATCCGTGCCTGATACTGAGATTCTACCTTGGCCTTCCATGCTGTGCCTGGGGAGAGCCCCAGGAGGCGCTTTGCATGCTGGGAACCCAAGCATTCCCCAGAGCTGCACATCAGCCATCATGTATACATGGGAACAAAACTGTCTCTCATCCCTTCCTCCTCATAAAGGTCTTTGGATCTGAACACACAGGGACATGAACTTCCTCTGGAGCCCCTTTGCCTGGCAGCCGGTCTCTGGGGAGACATTTGTTAGCATTCATCAGCTGGTATACTAGCTGTTCTTAAGACAGGCTGCTCTTCTGACATAGTTCAGGAATTGAGCTCCATTTCCTCTCCTCTTTGCTCAACTCTTGTCTCAACAATTTAAGCAGCAGCAGATATAGCCCCACCTCCCCACCCTCTGTTTTTATTTTCATTGTGATTGGTTGTTTGCTGTCTGTACACAGATTGCTCCAGAAGGAGTTGCTGGTGGGTGGGAGCAAACAATGTGGTGCTCATAAACATGTTCTCCTCTATCACTGGGTGTTGACACTCCTTGTTTCCAGACCCCAGGGGGAGACCTTAAATCCATGTATCAAATCAGTGGCCACTCCCACCACCATTCCTCAGACTTCTCACAAGGAATCCTAGCACCTGCTGTGCCACAGCCACAATGCTTAAGACACGTCGGAATTCCTTCAGTTTCTCTAACACTTGTGGAATAGGATGTGAGTTCTCTTAGTTTCTTCATGATACAGAAAAAAGGAAGAGAGAGGTTAAGTTACTACTCTAAAGTCACGTGAGTCTTTTGGTCTTAGACAGGGAAATTCACAATGGATTCTGGGTGCTTGGGAAACCATGGCCCCAGTCACCAGGCTGATGTGAGTCAGAGCTCACAGACACAGTGATGATGTGCTTGTCTGTCCCCGCCTCTCACACACCCCCTCCCCCACCCAAGCTACTGGGTTGACAGGAGGGGTCCATCTTCTTCCTGTACTGGGACTCAGTGAACTATGTTCTGTTGCAGCATCTCGGGCTACGGAGCTGCCGGTGGGAAAGGCGGGAAGAACACCATGATGAGGTCCCACGGCGTGTCTGTGCTGGGCATCTTCAACCTGGAGAAGGATGACACACTGTACATCCTGGTTGGACAGCAAGGGGAGGATGCCTGCCCCAGTGTAAGTGACCAGGGCAGTTCCCAGAGTCCCCTGCACTCACCTCCGAGGGAACCAACGCCTGCTGCATCCCTGCTGGGAGCTCACAGTCAGGGGGAGCAAATTGCAACCCTCATTCTACCAGGATGCCCTTCTTTTGCAGGGCCAAAATATACATGAGACTGTAGGCAATGTCTGGGTTTAGAGTTTTATATCGCCACAGGTGCCAAGGCCAAATCACAGGTTTGATGAATTGACTTTAAAAAGTCAGGGGATGCTGAGCACTGGTAGCTCACTCCTGTCATCTTAGCTACTCAGGAAGCTGAGAGCCGAGGATTACAGTTCAAAGCCAGCCAGGACAGGAAAGTCTATGTGACTCTTATCCTCAATTAACCACCAAAAAGCTGCAAGTGGAGCTTGGCTTAAGTGGTAGAGCACTCCCCGTAAGCAAAAAAGCTCAGGGACAGTGCCTAGGCCCTGAGTTCAAGCTCCAGTACCAGCACACACACACACACAAACACACACACAAAAAGAAAATCTAAAGGGCTGACTCCTATCTGAATGACTCCTATCTGACTCCTATCTGTGATTACTCTTCTTCATGGAAATGTGAGTTAGAGCTGTCTTCCTAAACTTGCTTGCTAGTACACTGTCATCTTTAATCATATTATTATAAATATGGGGGGAGGAGAGTAAGTCACTTTGCATTAAGCTCAAGATCTCAGACTCCAGGTTATATTTAGGTATACATGCATGCACAGAAATAAGTTCAGAAAGGTAGAGTTCACAGGGGTTACTTCTGGGAAGGGGACTAAATTGGGTAAATTTAATCAAGAATGTATGACACCAGTACAAAAAGAATATGTTGACATTTTTTTTTTTTTTTTGGTCCATTGTGTGGCCTGAACTCTGGGCCTGGGCGCTGTCCCTCAGCTCTTCAGCTCAAGGCGAGCACTCTACCACTTGAGCCACAGTGCCACTTCTGGCTTTTTTTTTCTTTTTGCTTATGTGGTGCTGAGGAATCGAACCCAGGGCTTCATGCATGCAAGGCAAGTGCTCTACCACTGAGCCACCTTCCCAGCCCTATGTTGACATTTATTATTTGTGTGACTAAACATAAAAAGCACAGACTGGGAGCCAGAATACCTTATAGCCCAATTCCTCTCTTTCACAAATGAGGAAAACGGAGACCACAGAGGAGTAGGAATTTGTCCAAACCACTTACAGCATGTCCCAGAGCTCTGGGCTTCTGATTTTGCTGTGCCTTACACTTGCTCCAGCCTCAGTTTCTATGGCCCCTTTTCCCATCTCTATTTACAATGCATCGCCAGAAGTCTCTGCAATCCCAGAGACAGCCTCTGATTGTGTTTCTGATCCCACCAGGATTTCTAGAGCTGTCAAAAAGAGCAAACTCCAGCAGCAGGATCTGAGAAAGCCCAGAGTGGTCTAAAATACCCAGGAGAATGGAGCAGTGAGGACTTCAGCAGCAGCAGCTGTACAAACCCCTGGCACTTCCATTGTGCCTTCCTTTGCCTGCGTTGGAGGCATCAGGATGCTGGCTGTGTTGCCTGGGCCTAGCAGGAACTCAGCACCCTATAGGGCACAAGTCCTTGCTTGGGCAGGGCCAAAGGTCAGCACAAAAAGAAGGCTGGGGCAGGGAGTTACCATCCAATGCCCCAGGAACTGACCCAACATCCTAGGAGGGCAGATTAGACACCAAGAAAGCAGTTCAGCTCCACAAAATAAACTCAGAACTCTTTAACTCCCAACCTGTAGGCTGGGAGCCCACAAAGCAGCAAGTACAGCCCAGCCCTCCTCCCCCAGCCACCCACCTCTGCTGTGAACACAAAGCCCAAGGACTGAGCTTGACAGGCACAACCTTCTACTTAAGGAATAACGCCACTCCAACTTTTATTTAGCAACTATAATCAGGACTTTCCAACCTGTTATAATATATTAAGTCATTAAATTACAGGCCGCTGTAATTTTCACAGGAATTTATTGAGTGCTAATGTAATTCTTTCATCTAAGCAGAGAGATTGCATTGACTTCTACAAGGGACTTTTACTTGATTGGATTGTAATCAGTTATGTCTTTTCAAAGGACTGTGTCTTTTTTTTTAATTCAATTGTAATCTACTTGTTCCTCTGGTTTGCTGCACTTTATCATTTTTATTAATCAGCCTACTTCCTCTAAACTTTGTGAATGCACAAGAGTTCCCAAACAGGCAGGACACGATTCTCAGCCAGTGTCTGAAGACAGCTCCCTCTGCTGGTCGGGATGGACATAGCATGGACACATGGGAAGAGTCATCCCTTCTCCTAGATGTTTGGCAAGGAAGAAAAAACATCTTTAAGCACTAACTCCATTTCCAATTTTCTCTGGCCATCTCTGAGTACCTAGTACATGGAGTAGGCTCCAGGTGCTGGAAACTGCCCCCTTATACACACACCACAGAGAAAAAGAGAAAGAGAAAGAGAGGGTGAGAGAGAAAGAGAAAGAGCCTTGCTCAACCCTGTTCCTCCAGTTACTTCCAAACCTTATTTAGACCATGAGTTTAAATCAATAGAGATGTTGTTGGTATTTTTTGCATTATAGGCTATCTAACAAGTCTCCTTGTCCTTTACCTACTTAATGCCAGTACAGTCTCAAAAAATTACCATCAAAAATGCCTCCACAGACCTAGCAAGCACGAGGTTCCAAGTTCAATCTCTAATACTGCTAAAAAAGAAAAAGAAAAAGAAATGCCCCCTTTCCATTGTGTCCCCTAGGGGGCAGAAGCATCGATCTAAATTAAATCCTGTCACTACCATCACCTGCAAGGCAGATACCAGGAAAAGCCAGCCCATGAGTCAAATAGCTCTTGACTCATTCCAGTTTATTCAGTAAATAAGCATTGAGTACCTACGGTGGCCAGTCACTGTTGGAGGGACTTGGCATGTATTCAATGCTCAAAAGAGTTCTTTGCTCACAAAGAGGTTACATTCAAGCATGAGGTGGGAACTATCTGGGAAAAGGCCAAGACTACTCAGTGTGCATGTCTGTGTGATGGAATGAGGGAGCAAAAGGAAAGGTAGATAAGAGAGATCAGGGGTAATGAAGCTGAATCAGACCACTGGAACATATCCAGGCCACACTGGGGGATGTTGAGTTAAATAGTGATATAAAAGGCTCACTTTGACTGAGCTTTGACAAATAGACCAAACACACCACACACACACACACACACACACACACACACACACACACACACACACACACACACACACACCATGGATTCAAGAGCTGTTGCATTAATCTGGGCAACAGATGACAATGGCTTGGGCCAGGATGGTAACAATGTAGGCAGTGAATTCTGAGCATATTTTACTGAGTTATTGAGTTCTGAGCCTATTTTGAGTGAAACTTAAAAGGATCTCCTGCCCGATTTGATAAGATCTGAGAGATAGAAAGAGTCAAAGATGACTTCACGAGCTATGTCTGAACCCCTGGAAGAAGGGAGTGGCCATCCCGTTGGTTGGGGAACTCATTGGGGGTAAGGTCATACCAAGGTCAGACCTGCTGATTGTAAAAGTCTGTCAGATTCTGCCAAGTACAAATCTCATATAGACAACAGGAAACAGACCAGTCGCTAGAATTTTGGACAAAGATCTAGTGGACAAAGAAACAAGGGAGAAATCAGCATAGTGTTCAGACAGGATGAGATGGCCTTGGGTTTGAGGCAGATGGAGAAGAAGACTAAGGATAGAGTCTGGGGATCTCCAGCATTTAGAAGTCAAGAAAAAGAAGAAGAACCAGTAAGAGATCTGCAGAGGAGCTGAAAAGGTAGAAGGGTACTTACAAAAGTATGAAGACATGGGAGTTAGATGAAGAAGTGCATCAGAGCCAGGCACGGGAGACTAATGCCTGTAATCCTAGCTACTTAAGAGTATAACAGTTCAAGACTATCCCAGGCAAAAAGCTTGCCAGAGCCCATCATCTCAACCAATGAAACACTGGGGCAAAGTGATGTGTACCTATCATCACAGATGCAGAAGAAACATAAATAGGAGGATTGTGGTCCAGGTTCACATGGGGGAAAAAAAGTGAGACTCTGCCTGAAAATATGTAGAGTAAATGAGGCTAGAGGTATGGATCAAGTGGTAGAACACCTGCCTGGATAGCTCGAAGTCCTGAGTTTAAAATATTCTATGCACTCACCAGCACCAGATTGGTACTGCTGGCGGGTCAGCAAGATGCAGGCTGAGAATGCAACTGTTCCACAGGACCCTCTTCCTGCCCCTCCCAACTTAAAGAAAGGAATAGGGACAGGCCATTGGCATGGATCCCACCTAAGTTACATGCAAGACCATCCTCAAGCCCCACTACCCTCATCTTCCCACTCAAGCAGTCTCCAGAAGAGATGTGCTATCCTCAGGAGAGGAGGAGGGAGGGCAGTGCTTAGGAGCAAGTTTTCTTATACTGTTGGCTCATACTGGGTAGCCAGCCCCTCCATTTATGGAGGTAAAAGCCAGAAAGAGCCCATTCTGACTGCATATAGTGGTGCATACCTGTCATCCCGGCACTAGAAAACAATAAGGCAGGAAGATGGTGAATTCCAGGTCAACCCAGGCTACATAGAGAGATGCTGTCACAAACAAATAAATGCCCTGCCCAACTAACAACCCACATCCTCTCTCCTGCCTCTAGGCCTGATCTCAACACATTATACTTGCTCCCCATGCCTGCTTCCAGGTCACCCTGCTGACGATGTACTGCCAGACTGGATGGCGTATAGGAGAGAAATGTTAGCTCTCTACAATAGCAGCTCAGAGCCTTCCATCCACACTAAACCTACTCAATCTCTCTCTCTCTCTCTCTCTCTCTCTCTCTCTCTCTCTCTCTCTCTCTCTCTCTCTCTCTCTCCACATAGATACACATACACACACACACACACACACACACACACACATACACACACACACACACACACAATTATTTCCATCATTAGATCTAAAATGCCACAAAGCAAATTGCATCTCAGCCACTTATCTGGAAATTTCTCTGGCCCCCATTGCTAGCTTCCTCGAATGCCTCGGCATAAGGAATGACTCAAGATGAATTGCTATGTCTGCTGACCGGTTACATAGCAGCATTTGATGGAAAGTTCATGTTTTGTTGGCTTTTCTTTTTTCAGTTCAGTGAAAGAAAAGTCATTTTCCTCGGATGTTTAGAGAATTCCTCAGAGCTGTGGTATCCCACAGGGAGGCGGGGCTGTTTTTAAGGCATTGCTTTCTTTCAAGACACCAGGATTCTGACACTCCCAAAATGGGTCCAGGGAATCCCCAGCACCTGACTCCCACTAGAAGTCTGGAAGGCACAGAAGTCGAATAAAATATATAACAGCCATTACCTACCCCTAATGTGTGAGACACACCATATTAGGCCGCTCACTATTCCTGTCCACTAGGATCAGGAGACTGTCCCCCAATGTAGGTAGTGAGACCAAGTCGTCTGTCTCCAAGATTCATCCCTCTCGTACAGGATGGAGAACTCTACTTAGGGATGTGGAGATGACTCCCAGTGTGAGCTGGGAATGAAATCTGAGTCTGTTCCTCCACTGTTGTTCCTTGGTTCATTGGTGGGTTGGTTGGTGAGTTGACTGGTTGGCTGGTGGGTTGGATACTTTTTTTCATTTTGTTTTGTTGTTATTGTTGTTCTTATTTGTTTGTTGTATACTGTTCCCAAAATGCTGTAAAGCTATACTTTTATTAAAAATCTCAGTGGCTCTCCACTGCCCAGAGGTGGAGTCTATCTCTGATTGTCTCCAGGTCATTCTGCCATGATCTGACTGTCCAGTTCAATCCCACTACCTGCCTCAGTTTATACCCTCTCCAGTCTATCTATCTCAACACCTGAGGCCTTGTCCTTCCTTCTTTGGAGCCTACAGGATGCTAACCGGTCCTCCTGGACTATCTAACCAAAGGTAGACTTTTCTGGGAAAGAGACACTAGTATTTTTCATCAGAACCCTATTCCATCTTTCCTTTGGGGCTTCTGTTCGGCAGCTCTCCACTCCTGAAATGACCTGGCTTTCCTCCTCTCTGTGTTAAAAACCCTTCTGATCTTTCCTGGCCCAACTAAAAGACCTCTTCGCGAGACTATTCTTCCCTGTCCATCACTCAGCTCTAGAGCCTCTCTTCTCTCTCCCAAATTCTCATAGCATTCTGCATCTAAGTTGTCCTTGTGACCCTTCCCTAATCATTCCTTTGCTGAAAATGAGCTTTTGTCTCCTCATCTCAACCATAACTTATTTGAGAGTTAGTCTGATCCTATCTGTAGAAATATACAAGATTTGTCTGCTGGAAAGTGGTAAACCCTGGTCGGATATAAACATAATGTGCTTTTCATTTCTACAGACAAACCAATTAATCCAGAAAGTCTGCATTGGAGAGAACAATGTGATAGAAGAAGAAATCCGCGTGAACAGAAGTGTACATGAGTGGGCAGGAGGAGGAGGTGGTGGAGGTGGAGCTACATATGTGTTTAAGGTGAGATCAAGGTCTGCTCAGCCAGATTCCCAAGACCCTGTGTGCAGTGATCTCTGGGCAGTGATCTCTGGGCAGTGATCTGCACAGTAATCTGTGTGCAGTGATCTGCTTGCAGAGCTCTGCATACATGGCGGTACCATAGCCTCAGGACAACCCAGATAGAAACTTCTTGGATGCTTTATCTCCTGTTAAAGTTGAGAAGCAGAAACCCAGAGAGACATATGATCCATCTGCTCAAGAGAGAGTATTCCTGTGCACCATGCCAAGCCTCTGCCACCCTGTTTCAGGGGTCCAGATGGTCCTCTGGCCCTCATGGGTCAGCTTTCTACCCTAAGGTCAACTTGTCTGACATTACTGCAGCCAGAGCAGAAAGTAAAGGCAGGGGCCACTTGCTCAGTGCTCTCATAACGACAATGATGCTGAGGGCTTCAATGACCTTGGAAGGTCTGAACCAGAAATGCTTAAAAATGGAGAGGAAAGAGAGGGTAACAAGATCTTCTAATCAACAGAAACCACTCTTCTCTGAGAATCTTCAGGAAAAGGGCTGGGGTAAGCAGGCTCCAAGATCCATCCTTGTCCATTTATAATCTATTAATAGATATATACATATGTGCCACAATTAGGCTTTTTTATTTCTTTGTTTTGGAGTTTCACTTGGCAGTACGAGCATTTGAGCTCAGGGCCTCAAGCTTGACAGGCAAGTGTTTTACCAGCTGAGCTACATCCCCAGCCCTCTTTTGCTGTAAGTGTTCAGGTAGGGCCTCATACTTCCCCCCACCCCCACCCCGAGGCTTCTGACTGAGATCCTTCCTCTGCCTCCCATGTAGCTGGAATTACAGGTATAAGATAGGGCACCCAGCTACTCCAGTGGTTTTACTGTGCTGATTGAACCCCAAATGATATAGGAGCTGGTGAGAATGGATTCCTATGACACCACACACTGGGGTAGAGAGGTCACCCCACTTTCCTGCAAACAATCAGGATAAAGCCTTTAAACCAGGGCTCAGAGTCTTCCTCATGGATCCCTAGCTCGTCTCTTCATCTCTGAATGCCTCCTCCCTGGACAGATAAAAGATGGAGTACCTGTGCCCTTGATCATTGCGGCTGGTGGAGGTGGCAGAGCCTATGGTGCAAAGACAGACACATTTCACCCAGAGAGACTGGAAAATAACTCCTCGGTTCTAGGGCTCAACGGCAATTCCGGAGCCGCAGGTAAAAGCCCAACAAGCCCTGCTCTCCTTCCGAAATCTCCCCAGAATGGTCTAGGCTTCAGTTCACCCACACACCCTTCTACCCTGAAGCTATCTTACTCACTGGTCACTGATATGCCAAGAACTCTGGCTCTTGGTGGTATTATCAAAGACAGGAGGACAGGTAGTGTCCTGGGACCCTAGAAGCCACCTTGCTGACCTGAGACTTCCCAAGCCAGTCAACCCCGCAAATGCCAAGCTCAAAACCCTAGCCCTTGGAAGTGGTGCTATGGCTCAATTGGTAGAGCGCTAGCCTTGAGCTGAAGAGCTGAGGGACAGCGCCCAGGCCCAGAGTTCAAGCCCCATGACTGATCAAAAAAAAAAAAAATCAATCTATAAAAAGCCGGGCGCTGGTGGCTCACGCCTGTAATCCTAGCTACTCAGGAGGCTGAGATCTAAGGATCGTGGTTCAAAGCCAGCCCGGGCAGGAGAGACCGTGAGACTCCTATCTCCAATAAACCACCAGAAAACCAGAAGTGGCGCTGTAGCTCAAGTGGTAGAGCGCTCGCCTTGAGCTGAAGAGCTGAGGGACAGCGCCCAGGCCCAGAGTTCAAGCCCCACGGCCGACCAAAAAAAAAAAAAAAAAACCCTAGCCCTGCCCTTTCCAAAGCTGCCGGAGGGCCTTGGCTCCGCTTGGTGTGCCCTGTAGTATTCCACACCCACCTTCTTGCCTCTTTCTAAGACATAGTCATCTCCATTTGAAGCTCTCCCATATCTCTCTGCTGCCCCCTAGGGCTGGGAGGACCTCAAGCCAAGAGTTCTTCCAGAACACCCTTTATCAGGTTAACCCTTACAGTCCTGCAGGCACCCCCACCCCCCAGACCCCCAACCTGCTCCACTGCTGATTCTGCAACCTCTAAGTGGGTCTCCATCACCATTGTCTGCTGGGGTCTTTGGAGTAGATGTCTACTGAAGTGAAATGGCATATGGAACAATAAAGGGGCGAGTTGATCCATAGTCAACCAGTGGCCACACTTCAGGCTCACTGATCTGGATGAACTTCCTTTGCAAGAGTTCAGTGGCTGCCATTGTCCCTGAGTACCACCCCCTCCTTTCTGGGGTGCCTCTGGCCAGGGAGCAGGGAAAGCAGGCTGACATGAAGTCATCTCTGAACTCTCAGCAGTCCCTCAACCTGGCACATTGTGGCACATGTCACACACTCTCTCCTAATATCAACGCCAGGAGGTGCTTTTATTGTCTTCCAGCTATAGGTGAGGAAACTGAGGCTCTGAGTGGGAAAGTCCATGGCCTGGGTTTCACAGCTAGCCAGCTGGTACCTGGTCTAGGACTTGGGCAAGAAACCCCAGGGCTTTGACCTCTGCAGGCTCTTGACAATTAGCTGCAAAACAGGGGTTCCAGCTCTTGTCAGAATGGAAGCAGTGAATGAACCAAGGTGCAGCAATTTGGGGGCTGGAGGACATGGAGTTTAGTCATGTTTACTGTCCCCAGATTCTAAATGAAGCAGGGTACAAGGCACAATCTATGCAAACAAGCTGTGGGCCAACATATCTCCCTAGTGCCCATGGCATGTTACTGGTTTTCTAGGAAACTGAGACAGGTGCAGTACCCTACCTCCAGCCTTGCCAGATCCTCAGGGAGTTGTCTGCTCTCTCTCTCTCTCCCTCTCTTTCTCTCTCCTCCCCCCCCCCCACCCCCTTTCGCCTGCAGGTGGTGGAGGCGGCTGGAATGATAATACTTCCTTGCTCTGGGCCGGAAAGTCTTTGCTGGAGGGTGCTGCTGGAGGACATTCCTGCCCCCAGGCCATGAAGAAGTGGGGGTGGGAGACAAGAGGGGGTTTCGGAGGGGGTGGAGGGGGGTGCTCCTCAGGTGGAGGAGGCGGAGGATATATAGGTAAAGATGATTCATGTTCAAGGTGTCGCTCCCTTCCCCTTTCTTAGTCCTAGGCCCCTCCCTTCCCTGTCCCCTCCTGGCCCACCCCTTCCCCCATGCCCAGTGTGGACCCTGATGTGGCTGCACTCAATGCACGCTCCCCTCTGCCTGGTCCCAAACAGCCAGAGGTAGGGTGATGGCTTCCGAGCCAGCATCCTGCCTCCAGGCTTCCTTAGCAACAGCATCAAGATCCCAGGAGATCATTGATCGCTCCCAAAGCTGAAGATGGGCTTTGGCTTTCCAGACTATTCCCTGAGCTCCTCCAAGGACCCGCTGACCTGATAACCCAGACTCCTCCAAAATCATGCCTCCCTTCCAGTGGCCTGGCCTCTCTAGAAAGGGCTGGTCTATGGTTTCAACAGCTCCTGGTTCTCTGTCCAACCTTCCAGCTGCCAGAGCTCCCACTGTTCTCCTGAGGCCCCAGTGGGCACCCTCCACAAGTGGCCTGCCACTGTCCCCAGCTGCCTTCCAAAGAGCCTCCTGGAGCCCCAGAGGCTGCCGGAAGTTGGCTGTACCCCATCCCCAGATCAGGATGCACTGCCTGCATGTCCTGTGCCTGTGCTATTTCCTGTCTGTGTTTTGCTCTGATGCTGTGTGTAAGATGCTTAGGTTAACTGCATGCTCTTCTTTTCCAGTCCCTGGGTGGTGGGAGGGACCCAGTGGGGGGGGGAGCCCCAAGAGAACCCAGCCCCAAATGAAAGGAGGGACAGGAGTCTGAAGGCACAGGGGCTCATCTTCCCATATCCTACCCTACCCCGGTGACAATGGTAACCTCTCCTAAGTGCCTTTCTCCAGGGCTGTCCGGGACAGAAGCCCAGGGCGTATTTCAGCCTAGAGACACTAGTAGGGTCTCAGCAGAGTGGGGGAGACTAGGAATCTGGCCTCAGCTTGGAGAGGAAAGGGGCCCATGAAGCCAACCGAATTTCCAAAGGCAGCCTCTGTGCCCTGAACCTCCCTTCCCTCCCACCTCCCCTGACCCCAGGGCCCCCTGACACCCACTGGCTTTGGCCAGAGCTTCATGCCCCATTGACACGCATATGTGTTGAGATCTCGGCACCCACATCTGTGTCCAACTCTTCACTGATTTGCCGCAGGTGGCAATGCTGCCTCCAACAATGATCCCGAAATGGATGGGGAAGATGGGGTTTCCTTCATCAGTCCACTGGGCATCCTGTATACCCCGGCTTTAAAAGGTACCTCTAACTCTGCTAAGGGGGTGGAACAAACTTCCTCACACCAAGCTAACACCTCAGGGTATCGACAGGTCATCAGGATCCTAAGGCATGATCATGGGCCCCTTGCAGACACGTCTTTCTGTGGCTCATCTCATCAAGGTTTCGGGAAATCAGGGTGTGTGGTTTTAAGTAGGCATGGAGGCTAGATACAACCACCAAGACAGACCAGTGCTATAAAAGGCAGCCATGATGACTTGTGTACCTGCGTCACCAACCTAAGGGTCTACACACACACACACACACACACACACAAGACACACAAACTCTACACACTCATCAGATGACAGGGGAGACTTCCTTATAGAGAGATGAGCTGCCACAGCAGGCTGCTGGAGACAAAGCTCAAAGGCCAGGCATGGAATTGCAGGGTAGTCTTCCATTTTGTCCCAAGACTGACCCTCCCTCCTTGTCCCCAGTGATGGAAGGCCATGGGGAAGTGAATATCAAGCATTACCTCAACTGCAGTCACTGTGAGGTAGACGAATGTCACATGGACCCCAAGAGCCACAAGGTCATCTGTTATTGTGACCATGGGACAGTGTTGGCAGAGGATGGCGTCTCCTGCATTGGTAAGGAGCAGAAGTGGGGGAGGGGAGACTGGCTTGGGAAACTGGTCCCCTGACAACTCTAGGTCCCTTTTGGAAGCATCCTGTCCCTTCCCTGCTGGTGTTCCAACAATTAGCCTTGCAGGAATGTAAGTCCACACCCCTGAAGGAGTCTTAAAGGCATCTAGTCTCATCCCTCACCTAGGCATGGAGCCAGTGATCCTTCTACCCAGAAGCTAACTCATCACTCCACGAGGACCTAATGGACAGGGTCCTCAGCATTTCTAAGGCACTCGGCTGCACTGGAATGAGCCAGATCCTCCCTATGCCCTTGGAACTTCTCCTTTGGGGATTCCTTAATGGTATATAGTCTTTCAAGTGCAGATTCGAAAATGAGACTTCTGGCTTTAAGTCTTTTCCAGAATAATAGCCCACAGCTTTGATCACATAGAGTGGAGTACCTCCTGCTCACCACAGGGGCCCTCACCTCCTCCTCACCATAGGGGCCCTCCTCTGCAAATACTCTGCATGTCAAGGCCCCTTCTCAAGTGTAGTGTCAGCTATGGGATTATGGCCTGGCCAGCAGGGACCTAATCTGCACACCCTGACCTGAAAAAACTTGTCCTCAGAGAGGATCCATAAGGAAACACTCTACTCTCTCCTCTGTTAGTCCTTCTGAGTACATGGGTCCCCGAAGGTCCCCCAGTCTCATCCATATCAACTTGTTGTTTCTTCTGTCTTCAAATTGGCATTTGGGACCAATTTACAGCATTGATAGTCATCCCTTGGAATTTTCCTTTCACCCAAAGCCACTACAAGGAGTTCATGGTCCCCTGGAAAGGAAGGTATTGCAAAGTCTCCGGAAATAGGAAGCAGCAGGTGGCTTTGGTCCCTACGGGCGAGGGTGATTCAGATTTGGGACCAGCTCAGAAGAGAATCAACATGGTTGTCAATGCCCAGGGGTCCTTTCTTCCAGTGTCACCTACCCCGGAACCCCATCTGCCGCTCTCGCTGATCCTCTCCGTTGTGACCTCTGCCTTGGTGGCTGCTCTTGTCCTGGCATTCTCTGGCATCATGATTGGTGAGTATGTCAGATTCTTAGGGCTCCCAAAGGAGGGCAGAAATGTAGGCCTGGGCTTCATCAATACCATTCCTGGTTGGGTTCATTCCCTGGGCAATACTCAAACCCCATTAGGCAACAGAGAGAGACAGAGAGAGAGACAGAGAGAGAGAGACAGAGAGAGGGAGGAGACAGAGAGAGAACTACACACTTGTTTCTGAGTATAATCCCATCTGACCTGTCAATCCAGGTGAGCTAATCCAAGGTCATAGAGGCTCAGCAGACCAGGTGGACAAAGACATGAAGACAAGTATAAGGGTAGGCTCCTAGGAGCTTGCTCAGACCAGCCCCTCAGAGCAAGGAGCTCTGTGGAAACAGAGAGAGATGGTAGCGTGCACTGCCTTTTCACATGGTGCCACCCTTCAGTGGAACAGGGTAATCAGAGCCAACCCTTGTTGCATTCTCACAGCATTCCTGGTGATTTCACATTTCAGATCATTAAGCTCCTATGACCAGACTCGGGCATTGCTGTAGAAAGGAGCAGGGGGGTGAAAAGGCTGGAGAGCAGGGAACCTCAGCCTTCTACCTGTCTGCTCCTGCTTCTTCTCCCCCCTCCTCATTTCACTCCTGTAATGTGTGCCCGTCTCATCTGTGTGTTGCTTCTGCCATCTTTCCCTTCCCCTGTAGCAGAAAGAAAGGAAAAAAATCATATGCTCAGGGTTGGAGCATTTTATAGAGGGGGGGACTCCGCTCTTAGCAGTTGACCTGGGTAGCACTTGGCCTGACCTGGAAGTCATAGTGTTAGGCTTTTCCTGCAGAACACATTCTCTGAATCATCAGCCTTTCTTTCTGTCTCCCTGAAGTGTGCACTCACATGTAGTAAGGAACATGGCAACTCACACGCTAAAGCTCTGTAGACTGTTTCCAAGCTATGCTGTGTTGGTGAATTCATTTCATGATGACAAGCCTCATTATGTGGAATTAACAAAACAGGGCAGCAGAAAGGAGCCAGGTTCACAGGTCATTGCTCCACTGAGCTGCCCTCAGCTCTAAGTATCAGAGGTGGAATTAGAGTGCAGGAAATCAGATACCACTTGAGGGGATTTGTCACCTTGTGGCCACTCACCAAACACAGTGGACACACTGTTGGCCATGACCCCAGCTTCACTCTTCGGTCCACTGCTTGGTGTACCCCTAGGCCATCCCACCTCACCCCCATAGCACAGAAGAACTGTTGAGTTAGGGCCATTTCTAGGAGTCCTGATACCTCTCTCATGGACACCTCTGGTCCCCGAATGTCTCCCAAGAACCTTACCAAAATGGCCTGGATTGCATGGCAGCTTCTCCTTAGCCTTCTCTATTTCTCCCTCACGTGAGCTCTAACTCACTACACAGTCTAGGGGGGTCTCAGCCTTCTCTCGCTTCACTTCTTTTCTTCTATGGTCCCTGCTCCCAGTAAAATCCAGTACATAGCATCCCATCTTGGATCTGCTTCCTACAGGAACCAGACTCCGTGTGATACAGCCCCTGTGTGATACAGTAGGTGATTTTTTTTTTAATTTTTTTATTGTAGAGATACTATACAGAGGGTTACAGTTACATGAGTGAGGTAATGAGTACACTTCCACTTCCTCTTGAACATTGTTACCCCCTCCATTGTTTTCCCCCTACCATCCCCTCCCTCCCTCCCTTCCCCAAGGTTCTTTTTTTTTTTTTTTTTTTTTTGATCGTGATTAAGTGATTACTTAATTTCCGGAAATTCACAGTATTGTGGAATAATGATGCTCATTTAAAGTCACAAGTTCATTCTAACTTTCCTGGAGCAAATTGTCTATCACAGTCTGTAATATATAACGGTGCTCATATGTTATATACCATATATGTGATCAGCAGCATGGGGATATTTAGTAGTGGTTCAACCAGATGAGTGGGAGTTCTTTGTTTCTTAAGTCCTGTTAGTTTTGTCATATCACCTAACATTTTGGATTCATCATCCACTTATCAGGGAGACCATGTACTGTTTGTCTCTTCGTTCTTGGCTTACCTCGCTCAACATGATTCCTTCTAGCTCCATCCATTTCCCTGCAAATGCCATTATTTTGTCATTTCTAATGGCTGCATAATATTCCATTGTGTATAGATACCACAATTTTTGGATCCATTCAGTAGGTGATTTTTAAGCTTTTAAATTTTCTAAAATGATGTTCTGGTTAAAGGGCCATTTTTGCACATATGCACAAGTTATTAGTAAGTGAGACGGAAGGGTTTAGAATTCAAGGAAGGTAAAGGAGACCCAGGCAGGCTTCTTGGAGGAAATGTCCTGTGCTGGGCTCTCCGTGGCAGCTGACCTCTGTGTGTCCACAGTGTACCGCCGGAAGCACCAGGAGCTACAAGCCATGCAGATGGAGCTGCAGAGCCCCGAGTACAAGCTGAGCAAGCTGCGTACCTCGACCGTCATGACCGACTACAACCCCAACTACTGCTTTGCCGGCAAGACCTCTTCTATCAGTGACCTGAAGGAGGTACCTCGAAAAAACATCACCCTCATCCGGTGAGTGCCTGCTGCTCTCCCAGAGCTGTGGGGCCTTGGCAGCATCATGGAGTCCTCTAGCAACAGAGCCTAGCAGATCCATCCCTAGGGTACTCCAGCCTAGTCCTAGGATGGACAAAACTTTATGTTCAGAGCCACACATGGGGAGGTCAGCTTATTTTAACACCCAGTGGATTCATAGGGCTTATGCAAGGAAAAAAGGATTTTGGCAGGAAGAGCCAAATCTGTTCCTCAAAATCCATTCAGGCACTGAATGGTTCGGTTCTCATTCCCTCCTCTGATGACTGCCCTCCCTCTGCTAGACACCCCACCGCTGAGCATCTGGAGTGCCCTTGTTTGATCCTCTGCCATTTACAACAATGTATCTGCCAGTGATCTGTCACTGTCCTCAGGAGCATGGCAAGAGCCATGGGTTACTTACCTCTGCATCCGGGTAGATAGGTGAGACTCACTACCTGTTCATTGAATGAACATACATTTTGGCCATTGTGATGGATCCTTGGTAAGAACCTGGGTTGACACCTTTCCTGTTTGCCACAGACAAGGAGAGCTACATCAGAAAGAGGGTTGTTTGGCTCAGGACTCTAGAGGCACAATATTTAGGGTAGACATCTGGCGATGGCCAGATGCTGGTTGGGAGACCAGTTCACAGCATGGCCCGGAAAAAGTCAGGGCAAACAGGCTTGTGTGTGTCTGAATCCCCTGCTCTCTCACTTGTAGTCACTCATGACACCGCATTGTAATCATTTTATCTAATCCTAATCACCCCCTCAATAGCTGACAATGGGAATTCGCTTCAGCATGAAGACCTTGGAAAACACAAGTCAAAACATCATCGAACCTTTCTTCCTAAAGTTTAGATAAGAATGGCTCAAGATGGCACAGTTAAGACAGGTTGAAAGTGTCACTCCTTATAATGGCCACCCTTTGTCTCTTGTGCATATCCACTGATAAGATCCTTGAACTCAGGGGCCCCAGCTGCCTCTTGACTGTGGCCCACTTAACCCTACTCTGTCTTGTCTTCTCGTTGGCACAGGGGTCTGGGCCATGGTGCCTTTGGGGAGGTGTATGAAGGCCAGGTGTCAGGCATGCCCAATGACCCTAGTCCCCTTCAAGTAGCTGTAAAGGTAAGAGGCAGCTTCCTCTTGAGTCCGACCTTGCCCTGAGGACTGTGTGGGCTGAAGCTATCAGCTCACTGCTCCTTCTTGCCCTTTTTTCTGTGCCCAGACGCTGCCAGAAGTGTGTTCAGAACAGGACGAGCTGGATTTCCTCATGGAAGCCCTGATCATCAGGTAAAGCCAAAGAGAGACCCCAGCCCACCTCCCCAGACACTTCTGGAAGATAGGAAATGGGGCTCTCCCCAGCATGGCTCCTCCGCCCCAAGAGAAGACTCCAACCCCAATGGTTCTCTCAGAACCTAGCTGTGTGCCCTAATGATCTGCTGTCCACTATTCTACTGCCTCTGACCCCCAGTGCCTCTTGTTCCTTCACTGCTGAAGAAACAGACTGTGCTAGTTTTTGACATCAAGAGAGAGAATCCCCTCCCACATCCCTCTTCTGGAAGCATGGCCCTTTGTCCATGCCAGCTTACAGACCAGATCTAAAGGAAATGTGGTGCTGCCATGCTGGGTGGCTGCCCACCCAGATCTGCAGTGGACTCACCTTGCAGCTCTGGGTCTCCATTTCAGCTGGAAATCTCAGTGATGGAGGTTCCCAATGGTGTCTTCTCTGACAGCAGAGGAGGTATAGATGTTTGACCTTGAGATCCGGAAGGGCTCATAGATCCCTCTTAGCACTAACATTCTACTTGAGCATCCCAGTGGGTAGGGCCAGCCCAGAGAGGAAGTAGCCAGGAAACAAGGGCGCAGCAGTGTGAGGGACAGGTTCTTGGCCTCTGGAGCCCCAGGAGGTCAACACTTTGAAAAGTGCTTTGAAAATAGCACTTATTTTCTGATTTGTTATCCTGATGATACTTATAGGATTTTATTGTTGTCGTTGTTGTTGTTGTTTGAGTCCTGGGGCTTGAACTCAGGGCTCTGCACTGTCCTAAGCTTTTTTGCTCAGGGCTAGTGCTCTACTACTTGAGCCACAGCTCCACTTCTGGCTTTTTGATGGCTAATTGGAGATATGACTTTCCTGCTTTTCATAATTTCCTGACTTTTCCGTTGGCTTTAAATTGCAGTCCTCAGATCTCAGCCTTCTATGTAGCTAGGATTACAGGCATGAGCCACCAGTGCCTGGCTAACACATGATTCTTGAATAAGAAAGTAGAAGACTATATAGAAAGAGAGTCAATCACTCAATATCTCTGTGATGTGTGTGTGCATGCATGCGCATACATGTGCACTTATTGTGTGAGTGTATCCCCCTCTGCCCTGTATATCCTAATCTGACAGGAAAACTAAGTCTTTGCCTGTAATTCTAGCTACTCAAGATAATGGGATCCTGAGGATCAAGAATCAAAGCCACCCTTAGGCAGCAAAGTCCATGAGATTCTGATCTCCAATTAATCAACAAAAGCCAGATGTGATGCTGTAGCACTAGCCTTGATCAAAAAAGCTAAGGGACAACACCCAGGCCCTGAGTTCAAGCCCCAGGACTCCCATCCCCTCTCCCCCAAAAAGGGAAAACCAAATCTCCAGCCCTCTTGTCTGCAGGGACGCATGAAGCCACCCCATCCCATGGTGCTTTAGTAGCTCACATGCTGAAGCTATGCCTGCAACTTTTGCCTGCGACCTTTCTCAGAGAACCCATGCATGGATTTATGCATCCGTACCTGAGAAAGACCCAGTCCTGTCCCCCTTTCCCTTACCACTTTATCACCCCAGAACCTGTGCAGTAACCTCTCATGCTTACCAAATTCTCCCTGCCAACCGAGCTCCTGAGCAGCCTGCCCTGTCTTCCTCCAGTTCAGCAAGCAAGTCTCCTGGGAGTCAGTGGGGCTCCCCCTCTGTCATGTTCAAGACATGACTGCCCTGCTTCTTCTGCTTCATTTTGTCAGAACAAGCCAAGAGCAGTGCCTCATGCCTCTCATCCTACCCAGGAAGTAGGGATCAGGAGAATCAAGATGAGAGGCCAGCCAGGGAGAAAAGTTCAGAAGACCCCATCTCAACCAATAGGCAGAGTGGCATGAGCCTGTTATCTCAACTATAGCAAGTGGTGTTACCTTGAAGACTGAAATCTAGGCCAGCCTAAGCAAAGAGTTAGACCCTATCTCAAAATTAACCAGAGCAAAAACAACTGGAGGCATGGCTCAAGTGGTAGAGCACCTGCTTAGCAAGTGCAAGGTTCTGAGTTAAAACTCTAGTACCACTAGAAAACAAATGAAAACAAAAAAGATGACCGACCATCTCATTTAAATTCACTTACCCCCTCTGCTGTGCAGCAAATTCAACCACCAGAACATCGTGCGCTGCATCGGGGTGAGCCTACAAGCCCTGCCCAGATTCATCCTGCTAGAGCTCATGGCTGGCGGAGACCTCAAATCCTTCCTGCGGGAGACTCGCCCACGCCCGGTGAGTGAGGGCCCATCCTCCCCCCCCCCCCCATGGCCCAGGAGGGACAGGAGCAGGGGATGGGGGAGCACGAGGGTAAACCAGGAACCAGTGACTCTGTGAAAGCCCAGGAATCCATTCAAGGGAAACATCAGGACAGAGTGGGAACAATAGCTGAGCCCCAGTCCTAGGAGCACATCCATTCCTTTGTCCAGATCCATTGTATGGCCTGGTAACCCGGGACCATCAACTCCAATACAAACTCAGAGAAGGACTTCCAAGCCAGACGTGTCACTCACTCAATTCCCTATCAACTCATTCTGAACCCACTGAGCTTGTAGCTCAGAGAGGGGCATCTCAGCCTTGTTTTCTATTAAAAGAAAGTGCCAGAAGATTCAGGAGGGTGCTGCATGTACCTAGGGGAGAGACCTTGGGAAGGATGCAGGAAGCTCCAGCCTGGCCATGGGATACCGTGTGGCATGGGGCAGTCCACCCTCCTTACCCTCAGATCTGCACAGGTGAACCCCGGGGGCAGGGCTAGAGCACCTCAGAGGTGGTTTCAAAGGATGAAGCATGCACTCCTGGCCGCCCATCTAGTGCCCGATTCTACTGGGCCTTCATGAGGGCCCAGCCACCAGGAACTAGACTCAGGTTCGGGTGTGGCAAAGGGGCTGCCAGAAGGAAAACTAGCCTGGTTAGAACCTCGATCACCCTCCCCTCCCCAGAGAACAGAGAATACCTCATGACATTCTGCTGCAGAAAGTTGAAAACAGACTGCACTGCTGCAGGGACTTCAACATGGTGGCAGAAAACTCTGAAATGCCATGGATGTTCTGCCTACGGTCAGGTTCAGTTTAAAGCACCTCTGCTTTAAACCTGGTGTGATGGTGCACACTTCTAATCTCAGCTACTGGAGAGGCAGAGATCAACATGATAGTTGGAGGCCAGCCTGGGCAAAAGTTAACAAGACCCTCCCATCTCAAATCAGTAAGATACGGTGGTTCATGGCCGCAGTACCAGCTATAAGGAAGGCAATAGGTTGGAGGATCATGGTCTAAGGCTGACCCTGCAGCTCTACCTGAAAAATAACTAAAGCAAAAAGAAGTTGACTAGACTTGTGGTAAGGCTCCTGCCCAGAATGTGCAAGGCCCTGAGTTCAAACACAAACACTGCCAATAATAATAATGGATGATGATGATGATAGTAATAATGATAATATTTCCATTTTAGGAATTTCCCACTGCTGGGTGGTACTATCCTGGCATCTGGGGAGAATCTCTTCTTGAAAAGACTCAGCAGAAGGGTGGAGGCTGGGGGAGAAAGACTAACCCCATCTCATACTAACCCTTCTCAGCACTTCCGTTCTTGAGACTTTCAGGTTTCCCAGCACCCCCTGGCGGGTGCTGGAAGTCTCACCCCACCAGTTCACAGACAAGAAAACTGTGGCCTGGAGATGTTTATTGACTCGCCTAAGACCACATGCCAAAAAAAGTTGGGACTAGCACTCAGGACTTGTGATTTCTGGTTGGGTGTTCTCTCCAGCCTCCCATTGTGTTTATGCAAATGATCCTCTTTGGGAAGCCAGGAGAGCCAACTCCACTAACCATGGGAATGGCTCTGCCAGCCTCTGGCCTGTACCACAGCACTCCCAGCCGGACAGAGCCAAGAGAGGCCATGATGCAAGAGTTTATAGCCTTCATCCAGGCTGGCCAACAGGCCAAGAAAGGACGTGCCTTGAAAGTGGAGTGACATTTCCTTTGGCCTTAAAGAGACTCCATGCAGAACAGCTGGAGAGGGGTCCTAACTGCCCAACATTTCCCAAATGCTCTTCTTAATCCACTTTAGGTTTAGCTCTTAGAGAAAAATTAATTTCTAAAGGTATTTTAAGGCTGGGACATGGCACAAGGCCCTAGGAGGGACATTTAAATATAAGATTTTATGTGTATGTGTGCATGTGTGTGCATGTGTACATGTATGTGTGTGTGCGTGCTACTGGGGTTTGCACTCCGGGCCTGCCCTTGCCCTTACTACTTGAGCCACAACTCCAGCCCTTCTCGCTTTTAAGTTTCAAAAAGGGTCTTCTGTTTGTGTCCAGGCTGGCCTAGACTGCCATCCTGCCCTTTACACTTCCTGTGTACCTGGGAGGACAGGCAGGTGCCACCACATCCAGCTTTTTATTGCTTGAGATGGCATCACATGAACTGTTCTGCCCAAGCTGGCCTAGATTTGTACTTCTCCCAATCTGAACCTCCTCAGTAGCTAGGGTTACAGGTATGAGTCACCACATTCAGCCTAAATAGAGAGTTTTAGTACAACATTATTACCCCTTGGTTTCTTCATGGGTTTCTTAATAAATTTGAGGCGTTCACATAGTTATGAAGGTATGGCTAGAAGAACATACAGGAACATTAAAAGGAAAAGGACACCACTTCATGCTGGATTCAAAGCTGTGCCTATATTCCCAGGTCTGTAGTGAGGCCAGGTATTGGATTTTGAAAACCTCCAGATGATTTGTAGAGAGATGTCAAGGTCTAGACCCCTAAGGAATATCACTGTTGCATTAGATCATCCTTTGTCCTGCTGTTGCTGCGATTCCCCTTCCCTTCCATGGATCTGACACTACACTGGAAATGAACTTTACAACTTGGAAGGACGGGAAGTAAGGAGCAGTAAGCAGGAGAAAATGAGGGAGGGGGTAACAGTGTTTAAAAAGAAATGTACTCATTACCTTACTTATATAACTGTAACCCCCTGTTCATCACCTTTACAATAAAGATATTTTTTTTAAAAAAAGACCCCTAGCTAGCAGCAGGCCTGGGTTCCGGCTTCTCGAAGAGAGAAGCTCAAGTTTCACATTTCCCTGTCTCCTGCAAGAGCCTCCTTAGTGGATCCCTTCTGTCTCTCCACAGAATCAGCCCTCCTCCCTCACCATGCTGGACCTTCTGCACGTGGCTCGGGACATTGCCTGTGGCTGTCAGTATCTAGAGGAAAATCACTTCATCCACCGGTGAGTCACATGACCTTGCTCTTCCTACCACTTTGTGTGTGCTTCCCAGGTGCCACAGGGCCAGATATTCCCCTAGCAGCACAAGAGGTCTCTCTGCAGAGCTGTTCATGCGATGTAGCTTTGAAGGGTAGCAGACTCCCAGGGCTTCTCCTGCGCATGTGTGTAGGCCTGTGAATTTTTCCAGACCTCTTGAGGGCCTCTGCCTAAACATTCAAGCTCTACACTAAACTCAAAGGCACAAAGACTCTGTTACTTTATTCACCTTCCTATTTCTGACATAGCGTAGGGGACAGCATGGATATTGGTTGGAAAAAATAGGCTTTTGTCTGAAATGAGTTATAGTAATTATTTTCTTTCATCTATACGACACTTCTTTTGATCCTTGTATGTTAATGCTATTTGAGTATCACATCTATACTTTGTGCTGTAAACACCATAGATCATCTATTTCTTTTCTTCTGACTGTTGATGCAGCTTGAGCTGAAATCAGAAAAGTGGAAAAGATTATTTGGGCTCTTTGCAAAGCTTTTCCTAATGATTTGCTTATAATTCCATAAATAATAGCCTGGTGGAGTCACTATGATTTATGAACCCCTGTCTTCAAAGAGTTGAAGGCATGTTCATCACAATTACAATATGTAAGCACAAAGTAGAAAATGAGAGCTGCTATGTGAGTTGAAAAGTAGCAAAGTGATTAGTTTGTAATAAGCTAGGCCCTCCCCTTCCTACCCCCCCCCAATAGAGTAGGGAAAAGAGATGAGGGTGTACACTTGCCCAAGCCCCAAAAGGGACAGTAACCTTTCTTATATAGCTCATCACTTTACTATTGCTCCAACATTGTCTCTGTGTCTTTGTGTCTCCCACATAAGTGCCAGTAACTGGGTTTGGATTCAGGGCCTAGACACTGTCCTTTAGCTTTTTCACTCAAAGTTGACTCTCTACCTCTTGAGCCACAGCTCTACTTCCAGACTTTTGGTGATTAATTGGGGGTAAGAGTCTCCTGGATTTTCCTGCCCAGGCTGGTTTTGAGCCATGATCCTCAGATCTCAGCCTCCTAAGTAGCTAGGATTACAGGTGTGAGCCACCAACACGAGGCTTGCTCCGTCATTTTGATCTGAAGTTACTCTTGGATTTGAACCTTTTCCAACTCTTACTTCATTCTGCCTGATAGAAATAATAGAACACAAGAGGATCCAGGACCAAAGCCCTGTGTCTTCATCCAAAGCCGCATTGTCTGCTTCAAAGGGCAGCTTAGCTTAGTTACGTTCCTGCCCTTTTTGTTATGCTTAGAACTGGCCAGAAATCTCAACTCTGGGCTCTTCTCACTGCTCACTTAAGACAAGGACATGAGGCAACTGTTGGTTAGAGACACTTTCCCGTTTCCTCTCCATGTCCTTTAAGTCTAGACTCATGTGAGAACAACTTGGGTATCACCATGGTGACTTCCAGTGTTTCCCTTTGCTTTTCATTACAGCTACTTCTTGTGTCTCTTTGGCCACTTTTGAAACCAGAGCACATGGAGTCTGGCTGTGGGACCACCTCTACCTTTCCTCTGTCATTCTAAGATCTGCTGTCTTGGAGTTGTGACACACCATGATAAAACCCAGTAAATAGTGACTAAAGATTAACATTCAATCCCAGAGCCATTGTTACTTTTTAAAATCATTTTTAAGAAATTAAGTTGGTTGAAGATCAACTCAAGAATTTATGAGATGGCCTGTTTTAAGTAAAAGCAAACTTCTGGCAGCAGCCATCTATCTTCCCCAAAGAGAGATGGGGTCACTTGGTAATTTATAGTAGAAGAGCACCTTTTGCTTCATTGCTAGGAGGGAGGTCCGTGGTTTACTCCCATGACAAAATTGCCTCTATTCCTTCCTCCTCCTTCAGCCAAGTATCTGCCCTGAAGATTCATGGACTTTTGAGACGTATGCCTTCTGAATTCAGAGTAGTCTCCCCCACAAGAACCACAGGCTCCATTTTGTTTTCATTAAATCTCTTGCCTTTGGACATGGTTTACTGCAATTGCAAGAATTATGTGCCATTCTACCAAATCTTAGTCTATTCTATGATATTACATCGACTTCCTTGTCATTAAATTCAAGATCACTTTTTAAAGTAACTATTTTATATGCATCAGCGTAAAGACCTTTCTGGGACCATAAATATTGTTCCTAGTCTACTTCACTATATTTCTCTTGAGACTTAATAGCTATATATCCAACTGTTTTTCTTGATGTCATACATTTTATGATTTTTTATGGTTTTATTGGGAGCCTGTTATGCACCATTGTCCCTCCAAAACTCAACTTAAACCTTATGAATTAGGTCAGTGGTCTTAGCAATAACCATTCTCCACTCCAGCCCATTGTTCTTGCATTCCAAGCAATGATCACTGTCCCAGGGCCTATTTTTTTTTAAGTACTAGCTTAGCCTATTTTCCAAATGCTTTCTCAACCAAGAATTAGAACCTCCATGAAACCAGCTGAAAATACAAAAACACCATCTGTTGTCCCCAAAGGTACTTCTTGGTTTTTCCTGCACCGGACTTTAATATTATTAGAGACCATTCCAGATTTGTCTCTATAACCTTGATTCCTATATGCATGTCCCTGGATAAACAGTCATACTCATGGTAGATAAGTGTTGGAAAACTTTGGATCATGTCTGGAGGCTTCCTACAGAAAAATGGGCCACTTGGAGCCTTCAACCAAGAAATCAGTCTCACAAAGTTTAGCAAATGCTTGAGAGATAACCATGAGTTCCAGAGCCATAATGGCTAGAAGTATGTAGGGGAATATCAGCAAATCATGCTAAACCAGAACACCTCTTCACACTACTGGCAAAAAGCAATCTGTAGGCTGGGCATCAGTGACTCACACCTGTAATTCTAGCTACTCAGGAGGCTGAGATCTGAGGGTTGCAGTTCAAAGCCAGTCCGGGCAGGAAAGTCTGTGAGATTCCTATCTCCAAGAAAGCAGAAAACCGTAAGTGCCACTGTGGCTCAAGTGTTAGAGCACTGGCCTTAAGCTGAACAGCTGAGGGACAGCGCCCACGTCTAGAGTTCAAGCCCCATAGACCGACAAAAAAGAAAGCAACCTGTAGTCCATACATAACAAGGGCCTAAAACCCAACAACACTTCTTATGCCTCTATATTATCTGCTTTTAGTTTGATGTTTTAGTAAAAGCAAAGTAACAATAGTATCTTACATGCTTGTTATGAGAATTAGTCATGAAGCCCTCGAACAAGGCTTAATACAGAGTAAAAGGTCATTAAATTCTAATACCTATTGCTATTGTCTTCATTATTATTGTCCCATTAACCATTTTCCATCATTTCCCTTGTTCCTATCCCATTTCTCCATTACTTCTGAGGTCTAGAATTAACATAGCTATTTCTTTCACACGGACATATAATATAGCAAAGGAAATAAAGAGCAAAAGATGGAACTGTGTGAACTTCTGACTGAAGCTGAAGATCCTAATAATGGATGTTATTTATTTATTTTCCCAGGATGAAATTAGGAAACACATTTTCTCATTTTTTTTTTCCTCCTCAGGGATATTGCTGCCAGAAACTGCCTCCTCACCTGTCCTGGTACTGGAAGAATAGCAAAGATTGGAGACTTTGGGATGGCACGAGACATCTATAGGTGAGCAAACTACTGTCCCCCACTGAAGCCTGTCTCTACTACCCTGTACCCAAAGCGAACAGCCTAAGCTGATGTACCTTACCTGCTTTCCTGGTACCTTGTCAACTTCCTGCACGAAATTTCAGTAAGTTCCTTTCAGGATAAAGGGAGACCTTAATCAGTATCCTTGCTGGCGAATCTACTTCCACGCAGTCCTTTGACACTGGGTTCCTAATTAGGTTGTCTCTCTGGCTCCCTTCCTCTCAGGCTGCTGTGTTCTCAGAATGGTTCTGAATAACTTGGATATTTGTGATGGGAAAGCCGCCAAGTGAGCTTATAACTACTCACCCCTTTCCTCCTCCTCGGGGCTCAAGAGCTCCCAGGATTTTTCCCTGTCACATGTTCAATGCTACTGGAAAAAATAATCATAACTTTTTAAAAAATGCTTCTTGGGGAAGTGGCACTGTGGTTCAAGTGGTAGAGCACTAGCCTTGAGCTGAAGAGCTGAGGGACAGCGCCCAAGCCCCATGACCAACAACAACAACAAAAATGCTTCTTGGGCTGAAGATAGAGTGCGGTGGCCTAACCTCTTTAATAAAGCCCAAGATTTGATTCCCAACAACAACAATATTGCCTAGTAGGTTTCAAAACCTATTTTTAAACATGTAGCACTTTCTCTTATACTTTCCTTCCCAACTTGTAGTTTATTCTTTTCCTCATTATTGACAACCATGACTGGCTACGTGCACAAGCTGGGCAAGTCTCTCCTCTTCATAGTCACTGATAAATGCCTTCCCTAACTCTCTGGGGAAGGGCAGAGACATAGTTATATAGAGTGGTAACTCTTTGCGGACGGTTGGACATAATCTGGCACCCCTAAGGACAGTGGTCAGAACTGGTACTGTGTTCAGAGGGGCAAAGATCCCGCTTCTGAGCTAAGACCACAGAGGAGCAGAAGGGGAGGACTCAGTCGGTGAGGATGTCTCCAAAGCTGCTTACTGCTGGAGTATATGCATTTGTGATTTTCGTATCCTCCTCTTAACCTTTTAAACCTAGAGTCTCAGCATTTCTTTCCTACTGTCTCAGAATACCCCAATAGTCTCTAGTTTAAAATATAATGCTGTGGTGTGTTATCAGGCTCTGCCTTCCACTCTGATAGCTTCCTGTTGTATGTCAGCTTTCTGCCACTGTGGCAAATACCTGAGACAGATCCACTTAAAAGGAAGAAGAGGTTTATGTTGGCTCACAGTTCTGGAGGTTTCAATCCATGCTCAATTGGCCCTATTGCTTTGGGCGTGTAGCAACACAGAATATCATGGTAGGAGCACGTGGCACCAGCACAGGCCCCATGTTCATCTCATGGTAGCCAGGAAGTAAAGGGAGAAAGGACTGGACTAGAGTCCTAATATCCCCTTACAGGCCCCATGTTCATCTCATGGTAGCCAGGAAGTAAAGGGAGAAAGGACTGGACTAGAGTCCTAATATCCCCTTCGAGGCCATGCCTTCAATAATAACTTGATTTCCTTCCCCATGGCCTCATCTACTAAAAGTTTCACCAGCTCCCAATCACACCATAGGCTGGTGACTAAGGCTTTCAGGGGACAATTGGGATCCTTACTTGGGCTTTTAACCACCCTCATTTTTCTACAGTCCCACTGCTCTCCCATACTAGGCAATTTTGTGGGTCAGGAATTTCTTGACATCTTCACTCCATCCATGCTCCTCTGTGAGACTTTCCTCATATCTTACCCCTGCCTCACATAGAGCAAATTAATCCTTCATTCGTGGCACTGAATTCTGTCCCTACTACTTTGTCATGTTCAGTGTCTGTGCACTGACTGCAGATATGTCTCCTTCTACTCAACTGTATCCTTGGGAGACGGATGATGACATATTTATGTCCTCAGCTTATGGCAGAGTACCTGATACATACCAATAACTCCCTACATGTTTATTGAAGTAATTAATTAATATAGACAGCTGGTGAGGAGCTGTCTCCCATAACACATCCAGACACAGAACACCAGGCTAGGTGTGGAATTGGCTTAAAAGGTAGATGAGTTAATTTATTAGTTTTTCTCAGAGACGTGCACTAATGACATTACTGATGAAAACTCCTCAATTTAATTCATCTGTGTATAAGCTAACTCTATGCCCAGCCCTATGTTCTCCTGTCCGGGTGTGTTATGGGAACAACCCCTGCCAGCTGTCTAGAGGTGTCGAGTGCCTGTATTGAGCTAAATACTGCTGTGCAAGTGCCACAGAGGATCCAAAATGAATAAGACAGCAACCCTCCTCTCAGTTCTCCCATTTTGGATCCTACATTACTGCAGGTCATCAAAAACATAATGTACTTAGAAGGCTGGAGTCGTGTTATTCATTGTGAGTTATAATAAAAAAATATCCAACAGGGAGATCTCAACATCTGCTAGCAGGGATCTTAGTCATTGCATAGATCTTTTCCTTTGTGCCTCAAGTGCGCCATTAAATGATGCCAAAGTTCTTAACTAAATGATCTGTGCTGTCCCACTCTCCTCTGGAACCACCAAGGACTCCTCCGATTTCAATCCTTTAATGGGGAAAACTGTGTTGCTGCCATGTTCTCAAGTTTCTGTGTGGTGCCATCTCCAGATCCGAGCTTGGTGTCTTCTTCCTCCCCACAGAGCCAGCTACTATAGAAAGGGAGGGTGTGCCATGCTGCCGGTTAAGTGGATGCCCCCAGAGGCCTTCATGGAAGGAATATTTACTTCTAAAACAGACACATGGTGAGTCTTCCTACCGTGCTGATGCAGGCACCCCGCGAGGCTTTAGGTGGTGTTCCTGGGCCAAATGAGCCACGCTCCTCACTGAGCCCCTGGGCTAATGGGGAAAGGAAAGGGAGAGAAAAGATTGGATATGACTCACAGTGGTGGTTCTCATTGGAGAGCTTCTTAAAATGAGGATTACTGGACCTACCCTGAGAGTCTCTAATTCAAGCCTGGAGTCCCGCTGGACACTTGCATTTCCAACAGATTCTAAACTGAGTTTGACTTTGCTGGCTGGGAGAACCACATGTTGAGAGCCTCATGTAATTGTATGTGACAAATGAAACCTCCGTTCCCTCACAAAGCATACACATGGATGTGTGTTCTCAGAGCATACAAACACATATACATACATACACACACATGCATCAAAAAAGGAAGATTTTTAATTACATTAAAAAATCTTTGTTTTCCGAAGATACAGATGACAAAGACAAAACTTCAGAGACTAGCAAGTTCATGAATAAGTGGAACTTTAGCATACACACACAAATATGTGTATTTTAGAGCATGCAAATATATACACACATATGCATGCACATGTGCGCGCGAACACACACACACACACACACACACACACACCAATAAAGGGAGATTTTTAATTTCATTAAAAATTCTTTGTCTGGAAAAGACAGAGATGATGACAAAAACAAAACTTCAGAGATTAGAAAGTTCATGACTAAGTAGACCCTTGCTGAGATCAAATCTTCTAGTGTATTGACTCACTCCCACACACACCATTCCCGCCCCCATCTCTATTATCAAGTCTGAGATTCTCTTTCCAGGGAGATTCAACTAAGTCCCTTAGGTCTTAGGATCATAAACTTCAGCAGGGGAGTGGTACTCTAATCTATGCCAGGATATTTTCTTTTCTTTCTTTAAATGCTGGTGCCAGTGCTAGGTCTTGAATTCAGAGCCCCTCACTCTTGCTTAGTCTTCTTGCCTATGACTGGTGATTTACTAGTTGAGTTGTGCCTCCAGCTCAACATTTTGCTGGTTAATTGGATGTGAGGTCTTGTAGACTTTTCTGACCAGGCCTGGCCTCAAACTGAACCTCCAGGCCTCAGCCTCTTGAATAGCTAAGATTATAGGCATGAGCCACAGGTGTGTGGCAACAGAAGAACTTTCTTCTGAAGTGTGTCTATATAAAGATGGATTGTTCTCAGCACCAAGAACAGGCAGGGAGGGGAAGTCCTGGGGGAAATAAGCATTGAAGATACTAACAATGAGGTCACCAGTGTAGCAGACTTGAGCAACAAAGATCTTAATCCCAGAAGCTCAGCATTGTTAGCTTGGAAGAAAAGGAAGGCTGGATGTGATGATACAGGCTTGTGGTACCAGCTACTCAAGAAACAGAAGTAAGCTGGTCATCCGTGGCTCACACCTGTAACCCTAGCTACTCAGGAAACTGTGATCTGAGGATCACAGTTTGAGCCCAGGCAGGAAAGTCTATGAGACTCTATATCCACTAAACTACCAAAGAAGCAGGAAGTGGAGCTGTGGCTCAAAAGTGGTAGAACACTAGCCTTAAGCTAAAGAAGTTCAAGACAACACTCAGGCCCTGAGTTCAAGGCCCAGGATTGGCACCAAATAGGAAAAAAGAAACAAGAGGGTCAATGTTCAAGGCAAATTCAGAGAAAGTTAGCAAAAGCTTATCTCAGAAACAAAAAGGACTGGGCATGTGAGTTCAGCCCCTAGTAGGAGGAAGGGAAACAGAAGGAAGAGGAGGAAGAGGAAAAGGAGGAAAAAGAGGAGGAGAGGAGGAAAAGGAAGAGGAGCAATAAGAGGAGTGAGAGGAAGAAGAGGGAGAGGATGAAATAAGATGACAATCTGGACAAGAGGTAGTTTTCTAGGAGCAAATGTCATCACATGGGTCCTTCATTGACCTCTATCCTCAGCCCAAGAAGGAATAGTAAATGCCACCCTCAGTGAAGGAAGAGGCAACACGAATGTGGGCTCAAGGGGTTCTGGCTGTTACCAAAAGCTGGGCGAAGCCTGCAACAAACTCTCCCCTAAGAGCCTTCGAGGGAGCACACCCTGCTGACACCATGCAGTCAGTCAAGTGACACCAAATTCACATTTGCTGGTTAATTGGACTTCTCTACTCAGGCTGACTTTGAACCTTGATCTTCAGTTCTCAGCTTCCTGAGTAGCTAGGATTCCAGGCATGAGCCATCCATGCCTGGCTAACATTCATTTTCTTTAAATATATGATGACAGAAATATTAAAAGTAATGGATGGATTGGAATATACAGTTAAATAAATCTTCTGGAAGAATAAAACAACTCTAAAAGAATAGTTACATAGGAAAGAAAAGAGAAGAAAATTGAGACAATTAGAACATTCGATCCATTAAATTGATGAGATGGGAGTCACAGAAAGAAAGAAGTGAAGAGAATAAAAATATGGAAATAATTCAGGATTTCCCAGAATCAGATATCAATCTCCTGCGTGAAAGTACTCACCAAGTACCAAGTGCCATGGGAAAAAAAGAGCCACCCGGGCTGGGAAGGTGGCTCAGTGGTAGAGCGTTTGCCTTGCATGCTTTAGACCCTGGGTTCGATTCCTCAGCACCACATAAGCAGAAAAAAAAAGCCATAAGTGGCGCGGTGGCTCAAGAGGTAGAGCACTAGCCTTGAGCTGAAGAGCTGAGGGACAGCACCCAGGCCCAGAGTTCAGGCCCCATGACCAGACCCCCCCCCCAAAAAAAGAGGCACATGAGATCACACGCCATGGACTTCTACACCAGTGGTAGTGAAGATTGTGCATGCTAACAAGTAGACTAAACTAACCGTGGAAACAATCCCAGATAAAAGAGAGTGCAGAGCATGGAATAGCTTGAAGTGGGGTCCCTGCATCAGCAGCCGAAACATCACCTGGCAACTCATTAGAAGTACAAACTCGCAGCCCCCACCTCAGGCCTAATATGACAGAAAAGCTTGGGAGTGGGACCCAGTAATCTGTGTTTTAATAGACTCTCTAGAAGATTCCCTTGTGCACCAAAGGTGGAATATCAGTCACCTAACCTACCCAGAGGCAGAAGAGAACTTAGTAATGGTTCTGAACACATGCATAGCTATGGCCCATTGGTTCTGCTCTTAAGTACCACCATTCATGAAAGGTTGACACAAATACTCTTGGGAAGAGATGTTCATTGGCTCATTGGTTGAAATACAGAAAAGACAAAAACAACCCAACTCTCCCATGAGCTGTTCATAATGTTTGTGTGTGAGTGTGAGAAAGAGAGAAAGAGAGAGAGGAGAGAGAGAGACAGAGACAGAGACAGAGACAGAGAGACAGAGAGAATGTGTTCTGGGGCCTAAACTCAGGGCCTAGATGCAGTCCCCAGCCTTTTTTGCTCAAGATTGACACTCTACCACTTGAGTCACACCTTCACCACATCTGGCATTTTGGTGGTTAAGTAACAATATCAGTCTTACTGGCTTTCCTATGCAGGCTGGCTTCAAATAGCAATCCTCAGATTTCAGCCTCCTGAGTATCTGATTATGGTCATGAGCACCAGCATTAGGTAATAGGCTGTTCATTTTTATCTTGGAAAATAGCTCAGCAATATAAAAGAATTCTGTATTAACATTGATATGTGTGTATTACAAAAATTATACTCAGTATAAGAAGAGGGAGGAGTAAACTACAAAAAAAAGGAGTAGTTTAAAACTCAGGTATAAAGCCGGGCATGGTGGCTCACACTTATAATCCTAGCTAGTCAGAAGGCTGAGATCTAAGGATCATTGTTTGAAGCCAGCATGGGCAGAAAAGTCCATGAGATTCTCATCTTTAATTAATTGGCAAAAAGTCAGAAATGGAAATGTGGCTCAAGTCCTAGAATGCCATCCTTGAGTGGAAAAAATAAGTGAGAAGACAAGGCGCTGAGCGTTAAGTCCAAGTACCAAGTACCAAAAACTTGTGAATAATTTTACAATGCAAAAATTAAGTCTGTAATATAGAATCTTCATATTTTATGCCTTCTCACATTCTTAGAGAATGTCAAATTCTTAGAATGTCAATTCTTAGAAAATACATTGGAACCTCAGTGAAGGGAAGGGAGGGAAGAAGAGCTAAAGATGGGGGTTTTGTGTACCTATTTTATTTATTCAGAAAAAAAGGAGTGCTGTCCCAAAGGTGAAATAACATCTAGATTCTCTCAAAAGATGCTGATATCTACTTATCTCAAAGATCTATCTATCTATCTAAATATCATTTGTATTTAATCATCTGTCTACTAAATCTAGCTAGCTAGGTAAATTTGAAATATCTTCTATGCAGGTATGAAAATAGCACAATGAAACTCCTTTGTACAACTACTATAGGCTAATAAAAGAAAAAATCTAGACAGAAAGAAAATGTATAGCTATAATTCTTTAAGCTAGCTTCTTGCTTGTTTGATTTTTGCTGTTATGCTTTGCTGGGGAGGACTTAAAGACCACTAGAGAGGCAAAATCTATGTGCAGGCAATTAGTACACAACACAGTCAAGAGCTCTGGCAGTCTATTTCCGTCTGTGTTAGGTCTGTGTTGTCACAGTCTCTGCTACAACCTGCTCATCTTCAAAACATGGAAAACACCTTTGCCCAATCTTCTTCACAACAATCTCTGAAATTTCACCAAGATGACAACAAGAGTGTTTTATGTTCCATAAAAGTATAGTTCCCTATAATTTTTATGTCAGGAGTTATTAACAACAGAAAGCTACTTCCAGACATTAAAGACAGGATTTATTTAAAAAAAAAAAAAAAAAAAAAAAAGGCCAGGTGCTAGTGGCTCACACCTGTATTCCTAGCTACTCGGAAGAAAAGTAAGAGAAGAGGAGGGTTGGTTAAGACGCACTGTATTCGTAAACTGCTTTGTTAAATGCAAATCCTTTGTACAACTACTTAAAGATAATAAAAATATTTTTAGTGAGAATTTTTGGAAATGGCGTTGGAGTTCACGTGGTAGAGCGCTAGCCTTGAGCTGAAGAGCTGTGGGACAGCGCCCAGCCCCAGAGTTCAAGCCCCAGGACCAACAAAAAAAAGAGAGAGAGATAATTTTTTTTAAAGAGCAATGACTTCTAAGAAATTTTCACTAAATTTCAAATCTTTAGATTTGAACATTTATATTTCTTATTTTTACCATTTTGTCTTTATTAAATTTCCTTTCTTGAAAATAGTTTTTCTCTAGTTTTTCAAGTTACAATAAAACATAATAAAATATTCCTTTAAAAAACAAAATATTAAATGAGGGAAGGGGTAACAAGTTTGACAAGAAATGTACTTATTACCTTACTTATGTGACTGTAACTCCTCTGTACATCACCTTGACAATAAAAAGACAAAATTAAATAAATAAAATATTGCCAGGCGCTCATGGCTCATGCCTGTAATCCTAGCTACTCAGGAGGCTGAGATCTGAAGGTCACAGTTCAAAGCCAGCCCAGGCAAGAAAGTCCATGAGATTCTTATCTCCAATAAACTACTTAGAAAAAAGCCAGAAGTGGTACTGTAGCTCAAGTAGAAGAGCACTACTCTTGAGGGAAAGAAGCTCAGAGACAGTGCTCAGGCCCTGAGTTCAAGCCCCAAGACTGGCAAATAAATAAATGTTGATCCTTTAAGAATTTAGGATTTCAAATAAATTTTTAATCAAAATGCCAAACAAAATTGGTTTGGAACATAGTCCTAAAAATCACCTCATAAGTCAGTTAAAATAAAAGCAAGAAATCAGAAAAAATAAGAGGAAACGCTTTACATATATAGTAAAAACAAATACATGAAAAGCAAAGCAGAGTTGGGCACTGGTGATTCAACTTCTAATCCTCAGGAGGCTTAAATCTGAGGATTACTGTTCAACCCAGCCAATGAGGAACATCTCTGAAACTCTTATCTCCAGTTAATCGTGTTTCTAATCCTCAGGAGGCTGAAATCTGAGGACTGCTGTTTAAAATAGCCAAGCAGGAAAATCTCTGAAACTCTTATCTCCAGTTAACCACCAAAACAAACTCAGAAATGGAGCTGTGGCTCAAGTGGTAGAGGGCTAGCTTTGAGCAAAACAGCTCAGGAACAGCACCTAGGTCTTGAATTCAAGCCCCAAGATTGGCACAAAAATAAAGTAAAACAGAATTGTCTTAAAGCAAGAAGCTGAGAAATAGATTAGATGAATAGATAAGTCAAAAATGGACCTGTTTTCAATCATCAATCAATAGGTATAAGAAATATTACTTAATGAATAGTATTGAAGGAGTAATTGTTTAGAAAAGTTAATTTAGTTCCTCATAGTACACACCAAGTTAAATTCCCACTGAATCTGAGAAGAGGAAAAAAAAAAACACAACTATGAGAAAACAGCAAATATCTCATCTTTGGTGAAGAAAGCATTGCATGATTATAAAATCAGTGCTCATAGAAAATGTTTATAGATTTAACTACCTAAAATCAGTGCTCATAGAAAATTTTTATAGACTTAACTACCTAAATATAAAAATGTTTTTCATGTTAGAAAGTAAAATTAGAAAGCAACTAATAGAAGAGTGAATTTTTCAGGAAAGACTCATATCTTTTACATAAAGAACGTAGCCAGATACACTGGCATGTGCCTATAATCCTAGCTACCCAGGAGGTGGAAATCAAGATCATGATTAAAGACCAGCTCAGGCTAAAATGCAAGAGTCTATCTTTTTTTTTAAAAATCAGCAAAAAATGGCTGGAGATCTGAATCAAATAGTAGAGTACCTACCTAGCAAGAATGAGATACTGAGTTTAAATCACACCAAGGCTGGTGGCGGGTGGGAGGAGAATGGGAAGTTGCATGGCAAAAAAACAAAAAAAAAGGAAATGTGATAACCAAAATAACATAAGAATGGGCTAAAAATACTATAAGATAACATAAACATAAAATAAACTCATAAACATTGTAAAAATAGTCCATCGTGTTAACCAATGATGTAGGATACTCCTCATCAAGTTTTATTTTCAGGAGTCGTTCTCATAGTAAATCACACACAGTGTAGAGGAGAGAATCTGCTGTCCTCTGGGCAGTGCTGAGAAATGAACATAGTAATGTGTTTGGAAATCACATTTCTCAATATTTTTATTCGTTTGATCGTGTTGATATACTAGAATTATTCTTGATTTCATGAACTTATCCTAGCATAGTAATGACAGAATTAATCTGAGGAAATCCTCCTTTTAGCAGAGATGAACATCATCATGGCATTTTAAATAGTTTGAAAATTGAAGACAATTTGATAAGACAAATTAGGGCACAACTGCTCAGTGGGATATTTGACAACCATTTCAAATGCTGTTTCCAAAATGTATTAGCAAGGAAAATGTCTGTGTGATAATGGAATACAAAAAAATACATATCCAGGTTTGAAATTGCATGTTGAATATAACTGCAATTAGGGTTTTTTCATCTGCTCTATAGAAATTTCTAATTTTTTTCATCTTTCATTTTTTTTCTCTTGAAGTACCTTTACAGAAAGCTTGTTCTATTTCTTTCTCAAAAAATATTAATTTAGGGATCTCACAATTGTTATAAACCACAATTTATTTCTTGAAAGCTCCAGGATAGAATTAAAGATAGCAAGATTCTTATTTTTAACTTTGAAATAAATGGCTATGACAGAGGGCTGTCTTTGTACGTGTGTGCATGTGTTTCTTTGCTCCTCTTTGGTCTACACAGCTTGTGGGCTCTAGTGCCTATCATTATTCAATTTGTCCTCTACGAATGTGATAGGACCATGTGATTCCTCTGTTTTTCCCCTGCTATTCCAAGTTGACCAATAGGGTGAAAGGAACAGCCTACTACCAAACTGGGAACTCATGAACAAGCTAAGAATTCCAAAATAAGGGATTTTTAACCCTCAGTGAAGATCTCACAAGAAAAATGCTTTGGTTAGATTTTTTTCAAAATCAAATATTTGAGCTCTATTCTCTTAGAAATCTTCCTGGAAAACTTCTTCCCCCACTTTTTTAAACTGCAATGTTAAAAAAAAAAAAAAGCATAGAAATGTGACTGAAACCAAAAAAATATTACTGGTGGTTATCTTTCAATGGAGAGTCCCATGTGGTACCTTCTCCTTCATTCCTTTGAGTTTCTGCATCTTGGCACCCTCTTTTATGGGAAAGGGAGAAACAGATTAAGGTGAGAATGAAGAGAAAAAGCAAGGAGAATACAGTCAAACTTTTCATTTTAAGCCAGACATGGTGGTTCATGCCTATAATCCTGGCTACTCAGGAGGCTGAGATCTGAGGATGGCAGTTCAAAGCCAGCCGGGGCAGGAAAGTCCACAAGACTCTTATCTCCAATAAACCACTCAGAAAAATGAAGTGGCTCTGTGGCTCAAGTGGTGGAGCGCTATCCTTGAGCTGAAGAGCTGAGGGACAGCGCGCAGGCCCAGAGTTCAAGCCCCATGACTGACAAAAAAAAAAAAAAAAAATCATTATATATCCTGAAAAATTAGGAAAAGTACAGGAAGGATGAGTGAGAATGTTGAAAGGGGTGACGATCCAGACGCATTGAATTCATAAACCACTTTGTTGAATATGTCCCTTTTCCAACTACTAAAAGATAATTTTTTAAAAAGAAAGACTCAATGTGTGTGCACTCGTATCTACATCCCTGCCTGTGTTTTCTGCCCTACGGCCAGGTCCTTCGGAGTGCTGCTGTGGGAGATCTTTTCCCTCGGGTACATGCCATATCCCAGCAAAAGCAACCAAGAAGTGCTGGAGTTCGTCACCAGTGGAGGACGGATGGATCCACCTAAGAACTGCCCTGGGCCTGTGTATGACTCTTAGAAACATTTCTGCAAGCAGTTCTCTTTCCAAATCTGGGCCACATATGTGTCTTTAAAGCAGAGTTGAAAGCTGTTTCGTGTAATATGCTCTTAAGATAGAAATGTGTGTGACCCCAGTAGATGAGTTAGTCTTCTACCTCAGAAAAGGTATCCCCTGTCTTACTGGAGATTATAGCCTCTCCAGGACTACACCGGTAGGGGTACCCCAAGAACTATGGGTTCCACACTGGATCCCTGCTACTCAGTACTCGATATCTGAATCTCCCTTCCATTTTCTGTTCCCTGCACTTTCTGCTGTCCTGTCTGGCAGCTCTTACTTCCTTCCCAGAACAAGGCAAATGTGATGTAGAATATTGCTCTCCCAAAGTGGCTTCAACTAAGGGATGGGAAAAGGGAGTTGTATTTAATCTGTCATATTTAATGAGTTTTGGCATTATAAAGCCTTGCACCTGAGCATGGTTCCCCAGGCTACCAGCAGGAGGCAGCATCTCAACCTTGTAGGTCCTAGATGAGTTGACAGCCTCAAAGATGGATGCCATGCCTGGCTGGGAGAAATGTCTTTTCTATCCTCCAGTATCTCCTAACTTTAATTACTGTGCTTATTCTTTCAGATATCGAATAATGACTCAGTGCTGGCAACATCAGCCTGAAGACAGGCCCAACTTTGCCATCATTTTGGAGAGGATTGAATACTGCACCCAGGTATAAACATTTTCTTCCTTCAGATGGCATTTGTTAGTTAAATCTACAGTATATGGAGAAAAATCATGAAGACAGCAGACTCTGAAATATGACATGAAAGATTAAACTATAACAGGATCATGAGAATGAATATCCATTTTATAGAATTAAGTGATTGATACTTGTTTGTCCATTTCACACAAACAAATGCCAGTAGCTTCCACTTTCATCAAACAGAGCTATAGAGGGTCAAACAGAAGGAGTAGGAAATCAACTCAATTCACAAGTACAAGTAAGTCCCCGCTGGATGCCCAGTGTTTTATTAGATGAAACTCGAGGCTCAGAGAACTATGATTCACCTACTCTCAAATAATTCATAGCTTGACTGGAAAAATAATAGCATATAAAATAAACAACAGCATACAATTGCTAAATCGTATGTCCAACTATATATGTGACAAGGAATGGAAGTATTGAGGGAATGAATGTTCTAAATAATCTGGAGACATTTTGATATCACCCATCGGGAGTACGTGTGTAGACATGTTACACAAATCACCATTATGTTATTTCATTTTTAGTTTTATTGAGGATTTTCGTCTATATTCATCCCCTTCTACAGGTGAGTAGTTAGGCTTGGAGAAATTGTCCAGTTGCATTTTCTAGCAATCCCAAGGTCCCTGTAGATCCTTCTCCTGTGCCTTTGGTCCACTGAATTGTCACTTCCTCCCCTTGTCTTCAGCAAATCAACATTACGCCAAGTATATAGAGGTTAGCAGGAAGTTGTTTCCTCTTTGTCTCATGTATAGACGTGCCTGCACCTGCAGCCATTCCCAGCATCCCCCGCCCCATCATATCTGAACCAAAGAATCCCTGCATTGTGAGCACTGTACATGGAACAATGAGATAGTGTAGGAAGCGCTTCCTCTGATCTCCAAGCACCACCAGTTCCCCTCCCCGACTGTGTTGCCAGGCTGTCTCTTCCTTGTATCTGTTTTCTTTCCCTAGCTTCGGACTCTTGTGCTAGGATATCTAACTCTGAGGAGAGAAGAGTCAAATAAGTAACCACTACCTTTCTAAATTCGGTGAGTGGAACAAAAGACAGATACTCTCTCCTATCTAGACTCATTGTCCTACCTGCACAGGCCTCTCAGCCCAGCAGGAAGCTGAGCATTCTCTTTGTCTGTATGGCTTTCACTTACCAAGTTAATGGACTTCTTTCAGAAAACGTTGAATGAGATTTAAAGTATTATATTGTTTTTGTTGTTGTTATAGGGAGGTTACAGTTATATAAGTCAGGTAATGAGTACATTTCTTTTTGGACAATGTCATTCCTTCCTTGACTCTCTCCCAGTTTTTCCCTCCCTTCCCCATCTACAAGTTGTTTAGTTCATTTTCAATCTAGTGTCTAGTACCACTGCTGCATTTGTTCACCCTTTGTATCTCCAGTTCTGTACCCCTCTTTACCCTCCCAAAAACAGATAAATGAACAGACAAGACTTGGAAAAGAAAACAAAAGCAACAAAGATGAAACCTCTTGTTTCTATTTCCTGGAGTTTATTTTGATAAAGATTATTTCATATGAGCAGAGGCACATAGGCATTACCCCTAAGAGTATCTTCTTTTGGTCTCATCGTGTGTGAAAGCCTAGAGTCCTATAGAATTGATCATGTCTTGGTATATTTTAGATCTACCTTCTGCATATGAGAGAAAATATACTCCCCTTTGTCTATCTGAGCTTGGCTTACCTCACTTAACATGATTTGTTCTAGATCCATCCATTTCCCTACAAATGGCATATTATTCTTTCTAATGCCTGTGAAAAAGTCCACTGTGTACAGGTACCACATTGTTTGGATTCACTCATTTATTGTAGGGCATTTGGGCTGGTTCCATAACTTGGCTGGTGTGAACAGCAATGCACATACCTGTGCAAGTGTTTATATAGTACCTGGGCTTGGGATGTTCTGGGTAGATGCCCAGGAATTGAATGGCTGGGTCATAAGAAAGATCTATGGTTAGTTTTTTGAGGAACCTGTCCAGAGTGTTTGTACTAGTTTACATTCCCACCAACATCCCTACATCTTCACCAATGTGTGTTTTGTTCGAATCCATCATGTTGGACAATCTAACTGGGGTGAGATGGAATCTCAGAGTTGTTTTCATTTGCATTTCCTTTATGGCCAGGGATGACAAGCATGACATAAGTGTTTCTTTGCCATTCTTACCTCTTCTGAGAAGTCTCTCTTTAACTCCTTTCCCAATTCAGTGATTGGTTTACTGGCTTTGGGAAAGGTTAGTTTCTTGAGCTCCTTTGTATATTTTGAATATTAGGCCTTTCTCTTCTGTATTGTGTTAAAGATTTCCTCCCAATCTCTTGGTTACTTTCTAGCTTAGTAACTACGTCTGTCCTTTGCTGTGAAGAAACTTTTTATTTTGATGTAGTCCACTAGTCAAGTCTCTCTCCTCCCTGCTGTGCCCTGAGGCTCTTTTCAAAAAGTTTTTGCCTATGCCTATGCCTCTTGTAGTAATTTCAATGTTCTAGGTCTGACATTGAGGTTTTTGATCCACTTTGAGTTTGATGTTAGCTCGTGGTGACAAACAGGGATCCACTTTTAGTTTTCTGCACATGGATGCTCAGTTTTCCTAACATCAGTGATTGAAGAGGCCATCTTTTTCCCACCATATATCAAATATCAAATATCTGGTAACTGTAGGTATATAGTTTTATTTATGAGTCTTCAAGTCTGTTCCGTTGATCCTCAGCTCTATTTTTTGTGTCAATACCAAGCTGTTTTTGTTATAGCTCTGTAATAGCACTTGAAATCTGGGATTGTGATAATAACACCAGCATTTTTTTTTTTTTTTGGCCTAGAATTGCTTTGGCTATTTGAGATCTTTGTTGTTCCATATAAATTTTTGGATAGTTTTCTCTGTCTTGGCAAAGAACTTCATTGGGATTTTGATGGAGATTGTATTAAATTTGTAAATCATTTTTGGCAGCATGGCCATTTTTACAATATTAATTCTATCTGTCCATGAACATGGAAGGTGCTTTCATTTCCTGATGTTGTCTTTGATTTCTTTCTTCAATTTTTTTATAGTTTTCACCGTAAATTTCTTTTACTTACTTGCTTAGATTTATTCCCTGATGTTTTTATTTCACTTTTGATACTGTCATAAATGGAATTGTTTTCCTGATTTCCCTCTCTGCTTGGTATACAGAAGGGCTACTGATTTTTTTAGGTTAATTTTCTATCTCGCTACTTTGCCAAAATTATCAGCTCTAGGAGCTTTGGGATGGAGTCTTTTGGGTCCTTTAGATGTGAGATCATGTAATTTGCAATGGGGATAGTTTTTTCCCTATGTGAATCTCTTTTATCCCTGTTTCTTGACTTCTCTGGCTAGGAATTCCACAACTGTATCAAAGATGAGTGGAGATCATGGTAATCCTTGCCCTGTTCCTGATTTTAGAGGAAGTGGTTTCAATTTTTCACCATTCTGTAGGATGTTGGCTATTAGTCTATCATATGTAACCTTTATTATTTTTGTTCCTTCTATTCCTAGCTTCTCCAGAGCTTCCAACATGAATGGAAGTTGGACTTTGATGAAGGCTTTTTGTGTTCTATTGAGATGAACATGTGGCTCTTGTGTTTGGCTCTGTTGATATGATATATTATACTTATTATTTTACATATGTTAAACCAGTCTTGTATCTCTGGAATAAACGCACTTGCTGAATTCTATTGGCTAGTATTTTATTGAAGAGCTTGTGTGTGTGTTCATCAGAGAGCTTACTCTACAGTTCTCTTTTTTCATTGAATCCCTACCTCGTTTTGGAATGAGTGTGGTACTGGCTTCATGAAATGAGTTTGGAACTAATTCTTGTGTTTCTATTTCATGGAAAAGTTTGAGGAGTACCAGTGTCAGTTCAGCTTTATAGGTCTTATAGAATTTAGCTGTGAATCTATCAGGACCTGGGCTTTTCCTTGTTGGAATACTCAATTTCAGTGCACATTATGGGCCTGTTTAAGTGGTTTCTAGCTTCTTGGTTCAGCTTAGGCAGTTTGTATGTGTCTAGAAATTTATCCATTTCTACTAAATTTTCCTTCTTATTTTATAGGTGTTGAAAGTAGTTCTTCATAATGCTTTGGATTTCTTGGATATTTGTTGTAAAATTTCTGTTGGAATCTCTAATTCCTTTGGAATCTCTAATCTCTTTTCTTCATCAATTTAGCTAGTGGTCTGTCAATTTTACTCATTTTTTTCAAAGATTTTCATTGATTTTTTATATATAGATTTTTAGTCTCTAGTTCGTTGATTTCTGCCCTAATCTTTACTATCTCTGCCTAGTAGTTTGGGGTTTTATTTGTTCCTGTTTTTCTAGTAGATTTAGTTTCATCAGAACCTTATTTACTTACACTGTTTCTGTTTTCTTTATGTGCACACTTAGAGCTATGAATTTTCCTCTCAACGCTGCTTTTACTGTATCCCAGAGGTTCCGGTATGATGTGTTTATATTTTCATTGAATTGCAAGAAGCTTCTGATTTCCTTATTTCTTCAGTGACCCAGCTATTTTTCAGTAGGATGGTGTTCAGATTCCATGTGTTTTAGTGTTTTCTACACTATTTTTTTGTTGTTGAGACCTAGTTTAATTCTATTGTGAGCAGATAGGATACAGGTAGTTACACTGATCCTTTTCTATTTGCTCAGGCTTGCTGTATATCCTAGGATATGGTCAATTTTGGAGAATGTTCCATGTGCTGCTGAGAAGAATTATATAGTTGTTGGGTAAAATACTCTGTAGATGTCTTTTAAGTCCATTTGGGTTATGGTTTCACTTAATTCAGAAGCTTCTTTGATGGTCTTTTGTTTGGTTGACTTGTCCTTTGGTGAGAGCGGGGTGTTAAAGTCTCCCGCCATTATAGTATAGGAGTTCTATCATGTTCTGTAAGTCTAAGAAGGTTTAATGTATTTAGGTTCTCCATTTGGTGCATAAATATTAACCACTGTGATTCCGTCTTCATGGATCATTCCCTTTACTAATATGTAATGACCAACCTTGTCTTTTCATATTGATTTTGATGAGAAGTCTATTTTATCAGATACTAGTATAGCTACTCCAGCCTTCTTGCAGGATGCATTGTATGAAAGATCTTTTTCTATCCTTTCATTAGGAATTTGTGAGATGAGTTTCACAGAGACAACAAATGGTTGAATTGTGTTTTTGATCCAATCTGTTGCTTCACATCTTTTGGTTAGGGAGTTGAGCCCATTGATATGTAATGTTACTATGGAGAATGTCATGTTTCCTGCCATTTTGTTGTTTTTCTGTATTTCCTTCCTCTTCTTGTGTTTTCTGGTCTTCTAATGATTTTTTATTCAATGCTGTGTTTCCTTGACTGTTTTCTTCAGACTGTTTACTTCTCTTAGTGCTGGTTTAGTATTCATGAAATCCTTTAGTTTTTGTTTCTCATGGAAAGTTTTAGTTTTCCTGTCAGTTGTGAATATTAGCTTTGCTGGGTATACTAGTTTGGGTTGGCAATTGTTATTCAGAGCTTGAATTATACTGCTCCTGGCTCTCCTTGCATTAAGAGTTTGTGTGGAGAAATCTGCAGTAATTCTAATCTTTCCAATGTAATAAAGTTCCCTCTGATTTTTCTGCATTTAAAATTAATTCCTTGTTTTTCAAGTCCCAAGTTTTCACTACAATGTGTCTAAAGGTATTTCTTCTTGGATCTTGTCTACTAGGAGTTCTGTATGCCTCTGTCAGGTGGATGAGATTCTCTTTATTGAGATTGGTAAAGTGTTTATTATTTTGTTAAATAGATTTTCGATGCCTTTAGTTTTTAATTCTTCTCCCTCATCCATCCCAATTAAGTGTAGATTTGCTCTTTTGACTGAATCTGTCAATTCTTTTTTTTTAATTTTCTTGTAAAGATGCTGTACAGAGAGGTTGCAGACATCAGTAAGGTAATGAGTACATTTCTTGTCGGGCACTGTTACCCCCTCCTTTTATGGTTCTCCCTCTGTCAATTCTTCAGTGTTCCTCTGGAATGTTCTGAGTGTTTTTTTCCCATGCCTTTGATTCATCCTCAACTCTGGAGATCTGTTTTCTACTTCACTTACTCTAATGCCTATGTTTCAACTATGCTTTGCAATAGGGACTAGACACTTTCATGTTTCCAAGCTCTGTTGATGTCAGTTCTCAGGGTTTTAATTTGTCTTTCATTTAGGTGTGTAATGTTTATATCTTCTTCTCTGTGCCTTCTTAGATGTCCTGCCTTTTCTTGGTCATTTCTTCCTTTCATTCTTCCATTTGTTTTTTGTTCTTCCCTTTTATTTCATCAGGAAATTCTCTCATCATTGTTTTAATGGTTCTTATATTCTCCCTCACTTCTTTACTTTGGCTAGAGTACTTCCCTGAATTGTTGGCTTGTGTAGGGTTCTCCTGATTGCTAATGAATTTTGTGATCTTTTTTCACTGCGATTTACACATCTGGGTTCAGGGTTTGAAGAGGTCGTTAAGGTTAGGTATTAGTGTCAGTGGCAATGGGCTATGCTTTTCTGGTTTTCTTGTGGGTACTGTGCAGTTTGTGTCCCCCAGAGAGGCATGTGCCGGCTTTTAGGTCCATCTGAGTGCTGTCTCTGGCCACACTGTATCTGAGGGTGTATTAAGCAGGGACACACAGAAGTCTTTCTGCCCAGTTAGGTATAAAGCATGGTGCTGTGGACTGTTGTTGGCATCGTGCACTAAGATGTTCAGGCAGGTTTCTGGGGCCAGCTGGGCATAGAACCCCTGGTGCTGTGGGTAAGGGCATCATGCAAGGTAAAGCCCAGCTGAGCTTTGGGGAGTCAACTAAACACATACCCCAGGTACTATGTGTGGGGACATCCCACTTACAGATGCCCAGGCTGGCTTTTGAAGCTATGTGGTCAGGATGCATCCTTGATACTGCAGGCATGAGCTTCTTACACGTAGGTGCATGGGCATTTGGGTCTGACTGGATGCACATTTCCCTACCCCAATTCTGTTGGAGGCCAGCAGCATTCTGCTTAGAGTATAAGGTCAGGCATGGGTAGGTGCTGACCCACAGTGCTGTGGGAAGCCAGCAGCATCCCCTTTGTGGATGCACCAATAGGCTGGGCTGTGTGCAGATCTGTAGATCACTGGTAGCATAATACATGGGGATGCACATGTGTGTTTTTAGACTCCACACACTGTGTCACCTGCTTGGCATGGGTTTGGGACCCCTGTGTCCTCTGGTAGTCCTAGGGCCCTGCAGAGACTATTCCTGGGGTTAGGCCCCACTATGAACAATACTGAGGTCCAAAGCCCCACCTTTTACTCAGCGCTGGTGGCTGAGTTTGGGGACAGAACTCTGATATTGGGGCTTTCTGATACATAGTTTCTGGTTCCAGGTAGCATTGGCTTGAGGCATGTCTTCCCATCAGGTATATGTGTCTGCTCAGGGTGGGACTCTGGTTTGGAGCACTGCTTTTCTGTCCCTTTCTGTATGGATTCCTTAAGGGGCCAGTTCTTGTCCTAATGGTGATGGGCTTGGCTGGAAGCCTTAGCTACACGTTCTGTCCCAGGCTGGCAGGATGTTAAATCCTTGGGCATGGTGTGAGCAGAGACTGGTATGGTCTCTGAGAAGGGGTCCAAGGCTTTGTCTTTTTCTCTGGGTTCACCTACACCCAATATGTGATGCAATTGGCCGAAGGCTGGTACGGGCTGAGATTGATGCCATTTCTGAGTACCAGAACCAAACTTGGTCCCTTGTCCTTCACTCTCCCCAGTGCCAATTACTGACACAGTGAAGGAGGTTAAACCTTCGCTTTCTACTCTCACTTCTGAGCTCAGAATTCTGTCTGTTGTTTATGTTCTCTGCCCAACCTTCCTATGTCCCAGTTTGCTTCTAAGCCCTGGGCTGAGTTTCCCCCTCCCCCCCCCTCCCCCCCCTTCTCACTGGCCACCTGCAGGTAATGAGTATGTGACTCAGTGTTTGGCTTTCCCATAGTCTCCTTCCTGGGGTTTCACAGCTTTAGTCTTGCCAGGTGGGATGCACCAAGAGGAGATCTGGGTTGAGCAAAGATCATGGTTGAACCCTGAGCTGCTCTGATTGGAGATCTGCACTGATCTAAGGGCTGTTCAGTGTGGTAGGCTTCCCAAAGTGCAGGTCTGCACGGCATGTAGTTCTATGGGGCTATTCACTGTGCAGGCCACTCCAAGCCGTGGTCCACACAGAGCTGCAGGCTGTGATGGGACCTGGCTACATGAACTAATTGGTTCTGTTGTTGTTGCTGTTGTTTTCTCTTCTGAGTTGCAAGGGGTTTGGGGGGGAGGTTGTTTGGTTCTGTTTTGTCGGTTGTGGGGCCTGAACTCTGGGCCTAGGCACTGTCCCTGAGCTCTTCAGTTCAAGGCTTGTGCTCTACCACTTGAACCACAGCACCACTTCCAGCTTTTTCTGCGTATGTAGTGCTGAGGAATCGAACCCAGGGCCTCATGCATGCAAGGCCAGCACTCTATGACTGAGCAACCTTCCCAGCCCATGAGTTTTAAGTTTTGATGTTTCTTGGCACAGATATTGTCCCATCTCTTGAGTCTACCATCTTGGCCATTTTCTAGGTTATTATATTGTAACCTGAATGGATTACACACACACACACACACACACACACACACACACACACACACACACACACACACACACACACACACATGCACGCACGCACGCACGCACGCACATACACTCCTCTCTCCCTACCTACCGTCTTTTGTTTTTCTCCGAAGAAGTAAGCTCCCTCTCAAAAGCAGATAATTTCACCTGCAGATTTTAAATAACTCACTATGGAATGTAATAAGAAATAGGAAGGGATCTAAAGCATTTTTAAAAAGGTTATAGGGTAGTTATTTTTCATTCTTAAACTCTTTTACTGATGAATACTGACTACTAAGTTCTTGTGAAACCCTGATTATAAGGTCTTTTCCTTATTTGAATAAAACATTGCTGAATTAAATTTGTATAAAACATTCATGAATTAAATTTCTCGTTTTCCTCCACAAATTTTCCCTAAACTTCTAGCAACAATTTCTGCTTGTCTGTTACAATCGAGTACTGCTAAGAAAAGGGACAAAAAGACATCTAGCACAATGTCGTGGTGAATGGTTTTGCCCAGGGCTTTCAGAACCTGGCAAAGGGCTCATCACATCTGAACCAAATTCCTCCTTCGTGGTGAGAGCTATGCATGTAATGATGAACTACATTGTAGGAAGAGCAAGAATAACTTGGCCAAATATGTTGGAAACTGGAGATGACTAGAGAGCCAGCATGGTATCTTCCCCCTCTCTCTTTCTCTCTCTCTTTTCTTCCCCTTAGCACACACAACTGAAATGGCACATACAAACTTCTCTAAGTGAAAAAGATTTTATTGAAAATAGACTGAAATACTTTTTTAATATATGGTTTAAAGAAAAATAGTCTGACCAGGTACCAGTGGCTCACACCTGTGATCCTAGCTATTCAGAAGGCTGAGATGTGAAGATCAAGATTCAAAGTCAGCCCTGGCAGGAAAATCCAGGAGACTTTTATCTCAAATTAACTGCCAGGAAGCCTGAATAGAGTTGTAGCTCAAGTGTCAGAGTACCAGTCAGAAGTGACAAAGTAAGGGGCAGTGCACAGACCCTGAGTTCAAGCCCGAGTACCAGCACACACAAAAAATTAAAGTGTAAAAATTGTGTTCTGCAGAGCTCCTGTGCCCCAGGCAATAAGGTGTGTACCCCCAACATCTGCCTGATACAGATCCCACATTCCATGCATTAATATATCCTCAATACATATTGAATGGTGGTCTGGTCTGTAATGTACATTTAGATAGGATTATCTTTAAGCTATCTTCAGGCCCAACCTTTTCTATGCTATGAGTCCAAGTTGTCACCAATCATGTCTGCTCCCATAGGACCCTGATGTCATCAACACTGCTCTGCCCATAGAATATGGCCCACTTCTGGAAGAGGAGGAGAAAGTGCCCATGAGGCCCAAAGACCCGGAGGGGATGCCTCCTCTCCTCGTGTCTCCCCAACAGGCAAAACAGGAGGAACGCGGTCCAGCTGCCCCAGCGCCTCTGTCCACCACATCCTCTGGCAAAGCTGTGAAGAAACCCACAGCTTCTGAGGTCTCTGTGCGAGTCCCCAGGGGGCTTCCCATGGAAGGGGGACACGTGAACATGGCATTCTCTCAGTCCAACCCACCATCGGAGCTGCACAAGGTCCAGGGATCCAGAAATAAGCCAACCAGCTTGTGGAATCCAACGTACGGCTCCTGGTTTACGGAGAAACCGGCCAAAAAGAACAATCCTCCAACAAAGAAGGAGCCACATGAGAAGAGGAGCCTGGGCCGTGAGGGAAGCTGTACTGTCCCAGCCAACGTGGCCACTGGCAGACTTCCAGGGGCCTCGCTGCTTCTGGAGCCGTCCGCGCTGACTGCCAGCATGAAGGAGGTACCTCTGTTCCGGCTGCGCCACTTCCCCTGTGGGAATGTCAACTATGGCTACCAACAGCAAGGCTTACCTTTAGAGGCCACCGCCGCCCCTGGAGCTAGTCAATATGAGGACACCATTCTGAAAAGCAAGAGCAACGTAAACCAGCCTGGGCCCTGAGCCGATGGGACACTCACTCCTTTTTTTCCCCTTCTCCCTTGGGGAGAGAGAGATAATGTCTCCACCATAAGCCACAGACTGAATGTCACTTTCATTTTGTGCCAACCTGTTTTAAAGTGCCACATTAAAAAAAAAAGTTGTATTTTCACAATGCTTTAAAAAAAAAAAAAAAGGTTTTGAGCATGGGTTCATCTTACTCTTTCAAAAGAAGAAAAAAATCCCATAAAGACGAGTGATTTCAAAAAACAAAACTCCAAGGCCCAGATGGGTTGCATAAGGTTTTTATGCATGGTTGTTGTGTAACCGCTTTCCGCTTCTCTTCTGTTTTGTGTGTGCTCTGCTTCAGTGTAGTCAGAAGTAGCTGCTGTACTCTCACAGTTGGAGGCACAGATGTTGCCCTTACCTTGTTGATGTGGACATGAATCATTCTGAGGGGTGAGGGGACAGAAATAAAGCAATCAATTGCAATGATTCAGCATGGAGAAAGACCTTCTTTACTCAGAAGAGAAAAATCATAGACAACTTACTGAGCCATCACTTTAAATGGTGGTTAGATGCTTTAATTGTTCTGACTCATCACCAGTTGTAAAAAAAAAAAAAAACAGTTGTAAGTAGTTCCATAATACAGAGAAAAGGTGTATATACTCATCTAAATCAAATACATACATCCTAAGTGCTTTGATAACGATAAGACACCAGTAGAGGTTCAGAGATGGCAGACACTCTATTGATGGATATACCTCATGCCTTAAGAAAAAATCATTCTGATGAAAAATTTTTTAAAAATGAGTGTGAGGTTTCCCACTGGATTGAAAATTCAAGATTTAAACTGCTTACTTTCAAACCTTCCACAGTTCAAATCTGATCCGTGAAAAGCAGAAGTTGTCAGCAGCAGTGACACATCGAAGTATAGAAACATATCCACTTGTAAACACGTGTTCACACAGCTGAGGCCCAAACTTTCTAACCGCTGAGCCCACCAAACTGGAGCCCCTCCTTCTGATGGGCTGGGCCATTGGAGGAACTGGCCCTCCAATGGTTCTAGAAAACTTCAAATGAGGTACCCTTCCTTTTTGTTCCCCTGAGTTCTTTCCCCCTTAAGGCTATGTTGAAGTACTCAGGATTTGTATAGCTATCGAATGCAGATGAGAACAATTTTCCCTCGAGGTGACAATGAGGAATGGAATAGTGAAGAATGGTGGAGAAGCGAGAACAACACTGACAATGATCATAGTCATTCGCAAACTGATTTCCACAGACGAAATTTCGATGAAACAGAATTGGAAACCCATTAAATTTTATACCTATGTAACAATGCTTTTATCTTTTAAGTTTTCCCTTCATTTATTCTTTGTTGCCCCTCCCCTTCTTCCTCCTCTACTCTCCTGTCTAGTTTGTCCCTGGTATCTGGTTATGCTAAAGCATCAATTTAGGAGGAAAGCAGTTAGCTGCTTTTGTTCCTTGCTAAGTACCCACCATTCCCAAGCAAAATGACTGCGTGGCTGTGTGGATGTGCACATGCACCTTTCATCTTCTTATCTTCTCCCTTTTATCTACATCAACGGTGTTGCTTTGGGCGTTAGGAGAGCCATTGCACTCTACCAACACCAGACAAGGCAATTCCTGGTTCTGATACTCCTGGGACTGCTCTTCCTTAACTGCCAAAAATAGGTTTATCAGCTGTGCATGAAGCTGAACTATCAATGAACCCATAACCGTATCAGCCATGTTTTGGTTCACACTGAACTTAGTTCAAGTTTTGATGTAAAAGAAACCACACCATCACATAAGTAGTGTTCCGGTTCACAGACCACTAGAAGCTTACTTGGAGCCCCGCTCCTGAAGGATGATAGTGTCAGGCGCTGAAACAATTCCATTTTATACTGGTAACAGTAGTAACCAATTTAGCAGGCAGCATGCCAGATGTTGAATAGCCAAGTCCATGTTATTAATGGGAGAGGAATCTTAACCACTTTCCACTCTAAACACTACAAATTCAGGTTGTGCCTTACTACCACTAAGATTGATTTGTTGCTTTTCGCTAATTGTCTTTATTGGTTCCATGTTCATGTAAATGGTAGTCAAACTCAAAAGCCTGTGTACATGAATAAGTAAATAAACAACTCCACACTGAGCTATGATGGCCACAAGATGTTTCATTGAAGTCGGTGTAACCTCAAGACAGCAGCTTGGCATTCATCTGGACTACTGTCCACTGAGCATATGTTCCATATGGCTATGACAACTTAACACAGGTGCTCTGGACTCTCAGAAATTCATCAACTATGATAGCAAGGTGGACAGGCACAAATAACGCTTGCACGAGCCATGCTAATTAAGCCATAAGCTAATATAATTATTTCTATCCTGTTACTTATAAAGGAACCACCAACAGGTCACACCAATTCTTCTGGGAAGCTTGGGAATTTAGGAGAAATAAAGAGTTTGGTAAAAGTTGACACCTCAAAATGGTAGCCAAAATAGCAGGAATATATATATCTTTTTGAAAGAGTTATCTTGTACTTCATAGTTGAAAGATTAGATTCTCTTCCACAAGTAGCATCTTGAGTCCTCTGAGTCGTCTGATTGGATGGTACTTCCATACCCAAGAGAAAGACAGTAAGTTCCCTTCCTCGCCACCCTTGAAAGATAGCATACACTGTAGAAAGGCGCAGTACCGCTCTCTACCCCTCAAATGCGAGTTGTGCACCAGTGCCTGTAAATGCCTGCCCTCCCACACAGCAGAAAAAGGGAAAGATTCTACCACTCTTAGAACTACATTTTAAGTGTCAAAAATAAGCATGGTAATATGTGCATAATTCTCTTAAAAACTCAGCATCTCCATGGAATACTTGACAAACCCTAAGGTTGTAAAATACGATGTAACTGCAGATTACACTTTATCCTTTAAAATGTGGGGCTTTTGTACCCAAATGCATAAGGTGCACCTCTAGGAAATTCTAATGACGAGGCTATTTTAACAGATTGTTTTTCTCCAGGAATATAGCAGTATTCAAATCCCTTTGAGCTGCAAAGACCTGAAACAAGATGCATATGAATTCAGACTACTCCAAATAATAGACTTCCTATGACAAGATTCATAAAATTGTATGAAGTGTGTTGTCAATCTGTCTTTAGCTAATGATTTTCTAAATGAGTCCCTAAAGAACCCACACATTTGACTGCTAATTTCACAGCAGCAGATGGTCCCTGGTGTTGTGTTAACACACAATACCACACCAGCACTCCTGAATTCCTGAACATCATGTCCTGAAATAAAAAAGAGACCACTGGGAACAGAGACACATTATTATGATCCTGAGAAGGTATATTTAATTTTTAGCACCTTCTTCAAGTCCAAAACTATTTAGCTCCAATTAAGAAAGTTTGAAACATTTGAAAAGTTTGATAGGAATAGACTATTACATACAATTACTTGGGAAAGGCCAGTTCCATGAACTCTAGCAGTATTGTCTGTTCTATATAACATGTTAAACAAGTATGCTACCTTCACATGTGCTGTGGGTATTTGCCAGTCAAACCTAGTAGTGCCTTCCCACACCCACTTCCTACAGCCCTGCACTCTCTCCATCAGTCTGTGAAAGCCTTCTGCCTCCCTGTAGGCAACCGTTTACAATTATCTTTCCACTGCTAAACACTCCTTGGCTAAGTTCACTTCAGCTGGTGTTCGTTAAAAGATGGTCTTGCTGAACTAACACTAAGCATTAGCACTTAGGATATCAACTCTCCCTACCATATTTGAATTGAAAGAGATGTTCTTTGCCAAATATAGATGAATATTGCTTTCATAAAATTCCAGATGATAATGTCTTCTGGGATGGTTTAGTGCTCACAACTACTTGAGAAATAGTAAACAGATGAACAAGCAGGACTTAAGAGATTCGTGACTAGACTATGATCACTTCACAAGGTAAGTCAGGCAAGTTACTGATCATTTTCTCGTTAAAAAAATTAAAAACTTGATCTCAAAGGTCTCTCTCAATTGTAAAATGTGTAATTCCAGAAAGCTTCACCTTTGTCAGGTAAACAATACTCAGCCCTTAATCAGCAGAGTAATGTAAGGCAGCAAAGACAGAAAGAGCTAAAGGCTGGTACCAGATGCATAGATTCTGGCATTCCTCAACAAGTGTGGCCAAATGCCTTCATGTTGGGAAACCTGTTGAAGAGTCTTCTCTCCCAAATATCCCAGGATTAGAGAGAATCTCTGCAAGTTCACAGAGATAGTCACTGCCATTGGATGACAGTCAAAAATTTTAAAAATCAGTCCCAAATAACACAGCTTGACAACAATACATCTGGAAATTAGGGAATCGGAAAGAATAACCATTTCAAACGGCTCACCAAGATGTGATTGTAAGAACCATGGCAAACTTCCTAAATCATGAAATAACTGGTGTTTAAATATTTCCATCTTTGTTTGCATTATTCTCAAGGTAATATTTACACAATATTTCAAAGTTCTCAAAAGAAATGCCTTTAAAGACAGAAGAAACTGGTTATCCTCATGTATGCACTTATAAGCAGTGGTGATAGGGAAGAAACTAAAACAGAAGTGACACCAGCTTTTCCTTTGTCACACATCAAGCCATATGGAGTGTGGCTACAGAATCTCAGGCTATGTATTTTCTAATGTTGTTCCTTTCACAGAATAGAAAAAAAAACTTGGAAACAGAATATTTTAAATGATATGCAGCGTATATTTCTATTCTTACTAGAAACCATTTTTATTGGAATTTTTTTAAAGGTGAATAGACGCTTTCACATTTCTCTTCTGCTTTAAATAATGCTCTGCATTGTCTACAAGGTAAAATCTACTTCCCTGCCATCAATAAAGACTTGTAAGCTCTTAAAATCCATTTGGGGACATTTTTTCCCCAAAGATATTAGTGACACCCATACTTCATAACACGAACCATCAGGACAGCTAAAGTCATTAATACTGTTAACTGAGCTTCTGATGATCTCAGAAATCAAATGACAAGGAGGAGGAGGAGGAGGAAGAGAGAATAGAAAGGCTTGAAGCTATACATGAAATTTTAACATGGTTCAGTTCCATGTCAGTCTGATTTGATTTGTTATGTGAAAAATAATTAGTTCATCAATGAGGTCGTTCTACTTTGAGGAAAGCTGTGAAGAACCTTATTAGGGTAGATCTGAAAGAATTTAACCTTGACATGGGTCAAGGACAACATAGCATAGCTGTCACACTTCAGAAATGCCTACAATTCAAATTCAACACAGAGCAAATAGGTAGAATTCTGGATTTTTTAGCCAGTTGAAACAACCCTGACCAACAGCCAACTCCAACACCAAATTCTTCTTGACAAAGAAATCTATAGAGGTAAATGTGAACGCAATTATCTATATAGCAACAGTCTCATGTGTCTAGGTTCATTTAGGATTGTAGAGCTGAACCAACACCTGATTTATGAGCATTTTCTAAAAGGCACTGGTGGTCATTAAGAACAGGTTACATATCAGGCTAAGAGCTTCAATAAAAAACACTTTTAAAATCTTAGCCAAGCACAGGTGGCTCATGCCTGTAATCCTAGTTACTCAGGAGGCTGAGATCTGAGGATCCCAGTTCAAAGCCAGCACAGGCAGGAAAGTCAGTGAGACATTTATCGCCAGTAAACTACTCAGAAAAAGCCAGAAGTGGCACTGTGGCTTAAGTGGTAGAGAGCTTGCCTTGAACACAGAGGTTCAGAGACAGAGACCAGGCCCTGAGTTCAAGCTCCCGGACCAGCTAAAAAAAAAAAAAAAACCTTTACATAACTCAAAGCTTCTTACACCTCCTCAACATAGACTTATATTCATCAAATTCACCATATATACTTTATGTCAAAGGAGCATCTGCAACAATAGTGGTGGAAATAAAATCTGTGCGTGTGCGCGTGTGTGCACACGTGTGTGCATGTGCCCATGTACATGTTCTGGGGTTGAACCCAGGGCTCGCTCACTCAGTTGGATTTTTCCACTCAAAGCTTGCACTGTTCCACACTTCCACTTCCCGTTTGTCTGGTGGTTAATCGGAGGTAAGAATCTCACAGACTTTCCTGCCTGGGCTGCCTTGGAATATTGATCCTGATGTACCTAGGATTACAGCCATGAGCCACTGGTGCCTAGCTCAAAATCATGTTTGCCTATGGGAAGGCATCATATTTCACTATTACAAAATCTCAGTAAGTCACACAAATTGTACTTGGTCAGTCTATTCACAAGCTTCTTAGGAATGTTGTTTATTAAGGAGCTTATGCAACACTGCTAAAAAAAATCTATGTACCTAGGGATGTCAATATATAATTACTAAAAATAGGTGTGGGACTGTGAGTTTTATATTAACTACTGTACCTGTTTTACAAATAAGTTCAGAGAAACAAAGGACATGAAGATTAATAAATTCTTTTGGCTTGCAATGTGGTAATACATACATGTCTCTGAGTCTATAATTTAGAGAAGAAACATTCAATGACTGGTTAAAATGACTAGATCTGCTTAGCAACCAAGAATGAGTCTTAACATTGGCCAATATGATTTAAATAATATTAATGCACATTCTAATAGGTAGTCCCAAAATGAACATATTAAGTACTGGAGACGAATGCTGTGAGCACTTGGGTACAATCCAGTTCACTCTCTCTGTATGACACCACATATATTTCCATGTTCTGGGAATTATCACCATATCAAAACAGAAATTCAGGGTCAGTCCCAGTAAAACAGAAGGAAGTCACTTCAGGAGCTACATCTTCTGCCTCTTCCCTCCTCTAGTTGCTCAGCCTCATTTTATCTTTTGCCTGTTGTTCTTGGAGGTAAAGCTGAGACTCTGGATTCAAACCTTTCTAGACCTCTTTCCTCCCTTGACTGATACAATATTCCTGTCCCACGCTAGCCTCTCAAGGTCACCTATCTGGTGCTAGCTAAGTACTGTCAATGTTTTAAATTGTCAATGCCTCTGTTCCACAAACGTCTGCTCAGCATCTACCAGAGGCCAACGTATGATTTGCAGTAGTGGAATATAGTGATGAGCATAACTGTGGTAGATTCCCAGCCCTTGATCGATGCAGAGAAATAATAAGCAAAAACTTGCACACCACCAAGGGTGGCAAGCCCTAAGGGGAACATAAAACATGAAGGGTATAAGGAGCTTCTGGAAGGAGGGTGCATACCAAGACATCATTCTCACCTGCCCATACCCAGCCATCACTTAAAATTACCCACCTCTGATTGCCCTGAAATATACAAACAAAGCTTCTTAACAGTAGACGATTCTGTTTTATCTAAATTCAATGTGTCATGTTTCAGTCTGTATAAAATGTCCAACCTGTATGAAATAGGTAATCAATCTTACAGAACTGTAGAAACTCGTCATTAAATGACTCTGCCCATCAGAATGTAACAGGAGTGTGGCTAAAAGGCACTGTTTTACTCATTGAATAAAATGCATGGTACTTTTTAAAGATCCTTTATAGGATGAAATAAATCTAAGCATTTCTATGAAATAGGGAAGCTCAGAGCACATGGTCCCTGACTCCTGGAAAAAAGAGAGAGCTGCAGACAGGGTAAATGACACACTGCTATGCAAAACCAGACAGCTTCCCTTTTATTAATGCTCAAGAAGTGAACTTTCAGTGGCATTTAATTTCATTTCAGTGGCGAAATACAAATGAAAACACTGATTTGTATGGATAGTTTATGTAAACATACACATGACATGGATTTAATCATCCTAATCTAAATATGAAGAGAACAATTGTGGGTTTTTTTTTTTAACCTCCAAAATCCACTCAGCATTGGCATGACTTTCTAACTTACACTGTTTTATATTTAATGGGAAGAATTATGGTCACTCAAGTTCATTCTACTCATGGATTTCATATTAAGGTATAAATAGTTTTTAAAGAAATAATCTATATAATAAAATAAGTTTACTTTGAATCATAGCACAGTCATTTTCTTCATTCAATAAAAATATTCCTTGGTTATAAAGCAGCCTTATTTTGCAAGTGCATTTCAGGAAAATAAGTCTAACAGTATTTGAAATACCACACTCAAAAAAAAAGGCAACCAAGTGACAGAATTTTGATTTAAAACCATATATTGCAAAATAGTTCAGCCTGTTATATTTCTAAGCACAAAGCAAGCTCCATTCTGAAGGATACTTTTAATCTTATAAAGCAAACTGTTCCAATATTTCAGTAGTAGATTTAGGTCTAAATATTTACAATAAAAGATAAATCTTTACACATATAGGACAGAAGTTTCAATATACATCAACAAGACAAGGTTACATCACTGTTATGAAGCATAGTTTGTTAACATGTGCTCAGGAAGAGAAATGAAAACACAACAATATTCAGCAGTTTTATAACCGCCAAACTCTCCCAACACTAGAAACAGAAAACAGTGACCACAGCAAACACACCAGAATGAAAAGTTCAAAAAACATGAACATTTACACAAATAACCAAATACAAAATGCCCCTTATATCTCCAAAAGGTGAAAGTGCATCTTATATTTATCTATTTTATTTATTTTTATTTTTTTGGTGACACTAAGGTTTGAACCCAGGGCCCTGCACTTGCTAGGCAGGTGCTCTACCACTTGAGTCCATGCCCTAACCCTTTTTGTTTTCAATATTTTTCAGAAAAGGGTCTTGCATTAATGCCAAGGATAGCCTGGCACACCATTCTCTGATGTATTCTTCCTACACTGCTGAGATGCCAAGTATGATATCAAACCAAGCTTTTTATTGGTTGAGATGGTGTCTGGTCGACTTTTTGCCCAAGCTGGCCTCGAACCACTATCTTCTCAATCTCAACCTCCCACACAGCTGGGATCCCAGGCATGAGCACTGTACCAGTAGCATCATGTTTTAAAAAGTGCTATGTGTTTGTGTTATATCAATCCAATGAAAAAATAAAGTATGTGCAAAAATTTATAAATCTTAATATTGGTGGTTTGTAGTTCATACACATGAAACGGTTGACCAACAAGAATAAAAATATCACGCTACACAGAGGAACAGAGTTCTGAGCTACAAGTTAGGAAAACATCCCCCACTCAGTCTTAGTTCTGTTAACCAACTAGTTAGCTGACTATTTGGCAATTAGGTGAGAAGTAGAGCCAGACAGTTCATTCACCACTCAAAGTCTAACACAGCTTTCCATGAGCCTTTCCTCAAAGCACAAGTGACAACCACAAAATAGAAAAACAAAACAAAAACAGGCACCAAGTTACCATTCCCTTAAAACACATTACAAACAATGCACAGACAGAAAGAAAAAGTCCAAAAACACTTGACAGGAAGAGGGCATGCAGACATCTTTTCACAATTACAGCACTGGGGAGACTCCAACATCATGTGCATGAAAAACACAGGAGGAAAATCACCTAGCGGCATGTTTTTCTGTTTTTTTTTTTGGGGGGGGGGGGAAGTTCCAGGATTTTCCTGGGACATCAAGCTTTTAAAGCTTTTTAAAAGTGCTTTTTTTTTTAGTTTTAAAATTGCATTTAAAAGAACCATGATTTTTCAAAGTTCCTATTTGTGACCTACAGACTCTTTCTTAATTACAATAATGGTTTTTAGGAAGGTAATTATACCTTTTTTAAATAATGGCTAGTTGAACTAGATAAAGCAGCCATTAGCCATAGACTGTATTTTATACTATACATATGTATGCATGTGCATGTGTGTGCATATGTATGTATGTGCATGTGTGTGTGCATATATATGTGTATGTGTGTGTACACACACACACACTGTCATCAAACACTCTAGAACTCTAGGTCAGCAGTTCTCATCCACCAGCTTTGACCCATTAATCCCTCGGTAGGTCACCCTGCTGGGCCTCACGAGGACTCCGTGGTTTGGTTTGCAAGTGAAGTAGCGTTTGTCACCCACGGCGCCATCGTTTTTCCCTTTGGCGCTCCGGAGCTCCAGTCCCAGCCAGATGCCTGCAGCGAAGTCGGTGGGGCCCAGGTACCTAACAGTGGCCATCTCGTTGGAGCTGGTGAGCAGGACCTGCGCGCCCTCCTGCAGCTTCACGCCGCCCTCCAGCCCACCGGACGCGGTGGCGCTGCTCCAGCTGCGCCGCAGGGCAGTCCGCGACCTGCCCGGGGAGGGGTGGGGGTGGGGGGGAAGAGGCGGAGAGGGAAGGGGGGGGGAGAGCAAGAACAGGTCCTTAGACACAAAATCCACCTCCCTGTCCACAGCCAGAGGCGGAACTCGTTATCCTAAGACACCAAATGCTTTATGATCCCAACTTGTTTTTAGTAAATTCTAAATGGCACTCTTAGAATAACATTTTTTTTTCTCTTTTGTCTGTTTTAATCCCGCCCTGACCTGGATTTTAAGATTTCATGTGTATGTACGCTGCTTGATACACACACACGCGTGCTTTCATTGAAAAAGCAACTGGGAATAGCAAACATAGGTGACTACTATCAATATTATAAAATAAAGCAAGAGGAAATGAAACTAGCCTTTTTACTATGGGAAATAAAAATTACCTTTTGTTTAATGCAAAAGTAATTCTTTATATGAAAACAAATGGTTAAAAAAAAGTTAAATCTACAACTTTGGGGAATAAGTGCAATGGGGAAACACAGACAGCCCCGGGTATAGATCTCCCATGCCAGCTGCCCACCCCCTCCCACTAACACCAAATGGGTCTGAGGACCCTGAACTGCCCTGCAATTCATTTCGTTTCCCTACAATATAATATTTACTTGGTGTTCCACAGATCCCTTCTAAATACTCACCGCCTACCTGACCCTGTAACACCCAGGACTCGCCGGTGAATTCGTCCCAAGTCGAAGCCACAACCTCCCCACAGCGCCCTGGACTGTAAACTGGAAGTAGCCATCCTGATAGTCACCCACAGTGCCCTCTGACCTGAGACCCTCCAGAGAGCTTACCTAGAAACACTGATGCTACCTGGAGTCTTCCACCCAGGTCCCAAGGTAGCTCTCCTCCCAAAAAACAAAACAGAAACAGAAAGAAGCCCTTCACTCCTTCCCCACCACAGACACTAGCACCTGTTGTTCAAACTGCAGAGACCTGACTGAGAACAGAACCTGGGGTCACACTTAAGTTCTATTACATTTTCTATATTTTTAGATATGCCATCACAATACAGAACACCTCATTTGTTCCTGTCTTTCTGTCATCCACCTTGAATGAAATCAAGAAGGCTTTAACCTCATGGCTAGGAATCTAAGGCTCAGAGATTTACTCTAAGCCATGCTTGCTAATAACAGATAAAATTCTAATGAGAAAATACTTCAACAATCATTACTATAGCCCAGCGCTGATGCTCACATCTGTAATCCTCGCTACTCAGTAGGTTGAGATCTGAGGATCATGGGTGGAAGCCAAGCTTGAGCAGAGACTGTGAGACTCTTATTTCCAATTAACCACCAAAAAAATTTTTAAAAGCCAGATGTGGAGCTGTTGCTCGAGTTAAAGGAGAAAAAAAAAAAAAAAAACAGCTCAGGGAGAAAGCTTGGGCCCTAAGTTCAAGACCCAGAACTGACACACACAAAAAATCATTATTATACCATGCACAAAACAATAAATTTAACATAGAAATATACAGTATCTGTAAAAAAAAAAAAAAAGCAGAAATATTTACTAAGTACACAAAAGAAAAATGTTCCTATTCTTAGATAACATCAATTTGTTGGTTTTTCTAAATTCACACCAAATGGACAATTTTTTGCAATCTCACAAAATTACCATAATTTTGCATGATGAATGACTAAGCTATCTCTTCCTGAGCACTTACTATGTTCATAATGCTTGATTCACATGCATTACCTCATTCTGCCTCATTCAAAGAGTAGAGGAGGTCTTATGACCTCCTTCAGAAGAATTACCACAAGCTCAGAAAAGCTAAGCTGTTGGCCTCAGATCCAAGAGGTCCAAATGTAGCAAGGAGCCTCTTGTCACAACCATAACAGGTACTAGTATGTTGAGTGATAATGTCAAAGCAAGACTGAAGGTACCATCGTGTTAAATTATAAAGTTACAGATATTAAGACAATGTGCTCATGAACAAGAATACGATTTATATTGCCCAGGAAAGGTAATTTAGAAAAATAGAAAACACACATAATTACTTGATGTATGATAAAAAGTAAAACTTCAAAGCCATGAGAAAGAAGTTAGCACTGAACTATGGATGCTATAAAAATTAATTGAGATAAATGTAATTCTTACACTCATATGCCAAAATCCAAGAAATTAATGCTATTTGTTAATTTTCTAGATTCACACAGATGGATTTTTTGCAATCTCATAAAATTACCAAATAATGTTGGTATATAAATTTAAAAAAAAAAAACAACCTTGGTCTGGGAAGGTAGCTCAGTGGTAGAGCTCTTGCCTTGCATACCTGAGGCCCTGGGTTCAATTCCTCAGCACCACATAAGCAAAAAGGAAAAAAAAAGAAAGGAAGTGGAGTTGTGGCTCAAGTGGTAGAGTGCTAGCCTTGAGCTGAAGAGCTGAGGGACAGCGCCCAGGCCCAGAGTTCAGGCCCCACGACCAGACCCAATAAATAAATAAATAAATAAAAATCTTGAAGAAAATAAACCTGCATATTTGTCCTATATCAATCATACAAACACAAGGTAACAAGAGGAAGAGATTCATGTTTTAAAGTCTGGAATCCTTCAGTGGACAAATGGATAAAGAAAATGTGGTATATATACACAATGGAATTCTGCTCATCCATCAGAAAGAATGATGACACCATTCATAAGGAAATGGAAAGACTTGGAAAAAACTATATTAAGTGAAATAAGCCAGACCCAAAGAAACATAGGTTACATAGTTTTCCTCGTTTGTGGTAACTAGAATGTGCCTACAAGTCAACACACTGGATGGTAAAAGAAAAAAATACACTAGGGCATGATAAATTACACAGGTCTCTAAACATTCACACAGTGAGACCAAAGGAGGTTATTCATAGGAACAGATCACAAAGGCTCAATAGCTATATGCATATGATTTTGTGCATATTTTTAAATGAACTCTAAGAAATGGAAACTGGAGGGTTTTATTGTTGTTGCTGCTGTTTTTTGTTCTTTGCTTTTGCCTTATTAGCTTATTTGTCTTTGGGATGGTAGGGGGGCAGCACAGAAAAAGTAGGACAAAGAATGAACAAATACAACAGTGGCACTCACTAGATACTATGTGGAAAATGAACCTTACAACTTGTGGGTGGGAACTAGAGGGAAAAATAAAAGGAGAAAGGGAGGGAAGTGGTAATATGGTTCAAAAAGAAACGTACTCAGGGCTGGGAAGGTGGCTCAGTGGTAGAGTGCTTGCCTTGCATGCCTGAGGCCCTGGGTTCGATTCCTCAGCACCATATAAGCAAAAAGAAAAAAGCCGGAAGTGGCACTGTGGCTCAAGTGGTAGAGCGTTAGCCTTGAGCTGAAGAGCTGAGGGACAGCGCCCAGGCCCAGAGTTCAGGCCTCACAACTGGACCAAAAAAAAAAAAAAAAGAAACATACTCATTACCTGATTTATGTAACCCCTCTGTACATCACCTCTCTAATAACAATAAGGTATATTTTTTATAAAAAGGTCTGACATTTATTTTTATTTAAATTATTTTTTCACTTATAATGATTAAAATGTTTTCATATCACAGAGTAGTATTAAAAAATAGTGCAAAAGTTGTTGAGGAAAAGTACTACTAAAGATTATAAGAGGGCTGGGAAGGTGGCTCAGTGGTAGAGTGCTTGCCTTGCATGCCTGAGGCCCTGGGTTCGATTCCTCAGCACCACATAAGCAAAAAGAAAAAAGCCAGAAGTAGCGCTGTGGCTCAAGTGGTAGAGCGCTAGCCTTGAGCTGAAGAGCTAAGGGACAGTGCCTAGCCCAGAGTTCAGGCCCCACGACCGGACCCAAAAAAAAAAAAAAAAAAGATTATAAGAAGCCAGGCACTGGTGGCTCATGCCTGTAATCCTAGCTACTCAGGAGGCTGAGATCTGAGGATCGCAGTTCAAAGCCAGCCCAGGCAAGAAAGTCCATGAGACTCTTATCTCCAATAAACTACCAGAAAACTGGAAGTGGCGCTGTGGCTCAAGTGGTAGAGTGCTGGCTTTGAGCTGAAGAGCTGAGGGACAGTGCCCAGGAGAGTTCAAGCCCCACAACCAACAACAACAAAACAAAAAGATTATGAGATTATGTTCATGATATATTAAGTGAAAAAGCATTCTTAAGGGCATACAGAATATGATTCATCTAGCTCAGATAGAAAATTCACACATATCTGTTAGGGGAAAAACATGAAAAAAGTATAAAGCAGAATGTTATTAGCAATCATCTCATCCAGGAGACAAAGTTCTAGGTGACCTTCATCACATTCAGTTATCATTTAATTTTTCAAATATTGTACCATCAACTTTCATAAACCAGAAAAAGTTTATAGAAAGAGAAACCAGTAGGTGAATTCAATATCTAAATCAAAAAAATAATGGTATAGGTAAACTACACAATGTGTTAAATGATCATGATTTTAATTGAAGTATTTTAAAGCTCAAAAGCCCAGCGAATTGTGCAGCTTAGAGTCAGAGTATATTTGAGAACTCTGTTTAATCGTCCCATGACACTTATTGGCCACCTACGAAATGGCAGGCATGGGATTAATCTCTGGAAATGTGTATATAACCGTCAGCACAGTGTTATAAGCTACAATAAAGACAGTATAAGGTGAAGAGTGTGCAGAAAAAGAAAATGGAATCTCTCCCCTCTAACGCCTTAGGGAAGGCACTTGAGTGGAAAGTGATAGTTAGGCCAGCCAGAGAGAGGCAGACAGAAAGGAGAAGCCAGGAGCATTAGGGGAGAAAAAAAATCACTATTAGTCTGAATGGAAATGCATTTTTTTTAATGCACACAGAATTCTGAGAGATACAGTCCCTTGTGAAGCTATTGCCATGAGATAAAGCAGGAAAAATACACAAGTGTGGACCACACAGGCCTCCATCTGCTGTCCTCCTATGTCTGGACTTCAACTGTGTTGGGGAATTCGAAGACAGAAAACGCAAACATGTGACAGGAATTGATGGAACCCATGCAACTAGATTGTAAGAGTTTCTACCTAACGCACTCACATTTGAGCTCACCCCATGCCAGGGGGTGGGATCCACAGGCAGGATCCAATATGGATTGTAGGCATCAGTTCTGAGTAGCAGGGAGAAGAGCTGAGATCATCTAGTAGCGCTCAGGACACTGTGCAAGAGGATGGGTGCCTTGTGCCTTTCAGGCCTCAGTGACGAATATGTCACAATCTCTGGCTTGTTTTCCTTGTTACTGCCTTGATTAGCATCAGATGAGAAGGCAGAGTTGCTTCCCATCTTTCCCCATCACTTATTCCTCCGCATGAAACACATCCATCGTTACCGTCCCAATCCTGCAATGTTCCTAAAGGATCAGAACCTGTGTGGGTTCTGTTTTTTCACAAAAATAATAACCCCCTCCTAGCTCATTCACTCACATGACGCAAATATGGCTTCTGCCCCAGTACTTTGAGTTCCTCAGCCAGCAATTTCATCGTGTCTGATTATGTTTTCCACATTTCTTCTGAAAATATCATTTATTTCTGTACAAATTACAGCAACACCACAACCAATCAACTCCACCCATAGCTGTCCAATCGTCATTCTGCCTCTCTAAGTTCAAGGGCAGATTTCCTACTCACTACCAGCACTAGTCTTTGGTTTTTTAGATCAGTGATCTCCAAACATTTTGGCCATAGGTGCTAAAAGTAAAAAGTAACAATTGATGATATAAACATACAACAGAGGGGCCCATCAGCTGCACTGGACATAGATGAAAATGAACTAAGCAACCCAAAGACAGCGATGGGAGGGAGGGAATGAGAGGGAAAGAGGGAACGGCTAACACTAAGCAAAAGGAAAGAAATGTACATACCACCTGATGTGGAAGAAATGGTTGTATTGTCAAAGCTCACAGAATTCACAAACTTTATAGTCCATGATAATGACAATTTGCCTTGTGAAAGTTAAAATGTGTTTGTGACTTTAACTAAGTATCACTATTCCAATACTGTGAAATATGTGAAATTTATGTAACCACCTAATCTCAATTTTAAAAAAAGAAAAAAATAATTGAAAGACTGAAAGCAAAAAAAGAGAAGTAAATGATGAATCCTTTTCTAAGCAGTCTTGTATTAATTAGCTTTTGGTCACTGTGATTAAATGCTTGAGATTAAAAAAAAAAAAGATGATATATCACCCATAAAGGTATATCTCTTCTCTTAAACAGTTGTTCATGCCAATCTGTACACTTACTAGTGAAGCTACAGAAAATAAGTTAATACTGCTATTCCTCCCAGTCTTTACAAAGTTCTTTCCCTGGAGTCTATGTACCATGCTCTTCATTCCACAGGAATTCTTCCTACCTCTCTGACTTCTGAATCCTTTCTTTCCTGGTGTCCTTTCTTTTTCTTCCATTCTGCCAAAGAATTCTCCAACATCTTCCATAAATAGGAGCATAAAGTTAAACTTTATACCCTTAAAACTCTTTCAATTCCTCAAGGTCAAACTTTCAAAATTGGTGATACTTTTGAGCAAGTATATTCTACATTTTTAAAATAATTGTAAGATTGTCTTATGCTTTCGTGGATAGCTGGCCAGATTAAATCAAATCTGATTAATTCAGTAAGGAGTTTAAGTGAATCCACCCTACTCAATGAAAACACAAAATGTAAATTCCTCCAATGTTTATTAACAAGTACTAACCTCTTAGAAGAGAAAATATATGCACTGTGCTATTTTTAGCTACTTGTGACATTTTTAATTGCGCTTTCAAAGGAGGGAGGAAGAACTCAATACAGAATCACTCTTTCTCACTTGGGTTAAAATTCTACCAAGCAATGTACAAGATACAAAATTCCACTTCTCTTTCTTCACAGAAATCCGTCACGTTCATCTTGAAAGGTGGTTTGTTTTGTTCCTACATCTTCTGAATACTCACTTGGCAAAAGCATTTCTCCTGTTGATCTCCTTTTGCGATGAGGCAGACGTTGTGCTGAAACTTCTCCTAAACCCTAAATATCAAAGTTGAAGTTAAAAGAGGAAAAACACCTATTTCCAGTCATTAAAAGTTTTTGTCAATTTCTTTTATCAATGTTCTATAAAATCAATTTCTTTGGAAAAAGCAAAGGAAGCTAGTGCATACACAGAAGGTAAAGGGGGGTCAACACGGGTGGTCCCTATTCTGATAGGACATGTCAGCTATCTTTATAAGAAGAGATTAGGACAGAGACACAGTGTGGAAAAGACTGTATGAAGGCCTCTTAGAAAAATGGCCAATGTAGGTCACAAAACTCACACAACCCCATACATCACCAGGGAATTTAAAATGAAAACCACACACATACTACAATGGTGAAATCCATAGGTCATAAAGTTAACTTCAACAAATAGTTAAGGATTGCCATTACACAAATAACTCTTTCACAGATGGTTACCTTTATGGAAAGTAAAATGGAATTTAAGTCCTTACCACACACAAAATCAATTCTAGGTAAATTGATAAATGTGAAACACAGAAATAGAAAACTTTTAAAAAGCAATAGAAGCCTAGTGCTGGGGGCTCCTGCCTATAATCTTAGATACTGAGAAGTCTGAGACCTGAAGGATCACAGTTCAAAGCCAGCCTGGGAAGAAAAGTATGAGAGACGCCATCTCCAATTAACTTCCAAAAAGTTGGGCCAGAGGCATGGCTCAAATGGTCGAATACCAGCTGTGAACAAGAAAGCCAAGAGAAATAGTGCTAGGCCCTAAATTCAAGCCTCAATATGGGCTAGGGAGGGAGACAGACAGGCAACAGAAGTAAGTATGGCAATATAGGAAATATCTTTAAATTTTCTGGGAGCTGGAAGAGCACATACCTGGAATCCTAGTTACTCAGGAGGCTAAGATCTAAGGACTGAGGCACCAAAGCCAACCTAGGCAGGAAAGTCGGTAACACTTTCATCTCCAATTAATCACCAAAAAGCCAGAAGTGGAACTGAAGCTCAATCAGTAGAGTGTGAGCAAAAATGCTAAGGGATAGTGCCTAGGCCTCAGTACCAGCACACACACACACACGCATATATATGTATATATGTGTGTATATACACATATATACATCTATATATATTTGTGTATTAGTATATACAAAAATGCAAAAAATAGTTGTGTTTTTGACTATACAAAATTTAAAAGCTTCTGATATCAAAGACCCCAAAAGAAGAAAAACATATAAAGATAAGTCACCAACTGAGTAAGATATTTGCAACATATGAGACCAACAAAGCATTAACACTTCAAATATACAACAAAACCTTCAAATTAGTAAGAGAAACAGCAGAGCAGCAAAGAGGAAAATGGGCAAGAGACATGAAATGGTATTTCATAAAAGAAGAAATGCATATGTATGGCCCATAAAGTGAAAACAGGCTCAATCTCGACTGTAATCTGAAAAATGCACAGTAAGGCCACATGAGAGACCATTTACAACCATGAAACTGAGGAGGAACAGAAACTCAGAGTATGGCTTATGGGAGTGAGTACTCCCATTGTATACACACATATATACATAGATACACATGCACACACATATATACAGATACACATGTACAATCTGGCATCCTTATAAGGATGAAGGATATAGGTGTCTACCACTCCAGAAGAACTCCTGAACATGCATATTTTGTAATAATAAAAAACAAGATATGACCCCCAGTTAAATCAGACAATATGCAAAGCCAAACATATACTTCTATATGGGGTAACAAAATATTTTTTTAATAAAGCAAGGAATACTTAATATAGTCTTAGGATGGGACATGGGACATAAAGACAGATGAGAAGGGACTCAGGGACTTCTACCACACAGGTGCAGCTGAGAGGCAGGAAAGAGATACCCACTCTGTGACTACATGAACTATACAATAAATAAACTCCATCTACTCTTTTATATACATATGTATACAAATACATACATATATACATATGCATACATATATACATATATACACTAATACATATGTATCTCATCATCAAAATCTATCATGAGGACAAGCAAAAAATACTTATTAAGAACATAAAATTTTGTCTCCTTACCAGGATAAGAATGATTCTGTTTATTTGAAATTTCTGAAAGAGTATCCAGGGAATCCGTTAATCTATAAATAAAGCAAACAAAGCACACCACATTAGAATAGCTGCTCTTGAGATGGGCAATAATCAGAAGGAAAAGGTTCTAACAATATAAGAATAAGAGGCATGTAAAAAGTCCATTTGAAATTAATTCACTTAGCCAGGCACCAGTGACTCACACCTGGAATCCTACTCAAGAGGCTGAGATATGAGGATCACAGTTCAAATCCAATCTAGGGCAACAAGAATCTGAGAGAGTCATCTCAAATTAACCACCAAAAAGCACCAGTACCAGCACTAAATAAATAAATGGATGAATGAATGAATAAATAAGTTCACATAAAATAGGGATCTGACTTCTTTTCAAACTTTTTCTTCAAAGATGAAACTAAAAACATATGAAAATGCTTATTTTATATCAAATTTAACACATGTTGGATTAAAATGATAAAGTACTATGGAAAAACTATTACTAACTCATTAAAGTGGAAGACAGATATTAGGCAATTTTGTGTTTGTGATTTTTCTGGTAAAACTGTACAGCTAAGACAATTTGAAGCCCTTTATATTTAATGCAAAGCAAAATTGTAAAGGTCACCTTCCCAATGGCTTTCTCTTCATTTTCTGATCTTCAGATCATTCTACACTTTTAAAAAGACAATCGTGACAATCTCATTTTCTTTCAACTGCTTACTGACCTGAATCTGCAAGGCTTTCATTTGTCAATCACCCCCTCCAACATACTTCATTTCCATTGAGAAATCATGGAACTCCTGCAATATCTGCAGTGTCATCTTGCAATTCAGATGCATCATTTTTACATCATATAATACAGCACATCCCAACTGACAAGAGACTGATGGACATAAAGAATATGACTTGGCACTGGGCGGGCCCTGGTGGCTTATACTTAAAATTCTAGTTGCTCAGAGCCCCAAGCTTCTGGTTCAAAACCAGCAGAAAAGTTTGGGAGATTCTTATCTCCAACTAACCAGCAAAAAGTTGGAAGGGAAGCTGTGGCTCAAATTATAGATCACCATACTCGATTAAAAAGGTCAATGAGAATATGAGGCCCTGAGTTTAAGCCCCAGTCCTAGCACCACAAAACAAACAAACAAACAAAACTTAAGGAACAGGATAGGCATTTAAATGAAGTAGGGATAGACAGTTGAGAGGAACTCAGTCCTAGAAGTGATCAGGTCATTAGAAATAAGTACCAAGGGCTGGGAAGGTGGCTCAGTGGTAGAGTGTTAACCTAGCATGCATGAAGCCCTGGGTTCAATTCCTCAGTACCACATACACAGAAAAAGCCAGAAGTGGCGCTGTGACTCAAGTGGTAGAGTGCTAGCCTTGAGCAAATGAAACTTAGGGACAACACCCAAGCCCCAGGACTGGCAAAAGGAAAGAAGGAAAAAAGGAAGGAAGGAAAAAGGAATGAAGGAAGCAAGGAAGGAAGCAAGCAAGAAAGGAAGGAAGAAAAGGAAGGAAGGAAGGAAGGAGTACCTAATGATAAGAACTAAGAAAATAAACTCTATGCTCATTAAGATGGTGTGTGTGTGTGTGTGTGTGTGTGTGTGTGTGTGTGTGTGTGTGTGTGTGTGTGTGTGGTGTGTGTGTGTGTGTGTGTGTGTGTGTGTGTGTGTGTGTGTGTGTGTGTGAAAGACCAGATTTGATTTTAAGAGATTAGATTTCACCTGTGTGTGTGTGTGAAAGAAAGACCAGATTTGATTTTAAGAGAGATTAGATTTCACCTAGCCAGTAAGTTTTCTTAGAGTTTCTCTTAAATGTTGATTGATTTGTATATTAGTCAAAATAAACAGTAAAAAACTATTAAAAACATAAAAAAACTAAAAAAAAAACTAGTAAATGACCCAAGTGTTGGTACCTAATGTCTGTAATCCTAGCTACTCAATAGGATGAGATCTCAAAATCATGGCAGGCAAGAAAGTCTGTGAGATTCTTATCTTCAATTAACCACGGAAGTGGAACTGTGGCTCAAATTTGTAGAGCAATATCCTTGAGTGAAAAAACTCAGAGACAGTACCCAGATCCTGTGGTCAAGTCCCAAGACAAAAAAGAAAAGAAAAAAGAAAAAGAAAACATGAAATGAAAGCTGAGTCCAGAAAGCTATCTGGAAAGAGGAAACAATGTGGGCAAAGATTTGGGAAAGGCTAGTTAGAGAGCTCAGGAGAAAGGCGCAAGGTCAGGTTGTGACCTGGCCTTAAGACTCTCCTGAAGCAGTCCCTAAGGTTAAAATCCTTCCATTCTGAAGATCAGTGGGGTCTTTAATGGGCTCAAAACTGGCTTGGATCAGATTCTCCTCAAAATCAGAGACCATGCCTGTTTTATTTGCTTATAGAATGCCTTGCACAGCACAAAATGCTAAAAAGACACTTAATAGTATTTGATGATGATGAATGAGACAATCAAAAGATGACAGGAAGGCAGCTGGATTGAGACAGCGGTTCTTTTAGAGGCAGCCCCAATTCTTTTAAAGAAGAGGGGGTTGCTTTCATAGGCACCACCTTAAAGAAGACCAAACCGAAGACAAGCAAAACACAAAGTGCCTCCTAAATTTAAAAAAAGAAAAACCACAGGGGAAACGGAAGCCACGAGAAGGAATATGACTGAACTGAACAAAGAATCAGAGTTGATCCGTATTTACCATGCCCAGAATACACCAAACTCTGCACTCTGAGGAATGGAACACAAAACAAATCCTAGCCCTCATGACCAGGAGACAAAACTTCAATGAGCCTGTAGCAAAGGGCCAATGAGGACAATACACAAGCCCCCAGTTGATTCCGCTGGACTTTACTCCCAAGGCAATTGCTAGCCAGACCTGCATCCCAGGAGAGTCAAGGAGCTCTGGTAACAGGGGTAGGAGTAAGTGAAGATTGGATGTTCTGAAGGTGGGCCTTACTTTCCTCCTCTGTGAAACAGGAATCATTCCAGGGCATGCCCTTACAAGGTGACTGGACTGGGCTGGAAATGGTACCCAGCCCGTGTAAGTGCTATTCATTAGCTAGTTCCTTTTTTTGTTTGTTTCATTAAAAAAATAATAACAATTAAAAAAAAAAGAGCAAAGTACTTAAAAACCGGGGCTGAGTCCAATGCCTTCATTAACTAGCCAGGCAACTTTAGCTGAGCTACTTATCTCCTGAAAACTGTTTCTTCACCTGCAAAATGGGAATGATCAGGACTTTGTAGGGCTCCTGCGTTGGGAGGGCAGAGCCACGAAAAGCAATACAATGCATAGCACAGTCTTGGTTGATGCTCTATGAAAGTTTGTGGCAGAGATGGATATTTTCCAGCTTATCTGGCCAAACACTAAAGTGAAGATACTTAATAAACTACAAAATTTTATATGCTAATGCCTTCCTATTTGAGGGAAGGAAATAATGATGTCAAGTACCTCACCAAAGGAAATTAATACAAAAAAGCATACATAATTATTCAACAGGAAAAAATTATATATTGAAGACAAAAATAGATAGAAAAATAAACTTCAATTCACTCAGGAGCAGTCACAGTCTGGCTGTGACTTCCAGACTGTCACAATAGATCTCGTCTTATGAATGTAATTATATCGTGCATGCTATCTCTTATTTAAAGATTGGTATCCTATTTCCCAGCTACCGAAAAGCATACCAGGCCGGATAAGGAAAGGCATTCCGTATTTGCCCTAGAATTTCATGACAGATGTATTTTTGCTCAACCTCTTGTTTAAAACCAGTGTGAGGTAGTCCACGAGTGTACTACCTCACAAAGGAACACTGAGGTGGTTTATTATCTACAAATCCTTGAAACTTCACTTCCCCCAAAGATCTACTGCCTATCTATTTTTGAAAACGAAAGAAATCAGAGGGAAAAAAAGCCATTTTGGTTCCATTAGGTTTGTAAGAGGATGAATGGGTGCCTGCTGGCAGGAAATTTAATGTAGTTAGGATGTGACTGAAGCAATCAGAGTGCATTTTTACTTTTGTTTGCATGACAGATTAAGCTTGCCTCTCTCACTGTTCTAAGCCTCAAACGCACTTCTAATAGCCTACACATCCTCATAGGGTTTGCAAATGAGGAAGAAAGGAGGTCTTTAAAATTGCAAATCCTCGCAAGTCAAATTTAGCTTTCCATAAGCCTTCCCTCTGAAGAAGGTGGGTACTTAACCCTTTGAAAGAAAGCATAAACTATCCAGTCAGTGCATATCTTCCAGACAAAATTAAGACACATGCCTTCTCTCATATGCAGAAGTTGGGTCCAAATTATAAACATATAGGAAAATATATCCAGGGCCATATGCATATATCCACAGTGACTAAGTATGGCCTAGTGGTATAATGCCTTTGAACAACTAACTTACAGTTTAACAAAATGAATGTGTTGAATTGAAACCTCTTTGTACAACTACTTAAGGATAATATTAATTAATTAATTGCCAGGAAGCTGAAACATGTTTTATCAGAGAAGGAGTGAAGTCAAACAAAGGGAGGGTAGATAAATGGAGAGAGGAAGGGTGGACAAATCTAGTCATAACACTCTGTATATATATGAATGAAAATGGAACCAGGTAACTTGAGGGGTTTGGTGGGGTTGGGAGATATGGCGATTCCAATAGAAGGGGTGATATTGATCAAGATGCATTGTACTCACAAACTGATATATTGAACTGAAAATCCTTTGTACAACTACTTAAAGATAATATGAAAACATCAATGTCTTAAAATGTGTGTTTGATAAGTTTAATAATATAAATATATACCAAACATAATCATTAAGAAATGATTCCTAGAAAAAAATCTTCAGTTATAATTATATAAGTAGTTTATATAGTATCAAAAAATTAAGGTCTCTGTGTGCTACTGCAAACTATAAAAAGCCAGTGGGGATAAACATGCATTCTTTTTCTCACCTTTGCACCCTGGATGGGGGTGCAAATATTCCGTATCTTGGAGAACAACTAAAGTACTGCACACCTCCAACTGAACCATCGTTCTTGCCATGAGGTTTTTCAAGCTCTATACCATACCAATACCCTAGAACATGAAGATTGCATTTTAAAAGCATCAGCACTTTACTCAACATCATTATGCTTATAATATGAACCCAAGTCTTGATGGTTTAACATTTTCACAAATGATCAAAATGCTAGATCATCATGATCATTAAGCTTTCAAATGATAAAATTATAAAATAAAACTTGAAAATTTGAAAAGTGGCAGGGGGGGAAAAAACATTTTACCAGCATAATTGTGGAGCAGTACATTAAGGGAGACAAATCAAATGTAACAGCCCAAATTTGCAAAGGATTAGCTATCACGAAAGTAGGATACAATCAGAACATATCTCAAAACTATAATGAAAAAGAAACTGCCCTTGACTAATGCAGTGTTTCCACAAGAGTAGTATAATATAATACAGTGATATCTAAATCTTAAAATATATCAATCTCAATATTAGAACACCATAAAAGTTCTTGAATGACTTAAGAAGGACCAGAGATAATTGGGCTTGTGGTGCCGGTCCTGGGGCTTGCACTCAGGGCCTGGGCACTGTCCCTTTTTATGTTCAAGGCTAGCCCTCTACCACCTGAGCCCAAGCTCCACTTAACTCTTTGGTAGCTAAATGAAAATAAAAGTCTCATAGACTTTCCTTCTCAGTCTGGCTTTGAACCAGGTTTCTCATATCAAACCATGATCCTCAAATCTCAGCTTCCTGAGTAAGTAGGATTACAAGCATGAGCCACCAGTGCCCAACAGAGAGAATATTGTTAAAGTATCACTGGTCATCATGGGGAGCCTACTTTCTCTCTATTATCTTTTCATCTCAAGATGAAAAGGAAAATCACTTTTAGCCAAGGTGAAAAGACTTAAGTTAGCTAACAGGAAGAATTTTCAGAAAGGTTCTCAAGTATTTAAGGGGCAGACTCCAAGGGACGTGATGAGACTTCCTCTCCTGGAGAGCTGAAAACTGAAGTAGTTGGGCTATGTACTTCCCCCACACACTTGCAGAGCAAGAATTCTCAAGCTGGGGCTGGGAAGGTGGCTCAGTGGTAGAGCGCTTGCCTTGCATGCCTGAGGCCCTGGGTTCGATTCCTCAGCACCACATAAGCAAAAAGAAAAAAGCCGGAAGTGGCGCTGTGGCTCAAGTGGTAGAGCGCTAGCCTTGAGCTGAAGAGCTGAGGGACAGCGCCCAGGTCCAGAGTTCAGGCCCCATGACCGGACCCCCTCCCCCCCCCAAAAAAAAGAATTCTCAAGCTGAGGGCGCCTGAGAGGAGCTAACATGTATCTGCTCCTTTGCAGTTTAAAAAGACAGTACAAAGCAGGGTGCCTGTGGCTCACACCTGTAATCCTAGTTACATGGGGACAAACAACTAGGAGGATCACAGTCAAGGCCAGCCTAGACATAAAGCCAGGCCTTACATCAAAAATAACCAAAGTAAACAGGCCTGGTAGAATGGTTCAAGTGTACAGTGTCTGCCAAGCAAGCTTTAGGCCTTGAGTTCAAACCCCAGTACTGCTTAAAAGAAGAAAAAAAATGAAAGCCAACCTTAAGTAATTCATTGTATCCAAGGAATCAAACCATTCTAGTCTTGTTTTATATAGTCAGAGAAAGGGAATTTTAAAGATGCATGGTGATTGTGAAAAATAATCTACCTACAGGACTAAGTGTTTATATTGTTTCTTAACCAAACTGAATTACTGCCTGGAGACCTAAGGAAGCCATGGGTTATAAAACACACAAGCCATCTTAAAATCAACTCGATGGCTTAAAATTAAAATCGGTAATAAGCAAACAAGACTATGTTGGGCCTCTGGGCATTGGTAGTTCCCACCTGTTACATTAGCTACTCAGGAGGCTGATATCTGAGGGTTGAGGTTCAAAGCCAGCACAAGCAGAAAGTCCATGAGACTCTTATCTCCAATTAAACAACAAAAGAAAGGAAGGAAGGAAGGAAGGAAGGAAGGAAGGAAGGAAGGAAGGAAGGAAGGAAGGAAGGAAGGAAGGAAGGGAAAAGAAAAGAAAAGAAAAGAAGAACAAAGTGGTAGTGGCTTCAGTTCTGAGTTCAAGCCCCAATGCCAGAATCATTAAAAGACAAGAAAATAAGAATGTGTTGGATTTTGATTTTTCATGGCTCTCTCATATCTCTCACTGTCTATAGTCAGACATACGATCTGCCTTTGCCCCTGACTCTCTCTGGATGTCTGTGTACAGGATAGTCTCAGAGGACAGTCCTTCTCCAAAGCAAAAAGCAGTTGTGCTGAGCAATCAATTTAATGTAAATGTTCAGACACCTTAAGACCAGGGTTCCTGGTCTGGAGCATACACCACTAGGTGTGCAGGTAACACCTGGCCCTCTCTACCCCACACTGCAGGAATCTAAGAAAATACTAATACTCTTGCAGCTGCTATTGTCCAAGTACCTAAGACCTTGTCTCTGACCTAGGATTCTTATGTCTTCCAATAACATCTGTGAAACTGTGGCAGGCTAGTTTGCTAGCTTGCAAACAGGTTAAAAATCTCAGCTCCTTCCTGGTTCTTGACAGAACGTTATACCACAAACACAACAACAACAATAACAACAACAAAAATCAATGTCATAGGTAATCTTTTTCCAAAATGCTGCAATGCCACCGTGTGTTAAAATGGCATATTGCTATTTAAAACATACAAACAGGGCTTCATTCGATTGGCTTTTATTTACACTTATAATCCTTAAAAAATGCAAATGAAAGTAATCTTTACTTGGGGTAACACAATAATAAGTATGTTGGGATGAATACAAAAATACACAAACATGTATTCTTTTTTAAGGTCCCATAGTCCACACGGGCTCTCCACGCCACTCCGATAAGAGCTATACATTAACTCATTACCTACTCATTTGAAGTATTATCTTCAGAGAAAAACTAAGCCTGAAATACTTCCCTTGTCATTTAGCACAGTTGGAAATCAGTGAGCATTAACCTGGGAAATGACAGCTAATTTTAACATTAGCTAAATGGAAACACACTTGGCAAGGCAAATAGACAGGCGCCAGTCAGACTGAGCATCAACACCCTGAATTTGTGTCAGTTTCATAATTTCTGCACTGCTGCTCTCTCCCACAAACCATGTTGACTGAGGAGTTTTCTATGATTACGTGTGTGTGTGTGTGTGTGTGTGTGTGTGTGTGTGTGTGTGTGTGTGTGTGTGTGTGTGTGTGTGTGTGTGTGTGTGTGTACATGCACACATACCAGTACTGGGGTACTAGGGCTTGAATTTACAGTTTTTAGCCCTCCCTTGGCTTTTCACTCAGAGCTGGCACTCTACAACTCGACCTACTCTTACACTTCCAGCTTTTGGGTGTTTAATTGGCTTTGAACCACAATCATCAAATCTCAACCTCCTGAGTAGCTAAGATTACAAACGTGAGCCACAGGTGCCCAGCTCTAGGATTACATTTTCTTTATCTACAAAATTTCAAATCTTTCATATTCTTAAACTTGAAATTGAACAAAGACTATTCAGATGAGTCACCTGGAGCAAAGTTTGTTGTCCCAAAGAATTTAATGGTACCAACTCTCTGGCCTACCACCAGCACTCGATCTCCAAGGTGGAGTTCTCCTTCGCGGCGGGGATTATTTGCTACAGATGTTGTTGAAGAATTCAAACCTGTGGAGGTGATAGGGGAAGGGGAGCAGGGAAAGAGAAGAGAAAATAAAGGGCAGACAACCTCAAAACACATTAGTCAAAAAAATCACTCTCTATTCTAAGTAGTCTAGTTCGTTGGAGGTGTCAAACTTGGATGCCTTTTATAATATTCATTGCATTTCTGACATGAGAGGTCAAAGCACTCAACGGAAACATTTAGTGTTTCTTGAGAAAATTATGGCCTAGAGAAATTCCTGGGTAAAGAATTGATTCTTTCAGAATTGCTTATGAAGATATAGATAGTATTTTAGGGTTTGTTAGCCATACTTGTCTCTGTCATGGAGACTCAGCTCTACTGTTGAAAATAGATGTATACAATATATAAAGGGATAACCGTAGCTGTGTCTAATAAAACTTTATTTACAAGACAAGTGGGCTGAAGTTTGCCAATACCTATTCAAGGAAAGCACTAGAGTTAATGTGGTTCACCTGGACTCAGTATAAAGGATACACAGAGGAATGTGGTCCAAAGGCAAAATGGCTACTCCTTAAGTAGCCTGAATCTGAACATCTAAAATGCTCCAAAATCCAAAACTTTTGAGCATAAAAGTTTAAATTCGCTCTCATATTGAGTTCCAATGCAAAAAAAAAAAGTATCAGATTTTGAAGCATCTCAGATTTTGGATTTTGGATTAGAGATACTCAACCAGTAAAATCTGTGCAAATATTCCAAAACCCAAAGGAAAAAAAAAATCTAGAATCCCAAACATTTCTGTTTGCAAGCATTCTGGATAAGGACTATTCAACCTATCACTGGTCCTAATGACCTAAAATGAAATCCTAATTTAAAAAACAACACTTCTCCCCTCTCACATTGATTCAAAACCAAATCTTGGTGCCCCCTATGAAATATCACAAGTCCTAGAGAAATATTGCCCCAAAAGCTGTCCAAATACAACAGCTACAAGAAAAGAGGTGGGCTCCCAGCCTGGCCCTGTGGGCACATCATCAGAGCCTGCACCGCTTCCATCAGGAGATGCCTTCAGGACCCCAGATGAAGGCTTGGAGGGAGAGTCAGTAAAGTATGGAAAGGCAGAAAACAAAAACATGGAGGTACATAAACCTATGGAGAGGGTGTTCTGGATAAAACTGCTGGTCCCTCCTACTAGCTGCTATTCTGTAGTACCTCACAGTTTATGAAGTACTTTTCATAGGTGTTGGAATGATATGGTACGTGCCTTCAATTCCAGCACTCAGGAGGCTGAGGCAGGATGATCATGACTTCAAAATCAGTTTGGAGTATAGTGAGACCTTGTCTATAAAAAGCAAACTGGGGGTTGGGGGGTCAATGATAAATAAGGCACAACCTTGGGCTGGTGTTGAGAGTTTACAGGTATCACATTCAGAACCTGAGACCAGAAATCCTCCCGTCTGTTCCCATGTTCTTGTAGACCACAGCCCAAAGACCCCAAAGTTCAATGGAGACTCTAAAGCTGAGGCCCAGAGCACAGACTTCCCTAGCTGTCCCATTCCCCTACTCCTTTCTTTCTGCTCCTCTCTCTCTCTTTTTTATTTATTTATTTATTTATTTTTGGTCAGTTGGGTTTGAACTCTGGGCTTGGGCACCGTCCCTGAGCTCTTTAGCTCAAGGCGAGCACTCTACCACTTGAGCCACAACGCCACTTCTGGTTTTATGGTGGTTAATTGGAGACAAAAATCTCACAGACTTTCCTGCCCAAGCTGGCTTTGAACCTCGATCCTCAGATTTCAACCTCCTGAGTAGCTAGGATTACAGGCATGAGCCACTGACACCCAGCTCCTCTTTATAACACACATATTCACTATTGTCCACCCTCTTGCTGTTCACAACTCCTCAGGTATACACATCTATTCAAAGTACACACGCTAAGAAAGTGTCTGAAGGAATGCCTCTGGGATCCAAATATGAACTTTCCTTCCCACTTCTGATCTTTGCCCCATTCCTCCTTTGAAAGTCTTCTTTTTCACTCTGTTATTTAAGTCCACATAACCCCCAAATATATAAATAAATAAAACTACTTGCTATTAAAGGTAAAAAAGATAGTCTATACCCATATATAAATTTTAAACTCCAGCAAATGACTAAAGTCTGGAAGGCAAATGAAAGGACTTACAATATGAATACGGATGAAAAGGGTTGCTATGTGGTTGCGGATTATCACCTGTGTCCTTCACAGTATTGAGGAGAAACTGCATACCTTAGTGTACAAAGGGGCATACCCTAGTATGCAGAGGGGCAGATACCCAGAAAACAACTATTCTGGGTAAATATTTCCAGGCCAAACTTCCAGGCCTCTACTTTTGGGATCCCAGCCTTAAGGTTTATTATATTTAAGGTTTATTATTATTATGTTTGCTAATGAAGGCAGGTGGGATTGCCCCACCTGTTTGCCTCACCAATAAGGTTTGTTGAAGAAAAAACAAATTTTGCTGGGCAAGCACCAATAGATCTTGCCTGTGATACTTGTATTCAATAGGCTGAGACCTAAGAATTGTAGTTCAAAGACAGCCCGGCAGGAAAGTCCATGAGATTCTTATTTCCAATTCATCACCAAAAAGCTGGAAGAGAAGCTGTGGCTCAAGTGGCAGAGTTCCAATCTTGAGCAAAAAAAGTGAAGGGACAGTGTCCAGGCCCTGAGTTCAAGCCTCAACACTAGTACCAAATAATAATAATAATCCTGTCATTAACATTTCATATAATAAAATATTGGTACAACGTTAATTATCAGAAATATTAGGAAAAAATAATCTGGTAATTATTGTCTCACAGAGAATAATTATGTCAAAATAGCTTCACTTGGGGTTAGGAATTTAGCTCAGTGGAAGAGCATCAGCCCGGCAAGTAAAAGGCCCTAAGTTCAAGTACAAGGCCCTAAGTTCAGTCTTCATCTCTACAAAGGAAAAAAAAAAAAGCTTCACTTTCTTTCTGGGTAAGTTTACATGTATAGGCAAGTAAGTGAACTATAAGAGATATGATCTATGTCGACTGCACAAAGTATCTCCTATGTATCTCCTGAGTCTTCACACAGAACTGGAAGGAGTGGATGGGGAGATTCTACAGGAACCCGAGGCAGGTAGACACTCTGAACAGCTGAACAGCTGTTACTAGCTTCCTAGAAGGGGGCACTCTTTAGGATTTCAATTTTTTTTTAAAAGAGGAAAAAAAAAAAACAGACATTGAGGCATGTGAGAACACTAATAGGCAAAATGCAACAGCCCAAAACAAAACACTTCAGATGGGGCAAAAATCACTAAGAGCACGTTAGGTGACGATCAATGCAACATCTTCTACCCAACAGCAAAATAAATACTTGATTTAAGGCTCAAGAGGCAGGTGGGGGAGGGGAAGAGACAGGGAAGAAAGAAAGTAGTTCAGTCTGATTGAAGTAAAAGGTTCCTTTCTACACATGTAAAAACAGCAAATCTACTTACAAACAAACCAAGATTAAAAACACCAAGTAAGCCTGGTTGAAAAAGCCATAGATACCAGCACTGGCTCTGGAGGACAGAGAAGGGCTTTTGCTTGTGGTCTTCTTGCTACTGTTGCTTGAGTTCGTTTTCTTGGAGACATTCTGTTTATGTTCCAAAGAAGACGTGGAGGAGGAGCTGCTCATGGTTCCATGCAGGGAAACTGAAACAGAGGAGAAAAAATAGATATATATAGCAATTACAGACGTGTGGAAAATAAGAAGTGAGCTACTACCATATTTTTTCCAGGCAAATCCTTCTGAAATATCCCATCTAAGTTTCCTCAATGGTGGATTTTCTAATGCCAAATTAAATGCCTGGTTTCATCCAAATATACTTTATACATAAAAGATTTTGTGACACAAGAGCTCGTTTTAAGCATTTACACTGTAACCTCACAATCTTAGAAGTGGATGCCACCATAGCAACTAATATTATCTCATGTAACCACCACTACCACTCAGGTGAGTAGAGTAAGGGAGGAGAGTAAAGATAACAAAAAATGTTGTTTAGATGTCTTAAGGTAACAAATGTGTTAGGGGGTTTTCTTATGCCGGTATTAGGGCTAGAACTCAGGCTTCACTAAGCTTTTTTGCTCATGTCTGGCATTCTACTGCTTGAGCCACACCTCCAGTCCCAGCTTTTTGCTAGTTAATTGGAAATAAGAGTCTGCCAGGCTGGCTTTGAACTACCCATTGAGTAGGTAGGATTATAGGCATGAGCCATAGGCACCCTGCTATGTTAAATGTTCTGAGTTAAAACTGAAGGCAAGCAGGAAACTCATGCTCTGTTCATACAATGACTTGATAAACTTGGTTTATCAAATCAGTGTTGCCAAGCCATTGAACGGTGCAATTTCCTTCCATTCCCTCTTAGAAGCCAGCTCAGTAGTCCTCTAAACATACCTCTAAGAAACGCAGAAGAAGATTTTATGTTCTTAAGGATATACATTATGGTGAGTTGTTTAAGACATTTTCACTGGTGGTTTTTGCTGTGAATTTTCCCTAACTTTAAAACTTAAATGCAATGGCTTGCCATTGTATTATTAAAAGTTCCACAGGCAAACTGCACTTTAAGATCAGGGAGTTATGAATGGCATTACCATCTTTCTCCATGGCTGCGTTGGGTTCCCTCCTGGGAGGCCCTGTCAGGGCACATTCAGAAGTGTTCTCTTTCTTTGATGACGTCATTCCTGGGACACCAGAACAAAGAGAGTCTTGTTTAACATTGAGCACTAAATCTTAATTGTTTTCTTGATTATACATGCATCTCTCATTATCTGAATCTCAGCCACTTCTGAAAACACGCTGGATAATAACTTCACAGAAACCAAAATCTCATCAACCAGAGGAGAAAGAGGAGGAAGAGATTAGGAAGACAACTCGGTGGTACCACATTTGCCTGGCACAGGGCCTGCCTGCTGTGCCCAAAACTGTGGGGGGAAAATGTAAGAGGAGAGCTGGGCACTGGTAGCTTACACCTGTAACCCTGGATACTCAGGAGACTGAGATTTGAGGCCTGCTGTTTGAAGTCAACCGATGAGACTTTTATTTCCAATTAGCCACCAAAAAAAAAAAATCCAAAAGTGGTAGAGGTGTGGTTCAAGGGTAGAGTGCTAGACTTGAACAAAATAAGCCCCAGGATAGCATTCATGCCCTGAGTTCAAGCCCCCAGGACTAATATATATATTTATATTTATATCCATATATTTATCCATATATATTATCCATATCCATTATTATCCATATATATACATATATGTGGATAAAAGGCCTGAATTCCCAGCACATATTAAAAAAAATCAATTTGCTAGGCATGATAGATCACACCTCTAAGCCCAGCTACTTGAGAGGCAGAAATGGGAAGATCATGGTTTGAGGCCAGCTAGGCAAAGGATTCACCAGACCTTATCTTATCAAATGAAAGAATGGGTACAGTAACACATGCCTGTCATCCCAGCCAACCAGGAAGACATAAATAGGGGAATCACCATCCAGGGTGACCCACACTAGGAAAATAACAAAAGCAAACAGCTGGATGTGTGGCTCAAGTGCAAAGTATCGCAAACACACAGGGTCCTGGATTCAAACTCCAGCACTGTCAAAAAAAAAAAAATTATGACCCACTACAGATTTCCAAGTGAATCATCTGACATGGAGTTGCCTTGTGTTTGATACTTAGTGCCCTTGTTCTGTGAGTTCACACAACACACCCTGCTTCCCTGGAATGCACACAAAGGCACTGGATAAAATAAAATAACTTTCACTGATTATTTTAGCAACTTTTCATTGAAGCAAAGGTTTTGATGAGAAGAAATCCCACACTCTGCCACTGGAATTCTGAAAATGTCTCTCCCTCTCTAGAGCCACACCCAACTCCCACAAAAACTTCACTCGGGAGAAAAACACTTTGGAATAATTGGCTGATTTGCTAAGACTTCTGTTTCCATTGTACAGAAGAGAAGTTATTTAAAGAAGTGGCACAGACTACACTCAACTTTAAGTTCCATCCAGACATATTCCAATTCTACTCGTGTGTGAAATATTTCCATAAAGAACTGGACAGGGGACTTGAGTGCTGCAAACAAGACAAGCCGGCTCTGGGCTGTGGAGGACCTCTTCCACTTAACACAGCAGACAGACATCTTCACTAGTAACTACAAGTGAGGGTGCTCTTCATCACAAGCACTAACACAGGAACATGAGGCAAAAACTGTGGCTCTCCTCTAAATCACATTCTGAAAATGGCTAGAATGCTGTGTGAGTGTGGTCAGGAAAAACTGAGGATAAAGATTCTGGATAGGCAGAAAGAAAGAAAGCCTTAAGGAAGACACAGGGAAGCCAAAGGTCAGCAGCTCAGGCCTGAAATCCTAGAGGCTGAGATCTGAGGATTGCAGGTCAGAGCCAGCCTGGGCAGACAAATCTGAGATGCTCTTATCTCCAATTAACCAGCAAAGGTCAAGTGAAAGCATACAAGGCACACACACACACACACACACACACACACACACACACACACACACACACACACACACACACACACACACACACACACACACACACACACACGGAAGAAAAAAACAGAAGAGGAAAGGAGGACAGGAGAAGGGTCAGGAGGGGACAGGAGGTGAGGGACAGGAGGGGAGGGGAGAGGAGAGGGGAGGTGAGGGGAAAGGGAAGGAAGGGATGAGGTGAGGGGAAAGAAAAGGGGAGGGGAAGGAAAAAGGGAGGGGAAGGGAGAGAAAGGAAGAGAGGAAGGGAGGAGAAGGGGGAGGGGAACAGAGAAGGGAGGGGGGAACTCTTTTAGGAAAGTAGTATTGAGTACACTGAAAAGGATGGCTGGCCCAAGCGAGGTTCTAGGTGTGTAACATTCCTTCTTCCAGTGGTAAGGTCTAGAAAAAAAATCTTCTAGCAGGGAGGCTAGATGCAGAGGCTAGGTGAAGGCATTATAGCACCCAGGGATGAGAAAGGACCTCAACTCTAGCAGAAAAACAGAATGATCAGGCAGCGTAGATTTACATTTTTTAATATTGACATTTTTCAGTTCTACCTGGCTCTGCTTTATTTGAATTTTTATGCAGATAACTGGCCTCACATGATGTTTTTATATTTTACATAACCATAGGAAACTATCTCAACCAGGTTGCTGACTAATCTCATTCATCCTATGTCAGGCTTGCTTACATTCATCTCTGTGCATGTGTGTGCATCTCTGTGCATGTGTGTGCAAACACTCGCACATGCATGTATGTGCAAATATACAGGCACACAACATTTACTTCTGTTTTGGTTTTGTTGTTGTTGTTGTTCTTGTTTTTAACAAGGTCTTGCTTGCATACATAACCCAGGCAGGCCTGGAACTCACTATGTAGATCAGGCTGGCTTCAAACTCACGATCTTCCTGCCTCTGCATCTCATACATGCCTTGTATTTAATATCTTCTGTTTCTCTGCTGAATTTTTTTTCTATTGTGTCAAGCGTGTTCACCTTTAATTCTTGGAGCATGACTCTAATACATTCTGTAATGTTTGTATGTATGGATTGCAATGACCTTCTTATCTCACAACCACATCCTTTGATTCTATAAAATGCACAGAATTCCCTACTTTTCCATCATTTGAGTAATGTTGATGATCCTGGTAATGAATGTGTAATGGGACAACGGATAATATTTAAACGCTATAGAGGATCCTGATTTTATTCTGACTTTGTTTATGCAGTCAGCCTGGCAAAGTCCAGGTGGGAAGTTCCCACCCACCTTGTCCCCATGTCACTTGAGCTTCCAAAGACATGGCAGTGATACTTGAATCCACCTCCTATGCTAGCTACTGGCCAGACAGGGCCTGCAAAGGGCCTGCCCAGGAGACCAAGGCCTTTGGTCCTGCCCCACATGAGGAAGGGAACTCCTCTCATGATCTCCTGAGGGCTTTCCCCATTCTATCACACAATATTCTGGGACTGATTCTGCCTCTGGGGCCAAGAGGTGGGGAAAAAAAACAGAAGAAAAACCATGGGGGCCACTGTTTCTCCCTGCAGAGGCCAGGGCTGCCTTTCTTTGAGAACTCTGCTGCTGCACCATACTGGGTTGCTTAGGGACTGGGATGGGAGGGAACAAAAGAGAATGGGGTTTCCTCATGTTCTGTCAGAAAAGTCACCCCTTTGCTGCTCCTCAGGCCAGAAAGAGGGCTGCACTTGCACTGTCTATCCATGTAGTACCCACTGAGTATTTCCAGGTTCCAAGTTAAAAAGAAAGAATCATTGGCAATATCATTAAAAAGTATACAAGGCCTAGGAACAGATTGAACAATTGGTTAATATCTCAAGATGGAGGTAGAGCTCAAAGTATGTGACATCTATATGAAGATGGCATAATGAGATGCTCTAACTGCCTTTTGGAAAAGCTGAGGAGGAGTAAGGAGAGAGTTAAGGAAACAGAATAGAGGGAGGGACCTTGTTCAAACAATAGTGCACACATCTACAGAATCATCACAACGAAACTGCCTTATATTGTTCATGTATGCTAGTTAAAAAGTCAAAAAATATTAAAAAAGAAAATCATACAATTATATGAAGATTTTTAATGGGATTAAATAGAAAAATATTCCAGCACATAATTAAAAGACTGGCTACTATAAACATGGTGGTTTTCTTCAAACTGAGTCAAGGCTTCAATGCAATGTCAATTAAAATCCTAACAGATTCTTGAAGGAAAAAGAAGAAATTTAACAACATATTCTAAAATTTAGAAGGAACTATATAAGGCCCCAAACAGGCAAGGTCATCTTCAAGAAGAAGGTTAAAGATTTTAGTGTAGTAGATATCAAGATTGTTTCTAGAGTAATTATGAAGCCCAGTAGTACTGGGGATATTCAGACAACCAAATGGAATGCAATGAAAAGGTAAGTCCCACTGTTTGGACACAACCCTTTCAGTATGGTGATGCTTTCCTATTTCTACTACAATCACATAACAGGTATTCAAAGGGCACCTGTTTTGTGCTGCATGCTCCAGTGGAGATAAAAGCATACAATAAGCTCACAGTTTATTTCAAATTTAAAATTCAGAACCAGGTACCTTGGCTCATGCCTGTAACCTAGCTATTTAGTAGGCTGAACTCTGCAGGAAGATAGATTGGGACCAGCTCAAACCCATCAAAATCAGACTATCTTCACTATTACAGGACGCAGAAATAACAAGTTGGCGTGGGGTGGGGGGAGGGGGGAAGGTGAGATCCTACTTAAAATTTAATAAAAGCAGCCAGGCGCCAGTGGCTTACACTTGTAATCCTCGCTACTCAAGAAACTGAGATCTGAGGACTGCCAGCCTGGGCAGGAAAGTCTATGAGACTCTTCTCTCCAATAAACCACCAGAAAACCGGAAGTGATACTGTGGCTCAAGTGATAGAGCGCTTGCCTTGAGCTGAAGAGCTGAGGGACAGCGCCCAGGCCCAGAGTTCAAAAGCCCCATGATTGACAAAAAATAAATAAATAAATAAAATAAAAGCAAAAAGGGGACTGGGGATGTGGCTCAAGTGATAGGGCACTTTCCAACAAGCACAAGGCCCTGAGTTCAAACTCTGATACTGCAATCAACCAACCAATCAACAGTTTAAAACTGTTAGGAAAACATTAGCTGCACATAAATAAAGCTCCCAGTAAACAAACTGACGAATTTTTGTGCAGGACAGGCAAAAAATGCAGTTAGAGAAGAAAGGTGGTACTCAAGGTCTGATTAGGGGAGAAAAGAATGGCCAGGCCCCTCCCCGGCAAAAGTCACAGCCCTGCAGCCAGAGAGCAAGGTGAGGGATACACAAACACACAAACACACAGAAAGCAGGGAGGGGAGGAGCCACAGCTCAGCTATTGAAGCAGAAAGAGGCCTCCCCAGCACGGGCAAGGGACTCAGCTCGCGGTGTTTCATCACAGCTCTGAGGACAGAGGTGGACGAGATATGGTGAGAGCAGGGAAGAGACCCAGCTGAAATATTCTTGTCAGAACTGAAGTTACTAATCCTGATTGGCTGAAACACACAAAGGTGCAAGGCTTTATTAAATTCTGATCTCTCAGCATGCTCACAAGAAGAATTAAAAACAAAAACAGCAAAGCACTCTAAGGATTAGGAATCTCACAAGTAAAACGCTGAAGATCCTTAGCCTTCTGGTTTAACCTACCAGAGTTCACTTTTGAGGCGACAGGAGCCACATCCACCTTCAGGGACCTGGTAAGAGGCACAGCTTTTGTGGAAGAAGTGTGTGTTATGTTCTTCCTTCGGTCTTTTGCTTTACTTATCTTTGAGAGAGGTGCAAAAATACCTAAGGGATAATGTACAGTGTTAGTTAGAATTACACAGCGAAGAGCATTTCTGGGGAAGGGCAAGTGTAACTGTGTATTGACAAACCTTTTGGTGCCTAGTACATATCCAGGTGAGAGATAGCAAATCAAAGCAAGAGAGACATGACATTCACCCACAAAGAGCTTACAATCTACTGGTCCAGATTCACACACATTTCATCACACACATCAATTTAAGAAACACATGCAAGCTACATGGCCACGTGTTGAGTGAAATTGGGAGGAAAGAGAAAGAAAGTAAGGTAACCATTTTCTGTTATATCTAAGCTTTGGCAAATAACAGTGGACTATGTATTCTTATGTTACTGATGGTGGTTATGGGGCTTGAACTCAGAGCCTGAGCACTGTTCCTGAGTCTCTTTATGCTCAAGGCTAGTGCTCTACCACTTGAGCTACAGCACCACTTCCAGTTTTTCAGTGGTTAATTGGAGATGAGTCTCATGGAGACTTTTCTGCCTGGGCTGGTGATCCTTAGTTATCAGCCTCCTGAGTAGCTATAGGATTACAAGGGTGAGCCACAAGTGCCTGGCAATTAAAAAAAAAATAAAACTTAGCCAGGAGCCAGTGGCTCACACTTGTAGTGACGTGGGGAGGAAGGGAGGGAGGGTACTCTGTGACTCTAATCTTCCCCAAAAGACCTAGCCCTCAATTCTTGACAATGGTATGTGTATGTGTGCTGTGGAGACACAGAGGGACAGAATGATCTACCACAGCTACAAGATTAGCATTTCATTAAAATACACTTTACCCAGGCAAGAAAATATAAACAGCTATGCAAGAAAGTATAAACAGGATGCTTTGTGTCCAGGTCAGTCTGGACATAAACATGAGACCCTTCTTCAAAAATAACAAAAGCAAAAGGGGCTGGTGGCATGGCTCAAGTAGTAGAACTCCTGCTTAACAAGGAGTTCAAAGAAAGAAGAAACAAGAAAACAAAACCTAACAAATAAGGTTATGACTAAAAAGCAATACTAACAGTTGTGTAATAACTTGTTAAAACAGAGTAGAGATGCTCGAAATGCTACAGAAAACTGAACATTCTGTTTACAGCTAAAAAATAAAAATAAAATAAAAAATGGCAGCAAGCCAGGCCCAGTGGCTCAGGCCTCTAATCCTGGTTACTGAGGATCAGGAAGATGACAGCTCAAGACCATTCCAGGCAAAAAGACAGGGGTATCATCTCAACCACTGAAATCAGGATGTAGTGGCATGTGTCTATCATCCCAGCTATGCAAGAAAGTATAAACAGGATGCTTTGTATCCAGGTCAGTCTGGAGATAAACATGAGACCCTGCTTCAAAAATAACAAAAGCAAAAGGGGCTGGTGGCATGGCTCAAGTAGTAGAACTCCTGCTTAACAAGGAGTTCAAACCCTAGTGGAACAAAATAAAATGGGCTGGGAAGGTGGCTCAGTGGTAGAGTGCTTGCCTTGCATGCATGAGGCCCTGGGTTCGATTCCTCAGCACCACATAAGCAAAAAGAAAAAAGCTGGAAGTGGCGTTGTGGCTCAAGTGATAGAGCGCTAGCCTTGAGCTGAAGAGCTGAAGGACAGCGCCCAGGTCCAGAGTTCAGGCCCCACGAACGGACCCAAAAACAACAACAACAACAACAAAAAAGAAACAAAACAAAATTAAAAGGTAAGAAGAAAAAAAGTACCACTATGCTACTTTTCTGCTAGCCTTAAAATCTCTCTTCTTGGCATCCTCTACTACCTTACCCTGATTTTCTTACTTTTCTATTTTTTGCTCATTTGCAATTTTCTCTATGTTGCCTATCTATAAGATTTTTTTTCTTTGACTTTGTATTCTTTTTCTACATTCCTTTCATGGATGTTTCTTATTTTGAAACATCGGCTGTTTTGAGAGCACTATGTAAAAATGCATGTGAAGCTGGGCACTGGTGGCTCATGCCTGTAATCCTAGCTATTCAAGAAGCTGAGATCTGAGGATCACAGTTCAAAGCCAGCCCAGGTAGGAAAGTCCATGTGACTCTTATCTCCAATTAACCACCAGAAAACCAAAAGTGGTGCTGTAGCTCAACTGGTAAAGCACTGGCCTTGAGCTGAAGAGTTCAGGGACAATGCCCAGGCCCCGAGTTCAAGTCCCATGACTAACAAGAAAAAAAAAATGTGTGAAATTGCAGGAAGCTTCATGAACACTGGATGCTACAGGAGAACAGAGTGGGACACACTTGTGCATGATAGACCTTCAGAAGGAAATCATCATGCAAGTGTGCAGAATGTTCACAAGTAACATTCTTTTTGAGGTGTGCTGAGGCTAACACTACATTTGAGACATGTACTTGTGCTATATAAAATTCTCTGTGCTCAAAAATGAATTTTCCCTTACTATCCAGTTATTCATGTCAATCAGTGAGGAATTTCCCTCAGACGCTGGCATCTATAAAGTTCACTAAACACACACACACACACACACACACACACACACACACACACACACACACACACACACACAAAGGAAAGAATTATTTTTTAAAAGAAGAGTAACGCTGAGTGCTGGTGGCTCACGCCTGTAATCCTAGCTACTCAGGAGGCTGAGATCTGAGGATCACGGTTCAAAGCCAGCCCGGGCAGGAAATTCCGTGAGACTCTTATCTTCAATAAACCACTAGAAAACCAGAAGTGGTGCTGTGGCTCAAGTAGTAGAGCACTAGTCTTGAGCTGAAGAGCACAGGGACTGTGCCCAGGCCCAGAGTTCAAGCCCCATTACTGACAAAAAAAAAAAAAAAAAGAAGAGTAATAAATTTCCACACAAATGCAGCCCTTTTAACAAGTTTAACTCCATTTCCTCCCAAACTTCCATTAAAAATAACAATACGGTATTTTTTTTTTAATAGCATGAGCTTTAAAAAGCTTCTGAGCCAGGCACCAGTGGCTCACACCTAGAATCCTAGATTCTCAGGAGATTGAGCTCTAAGAATCACAATTCAAAGCTAGCTACAAGACTCTGATCTCCAATTAAGCATTCAGAAATCAGAAGTGGAGCTGTGGCTAAAGTGGTACAGTGCCGGCCATGAGAAAAAAAATTCCTAAACAAGAGCTTGAGGCCCTGAGTTCAAGCTCCAGTAACAACACACACACACACACACACACACACACACACACACACACACACACACACACACACACACACATACACACACACACACACACACACACACACACACACACACAGATTCTGAGGACAGTTAAGCCAGATTTTGAAACTTCTGAACAGCTGCACTGAAAGTTCAAGAAGCAGCTGACAAATTCAGGTCCAAACTTCTGTCCTCTGCCCATAGCCACGCCCACTTCTTTCCAGGTTGTCTGGCTGTTTATTCTAACAGCAGAGATGAACAGTCTCCACAGAGGCTACCGAGCCCAGAAATTACTTACCATCTAGCCCATTCCAGAAAGGTCATTAAACTCTACCTGAGGCAAGCTTAGCACCTTCATAATTCTTGTTTTTCAAAGTAAAGTTACATAAATATATTTAATGTGTAAAAAGGGGAAATCACAGCTCTGGGGACCATCACACAAGAGTTTGATTACCCATATTCATAATCCAGATGTTTATAGAACCCTTCTTCTACAGGGGTAGGGGGGATAAGGAATTTTAGGGGGTTACTAACTCTTAGGGGAACTCAGTGGATGTGGAGGATCACCTTCATATCACTACAGGAATATGTACTCCAACCCCAAGGACTGTATCAAGTGCAAGGTAGAAATAAATATCTTTTTATAATGGAGGGTCTCAAAACATTTTACCTCCTATGAGTCCTCTGTCAGAAAGCTACTGAAGGAAGTACTCCACCAAACAACTAAGCAAACCAAGAAATAACTGATTTAGAAAAGTAAGAGCTCTAAATCTTTTCTCTTCAGGGTATAAAGTCAGTAGATATCTAAGATTGGGGGAAAAAATCAAGAAAAGTACATATAAATTTTTTATTATAAACACAGATATTAATATCAGAGATTCAGCTGACAAAGTTGAAAAAGTTCTTGCCTCTAAAAACAAGCTTCAGAAAACAAAGAAAGTGGTTTTATTTTAACAAGCCGCAGTACACAATTTGACTTATCAGACTAGTTGCATGTATTTACTTTGGTAATTATTTTTTAAACATAAAAATAATGTTACCATCAAGAATTAATATTTATTATAAGATGCCTATAATGCCAAGAGCTGGTGTCTCATGCCTGTAATCCTAGCTACTCAGGAGGCTGAGATCTGAGGATTACAGTTGAAAGGCAGGAATGTCTCCAATTAACCACTAGAAAACTGGAAGTGGCGCTGTGGCTCAAGCAGCAGAGTACTTGCCTTTAGCTGAAGAGCACAGGTCCAGAGTTCAAGCTCCATGACTGACCAATTAAAAACAAAAACAAAAAAAAACCTTCTTGGACTAGGAAATCTATCAAAGTATGAAAGCAATATAATAATTGATAAATTCAAGAGCAGTGACTCACACTGATAATCCCAGTTGCTTTTTAAGTAAAGAATGGGAGGATCCTGGTTCAAGGCCAATCCAAGCAAAAACACAAGACTTTATCAAAAATTAACTGGAGGAGGTAGTGCTGTGGCTCAAGTGGTAGAGCGCTTGCCTTGAGCTGAAGAGCTCAGGGATAGCGCCCAAGCCTGGAATTCAAGCCCCATGACTGACGAAAAAAGAAAACAACAACAACAACAAAAATTAACTGGAGCTCAAAAGGGCAGTAGACATAGCTCAAATGGTGGAACATCTGTTTAGTAAGCTCAAGATGCTGAGATCAAACCCCAATCCCATTAAAAATTTATAAAGGAAAAGTCATTCAACTGTATGAAACTGCATCCCAAAACACTGCAAATGAAGTTCAAAGGCCAATGTCAAAATACAAAAACATATCTATAATAAATATTGGAGCTAATATCTTAAATATGAATATTTTCAAACTCTGAACAGTTTTCAGAGCACTAATATTTTAATTTTAATGAATAATATTTTAATTTTAATGACAAGTCCCTAAATAGCACATACAAATGGTAGAACAGCAAAACATTTTAGCCTTCTCTCTCACCACGTTGTGAAAAAATAGGAATCCAAACACAGACATTTTCACCTGTTAAATTGATAAAAGTTAAAGGAAATGGAGCCATTAAGGTCACATGTTCAAAAACCATTTCAATATTTGGGGAAAATCATAACTATATGCCATGTAAAAATGTAGAATAGAAAACTTCTGCATACATAATCCAAATTCTGAAAAATTAATGTACAGGTGTCATTTTCTTGTTTCTTCTTCTTCTTTTTTTTTTTTTTTTTGTCAGTTGTGGGGCTTGAACTCAGGACCTGGGCGCTGTCCCTGAGCTCTTCAGCTCAAAGCCTGGGCGCTGTCCCTGAGCTCTTCAGCTCAAAGTGAGCGCTCTACCATTTGAGCCACAGCACCACTTCACTCTTGTTTCTTCTTTTACATGCTTTTCACCCCTTAAGGCATGGACATTTTATAAACAATGTTTTTCAAGTTAAACCCCATCCTACAGGAGGGACATGTGTCAGGAAGAAGTCAATCATTGAGGTGAGTTTGTAACCATTGGCCAGCAGCTGCACTGGTCAGGTGCTTATGAGGTATCAACACACCTTGTCCCGACCTCACACAGCTCCTAGTGAGAACCCGGGGCACCCACACGGTCAGCTCCAGATTTTACTGCTGAGAACATCCTGACCTGCCTGCCCCTACCTGACTCAGCATTGCATCAGAAATGACCGATGTCATCATCAGAAATGACTAATGTCATCATGATCTCCTGGTTCAACTTCCCATGTATGACCTCACTTCCCTCCCAGGCCACCTTACATCCCACCATTCCTCTTCTAATCCCTTCCTCACTTTGCCCACTTCCTTCTGTGGCATGTTCAAGAAAATAATAACCTTGGTGAAACCAACACCCATACTAACACCCTTTAACACCACTGGAGAAAAGCAGCTGGCCTTACACACTTGGTACCCTAAGTCTATGACTGCAACAGCCCTCTCCCCATACCACACACACACACACACACACTCACTCAGCCAGCTTCTACCTGCCATCTCCTCCCTCTGCATCTCCAATCTTCTTTAATTTCTCTTTAACTTCTAACAACCTGCCTCTTTCCTGACATCAGCAATGACCTCACTTCTTATTTTCTGACAAAATAGGAAGTCAAAAGAGGCTCATGCAGGCTGCTGGTGGTTGCCTGTGATCCTAGCTACGCAGGAGGCTGAGATGTGAGGACTTCAGTTGAAAGCCAGCCTGGGTAGGAAAGTCCATGAGATTCAAATCTCCAATTAAGCAGCAAAAAGCCAAAGTAGAAATGTGGCTCAAGTGGTAAAGCATTAGCTTTCAACAAAAAAGCTCAAAGACAGTGCTCAGGTCCTGATTTTAAGCCCTAGGACTGGCACAAAGAGAAAGAAAGAGCAAGCGGGGAGGGGGAGGAGGGAAGGGGAGGGGAGAGATTAACAGAAAGAGAGAGAGTCATGTGGTCTTCCCAGGTTACTCTCTTTTGGGAGGGTGAGCTGGGACTGGCACAATGGGAGACAATCTCTCAGGTGGAATTCCACCCTTCTAGTTCCTCAAGGACTTTCCTCCTATGAATTTCCCTTTCCTGCACTGTCCATGTTTCTACTTTCTATCATTCTTACCAGTGTGAATAAATGTGCTATGCCATCGCCGATGTTTAGGAAAAATCTTCCCCTGGTTCTACAGGCCCCTTCATTCACCTCCTGAGAAACAGGGGACACATTTTATTTAAAAACTATAAGATAGCCAGGTGCTGGTGGCTCACACCTATAATCCTAGCTACTCAGGGGGCTGAGATCTGAGGATTGCAGTTCAAAGCCAGCCCAGGCAGGAAAGTCCATGAAACTTTTATCTTCAATAAACCACCAGAAAACCAGAAGTGGCGCTGTGGCTCAAGTGGTAGAGCGCTTGCCTTGAGCTGAAGAGCTGAGGGACAGCTCCCAGGCCCAGAGTTCAAGTCCCACTACCGGAAAAAAAAAAAAAAAAAAAAAAACCTGTAATGTCTTACAGACCAGGAAAGTAGCTCAGGGATAGAATGTGCTTGGTATGTATCAGGCCCTGGGTTTAATCCTTAGCACCACCAAAAATAAAGAAACTATGAAAGAATAAAATTTGATTTTGCTTCTTTAATTTGTATTTAGTTACATAGTATCCATCTTACCATACTTGGGGGCACATTTGAAGTACTGGACTTTTCCAACACTTCCATTATTTTTGCCTTCTGGCTCATCCAATTCAATGCCAGCCCACTGGCCATTTGCAAATTCAGTTGTTCCACAGAATCTTAATGTACCAATCTAAAGAAAACACAGGTCAAGAGAAGCTTTAATATGAATGATTCTAAGTGTCTTGCTTTTGGCAACTTTATCACAGAAGTTTTAAAAAAAAACTCAAAGCAAACCTTGGAATAAGGAACATTACCATAGATAAAAAGGAGATATTAAATCATGACAGAGCCAATTCACTAAGAAGACATAATTATCCTACATGTGTATGAACCCAACAAGTGACCTTCAACACAAGTTCTTTATCAATAGAACTGAAAGGGAGGAATCCACATTGCATTCGGAGACTTTACTCGCCTCTCTCAGTGAGAAACAGACTAAATGGGCTAGAAGATCAGTAAGACTGTAGAAAAACTAAGCCATCTATTAACCAAGTTGACTTTACTGACATTTACTGACCACTTCACCCAAAGCAGAAGAATATAAATGTAAAACATACAACTATATGTTGTCATACCATAATAGAATTAGACTAGAAATCACTAACAGGAAAAAAATACAGAATCTCCCAAATATTTGAAAATGAAAAGATGTACCCCTAAATAAATCATAGGCAAAGCCAGGCGCCAGTGGCTCATGCCTAGTTACTCAGGAGGCTGAGATATGAGGATCACAGTTCTAAGCCAGCCTAGGCAGGAAAGTCTGTGAGATACTTATCTCTAATTAACTACCAGAAAACTGGAAGTGGTACTGTGGCTCAAGTGGTAGTGCTAGCCTTGAGCTGAAGAGCTCAGGGACAACACCCAAGCCCAGAGTTCAAGCCCCCAACCAACTAAATAAATAATCATAGGCAAAGGAGGAAAAAATAACTACAAAGGAATCTAGAAAGTATTCTGAATTGAGCAAAAAGGATAATATACTAAAATTTGTGGGATGCAACAAATGCAGAACTTAGAGAGAAACTTATAGCAACAAATGATAGTGTTTAAGATGGTTATCGCAAACTGGTGATCTAGGCTTCCATCCTAAAATTCCATAAATAATGCCAGGCACTGGAGGCTATGCCTGTAATCCTAGTTACTCAGGACGCTAAGATCTGGGCATCACCATTTAAAGCCAGTTGGGGCAGGAAAGTCCCTGAGATTCTTATCTCCAATTAATCACCAGAAAACCAGAAGTGGCACTGTAACTCCAAGTGGTAGAACAGTAGTTTTGAGGGGAAAACTCAGGGACAGCACCCAGGGCCTGAGTTCAAGCCCCTTCACCAATCAATCCATCAATAAACACACACTCAAAATCAGCAAAAAGTGAGTAAAGATTTTTTTTATGAAAAGCAGAAAAATAAGAAGAAAAACATCAACTGCTCTCTATTCAAATAGTTTATAAACTTAATAGTACTTTATAGTAAATGCACATCTGAATTTCACATTTCCAACCAAGGATCTTTCTAACTACATGTTGAACCTTTTTTCAAAACCTCAAAGCTGTGACCATGTGGCCCTACCTTTGGACAAGAGTTAGGGAATGAGGATTTCACTTTAGGGATTGTAGTTACTATACCTTATTTTAAAAAAACAAACTTTATTTATAAATTCATAAGAAAATTACATCCAAAGAATATATAATCATGTAGATTTTTTTTTCAGGAATTTGAAGTTGTTTTAATATCATGAATTCCTTTAATATAATCAATCATATTAGGTGATTTAAATGATAAAAGCATTATTATATCGAGATACTAATGTATTTGAGCAAACTTTTAAGCTTCTAATAGAAAAGAACAAGTGTTATTTCTCTTGTTCTATTTTTAAATATCCATTTAAAACTTGGGGTGGAAAAGGGAACCTTACTGCATTGTTGGTGGGAGTGTAAACTTGTTCAACCACTTTGGAAAGCAGTATGGAGGTTCCTCAAAAGACTCCACATAGAGCTCCCCTATGACCCAGCAATCCCTCTTTTGGGCAAATAATCACAAACAAGACTCTACTAAAGCTACCAGCACAACTATGTTTATCGCAGCATTATTCACCATAGCTAATATATGGAATCAACCCAGATGCCCCTCAGTAGATAAATGGATCAAGAAAATATATGTGTGTGTGTGTGTGTGTGTGTGTGTGTGTGTGTGTGTGTATGTGTGTAAACACACACACACAATGGAATTCTCTGTCTCCATGAGAAAGAATGACACTACCCCATTTGTTAGGAAATGGAAAGACTTGGAAAAAAATATATTAAGTGAAGTAAGCCAGGCCCAAAGAAACACAGGTCCCATGGTTTCCCTTATTTGCAATAACTAATATATGTCTAGGATAACCTTACCAGACAATCAGAAAAGGGAAAAGCTATGTACATATGACCATATAAGATGATGCTAAGTGAAATGACCCCTAAGATAGGGACACAAGTGGTTTTATCTTTGTTGCTGTTGTTTTTAATGTACTTATAATGCACTATGTGATATTTTTGTTGCTTTCATATGTTCTTCCCCCATAGTATAACCCCTGTTTTCACACTGTATTTGATTCCAGAGCCCTGCATCTTGTATATACATTTTTCTAATTTGGGGAAAGGAAGGGAAATAACAAATGCTGAAACAAGGATACAGACTGACCCATTGTAACAACAATGAGATATACAAGACACTATGTTGAAAACAAACTTTACCACTTGCAGGGGGGAGTTGGGAGGTGGGGAGGGAAGGGATGGTAGGGGAAAAACAAAGGAGGAGGTAACAATGCTCCATAGGAAATGTACTCATTACCTTATTCATGGAACTGTAACCCTTCTGTACAGTATCTTTACTATATATATATGTATGGGCTGGGATGTAGCTCAGTGACAAAGTGCTTACCTAGCAAGTGCAACATCCTAGCTCCATCCCCACTACCAAAAAAGAAAAGACAATAATAATAATAATAATAGTTACAAATAAAATAATCTGACTTCATCATTAATAAAGAAATACAAAAATAATCTTTTCATGATATTGTTTGTATTTAATACAAAATAAAAGAAATATGTGGGAAAAAAATCATTTTCCCCGGACGCTGGGCCCTGGACACTGGCTCACGCCTGTAGTTTCCATACCTTCTGTCCTGCGATGACGACACGGTCCCCCAACTTCAGGCCAAGGGATGTCAGCATGGCCTTGTTGGTGCTGTGATCATGGCTTGGAAACATGGCCTTCGGGGCAGTGTAGCACAGAGGCACGGCATCTAAGAGCATCTGTTTGATTTCCTTCGCGGTGGCGGCTGCATCGGCCATTTCTAAGGGCATATCAACGGGGTCCGGAACGACGTCCACAGGGATCTGTCCTTTATCATTCTAGAGTAAAGACAAGAAAGAATTCAGCTCTTAATTACTTAAGATTCCTAGATGGTATATAACATCTTTTGTGGAGGAATTTTAAGTTAAATATATTCATCGTTTATTTAAAATATTTAGTGAACACTATGCCAAGTTACTGTGGGTGGCAATAAAGATACCATAGAAAAGAAAATGAAGAGCAAAACAAGGTATTGGTGGCTCACACCTGTAATCCTAGCTATTCAGAAGCTGAGCTCTGAGGATCCCAATTCAAAGCTAGCCCAGGCAGGAAAGTCCACAAGACTCTTATCTCTAGTTAACCACAAAAAAGCCAAAAGAGGAGTTGTGGCTCAAGTAGTAATGTGTGCAAAAAAAAAAAAATTAAGGGACAGTGTCTAGGCCCTGAGTCCAAGCCCCACTACTGCACAAATAAACAAATAGAATGAAGCAAAAAGAACAATGAAAAGCGTCCTCGTGACTATTGATGGAACTGCCTTTCTTTCTGACACAATGGCTGCCTAAGTATAATCCAAGGTCATTTGCCAAGTCACATGTCAACTGTGAACAAAGTTGACTTGGTTTTTGTTTGGTTTCTTTTGGGTTTGTGTGTGTGTGTGTGTGTGTGTGTGTGTGTGTGTGTGTGTGTGTGTATGGTTTTGGGGAGGGTGTGTGTGTGTGTGTGTGTGTGGTTTTGGGGAGGGTGTGTGTGTGTGTGTGTGTGTGGTTTTGGGGAGGGTGTGTGTGTGTGTGTGTGTGTGTGTGTGTATGGTTTTGGGGAGGGTGTGTGTGGGGGGGGGTTTTGGGGAGGGTGTGTGTGTGTGTGTGTGTGTGTGTGTGTGTGTGTGCGCGCGCGCACGCGCGCACATGCTCCGGTCCTAGGGCTTTGACAACACATGGGCAGTGTCCCTAAGCTATTTTTCTCAAGGCTAGCATTCTACTACTTGAGCCACAGCTCTACTTCTAGGTTTTTGGTGTTTAATTGGAGATAAAAGTCTTACAGATTTTCCTGCCCAAGCTGGCTTTGAACAACGATCCTCAGATCTCAGCCTCCTGAGTAACTAGGATTACAGGTGTGAGCAACTGGTACCAGGCATGGTTTGCTCTATTATTAGATGTACATTTCTTTTTACTTTGCATTTAACTTTTATTCTTTTGGCATGTTTCCTTTTCAAAGAATATCAAGTATTATTTAATATACACGTAACTTTAATAGGTGTAGTTGTATTTGGCAGCTAACTTTCCATAAACATATCAAAAGGCTAAATGAAAGATATTAAGTTCAAAGATAATGAATGACACTTTAAAAAAGATTTTGCTTTCCCGAATGTGGCAATGAGGGCTGACCCTCATTGTGTGGCTTAAATTTATTTCAGACAATAACATCAAACTCGTTTTATCTCTTTGCAAGTTCTATATATCACATTCTTGATGCTTTTCATATCTGGTAAATTACTGGCCATCTACCTAAAGGCTCTTCTATTAATTTAGTATGCAGATTCAAGTTTACTGGGAGAGAATATAACACACGTCTTCTCCTTCCCCGTCTTACCCTGAATGCAGGGTTGGCTCCATGCTCTAGCAAGCACTTCACAGCTCCTGCACACAAGTTATATGATGCAATATGCAAAGCTGTCCCAAAGCTAAAGTCACTGCAAGTGGCATCCACATCTGCAATTAAACATAAGCACATTAACGAACTTCTTTGAGATGTAATATAATAAATAGGAAAGTTAGGTGGGCACCAGTGTCTCACCCTTGTGATTCTAGCCTCTCAGGAAGTTGAGCTCTGAGGATCAAGGTCTGAAGATAGCCAGGACAAAAAAAGTCTATGAAACTCTTATCTCCAAATTAGCCACCAAAACGCTGAAAGTAGAGGTGTGGCCCAGGTGGTAGACACAAACCTTGAGTGAAAAAGCTAAGTGACTGTACCCAGGCCCTGAGTTCAAGTACCAGTATAAGCATTAGGTACACAGACAGATAGACAGGACAGACAGACAGACAGAGACAGACAGACAGACAGACAGACAGATAGATAGATAGATAATTTGGAATAGAAACATCCACATATTTAGAAACAATTGAAACAAAAAGTAAATCCCTGATGTATTAAATGTTAAACTGTAAAAATTAAATCATAAAGATATAAACATTGGTTAACACAATAATAGAATAACAATAGAACACACTGTTCCCTTAACAATTTGTGTTATATGGTAATCATAAACTCATAAATTAAGGTAAAGAAGTTATTGATAATTTAAATACACAGAACAAAAAAATCCTAGTAAAATTTAAATGGAACAGAAACCAAGAAAGAGAAAATCAAAAGGCTAGAAAGGATTAACATTATAGAAGCCTTATGAACAGTGTTGACAACAAAAATTAAGTTGTATTAAAGAAATTCTTTTTTTATTGTGAAAATACTGTAAAGAAATTCTTAAACTTAGTTATTGCAATTGCAAAGGAGGTGGAGGTTAGTTTGGAGAAGAGTATATTCAGCCATTTGTAGGACTTAAATCAACCCACCAGAAGTACTATTTCACCTTGGAACATAATCTTTGTATTTCAATCTGGGTCAAATAATCCACCAATAAAATAAAATAATACAATAATACATTGTAAAATGTAATGATCCCATTCTGGGTTTTCCAGCCATCTCAAACTAAGTCATATTAAAAAAGCACTGAATGATCCAGTGCCAGTGGTTCATGCCTTTCATCCCAGCTACTCAGAAGACTGAGATCTGAGGACTGAGGTTCAAAACCAGCCCAGTCTGTGAGACTCTTGACTCTAACAAACTACCAGAAATAAAGCAGCCAGAAAGTGCGGTTCTGACTCAAGTGGTAGAGCACTAGCCTTGAGCAAAAGAAGCTCAAAGACAGTCCCAAGTCCTGAGTTGAAACTCCAGGACACACACACACACACACACACACACACACACACACACACACACACACACACACACACACACACACACACACACACACACACACACACACACACACACACACACACACACACACACACACACACACACACAGAGCAATGAATAGCAATTATTCATAATTATAAAAGTAACTATCTTTGTTTACCATGGCAAGGTTTATCAAGGTTCAAGTGGGCAATCCACAAACTGTAACCTATGGGCCAAAGCCATTCCTCCTGTTTCCAGTGTTACTGGAACTCACACCCACTCACACAGGGACAGAGACCATAAGGTCTGAAAAGTCCACAATGCTTATTTACTATCTGGCCCCTCATAGAAAAAAAAAAGTTTTCCAACCCCTACTCAGTAAAATAGTGCTAAATCCTCAACCCAATTAGAGTAATTAAACATAAAAACACTGACTCATACTGCTCCATTCCACTCTAACAAATGGACTTTGATTTCAAAATATAAAAGGGGAAAAAACCTCTCAATTATAAGGGTATTTTAATAACTTTCAATAAATCAATGTGTTATACTTAAACCCAGGAAATCCTCCAGACTTAAGAATCCTCCATCAAAGGTTTTCTGTAACAAGAATTTAATGTACCTATAATTCCACCAAGTTCTCACTTAATCTACATGATACATCCCCAAATGCTCTATCCACAACTTACTACAAGCAACCCAGACCTGCTCAACACAGATGCTCTTGCATTACTAAAGACATAGTACCAGCAATTGAAGCTTTTCTTCCCAACATCATTTACAACGATGCTGGGGAACAATAGACTTTTATAAAGGAAAAAGGACAATTAGGCAAATTAGAGTTTTAGACACTAACATTCTGACATATTTGAATGTGTCACACTATTGAATGTGTCACACTGCTGAATCTCTAAAACATGTCTTTTATCATTCTGACAAGGCTGTACACTCTCTTTAACCTTAAGGAATGCTATTCATTTGCTCTTATCTATTTCTCAAAAGAAAAGTGACCCCCCCCCTCAACTCCAGAACTAGGAGTTAGACATCAATTTTAGGATTCTGTCATCAAGATAAGAAAGGGGGGAAAAAGACGTAAAATTGTTTCCTTGAAGTTGAATCACAGAAATTCAGAAGTGAATGCCACCTATTAGAAATGTACTTGACTATTTCAATGCCTAGCTTTGCAGGCTTTATTGCTCTGTGACTGGCCTACCCAAACAAGACAAAAGAATTATAAAGCACACAAAATCAATTTCACATAAAACTCCATCCCATTCCAGAGGACTGCAGAAAACCCAGAGAACAATCTTTTCATTTTGTCACTTTGTTCTAAGCCTTTTGTGAAATACTCAGTCTTCAACACAGAAAATTTCAACTATCTCAGAAATAAAATGGGGTCTTAGGAATGCATATGAGATGACTTATTAGAAAGAAAAACCTTGATTTCATGATTTCTGTACCAATATCTTCCCATGAATACTATCAAATAGTGATCAGACAGCGCTTGCCTTTTGGTTTTGATGTCTTCAAAATCAGGCTTATAAGTTCTGGAACATCAAAATACGCAGCATAGTGCAAAGCATTCATGTTTGTCCAGCGGCTTCGCAAGCTTACATCTGCTCCCAGATCAATGAGCTGAGCTGCAAACTTCACCGCCGTCTCAACATCACCTAAAGAAGATGGCCGAAATTACTTTTCTTCAGCACAATGGGTCTACCACCTCCCTTAAAATGGCAAAGCAAACAACACACTGAATCTACATTTACATCTCAAGCTTGCATTCAGGAGCTATTCAGAGACAATAATTATGCTCAGAAATATGAAGAAAGCCCTTTGCCATAAAGATATGTCATCTCACTGTTCTTTATGAATAAACTTTTGGAACAACCTAAAAATACAATAAGAAACTGAAACTGGGCATTGGTGGCTCACACCTGTAATCTTAGCTGCTTAGAGGGCTGAGATGTGAGGATCTAGGTTTGAAACCAGTCCAGGCAGACAAATCCTAGAGACTCTAATCTCCAATTAACTAGCTAAAATTTGGGTGTGGAGGTAAAGCTCAAGTGATAAACTGCAAGACCTGAGGTCCTGAGTCCAAACCCTAAGTACTGGCACAAAAAGAAAGGAATAGGAGGAGGAGGGAGGAAGAGGAGGAAGGAGGAGGAGGGAGGAGGAGGGCGAAGGAGGATGGAGGAGGAGGAGGAGAAAATTAGTTCAACTGGAATATCATATCATTGGTCAAGATGCTTTGTACTCATAAACTGACAAGTTGAATTGAAATCTTTTGTCAAGTAGCTAAAGATACATTATCTTTAAAAAAGAAAGAAAAGAAATACTAAAGCCATTATAAACCACACAGACCAGTGCTGCTCACATTGGTTCTATGGACACTGTGACATCCAAACTGTAATCTGTTACATCTTCTAAGGCTTTTTCATTTTCCCTCTTTAATGTTCCCTGTGATTATACTAATTGAAACATAGTGTTATGCCTTTTAAAAATATCTGGGTTTATATTCTGTCTATTTCATTTCTATATTATAAACATTTTTATTTTATCTTATAGGAGGGTCAGTCTCTGACAGATTATGGGAAAAACAATTCTTTACCACTTATAGTTTAAGATATTTTATATTAGACTACTGAAACAATATAGTAACAATATCTAGTAAGTAAGAGAGGCAGGGTTACAAAATAGTAAAGCATGAAAGTGTCAGTTTGGGCAATCAGTCTAGGGAAATACATATATGTTATCAAACAGGTTTCTTAAGAAGGATGAACCTCAGACAAGACCTCCAAAAGCCTGAGGTCTGTAGGAATGACTATGCCTGGAAAACTGACCTTGGATTGACCTTGCTCTCAGCCCTCAGGAAGATTTTAATACTAATTACTCTCAACTAGTGAGCAATTAGATATGAAGCCTACTGCACAAAATTTGAGAGGTACCACGAGGTTATGAAGTCTTCTCTGAAGGAAAGAAACACGGTTTGCCAGGGACTCATTGAATCTTCTCCTCCCAGGCAATGTTAGTACTGTTGTCTGGGTGCTCTCCCAGGTCCTGTCAGGTGTACAAGAGGTGATACACAAACGGAGATGAGGGAAGCCAGTGAGAGGGTAGCACATACCAATGCCATGCGCTCCAGACTTGCAGGTATAATGTAAAAGAGTCATATCTGTCAGCCCATCTCTGTCATTCACATTACAGCCTCTTTTCAGAATCTGAAAACAAAAGGAAACAAAGACTAGTAGTATGTGGCTACTGAGGATTATACTAGTTGAAAAGTAACTTTGTGCCTTTTTAAAATATCTGGGTTTAGTTTGGCCCTGGTGGCTCATGCTTGTAAACCTAGTTACTCTGGAGGGCTAAGATCTGAGAATCAAGGTTCAAAGTCAACCTGGGCAGGAAAGCCCATGAGATTCTTATCTCCAATTAACCACCCAAAAAAGCTAGAATTAAAGGTGTGGCTCAAGTAGTAGAGTGCTACCCTTGAGCAAAAATGTATAGGGATATTGCCCAGACCCTGAGGTTCAAGCCTTAGGACTGGCAAATGCACACATGCACATACACGCGCACGCACACACACACACACACACACACACACAATCTGGGTTTACAGTTTGTCTTTATTTAATTTTTATATTATCACACTGTCATTTTATCTTACAAAAGTTAGCAGTCCATGATGGATTTGGGGGAAAACAATAACCCTTCACCACCAATTGTTTAAGCAACTCTATATCAGCCTCTGTGTGTGTGTGTGTGTGTGTGTGTGTGTGTGTGTGTGTGTGTGTGTGTGTGTGTGTGTGTGTGTGTGTGTGTGTGTGTTGGTATTGGGATTTATACTTAGGGCCAGAGCACTCTCCCTAAGCTTTTTTACTCATGGCTAGTACTCTACCGTGTGTGTGTGTGTGTGTGTGTGTGTGTGTGTGTGTGTGTGTGTGTGTGTGTGTGTGTGTGTGTGTGTGTGTGTGTGTGTGTGTGTGTGTGTGTGTGTGTGTGTGTGTGTGTGTGTGTGTGTGTGTGTGTGTGTGTGTGTGTGTGTGTGTATTGGGACTTGCACTTAGGGCCAGAGCACTCTCCCTAAGCTTTTTTATTCAAGGCTAGTACTCTACCACTTGTGCTATACTTCCACTTCCAGCTTTTTGCTAATTACTTAGAGAAAAAAGGCTCATGGGCTTTTGCTGACCATGCTGATTTCAAACAATGATCCTCAGATCTCAGCCTCCTGAGTAACTAGGATTGCAGTCCTGAGCCATGGGTGTCTGGCTCTATGTTAGACTAGTCAGTCAGGAAAGATAGTAATAGCAGCACTTTCAACAGCACTTACCTGAATTGTACTCCACCTAGCACTCAACAATAATAATAAAAATTGAGCTTGTTATCAGAAGGCAGGAGATTCTTGAGATGACGCCAAAGTAACTGCTACTCCAAATATGCTCCTTCCAAAAATGAGCAAATTTTTGTGAACGGGTATAATATTAAAAAAAAAAAAACTCCTCCAATATGAAAGCATGTTAGTCAAGAAACATTTCCTCAAAAAATTTTTAATTATATTTAAGCCTAGGATTTAACCAAATCATCTAAAAGTGTAGTTCTAATGTGGTAATTATCAAATCTCTTCTTGAAGTCCAAATGTTTTTAAACTAATTTGTAAACCAGGCACTAGTGGCTCAAGCCTGTAATCCTATCTACTCAGGAGGCTGAGATTTGAAGATCCCAGTTCAGAAACTAGCTGGGGGGGAGGGAAGAAGGGAGGGCAAGTTTGAGAAACCCTTATCTCTAATTACAAAAATACAGAATTGTGGTGTGGCTCAAGTGATAGAGCGCTTGCCTTGAAAAACAAAAAGCTAATCAAGAGTGTGTGGCACTGAGTTCAACCCCCTACAAAATAAAAACAAAACACTAATTTGAGCCAGGTGCTGGTGGCTCACATCTGTAATCCTAGCTACTCAGGAGGCTGAGATCTGATAATCACCATTCAAAGCCAGCCCAGGTAGGACTCTTTTCTCCAATTAACTACTGAGAAGCCAGACGTAGAACTGTGGATCAATTAAGAGGCTTCACTAGCCTTGAGAAAAAAGAAACAACAAAAAACCTCAGAGGCAGTACCCAGGCCCTGAGTTCAAATCCCAGGATTGGCACACAAAAAAAGAACAAAAAACACTGACGTGTACAAAGAAGGAACAGGTAAGAGCTCCTATGGTACACAATATCAGACCCCAGATATAGGGAGTACAGAACATGAGAGAGAAACAAACCAAAGAATTTTAATGGGCTTTTTCCTTTAACACTACCTTTCCATAAGGTAGGAGGGGGGGAGGGGGAGGGGGAGGTTCAGGGGAGAATCTATACCATTAACAATCCTAATAATGTATGAAGTGTTTACCTCATTTCCAATAATGTCGATGTTTTGCTGGACCTGAGGAACCCATTGCCTTAAAACAGCAAATAATTCGGAGACTGATGTTTTGGGATCAAAGAGAATTTCCTGGCATGAGGCATCATTAGGATCAAAGAAAGAAAACTCTGTTTGAAATTTTAAAAAAAGACGTAAATGAAATTTGATGATAGTTTTACATGTAACAATCAAGGTTCAAGAAAGACAAGTATTTTTAGATGCTATAGCATGCATGTTTATCTTTAGCAATTCTTTTTTGTGTGTGTGAGAATACCGTATAGAGGGATTACAATTACATGGGCAAGATAATGAGTACATTTCTTATCAAGCATTGTTGCCTCCTCTTTGTTTCCCCTTCCCATCCCTTCCCACCTCCCCCCACCCTATCCTCCCCCCACCTCCACCAAAGTTGTAAGGTTCGTTTTTCAACATAACGACCTGTATATCTCATTGTTGCAATGGGTCCAACTGTATCCCTAGTTAAATGATTTGTTTTTGCCCTTCCCCTCCACAAATTATACCAACATCAAATGCAGGGAAAGCAGGGGTTATTAAAAGCAATGTCAGGGGCACGGGAAAGGAGGCATGTACAAGCTGATGCAACAGGGAGTGCGGGGGTCCCCATGAATCACACTGCACCTCATTTTAGATGAAGCCCAACAGCAGTATGTAAGCTCAGACCTTGACTGTATCAGGTACTATTTCTTTTGCTTTTTTTTTTTTTTTTTTTTGGGGGGGGGTGGTCCGGTTGTGGTGCCTGAACTCCTGGCCTGGGCGCTGTCCCTCAGCTCTGCAGCTCAAGGCTAGCGCTCTACCACTTGGGCCACAGCACCACTTCCGGCTTTTTTCTTTTTGCTTATGTGGTGCTGAGGAATCAAACCCAGGGCCTCAGGCATGCAAGGCAAGCACTCTACCACTGGGCCACCTTCCCAGCCCTTCTTTTGCTTTTTAACTGTATTAGGTTTATGTCTTTGTTTGTTTGTTTTGGTACTAGGGATCAAATCCCAGGATGCTGCATTTGCTAGGTAAGTACTGAGTCATAGTCTAGCCCATCGGGTACTATTTCTAAAATGCCAAAAAAAAAAAAAAGGTGTTGAGTGTTTTGGATATTCTCTCTCAAAACACAAGTGGCATGAATAGCAGATTCACATCTATTGCTGGGGACTGAAAGGATGGATGAAGATAATTAAAATTTTCATCACACTGCAATTATTTTTGGTTCTTCAATGTTTTGTTTTGCTGTCTGAATTTAAGGGACCCTCTTTCTCTTTTCAGGCCCCCCCCCCCCCCCGCTGCATCCCTCCAGAATTCATTCCAGTCTTCCAGATCTTGTTAGGACGTTCACAATTCACATTTCCATTTCCTAAAACTGCCCTTTTCCCAACCCCTCCAAGCTGAAGCTGACAACTTGATTTAAGTTCCAGAGAAGTCACTGCAACAACTCATACAGAGCTAGCCTTGCTACCTAGTGTTACACAAATTGGAAGGTAGGGAAATCCATCAGATTGGAACTACTATCCTCATTTTTGCCATCTAAAACTGTTTCAAGCTCTCCTCTAGAAATGATCTTGATGGGCTGCCTTCTGGCCTTGAAAAACAAGTTCATGATTTGCTTCAACTACAGGCCTTTGTTTTTACTTGGTTTCTACAGAAATGCCTGATGAAAACCTGACTGATCACATGATACAAAGTTAACTTGGGTAAAAGTTTTTGTACTACATTGGTTCCTGGAATTCTACATTCTGCTAGTCTTGTCCTAAGTAGACCTGAAAACTGCTTGTATTCTAACACACTAATGCAAATATTTAAAGGTAGATTTCCACCAGGCCTAGATGCTTTCTATGACCTGATTCCAAAAGCAGATACTATGTCCCACACGTTAGCCCCTGAGACTTAATTTACTGGCAAAGACAACCACACTGTAATACTGCACTTGAGCCGCTTTGGAAAAGGTCTCCACAATTTATTGCAAGAACCTAGAACCTTCTTAGCCAGATTTCTATTAGACAAGCTCATGGTCTTATATTATTTACAAGCTAAATCAGGGAGAGTACATGTTAGCACTACAATCTCATACTACATTTATGAAAATATCCTTACATATTTATTTTTTAGGAAAAAAATGCAGATTTGTTTGGAAAGGTAAAACCTGAACCCAAATATAGCCCATTTGCTCATTTTAGATGTAAGTGGGAACTAGATACCCATAGACACAGGAAGTATAGACCATGAAAAATGCCCTAATTGTCTTCACACATTAGAAGGTTATCACGTGAAGTGGTGTTTATTCCAGTCTCAGACCAGTACCAGCAGGTCAAAGTTTCAAGGAGACATATTTGGATTCAATATATAAAAATGTTATGATGACTAAAGCTTTTTAATAATGAAAATGTTTTTTTTTACTAGTTCTCTATTGAAGATATGAGAGAGGCTGCATGGCTAGGTGTCAGATTCTGCAGATGGAATTTATACTGGAGGTAAGCAGGGAAAGTTGAACTATAGAGTCATACAGATGCCAAGAATCTGTCACTCCAAGGATACAGAAAGTGTGGAACTTCAGTTATACAAAAGGGTATAAATATCCATTATCACCTTTCATTGTGTCATTATTCAGCAAATAGTGAACAACTACTCTTAATAAGTGACCACCATAGCCTTGGTGAGATACACAAAACTAAAAAAAATGACTGCTAATCAAAATCAACATCTAAGAAAGGAAATAAGAAAACAAATTCAAGAGAAGATAAGTTCATAAGCAAGCTACAGTGTGTTTTAGTTCAAGGTTATTCCTCATAACTGATTTTGTTTCATCTGAAAATAAACCCCAGTCAACTTTGTAAATGCTGCAGATTCTAAGTAATAACTTTACATGATGACTATCAGGAAACTGTAGAATTGGAATACAATTGGACATTTGGATATGAAGAATTACTCAAATTGATATGTTTTTTAAAAGATGAATCCCTACTCTAATAACTATTAATATTTTTAAACTGCATTATCCCTACACCTGCAAATAAAATCTGAAATGATGACCCAACATTTTGCCTAGAAAATGCTAAATAAATTAAAATGTAACCATCTATCTGATTTACTCTCTGGGTTTCTTTGTGTTCATCAACTTTCTGATAGAATAGAGTTCTGGGGAAATAAGGTAACATAGACAAAAACTAGAATACTGCTAAATTTGATAATTAAATGGAGTAATTTAAATGGAAACAAATCTAATTTCACATTCCAGGGAATGACTCCTCCTGTCTCTAAGAACATGGCTGTTTTAGCAAGTCAGTAGATTTAACAAAAATAAATACATCAATAGCAGAAGAATGCTACATGTCTAAGCACCATTACATTCCAAAAATAAAACCTTCTAAATCCATCAGAGTGCTTAAAATTAACATTTTACATAATAAAAATGATGACTGTAAAAAATAAAGCATTTAGCTTAAGAGGCAGAAATTTTAATAAGCAATTGTATTTTTCAAAAAGGAGAAGTTGAGCGATTTTATTTTAAGAAAACATAGCAAATGGTTTCAGAAAAAGCTATGAATGCACGGAGGGCATAAGACAGAAGTCAAGTTCCCACTCACAGAAAACAAGCACAGAGACTTGACCTACCGCAGTCTGAAGGCATTGGTGCTGCAGAAATGGAAAAGATAACTGGTGTTTCAGAACCTGGGAATAAAAATGGATATCTTCCAACCAAATGATTTCCTTCTAGTGGAAAATCTGGAAGGTCCTCTATGGTCATCTTCTAGAAAACCACCTAAAATGAGAAAAAGAAAAGCATTCTTATGCAACTTAGAATTATTGCCTTCAATCTCAAATTTCCTAAAGTTCTTCTAATGTCTAACCTACTAGCATTTCCAGTTCTAATCTTCAAGAATCTCTTATGAGCCAGGCACCGGTGGCTTACACCTGTAATCCTAGCTACTCAGGAGGCTGAGATCTGAGGATCACAGTTCAAAGCCAGCCCGGGCATGAAAGTCCATGAGACTCATCTCCAATAAACCACTGGAAAACCAGAAGTGGCACTATGGCTCAAGCAGTAAAGCACTTGCTTTGAGCTAAAGAGCGCAGGAACAATGCACAGGCTGAGTTCAAGCCCCATTACTGACCAAAAAAAAAAAAAAAAATCTCTTATGATAGGAAAAATAAATTCTTCTGAGAAAACCATTGGTGACAACTATGTTTATAACAGCATTATTTACCATAGCTAAGATATGGAACCAACCCAGATGCCCCTCAGTAGATGAATGGATCAAGAAAATGTGGTACATATATACAATGGAATTCTATGCCTCCACCAGAAAGAATGATATTGCCCATTTGTTAGGAAATGGAAAGACTTGAAAAAAAATATATTAAGTGAAGTAAGCCAGGCCCAAAGAAACACAGGTCTCATGGTTTCCCTTATTTGCAATAACTAGTATAAGTTTAGGACAAATAGAGAAGGTCAAAAGCTAAGTACATATGACCATATAAGATGATGTTAAGCAAAATGAACCCCAAGATAGGGACACAAATGGTTTTTTTTCTTGCTATTGTTTTTAACATATTTATAATCTACTATGTGATTTTTTTTTGTTTCTTGGTTATGTTCCTCCCCCATGGTATAACCTGTTTTCACTGTATTTGATTCCAGTGCCCTGCATCTTGTATATACATTTTTCTAATTTGGGGAAAGGAAGGGAAAAAACAAAATGCCTAAATAGGGATACAGGTTGTACAATGAGATGTACAAGACACTATGTTGAAAACGAACTTTACAACTTCGGTGTGTGTGAGGGGGAGTAGATGGGGAGGTGGGGAATGAAGGGATGGTAAGGGGAAAACAAAGGAAGAGGCAACAATGCTCAATAGGAAATGTACTCATTACCTTACTCATGTAACTGTAACCCTCTGTACAGTATTTTTACAATAAAAAAAATATATATGTAGCATGTATATGGCCAGGCACCAATGGATCACACGTGTAATCCTAGCGACACAGGAGGCTGAGATCTAAGGATTACAATTTGAAGCCATCCCTGGCAAGAAAATCGTAAGAGTCTTATTTCTAATAAACTACTCTAAAACAGCCAGAAATAGAGCTGTGGCTCAAATGGTAGAGCATGAGCCTTGAGTAAAAGAAGCTCAGGATCAGCACTCAGGCCATGAGTTCAATAACCAGAACTGGCACAAAAACATATACTATTTAACTGAGTTCAGTGGCTCAAACATGCAATCCTAGGCATTTGAGGTGATCAAGGGGATCTTAGCTCAAGGTTAACTGGGCATAAAAGTTTGTGAGATTCCATCTCAAGCAATGGCTGGGTGTGGTAGGGCACACCTGTTGTCACAGCTACAGGGAAAGTACAATGGCTGGGCACAGTGCCATGTGCCTGTTATCCCTAGCAACAAGAAAGCACACGTAAATAGACAGCAGTCCAGGCCAACCTGGGCATAGAGTGAGACCTTATCTTGAAAATAACCAACACACAAAGGGGCCGCAGGTACGGCTGTAGTGGCAGAGCACCCACCTAGCAAGTGTAAGATCCCCAGTACCACATACACACACACACACACACACACATATATATGACAAATGTATGTATACATGGACACATACATATACTGTACTTCTTCTATAGTCAACAGCATATAGATCCTCTCTAGACAAATTTTAGAGTAATAAACTATAGTGGCTGTGATCATTTATTGCCTGATCATAGGTGGAGATGTGTAAAATGCTAACCTAATCTGTCTTTGTGGCATCCACAAAGAAAAGCACATGTCCCTGTGTTTGGATCTTCCTCTCATGATGGTGACACCCTTTTCAGTGCAATAGCTCATACCACATGCTCCTTGCATGAAAGTAATCTACTTTGGAGTGTTCCCATTATGTCTAATATACTAGAAAACTTCACTAAGTGAATCACGCCACTGTTAAAAGTATAAGAGCTAGTTACTGAGACGGCCACACTCAGCAATGTACCAGGGGCTGTGTTCTCGATCTTAATCAAAGATAGAGAAATCTTAGCACTTCTATTACCTCTTTTTTCCCCCCAGAAGACAAGAAGGGCTTAGAATAAATTTAAAGTAAATGTAAGCAGAAACCTAGCCTACACCTCAGAAATACAGAAAGCACAAAAATGCTAAGTAAACTAAAACTATGAAATGAAACACTATAGGTTCTATGGCATCAGATCTTTCAAGTTTGAAATATTAGGAATCCTTATGTCTATTTTTAGGTAAACATGGATAATTTTATTACAAAACCACATGAATTTAGATTGTCAATGAAAAGGATAGCCTGATTTTTTAAAGTTAACTGGTAGTTTAATGTAATAGGCAGTTACACCATGATAGACAGAACTTAAGATGTGTTCTGTTATACTTGGCTAACTAGCTCCAGTACTAGCGACGTCATCTTTACCATTCCACCATCATCTGAGCTCACTGGTTTCTTCTTCATTCATGTTTTACTCAATACTAATAGAAACTGACAAATAAGTATGGTGTTTTCTTTTTTTTTTCTCAAGGAGTACAAAAAGCATTCACACAGATAGGGGTCATACTAAACGTTGCCCAGTTGTTACTATTTTAAGGTATTCAATTTTTCTTGGAGGCTAAAATTACTTGTCACTCAATACCCATCATTCTGACGTTAACCTTGCCACATAAACAGGCAAACAGGAAGGATCTGCTGTAAGACAGCAGTGGTATCTTCTTGAAATGCTGTCAGTTCCCACCAGTCAGGTACACACAGGGACAACTTTCCCATGATTCTTGTGACAGCTTCCCCCTAACGTGGGATTTCTACTTGCTGGGCCCTGCTTGCTTAGCAGTAAATTTGGGCAATTGGTCTACAGAGAGTACAGGCTTCCTTTAGAGGCAAGAAACAAAGCTAAAAGCTGGGTGCCAACGGCTCCTCCCTGTAATACTAGCTACTCAGGAGGCTGAGATCTGAGGATTGAAGTTCAAAGCCAGCCTGAGAAGAAAAGACTCTTACTTCCAATTAACCAGCAAAAAATCAGAAATGGAATTGTGGATCAAATGATAGAGTGCTGGCCTTGAACAAAAGGCAAGAGCAACAGAAAGTCCTAAGTTCAGACCCCAGTATACACACACACACACACACACACACACACACACACACACACACACACACACACACACACACAGGCTCACGTGCACGCGCTAGGGAAGGAGGGAGGAGGGGGGAGGGGGGAGAGATGGAGGGAGTTAGAACCACATAGAGATCACTTTGTGGATATTATAGATTTCAAAAATAAGTGACAGCCCATGTGTGGTAGATAGCTTATAATCTACTAGAAATAATAAAGCATCACTGATAAGTATGGAATTATGGCACAGGATGGGTTGTGTTCCAACATACAAGGACCAGGAGACTTTGCTATAGGATCTTCCAAGAGTCAGAAATGAGACACTATAGGGCTGGGAGGGTGTCTCAGTGGTAGAGCACTTGCCTTGCATGCATGAGGCCCTGGGTTTGATTCCTCAGCACCACATAAGCAAAAACAAAAAAGCCGGAAGTGGTGCTGTGACTCAAGTGGTAGAGTGCTAGCCTTGAGCTGAAGAGCTGAGGGACAGCGCCAGGCCCAGAGTTCAAGCCCCATGACCGGACCCAAAAAAAAAAGAAATGAGACACTGTAGAAAGTATTATAAGAGGTGACTATCCAAGACTGAGAAGGAAGAGACTGAGGAAGAAATTGAAAAGGGAAACTCATGAAAGGAATAGCAGACTGAAAATGGAGTACGGTTGGAAAAGCAGCAAAAAGTTAAGGCTGAATCACCTTTTATTTTAAGCTGCCCTGAGGAGTTATTAAATACCTGATCAAAGGCCAAACCACTGGATTCCATGAGCACTGGGGAACAAAATGTTTCAAAAGGGAGTGGCATGTTCATAGCAATGTTCTAAGAAGATTCATAGGACTACAATCAAGCTTTGAGCATTTGAACTCTGTGGGGCGGGGGAGGGAGTATCCTGGCCTTGAACTTAGGGTTTGGGTACTGTCCTTGAGCTTTTTTTTCTCAAAGCTACCACTCAACCACTGAGCCACAGTATCACTTCCAACTAGTTTTGGAGATAAGAATCCCATATATTTTCCTGTCTAGGCTGGCCTGAAACTGCTATTCTCAGATCTCAGTCTCCTGAGTAGCTATAATTACAGGCATGAGCCACCAGCAACTAGCAAAAAAAAAAAAAAAATTAATATGCTATCAAAAGCAGTTTCATTTCCTTTTAGATTACTAAGAACCTTAAGGATTAAAAGTGAATCTTTCATAATGTAACCCACTAAAAGGAAAAGAGGAATAAGAAATAGTAAGAAAGGGCAAATTTGATCAAAGTATACTATATGCATGTATATACTATTAACTTATGCCAATAAAAATTAAAGAAACATAATTTTAGAGATTGAATTATAACTCAAAATATCTGTGATTTCAAACATTTTTATAACTATTAGCTACAACAGAAGCTATACTAGTATTTTACACATACTTCCAATATTCAAATCCTAGATATAAAATAGAAAGATAATTCACACAATGAGATGGACTTCCATGCTACTTCAAGGCCCAGAGAAGCCACAATATTACACAGCCATTATAGCGAACCACTATTTTGTGTCTTTGTGGCATTTTTTTCCTGGTCTTATATCTTTTCCTTCTTGAGGGGAAAAAAAATCTACCATTTTTTTCCTCCCACCACAGAAAACTACACACTTCTATAAATTTTTATATGATGTCAGGGTCCTTCCCTAAAAGCAATTTATAAATGTGAAAACCCAGAGCACCTGGAATCTTGATTGAATACTTGTAGAGATAATGTGATCTGGGTGAAATATACACTTTTATTCCAAATCTTCCTATGGTTAACTGATGGAAACTGATTATATAACAAAGCCTTCAATGAGAAGTCAGCCCTAATTAGCTGTGTAAAGACACCCCTGACAGTTATAATAACAGGTACAAAATTCCCCAAACTTCCAATTATATGGGAAATCCATCTAAATTCTATCTACTCAAGCTTGTTTCTGAGCAAAAGTATCTTTGTAACAAGACTAACCAAATAAATACATTTTTTTAAAAAAAGAAAAAAAGCAAGCACAACTCCAGTGATACTTTTATTTAGTACCTACAAACATCTGCTCAATCACTACTCAAGTCATTCAAATATGTGAGCCTTTATTTTCATGAGTCTTCATTTACATGCAATTCAAAAGCAAGTTGAACCAAATAAGCACTTAGAGCATAAGTCCAATGAGCCTTTTACTTGTTCCTTACAAAACATCTGTTCAATCACTATAAACAGGTATTAGCAGCATTGGACATTTAGCCTTAGGCCCTTGAGGTAATGCAACCTGCTCTTAAGAAGATCAGTTATGCAGTCAACAGATATGTACTGAGAGGGGGTAGGCAAATAGTTCAAGTGATAGAGCACTTGCCTAGAATGCACAAGAAAGAAAATATTCAAGTGCTTTTACTAAGTCCTTAGTCTCAGGTGGCTGAGGCAGGAGGATCCTGAGTTTGAGGCCAGCCTAGTATATACAGCAAGACTCTGTCTCAAAAAATAAATAAATCGGACATGGAGCTGTGGCTCAAAATGGTAGAGCACTAGCCTTGATTGGACAGCCCCCAGGCTCTGAGTTCAAGCCCCGTGGCTGACAAAAAAATACATACATATATACATACATATAGATGATGTTTAACCACAGCCACTAGACACATTTGGCTACTTAAAATTCCGTTCTTCTAGTGTTCTGTCTCTGTTCCAGTTCTGCAAAAGTCAATCTGGACAGACTGGTGTGATTATATTACACAGTGCAGAACACTTCCTCCCTCACAGAAGTTCTACTGAATGGTGCTGAAGGAAAACCATTTGAGTGTCCAGATAAGAAACAATACAGAGACACCCAGAACAAGGAAGAAATAAAGGCTACTGCACTAGACCAACCCACAGCAGGGTAATTATAAATAATTAACAAGAGGACAGTAAACCAGAAAGGAACTAGATGCTTGTAGGTTTTAGCAGGGGAAACTCAAGATCACAAGTATACATTGCAAAACTGGAGCTGTAATAAGCAATGACACCATATAATGATCACTTCTTTGAAAGATCTTGCTGGTGGGACTTTATCTGGCAAATTCAAACACATGCTAAACAAGCGCTACACGAACACACTGTACTTTTCAAGATCCAATCTTGCAGCCGAGGTCATCAATATCAAATGAAAGCATTACACTCCCCCCCCCCCAAAAAAAGCATCCTATTAGCAAAATAAGGTAGAAGCAGGATGGCTTTGCATTCTATAAATGCCAAAAACCAGACTGGTTCAGTTTCCTCCACTGCCTTCCCTTCAAAGTTGTTCCAGATCTCATAGCCCCTGCTCTTCGGTGGTCAAGACAACTTAGGAGATTCACGAACGTCAAAGCGAAAGCAAAGCACAGACGAAGTCCCACAGGTCTCCTGGGAGGAAGTGTATCTCAAAGAAATGTGTGAAAGGCACCGCCAGCTCGGATCAGAGACCAAGTTCGTCTGGTCCCATCCCCTGGTCCACATCCCAACAATGTCTCAGCAGAGCTGAAACCCCGGGCGCGGCCTATACGGTCTCTGGATGGAGTGAACCACCTCGGACCTAGTTCAGAGGAAGGCGATAAGGCCGCAGATCTGATCTACGGGGACGGAGGCTGACGGCGCGTCCGTCCCCGGCGGGTCTCAAGCTCATGCGTTCTCTCCATTTCCCGGTTCCCTGCGGGCGCTTTGGAATTAAGCAATCAATCTCGGGGAAGGGAAGGCATCAGATCTAGCTTTAAGTACCGCTGGCAAAGGGTTTCTGGGGTTTCTGAGCGACGTACTGGCCCCGTGGGAGTCAGGTGTCTGAAAAACTACGAGGGCCGGCGCACGCGGGGACGCGCGCCCGGGGGACTCCGGGTGTCCGCGGCCTGTCACCGCAGTGGCTGTAGAACCTTGCTACGGCCCGGGTCCCTGCGTGTCCCGCACACCAAGCGACACCCTTCTTAACAGCAACGGAAACCAGAAGCCCACATCCCGGGCGGGTGGGCCGCGCCGCCCCGGGGAGGCCTCCCCGGTGGCCAGCGCCAGCGGACGCCTAAGGGAGGCAATCGCCGGGCTTCTGGGGCCCCCAGAGGCTCAGCGACACTTCTTCCAACCGTCCCCACCCCTCCACGACCCCCGCCCAGGACCCCACGGCAGCCCCCTCCCGGACGGGGACTCCGCAGCTCGCGCCCCAGGAGGCCCGCGCCCCCGCCCCACCTGCTTCCTCCAGGTCCTCTCCGGAGGAGCGCGCACACGGCGATGCGGGGACGCGGAGGAGAGGCCGAGCGCGCGCTGCCCGCCAGCCCGTCCGCCGCCGCCGCGCTGGGGTCCCGCCGCTGGCTGCGGAGCTCCCGCCACGCCGAACCCCCGACCTCGCCCGGCCCGGCCCGCAGCGCGCCGGAGCCGGAGCCGGAGCCGGAGCCGGAGCCCCACGCGGGTCGGCGCGCGCGCGCAGTGCCGCCGCCTGGGCTGCGCAGGCCTCGGCCTCAGCCCCGCGCACGCGTCGGCGCTCGCTCACGCGCCTCCCGCCTGCGCCCCTGAGCTCCTGCGCCCCTCGACTGGCGGAAGATCAGCCGCCGCCGCCGCCGCCGCCGCCGCCGCCGCCGAGCTACCACTGCTTTTCCTTGCAGGGCCTTGGAGGCCACGCGATGCAATGTCCTCGTTCAAGCCCAAGGCTGGCCCCGGACTGGCCGGCCTTTCGGTGTCACATCCCTGCGTCCTGGGGACGGAGACCACCGCATCTTACCCTGTGCGGGTCGTGTAGTTGGATCCATCAGTCAATGGCCGGTGTGTAGATCTGGGTGCCGGAGCAAGTTTGGGTCTCTCCTCCTCTCTCCTCCGCTGCCTTCCATCCCACCTCACTCCCCCTCTCACCAAACCTGGAAGTGGTGACCCCTAACAGATGTGGATCCCTGTCGTGCCGTAGAAAGACAGTGCTGACAACGAGTCTTTCATAGACGAGATCCATACCTGGGCGCCAGTGGCTCACACCTGGAGCCCTGGCTCCTCAGGAGACTGAGATCTGAGAATCATGGTTCAAAGCTAGAAAAGTCTGTGAGACTCTTATCTCCAATTAACTACCATAAAGCTGGAGGTGGCACTATGGCTCAAGTAGTAGAATGCAACACACACACACACACACACACACACACACACACACACACACACACACACACACACACACACACACACACACACACCCCTAAAAGGCCCAAGCCTTGAGTTCAAGCCCTACCCCCCCACACACACACACACATACACCCCCCAGTGAGATCAGGACAGAGCTTTAGAGCCCACCATATCCACTATTATGGGACCTACACAAATGCTCTGCTGTCCTTACAGTGTTCACCACTCAAGGTATGGTGGTAACATGTTGGATACACAAATAAATGTCCGTTAGTGCCTGAAAAAGCCAAGATGAGGGCAAATCATAGACCCCAATACTTTCTTCTGTTTGAAACACTGATTCTGGCAACTACAAATTATATATTTTTATATGTATATGTACATATATATGCACACACATATATATGTATGTATGTAATATTACCCCTTCCCAGTTGCTTGAACCGTTCTCACAACATCTCTCCACCAAGTGGTCTCCATTAAGTACTTTCAGTAACAGAACTCACTACCACTCTTTTTGCCGGTCATGGGGCCTGAACTCTGGGCCTGGGCGCTGTCCCTCAGCTCTTCAGCTCAAGGCTAGCACTCCACCACTTGAGCCACAGCACCACTTCCAGCTTTTTCTGCTTATGTGGTGCTGAGGAATCAAACCCAAGACCTCATACATGCAAGGCAAGCGCTCTACCACTGAGCCACCTTCCCAGCCCTCACTACCACCTCTCTTAAGGTAGCTGTTTCATTCTGGATCCGCCTGTTGGAAATTTCTTCCATCCTTGGGAGTTAAAAATCCAGGTCCCTGCATCTCCTCTTCTGTTCTGTTCTGTTCTGTTCTGTTCTGTTTCTGCCTTAGGAACTTGGGATCTCTGTTCATGGTACCCAGGACAAGCATTCTCTGTCCCTTAACGGCCCTGGTATGATATGGTTTCAACTGCACTCACCAGCATGCTGAAGGACTCTGAAAGAGGCATCCCAGATTGTCTTGAACCCTCAGGAATGACTGGGTAGCCTATTGAATGCAGAGAAAAAAGAGACTTCCACCGCTTTCTATGTCCTGAGCTTCTGTTAAAAACAACTCCAGATATCAAATAGTTGTAGCAGTCCCATCACGTTGTTGAATCAGGTGGAGCACACTGCCAACTAAAACCCACGGAGCTTACTCAATGTTTAATTCCATCCCCATCCCACATCCCTGGTTAGCTGCCAGTTTCTCTGTCCCAGCAGGCTCTGTGTCTTAATGTACTCTGAAGGATGATAAAGTGGCCCGGATGTTCCCTCCTGCCTTTGAGGACTCCACCTCCCTTTCTCTGCTTCTTCCCACCCTTTTCTCATCGGCCCCTCCTCCTCTTCAATGGGCCAAAAGAAGGAAGGCAATCTACTTGTAATCTCTAAACACTGCTTGTTCTCATTGAGACACAGAAACTCACCGAGATCTGGTATATTGAAAGAGGCTATTAGTGAAGTTCCTTTTAGGGAGTTGCTTTTATTGCTCATTTAAATTATCCTTCTGAGATATCACTCTTAGAAGTAGCTGACTGGGTGTGGCTCACTGAGTCCTTAGCTGGAAGAAAGGCCTTTGTTAGAACCAGCTAAACCACTGGCTCTTTCTGCTACACCCAACAACTGTACGTTCCCCAGGCAAATTCACAGGACGCCACCAGCGAAAGAGGCCCCAGACTACTTGGTTGCCTTTATTCCCAATCCTGAATGACTCCCTAGCCCATGAGGGATGAAGTCATCACTGGAAACATCACTTTGAAACATCCCTGTATCCTATAAACACTGGAGGTAAGTTTCATCCACATAACAAGAATAGAACTATACAGTGATGGGAGCTAGAATTTTGGATTTTTTTTATAACAGTACTGAGGTTTGAACCCCAAGCCTTGCTAAACAGGTCTTCTACCATTTGAGCCACTCTGTACACACACCTTCTGGTCCTGGAGCTTGAACTCAGAGTTTGAGTGCTGCTCCTGAGCTTCTTTACGCAAGGCTAGTGCTCTACCACTTGAACCTCTACCACTTGAGCTACAGCTCCACTTTCAGACTTTTTTTCTTTACTGGTTAATTGGAAATGAGATTCTCGTGGACTTTCTTAACCAGGCTGGCTTCAAACCACATCAGAGCTCAGCCTCCTGAGTAGCTAGGATTACAGGTATGAGTCACTGGTGCCTGGCTTGGATTAGTTATTTCAGATACAGTCTTGAGCCTGGGCCAGCCTGGACTATAATCCTCCCATTTGTGCTTCCTTGTGTTGCTAGGATGTTGGGTATGTATCATATCATGCCAGGCTTTAGGTTTAGATAGAGTCTCACAAACTTTCTGCTGGCCTCAATTTATGATTCCCCATTTTTTGCCCCCCAAACAGCTAGGATTACAGTTTTGAGCCATTGAACCAGCTTAGGATTTAGATCATGAACAATCTATTGGGATGAGAAGGCACACAGAATACAATCTAGCCACAGCTGCTGGGATTAAATTATATCTGAAGGTACAAGCTCCTGAGCACTGTACCACAAACCACAGTGCCAGGAAAGGAAGGGAGATCAGCATCTATGGTCAGAAACATAGTGTGGAAAAGGACATTACGGCACACCTCTGCAGCTGTGTGAGCTCCTATTCTGCACTTTACAATGGAAGAAACACCCTGGAGCAGAAGTAAGCCTGATCAAAAGCCTGTGTGGGTTCACTACTTGGCATCACCCACACAGAGGGTCTTTTTAGGCAATAAAGGATCCATAAATGGCTGTACAGAACAGTAGGAATCATTCCAAAATTCAATCAACACCAATAAATTCTGCCATCAGCTATCAGTACCCCCACAGCAGGAGAAAGAGATCAGAGGAGAGCCAGAGGTAAGAAAGGAAGTCTCTCCTATCTTCTATGGACTATGGGCAGAATTGGAGGGGAGGAAGAAAGAGATACTCAGTGTGCACTCAGGAGAGTCACTGAGAAGAGCCCTTAAAGCTCTCCTATTTGTCATGTTTGCAAATATGATCAACATACAAATCCCAAAAGAATCAACAATGTATTAGAGGTAATGAGCTAGTTGAACAAGGTTGCCAAGTACAAGATCAATCAATAGTTTATAGCTGCAGCCAGAAATACTAAGAGACCATGCAGAATGCCAATAAAACTTCAAATCCAGGAGTTAATTCACCAACTTATAAGAACTTTATGAAGAAAAATTTAAAACTATATAAGAACTTTTGTAAAAGGAAGCAGAATAAATGAAGACCTATACCATGGGTTGTATACCTTTATATTGTTGTCAATTTAATCTCTAAATCTATGTTTCAGTGCAGTCTAACACATGGAAAATTTAACAAGAACTAAAATGTGAAGGAGCTTCATAAACTTATATATAAGGAAAAATAGAACTCTTGAAAAGCAAGAACCAAGGAAGGAGATTTGCCCTGCAAGATCTTACATCAGCACCACATGGTAACAAAAATAATGCTAGACTAATAATGTGGTTCTGTGATAGGAACAAATAGTGAAGTGAAACAGGATATAGACGAGGATAAATGGGACTTCAATATATGTTAAAAGTGGTCCCATTTACCAGTAAGAAAAGCAAAAGTTATTTAGAGGATGTATCAAGGAAACTCTTAGCAAAGAAAAGGTAAAGTATGCCTCACACTGCAACAGAGAAAGAGAAAATTTCAGATAAGTTACAGACATCCTTATAAAAGGAGAAAAATATGGGAGACTATGAATGTGGAGTAAGAATTTACTTCCCAAAACAGCACTGTAGTCCAAGTACTATGGAGGCAGAGGCAGAAGTATCTGGAGTTTGATACCATCCTGAGCTACATAGAGAAACCCTGTCCAAAAAAAAAGAAAGAAAAGAAAGAAAGAAAGGAAGGAAGGAAGGAAGGAAGAAAGGAAGGAAGGCCAGGTATAATGGCACAAGGCTGTAATTCCAACACTTAGGAGGCTAAAGAAGGTGAATTACAAGTTTGGGCCTAGCCTGTGCTATGTAAAAAGATAAGAGGATGGGGAGGAAGGAAGGGAGGAAGGGGGGAAGAAAGCATTACTTCAGTGATAGAGCACCCATACAAACCTTAAAACAAGAGATTAGGGAATTTGACTGAATTGAACACAATTAAAAGTACATAGAAAAAGTTAAAAGAGCTTACAAACTGAGAGAAGATATGTGGTATGTATGAAAATAATTAGTATTTATATCTAAAATGTTCAAGAAAGTTTTTGTAAAGCCACAAAAAAGCAGTGGAAAACATAATGTTAAAAAATGAGAAAAGCAGCCAGGTGTCAGTAGCTCACAGCTGTCATCCTACTTAGGATTCCCGTGAGATTTTTATCTCCAATTAACTACCAGAAACCCAAACGTTGAGCTGTGGTTCAAGGTGTAGAGCACTAGCCTTGAGCACAAAAGTACAGGGACAGTTCAAGCCCTGAGTTCAAGCCCCAGGACTGTCAGGATAGAAGGAAGAGAGGGTGAGGAGAGAAAAGGAAAATGCAGACAATTCATGGAAAGAGAAGCCAGAATGGCACACCAGTCCAGAAGAGATGGCCAGAAGTAGAAATACAGTGTGATACTGTAGTCACCAGTGTTGCTGCCCATTACCTATGGTAAACCTGAGCTCTGGAGAGAGAGGAAGTCTGCATTTAAAAGTAGTTGCAGGGCTGGGAAAGTGGCTCAGTGGTAGAGGGCTTGCCTTGCATGCATGAGGCCCTGGGTTCGATTCCTCAGCACTACATAAGCAGAATAAAGCTGGAAGTGGCGCTGTGGCTCAAGTGGTAGAGCGCTAGCCTTGAGCTGAAGAGCTGAGGGACAGTGCCCAGGCCCAGAGCTCAGGCCCCACGACTGGCAAAAAAAAAAAAAAAAAGTAGTTGCAAATACTCTCACCTCTCACTGACAGTAATTTCAAGCTTCCAATGTCAGGTCAGTGAGAATGAAGTTGGGCAAACTAAGTTGGATCAGTTCTTGTGAATTGCTCCAACACAACACAACTATTATTTTATGGAAAAAGTGATGCATGAAGAAATACTATTTTTTTAATCCAGAAGATACAATCAGCCAAATTCTAAACAGTGAGAACTTCTATAGAATAACCCAGTTCTACAACCAACAAAATAGCTGAAACAATTACAGATCAAGAGGTTTCAGAATTCTCCACAGCTTGTAGTGTGAAAACTTCTATGGACCTGAATTCAAATAATTTTTTCTTAAAGGTTGAGATCATTGGGGAAAATTTAGCCCAGACTGGACATTAGATGAAACAAGGAATTTTTCTTAATTTTGTTCAATATGGTAATGATGTGGTTGTGTTTACTTGTTAAAAACTCTTTCTTAGAGATTCATACAGAAGGATGCATAATAAAAGTGTTTTTAAGTCTGAGATTTGCTTTAAGGTGCTTCATTAGGGTGACACTGATCATTGATTTTTTTGCCACTTTGTTAAGTGGCAAAAAAATAAAAATAAAGTTCATTAGCAACAAGTATTGATCAGGAGACTAATAAAAAAATGAGGAACTAGTAAAAATTATGAAAGCTGGATGATAGTTATTCTTTTACATGAGTTTGAAAATTATTTCAGATCTCTAACAAGATAATAATCTCAATTGTCCAATCCAAAGACATAATATGGAAAGTTAGATTTCAAAGCAAGATATGACCATTTGTTGCCTATGAGAAATGCATCTTACTGACAAAACCAAACATTGGCTCAGGGTAAAAGGGTGGGAAAAGATCTTCTAAGCAAATGGAGCCTGAAAGCAGGCAGTATAGCCATACTCACACATGATAAAGTAGACATTAGACCTAAGTGAGAAAAAATAAAAAGGTTCACACCATACTAATAAAGGGAAAATTTCATGAGGATAAAATAATAGTGTCCACACAGATGTGTCATATACATTTAACTTTATAAAAAAAAATGTTATTGGGAGGGAAGGGTGACATTGTCACATTGTCCAAAAAAGAAATGGATTCTTGCTAGGCGGTGTAATCCTAGCTACTCAGAAGGCTAAGATCTGAGAACTGCAGTTCAAAGCCCAGGCAGGAAAGTCTGTGAGACTCTTTTATTTATTTATTTATTTATTTATTTATTTATTTATTTATTTAAAATTTATTTATTTGCCAGTTCTGGGGCTTGAACTCAGGGTTTGGTCATTGTCCCTGAGCTACCTTTGCTCAAGGCTAGTGCTCTACCACTTGAGCTACAGCACCACTTCTAGATTTTTCTGTTTATGTGGTACTGAGGAATTGAACCCAGGGCTTCATGAATACTAGGCAAGCACTCTACCACTAAGCCATATTCCCAGCCAGTGAGACACTCATCTCCAATTAACCACCAGAAAACTGGCAGTGGCAAAGTACTCACCTTGAGCTGAAGAGCTCAGGGACAGTGCCCAGGCCCAGAGTTCAAGCCCTACAACCAACAACAACAACAAAAAGTGTTTTTTATCTGATATGTAACTGTAACCCCTCTGTACATCACCTTTATAATAATAATTAAAATTTTTAAATATTACTAGACTGAAAATCACAGATAGATTCCAAAATGACATAGTGGGAGACTTTAATACCCTATTTTCACAGGTCTAGACAAAAAAAAAATCAGCAAAGAAACATCATAAGTAAATAACATTATTAACCAAATGGACTTAATAGACGTCTGCAGAGTATTTTATCCAGCAGCTCCACAATACACATTCTTCTCAGCAGACCATGTAACTTGTCAAACCTAGGTCACATTTTAACACACACACACACAAAAAAATTAGAAAATTGAAATAACTCTCTGCATTCTATCTGACCACAATGGAATAAAACTAGAACTCAATAGCAAAAGAAATCACAGAATACATTCAAACACTTGGACATTGAACAACACTTTGTTGAATGATGTAGGTCTTGAAGAAATAAGGGGGGAAATTCAAAAGTTCTAAAAATGTAATGACAATGAAAACACAACTTAATAGAATCTTTGGAATAGAGCAAAGGTAATGTGTATAGTTTATAGCTCTGGGTGTCTACATTAAAAAAAAAGTAAAAGAAATCAGAGAGATCTCAACTAGTCAAATGATGCACCTCAAGCTCCTAGACAAATAAGAACAATCCAAAGCCCCTAATTAACAGAGAGAAATAATAAAGATTAGGGCAGAAATTAATGATTTAGAGACTATACAAAGAATCAGTGAGCTTCCCTTCTGTCCACATCCCCTCCAGCATCTGTTGTTATTAGAGTTCTTGATTATAGTCTGAGACAAGCAGAAACGGTCAAATAAGTTGATGTCAGGCAAAATGAACCCCAAGATAAGGACTCAAATGTTTTTTCTTTCTTGCAATTGTTTTTTTTAGGGGGGGGGTCCGGTCGGGGGGCGCTGTCCCTCAGCTCTTCAGCTCAAGCGCCACTTCCGGCTTTTTTCTTTTTGCTTATGTGGTGCTGAGGAATCGAACCCAGGGCCTCAGGCATGCAAGGCAAGCACTCTACCACTGAGCCACCTTCCAAGCCTCTTGTGATTGTTTCTAACATATTTATAAGATGATTTCTTTGTTGCTTTGTATATCTCTCCCACATGGTATAACCCCTGTTTTCACCATATTTGATGTTGGTATAATTTGTGGATGGGAAGGGGAAAAAAATTGTTTAAATAGGGATACAGGTGGATCCATTGCAACAATGAGATATACAAGATGTTCGAAAAATTAACTTTACAACTTTGGCTGGGGAGGGGGGATGGTGCATAGAGGGAGAGAAGATGGGAAGGGATGGTATGGAGAAACAAAGGAGGAGGCAACAATGCTTGATAAGAAATGTACTCATTACCTTGTCCATGTAATTGCCCCTCTGTACGGTATTTTCACACACACACACACACACACACACACACACACACACAAAGAATCAGTGAAACAAAAAGTTTTCTTCTTTGAAAAAATAAATAAGGTTCATCCCCTTTATTCAATTCTAACTAAAAAGAGGAGGTAAAAGACACAACTATAAAATTTAGAGATAAAAGAAGACATAGAACAAGTAGATATAGAACAAATGTCAGTGAAATCCAAAAGAGAGAATATTGTAAAAGTCTATATTCAAATGAGTTGGGAAACCTGGAAAAATGGATACATTTCTGGATACATTTGACCTATTAAAACTGAACCAAAAGGACATTAATTATTTAAATAGATCTATAAAAAGCAATGACAGCCAGGCGCTGGTGGCTCATGGTTATAATCCTAGTTACTCAGGAAGCTGAGAGCAGAGGATCCTAATTCAAAGCCAACCAGGGCAGGAAAAGTCCATGAGACTCTTATCTCCAATTAACCACCAGAAAACCAGAAGTGGCACTGTGGCTCAAGGTAGTAGAACATTAGCCTTGAGGAAAAGAGCTTAGGGACCAGCACCCAGGCCCTGAGTTCAAGCCCCACAATCAAAAACAAAAAAGCAGTGAGATTGAAACAAAAATAGTCTATCAACAAAGAAAAACTCACTAACTGACAGCCACTGCCAAATTTTGCTAGACCTTTAAAGAGATAGAGCACCATTATTACTCAAATGTGTCTATGAAATTAAAAGGGAAAGTATGCTATCACACTCATGAAACCAGTACTACAGTCATTCAAAATTCAGAAATGACACCATAAGAAAATCATTAGCTTCTCTCTCCAAAGAACATAGATGCAAAAATTCTCAACAAAAACAACACACTAAAATATTATATACTGTGTTTCCAGAGATTCAAGGATTGTGTGTGTGTTTATAACTATTTTCTGAATAGTATTCCAATTGCCTAGGAAATCAAGCAAGATTAACAAATGGGACTGGATCAAATTAAAAAGTTTCTGCACAGCCAAAGGAACAATTACTAGAAATAAATAATGGGAGAAAACATTTACCTGATTTTCATCAGATAAATGTATAAATACCTAAAATATATAAAGAACTCAAAAATTAAACAGCAATAGAACAAATATTCTAATTACTAAATGGGCAAACAAATTGAACAGACAGTTCCCAGAAGAAGGAATACAAATAACTAGTAGATCTACCTTATAACCTCATCATATCTTAAGCAATATCCAAACAAGGATAGATCAGTATTCAAGAAAGATGTACACATACCTATGTTTATTGAGCCTCTGTTTGCAATAGTCAAATGATGGAATCGATAAAGAAGATAATATATATAGATATATTTCATGCTGGGTAGGTGTGGGTGATACAAAGAACCAAAATTTTAAAAACAAAGAAAAATGAAATGAGATCATTTTCAGGAAATGGACAGACCTGGAGCTCCTGATGCTGGTAACAGAAGTCAAGTTCAAAAAGCCAAATATCATGCTTTCACTCATTTGTAGGGTATAGACCCCCAAATGATGATGATGATGTTGATGATGATGATGATGATGATATTAGTGATGGCAATTTGACATCAATGTAACAGGGGTTAACAGGGAGGCTCTCTAGGAGGGAATCATCTGGAAGGAGATGGGAGAAAGATGCACTGAGGGGTGCAAGGATCAATAAACATTACATACACACATACACATACACACATACACATATATGAATACAACATAATAAACCCCATCAAATGATGTTTGAAAAAGAGACTAGAAGAAAGGGGAAAGATGAGAATACAGTAGAGGAAATATTCAAAAAATATATAAATATTTTTTTAAAAAACTTTAAAGAAGCCACCAAGAAGATTGGGGTTTTAGTCCATTATGTTCACTTCTATATCTCTAAGTACCCAAGGACAGCATCTAGCAAGTAATGCAAATTTAGTAAATACGTGAGGACCAAATGGGCCACATTCATAGTTTTCAGTCTCAGTGAAGATGAACTATTATGTCCAATGCTTTCAGAAATCAGAGGTGGCTTTGTGCCTCAGGCATGCGCATTCTTGAAGAGGCAAGGCAATCTTGTGTCACCAAAGCTAAGCTGTCTTTCCAGCAACTGCTTATAAAACCAGTCCAGTCCCATCTCAGTTCACTATAAACCATCAATGGCTTTAACAACATCTTGATTAGGAGTGGAGAGAAGGTCAGACCCCCTGAAGATGTCACTCAGCTTGCACCTTGTCAACAATGGGTCTAGGGACTCACCTCACCAAAGAAAGCCATTGACAGAGCAATTAGCCTGTTCTGAGTCATGAGAAAACCTCCTTTGTGACAAAAAACAGCACTGATAATAAGATTGTTTCTGATATTCCTCATCTAACCATATTTGAAACCGCAGGGAGCAGTCACGGTAAAAAGAAATGAGAATTGCTTTTTCAGATTCACATAGAGTTCATGGCAGAATAAGTTATCGTCTTTCTTAAGGCCTATCAAAATACATCATGCAACATCTTTATCGTCATCAAGATAATCACAGCCTTAAGGCACAGAATAGCACTTAGAAAATAAACTAAATCGCATATTGGTCCATCAAATTACCAGAAATAGTTGAGCACCTCCTACTCAAAATGCTGGTGGTGGGGAAGCTGTAAACAAGTACAGGGTTCACTCTGGTTTTCTAGTACAGGGCAAAAAGTATCAAGGCTGAAATAAATTGTAGGCAGCCAGGATCACTTGTCATTACTCTGCAACCTTAACACTCCTTCAACTTCTCTGAGCCTTCGATTTGTTCCTTGGTATAAGAATAAACACACACACACACACACACACACACACACACACACACACATACACACACACACACACACACACACACACACTCCTCAAGAGCTGTAGCTATAACTTAGAAATCGAGCATGTTGGGAGAGAGAGGGAAGGAAGAGGTGATATTATCCAAAAAGAAATGTACTCTTTACCTGACTTACATAACATCCATATATCATCTTTATAATAACAATTTTAATGAGGGGTTAACATATCTTAAGTGCTTCATCTATGCTGTGCATTATTATGAGTACTTTTTTTAATGCCTATAAAATAAATATCATTTTTGTGTCTATTTTCTAGTTGGGGAAATCAAGGTCTAGAATAGTTGACTAAAATCAGACAAGAGCACACGGTAAGCAGCAGAACCAAGATTGGAACCTAGGAGGCCTTGATCCAGAAAGATTAAACTCTTAGCCATGCAACTTTGCAAGGAAAGACAGTTGGAGGCAGAAACACTGACTGGTATAGAACTATCTGATCTTAGTCCATTAGGACTTTCTATAAGAGAATTCCACAGACTGGGTAGCTCGTATGCACTAGATATTTGTCACAATTTTGGAGACTGGGAAGCTCAAGATCTAGATACCAGTGGAGAAGTTTCTGGAGAAGGCCCTCCTCCCAGTTCACAGACTGCGACCTTCTTACTACAACCCACACATGGCCGGAGGGGAGGGGAGCTCTCAAGGTCTTTTCTGTAAGGGCACTGAACCCCAAAGGCCTCTGTATTAGGGATTCAGTTTTGACCCATGAATTTTGGAAGGCACAAATCTTCAGTCCATAACAGCCTAAATAGAGAAGACCCAATCACAAGGAACTAGTAAGAAATTACTAAAAACACAGAGTGCGGCTAGATTGTCATACTGTGGGCCTGGAAAACTGTCCTGTAGGGGTCAAGGAAAACCCACCATGAATTTCTGATGAGAGACAGCAGTACCTGCTTGCTCTTTATGCCCCATAAACTGTACAAGCATACCAAAGAATTCATGCATTTGAGTTAATACACTTGTATACACTTGCATACATATTTATTTACAACCTATTTACTTACAAGTTTGTAAGCAAAATCTAGCTTCCACATATAAAGGAAAGAAAGGTTGGGTGCCAGTGGCTCACGCCTGTCATTCTAGCTACTCAGGAAGTTGAGATAAAATCTGAGGATTGTGGTTCAAAGCCAGCCTGGGGAAAGAAAGGCTGTGAGACTCTTATCTCCAGTAAACCACTCAGGAAACCGGAAGTGGTGTTGTGGCTCAAGTGGTAGAGCATTAGCCTTGAGCTGAAGAGCCGAGGGACAGCGTCCAGGCCCAGAGTTCAAGCCCCATGACTGACAAAAAACAAAAGGAAGGAAGCACAGATCGTTCCTCTCTCTAGACCTGACTTACTTCACTTAACATAATTTTTTTCCCAAGTCTCTCCATTTCTTTTTTCTTTTTTTTGGGGGGGGGGAGGTCCGGTCATGGGGCCTGAACTCTGGGCCTGAGTGCTGTCCCTCAGCTCTTCAGCTCAAGGTTAGCGCTCTACAACTTGAGCCACAGCGCCACTTCCGGCTTTTTTCTTTTTGCTTATGTGGTGCTGAGGAATCGAACCCAGGGCCTCAGGCATGCAAGGCAAGTGCTCTACCACTGAGCCACCTTCCCAGCCCCTCTCCATTTCTTTACAAAGGATACAAAATCATTCTTTTTAGTGAATGGGTAAAATTCCATTGTGCATATATCCCACATTTTCTTGATCCATTCACCCATTGAGGGACATCTGGGCTTATTCTGTACCTTGGCTCAAATAGTGTAAGTCCTTAGAAAGCCAAAATCAATGTTCAGCAAAAAATAAAAGATCAGGAATCGGGTACTCAAAAGGGTGTGATGCAGTCAAGGGAAAAGGGTGAATGAATAGAATAAGGGAATGTGCAGGCTAGAATACAATGTATATCCTACAAAATTATGCGTAGTGAGGGAAAGAATGGGTGAGGGAAGGATGAGTGAGAATGTTGAAAAGGGTGATGTTGATCAAGATACATTATATTCATCACTACTTTGTTAACTGGCAACTTGGGGGCTGAGAATGTGGCTTAAAGGTAGAGCGCTTGCCTAGCATGCATGAAGCCTTGGGTTCAATTCCTTAGTACCATATAAACAGAAAAAGCTGGAAGTGGCGCTGTGGCTCAAGTGATAGAGCACTAGCCTTGAGCACAGAGAGGCCCAGGGACAGTGCCCAGGCCGAGTTCAAACTCCAGGACCAGCAAAAAAAAAAAAAAAAAAAGGCAACTCCTTTGTATCACTACTTAAAGATAATAAAAATTAAAATAATAAAAGAATTCTAGCATTTGGAAGTGAAATTAGAATTTCCTGGAGATTCCTAACCTTCACTAATTCACTCAGATTTTATAAGAAATCTAAGTGAATTAGTCTATGTATTTAATGTGTACTCATTACGTTGCATTTGAAAATGAAGCTGACAGAAGTTTTATAGATACCCTTGGGGAAGTGGAAGTCTATTGTCTCCCACCACCTCATTAATCTCTTTGCAAGATAAGACCATCCACAGATCAGTTTTAATTACTGGGAGTATATGTGTGTGTGTGTGTGTGTGTGTGTGTGTGTGTGTGTGTGTGTGTGTGTGTGTGTGTGTGTGTGTAATAATTTATTATCTTTGGGTTATATACTTACTGACAAAAACACACAGTCCTTCTGAAGAAACGTCAGCCACACCACCTGCCAGGATGCTGTCCAATCCAGCAGTGTACCAAGAAGGCTCGCTAGCTAGATGTCCTTCTTCCCTCCATGGTACTTGGCTTCAGGTTTCCCAGCCTCATCTATATCCTAACCCACACTTCCAGCAAGGACCCTCTCAAGTTCAACTTGTCAAATGACATACCACATGGCTGCTAAGAAGCTATATTTTCACCAGTTCCGAGTCACTGATGCTAGGACCGATAGCCTAGCTAGCATCTGTGCAAGCAGCATCTAGTGACACTAGGAAAACCACTATGTTGGTACTGCAAAGACCACCAGATGTGGTGGGTCACAGCTACTCTTGAGATTGTTGATCCCCAAGCACACTGATGCAAACAGTCCTCCGCCCACAATCCAGAGGTGTGGGTCTGTGAGGAAAGAGCCTACTCCCATTGTCAAGCACTTGGGAAGTGATCCTTAGTATCAGTAAATGGCACCACATATGCTGCTGTCCCTAAGGACTTTGTAACATAAGGGAACAAAACTGCAAACTCACAAAGGGCAGAAGGTAGGATAGACTATCAGGCTTCAATCATATGTATAGTTGGCCTGGAAATGGGAGGGTTTGAGGATGTGCCATTGTTCTGTTTGTTTTATTGGTGGCACTCAAAGCCTAGAATAGGCTAGGCTGGTTTGATTCTTCTGAGCCTTATTTCCAGCTCTGTTTTTGGCTGGTTATTTTTAGGATAGGGCCTCACTTCACCCACAGGTTGCCTGCTTTGATATCTCCCTCAACAGTGGAATCTCAGGTATATGCTGTGGCACCACACTTTCCCTTTTGTGGCTCCAGAGTCTCTTGAACTTTCCTGTTGGGGTTGGCATGACACTACAATGCTCCCAATCTCAATCTTCTACTCAGCTGGGGATGTCAGGTGCATGCTACTCTACCCAGCATCTGTGGACTGAGAAGAGGTCTCGTGGGCTTTTCTACCAAAGCAAACCTCGAACCAAGACCCTCTTGTCCTCAGCCTCCCAAGTAGCTATGATTACAGGCATGAGCCACTGACACCCATCTTTATATGCTGCTAATAAATTACAAAGTCGTTTTTTCCCTTTTGGCCTTGCCACATCTCCAGCCCTATGATTCTGTTTTAAAAGCAGAACATTGCCAAGGTAGCTAGAACAAGTTGAACACACTCATGGACAGACCAGAATTTAAGTTTTTAGTTAACTCTGGAACCTTGAACAAAATAAAATGAAATAACCTCTTAAACATACAGCCTTCTCATTTATAAAATATGGGCAGTATAATAGTTCCTACTTTATCCCATGATTCTTGGAAGAATTCAGTGAGAGAGGACAATGTGTATGGGGTAGGTACCTAATATTGTACTCATATGTAAAATGTCATTATGAAACTCATGATTTTGTCCAATTAATATATGCAAATAAATTTAAGAATTCAATGAACAACTATATGAAAAGAACTTGTCTCATACCCAGTACTGAATAATGTGCTCCATTTGAGTTAACTGTTTATATAATTGATAAATACAAGATAGCATATAATTAAAGAATTAGGTGTTGTCAGAACTAAAAATGGATATCAAAGAAAGTTGGACCATTTAAGAAAACATTCCAGGGCTGGGAAGGTGGCTCAGTGGTAGAGCGCTTGCCTTGCATGCCAGAGGCCCTGGGTTCGATTCCTCAGCACCACATAAGCAAAAAGAAAAAAGCCAGAAGTGGTGCTGTGGCTCAAGTGGTAGAGCGCTAGCCTTGAGCTGAAGAGCTGAGGGACAGCACCCAAGCCCAGAGTTCAGGCCCCATGACCGGACCCAAAAAAAAAAAAAAACAAAAAAAGAAAACATTCGATAAAATGTATTTTAAAAAAGAAAAGGTTCCATAGGTTGACAGATAAAATCTAGGTTCTCCAATGAAGCTTAAGTTTCACAAAACAAATAATATTGTAGACTATCTCATAGCTTTTTTTAAAAAAAATCTATTTTTTGTTTACCTGAAATAATAGAATAGTTACCCTACCTAGAGAAGATAGAACTTAATTGTTCTTTGAAGGAGTAACAGAAAACACCATGCAGCAGGGTAAACACGAGCAACAGTGAAGCAAAGACAGGAGCAATGAATGGAATGGTCTTGTACATTTCAAGAGACAACACCCTGACACACAGGCCAAAGAGCCTAGATTTGATGCCCAATGTAGGATTGGCAAGGTCATGGGTCCTTAATAAGGCAGGAAGCAAGGGAAGAAATGCCTCTAAGGCAGAATAAAGGAAAAGAAAATATCCAGGATGCCTCCAGTGTTTTGACCTCCAGCCACTATGAGAGGGATCATAGCCAGGGAAGCTGAACCTGAGGTTAGTAGAAGAAACCTTAGGTTAATCGAGGAAGAGAGGGATAGAGAAAGAGGAAGGAAGAGAGAGAAGGGGAGAGAGAAAGGATGGGTGCAGAGAGATATTGTGAAAGAAGGTAGATGAATCCTTTTACTGTCAGGATTTTCTCTACCCTGCAGTCTCATTACTGATTATCTGAATAAGCAATTACACGAGTAGAGAAGCCTCTGAGATGAATTAACTAAGACCAAGGCAGAAGTATATTGGGCATACAATGCCCTCCTTGTTCTCTCCCTAGTAGGAAAAGAGATTAAAGCAACAAGAGCCATCAAGTCTCTCATTGCCATTCCTTCTCCTGAGACACCCCACACAGGTCTCCTGCCCACCAGAAAGGACAGAGCTCTCCAGACACAGTGAGTGTTAGAACTCAGCTACTTCCTGGCAGAGATTGTGTGTCTCTATTTCATCTCTTAGACTGGTTGTTGCCTTTCCAGCACAAAAAAAAATGAAGAAAGAAGGAAGGAAGGAAGGAACAAAAGAAAGAGAGAGAGAATAAAGAAAAAGAAAGAGAGAGAGAAGAAAGGAAGAAAGAGAGAAGAAAGAAAAGGAAGGAAGGAAGGAAGGTAGGAAGGAGGAAGACTGGCTAGGATTCTAACTATATGACATTCTGGAGAAAGAAAAACTACAGGAAGAAGAAGAAGAAGAGGAGGAGGAGGAGGAGGAGGAAGAAGAGGAGGAGGAGGAAGAAGAAGATGATGAAGAGGAGGAGGAAGAAGAAGAAGATGAAGAGGAGGAGGAGGAAGAAGAAGAAGGAGGAGGAGGAGGAGGAGGAGGAGGAGGAGGAGGAGGAGGAGGAGGAGGAGGAGGAGGAAGAAAGAAGAGAAGAAGAAGAAGAAGAAGAAGAAGAAGAAGAAGAAGAAGAAGAAGAAGAAGAAGAAGAAGAAGAAGAAGAAGAAGAAGAGGAAGAAGAGGAAGAAGAAGAAGAGGAGGAAGAGGAGGAAGAGGAAGAAGAGGAGGAAGAGGAAGAAGAGGAAGAAGAAGAAGTCCTCATTGCCATGGGCTGGGGAAGAGGAGAGAAGGATGCGTGGCTAGAATGCAGGGGATTTTGAGGGCAAAGAAAGGATTTTTTGTGATGCTGTAGTGGTGGGTGCATGGCTTCATATGCTTGTCAACCATTGTAGAATATACAATACAAAGAGCTAGTCCTAAACTATGGGTTTTATTTAATGATAATGTGTCAATATCAGTACATCAATTGTAAAAATGGGGAGAAATGAGCTGAGAAATATTTTTAGTATTCCCTTCAGGTTTATATCACTAAATTAACTTTTTGGTTATATAATCATGTAGATCAAGATAGGTTCCTTGAAATATGTCTAAATTGACTCTGTGTGTGTATGTGTGTGTGTGTGTGTGTGTGTGTGTGTGTGTGTGTGGAAGCGTGCGTGTTTATCCAATGGGGAACATATTAATTTATCTAGAATGTTCATTTTGCTCAGGTTAGTCACCTCTACGTTTCATCCTATATCTAAGTGGACAGGAGAGATTCACTTCAGGACAAGACTTACCCAACTAATATGCCAGTCTTCTCGATGTCACCCAGGAAAAGAATGCCCAATCACTCTGGGGCCTTCCTTCCTCATCAAGAGTACAAATTGTTTAGACTGTTGGTTGGGAGTAGATGGAAATAAATGTTCTCATAATGGGCTCCCTGGGGCCCTATGCAGATTCCAGTTACAGACAGCCAGGTGGTACTGAGGCCTTGGCTGACTCCCCTTGGTAGAAGTCCGCCCCTCCTTAGAGTATCCTAGCTAGCAGTTCCCATTGGCAACACATGCATAATAATGACCTGGCCTGTGATGCTGTAAATACCAGATTTAAAGGGCCAGAGCTTTGAACTCTGACCCTCAATCAAGAGGATAGGCCCCAGCAGCAATGGCAGAGGAAGATGAACCACAAAGGGTGACTGGCCCTTCACTGAGAAGCAAGGGGGTGCCCAGGGAGGATTGAGAGTCTTTCAAAGGCACTGTGGAGTTATTAAGGAGCTCAGACACCTTGAATTCTAAGTCAGGACTTCCATCAGATCAGCTTTTCTGAAGCTTTAGTTAAACTTCTTCAAGGGGGCTAAGAAAAGATCGTTTATTCTCAGTGCTGGTAGCTCATGCCTGTTATCCTAGCTACTCAGAAAGCTGAGATCAAAGGATTGCAGTTTGAACCTAGCCTGGGAAGAAAAGTCTGTGAGACTGTAATCTCTAATTAACCAGCAAAAAGCCAGAAATGGAGGTGCAACTCCAGCACCAGCCTTGAGTGGAAAATGCTAAGGGAGGTCACCCTGGCTCTGAGTTCAATCCCCAGTACTGGCAAAATTTAAAATCAGAAAGAAAGAAGGAGAGATGTGGGGGAGATAGGGTAGAGGGAGAAGGAGGGTAGGAGGGAAGGGAAGGGAAGAAGGGAAGGGAAGGGAAAGGGAAAGGGAAAAGAAAAGGGAAAGGGGAAAAGGGAAAAGGGAAGGGAAGGAAAAAGAAAGAAAATTGGGCCTTGCATTTATAAGACAATTGCCTTTGTTCATATCTTCACAGAAAGTCAGTTGGTAAGAACTAAGCATGTGACAGCCTGAGGTAACTATTAGTGGCCTCTATGGGAGGCAAAACAATTCTCATTTTGGACCAGACTGCAGGAGTTTTGATGGCTAATGGGAGACCAGAAGCCCAAGGTGCTTGGAACCATGCTCTCTGATGCATGTTCTCATATCAGAGCGGGGGAATAGATGCTTTTGCATTTCTCTTCTGCAAACAGAACAGCCACCCCTTCATGCTCAAGAACAGCATCCAGTGCCAGGCAGCCTAGAGCTGCTCAGTTTGTAGTAAGTCTTTGGAAAAGTTCAACTTTTCAACCAGAAACCACTTGCAGGACAATTTTCTAATATCCACACAATAAAAGTAAGTCTGAGGCATATGTGGCATAGTACCCAGCTCCAGAAGAAAAGAAAGGAAGGAAAGAAGGGAGGAAGGAAGGAAGGAAGGAAGGAAGGAAGGAAGGAAGGAAGGAAGGAAGGAAGGAAGGAAGGGGAAGGGAAAGAAGGAAGGGAAGGAAGGAAGGAAGAAGGGAAGTAGGGTAGAGGGGGAGGGAAGGGGAGGTAGAAAAAATTTCCAGTATCAGGATGATCTATTTAAAAATAAAATGTTGAGTTAGTGGCCAAAGGCACATTGGGGAAATTGAAGACCAATCCCTCTGTTGAGTACTATCAGAGTGAAGGGGGCCTTAGAGCTTCTTGAACTTTCTTCAAACAGGAGGAAAGCATTGTCTAGGAACCAGAGGGATCAACATTTCTGTGAAAATAATATGACTGGCTGTGACAGATCAGAGGCTGATAGGGCAAGCGACTGCTCCCTTTCCTTTTTCAGTCCAAACACGGATTCTCAGCTATTGTTGATCCAATAAAAATCCTTAGCCTAGGATTTTTTTATTGTTCATTCTAACAAGAAGAACTGGTCTTAGTTGGGAACGGCAGCACACAGCTGTAATCTGGGCTACTTGGGAGGCAGAAACAGGAAAATTACAAGTTCCAGGACAGCCAGTTCAAGCTAAGCCTACTCAAGGGTAGTTGGGAAATGTTATCTCAAAATCAAAAGGGTTGGATATATGTTCAAGTAGTAAATTGCTTGCCTAGCATATATAAGGTCCTGGGTTCAATTTCCACAGGGGGAGATAGAGGCTGATAGACAGATAGCTCTTTAGTATCCAAAAAATTGCTCCCTTAGTATACATTTTCTAGTGTCTCTTTTTTCACATCTATAACTATAATTACCATTTATAATCACAAGCCTAAGAGTTGAAAGATGTCAAAGAATATTCAGAATCCTGAACACGACTGGAGAAGTTGTGTAAAAGCCAGATGTCACATAAGAAATTGCCACTCCCGGGGCTGGGAAGGTGGCTCAATGGTAGAGCGCTTGCCTTGCATGCCTGAGGCCTGGGTTCAATTCCCCAGCACCGCATAAGCAAAAAGGAAAAAAAGCCAGAAGTGGCGCTGTGGCTCAAGTGGTAGAGCGCTAGCCTTGAGCTGAATCGCTGAGGGACAGCGCCCAGGCCCAGAGTTCAGGCCCCACCACCAGACCCCCCCCCCAAAAAAAAGAAATTGCCACTCCCTCTCACGCAGGTCTCTGACCTACAAACATGACATGGTGTACCACCCCAGAGACAGGCAGGGAGCACAGGACTTCTGTCTCCAAAGTATCAGCCAAAACACATTAGACTCAATAGGTAATTAAAGAAGAGTTTAACAAAGGCACAGTTTTCAAGGATGTGGGCAAAGTTTTAGGAATCTTGGGAAAGGGCTGTGTTTGTTCTTGGGTTGTAGTAATAAAACATTACTAGCCCATCCTGAAAGCAAGGGCCAAAAGAGACAGACAGACAGAGACAGAGATGGAAAGAGACAAACATAGGGACAGAGAGAGTGTGTGTACGTGTAATTTTTAAAAATGTAGCTATCTGGAGAGAGTTCCTAGCAGGAAGCCATCTTCCAGAGGAAGCCATGGAGATCATGACCAGTAAATAAAGGAATCAATATCCAAATAGCTGGACCCACTCTTCTCCCTTCTTCTCTGTTCCTTCCCATCCTTGCCTCTAGAGTGACTCATCCCAGGGCTCTGCCTCCCTGGCCAGGGGGAAGGGTAGAGCCAGGTATGGAAGGTGGACCAGGGCCTGTTTGGAACAGAGTTCAGCAGGAAGGGAGAGTGGACCAGCAGGTACAAACAGATTCCACCTCACCTGCTACATCCCAGTCTCTCCCTTTGAGTCATAGAGTTTTAATCTAGACTGAGCCTCCTTAGAACTCTGAATATATACATATATATATGTGTGTATGTGTGTATACATATATATGTATACACACACATATATATACATATATATATACATACATATATATATATATATATTATTCCCACATCATGAGACTTCGCTCTGCTTTGCCATACAAAGAGAACACTTTGTACAGAAATTCCCATGGATTTTCCACGATTTGGAATGATAAGACAGTGTGGCTCCTTTGAGTTACAGCCTCTGATCAGGTAATAGCTTGAAAGAACAGCACTTAACAATCCCTTGGTCTATTCTTGAGATTGTACTGACACCTGGCTGCCTGTAATTATTGGAGCCAGGACACATTTCACAGTCACTGACTTGAGTATGCAAAAAATGTGATTTTCTCTATTTACCTATAATTGAGTGTAATTTCTCTACCTTGAGTCTCCATTCTGCCTCAAAGCAGAGAAATTATCGAGCCACTTTGAGATAAATGCATTCAAATCCAGTCATGTCTTAGTCAATTCAACTTTATAATTTAGACACAATTGAGCTTCAAACTTTCTTTCTCTGACTTCCCCCCTACACACACCCCTTCTTCTCTGGAATTAAATCTAAGCTTCTCAGGGCTTAGTTACAGGATTCCCTCCTCAATCATGCCTTGTCCTGTCTGGTCATGGGGGCTCAGAGATGGCAGGTGCTCCATTAAAAGGTGACCTGGGTGACCCCAGGGACAGAAGGGCCCCTCTTCACTCTGTCCTCGCCTGGCTGCCTTGTCTTTTCCTGGGATGACTCGTTATTGCTCTCTTTCCCTGTGAAATCTTGTTCTAATGTGGAAGCCTCAGGACATGTGGGGAAAGGAGAGTCAGCCCCCCAACCTTTTATACTTGGACACCGTTCCTAATCTTCCCATCAAGATGACATGCATATCTCCCCCAAGATTTGCTAAGCTTCCTCGTTCTCCGACTTCAGGCTATGGCCAGGAAGAAAGACACACACCAGCACCTCTTTCTTCTCTCAGGGACTTTCAGAGGAGGCCTTGAGATCAGAGGTGAAACACAGAGAGCCCCGCACTCCTATATGACCCCTCATCTTCTCTCCAAACTCTCCCCAACCGGCCCCCCACCCCCTGCCCCTGCTGCTCTACCACCACCACCACCTTTCCTGCGGTCCACCAAAGGGGATCCTTTCACCTTGGAAGGCAAGGATTTTTATGGACTTTGGCTCTGGTGCCCCACTGAGCTGCTTCCTGAAAAGCACTGGAAAAGTGTGGGAAGGGGCCTGAGGTCCGTGGAAGAAATCTAAGAAGCATAAGGACAAAGAAAAAGACATCCGAAGGTGACTGGAGGTAGTGCGTAAGGGGTAATTGAAGTCACATGGGGACATGAGGACGAGTGTAATGTGCCCGGTGTCTTTGTTCTATCAGCTTATTTCTCCCCCGTTTCCCATCTTATGAAGACCAATGAATGTCACAGAGAAAGACATCTCTCTATGAGCCAAGTGATAGTTTTTTCCTGCTGTTCTTGATGCCCGGTTGTGCCATAGTCCTTCTGGTGTCACAATCCTTCTGGCTCACATTTATCAGAAATTGTAGGGTTGCAGCCCTGTAGCGGGCAATATTTGCCAGTGTGGCAGTTTAGCAGCAGACAATGCCTGCCAGTGATGTAGCTCCACTGGCAGCATGCTGCGGTAGCCTTCTCAGGAAGAACAACAGCTAAACAAGCCAGCTGAGGTACTGCTTCTACAGCCATGTGAATAAGCTCGCTTGGAACCATTGGTACAAGCCTTCCGACGTCCACATCTCTCATAAGTATCCAGACCACAACCTCATCATGTCCCCGCCAAAACCACCCACCTGAGGTGCTCACAAATTCCTACCCCACAGAAACTGAGATACTATTTTAGGGTGATTTGTTATGCAACAACAGACAACTAATTCAGGAACCTTTATCCAACACCAACAGTATCATGGCTAGGACTCTTTCTGGTACAAAGCAAAATATACAATCCTGCATTCTGATTAGGAGTATGTGTGTGAAATGCATAAAGGTACACAGCTTAACTATTCAACGAAAGGATTTTTATGTAAATATACCTCTGGATAACAAGCAAATTGAGATATAAACCATTTCCAGAATCCTAATCAGTTCCTTCACCTTACAACTCGTCATCAGCTCTTCCTAGAAATAACTACTCTTGTTCTTATGTGTGTGTGCACCATTCCTGGGGCTTGAACTTGGGACCTGGGTGGTGTCTTTAAGCTTTTTCACTCAATGCTAACACTCTACCACTTGAGCCACAGGTCCATTTCTGGTTTTTTGTTTTGTTTTGTTTTGTTTTTGGTAGTTAATTGGAGATAAGAGTTTCATGGGCTTTCTTGCCCAGGCTGGCTTAAAACTGTGATTCTCATATCTCAGCCTCCTAAGTAGCTAGAATTACAGGTGTGAGTCACCAACATCTGGTAATAACTACTCTTTTACCTGTTCTTAAACTTCATGTCGGTGAACTCTTGCCATAGATACTCTTTTATATCTGGCTTCTTTCACTTGTCATAATAACATTTTTCTTGGAGAAGGATTTGGCTATGTTGCCTATATTCCTAAGTTGCCTTCAAACTCAAGATTCTCCTCTCTCCGCCTCCTAAGTAGCTGACACTACCATTGTGATAATAAGTCAGACATGTGCCCCATGCCTTCCTTAGCAACATAATTTTTAAATGTACCCATGTTGTTATGGGTTTCAGTAGTTTGGTCTTTCAATGCTGGGTAGCATTGCATTGTATAGTAGTATCTAATTGATCTATTTTCCTATTAGTAGAAATTCAGATTATTTCCAATTTAGGAATACTATGAATATAGCTACTCTGAATATTCTTGTACCAGACACATTACAGACCTATGCATTTAATACTAAAATAATAAGAATAGAATTGATGGATCATAAGGTGTATTTCTTCTTTGCCTTTGTTGTGCCAGCACTGGGGCTTGAACTCAGGGCCTTATGTTTTCACTCGGCTTTTTTGCTCAAGGCTAGAACTCTACCACTTGAATCACATTTCCATTGCTAGATTTTTGCTGATTAATTGGAGATGAAAGTCTCAAGGACTCTTCTGCCTAGACTAGCTTCAAATCTCTATCCTCAGATCTCAGCCTCCTATAGATAGGATTACAGGTGTGAACCACCAGTGCCCAGCTATGGTATATGGTTAAAAGTCAATTTGCCAAAATAGTATCACTTTCCACTCCCCCACTCCAAAAAAAATCTTCTGTTTTTCATTTGAAACAACCACAGGTTAAAAACAAAGAACACTAAAAGTGGGTCTTAATGAAAAAGTGAATAGCAATGTATAAACAGCTTCCTGAATTATTCATATGAATCAAAAAGGCAATCCAAGAGGTACAAAGCTATCTTACAGCTGATCCTCTCAGCAAAATCTTTTATTTTGATCATTGGTTGAGAAAAAAAATTTTTTTTCTGCCACTTAGAGCAAAGGTTTTCACAAAGATAATTCATACGGGGATTCAATTCCCAAAAGGACAGAAATTTGCATAGAGCATTCTTCAAGTGAGCCTTTCATTGCAAGACCTGAAGGGGAAAGATGATTCTTCACAGTGTCCCTGTTTACCGCCTAGCCTGGTGACAAATGAAACAACAGCTCAATGCCTAACACAGCTCGCCCCCAGGCACTGCTTCTTTCCCCTGAGTTCTGCTTCAAATAAACAGACCATAGAACTTTATTAATGATGCACTCTGGGACACCAGGCTGTGATTGGCAACAGACTCGGCACAGGGCCCCGCAGCCAATATCTAGCTTCACCACGCAGAGGAGGTAGCTCCAAGTCCTTTCTGATTCTGAGACATCCTGAAAGCGTTATTATTTCTCGTTGTGCACAGCCTAGCAAGTGAAAAAGTCTCAGCAACATCACAGATGCCACATGCAACCTTTTTTCACATTATGACAGTTCAGAACTGGCAACAACCTAGATGTCCAAATAGGAAAAAATGGTTAAATAAAAGCCTCCTGTAGACAGTGGAGATCGTTAGGTTTAAGGGCAGGGAAATTATACAGTGAAGCCCTAGAAAAACTCTGGGATCACTGTGAACTAAGCACAGAACCAGGCTGTGCAGACACGGATGGCAGAAAGGCCAACAGACAAGGTAGACGTCAGAAGTCTCCCAACCCAAGTGTTTTCAGTCAGTTCTGATACAGGAGTTAGGCAAGGAGTTGGGAGACCTGATGGCTGAGAAGGATGGCTTGGATGTTGGTAAGGAATCACTTCCTTGACTGCTGACATTAACAGAAAGACCATGACATACGGCAGGGTTTTGCTGTGGAAAGTGATAGTCCTGGTTTGTCCATACAAGGCCCAGAACCACCCTTCATAGGACATAATAGAGGAGCCAATGATGTCTAACCCACTCTCCAGAAGACAATGGCACATTGACACAGGTTTTTAGGCCTGACAACTCCCTTTTCCGCACACCTCAATAAAAGCTTGCGGTCTTGGAGGACCCAGGCTCACCCGCCATCTGGAGAACTCACTATGTTCTTTTGCTTTACCTTGCATTAATTAACCTGCCCTGGCCTAAGACTCTTCTGTGTCGATCTTGAATTCTTTCTTCAATGTGATCAACATCTTCTGAAGCCCAGGTCTAGTGATCCAAATCCAGTAACATTTCTAGACCATTCAGGAAATGTCTAGAGTTCGGTTCTTGACAAGCTAATCATTTTTTGCCAGTCCTGGGGCTTGAACTCAGGGCCTGGTTCCTGTGCTTCTTTTGCTCAAGGCTAGCACTCTACCACTTGAGCCATAGTGCCACTTCCAGCTTTTTCTGTTTATGTGGTACTGAGGAATCGAACCCAGGGCTTCATGCGTGCTAGGCAAGCACTCTACCACTAAGCCACCTTCCCTGCTTAATCAATTTTCTTATCACTTTTACAAATAGCCTACCTTCCAGGGAGAGGGAATAAAAAAACAAACAATTTTTGAGTATTCATCATGCACCAGGTACTTAGCAAACTGATTTGACTTAATTTTTATAAGAATTTAATGAATCGGATACTACAGTCACAAGTTTTTAAAAATTTATTTATTGTAAAGGTGATATACAGAGGGGTTAGAGTTACATAAGTCAGGTATTGAGTACATTTCTTTTTGAACAGTGTCATCCTCTTCATTTTCTCCCAGATTTTCCCCTCCCACCCCTCAAGTTGTACAGTTCATTTCAAACATAGTGTCTAGTGCGTATCACTGCTGAATTGGTCCACCCTTAGTCCCACCATTTCTGTGATTCCCTTTCCCCTCCCCAAATCAGATAAACTTATATACAAGACAAAGTATGCAGAAATTTAAAAAAAAGTGGCAAATTAAAAAGATTACCTCTGCGTGGCTGAGGTATATAAAGGATATAGGATATAGGATAAAGCTCAATAGTAGAGCATCTGCCTAATAAGTACAAGGGTCTAAGTTCAAACCCCAGTACAAAAAAAAAAAAAAAAAAAGCCCTCTACTGGGCATAGTGGAGCACAATTGTAATCCCGGCATTCAGGAGGTTAAAGGCTAAAACAAAAAGATCGTGAGTTTGGGAGTTTGAGAGTTTGAGGTTAGCCTGAGATACATAGGAAGACTGGAAGAGACAGAGATAGCAAGACAAAGGCAGAGAGAAACAGAGAAAGACAGAAGAAGAAGCGGGGGAGGGGAAAGGTGGTCTCTACCTCAGTAGTTCACTGCTTTCTCCACAATGAAGCAAGAGCTGGGATCTAAACCCACATCCCCCTCTCCAGGCTTTTGCTCTAGACTTTCCTGACAGGAAAAAAAAAGGGGGATTTAAAAGGAATTTCAAAACTGGCAGCTGCTACCCTTAGCCAAGGGCAAGAGTAGCATTCTCAGCTTGAGTGAAAGATGTGCTCGAAAAGAAAAGTACATTTTCTCCCTCGAGTTCTACTTCTAATGACTAATAACTCTCTACTGCCCAGGTTTAGCTGGCTTTCCTAGGAGAAAGATTTAATCAAAAGCCTCTTCCCAGAACAGCATGGCCCCCCTGAGCTCCCATGGCCCACAGTGACGAACTTAAGCTTTATATGGCAGTAAGTTTTCCTATTCTTCTCTAGACCAAGAAAGATGGCTTTCCTGCTATCTAACTCAATTTTCTCACACGGAAGAAAGCGACCCTTCTTCGTCATTCATTGTCTTATTATCTTGAGAGGTTGTCCATCACTCAGCTGGGCGGTTTAATTGAACAAGCCACAGAGACAACAGTATCTATTGTGTGTTTGGAGGTCTTCTTGATAAAAGTAAGTTGGAACACAGTTGGTTGATTTGCCCTTCACAAACTGTGAAGTTCACTTCTTCCCAGGGTCTGTAATCTTGCAAGCCTGAGATTGTCTGCCACAAATGCATCATCTCTTCCAGAGCTCTTTTTTTTTCCCCGCAATTACAGCTCATTTCTCTAGGTTTCATATGGCAAGGCGTCTGAACAGAATTAAAAGCAGAAGCACGTGCAAAAATAATCCGCTTCCCAAGATAGCAAATGCTGAGAAGTTCTATATTCGAACACACTGAGTGCTGACTGGCTAGGGTGTGATTAACCTAATAGGCTTAAAGCTCCACTTGCCATCCACATCTGTCAGGACAGGAGCAAAACACCGGCCCATAATCCTCAACACAGCTCCTTTAGAATTGTCCCGCGGCTCACTACCAGCAGAGGGTTCAAAACTTAGGACAACTGGACAGCTGATTCAACTTCCCTCTTCACCGTGGGCCACAGAAGTAAAGGAAGCAGACTCATAGTTTCCCATCTTCCATCATGGACTTCAAAGGACTCCAATCTGGACTTACGAGGATGGACTAGTAAGACTGCCTTTTGCTTCCATTTCCAAGATGACCCTGGCAATCATGAAAGTTATTGGTGGGAGGTGACTACTAGCTAAAACCATGGGGTGCACACCTTCCCACAGCGACATTGTAAACAGCGTGGCAAAGAGTGGCATTCAGTTTCTGAAAAAGCCCAAAGCAATTTTGCCAGGATGTCGGGGGAACCATGGAAGTGGTTCCATCCCCCTGTTAGTTAAAAGTTCCACCTGCTATGACCCTGGAGGGAGCTTGCCCCAGGGACGGAGGTGGACAGAGGGGCCATCAAGGGCTAAGAGGTCTCAAACGGTGACTGATGGTCTTTGTCAGCGTATGGGAAAGAGGGAGGGGCTGAGCCCCAAAAGCCAGACCTCCCCATCCAGGCTGAACAAAGCACAAAGCCATATGGCTAAGGACATTCCAGGCAAGGTGGAAAGCTCCCATGGGACACGAGGGACTGCCTTTCTTGGGGAAGGGAATGAAGAAAGCACTGCTCAGGCTACCTCAAAGCCATCATACCAGTCAGGCACACAGAGCCATGGTTGCCAAGCTATCCCAGAGTCAGAGGCCAAAGTGGACTTCCCTGAGCCCCTTGTAAAGGCCCACCAGCATGCCTACGCCTACCTGTACTCCAGCCTCTCCCGGTACGAAGCAATACTGCGCCTCATGCATCAGGCCAGCCAGACCCGGGAGCTGCTGCAGCCCATGCTTGGCTTCCTGCTGCTGTGCTGCGAGGAGGTCAGCCAGCTGTTGGGAGAGATCTCTAAGGATGGGGAGGAGCTACTCCGGGACGTGAGGGAGGATCTGGCTTGGCCATTGAAAAAAGGAGAGGTCTCAGAGCAGCCGGACCTCTTGCAGCAGCTGTTACAGTACACGGTCAGCCAGCTACAGGTACTCCATGGCACGGTGGCCTCCCTCACCGGCAGCTTCCTGGAAGGTTCCAGCAACTACCTCCACTCCACAGCCAGCCACCTGGAGACTAAGCTGAGCACAAAAAGGGGTGTGGAAGAACACCTCCTGAGATCTCTAGGGCAACTAGAGAGCCTAGCGAGTGGCCATAGGGACCCTGGGCTGCAGGGTCCACCCCTGTGCTCTGAGGACAGTGGCATTGGTGCTGACAATGAGTCCGTGCAGTCTGCAGACAAGCTGGGCAAACAAGGTAGCTGGGACTTTGCATCCGATCCCACGGAATGGAAGCCGGGGATGTCTCCACAAGTGGAGGCCAGACTGTCAGGACATGGCTGGCCGCCAAGTCCATTCTGGATGGGATCAGACAGACCCCAGGACTGCCCACTGTCCAGACCAGCTATGGCTAAGGTTCATCCTGCAGCTCAGAGTGAAGCAAGGACATCAGGCCCTTCCAGCCCAGGCTCAGAAACTGCCACCCCCAGGTCTTCGGAGGCAGGTAAGAGCATGGCGTGGGTCTCCCTGGAGAGTGGGGTCCCTGTGGAAGCACATCTACCTCCAAGCTCCAGGTTGGTAGCCGCTCCATCCCTCAGTGAAGGTCAGGACAGCAGCTCTGAGGAAGAAGATGACGATAGCTGCACACGTCCATGCCCAGGCCAGGAAAGCCCTCCGCATTCCTCCAGACCCCGGTCTTCTCCTCCTGACCGGGAGAGCCTATTTCAGCCACACGCCCAGAAACTTAAGAGCCCCCAGGCCCGGGAAATGATTCTGAAGATGAAAGAAGCCATCAGTGAAAAGATCAAGTTTGTTCCTGTAGCTTCTGGCCACCAAGACTGGGCTGAGGAGGAGGAAGATGGTAGGATCCTGGTCCCACCGAGGCCTAGCACTGTCAGTGGCAGCAGGAAGAGCCCTGAGAGGCAGAGGAGGTCTCAGTCAGAGGGCTGTTTGAAGAGCCACGTGGAGGACCCCACACTCCAGGAGCTACGGAAGGTCCAGAGAGACCTCAGTCAGAGGCTGGAGATGTTTTATGCCCTGGGTGTCACCCAGAAGGGACAGAGCCAAGAGCCGCTTCCACAGCGCAGAGCGGTGATGCTCGGTACCCGCCACAGCCACAGAGCGAGCCCCAGCGGCACCATCAGCAGGCTCAAGGCCTCCCTCACCAGAAACTTCAGCATCCTGCCCAGTCAGGACAAGAGTCTCCCACAGAAACGCAGTCCCCACCCTGAGAGGGAACAGCCCTGGCCCGGGAACGCTGAGATGCTGCCAAATGCCACCCCCTCGGGTGAGGCTGGTGTCACTGCCAGGACCACGGACAGGGCCAGAGGGGACTGTCCTAGCAGAGCATCCGTCAAGAAACTCATTGAAACTTTCAGTCCTTCTGAGAATCTAAGGATGCTGGGGAACCCCAAAAACTCAGGGTCAAGTCCCTGCCTGAAGAAGTGGGGGATTCCCACCATGCCCCCCAGATTTCCGATATACAGAGGGCTTGCCCCTTTGTATCCTAAGCCCCAAATTTCCCCCACAGTGCAAAGAGACTGTTTCAAGGTGGGTACAGGCTGGAGGCCTTTAGCACCTATCTTCCCCCCTCTACCTACAACAGAAGTGTACCAAAGTGAGGAGATTGACTGTGAGACCGGAGGGGACCCCGAGGATCTCCCTCCGCCACCTCTGGAAGTCCTCATGGACAATTCATTCGCTTCTCTGGAGCCCCCAGATGGCAGCGAGATGGCAGGGCACTCTCTTGAAGAGACCCCAGCCCCCGGGCAAGGAGAGGAAGGCCCTCCCAGAATATGGCCTTCCACAAAGCTGAGAGTCTCCATGGGCCTCCTTGACTTGCTACCCAGTAAGGGCACTGCCAGCTCCCCAAAGTTGCGTGGCACAGGACCAGCAAGCAGCAGAAGTGGCAGCAATCCCAGGAAGCCCACCTCGGATCTGAGCCACCCACCAGCAGCCAGCCCAGACCCCCCTGTGGAGGCCGGGGCCCAGAGTCAGACACAAACAGAGGTTGCAAGCATCTCCAAGCACCACCGTAAGGCACCACCCTGGCACCACACCAACCCCGTGTCCGGGCAAAGCAGGACTATGGAGCCCAGCCTGGCCAGGCCCACACAAGGACCACATTCTCCTGAGGCCTCCAGGAGCAGCCCCCACATCGTCAGAAAGGCCTCTCCCACAAGGACCCATGGGCTACCCCAAGCAGACAAGAAGCAGCGAAGCATGCCTGCAGCTCAAAGACCTGCCCAGCCCAGCCTCCCCTCCATCTTCAGCTCTCCCAGCCCACCACTCAGCCCTGGAGCCCCCAGCCCATCCATGAGCCCCAGGACGCTAAGCCCACCAACCCCAAAGAAACAAACTTCCCCACCACCCCAGCACAAGCTGCCCAGCCCACCCCCAGGGAGCCCACCTGCTCAGCCCAAGGTCTCCAGCCCTCTTGTCCATCTCTCCCCTTTCCCCAACACCTTCCCATCCCCACCAGTGTCCCCCTCACAGGGGCACAAGGACACAAGGGACTCTGAAGAGAGTGAAGCCACCACTGCCAAAGCATCTGAGAACACAGGTTCCATATTCTGCTCAGCCACCTCCTCTCTCTTTGAAGCAAAATCATCATCCTCAGCAGCCCACCCATTGGCCCCACTACCAGAGCCTGGGGTCCCTCTTGGGATCCCTGCGGGATGCTGGAGGAGGAGCTCAGGGCCACGGCCAAGGGCAGATTTGCAGAAGAGGACGGTTCTGAGTGCCACCAACCCTTTGCCTTTTGTCAGAAGGACAGCTCCCCACCGCCACCCCGGAGCCCCTCTTTTGCTGCCTGGTTCTTGGGAATCTCAGCCTGGCCACAGCAGGTAAGGAGTGTCCCCAGCTACCACCATTCCCTAACTTGGAGGAAGTTTTCAAACTATGCTCTAGACTGGAGTCTGGTCTCCCCTTGACCGTGAATGAGTGTTTTCATCTGACATATAGCAGCTGAGTTCCACTTCTCTGACAGATGGGGAAACTGGTGGCCCACTCCCTGCATACGGGTCTAGACCCAGAAGGCAGATTCTGGTGTCTCTCACTCTCTAAGAGGTTCTCTCCATGGTCCCAGGATCCTTCTCAACTTCTAAAGTTCACTGAGGACCCCAAAGTTATATCTACTCACTTTTACTGTGTTAAAAGTTAAAACTGAGAGCTGAGACATATTTGTTATATTTTTAAAAGAATAACCCCATTCTATGTTAACAAACAATATATTCCTATAAAAAGAATATAGGTATGCCCCACTATTCCTGGCCAAAGAGTGTGTGTGTGTGTGTGTGTGTGTGTGTGTGTGTGTGTGTGTGTGTGTGTGTGTGTGTGTGTGTGTGTGTGTGTGTATGTGTGTGTGTGCTCGAGCACGCGTACATGCACACACGCGTTTTCCTGGGGTTTGAATTCAGGACCTGGGCACTGGTCCTAGGCTTTTGTGCTCAAGGCTTAGCACTCTGCCACTTGAGCCACGGCTCCACTTCTGCCTTTTTACTGCTTAATTAGAGATAAAAGTCTTTCCACTTCGTCTGCCCAGGCTGGGTTTGAACCACAATCCTCAGCCTTCTGAGTAGTTAGGATTACAGATGGGAGCCACTCATGCCTGGCAAAAAAGAAATAATAATGATAATAATAATAATAATAATAATAAAGTATATTTTCTTTAAAAAAACTAGTGAAAAGAATAACACTGTCTTACATTTTTGCAAATCTCATTAATGTCTTGTTTAGTAGGAAGATAGAGGAATTCTCAGAACTGCTTCTGCAAGTCTGGTAGATTCCAGAAATATCCTTACCCCACATTCCCAAGAGAATGAGAGCAAAGGGCAGATAACATTTTCAAATTAGGAAATAATTTGAACCTGCTGAGCCCCCTGGAAGTATCTCTGGTATACCCAGGAGTCTGTAGACCTCACTTTGTGATTGGCTCATCCTGGAAGTATGCAACTAAAATGTCTGACTTCCCCTAGACCCAAGGACCTGGCTCCGCTCCACCACCTTGGGAGGCTTTAGATAAACAGCATTCATGAACGCTGAGCCCCAGGATCAAGCCAAAGGGCTTCCCTACCTGGCCTGTGCAGACTGAATTTCTAGTGCACTTTTCTCAGGAGGGCAAGTGGTTTGTGTGCCACTGACACAGCCTGAAGACAGATCTAGGCACATATGTCAGGGAATAAAGTCAGTACGGCTATTGCATGAGTGTTGAAAGGACGCATATACTTGGTTGATAATTTTGCAGAATCCATGGGGAAGATGTCAATTAGAAAACTCTTATTAATACAATGCATCCTGACGCCAGATAAGACAAAGCTGGACCAGCATCTGCCTTGCCCACAGTTGTGTAAACCAGCAGTTAATTTCTGCCCAAGTGATATGCATCACAGATTTCACAGTCTGTCCCAACATAAATGGTCTTTTTTTTTTTTTACAAAGTACCCGGTAGTCAATTTTAAATAAAGATATTATCTCAGGAAAGTTATGCATTATAATAGTTATATAAACTTCCCCGGCCACTTGAAAGAAATGAAATATTGATTATTTTCTGTAAGAATCTTAATGTAATGTTGCTCTTTTTTTTTTACATCTAAAATGAGCTTCCTACAGCACAGTGGCTTTCATCTAAGAACCTCTATAAATGTTAATGCATTATTCTTCACACCAGCTACTTATTCCGTTATTAGATTTCTAAAACTGTGCCCTTCAGGAGAAGAGCTTGAGAGAACAGGGACAATAAAATGGCATTAATTAAAAACACTAACATTTTAAACAGCAGGAGCTATAAAATTGCTCAAGAACATAAAAATTGTTCAAGAAGAAAATAAAGCCCTGTTCTCAAGCTTCTCCTTGGAACAGAGCAGCCTAAAAGGTTGTTTTATATCCTAAATTTCAATATGTGGTGAGAAGAACTCGTAGCTTGAGAAAAGTCTGGTCAAGGTTGGGTAGAAGGTCACCATATAACTTGTACACATTTTCCTGCCTCTCAGTATGACCACACCTCTAAGCCATTCCAAACTTCAAGTGCCTGATGGGAAAATGCTCATCTCTCCCCACCACCACCCCCAAAATAAGAATTTAGTGTCTGAAAAAGAAGCATCCCAGCTGTAATAGCTCTGAACTTTTGTCTCTTTGTGGAAGGTAAACACCATTTTCTGCTATACTGCCTATAGCGAAGCAGCAACTGGGACCTGGGCATGATTTCTGCAAGATTATGCAACAAGCTAGAGCAGAGAGTCCGAGGATGCTCAGTGCCAGCTGACCCTCACAGGGGAGCTGCTAGGACACAGCCAGGTCTGCTGTGTCTTACAGAGTGGCAGCATTACTAGGTCAACTGCCCTGAACTTGGCTTTGACTCCCTTCCTGCCACCCCACGCTAGGCATGAGCCCCTTTAAAAAACAAAAATCATCCGATGGTTATATCCTCCAGGTCTTAGGGATCTGGGGATAAGGAACAGCCCCTGGAAGCTTCATCAGGAAGCTCAGTTTCTGTGCTCTGACTGCTAGGAGTGTGCTGAAAACCCTATGGGGTGCCAGATTCTAGTGTGTGCACTCAAGAGTTTCCTCTAAATGCAGTGTTCTTCATCTTCACCTGTTCGGATCTGGCAGAGGAAGGACTCATTGCAGCCCCTGCCAGCTCACCTCACCAACCAGCTCAGGTGGTCAGGGCAGGTGGGTAGTCTGCACCTCTAGCAGCTCTGGGAAGAGGGGAACCCTAATCACTGGGTGAAAACAGAAAATCAGACTCCTAGCCTGACCATCATGTACAAGTGAGATCTGGTTTGGGTGGAGAACGCTCTAGACCAAATTGTTGAGCCATCATGGGAGCCGCCATGGAGTGGTATGACACAGCCCTCCTGGAGGTGTGCCCCTTTCCCTTCCTGTCAGAGCAACAAAGGCTGGGCCATAGAGCAAGGGCATCTTTGCATGTGACTTCTGGCTCCCTAAGGGCTAGGAGAAAAGAATGAAGGAAGGTGGAAACTGTGGCCCACAAATCACATCAGAACCTGAATACATGCAGAGACCTGTGAGAGACCAACACAGAAGAAACTGGCTCTAAGACACATGGCCGTGGGTTCCTTGTTGCCTAGAAACCATGGGTGGCCACCTTGCCCTGCCCTACCCCACCTCTACCAGCTTGATCTTGGGCAGATCAAGCACAGATTTGTCCTTCACTGACTGGTTGCCCCATGCACAGAGCTGAGCCAGAGTGCACTGCAAGAATTTTATGCAGGGATGCATGGCTATGAGTCCTGCTCTTGAGGTAATGGACCCAAAATAATTACCAAGGCCCAAGCTCTCTGTGCCCTGGTGCCCACCTGTAATAGTGACCCCTAGACTCCTTTCCAGGAGTGATTTCCTATCTATCAGCTGTACAAAACAGCATTATAGTGACAGCTACTAATTCAAAGAGCATGTATGTGCTGGTTATATACTAAGCCTTTTTTCCCAGCACCAGTGGCTCACACCTGTAATGCTAGCTGCTCGGAAGGCTGAAATTTGAGGATTAAGGTCCAAAGCCAGACTGGTCTGAAAAGCCTGTGAGACTCTTATCGCCAATTAACTATCAAAAAGCTGGAAGCAAATGCAGCAGTGGTACCCACTGGACGCTATGTTGAACGTAAACTATACAACTAGTGGGTGGGAATGGGAGGTAGAAAATTGGGAGAAAGCAAGGGAAGGGCTGACATTGTCCACAATAAATGCATTGATTATATGACTTCTATAACTGCAACCCCTCTGTACATCACCTTTATAATAACAATTTTTAAAAAGCTGGAAGTGGAACTGTGGCTCAAGTGGTAGAAAACCACCAGCCTAAAGGAGAATGCTCAGGCCCTGAGTTCAAGCCTCAGGACTCAAACAGGCATAAGATAAAAGAACTTTGTTTCCTCTTGCATTGTTGTCTTTGATGCCGGATGAGATAGGTGTTATTAGGGCTTTCCGTTTAGCAAGAAGTAAACCAAAGGCCTGGAGAGATTAATTAACATGTTGCCAGGCTTACAACTGGTAAGGAAAGAGCCAGGACTTAACTCAGGCAGCCCGAATCCAACCTCTACCAGGACTCCCAAGGCCAGCCTGGGAACCAGTATGGTTTTTGGAGCTGGTGCCTTCCATGCAGAGCTGCTCTGTGGCCCAGGATACCCTCTGCCCTGCTTTTCTGAAGTATGTCTAGTCAGACTGGGGATTACCTGGGGAGAGGTCTCCTCTGTATGCACAGCCCCCCTTAGCTGTGTTATCCTCAGTAGCTAGGAAGTTCTGTTCTAGCAACTGCTGGGCGAGGCTGAGCCAAACAGGTCCTGCCTCATTCCACTCAGGAAAAGGGTGGCCGATGTGCAAAGCAGGTCTTCTTTGGTTTGTTGTGGGGCTTTGGGGTTTTTCGTTTTGGTTTGTTGTTTTTTGCTGTACTGATCTTTATTATTATTGTAAAGGTAATGTGCAGAGGGGTTACAGTTACATAAACAAGATAATGAGGACATTCCTGTGGAACACTGTTGGCCCCTCCCTCGTTTACTCCCACTCCCCCCCCCCCTTCTTGTTTGCTTTTAATTAAACTAGCCAAGCTGCACCCTTTCCTCAGCAAGAAGTACTTTCAAAACAAAAATACAATAAAGGCCCAGCTCCCAGAGCTCAGAAGTCGTTGCTTTGTCCAGAGCAGCCGGAACCTGGGATAGGGAACTGGGCAGGACTCAATCTGCCAGCAGAAGGCCTGGGAGCTGCTTCCCACAGCCCGGCCACAGCAGGCAGGCAGGGGCAGAGCCAGCACAGCCCAGCCTGGCAAGCCTGATAAGAGAGGACAGAGGCCTGGTGCCAAGGGTAAGTGGCCGGGCCTGGCTGTGGGAGAGGGGTGGGGCAGGGCAAACAGAGCAGAGTAGGGAACCGGGAGGGGCTGGGGAAGGAAGGGGAAGGAAGAGCAGAGACCTGCTGCATGACCTGTCCTTGTCCTTGTTCTTGGCAGTGGTGGCAGTGTGGAGAGCTCCAAGCAAGACACTACACCTTGGAGCAGCAGTCCCTGGGCCCCAGAGCAGCAGGGTGGTGGTACCAGGCGGGCATCTCCCCCAGAGCTCTACGTGCTGGGCCAGGGGCTGCAGCCAGAGGCCCGAGTCAGCCGCACCCAGGACAAATGCCAGCGAGGCGAGGCTCCGGCAGGAGACGCTGTGACAGACTGACCAGCGGGGTCACCCTGATGCCAGTCACCTGAGGAGACACAAGTTAACAGTGTCACCCAAAAGATGGTGGGCCAACCAACCTCAATTCTAGAAAAGTCTGGAAGATGCACTGCTCAAATTTTAAACCATCACTCTTTTCAGTCCCAGATCCTACTTTGCCTTGGAGTTCAAAGGTCAATCAAAACCTTAGATCTCACAATGGTACTCTATAACCTTCTCTCCAAGTGCTGGCCTTTTGGTAGTGATGGTGGTGGTGGTGGTGGTACCAGTACTGGGGCTTGAACTCAGGGCCTGGGCACTGTCCCTAAGCTTGAGCCACCTCTCCAGTTCTGGTGGGGGGTAGGGGTAGTTAATTGGACATGAGAAATCCCATGGACTTTCCTGCCCAGACTGGCTTCAAACTGTGATCATCATATCTCAGCCTCCTGAGTAGCTAGGATTACAGGTGTGAGCCACTGGCACCCAGCTTTACTGGCCTTAATTAGGGGGGAGGGAGTAAATATATTTCTTACATGCTTAAAGAGCCTCCTGTTTTACATGGTAACAATGATATCATTTCATCCTCACAAGAATGAATGAATCCAAAAGTGTTCTCGAGTTCCACAGACAAGAAGAACAGAAGTGGGAGGGTAGAGAGCCCTCTCCCCAAGTGACTCGCTGTAGTTCATACAGATAAGAGAACCGAGCGGGAAATCGGTATGGATGGGGATGGCCCTAGACTAGATCTTTTCATTTTATGTCATTGTCCTTGATCGTGCACACCCCTTACAGCTAAGGTAGGCATACACGGAGTGGGAAGGCTTTGATTTCTCAGGCTAGGAGATGACGTAGCATTGAAATCCCCATTACCAGCTTTGTTTGGAAGCTAATTGCTCCCACACTCAGAAGACTGAGAAGGATTAGAAAACACAGCCCCACCTCCCACCACCTCAGCTCAATACCAAATGCTACAAAGGCAAAGCCTGCTGCTCCCAGCCACACCTCAGCTACCCTTAGCTTAAGCCCTCTCCACACCCACAGGTCTGTGTCTTGATCTGAGTGAGCACAGCCAGGCTAAAACCTCTCAAACAAAGCAGCCCTGTTCTCTGCACCCAGTGGGCATTGGAGCCTACAGGATGGGGTGGGTAGGCTGGCATGCCTTCTTCACCCAGCTCCAGGTTTGATGGCCTAAGTCTCTTCCCAGATCATCTGTGTTACTTCTAGCTGGAGCTACTTGCATTTCTACTAAAATGAAAGCAAAGAATGGCCATTCGTACCCAAAAAACTGCTCCTGCCAAGGAGCAAGACATTTGCTAAGGATCTTGGGATTTTTCCATCAGAGTACTTTCTGTTTAGAAAAGAATTTACAGCAATCGGGTGATTCAATGCCAGCTCAATGAGTTGTCAAAAGACAAGAATTCTCGCCCACGGGTACAGCTGAGAGGCAATCTTCCAGATCGGTGGCAAGGCTGGTTTTGTGTGTGTGTGTGTTTTTTTAAGTTTGAGAAAATTATAGACTTCTAATCCTTTCTTGGTGAAAGAGAGCATGTGCTCAAGAACAGATCACACTGGGTCCTAAGGCCTCCAGCAGGCTCCCCCAGGGCACAGCTGTTGGCTCTGAGTAAATGAATCTCATCTGACTTTGTCTACTTGTTAAAATGAGATAGGACACCCGAAGAACAGATGACTACATGACCCAGAGGACACATTCACCCCGCCATTGGGAAATGTCTACACACTCAGCCACTGGCTCCTGTTTGCGAGTGTCACTACATTAATCTTAGAATAGTGCTCCGGCCAACAGCCTGTGATTCTGGTATGAGCAGTACCTTACTTAGCTGGGTAGACGCTGAGAACTATCTGGGCTGAGGCAAGTGACGTGATGCCCGAAACTTGCTGCTGTAGAGCTGGGCACCGTTCCTAAACAGTTGGGCAGGCAGCATGGAAGCAAGCCAGCAGGCCTGGGCGAGCTGGGCCCAGCTGAGTTCGTGCAGGCAAACATGAGTGGTTTGCGAGAACCGGCTTCGGACAGCATTGGTCAGAACGTGGCCCTTGCCCCATGCTAGGGCCCTCCATGTGGAGGTCTGGCGCTGTGAGGCAGGAACCCCTCCCCCGCCCCCCCCCCCCCCCCCCGCAAGGACTGCACAGCTCGTTACACAGTGAATGAGAGACTGGGGTGCAAATAGGGTATAATCAGGGGCAATATAAAAAGTCTGTTTCTGGTCCCAGAACCTGAAGGTTAGCCGGATCAGCCTGAGGGCAGGCGGGGGGAGGGGAGAGGAGTTGAGTTCATTTGTGTTAAGAGCTAAAAGCGAGCAACTGGTATCCTGCTCCACCATAGATGGATCAGCATTATACAGAACTCCCTAGGAAGAGTCTAGAATGAATTACTTCTACCACTCTCCATGAATGTGCCTGGCAAGAAGCCCTCTGTGACTAGAGCAGCCCCTCCCCCGCAAGCCTGGCTGGTAAGCAGCGGCAACGGCTCAACCTGCCAGGCTGTGGGCACAGAGAAGACGGACAGCCGCTTCCAGTTCCTGCCATGAGCCAGTGAGCATCTGGGACTCCTCCTTCTCCTTCTGGAGGACTTTTCCACTAACTAAACACCTTCCCATGCCAAGACAGTTCTGAGTTCCTGCCATACATCCCTCCTTATGATGTAATGACAGGCCCCAGCTGCTGGCAGGACCAGAGAGACAATGAGCTGCCCAGTGGCCCATAGGCAGTGGGAATTCCAAGTCAGCTTTTCCCGGAGCAGATAGGGAAGGGTTGCTAAGCCCAAAGAGCTGGGGAATAATAAAGGTCAAAGGTGAAGCAGTGTTAAGGTGACACAGGAGCAAATGAGTCCATGCTGCAGCTGTATTGGCCACCAAACTTCACCTAACTTAAGCTACAGGTAGTATTATGGTGTCCACCCAATTGGGTCACTCCTATGGACCAAGTCTATGGTTCTCCCTCAGAGGGCAGAAATGATGACCACAGAGGGCAAGTTCAATTTCACAGCTTCTCAAATGGGCCACTCTATTTTGAAGGGGAGGGAAGTCACTAGAGTTTGAACTCAAGGCCTTGAGTTCAAGGTAGGAACTCTACCACCTGAGGCATACCACCAGCCCTTTTTGGCTTTAGTTATTTTTTGGATAGAATCTTGAGTTTTTGCCTGGAGCTGACCTGAGACCAAGATTCTTCTACCTGCAGCCTCTAATATAGCTAAGATCGCAGGCTCATGCCAGTTTATTGATTGAGAAGGGGGCCTCATGAACTTCTTGCCCAGGCTAGCCTTGAACAGTGATTCTCCCAAGCTCCACCTTCCCAGTAGCTGGGATGATACGCATGAACCATGACATCCATCCAGGATCTTTCTTGCTCTCCCTTTCCCCCTCCTGCAAAGAAAACTACTCTTTTTTTTTTTTTTTTTTTTTTTTTGTCGGTCGTGGGGCTTGAACTCTGGGCCTGGGCGCTGTCCCTCAGCTCTTCAGCTCAAGGCGAGCGCTCTACCACTTGAGCTACAGCGCCACTTCCGGTTTTCTGGTGGTTTATTGGAGATAGGAGTCTCATGGTCTTTCTTGCCCGGGCTGGCTTTGAACCGCGATCCTCAGATCTCAGCCTCCTGAGTAGCTAGGATTACAGGCGTGAGCCACCAGCGCCCGGCTAAGAAAACTACTCTTGCTGAGTTAAAACCACTTCCTTTGAACAAAAGAAGAATGAAGTAGGGGTGTGGGGGGGGGGGGGGCGCCAATGGACTCTATTAAGATTCATGAGTATGCTTTTTCTTCATTGAAGTAGAAACCAGCAAAGGTATGCTGGGTATAAAGATAAGGAAGATCTCCCCACAAATCAATTTAGGGGGTGAATACCACCCAGATTCTTATTGAGCCAACTCCTCTTGGGAAGCACATAGCCATCATCCTCCATTCTGAAGGGGACAGGAGAGCTGTGGTGGGGAGGTGCTACTCTAGCCTTTCTCCAACACATTAGAAACACAGCAAACAGATCTGCCCCAAGGGAAAAACACCATTTTCTGATGCCAGCAAAAGGATTCATGGAGGAACAGAAAAGCAAATATAGTATTCTGGCAGATGAGTTACAGCTTTTTGCAAGTATAAATACAATCCTCGTGACGCCATATAACATCTCTCTGCTTGGAGCTGCACCATTGTTTACTCTAAGCAGCATGTGTTTTCCTTGCCACACAAGACCTGAACCTAAAATAATCCGTGTTGATAGAAAATGAAGAGCAGACAGACCAGAGAGACTTTCCTTTTATTGTGAAGAGCTTATATTTGGCAAGGCTTGCTTGATAAATCCTACAGTGTGAAGTACAAGGGATTTCGAGAACGGTATTCTATTGCTAAAATAAACCAATGTTTTGCATGTGTCAGGGGAGAGGGGTTCAATAAATTATATGTGTTGGCTTGTTTGTCAATTGATCATCTGGTCATCTGTTTACAAGCTGCCAAGTACCCACTCTATCTTTCAAAGGAAATTTTTGCAAAGGTAATATATTTTTAAATAGCCTCACATCAAAGATGCTGTTGAACTGTCATAAAATAAATGTGCTCTGAGCCTATCCTAGAACATGTTATACTGTGCTATCGTTTACTCCCTGTACCTACCTGAAGTTTAAATAAAGTTCCATCAATCCATGCAGACGGTTTTATGAAATATAATTAAAGATGCATTGCACAGGAAAAGGAGCAAACAGTTAATTCACTCAGCTCTCTAATTCAATTTTATGGAGGGTCTTGGACTGTCGGCTTGATTACACTCATGGCCATCAGAAAGTCACATCGCTGATCACCTGTGTACCCTGCTCAGATGAGTGTAGCCTTCCACTGATCGGGCCACCTGGGTTCTGAGTGCTGGCATCCCAGACACCCTTGGGACAAGCAGCATCTGGGATGGCTCAAGTGAGAGCCCTGGCAGGGCTCATTTAATGCTCTGCCATACCTGGTAAGCCTCCATGGAAGGGAAAGACCTAAGACAGGAGGAAAGTTGAAGGAAGAGAGATCTGGAAAGAGGCAGCTCATGCTAATGCTCCTTCTGTCACTTGGAACCTCTGTCCTGACACCTGCACAATCCTCTGTGACCTAGCTTCTCTGGACCGTCTTTTGTAAATCAGCAGTCCTAATGCCAGCCCAACTCCTCCTGCCCCCTGCCATACAAGGGTGCACCCAGCCTTTCTATATAGCCCTTTTGAGCCTTCTTTGCCAAAGCGAATTCACAATTTCAATTGACCATCTGTGTGTGCGTGTGTGTGTGTGTGTGTGTGTGTGTGTGTGTGTGAGTGAGAGAGAGAGAGAGAGAGAGAGAGAGAGAGAGAGAGAGAGAGAGAGAGAGAGAAGAGAGAGTTGTGCTAGTACTAGGGCTTAAGCTCAGGGCCTGGTCATAGCTTTTTCACTCAAAGCTAGAATTCTACCACAGCACTTCTGGCTTTTTTGGTATTTAATTGGAGATAAGAGTCTCACAGACTTTCCTGCCCAGGCTAGTTGAAATACGATCCTCAGACTCAGCCTCCTAAATAACTAGGATTACAGGTGTGAGCCCTTTTGAGCCATCTTGGAGGAAACTGAACTCACAAATTCACTGGCTTTTTGTTTGTTTATTTGTCAGTCGTGGGGCTTGAACTGAAGGCCTGAGTGCTGTCCCTGAGCTTTTGTGCTCAAGGCTAACACTCAACCACTTTGCACCACTTCTGTTTTTCTAGTGGTTAATTGGAAATAAAAGTCTCAAGGACTTTCCTACCTGGGCTGGCTACTTTCCTACCTGGGCTGGCTACTTTCCTACCTGGGCTGGCTTCAAACCGTGATCCTCAGATCTCAGCCTCCTGAGTATCTAGGATTACAGGCATAAGTGAAGGGCACCCAGACTTCTGTTTTTTTTTTTTTTAAATGTTTACCTCTACCTATCTCTTTACATTAGGGTTCTAATTAAGGACTCAATACTACCCCCTCTTCCAGAGTTGCCTGTTTACACCTGGAGAAAGTTAGGAACCACTGCCAAACTCAGCAAGAATTGGCATCCTTCTTTGAAGGATTCCAAGTATTTCAAAGCAAAAAAGATGTTAATATATTTAGCTTGCAATCGCAAGTCCATGTGGTAAATATATCAAATGGAAAAAACCAACTGAGCTTTTGAATCTCATTTATCCCCCTCGGAGCCTCGGATAGCTTGTCAGTCCAATGGATGGTCAGCAATTACTTTGGTTTCTAAACAGCAGGTTTGACAGGAGCACTGGAATGAGGTGAAAGCTAATAATTATTATACCTTTTGTTTGTAAAACTGCACTTTTTAAAGAAAATATTGTTTCCACATGGTCTCATTAAATTATGTGTGTGGGGGGAAGCCTATAAGATTATAAGCAAAGTGTTATTTCACTGTATTTTACAAATGAATAAAAAGTGAAATTGAGAGCTGGTAAATGTGTTCCTCCAGAGTTGAGTATGATGCTTCATACCTCAGGAAGCAGAGGTAGAAGGATCACAGACAGGCCAGCCCAGGCAAAAACATGAGGCCCTACTTGAAAAACAAAGTGAAAGGACTAGGAACAATTCTCAAGTGGTAGAGCATAAGCACAAGGCCCTGAATTCAAACCCCAGTACCAAAAACAAATTTTTGTTTTTAATTGTTGTTCCAAAGACAAGTCACCAGCTAGTGGCAGAGCAGGTCTGCTGCTCACAGAATAGCTTTCATCCCAACACCTGCTACAAGCCGCGTCCAGTCCAGGGGACTTCAGAAGAACAGCTCTAGAAACAGACAAGGCCTCCCTTGGTGCAGGGCTTGGGGGAAGAGAGGGGTGTTAACATCTTCATTCTTTCATTTATAAATAGGAAATGATTCATCTCTAATCAAAGTCCAGCTATAATTGTAGCCACTCCTCTTAAACTAGCTTATATGGAAACTAAAGTTTCCAAGGAAATTTATTTTTTTGTCGGTCGTGGGGCTTGAACTCAGGGCCTGAGCACTGTCCCTCAGCTCTTTCTGGTGGTTTATTGGAGATAGGAGTTTCACGGACTTTCCTGCCCAGGCTGGCTTTGAACTGCGATCCTCAGATCTCAGCCTCCTGAGTAGCTAGGATTACAGGCGTGAGCCACCGGTGCCCGGCGCACTCCAAGGGAATTTTAAAACAATAATTACTACTCCCCACCACTCAGGCACACATGCAGACACATACGCGCACACACATATCAAACTACCACTCAGAAAGAAAGAAAGAAAGGAAGGAAGGAAGGAAGGAAGGAAGGAAGGAAGGAAGGAAGGAAGGAAGGAAGGAAGGAAGGGTGAAGTAAGCCAGGCCCAAAGAAACATAGGTCCCATGGTTTCCCTTGTTTGCAATGCCTAGTACATGTCTTCCACAAGCAGAGGTCAAAGGCTATGTACATTTGACTATATGAGATGATGTTAACTGAAATGTACCCCAAGACAGGGACACAAGGGATTTTTTTCTTTCTTGCTATTGTTTTTTAATGTACTTACAATGCACTATGTGATTCTTTTGTTTCTTTTTTTTTAATTTTTCATTTATTTATTTATTTATTTATTGTGAGAATACTGTACAGAGGAGTTACAATTACATGGGCAAGATAATGAATACATTTCTCATCAAGCATTGTTGCCTCCTCTTTGTTTCTCCTTCCCATCCCTTCCCATCCTCCCCTCACCTCCCCCCACCCAATCCTCCCCACCCCCACCAAAGTTGTAAGGTTCGTTTTTTGACATAACAACTTGTGCATCTCATTGTTGCAATGGGTCCACCTGTATATCTAATTAAACGATTTGTTTTTGCCCTTCCCCTCCACAAATTATACCAACATCAAATACAGTGAAAGCAGGGGTTATACCATGGGGTAGGGACATACAAAGCAACATAGAAATTATCTTGTAAATATGTTAGAAACAATTGCATGAAAGAAAAAAAACATTTGAATACTTATCTTGGGGTTCATTCCCCTAACATCAACTTATCTGACCTTTTCTGCTTGACTCAGACATATACTAGTTATTGCAAATAAGGGAAACCATGGGACCTGTTTCTTTGGGGCTGGCTTACTTCACTTAATATAATTTTTTCCAAGTCTTTCCATGTCCTAACAAATGGGGCGATGTCATTCTTTCTGATGGAGACACAGAATTCCATTGTGTATATATACCACATTTTCTTGATCCATTCATCTGAGGAGTATCTGGGTTGGTTCTTTTGTAACTTCTTCCCCCATGTATAACCCCTGTTTTCATTGCATTTGATTCCGGTGTTCTGCATCTTCTATATACATTTTTGTAATTTGGGAAGGAGAAGGGGTCTAGCAAAATGCTTAAATGGGGATGCAGGTTGACCCATTGTAATAATGAGATATATAGGACACTATGTTAAAAACAAACTTTACAATGTTGGTGGGGGGGAGGTGGGGAGGTGGGGAGGGAGTGATGGTGGGGGAAAAAATCAAAGGAGGAGATAACTGCTTAATAGAAAATGTACTTATTACTCTACTTATGTAACTGTAACCCCTCTTTACCGTATCTTTATGACTATATATATATATATATATATAAAGGAAGGAAGGAAGGAAGGAAGAAACAAAGAAAGAAAGAAAGGAAGGAGGAGAGGGAAGAAGGGGAGGGGAGGGGAAGAGAGGAGAGAGAGCAGAAGAGGGGAAAGAGAGGAGAGGGGAGGGGAGGGGAGGGGAGGGGAGAGAAAAGGAGCTAGGTACTGGTGGCTCATGCCTAGAATCAGGAGGCTGAAATCTGAGGATCAAGGTTCAAAGCCAACTCAGTGAAACTCTTATCTCCAATTAAGCACCAAAAAAAGCCAGAAGTAGAGCTGTGGCTCAAGTGATAAAGCACTAGCTTCAAGCAAAGAAGCTCAGACACAGCACCCAGGCCAGAGTTCAAGCCCTAGTACCAGCACATACACATACCACAAATAAAAATAAAAAGGACAAAGATGAAAAGAATATTCCCAAAACATCAGGGGACAATCCCCCACCCCAGCAACAACGGCTACAGCATCCTTCGTCTGAAGACAGCGCTGACTTTACTGCCAGAACCTCAAAGCAATGAAAGCCAGTGGATGAGACAGAAAAGAAAATATAGAACCTGGAAAACAAATTGCCTCGACCACAGCTATTTATTTAGCGCTTTCCCACCCCACCCCCGCCCCGCCTCTTTGGAAAGGGACAGGATTGGCTATGTTTACAAACTCCTGTGATCTTTCGAACGCTATTGTTTAGTTAACAGCTCCTGCCCTCTGCAGCCCTCTCCCAGGTACTGGATCACTTTCCAGATATAAAACTTGTCAAGGAGAACCCAAGGTGATGCTAACAGCTGTCACCCCACAGAGAGGTAATTATAAAACCATGATTAAAAACAAAAGAAAATCTTCCAATATTATCGCCTTCTTTGCCAGGAAATAAGATATGGGAATCCAGACCGCCCTCTGAATAAGCCCTGGTATTAAAGAACGAACACAGCCCCCATGCGGTCCATACAGAGAAGCACCCACCTAGAGATCACCTGGGTCCTGCGCTTGACACTGTCCTGCCGGAGCCGTGGGGAACAGGCACAAGGATCTCTTCCTTCCTTGGCCCCCCTCTTAGGAATCACTTTCAGCTGGAAAGGGCTCTGCTCTCCCAATCCTCTGCCTCCAGCTGTGAGATCTGAGTCAGAGCAAGCAGGGAGGGAGAAGCTTGTCCAAGTCTCTCTCCATAGGAAGATGGGGGTTGGGAAAACCAAGGGTAGCTATAAAGGCCTGATAACCAAGGACAAAGAGGCAGGCAACCGGAGAAAAGCACTAGCTTCCTAGTTGATTCTTCAAGATAGGTGGCCCAGCTTAGGTCTGGTGGCTCACACCTGTAATCCTAGCTACTCAGGAGGCTGAGATCTGAGGATTGAGGTTTGAAGCCCAGCCCAGGGTGGACAAGAATGACCATGAGACTCTTATCTCCCATAAAGCAGCAAAAAGCTGGAAGTAGAGCTGTGGCTGAAGTGGGAGAGCATCAGCCTTGAGTGAAAAAGCTAAGGCACAAAAGAAAAAAAAATAGAAGATAAGCAACTCCTAAGCTTACAAAGGATCTCAGGCCCCATGAAGCCCAGCACATTCTCTCTTCTTCCAAGCCCAGGGACAAAAGAGACCCTGCCAAGCCCTGATGACTAGCTGATCCTAAAGCAATGGCTCCCAGACATCATGGCCAATGCTTGTCTAGTGTTCCAGGTGCCCATGCCCTATGCTAAGCACCTTTCAATAATTTATATTACTACTACTACTATTATTATTATTATCATTGACAGTACCCAGGATCGAACTCAGAGCCACATACTTGCTAGGAAAACGCTATCATTTAAGCCACACATCTAGCCTCATTTTGTGCTGGTTATTTTTGAAGTAGCCTCTCACATTATAGCCTAACTGGTCTGAGCTGTGATCCTATTTGTGTTTCCCTGTGTCACTGAGGATGACAGGCATACCCCTTCTGCACCCAGTCACCGTGCCTACCTTCTGCAGCCAGAGTCACAGCCACTGGCATGGCAGATGTGCACCACCCAACCTTGCCATTGGTTGAGATGGAGTCTAGTGAGCTTTTATGTCATTGGCTGGCTTCAAACTACCATCCCCTGATTCCTGCCTGCCAAATAGCTAGGATTACAAGCTTGAGCCACTGTGCCCAATTCTTTTCAAGAATTCTCCATCATCCTCAGCAGCCAAGTGAGAGAGGCTTTGCTATCACAGCACCACCACCACCACATACACATACACAGTCCCCTCTCCCCCCCGCCCTCCCCCGCTCCCCCCCCCCCCCCCGCCCCGGGATTGACAAAAAAAGTAAGAACAGAGAGGCTGACAAGGGAGTCCAAAGCCTCATACCAGCCATCTAGAACACTCAGAATTGAACCCAGGTCTCTGACTCCAGTGCCTAGCTTCGAGTCTCTGCCTGGAATCCCAGCATACTCCAGAACTGAGAAGGGAAAGGAGCTGGCATGCGTGGAGCCACAGGAGCAAAGCCATTATGGCCACTTTTGTACAGCCCCATTGAATTATGGTTTCTAAATTGAGGCACAGATTTGGATCACCTAAAAAGGAGGAGGGAGATGGCACTGGAAAGGAAAGGAAAGGAAGAAGAGAAGCAAAGTGGGAGGAAGATGAGGGGAAGGGAAGAGGGGGAAAAAGGAAGAGGAAGAGGGGAAGGAAAGAAAGAAGGAAGGAAGGGTGGGGGGTCGGGCTCTACCCCAAGACAAACTGAAGCAAAAGCCTGAGGGAAGGGCCAGGTGCCATATTCTATCATTGTTGCAAGAGAATTCTGAAGCTCAGTGTGAGGGAAGACCCATTTGCTCTCCCAGAATGTGGAAATGAGAAATGAAAATGAAAAGAAAACAGGTGAGGGCTGACAGCAAAATTTCCTGAAATCTCAGCAACTCCACTTGATGAGAAAGTAAGTCTTGGCAGGTACAGTTCTTGACAAGTCTCTGGTCTATTATTCTCAAGCTTTAGAGAGAGTGGGAAGGAGTGGAAAGAGAGAGAGAACAAGAGACTTCCCACAACCAGAGGCCAGGTTCTCGGCTCCAGGAACATCTCCTGTGAGCAGAGTTTCTGGCCCCTGTACAACCAGCAAAAAATGGGGTGAGGCCCGCTCCACTCCTCAGTCTCTTGGACTGGCCTTCCCACTTGGTCCTCGTAGGCCCAGAACCCAGTCACTAAGGAACTATCCTCCTTGCTTTAGAAGCAATGGCGTGAAGAAATCTTTTGAAGCTGAAATTCCTAAGGCATACCAGGACCAGGGGTATGAGCAGCAAAACCCTTCACTGCCCAGCAGTGGATTAAAACCTGAAGGAAGGGAAACAGATAGTGCAAAGGTTTATATGTTTTGCTGTTGTTTTCAACACCTCCGCACATGAGCTGGGGAACAGAACTTAGGGGATAGGAAGTTTCTGCTTCCGGTTTGTGGTAGGCCTAGAAGACAGGAAAACAGGAAATACAGTTGAGGTTGAACTTGATGTCTGCCTCCTCAGTCACTGTCTCTGGGCTATTACAGCTCAAAAAAAAAAAAAATTCCTGAACTACTTTGATCTGTTCATCAATCTAGACAAGTAGAAAATATAGGTCCTGGGGCTGGGAAGGTGGCTCAGTGGTAGAGCGCTTGCCTTGCATGCATGAGGCCCTGGGTTCAATTCCTCAGCACCACATAAGCAAACAGAAAAAAGCCAGAAGTGACGCTGTGGCTCAGCTCAGGTGGTAGAGCGCTAGCCTTGAGCTGAAGAGCTGAGGGACAGCGCCCAGGCCCAGAGTTCAGGCTCACGACTGGACCCAAAAAAAAAGAAAGAAAGAAAGAAAGAAAATATACGTCCTCAAACCAAGCCTAAAATGCTTGTTCAGACAATGTGCAAGCACCGTATATGTGCTTGTCTATGTATATATAAATATATATGTGCTGTATATGTATATATAAATGTGCAAGCACATTTTACACAATTAAACTGTATAAAACTTTAAGATGACTTGAAAACACTCTTGGTAACTTTGGATAATCCTCTTTCTAGCAGGTCATTAACATGACATGAAGAATGAGATGCTTGCAGGAACATCTATGCTGGGGCTAAAACGTAAGCTGCCCAGGGAAAGCCAGGCCCCACCTTGGGCCAAGGCATAGGGAGGGACCGCCAGGGACATGGCTTCACAGGGTCAGATTCTCCAGGAAGGCTTCAGAACAGTTGGCAAAATGTCAGGGCATGGGACCATGGGCAGGTGAGGCCTACCTGCTGCCTAACACTGAGCCTCAGCACGTTGCTATAGTTGGGTCCTTGGCCAGCACTGAGATGCCACACCCCTTCAGCCTTCACCTTCCCAGGGCTGCCCCACCTGGGTGTTTGATATTGACCTCTACCATTGGCTACACCATTGTTACCCTGTTACCCAGCAGCGCCACTCTTACTATGTCCAGAGCCTGATTTCCCAGTTTCTCCTACCAGAACACGTTCACCGGCTTCACCAGTGACCAATACTTGTCTCTGCTTGTCACACCCTGGCCCATAGTGTGCTCCAAATACTCCCTTCTCTCCCTCCCTCCCCCTCCCCCTACCAGTGATGTGATTCAGCCCAACTGCAGTAGACTGTGTACTTTGAAAGATCCTCCATGACTCTGTACAATGCACAGTGCTTTATCCTCTTCCAAGTGTTACCACGTATAGGGTTCCACCATGAAGCATTCTCTAGAAACCATGCCAGCTTCTAGAGAAGTCTGGTAGTGCCACAATGCCAAATTTCCCTGGCCTTTTAACAAGCTGGGTACGGAGGTCCCATAGGGCCAACACATTGTGCCCTAGAGGATTTTCCAGGGCAGAAGCTAGAGGGCCCAGAGATGTCTATTTCACTCACCTCTGACCAGGCCAAGAGCATATAAACCAGATTCAGGGGACTAATTCAGGAGCTCTAGGTTTCCGAAGGCCTGCGTGGGTATCTCTCAGGCAGGTAGGCTCTCCACCCCCTAAATGGGCTACAACTCATGGGTCTATGCTACCCTCTTCCTTCCCAGCCCTCTGCCTCAATCTCATCTGCAACTGGCTTTGATGTCATCAAGTTTTATTTTATTTGTTTTCTAAAGCTACCTCCTGGGAAATCCTCAGAGGTTAAAAAAGAAGAAGAAGAAGAAAGTACAAGATAAGAAAACCTTAGAAAAATAAGTCCTTCTTTTATTTCTACTTCAAAATATACTATATACATCAGGAACTCTATGGGAGGAAGGAGAGACCAGGAGATTATTTCATCATAAAAAAATAAAAGAAGACCAAATAATAATAATAATAATAACTGCCCATGTCAGATCCATCCTCAATCCAGCTGCAAGAGACCCGAGCTGCTACTTGTCTTCCTGCCGCTGCCACTGACTTTGTGACTGCTTCCTGGGGATTCTGGGTCTAAGAGTTCCCGCAGCGTTGTGAGGACTGGCTGGGACTGGCTGGCTGCAAAGTCCTGCAGGCGGGAGCCCATTTGCTCCTGGAGGCTCCTGGACAAAAGGCACACCACAGCCCGGACGTTCCCACCACGCCCAGGAAGGACTCCGTTCCCAGTCATGTTGTTCAGGAAGTACCAGAGGACGGGAAGGACGTGCCGCTCCACAGCCTGAGGCTTTCGAGGGTAAACTGAGGCCACCAGCACTGTTGGGAGGAAAAGAGGGAAGACCGCTTGAACTGGGTACTCTGTCCCCTCCCACTATGCTCCCTTGGAGCATATCTATCCCCCAAAGGACAGCCCAGCAGGGCTGATTGCTCCCTAGGCACATTGCCCAAAGATCTTTTCAGGAGACAGTTAAAATGTTTTCATTTAACATCAGATGAGAGAAATATGAATGAATATGTGCCTATAGAGGTAACATGGAACAGAGAGAGAGAGAGAGAGAGAGAAATGTGTGTCCATATGTGCATATATGTGTGTAGGTGCTATATCACTTGATCCACATCTCCAGTCCTGTTTGCTCTAGCTGTCTTTTTAGATAGGACCTCAATTTTTGTCAAGGCCACTTTGGACCACAATCATCCTATTTATACCTCCTGCTATAGATTAGTGTGGACCACCTTGCCCAGCTACTAGTTGAGATGTGGTCTCATGAACTTTTTGCCAACTTTCCAGGGTTGGCCAGAAATCCTCCTGATCTCCATCTCTGGTGTAGCTAGAATTACTAATGTGCATCAACCCACCAGAAACTATATATTTTATGGAAGAAAGGCAAAAATGCATAAGCTCCACGACAATTATAATGTGTCAACAATGAATGTGTGTCTAATGTCAGCTTTTAGGAAGGCAGGTAACAAATAATAGCAAGTGTCAGCATTGCATGAGTCCACATCACCACCAACAAACACAGATAAAAATTATCCTAGAGCAAGAAGACTCAAACACAGCCTTCTGGCAGATAGAACAGCAAGTGGTGGACAAAACCAGCATGACCTTCCATGTGAAGATGCCAATCCTCAGTGTAAGGTCCACTCCTGGATGGCGAGCAGACTCCACCCTCCTCGCAGCAAAGTCTCCACCCAGTACCTGCGTTACCTAGGCAACTGGGACACCTGGAAGAGGTCACATCTGCATCCGCTGAGGTCACATCTGAATTTGATGTGGCCATACCTTTCCCCACCCATACCCTACATAAGGGCTAGCCCAGGCCCAGACTCTCCCTTTTTTCTCTCTCTGTTCATTTCTAGCTCTTGCTGCTCTTTTCTTGCTCTCTTGCTCTCTCTCTTTCCCAGCCATGTGGAGTGCCAACCTTGCCTGGTCCCAGCAGGTCTACCCCTTACCTGAATACCGCGTGAGTGCTACTGTTCTTACCCCACTCTCTGCTCTTTTCTCTCTCTTTCCTCTCTTCCCAGCTCTCTCTCATTCCCAGGCCTTTCCCAGCCACGTGGAGTGCCACCCTTGCCTGGTCCCAGCAGGTCTACTGAATAAACCTACCCCTTACCTGAATACCACGTGCGTGCTGGTGCGGTTCTTACTCGGCTACCTCTTTTTAAAAACCTAACACTCAGGGCAAGACCAACAGCAGTCTGTGAAAGATGAAACTGTTTGCAAACTGGCTGGAACTCACTAATCTAGTGCTGCTCCAACCCCCTGAATCCAGTTATCCAAAGCCTAAAATCCCCTAAAGCCAAAGGCCAGCCAGGAGCCAGATGAACCTACAGCCAGCTGTCTGTCACCAATGTGCCAGGTTGAAGCTGACATCCAAGCACATCAAAGGCTACCCCAGCCACCACAGAGAAGCTGCTCTGGCCTCTGGCTGTGGCTGGGTTAGCCTAAGTGCATCCATGCTAACACTGCTTGTTTTCCAAGCAGCACACTCTCTCTGGTGTCCTGCCAAAGGACAAGCACTGGTGGAAGCAAACAACCCTGAGAACAGTGCTTTGTTGATGTATGGGGCCAAGAAACAAGAAGGTTACAAGGACCCAGCATGTCCAGGGGACCATTTGGGTGTGGGACTTGAACTTCCAGGTGTGGCTCCATTTCATGCTCCCAGCACCCATAAAAGCAAGGACCTTTGCTAATTTTAATGAGGCAAGCAAAACTCAAACCAGGAAGCCTCTGGCCTCTATAAAAGCACTGCTGACAACAAAAGACCAGCTCTGCCTTGGATCCAAAGATTCTATCCACATTCCTCCCACCCCCACCACCCTCCTGAGCCCCGCCCCCCAAAAAACTGCAGGATCCGCAGCCCCAGGCTGGTCTGCAGCTTTGATTTACTTTTTTTCATTTTTTTTCTATTTATTTTTGTTTGTGTTTTCATTCCTGGGGCTTGAACTCAAGGGTCTGGGCACAGTCTCTGAGCTTTTTCACTTAAGGCTAGTGCTCTACCACTTTGAGCCACAACTCCACTTCCAGTTTTCTGGTGATTAATTGAAGAGTCTCATGGACTTTCCTGCCTGGGCTGGCTTCAAACTGCAATCCTCCTGAGTAGTATGAGCTTCCAGTGCCCAGCTGATTTGCTTTTATTGAAACCTCCAATTTGTCCTGCTCTCATCAATTTAATATCATGTAAGCCAGAGGGGGCGGGAGGTACCTATGATTTCAGAGCAAACTTGGGACAATGGAGAACCAAACCAGATGATCCCAGCCTGACATTCTCAAAGACATTTCCCACCGAATGTCAACGTTGGCTGTTGAGGTCATGTCTGTGGATTCCAGCACCCCAATGTGTAGGACTGCCTGGGGATCTCCAAGAGTTACAGGACCCTCAGAAGTCAAAATGACCACTGGGAAAGCTGGTCTGCACAATCCTAGTCAACCTATCTGCATAAGTGCTCACTAGAAGAGGCTCCCAGAGCACAGAAGCTGCGAGCACCCGCACAAAATAGGACCCAGAGACCCTAGCTGGAAAGAGCTGAGGGTTAGCTTTCCTTGGGCTTGAAGCAAGCTGCATAGGAAAAGCACAGTAACCTGGCAGGCAGAAAAATGGCCCCAGTCAGCCCCAAGGAGGGGAAGCCAAGAACAGGAGGACCAGGAAGGGAGGCAATCAAAAGTTTCCCACATCAACTACCCTAAACATCCACAACCCAAAAGTTTCCCGAACCTCCATGGCTTCTCACCTGCAAGGGGGAAAAAAAAAAAAAGATACAAACAGGAAGAGAGCTGTGTGCACCACATTCTTAGCCGCATCACTCACAAGGGACTAAAGGAGCAAAGCAAGCCAGTGTTCTTCTGTTCGTGGTTGGATGGATGCATAAACACAATGTGGAACAAACATACAGTGCAGTATCTATCACTCAGCTTTAAGAAGCAGGAAATTCCAACACCTGCTACAGCATAAATGAGCCTTGTAGACAGGCAAAGTGAAATGAGCCGGTCATAAGAAGACTAATACCGTAGATTCCCCTCCTGCGAGATTCCTGGGGTAGTCAGTCCTCAGAGACAGGAAGTAGAATGGTGGCTGCCAGGGCTGAGGTCAGGGAGCAGCTCAGACAAGAGGGGAGTGGGGAGTTACTGCTTAATGGAGACAGACTCAAGTTTCACAAGATGAATGAGGTAGATGACTATGGTGGTTACACATTTTGAATGCATTTAGTACTATTAAACTAAGCCCTGGGTTAAAACAGTCTCAACGGTAAATCTCATGTGTATTTGAACACAATAAAAAAGTGAAGCAGGGGAAGATGGGAACAAACCCAAGGACCAGGCCTGGAAACAACACCCCCACTTCCACCAATGGGGTTTGAAGGAGAAAATGTAAACCTGGGTAGGAAGCAACCCAAAGAAAGTAACCCAAAAGACCACACGGACAGAAGAAGTTAAGTAGAAGGAAAGATTTGTTGCCAGCAGAGCTGACAAGACAAAGTTCTCGTGAGGAAAGAGAGAAAATAGCACTGACTGGCCCCTTGGAGGCCCCTTTTATATCAGGGGCCAGAAGTGGGCGGTGCCTCACTTACTGTGCGACTGCTGGCATCCAGGGCAGAGTTTAGGCCTACGAGGTGGGTGTTTCCATGCAGGGTTTACCTGCTTTTCCCCTTTTGCCCCTCCCCAGACCCTGTCCCTCTTGAGCAGTGAGGTGCCCACACTTCCTCCTTGCTCATTTCCTGGATACCAGGAGAGGCTGGTCAGCCAGCTGGCCGGGTCACTCACTCTCTGGCTGGAGAGAAGGGTGCAGAAACCTTTCTAGAAGCCATTGTGGGGGAACAAACCCCAATAAACTGAGGCTTAAAAGACAGCTGAAGTAATTAGCAAAAAGTTAACTCCAATTAAGCTGTGCTATTATTAGTCCAGGCTTTATGGCAAAGGGAATTTTCTCCTCTGTTCCTAGCTGACAGCAAGTTAGCAGAAGAGCTCTGGAGGACTGCTTGTTTTTAATGTTCTTGGAAAGGAATGAGGTAAATATGTTCAAGTAAGGTTGCCGGCCCAGTTCTAGGTCACCTAAATTACTTACACAAGGAGATGTTCCTCCCCACCCATAACACTCATATTGAGCAACAGAAGAGGGCTCCTTCCACGTCTGCTCCCCTGAGTGATCTTAGTTCCACCCTGTTCTCACCCCCAGGGTAGGAAGCATTCCTCCTCAAAGCCCGACCCTGCCTGGCTGGCCCCACCCTGCCTCGCTGGCCCCACCTGTTTGAAGCGGGCTTAGCCAATAGCTTGGAGGGGTGAGGGGGGGGGGCTCACCTGACAAGCGTTTTGTGATATCCAGCACTGCGCGGCCACTCAGGAAACGCACACGCCCTGCAAATGCTTGCAGGAGGCAGAGGTGGTCTGAAAGAGATGGGGATATCAGTGGCCACGATGCTGTGGCTAAGAAAAGCATGGGTATTCGTGGTACTGCATGACCACACACCTATGTGGGGAAAGACTCTCTGGAGAGTTCATTTTCCCAAGTCGCTATGGTGCCACTCTTAAAAAGGGAGTGGACGTGGGGTAATTGAAGAAGAGTGAATACCAGATGTTAAAGGGCTCCAATGCATCTGGGTTTACTCTATGGGTCTGGTTTGTATTGCCTGTAATTTTTCAAAATCACATGTTTGGAGAAAAAGATGGTAGATGGAAGATAGATAGATAGACAGATAGGTAGGTAGGTAGATAGATAGATAGATAGATAGATAGATAGATAGATAGATAGATAGATAGATAGATAGATAGAGATGGATGGAAATGTGGACATATCGATATATTTATAGTCCTAGGGAATCTAAGGCACTCAGCCATGGTCACACATAGGTTAGTAAAAGGTTGAAGTTAGAATTCATCAGTCATGGCTCACCTCAAAGTTCGAACTTGTGTTCTAACCAGGGAATCTTTTGTTTCCACACTGAACACTTACTGATATCCTTATATAATAGACACAGAGCTAGGAACTAAGTAAAACATGGTCTTCCACACTTCTCTCAGTAAGCAACTCTGATGAACCTGATGTTTAAGGTCCTTCAATATGACCTTGACCCAGGGAAGGATGCTCTGTGCTTGTGTAAAGTACAAAGCCACGGTGATCAACTCAACTTGGTCCCCCAAGGCCCCTTCTTCACTCTTGCACTGGTATTTTGTGTCACAGGGACCCAGGACAGCTGCTCATATCAGGAACAGACACACATGGCCAGCTCTGGTGGGGCCAGAAGTGGGGATTTGTAGGCTACGGATGTGTGACTGTCCCTCAACAGCTTGTCAGCTCACCACCTAGGCCCAACTCCCCCTTGCTTGTAAACCAGGTAGGTGGAGGCCCATGCCCAACATGAACACACAGATGCCAGAGTCCGTCCTTCATGTGCTACAGTTCCACTTTGAGGAGGTGTGTGTGTGTGTGTGTGTGTGTGTGTGTGTGTGTGCGTGCATGTGCCAGGGTCTGAGCACTGTCCCTAAGCTTGAGCCACAGCTTCACTTCCATTTTCTTGGTAGTGAGTTAGGGATGAGGGTCTCATAGACTTTCCTGTCCTGGCCGACTTCAAACTTCAATCCACAGATCTCAGCTTCAGCTTCCTGAGTATCTAGGATTATAGGTGTAAGCCACCAGCACCCAGCTTTAACTTTTTATTTTTTTTTTGTAATCATCCCAGTTCCCTTTTCCCACCTGTCCAGCTTTCCCAAGCCACACCCAGCTCCAGGAACACAGCTCATCTAGATACCTGGCCACACCCATGGAAGAAGCTCTGGGTCTCAGTACCTCCCCAGACAGGATGAGGGATGTCTCAGGATCAAAATGTTCTTCACCTCTTGGATTATATATATTTTTTCCAATCCTGGGGCTTGAACTCAGGGCCTGGACACTGCCCCTGAGCTTCATTGTTCAAGGCTAGCACTCTACCACTTGAGCCACAGCAACACTTCCAGCTTTTTCTGTTTATGTGGCACTGAGGAATCAAACCCAGGGCAGCAAGAGCCCATAGAGTTTTAGAAACAGAGTTTTAGAAACTGCTTATTCCTCTCCATTTTAACTGATGTCATCTAGTTTCTCAGACTGTTAAACTTGAAGACCTGCCTTCCTCACAGTCATGCAAGGTAAGGAAAGTTGCCCTTGAAAGATTAAAAATTGACCATTACCATTACTAACTTGCTAACTGCTGATTCTGCTTCTGTAAACTTGCTTACGCTGGCACTGACCCTTCCCTTCCCAAAAATGAGTTAAGAAGTTTCAGGGACCAGATGCCGGCCCCAGGACAAGGTCAGTGGTAGTAGATAAAGAACAGACAGTACGTGTTCCTCAGTTCCCATTTAGAAATTCCCCAGACAGGACCTTGAGATAACGACCACCTGGCAAGACCACAAGCTAAGCCAAATGTCAACCAATCATAGGCCTGTAACCATGTAAACCCCCCCTTAAACCAACCATGGGCCAGTCATTTTACAAAGAGTGTTACAAAATTTCCCGCGTGGCAAAGTGATTGTTGGTGTATATGGTGACCTTTAAATGGACCAATCATGGGATGCTTTGTGTTATGCGTTAATCTTGTGGTTTTTGCCTTTAAAAAGGGCTTGTAACCGCTGCTCGGGGCTCCCTGTCTGCTCGGGACAGAGAGTCCGTTTGCGCAAACGTCAAATAAACTCCTCTTGCTTATTGCATCTCCCGGCCTGGAGTCTGAGTTTTCTGGGGCGCCCTCCTGTTGACGAAAGTATCCTAGGGGACTAGGGTCTTTCATTTGGTGCATTGGCCGGGAGCCCTTTCCTGATAAAGGCATGCTGGCCTAGAGGATGCATGAGTAGGACTTCTTTTACACCCCACACTGCTTCTCACATGAACTGCGAAGGTCCCAGCATGCCCAGCTCCTCACATCTTGCAGCCACTGTAATGTCAGCATAATTCAATGGGAGGTGGGGCAAGTAATGAGATGCCCAAAGCTGTCAGGAGGAAAGATGGGAAGAGGTCCAACCCAGTGTCGCCACAGTGGCCCAGCAGTGTCCTAGAGTCTTAGCCCATCTCCTGTAAGCATAACAGAAAGCCACAGATTGCATTCTTTTCTTCTTTTTTTTTTTTTTTTTTCCCAGTCTTTGGGCTTGAGCTCAGGGCCTGAGTTTCTTTTGCTCAAGGCTAGCCCTCTACCACTTGAGCCACAGCGCCACTTCTGGCTTTTTCTGTTTATGTGGTGCTGAGGAATCAAACCCAGGGCTTCATGCATGCAAGGCAAGCACTCTACCACTGAGCCACATTCCCAGCACCCAGATTGCATTCTTTATAACCAGAAATGTATTTGAGCCAGAGCTAGTGGCTCATGCTTGTAATCCTAGCTACTCAGGAGGCTGGGATCTGAGGATTGCAGTTCAAAGCCAGCCTGACCATACAAATCTAAGAGACTCATCTCTAGTGAACCAGCATAAAACCAGAAATGGAGGTATGGCTTAAATGGCAGAGCACATAAAAGTCAAGCAACAACTGGAGGGATTAAGTTCAAGCCTTAGTGCTAGCACAGTAAAAAAAAAAAAAAAAGTATACTTGACTCAGGCTGACAAGTCTGAGAACATAGCACCTGCATCTGGACCTGATCACCAGAGCAGAAGGCAAAGGGCAAATGACCTACTCTCACCTACCTCCGTAGAACCATGGCATTCATGTATTCATGAGGGCATAAATATCTCTAAGGTCCCACCACTCAGTCCTGTCACAATGGCAATCAATTTCAACATGAGTTTTGGAGAGGATAGCCTCTGTGGTCCAGGAGCTGACATCGCAAGGCCAGACTTCATGAGGAGCAGTCTTGAGGCCTCCCTGGGGGAGTCCTTCCCCACAGCCCACCGCGCCCCGGCCTCTTGTCCTGAGGCTCCCATTCCCCCTGGGCCACACATCCAGCAACGTGGCCACTCCTCACCCCCCTGCTCTCCTTGTGAAGCCTGTGAGGGACATAGAGGAGCAAATGCACGCATGTGTGCAAAAGCCAACAGCAGTCTGGAAAGTAATTTGTCCTGGGAGTAAAAGGGTTTCCAAGTTCTAGAACATTGCAGTTAACAAGAAGTGGCCTGGGGGTGGGCACTTGGTAATGTTGTTAATTGTGTACAAATAGATTTTCTATCAATGTCACCTGATTATTGCTTCCGGGTGCTTCTGCTTATCACACACACACACACACACACACACACACACACACACACACATTTCTGTCATTCATCTGGAGCTTTTATTTGAAAGCCAAGAACTTCTCCCTCCTTTTCACAATGCTCACATTTCTTCCTGGCCCCGAGAGCCAGAAAGAAGTGACTTGGGAAGCACTAGAAAACGCATAGGCAATGCCAGGTGCCAGTAGCTCACGCCTGTAATCCTAACTACTCAGGAGGCCGAGATCTGAGGATCACAGTTCAAAGCCAGCCTGGGCAAGAAAATCCGTGAGACTCTTATCTCCAATTAACCACCAGAAAACTGGAAGTGGTGCTGTAGCTCAAGTGGTAGAGTGCTCGCCTTGAGCTGAAGAGCTGAGGGACAGTGTCCAGGCCCAGAGTTCAAGCCCCATGACTGACAAAAAAAAAAAAAAGAAGGAAGGGAAGGGAAGGGAAGAGAAGGAAGGGAAGGGAAGGGAAGGGAAGGGAAGGGAAGGGAAGGGAAGGGAAGGGAAGGGAAGGGAAGGGAAGGGAAGGGAAGGGAAGGGAAGGGAAGGGAAGGGAAGGGAAGGGAAGGGAAGGGAAGGGAAGGGAAGGGAAAGAAGGAAAAGAAGGAAGGAAGGAAGGAAGGAAGGAAGGAAGGAAGGAAGGAAGGAAGGAAGGAAGGAAAGAAGGAAGGAAGGAAGGAAGGAAAGAAGGAAGGAAGGAGGGAAGGAGGGAGGGAGGGAGGGGGGAGAGAGGGAAGGAGGGAAGGAGGGAAGGAAGGAAGGAAGGTAGGAAGGAAGGAAGGAAGGAAAAGAAAGAAAATGCACATGCAGCAGACATCTGTCCCAGACCATGCTCCACCACAACTAGTATAAACCATACTGTGGAGTGCAGAACAATGTTAAAACAAGCTGCCTTGTTCCCAGGCTATCGTTTATGAGTCGCAGAGCATGGACCCAGGCAGGTAGCTTGTCTTGCTCTGGCTACTTTCCCAGGTTTAATAAGAAACACAAAAACATAGTGGTGGAAGGTATGGGTTCAAGGTGTTAATTACCTATGTTTAGGTCCTACCTCTTTCATGTTCTACTGTGTAACTCTTGACAAGTCACTGATTGGTCTCTATGACTCAGTTTACTCATCTATAAAACGGGGATAATCCTGGTACCTTTCTCCTAGAGTTGTTATGAGGATTAAATGACTTAATGTGATGCTTAAGACCAGGCATAGAACACACAGTTTATATGATGAAGAGACCCAATAAGAGGCTAGAATCTAATCCTTGAAAGCTTGAAAACAATGCTCCATTAACTTCATTCAAGTTCCTACAGGCTCCTCTTCCATCTCCCAAAGCAGCCATGAATGAAAAGAACATTCTAGAAGGCATGCCATGGGGAGAAAGAGCCACTGGATGGCAGGCCAAAGACTGTCTTTCCTGGGCTCAGGCTCCCCTTCTACAAAAGAGCACAGGGCCAGGGGGACCTCATACACAGCAAGACTCTGAGGCTACCCCAGGCCCCATCATCCTCAGGCTACCCAGAAGCCAGAGAAAAGCTTTTAGAAAGTATTAGAAATACAGTGGACAGGCAATGGTGACAAGGAAATTAGAGCAAAATGGCCTCCCAACAATCAACAATAAGTTTGAGATGCGACAGTTCTCCATGGTGACCCAAACTAGGAAGATCATCCCAGGAGAAACTAGACGATCCACTTACATAGACACACATAGGCTAGGGTATGGCCACCTGACAGGGCCACGAAAAGATGGGGCTGGGAAGGTGGCTCTGTGGTAGGGCGCTTGCCTTGCATGCTCGAGGCCCTGGGTTCGATTCCTCAGCACCACATAAGCAAAAAGAGAAAAGCCGGAAGTGGCGCTGTGGCTCAAGTGGTAGAGTGCTAGCCTTGAGCTGAAGAGCTGAGGGACAGCGCCCAGGCCCAGAGTTCAGGCCCAACAACTGGACCAAAAAAAAAAAAAAGAAAAGAGACTTGCACATGTGAGCATACTCAAATGCTCAGAATCTGATCTTTTTTTTTTAACAGCAAGATCAAAATTCAATCAAAACGAAACACAAACTATACACAAAACTATATACACAGACACACACAGAAAAAGACTTAAAATGAAAAACTCCACATGTTAATAATGCCTTCTTTGTAGGAGTTGGAACTCACTCTGGGGAGTTGGTTGTATTTCTTTTCCAATGCTTCGTATTTTCTACTTTCTCAATAATTAATAAGTATGATTTTACAATGGTACAAGTGAGCATTTATATTCTGAAGTTAACTAGCAAGACTATAGTGAGGAGCATGGGAAACAGTAGTGTTAGATAAAAGAAATAAGATCAGGGGTGCTGTGGCTCAAAAGGTAGAGCGCCCACCTTGAGCTGAATTGCTCAGGGACAGCTCCCAGGCCCAGAGTTCAAGCCCCGTAACCGATAAAAAAAAAAGAAACAAGATGAAATTTGGGTTCACATGATTTTTAACTCAGAAAACCTGCACATATGTAGACAATCAATAGAAGACAGAGATATTAAGTGGCTGGTTCTCAGCAAGGATGACTTTTTTAAAATTCCATTAACAATATAATGTCAATCATATGATTTACATAAAGTAATACATTTAAGATCAGAGAATAAAACCAGTGAAAGTGGACTGGAAGCCTCCCTCATTCCAAGCTTATCTCTTCTCTCCAGCCCTGACCAGGCCAGGGCTGGGCTAAATTAAGAGACCTCCTTCTGGCTCAGAGAAACCTGAATGCCAAGGTCAACCGGGACAAGCTGAGCTGTCAGCAGTCTGATGTTTTAATTCATGATGTTTCTGCTGTAACTAAACCAGTATCAGGGCCCAAAGACCAGGGCCAACCAGTCTGACTGGGAATGGCCTTAATCCCAGAATAACCCTCTGATATCAGAAGATCCTGTGCTGAGCAGAAAGGATGTCACTGGACCTCAAGCTAGAGAGACTCCAAGACAAATGGAAGAGATCTGGGAGCAACCCCCCCCACACTGTCTCCACGCTCACTGGCCCCCAGAAGGGGGCAGTATCAAATCTCTGCCTTCTCTGTCAATTTACGCTTCATTGAACCCCCACTAGCCCTCAGGGGAGCCAAGGAAGTAGAAAAGATGACTTGGGCTCATGAGTCTACTTTATAATTGAATTCCGAAATCACGAGGAAGCTCAAGAGGTGGCCTAAGAATACCAGCGACCCCCTTTGAATGGACCATCTGGGCTTTGTGCAAGATGGGGGCCTCAAGTGGCATGGCTCTTCATGGCCTTGGCCCCGGCACTCAGGAAAACAAGCAGGAACACGCTGAGCTTTTGCTTCATGAGTTTCTACTAAGCAATGCATGGCCTTTCTCCAGATTGGAGCCTAGAATCCCTGGAGGGCAGCAAGAAGCCAGCATGGAAGAAAGTTCCTTTCCACTTCCAGGAGGCTCGGGAAGCTACTGGAGACTGTGTTAGTAACAGCAGGCCCTGGAGAAGGCTCTGGACCCAGGGAAGCTCAATTATTTATGTTCATTTTCCTGAGGAGGAACAGGCTGGGCTCAGATGACTGCAGGCAGCTCCACCCAGGCACTCGCTGGCAAAGGATGAATTCTCCACGGTACTGACCTAAATCCCCTGGCTCTGATCTCCCTGTGTACACAAACCAGCTTGTCACTTCACAGTTAAGACCGATTTCAAAACCAGTGATGCTGGCAGGGCTGAGAGGGTGTGGCTCACCACACCACCTCGCCTAGGCAGCCCACTACCATACCTGTTCAACAATTACCTCAACCCAAGGCTGCATGTCACCCAGTAGGCTCCAGCCATAGAGAACCTTTTAAAAAGCCAAGGATGTTTTGCCCTCCATTCAACCCTTAAAGGCCAATAGCATTCCCTTCCAGCCCAACCATGGAACTAAGGATTAGAACAGAAGCTGGTCTGGGTGCTAGTGGCTCACGTCTGTAATCCTAGCTACTCAGGAGGCTGGGATCTGAGGATCCCAGTTCAAAGCCAGCCTGGGCAGGAAAGGCTGTGAGACTCTTATCTCCAATAAATCACTAGAAAACCAGAAGTGCTGCTGTGGCTCAAGTGGTAGAGCGCTGGCCTTGAGCTGAAGAGTGCAGGGACGGCACCTGAGCCCAGAGTTCAAGCCCCATGACCCGCCCCCCCCCACACACACACAAGAACAGAAGCTGGTCCTCCTCACACCTGCCTCACTCTCCTCATACTGAAACCTCTGTCTGGTGGACTAGAGGAGCCATCTTTAGCCATTCACCAGGAGACCCTGTCCCTAAAGACCGAGAGCACCACAGGTGCAGCCCTGCCTCCAGGTGTGGCAAAACCATAGAAGCAGGCTGCTGTGATTTGCACGTGCTTTGTCCCTCTCCAAAGGGTCAGGTGATGGACACTTGGTACCTAGGGTAGAAATGGTGCGTGGTGGTAAAAACTCTAAGAGGGGAGGCCTCATGGAAAGGCATTGGATCACCAAGGGCATCGCCCTTGGAAAAGATTAATGCTGGTCCCAAGAAGTCAGTTAGGTCCCACACAAGCAGGTTTTAGCAGATGTCATGCTCTTAGGCTTCCAGAACCATCAGTTAAATAAACCTTTTTTTTTATAAAGTTTCCAGCCTCCATTGTGTCATGACAGCAGCAGCAAACAGACAAATACACACGGCATCTCCAGGCCGCTTGTTCTGCAGTACGCCTGCCCTCGTTGGGTACAGCACGGCCCCCAATAGAAGGGTACGTAAGTCCTGTGACGGTGGAAGACACCAGACTCTGATGCCCAAAGTGCCACCATGCTCAAGGAGGCCGGCCTGGTGGCAAAGAACAGAAATGGAAAAAAAAAACCTGGAGGAGGAGGAAGAGTTAATTAAAAGTCCTCTCCCTAGAGGTAGTTACTCATCCTCCTCAAATAACTAGAGTCCATTCCGCCTGGTGCAGGTTTGCCCAATAAATCCAAGTCCGCAGTGATTTACCAAGAAGCTTGGTTATTGGCAACAGCAATCTCACTTACCCAGAGCAGCACTGAGAACAAGCTGTTATTTAGAGGTGGATTTATATTGTTTGTTCTACAGCAACAAGCTCAGCAAATCATAAATTCCCTGTGAGATGAAATGCGGAAATTGACAATATTTATGAACTCAGGAGACAGAGAGGGCTTGACCAGACCTTTGATTTGTAACTGAGACTCTAGCCAAGGACACAGCTGCTGGCCCAAACCCAGCAGCTAGGTTCAGGCCTATGTATAGGAGGATAGGGAGGGGTGAATGTACCAGGAGGGGTTTCTCACTTCAGCTGGGATAGTCTGTGAATGCCAGAAAGAAAACATCACACACACACACACACACACACACACACACACACACACACACACACACACACACACACACACACACACACACACACACACACACACACACAGCATCAAGGCACACAGGGCCGCTTTCAGATCAGAAGCCTCCTTGTATTGAGGTAAGACTTGCTGGTAAAAACTAGCCCGCTATAGTAGCATATGCTGGTGATCAATGAGGAAGATAGGGCAGAAGGATCACAAATTCAAGACCAACCCTGGGTTATAGTTTTAAGCTTGCTACTGGTGGCTCATGTCTATAATCCTAGGCTGAGATCTGAGGATGATGGTTCAAAGCCAGGCCAGGCAGGAAAATCATATCTCCAACTAACTACCAAAAAGCCAGAAGTGGAACTGTGGCTCAAGTGGTAGAGCATCAGCCTTGAGTACCCAGGACCTAAATTTAAGTGCCAGTACCAGAACCAACACACAAAAAACAAGCAAAACCTCATTGCTCTTCTGGCCTGGCTAGAGGCCTACTCAAGTACTACTTGATGCACTTCAAGTTTTGACCTTGTACTTCCACGTACATATTAGATACCCGATATACCTTTTAACCATCTATGAAGGGAAGGGAATCGATGAGATGCATGGAAAATTGTACCCAATGTTGGCAAATCAAGATGTGATATGCAAAGCATATTTCTCCTGTGGCTCCTTTTTAATTCCTTCCTCCTCTAATTCTTTCTGCCCATCACCAAGCCCTGGTCTTGTTGAGCCCTGCTTTGCACTCCTCACCCAGCTCCCATCCCATGGTGCTGAGCGGCTCCAGGGAAGCCATTTCCCTCAGGTGACTACGGGGAGGCTACACCAGCCATCTCCCCTCCTCTCCACTCCTGACCACCCAGTGGGCCAGGTGTAGAGAAGCTTCTAGCAAGAGCTGCAGGGACCCAGGGCCCACCATCTGCCCTGTACAGCCTCAGGAAAAGTATTGGGCCAATCAAGGCTATCTGCCACCCTGCTGGCTGCCAATCACAAAAGTGGGTGTGGCAACTCAGAAGCCAGCTGCCTCTTCCAGAGCCTATGGGGGCCACAGAGAGCCGCTCACCCAGGCTGTCCATCATGGCATCCAGCGCAGTGGCGGCGGCAGTGGAAATCCCGGTGTTCTTGGAGTTGAGGTTGTCTGCAACAGCGATGATGAGGGAGAGCAGCATGGGGTGCACACTGTCTTTGAGGAGGGGCAGCATCTTGGCAAGCGACTCCAGCGCCCACTGATTCGCTTTCTTGTTGGAATCCTGAAGCCTTGGCGTGAATGCATCGAAGACCTATTAAGGGAACAAAAACCAATGGGAAACCAGGCTGGACAGCAGTCCGGTGGCACCAGACTCATTTGAAGCTTGATGGTCTGACCAGTTGCCCTTGATTTGGGACTCTTCCTGAACCCCTGAAAGCGGTCCCGCTGATCTGTGCTGGAATACTTGCTGTGATGAAGCGTTCACCTACTCAAAATATGGCAGGCAAGCCGGGCATTCATTCCTGTAATCCCAGCTACTTGAGAGGCAGAGATAGGAGGATCAAGAAGTTCAAGGCTAGTACAAGCAAAATGCTATAATGAACCTATCTCAAAGAACAAGCTAGATCTGGTGGTTCATATGTACAATCCCAGCTCTGCTGAAAGCAGAAGCAGGGGGATTACAGTCTAAGTCCAGCCCCAGGCAAAACTCAGACTCAAACTGAAAAACAAAAATAATCAAAGCAAAAAGGACTAGAGCCATAGCTCAAGTGGTAGAGTACTTGTTTAGCAAGCATGAGGCTCGGAGTTCAAGCCTCAGGACCATCCAAGAAAAGAGAGAAGGGAAAAACTAATGTTTCTTGTGTGTTCCTGGCATGTCAAGCCAGGAGCATCACAGTAGGTTGTCTGTCACCCAATGGCCCTCACAACCCATGCAGGTAAGTTATATCTCCATTTTCCCACTAACAGCTAAGGCTCAGAGAGGGTAAATAACTTGCCTTAGATCACACAGCTAGTAAGAAACCTGGATAGATACCCTGCTGACTCAGCCTTGGTTCCTACTCCACCAGGTGGCTGTCAGAAGTAAACATTCATCCAGCTGGGTCAGCCTGTGAAAGGGTATAGCTACTCTGACCCCATTAGGCCAACTATCATGGTTCAAACACCTGCACAACCTGTGGTTCTGTCCCAAATATTATGCAAATAACTAACCCAAAGCAACCTAAGTCCTCTGCCCCAGCTCCCTCACCCTCAATCTCTGCCTTCTAGCCTCTTTCCCATAGATCCACCAGAAGGATGAGAAGGTATGATCAGCCTCTCATAACAGGTGGTCTTGTGTGTGTGTGTGTGCGTGCTCACGCGCACGTGCATGCTTGCTTCCATCATGGGGCTTGAACTCAGGGCTTGGGCACTGTCTATGAGCTCTTTTTGCTCAAGGTTAGAGCTCTACCACTTGAGCCACAGCCCCATTTCTGGCTTTTGGGTTGTTGATTGGCGATAAGAGTCTCACGAACTTTCCTGCCTGGGCTGGCTTTGAACCACAATCCTCAGATCTCAGCCTCCTGAGCAGCTAGGATGACAGACATGGTCTTTGGGGAATATGGAGGCCAACTGGAAAGCAAGTGCTTAGCAGCCTCTCTATTTCCTGAGATATCTGGCACCGCGTCCAGCCCAGTGCAGAATCTTCCAAGTTGAAGTTGGCCCCACAAGGGAGGACATGCCACACAGGGCAGCGGGGGCAGCGCTACCTGGACCAGGTGGGCGGTGATGAGCTCTGGCTTGGTCTTGCAGCACTCAAGCAGCTGCCCCACGCCTTCCATCCGAGATTGGTACTCCTTGGCCTCCAGCAGCCTCGTCAGCTCCCGCAGCTGCTCCACCACCTCTGCACCACCCCGCGTGGAAGAGCGCAGCCCTGCCAGCCGCGGGCCACTGGGGCCAAGCCTAGGCAGAAAGAAAGGCTGAGCCCTGGGGAAGAGGCCAGGGGATGAACACACCCGTGGCCCACAGCCCCTCCCAGGGGCAGCGGAGGCAGAGATACCATGTCACCACCCCCAGCTTCTCCACCAATAGCTCGGGAACCTGGCCTTGGGAATTCTGCAAGCTTCTGCACCTCAGAAGACAACAGTATGGTTGTCTAGGGTCTCATCCCCAGGTTAGTTGTCCAGGCTCTCTTCCTGCCTTTTCTTAGACAGCATTCTGCCACGGAGCCACCAGAGTGGGGAAGACCCTGAGGGTCATCAATGCCCCCTGTCTGCCTGGCATCTGTGGCCTGTGCCTGGCTGGCGTGGGGCAGGCTCTGCTCACACTGTCCAGGAACTGGGGAAATGTGAAGATGCCCCTGTTCTTTCACATTTGGATCATATGCCTACCACAGCCTCCTGGCCTGGCCCAGAAGTTGCATATAAAACCCCATCCTCTTCCACCCATAATTCGAAGCCATGGTCACCAAGCTCATGTCATACCCTAAGATCCACCCATTCGCTGGGCAATCAACAGTCTCGCCTTCGCTCCCGCCTCCCACACTCCTGCCTATTGAGTAACCAAGTGCTGTGCAGGCGCTGACAACAATGAGCCTGAGCTATGAAGAGCAGAGGGCAGCTGTCCAGCCTGAGAATGCAGGAACACAGGGTGCCAGACACAGCAGTGAGGAGAAGGTGACAGTGAGCTGGGCTGTGCAGAGCCCACAGGCAGGCCTGTTCCAGGCATACAGTAAATGACACAGCTGGCAGAGAGGCTGGAGGTGCTGGCCCTGGGCTGTGGTCTCACTGAGGGAGGGCGGAAAGTTACCACTGAGGAGGTGGGTAAAGTCTCCTCTGACACCCAGCCAAGGAGTTCAGCCCTGACTTTCCCAGGACACAGAATTTTTTTTGTCTAAAGTAACTTTTGTTTACCCAATTTATATCTCTAGGACATACTGCCTGCTTCAGAACAAGAAAAGGTACAAATGATAGGTATCGTTTCTTTTGTCAAGGATATCTTCAAATGCCGGGTATCAGTGGTTCATGCCTATAATCCTAGCTACTCAGGAGGCTGAGATCTGAGAATTGTGGTTACAAGCTCGCCCAGGCCAAAAAGTCCATAAGACTCTTATATCCAATTAACCACCAAAAAAGCCAGAAGTGGAGCTATGGCTCAAGTGGTAGAGTACTTGAGCCTTGAGCAAAAGAAGCTCAGAGACAGTGCCCTGACCCTGAGTTTAAGCCCCAGGACCAACACACACACAAAACAAGATGTTTTCAAGCAAGATAATATACATGGTCACTTCAATTTAATAAGTGGTAGATAGTAATGTTTCCATCTGTGCATCTATCACTTGTCCACAATTAGCCTTTTAAATCATTATATTGGTACTTGATAACTTCTACATGTTCAGGAGGAAAAGACAGAATTTTCAGCAGTTTCTATTGGCTCCTACTTGGTTCGTAATTGCTCCCAGCCTGCACCTTCTTTTCTTTTCTTTTCTTTTCTTTTTTATGTTTTGGTCAGTAGTGGGGCTTGAACTCTGGGCCTGGACACTGTCCTGAGTTCTTCAGCTCAAGGTGAGCACTCTACCACTTGAGCCACAGCGCCGCTTCTGGTTTTCTAGTGGTTAATTAGAGATAAGAATCTCACAGATTTTCCTGCCTGGGCTGGCTTTGAACCACCTCAGATCTCAGCCTCTTGAGTAGCTAGGATTACATGCGTGAGCCACCAGCGCCCGGCTCAGCCTGTACCTTTTTATGCTAGTGAAATTATACTCCCTTCTGCCAAGACTGCAGAAACCAGCTTCTACTGGCAGATACTTCTAAGCCCCAGATTCGGCCTGCCAGACATGTGGGTGGGGGAACTCTGCTAACACATCCATCCTTGGGTACCTGAGACCCAACTAGGGCTCAGCTGTGCTCCAGGACTGTGATCCACCTTAGAGGAACCCCAACCCTTGGCAAGCTGTTGGCCATGTTGACTGTGGAGACCCAGAGAGACGAAAGCAACCATACCCCTCCTCCGTGGGCAGCCCATTCTCACACGGTACCAGACTTCGCAACACCTTGCGGCCTTTGGCAGAAGGAAGTTCATGATTATCTTCTAGTCCCTTGAGAAATACACACCAAATGTAAATCAAAAGAAGCAGCCTTTGGGAGAGCTGCCTGGCATTCTGTATGGATAACAAGAGGAGTGACCCTCAGCCCGGAAGAGCTCCAGGGACCACAGTTGAGCCTACCAGAGTCCTAGAGATAGCTGGGGCACAGATCAAGATCCCCCCATAAAAGACAAAGGTGGAGGCCCAAGGAGCTCAAAGGGCATAGGCAGCATGGATCAGAATTGCGTTTGGGCACAGGGGACCGAAATCACATTTAAGCCACCTGTCAGGAAACAGCTAAAACTTCTGGAACTTACTCCCTCGACCCACAGAAGGCCTCCAACTCTGACCCCAGCCCTCTCCCTCTGAAGACTTCCATTCACTGTCCACCCACTTACACGCTGTTTAATGGCTGCCATGACTTTCCGCAAGTCATGAGAGGGGAGGGATTGCTTCAGAAACGCATCGAACTTGGCATTTGCCATCAGGATATTCACCATCTTCCGGCCATAAAATCTGCCATAGGGAAAAGAAAAGCAAGATGAAGAAACAAACACAGACGTGCACAAGAGATTGGTTCTACAGCGTCACACTATTTTCCTAATTATGAAAGTAATCTCTACCCAATTAAAGATTAAACATCAGCAGCCATAATGGCAAGAGAAAATCACTATTAAATGTTTATGTTTACCTGTTAATCCTTTTGGTATGTATATACATTTTAGTAGATAGCAGAATGTTTATGTAACTTGTATCCAACTGTAGCACTGTTTTATTAATCATCTTCTCATATCTTATTAATATGCATTGCAAGCATTCTTTTTCAAAGCTATCCAATGTTCTGTTGAATGACTATATCAAAATACACTTGCCTTTTTTCCTGTTGGGACATTTGGAAAGTTGAGGGAAGGTACAATGGTACAATAACAGATAAGAATAGATCAACTAGATTAAGAGGCTTCACAGAAGAGGTGGCTTTGGGGACTCAAAGGATGAAGAGGAGTTTACACATGGGGCAGGACTAAGGAATTAGTAGGAGAAGGACCATTTCATGTCATTCACATCACAGGAAATGACTGAGGACTAGTGAGTAGGAGTGGACACAGGAAGAAAATAGGCTGGAGAAGTCAGTGGGATGCACTGGATAAAGACAGGAAGGAGCTGGACTTCGCTTGCAGGCAGTGGGAGGCTGGGGAATGATCAGATTTTAGCCAGTGTCTTTGGCAGGATGGCAAATTGGTAGGGACAAGGCTAAAAGACATAAAAGCTGTTAGGAGGCCACCATCATAGCCCAGGCAAGACATGAAGACATGAAATACGGCAGTGGTGTAGTTGGATCCAAGAAGGATTGATCCCACTGGGGGTTGAAACTGCAGGATTTGGAGCAGAAGACATGTAGAAGGACCATATTTCACCAACCCCAAGCCTCCACTGATGAAAAAATGTACTACTATTCTAGTTTCCACTAAGAAAACACAGGAAGAGAAAATCCTGACAATTCCCACTGCCTCTGATAACCCTTGTGTGAAGGCCACCTCAGAAACTGAAGGCAATATTATGGATGGTATTTTCCTTCAGCAGGTGAAGGTCTTAGCAGTTGTTTTGCTAGAAAATGTGGAAATCTGATCCTTTTTTTTTTTAACAATGAGCACTTGCTTTATTGATATCCAATGAATGCCCAATTGCTCTATGTACCTTTCATGATAATCATTTCTATTTAAATGTTAGATGATGGTATAGTATTTCTAAAGACATTTTAAACAGCAATGGAACTCAACAACTCTCTGCAGAGTGCCCACCATGCCTTTGGAAAGAGATCAAAAGGTTGACAAGCAAAGAATGTCTTACAGCGTAGTTTCTCTGATGCAAACTTGAATTTAGGTTATTCTATGGATAACATCAATCAAGTTTGCAAATGTGCACATGGTAAAAATCCCAGAGTCACTGCCTGGTCAACAACCAGAGAAGCAGGCTTGGAGAGAAGATGGTGGGCTCCTCTATGACCACTGGCTCTGAAGATAGAGTGGAACATTTGGTGATGAATCCCCTAGAGGAATAGACACACAGGGCTGGCACAAAAAAGTTCAGGGTGGAAAGCAAGCATAGGAGCCGCAGAGCTTGCTGTAACCATAAGTGAGAGCCAGAAGACATAGAGGAATAACTAAAGACAGGCCACAGCCACCTGCATCCAGATGACAGGCAGGGTGCAGAAACGCCCCCCCAAGGAGCCAAGGAGAAGTAGTTGGTACCATGACAGGGAAAGTGGGAAGCACAGGTACCATAAGGGAATATGAGAGCCAGGCACCAGTATCTCATACCTGTAATCTTAGCCACTCAGGAGGCTGAGATCTGAGGATTGCAATTCGAAGCCAGCCCAGGTAAGAAAGTCTGTGAGACTCTTATCTTCCATAAACTACTCAGAGAAAGAGCACCAGAAGTGGTGCTGTGGCTCAAGTGGTAGAGTGCTTGCTAGCCTTCAGCACAAAGAGGCTCAGGGACAGTGCCCAAGCATGGTGGTGAACACTTATAATCCCAGAAAATATTAGAGGTAGAAATAGGAAGATCTTAGTCTAAGACCAATAGCACAAAAAAAGAAGAGCTACCTAAAAATAAACCAAATCAAAAGGGACTAAGAACAAGGCTCAAGTGGTAAAGTCCTTACCTAACAAGCATAAGACTGAGTTCAAAACCCAATACTACCAAAATAAATAAGAAAAAAAAAAGGGAAGGAAGGAAGAGAGGGAGGGAAGGGAGAAAAGAAAAGAGAACAGAAGGGAAGGGGAGCAGAGGGGAGGGAAGGGAGAGGGGAGGGGAGGGAAGGGGATGGGAGGGAAGAAATGGGAGGGAAAGGGAAAGGGAGGAGAGGGAAGCGAAGGGGAGGGGAAAAAGTTGGTGATTCAGTATAAGAAGTCAGAAGGAAAAAGGGAGAGTGGTATTAGATCTGGAGAGAAAGCCACCCGTATCCTGTAGGCTCAGCCTTCAAAGTAGGCCCAGAACCACCCACTCTCATAGACTCAGCTTTCAGTACCTCTTGTCCCTTGTAGTATAACCACATGTCCACTGCCCCTTCTCAATCCTGGCCCCCTCTTCCCAGACCAGTCCTCTACCGAGCAGCAAGATAGAGATATATGCATAGAGATATATAAAGAGATCTCAAAAGGCTAACAACTGTATAAAAACACTCAAATCCATTTGTAATGAGGTAATTACAATTCACTGTGAAACAATGGTGCGCTGTCACGTTCATTTCACCCATTAGATGGTACAAACCAGAAATGCAGATGTTGCTACTTATTGGCAAGGGGCCAGGGGTGGTAGCATCTCACACTGACAGGAGAGAAGCCAACTGGTGTGCCATGGTGGAGAGCTCCACCATACTGGACCCCTGAAGCCAGGCTCTGTGGCTCATGCCTGTAATCCTGGCTAGTCAGGAGGCTGATATCTGAGGATTTCATTTCAAAGCCAGCCTGGGCAGGAAAGTCTGTGAGACTTATCTCCAGTTAAGCTTGCTGAGGGCTCTTTTGGTTATGGATAAAGCAATAAATAAGAAGGATTAAGCTCCTTTCTCCATTTGATAGCTTACACATGGAAGCGTAGCTACTCAGGAGGCTGAGATCTGAGGACTGCAGTTTGAAGCCAGCTTGGGTAGAAAAGTCACACACACACACACACACACACACACACAAATACACACACACACACACACACACACACACACACACAAAACAAAACAAAAAAAAAAACTCAGGGGCTGGGAAGGTGGCTCAGTGGTAGCACTTGCCTTGCAAGCATGAGGCCCTGGGTTCGATTCCTCAGCACCACATAAGCAAAAAGAAAAAAGCCAGAAGTGGCACTGTGGCTCAAGTGGTAGAGTGCTAGCCTTGAGCTGAAGAGCTGAGGGACAGCGCCCAGGCCCAGAGTTCAGGCCCCACGACCGGACCCAAAAAAAAACAAAAAACAAAACTCAGGAGCCAAGCACTGGTAGCTCACGCCTGTAATCCTAGCTACTCAGGAGGCTGAGATCTGAGGATCGCGGTTCAAAGCCAATCAGGGCAGGAATGACCATGAGACTCTTATCTCCAATAAACCACCAGAAAACAGGAGGTGGCACTGTAGCTCAAGTGGTAGAGTGCTCACCTTGAGCTGAAGAACTGAGGGACAGTGCCCAGGCCCAGAGTTCAAGCCCCATGACCGACAACAAACAAACAAACAAAACTCAGGAACAGTGCCCAGGCCCTGAGTTCAAGCCCCAGGTACAGCACAAACAAAACAAAACAAAAAAGATTGACCCCTGGAATGTACATGGGCCCTGGCACAGCAGGGCTGATTCTGGAAAATTCCCCTTGCCTCCGTTGGGGACACTATGGGGAAGATGAGTGCACTTTTCACAGAGGTTCCACGTGGGGAGAAGAGCCAGCACTGCAGTGCTCCAGGGAGCACCGGGACAATGAACCGTGGACATGGACAGCCCACATGACCAGGCCACACGCTCTGGAGACTGTGGCGTGGAAATGCAGCCTGTGCGTGCACATGCACACACACACAGATGTGCACGCACTCACACCATCCATCTATCCATCCATCCATCAGGATGGCATGGGGCAGTAGCCCTAGATAAGCACACATCCAAACAGATGTAGGGAACTGAGGGGCGGGATCAACCAGGCCCCACCCTAGCCTTGGAAGACATAAGATCCTGTTGCTCTCTCACTGAAAATCTTCAAATATCTCCTTAACTTCCTACCGAAAAACCCTCTAGGATTTCTGTGTGCCATCATGCAACCCCAAATCTCTACCCCTGGCCTGTGTTTCCTGCCGCAGCCCTGTTCCTGTGTTCCACCCTGCGAGGCTGGCCTCAATCTTGAACACCACATTGTCCCTACCCAGGGGCCTCGGTACCACTTTCTTCACCTGAGTCACATGCCCAGATCCTCAGAAAGCTGCCTCCATCTTGCCAGTCGGCTCTCAGCTGTGGCCAGCACTCAGGCTCAAGTTGTTGTCCTCCATTCAACATTCCATCTTCCTGGAATCTTACCTTTGCATTCCTATCTATATCTAAAGTGCTCTTATATTGTATTTATCTTGTGCCTTCCTCAACGAGGAGGGAAGCTTCAAGAAAACAAGGGCTTAAATTTTTGTGTATGTGTCAGTACTGGGGCTTGAGCTCAAAGCCTTGAGACTTGACTCAGCATTTTGCTTAAGACTGGTATTCTACCACTTGAGCCACACCTCCACTTCAGTTTTTTGCTGGATAATTGGAAACAAATGCTTCACAGACTTTTCTACCCAAGCTGGCTTCACGTGTGAGCCATCAACACCAAGAAAGGAGCTTAATCTTTCTTATTTATTGCTTTCTCCATAACCAAAAGAGCCCTCAGCAAATACTTCTTGCAAAAACTGACCGGTCTTGCAGAGAATGGAACCATGGTGGGTAGAAAGAGGAGCAACATGAAGGAAGAAGGTGAATCGAAGGGGCAAAAGTAGCAGCCGGAGGCACCGACCATTCCTGGACACGGGACATTGGAGGGAGGGAGGGTGGGAGGTCAGCAGCTGGAAGGAAAGGACTTGGCTTCCATCCATCCATCTGCTGGTCCCTCTGCCTGATCCTCCGCACAAGCTGTAGGGCCAGGTCTCTCTGGGCTGCAAACTTGCCTGGGCTGCCTCCTCCCCAAGCCTGGGGCCTGTCCTACCTGGTGTCCTGATTGGAGTCCTGGGCCAGCCTCACCAAGTTGTGCACCAGCATGTCTGTACTGTCCCTGCTGCCTGAGAGAAGCTTGTCAGCACCGATCTGCTCCAGGACGGCTGACAGGTGCTCGGCAGTACATTTCCGGACTAAAGGGTTTCGATGGCTGAAAGGACCGAGTCATAAGCAAGAGGTCAGTCATGGGGAGGGGAGGGGGTTTCAGTAAGGCACATGTAAATCTATCATGGGAGAGTCTTGACCAAAATGGCTCCAGAAGTTATCCTTTGTGGGCCGGGGAACTTGCAGGAAAGACCGATTAGTTCCTGATCACAGGGCTAAATGGGACCAGTGATCTTGGGAGAAATTAAGAGCAGCTGCATAAAGACACGAGGTATTCTTCCAAAGAGACCCTGTGCTCACCATTCTCAAGGCCTTCCTGAGCCCGCAGCCCCCTTGCCACCCACATGCAAGTCCCATCTTTCCCCGCTCCTAGAAAAGTCCTACTGGATCTATGTCTCCTCTTCCTCCCCCAGCCTATAGGCGAATGTCCTCTACAAAGTGACCTTCTTTGTCCTTGGGAATGGGGATGAGGTCTCCTACTGTTGCCTACACAATGCTCTGCAGGTCCCAGTGTGAGCCTGACAGAGCAGGAACTCAGCACAGGTTTGTTTAACTGAATTGGAGAATGTGGCCATTATAACAGTCAGAGCTTGAACTCTGATAAGAGAAACCCATCTGGTGTCACCTCTTTCAAGCAGGGCCTCTGTGTTCACAGCCCATGACATGACAATGACCCCTTTGTGCCCCAGCATCTTATCCCAGTGGAACACAGAGGGGTCATACATATAGTGTGGGCTACAGGCCAGCATTGTTGGCACCTGAAGCACAATTCTCATTTGAAAAGATCACAAAGGATTCAAATGCACAATCCTGCTCCAGGTGTCCCGGAGTTCACCTGACGCGGGTTGTTGTTGACAATGATCAATTGCCACATCCCCCAGGAATGCCAGGCCCTGTGCGTTCACTCGTCAGCCATCAACTCCATAAGCTACTATTTTTTATCATCATTCTGCAAATGAGGAAAGGGAGGGAAAGGGAGGAAATCCAGAAATGGTATCATTAATTTCTCCCAAGTTAATTTGGCCAAAATACAGGGTCAGTAGATGTTAGAGGCAGGAATCGTTCTCCATGCTTCTTACGAATCAACTCACTGACTCCTCATGACCACCTCAGGGGGCCAGCCCCATTATTATCTCCATCTGACAGGTGAGGAGGAAACGGGCTCAGAAAGGTAAAGTACCAATCTGCGATGTGAACCCAGACAATGTGGCCCAGGAATGGTTCACCCTTTGGCTAAAGTCAGCCGGCAAGTGCAGCAGGCACTAAAAAGCCTTGCCGGGCATCAGTTCAATGACTGATTTCCTGGAAAGTTTTGTACCCTGCAGGAGAAAAAAAATCTGAGAAAAAGTCTTTGGTTTGATTTTGACTTAAGCAACTCTTCCTCTCACAGTAGTCTATGCCCCGCCCCCTTCCTGCTCTCCTCGGTGGCCCACATTTCATCAGAAAGAAGCATGACTCCCCTGGGAGGGTCAGGGTGCCCTCTGGGACCCAGCCAAAGCTGCCTCTGCAGCTCCCTGTGTTGCCATGGCCACCAACCAATCATCTCCAGCCTTGGAGCAGAACAAATAGCATCTCTCCCCTTCCAGTCCTGCTGGTTCACCCCATTCTTCCCAGCCTGGCCAGGGAAAGATGGGAAAAGCCCACTGGGAAGCAGAGATCTTCCACCTCCCAGCTAAATGGATGAGGCGCTGGCTGAGGTGTGTGACCCCACTATACTCTGACCCACCCCACCATCCCAAGGGACCCTCTGCAGCTCACTTTCTACCTCCTGTCCACCCTGTTACTTATTCCTATCCTTCCCTCCTTCCCCAATGTAGAGCCTCTCTTCCTGCCTCCCCATTTTGGACCAGCCTCACCCCCTAGACAATAGGCAGCCACCTACTAGACCCCCGCAGACGTGAGGGCCACCAACGCTCGAGCTGGAGTCACATTCTCCACCATGGCACCCAGGGCCCGGCTGGCCGCCCGCTGGATGAACTCGCTGGTGTTCCCCATCTTCTGTAGCAGGCAGCGGGCCACCTCCTCAGCTTCCTGGTCCATGTTCTTTTTCAAAGCCCGAAAAAGGTCTCCTAGGGTACTGATGGCCAGGCGGGACACCTTGGAGCGGAGGTTTGTGACCTGGGAGAGAGGGGGGGGGGAAGGGCCCCCTAGGACTACTGGACAAGGGCTATGAAACACAAAGACTGAGAACAACCCAGCCCTGGCACCAGCCCCTCACTCAGCCCTGCCCCACCCGCACCCCTCACCCTGCTGGAAATGAAGAGGCCTACAGCAGCTCAGAGGCAGAGTCCTACTTAGTAATCACCATAGCTCTTAATTCCATGGTTATCATTAGCATCTAAAACTTGTACCCACTTAGTCTGCAGAGCACATTTTTCAAAGAGGCCCAATGTGGTCTTTAAAACTGTTGCAGGGAGCCAAGCACCAGTGGCTCATACCTGTAAGTCTAGATACTCAGGAAGTTGAGATCTGAGGATCATGGTTCAAAGCCAGCCTGGGCAGGAAAGTCCATGAGACTTTTAGCTCCAGTTAATCACCCAAAAGCTACAAGTGGAGCTGTAGTTCAAGTTGTAGAGGGCCAAAAGCTTTAGAGCACAAAAGCTAGAGACAGCACCCAGGCCCTGAGTTCAAGGCCTAGTAGTCACACACAGGAAGGAAAGGAGGAAGAGAGGTAAGGAGGGAGGGAGGGAGGGAGGGAGGGAGGAAGGAAGGAAGGAAGGAAGGAAGGAAGGAAGGAAGGAAGGAAGGAAGGAGAAGGAAAGGGGAGGGGAGGGGAGAAGGAAGGGGGAGGAGGAGAGGAGAAAGGAAGGAAAAGAAAGGGAAGGAAAGGAAAGGAAAGGAAGGAAGGGAAGGAAGGAAGGAAGGAAGGAAGGAAGATGAGAAGGAAGGAAGATGAGAAGGAAGGAAGGAAGGAAGGAAGGAAGGAAGGAAGGAAGGAAGGAAGGAAAATGAGAAGGAGGGAGAGAGGATGGGAGGGAGGGAGGAAGGGAAGGAGGGAGGGAGGGAGAAAAAAAGAAAAAGAGAGAGAAAGACACTGCAAGGCAGCATGTGACATTCATTTTGCATGGAGAACAGCAACCGCAGGAAGGCACAGAGCCACAACACAGCCAATATGGCATCCTCTGTGTGGCTACCCCACCCGCCCCGCCAGAGCTTCCATTCCTGAGGACAGGGCACTTCCCCCTCCTGTATCAAGCATCCCTCACCTGCCCCCTCAGGGACCAGCCCAGGCTGAGCCCCAGCCCCGTGAGAGACAGTGCTACAATGGCCTGGAGTTGGGGATCCAGTGCAGAGCATCCCATGCAAGCTGTGACAAATGGAAGCCCAGGATTCCAAATGCTCACTGTGTCCCAGAGATCGGGGCTCTCCACGACCTTGAGCAGCTGCCCAGGGAAAGGGGGTGTGGGGATGGTGCACAAGCCGCCATGCAGAGGCCTCACCTCCCCTGCCACGGCCAAGGACACATCGTGCAGCCTCCCGGTGAGAAGGACCTCCGAATGGCAGGCTGCCAGGCGCTGGATGCTCACCAGGCCCTTCTCCTTCATCTGCCTGAGAAGCAAGGCCACTTCTGTCACAGGCAGGTGAGGAGGGAAGAGCCCTCTTCCCTCTGCAGACCAGGGGCCCCTGCATGCAACACCCCACCAACAACAACAGCAACCACAGGCAGGATGGGATTCAGCCGGCTCAGAGGATTGTGAGAATCCTCACTGCTGAGGATGAGCTGGTCTACAGGGCACTCGGCTGGCCCTGGGCTCCAATGCCTGGGCCATGATCAGTATGAGGCAGACACCTCTGAGCCAGGATGCTTGGGATGCAGACTGAAGATGGGGCAGATCCCTCGTTTCACCCAGGACTAAGATCATGTGTGCCACCAGCCAAAGGGCAGATACCATAGAGTTTAGTCAGAAAGGGTTAGGACCTTTCTTGGTGCCCGTGTTCTCAAATTAAATTCCTCCTAGCCTTGCCTGGCTCCAGCAGACCCAGGGCACACATCAGAAGATAGATAGATAGATAGATAGATAGATAGATAGATAGATAGATAGATAGATAGATAGATAGATAGATAGATAGATAGATAGACAGACAGACAGACAGATATATATATTCTATGTGTGTATGTATCTATATATGTGTATATATCTATATATGTATTTGTGTGTATATATAGATATGCATGCACATATGTGTGCACATGTACACACACATACACTCACACACACACACACCTCCTTCCATTGCACCAGAGCCTCCTCCCTCTGGTCCCCTCTCCCCCACCCCGTCTCCCCTCCTCCCCTCAGACCCCTCCCCCAGGCCCCAGGGTGCACAAGGGAGATGTTTCCTCACCAGTCACTGCTGTTGAGGCACTGCAGAGCATCCATCAACCCCAGCTCTGGGTTCGAGAAGGGCCTCAACTCCCTAAAAGCTCTCAGGTCCATCTCCTCTTCCTCTTCCTCCCATTCGGGAGACCCCAAGGTGAGCACCGCAGGTAAGGAGTTAGCTGCATGCACGGGTAAAGAAACAAGCTTCACAAAGAAGACAGGCAAGTATGCCCGTCGATGGCTCCTTCTCACCCTCCCCGTGCAGGCCTGACCCACAGCATAGCCCACTGTGCAGGGAGAAGGGACCGGGAAGTCCGGGAAGCCAAGCCTCAGCCTTATTCTGCCTTTTGTTGACTTTCTCTGCTCCTGCCATTGCCAACATTGTAATATTATAAACATGCTAATTTGATGTCACCTGATCAAGCCTACTAAACCTGGGACTTGCCTCTGATTCTGCCCTGCCTGTGGTCAGGGTGAAGCCCAGTAAGTCCTCCAATGAATGACAGTTTGCTCCCACCCAGGTAAGAGTGTCTGCTCCTTCCTTTCCACCATCCATGCTCATGTGAGGTTGTCTGAGCAGGAAAGTGCTCTGCTTCAGATGGCTGGAGCAAAGCCAGGACCAGCAAAAAAAGCACTTGAAACAGTATTAGTAACCATCAAGATGCAGGGACGGACAGCAGGCAAAGAAGTGGTCTACAACCAGGGTATGTTTTTCTAGTCTCTCCTCCCTTATGGAAAGATGCCAGAACTACCATAAGACCCTAGAAGAACTGGGGGAATTTCAGAGAGGCTGGGAGGCCGGGGGGGGGGGGGGGCGATCCACCCATCGCCCCTTAGCTCCTCCATCACCCAAGAACTCCTCCAATCCTGGACTCTCCCTACCATGTCTCACTTTAGTTCTCCTCTGGGGTGATTTTTGACTATAGTACACGCAGAAGACCCCAGGTACATCTGAGTAGAGAGGTAGCCCTGTATTTAAAATCAAGACACTTAGACCCCCTTCCAGAATTCTCAGCACTACCATTGGTATATAAATGGTCGCTTGATCAGTCCTCAGGTCACCTGGTAGACAGGTATCACCCAATATCTTGGCCTTCACAGACAGTATGAAAGCCACATGGTCCACGAGGCTCTCCAGAGGCACTGGTCCATCCAGGGGAACAAAAGGGCCAATCTAGCTTCCTGACACCTGCTCTGCTTCTATATCATCCTCCAGTGGTGTTTAGCATCCACTCAGATTTTAAAATAAAAACACAAAAGGCAACTGCAGGGCCACTCCAGCCGCTGGTCCCACAGGTCCTACCCTTGACCCTGGCAGCTTTTCAAACCGTGTCCACACAAATGACTTTGGCTCCAGGAACCCCCATTCTTTGTATCACAAAACTGAAGGAACTAAGTAGATACAGTCAATCTCACCCAAATGTCCCTGGATTCAAAAAAAGGGGGAAGAGTCTAGAATCTCATAGTATGTGTTAGAAAATTCAGAGGGACCACCAACTTTATTTTGAAATTCCATCATGTCTAGCCAGGCCAAAAGTAACTGTCAGTACAAATTATAAAGCAACTTAAGCTTTGGTTCTCAGGAGAGAGGAAGAGGAAGATGAGGGGAATTCAAATTCAGCTTCCAGGGAAGTTGCAAAAGCAAAGTTAGCTTTTCCTCAATTCAACAGCCTAACCTATTTAAAATCATTCTTCTACCTATCCACTTACAAATACATAGTTGAAATCGTGTGAAATAGAAACAGACCATATTAGATCAAAATCCATTAGTCAAGGTCTTAGTCTTGAGTCCACTATCACCTCAAATGACGCTGGGCTGATTGGATCTCTGACTCTCGCTCCGTGCCACTGTCTCTAAGGAGTGGTTGGGTTAGATAAATCAATATTTCCCAGTACCACTTTCGTGATCCTTTTGCCATATCTCTTGATTATCTGTATGTTTACTTATTTACTTTTCAAATGAATTTATTTTAAGGGCAATTTTCTATCTCTAGCATAATAGGTATAAGATATAAGTTATTGTTACAGTTCAAATATAAAATGTGTCCCCCAGGCTTCTGTGTTGAATTCCTAGTCCGCAGATGGTTGTGACTATTTTGAGAGGCAGCAAAAACTTAAGGAGGTAAAGCAATGAGCCAAACAAATCTTCCCTCCATTAAGTCAGGTCACAGAAATGAGAAAAAAAAAGTAACCAATACATTAGTATTATTTGTCATGGAGTAAAATATTTATCACCAAAGGAGAATGATAGCTATAAAATTACAGACAAGCTGGGCACCAGTAGCTCACACCTATAATCCTAGCTGCTGAGGAGGCTGAGATTTGAGACTCATGGTTCGAAGCCACTTCCAGAGAACTGGAAGTGGAGCTGTGGCTCAAAGTGGTAGAGGGCTAGCCTTGAGCAAAAGAACTTAGTGACAGTGCCCAGGCCAAGTTCAAGCTCCATGATTGACCCACCCACCCCCAAAATACAAACAGCTTTTGATGACATTAGCCTGAAGGAGGATCTCCCCATTTTTAAAAACTGGGGGGAAGGGGCGGGGATGAAGTGCTATCAACTTGTCTTGAATTAAGACATTCTACTTGAGATAATCAAAGAGATGGGAAAAACAGAAAAAGGAGATTAATCACTATTTACAACCTCTACATTATGCTTTCAGCCACCATCATCGCCTACCACACCTCAACTAAAACTCTGAATCAGATTGATTATTTCCAAATAAATTTGGTAACAAAAATCTTTTCAAATGAAAGTTCAAGTGCTTGCCCCATATACAAAAAAGTGAGGCCACTAAGAAGCCATCTGGTAGGATGGGACAGAGTCTCTCCAGATCCTTTCACCTTCCCTGTGGCTCTCCTGCTCCTAGTCCTTAGCCAACTCTTTCCAGCCCCAACTGTACAAAGACACAGATAGAAAGCCAAGGTTCTTCCCAGAACCCTGCCTTCCTCTTCTTGATATTCACAGCTTTTTCCTTGCATGCTCTCTGTCAGCATCTTCTGGTACACTGATGACTTCTCTAAGCCCTGATGTACCAGCTGGGCAGACTTCCCCAGACATCCACAATTCTACGTGTGACAACCTTACCCCTTGACAATTAATGAGTCCCAGACTGCTTCTTACCCTGGCAAGGTCACACACACACACACACACACACACACACACACACACACACACACACACACACACACACACACACACACACACACACACACACACACATCCCTTGCAGGTTATCCCCTAGTCTGACATGGGCAACTGACAAGGTAGAACAGCCAGGGTCCACTTTGCTCTTCCCCTAGAGCATCTCAAGGCTGCACCCACCTGAAGCATGACGGGCAAAGCTGGGCTCCTGCTTGCTGACAGGGATGCTGGGCAGGGAGGACCGGTTGGCTCGCTTCCTCAGGATGACGCCAATGTTGTTTCTGTGTGGGCTGCTCATTCCAGTAGGCACAGACTGGGTCCCACTTCCCCGGAGGGGAAGGAGGCCTACAAAGGCAGAGACAGTCCTAGAACTGAGCTGGTCCTATGTGCTCCTGTTCCCAATGTCCTCCTTTGGAAATGGACCGACCACCAAGACAGTGGACCTGACTCCCTGTCCATGCTCAGGTGGGGAGTGGAGAAGCTATGGGAAGCCCAGGAGTGAGACAAATGTTTCCCTAGCCAGCAGGAGTCCTCTACCCCCCCCACACACACACATGTGTGCACATGCACGCACACACACACACACACACACACCACGGTACCTTCCTTCACCAAGGTTCTCCGTGGACCCAGGCCCTGGGAAGCCAGCTCTCTCTCCCTCTCTGGCCCCTTTGCCCTCCGGAATGATTCCACCTCCTTCAGCTGCTTCAGCCGCATCTTCTCCTGGGCTGACTTGGAGATGGTGACTTGGACCTGGCACAGGAAAAGGCAGACTCCATTAGCCTTAGTAGTCAAATATGTGAGTGCCTCCTAGATGCCAAGCACACTCTGGAAGAACAAAAAAAGCGATTAAGTCCTGTACTCGAGAGCTTTCTGAACTGGGGCACAAACAATAAACACATAAATCTCTAATGACAGAACCATGTGCTAGAAAAAAAATTGTCACAGGGTTTTTGCTTTACATAGGAAGACCCAGAGAACTGGTTGTCATGTACACACTTGTAATCCCAGCTACTCAGAGAAGCAGAGGCAGGAATATCTCAAGTTCAAGGCCAGCCTGGAAAAAGTTAATGAGATTCTAACAAAATGAAAATTAAAAACAAATACAAAAGAGCTGAGGTATGTCCTAAATGGTGGGACATTTGCCTACTATGCATAAGGCCCTGGATGGGTTCACTGCCTAGTACCACACGAGAAGAAAACAGGGGAAACAGAAGAAGAAGGAGAAAGAGTAGGAGGAGGTAGAAGAAAAAGAGGAGGAGGTAGAGGAGGAAGAGAAAAAGGAGAGAGAGAAAAAGAAGAAGGTAAGATAAAAAGGCAAAAGGAGGAGGAGAAAGAGGAAAAACAGGAGAGGAAGAGGAAGAGAAGGAGGAGAAGAGGGAAGTCGCCTAGAGAGACTGTTTTTAGGGTGAATTTTAAGTGTAGATCTAGATTTCAGCACTCTGAGTCAAAGCAGGGATAGGACATAAGGTCAGGAGGTGGCAAAATCCACACCACACTAGGTGTCTATAAAAGGACACTGGAGGCCATGTCAGGCTTTGAGCCTGAGGAGCGACACAATTTGACTTCAGTTTGGGGATCCTGGCTTCTCCAAAGGTCGGTTGATTTTTTTTAAGTAACCTATTTTGAGGTAGTTTGAGGCTCATAAGAAGTTGTAAGAATAGGATCAATATATGCTCTTCACCCAGCTTCCAGAGGTGAGGGACATAGAACATATTTAAGGATTATTCTGGCTGCTTCATGGAAGAGTCTAGAACAGGTAGGAGCAGCGAGAACTCTTAGGAGACCACAGGATACAGGAGCAAAAGCAAGAGAGGGAAGTTGGTCCAGGATGGTGGGACAGGAGGGGTGGGGGCATATTTCAAAAGTAGAGTTGGTTTCTTGCTGAGACAGAAGATGTAGGATGCCAAGGACAAGCTCAGGATTTGGGGCCTGATTGGCTAGAAGGCTACAGCTGCCTTTGGGGTACCATTCACTATGTGGGGACCCTGGAGAAAAAGGTTAGGTGAGGTAAGGATCCAGGAATTGAGTCTTGGTCATGGTAGCTTTGAAATAGAATTAGATGTCTAAGTGAAGATGATGACTAGCAGGAAAGAGGTGAGTCTGGAGGTCAGGAGAAGGTTGGTAGGCCTCAGCCTAGAGACTGTACTGACAACACTGACCGGAGGACATCCTAGGGGCTGATTAAATAAGCCAGAGGACCAGCCCCTGGTATCTGAAGGGCAGGAGGAGGAGGAGGAGCCCTGACAGGAAGGAAGAAGCTGCCGTTCATGGAGGAAGAGCACCAAGAAAGAGCTGCCCTTGGGCTCCATCCCTGCATGGAGAATTCAAGAGGGGCAAGTGCCAGATGTGTCAAAAGCAGCTCCTGGGACAAAGTGGGAGAGGACAACATTTGGGACATGAAGTCATTGGTGATCTCAGTGGGGGGAACTAATGCCAGACTACACTACTCTCGGGAACAAATGGGAAGGGTTTGTCATGCCAAGATGAAAAAGGTAACAGAAAGCAAGTGGAGGGATGATCCAGTTCGCTGCAAGACAGCAAACATGATGAAGTCAGAGCAGTGGGTGGATGGAGCCAAAGAAATAGGAGATGGCGGTGACCGAACAGAATCTTAGAATTGGGATCGTGTGGGCTTGGGGAGTGATCTGTAATATCAAGGTCTGTAGGATGATAACGGAGTGGGTGTTGGGGTGGACTGGAGCACAAAGCCCATTTTGGTGCATGGGACTCTTCTAATTATTCATCCCTCACTGCCTGCTCTAGAGTAATGCTGGTCCTTACCTTAACCCAGAATCTCCTTTTCTAACATAGCATGCACCTGGGACAGTCACTCACCAAGTTTTACTAAATGCATCCTACATGGGGAAGAGAAGCCACCTCCCCAAGGTCATCTTAGAAGTACAAGGTATTTATCAGCCTGTCAAGCACAGTTTTGGCCATTGGCCTCAGAGTCAGCTGCCTCTCCGTTGCTATCTTGGGGGTCAGTTCGGATTACACAGCATGGTTCACCTAAGCCCTCTGGCCTCTCCCCCAGCATCCTGCTTCCCTCTCACCCACGCGCGACTTTCTTCTGCCCTTCCACCTCCCAACACCACTCCTCGGCAATCTTCTGGACTCTTCTCTGCACCCAGTCCCCACTCCACTCCAATCCTATCCCTGCTTCCCTTCCTCTCCAGCCTGAATGCTCAGGGCAGCTGCTTAAGCTCTTCCTGGCTCTGCCCCAGTTCCCACCAGCTGGCCCCTCACATTTGGGAACATGCTTTGTTCATTTGTTTTCCCTCCTCCTCTCCCTCCTCCTCCTCCTCCTCCTGTTCCTCCTCCTGTTCCTCCTCCTTGTCTTTCTCTTCCCAGATACCTTGGAGCTGATCTCCTTCTGGTCCTCTTCTTTCCACAAGGGGTGGGCTTCTTTGGCATGGCCAAAGGAGAATGCTGTCAGTATAGGAGTAGACTGTGATGAAGCCAGGGGCTTCTCAGGGGCTACCGAAGACTTGTCCCTCACAGGTGGGGCCAGAGGTTTGGGGTCTGAGGAGTCAAGAGAAAAGATGGGGCTGAGGACAGCCCAGCACCCAGGGCTGCCCCTGAGCTGACCTGTGGCTAGTAGGACTTGACTGGCCAAGCGCTCCACAGAGCAGCACTGGCAAGGTTGCTAAGGATCACATCACAGTCCCTTCATCCATCCATCTAGTCATTCATTCATTCACTCATTCAGCAAGCAAGCATTGCATAGCTTATTCTAAAAGGAGGAAGGGGCTAGACAGGAAGATGAAAACTCCAACTGTCCTGCCAGCCATTTTCTACCACCCCAGCCAAGCTGGAAGGGACCAGAAAAGCTACTAACCCTAGCTGGGCACTGGTAGCTCACGCCTGTAATGCTAGCTACTCAGGAGGCTGAGAGCTGAGGATCTCTGTTCAAAGCCAGACTGGGCAGGAAAGTCCCTGAGACTCTTAGCTCCAATTCACCAGAAAACCAGAAGTGGCGCTGTGGCTCAAGTAGTAGAGCACTAGCCTTGAGCTGAAATGCTGAGGGACAGCATCCAAGCCCAGAGTTCAAGTCCTATGACTGATGAAAAAAAAAAAAGAAAAAAGAAAGAAAGAAAGAAAAGCTACTAGCCCTAGTCTAGTTCTCTTATTCCACACATGGGAAAGCGGAGGCACAGTGACCTTCAGGTGTTTTTGTGACTGATAAAATACAACTTCACTTCTAAACATTGACTCCATAGTATCTGTTACTATTGATTTCCCAATCAATGGATATAAAGGTATACTTGTTATTCTAGGGACAAGGCCAGGCTAGGTTCCTTAACCTTCTCATAAAGTTCAGAGTATAATGACCTTGGGAGAGCCTGCTAATCAGGAGGATGGAGGCCACCATCTGGCGATGCCTGAGGCTACAAGGGGCATCTGGAGCCTGGTCTCTTGCCCAGTTCCCTGGGTACCCAGGCTTCTGCTAGCCCAGACCTTCTGCAAAGGCTTCCTCTGTTTGTGGGGGGCGGGGGTGGGCAGGGAGAAGAATCAGGGCCAAGGGGCAAAAGGTAAGTGGAACACAGATGGCTCATGCCTGTTATCTTAGCTACTCAGGAATCATGGTTCAAAGCCAGCCTGGGCAGGAATTAACCACCAAAAAGCCAGAAATAGAGTTATGAGTCAAGTGGTAGGGTGTTAGCCTGGAGCAAAATAAAAGTTCAGGGTCAATACTTAGGACCTGAGTTCAAGCCCCAGGACTCATAAACACACACACACACACACACACACACACACACACACACACACACACACACACACACACACACACACACACACACACACACACACACACACACACACACACACACACACACACCAGAAGGCAGGGCAGAGGGTGCAGGGTCAGAGGCTACCTGGCCAGGGCAAGGTCTGCAGGAATGCCCTGAGATTTGGGGCAGTTTCAGCTATAGGAACCCCACAGCCCCATGGCCCCACAGCCCCACGGCTATGTGTTAGATGAGTTAGAGGTACTGAGCCGTATCAACCCCAGCTGACATCCTGGTGTGTCCAGGTGACAGAGAAGCCTCTAAGGACTTTTCCATATCCTCTCCCTCCTTTAAAGCTGTCAGGGACGCCTGGAAAGCCTCATCCAAAGAGTTTGCCCCACCCACAGGGACAGGGCTTCTGTGCGCAAATATCCAAGCCAACCATCTCAGGGGGAGCACATGAAAGAAATGTGGGGCACCTCACGCATCGCTGGAGGCTGCCCAAGATCACTGCACACACAGACCGGCGAGGGAGCAGGGGAGAAGCCCCACCCTCTTTGGGAAGCAGCCCCACCCCGACACCTGCTGTATTCCTTGCTGAGCTGATTAGCAGGGACCTGCCAGGAAGCTGGTCATCCTCCCGCCCTTCAACACAGCAGCTGCTGCCAACTCCCTCTACCCACAGCCTGGATTCAGAGTGGCCCCTCGCGCGGCCTGCTTCCCCTGTCCCAGAGCCATTCCTGCGCTCAGCCTCTCTGCAGGAGCCGGTCATCCCTCCTCCCACCTCCTTCCTCCCTGGGGAACCCTGAGGGGTTTGTGGGATGTGCTTTAATGCCTCACTCTGTCCAGTAAGAGCAAGTCTACTTTCTTAAATCCAAGCAAAGGGCCATTGCTCAGTGTGTCAAGAGGCTCCACTCTAGAGCCATGAGGCCCACGTGCAAATCTGAAGCTCACAAATCAGGAGAGCGCCATCACCCTTCCATGGGCCATCTTGAGCTATAGAACCTGGTATCAACCTGCCTAGTGTGGCAGACACCACCAGTAATCACTGCTTCTATTCCCACCCTTGACCCAGACCCACTGCTTAGGCCGCAGATACAAAACAAGGTGACATATGGAGAATACATACCCATGGATTTAGGGGTCTTCTCCTGAGGCCCACTCTCCTGAACCAATCTGAAAAGAATGAGGAGAAAAGAACTCAGTAAGGCGGAGATGCTGGGATAAAGAGCCCGGGGTAGCTCCAGAAGGGGGCAACCTTGTGATGGAAAACACAGGGAAGAGGCTGGTATCCAGGTCAAAGCAGGAAAGGCAGCTCCTTCCACAATCGCAGGCGTGGCTGAGCAGCTGCAGGGCCAGGTGAGGCTGGGAGTTCAGCCTCACTTTCCTGGCTGGACAGCCATCTCTTCTCCAGGCAGCAGCCTCCACATGGGAACTGTGGAAGAAAACTCTGCCCCTGCTGTGAACTCCAGGCCTGTGCAGCATAGGAAGGTGAATTGTTCCACAGTTCAGACAACGCTGAGCTCAAGTTCTGTAAACTTCCCTGCTCTCAGGGAGCTTAGAGACCCCTAATTATCTTTTCCTCCCTTCTTCCAACCTCCAGTGGAATTAGGAGGGCTTGGTAAGTCCTCACTGTTTGAGGCTAAAAGCTCAGTCCTGATCACACACAGGAAAAGAAGACAGGGACATTCATAACACTGGTCTTCATTGTTACTTTTTTTTTATTATTATCCATTAATAGTATAAGGGGGTTTCAGTATAATCATTGACATTATAACTTCCTTTTTGTTGTTGTTGGTGGTGGTCTGGGGTTTGAACTCAGCACCTAGGCACTGTCCCTGAGCTCTTGCTCAAGGCTAGTGCTCTACCTCGTTGAGACACAGCACCGCTTACAGTTTCTGGTGGTTCATTGGGTTCGATTCCTCAGCACCACATAAACAGAAAAAGGCAGTCTCCTGTGGCTCAAGTAGTAGAGTGTTAGCCTTGAGCTGAAGAGCTGAGGGACAGTGCCCAGGCCCAGAGTTCAAGTCCTACAACTGACCAAAAAAAAGAAAAAGATCTAAGGGAATATGAAATCAAGTATATTCAGAATGAGTCAAAATTGATGCTGGCATTTGAAGACCAGGATGAACACCCACAACTTGATGGAAATAGGAGATCCTGGGGAGCGGGGGGGGGGGGGCAGTTTGCCATGATGATGGTGAATCCTCCTCTTCCTTCTGACATTGCTATGCCTTCGCCAGGAGAAACTGGAGCTACCCAGTAGAAAGATGCACCTCCAAGGAGATGCCAGGGACAGAACAAGAAAGGTGAAGTCACCAGGCACCAGTGGCTCACACCTGTAATCCTAGCTACTCAGGAGGCTGAGATCTGAGGATCACGGCTCAAAGCCAGCCCATGCAAGAAACTCAGAGACTCTTATCTCCAATAAACCACTCAGAAAACCAGAAGTGGCACTGTGGCTCAAGTGATGGAGTGCTAGCCTTGAGCTGAAGAGCTGAAGGACAGTGCCCAGGCCCAGAATTCAAGCCCCACAACTGACAAGAAAAAAAGAAAACCAAGAAAGGTGAAGTCACTCATATCTACTGGTCCTGGAGGCCAAGGCACAGAGCACCTGGAGAAAACAAGGCCGGTCCTGCAATGAACCCTAGGAATGGCCAGATTTACATAACTGGTACAGAGAGCCTTCAGGAGACTGCCTAGAAGGCCCAGAACTAGATACAAAGTGAGGAAGGAGAAAAGTCCAAAACTCAACAATACAAAGGAGGCAAGAAAGTCACAAGGAATGAGTTGGAGCTGGACGCTGGTAGTGCTGTAGTCCTAGCTGCTCAGGAGGCAAAGGTCTGAAGACTACAGTTCAAAGCTAGTCCCAGCAGAAAAGCCCAAAAAACTCTTATCTCCAAATAATTATGGTTTAAAAAATAATCACCAATTAATTTTGGTTAAAAAAATGCCAGCTTGATGCTGGTAGCTCACACCTGTAATCCTAGCTACTCAGGAGACTGAGATCTGAGGATCATGGTTCAAAGCCAGCCCACGCAAAGTCTGTGAGACTCTGATCTCCACTAAATCACTAGAAAACTGGAAGTGGTACTGTGGCTCAAAAGGTAGAGCACTTAGCCGGGCGCTGGTGGCTCACGCCTGTAATCCTAGCTACTCAGGAGGCTGAGATCTGAGGATCGCGGTTCAAAGCCAGCCCGGGCAGGAGAGACCGTGAGACTCCTATCTCCAATAAACCACCAGAAAACTGGAAGTGGCGCTGTAGCTCAAGTGGTAGAGCGCTCTCGCCTTGAGCTGAAGAGCTGAGGGACAGTGCCCAGGCCCAGAGTTCAAGCCCCACGACCGACAAAAAAAAAAAAAAAAAAAGGTAGAGCACTTGCCTTAAGCTGAAGAGCACGGGGACAGACCCAGGCCCAAAGTTCAAGCCCCATGACCAACAACAAAAAAAAGCCAGAAGTAGAGGTGTGGTTCAAGTGCTAGAATGCTACCCTTGGACAAAAAAAAGCTCAAGGACAGCTCTCAGACCTTGAGCCCTAGGACCAGTACACACACAAATACACACACACAAACACACACACACACACACACAAACACACACACACACACACACACGAAAAGAGAATAAAAAGAAAATGTTATGACTACACACACAGATCTACACAGGCACAGATGTACAACCATGATTGTGTCCTTAGTATTCGTCAGTGAAGAAATTCACAATAATGAAGTGCTTCTGTCAAACACAATCACATTCTAAAATAACTTGTATTTTATTCCTCACTGCAGCCAGCACATACACTAAGAAACTGTAGCAGAGAAGCATGGGATATTGATGGTTGTACCATCATCCCGGATTCCTGGAGCCCAGGATCAGAAAAGACCCAGCAACAATTCTGTGGTTTCCTTAACTCCAAGGCTTATGGGTAGGAGACCCTACTCCTCACACCCAGTGTCTTTACCATGGAGGCTCAGCCACAAAGAGGCTGAGTGGATCTTAGAAGATTGGAAGAAAGAAAGACTACAAGGTAGCCTTCACGATGTGTGGGGTCTCTTACCGTGTGTGGGGGGCCCTCAGTCCTGTGAGGTCATCCTGGCCTGATGCCGAGGGACTGGACATGGAGGGCCCTGTCTGCGTCTCAGCCTTGGGGATGGGAGGGATCACCAGGCCGCCCAGCGACTTGTGCATCTTCTCGTCATTGCAGTGCAGATATTGTTGGGAAATCTGCACCTGGGAGCAGAAGGGTTGGTTCCGGTCCATGAGAGCATCCCAGGCTGGATGTTCCACGCCCAGGCACCTCACAGAGGATGTCCCCTCTGCCCAGAAGTGTGCTCTGGTTTTCCTGTGCAGCTGCCCAAAGCTGGATCCTTGAGGAAGCGCCTGGCTCCCTCCACAGTCAGACTGGGAAGCTTTGTGAACATTTTCTGTCTGGGCTGTTTTGGTCTTTTCATTTCAGAATTGGACGTATCTAATCCAAAGCTCTGTTTGTATAGATGTACAAAAGGGAGCCCAGAGAGGGTAGCCCTGAGCCCCTCCTAATGCCACCCCTACCCTTCAGGGAAGTGTCTGGACCCTCCCAGACATGCACAGGGCATGGGAACAGGGACTGGTAAAGGATGGAAAGACAGAAGATGGAGACTCAGAGCGGTAGAAGGGCCTTACCTGCTGAGCTCCGGCTTGCAACTCCTGGGGCCCCTGCCTGCTCCTGGGCCGGTCCAGTTCCTTCTCCTTGGCTCCGCTGGCCTCAGGAGTGGTGGGGATGCTCTGGATGGGAGGCATCGGCCTGGGTGCCCTCAGCAGCCTCTGAGAGGTGGTGCGGGGGACGGTGCTCCTCAGAGGAACTCCTTTGGGGCCTCCAATGGGATCCAGAGAAGCTATGCATTATGGGGGGTGAGAAGCTAGCTCAAAAAGAACGGGGAGTAGAGGAGGATCCTCACACTAACTAGGAGAAGGCTGGGATATCCTGAAGGAAGCCCCACTGATGAGCAGAGCGGGTCCTCAGCCCCACAATCAGCAAGGCACTGAGCAAGCAGTACTGAGAGTCCTTTCCCATTCCTGTAGAGTTTGCTAGAACTATCGATCCAAGTCATTTCAATCTAAGTCAGGCACCAATGGCTCACACCTGTAATCCTAACTACTTAGGGGTCTGAATATAGATCTGAATATAGCAGTTTGAAGCCAGCCCAGGAAGACAAATCTGAGAGACTCTTATCTCCAATTAACCAGCAAAAACCAGAAACAGAAGTATGGCTCAAATGAGAGAGCTCCATCTTTGAGCAAAAACCTAAAGGAGAGTGTCCTGGTTCAAGCCCTCGTACTGGAACAAAAATCATAATAATAAGATAAGATAAATGAAATGAAATTCAGAGGCAGTGTGAGTACAAAGGAGTTAAAATCAGCATGAGGTTCAGAGGGAAGACTGCAGGCTCTGGTTCTGGAGAGACGCTGCGTGACCCCTGCACTCCTTTGTAAAATAAGATATCCACAAAGACTGGGCCAGGCATATTGGCACCTAACTGTAATCACAGTTACTCAGGAGGCAGAGGCAAGAGAATATCGAAACTGAGACCCTAACTCAAAAAAGAAAATTCAAAAGCCAAAGAGCTAGAAACAGGGCTCAAGTGGTGGACTCTACACATGGCATGTTCAAGGGCCTGGGTTCAATCACACACACACACACACACACACACACACACACACACACACACACACACACACACACACACACACACACACACACACACACACACAAATCAATAACACCATATGATACCATTACAAATACTGCCTGTCAGCTTGTACTCAGCACATGACAAATCAATTCCTTCTGCTTCCCCTTTCTTTACAGCTACTGATGTGGGGTGCAGTTCTCTCAAACCCTCTAACACAGCCTAAAAGTTACACCACCACACCTGTAGCCTTTCTGTTTCATTCTCATAGCCCCCTGTGCCACCCCTGTACAGCAGCAGCCCCCTTGGCAGCTTGATGGACACCCACCCACCAACCCTGCTCCTTCTAAGTCATCCGCTACCAGCTGATCCTCACACCCTGGCTGATCTGGAACCAGGGACCCTGGGGGAAGGCAGGGGCAAGGCCAAGGCCTAGGCTCACCTCGAGAAGAGGCTGCCATGCCCTCTGACAGCCTCCTCTTCTTGAGCTTCTCCTTGATCTGCATGGTGTCCTGGGCCACGCTGTTAGCCTCCGACTCCAGTGAGAGGATGGGCACCAGGGGGTGAGGCCCCAAAGGCAGAGCACCAAGGGTCTTGGGATGGCCGTTCCTGGCCTGCCAGCTTTTCGGAGTGGTGTCTAGTTTAAGGCTTCCAGGGTCCCCATGTCCACTCAAGAGCCGTGATGGAGTCTCTCTGCTCAGCAGGACACTCGGCAGAGGCTGGAGGGGACCTGAGGGAGACACAGTGACTTGGCACACTGAGCCCAAGATGGCACCCATTGTGGGAGTGAAGCCCAGTCATTCCGTGCCTCTGTCCTTCCTAGGAGCAATCACTACATCAACAATGTCTATGAAGCACCTGGCCTGAAAGTGCTCATATGCAGTCCTATCCAAGCACAGATAAGAGACCCTAAATCATGAAGGAAAGCCATCTGCCCCAAGACCACCTTCACCAAGCCTCAAGACCCAACAAATCTGTCCAATACCATTGAGCACCTATTTTACCAAATACAAATGGAGAGGAAAAGTCAGGTAAGCTTAAAGTAAGCCATGCTTGCAGCCAACTACTCATCCAACCATGTTTTGTGCATGTATGTGAGTGTGTGTATGTGTGTGTGCAAACACACACGCACATGCGCCAGTAATAGGACTTGAACTCAAGGCCTAGGAGTGTTGCTTAGATTTTTTTCACTCAAGGATGGCACTCTACCTCTTGAGCCACACCTCTACTTATAGATTTTTGCTGGTTAATTGGACACAAAAGTCTCACAGACTTTCTTGCCTGGGCTAGCTTCAAACCTCAGTCTTCTAATCTCAGCTTCCTGAGTAGTAGCTTATAGGAGATGACAGGCATGAGCCACTAGCATCTGACTATTCAACCACATTTAATTTGCACCTACAAAGCTGGGCACTGGAGGCTCATACCCATAAACCTAGCTGAGATCTCAGGAGATTGAGATCTGAACATCGTGGTTCAAAGCCAGCCTGGGCAGGAAAGTCCATGAGACTCTTAGCTCCAATTAACCACCAGAAAACCAGAAGTGGAGCTGTGGCTCAAAGTGGTAGAGCACTAGCCTTGAGCAAAAAGAACTCGGTGACAATGCCCAGGCCCCAAGTTCAAGCCTCACAACTGACAAAAAAATAAAAAATTTTAAAAATTAATTTAAAGAAATCGGCCTCTACATGACTCTGAGACCATGTAGTCAGTGGATTTACAGCTATGGCTCCTGTTTCTTTGCAATGGCAAAGGACCGCCTGCCACTGGCACCCAGAAAGAAGACGCACTGAGGTACTGCTGTGCTGGCAATGCCTCCTTAGTACCCACCCCATAGCCAGTTCCCTCCTGGATCCCCAGGCACAGGCCTGGCCTAGCCGGGGCATGTGGGGCTCCCTCCAGGTTCCCAGGAGAGCCGGGCAATGCTGGAAGCCTATGTCTGGGCTGTCCCTTTGTACAGCTCCCCTGAGGCACAAAGCAGAATAACTGAGTTTTAAGCAGGGACCTCTGTGAAAGCAACACCTGCGGTAACTTGAGAATGCCCACACATCCACACACCCTCATCTCCCCCTCCAGGCTGGGCTCCGGCTCTGCCCTGTGGTCAGCTGCCAAGGAAGCTCCTCCTCGTCTTCAGAGAGGCCCCCAGGGCTTCCCTGGCTATTTGGTGTGGCTCAGTCACCAGGCTGGGTCCTCCCATTTTACCTTCACCATAAGCCGGCAGGCTGGAGTTGATGTTTGCAGGTGGGGGAACTCGGGGCCCAGCACTGGTCCGGGGGACACTCCCGCAGTACACGGCCACTGGAGCCAGAACCTTGGCTGGGGACAGAAGCACAGGGGATCCGTGTTTTAGAGTTCCCTAAAGCCAGGACTAGGGCTCAGAGAGCCTGGCCCAGCCCCCATACCAGAGCCTGGTCTACCAACAGGCCATGTCCACTGACTTCTACCAACCAACCCTGCTGACTCTAGCCTCTCAGCCAGCACCTTCTCCCTCCTCACCCTCTGCCTGCCTGTCTGATTCCTCCCTCCTGGCTTTGTGTCAGCCCCCACATTGTGTCAGTCTCCTTCATGAGCTCCCCTCCTTCCTCATCCATCGGTGCAGATGTGATTGAATGCAGCACAGTCTCTGTTGCATATCTCGCACTCACTGCTTTCAGGGGACACTTCCTCCCAGCCACCCACTGCAGTAGCCCCCTAAACAGCAAAGCTCTACAGCCCTAACTGCAGACTATCTTCTTTCCTGGCTACCCAGCCCTCCTTTTGGAAGTCCTCAAGCATCTGTCTTCCCTCCAAGTCTCCTGAATCAGCAGATGGTATCCTTTACCACCTCACACTCCATTAGCCCCTGCTCTGGGGAGGGGCTCTGGCCTCCAAGTCCAGCCACAGACTGGGAGCCAGGCAGACCCAACTCTCAAGGAGACTGGAAGTCCAGTGGTAAATGGCAATGAGAAACAATCAGTGACAGCCTTCGGCTATGAGCCTTGGCCAGTGACAGGGGACTGGGAAGGCTTCCCAGAGAGGGAGACTGTGGAACTGAGACCAGAGCAGGAGCCTGGAAAAGAGGAGAAAGAAGCTCAACTAATAAATTTGGTCCTTTAGGAAGCCTTCTCCTGGTCTAGTGTGGTAGTTCATACCTAGAATCCCAGCTAGTCAGGAGGCAGAGGTAGGAGAATCATAATCAAGCACAAATTAAGACCCTATCTGAAAAACAAAGCAAAAAGGGCTGGGGGTGTGGCTCAGGAAGTAGAACATTTGCCAGAGAGTATGAGGCTAACCCCAGTAACTCCAAAAATAAATGAATGGAAGAATATATATGATAAAATATAAGAACAAATAAAAATTAGAGAAGGAAGGAAGGAAGGAAAGAAGGAAGGAAGGAAGGAAGGAAGGAAGGAAGGAAGGAAGGAAGGAAGGAAGGAAGGAAGGAAGGAAGGAAGCTTTCCTGTATCCACCAGCCCCAAGCAGTCCTCCACCTGTCACTCTTCCCCAGCCTCTCACCCTCTGCCCTACCTTGAGTTACTTGCTACTCAGTAGGCATTTGGCAAATGTTAGTGCTGTATCCTCATAGCTCAGCCCTTCCCAAGCTTGTCTTAGGACCATCCATGGGCTCCTAATCTACCACCCATCAAAGCCCCTACTCAGGCAGGAACAGCCCCCATCCCTCTAGCTGGAGGGCCCTGAGATCAGCTCCCAGGAGTCTATGATCTTAGTTCTGTCACTGTGAGAACTTGAGGAAAGAAGCTAACCTCTCTAGACCTCAGTTCCCACATCAACAAAACAGAGCAGCCAGGCCTCACCATAATTATCAAAGATCAGCCATTCCCGGTTCTCTGACATCCTTCCAGAAATCACCTGGCCCCCTCCAGGGTTAAGCAGCGCTGCCCCCAATGAGCAGCACATCTGAGCGAGGACAGATCCCCTCATCTCCAGCGGAAATCAAGGCTCTTGATCACTGCTGTTTATAGTACCGGCTCCTCCAGCAGCCCGCCCACCTTCCTCCAAGAGGAGAGGAGAAGCTCAGGTGGAGGTAAAACTCAGGTGGTGGGCCAGGGATCTGCCAGCCAGCCAAGCCAGTGAGCAGAGAGGACCAGCATCAACACATGGAGACCACCCAGCTACTTCTCTTGGGCAGAGCATGCCAAGGAAGCCGAAGTATTCAAGGAAGATGACCATCTATGTCCTCACCTGGAGGGACACCATCACGAGTGCCCATGACCCCACTGGAGAAGGTGGCTGCGAGGTGGTCTAGAGGTAACAGCTACTCCCAGGCTGTGAGTGAAGGCCGCAGGGGTCCAGAGGGTGCTGACCTGTGACATCCAGGGACCTGTGGTGATAGAACAAGACATTAACCCTTTTTATTTTTATTTTATTTTTACCAGTACTAAGACTTGAACTCAGGGCCTGAGTGACATCCCTTCACTTTTTATGCTCAAGACTGATACCACACTTCCAGTTTCTGCTGCTTGGTGGTTAAATGGAGATAAGAGTCTTACAGACTTTTTTGCTGGGTTGTCTTCAAACCACGGTCCTCAGATCTCAATCTCCTGAGTAGCTAGGATTACAACTGTGAGCCACCAGCACTGGGTTTGAAATGAACTCTTTAAATCACTTCCCAACCATCCACCACAGACAAAAGCCTGCCTGTAGTGAGCACATCTACCACTGGATTCAAGTGGTCCAGGTGTCTTTTTCTGACCTTCAGACTTGCAGATACTTCCATGCCCAAAGACTACTGGACTTCCAGAGAAGAGTCCATTATGAAGAGTGTCATCAAAAGTCAATCATCACTAGGTGCTGGTGGCTCACACCTGTAATCCTCGCTACTCAGGAGGCTGAGATCTGAGGATCATGATTTAAAGCTTACCCCTGCAGGAATGTCTGTGAGACTCTTATCTCCAATTAACCACCAGAAAATGGGAAATGGCACCGTGGCTCAAAGTAGAAGAGCACTAGCTTTGAGCAAAAGAGCTCAGGGACAGCACCCAGGCCCTGAGTTCAAGCCCTAGGATGAACACAATTAAAATAACCAATCACTCTGTCATCCTGTCACTGCAAGTTTAGGGTCTCAGGGGAGGTAAAATTGACACTACTTTCCACTGTTTTCTATCTTCCTCTGCCAGCTGCACAGATGCTGCATTCCCTCGGGGCCACCTCACTGTCCTGTAGCTAACTAAGCCTTTTCCCCTGCTCACTTAAACCTTCAGGCTCAGCCATTGGCTCTGGCCCTTGACCTAACTTCACTTTCCCTGTGACCCAGATCTCTCTGCAGGCTCTGGGATGCTATTAATTCCTTGCTGAAATAAGGATGGCAGGTCAAGGAGGTAGACCACAGAGCTAGCCAGCAGTAAGCAAAGTAATCAGGGTAACCTGAGACCCTATCTCCCACTTTCTACTCCAGAGAGAAAGTGCTCTCCAGACATCATCTGGGAACAGGACCTGACTATGTGCCAACTTCTTTGTGGAGCAACAAATCCCAGCTCAGGAACTGAGAAATCTGCCTTCTGCCTAGAAACCAGCCTGCCACAGGCTCCTCCCTAGCCCCACAGGGCAGAACAGCACTTAGCAACCCTCTGGCCCAACAGGTTGCTTCTCAGCTAGCTGATGGGCCCATCTCTACCCTAGGTCAGCTCTGCCTGGCCCAGGGCAGGCCTGGCTATCTCCCTGCTTAGTACCTCAAGTGTCTTGGCTCTTTGTCCAAAGAGAGCTTTCCTTGGGTGATTCCCTGTCGAGTGACTACAGGAATAAGGAAATTTTGATTGAGCTAGTCCCTAGTGGCACATGCCTGTGGTCGAAGGGCTGAGGCAGAGGATTGTAAGTACTAGGTCAACCTAAGAGTAAGATCCTACATTTAAAAAGGTGGGGTAGGGATTTAAAATGGGCCCTGGTGGCTCATGCCTATAATCCCAGATGCTCAGGAAGCTGAGATCTGAAGATTTGGGGTTGAAGCCAGCCCAGGAAGAAAAATCTATGAGACTCTTACCTCCAATTAACCAGCAAAAAGCTACAGACAGATGCATGGCTCAAGTGATACAGTACAAATGCTAAACAAAAGTGTTGAGGCCCTGAGTTCAAATCCCAGAACCAGCACACGTAATATCCCCCACACACACCCCCACCCCAGGATAACCAGTCAGGATCCATGTTCCAACTATGACCATCAGAATCAGGAATTCCAGCCCCTGTGGACAGAGCTCTGGGCTCTGTGGACATTTCTCAGCATGCTATTGAACCCCAGGCTCCAGTCACTGAGGTCTGTGGTGCCTGGTGCTGCTCAGGGCACGGAGGTGTGACTCCCCTGCGGGACTAGTCAGCCCTGGCCCCAAGAGCCGAAACCCACTGCTGACTCTGGTAATCAGGATTTGGTCCGCACTTCTCCATGTTCCACACCATCCCAAGTGGCTGACACCTCCACTGTCCCCCTCAGTTTCCCACTCAGGGACTTCGGTGGAGGGAGAAGAGTGACTGTGGTCTATGGCTACAGAGCTTCCATGGTGACCGCACCACAGGAATGAAGCCAGGTGGCATGAGGGAAACAAAGCGAGGACCGGCCCACTGGAGTGTCAGCCCTGAGGTCAAAAATCCAGCCACTCCGGTCCCTCGCACAGCCCACAGGAGCCAATCACAGCTCAGAACCCACCTTGCTCCTTGCTCTGGAGGGAGCTGTGCAAAGAAGAGCACACAGCTGCCATCCCTGCGGCAGGAAGGCAGGGGGAGGGCACAGGCTGACTCCTCACCCCGCCCTCCACTCCTGCGGGACAGACCCTGCCCCCTCTCCGCCAGCCCTCCACTCCTGCGGGACAGACCACGCCCCCTCTGCGCCAGCCCTCCACTCCTGCGGGACAGACCACGCCCCCTCTCCACAGGGAGGCTCCAATAATCCCTCTGCGGGCCTCCAGGTCTCACTGTGAGTGTGTGTCCCTACCTGAGTGCTCACTGTCACACAGGCAGGAAGAAGAAAGCTCAGCTGCCACACAGGCTGGCCAAGTACTTCTGCTCAAGAGTTGGCACACAGGAGCTGGCAGACTATCTGACTAGGGTCCTTGGAGATGCCACACTGAGGGCAGCCTCTTTCCTGGGCCTAGAAGGACACAGGGTCTCAAAGGGCAGGAACTGGGAAAGGATGTGGTCTGCACGCAGGCACAAAAGAGCGATCACCCCTGCCTGGGGTGTGGCCAGAGGCCCGGGAACATCCCATCGGCTGGCTTGTTCCACTGCAGTGGAGACGCATGACATTGTAGTCCCACCTGTGGCTCTTGTAGACCCCCCAAAGGGGACCCTGGCAGGACAGCCTGGGGAAACAGAGGGTTGGACACAATCTAAACACTGAAAGTTGAAAGCCCCTGAGCCCGAGCTCCTCACATGACTCAGAAAAAACACAAGTGAAGTAAGATGTGCTGCACATTCTAGGCTGAGTGCAGACTCGATGGAGGACTCCTACCTGTGCCCCGTTCTTTCTTCCTAAAGGTGGGGAACAGCCTCTTCATCGTACATTCCCTGCCCCTCCCGCCATCTCTGCCAGGAGACAGCCCAGCCATAGGCCTCCAGGGAAAGCCCTCGTCCCCAGGCGACATGCTACACTCAAAGACAAGCACGCAGGGACCCACGGACATGGGCCAAGACAGGCAGAGGAATGGAAGCTGTGGGGGGTGAAGAACAAGGCCAAGGGCCAACTGAGTGGAGAGGGGTTACCAGGGTCAACTCAGCAAAGAGGTGAAGGGAAGAGGGAAGGGAGCAGCGAAGCCCACTTCACATGACCATCAGGAAACAGTCCAAAGGATCAGTGCAAGCAATCTGTGTGCATCCTGGGACGGAAGAGAGCTATGGCTGGGGAGCACATAGAAGGTCAGCAAGTGGACACAGACTGGGCATGAGCGTACACACCTGTAATCCCAGCACACCTAAAGCAGACAGGAGTATAGACGTTGAGCCCAACCTGGACTTCATGAAGAGACACTGTCAGAAGAGGGGAAGGAGGAGGAAATGGAAGTCCCTGAGGTTTATCATCACATCCTATGGGATAAAGAAGCAGCAGAAGCACAAACTGTAGTACCTGACAAACTCTATGGAAATTTAAATGAGAAAGGCAGATGAGACATGGGGTACTACCAAACAGGAAGAAAGGATAGGTGGAGTTGTGGTGCTTGGTGCTTTGTTCATTTAGTTTCTGCTTCTTTAAGAGTAGGAAGTACTAGAGTACACTCACAAGAGAAAAAGAGCCAGAAGGGACTGAATATGGGAGGGTGGAACTGGGTCCCAGGCAAGGCCAGGGAGGTGCCAGCCTGGGGAAGCCACGAGGGAGAAAAGAGAAGTAGGGAAGAGACATGCCAGAAGCCTCGGCCCAGCCAGTAACCTGGAAGGGAGGCCTGCTGAGCTCGAGAGGAGGGCTCGCCAGCAGCAAGTTCCTGGACTAGTTTTACAAGACTTGTTCTGAAGAAAAAAAGGAAAGAAGGTAGAACAGGAAGGAGGGAGGGAGGAAAGGAGGGAAGAAAGACAAAGAAAGAAAGAGAGAGGGGGAAGGAGGGAGAGAGGGAGGGAGGGAGGGAGGAAGGAAGGAAGGAAGGAAGGAAGGAAGGAAGCAAGGAAGGAAGGAAGCAAGGAAGGAAGGAAGGCAGGGGGGGAGAGAAAGAAGGGGGAAGAAAAGAGAGGGAGTGGGAGGGAAGAAGGAAGGAAAGAAAGAAAGAAAGAGAAGAGAAAGAGAGAAAAAGAAAGAGAGAGAAAGAGAAAAAGAAAAAGAAAGAAAGGAAGGAAGGAAGGAAGGAAGGAAGGAAGGAAGGAAGGAAGGAAGGAAAAGAAAGAGAAAAAGAAAGAAAGAAAGAAAGAAAGAAAGAAAGAAAGAAAGAAAGAAGTAGGGAGGAGGGAGGGGAAGAAGTAAAGAAGGAAGGGAGAGAAGAAGGAAAGGAAAAAAAGAAAGGGAAAGAGAGGAGAGAGAGGGAGGGAGAGAAGGATTCGATTCTGTCCACTAGATGTCTCTATCATTGGCAGCTTGAGGGCAGGCCGATTCCCCTCAGGTCCTTGAACACTCAGCCCCTCCCAGAGCTGGGGTCCCAAGAGCCCTTTCGACCCCTTCTTAGGAGATCGGTGCCCATACCCACTAGAATTTGGTAGGGATGCCCCAGGCCCCCATTTACTCAGACTCCCAGCTCCATCTGTGACTGAGCTCTGCCACTAGCTCTGGGCTACCCCACTGACTACAGATACCATCTGTCTCCATCTCAAGATCAGGTGGGGCCGACACTGCTGTCCCCAGACAATATGAGGCACAGAGCACCTAACGTCCTGTGGAATAAAGAAACACAGGCCAAGCACCAACTATAGTGCCTGGTGCAGAGTTAGCACTCAATCAACACTGGGAGCATGAACAAATGAATAAATCTGAAGTGGAGGCCCACGTTTACAGAAGAAACTCAAGCAAGGAAATACACATTTCTCAGACCCACGTTGCTTGCTCTGTGCCAGGCACTGCTCCAAATGTCTCGCCATTGCACTGTACAAATACAGCGAGGATGTAAGTGTTACAGCTCTCATTTTATAAATAACATGGTGGAGGCCCAGAGGGGTTGGGGAACCAGCTCAAGGCCACAGAGCTAAGTAGAAGGGTCAGGGCTGGTGGCCCTGCTTGCAGAGGTGGCAGTATGCGGTGCTCCAAGCATGCATTCAGGATTTAACAGGCATGGATTAAATGTCACCAACTGCCAGCCATGTGGCCCCAGCCTCCATTCAACTTCAAGGTGGAAAGAACATCTGCCTCAAGGGTTAGTAAGAGCATCCAGAAAGTGTGCAAGGCATCTCTCACCGAGTCTGGGCCTTGTGTGTATTCAATGCACGGTGGCTGTCAATGTCATTGGTTAGGAACTTTTTCTCCATTTGGGGAAGTCTTGGGGCAGCAGAAAGCTGCACTGCCTGGCTGAGGTGGGGTGGCAAAATGGAGGGGTACCTCATGGCCTTTCATTTCTTAGGCTTCCTGTGGTGAGGAGGCAGGGGGCAGGCTGGGAAAGGACACTATGAGCAAGAGGTCTAAGGCCATTTGCTGGGAACCACTCCAAAAATGCCCTTCTTAAGAGAACAGAGAGGTCAGGTGCCAATGGTTCATGCCTGTAATCCTAGCTATTCAGGAAGCTGAGATCTGAGGAATGTAGTTTAAAGCCAGCCTCGGCACAAACATTCTTGATACTCTTATCTCCAATCAACCACCAGAAAACAGGAAGTAGAGCTGTGTCTCAAAGTGGTAGAGCGCTAGCCTTGAGTGAAAAAGCTCAAGGACAGTGCCTAGGCTCTGAGTTCAAGCCCCACAACTGACCAACAAAATAACAGAGAACATGGGCTGGGAAGGTGGCTCAGTGGTAGAGCACTTGCCTTGTATGCATGAGGCCCTGGGTTCCATTCCTCAGCACCACATAAGCAAAAAGAAAAAAGCCGGAAGTGGCGCTGTGGCTCAAGTGGTAGAGCGCTAGCCTTGAGCTGAAGAGCTGAGGGACAGCGCCCAGGCCCAGAGTTCAGACCCCACGACCGGACCCCCCCCCAAAAAAAAACAAGAGATCAGAGTCTTCAAGAACTTCCAGGACAGAATGGAGCAAGTGGCCAAGAGTCCTAAGCAGCCAGGTTCAAACCCCCTACCAACTGCTTTTACACCAACACAACCAAGGAAGGCAGCCTGCAGAGTGTGTTCAGAAAGTGGAGGAGGATGCAGCATTATTTACCATAGCTAAGATATGGAACCAACCCAGATGCCCCTCAGTAGATGAATGGATCAAGAAAATGTGGTATATATACACAATGGAATTCTATGCCTCCACCAAAAAGAATGTCATTGCCCCATTGGTTAGGAAATGGAAAGACTTGGAAAAAATTATATTAAGTGAAGTAAGCCAGGCCCAAAGAAACATAGGTCCCATGGTTCCCCTTATTTGCAATAACTAGTATATGTCAGAGACAAGCAGAAATGGTCAGATAAGATGATGTTAAGCAAAATGAACACCAAGATAAGGACACAAGTGTTTCTTTCTTGCTATTGTTTCTAACATTTTTAATAAGGTACCACATGATTTTTTTTGTTGCTTTGCATGTCCCTCTCCCATAGTATAACTCCTGTTTTCACTGTTTTTGATGTTGGTATAATTTGGGGAGTGCAAGGGAAAAAACAAATTATTTAAATAGGGATACAGGTGGACTCATTGCAACAATGAGATGTACAAGACACTATGTCGAAAAACGAACTTCACAATTTAGGCGGGGGGGGAGGGGAATGTAGTTGTGGAGGTGGGAGGGAAGGGATGGGAGGTAGGGGCAAAACAAAGGAGGAGGCAACAAAGCTTGATAAGAAATGTACTCATTACCTTGTTCATGTAACTGTAACCCCTCTGTACTGTATTTTCACAATAAAAAACTTATTTTTAAAAAAAGTGGAGGAGGATGAAATAGGAAGAGGAAGAAGAGAGATGTGTGTGTGTGTGTGTGTGTGTGTGTGTGTGTGTGTGTGTGTGTGTGTGCATATGATCGCAACATTCAAACAAGCCCCCACCCACCCTCCCAGGTAACCCTGAGTATCCAGTGATTTTCACAGAACATAGAGGAGCCAGGTGCCAGTTACTCATGCCTGTAATCTTAGCTACTCAGGAGGCTGAGATCAAAGCCAGCTTGGGCAGAAAAATTTGCTAGACTCCATCTGTAATTACCCAGCAAAAAAAGCAGCCCAATGGCATGGTTTAAGCAGTAGAACACCAGCTGTGAATAAGCAAGCCAAATGAGAGTATAAGTTCCTGGAACTGACCAAAAAAGTAATTTTTTAAAAAAATGCATGGGATAGGGCTGGGGAAGTAGGTCAGTAGTTGCTTACCTAGTTTGCACGAGGCCTGGGTTCCATCCCTAGCATCAGTGAAGGAGGAGGAGGAGGCAGAGGAGAAGGAGATGGAGGAGGAGGGGATGATATGGGAAAGCCCATACATAAAGGAAATAAAGATGAGTGACAGACCAGTGACCACGTCAGCTCGTGCGGTTGAACACTGACAAGAACATCATAATTAAAGGGATAACATGTGCGCTACAGATGTCACTGTTTTTTATAAAGAACAGAACTATCCCAACAAAGCAGCCTGTTTTTCTAATTCACAAACTAGTCGTACGAGTGAGCTGTGGTCCTATGACAAAAGACTCATCATATATGTAAATTGTCAAAATCTCAAATCCCTACTTTTGTGCATCATGATAATGCAAGTGTAAATGAGATATTCATCAAAGGGGCTGCTACTAATTGAAAAAAGTTTCCTGTGCCTACTGCTCCTGCTTCTAAAGTTCAGGTTGGGTCAGACTAGGAGGACAGTAAGTCCCCTGCTTGAGAGCAAGGCTTCGTTAAGATGCGGGTTACAGCCTGCACGGTGTGGGTCTGCTCAGCTGCGATAACAAAACGCCGCAGGCTGGGTGGCTTCCACTACAGACATTGATTTCTCATAGTGCTTAAGGTTGAAGTCCAAGGTGCCAGATGGCTCTGGTCCTAGCAAGGGTTCTCTTGTGGAGCTGGAAAGGGTTGTCTGCTCACTGTGTCTCTACATGGTGGGGAGGGGGGCGGTGAGAAGGATGGGGGGAGCACTCTGGTCTCTTCTCCTGGGCACTAATCCCATCTCAGAGACTCTATCCTCATGACTTCTAACCCTAATGATCTCCTCTTAGCACCTCTTAGCACCAGTTTGCTGGGGGTTAGAGCCTCTGTGTGAACTTGGGGGCAACCCAAGCATTCAGTCCACACCCAAAGCCAAGGCCAACGGGAGCCAGGACCTAGCATGGGCACATCCTCTCCAAACCTCACACTGGCCACCAGATAGATGGCCAGGCCTCGGCAGTGTTGGCTAGGAAGACTTCCTTCCCCACCAAAGCCTCCCAGAGCAATCTCACCAGGGCAGGGCCTCAAACCCTACCCAGTGGCCAGGCTGGATTCCTCACCCGGGGTCTGTGAACAGGTATCTAGGGGGCCCAACGGGGCTGAGGAATAATAAGACAAGTTGTTATGACCACGACTCTACCATCAAAACATAATGTCTGTCACATTCCAGGACAGTGCTCCAGCAAGAAGCCCAGGGACTCTAGACGCTAGCCCTGACCATCTCCCAGAGACACATGGGAACGAGGCTCCTGGAAGAAGAGCAGGGCTGGGCATGTGCCTCTGCAGGGTTTTATCTGTGATGCTGAGGTGCCTTCCCTGGAGAGCCACAGTTTTATGTTACATTGTTTTGGAGAGGGGTGTATGTGTGTGTGCATGTGTGTGTGTGTGCATGTGTGTGTGTGTGCATGTGTGTGTGCGTGCACGTGTGTGTGTGCACGTGTGTGTGCATGTGTGTGTGTGTGCATGTGTGTGTGTGTGTGTGCACATACTCGTGCCAGTACTGGGACTTGAACTTAGGCCCTGGTTGTTGTCCAGCTTTTTCCACTCAAGGCTGGCACTCTACCACTTGAACCACAGTTTTGCTTTCAGCTTCTTACTGGTTCATTGAAGAATCTCATGGACTTTCCTGTCTGGGCTGGCTTTGAACTGCAGTCCTCAGGTCTCAGCCTCCTGAGTAGCTAGGATGACAGGTGTGAGCCACTAGCTCTAGGCTTCTGTTCAGTTTTACTGAAGGCAAACCCAAGGCCCAGGAGAGAAGGTAATCAGTGCGGGGGGGGGGGGGGAGCGGTTGGGGGGGCGTGCAAGCTTTTGCAATGAAGTAGAAACCTCAGATCTCCAGACAAAGCCTAAAGGTCAAAGGTGAAGGAACCATAGTTCCTCCAAGAAGGGAAGAGAGGGACAGAAAAAAACAGAGAGAAAAATGGATGCTTCAAAGTCTGAGCACAATGGACAGAGCAAAGAGCAGAGGAAAGGGAGAATCACAGGGTGAAAAAAAAAGTGGGAAAAGTAGGGGAAAGGGTGCCCAGTCTCCTGGCCACCAAAGGAATGCAGACACTGAGATATGACCCCTACTCTGCCAAGGTTAACATGAGTCAAGGAGGCAGACACCAGTGCTGACAGCAGCACAGAGCGTTGGGAGCGCTCACGCTGCACACACAGGCCCCTCCCAGGCCTGCGCTTGACTTAATAAAGTTTCAAGCTGCCCACATCCTGGACAGCTCTGCTCCTGGGCATCTACTCTGGAGAAAGTTTGCACATGATCCAGGACAGACACATAAGAATGGTCAGAGCAGTTCTGTGGATGGAGGCCAACCCAAACGTCCACCAGCAGGGGACTGGGAATCATGCCAGGGAGGACTCCCGCTGTGGACTAGTACACAGCAATGAAAACAAACAAGCCTACTCCACATCATGGATGACCATGGCATAAGTTTTAGTGGAAGATGACTGCGGATGACCGTTTCCAGAACCCTCAAGAGCAGGCAAACATCTCCTGAGTACTTAGAAATACATACAGACGTGCAAGGAAGGATTTGCAGCATGATGAACGCTAACAGAAGGGAGATGGCCATGACAAGGACAAGTCTATGAGGGTGTGTTCTAGGATCCACCCTGATGGATCACAACTCTGATGTGCTCTCAGCACTGCCAAGGAAGAATCAGACCTTCCAGGTGCACAGGCCATGTGGGCTTCATCTCAGAGTAGCGACCAGCAGAACCATGGTTTCAGGGCCCGAGATTTCCAGAAAGAAGCACACTATTCTTCACTATGATCAAAACAGCATCAAAGCCAGAACTTCCACTCTGCATATGCACAGCTCACACACCAACCACATTCCTGTCTCCACACCCTGCTTTAGAGATGGGGAAACTGAGGCACCGATAGGTTAAAAGAGCCCACGCTCATATAGCCAGCAAGAATGTTACTGATCAGCATCAGAATTCACATCCAGAGCACAGCCCCCTAAGGCCTGCACTGTAGCCAGATGCCTCCACCCCAAGCATAGCATGCTCCCCACGGCATGTCCCCCGCCCCCAGCCTCCTCCTAGCATCCCAAGAGAGCCAGGGCACAGGTGAATTCACCCCCAAACAGAGCAAGGCTGGGGCCTGGGGCAGGACACAGCCCAGTGCAGCCCCTCTTTCCTTGGCTTGAAGCTATCAAAGGAAAGCAAGTCCACCCTCATGTAAAGCTGACCCACGAAGGCCACAGAGGGGCAGGGACCTCCTACCAGCATACAGCATGGCACCGCATGGCGCTTTTCCTCTCATTCCTCCAGATCTGGTCTTTGTCCTTCCCTCCAAGGACTTCAGAAGACCTGCCCTCCCCACTCAGCTCCCTCCTGGCAGCTTGGCACACACATGGCCTCACCTCTCTGTTCAGAGGCCAAACCCCTGTCACCAGCCGAATCTAGGTCCTGAGTCTCTCTGAAGACAATGGATCCAAGGAGCCCAGGACCCTCCCTGGCCTGGCCCAGCCTCACGGCCCTGGGCAGCGGCCTCTGTGCAGGCAGGTGTCGGGCAGGCGCCCACAGCAAGCAGGCTGCTGCTGTCTCCAGACTCTCCTTGAATAAACACAGCTGCATGGCAACCACAGAAGCGGCCCAGCTCCCCGCGTGAGCCAGAGATGGAGCACAGAGGCTGGTCTCTTGAGTCCCGCTCCTCCCGAGGCTCATCTGAGCACCTGGCACTCTCAGGTGACCCACCTGTCTCTGGAGGGGGGAAGGGAGCAGAGCAGGGGTTGCTGGGGGTTAGAACCCTCCAGGCCCAGGGCAGCTCTGCTCACAAGCTGCTTCTAGAAGCAAAGGGACAGCCAGGCCTGGGCAGCAAGCTGAGTGGGGCTGGAATTCTGATTTCCTTCCGGCTGGTTCTTAACCTTTCTCAGCCTGTTCCCTCCTCTACTGAGCACAATACTGAAACTGACTTCCAACTTTTGGAAAACGTGAAAGCCAGAAGCCCATGTGTGCTTCCTCTGGCCCCTGGGCAGAAATCCCAGTTGGCATTGTCTCTCTTAAACAGCCACTGCCCCCTCTTCCTTGCCCTATCCCTTTCTAACCCTTACCCTCCAAGGAGCGCAGCATGGGAGCTTGTATCATGCAGCCTTGCAAAGAGCCACTCGCCCAAAGACTAAGAACTTTTCCAGGTTCTTTACCAAAGACTTGATTTGGCAGGCAGGTGAAAGGCCCTTCACTGAGCCACCCTCAGGAAACACAAGGCCTTCCTGGACTCTTTCTTCCTCCTGAAGATGGCCAGTGAGGACCATATGAGACCTCCTCTCAGGCCCTGGAAGAAACAGCTTTCATAAAGTGAGGCTGCCAGTAAGGACTGACACCAGGTCCACCACCAGAGGGCGCAAGCAGGACCTCCCCACCCCTGGGAAGCAGGCCCGTGCGTTGAACTCCTCTGCTCCCTCCAGAGCCAAGAAAGGAGACCACATGGCACCTACAACACAGCCAAGAAAGCCCTCAAACCTAGCCCGGCTCTGCCCCCCTACTCAGTTCTGCTCCCCCTGCTTGCCTGCAGGTGTCCTAGGGCAGGCATTGGAGACACAGAGACAGAGAAAGAGAGAGAAACTACCCATGTGTGCCTGGGCCAACCTGTTCAGAACTGGAACCCCTTGGCCCCAGTAATCTGTTGTGATTTCTTTTATCAATGGAAAGAAAATATTTTCAATACCTAATTTGTCTTCTTTCTTAAAGATACTTCATAAGCCGGGCACTGGTGGATCACGCCTGTAATCCTAACTGCTCAGGAGGCTGAGATCTGAGAATCGTGGTTCAAAGCCAGTCCAGGCAAGAAAGTCCATGAGACTCTTATCTCCAGCGAACCACCAGAAAACTGGAAATAGCACTGTGGCTCAAACTAGTAGAATGCTAGCCTTAAGCAGAAAAGCTCAGGGACAGAGCCCAGGCCCTGAGTTCAAGCCCCTCAAGTGGCTGGGGGCGGGGGGTACTTCAAGCTCTTTCTGAGCCTGATGGGCTCACCTCGGAAGAGCCTCCATGACAGTCAGGAGGAGGCTCTGAACAAAACCCAGGAGCAAGGGGGGCTGGGAAGGGGCAAGGATGCCAGGTCACAGCACCTGTGTGGCCATTTGAAAGTGTACATGGTAAGATTATATGCTCTAGGTGTATATTCCATAGCTCTAACTGTACTCAGGTGGAGCTGGCATAAACACACTCATGCTCATCTACCTGGGTGAACTCCTACCCATCTTTCAAGACAGGGCCTGACAGAGCTGAATTGATGCTCCTCAAACTCATATGGGGAGGCCCTGGCCTCCAATCCCTGGCCCTGTGGCCTTGTCTAGAAATGGGGACATTGCAGATGTATCAGGCAGGAAGAAATCAAACAGCAGAGGATGGTCTGGGCTATATAGTAAGTTCTAGGCCTGAAGGGGGTACATAGTAGAAGACTCTGTCTAAAAAAAGAAATAAAAAATAAAAAGGGAGGGTGGGCAGAACAAAAGTCTCAAAATGCTCCCACATTTTCTGTTCATAAAAGCACATCAAGCTATGTTACACATAGTTGTACATGCACATTCTGAATGTGTGCTTTCATTTTTTTAAGGCTTCACCCAGCAGGACCCAGTGGAGGGCAGAACTCAAGCAGTGAAGCCAGGCATGGTGGTGTGAGGGAGGGCCCCACTTCAGCAGAGCTCTGCAAAGGACTGCACATCCACCACCACCTGGTCCTGTGCCCTGCCCTAAATAGGGCAACTCCTTGCAATCTAAGGATAGATGAGGATCTAGAGCTTTGTAATACAGTATAGGATATACATTATTTGGGATATAACTGAAAATCACTCATCATAGCAAGAAAAAGTAAAATCTGAAGTTGAATGAGAAAAAAAATCAACCATGCAACACCAAGGAAATACATGTTGAGATTATCTAACAAGGACATTAAGCATGCAGCACACACAAAATGCTTTAATGGACAATTGTGGACATGCTTAAAAAATAAAAAATCTCACCAAAGAAACAGAAGAGATGAAGAAGCAAACACAAATGTTAGACTGAACAATAAAATTGAAATAACCCAATATGAATGACAGTAACTGAGGAAAGAAGTGAATCTTACAAATCAGAACCATTCTAATTAATCAATGTGAACCAGAGTATATAGACTGAAAGAAATGAATGGAGCCTCAGGGATTCTGTGAGACTACAAAGAAAATCTAACACTTGTATTACTAGAAATTAAGAAATATCCCTAGGTCTTGTTGGCACAGGCCGAAATTTTCTTAATAGAGACCCAGAAGCACAAAAAATCAAAGAAAGGTTGGACAAATGGGATTGCATGAAATTGCAGAGCTTCTGCATGTCAAAGGACATAGTTAGCAAGATCATTAGAAAACCCACGGATTGAAAGAAGATCTTCACTAGCCATACAACAGACAAGGGTCTCATATCTAAAATATACCTGGAACTCAAAAAATTAAATCCCCCAACAACAAATCTTCAAAGAAACAACTGCCCAATAAATAAGTGCGCTAAAGACGTAAAGAGAAACTTCTCTGAAGAGGAAAAAAGGATGGCCAATAAACACATGAAGAAATGCTCAACCTCCCTAGCCATAAAAGAAATGCAAATCAAAACAACATTGAGATACCACCTCACTCCAGTTAGAATGGCAAAAATCAAGAACTCTAATAACAACAGATGCTGGAGGGGATGTGGACAGAAGGGAACCTTACTGCACTGTTGGTGGGAGTGTAAACTTGTTCAACCACTTTGGAAAGCAGTATGGAGGTTCCTCAAAAGACTCCATATAGAGCTCCCCTATGACTCAGCAATCCCACTTTTGGGCATTTACCCAAATGTTCACAAACAAGACCACACTAAAGCTACCAGCACAACTATGTTTATTGCAGCATTATTTACCATAGCTAAGATCTGGAACCAACCCAGATGCCCCTCAGTAGATGAACGGATCAAGAAAATGTGATATACATACACAATGGAATTCTATGCCTCCATCAGAAAGAATGACATTGCCCCATTTGTTAGGAAATGGAAAGGCTTGGAAAAAATTATAGTAAGTGAAGTAAGCCAGGCCCAAAGAAACATAGGTCCCATGGTTTCCCTTATTTGCAATATCTAGTGTATGTCTGAGTCAAGCAAAAAAGGTCAGACAAGTTGATGTTAGAGAAATGTATTCAAATTTTTTTCTTTCATGCAATTGTTTCTAACACATTTATAAGATTATTTCTTTGTTGCTTTGTATGTCCATCCCCCACAGTATAACCCCTGCTTTCACTGTATTTGATGTTGCTATAATTTGTGGAGGGGAAGGGGAAAAACAAATCATTTAAATAGGGATACAGGTGGACCCATTGCAACAATGAGATGTACAAGTCGTTATGTCAAAAACGAACTTTGGTGGGGTGGGGAGGATAGGAAGAGATGGGAAGGGGAAACAAAGGAGGAGGCTACAATGCTTGCTTGATAAGAAATGTACTCATTATCTTGCCCATGTAATTGTAACCCTCTGTACAGTATTTTCACAATTAAAAAAAATAAAAACAAAAGAAATATAGTGGAAAGGATATGAGGATGCAAAAGTACCCAAATACTAGCTAAAAATTTCTAAAGTTTGTGAAGGATACAAACATATAGACTCAAGAAAGTGGGCAAGATCAAACAAGATAAATATAAAGAAATCCACATCAAGGTATTATGTTATCAAGCTCAGAAAATTAAAGACAACGTAAAAAACAAGTCTAGATAGTCTTGGTTATAATCCCATCAGCTGAGAATCTGAGACAGGACTGTGTGTACACAAGATCCTGTTTTTAAAAAAAAAAGCCTAGAATCAAAACAACAAAAATTTTGAAAGAGAAATGATCATTGTCAGACCCACAGGAAGTAGCAACTGAGAATTCTATACCCAGCAAAAATATCCATCAAGAATAAAGATGGGCTGGGCGCTGGTGGCTCACGCCTGTAATCCTAGCTACTCAGGAGGCTGAGATCTGAGGATCGCGGTTCAAAGCCAGCCCAGGCAGGAGAGACCGTGAGACTCCTATCTCCAATAAACCACCAGAAAACCGGAAGTGGCGCTGTAGCTCAAGTGGTAGAGCGCTCACCTTGAGCTGATGAGCTGAGGGACAGCCCCCAGGCCCAGAGTTCAAGCCCCACGACCGACAAAAAAAAAAAAAAGAATAAAGATGGTAGAAGAAGAGGAGGAGAAGGAGGAGGAGGAGGAGAAAAAGAGGAGGAAGAAGAAATGAAGATGAAATGAAGACATTCTTGGATGAAGGAAACTAACAATTCCTCTAAAAGAATGGCTGACGAAAGTTCTTCAAACCAAAAGGAAACATGAAACATCAGGACTGAAGAGAGAACCAAAAAGAATAAAAATGAGGGTCAATAAAAAGACTATTCTTCTCTTCTCTGGAGCAGGCTGGTGTGTGGAAAACCCCAAGTACAGCTCTCACAAGCGGGCACATCAGAGTGAAAGTCAAGAAGCATAGTTGAAGCATTCTGAGCCACTGCACCAAGCAGCCCTTGGGCCAGTGCTGACTGCCAGTGAGTTATCTGATGAAAATCTTCATTGTTTACGATCTGGAAAGGGAAACTTGCTATGGTTGGAAGCTGATGACTTTCTCACTGAGAAGCCAATTGGCTCAATGTGACTTGGAATCTGGTCAGAGACTCACATGCTGAGAAGAAAGCCATGACTGAGACAGAAAGCCCAACAAATCCTGCTAGCCAGATTGATGACTAGCTCAATGTCTGTGATATGGACTTCAGATGAGTTAGGACAGACTTGATTTACCTGCACCAGAGCCAGGAGATCCGCAGGAAGGGAACTGTCAGGTATGTGTTCAAGTCTGTTCTTCCTCTTCATACCAGAGGAAGAATGTCAGCCAACCACAGCTCATCCAGAGGAGTGAGAATGGGGACTGAGAAGCTGGGCTTGGTGGCTCACACTTGAAATCCTAGCAACTCTAGAGGCTGAAATCTGAGGATCAAGGTTTGAAACCAGCTTGGGCAGAAAAGTCAGTGAGACTCTTATCTCCAGCTAACCAGCAAAAGGGTAGCAGTAGAGCTATGGTTCAAGTGGTAGAGCATCATCTTTGAGGGAAAAAGCTAAGTGAGAGCACGAGGTCCTGAGCTCAAGCCTCAGTACTGGCACAAAGAGAGAGAGAAGGGGGGGGGGACTCAGAGGCTATGAAGGTGCCATTCAGCCCCTGACAAGATAACCAGCCATAGCCAGGTGCCATTAGTTAACACCTGTAATCCTGGAGCTACTCAGGAGGCTGGGATTTGAGAGTGGCAGTTTGAAGCCAGCTTGGGCAGGAAAGTCGATAAAACTCTTATCTCCAATAAACTACTTGAAAAGGCCAGAAGCGGTGCTATGGCTCAAGTGGTAGAGTGCTAATCTTGAGCACAAAGAGGCTCAGTGACAGCTCCCAGACTGAGTTCAAGCCCCAGGACTGGCAAAAACAAAAACAAAAAAACATAAGAAGCCATGTTGCAAGGGCTTGGCCTCATGGCTCCAGGAGCTAAAACACTAACAAATAGATACCAACTTCTTACCAAGCAGCACTAGCACCTCCATCCTCAGAGGTCCTGAAGCAGGCAGCAACCTTCTAGGGTGTTCACTGGGGATCTGGGGTCTGACCACTCCAACCTCCCATCCCCCAACCTCTACAGCACAGGGATTCTGGAATATGGGGGAAATGGGAGACATGGTCCCTGACTTCCACACAGATCCTATGTTCTATTCCAGTGATAATCTGAACCATGCATTTGGCCATACCTACCTAGGGCAATGAGACTCTGTCTAGCCCCGCCATTCCCCAGCCATGTCTCGTGGAAGAAATGTGAAAGCAAAAGAGAAGAAAAAAGAAAAGCTTGGGGCTGGGAATGTGGTTTAGTGGTAGAGTGCTTGCCTAGCATGCATGTAGCCCTGGATGCTACATAAACAGAAAAAGCTAGAAGTGGCACTGTTGCTCAAGTGGTAGAGTGCTAGCATTGAGCAAAAGAAGCTCAGGGACAGTGCCCAGGTCCTGAGTTCAAGCCCCAGGACTGGCAAAAAAAAAAGGTAGGAAGAAAGGAAAGAAGGAAGGAAGGAAGGAAGGAAGAAAGAAAGAAAGAAAGAGGAAGGAAAGAAAGAAAGAAAGAAAGAAAGAAAGAAAGAAAGAAAGAAAGAAAGAAAGAAAGAAAGAAAGAAAGAAAGAAAGAAAGAGGAAGGAAAGAAAGAAAGAGGAAGGAAAGAAAGAAAGAAAGAAAGAAAGAAAGAAAGAAAGAAAAGTTTGGGAATCATGGAAATAAATAATGCTATATATGTTTCTTAACTCTCAGAACCTTTAATACACTCTAGAAATCAGGGCACTCAGTAAAGGTAGAGTGCTAGTAACTTCCATCTCAATGCAACCAGAGACCTGTTTGTTCATGAAATCTCTCTCCTTCCCTCCCTCCCTCCCTCTGTCTCTCTCTTTGTCTGTGTCTGAGTCTGCCTCTGTCTGTCTCTCTCCTGTCTGTTTCTGTTTCTGTCTCTGTCTCTCTCTGTCTCTGTCTGTCTCTCTCTCTCCGTCTCTCTCTCTCCTCTCTTGTGCCAGTCTTGGGGCTTGACCTTTGGGCCTGAGCACTGTCCCTGTTGCTCAAGGCTAGCTAGCACTCTACCATTTGAGCCATAGCTCTACTTCCAGCTTTCTTTTGATAGTTAAAGAGTTTCTCAGATTTTCCTGCCTAGGCTGGCTTTGAACCATGATCCTCAGATCTTAGTCTCCTGAGTAGCTAGAGTTACAGGTGTGAGCCACCAGTACCTGAATGAAATCTTTCTTAAGACTAAAGTTTTAAAGAACTCATTGCAAAACTTTGCTCTTAAAATGCTTCAAAAATTCCAAGGCCACTAACCTAAAACTTAAGCATCACCAACCAAATACATTTATCTTTATTTCAAATAATATATTTTAGGGGATCATCTAAAAAAAAAAATCAGATCTCCAGAAAGATGTCCTCATCAATCAGGATGTCTGTGCTTCTCTCTCTAGCCAGACCTCTTCACTTCCAAAAAGGTATCAGAAACAAAAGGGGAAGAAAAACACCCATCAGAAGAATTTCAGAGAAGACATAAAACCAATCACAAGGTTATGAGAGACACTGTCTTCACATCACAGGAAAGCTCACTGGGATCTTACACACTCCACCAACGATTTCTCTAGAAACTATACACACCACCACATGCAAGCCTTTCAGAGCATTTCAGGCCTGTCTAGAATGTGACTAAGAAACAATTCCTGAGCCTCAGCTATTACCTGAGGATCCGCCTTCAGGTTCTGCTGTCTCCAGGACGCTGGTCCCAGATGGGCTGGAGTAGCCAGCCTGGGCTCCCTGGGAAGGAGAGGGGAGAGGGGAGAGGGCGAGGATGTGCTGATCTTCCAGAGGAGACAAGCCAGGGTGGGCAGAGGCAGAGCAGGGCTGATGGTTTCTGGGCTCCGGCTCTGTTTGATGTGAATGGGAAGAAAAGACTCTTGTTCCTCCCTGTTCGCCTGGGTGACAGTTACCATGGATATAAATCAATTTTTGGAGCCTGTCAGTCGCCGGTTGAATATAAAGCGTGTGGTGTCTTAGAGCCACGGGCAGGCAGAGATACTCAGGGGACCAAGGCTGACGCACATGCTCAGCGTGGATGCAGGAGGGGACACGGCACATGCCCTCATACCGCACCAGCTAGTGACCAGCCACCTCCCCTTCTGTGAATATGCAGGACGGCAGAACTCTGAAGGACATGTTGGCATGCCAGCTATCCAAAGCCAAGCCTCCGAGAGGGGACTGATCACTTGGGAGTGTAACCATCTGAGCCAGTTCTTGATTACTACTTGCCAGTCCAAGCACTTTAGCTTAGGTGACCTCACAGTGACCTTTGGGGTTGAAACTTTCACTATGTCCATTTTATAGAAGAAACTGAGGCTTAGAGCGACCACTAACTGGGATTAAAACCCAGCCTACCCAGTTCTACATTGTCAGGACTTCTAGGATCCAGGCTCAGCTTATCCCTGAAGCTTCCCTATACAAATCATTACACTTCTCTGAACGCTATTTTCTCATCTCTAAAACAAGAATAGGTATCTCCCCTGCCTGTCCTCCTGTAAAAGGTAACCAAGATGTAGGAGAAAGAAGAGGGAAAAAATCCCAACACTTGGACAGCTGAGGCAGGAGGACTGCCAGTCCAAGGCGAGCCTGGGCCACGTAGTAAGACATGAAACCAGGACATGAACAACAGAAAGAGCAAGCTGAAATACATAGAAAATAAAACCTCACTCTAGTAAAGAATGCCCACAGGAAGAGGGCTATGCTAGCCATTCTTCCAGTATGACGTTTTTTTGGATGATGAATTTGCATGAAACGAGACTGACACCTAGTGGTTACCTTTATTTTGACAACTGTATTTCTATTTTTTGGGGGGGTGGGGGGGCGGGCGGGTCCGGTCGTGGGGCCTGAACTCTGGGCCTGGGCGCTGTCCCTCAGCTCTTCAGCTCAAGGCTAGCGCTCTACCACTTGAGCCACAGCGCCACTTCCGGATTTTTCCTTTTTGCTTATGTGGTGCTGAGGAATCGAACCCAGGGCCTCATGCATGCAAGGCAAGCACTCTACCACTGAGCCACCTTCCCAGCCCCGACAACTTATTTCTAATCAGCAAATGTAACTTGGACAATCTGTGGTGGTTGTAAGGGCTCTCCACTTAATTAGATTTAATTAAGCATCACACCAGAGTGTATTGTAAAATCCAAATAGAGAATTAACACTGAGAGAAAGCCAGGAAACCACCTGAGACAATGTTATCGTAGGCTCTACATTTACCAAAGCCATGTTTTCTTCTATCTATCTAGATAAATCTCCACAGTTCACAGAACCAAAGACCTACATTCTAAGGGGTTCAAGTTGCAAGTTTCTAAAATGAAAGTTTGTTTATCCCTCTGTTCCAACAAGCCTGTTTCTTAGAAGACTATCCTGGGGGCTTAGGACTTGAGAGTCCTACAATTATTCTGATCCCTGATTGAGAATACACCATTTGTTCCTGTGGCCACTCCAAGCCATCCCTGTGTAAGTTAATGACATTTGACTTCATTCTACCTCATATCCTAATCAACTGCTCCTCTGTGTCTCACCAGCCAAGCCTGTTATTAGCACACTGTGCTTTTCCCAGGGACACACAGAATACTGAGGACTGGATCAGAGAATAACAGTCAAAAGAGTAGACAAGATTCTCAGAACTGATGAGAGCCAAACTCTTACCTCATGAATGTGTGACTCTGTCTATTTCAGACAGGGAATGGCTGGGGTCCACACAGGCCAGAGTGGTAAGGGATGCAGAGTCTACATTGGCTGGTGCCAGGCTGGGTGGAGCCATACTCTGCCTTAGCTGTGGCTGAGGCCTAGAAAATTTCTCTCCCAGTGGTGGCTTTCCTCTTTTGCTGCCCCAGAATCCCTCCCTGTCTCACAGGACCCTTTAGCTCCACCCACGGGAGGGGTTCAGAACTCTTACCCACAGCTGCACCTTTCTTTTTGTTGTTTTTTGTTCAGTCATAGGGCTTGAACTCTGGGCCTGGGCACTGTCCCTCAGCTCTTCAGCTCAAGGCTGGGGCTCCACCACTGAGCCACAGCACCACTTCAGGTCTTCTGGTGTTTAATTGCAGATAAGAGTCTCATGGACTTTCCTGCCCAAACTGGCTTTGAATTGTGATCCTCAGATCTCAGCCTCCTAAGTAGCTGGGATTACAGGCTTCACCTTTGTTTCTGTAATGAGTACACACCGGAGAGAGGAAACAAGGGAAAGGGAAAGGAAGAAAAATAACTAGAATGAAATGCAAGAAAAACCTATCTAACTCCAGAAAGGGTGATCTTTTTTTTTTTTGGGGGGGGGGGGAGGTTTCCGGTCGTGGGGCCTGAACTCTGGGCCTGGGCGCTGTCCCTCAGCTCTTCAGCTCAAGGCTAGCGCTCTATCACTTGAGCCACAGTGCCACTTCTGGCTTTTTTCTTTTTGCTTATGTGGTGCTGAGGAATCGAACCCAGGGCCTCAGGCATGCAAGGCAAGAGCTCTATCACTGAACCACCTTCCCAGCCCCAGGATGATTTTTTTTCAAGCTCAAAGATAAGAAAACTAAAAAGGAAGATAGCATTGCAGGGGATGAAAAGGTAAACTAGAAAATATTTGTTATGTAGGAATAAGCTTACCTAAGGAAGTAAGGCCCTCTGCAGCAGAAACTATAAAACCCTGAAGAAACTGAAGACACCAGGAAGTAGAAAACCTTCCTATGTTCCTGGATTGGCAAAACATTATGAAAATGGCCACAAGGCCAAAGGCAATCTACAAATTCAATGTCCAACAAAATCTCAATGTCAGCCATCATCTAGAATATGAACAAATGTTGACAGGGGTGTTGGAAAACAGGAACCCTATTACACTGTCAGTGATAATATAAACTAGTACAACCATTCTAGAAGGCAGTTTGGAGATTATTCAAAATCCTAAAGTGACTACATTATTGGGCATGTAAAGAATACAAGTCAGGATATGTAAAGACACTTACATATCCATGTTTACTGCTGCACTATTCACCATAGCCAAACTATGGAAAGAGCCCCAGATGCCCTACAACAGATGAATGAATCAAGGCAATGATACAGAATGATAGATAGATAGATAGATATAGATAGATAGATAGATAGATAGATAGATAGATAGATAGATAGACAGACAGATAGAATATGCACACAACACACACACACACACACACACATACATACACACAATGAAATTTTACTCATCCATTCAGGAATAATGTCATTTCCACGGAAATGAATGGAAAAAATTATGTCAAATTAAGTCAAGCTCAGAGACAAAGGACACATGTTTTAGATGTGGAAGTTACACTTGAATTATAAACATATATGAAAATATATACTGTATCATATGCATACTCACACAAATTGATTATAGTATATACACAAGAGGATTCTAATGGCATAACTCCTTTGAACTTACAGTTTAGCAAAATGAACACCAGGAAGCTGAAACATGTTTCTCCAGAGGGGGAGAAGGTCAAGGGGAGGAACAGTAGATGAATGGACATACATGAAAATAGAACCAGGTAACTTGAGGGGATAGGTAAAATTGGAAGAGACGGGAGAAAATGATAAAAGGGGTGACAGTGATCGAGACATATTGTGCGCATAAACTGATGTTGAAGAGAAACTCCTTTGTACAACTACTTAAAAGATAAATTTTTACTATTTAAAAAGAATGTTTGTGGCTGGGTGCCACTAGCTCATGCCCGTAATTCTAGCTACCCAGGAGACTGAGATCTGAGGACTATAGTTCAAAGCCAGCTGGGACAGGAAAGCCTGTGAGACACTTCCTCCAATTAACCACCAGAGTCAGATGTACCTGTGGCTCAAGTGGTAGAATGTTAGCTTTGACTACAAAAGTTCAGGGACAGAGCCCAGATCCTAAGTTCAAACCCCGAGACTGGTGCATGCACGTGCACGCCCACATATGCGTGTGCTCAGGCACACACACACACACACACACACACATGCGCACACACACACAATATAGGTATAGATATAGATAGATAATTAATTACAATGAAGGATGAATCTCAAGAATAAATAGTAAGTCAGGCAATCCCTGTAAAGATAGACAAGGATCTGAACCCACAATTCACTGAACAACCTCAAATGACAATATAAAGCAGGTGAACTGAGACTCATGATGAAATGGAAATAAGTACAAATAAGTACACTCTGGTTTTGAAAATGAGAAACCTCCCTGTGAAGTGACCAGCGCATATTTCTTGGCTCACAGAAGAATCCTCACGTCATTTTACACAGTAATACATCGCTAAGAAGTCTCCTGTACAGTTTAAGAAAAATATAGCCTGGAGCCAGTGGCTCACTCTGTAATCCAAGCTACTCAAGAAACTGAGATCTGAGGATCATGGTTCAAAGCCAGCCTAGGCACAAAAGTCCATGAGACTCTTATCTCCAATAAACCACTCAGAAAACCGGAAGTGGCACTGTGGCTCAAGTAGTAGAGTGCTAGCCTGGAGCTGAAGAGCTGAGGGATAGTGCCCAGGCCGAGTTCAAGCCCCATGACAAAAAAAAAAGTTCACTGTAGCACTATATCAAATAAAGATATCTAAAGTGTATAACATGTGAAATACTAAGAACCAAACATCGTAACTTTTTGGGGCTGGGAAGGTGGCTCAGTGGTAAAGTGCTTGCCTTGCATGCCAGAGGCCCTGGGTTCGATTCCTCAGCACCACATAAGCAAAAAGAAAAAAAGCAGGAAGTGGCGCTGTGGCTCAAGTGGTAGAGCGCTAGCCTTGAGCTGAAGAGCTGAGGGACAGCGCCCAGGCCCAGAGTTCAGGCCCCATGACTGGACCCAAAAAAACAAAAAACAACAACAAACATCGTAACTTTAAAATATAATAGTGTGGTGATAAAAAAAAAAAAAAACCTTATTCTAACTTCTTAAATGTGTGTACACATGCAAATGAGAAGATTAAAAGGTGGTAAAATACTAAGAACAATGATCTGTCATGACTTTTTTATCTTTCAGTCTTTTCTAGAATGGTTTCAGTTAAGTGTCATAAGTTTCAAAGACAAAAGATTATAAAAATTCATTTAAGGATAAAGATCTTAAATTCACCTTTAGGGCTGACTGCATTTAACATGCAGAGACAGCCAAATTTCCTTTAGAACTCAGACCACGCTCTCACATCCCATAGTGGGAAACTGTCTAACAATTAATTGATCTGAACATATCCTTAGAAGTCTTACTTTGATGTTCAAAGGATCCCTACAGTTAAAACTGTGCTTGTTTTCAGCATCCTTAAGCCATGTGACATCATCGTTACCTCCTGTCACACTCAAGAAAGAAATTATATAGACTGATCATTGCCACACTGCAGTGTGGCTAAGTATTCCAGCCTCTGGCCCTGAATCTAGTCTCTTCCCACCAAACTGAAGGTTCTCCTGCCGGCCCACCTTCCACTTCCTGCACCAATCTACCGAGACTCTGTGCAATTGACGACACAGAACACACACCCCAAAATACATAAAATGCTAATATTGTTATGTATATTTCTCTCAATGAAAAGCTAGGGATTTCAACAGACTGAGCATAATTAACAAGGCCAAAGTGTGGCTGAATCCATTTCTGGTTCCTTAAGTGCCATTTTCCTATTGTGGTACCTGTGGCCACAAGCAAACTAGTCTGAGACCCACCACCTGAGTCCCACTTGTCAATGTGACAAGGCCCTAGCCCAGCCCATACTGAAGCCAAGGTCAGCCTACAGCTGTCCTCAGCACCAGCATGAAGACCATGCCATTCGTTTCTTACTGTGGTGCCACACTCTGGTTCAAGCCCCTCTGCCATTTGTAAAACTAGGTGTGAGGTTTTCCTATGTAGCAAACAACATTCATATTCTGCTCCCACAGAGGTGTTTTTCTATGGTAAATACACACACCAAGACATACACTCTCTTAGAGATCTCCCATGCTCTCCTCCATTTTCCTAAGACTGACTAAAGCCTTTTAGTCCACATTACTGTGGTGGCCTATTGTTCCATTTTGTGACATGCTATACAATTTCATTAGAACCGAGACCACTGCAACTGAAGAAAACTGAATTTGACACCTGTGGACTGAACTGGAAGGGGAAACCCTGTCTGCCTAGGCAGGTTCCCACAGCTGAAGAACATCACAAATTCAAATCCCAAGGAAATGAGAAGTGTCAACAACTCCTACCTCACTCCATAGTGTCCCCCAGGTTTCTCCTCTTCCAAGGGGCCAGGCCTTGGGCTCATTTCTACCACTCCCTTGGTAAGTTCACCGGCTTTAAGTTGTATCTATGGCAACAGCAGACTGCTAGCTCCTGACCTATATATGGGTACTGCCCAGAGCCCCTAAAATGCTAGAACAGACGCTTATCTGCAGCTTTAAGTGATTCCTGAGGAGATGCAGATTCCAACACAGTGTCTTGCGAGTGTGAGGGAGGACTTGAGACCAGGCACATGTGAAGCCACAGCCAGGGGGAGGGGAGACCACCCACTGTCCTGGGCACAGGCTTCCTGACCTGTGGAGCCCCATTAAGTCTAACTTTTAAAACATTAAGTCTAACTTTAAAACCCCCAAAATCAACTCCATCACTACAGTCCTAACTCGTTACACTATCCTTACTCCCAGGGATTACTGCAAAACGTTTTACCTCGGGTGCCATCCTTACTTTGCCACAGGGAATGCCAAATCCATCAGTCCTTGCCTATGAATGGTCTACAGGGGCTATGCAACCCTACTGCTCACCCACTCCTGATCTGATCTCTCAATGCATCATTTCTCACTGTCTCTCCCACAGTCAGACATGCGCTGCAAGCCTCAGGCCTGTGCTCGGGCTGCCTCCTCTACCTAATTCTTTCCCACAAAGCTACTTAGCTGACTCAAGCAGCCTCCTGGTCTATATTTGCATGTTAAGCCTGCCACCTATACATCCCTACCTGAACTCCCAAGTAAATATCACAGTACCCACTACACAAAAGCCTAATCACTCATTGTTTACATCTTCCTGGGATGTCAGCTTTGCGGAAGCAGTGAGTGCACTGCTAGTGCACACTAGCGGGTGACCATCTTTACAATGGATGACAGAGGCAACTGACATAGAGAGAACTTAGAGGCCCCAGTGCTGCACTCAGCCTTCCACACACGAGAAGCAGCAAACCTCACTCCATAAGCCAAGCGGAGCTAGAGAACATGAGCATGTCCAAGGACCAAGGATCCTTCTGGACACCAGCTCTCAGTGCCAACCTGGGGGGGCCACACCCTGAGAACATTTACACTAACCAAAGACAAGATGTTTTTGCTAAGCATCCATAGCATGAATGTAGAATTCATAAATGTGGAATTATGCTTCCAGGAATTAGTTTAACATTTCACAAATCAGTGCCCCGACTCTTCTGCTCTCAAGATAGAATTTCTGACCTTCAGACACCCCTCTGCATTAAGGTTTCAAGGCCCCAAGCCTGAATCCCTGACTTCTGCTTCCATCGAAACACATTCATATGCTCAATATGCTCGTCTTTACTGGAGGAATTTAAACCTTCTCAAACACAACCATCTGTTTCAGATCTTTGCAAAAACATTTAGACCAGAATCTACTTGTAAATAGACAACAGAGCTTAACTTATGCACTCCTTTAAATTAATACACACAGTGAAGACAAATAGTCTTGACTTGATAAAGCAATGACAACTAAATACAGTGATCATTCACTTGATCATGGTTAAGAAATGAGATTTTTAAAAAAGAGGGAAGTAATAACCAGCTTCATTAAAAAAAAAAAAAGGCCTAGAAAGTTGAACTCAACAAATACATAAAACTTGTGTGTAAATTAGAACTAGAAAAAGTACCCATGACTAGCAAACTGCTGGAGTTATTGCTCTTTAGTGGACCAAGGGTTAGGGAATGTGACTCAGCCTCCTGTTCACACAGGGGCCTTCCCGGGCAGATCTTACCATGAAGAGTCACAGCCCAACCAAGCAGGCTGCATCACAAAACCAGGTACAACTAACACTAAATTAAGACAAAGTTCTTGGTTCATTCATGTAGCATTTACCCATGAATGCTAAAGGAGTAAAGCCACTTTTTAAAAAGGCTTCACTTCCCTAAGCCCAAGTATGTGGTTGTATTGGTCTACAGATACCACAGACAAGCAAGGAATAGAGATGTGTATTTATTCACTTTACAAAGAGAATGGTATTAAATTTGCCATAACAGTTCCATATAGACAAAGACAACTGTACATTGTACCAGCAGCCAGCTCACACTGCTCCGCGGGAGGCTCTGTGGCTCAGCTCTAGGAGGTGAGCACAGAAGTCTGCTCTACCACTGATGTTACATTACAAAGTCCCTTGGAGATAACGGTTTGGTTTTACATATTCACAGGTGGGAAAAATAAATCCATCTGCCCAGCCCTTCCTTGGAGGTGAGCTTCCATCTGTATATTCCCTAGTGAGTAGTATGTAAAATACTAAGCCCATTCTTTAAAAACAAAGAAAATGACTCATCATTTGAAAAAGCTTTCATAGCACACCAAAATACTTATTATACATACATAAAGTCTTAAGTAAGATTATCTTAAAGATAAACAGATACCCTAACACTGCCAAGAGTGGGTAATGAAAATGAAAAACTTTAAATTACTGAATTATAAAAATATTTTCTTTGGAAAAAATTCCAACAAGGTTATCATTAATATCTAAAACCAAAGAGAAAAATAAACAATTGTTCTTTGATCCATTAGTAATTTAAATAAAAATGAACCTCTTCAAAAGCAGCTGTGACTGAGTTTTTTAAAAAGTTGCAGGTAATGAGCACTTTAAATCTATACACTAATGATTCTTACAGGCAAGTTGCAAATAAGAAATCCCTTAATATGGCAAAATCTTCAGTTCATTCATTACCATAATTTTTTTAAATTTTGTCTAAAAAAATATCTCACATGACAGTTAAAAAATAAGTGGTTATTTTTGGGAAGCACTCCAGATACTGACTCTGACCCAGGTCAGATTGCCAGTTACTAGACAGGCTAGGGGCACTGGTGGATTTTTTTCATCCCATCATTTTTGCTCCAGTTTTCAGTTTTCAGTTCCTATTTTATGAAAATGTTATAAACTAAATGTGCCAAATTGGAAAGCTCACTAGTGTTGCTTCACAGCTGGACTTGATGAACGACACCAACCTGAGAAGAGTGCCGGCTCCGCCACACACGTCCAGTCCGTGAACCCCACAGGACATCCGTCTCCACTCAAGTCCATTCCTCACAGAACCAACCATACCAGGGTATTAGAGTATAAAAATAGACCATGTATCGGACAATCATGTCAGTACATTGCAGAAAATGTGTCTATTTACTGTGTAAAGTTTATTAACATTGACTGAAACACTCTTATTTACACAGTTAGAATGCGGGGCACTCAGGACAGCAAGGTGGCAGGATCACCACTGTGAAGGCGGAAACGTGCGTGGTCTTTGGCCTCCTGGCACAGGCAGCCCTCCCCAGGAGGGTTGGCAGCGCGAGCAAGGTTGAGCTGGTTCACAGCTTCATGGCCATCTCTATTTTTACTCCTCTTCACTTTCGTTCTCTGGATCTAAGTCAGACTCTCCATTGAATTCTTTTTCACTTGCCATCTCTCTGTCCTCACCATTTTCATCTTTTTCTTGAACATCCTCTTCTTCCTCTTCATGCTCCTCATCTGCCTCCTCATCCTTCCCACTTTCTTTCTCCTCCTCCTCCTCTTCATCCCAATCATCCTGATAGAAATAACGAAACAGGAAAGCATTGTGAAGGGCTTATTTGTGCAGCCAATGGGGATATAAAGAAAGACTTATGAACCAGGAAACAAATTACTCACATCAGAATCCTTATCTGCAATTTCATCATCAGACTCTTCTTCAGATGATTCTGTAAGGGGAGGAGAAAAATCAGTCTTACTTAATTTCCTGAACAAAGAAGAAATCACATCCCTGAAAACAAAAGTAGCACCAGAAATTGTTGAGTTTACTTCCAGAAATAGTATAGTATTTATACCGAGCTACTGTGCACACAAGATGAAACACAAATTAGTCATGGTGGCTCACAACTGAATCTCAGATACCAACTGAAGCTTGGCACCACCCTAGGCAAAAACAAATTGGCAAGATCCACTATCAAGAAATAAATCAGACACCATGAAAAACACCTGTAATCTCAGTTATACAGAAGGCATATGCAGACAGATTGCAGTTTAAGGCTGTCTCTGGCAAAAGCACAAGACCACATCCCCAAAACAGCTAAAACAAAAGGAGCTATGGCATGGCTAAAGTAGTAGAGTGCTTGCCCAGGAAGCACAGTGGCAGTAACACTAGTATGTATGTATGTATGTATGTATGTATGTATGTATGAGTGTATGCGTGTATATGTGTGTATACACACATATATATACTGGGATCATACTATGCCCGATTATGTAGAAAAATACATTAATTTTATTATCTTTAAGCAGTTGTACAAAGGAGATGCCATTTAACAAAGCAGTTTATGAATACTATGTAACCAGATTAGTGTTGCCCCTTTCAATATTCTTAGCTGTTCAAACCCCCCCCTTATTTTTCTTAATTTTGTGTTATATAGAACAAATTATTGACTCCATTCTCCCCCATCCTCCACTCTCCCCCTACATTTTTCTGCCCCATCTCTGCTGGTGTTGTGTAGGGACTTGACCTAGTCCTTCTAATATATTAGAGCTCTCTCTTCATAGTCTATTATACTTCAGTTAATTCACTTTTAACCAGTTGCATACCACAGATTCTAGCTACCACAAAAGATGGAACCTTTGTTTCCCTGAGCCTGACTTGCTTTATTTAATATAATTTTTTCAAATCTTCCCAGTTCCTTATTTATGGTACAAGATCATTCTTTCTAATGGAGGAGTAAAATCCATTGTGTATATATACATACCACATTGTCTTGATCCATCCCCCCAGTGAGGATCTGGGCTGACTCCATACTGTAGCTACATTGAATGAACATGGTTGTGGCTAGTGGCTTTTACTGTAACCTTGTTTGTGACCTACTAGATAAATGCTCAGGAGTAGAACTGCTGGGTACTAGTGTAATTCTATGTTTAGTTTTTTGAGGAATCTCCATACTGCTTTCCTCCAGAGTGAAGGAACAAGTTTACATTCCTACCGAGAGTATTAGTGTTCCCCTTTGGCGGAATCCTTGCTAGCATTTGTTATTATGTGCTTTCTTAATAACATCCATTCCAACTGGGATGTTTTGTTTTGATTTGCATTCCCTTTATGGCAAGGATGTTGAGCATTTCTTCTTGTGTCTATTAGACATTTTCACTTCTTCTGAGAAGTCTCTCTTTAAGTCATTAGCCCATTTATTAATTGGGTTGTTATTTGAGGGTTTAATTTTTTGTTTTTTGAGCTCTAAGTATATTCTGAATATTAGGTCCTTGTCAGATGATAATAAAAACCTTCTCCCATTCTATGAGTTTTCTTTTTTAGCTTGCTAGCTATGTACTTTGCTATGCAGAAATTTTTATTTATTATCTTTAAGCTATCCCTGAAGGGCGGTGCCAGTGGCTCATGCCTGTAATTCTAGCCCCTCGGGAGATTAAGATCTGAGGATGCAGTTTTAAGCCAGTCTGGGTAGGAAACACAATAAAAATGCACCATAAATGGAGCTGTGGCTGAAGTGATAGAACACTAGCCTTGCATAAAAATGCTAAGGGTCAAAATACCCAGATCTGAGTTCATATTTTCTCCCTCTCCCTCCTTCTCCCTCTCTCTCTCCTTCCCCCTGCCTAAGACACACATATATAACTGACCTCAAACATGTACAAAAGCCTTGTAAAATCTCATCTTAAAATACTAAGCCAGCCAGGCGCCAATGGCTCATTCCTATAATCCTAGTTACTCAGGAGACTGAGATCTGAGAATCGTGGTTCAAAGCCAGCCTGGGCAGGAAAAGTCTGTGAAACTCTTATCTCCAATAAACCACCAGAAAACCAGAAGTAGCACTGTAGCTCAAGTGGTAGAGCACTAGCCTTGAGCTGAAGAGCTGAGGGACAGCACTCAGGCCCAGAGTTCAAGCCCCACAACCAACAACAAAAAGCCATTCTGGAATGGCTTTTTTTTTGTATAGACAAAACTTCATAGAAAAATGCCAGCTTATAAACTAAATATAGAAGAAATGGAAGCAGTACTAATGATGGCAGTATTCAATGGTATGATATGAAAAACACTCCAACATAAGGAACACGGAGAGATTACAGTCTAAGCACTAAGCGAAGTAAAGAAAGAGAAGGCTGTCACCCATCCTAAAGTAACACAAGAACCAATCCAATGGGGCTGATGATGAGATGCCTATTAACACACCTATACTGATATGTCCCACAAAATGTTTGACTTGACTTCAAGTCTAACCAACTCTTAGAGCTCACATCCAGTTTAAAAGAATGACAGCATTTATAGAACAAACTAAATGACACCAAAAAGAAGCAAATCTACCAAATCAACTACAACTGCCAATCTCCTTCATCAAGTTACCTATCAAACATGAAGTCCTAGAAGCGAAATTTTAGAGATACCCAACCACATTCAAACATTATGGAAAGACAAGACTGAACCTGCTCAAAAAAAACAAAAAACAAAACAGCATGCATGAAGACATGTTAAGGAAAAGCTGGGAAAGAGCAAATGGTAAGCTAGATACTGAATACAATTAATCTGGTTAGTTTTTCACCGTACATATTGTTGTACAGTGTTTAATACCCAGTACAAGGGCATGTACGTATTCATGAAAATCTTATTAGCTTCCCATCTGAGAACATTTGGGATTTTTTCATTTTGAAATTAGGAATACCCAACTGGGAAATATATGCAAAATCTCAAAACTCAAAATAATTCAAAAGTAACTCACTCAGGCTCAAGCATACGCATGTGTGGTACTCAGCCAGGCTGTTGATTTGCACTCAATTCACACAGAAACAATCACGCTGTGTTGCACACACCATGTGACTCACTTTAACACATACTGAGGCATACTCACCCACCTCCACCTCACACTCTTCACTCAAAGGAAGTGCCATACTAAGGGAATAAAACACCTTCAACACTGCTTTGATAATAATGAAGCAGCTGCCCACAAAGCTTTTATCTTATAAACTCTAAAACAGAAAAAATTTATACAATTTTCCTTGGACACATTTTAAAGGCAAAATTCTCCTGCCTTTTGTTCTCAAAGTCTTTTTATATTCTTATAAAAACTGAAGGCTTCAAAAGCTTTTCTTTATATAGGGGAAGCTTATGTCTCATTAAAAATTAAAATCCAAGCCCAGTGCTGGTAGCTCACACATATAATGCTAATCAGGAGGCTGAGATCTGAGGACGTAGGTTAGTAGGCAGCCCTAGCAGCGAAGTCTGTAAGACTGATCACCACTAAACCACAAAGAAACAACCAGAAGTGGTACTATGGCTCAAGTGGTACTGTGCCAGCCTTGAGCCGAAAGAAGCTTAGAAACAGTACTCAGGCCATGAGTTCAAGACACAGGACCAGGACAAAAATAGGTAAGATAGATAAAATCCAGCCAAGGGACAATGGCCTGAATTCTAGCTACTCAGGAGGCTGAGCACTAACGAACACAGTTCAGAGCATACAAGTTCCAAACACTCTTATATCTAATAACCCAGAAGAAAGCCAGAAGGTATGGCTCACAGCTGGTAGAGTACAAACCCAGGGGGAGAGCCCTGAGAGCACCAAGTTCAAAGTTCTAGGCCCAGTACCAGCACCCAACAAATAAATAAATAAAATAAATAAAAACAAACCGAAATAAAATAAAATTTAAAAGCTAAGTTTTAAATTTAAAAATACACAATTCAGGGGGGCACCGGTGGCTCATACCTATAATCCTAGCTACTCAGGAGGCTGAGATCTGAGGATCAGTTCAAAGCCAGCCCAGTCTCAAAAGTCCGTGAGACTATCTTTCTTATCTCCAATAAATCGCTTGGAAAACCCAAAGTGTGGCACTGTGGTTCAAGTGGTAGAGCACTAGCTTTAAGCTGAGGGACAGCGCCCAGGCCCAGAGTTCAAGTCCTACAACTAAGCAAAAGAAAAAAAGAAAAAAAAACAATTCATTTACAGATTACAATGGCAGCCTGTTACATATTAAGTTACTTTAATAAAAACTAATAAATATTCCAAAACAAAAAAGTATTTTATAGTTAGGGATATGATTCGAATGGTAGTGTTTGCTTAGCAAGCTCCAGGCCCTGGGTTCAAACCCCAAAACTAGCCCCTGGAAAAAGAAATTTTAACTGAGTAACACAGCTGCATATAGCTTTCTATATTGACTTCTGTATTCCTTTTGTTGTTGTTGTTGTTCAATCAGGGCCTAGAGGCTGTCCCTCAGCTCTTCAGCTCAAGGATAGCACTCCACCACTTAAGCCATATACCACTTCTGGTTTTCTGGTGGTTTATTGGACATAGAGAGTCTCACGGACTTTCCTGCCTGGACTGGCTTTGAACCACAATCCTCAGATCTTAACCTCTTGAGTAGCTAAGATTATAGGTGTGTGCCACCAGCACCAGGCTTTTCTGTATTCATTTTTACCAATTTGTTTTTAACCAATATTGTTTCTTGAACTGTATGAACAAAACTCATTATCACAAATGACCAGGTGGTAAGTTTAAGACTGCAGGGCCTCTGAAACAGGAGAACACCGTAGAAAAGGCCAAGAATGCAATCCTGTGGCCCATGGCTCCAAGCACTCCCTAAATGAGAGGCTAGGGAAATCCTTAGCCATGATTATAAAGTTGCTCTTAAAAAAGACAACCACACCTACATCAAAGAGTTCCCATTTCTTTAAGTCCTTTGCAGTGTCTATTTTCAACTGCCCAAACCATCAAAGTATGCCTATGTTTTTAATTTGAATTTTCCTATAATGGCCATATTTTTGTATTTATTAGTCCTTTTTCCTCCCTAGAAAGTCATCCATGAACCCTGCATATTTTTCTTTGATTAATAAAAATTTCCTTTAACACATTAAAGAAATTATCTTAAAATTCCGTTTAAGTCATTTGAGATATATAAAAATCTACTGTAGTATTCACGTTATTAGTTTTGCTGTTAATGAGACAGTATTTAGATTTCATGATGCTAAATAAGCAGTAACCATTAAATAAACAAATTGGCAATGGATTGTTTTTTGTTTTTTGTCTATCATGGGGCTTGAACTCTGGGCCTGGGCGCTGTCCCTCAGCTCTTCAGCTCAATGCTAGAGCTCTACCACTTGAGCCACAGCACCACTTCCAGTTTTCTGGTGGTTTGGAGATAAGGGTGTCAGAGTTTCCTGCCTAGGCTGGCTTTGAACTGTGATCCTCAGATCTCAGCCTCCTGAGTAGCTAGGAATACAGGCATGAGCCACCGACGTCCAGCAGTGGCATGTTATTTTATTTAAACACATATAATAGACTTAATACTTAGAAGACAGTCTCAAATGTTACTTGATTTTTAACACATTACAAACCAACACAAAATGTTCTTTTCTTGCCTGTGCCTGTCTCACGTTAACTCTTAAATAAGGTTACAGTTAACATTTTAAAAAATGCTTTGTTTGCACATAAAATATTAAATTTAGGGGTGGTACTGGGTGTTAAACTCAGTACTGAACTTTGCCTCTAGCCCAACAAATCTGATTTGTTCCCTAAAGGCTTGAGAAAACCATCTATAAAACCTCTGGACCTGGGCTGGGAAGGTGGCTCAGTGGTAGAGGGCTTGCCTTGCATGCATGAAGCACTGGGTTCGATTCCTCAGCACCACATAAACAAAAAGAAAAAAGCCGGAAGTGGCGCTATGGCTCAAGTGGTAGAGCGCTAGCCTTGAGCTGAAGAGCTGAGGGACAGTGTCCAGCCCCACGACTGGACCCAAAAAAAAAAAAAAAAAAACAACCTCTGGACCTGGTGATCTGATTAAGCAGACTTTATACTTATTGGCTTTAAGTGAATTTTGCCAATTAGTTTCCTAACAGATTAACCAAGTATCACTTCGGGATTTTTCCTGCTGTTTCTTGTTTTTGAGGTTCTAGGGAAAATTCCTCTACCACTTGAGCTACTACTTCCAAACTTTTGTTACAATTTTCAAATAAGGTCTTAAGTTTTTTATTAGGATAGATAACCTCAGGAAGCAATCTTCCAACCTCAAACTCCCAAATGTATATAACAGATATAGCCACATCCTGTTCTTAAGTCTACTGATACATAAAAGTTCCTGTTTGGGGTTCTATTTGATCTTTTCAATACCTAAGGCTTTTTTCATTACCATATCATATTTGCATCTTTTCTTTCCTCATTTTAATGTTGCTGCAACAGTTGCGAATGTTTTATTAGAAGTGTGCCAAAGCAAGATCTTACATGGATACTTTTACAAACTAGGAGGAAAACAAATGACAAACCATCCAGTTCTAGATCCTATCCTCCCAACCTACACCTTTACCTTCTTCATACACCAATTTTGCCTTCTGTTCAGGAGAGGCCATTTTCTTTGTTCTCTCTGATGCTGAAACCTGAAAGACAGCAGAACTATGAAGCAGGGCATAAAACTGTATCCCAAGTATCATACCACCACCATGGCTACTTCTGCAAAGATCTACTGACCTGACATCCTCCTCCCCTCCCCGCTGTAATAGATGGCTTGAGTATGAGTTGAAAAAAGGCACAGTAAAAAATTCAAGGCTGGTTACAGTAATTCACACCTGTAATCCTAGCTAACTGGAGGCAGATTGAGAAGAGGCCAGTCTAGGTAAAAGTGACCAAGACTCCACTTCAGTTAAGCTGGTGCTATGTGTACACACCTGTCATCCCAGCTACTACGAGGCATACATAGTAGGATCCAAGTGCAAGGCTGACCAGGGCGTGGGGGGAGGGGTGTCCCTCATATTCAAGAAAAGATTTACAAATCTGTAAAAACTGAAACCTACCTAAGGTGACCAGCATACATTTCTAGAATTCTAAAATTAAGACACAGGATTCTAACTTAGCAATTTCTTACTGATCAAGGCAGTTCTCAATGTTCAGGAAAACTATCCTTATTCCTCCCGCTTTCCGTTCCTTACTTCCAAACATTTTATAGCCCAAGACAACTGATTTAACTCACTTGTGTGATTAGCAGAATAAGTTTGCCATGAAGATGAGAGAGTTTCTGAAAAGTTTTGACTCTGCTTTCCATTAACTGATAGAGTGTCCCCAGCTGGTGTACGAGATCAGGTAACTAGGAAAAAAATGACCATTTCATATGAGTAACATATTCCATAGCAAGATGCTATGTGTTTGCTAGCCTCCATACATACATCACTCACAAGTATTTCTGAGGCAGTGACCACTTCTAGCACAACAACACCCCATAATATACTTTCACAGAGGGCTTCACTGTCCTGGCAAGGAAAACAACTTAATAACCTCACCACTTATTTCAGCAAAAGGGGCTTTTCTCGCTTCCTAGTCTCCAATTACAACAGATTTTATCTATCATTATTTTAAGACCTTGGAGCTTTTGCCTGAAATTCTGAGCACAGAACAGACAATTGATGACTAAGTTGACCCACGTAGCATTTTAAGTTTCCTTTGTTAATGCATCCTATGAGACAATGAAGAAATTAAGGGAAATCTATTATCTGACCCTGTATAGCTTTAGGAAAAGAGATCCTATATTCTCTACCTTTTAGTCTTTACTTTCCTTCCTATTTGACATCTGAATAAAAAATACCATTTCATTTAATGTTAATATTCATAAGCAGAGACTTCTATCAAAAGCTAAGGGGGAGGGAGGATCGGGTGGGGGAGAGTGGGAAGGATGGGAAGGGGAAACAAAGGAGGAGGCTACAATACTTGATAAGAAATGTACTCATTATCTTGCCCGTGTAATTGTAACCCCTCTTTACAGTGTTTTCATAATTAAAAAAAAAAAAAAAGCTCAGAGGTATTTCACACCTGGGAATCTACCCTAAAAATCTACACCTGTACATCCATGCTCATTGCCGTACTATTCACAATAGCCAAGATAGGAAACAGCCCAAATACCTCACAATAGATACATGGATCCAAAAAATGTGGTACCTATACACAATGGAATCTTACACAGCCATTAGAAAGAAAAATGTCATTGGCAGGGAAATGGATGAAACTATAACAATCATGTAAATGAGGTAAGCCAAGCTCAGAGAGACAAACAGCACGTGTTCTGATATGCAAACATTAGATATAAAATACACTGGGATATGACAATTTATATAGGATTCTAGCTACGCACAGTGTGACCAAAAGAGGATACTCTTAGTAGAGAAACATAAAGGCTCCACAAACAGAAATAAACTTCAAGGCATGGAAACAAGAGACCTTTTTTGTTTTGTTTTTAATTTTTGATGCTTCTGTCTTTACCTCATGTATGGTATATTCAATTGTACATCTTCAGAAGGGTTGGGAGAGGGTATAGAATTTGAAGGAAAAAGTGAAAAAGTGCAGCAATGGAACTTGCTGGACATTGATGAAAGTGAACTATACAACTCATGAGAGGAAGGGTCTGGAATAAAGCGAGCAAAGTATAGACACCATATGAAAGGAAATATACTCATCATGGGACTTGTAATTGTAATTCCTCTGTACAACACCTCTAAGACCTCTTTATTCTACATATAGCCTTAAGCATTACACAACTTCTACTGTAGTAATTTCACCTTAGAAGTTAATTCCAGAAGAGCTTTCACTGTAACACCTTCTGGACCCCTTCTTTCTTTCCAAACAACTGTGACCCCATCCCTCAAACCAGAGTCCTAAGGAAAGATGTTCATTTGTCTTGGGGAGGGGTGCTGGTGCTGGGGTTGAACTAAGGGCCAGGGCACTCTTAACTTTTTTGCTCAAGTCTAGTGTTCTACCCATTGAGGCAAAGGTCCACTTCCAGCTTTTTTGGTGGTTAACTGGAGCTAAGAGTTTCACACACTGGCCTGTGCTGGTATTGAACCATGATCCTCAGACCTCAGCCTCCTAAGTAGCTAGGATTACAGATATGAACCACTGGCACCTGGCTCAGATGGTTAACTTTTGGCTTCCTTTTGCTGATTGTCAATTCATCTCTAAAGACTACTACTAGCTGGGAGACTCAACCCATTCTAACTGTTGCTTCTCTATCCCCATTCCTGACAATTTGGCAGAGTTCTACTCAGGCACACAAAGAACAAACTGCTGGTCAAAAAGCACCTTATCCATACACTTTCCCATTAAAACCACTGAAGCAAAAGAAGTCAGATGGCATAAAAGAGGGAGAGTAACCAGGAGTTAGAAAAAACAGTTTAAGATGTACAGTTCAAAAACTAAGTAGGGGCTGGGTGCTGGTGGCTCATGCCTGTAATCCTAGCTACTCAGGAGGCTAAGATCTGAGGATCACAGTTCAAAGCTAGCCCGGGCAAGAATGTCCGTGGAGACTCATCTCTAATTAACCACCAGAAAACCAAACTGGCAATGTGGCTCAAGTAGTAGAGCACTTGCCTTGAGCTGAAGTGCTGAGGGACAGTACCCAGACCCCTGAGTTCAAACACCATGACCGATTTAAAAAAAAAAAAAAAAAAAAAAAAAAAAAGGCAAGTAAGTTTATTCAAACACCCGCTGATTTTTTAGGAAATTTTCCTATAAAGTACTAATCAAAAAAAAAAAAAATCTCATTTTATTTTCCAGCATAAGGCATAGGTAATACACTGACAAAATGCCCCAAATCATAGCCAGGAATAAATAAGAAACCCTTGCTAAACCCCAGTACTCAGACAGCTGAGTTCAAGACCAGCATCGGCTCTATGAAATTCTGTCTTAAAAAAAAAACAACCCAAAGCTCAGTGCTGGTAGCTTATTCCTTACATCTATAATCCTACTTACAAAACTGGGATCTGAGGATCACAATTAGCCTAGGCAGTAAATTGCAGTGAGTCTTATCTCCAATTAATCACCAAAAAAGCCAAAATTATAGAGGTGTGGTACAAGTGATAGAACACTAGGTCGTTAAAAAAAAGAGCCAGGCGCCCAGCTACTCAGGAGGCTGAGATCTGAGGATCATGGTTCAAAACCAGCCCAGGCAGGAAGGTACATGAGACTCTTATCTCCAATTTACCACCAGAAAACCAGAACTGGCACTGAGGCTCAAAGTGGTAGAGTGCTTGCCTTGAGCTGAACAATTCAGGCACACTCCACAACCTTGGGGGGGGGGGGGGGGGGGGGTTAAAAGCTAGGTAAAGATATAGAGTACAGAAACAATTTGATACACTCAATGGCACTATCACAATGAAAGCCCTTGTACAATATATATAAATGTGTGTGTGACCAAAAAATATAAAAATCTTTCAGAAAAGATGATGTATATAAAAAAAAACTGCCTGAAATGGATCCACTCATTACCTTGCCCATGTAACTGTAACCCCTCTGGTACGGTATTTTCACAATTTGAAAAAACAACAAAACTACCTGAAGGCTACTATGTTAATCTATACAACTCTTCTTGTAAATCCAGAAGCGGGGGGTTGGGGGGGAGGAGGGGAGGGGAGGGGAGGCCTACTTAATTTTTGCACAACAGTGGTAGTATGAAAGGGTGCTTGCCAATTCCTAGTGAAAAGTCTTTAAAAAGAATATAATGAATGAAGGAGAAGAGGTGAGTTATGAGTCATGTACATTATATGACTACTGGTCTTCAGGAAGACGTACCGTAGATAAGTATGATGCATGAACTGTTAACACACATTTCAGCCATTGAACCATTAACACAGCACTGGAAAAGAAGAAATCCAAGTAAACTAATATGCATTAACTTCAAAACCATATACAACAAAATACAACATTATAATAAGTTTTAACTCCAGCGGGGCAAGTGAGATCTATAAAATGTGTTCTTTGAAGATGACCACAATAAATTACTTCTGTGTATTTCAGTTCTGAGTCTATCTGTAAAATACTAATCTTTTAGGATGTGAGGGCATGTAGTGAACTAGCAGGACAAAAAAGTCTCTCCCTCAAACAATTCAAGAATGAAACCTCTATTAACTTCACACCTAATGCTAGTTCAGTAATCCTTATCCCAATTGAGCTCAACTGATTTTCAATCTTATGTTCATATTTGAAGCCAGCATTTACCTGCTATTAATAATAAACAGCAAAAGCTATTACACCAACCATAAAGAGAATATTGAGACCAAAATTGTGTGGTATCAAAATTGTATGGAGCCAATCCTAATTAATTCTTTACCTTTATGAGCCCATAAGGCTAACAGAATTAATCAAATTATAAAAAAGATGGCTCAGTTGCAGAAGCCTGAATAAGAGCACTTGGAAGACTAGGCCACATGCACAGTTCCAGAACCTGTCTCAAAAACCAAAGTATCCCAGGAAATGGAAATGGGTATCTAGTAAAAAGACCAAGTATTTGTAGTGTTTTACCTAAAACTGAAGGGATAATAGGGACACATTGAGTCCAAGACCTCACACATAATAGGTTAAGTGCTATGCCACTGAGCAGTCCTCATAAAAAGACTGAATACTGACTGGGAAGGTGGTTTAGTGGTAGAGTGCTTCCCTAACATGTATGAAGCCCTGGGTTTGATTCCTCAATACCACATAAACAGAAAAGGCCAGTAGAAGCACTGTGGTTCAAGTGGTAGAGTGCTAGCCTTGAGCAACAAAAGCAGCTCAGGGTCAGCACCCAGGCCGAATTCAAGCCCCAGGACTGGCCAGAAAAAGAAAAAAAGAAAAAAGAGGGGCTGGGAAGGTGGCTCAGTGGTAGAGCACTTGCCTTGCATGCTCGAGGCCCTAGGTTCGATTCCTCAGCACCACATAAGAAAAAAGCCGGAAGTGGCGCTGTGGCTCAAGTGGTAGAGTGCTAGCCTTGAGCTGAAGAGCTGAGGGACAGCGCCCAGGCCCAGAGTTCAGGCCCCACGACCGGACCCAAAAAAAAAAAAAAAAAAAGAAAAAAGAAAAAAGAAAAAAGACTGAGTTGTTAATAAAACTGGCTCATTAAATAAATGAAATACAGCAATACCTCACCTATCGCAGGAGTTATATTCCAGAGACCACCCCTGACAGGTGAAAATCCGCAAAGTAGCAGCATTATATAGTTGTCCCCTCACTACATCACGGTTCACTTACAGCTACTTCACTACTTTAACCCACGATCCTCAGATCCCAGCCTCCTAGGTTTACAGCCAGCTAGGATTACAGGTGTGAGACACTGGCACTTGGCTCTACATGGGAACTTTTAAAACGAAGCTACAGTAAAATTCTTTATGATTAAGAATTATTCAACATAAAATTATGTGAATAACGCTGAATACTTTAGACACTGCTGGTTTTAACAATCACCTCTAGTTTTACTTTCTAGTTTACTTTAGCTGACAGTCATAGCACAGACCTGCCTGAAGTCTGTAACCTCAGCATCTGGGACAGTGCCTAAGCCAGAAAGTGAGTCCAAGGCAAGCTTGTATATAAAATGAGACCCTGTCTCAAAAACAAGTAAATTCAGTCACCTAAACATCTTACCTATTAGGGTGTCCTTGCAACCTCTTGGTAAGCTAGGGAAGAGAAAAACACTATTAGGAGCAGTACTTCCAAGAGAGCTATCTCCATCAACTCCCAGAACACAATGACTGCAGTACAAAGTCACTCCATATACAATCACATCGTACAAAAAATCATCTAATTGAGTTCCACAAAAAAGCTAAGATTTATACCAACTAATGTCCAGAATAAGCAAACCCATGGAGACAGAAATAGAGACTGCCAGTAATTATTACTAATGGATAAGGAGTATCTGAGATGACAACTGTACAACCAATGAACATCCCCCAAAAAAACACTGAACTGTCTTCTTAAAAAGGGGGAATTTTATGGTAAGTTAATTTTCATTAGTTTTAAATACCTATAGAAAAATCAATTTTAACCCAATTTTGCCTTGAAGAAAGAACATTCTGAGATTTTAGTATGATACATGTTTAAAAAAAATCAAAAACTTGTTTTTCCATACCAATAATGGTTAATACTCTTAATACTAACCCTATTCCCCCCGAAATACTTCATGTTAAACAAATGTAATTCAGCTAAGGGTCCTGATTACAAAGTATTGTTTCCTTTATAGGTATACCATTATAGGTTAGTTTTTAGTAATTTGTACCCACCCTTTTAAAGCTTCAGTGGAATTTATTGTACTCTTAAAAGAAACTAAGAAAATTGTTTTCTGTAAGGTAAACAAGGATTACAAAATACCTTGGATTTTACATGCACACCAGGTAATTTAATCTGACACCCCGAATGGTTCTGGATGCTGAGATCTGGACAAGCTGGAGTCATGCAACTCTAGATGTTAGCCTATACCCTACAACAACAACTCTCATTCTAGGACTAGCTGCCACCTTGCTTGCTTGCTACCTACCTACCTACCTACCTACCCCTTTCTTAATACTGTAAAACAAACCTACCAAGGCAAAGACAGGACACTCATCTGTCAGAAATCATGAAAGGGACTCTTACAGGGACGGTAAGCTAGACTATTACAAATCTACATGCCCTCTCCACAATTCCCTATTTTCTGCAGAAAGCTTAGGGGCTTATATACAAAAAAAAACAAATGCACAATTTTTTTTTCAATGTTGGCTTAGAGTACCTTATAGGACATAACCAGAAAGCCAAAGAAAGAACTAAGGGACTCTGTGTAAGGGTCAAGTATTTCCCACCTTTTCATCTGCCATTCACTCTAAATGACATGCATTTGCCTTACAAATTACAAGTCCATACTCCCCTCTAAAATTCATATGAGGATCTTAAGATAGAAAGAACAGTAATTACCTCTTGCAACAATGGAATAACAGCATGCAAGGGTATCCTTAACACAGTCTTCTTTATAAGGTTTAAATTCCTAGTTTGAAGAACTTTCTGTGAGAAAATAAAAGAATCAAGATAAGCATACTTATCAACAAGGGATACTACAGAAAAAACTGTATCTAAAACTAACCAAGGTAATAAACTACCCACTGAATTTGGTAAATGAAGTTTGAAGAACTGAATGTTATGTCTTGCAGATCCACATAAGTACAGTTTTTCAGTTAACAGAATATTTTTTACCAAATTTTAAGAAACACAAAAGACATTTACTATAGGTAAGTATCATTTTAGACATGTTTTCTACCCTCCATTTTCCAAAGTCAGAACTATATCTAGGTGTCATCTTTGCAACAGTGAGCAGCACAGCTCACAAATCGGTTCAGTTCTAGTGATAGACAGAGTGCCTGCCTAGCAAGTACAAAGAGCTCAGTACAAGCCCCAGTACCACCACTAAAACAGAAAGGATAGGGAGAATAAAACAGTAACATCACACTAGTTTTTCTTTCTATGATGCTGATACTGGGGACTGAACTCAGGGCCTTGTGCTCTCACTTACTTAGCTTTATCACTCAAAGCTTATCACTCTGGGGCTGGAAATGTGGCTTAGTAGTAGCGCTTGCATTGCATGCATGAAGCCCAGGGTTCGATTCCTCAGTACCACATGAACAGAAAAAGCTGGAAGTGGCACTATGACTCAAGTGGTAGAGTGCTAGCTTTGAGCAAAAGAAGCTCAGGGACCCTGCCAAGGCCCCAAGTTCAATCCCCAGACTGGCAAAAAGAAAACAACTCTCTGAGGTGGACTCCAGTGTCTCCTTGCTACCTAGGAGGATAGCAGTTCTAAGCCAGCCCAGGCAGGAAAAGTTCGTAAGACTCATTTCCAATTAACTATCAAAAAAGACTGGAAATGGGGCTGTGGCTCTAGTGGTAGAACTCTAGCCCTGAACAAAAAAATGCAGGGATAGTGCCCAGGACCCGGGTTCAAGCCCCAGGATGGGCATGGGTGAGGGGTGGGGGTGAGAAGAGGAGACGACAGGGACCTACCTCTTTTGAGGCTAAGATTTTGCATAGAAATTTGGGGGGAGACACTGACTTCCCCTTTTTCTCTTAAAGGTACCACAAGGGCATAAATTCAGGTTTGTAATGTATTTTATCAATTCCTAACATACTTCAGAATTCCATCAGCCTATAAAACCTTATCAACCTTCTCTAGACCATCAAGCAGAATTTATATATTTATGAAGTTTCTAATGCAAAAGAAAACATTTAAACATCACAAAGGAGCTGAAGGATGAACTCTGTTGTTTTCAATTAACCAAACTGTTTAGTTTCAAGTAACCAAAATACAAGCTTCAAAGCTGCCTGTAAGCCAGGCCTTAGTGGCCTGGTGTCCTCACACCTGTAGCCATCTCAGGAGGCTGAGACTTGAGGATCACAGTTCCAAGCTAGCCTGTGAGATTCTTTTCTCTAACTACCAAAAACCTGGAAATGGTGCTGTGGCTTAAAAGTGGTTGAACACAAAAGCTTGAGCGCAAAAGCTCAGAGACAGAACCCAGGCAGAGTTCAACAGTAACATTAACATCTAGAGTACTTGCCTAAGGGCCTTGGGTTCAAAACCCAATACCACAAAAACAAGCAAACAAATAGCAAAATAAGCTGGTTATTTAAGCATAGTTAAGATACTTAGGACAGTATGTTGCAACTTTCACATTAGTGTATTCAGAGTGTACTTGATGAGTAGTCCTCAATTCACTTCCTTTTTATAGATCAGTTTTCATAAAGTTCCAATCATCTAAACTCATCTAGAGAAACTACTGAGAAGCTCTGTACATTACTTTTTGAGAGTCATCATGTTTTTTTTTTAAATCTTCAACTTTTATCCAAACTACCAAGCTATATTGTCTTAAAAATAGAGTGACTATAAAATATAAACTCAAAATTGTTGTTGCCCACTGTTTATTACTAAAAGTTTGAAAATTGGAGAGTGGGTATGTAGATTGATGGTAGAGCATTCATTCCCTTAGCGTGTACCATAGCTTTGGTCCCCAGCACCACAAAACAGACAAACACTAGACTTATCTTCAGAATTTTTATACAAGAGAAACATGTAATGAGCCCTTCATCCATTCTTAATTCTTTTATGGAGGGTGCAGTTACTGGGGATTTAACTCTGAGTATTCACTCAGTTATTTTCTGCCCCACCTGATACTATACCAATTGAGCCATGTCTCTAGTTCCAGACGTTTCCTAGTTAGTTGGAGATTCTCAGGTCTCGGTCTCTTGAGTGGCTAGGATAACAGGCAACCAGTTCTCCATCTAAATGATTAATCTATCAATTCACCTATTGAGTCCCTTCCATTCATTCATATAGAAAAGATGTTTAGCTATTAGAATTAAAGTAGCTATAGGAATTCAAGCAGAATGGCTAGATTATATAGTTGTTGTATCCTTTACTGCTACTTAACTGAAACTGGTTTCCAAAGTGCCTTTACCATCTCACATGATTACATAATATGAACCATCTGAATTCTAGGAAGCATCTATTCAAACTTGTTATCAAACTATTCTTTTGATTCTTATCATTGAGAGTGTTTCTTAAGTATGTTGTAGACAAAACTCTTAATCTGAAAATTTTTTTTCCCAATGTACGGCTTGTCTTTCCATGCCTGTTATCTTTTGTTTTTATAAACAGGATCTTACTATGTAACCTATGTTGGCCTTGAACTCACAATCTTCCTACCACAGCCTCCAGTGTGCTGGGATTATAGACACTATCACTCTGAAGTACCTAAGTGACTCTTCAAGAGCATTAAGCATCTAATAAGAGTCCAATGTCCTATTTTTTCCTTTAGATTTTCATTGTTTTTATAAAATATGTTTTGGGAGCTTACTTTGTTCTACAAGTTCAGTTTTCAGACCTTATATTTAGGTCTATGACCTATTTTGCACTGATCTTCGAGGAAAGCCTGACGTTGAGATTCAGCAACTTTCCCAGTTATTTGTGGTTATTCCTGAGCTCTATTTTGGTCTCTTAAGCCACATTCTCTTTCACTAACATCCAAATATATTGACTATATCTTAAATGATACAGAATAATTCTTCCAAAGGCAATTATTTTTTTTGTTGCTTTGGTTATTACATGTCTTTTGTCTACAGAAATTTTAGGATGCCTTTGTCAATTTCTAAAAAGTAGCGGACACTGGCTATTTTAATTAACTTTTAATAGGTTAAACACATTAGTTAGGAGAGACTTCCTAACTGTAACAACACTGAAAATTCTAATATATCCCCAGGGATAATCTTTATTTCCCTAAGTCTCTGTTTAGTCTCTCAACTGTTAAAATTTTCAATGTTGTGGTATTGTCATCAATTTTACATTTACCCAAATGCTTTTTGGTACTATTAACTCTACGTGGGAACTTCTGCAAAATATTTTATTTTAAAGCATTTATCTCATGGATGCTATCAATTACACACAAAGCACTAGGTTTCTGTTTGCCTTAAGCTATAAATTATTTCTCTGGGCTGTATTTCTGCCTTCATATAGCCATAAATTTTCCTGTTCAGCTTTCTGGGACAGGTATTTTTACCTCCCTTGTTGTATTCTTGTCTCTGCTCACTTCCTGTACTCTTCTTACCATCTATCATGTATCCTTAAGTCTGCAGGTTACTTCTGTGGAGAAAACTGGATTGGTTTTACTTGGCTCTTTCTTTTTCCGAGTGTAAAATGGGTAAATATGTAATCGCTAGGTAAAGTATCACAAGAATATGGCTGAATAAAAAAGAGGCTGTTGTAAAAGCCCTTCACTGTACCTTCAATAATGTCTTCATGTTCCTAGACCTAATTACCATATGTATAGAAACCACGATGAGCACAGTAGCAGATTAAATGATATCACAAACATGTAGTAGGCAAAATCTAAAACAAAAGATGCTAGACTGGGCAAAAAAATCTAGCTTTCTTAAAAAAACCAATTACAAAAGACTAAAGAAGCCAATCAACCAAGTACAATGTGGATTTTTAGGGGGATCCTGTTTAGTAGAAATAAAAAATAAAAGCCTATAATTGTAAGGAAATGTAATAACCAATGATATTTGGTATTTCACGTAATTGATATTAACTTGTATAGCAATGTAATGAACAGTAGTTGTTTTTTAGTTGGATAGGGTTAGAGGTGTGTGTGTGTGTGTGTGTGTGTGTGTGTGTGTGTGTGTGTGTGTGTGTGTGTGTGTGTGTGTGTGTGTGTGTGTGTGTGTGTGTGTGTGTGTGTGTGTGTGTGTGTGTGTGTGTGTCTCCTCTCTCTCTCTCTCTCTCTCTCTCTCTCTCTCTCTCTCTCTCTCTCTCTGGATGAAATATTTAATCATTTTTAAGATATCATAACTTAGGAGACATTTTGCCTAGGTTTCTTTCCCACAATAAATTAAAAAATCTACCTTCTAAAACATCTACATTCACAACCTACTTTGGAAGTAATCTGTGGCTGAAAGATCTGTTGGTTTCCTTTCTTTTGGCCAAATTATGCAAACATTAGATATTCCACTAAGACAAAAAAAAACAAGACACTATACTTTGTAAGTTACAGATTCAACGAAGTGTAACATTGTTGTCATTTAAGTAAGCACTTAATGAAAGTAATTTGCTTGAACACTGCTTAATTACAATTGCTTGCACACATAAATTTTCTAAACTTTGAAATTGAAGGACTACTTTGAGTAACTTCACACAAACAGCCACTAACATACACAGAAATTATAAATAGTTGTCTTTACACAGTTTCTGGTAGCTTTACCTCTAAGTATTTTACAACACACCCCCAACCCTCCTGAATTCCCCCTCAAACCTCCTACCCATTGCCAAGGTTCCACCTCACCGGCCCCTCTCACGGCCAGGGGGAAATAAGTTTCTGGAATCCAGAGTAAAAACTCAGGAACGCATTTTCCTACAGAAAAAAATATAAATTGTGATCTAGAATGCTGAGTGTTATAGTTCAGCTACACTTTAGAACCTAACAAAATTCAGAACAGTATTTCTATGAGAAAATGCATTCCAGGTTGAAAAGACTCAACACAATCCCATGGTAGGTTAGTGACTGTCTGTATAATGCCACCAAGTGATAAATAAATTTGACCAAGCTCAAAAGCATTGTTAAAAACTGTCACATAACAAGATTATCACTCTGAGAATGTGCTCCTAAGAGAAAATAACCATCTTTTTCAGTGAAAAGGTGTCTATAATACTTACATTTAGCATTTCGAAATCATTGCTCTCTAAACCCTGTGTGAGAAGAACTGGAAAGCTATTCGTCTGCAGAAGGTCCTCTTTACTTTCTTTTTTATCTATATCCATTGCTCCCAGGCGTTCTTCAATGCTAACCTATACAACAGAAATGATTTGGTAAGGTTTAACCAGACCAGGCCTCAACCTAACAAGCAGAAATATGCTCCTGTTAGCTCAGTCCAATCCAATCTCAGTACAACAATATGGAGACAATCTGCATTCAAGATCCCAAATTCTAGCAAAAAAAAAAAAAAAAGACCAAGAAGCGATGATTAGAAAATGTAAGTCATTCCCTTTATACAGGCATTCAAATTTTGTTATATTGCAGTACAAGAAAAGAACTATCAAGTCTAACCATCGCTTGGCATTAAGCTCAGATCAATAAAAAGAAACAAAGTATTAGCAAAGGAACAGTTTTGCTCCCAAACAACTGTGCAACATGAATTTTTCCTTAGTGAGTTACAAATTATGGTTACTAGGTAGAATATGCCTTACTCAAGTATCCTTTGTAAGTTCTGAATTTTTAAGTACAAATACATTGCAAGGTATTACAAAGACCCAACTCAATATAACTGATTTCTGATTAAAACCAGCCTAAGAGATTATAGACTGCAAGCTAGCTTTTTTTTTTTTTTTTGCCAGTCATGGGGCCTGAACTCTGGGCCTGGGCGCTGTTCCTCAGCTCTTCAGCTCAAGGCTAGCGCTCTACCATTGGAGCCACAGAGCCACTTCTGGCTTCTTCTGCTTATGTGGTGCTGAGGAATCGAACCCAGGGCCTCAGGCATGTGAGGCAAGCTCTCTATCACTTAACCACCTTCCCAGCCCATGCAAGCTAGCTTTTCATTGGCTAATTAAAAATAAAATTTCTTCTACTGACTAGCAAAGCACATACATGAGCTCTGGAAAACTACCTACTTGGATTAACCTACATTAAAAACATTAAAACAGCAGGAGGAAATTAGAAATGAATTTAGGCCATTCCAAAAACAAAACAAGAAAAAAGTTTGCACTTGTTTTTAAGGTCAAGTATCACATTATCAAGAGATATTTTTTGATGAAGAGCTAGGTCATCTCTAATCCTCCGCCAAATAGCGAGCCATAAACATTAACTCTTAAAAGAGCCATAAACATTAACTCTTAAAAATGTTCCTTTTCTAGAAATGCAAATGAAAACAATTTTTGAGATTCCTTCCCATCCCAGTTAAGATTGGAAATCAAAAATTCAAACAAAATGCTGGTAAGGAAGGGAGGGTAAAGGAACTACATTGCACTGTTGGTGGGGATGAAAACTAAGAAAACAATTCTGTAAGGCGGTTTGGAGGCTCCTCAAAAAACTAAACATAAATATTCCCTACAACCCAGCCATACTACTCCTGGGCATGTACCCAGAAGATTACAAGTCAGGATACTGTAAAGACATATATCCACGCTCATTGCTGCACTACTTCCAACAGCAAAGTTATGGAAACAGCCCAGAAGCCCTACTATAGACAAGGGGATCAATAAAATGTAGCACATATATATAATGGACTCCATTAGAAACATCAATATTGTGTCATTTGCAGGCAAATGAATGGAACTAGAACAAATCATGTTAAGGTAAGCCAACCACAGAGAGAGAGAGAGTGGGGGAAGAGATAGACAGACAGACACAGACAGATAGAGAGACAAGAAGACAGAAATGGTATGTTTTCTCTTATGTGGAAGCTAGATCTAAAGTATGATTGGACATTCAGGACTCAGGCATTCACACAGACTAAAAGGATACCCTAAGGGAAGGAATCCAAAGGTTTAACTCCTTTGAACATTTAAAATACTATTTATGAAACCAATTCCAGAAAATGAAAAATATGGGTGTTTTTGTTGATGGTGGTAGAGGCTTATTTTTGTTTTGAGCTTTTTTTGTCTTCTTTGGGGGAGGGGAGAAGGGTGGCTAAAGAAAGTGAAAGAGGAAGGGTAAACAAACACAATCATGCTATTCAACATATACTATGTAGAAAATGAACTATATAACTTATGGTCAGGAACAAGAGGGGAAAGTGAAGGGGTAACATTGTCTAAATGTGGCTCATGCCTGTAATCCTAGCTACTCAGGAGGCTGAGATCTGAGGATCACAGTTCAAAGCCAGCCCTGGCAGAAAAGTCCATGAGACTCTGATCTCCAATAAACCACTAGAAAACCAGAAGTAGCACTGTGGCTCAAGAGTTAGAGCACACGTCTTAAGTTGAAGAGCGCAGGGACAGCCTCCAGGCCCAGAGTTCAAGCCCCATGATTGACCAAAAAATAAATAAAAATTACTCATTATCTGACTTAGAAAATAGGATTATGATTTTTGTTGTTGTTGTTTTTTTTTTTTTTTTGGGGGGGTGGGGAGCTGCTAGTCTAGTCTTGGTGCCTTGACCTCAGGGCCTAGGCACTATCCCTGAACTTCTTTTGCTCAAGACTAGCACTCTACCACTTGAGCCAAAGTGCCAGCTCCAGCTTTTTGTTTGTGTGGTACTGAGGAATCAAACTGAGGAATCATGGATTCTAGGCAAGCACTCTCCACACTAAGCTACATTTCCAGCCCTAGAATTATGTATTTTTTAAATATCCTTTTAAAGAATAAAACAGTGAAAAAAATCTAGCTTACTCAAGAGTGAAGAATGTAAATGGCACATGAAAAAAAGACTGCAGTGTAGATACAGTATGCATGGAAAGGGACAGGATTTGGGAGTAGAATAAGACATCAAGTTTTTATAGCTTTTTTTTTCCCCCCAGGGCTGACCAAATCCAGGGCCTTGCACGCCGGCGGGAGCCCTTCCACTGGGCTAAACCCCCAGCCCCAAGACATCAAGTTTATAAAGATGGTTTATACACTATGATCCACTTTTAAAGTCCAACCAATGGCCATGAAAACAGCCAGGATTGCTCAGATAGCCAAGAGAAAATTAGGCATCATTGGAATTCAGCAACATGCGAAACCCAATGGAAATCATCACAGCAAGCCATGGCTTAATTTATTCAAATTTCTGCCATCAATTTAGCTATAAATAGCTAGACTTTATTTTGTTATTAGAAGCTCCATTTTCTCTGATCAAAGGCCAAATGAGTCTTACAAAGGTGACAATCTAGATAAGCTGTCTAGGATGAAAATGATTCAACAGCAGCAATCTCAGCAAACCTCTGAAAACCTTACTTTGGATCTATCCAAAATTTCTATTAAAAATCATTCTAAAACCTCAAACTCAAATGACTGGTCAAATGGCTGCATTACCTCTTTACCCTCTAATTTCCTCTTGCTGTCTACTTCCTTCACTTGTGAGGGAAGAGGAGGCTTGACAGGTGCATGATGTCCAGGGATTCCAGGAACCAGGACTTTTACTTCAGAATCCATCACTGGTGTTCTCACCTGTCCAACACAGTGTCAGGGGTATAGAAGAGAAAATATTTTAGTTATTGTGCTTTAACAATGTGAAAACATATAGCTTTCTAAAGGCTTTTCTGCTGGGAAATACAATGTGAATTAATTAACAGGAACTCAAGATGAACATTAATGTTGGCAAATTAGTCATTTTGTGTGCCAGTCATGGGGCTTAACAGGGACTAGGGAACTAACTAAGCTTTTTTGTTCAAAGCTAGTGCTCTACTACCATTTGTGCCACGGCTTCACTTCCAGCTTTTTGGTAGTTAATTGGATATAAGAGCCTCTGGGACTGTCCTACCCAGCCTGACTTTGAACTGCGATCATTAAATCTCAGCCTCGTGAGTAGGTAGGATTACAGGCATGAGGCACTGGCACCCAATGGCAAATAAGTTTGTTTGTTTGTTTTTTTTTGGGGGGGGCAAGTTAAGTTTTTAAATGATAAACTGAAAGTTAATAGTTTTAAAGCTTACAATAACTCATTAAGAGTTAAAAAGAGAAAAAAAATCTACAGATTAGGCAGAACACACTAATTTATGTTAAAAAGCATTATATCCCCATCAGAATTGTCTGCCAGAAATGCTCAGACAGCCAAGAGAAATGTGTCATCTCTGAAACTCAGCCAGACGCGAAACCATGTGGATGTCATCATAGCAAGTCATGGCCTTCCCTTTCTCACTAAACCACTCAACAGTAAACATCAAGCAACATTCGAATGTGGAGAAAACACTAATGTTCTTCTATGTGATAATAAATTCCAGCCCAGCTATGGTTCAATTGCAACCTGAAATACAGCATTCTTCTAAACAATGTCATTAATCATTGATAAAATCATATATTGAAGTCTGTTACTAGCATGACCCTACATGTGAGCAAGAAAGAACTAAAGAAAACCTTAAACTGCTAGCCATCAATACAGTCACTCAGCCAACAAGGGCAGAAATAAAATTTTACTATTTTGATATCTAATGGCATAATCCCATAAAATTTACAAGATCATACATATCACAAAGAAGTAGTAAAGAAAAGCCAGGCATGGAGACACACATATAATCTCAGCCCTCAGGAGACTGAGACAAGATTTCGCGTTCCAAAACAGCCTGGGCTCGAGTCTGTTCTCCCTTTACCCCCACTCCCAGTATCACCCAATTCCCACCTCTCCCAAAAAAAGATACATGAAGTCTAAATATACAAGTTAAATCAATACAATCACATTGCTTGTTCTTAAATTTACACCTGTAATACACTCACCTTTGTTACAGCCGTTTCTACTTTTGGGGCCCAGGAATTTGAAATATCTCGTACTAAACACATATGAGGTTCTTTGGAGTTTAAAGCCTGGAAACAGTTTTAAGGGAAGGAAAGGTGTGAAAGAAAATAAACAATGTCAAACAAGCAACTTGGAATAAGAACAAGTGAAAAATTCTACATTTTTATAAAAATACAACTATAAAAACACACAATAAATATGTAATACAAATAGAAAAATATGTAACAGTGATGATTGTTAGCGACAGTCACCACTCAGACTACAGCAGCTGAGTTAGGGAGTCAGTCACTTGAAAACATGGGTTCAATGTTTACTTCTCTAGTTATGAGCTATTTCAATTTTTCTTATATGCAGTTTTAAAAGGCCAAGAGCTTTAAGATGTAGCAGATTTTAAAAGCTACAGCAGCTCAACATGTTATAAAGAAAAATCTACCCTACTCAGGAGGCTGAGATCTGAAGGATCACAGTTCAAAGTCAGCCCAGGGGGGCTGGGAAGGTGGAGTGCTCAGAGGTAGAGTGCTTGCCTTGCATGCAAGAGGCTCGATGCCTCAGCACCACATAAGCAGAAGAAAAAATAAGAAAAGCCAGAAGTGGCACTGTGGCTCAAGTGGTAGAGTGCTAGTCTTGAGCTGAAGAGCTGAGGGACAGCGCCCAGACCCAGAGTTCAGGCCCCATGACCAGACCAAAAAAAAAGCCAGCCCAGGCAGGAAAATCTGTGAGACTCTTATCTCCAACAAACCACAGAAAGCAAGAAATGGCACTGCGGCTCAAGTGGTAGAGAGGTAGCCTTGAGCTGAAGAGCTCAGGGACAATGCCCAGGCCCAACGTTCAAGCCCCACAACTGACCAAAAAAGAAAAAAAGAAAAGAAAGAAAGAAAAGAACAATCTGTCCTGGGGGCCTGTGGCTCATACCTGTAATCCTAGTTACTGAGGAAGCTGAGATCTGAGGATCACGGTTAAAAGCCAGCCCGGGTAGGGCAGGAAAACTGGAAGTGGTGCTATGGCTCAAGTGTTAGAATGCTTGCCTTGAACTGAAGAGCTGAGGGACAGCGTCCAGGCCCAGTGTTCAAGCCCCAGGACTAACAAATTGCTCTGAAATCCATTTGTGAGTATATGATAGGGAGAGGAGGCCACATACATGCAGCCAATTATGTATGTACTAAAAAAAAGTCTGGGGGCTGGGAAGGTGGCTCAGTGGTAGAGTGCTTGCCTTGCATGCACGAGGCCCTGGGTTCGATTCCTCAGCACCACATAAGCAGGGAAAAAAAAGCCAGAAGTGGCGTTGTGGCTCAAGTGGTAGAGTGCTAGCCTTGAACTGAACAGCTGAGGGACAGCGCGCAGGCCTAGAGTTCAGGCCCCACGACCAGACACCCCCCCCCCCCAAAAAAAGTCTGACAACAGGCATCAATGACTCATGCCTGTAATCTTAGCTACTCAGGAGGCTAAAATATGAGGATCCTGGTTCAAAGTTAGCCCAGGCAGGAAAGTCTAGGAATCTCTCACCTCCAATTAACCTGGGAGAGAAGCAGAAGTGGGAGAGGTGGTTCAAATACTATGTGCATATTAATTTTTAAAAGTACTCTGTGCTAAGAATGTGGCTCAATAGTAGAGTGCTTGCCTAGGACATATGAGGGCCTAGGACTTGGGACCTGGCACCTCAGAAAAAAAGACAGAAAAAGACAGAAAAAGAAAGCATTTTTTCAATTAAATCAACAAGAACGTTTTCTTGGCCATGTAAACATCTACTTAGTCTTCCCAACACAGCTAATAACTCAGAAGTCTTCAAAGAAATTTCATGGTAAAAAACAAAGTCACTGTACTGCCTATTTCCACTTAAAAATTCAAAGTGTGCTACCTCTAAGGCTCTTAATGGAGTTATATTAGTTAATAGGTCATAACTGTGTTGACCAAAACAAAACCACTAGGAAAATACATCCTGAAAAATGGTGAGTATTAGCTGGATATCTAGTTAAGAGGCTAAAAACTGGAGGATCTTAGTTCCAAGCCAGCCAAGCAGGATTCTGAGAGGCATCATCTCCAAAATAACCAACCAGCAAAAAGATCTGGAATGTGGTGGTGCAAGTGGTAGAGCACCAGCCTTGAGCAAGAAAGCTGAGCGTACATGAGGCCCTAAGTTCAAATCTCAGTACAAGCAAAACTAACATCTTTTAATGTGGCTATTGTATAAAACACATTTCTAAAATAGGACACTGGAAAGGGGAAGTTGCCATCTCAAACAATATTTTATCTCACCTAGGTTTGAAAATGGTATTATAGGTATCTTGGATTGAATAAAAGTCTTACAAATTAAACAGTGAAAGGTCCTTTAATTAAATGTTTGCAAATGTGGCTTTCTTTTTAAAAAAAAATCAATCTTTTCCATACAGTTTAATGCTGAATATTTCTATCCCAGAATAACATATACATACCACTCGCTCAATAGTAGGCTGAAACCAATTGCCATACACAAGCAGCAAAGACATTTTGTCTGTGCAGAAGCCAGCTGCTAGAATAGGGATGGGTTTTGGTGATGATTTCTTGCCTTTCCCAGGCGTTGCTATTTGAATTGTGCAGTTGGACGTCAAAGGCTTTTTGCAATGTCTAGAAATGGAGAAAAAAAGATTAGAGAATATGAAATAACACATCTCTTATTAATTCTCTGAAGTTACAAAAATGCAACAAGACCACACACACACACACACACACACACAGGCACGCACGCATGCGCACAGAACTTACTCCTCTATCTCATTTTGTTAGGAGGCATGAAACCTCTAAATCATCTTTCAATCCTATGTGCCCTTCTGCCATTTGGTCCTATCCACAATAATTCCCAACCCCCAAAAGCCTCAGTCCACCTTGAATGTAATTCCAGTATCAATATGCTCTCCATGTCTTCTCTGAAGATACTCTTCACCTTCTTCCTCTACCCTGACTCATCCTTGCATCCCTCCAAAGTTATAGTCATTTTTTCTCTAACAACTTTTGTGCTTTAGGCATGGACATGTTTTTAGTGACATTTCAACAATCCCTCCCACAAAAACTAAATTGTTACCTCATCAGTTATTTCTCCCTTCTCCCTATAGCTTTCACATGTCTTTAAATAGTACAAATTGGTTTCAGTTCAACTCATCAATTTATAACACCATTTTTTGATCAGTGCAATCCCCTTTGGCTGTTATTCTTTACAACACACACCCTCTACAATCCCAACTTTATGCATCCTACTGTCCCATACTGTCCCTAATCCATCGTTCATCCTAGAATCCCCTGCCACAACTATCTCTAAATGCAGAGGGGTTTCTTTGGTGTGTCTGCTTTGGCCTTTATCTCTCTTTAGGAAATTCATCACAGAATGACTCTTAAAACTTAGGTCAAACAAAAAATGCTTAGGTCCTCACCAGAAAACACTATTTCTTGACATGTACATTCATCACTACGTAGATAAAAGCTGCAAGTGCCACACACTGAAATGTGTTCTCTAGGAGATCTCATTGAAGAGAGATTAAATTTTCTGGGGCGTTTTAGGGAGACAGGGGGAGGTAATGCTGCCAAAAACATCACCCATGCTAGGCAAACACTACTCATGAGATATATCCCCAGTTCCTATGAAAGTTTTTAAGTACACACTTTCTTTGATAATTAGTCTATAAAATTTAAATTCCAAGACAAATACTACTAAATGTATTAATAAAAGGATTAAAACATTTTTAAAACTTAACCTAACTGTACATATAAATGAGTCACAGATTGCATTGATAGTGATCTGACAAGCATTTTCTTTAGAGCTAAAAGTAAGTATTTTATGCTTTAAAGGCTAGAGGTTACTAAATCTGATCTGTAAAGACTACCAACTCTACTCTTCTGTCTACTAAACACTTTACAGATCCACACACATATGTAAGGGAAGGGAAAGTGGAAGATAAAATTAAGGCTAGATTAAGGCTCACACTTGTAATCCTGACTACTCGAGGCTGAGATCTAAGTTTCATAGTTAAGTCAAAGCAGGAAAGTCTAGAACACTCTTATCTCCAATTAACCAGTAAAAAGCCAAAAGTAGGGCTGTGACTCAAGTGGTAGTGAGCACCACAGGATAGCACCAGGACCAAGGGGCACAAGGTTGGGGGGAGAGGGGCTCGGTTTAAGGCTAGCAAAGTCTGTAAGTAAGCAAAACTCTCCAAAACTTAAGTTCTTCATTGCAATCATCAAAACTTAGTAAGTACACAATAAAAAGCCACTCTCCTAACCATGACATCTGATTCTAAATGCTTGAGTTCATACTGCATTAATATGGACAAGCAATGAATATTTTCCTGCTGGGCTCAAGCCCTGTAATCCTAGCTATTCAGAAGACTGAGATCTGAAGATTACAAATCTGATCTAAGTCAGCCCAGGCAGATCAGGAAAGTCTATGAGACTTTTTTTTCAATTTATTGTCATTTTAGAGGTGATATACAACAGGGTTTTATTTATATACATCCAGTAGTAAGTACACTTCCTTTTGTACACTGACATTCTGGTCCCTCAGACTCTTATCTCAAATAAACTACACAGAAAAAGCCAAAATCGGCACTATGGCTCAACTGGTGGAGCAGTAGCCTTGCGCAAAAGAAATTCAGGAACAGTGTCCAAGCCTCAATTTCAAGCCACAGGACAGGCACCAAAAAAAGAAAAAATACTTCTAACAATCTAACAAGACACAAACAGTAATAATAACAAGATGGAAGTATGAACAAATAAGAGAAAATCAGAAATAAATTCCTGACTTGAAAAACTTACCCATTTAATACGTGTTCAAAAAGATGGACCTGACCATCTCTGCAAACAACAGCTAACTTGACAGGCTAAAAGAAAAATGTGGCTGATTAACTATAATGAATAATGAGCTCAATCCTCCAATCTAACTTAAGATAATTCAATTCTCCCCACCCCACCAAAGGAAAAGAACAGCAAAAACACATTTAAAAATAATTACCTCTGACAAAATAGCAATTAGTGTTGTTTTTGTCAACAGTCAATACCTAGGTCAAGAAGGTAACATGAGGGCTGGGAAGGTGGCTCAGTGGTAGAGCGCTTGCCTTGCATGCATGAGGCCCTGGGTTCGATTCCTCAGCACCACATAAGCAAAAAGAAAAAAAAAAGCCGGAAGTAGTGCTGTGGCTCAAGTGGTAGAGTGCTAGCCTTGAGCTGAAGAGCTGAGGGACAGTGCCCAGGCCCAGAGTTCAGGCCCCACGACCGCACCCCCCCCCCAAAAAAAGAAGGTAACATGAGCCAGGTGCCCATGGCTCTTATTGTAATCCTAGTTACTCAGGGGGCCAAGATCTAAGGATTACAGTCAAAGCCAGCCAACACAGGCCAAGTCTAGGAGACTCTTTATTGCCAATTAACCACCCAAAGCTACAAGTGGCACTGTGGCTCAAAGTGGTAGACAGAGCTCTAGCCTTAAGAGAAAAGGTTAAGGGACAAAGCCCAAGCCCTGAGTTCAAGCCCCAGAACCAGCATAATAGAAGTAAGTATAACACAGAAAATAAAACCTCAAAGTTAGATGAACAAAGTGTCGATCAAGGGCAATAGTGGTTGAACATGCCTCGAAGAAGAGCTAGCTGTCTGGAATTCTCAGGCAGTTTAAAATGCCATTTCCTATCTATTGCTGGCAATTAGTGGTATAGAGACCTAAACTATCATCACTTTAATTCCTCCTGCATTGTCAATTTTTTTTGGGGGGGAGGGGGGGTCCGGTCGTGGGGCCTGAACTCTGGGCCTGGGCGCTGTCCCTCAGCTCTTCAGCTCAAGGCTAGCCCTCTACGACTTGAGCCACAGCGCCACTTCTGGCTTTTTGCTTATGTGGTGCTGAGGAATTGAACCCAGGGCCTCATGCATGCAAGGCAAGTGCTCTACCACTGAGCCACCTTCCCAGCCTGCATTGTCAATTTTTGTATCCCAATAGTCTGAATGCTGCTATCAACTAATCTCTTGCTGACAAGCCTCAAGTTCCAGTGATCTGTGTAACATTCTCCTTTTAGGTACTGAAACTTTTTTTTTTTTTTTGCAAGTCCTGGGGCTTGAACTCAGGGTCTGGGCACTGTCCTTGATCTTTTACTAAAGGCTAGCACTCTACCATTTGAGCCACAGCACCACTTCCAGCTTTATCTGTTTATGAGGTGCTGAGAAATCGAGCCCAGGACTTCATGCATGCTAGGCAAGCACTCCACCACTAAGCCACATTCCCACCCCTTGAAACTTTCTTTTTTTATTTTTGGTCGGTTGTGGGCCTTGAACTCTGGGCCTGAGCGCTGTCCCTCAGCTCTTCAGCTCAAGGCGAGTACTCTACTGCTTGAGCCACAGCACCACTTCCGGTTTTCTAGTGGTTTATTGGAGATAAGAGTCTCACGGACTTTCTGCCCGGGCTGGCTTGTGAACCACAATCCTCAAATGTCAGCCTTCTGAGTAGCTAGGATTACAGGCGTGAGCCATCGGCGCCCGGCTGAAACTTTCTTAATGAAGGCTGTGTAAGTGAATTTTTAGCATTTTTTAAAAGCTCCCATCTGTATTCTAAACTGTAAATAAGAGTAAGTGTGTTAGGCTCCATGTAGCATTGTGAAAGCACTTAGGAACATTTTTGTTTATGTGCCTGACCTGGATGCTTAAGGGTACTGCCTTACCAGTTGAGCCATAGTACCACTTCCAGCTTTTGGTGGTTAACTAGAGTTAGGAATCTCATGGACTTTCCTCCCAGGGCTGGGTTTGAACCACAATCTCAGCCTCCTGAATAGCTAGGATTACAGGCATGAGCTACCAGAACCCATTTACTAGTAGTTAAAGACAAGAAATCTGAGGACAGATGCTCTTAAAAGTTCATAATTTTAAGGTTAAGCAGCATGTGAAAGTTTCCCTTTAAGGACATCCTATTAACAGATTCAAAATCTAATCCCAAACTGTCTAGAAAGACTGGAAATCCATTATTGGACAATTGAAATTCTGTATAATCATAGACCAAAGTTTAGTTTGGAATTTTATTACTACTGGAACTACAATTTTGCAATGTGTCATAATCAGTTTTACATGTCACAATTAGAGAAGAATGTGGCTTCTCAGTTTCATCACTTAGTTTATTATCTTCAATATCTTTCTTTTTTTCTGTGTCCTGGGACTGGTTCAAATTTTTGCTGTTCTTATTTATGCCATATTGGGGCTTGAACCCAGGACCCAGGCACTGTCCCTTAGCTTTTTCACTAAAGGATAGTATTCTACCACTTAAGCCACAGCTCCACTTTAGTATTGGGGGCAAGAGAGTGTTTAAACTAGGATAAGAGTCTCCTAGACTTTTTTGACCAGATTGGCTTTGAACTGTGATCCCATGATCCTCATATGGCAATTCCTGAGTCACTAGAATTACAGGGACAAGCTACTTTCAGGCTTCAAAATCTTTTTTAAAAAGTAGTTATTCTCTCCTTTACTTTTATTATTGATCATTTTAAGAATGTGAACATTGTAACAAGATAAAATCAACTGTACCTAAAAGTAGCAAAAGAATTCAGACAGAAAAACATAAAGCAAGACTAGGTTTATAATCTAAATAGACTAGGGCAAGCTTGGTGTGGGATTGCAATGATTTTCCTTACCATGTCAATCTCCCTCCCTCATTTCCTCCTTCATTTTTTTTTTTGCTTCTTACTCTCATTTGAGTACTGTGAATTAAACCCAGGTTCTTTTTTTTTTTCCTGGTCCCAGGACTTGAACTCAGGGCCTAGGCTCTGTCCTGAGCCTCCAAATACTCAAGACTAGTTACCTCTTGAGCCACAGTGCCAGTTCCAGCCTTTTCTGTTTATGTGGTACTGAGGCTTCAAGCACGCTAGGCAAGCACTCTACCACTGAGCCACATTCTAAGCCCATGGAACACAAGGTCTTGTATTCAGCAAGTGCTTTACCACTAAGCTAATATCCACAGCAACTTGTTACTTTCAGTAAGATTTAATTAAACCCTCCAAAAACCACACACATACATATAATAAAAAAGTGTAAAATTGTTCAGAAAGTCACTTGAAATTAAATCTTTTGTATGTAATATGGGAACAAATACCAAAGCAATTCCTTTGGTATCAGACTCCTCTGATCAAAACTTCTGATTATCATGAGCTAGTCAGTGCACTGATCACAATGAATACAGACAATCCAATCCCATGCCCCTAACTTTACAAAGCTATTTTGCAGTTATTTTTACTAAAAAAAAAAATTTCTTTGCCAGTCATGGGGCCTGAACTCTGGGTCTGGGTGCTGTCCTTCAGCACTCTTACCACTTGAGCCACAGTGCCACTTCTGGCTTTTTCTGCTTATGTGGTGCTGAGGAATTGAACCCAGGGACTCATGCATGCAAGGCAGACACTCTCCCGCTGAGCCACCTTCCCTGCCCCTAAAAAATATTTTTAAGTACTTAAAACCACTCCTGGCTCTGTTCTCCCAATATAATCAGCAACGTCCCATCGTACATCAGAAAGCCAAGACTGTTAAAAGTACAATCAGTATCTAAACCAGATCTTCTGTTACACTTTTAAAAAACACTAAGACATACAAAAACTTCTAAATTATCTCTAAATACAAGTAAGAAGGTTATAACACATGGGAGGAGCCTAGACTTAAAAGTGAAAATCCTTATGCCTTTCCTTTCATTAAGCAGGATTCTTACTGGCTCAATCTCTTAATACTAGTTCCAAAAAAAACATGAAAAATAAAGCACTTCAATTAATCAAATGTATTTAACAGATATGAAAATCATTAAAATTTTTAATTTTTACATGAAAAATTCTAAAATATAAAAAAGTATGAAACAAAGTACGCCTTTTTATAACCACAAAACTGCATCTAATATAGCAACCATACATATATCAATGACTTTTAATAACTAACTTAATGAATTTAAATACATATATAATCATTGAGGGGGGCACAGGTAGCTCATACCTATCTGTAATCTAAGCTACTTAGAAGACTGAGATACAAGGATCAAGGTTCAAAGCCAGTCCAGGCAGAAAAGTCTCCAATTAACCACCAAAAAGCTAAAGTGGATCTGTGATTCCAGTGATAGTTCAAGCCCTAATACTGGCACACACGCACGCACGCACGCACGCACGCATGCACGCAGACAAAAAGTAGTCTTTGATTACAAGCATTTCTGTTTTCCACATGAAGCTTCTCAGTGATTTAGGAGTTACTCCAATGGGCTAAGAATATTTTGGTTACATTTTATCATTACTCCCTCACATCTACACTTTGATTTTCAAAGTAAGTTTTATACAATCTAAAACCAATTCTCAAATAACAAGCCACTTACCTCTTCTTTGTTTTCTGACAAAGTCAAGTCAATAAAAACAGGTTCATCTGTAACTGTGAAAGACATTACTGCACTCTTTTCTTTGCTTTCTGACCGGACCTGCCTAGATAACAAATAAGCCATTAGGTAAAATGACAGTTTTACACAAGAGGGAAATCACACTAGAGAATCCTGAAACAAAATTATGTCAGAGATTTATTGCAACATGTTTGCTTTAGAAAAAAGCATATAAGCCAGGCACCGGTGGCTCACGCCTGTAATCCTAGCTACTCAGAAGGCTGAGATCTGAGGATTGCAGTTCAAAGCCAGCCCAGACAGAAAGTCCGTGAGACTCTTATCTCCAATAAACCACTAGAAAACCAGAAGTGGGGCTGTGGCTCAAGAGGTAGGACGCTGGTCTTGAGCTGAAGAGCGTAGGGACAGCGCCCAAGCCCAGAGTTCAAGCCCCACGACCGACAAAAAAAAAAAAAAGAAAGAAAAAAGAAAAGAAAAGAAAAAAGCATCTAAGCATCTGGCAAGCATGTGCCTATCTTCATGTCAATCACACTGCATTGATGCTTATACCTTGAGAAGTCCTGAGATCAGACTAATATTGTCTGGTCTCTTCTTTTGCAAAGTTCTATGTCCTTTACATTTCTAGTTGAACTTTAAAATCTGTCAATTTCTACAAAAAGTGATACTGGGATTTTGACTGGCATTGCACTCATAGCTACAGTAAATTTGGGAAAAATTCACTTCATTACTAAGAGAACAGTACAGAAAGTCAGTAAACTGTGTGTATACAAACATACACATATATACATACATACACACACAGATGTATAGATGTATTCATTCACACATATATATACACAAATGTACACACACACACAAATGCACGAAGTCCCTGTTATTCAGATTCTTGTGTGAATCTGGCTGCTTGGTTGGTTGTGGGGCTTGAATTCTGGGCCTCAGCGCTGTCCCTCAGCTCTTCAGCTCAAGGCTAGCGCTCTACCACTTAAGCCATAGCACCATTTACAGTTTTCTGGTGGTTTATTGGAGATAAAGAATCTCATGGACTTTCCTGCCCAGGCTGGCTTTGAACTCACGATCCTCAGATTTTAACCTAGGATTACAGACGTGAGCCACCAGTGCCTAGCTAAAATTTATTCTTCAAAATCACTACTCTTGCAAACCAATAAAAACATTAATGACCCACAGCTCAATGATCCCAACTGAGACTGAATGAGGGAAGGCTACTCTGCCATATTTCAGCTCTCATACTATAAACAAGTGTCTATTGATTGTGTGGATTTTTTTCTCATTTTAGTCAGTGACTCCACTGTTTATAACATATCCCATAAATCAAGTATTAAAGTGACATATAGTGTTCCTAAGTACAAGGCCTCATGAAGACAATATATAACTCAGACAAGACAATGGTGCTGTATATTTGCTAATCAAAAACATTCTAAAATAAGGTGTCTATTATGAATGCTCCCAATTTTTTTCTCAAAAAGACTTATTTTTAGGTATTCAATTCTTGAAGTCAAGGTAGTTTCAACATCAAATACAATAAAAACAATTATCATACTTATCATTTGTATTAATCTAGGTTTAGACTCTCAAATCCAAAACAACTACCTACCAGACATTAAGTAACCGGTCATGTACTGCTCCAGATAAGAAATAAAGACCTGAAATTCCATCAAAAGGCTGGCTCTCATTGGGAGGTCGAACAGTAGTGAACATAAGTGTTGACACTGGCGTTGCATGTCCTGTGAAGTGCTGGATAAAGTTGTATCTCATTTAGGAGAATGACTTCATAACAGTAACGCACATGTGTATCAAAAACAAACTAGATAGTATACATTTGACAGCAGAGCCCAACAAAGTAACAGTTGAATGTAACTCTAAGCAAACCAAATTACTAGTATTATAATCTCACTTATTAAAATGTCTACACAATATTCAATACTTTTTTCAGTACTATCTGCAAGTACTAAAGATATGCCTTGATCTTTCATGATCCTACCCAAGTATTTTTTCTTCCTTTTGTTTTAGTTAGAGTCACTCATTTCTATCTACTTTAAAGGGGTGCTCAGCGCTCAGACACAGCCAAGGAATTGTAGGTCCTCATTTTACTCTCAGTGAGTCGAAACCACAATTAAGGCATCATCATTGCACCAAGTTCAGTAACCCCTTAGTGCAACTGATTATTCCTAATAGGTCCCCAGTTAAACTATAACTAGATGAAATGCTAAGTGCAAACTACACACAAAATGCTAAGCTTATTCTATAGCAAAATAAAAGTTTATTTCAATTTCCATTTATTTGGTTTACTCATTTTTCTAATTCATGTCAACATATGTAACCTGTCAGAAAGTCAGATTTGGAAGGTGATTTCTGTTAATCCTATTATCTGAAATACTTACAAATATAGAATACTCGATTTTGGTTTAGATTTGGTCGATGATTGTAACTCTTCAGATAGATTCTTACCATTTGCCCAGGCTGGCCTAAACTCCTGGACTCAAGTGATCCTCCTGAGAGCAAGGACTACAACCATATGCTACCAATATCTTCTTTTGTGTGTACCAGTCCTGGGGCTTGAACTCAGGTCCTGGGCACTGTCCCTGGGCCTCTTTGTATTCAAGGCTCGCACTCTATCACTTGAACCACAGTACGACTTCCAGCTTTTTCTGAGTAGTTTATTGAGATGAGAGTCTCACAGGCTTTCCTGCCCAGGCAGCACGTCCTGCTTTCAACCACAATCCTCAGATCTCAGCCTCCTGAGAGCTAGGATTACAGACTTGAGTCACTGGTGCCCGGCTACAAGTATTCTTAAAATAACATTCTGCAGCTCATACATATGTCTTCCCCCATAGATGCTTTATACATTGATTGTTATGCTTAGAAATAGTTTTGATTCACTTACTCTGTAGACTTCTTTAGTTTCCAAAACCCAGAGTTTGATTGTTCGACCAGCTGAAAGCAACATCTTTCCATCTGGGCTAACACACAGGGAAGTGACACTGCTATTGTCTCCTTTCCACTTGCTGTAGTGTGAAGACAAGCAAATACATCTCAATAATGGGGGGATATTTTACTCAGAGCAGAACAAAAGAAAACCTCAACATTTATAAATATTACACCAAACTGTACTCCCTAAGTTATATTAGGGTAGTATTCTTGCATACCACCGTAAAGAAGTCTCCCTGATGGGGTACTCTTGCATAATCTCCCTCTAGGAAGTACAGAATGAAGATTTTCCAGATATGCCATGAAATGGGTAGGTTAAGAGTGAGAAGAGGAAGTGGCGCTGTGGCTCAAGCGGTAGAGCACTTGCCTTGAGCTGAAGAGCGCAGAAACAGCACCCAAGCCCAGAGTTCAAGCCCCACAAAAAAAAAGTTAGAAGAATGCAAAATAGAGAGCTGTGTATCCTGTGACTCATGAGACAGACTGCTAATGATCAGAAAACTACCAAGCTAGCTGGACCTCCACAAGTCCATCTACTCTCACCACAATCCTTACTATCCTAAAAAGGTGAACCTTTCCATTACACTGGCAACACAAATGACTTTTCAAACTACAGCCTCAAAATAACCAAAAAAAAAAAAAAAATCCAAAAGATGATTTCCATGCCAAATCTACACAGATGAAGTACCACTGTAAACTGAAACTGGGTAGAGGTAATTCCTTTCTCATACTCAAGAATGATTAGAAACTTGAGTCTTCACATTTTGTTTCATATCGTTATAGGCAATGACACTGGCTATTCACCTACTAAATTATATGTTACAAAGGATTAATACTTAGAATATATATTAAGAATAGATAAATGACTCCTTTGCATTAGTAAGAATTCAAATGAATACAAAAGAAACCAACAGACACGAAAAATTGTTGATAAACATAAAACTAGTTCAAAGAAATGTATGTACTCAAGTATAAAAAGCATAAAGAACTTTCTTCCTTTGTCTTGACTTCTAAACTCTTGTCAATCTTTTTTATCTTTGCCAGAACTGAGGTTTGAACTTGGGGCCTAGGCACAATCCCTGAGCTTCTTTTGCTCAAGGATAGCACCCTACCATTTGAGCCACAGTGCCACTTCTGGCTTTGTCTGTTTATGTGATACTGAGGAACTGAACCAGGGCTTCATGCATGGCAGGGAAGCACTCTACCACTAAGCCACATTCCCAGAAGTTTTTACCAATTTCCTATTTAGCAACTCCCACAGCTTCAAGACTCACAAATACCCATTACCTAATATTTTCACTACATTCATTTATAATAATAAGAAATCCTGGTCCCTACTTGCCTATAGGAAGCTGAGACACTTTCTGAATCTATCTTCCCACGCCACACTGAAGGTTAATACTATTACTAGGTCCCCCTGCAGCATATCCTAACCCTACACAGCAAGAATTTTGCAACTCATAGTATAATGTTCCTGTATCTTCATCATCTAAGAACTTTTCAGGTCCAGCCTATCAGAATTACTGTACCATGTATGTGTGCACATATATACAATATATGGAAACTACCAATTATACTTATTAAACATTTTAAAGGAGTGGAATGTTTCCATCTGGGAAATAAGATGGGTTCTAAGAAGCAACCTACATATACTAACAAAAGGCCTCCAGATCCCTCCACAAGTTGAAGAACAAAGCCTTCTAGTTATAGCTTGCTTTTTCTTTCTGTGTTGGTCTTGAACTCAGGACCTGGGCACTGTTGCTAAGACTAATGTTCTATCACTTGAGTCACAGCTCTACTTCCAGATTTCTGGTGGTTAATTGGAGATAAGAGTCTCACAGACTTTCCTGCCCGGGCTGGCTTTGAACCGGGGTTCTTAGATCTGAGCCTTCTGAGTAGCTAGGATTACAGGCATGAGCCACTGGTGCATGGCTTCCAGTCAGCTTTTTAACATTTCTTTTTCAAATAGCAACAGCCAGTCAAGGATCTTCTGCAATCTGAAGAATGCCCTCCTTCAACATGAAAAACAGGAAGTAAAGCAAATGAACAAATCAAAACCTAACACACTCAAAAGAAAATAGCAAAAAAAAAATACAAGAAAAACTCCTGAGGGAAAACTATTTCCAACCTTACTCTTTTGTTTTGGTTTTTATTTTGGGTCCAGTCGTGGGCCTGAACTCTGAGCCTGGGCGCTGCCCCTCAGCTCTTCAGCTCAAGCTAGCGCTCTATCCAACCTTACTCTTTTGATCTTCAAATTATCCATCAACTGTCAGGGTTCAAAGACACTGGTGAACAACCAGAACTCAACCTCCATATGCACCCTTTTTCTCAGGAAGCTACCAACTGATGGGCTCCCTGAAAACATGCAGGGCTAACTAAACAAAGGGAGAAATAGGTCCCATCAGCAAAGAGACAATTTTCAGGCAAATGATGAAAGGAACCACAGTAGTCGTTGTTTGGCAGGCACTTTCTGCTTCACATGAAGACAAATTCTCCAAGAAATAAAATCTCAAGCCAAAAGCTAGCTACTGGAAACTAAACCAAGAACGGGAGGATTGTGGTCCCAGGCCAGTCTGGGCAGAAAAGTTCCTAATACTCCATCCATCTCAACAAAGGGAAGCTGGACACAGTGATGTGTGCCTGTCACCCAAGCCACAGTAGGAAACAAAATAGAGCAAAATCCCATGCAGTGAAAAAACAGGACCAAAGGCCTACCTTAGAGAAGTAGAACCCCATGGGGCTTGGAAGTCAAACCCCAATACCACCAAAAGAAATAGGAGGGAGAATGAGACTAACAGAGGAGCACACAGAAGGCAAAAATAAATGAACAACTGACAAATGGATGTGTCTACAACTGAGACTTACACTTGCAAGAGTGACAATATACTAATGATAAATATACTTTGAAAAATATTAAATTAAGTAGTAAGACAATTACAAACTCCAAGAAAAAGCAAACCAATAAACTTTTTGGCATACCAAAAAGAAAATGTAAACCTAGGACATTTTAAACCTCAGTTTTAACATGACTCAGTATAAATAACAAATACTGCTGAACCACAACTAATATAACAATAAAGGGAGAAGGAAGAGGTAGAAGGAAAATAAAAGTTAAAATCCTTTTCTTCCTTAGTAGGAAATTAGTTATCTAAAATGGAAGGGGGTAAAAAAAAAAAAAATCAATTGACATCACCATAAGGATGATAAGAATGAAACTAGAAACCCATTAGTTTATCCAATAGTACAATTTAGTGGAAAACAGGTCAAGCTGTTATTTAACCTATTTCTTAAATATGAAACGGGAACAGCGCCGACCTCATAATGTGACTAAATCTATGTGTCTATGTGCTCAACAGTGCCTTCAACATTGGCCAATCTCTATGTTAAGGGTGGGGAATTTTTTCTTGCCATGGGTCAGTTGTACAGACAAGAAAAATTACATGTCTGTCCCACTATGTGCTGAATGATTTTGAGGCCTGACAGGAACAAAAAGGTTCACACATATCTATGAAATACCAACCAGTCTTAACTTCCATTCCAAATACAGTAACATGGCCCTTACTCAGACTCACTGGATCAGTCTCTCCAAGGCAGGTAGCCAGTGTGGGAAGTATCTCTACAGGTAAATGGAATGAAAACACTTTGCAACTACCTGGCTTACCTGTACCTTAGCTTCTTTAACCACCTTGTCTGCTGGGTCTTGTTTTACATTAACATGATTTCAAACTTAACTTTTCTAAAAACCCTGAAATCATTTGTCTTATTGCCATTAGTGTCTATCTACTGAAGGATATTTTTATCCTCTACCATACCATTATCTACCTTTCCTCCAGTTTACTCACTACAAATTCATCTTTCACTTTCCTACCTCCTTGGCTTTTATCATTCCCTTACCTTCCTTTGTTTACTCTTGGAAGTCCATCTCCCTGCTCTCCTCTATTCAAACTTAGCTGTCAAGGAAGTCAAACTGAAACCCTTTCTCTTACACCAGTACTTCCTACAAGTAATCATTTTACCTTATGACAGCTTTTTATACAATTTTACAATTTACTGTTTTTTTGGCCAGTCAGAGGCCTGAACTCTAGGCCTGGGCGCAGTCCCTTAGCTCTTCAGCTCAAGGCTAGCGCTCTACCACTTCAGCCACAGCACCACTTCTGGCTTTTTCTGCTTACTGGTGTTGAGGAACGGAGCCCAGGGCCTCGTGCCTGCAAGGCAAGCGCTCTACCACTGAGCCACTTTCCAGCACCTACAATTTCTTTTTATTTACTGAAACATTACATGCCCAACTTGATTTGATTCAATGTTCCTTAATAAGAAGGCTTTATAACTTTATTTGTGTTTATATTTTCCACTGTCTAGGGCAATATATATCAAACCCTAATGCATTTGCAAACAGTTAACTGAGCCAACCTCCAACCCCAATCAACCTTACTCACCATTTCACTTTGCAGGTCTCTAAGTTCCATTCCACAATATATTTATCGTCTGAACAACTATATAAGCAGCCCCTCTCTTGATGCCACTGTATGCAATTGACTCTGTTGTCATGTCCACCACTCTGCAGATTTTTTTAAAAATAGAAAAAAAATTGCCTCATGATAAGGTATAAGATGACGTATAACCTTAAATATTATATCCTACAAGGTATCTTATAGAATAGGGTATGCTAGAGTCATTACCACTTTACCAAAAGTTAGATCTAAACCTAAATAAAGCCTTAACATGCACATCCACTCATTATAGTTTTCTAACATGAGAAAGAGAACAAACTAGAACTTTATTGAAATATTAACTTCCCTTCTCCTTCATAAGGAAAACCTACAAAGAACACTAACTAGTTCTGTCATTTGATTTGCTTTTGAACATGAATGCCAATTCTAAGATTTTTAACAACAACAAAATGAAGCATTGAAGTCCAGTCCAAAATTAACTTTGTTTATTTATTTTTGGTTATGCTGGGGTTTTGAATTCACACTTACTAGTACTCTAAGGTTTTTAGTCAAGTCGCTAACTGGTCTGGTCAAGGGTTTAATTTTTTTGTCATTGTAATGGGGAGTTGTTTAAGGGGGTGTGTTGGTTTTTTGTTTTGTTTTTACCTGGAGCCAACCTTGGGCCTCAATCCTCAAGTCTATTCTTATAGATAGGACCAAAGGGATTTGCCATAATGCCCAGATTATTGAGACACTGTGTCTTAGTAACTTTTTATCCTAGCTAGCCTAGAACCTTCATCGTTCTTGACTGGCTATATTACCTTTATCTGCAATCCCAGAACTCAGGAAACTGAGGCAGGAAGATCACTAGTTCAAGGCCAGCCTAGGCTACATAGCTAGCAAGAGGATGTATAAAAAGGAAAAAAAAAGCTGGGCACCAGTAGCTCATACCTGTAATCCTAGCTACTCAGGAGGTTGAGATCTGAGAATTGCGGTTCAAAGCCAGCCTGAGCAAGAAAGTCCGTGAGACTCTTATCTCCAATAAACCACTAGAAAACTGGAAGTGGCACTGTGGCTCGAGCGGTAAAGCACTGGCTTTGAGCTGAAGAGCGCAGGGACAGCGCCCAAGCCCAGAGTTCAAGCCTCACGACTGACCAAAAAAAATAAAGGAAAAAAATAAATCATCACTTCCTCAGGAAAACACAATGTCTTCTTGGAATATGGGAGACAAAGCTAAAGCAAAGTCTTAGGGGTTCAAGCCCCCAAACAAGCACAAAAAATAAGATATAAAACAGATAGACAGGGCTGGGAAGGTGGCTCAGTGGTAGAGTGCTTGCCTTGCATGCATGAGGCCCTGGGTTTGATTCCTCAGCACCACATAAACAAAAAGAAAAAAGCCAGAAGTGGTACTGTGGCTCAAGTAGTAGAGCGCTAGCCTTGAGCTCAAGAGCTGAGGGACAGAGCCCAGGCCCAGAGTTCAGGCCCCACGACCGGACCCCCCCTCCAAAAAAAAAAAAAAAAAAACCCACCAAAAAAAAAGAAACAGACAGAAGCCAGCTAGCTGTGTTTAAAATATGTTTCAGGTAAAGAAATACAAATTAATAGTGACTCACATCTGTAATCCTAGCTACTCAGGAGGCTGAGATATGAAAATCAGGATTCAAAGTCAGCCCAGGCAGAAAAGTCCATGAGACTCTTATCTACAATTAGTCACAAAAAGGCCAGAAGTTGAGATATGGCTCAAAGTAATAGAGCACTAACCTTGAGCAAAAAAGCTCTGTGATAGCATCCAGACTTAGTTCAAGCCTCAGATCGGGCTAAGAGTGAGAGGGAGTAGATTTCTCTAATGATTGATAATCAGTAGATGCTACATAACAAGAAAAACTTTGTTCTGTTCTCTCACACAGAAAGCATTCCTAGAATATTGAGTCCAGTTGGACAATAAACCACACTGTGATACTGCCTAACAAATCATATTAGCAATAATTTAACTGCTTTCTTTGTACCCTTTGACCACAAGTAGTATTCTTTTAAGCTGCTATATGCATTGCCTTGGAGTTCTCCTCATCCTTCGACCTGGACAATTATTTGAACAGTAATTCTTTGTCCTCTGACCTTTATTTAGCAGGGATAGTTACTACAACCGGTAACACATCACTATTTGGTTCTTCAAACGGAGAAGAGCAGGGAAACTGCCTCTATAGTGACAATGTCATCACATATCTTGATGTCTTTTAATCATCTATAATCATATTTCCTCTCATCTTTTATAAAAGTACGTCAATATACTTACTATTAATTTACTGTGCAACTCTCCTTTTACTGTACTGTACAATAAAATACTACCAACTGCTGTACCAAGAGCCAACAAATCAATCTGGTCACTTGTTCCTATAGATTCTGATTTCCTTTTTTTCCTCTGATGACTTTCCTGGAGGGGGAAAAAAAAAAAATCAAAGCATGGTTATTAAATATTTCAAACATTACTTTAAAAATATTAAAATATTAACTCTTTAGGGGCAGAACTGGATTTGAACTCAGAAGCTTCGAGCTTGCTAAGCTCTTGATCAAGCTTCCTCCCACTTCTATTTTAGAAGGAGAGAGGACAAGGATTTACTACGCCATTTCTCACCTGAGATTTTAAAACAAAAAGTACTCCAGTTTTAAGAAAAGCTCAAAATTCTGTCTCATTTACCATCGAGGCAGACAGCAAACTTCATGACGTGTTATCTGGTACTCATTAGGGGTCTGAGCAGCCCTTCCATTTTGAAAAGATCCAAGGGAAGCCACCACTCATAAAGCAAAGAGATCCATTTCTAGGCCACAATGCTTCCCTTTTCCTTCAAATGTTCCTCAAATTCTCCCTTAGTTTTCAAGAAAAGACCTTTGAACATGTTTATAATTATAAACACACATAAAATTCATTTTGAGCCAATAAATAGTCATAGCTAGTAGAACAATTCAGCACATACCAGAGAAATTGCTCTGAAGGCTGCTTACGGGCTAATCTGGGAGTTTCAGGCTGACATGGTGATTCTGATTATTTAAAAGACACATGCTTCCACCTAGGAGCAAGTGTCACACTTTTTTTATTCATTTCAGTTGTGATGCTAACAGCATGTCTGTCCACCAAAAAAAAAAACAAAACACCAATGATCACAGTTTAAGAGAAGGCTGTCAGAATTTGTAATGATGTAGTATTATTTTACTTCAGAACTTCTCTTTTTTTTTTAGAGCCTACCCAACCTTTTTTAATACAAAGAAGCTAGAGAATCTACCCTTTTAGTATGAAACATACTAACTATAGAAAAGGAAACATTTTCTTAATATGGAATCTCTGCTGTGAGGAAAACAATCAAACTAAAGAAACAAAAATCTCCCCAATTAATAAATAAAACCATAAATAAAAACTAATGTTGCCAATGCATGTAAAGTATTGTATTCCTAAAATAGTTTCCTTTCTTATCCCTTTAAGGAGAATGCTACATTTGAAGAATATGGACACACTTAAAAGATTTGAGGAGAAAAAACTTTTTACTTATAGAAAAAAAAAAAAACAATTTCTGCCTGGGGTGTGGCTCCTACCTGTAATCCTAGCTACTCAGGAGACTGAGATCTGAAGCCTGCAGTTGAAAGCCAGCCTAGGCAAAGTCCATTAAGACTCCAATTAAGCACCAGAAAATGGGAAGTAGAACTGTGGCTCAAAGTGGTAGAGAGCTAATAAATAACATTTTCTAAGTCCTTCAAAATATACCTATATGTATAAACTTAGAGAAGTTACAATTAAAAGCTACAGTTTGAAAACTGACTTTCCAGCTTCAAGCACTAAAACTTTATAGAGTCCTAAGTCACTTCAGTTACATGGATTTTTTTAAATCTACCTTTTGAATAATCCCAGAAGGCAAATGGGTTTCTGCCTAGGGTTATAAATACAAATACCTATTTCACAGACAGTGGGGAAGACTGTCAACCTACTATAGGGTAAGCATCCCTAAGAAGAAATTTTTAAGTTTCAGAACATTTCTGATTTGGGATATTCAGACCAGGAATGACCAAACAAGAAGTACTTCTAGCACTAGCATTTTAGACTGCATACATTCTGTACTAAATCAAAAAATTTATTTAGAGTAGGAAATTTCTATCGTGGTTTTTCTAAGTCAAACCGAATTACTTACAATGAGTATTTTAATGTGTAAAACAAAATACTGGTCCAAGTATGTACATGTTTTGCAACTGACTTTATATGCTTTAAAAAGCACAAATTAAACATTAACATCATCAAATCCCTAGTCTATTTGAACAATCTATTTCTAGAAGCAAAGGCAAGTGGAAGGAATACCTACAGCATTTATGCACAACTACAAGAAAAGTGGTCTAAAATTAAATAATCCAATTAAGTGGTTTAATAACAACTAATGACTTGGACACTTTTCAGGTTGGATGATCTTTTTAAAAGTATCTTCCCACTAAGCAGAATAAGCATGTCCAAACATGTAATGCATCCACCAAATCAGAAGTTTATATAACCAGTAGGCATTTTAGTAAGATCTAGTACTTTGAGTACTATCCCATCCCAAATATTTCTGAATTCAAAGCCAGTGCTATTGATCCCAATTCCAAGTTTGTATCTCATTCATCAGACTGGCATACACTTTACTATATGCTTTTCCCTTCACTTGGAAACCTTTAAACCTGTTCATACACATTTCAATTTTCACTGGTTAAGAATCATAGCCAGGCTTAAAGCAAATACCATTTCTACTTTCTCTTTAGAAAGAGAAAGTTACTCTATCAGATACAGTCATCTGAATGGTTTCTATTTCTCCTCAGATTCAATTGTACTCTTTAAGACCCCCACCACAATGCCATGTGCACACTGATAATAATCAATTTATGTGAACACATAATTTAGAAAGGTTGGCTGACAATTTGGTTCATATATAGATGGAAAGTCTATGTGAGGTACCAGAATGAAGATTAAAAGAATGTAGCTAAGGAATGAAAATTACTAAGAAGTCTTCCAGAATGTTCTTAACAACAAATATTAACAACCTGTTCAAATGAAAGCTTATCACACATTTGAACAAGAGAGCAATCAGAACACTGAGGGTAAATGAGTGTTAATGTGTGTGCTATAACCAAGGAATATACAGATGCACTGAAGATAGGGAAATAAAGCCTATCCAGATGAGAAGTGAGGATTTAGTTAGTAATCGAGCAATGACAACTGTAATTCTAGAGTAAGAACAGTTCATATATATACACCTGGAGAACTCAAAAATACTTATACATATAAATGAAACTTCCACAGAACTTACCATGAGCAGTAGTCATATTTTCCATTCTACTTCAATTTTAGTGCCATTACAACCTAGTAAATCTAGATCAAAACCTGCTTATGAAAAAATGGAAGTGGCGCAGTAGCTCAAGTGGTAGAGCACTCGCCTTGAGCTGAAGAAGCTGAGGGACAGTGCTCAGGCCCAGAGTTCAAGCCCCACGGCCAAAAAAAAGAAAAAAAAAAACTGACCTCTACACACTGACATGCATGCCCCAAGTTTTAAGTTTCATTCTTAGTCTCCTATTCCATTTCTTGGCCTATCTTACTGTGACTTACATTGGCAAATGATAGCTGTGAAAAAGCATTACATAAAATTGCAAACTGTATTTATATGTAACAATTAAGTTCTAGGTAATGTGTATTAGCACAGAAATTGTCAACTGGCTCTAATCTGCAACCTCTCACTTCTTACAACTTTAAATACTTGAGACCTCTAGACAGTACAAGAACACATCTGAATTTTCCTGCATCTCAAAGGGATAATTTTGGAGACAGCTCACATTTTTCCTAGAAATATCATTACACTACTACCTGGCCTGGTCCAATGTCTGAAACATTGTGTGCTTCATTCAATGAGTATTAAGCTGTATGGGGTCATGTTAACTGCAGTGACAGCAATGCAGTATTAGCACATTTACTGTTGTAGCCAACAATCAGTTACAGGCCTGTTCTTCCAGGGTTGTACAGCCAGTAAGAATAGTAGAAAAGTTTGAGAGTAGGCAATAAAACAGGATCTGTTCCTACGTGCCTCAACTTCCTGTGTGGTTCTGATTTGTCATTTAACATCTTGGCTCCAGATTATAAATACATACTTGAGAAACTAACTATACAGGTAGAAATGCAAAGATAGGTATTATAATTGTTCTGAAACCAAGAACAAGAGCAGAAATCTGTTTCTACCTTAGCACATACTAAAGAAACCCAGCACAAATTTATCTTTCTCCATTGATAATTATTCATCACACATTTGGGCTTTTTGTCTTTTTTTGAGTTGCTAATTACTAAACCAAATGCAGAAAACCTATCAACTGATTCATAGTAAAGAACATGCATGCATTGAGGGCTGGGAAGTTGGCTCAGTGGTAGTAGCGTGTTTGCCTTGCATACATGAGGCCCTGGGTTCGATTCCTCAGCACTACAAAGCAGAAAAAAGCCACAAGTGGCACTGTGGCTCAACTGATATGGCATTAGCCTTGAGCTGAAGTTAGCCTCGAGCTGAAGAGCTGAGGGACAGTGCCCAGGCCCAGAGTTCAACCCCCACAACAAAACAAAACAAAAAAGAACATTCATTGATTTATCCAATAACATTTTATTAAATACTTACTATGTTATCAGGCTTTTCTACACTAATAACATTTGTAGCCTCATTTAATCTTGAGAGCCCTGAAAGGTGCATGCTAGAGACAGGTCATATATTAAGACCTTAACAAAATGCTGGGGACATGGGCTTCTTATTATTTCATGCCTTGTGTTTTAAGCTCCAAAGGCATCAATAAATGGCTGAGTTTAAGATGTGAGCATCTCAGAACTTAAGTGGCAATGAACATAACCCAGGGGACATGGGAACAGTTGCTATATAAACCTATTCATTTACTTTTTTTTAAAATCAGTCATGGAGCTTGCTCTGAGCCTGGGTGCTATCCTTGAGCTCTTCACCTCAAGGTGAGCACTCTACTTGTGAAATGCCCAGTTGTTGTTTTTTTAATCACAACTTTAATTCTATATATGTCCACATTTGTTTTAATACAGGAAAATCCCCCTGCCTGCCTGTTTCTCAAAATAAAACGCTTCAGATTACATTCCCAAGGAATGGGATATCTCTACAATCCTTCTAGATTCTAATTCTGTGACTCAGTTCAAAGAGCACTGGACTAGGGCTGGGAAGGTGGCTCAGTGGTAGAGTGCTTGCCTTGCATGCCAGAGGCCCTGGGTTCGATTCCTCAGTACCACATAAGCAAAAAGAAGAAAGCCGGAAGTGGCCCTGTGACTCAAGTGGTAGAGCACTAGCCTTGAACTGAAGAGCTGAGGGACAGTGCCCAGGCCCAGAGTTCAGGCCCCACTACCGGACCCAAAAATAAAAAAATTTTAAAAGGGCACTGGACTAGGGGTCAGAGTTCCCTGTCCTTAGTGGCCTTTATTAAGGCCTGAAGTGGTTAAGGCTTAAGTCATTTACCTTTTTGTGTGTGTGTCAGCTGTGGGCCTTGAACTCAGGGCCTGGGCACTGCCCCAAGTCTCTTTGTGCTCAAGGATAGTACTCTATCACTTGAACCAGAGCCATTTCTGTCTGGTTTTTGAGTTTCACGGGGACTTTTCTGCCCAGGCTAGATTTGAACCTCTATCCTCAGATCTCAGCCTCCTGAGTAGCTGAGTAGCATGAGCCACTGATCCAGCCTGGCTCATCATTTACCTTTTATAACCCTGACTCTCATCCAGTTGTTAAATTTTTGTTCTGATTTGGTTGTTTCTTATGGTTCTGGGTATTGAACCCTGGGCCTGTGTCTGCTATGTGTTAAACTACATCATTGGCCCTCCGTTTCTTTAAATGCAGTAAATTCTGAGCATTTCATAAGATACATTGCTAATGCCGAGTACAGGTGGATCTCATCTGTAATCCTAGCTACTTAGGAGGCTGAGATCTGAGGATAGGGGTTGGAAGCTGGCAAAGGGAAAGTCCCCAAGGGATTCTTACATATAATTAATCACTCAAAAACCTGGAAGTGGCACTGTGGCTCAAGTGTTAAAAGAGTGCTAGCCTTGAGCACAAATAGGCTCAGGGTTCAAGCCCCACAACCAATCAAAAACAACAAAGATACCTTGCTAAAATAAGGACATTTAAATAACAGAAATGGAAACTCTCATGAGTCTTCCAATCTACAGATGGATTGTGGAGGAACTTCCTAGGGCAAGAAACGCACAGCACAAGACTTAAGGAGCTCAACTCCCCAAATTAAAGCAACTTAGTTTGACAAAACGTTTCAATTTAGTGTTAGTTATGAAACCAAACCCAGTGATTTTCCTATAATATACATGTGTTGTGTATATGTGTGTGTGTATCTCCAAACTATGATTTTGAGACTTTAAGTTTCAATAAAATGTGACTGCAAACCAACAGAAGAGCAAAATGCATGACATCTAATATGACATGCCAATCTAATATTAACTTATTTTCCTGCCAGTCCTGGGGCTTCAACTCTGGGCCTGGGCACTGTCCCTGAGCTTCTTTTGCTCAAGGCTAGCACTCTTACCACTTGAGCCACAGCACCACATCTAGCTTTTTCTGTGTATGTGGTATGGAGGAATCAAACCCAGGGCTTCATGCATGCTAGGCAAGCACTCTACCACTGCCACATTCCCAGACCAATATTAACTATTTTGTTAATATAACCAAAAACTGAGCTTTAAAACCATAACTAAGCCTGGTTCCATTTTTGACTTAATGGAAGCTGAGTCTTATCTACCTGACAAGACTAACTATACAAATACAAGAGACCAATAATAGTAATACAGTGCTTACACACCAAGAACTATTGCTGCTGTGAAGCAGAGCTTGGACTGAAAGGTAGTACCAACTGGGTACATATATCTAAAACTAATACTCTATATTTCTCCATCACTACTACTAAGACTGTACAGGACTGCTAAATTATAAAAACAGAAAACAACTTTAAAAAGGAAAAACATATAGAGGGCTGCAATTCTAATAAATGACAACTTTTTTCCAGTCTTGAGTTATGTGCCTGACTTATCCTGGTAGGTGCACTTTATTAACCAACACGACAAACTATGGAAATGTAGACTAAATTCTGAAAAAAAAATCTAAACATACTCACCCGAAGTACAGCAGTTAAACAGACTCCTCTCTTTCAAACCAGATTTACCAGTGTCCTGGTAGTCACGTGGAGTAAGATTTATCCTAAATACAAGCTTTTCAAGTTTTACTTCGTTAAGGCAAAAATGCCCTATGTTTCAGGATAAAACCAGCTACTTCAAAGTCACACTGGGTCTGATTCCGTTTCTCTAACTGCTGTAAGCACGTGCGTGTGAGTTTGAGCACATGTAATCTAGTGACTCAACCTGACAGGGAAAAAGGCTTCCCTAACTCGGCAGCTTCCCATCTAAAGGATATTTCTAGCGTCGTATGAAACCAAGCTACTACACTTCACGCTTTACCTCCACGTTCTAACGAAAACTTCAAGGGAAGAGGTTTGAAAGGGGGTCTTGCAAGGATTTAAATTTTTTTTTAAGAAAGTTCAAAAGGCTTGAAAGTGCAAAGAAGCCTGAGCAAGCCAAGACTTCAGCGTGCGTGAGCCTTCCACCGCCTAGTTGTGGAAGAGAACACGTGTAGAACCGGCATCTTGGCCAAGAGAGGGTCCCGGAAGCAAGTGGAACTGACTTGTGCAACCCCCCAGGCCCACGTACAAGCAATACGCCGGGTCTGGGATACAGACCAGTACTACTGTCCCGGCTTAGGGGCAGTCACAGGCCAGGGTCAGGATGTGCACCGGTCGACGAGCAAGGCCTGGCAGTCAGACGCCCCAGGGGAGGTGCGGGGGGGGGGGGTGCCCAGGACCTCAGCGAACATGGCGGCCGCGCGACAGTGGGGCGCAGACTGCGTGGAGCCCGAGAGCGAGCCGCACCCTCTCGCTGCCCTCCGGACAGGCTGCACACGCGGCGGCGGCGTGGGCCCAGGGCGCGCCGCGGCTGCGCTCCGGGCCGCCCCGTCCCGGGCCGCCCGGCGCGACGCGGGACCACGCGCTCCCCGGCCCCGGCGCGCCGAGGCCGGGCGCGGGAGGACCCCCCAGCCCTCCCCGGGCCCCCGGCTCTACCTTGGCCTGCAGCCGCGCTGGCGCCCAGGCCAGGCAGGTACAGGTACCGCTGAGGTGCGCGGAAGGCACATACTCCTGATGCAGTCGGTTGTTGGCGGTCTCCCACACTCGTAAGTGGCCGTCGGCAGAGGCCAACGCGAAATAGGCCTGTCTGTCAGGAGAAAAGGCGCAGGGAACCCCGGCCGAGACCGGGGGGTCGCAGCTACCGCCGCCACCCGCCGCCATTGCTGCTCAAGCTCCGCCGCAGCCACGTGTTCGCTTGTGCGCAGGCGCACCGGACCGGGGCGGTGCCTGTGGGAGGAAGTGGGGCGGAGGGAGCGCCGGGGGAAGGGGGCGTGGTCCGTCGCAAAACGAGCATTGGGCGGGGAGGACCCACCCGGCGACGGTGGCCGAACGAGGCCATTTGCTAATTTAGCCTCCGAAGAGTGAAGCAACCAGGAGGAAGTAATCCTTTATGCTGAGCAAGGACTTTTGATTTTCTTTTAATGGTTTTACAAAATTGACGAAAATAGGGGCGAGGGAGTGGCCGGAGTAGAGGAGCGCCTGCCTGTTTGCTTGCTTAGAAGTTCGGTGCTCTAAGTTCAAACCCTTGGCTCCCCCCTATCATCTTAGCTATTCAGGAGGCTGAGATCTGAAGAAGATGGTTCGAAGCCAGCCCGGACAGAAAAGTCTGTGAAACATTAACCACCAAAATGCTGGAGTTGTGGTTCAAGTGGTAGAACACTATCCTTGAGCACAAATTCTCAGGGATAGATAGTGCTCAGGACCTGAGTTCGATCCCCAGGACCCTGGTCATATCCCAGACCTTGTCACAATAAGGGCACTACCTCTATCATCTCAATTTCTCCACCCGCCCCCTTAGTTCCATTTCTGTTTTTTCCAGATCACTCGTTGTAAATGACTGTAGTCTAGTAAATATTTCTATCACTATCTCACAGTCTTTTCACCAACCCTCATCCCTTCTCCTTGAAGACTGCACTTCATTTTCACTTCAATTTATCATTCTAAATGGCTCTTTCCCATATCAAAGTCTTTCCTTGGTAAAATTGCATCCTCTTCACCTATCAACACCTGAAAGTATCTACAGCAAAGCCAGTCACTTTGTTATGATTCTTGGCCACCTTAACTTCACCTGGGAAGTCCATACTGCCAAGTTATAAGTTGTTCCATAGTCCAGACAGTAAATCATATCACCATAAAATTCTTCTCCATCTTTGCTCTCAGTGGATGGCTTTGCTTTCAATTTCCTAAGAAAATAGAAGCAATCAAAAGAACTTCCACAAGCTCTCAGTGCTATTAACTCTGCATGTATTCCATCTCTAATGGGACTATGTATGGTGAACTATACCTATTTCTGGCTAAAGCCACTACTCCACTTAATTTCCAGATTCTATCTCCTCCTCTCTACTCAAGGATATTATTCCAAAAAGCCTTTCCTCTCTCCAATAACACCACTTTTACTTCTCAACTTCCTTTCTAATAACATAGACATGTTTTTATTTCTCTTCTATTTCTTTGTGCCTGTATAAGGCTGGTGCTGTGCCACTTGAGCCATACCTCTACTTCCAGCTTTTCTGTTGGTTAATCTGCACCAACAAGTTTTGAACTTCAACTCTCAGATCTCTAGCTAAGATTTCAGGCATAAGCCACCAGCTCAGCAGATGTGAACTTATTTAGAAATAAAGTTACAAAAATAATTTGATGAGGGCTGGGAAGGTAGCTCAGTGGTAGAGTGCTTGCCTTGCATGCATGAGGCCCTGGGTTCAATTCCCCAGCACCACATAAGCAAAAAGAAAAAAAGCCAGAAGTGGTGCTGTGGCTCAAGTGGTAGAGTGCTAGCCTTGAGCTGAAGAGCTGAGGGACAGTGCCCAGGCCCAGAGTTGAGGCCCCACGACCGGACCTAAAAAAAAAAAAAAATAATAATAATAATTTGATGAGCTGGGCGCCGGTGGCTCACACCTGTAATCCTAGCTACTCAGGAGGCTGAGATCTGAGGATCACAGTTCAAAGCCAGCCCGGTCAAGGAAAGTCCGTGAGACTCTTATCTCCAATAAACCACTAGAAAACCAGAAGTGGTGCTGTGGCTCAAGCAGTAGAGCGCTAGCTTGAGCTGAAGAGCTGAAAGACAGTGCCCAGGCCCAGAGTTCAAGCCCCAATTCCGGAAAAATAATAATAATAATCATCATCATCATCTGATGAAAGATCTCTCCATGGTATTATCCTGGATTTATCCCTAAATCCAATGACTGAAATAATAAGAAAGAAGACACAGAGACACACATGGAAAAGATACATATAGTGAAGAAAGGTAAAGGGCTGGGAAGGTTGCTCAGTGGTAGAGCGCTTGCCTTGCATGCATGAGGCCCTGGGTTCCATTCCTCAGCACCACATAAGCAGAAAAGGCCAGAAGTGGCACTGTGTCTCAAGTGGTAGAGCCCTAGCCTTGAGCTGAAGAGCTGAGGGACAGCATCCAGGCCCAGAGTTCAGGCCCAAAGACCAACAAGAAAGAAAGAAAGGAAGAAAGGAAGGAAGAAAGGTAATGACAGTAGTAAAAGCCAAAGAATACTAAAAGAGGCATAGAATTCTGACCTCCAAAACTGTGAGAGAGCACATTTCTGTTGTTTTAAGTTATTTTGTTTATGGTAATTTGTTACATTGGTCCTAGGAAACAAGCACAGATTAGAAATAGGCCTCTTGCATTTAACATATCCAAATCCAATTTGCACTTAAGAAGTTCCTATGGCAAGTATTTTTTAATTGATAGATTATAAAAACTACTAAGCTACTACTACATAAAACTACTACATAGCCCTGTGAGCATGCTTGGACTTTCAGTTCAATTGCACTGTCTGCCAATCTTTAGAAAGGGCATTAAAATCCAAAGAAGGAAAGTTGCTGATTGGATTGACCTAATTAATAATCCCTGCCATTCCACTTTGTCAAATGTCATGTTAAAGATCTTACCCAAATCATTTAATGCTCCCTGATCAGTCTTCTTACTGGTAAAATGGAAATGCTTATTTCCATGAAATTTAAATCAGTCTTTAACACACCTGCTATTGACAGATCCTTAATGAACTTGCCAAAAGAACTATTAAACCAACAGGATAGTGCTATTTAACATGAAATTGGCCTTCCAAATGTACTGATTCATGTTTTAAGATGTGTCTATTAGCCAAGCACTGGTGGCTCACACATGCAATCCTACCTACTCAGGAGGCTGAGATCTGAGGAGCCCATTTCAAAACCAGTCCAGGCAGAAAGATCCAGGAGACTCTGATTGCCAATTAATCACACACACACAAAAGAAGTGTCTAGTTTGAGGGAGGCTAAAACATTTCTTATATTTAATTTTTATTTACGTTTTAGAGTTGAGGACCAAACTCAGGGCTTTGCACTTGCCAGGAAAGTGCTCTTCTATTTAGCTAAATCCCGAACCCCTATTATTTTAGTGATTAAAAAAAAAATTCTGGGACTGGGAAGGTGGCTCAGTGGTAGAGTGCTTGCCTTGCATGCATGAGGCCCTGGATTTGATTCCTCAGCACCACATAGCAAAAAAGCCGGAAGTGGCACTATGGTTCAAGTGATAGAACACTGGCCTTGGTCTGAAGAGCCCAGGGACAGCGCCCAGACCCAGAGTTCAGGCCCACAACCGAATAAATAAATAAATAAATAAATTCTGTTGAGGCTGGGCACTGGTAGCTTATGCCCGAAATCCTAGCCACTCAGGAGACTAAGATATGAGGATTGCAGTTCAAAGTTAGCTCAGGGAAAGAAAGTCTATGAGACTCTTAAATTCTGTTGAATTTTAAAATTCTGTTCAATAAGTACATGTCAAATACTGCCACCTCACTTTTCTGATTTCTGTGTCTGGGGATGAGGACAGCAAAAGGGACTTGCAGGGAGGGACTGGGGAAGGATGCCTTGGTCAGCTGGGAAAGGACAAATGCATCTCGGAACTAGTTTTATTTCTACATCTGGAGGGAGGCCAGATAAATGTCTGTTCAAAATTCATAGCAAGCTGGTAGGGGGCTTTATACCGTGGATGCTGTGACCCGCTGTCGTGTGTGTTGTGTGTGACCTCAAGGCCTGGGCGCTGTCTCTGAGTTTTTGTTTTTTGTTTGTCGGTCGTGGGCCTTGCACTCGGCCTGGGCGCTGTCTTTGCGCTCTTCAGCTCAAGGTGGGCGCTCTACCGTTTGAGCCACAGCGCCACTTCCGGTTTTCTGGTGGTTTATTGGAGATAAGAGTCTCACGGACTTTCCTGACTGGGCTGGCTTTGAACCGCGATCCTCAGATCTCAGCCTCCTGAGTAGCTAGGATTACAGGTGTGAGCCAGCGGCGCCCGGCTCAAATCTTATTTTCCTTATTCCTGAGACCAGGTGGGGAATCCGCCAGAGGTAAATTCTTCGCCCACATCCCGGGCAGCAGGAGAGGCCGCGAGCACCAACAGTTCGCACTTCTCAGCCGCTTCTTCAGCTAAGCTTGCGTGTGCACGCGGCACGGGGCTCCAGGTCCGCACGCCCCTACCTTCCTGACGCAAGCGCAGTAGTGTCCGGGGTTGGCAAAGCCTCTCAGTCTCCTGAATCAGCGCGTCGGGCGGGGAGGGGCGTGGCCTGGCTGCGTCACTGGTATGCGCCTGCACCTGGCGTCACGCTGGCGGATGGGAGCCGCGGTTCCCCATCCGCTCCCATTTCTCGGTCCTGGGTGGTGGCGGGATCTTGGGGTCACTGCGTTGCCGTCGTTGTGATGCGATTTGGGGATGCACTCTTGAAGAAGCTGGGTCTGTGTTGGCGAGGGATGCACGATGCGGAGAGAGGAGAGAAAGGGAGAGAGAGGTGAGAGGGAGAGAGAAGAGAGACAGACAAGGCAAGGGAGGCACCAGAGTCGCCCCGGACGGAGCCCTCCTCGGCGCCCAGGCCGGGGACCAGATGTCTTTGGTTGGAAAGCTCCAGATCCGCCACCTTGGGAGGGATCCCCTCGAGATCAAGATGACTCGAGGGGAGAGCCGGGCCGGGGGTCGCTCCCCGCCGGCCTGGCCCGGTCCGCGCCGTCTCCGACCGAACCCGATGAGCTTCGAGACTTCCTCGTCAGCGTCCGGAGAGGGACCCTTTTCGGGCTGGGTCGTTGATGTTAAGTGTGATTTGGAGGGAACAGTCTAAAGGTTATTTTGTCTGAACAAAGTCAGATGTGTAAATTATCCCCGGGTGGGGGGCCGGGGGGCCGGCAGGAGCAGTCCTGTTCAGCGAGATCGTGGGGAAGTGCCCCGACCGGATGCAGGCCAGTTCCGGGTAAGCGTTTCCTGCTTAAGAGGCCAGTATTGGACGCCTGGTGTTGTTGAGAAGAGAGGACCTGCGCTAGCAGTCCAGAGGCAATGCGATGGGATGGAGTGCATATCGGTTCCACAACATCTCACGTTCGTTTGCATTTTTCATTTTTTCCAATAAACCAGGATCTTATGATTTATTGCTAATTTTTGGAGGAAATAAGCCGGGCGCTGGTGTCTCACATGTCTCACTCCTGTGAGCTCTCACTCCTGAGATCTGAAAATGGCGGCGGTTAGTAACCAGCTGAGGAAGAAAAGTCTGAGAGACTATTATCTCCAATGAACCTCCCAAAAGCAGAAGCTCAGGACAGAGCCCAGTCTCTGAGTTGGAGTCCCAGGACACTCTCTCTCTCTCTCTCTCTCTCTCTCTCTCTCTCACACACACACACACACACACACACACACACACACACACACACGAACGAGCTGGAAGTGCAAGTGTAGCTGTAGCATCATGAATGGAAAAAGTCAAGTTTAAACATGAGGCCCATAAATTCAAGCCCCAGTGGCCTCTAATACACAAGCACAAAGTGAGGAAATTAAGTTTAAATTTTACTTTGGTAATCCCCACCCTTTTATCTGTAAAAGTGAAAAGTATGCCAGCTTACTGTTCCAATGGTGTAGACTCACTAGGAATGATACTTTTATTCTCCCATTGCACTCAAGTGCAAAAGCAAGTCTTGAACTCTCTGTGGTTAATTTTGTAGTACATAAGGATGGCATATTTAATAAAGCGTATTACTAGTGCTGCATTGTTAAAAATCAACAATAGGGCTGGGAAGGTGGCTCAGTGGTAGAGTGTTTGCCTTGCATGCATGAGGTCCTGGGTTCAATTCCTCAGCACCACATAAGCAGAAAAAGCCGAAGTGGCACTGTGGCTCAAGTTGTCTAGCCTTGAGCTGGAGAGCTGAGGGACAACAACCAGGCCCAGAGTTTAGGCCCTACAACTGACAATAAAAATAAAAATCAATAAAAGCCATGTGCTGGTGGCTCATGCCTGTAATCCTAGCTTTTCAGGAGTCAGATCCTAGGATCTTAGTTCAAAGCAAGCCCAGGAGGAAAGTCCACAAGATTCACCTCCAATTAAGTAGCCAAAATATGCTGGAAGAGGAGCTGTGGCTTAGGTGGTAGAGTACTAGCTTAAGCAAAAAATCTCAGGGACAGCCCTCCAGCGTGAGTTCTAGCCTGGGGACTGGCATCAAACAAACCAACAGTAGACATACTAGGTCTGAGGGTGTCATTTACCTTGTGTATCAGGCCTTGAGCTTGATCCCCAACACTACCAAAAATAGAACCATGATATACTATGCTTGTCCATTTAGGAGAAAAAAAATAGCTACTACCATGAAACACTTAATTTTCTCGAAGTTAGCTTCCTAGTTTCTAGTTTAAATCTTATACTAAGATATTGCTAGTGGTTTATTTTTGGCCAGTTGTGAGATTGAATTCAGGACATGGGTGCTGTCCTTGAGCTCAATTGCTCTAGGCTAGAGCTCTACCACTTTGAGCCACAACACTTCTGTTTTTTGGTTTTTTTTTTTTTTGGGGGGGGGTGTCCGGTCGTGGGGCCTGAACTTTGCGTCTGGGCGCTGCCCCTCAGCTCTTCAGCTCAAGGCTAGCGCTCTACCACTTGAGCCACAGTGCCACTTCCAGCTTTTTTTCTTTTTGCTTATGTGGTGCTGAGGAATTGAACCCAGGGCCTCATGCATGCAAGGCAAGCACTCTACCACTGAGCCACCTTCCCAGCCCCTAGCACTTCTGGTTTTTGAGTGGTTAATTGGAGATAGAAGTCTCATGGGACTTTTCTGCCTGGGCTAGCTTAGATCTTAGCTTAGCTTAGATCTTAGCTTCTGAGTAGCTAGGATCATAGGCATGAGCCACCGGACCTGGCAAGTGGTTTAATCCTCCTCATCCTTGAGTAGAATGTTCCATGTACTAAGATCCTTTCCCAGCAAATAGTTGACTGCTTTCTACCTTCAAGGGATTATTTTAGGGAAGTGTAATATTGCTCTCAACATAGACCTTACATGCAGACAAGTTGACAGACCAAACAAGTAAAAGAATTGTCATTTCTTTCTCTTTTTTGGTTGGTTGTTGGGCTTGAACTCTGGGCCCCGGTGCTGTTCCTCAGCTCTTCAGCTCAAGGCTAGCGCTCTACCACTTGAGCCACAGTGCCACTTCCGGCTTTTTTCTTTTTGCTTATGTGGTGCTGAGGAATGGAACCCAGGGCCTCATGCATGCAAGGCAAGCACTCTACCACTGACTGAGCCACCTTCCCAGCCCTACCTCCGGTTTTCTAGTGGTTAATTGGAGATCCGAGTTTCACGGACTTTTCCTGTCCGGGCTGGCTTTGAACCACAATCCTCAGATCTCAGCCTCCTGAGTAGCTAGGATTACAGGTGTGAGCCACAGGCACCCGGCTGTCATTTTTCTTTTTTTTTTTTTAACTGTTTTTAAAAAATTATGTGGCAGTGGGGGGTGGGAGGAGGATGGGCAGGGATGGGAAGGAGAAACAAAGGAGGAGGCTACAATGCTTGATAAGAAATGTACTCATTATCTTGCCCATGTAATTGTAACCCCTCTGTACAATATTTTCACACACACAAAAAAAAATCGTGTGGCACCAAGCACTCTACCACTAAACCAAATTCCCAGCCAAGAATTGTCATTACAAGTAGTGTTAAACACCATGAAGACAGAAGAGCAATGACATTTTTTTTTTTAAACTGGGTGTCCAGGTGGAGGAAAATGTTTGAAGTCAGGATTAGAAGAGGTTTCTGAGGAATGAAAATTGATGAGACACCTAAATAAGGGGACAGCCTGCCTTTGAAAGGCCTAAAGACAAGAATGTTCTTTTGAAAAGAGTCTCACAAAAATCCTATTGTGGGCCAGGTACTCATGTTGTAATCCTAGCTATTTAGGAAGCTGAGATCTGAGGATACTGGTTCCAAGCCAACCGGGACAGACAAATCCAAGAGACTTTTTTTTTTTTTTTTTTCTGATTGGTTGTAGGGCTTGAACTCACAGCCTGGACACTGTCTCTGAACCCCTTTGTGCTCAAGACTAGCACTCTACCACTTGAGCCACAGCTCCTTTTCTGGTTTTTGAGTGGTAAATTGACAATTAGAGTCTCTCAGGGCCTTTTGCATGGGCTGGCTTTGAACCAAGATTCTTAGATCTCAGCCTCCTGAGTAGGTAGGATTACAGGTGTTGGCCACCAACACCCTGCTGCAAGAGACTCCAGTTGAGGGACTCTTTATTTCCAATTAACTAGCAAAATGCTGGAAGTGGAAATGCAGCTGGTAGCGTACCAACGAGTGAAAAAGCTATGCAAGAGTGTGAGGCTCTGCGTCCAAGCCCCAGCAATGGCAAAACCAAAAATCTATGCATTTCCTTAGTAGTCAGGTAAGGGGCCTGGTGTGAGATATAGGCAGTTGAAGAAGTAATATTTTTTTTCCATGTGTTCTGGAGGACCATTGGGAGGTTCTACACAGAAATCCAACTGTACTTGTTTTTTATTATCTTAGTGGTATGGGATTTTGAATTTAGGACCTTACACTTACAAAACAAGGCCTCTATCACCTGAACGACATGTCCCTCATCCTGTTTTGCTTTTTTTTTTTTTTTTATGGATTTGTACATGCACACACAAAGAGAAAAAAAAAACTTCAATTACAGTGTTTGGCAATTTGGTTCCCTAATGGATTCCTTTTTTCTTTGTTCTTCACTGTTAGGAATTGTACACCTAGCCTCATGCATGTTAGACAAGGGCTGCCCCACTGAGCTACATCCCTAGACTCCTTAATATCCTAATTCTAAATTATTTAAAATAGCTTTCCTCTGGACTGAATTTCCTGCTTTTGTTTCCTCAGTGACATGCTCATGGCTTACCAGGCCATGTTCAAATGCTTTAGACAGGCATGTAAGTCTGTTTATCTTGGGGTTTGTGGTGTGGCTCAGTTGGTAGAGCACTAGCCAGTTAGCAAAAGCATCAGGAACTGAGTTTGAGTACCAGTTTTGGACCTAAACAAAAAAAGTCAGGCAATGATAGCTCACTCCTGTAATTCTAGCATCTCAAGAGGTTGAGATCTGAGTATCTCAGTTTGAAGCCAGCCCCGGCAGGAAAATCTATGAGACTCTTACTCCAATAAACTCAGAAATGGAGCTGTGGCTCAAGTGGTAGAGCAGTAGCCTTGAGCACAAAGAGGACAGTGCCCAGGCCCTGAGTTCAAGCCTCAGGACCAGCAAAAAAAAAAAATGTATTTCTCCTTCTGAGATAGGTAAACTGTGTTTATTCTATATATGCTTGGTTTTAAGTTGTTTCTATTGTGATTATTACCTTTAATTCTGCACTCTCCAAGCTAAGGTGATTGTGCTTTTTACTTTCTTATAACTCCTAATACATGTATTACTATGATTTTCATATTATTCTAATTCACTGCTTTATTTTCTAGTTGATTCTTCTATCTTATTAAATAAACTGCGAACCTCAGATCTCAGCCTCCTGAGTAGCTAGGATTACAGGCGTGAGCCACTGGCGCCCGGCTTCATTTTTTAATTTTTGACTCATTTCTCCAACAGTAGTAGCTAAGAGTAGGTGTTTGTATATAATTACCAAGCCATGAATACCGCGTTTCAATCATAGGATATGAGGGGCTGGGAAGATGGCTCAGTGGTAGAGCGCTTGCCTTGCATGCTCAAGGCCCTGGGTTCGATTCCTCAGCACCACATAAGCAAAGAGAATCATAGGATATGAATATGATAGTATTGCTGGGCGCCAGTGGCTCACGCCTGCAATCCTAGCTATTCAGGAGGCTGAGATACCCAACCAACAAAGAAAAAAAAAAGTATGATAGTACTGATGCTGGACATCAGTTTAGGTGACACTGTTTTGGAAGCTGGCTTAGGTTCCAGTGGGTTGTGCTGTTTTTTTTTTTTTTTGTTTTTGTTTTTGTGGGCTCTGGGCGCTGTCCTTGAGCTCTTCAGCTCAAGGCCAGTTCGCTACCACTTGAGCCATAGTGCTACTTCTGGTTTTCTGGTGATTAACTGGAGATGAGAGTCTCACAGACTTTCCTGCCCTGGCTAACTTTGAACCACGATCCTCAGATCTCAGCCTCCTGAATAGCTCAAGCCTGTTTTTTTTTTTTTTTTTTTTTTTTGCCAGTTCTAGGGTCCTGGCACTGTCCATGTTGCTCAAGGATAGCACACTAACACTTGAGCCACAGTGCTACTTCCAGCTTTTTTTCTGAGTATTTTATGGGGATAAGAGTCTCATGGACTTTCCTACCCAGTCTGGCTTTGCACTGCAATCCTTAGATCTGTCTCCTGAGTAGCAAGGATTACAGTCATGAGCCACCAGTACCCTGCTTGTAATGTGGTTTTTAAATACACTTTTGTTTTGCCAAGTAACAGACTAATATATTAATTTTGTACTGGAGTAAGGTGTTGTCATCTCATAAAAACTTAAAGCAGTAGGGCACCAGTGGCTTACACCTGAAATCCTAGCTACTCAGGAGGCTAAGATCTGAGGATTGCCTTTTGAAGTCAGCCTTGTCAGGAAAGTCCCTAAGACTTGTATCTCCACTTAACCACCAAAAAGCTGGAAGTAGAGTTCAAGTGGTGGAATGCTAGCTTTGAGACAAAATAAAAACAAAAACCTCAAGGACAGCAGTCAGGTCCTGAATTCAAGCCGCAGGACACCCTCTCTCTCTCTCTCTCTCTCTCTCTCTCTCTCTGTCTCTCTCTCTCTCTCTCTCACACACACACACACACACACACACACACACACACTGTTTTGGCACATGTCCCAAATTCAGTGATTTCGTTGCTTAAATCATCGTTTATATCATTAATGTTTTTTTTGTGACAATTTGGAATAAACTTTTTTTTTTGGCGGTCGTGGGGCTTGAACTCTGGGCCTGAGCGCTTCCCTCAGCTCTTCAGCTCAAGGCGAGTGCTCTACCACTTGAGCTACAGCGCCACTTCCGGTTTTCTGGTGGTTTATTGGAGATAAGAGTTTCACGGACTTTCTTGCCTGGGCTGGCTTTGAACCATGATCCTCAGATCTCAGCCTCCTGAGTAGCTAGGATTACAGGTGTGAGCCACCAGCACCAGGCTTGGAAGAAACTTCTTAAAAGGTATAATGTGAACAGTAATGTCAAGTAATGATCTCTGGATTTGGATTTTTAACTTACTATTGATGAAATTATCTCTAATTTTCTTTTTTTTTCTTTTTTTGATGCTAGTCCTGGGGCTCAGACTCAGGGATGAGGTGCTGTCCCTGAGCTACTTTTTCCCCCCTCAAGGCAAGCACTCTACCCCTTGAGCCACAGCTTTACTTCTGGCTTTTTACTGGTTAATTGGAGGTATGAGTCACACGAACTTTCCTGCCTGGGACTCTCAGATCTCAGTGTCCTAAGTAGCTAGGATTGTACCAGTGCTCAGCTCCTTCCTAACTTGCATTTTTAGTCTCTTCCTCTTGATTTAATTATGACATTTATAATTTATATTTGGGTAAGAGGTATGTAGTGAACTTAAAATAGAAAGGTAGTAGTAGTTTAGTAGAAATGTGAAGTACATGTTTCCCTTTTCTGAACACATCACCCAGGTTATTGAACTTCTAGATGGAATCCTGCCTATGAACTTGCTCTCTCCTGTGAAAAGTAAGGTAATTGTCAGAGATTGGTTGGTTTGCCTTGCAAAACAAAAAAGTGAATTTTTTACCCCAAAAAGTAGAACCTATAAACAATACAGATTTACCATTTATTCTCAGAAGGAAATTGGAATTGAAGGTAAAGAATTTCAAGAGAACAACCCTTGTGGATTTCAATTTTATTTTACGCATAGGTTTGCAATAATAGAGTGGTTCCTAAGTATTCCGAGCAATACACAGTAAAAAGAAAATCTTCCTTGGGTGTTTTGTTCCTGTAGAGATCAGAATGTAGTACTTATCTGTTAACTTAAAAATGTATAAGAGACAGAATCATGAATGACTTTTCCCTATCTTTTATGTAAAATTCTGGTAACTGATAACTAGCCTTTGTAAATGATTCATAGTTTATTTGTTGTGAGCTTAGTATGTGAAATAATTTAAAGGACGTTTTCCGTATACATTGGTGATTTAGGATTAGTTTAACAGATGTAATATACAAATACTATTATTGCAAAAAAAAAAAAAGAAGTAATTCCTATAATGCTGCTACAATTCTTCAAAGAACTAAGTTTAAGTCTTTCCTATGTAACATTATTTAGGCCGTGAAATGTTTTCTGATATCCATTGATTTATGATATGGTCTTATCCATTTGGTTATAAAACCATAATGTAACTGTAATCATTGAAAAATTTGTATATAGTAACTTGCAGAATAGCTCCAAAATAAATGTTTTAAACTGTGAGAAAAACTTAAAGGAACAGTAATATTTAACAGTTTTTGTTAACAAATTATAAAACATTTTATGTAGCTTATATGTATTTTGTTCTAAAATGGACAAATCACATTCTAATTTTCCAATGGCTCCCTTCCCGGTATTGCCACTGACAAACTGGTCATATAGGTGAGTGGTTTTCAGACCATATCAGATTATAGTTTTTATTAATGTTATGATCTTATTTTTTCCTTCTTATCACATTGAAGGAGTTTAAACCACAACTGAGGATCCAGATGACATCAGCTGATTTGAAAATGGAAAATTATCAAATTAGAACTTCATAATGAAAAATCACTTTTATAAGTTGGTATTTTTAGCTATTACTATGATTTGTATAACTTTTACATATAAATTTGAAAAGCAACAAAAGCTAAAGAAAGATAACAAAACGACTTGGATGTCCCACTTTGACAATGTCTTGTGTTTAGTTTGGTATATTGTAGTAAACAATTCCAAGTTGCTTTAGTTGAGCCATCTCATTCTTCACTTCCTGTAAACCACTCCATGGATTTGTCTATCTCCACAACATTTGTTTTCTTTCCATGGTTTGATTGATGTTCATTAGCTACTGAAATAAAATATACATTTTAATATAAATTGTGTGTATCTGTATATTTAAATATACATTTAATGGCTCACATATATTTTTAAAACTGAGGAAATTTGGCCTACATTAAGTAGGAGGGAAAACTGACAAGAATGATATAGTCACCTTAAAATTATAACCAAAAATGTAACTTTGAAAAAAAATTATTTTTGGTTCTGGGAATTAAACTCAGTACATTGAGCCTTGTATATCCAAAGCACATAGTCAATCATTGAGCTATGCTCCTTAAATATAACTTTTGGGTTTGTTTTTTGTTTTTTGTTTTTTTTTTGAGACAGAGTCTCACTATGTAGCCCAGGCTGGCCTTTAACTCATACTACTCCTGTTTAATCCTCCTATATATTGGGATTACAGGTCGGTATCACCACATCCAGTTTCAAGATGTAACAATCCTCCCTCCCCCTTCCCCTCCCCCCCCCCTCTCTTTTTGGTCGGTCATGGGGCTTGAACTCTGGGCTTGGGTACCTGTCCTTGTGCTCTTCAGCTCAAGGTGAGCGCTCTACTGCTTGAACCACAGTGCCATTTCCGGTTTTCTAGTGGTTTATTGGAGATAAGAGTCTCACGGACTTTCCTGCCTGGGCTGGCTTGGAACTGTAATTCTAGATCTCATCCTCCTGAGTAGCTAGGATTACAGTTGTGAGCCACCAAACGCCCGGCTTCCTCTCCCTCTCTTTATCTCTATCTCCCTTCCCTCCTCCTTCTCACTTCCTCTCTTTCTCCCTCTGTCTTCTTTCTCTCTCTCAAATGTAGTGCTGGGAATTGAACTCATAGCCTTGGGATTGCAACAATCTCTCATTCCTCTCAGAATCTTTGTAACCAGATTGAAAGAATATTGGAATAATTGTACATAAATCAAATGTCTAGAAAACAGAACTACACTTTACACATGAATTAATCGAATAGGGCTGTTATTCACAGGTATGTTATTTTGTATTTGCTATGTATCACACATTGTTTATGGTTTTCAAATATGTGCAAATCAACTTTAAAGCTATTTTTATGGTTAAAACAAAAGATTACAGTGGTTATATACTTGCTTAAATATAGATGTTTCATTTTATTTATCTTTGCCCGTCCTGGGGCTTGAACTCAGGGCCTAGGCACTGTCCTTGAGCTTCTTTTTGCTCAAGCCTAGCATTCTACCACTTGAGCCACAGCACCACTTCTGGCTTTTTCTGTTTATGTGGCACTGAGGAATGGAACCCAGGACTTCATGCATGCTAGGCAAGCACCTTACCACTAAGCCACATTCTCAACCCAATATAGATGCTTTATATGCCTTAAAGTATTAATGTTTAGGTAGATAAATGCTGCTATTCCTGGATTTACCACCATAGTCTGTTTAGAATTATGTGTATAAAAAATTTTATAACATTTTACAGAACATGAAGGCTTATAACCTAAAAATCTCTGCCTCAAGAGTATAGTCCATAATAGAACTAATTTATAATCACACAAATGTAAGACTTATGACTGTCATAAGTTCTCTAAAGAAGTAGAGGGTAAGCTGGTGCTGTTGGCTCCTGGCTATAATACTAGCTACTTAGGAGGCTGAGATCACAGTTCTAAGCCAGCCTGGGCAGGAAAGTCTGTGAGATTCTTATCTCCAAATAATCACTAGAAAACTGGAAGTGGTGCTGTGGCTAAAGTGGCAGAGTGCTAGCCTTGAGCAGAGGAGCTGAGGGACAGGATCCAGGCCCAGAGTCAAGCCCCACAACACACACACACACACACACACACACACACACACACACACACACACACAGGATCCAGACCCAGAGTCAAGCCCCACAAAACACACACACACACACACACACACACACACACACACACACACACACACACACACACACACACACACACACACACACACACACACACACACACACACACACAGGATCCAGGCCCAGAGTCAAGCCCCACAACACACACACACACAGGATCCAGGCCCAGAGTCAAGCCCCACAACACACACACACACAGGATCCAGGCCCAGAGTCAAGCCCTACAACACACACACACACACACACACACACACACAAGATCCAGACCCAGAGTCAAGCCCCATAACACACACACACACACACACACACATACACACACACACACATACACACACACACACACACACACACACACACACACACACTACAGGGTAGTATGAGTAGCTATGAATCAGTCCAGTGATGGTAAAATCTGGGGCTTGATCTCAGGGCCTCAAGCTTTCACTTTCACTTTCTTTTTTTCTCAAGACTAGTGCTTTATCACTTGAGCCATGCCTCTAGTCCAGCTTTTTTTCTAGCTGGAAATAGAATCTCACAGAATTCTGCAAGGCATGACTTTGAATCATTATCTTCAGATCTCTGCCTCTGGAGAAGCTAGGATTGCAGACATGAGCCACCAACAAACAGGCCTATTAAGATGATTGTCTAGGGGCTGGGAAGGTGGCTCAGTGGTAGAGCGCTTGCCTTGCATGCCTGAGGCCCTGGGTTTGATTCCTCAGCACCACATAAACAAAAAGAAAAAAACCAGAAGTGGCACTGTGGCTCAAGTGGTAGAGTGCTAGCCTTGAGCTGAAGAGCTGAGGGACAGCACCCAGGCCCAGAGTTCAAGCCCCACGACCGGACCCTCCCGTATCCCCCAAAAAAGGAGATGATTGTCTAGCCTAAGAAAAATGAAGTCACATTGAAGGATTTAAGTAAAGGCTAACACATTTGTATTTGTTTTTGGAAAAAACATTGATTGCATTGGAGAACTGACCAAATATGGAGTTTGTTTGCATATGACAAGGTCTTATTTTCTCCAAGGCTGGCCTGCAATTCACTATGAAGATCAGAGTGGCCTTCAACTTGAAACCTTCCTGCCTTAGCTTCTCTAGTATGGGATTACAGGCATGTATCAACATACCTGCATGGGACAATGCCTACAGATGTAAGTTTTCTATGTCCATGTCTGACTCTCAAACATTAAATTGTAAACTCTTAGGAGATTTGGGGCTTAAAGCCATTTACCATTGCTTTCCAGAGGCTTTGCTTCATATTTTCTTTCTTGTTGTTGTTGCTCGAGGGGTTTGAACTCAGGGCCTGGGCACTGTCCCTGAGCTCTTTTGTTCAAGGCTAGTAGACACAGCTTCACTTCTGGTTTTTGAATAGTTAATTTGAGAAAGGAGTCTCACAGGGACTTTTCTGCCCTAGCTGGCTTTGAACTGTGATCCTCAGATCTCAGCCTCCTGAGTAATTAAGATTTCAGGTGTGAGCCACCAGTGCCTTGGTTCACATTTTCATCCAGTAAACAATTAGTAAGTTTGCTGACAACTTTACGCCTATACTGAATCATGTGTAATTTCCTCTGTGGATCTAGTCATTCTAGGGGAAGTTTTAGGTATAATCTTAGATTGTGGAATTTTCTATTTCAGACAGTGGGAACTTCTGAAGGCTCCATGGCCATATAAAAAGATTTTTTTTGTGCCGGTCCTGGGGCTTGAACTCAGGGCCTGGGTGCTGTCCCTGAGCTACTTTTGCTCAAAGCTAGCACTCTAGCACTTGAGTCACATCACCACTTCTGGATTTTTCTGTTTATGTGGTATAGAGGTATCGAATCAGAGCTTCATGCACGCTAGGCAAGTACTATACCACTAAACCACATTCTTAGCCCCCGTGATACTATTTTTGAACTCAAGATCTTGTGCTTGCTAGGTAACCTTTCTACCAAATGAGCCATACCTCCAGGCCCTTTTTTGTTGTTGTTGGTTATGGGACCTGAACTCTGGGCCTGGGCACTGTTCCTCAGCTCTTCAGCTCAAGGTTGGTGCTCTACCACTTGAGCACAGCGCGACTTCTGGCTTTTCTGCTTATGTGATGCTGAGGAATTGAACCCAGGGCCTCATGCATGCCAGGCAAGCGCTCTACCACTGAGCCACCTTCCCAGCTCCAGTTTCTTTAATTTTTACTCTTGTGTTGGTACTGGGGCTTAGACTCAAGGCCTTGAGCGCTTGCCTGGCTTTTTTGCTCAAGGCTAATATTCTACTACTTGAGCCATACCTCTACATCTTTTTTTTTGTCAGTAAGTCTTATGGACTTTCCTGGCTGTGCTGGCTTTGAACTGCAATCCTCAGATTGACTCAGCTTCCTGAGTGGCTATGATTAGCTGTGACCCACTGGTGCCTGGCTCCCCTAGCCCTTTTGTCTTTCATTTAGAGTCTTGTATTTTTGGCCTTTGCTGGTCTCAGACTTATGCCTCCCTGAATAGCTCAGATTATAGCTGTAAATCACTTCACCTGGCTTGTTTACTGAGATGGGACTTCATTAACTTTGTCCAGACTAGCTTCAAACTTCTATTGTCCTATCTCTGCTTCCCAAGTATTTTGGTTTACAGGCATGAGCTACCATGCCCAGCCCACAGCCTCATACATCCTAAGCATGTGCTATCTCAGCCTTGATGATATCCTTATTAAAGAATTTAACCTATATAATGAGGATTATGGTAAAGACGAAAATAAATACCAAAGTTCAAAAAGGATTTATTTTTGGAAAAAAACTTGGTAATATATAGAACCAATATAACTGATATATATCCTATTTTATATATAATAACCTTATATATATATATATATATATATGTATATATATATATGTATATATATATATATATATAATAGGTTATTTAAACAGTTGGAACGTTCTGTATCTACTTACACCAGGTCAAAGGCTTAGTGTATTTTCCCCCTTTGGCTTCATTCTAAATTCCCAGGGATCCTCATATAGTATACACCCATGTTTCACTTGAAACAGCCTACATGTTATGAGATTTAAGGCAGCATAAACAGAATTCAGTATAAAATGTAATATGAGGGGAAGTGGCACTGTGCCTCAAGCAGTAGAGCGCTTGCCTTGAGCTGAAGAGCACAGGGACAGCGCCCAAGGCCAGAGTTCAAGCCCACGACCAACAAAAACAAAACAAAACAAAGTAATATGAGGGTTAGAGGCTCAATAGGTAGATTGCATGCCTAGCAAGTGCAAGGCCTGAATGAAAACCCTAGTATTAGGGGTGGGGTAGGGAAAGTGCTTTGAAGGTTAGGAGATGTGAGTTTCAGTAGAGGATAAGCATCATAGGTTCAATCCTCAGCCCCCCTGCCAGTAAAGAGAGAGAGAGAGAGAGAGAGAAAGTGCTGTGTATTCATATAGAACTGGGTTCCCCTCTTGTTCTTTCTTGTTTTACAAAGTAATAGTGTCACTTCTCTAAGTTTATTTTTTTTCAGTGTTATTGATAGATTGAGTTTATAAAAGGCTTAGCACAAGTGCCAGATTGGTGATTATGATGTAATTTATAGACTGCTTCATCTATCCTCTCCAGTATGAAATGTTTTGACAGTGTTCTTTACTTTGTTAAACTGAAAAACATTTTGTTTTAAATATTACAATATGTTTATGTAAAGCTTGTTTTTTGAACACATGTTCAAAAGAAATTTTTTTTCTTAGCACTAGAATTTGAACTCAAAGCCTCATGCTTGTTACAAAGACATTCTACTGGTTGAGCTGTAAATTATTTTTCAGATACATTCTCATGCTTCTGCCCAGAGCCCACTTTAGACTGCCATCCTCTACTTACCTCCTGCATAGCTAGGATTACAGGTATGAACCATCATACCTGTTTTTTGATTTTTGTTTTTTTCCTGAAACCTGGCTTGTTTCTTAAGATGGGGATCTTGTTAACGTTACTTTTTTTTTTCTCTTGAGCTTTCCTGAAACTGCAAGTTTCCTATCTTTTGCCTCCCAAGTAGCTGAGAATATAGGTATGTAGCACTATGCCTGACCAAGAAAAAAATTTAAAGTAGAAATTATGTTATGCTTTTACTTGAAAATCAGGACATTGCTTTTTTTTTTTTTTGTCAGTAGTGGGGCTTGAACTCTGGGCCTGGGAGCTGTCCCTCAGCTCTTCAGCTCAAGGCGAGCGCTCTACCATTTGAGCTACAGCACCACTTCCGGTTTTCTGGTGGTTTATTGGAGATAGGAGTCTCACGGTCTTTCCTGCCCGGGCTGGCTCTGAACCGCGATCCTCAGATGTCAGCCTCCTGAGTAGCTAGGATTACAGGCGTGAGCCACCAGCGCCCGGCAGGACATTGCTTTTTGAAAGAAATGTGGGGTCTTTGAAAACTATCTGTGCATTTTAGCATAAAATGCCAAGGCAAAGCATCAGCTCTTCATTTTCCTTTTGCAGAATGCTGGATTAAATTTTCTATGACTACAATCTACTAAGGTGACTCTAACCTTTGTTTTTGTTTTTTTTACTTTAACCTTATGTAGCCTATAGGAAGAAAATTTTACCAATAGGCTACTATTAGAATGCTTGCCCCTGCTTTTGGTCATACCATGTGCCCTTCTACTCCACATCAGCTCTCTCTGAAAACGTATGTAGACTTACTAGTTTAATATGTGTGTAAGCAATAATTTTTTTGTATTGCCCAAACTCTGCCATCATTAAAGGTATAACTAATGTTAATACTCAGAATGATGCAATAATGAATAAATATTTGTTTCTTCCTACACAGGACCTGTAAACTGTAAACCAGAATTTTATCCAGGAGCAAGATGAAAACCCAGTTCCTTCTATAGATTCCCTAAATTGATATTGTACTTTCATCCACAGTCTTTCAAAGACTGTTTTATTTTTTTGTTTTGTTCAAAGAAACACTGACTAACAGAGCCTTTACTCCAAGGTTATATATCAAGATAGACTAAAGTGTATATTATGATTGACAGCTACAGGGGCTAATCTGAATAAAGCACAGTTGTTTCTGTTCTTTATGTAAATATCTTTTTAAGTTTTTGAAATTCACTGTCAGCTTACTCCATATAACCCTTCAGCCTTAGTTCTTACTCCATATAACCCTTCAACCCTTAGTTCTTACTATATATTTTTTAACCACATCTTTAGCAGTCTGCTAAAAGGCTTCTCCTAAAGCACTTTTTTTTTGTGCCAGCCTGAGGCTTGAACTCAGGGCATGGGCACTGTCCCTCAGCTTCTTTTGGTCAAAGCTAATGTATTACCATTTGAGACACAACTCCACTTCTAGCTTTTTTTGTGTGTGATTAATTAGAGACAAGAATCTCACAGACTTTTCTGCCTGGACTGGCTTTGAACCGTGATCCTCAGATCTCAGCCTCCGAGTAGCTAGAATTCCAGACATGAACCACCAGTGCCTGGGTCGGGTCTTCTGAAGCTTATTTTCACTGCTAAAAAGAGGATTCCAGTTGTCATTCAAGAAGCCTAATGTTAGCACTTGACAGTCTGCTTTATTTATAGGGAAAGAAAAATAATTTAAAAAAGAGGATTCCATCAAAGGACCAGTAAAATATAATAATTATAGTAGGAATTCAAACTCAATCTATAGTCAAGAGACCTGGGTTCAAATATTACTTTACTCTCTCTCTTCATTTTTCTGGATGCTTTACTTACTCTCATAGGGACATGGTAAAATTTAATCAATGAAATTCTGAAATAATGCAGGTCTGTTAATTTCTCATGATAGAAAGAACCACAAGAAATTGATCTTTAGATGTCCTACTCTTCAAACAGGTAAAGATCTACAAGACTATAAAGTAAAAAGGATCACAATGGTAGAATATTTTTCTAGTCTTCTTTCAAACCCAGAAAAGAAATAATCTATATAAAATAATTTGAAGTTTCCAGTGTTGTTAATATACTTTTAAATTATATAATAAAATTGCTTTTTCATATATCGAAGCACTTAGATCCCAACAAAAATAAATTAAAAATGCAAATAAATTATGCCATTTATGTCAGGATAAGGTTTTCTAAGACTAAGACATGGAAAAATGCTTTATTATAAATGAATAAAAGTTGTTCTACCTGGCACCAGTGGCTCACACCTGTAATCCTAGCTACTCAGAAGGCTGAGATCTAAGGATCATGGTTCAAAGCCAGCCTAGGCAGGAAAAGTCTGTGAGACTCCTATCTCCAATAAGCCACTAGAAAACCGGAAGTGGCGCTGTGGCTCAAGTGGCAGAGTGGTCGCTTTGAGCTGAAGAGCTGAGGGACAGTGCCTAGGCCCAGAGTTCAAGCCCCACAACCAACAAGAAAAAAGTAAAAAAAAAAAAAAAAAAAAAAAAGCTGGTCTACATATAATATAGGTCTTATTGTGTTAGCAATAAAAAACTATATAGAAGGAAACCAATAGTTGGATAATAAGGTTATAAGTACATTTATTTTTTTACTTGGAATACCTTTTGAGTAAAATAAACATTTCAAAGAAATGGTTCAAGCTCTAATATGTAAGCTTCATGTGTATTACGTTTCAATTTAACATATCATATAAAAATCGTCTTGGTTTATGTAGCTGACATAAAACTGGTAAAGATATAGAGAAAAAAGTGACCAAAAGGGGGGAAAACTCCAATACTAATTTAACTTAGTGATACAGCATATAAATCATTATATATTCCTAGCTGTAATGCCTGACTAGAGCTCAATAAATAATGTATAAATTTAATTATGTTTTATCACTGAATCATACCTTGAGAATAGTTATAAGCTTGAGATGGTTCACTTATTATGTCCATTGAAAATGAACCGTGTGAGTCCTGAGATTGTTTTTCCATCATTAATACTGTATCGCTGGATGAGGATGAGGATGAAGACAATCCTAGTCTCACATATCTCCCTTTTTTACCACAGAGTGAACAATCCACGGGTGTGGCACTGGGTCCCCGGGGCAGTTGAACTTCATCTCTGTTGTAGTTTCTAACAGCTCCACTGTGATGCACAGAGCGTTCTCGTTGCCAGATATAATGAGTTGGTGCAATGGCCATAACCTATAGTGAAAAGATTACTTTTAGATTAATAAAGGGTTTTTTTAAAATTTTGTTTTATTGTCAGTTTTGGGGCTTGAACTCTGAGCCTGAGCCCTGTTTCTCAGCTCTTCAGCTCAAGGTTAGTGCTCTATCATTTGAGCCACAGCACAACTTCTGGTTTTCTGGAGATAAGAGTCTCACAGATTTCTCTGCCTGGGCTGGCTTTGAACTATGATCCTCAGAACTCAGCCTCATGAGTAGCTAGGATTACAAGGGTGAGCCACTGGGGCATGGCCTCTTAGTTCTCTTTTTATGTTTAAAACAAAAACATTTCCTGCCAAATTGTGGTCCTTCAGATATTGAATAACAACTGGCAAGCTTCATAAATCTCCTGGTCCTTCTATTATTCTACATATAGCATTGTACTTTTGAGATTTAGCTCTAGTCTACTTGTGCTTCAGCTGATATTCAATTGCTGGTCAGTGTTCTTTTTTTTTTTTTTTGTTGGTCATGGGGCTTGAACTCTGGGTCTGAGCACTGTCCCTCAGCTCTTCAGCTCAAGGCGAGCGCTCTACCACTTGAGCTATAGCGTCACTTCCGGTTTTCTGGTGGTTTATTGGAGATAGGAGTCTCAGGGTCTTTCCTGCCCTGGCTGGCTTTGAACTGCGATCCTCAGATCTCAGCCTCCTGAGTAGCTAGGATTATAGGCGTGAGCCACCAGCGCCCAGCTCAATGTTCTTCTTAAAGTATGTTATACAGAGACAAATGTGATATTTTAGCTATAATCTGATAATTACCTTATCTTCTCTGAAACTTAAGAATAAACTTTTTTCTAAGTTTAATTACATAATTTAATTTTCAGCTACAACAGCCTTTTTGTCTTTTATATACACACTATTAAACTACATCATTATCTTTGGTTGCCAGCAGCTGAAGTGATTCTAGTTCTAACAGCATGCAGTATGCTGGAGTTAAAATGCCTGTACCTGAGTGAGTGGGGGATTTGCCATAAGCTTTGATTCTGATGTCCTCTAAATGCTCTTAGCCTGACAGCTCTACAGGGACTGAAACATTTACTTACAAAAAATTTAAATGGGCAAATATGTCCCACTGTCACTTTTTTTGGGGGGAGGAGGGTCAGTTGGGCTTGAACCACTGGGCCTGGATATTTTCCCAGAGCTCTTCAGCTCAAGGCTAGCACTCTACCATTTGAGCCACAGCACCACTTCCCCTGTCACTTCTAAGGATGACATCAAGTGTGCAAATATTTTTTTAATTTAAAAATATTTTTATATGTAGTCCAGGCTGGTCTAGACCTCATTATGTAGCCCAAGCTGGCCTCTCAGTGGTTATTCTGGCTCAGCCATCTGAGTGCTCGAATTATATGCATTCAGTTCCTCTGGTTAATTATTTGTTCCTGAACTGGAGACTAGAGAGACAAAGAAACAAAAACAAACAAGAGCTCATGAGCTTGAGTGCCTGCCTAGCAACTGTCAAGGTGGGGAGTTCAAACCTCAGGACCAGGGCTGGGAAGGTAGCTCAGTGGTAGAGTGCTTGCCTTGCATGCATGAGGCCCTGGGTTCGATTCTTCAGCACCACATAAGCAGAAAAAGCCGGAAGTGGCGCTGTGGCTCAAGTGGTAGAGGGCTAACCTTGAGCTGAAGAGCTGAGGGACAGTGCCCAGGCCCAGAGTTCAGGCCCCACAACTGGCAAACACTGCCCCCACCCAAAAAAAAAAAAAAAAACCCAAAACCTCAGGACCACAAACAATCTGGACTCAGTACTCTGAAACCAAAACCAGTCCAGTTCAAATACCTTAATGATGTTCCACTGAGTAGGCTTCATATACTTAACTGTCCATTGTTTTTCATTGAATTTAATAATGTAAAGGCTTGGCTTGACAGTCTTCTGCTATTTCTGGAGGGTTTTTTTTTGGGGGGGGTCTGGTCATGGGGCCTGGCCTCTGGGCCTGGGCGCTGTCCCTCAGCTTTTCAGCTCAAGGCTAGTGCTCTACCACTTGAGCCACAGTACCACTTCCAGCTTTTTTGTTTTTGCTTATGTGGTGCTGAGGAATCGAACCCAGGGCCTCAGGCATGCAAGGCAAGCACTCTACCACTGAGCCACCTTCCCACCCCTTTCTGCTATTTCTGAATTGGTACATTTCTCCCAAGAGTGTAAAATCCTTCTAATTTAATCTACAAATATGCATATTTGTTGTATTTTCTTCATTAATAAACACAGTTAATGTTAGGGAAATGAACCCTAAGATATGTATTCAAATGTTTTTTTTCTTTCATGCGATTGTTTTTTTTTTTTTTTTTTTTTTTTGTCGGTCGTGGGGCTTGACCTCTGGGCCTGGGCGCTGTCCCTCAGCTCTTCAGCTCAAGGCTAGCGCTCTACCACTTGAGCTACAGCGCCACTTCCGGTTTTCTAGTGGTTTATTGGAGATAGGAGTCTCACCGTCTCTCCTGCTCAGGCTGGCTTTGAACCACGATCCTCAGATGTCAGCCTCCTGAGTAGCCAGGATTACAGGCGTGAGCCACCAGCACCCGGCTTCATGCGATTGTTTCTAACACATAAGATTATTTCTTTGTTGCTTTGTATGTCTCTCCCCCACAGTATAACCCCTGCTTTCATTGTATTTGATGTTGGTATAATTTGTGGAAGGGAAGGGGGAAAACAAATCGTTTAAATAGGGATACAGGTGGACTCATTGCAACAATGAGATGTACAAGTCGTTATGTCGAAAACGAACTTTATAACTTTGGTACAGGGAGGGGGGGAGGTGGATGGGGTGGGGGGGAAGATTGGGTGGGAGGGGAGGATGGGAAGGGATGGGGAAACAAAGGAGGAGGCTACAATGCTTGATAAGAAATGTACTCATTATCTTGCCCATGTAATTGTAACCCCTCTGTACAGTATTTTCACACACAAAAAAAATAAACACAGTTAATTCTGTGACATACCACCAATCCTCACTCAGGTTTGACACTAATCCATTTATTGGCTCCTTTGGCCTATAGTCATTTAACCAGTAGGATTCTATTTAATTACAAAATTATCTGAACCAGTACCAGGGCTTACAGTGATTATCACTCTCTATAATTTTTCTTTAGTTTGAAACTGTAGTAAAACTAAAACATTTGACCAAAATAACTCATTTTAAAATTTATAGTGTACTATTGGTTTATTTTAGTAAAATTTGGTATCAATAAATCTTAATGAGAGCCCTAACTTTGGTTCAAGTGACAGAGTTCTTGTTTCACAGGCTCTGAATTCAAATCTCACACTGTACCTCCTGAAAGAAAGAAAAGAAAAAGCTGGGTGGCAGGTGACTCACTACTATAATCCTAGCTATTTAGGAGGCTGAAATCAGAGAATCACAGTTCAAAGCCAGCCCAGCAGGAAAGTTTATGAGATGCTTATCTTCAGTTAGCTAGCAAAAAACTGAAATAGAGCTGTGGCTCAAGTGGCAGGTCACTAGCTTTGAGCAAAAAAGCTAAAGGACGGGGCTAGGAAGGTGGCTCAGTGGTAGAGCGCTTGCCTTGCATGCCAGAGGCCCTGGGTTCGATTTCTCAGCACCACATAAGCAAAAAGAAAAAAGCCAGAAGTGGTGTTGTGGCTCAAGTAGTAGAGCGCTAGCATTGAGCTGAAGAGCTGAGGGACAGTGCCCAGGCCCAGAGTTCAGGCCCCATGACTGGACCTCCTCCCCCCTCCCAAAAAAAAGCTAAGGGACAACACCCAAGGCCCTGACTTCAAGCCCCAATACTGGCATAATAAAAGAGAAAGAAAGAGAAAGAGGGAGGGAGGGAGGAACAAAGGAAGGAAAAAAAATAAGGATGTCTGTCATATGCAAATATAAGAATTTTAAATATATTCTATGTAAAAAGAAATATTTTAAACTTCATTTTCTTTGTTTTTCTTCCTTTTTTGTGGTGCAGTATACTGAATCCACAGACTTGAACATGCTTTGCAAGTGCTTCATCCCTGAGCCATATTTTCAGTCCTGCTTATGTTTTTATAACATATTTAAATTTAGTTAAATTACATACTCTGCTGTTGGCTCCAGTCCTTGGGGCTTAAAATTTTACATACTTTAGTGGAAATTATTAAGCTACAAGAAAATATACATTGATATATTTTAGTATATACCACCTTTTATAATATACTGATGATGTTTTATTTATTTATTTAATTTTTTTGGGTCCGGTAGTGGGGCCTGAACTCTGGGCCTGGGCACTGTCCCTCAGCTCTTCAGCTCAAGGCTAGTGCTCTACCACTTGAGCCACAGCGCCACTTCTGGCTTTTTTCTTTTTGCTTATGTGGTGCTGAGGAATCGAACCCAGGGCTCTGGCATGCAAGGCAAGTGCTCTACTACTGAGCCACCTTCCCAGCCCCTGATGATATTTTAGACTGGAGACACAGACTACAGTTAGAATACTAGACAAAGCCAGGTGCTGGTGGCTCACACCTGTAATCCTAGCTACTTAGGAATCTGAGATCTGAGGATTGCAGTTCAAAGCCATTCTGGGCAGGAAAATCCATGAGACTCTTATCCATAATTAACCGTCAAAAAACCAGAAGTAGCATTGTGGCTCAAAGTGGTATTGCACTAGCTTTGAGCAAAAAGAGGTTAGGGGACAGTGCCCAAGGCCTGAGTTCAAGCCCTATGACCGACCAGAAACAAACAAACAAACAAAAAAAAGAATACTATACAAGCTGGATACAGGTGGTTCATGCCTATAATTCTAGCTACTCAGGAGGCTGAGATTTGCAAGCTCACAGTTTGAAGCCAACTCAGGCAGAAAAGTCTGCCTGACTCCAAATAACCAACAAAAAGCCAGGCTAGAGATGCAACTCAGCAGGAAGGCCAGCTGTGAACCTTGAGTTTAAATCCCAGTACTGCCCAAGAAAAATAATATTATATAAGTAGCCTGATCTAAAAAACAGAAATTACTGTGCTTCAAAATTCAAACAACAACCCAAATTGTACGTGTATGTGTTTGTGTGTGTCTGACTTGGGGCTTGAACTCAGGGTATGGGCAATGGGCACTGTCCCTGAGCTGCTTTTTCTCAAGGCTGGTACTCCTCCACTTGAGCCACAGCACCACTGCTGGCTTTTTCTGTTTATATTCTGAAGAATTGAACCCAGGGCTTCATGCATGCACTCTTAGCACTAAGCTACATTCCCAGCCACTTCTAGCTTTTTGAGTAGTTTATTAGAGTTAAGAGTCTCATGGGCTTTCCTGCCTGGCTGGCTTTGAACCATGATCCTCAGATCTCAGTCTCCTGAGTAGCTAGGCTTATAGGTATGAGCTACCAATGACCAGCACAAGTTGTACTTTTTTTTTTTGTTGGTCATGGGACTTGAACTCTAGGCCTGGGCACTATCCCTCAGCTCTTCAGCTCAAGGCAAGCGCTCTACCACTTGAGCCACAAGGCCACTTCTGGTTTTCTTCCCTGGCTGGCTTTGAATCTCAATCCTCAGATCTCAGCTTCCCCAGTAGCTAAGATTACAGGCATGAGCCGCCGACACCTGGCACAAGTTGTACTTTTGATAATGATCTAGGTTAATGTACTACTCAGATATATATGAAAAAACAGAAACAGAAATACACTTAAGACCAAAAAGAGCCGGGCACCGGTGGCTCACACCTGTAATCCTAGATACTCAGTAGGCTGAGATCTGAGGATGGAGGTTCAAAGCCAACCTAGGCAGGAAAGTCCATGAGACTCTTATCTCCAATAAACCACTAAAAAAAAAAAAAACAAGAAGTGGCACTATGGCTCAAGTGGTAGAGTGCTTGCCTTGAGCTGAAGAGCTCAGGGACAGCGCCTAAGCCCAGAGTTCAAGCCCCACAACTGACAAAACAACAAAAAAAAAATCTGATTATACAAAGTAATATTTATCAAAATGAACTCCAGGAAATGAAAACAAGGTTTTTTTTCCTGTTTTTGTTTTTTCTTTTTTCTTTTTGGGTCTGGTCGTGAGGCCTGAACTCTGGGCCTGGGCGCTGTCCCTCAGCTCTTCAGCTCAAGGCTAGCGCTCTACCACTTGAGCCACAGTGCCACTTCCGGCTTTTTTCTTTTTGCTTATGTGGTGCTGAGGAATCGAACCCAGGGCCTCATGCATGCAAGGCAAGCGCTCTACCACTGAGCCACCTTCCCAGCCCCTTTTCTTTTATTTTTGTTCGTTATTTTCATTTATATGTCTTTGGGAGTATGTGAAATGGTGGGACAAAGAGTGAACAAATGCAGCAATGGTACTCACTGGACACTATGATGAAAATTAACAAACTTGTGGATGGGATGGGAGGGAAAAACTGAGAGAGTTTGAGGGAAGGGGTGACACTGTCCAAAAAGAAATATACCCCTCTGTCCATCACCTTTATAATAACAATTAAAAAAAGTAACCTATATCTTAGCACTCAGAAGACTGAGGAAGGAGGATTGTGAATTCCAGGCCAGGCTGGGCTATATAGTGAAATACTGTCTCAAAACATCAAAAGTGGGGGGGGGTGAGGAAGGATAGGATAAGGGGTGGTGGTGGTAGGGGGGGTATGGGAACGGATGGGAAGGGGAAACAAAGGAGGAGGCAACAATGCTTGATAAGAAATGTACTCATTATCTTGCTCATGTAATTGTAACCCCTCTGTACGGTATTTTCACAATAAAAAAGGGAAAAAAACACATCAAAGCAAAAATGAATAAATAAAAATAAGGAAAATTAGACAATACAAAGATGACATTTGAAGTATTTTGAAATCCTTACCTCTTCACAGCACCGCCTACTTACAATAGCCCTATAGTCAATTCTATCCCAGAGCTGGTCCCTTAACTTTAAGAAATTAGGGAACAATTTCCTCCAATTTTTCCCTAAAGCCCATGGGAAAATTTCATACTTGGATTCTTCTTCATCTTCTTCAACTGTATTAGCCAGATACCTAACAAAGAGGACCAATGACCAAAAAAAAAAAAAAAAAAATGTAAGAACAGGAAAAGCAGTGATGTTTAAATTTATTCTAAGAAATGCATATTAAAATATCAGAGATATAGTGAATTTTACATTCTTGGGTTCTGGTATGCAATTAAGTCACTTGGAAGCAATCTGATCTTTTTAGTTTTCATTTCTTAGTTGGATCTGGAGCAATGTTCAGTCTGAAACTTTATTTCCCATTTCTGAGACAAGACCCTCCTGAGTTTCTACATACATACACATGTATATACATGCATATATGTGTATGTTCTTTGTCTGTGAATTTGGAATCTTTGTTTTAACACAAGGTTTTCCTATGTATCCCAAGCTGGCATTGAACTCATGATTCCTAAATGCTGGGATTATAGGCATGTACCATCATGCATGATTCTGAGCAGTTTTCTTTTTCTTTTTTTTCTTTTTCTTTTTTGTAGGTCATGGGACTTGAACTCTGGGCTTGGGTGCTGTCCCTGAGCTCTTCAGCTCAAGGCAAGCACTCTACCACTTGAGCCACAGCACCACTTCCAGTTTTCTGGTGATTTATTGAAGATAGTCTCACGCTGGCTTTGAACCTTGATCCTCAGCTTTCAGCCTCGTGAGTAACTAGGATTACAGGTACGAGGTTAGCACTTTTTCTTTGTAATGCTAGAGACTGAATCCAGGACTTCATGTATGCAAGTACTCTACCACTTTAACTATGCCCTCAGCTCTTTGTAGTTTTTCAGAGAGGGTCTAACTTTGCTTGTGCTGTCCTCAAATTTAGGTTCTTCCTCTCTGAAGCTGTAATTACAGGTATCAGCAACATGTTCAGTTTGGATACTTTTCTTTCCTTTATTTTTCTTTTCTGTGCTGTCCTGTGGCTTGAACTCAGGGTCTGAGTTACTGCCTCTGAGCATTTTGCTCAAGGCTAGCTATCACTTGAGCCATAACTTCTCTTCTGGCTTTTTGATGGCTAATAGGAGGTAAGAGTCTTATGGATTTTCCTGCCCAAGCTGGCTTTGAACCACGATCCTCAGATTTTAGCCTTCTGAGTAGCTAGGTTTACAGGCATGAGCCCCCAGTACTTGGCTTGAATACTTTTCTTAATACTCCATGAACTAAACTAAGTTTTCAAACCAGCTAGTGGAAACAGGCATTGTTATAGTCCTGTGTGAATGAATGTTAGGTACTGTTTTACCTAGTATTTCTTACCATCTTTTCCTAGACTCAGGTAGTTTCCTTATACACATATGGAAATTTGCTTTTACCAAATACTTGAGGGGGAGGCCAGAAACACATAGAAGCAGAAAAATACAAACCATAATAAGGAGAATAACCAATCAATCAAAATCAGTCTGACACAGTGAAGGACATTAAACAAATGACACTGATTTCATGTGTTAAAAAAAAGTAGACATATTAAGAATGCAGTTCTAGAGATGAAAATTACAATGTCTCCGAGGAAAAATACACTTGAGTTGTATTAATGAGAGATTAATATTGGAAAAGATTTATGAACTAAAGTGATAGTAATTGAATCTAACTAAAATGAAATTTATAGGCCAAAAATAGAGGTGAGATAGCCTCAAGAAAATCTAATAAAGATGAAATTGGAATATCTAAAAGGTAGCAAGTTGGCAAAAAATACTTGAAGAAATAATGGCTGTATATGGGTGCCAGTGGCTCACACCTGTAATCCTAGCTACTCAGGAGTCTGAGATCTGAGGATCACGGTTCAAAGCCAGCCCAGGCAAGAAAGTCCATGAGACTCTTATCTTCAATTAAACCAGAAGTGGTGCTGTGGCTCATTTGCCTTGAGCTGAAGAGCTGAGGACAGCGCCCAGGCCCCAAGTTTAAGCCCACAACCAACTTAAAAAAAATGGTTGTACGAACTTTACAACTTTGGTGAGGGGGGACGGAGGGGGGGGGTGGAGAGGAGGATACGAAGGGACGGGAAGGGGAAACAAAGCAGGAGGCTACAATGCTTGTTAAGAAATGTGCTCATTATCTTACCCACGTAATTGTAACCCCTCTGTACAGTCCTTTCACAATAAAAATATATAAAAAATGGTTGTAAATATTTAAAATTTGACTAAAACCATAAACCCAGAAGCTAAATGGGCAAGAAACAAGAAAGTACAAGAGATATGAAAAAAAATCACATCAAAGTTTATCATCATCCCACTGATCATAACCAGTGCTAAAGAGAAAATTCTTTTTTTTTTTTGAGAGTCCTGGGCACTGTTTCTGAGCTTCATTTGCTCAAGGCTAGCACGCTACCAGCTACTACTTGAACCACAGGTTCACTTCCTTTTTTTTTGTTTATGTGGTACTAAGGAATCAAACTCAGAGCTTCAAGCATGCTAGACAAGAATTCAACTGCTACATTCCCAGCCCAAGAGAATATCTTAAAAGGAATCAGAAAAATGAGACATGTTAAGTAACACTGGTACAAAAATAAGGATGGAGAAAATTTCCCATGAGAAATAATACAAGCCCCACAAATGACTACTTCCCCCACCCCTCTTTGTCTCAAAGGTAGTGCTCTACCACTTGGAACCATAGTGCCACTTCGAGTCTTCTGGTGGTTAATTGGAGATAAATCTCATAGACTTTCCTAAACTTCAATCCTGAGATCTCAGCCTCCTGAGTAGCTAGGCTTACAAGCATAAGGCATTGGTGTCTGGCTTGTATTCAGGTATTTTTGTATGTGGTTTTCTATTTTGCAGTCATACATTCCGAAAAAGTTATTTTGTCTTTTTGGTACTGGAGATTGAATCCATGGTCTTGCATATAGTAAGCAACTGCTCTACCACTGAGCTTAAGTTTTTTTTTGTTTTCTAGCTGAATTCTGACCCACAGACTGAAAAACTGTGCTGTAAAAAACTATTTAGCAAATTACAAAGGTAGCATGAATTAATGAGAAATCAATGGAAAAAACAGGAAAATTAATTATAGTCATTTGTCATCATTTGTGTTCAGAAAAACAATCAGTGCATATTATAAGTTTTAAAGATCTACACAGTATATATAGTACACAGTATATATAGAACATTTTTTACAAGATGTTCTATTCACTGTCTAACAATTTAAAAGAGACCATTCTGGCTTAAAAATAAAAATTAAGTAGTGGTAGACAGAAAAATAATAATGGAAGATCAATAATACCAAAATACATGTTGTCTAAGTATAAGGGTAGCATAAGGAAATTCATTGAAAGCTATTTAACAAGGAGGGGTCAGGGGCCAAGCAATGAGAGAACAATAGATGAGATTACTGATGAGAGAACAATAGATGAGATTACTGTTGCTAAATAAAAATAGATGTATGTGCAATTTACCCTGGTGAAAGCCATTTTACAATATGTTAAAAAATGAAAAAGAAGGGGCTGGGAAGGTGGCTCAGTGGCAGAGTGCTTGCCTGGCATGCATGAGGCTCTGGGTTCAATTCTTCAGCACCATATACATAGAAAAAGCCCGAAGTGGCACTGTGGCTCAAGTGGTAGAGCTCTAGCCTTGAGCAAAAGCAGCTCAGGGACAGTGCACAGGCCCTTAAGTTCAAGTCCTAGGACCGGCAAAAAAAAAAAAAGAAGGGGGCTGGGAAGGTGGCTCAGTGGTAGAGCACTTGCCTTGCATGCATGAGGCCCTGGGTTCGATTCCTCAGTACCACATAAGCAGAAGAAAAAAAAAAAAGAAAAAAAGAAAAAAGAAAAATGACAGGAAAGTAAACAGGCTATGTTGGTTGACTGCTATGGGTGAGAAGGGGAGGGGGTTTATGGAGAAGGTAGTGATTGAAGTACTTTATATGCATGTATGAAAATAGAAAAATGAAACTTGCTGAAATCATTTCAATAAGGGTGAGGGGCTAACCACTGGCAGCTTCCCCTGTAATTCTAATACTAAGGAGGCTGAGATCTGAGGATTACTGTTTAAAGCCAATCTGGGTAAAATAGTCTGAGACTCTTTTTTTTTTTTGTCAGTTGTGGGGCTTGAACTCTGGGCCCGGGCTCTGTCCCTCAACTCTTCAGTTAGAGGGGAACACTCTACCACGTGAGCCACAGCACCACTTCTGGTTTTCTGGTGATTTCTTGGAGAGAAGAGTCTCATTAACTTTCCTGCCTAGGCTGGCTTTGAACAGTGATTCTCAGATCTCAGAGGCCTCCTGAGTAGCTAGGATTATAGGTGTGAGTCACCAGCATCAGGCTAAACTGAGACTCTTACCTCCAATTAACTAGTAAAAAGCTGGCAATGGAGGTGTGTCTTAAGTGGCAGAGTGCCAGCCTTGAGGAAAAAAACCAAACAAGAGCAAGAAGCCATGAGCGGAAAGCCCCAGTACTGACCCTCCCCTCCACCAAAATGGGGAGGAGAGCTAGATGTATGGCTTAAGTGTTAAGACTGTTAGTTAAAGAGAGAAAAGAGGGAATTATTTTAAGATGAAGAGGGAAAGAAACAGAGGGAGGTAGCTTGGAGTGTACTGTATGTATGTATGTATGAGAACATCACAGTAAGTCCCCCTTTGCAAACTAATGTATGCTAATAAAAAACTTAAAACAATCTAAATCATAGCAGAGGAGAATTTGAAATAATTTATAAGATAGTACTCAAAAATATAGAAGACACAATCTAGTAAAGTGGAATGTTAATAAATCTTAGGCATACAGCATGATAAGGTCAGTAAAAAGAACATAAAAATATCCTATGAAAGTAATAGATGTGTAGCATTTACACAGTAAGGCCTATTCAAAGATATCCATAGTTTTAAACTGGTTCTGTTTTAAATTAAAAGATCATATATATACATCTATGTTTATTTACTCATTGTAAATAGCATAAAAAGTTATTTAGCAGAAAGTGTACTTACAGAGCAATAAAGAAATTTATCCTGGTATGCTCATTAATAGTAAATTTAGCTCTCTTGAAATAAACAAAAGTCATAGCCAAAAGATACTATAAAAAAAGAGTTAGAAATTAATATTTTGCTTTTATAAATAGAACGTTCAAGTTAACTTAAAATTTTCTCATAAATAAGGTAAAGAAGTACTATTCTTATTATAGAATCTTTATTTGACTTTTTTTTGCTTCTTGTAACCAACTCATGTGAAGTGAGTTTTTGACAATTTATTATTAAATAAATGCCTAAATTTTATTATACTTAATAAACTTTTAGGTTTAAAATCCCATAAATTTAGCTGGATTCCCCAATTCTTAATATTTTGCTACAGTTGCTTGATATCTTTGTGTATATATAAATTTTCCTAACATTTTTTTGTGTACTTGAACTCAGGGCCTTGCATCATTGCTTGACTTTTTCCCTCAAGTCTGGCACATCCACTTCCTCTCTCTTAGTAACAGTCATGCATACTTTTTTTGGTGGGGGGAGAGGGGTAATTAGGGATTGAATTCACAGTCTTTTGCATACTAATATTCTGTATTTGCCATTACTACTATATTCTTTTTTTTTTTGCCAGTCCTGGGGCTTGAACTCAGAGCCTAGGCACTGTCTCTGAACTACTTTTTTTTTGTGGGTGGGAGGTCCAGTTGTGGGGCCTGAACTCTGGGCTGGGGTGCTGTCCCTCAGCTCTTCAGCTCAAGGCTAGCGCTCTACCACTTGAGCCACAGCGCCACTTCCGGCTTTTTTCTTTTTGCTTATGTGGTGCTGAGGAATCAAACCCAGGGCCTCATGCATGCAAGGCAAGCACTCTACCACTGAGCCACCTTCCCAACCCCCCTGAACTTCTTTTGTTCAAGCTAATGTTCTACCACTTGAGCCAAAGGACCACTTCTGGCTTTTTCTATTTATGTGGTACTGAAGAATTTTTTACCCAGGGCTTCATGCATGCTAGGCAAGTACTCTATCACTAAGCCACATTCCCAGCCATACTGTATATTCTTTTGAATTTAGCAATTCCATCAAATTTTAACTTGAGCTCACTTTCTACTATTGGAAACTGTGTTGCCTTAATATATAGCTTGTTTCTTCGAGCCTATTTCTTTAATTATCAGCTTCTGAATTATACAGCACAGACTAAGTAAAAATTTACTCAGGGCTAGTAGATGTCAGTACTTATTTATGTATACTCTAACACTGGAGCCATGGCCCTAGTTTTCAAATACTATTATTTGTATTTTTATAATGCAGCTCTGTCATGAAGCTATTCTCCAGCCACTACACTCACTTGTTAAAGTAGCCAGTTGCCAGTGGCTCATGTCACCATAATCTTAGCTACTCAGGAAGCTGAGGTCTGAGGATCATGGTTCAAAGCTAGCATAGGCAGAAATGTCTGTGAGACTCTTATCTCCAATTAATCAGAAATCTGAAAGTAGAAGCATGGCTCAACTGGCAGAGCACTTAACCTTGAGCAAAAAGAAGTTCAGGGACAGTGTCCAAGAGCTGAATTCAAGCCCTAAGACTAAAATACACATAGACAGACAGAAACAGACACAGAAACAGACACACACACACACACACACACACACACACACACACACACACACACACACACACACACACACACACACACACACACAGAGAGTGACTTCTCTAAGTGGCCTCAAAAGGGCTGGGAAGGTGGCTTAGTGGTAGAGCGCTTGCCTTGCATGCATGAGGCCCTGGGTTCAATTCCTCAGCACCACATAAGCAAAAAGAAAAAAGCCAGATGTGGCACTGTGGCTCAAGTGGTAGAGCGCTAGGCTTGAGCTGAAGAGCTGAGGGACAGCGCCCAGGCCCAGAGTACAAGCCCCACGACTGGATCCATCCCCCCCCCAAAATTGTGGATAAATGGCCTCAAAAATTAGAATCATATGGCTCAATTTTTGTAGAAAAATAATTTTAAATGTATTTTTTGGTCTGAGGACACATACCAAGATGTGACTATTCAGATTAGAAGCAAGTTTAAAAAAATTAATGTACTATTTTGTTCTCTCAAAATATTTACTCATCCTACAGTCAAAAGATTGGTGAGTAGAGTAATTCCTAGTTTTCCTGTTAACTTCAGGTAAAGGATTCTTTTTTTTTCTTTTGGGTCCGGTTGCGGGGCCTGAACTCTGGGCCTGGGCGCTGTCCCTCAGCTCTTCAGCTCAAGGCTAGCCCTCACCACTTGAGCCACAGCACCACTTCCAGCTTTTTTTTTTTTTGCTTATGTGGTGCTGAGGAAGCCACTTCCGGCTTTTTTCTTTTTTTGCTTATGTGGTGCTGAGGAATCGAACCCAGGGCCTCATGCATGCAAGGCAAGCACTCTACCACTGAGCCACCTTCCCAGTCTCCCCCCTTTTTTTTTTGTTATGGTGCTTCAATTCTGGGCCTGGGTGCTGTCCCTGAGCTCTTCAGCTCAAGGGAAGTGCTCTACCATTTGAACCACAGCGCCACTTCCGGTTTTCTGGTGGTTAACTGGAGATAAGAGTCTCACCAATTTTCCTGCCTGGGCTGGTTTTGAACCGTGATCCTCAGATCTCTAGGATTACAGGCTTGAGCCACCAACACCCAGCTCAAGAGTTCTTGAAATAGTGTTATGACAGTACAGTACTCTTAGTTACTTTTCAAACACTGCCCTCTGCTGTTTAAAAACTTTAGTGCACTTAAAATTGTAAAGTTTTAAAATAGCTCAACTCCACAAAATGGATATGTGATATTAAAGCATTACTGCTAAGTTTAAAAAGTGTTTGTTTACAATAAAAATGTACAAAAAATAAAAATAAACAAGTGTTGGTGACATGATTTCTTTTAATAATATAATTTTTATTTTAGAGACACATTACGAGATATTTGTAGATGTTAGGATGTCTGCAATTTGCCTCAAATAACCCAGACACTTGGTGTAGGGAGTTAAAAAGAAATAATTGCCATGAGTTGATTTTTGTAGCAAGCTAGGTAACAGGCACTTGGAAGGTCTTTATCTTAAAATTATGCATGTTAAAAAAATTTTTTTTTGTCAGTTGTGGGGCTTGAACTCTGGACCTGAGTGCTGTCCCTCAGTTCTTCAGCTCAAGGCGAGCACTCTACCACTTGAGCCACAGCACCACTTCAGGTTTTCTAGTGGTTTATTAGAGATAAGAGTCTTGTGAACTTTCCTGCCTGAGCTGGCTTTGAACCACCATCCTCAGATCTCAGCCTCCTGAGTAACTAGGATTACAGGCATGATCTTGCCTTGCATTTGTTTTTTTTTTTTTTTTTCTTTTGTTAGTTGTGGGGCTTGAACTCTGGTCCTGGGCATTGTCCCTCAGCTCTTCAGCTCAAGGTTGGTGCTCTACCACTTGAGCCACAGGGCCACTTCCAGTTTTCTGGTGGATTATTGGAGATAAGAGTCGCACAGTAGGAGTTGGGAAGTTGGCTCAGTGGTAGAGTGCTTGCCTCGCATGCATGAGTTCCTGGGTTCAATTTCTCAGCACCACATAAGCAGAAAAAAGCCAGAAGTGGCGCTGTGGCTCAAGTGGTAAGGCACTAGTCTTGAGCTGAAGAGCTGAGGGACAGCGCCCAGGCCCAGAGTACAGCCCCCACTATTGACAAAAAAAAAAGAAAGAAAGAAAGAAAGAAAAGAGTTGCACAGTATTTCCTGCCCAGGCTAGCCTTGACCCAGTATCCTCAGATGCCAGCCTCCTGCGTAGCTAGGATTATAGGCATGCTCCACCACGCCCAACCTGGTTGTTGTTTGAATAAGGTCTTCGTTTGTACCCAAGCTGACAGGACCTTGATCCTATTTATTCTTCCCACTCTGCTGTGATATCAATCATGCCCATGACACCTAGGCTCATTATTGGGTGACATAGGGATCTCATGATTTTTTTTTTTTTTGTCAGTTGTGGGGCTTGAACTCTGGGCCTGAGTGCTGTCCCTCAGCTCTTTAGCTCAAGGCGAGCACTCTACCACTTGAGCTACAGTGCCACTTCCGGTTTTCCAGTGGTTTACTAGAGATAAGTCTTATGGAATTCCTGCCAGACCTGGCTTTGAACCACTATCCTCAGATCTCAGCTTCCTGAGTAACTAGGATTACAGGTGTGAGTCACCAGTGCCGGCTTCATTTTTTTTTTTTTTTGTCCAGACCAGTCACAAACTATAATCTTCCAAGTAGCTAGGATTACAGGCAGAAGGCACAGTTCCCTTATCTTTGTCATTAAGTGTGAAATAAAAATGTTCAATACTAACTTAATGAGTATTTAATAATAAGCTTCTACACATTCCCTTCTCTGTTGGTTTGCACATTTTAAGTGTGATATGAAGTTATGTGTAACTTTCTAGATCACAACCTAACCTAAAATGATATTTACAAAAGTGAAATAGTAACTATTCAATTAACTAAAAAAAAAAATCACAAAAACAAATATTGAAATTTGTGTCAACTAAAGTATAGAAACATCATTGGTCTTAAGAAGTTACATTTTTATGTAACATTAATTCCTAAATTAAGCTAAATTTACCCTACAATATTATTGAGATTTATTCTGAGTTACTTAAAATATTAAAATAAGGCAGTAAGAGACTGCCTTAGTGGGAGGAATCTCAGAATCTATTTTCTACATAGCCTGATAAAAGGAGGGAATTCTAATTAATGTATTGAGGCTAGCCAAGTGTGATGGTATGCGTGTGTATAACCTCAGTATTCAAAAGGCAGAAGGACTTCTGGGCTACATGACAAGAATTTGTCTCAAAAAGAAAGTATTGAGTCTATTGGTTCTTGCTTTCAAGCAAATACACTCATATCTAATCAACAATATTTACTGAATCTATGATACATACTAATTCCAAAATTTAATGTGTATGCCTTGGAAGAGCAATACAGGCTACCTGTTTACTTAGCTTTAATTAATATAGGAAACTCTAGTAGTCTCCTTAAAGTTCTGATGGACTAATAGTGTTAACAAAAATAGTTAATGATTATACTGGTATCAACTTTACCTTGTCTGCAATTTTACAGCAGCAGTCCATCCACAAGAAATCTTGAATTAGATCATCATCTACAACAAAAGATAGCTATTAGTTGTTTTTTTTTCCATTTTTCCTTTTGAAGAATTTAAATGTTTAGAAATCAAACAAAAATACCTGGACTAAGATATGGTTTTCAGGATTAAAAAAATCATTGCAAACACTGTACAAAAGACTATCTTGGGGCTGGGAAGGTGGCTCAGTGGTAGAGCACTTGCCTTGCATGCATGAGGGCCTGGGTTTGATTCCTCAGCACCACATAAGCAGAAAAAAAAAAGCTGGAAGTGGCACTGTGGCTCAAGTGGTAAAGCACTAGCCTTGAGCTGAAGAGCTGAGGGACAGCACCCAGGCCCAGAGTTCAGGCCTATGACCAGGACCCATCCAAAAAAAAAAAAGACTATCTTATCCTTCATCTTCTGATTTGCTATATTCACTATGTATAGCTCAGTTTTAGAGAACAGTATTTTATTGAATATCCAGTAGCATGTTGGGTAACTCTAGCTCTTCCCCCCTTTTCAAAATCTCTCTTAACAGGTGGAAATAAGGGGGATAAAAACAGGTGGATAAAAGGTAATTGTTTAAAAAATGGCTTAATGAATACTATTCTATTACTTTCTCCTTTTAGGTTCCAGAGTACTTTTAGCTTTAGATTCTATCTCCTATATATCTGTAATTCCATTTATCTACTGTCTTAAGTACCTATGAAAAAGGCAATATAAAAAGGTGAAAGATTCACTAGCTATTTAGAACATTCAATTTTGGGAAAATTGAGTATTAGGATAAAAGAATTAACAATAAAAATGTTAATAGCCAAAAAATGTAAAAAACACTTCAATTAAAAATTCTAATATATATATATATATATATATATATATATATATATATATATCAACATATATTGGTAATTACCAGAATCTAGGAAAATCAATTTCCAACCTTAATTCTTTTTCTTTTCTTTTCTTTTTTTTTTTTTGTCGGTCGTAGGGCTTGAACTCGGCCTGAGCACTGTCCCTCAGCTCTTCAGCTCAAGGCAAGCGCTCTACCACTTGAGCTACAGCACCACTTCCCCAACCTTAATTCTAAGTAAGAAAAAGCAAATAAATACATCAACTCATTTCTTTTTTTTTTTTTTAACTCATTTCTTTTTTTTTTGGTCAGTCATGGGGCTTGAACTCTGGGCTTGGGCACTGTCTCTGTGCTCTTCAGCTCAAAGCGAGCACCCTACTGCTTGAGCCACAGCGCCACTTCCTGTTTTCTAGTGGTTTATTGGAGATAAGAGTCTCATGGACTTTCCTGCCCGGGCTGGCTTTGAACCACGATCCTCAGATCTCAGCCTCCTGAATAGCTAAGATTACAGGTGTGAGCCACCAGCGCCCAGCCACATCAATTCATTTTTTGCAAATTCATGTTTTGCAAATATTATCAATGTAATGAAGTAACTAGAATGTTTCAAGAGAATATTGATTTCCTGAAAATTAATTTACTAATTCTATTTTTATTTCTCAAATTACCTAACATGGTAGAGACAGATAAACCAACAGTTATAGGTACTAACAAGGTTTGTGAGTAATAATTTTGTTCTTTCACTTTAGCAGTAGTAGAAATTGAATTTGGAACCTCTAGCTATCATTCAACACATCCCACTATACCTGAGCCAGACTTCCAGTCTTCATTCTATTTTTTTTTTTTTTTGTCAGTCATGGGGCTTGAACTGTGCACCTGTGCACTGTCCCTCAGTTTTTCAGCTCAAGGCTAATGCTCTATCACTTGAGCCACAGTACGACTTCCAGTTTTCTGGTGGTTAATTGGAGGTAAGAGTTTTTGGACCATGATCCTCAGATCTCAGCCTCCTGAGGAGCTAGGATTACAGGTGTGAGCCATCAGCACCCAGATCACTATGCTTTTATTTACCCAATTTCCCTCAATGCTCTGGCCTTCCTCATAAGAGGCCTATTATCTGCACCTACCAGATTATGGTGTTTTGTATGGTGTTTCCCACAGGTTTTAGAACCCATTTTTACCACTCCTTATCCTAATCTTTCTACCATGCTATCAATCTCCAAATAAAGATCCCTTTTCCTTCTTCATTAGTAGACAGTAGATGCAGTAGTGTGAGAAATTTCTAGCTGCCTACTTATTAATAAAGTAGAACTGATTTATTATCTGAACAAATTCTACAATGATAAAAATATTGTTAATTTTTAGCAATAATTCCAAGATATATTGAAACTTTTCTAGGTTAACCAACATTTCCAGTTTGCTTGGTTTTAGTCATGAAAAGTCCTGGGAAACTGGTCAGGACTAATCAGATTGGCTGGTCCCTCACCTGAGTCTGTATGTAGTTTCAGTTTAGGTCAAAACTAAAGACAAAAAAACAAAAAAATTGTGGCTTACACCTCTAATACTAGCTACTAAGGAAGCTAATATCTGAGAATCACAGTTTGAAGCCAGCCCAGGCAGGGAAAGTCCATGACATACTTATCTCCAATTAACTACCAAAAAAGCCAGAAGTAGAGCAGTGGTTCAATTGGTAGAGTGCTAGCCTTGAGCAAAGAAGCTCATAGACAGTGGCCAGGCCCTGAGTTTAAGCTCCAGCGCACACGCGTGCGTGCCCACACACGCACGCACGCACACACACACACACACACAGCACTCTCGCTCTTTCTCTCTCACACACCCACACACCAGTCTCATGCTATTAACCTAAATTCCTGAATTGCTCAGATCTATACTTGATAGAAGCTAGCTGGGTCTGAATTTGTAATACATAAAACAAGTAAAATAAAAATTCAGTATAAAAACAAGTCTATAAATAAATTTTCTTAGAGGTGGGAAATTTTGGCACAGGAAATACCATAATCTTTGACCATTTTGGTAATGATAAAATAGATGTTTACATTCTAGTTTGTATGTACTTTATATGACACTACTAAATGAGTTAAGGTTTAAAACCTACCAAACAATTTAAAGAAAGCAGTCATTTCCTGACGCTGTATTACTAAACAAGGTCCTTTGGGGCATTTAGATTTGTTGTTATTATGTGTATTTTTTTCAGATGCTTGCCAACTATCTTTAAAAATAGGACGCTTTAGATTAATGGGTTTTCTAGACTGATGCGCTCTATTTGGTCCTGATTTTACATGAACAGTGACAGTAGGTGGCGTCTCACAGCACATCTGATTGTGCCTCATTCTGGTTTTCCAAGATTCCTGCAAAAATAAAACAGACAATTATTTATCACACTCATTAATTTCTGTATAAAAAGAAATTGAATGATACTTCCAGATATAGTTACTGGTCTTGTGATTAAAAGTGATATTTGGAGTCAGGAAATGTGGCTTAGTGGTAGAGTGCTTGCTTAACATGCATGAGGCCCTGGGTTCAATTCCTTTGTATCACATAAATATAAAAGGAAAAATAACCATTAAAATTATTTTAAAAATGTTATTTGTGACAGTGATTCACAATAGAAATTGCTTTTAGAATTCACTACCAGGAAAAACTTTATTCTTCCCAAATTAATAAGATACCACACACATATATGTATATACACGTATATTATACCATTTTGTTTTGATTACTTTGGAACTCAAAACCAAACATTTAAAGTTGTTTACTTTTTTTGGTTGGTCGTGGGGCTTGAACTTTGGGCCTGGGCGCTGTTCCTGAGCTCTATCAGCTCAAGGCTAACACTCTACTAGTTGAGCCACAGCGCTACTTCTGGTTTTCTGGTGTTTAATTGGAGCTAAGAGTCTCATGGACTTTCTTGCCTGGGCTGGCTTTGAACCAAGACCCTCAGATCTCAGCCTCCTGATTAGCTAGATTACAGGTGTGTACCACCGATGCCCGGCTTATTATGTTCTTTATTATTCCAGGTAAAGTTTTGGTTAATTTTGGTTTTTGAATCTCACTTTGTAGTCCACACTAGGCATGAACTTGTGATCCTTATGCTTCAGCCTCCCAAATATTGAGACTACAAGTGTGAGCTAACCCCTCAGCCCCCTACTTCTCCTGGCTTTTATTCTACAGGAACTGATATAATCTCATTATATGATTCTTACAATTTGTGGTTTTACTGACAGGCACTACTCAGGAGTCAGAGATCTGAGGACTGCTTCTTTTCAAAGCTAGCCTAGCAAAAGTCAGTGAGACATATTTCCAATAAAGCTGCAAAAAGTTGGGAGTGGAGGTGTGGCTCAGGTGGTAGTGTGAAAAAGCCAAGTGAGAACACAGAGGCCCTCAGTCCAAGCCTCAGTACTACTGGACCAAACAAAAAGTATTAAGACAAAGCAAATTAGTATCAGAGCTTAATTATTGATATTAAGAATTAAAAAATGCAAAAATCTCTCACAAAGGGGCTGGGAAGTTGGCTCAGTGGTAGAGCGCTCGCCTTGCATGCTTAAGGCCCTGGGTTCGATTCCTCAGCACCACATACGCAGAAAAAAACAAGCCGGAAGTGGCTCTGTGGCTCAAGTGGTAGAGTGCTAGCCTTGAGCTGAAGAGCTGAGGGACAGCGCCCAGGCCCAGAGTTCAGGCCCCACGACCGGACCCCCCCCCAAAAAAAAAATCTCTCACAAAACAATCCTAAATTGTACTGGAAAATCCCTTGGTACAAAATTATCTTATTCAACAAGCATTTATTGAAAACAATTCTAGCATTGGGTGTGGAAATGTACCTGTAACTCCTGCTACTGTCTGTGTCTCTCTTGGCAGTACTGGAGTTTGAACTCAAGATCTCACACTTGCCCTTGACCATTTGAGCTCTTTTTAGTCATTTTCAAAAAGTGTCTGGAATGTATGCCCACCAGCCTCCACCTATTCCCATTTTCCACCTAGCTAAGATGGCGGAAGCACCACAGCACATCCAGCTAGTGACTGAGATGAGGTCTCCTTTTACACTGAGTCTCACCAGTGGCTGGGCTGACAGGTGTGCAATCACTAGCACCTGGCAGCAGCATGTTCTTGAATCCTCTTTTTTACAGGAAGATGGTGTCATTCAAGGGGTAGAAAAGTCAAGAATATGGCACTGTTAAATTTGTGTTGGGAGCAACACTAATTTTTTGGGTCTGTTACTGTAGGGCTTGAACTCTGGGCCTGGGCGCTGTCCCTCAGCTCTTCAGCTCAAAGCCAGCGCTCTGCCGCTTGAGCCACAGCGCCACTTCCGGTTTTCAGGTGGTTAATTGGAGATACGTCTCAGGGACGGTCCTGCCCGGGCTGGCTTTGAACAGCGGTCCTCAGATCTCAGCCTCCGGAGTAGCCAGGAGTACAGGTGTGCGCCGCCGGTGCCCGGCACGCTAGCATTTTAAAAACGTGCTTACGCTAGAGAACGGAATCTATAGGTGATACACGATCAGTTTTAACTCGGCATATCCGTCTTTCAATGTTGAATTAAATTTTCTTTTTAAAATGTGAGGTGGGGCTGGGAAGGTGGCTCAGTGGTGGAGCGCTTGCCTAGCATGCCTGAAGCCCTGGGTTCGAGTCCTCAGCACCACGTACACAGAGAAAGCCAGAAGTGGCGCTGTGGCTCAAGTGGTAGCTTGCTAGCCTTGAGCAAAAAGCATTCAGAAGACCTCCCCAGACCTCCGCTGTCCTAGAGGCCGCCCGGCCCCCCCTCAGACCCCACTTCTGGGCCCCCGGCCAAGGCCACGAAGGCGCCTGCAGGATTCGCAGGTGGAGGGGCGGCTCGCACAGGTGGCGGGGAGGCGGCGGCAGCCCCGAGAGGAAGCCCAACGCCGAGTCCGGGCACCACTGGAACTGGAGACTCGCCTGCGGGTCCGACCGACCTCGGGGGGTGCGGAGCGAAAGTACCTGCGGAGACCCGAGAAGAGCGAGCGGCCCAGCAGCGGCGGCTGCCTCAGTTCCCGGCTTCACACGGCGGTGCGCAGCTCGCTCGCTCGACGACGGCTGCAGCGCCAACTCCGCAGACCGCTAGACGCCCGCTGTCCGGGAGCGCGCGGCCACCAGAGCCAATCAGAATGCAAGAACGGCCGGAGGGGGCGTGACGGACGCCCGCGCCCCGCCCCCACAGCTGCCTCGTCCTCGCGGAGCCCAGCGCCGGCTGCTTTCTGCCGTTATCCCGCGGCCGGCGCGCGCGACAGCGCCCGGGACCGCTCTGGCTACCCCGCGCCGGACCTTTCCGGCGGATGTTCTCCGCGTGTGTGGGCCGAGACGTGGAGCTTCCTTCCGGATCAGTTGGTGCGGGCCTGCGGCGCTGAGGAGGCGCCCGCGTCCCTACGTTCCCGTCCAGCGTAGTCTGGCGAACCGCGCTGGACTATCACACGTGTGTGAGGAGGAACGCACCGAAAAGGTGTGAATGGGTGGCACCCCGTGAGTTAACGCCTGTTAGCAGCCCAGACTTGGTCTCGGCTTCTCCACCCAAGGCTAGCGCTCTTCCACCGGAGCCACCGCGCCACTGCCATCTTTTCAATGGCCAATCCGAGATCACGGACCAGGATTCCTGCCCAGCTGGCTTTGAATCGCGATCCTCAGATCTCAGCCTCCTGAGCAGCTCTGACTACTACACGCATGCGCCAGCGGCTCCCAGCTTAGCAAGTCCTTTTTACGCCCTTCCAGTTTTGGCCCAGGTTTCTGGGAGTTAGTTGATAATAAATGCTTGCTAAATGCAAAATGATCTTGTTTTCTCCACTTTTTCCCCTAATGTATAACCTACTACTAATTAACGGGGGTGTGTGGGGGTGGTGCTACCAGGCTTTGTACTTGCCAGGCAGGTGGTCTACTACTTGAGTTGTGTCTAAAACTCTACTAGTCTATTTTTCCCCCCAGTCTTTGGGCACTGTCCCTGAACTTCTTTTGCTGAAGGCTAGCACTACCACTTGGGCCACAGCACCAGTTCCAGCTCTTTCTGTTTACGTGGTACTGAGGAATGGAACCCAAGGCTTCATGTCTACTGTGTGCCAGAAAGCTCACACTCAAGGAGATATACCAGTGAATAAGAAAAAAAGTACTCTGCTAATGAGCTTTGAACAAGAAAAAATTGCTGCCAACAAGTTTGTGTTTGAGTCAGATACACTGAGACTCAACTAGACTAGGTTTTAAACCAAATATAACGAAGTCTTGAAGGGACACTCAACACCTTAATGGATATGAATAAGGAATAATCAGTATTAAAAGTAGAATGGATTAGGCTTGGGGAGGTGGTTCAGTGGTAGAGTGCTTGCCTTGCATGCATGAGGCCCTGGGTTTGATTCAGCACCACATAAGCAGAAAAGCCCGAAGTGGCGCTTCAGCTCAAGCACTAGCCTTGAGCTGAAGAGCTGAGGGACAGAGCTCAGGTCCAGAGTTCACGCCCCACGACAGACCCCCCCCCCCCAAAAAAAAAAGTAGAATGGGTTGTAATTTGTGTTTGTCAGTAAAGATGCCCAAAGTTTTAGGGAATTTAATTGCTAAAAGATTAGTCTCCCATTGAAAACTAAGATTTGCAGTACATAGAGATTTAACCTCTATCTTTGATAAGTTGAATTTAATCACACTGTTAACCAGATCCCAGTTAAAAATGATGGGCTATTGGGGCTGGGGAGGTGGCTCAGTGGTAAAGTGCTTGCCTTGCATGCATTAGGCCCTGGGTTTGATTCCTCAGCACCACATAAACAGAAAAAGCCAGAAGTGGTGCTGTGGCTCAAGTGGTAGAGTGCTAGCCTTGAGCTGAAAAGCTGAGGGATAGTGCCCAGGCCGAGTTCAGGCCTCACAAGGGGGGGGGGGGGCGGGGAGGAGATGATGGGCTATCAAGCCTTGAGGCAATTATTTTGAGAGACTTATGTTTCTAAAGCTTCTTAAATTATAAAGTTTAAACAATATATGCTGAGATCCTGGACTTCACACATTTTCTGAGGTATATCAAGTAGCTTATTCTTTGTTAGGGGGGCACAGTTGGTAGTGCTCTACCACTTGAGCCACAGCATCACTTCCAGCTTTATCCTATTACATTTTAATGAGTGAGCAGGTTAATGAGTTCTATCAGAAATTTCACATTTTCTCGGAAACTAAGCTAGAGTGACAAAGTTATGTTAATCCACTAATGGTAAAGGGGGTCAGTGTGTCAATAAAATGGCAACCTTTTCAGCAACTGTGACAATGAGTGTGTTAAGGGCAGCTTGATTTAAAGTTTTAAGCTCTTTTTCAAGAGATATACTAGGAAGAGGTTCAAAACATTCCAGGGCTGGGAAGGTGGCTCAGTGGTAGAGCGCTTGCCTTGCATGCCCGAGGCCCTGGGTTCGATTCCTCAGCACCACATAAGCAAAAAGAAAAAAGCCAGAAGTGGTGTTGTGGCTCAAGTGGTAGAGTGCTAGCCTTGAGCTGAAGAGCTGAGGGACAGCGCCCAGGCCCAGAGTTCAGGCCCCACGACCGGACCCCCCCCCAAAAATAAATAAATAAATAAACTCATTACATAAGAGACTCCTATGGACTAGTTTTATCCCATTTTACTGTATCTTTTTGCCTTTGTTTTGATAAAATGGTGTTATAATCTGTGATAGTTCCAGATGTTTGGCCATGATGACAGTTTCTGGGGAAATAATTCCAGCCTATCAGTTGAATTGAGGCAAAAAAATTAACACATATTTTACCAGGCTTGATTTGATTGACAGTCTCCAGAAATAGATCTTAGGCTATAGGATTTTACATGTGGAACTTGAAAAGTGATGAATTGAGAAGCCTCAGGCAGCCTGTTTCTACACTTCTTCTACTCCTCTCTCCCTGACAAGCCTCTTCTTACCCTTATTCCCACATTCATTTGGGATAACCATCCTATAAACAACAAAACACCAATATTAGAAGTAGGATTTTTATAATCATAGAAGCTGACAAATATCCCCAAGGGAAATCAGCAAAGATTTATGATTATTTTTGCAAGCCATTTAATGCATCCATGAGTGAGAAATGTTAATTATAGTAAGAAATTAGAAACTTATAATGTATGTTAACCAATGTAGAGATGACAGTTGGAGAAAATAGTCTTTGACTTGCATCTATGTAGTACAGGTTGACCTCAAATTCACCACTCTTCTTTATCTGCATTGGATTTTAAGCATGTGCCACCAGACCTGGAAAGTTTAACTTTTAAAAAGTTTCCTACCTAGTCAAAGGATTTATTTATCAATTCTGGCACTTATATAGGCAAAATCCAATTTTAAGAGACCAAAAGTTATAGTTTCATTTTTGTTGAAGATACATTACAAAGATTAAAAGATTATAAAAATAACAAAACTCTAGTTCTATGGAACCAATTTACAGTCACCTCTCATGAGGTACAACTTTATAATGCTGCTACTTCACTGAGTTTCACCTGTTGCAGGGGGTCTCTGGAAAGTAACTCCTGTGACAGGTGAGGGATCTCTGTATTGCCTAGTGTCTATTTTACAAGGTATGCTGTTACTTTTTTTTTTGTCAAGTGTCTATTTTACAAGGTATGCTGTTACTTTTTTTTTTGTCAGTTGTAGGGCTTGACCTCTGGGCCTGGGTGCTGTCCCTTCGGTCTTCAGCTCAAGGCTAGTGCTTTACCCCACTTGAGCCATAGCACAACTTCTGGTTTTCTGGTGGTTTTTATTAGAGGTAAGAGTATCATGGACTTTTCCTATCTGGACTTTTTTTTTTGGGGGGTCCGGTTGTGGGGGCCTGAATCTGGGCCTGGGCACTGTCCCTCAGCTCTTCAGCTCAAGGCTAGCGCTCTACTACTTGAGCCACAGTGCCACTTCCGGCTTTTTTCTTATGTGGTGCTAAGGAATCCAATGCAGGGCCTCAGGCATGCAAGGCAAGCGCTCTACCACTGAGCCACCTTCCCAGCCCCTGGACTGTCTTTGAACTGCGATCCTCAGATCTCAGCCTGTTGAGTAGAGGAAAGTGAGGTTTATGTTTCTTCTCAGGTACAGGTTTGATTCAGGCATAGATTCATAAGCAACAGATAGATGACAGGTAGCAACAGCAATTTCAGCTTGTCTTCCTTATCTGAACACATATTTTTCAAGCCCATCCTGGGGGCTTAAACTCTGGGTCTGGGTGCTGTCCCTGAGCCTCTGTGTTCAAGGCTAGTGTTCTACCACTTGAGCCACAGTGCCACTTCTGGCTTTTTGCGAGTAGTTTATTGGAGATGGGTCTCATGGACTTTCCTACCTGGGCTGGTTTTGAACCATGCATGGTCCTTGGAGCTCAGCTTCCTGAGTAGCTAGGATTACAGGTATGAGCAATTGGTGACCCTGACTCTGAACATTTTAACATAATGATATAAAAAACAAAAGTTGTTTTGGTTCCAAAGTTATGGTTACTATGGAGACAAGGAAACATACCTCAATTTTAAAATTAAGATATTTTTCAGTTTTTTCAAATTCTTAAGAGAAATACCTGCCCATGTAATTGTAATCCCTCTGTACAGTATTTTCACAATAAAAAAGAAAAAAAAAGAGAAATACCTCAGTTAAAAAAATACGCTTTTTTTCTGTTATCAAAATTTAAGTTTGAACTCAGGCCCTCAGGGAGGGCCTCATACTTATCAGTTTGCTTGTTTGGCTTTACCATGTGGGCTATACCGGATTTTTTTTTGCGTGCCAGTACTGGGGCTTCAACTTAGGTCTCCAGATCTTTTTTTCAATCATGGATGGCAATCTACCACTTGAGCCATACTTCCAGTAAAAATAATTTTTTCCTTCTTGTTTTGGTAATACTGGGGTTTGAACTTAGGCCCTTATAGTTTTCACTTCTTTTTTTTTTTTTTGTCGGTCCTGGGCCTTGAACTCTGGGCCTGTGCGCTGTTCCTCAGCTCTTCAGCTCAAGACGAGCGCTCTACCACTTGAGCTACAGCGCCAATTCCGGTTTTCTGGTGGTTTATTGGAGATAGGAGTCTCACGGTCTCTCCTGCCCGGGCTGGCTTTGAACCGCGATCCTCAGATCTCAGCCTCCTGAGTAGCTAGGATTACAGGCGTGAGCCACCAGCGCCCGGCTAGTTTTCACTTCTTGCTTATAGCTAGTGCTCTAACCTTAGCCATACCTCCAGTCTCAGCCTGGCTTTTTGCAGTTAATTTTGAAAATGGAGTCTCAAAGAATTTTCTGTCCTGGCTGGCTTTTAACTTTGATTCTCTAGATTTCAGCCTCCTGAGTAGCTAAGATCACAGGAATGTGCCACTGGCATATGACTAGTTTAAGTATTTTTGAAAGGCATGTTTCTTCTGAACACATTTATACTTCAAATAAAATTTTTCTCTTAATTTAGATGTGTTTATTTGAGAAAAAAAAAAACAATTCATGGATTAGGCAGTACCCCAAAGTACTACAAGTTCAGAAAGCTCTACCTCTGAGGCAGTATTTACAAAGAAAGAAGACTTCAGGTAGTCAAGCTGGAAACTTTTTTTTTTTTTTTTTAAATTTTTTTTTTGGGTCCGGTCATGGAGCCTGAGCTCTGGGCCTGGGCGCTGTCCCTCAGCTCTTCAGATCAAGGCTAGCGCTCTACCACTTGAGCCACAGCGCCACTTCCGGCTTTTTTCTTTCTGCTTATGTGGTGCTGAGGAATCGAACCCAGGGTCTCATGCATGCAAGGCAAGTGCTCTACCACTGAGCCACCTTCCCAGCCCTCAAGCTGGAAACTTTTAAGTCAATACTTTGTAACTTGGGGAGTATCTAAATATACTGAAAGCTGCTTTTTTACTTGTATACTAAGGTACGCTACACTATACCTCTGCACAGGGGAAGCCTCAGGCAAAAACCTCTCAATTTTGGGTGAGTGACTAAAACCTTGGCCATTGACACTACTCTGTCATTATCAGAAATGGTCTTGATTTTGGCATGGAATTCACAACACCAAGTTAGTTGGATGATCCTTTGTTTTCTTCGATTCACCCCCCCCCCTTTTATTTTGGTTGGTCGTGGGGCTTGAACTCTGGGCCTGGGTGCTGTCCCTCAGCTCTTCAGCTCAAGGTGAACGCTCTACCCCCTGTGCCACAGCACCACTCGTTTTCTGGTGTTTAATTGGAGATAAGAGTCTCATGGACTTTCCTGACTGGGCTGGCTTTGAACCACAATCCTCAGATCTCAGCCTCCTGAGTAGCTAGGATAACCCTCACCCTTAATGTGTGCCAGTACTGGGGCTTAAACTCAAGGCTCAAGTTCTTGTTTAGCATTTTTCAGTTAAGGCTGGGGCTTTACCACTTGAGCCTCAACTCCACTTCTGACTTTTTGCTGGTTAATCACAAACTTTCTTGCCTGGGATGGCTTTGAACTGCAATCCTTAGATCTCAGCCTCTTGAGTAGCTATGATTACAAGTGTGAGTCACTGGTGGCTGGCTCTGTTTTGTTATTCTAATCATAACACCATTTTGTTGAACAAAGGTTGGCTACAAAGTGTGACTGTTATGTTAAGCTTTAACATTCTTGCTGATGTATTTTTTCTTCTAATTCCCTTACCCATCTTTGTATCTTCCCCTCCCCTTTAATTCTTTCCCTTCAGTATTGGGGATTGAAGCTAGAGCCTCAGTTGTTGTTAGCATCTTTCACCAAAAAAAAGTAACTTCAGGAACTTTTAAGTGCTTTTCAATGAAAGGATGAAGTACCTGATGTCTCAACACTATGTACAAATGAATTCTTTGCTGATGTTCTATGCAAAATTAAAAACAATGTCAAAAAGTTTCAAACTTCAAGTATAAAGAATTCACTGTAGCTGACCTGTTAGACTAAAGAACCAAGGCAGGGGCTGGGAAGGTGGCTCAGTGGTAGAGCACTTGCCTTGCATGCCAGAGGCCCTGGGTTCGATTCCTCAGCACCACTTTAAGCAAAAAGAAAAAAGCCGGAAGTGGCACTGTGGTTCAACAGTTAGAGCGCTAGCTTTGAGTTGAAGAACTGAGGGACAGCGCGCAGGCCCAGAGTTCAGGCCCCACGACTGGACCCCCCTCCAAAAAAAAAAAAAAAAGAACCAAGGCAGACTGCTCCTGTAACTAGCACTGAAGAGACTGCGGCACAAGGATGCTGAGTTACCAAAAAATAAAAATAAAAAACTGACCATTACTTTCCTTTTGAATTTATGTGATCCATTATAATTATAACACTGTAATATAGTCTTCAACAGTTGGGTTAAACTCTATGCAGGAGGGCTGGGAAGGTGGCTCAGTGGTAGAGTGCTTACCTTGCATGCATGAAGCCCTGGGTTCGTTTCCTCAGCACCACAAAAGCAGAAAAAGCTGGAATTGGCGCTGTGGCTCAAGTGGTAAAGTGCTAACCTTGAGCTGAAGAGCTGAGGGACAGCGCTCAGGCTGAGTTCAGGCCCCACAACCGACAAAACAGACAAACAAAACACCTCTATGTAGGAAATTGTTAAACTGAAAAAAAATCATAAGGAAAAGTACTGTATATCAGTGACACTGGCATTACAGGGCATTTTCCTCCAAATAAATGAAATTTTATTTTTATGTAATTGGGATTTGAATTCAGAGACTTACATTTGCTAGATAGGTATTCTACCATTTGAAGCCATGTTCCTGTTCTTTTTTGCTTTTTTTTTGGGGGGGGGGAGTCGGTCGTAGATCTGAACTCTGGGCTTGGGCACTGTCCCTCAGCTCTTCAGCTCAAGGCTAGCGCTCTACCACTTGAGCCACAGTACCACTTCTGGCTTTTGCCGCTTATTTGGTGCTGAGGCTTGCAAGGCAAGCACTCTACCACTGAGCCACCTTCCCAGCCCGTTTCAGCTGTTTTTTTTAATGTGCAGGTCAGCCTGGATTGAAATCTTCCTTTTGATTTTCCTGAATAGCAAGGGTGATAGTGGAAGAACACTTTGCCTAGCTTTTAGTGGATAAAACAGGGTCTTGTAAACTGCTACACCCAGAGTGACCTCAACCTTTGAGCCTCCTGAGCTCTACTTTTCACATAGCTAGGATTACTGGTGTGAACCACATCATCAATGATTGAAGTTTTGTTTCAAGTAGCAATACTCTAAGAACACATATGCAGGGCTGGGAATGTAGCTTAGTGGTAGAGTGCTTGGGTTCAATTCCTCAATACCATATTAAATAGAAAAAGTTTGAAGTGGCGCTGTGGCTCAAGTGGTAGAGTGCTAACCTTGAGAAAAGAAGCTCAGGGACAGTGTTCAGGCTCTGAGTTCAAGCCCCAGGACTGGCAAAAAAAAAAGAATAAAAAGAATAAACACACACACACACACACATATATATATATATATATAAATAGCAAATCTGTTATTTCTATATGTATAGAAGCTATTACACTGGTTCTAGGTGCTTGAATTACCTTTCAACATGGTAAATTTCTATTCTTTAAATAATGATCAATATTTGCTTAGTTACTATTTTTCATATTCTTGATTTAATTAATGTGGATTAACTAATACCAAGAATAAAGCTTGTCTTTTCCTTGCTCAAGGATTATTTTCTAGACTTACTTCAATATTTCTACTAAAGATTAGATGTAGACAAAATGTGGTAGCTTATGCCTACAATTGGAGCTACTTGAGAGTTGGAGACCGGGAGGACTGTGGTCTGAGGCCAGAGAAGTTTGGGAGATTCCATCTGAACAAAACAAGCCATGTATTAGTGCATACTTGCCATCCCAGCAACATAGGAGGCCATAAAGAATCTCAGGCTGGCCCCAGGGAAAGAACAAGACCTGATCTGAAGAACAACCTTTAATAAAAAGGGCTGGAGATATACCTTAAGTGAAAGAGGGCTTTGACTAGCAAGTACAAGCTGAGTTCAAGACCTCAATAATGCAAACAACAACAACAAAACAAAAAACAAACCTAAAGTCAAATTTGGTAAAAGTATGTGATCTAACTTAATAAATATGTAGCCCATGAACACTTTCAGAAAAGAACCAATTCAGACTATTCCAAAATGTGTTTAAGATCCTCATTGTGAAGAAAAAAAAAGAAAACTGTCAGACAGGCTTCATATCAATTAGACAACTTTTACTAAATGAGAAAACTACATTTAAAATGTGCTTTAAAACAAATGGATTTAGAAAAAAAAGACATATGCATTTGAAAGAACTTTTGCACTGTGAAAATCAAATATTTCTTGCAGTAATACAATGCGCCAACCATAAAATGTAACAGAAACAGAATTCTCAACATTTTCAAAGACAATATTTAGGTCAAGAATTTCACATCTATGGTAGCAAATTTAGAAGGGCATTATAAATATTATGTCCATCCATATGAAGCTTACAAATTTGACAATGCTCAATAAAAGATTTTAGAATCACATCCGATAGTGTCACATCCACAGAATCACAAATCGGTATCCTGTAAAGTCTCCTTCTAAAATCTTTGTTGATTTTCCTAGTCCTTGCCATTTGTTAATGCTAACCCTTAAGGAAACAACAACAACAACAACAACAAAAACAGAACAGGAAAAGAAATGCTGCAATAAACTCTTGATCATGTACAGAAATTATTGCTACTATAGTTCACTACAAAGCATATCTATACAATACCTTTGATTATGAAAAACCAATAAAAATCTTTAGTGACACAGCCTTACAATCGTACACAACATTCACATGGCAATATTAAGACAGTGAAGCACCCAATACCCTTAGCTGACAAAATGTCCCACTGACCAGCATTCATTTAAATACATCCTTTTTGTATGGAGGCTAGGAAAAGGAAATAGTGTCATCTTTCCAAGGCTTGTCAAAAAAGGATTCTCATGTTTTGTGGATCTAAAAATCAAACAAACAACAACAACAAAACCCCCCCCCAAATCAAAACCAATACAGGTGAGGGTGTTATCAGAAAGTTAAGCATGCCAAAAGGTGTTTCGTGCGAATTAAAATCTAAAGCCAATGTACCACATAATCACATTACCAACTAGATGGGTAATACTATATGAGCCTTATCTTAAAGTTAAATGAAATGCTACTGCACAATAGAGTGTCAATAAGTTAAAATTAGAGTGCACAAATTCAAATCAGTGGCAATTTGTAAAAAGCAAAATATTCACTATTAGCTGTAAAGTTTGCCCAGTAACTGCTTGATTAAAATAATTGGATTGGACAGTTTGCATTTTTTAAAAAACTATCAATCTCAAAAATTTCTTCTTACTGTAATGAGGCATACTTTTTTTTAGTAATATCAAACAGGTACATAAGTAGATAAGCAAAGGAAAAGAAAAGCTGGTGAATGTCTTTAAAGCTCTTCCCATATTTCACTTTTTAAAACGTTTAGGGAAAAATTAAAATAGGTGCCATTATTCTAGCAAAAACAAACAAAACAAAATAAGCCCAAAATAATCAAACAACCAAGCAACACTAAAACCACATTACACAGATGGATCATCATGCTTTCATCTGATTTCACTATCACATCTAGTTTAACTGGGATGCTTTTTAACTTTAAAAATTGTGATACATGAAGATGTAACTTTAATGGATAATTTTGAAAATTTGGATTTAACTTTTTTGAATATTATAACAGTATACTTATTACAATACAGTGTAGCACATCTTTCTATTAGAAAAAAATTTTAAGATCCTTTACCCGTCTCCTTAAGTTAAAGGTGTGACATCATAAAGGGTGTCAAATGGCTGGATGGTTTTACAGTGCACACTTATATATTATGAAGTATGTCCTTAACAAATCTGATGGTTTCCTTACAGAATTCCTTTCTTCACCTTTTCTTCGGTGGATTAGCTGTTCGAGGTGGAGTGACAGGGCGTCCAGAATTCAGTCCACCATACTGGTACTTAGCTTTCTTTTCAGATGGTTTCAATATCTTAAAATACATAATTTAACAATGTTATTCTTTCAATAAATGAAAACTGTAAAAGTTCAATGAAAGTGTAGAAAAAACAAAGTTCTACAAACATCTTGTATTTAAAAAGAATGTGTAAAGCCTGTGTGTATAGTTCGATTACTTAGCACATACAAGATCCAGAAGTTTAATCTTTAGTGTATGAGTATGTATATACACAAAGTGCAAATACTTAAACACTTACAACATTGTATTAATATCTTAATAACAATTACAACCTTTAAATTAAGTTGTATTTTTCTCAAATTAGTGCATCCCTATGGTGAGGAAAATAATACTGGTTTGAGAGGCAAAAGTCCTAAGAATTAATAATTCTGACAGTGATTTGGGAGGGTAATTAATCTTTAAGCCACAAGTTACTCAGACTTTATTTTTTTATGAATAAATGAATCTTTTTTTTTTTGTCGGTTGTAGGGCTTGAACTCTGGGCTTGGGCACTGTCCCTGTGCTCTTCAACTCAAGGTGAGCACTTCACCGCTTGAGCTACAGCACCACTTCCAGTTTTCTAGTGGCTTATTGGAGATAAGAGTCTCACAGACTTTCCTGCCTGGGCTGGCTTTGAACCGTCATCCTCAGATCTCAGCCTCCTCAGTAGCTAGGATTACAGGCGTGAGGCCATAAAGTTTACCCACTATAAGTGTATAAATCTTTAGCATATACATTTATGGTTATATACCTATTGCCAAAATCTAATTTTAAAATATTTCTGTCAACCACTAAAATAAACCTTTTTCCTATTAGCAGTCACTCCATATTCCTATTCTCCTTATCCTCATAACCATAAGAAATCACCAATCGACTTTATGATTCTAAAGACTTAGTTATTATGAACATTTATGTGACACATATGTTCTCCACTTTTGTTTTCAAAGTTCCCCTGTGCTATAGCATGCAACTTCATCATTTTTTATTGCTAAATTTTATTTTCAAGTGTATGGATATGGCACATTTTATTTACCCATCGTTGTTAGGGATTTGGGGTCATTTCCTTAAAAGTTACTTGCATAATGTACAAGATTCTGCATGAACATGTTTTCATTTCTCATGTATATATACCTAGGAATGAAATTTCTAGGTATGATGTTTCACCTTTTGATGAACTGCCGAATTTTTCCATGGCAACTGCACCAATTTACAATCCTACCACTTATGTATAAAGTTCTGAATTGCTTATGATCCTTGTAAACATTTGTTACTTTTTTTTTGGTCAGTCGTGGGGCTTGAACTCTGGGCCTGGGTGTTGTCCCTTGGCCCTTCAGCTCAAGGCTAGTGGTCTACCACTTGAGCCACAGCACCACTTCTGGTTTTTTGGTAGTTTATTGGAGATAAGAGTCTCATGGACTTACCAGCACTCAGCAACACTTGTTATTTTTATAGAAAAAAAAATTTTTTTTGGTCGGTCGTGGGGCTTGAACTCTGGGCCTGGGCACTGTCCCTCAGCTCTTCAGCTCAAGGCGAGCGCTCTACCACTTGAGCTACAGTGCCACTTCTGGTTTTCTGGTGGTTTATTGGAGATAGGATTCTCACTGTCTCTCTTGCCCAGGCTGGCTTTGAACAGCGATCCTTAGATCTCAGCCTCCTGAGTAGCTAGGATTACAGGCGTGAGCCACCAGCGTCCGGCTCAGAAAATATTTATTTTTTGTTGCACATGAGTCTTGAACTCTGGGCCTGGGCGCTGTCCCTCAGCTCTTCAGCTCAAGGCTAGCACTCTACTACTTGAGCCACAGTGCCATTTCCAGCTTTTTCAGTTTATGTTGTACTGAGGAATTGAACCCAGGGCTTCATGCATGCTAGACAAGTACTCTTCCACTAGGCCACATTCCCAGACATGCACTGCATTCTTTAGTAATTATTCAACAATTAAATCAGAAATGATTAAGTTTGCTAAAATCTTCATGTTTTATATATACCAAAAAAGGCTGTAGCTGGGCACCAATGGCTCACACCTGTAATCCTATCTACTTAGGAGGCTGAGATCTGAGGATCACGGTTCAAAACCAGTCCAGACAGGAAAAGTCGGTGAGACTCTTATCGTCAATTAAACACAATAAAACTGGAAGTAGCGCTGTGGCTCAAGTGGTAGAGTGCTAGCCTTGAGCTGAAGAGCTCAGGAATAGCGCCCAGGCCCAGAGTTCAAGCTCCACAACTGTCCCCCCCACAAAAAAAGTGGGGGAAATCAAAAAGAAAACAAAGAATCAAGCCAAGTGCCAGTGGCTCACGTCTGTAATCCTAGCTACTCATGAGCCTGAGATCTGAGGATCTCGGTTCAAAGCCAGCCCAGGCAGGAAAGTCCATGAGACTCTTATCTCTAATAAACCACTAGAAAAACCAGAAGTGGCTCTGTGGTTTAAACGGTAGAGTGCTCACCTTGAGCTGAAGAGCTGAGGGATAGCACCCAAGCCCAGAGTTCAAGGCCCATGACCAACAAAAAAAAGAAAAGAAAGAAAACAAAGAATCATCCAACTGACTTGGTCTTGTGAATTCCATGCTGAAATCAAGGCCATTTCTGATAATGACAGAGTAGTGTGGCTCAAGTGATAGAGCACTGGCTTTGAGCTGAAGAGCTCAGGGGCAACCCCCAAGTCCCACAACCGACAAAAAGCTGTTAACTTTTTAACTAAAACTTGAAATATTTAATGAGTCTGAGTGATTATCACTTTGGAATTTTCAACAATATATTCAAGGAAAGATCACAAGTCTAAAAAAAAATTCTGATGATAGTTTTAATTTCTAATTGCTAGAAATTTACATTTACGTCATACCTGAAATGAACACATCAGAGTTTCATCCACACTCATCATTCCACCAGCATTGTCAAACTCGCCACAGTAATTTGGGGCTGAAAATAGGGTTACCAATTGTCGTTTAGCAAAAAATTCATATCCATCTTCTACCACCTGTTAAATGTCAAAAGACAGAAACACTTACTAAAAGAAAATTCTTAACCATCTATGTTAATAAACCTAAAAGCTCTCCTTACTTTGGAAGTTGTGATTCCGAAAGGGTGCTGGTCCTGGGCTTGAACTCAGAGCCTGGGCACTGTCCCCAAGCTTTTTTGCTCAAGGCTTGTGCTCTACTGCTAAGCCACTTCTCTACCCCAGCTTTTTGCTAGCCTGGTTATTTTACAGAGTCTTAGAGATTGTATGAGGTACTAAGGTCTGGCTTTTGAATTTTTATATATTTATTTTCCTTAACTAATTTAAAACAATTTTTAGAATCTGATGTCAATTCCTAAATGATTTAAGTAATTTATTTCTGTTCTACAATATGAAGTAGGAAAACACCATATAAGCACGTAAAACAGTGTTTTAACATATAACTATTGAGTTAATTTTTGTAATCTATTTTAGGTATTCTTTGATTAAAAAAAAAGGGAGGGGCTGGGAAGGTGGCTCAGTGGTAGAGCACTTGCCTTGCATGCCTGAGGCCCTGGGTTCCATTCCTCAGCACCACATAAGCAAAAAGAAAAAAGCCGGAAGTGGCGCTGTGGCTCAAGTGGTAGAGTGCTAGCCTTGAGCTGAAGAGCTGAGGGACAGCACTCAGGCCCAGAGTTCAGGCCCCACGACCGGACCAAAAAAAAAAAAAAAAAGGGACCACCACATTGATCTTCAGCACAATGACGTCTTTGGCATTCAGTACATTTCTTTTTTTTGCCAGTCCTGGGGCTTGAACTCAGGGACTAGATGCTGTCCCTGAGCTTATGTTCAGGCTAGCACTTTACCACTTTAGCCACAGTGCCATGTCAAGCTTTTTCTGAGTAGTTTATTGGAGCTAAGAGTTTCAAGGACTTTCCTGCCTGGGCTGGCTTTGAACCTCAATCCTCAGATCCCAGCCTTCTGAGTAGCTAGGATTATAGGCATGAGCCACCAGAGCCTAGTTTCTTTTTCTTGATGTCAGTTTTAATTTTTTTTTTTTTTTTTGGGTCCAGTCGTGGGGCCTGAACTCTGGGCCTGGGCGCTGTCCCTCAGCTCTTCAGCTCAAGGCTAGCGCTCTACCACTTGAGCCACAGCCCCACTTCCGGCTTTTTTCCTTTTGCTTATGTGGTGCTGAGGAATCAAACCCAGGGCCTCAGGCTTGCAAGGCAAGCAGTTCTACCACTGAGCCAACTTCCCAGCCCCCTCAGTTTTAATTTTAATTAATTTATTTTAATGTTATTTTAACGGTGACGTATAGAGAGGTTACACTTATGTAAGTCAGGTAATATGTACTTTTCTTTTTGGACAGTGTCACCCCTTCTCTTGCTCTCTCCATTTTTCCCTCCCGTTCCCACCCACAAGTTGTATAGTTAATTTTCAACACAGTGTCTAGTAAGTACCACTGCTGTATTTGTTCACCTTTATCTCTCCATTTCTGTGCCCCCTTTGCCCTCCCAAAGACAGATAAGACAGAAAACAGAAACAACAAAGAAAAGATCTCTTGTTTCCATTTCTGAGTTCATTTCAATAAGTTTTATTTTATATGATCAAAAGACCTGAGCTTTTCTGCTCAAGGCTTGCACTCTACCAATTGAGAGATTGCTCCAATTCTGGCTTTCTGGTTAAGTGGATATAAGAGTCTCACACATTTCCCTGTTTGTGCTGTCCTCAGATCAGAGCAGTTAGTTAATACAGGTGTGAGCACCCAGCTTAGTACATATTTATTAGGTTTTTGCTGCTATTCATTCTTTCTAACATTTTTTTTTTGGGGGGGAGGTCCGGTCGTGGGGCTCAGGCCTGGGGCTGGGCCTGGGTGCTGTCCCTCAGCTCTTCAGCTCAAGGCTAGCGCTCTATCACTTGAGCCACAGCCAGCTTTTTTCTTTTTGCTTATGTGGTGCTGAGGAGTCAAACCCAGGGCCTCAGGCATGCCAGGCAAGCGTTCTACCACTGAGCCACCTTCCCAGCCGTCAAACATTTTTTTTTGTCGGTCGTGGGGCTTGAACTCTGGGCCTGAGCGCTGTCCCTCAGCTCTTCAGCTCAAGGCGAGCGCTCTACCACTTGAGCTACAGCGCCACTTCCGGTTTTCTGGTGGTTTATTGGAGATAGGAGTCTCACGGTCTCTCCTGCCCGGGCTGGCTTTGAACCGCGATCCTCAGATCTCAGCCTCCTGAGTAGCTAGGATTACAGGCGTGAGCCACCAGCGCCCGGCCGTCAAACATTTTTTTAAAGGAAGTAACATGATTAAAATTAAGCACAATAGGACTTTAGCAGTTTCTGGAAAGCAACATGCAATCTAAGGCAGTTCAACAATATGAAATTTTAAAATGAAAACAAAAATTGATGTTTTAAAATTATTATATTTGAAAGACCATTGGATAGTGGATATTTATGGCTGAAAATCTAATTATCAGTGAGGATTTTAGCAAATCTGTTCTGAAATCTAACAGAATGCTTAATTAGCAAAGGCTTTATATATAACTTCATTCCATTATTAGGAAACATCACGCATATGATATGATGCATAATGTGGGAAGAAGAAACCAGTCACTTGTTTATTATTAAAATCATGCTGACAGGGGTAGAAGTGGTTAATCAAAGAGGGTTTTGTCCCAGAGAAAAGAAATTGTGGAATAGCTTGTAATTTATTCAATACATTGTGCTCAAAGTTGGCCAAGAAAGGAGGGCATGTTAATCTTAGCACCTGGGAAGTAGAAGCAGAAGGATTTCAAGTTCAAAGCCAGCCAGGACTACATAGCAAGATCTTGTCTCAAAAAACAAATAACCAAAAAAAGACTTCTAGATATGCTTTCCAATGAATTATTTTATCACAGCTAACAGAGTTAAACAATGATACTCTGATTTCTATTAAATTCCTTATTTAAAAAATTTCTTATAATTTCCTAAGCACAAAACAATATCCACATGACTATGAATAACATTTGACTGTTATTCATAAAGTTCACATAAAAAATCTGAACAGCACCCAGAAAACCTCCCTCAATCAACACTGAAAATTTTGTTGAGGTTGAACTTCACTGTACTACAAAAATAAATCCTTTAAAGTTAGGTACTGGTGCTCACATATGTTACCCTAAATACTCAGGAGACAGATCTGATGATCCTGGTTCAAAGCCAGCTGAGACAGAAAAGTCTGTGAGATTTTTATCTTCAATTTCAGTAAAAAGCTGGAAGTGTATGTGTGGCTCAAGTGTTAGAACACCAGCCTTGAGTGAAAAAGTGATGTGAGAGAGAGCATTCTGACTGGGTGTCCAAGCCCCAGGTTTGGCATGCACATGCCTGTGTGTGTGCAAACACACATACAAACCCCCTTTGGGAATGCTTCAAATAGAGTGAGAAAAGGTTAACAAATCATTGATTAAATTGTAAGCTCTGTCTCTCCTATTTGCTTTCCTTGTAAGTCATGTTACCTTTCTTTGATCTTAATTTGCTTAAAAATAAAATGGATAATGTAAACTTAACAAATATTCAAGAATCTTTCTTGTATTTCATACCTGATGAGCTCGACAAATCAAGTCTAAATCATGACGATTCAGAAATTTACTGACTACATCAGCTCCAAAAGTAAAAGAAACACCACGATCATTTTCTCCCCAGCCTTGTACATCTTTGTCTGGGTCAGACCACAGCAAATCACAGAGCAAACCTTTAGAAAATAGAAAAATAGCAACGAAAAATCAAAACTTCAATAAAGTATAGCTATAGCACATTTCTTATGCTACTCAAACTCTTTAATAAACAATGACAATAATCTGCTCTTTAGTACTCCAGGCTTTCTATCTTATTCCTTTGTTAAAGCAATCATGTAAATAAATACACGGAAATCTCTTATATACAGGTTTTCCATGTGAATAATCCAGCATCATTACCTGAATAGTTGATTGTTTTTCTTTTCCTTTTTTTTTTATTGTTCAAGGGGCTTGAACTCTGGGTCCAGGTGCTGTCACTCAGCTCCTCAGCTCAAGTTGAGCACTCTACCACTTAAGCCAAAGTGCCACTTCCAGTTTTCTGGTGGTTTATTGGAGATAAGAGTCTCACAGACTTTCCTGCCTGGGCTGGCTTTGAACCATGACCCTCAGATCTCACCCTCCTGAGTAGTCAGGATTACAGGCGTGAGCCACTGGTGCCCCGCAGTTGATCCTTTCTTTAGAAAGCCAGACCTTTTCTTAGTACCACTATATTCAGTTTTATCTTACTTATCCTCAACTTGCTAAATACAACTTTTTAGTTAAGTCTTTACATTTGGTGGAGCTAAGATTTCCACTTAATTTTTTCCTTAAAGATTGTCCCCATTACAGAATTCTTTGTTCTTCCATATACTTCAAAAGCCACTTGCCTAATTCCATTAAAAACATTCTTTGGAATTGCATTAGTCTATAGGTCAATTTGAGGAAAGAAACCATTTCATATTGAGGCATAGAGGATTAACAACTAGGGTGGAGGAATAAAATCTTATCAGTAACTCTAGGAAAAGATGTCAGTGCTAAAAAAATTGATAATCTTCATAGTCTTAACAAGTAGTGGAAATTTTAGGAGGGACTGAGAAAAAGTTCATTTACTACCTAAATGAATTCAAAGGAATCTAAATAATTACCAGACAGAGGAAATGACTCAAGTGATAGAGCATCTGCCCTAGAGCAAGTGTGAGGCTCTTGGTTCAACCCTCTATACCAGTAAACCTTTACTAGAGCCAGAGGAGGAGGAAAACATTGAAAAGTATATTGAAAAGTAATGGTTAGAACAAAGGAAAAAGATTAATATAGTAACGGTATTCTGAAAGGGGAAAGAACTATCAAGTAGGAAATGGCATGATTACAAGTACATGAACTAATGTAGTAAGGAAAAGACTAATATGCTACTTTGACAGACTTATCAGACCTTGAAGAAAGCAACCTTTTTTTTGGTTCATCGTGGGGCTTGAAATCTGGGCCTGGGTACAGTCCCTGTGCTCTTCAGCTCAAGGCTGGCGCTCTACTGCTTGAGCCACAGTGCCACTTCCGGTTTTCTAGTGGTTTATTGGAGATAAACTGGGCTGGCTTTGAACCGAGATTCTCAGATCTCAGCCTCTTGAGTAGCTAAGGATTACAGGTGTGAGCCACCATCACCCAGCAAAAGCAACATTTTCCCCCACCTTGGTGGGTAATAGGGCCTGGGCGCTTTCCCTGAGCTCTTTTTGCTCAATGCTAGCACTCTATCACTTTGAGCCACAGCATACTTTCTAGTTTTCTTGGTGACTAACGGGAGGTAAGAGTCTCAGACTTTCCTGTCCAGGCTGTCCTTGAAGTGTGATCCTCAGATCTGTCTCCTAAAGGGCTAGGATTAAAGGCATGAACCACTGGTACCCAGCTGAAAGCAACTTTTTAGTGGCCTAGTATGTAAATTAATGGGTAAAAGTAAAACTGTAAGATCAAGACTATGGATAGATATTGAGGTGATGGCACTAAATTTTTAAAGAAGTACAGTGGCTCTTAAGGATATTTTTCATAGAATGAGTTTTAACATTTGAAAAAAAAAATCTATACTGGGCATGGTGGCTCACGCCTGTAATCCTAGCTTCTCAGGAGGCTGACCTCTACTTCTGACTTTCTGATGGCTAATTGGTAATAATAGTTGCATATGGACTTTCCTGCCCGGGCTGGCTTTCAATTGAGATTCTCAAATAGCCTCCTACTAGCTAGGATTGTAAGATTAAGCCACAGGCACCAGGCATAATTTAACTGGTTTTCAAAGGACATACCAATACCAAGAATAGTGAAGGAATTTGGAAAGATAAAAAGGTAACTAAGAAGAATTCACAGTGAAATCTTTTCAGTTACAAATCCGAAAGAACTACATTAAGAAGTTCTGCACATACTTTGGGGGATGACTAGTGAAAAATAAAGTATTTTATGCTACAGCAAATAAAGTCATATATAGTAAGCTTAAAGACAAAGAGATCTTTTATTAAATTAATCCTACTTTCACTAAATATAATTAGGTTCAAATATGTCAATATTTTACACAAAGTAATTAAACTTCTTTGTATACTACCTGTATCAGGGACATCAGTAGGTCTCATAATTCTCCGAATCTGTTCCATGGATTGAAGGTCTGGTGATAGTCCTATAAATAAAAAGATGAGATACAGTCTTGATATCTAACAGAACTTATATACTGGTTACTGTTTTTCTCCTGTAGATAATCACAAAGCATTAAGCTAAACATTCATATTTTATATTCTTAGCCATACTAATGTACAAAACTTACAATTCCTTGAATGCCTAATATCAAAGGAAAATGCATTTCAATTAATGTAGTGAATTTTGTCAGTATACAACATTTACTACCAAAAATCAGTAGTAATCATTGCATCTATTTTTTGTTTGTTTTTTTGGGTCTGGGAATGGGGCCTGAACTCTGGACCTGGGCACTGTCCCTCAGCTCTTTAGCTCAAGGCTAGCGCTCTACCACTTGAGCCACAGCGCCACTTCTGGCTTTTTTCTTTTTGCTTATGTGGTGCTGAGGAATCGAACCCAGGGCCTCAGGCATGCAAGGCAAGCGCTCTACCACTGAGCCACCTTCCCAGCCCCTGCATCTACTTTTTTCAGCACTTTTCTACATTAAATTCTTCTCCTATATAATTTTCATTACATTTCTTCCCTTTACAAAAATGTCAGCTACTAAACCATTCAATGAACTTCTAGGCCCAGTATTCTATAATTTTATTTCATCATTCCCCAATGTAAACTTGACATTCACATAGGGCCAGTCCTTGCACATTATCTGAACTCAACATACTTTTTTTTTTTTTTGGGGGGGGGGGTCCGGTCATGGGGCCTAAACTCTGGGCCTGGGCACGGTCCCTCAGCCCTTCAACTCAAGGCAAATGCTCTACCACTGAGCCACCTTCCCAGTCCCTCAACATACTTTTTCAAGATCTTTTTACTGTTTTAAGACTGTATTTATCCTCTAAATCCATGTCTTCATAAACATTTGCTCAACAATGTTCTCCCAATTCTGACTTGTCATAATTACTATCTTACTAACATAAGCAAATTCCTTTTATCATGTAATGTTTCATAAATATAATTTACCTATATGCTTTGAAACCCTTCACTATAACCAGATCATATATATTTTTATAGCCTCTCAAGCACAAGATGGACACCATTTTCTAAATGAATTTTCAATGTTTTTCACAAGTAATATAATAAAGTAGCTTACCAGTTTACCAAGAGAGTTACTATTAGGACTAAAGTTGACATACTGCACTAAGTCTAGAACTCTTAATATGTGAATATTAAACTCAAAACATTTAGATTCTCACCAAAAGTATTTAATATAGGCAGAAGATAATAATTTTTACTGATTTCACAGGAATCTTTCACCAAATTTGATATATTGTTATAGTTAAACCCAAATACCAAATTGATATAAATGGAAGATATTTAAATATCTAGTTGTCTTCTTTATATGAGAAATTCTTTAAAGAAAGCTCCTCTATTTTCTTTATAATTATAATAATCATAAAGTTTTAAGCATGCTTAAAAGTATTAATAAATTGACTTTTAACTCAAATACTACTTGTTTCCCCAGATGATCTTTATTTTTTTTTTTTGTAGTATTGGGGTTTGAACTCAGGGCCTGGGGCTTACTAGGTCAGTATTCTACCAATTAAGCCACATTCCCAGCTTCTCCAGAGCATCTTGTTGCAAATCTTTTCAGAACATAAGAATAGTAAAAACTCCGCAGACATATGGATTACTCTACCTCCATGACAACAGAAGATCTTCTCATCCACAATGGCAGCTATAGGCAGACAGTTAAAACAATCAGTGAACGTCTTCCATAATTTAATATTAAACCTTCGTTTGCCTATAAAAAAAACAAGCATTTAGAATTAATAAAAAAATCTCAAACTGTTCTGATTAGTTATCTCAAAGCCATAGAATATGAATAGTTTTCGGGGCTGGGAAGGTGGCTCAGTGGTAAGAGTGCTTGCCTTGCATGCCTGAAGCCCTGGGTTCGATTCCTCAGCACCATATAAGAAAAAAGAAAAAAGCCAGAAGTGGTGCTGTAGCTCAAGTGGTAGAGCGCTAGCCTTGAGCTGAAGAGCTGAGGGAGAGCACCCAGGCCCAGAGTTCAGGCCCCACAACCGGACCAAAAAAAAAAAAAAAAAGAATATGAATAGTTTTCATTTTCTTCTTTGTGCTTAATTATCAACTTTTCCCCCTGTACGTGAATAAAAAGTTATTATGACAAATTTCATTGGTTGGGGATGTAACTCAGTGGAAGAGCACTTGCACAGCATAAAAAGGCCCTGAGTTTGAGCCATAGCACAGGAAAAAAAAGTTTTACATACTTTTAAAAAGTAGGTTTTTTAATTTAAATATGCTTTAAAAAAGATATTCAGTATCTTCTGTAAAGACCAGAGATTATACTAGGCATTTTATGAATCAAATACATCAATTTTTTATTTTAAGATCACCATAATACACTCATTTTGAAATCATCTAGTAAATTATTAGTTTTCCCTTTAACATGAACATAATTAAATACCTAGCCAAATAAGTAAGCAGAAGTGAAAGGGGTTCCTTAGGAGACTGTCAATTTTGACTCTAGTGCACTGAGTAGTAGATATAAACTTAAAAACCTAGAAATGAAATTTTTAGAGGTACTTAACTAGTTTTCACTTTTGCATGAATTACAACTTGGCACTATAGCAAGTAAAAAGACACAAAGCTATAATTTCCCCATAGCCTAGCTTAATTAGCTACAACAAAAACAATCTCAAGCACATGTTCATCTTTATACTTACTACCTAGCCAGAGGAAGGATGAAAGACAAAAAGTACTAATTTCTTATGCTTGTACAGTATAACTTGATTCTTAATAAGTATAACTCAAACTGTTTACAAGCAACTGTCCCATGAATTATTGCATTTGATGTCATTTATATCCTCAAAAATCTTCATACATCTATTTTATCCTTCAAGAATGTACCTATATACTTCTATTTCTGATATAACTTTAGTGATATAGTTATAGTTTGATGTACTTCATACTTCAACTCTTTAATTTAAACAAGGAAAACCACATAGTATACCACAGAATTAAAAAATGCAAACACTTTCCTAAGTATCTAAGTTCCACAACCATAGAGATCAATCTGTCTTAAATATTGGTACATTCCTGTCAATGGATAATTTAGCATTAAAAAAAGATAAATTCAGCTGGGTGGTGGTGGCTCACACCTATAATCCTAGCTACTCAGAAGGTTGAGATCTGAGGATCAAAATTTGAAGCCAGCGTGGGCAGGAAGTGCATGAGGCTCTTATCTCCAGCTAACTACCAGAGCTGTGGCTCAAGTGGTATAGCAAAAATAAAAAACTCAGGGACAGTACCTATGCCATGAGTTCAAGTCCCAGTATTGGCACACACACACATACACACAAAAGAATTCTAAAGGCTACTAAACTGTAGTCAATCTAAAGCAACATGACCAAGGAGATTCCAAGAAACGAATATGTTCCTAGTTTCTTCTTTTTGGGCCTCTGCTCAAGAACTGAAGGAACTCCTCTGAAATGGTTATTAGGAAATGCTCCCATTAATTACTTTTCAAAGTTTTTGATTTCACTTACATTCATCATAGAATCCATAAATGCGATTGATACTAGCACACTCATGGTTTCCTCGTAAAAGAAAGAAGTTCTCCGGATATTTGATTTTATAAGCCAATAGCAAACAGATGGTTTCCAAAGACTGCTTTCCTCTGTCCACATAATCTCCTAAGAAAAGATAGTTGGCTTCTGGTGGAAAACCTCCATATTCAAATAGTCTCAGTAAATCTGTATACTGTCCATGAATATCTCCTAAAAACAAAACAAGTTAGTTTAGAAAAATTGTTTTAAAGCTGCTTCTATGAAATAGTTTCCAATGTTCACAACCTTATGCAATCCCTTCCCCCATAAGTATAGGCTATACCTAGTGATTTGTTTCTAACAAACAAGATATAACAAAATAGCCTGTCTACTTCTAGTTGAACCTTCAGATGACTGAGGTCCCAGATCACCCCTTATTGGAGCTTTATGAGAGAACCAGAGCCAGAGAATCCAGCAAAGGTTGTATCTGAATTCTCTGACTCACAGAAACCGATGGTAAATTAATGTTACAGTTTTAGGGTATTTTTTTTTGTACAAGGTAACTGATACAGCTACTCTTAATATCTGATAGTTTAACTTAGTTACTTTGTTATACCAAAAATCAAGAATTAAGAAAGAGTACAAATAACTTCCATTACCTTCAAGTTATTTCTATATTAAGTAACATTCCAAAGAATGCTAATTTTTTTCTTGGTCTAGTAACATGTCTTATAATACTGTTTCAAAATGCTGGACAACAGAAGCATGCTGTTGAAATTTTAGGATCACCTATGAATACATTTGCTTTTCATAAAAGTGATTGACCTTTTCAGCAAATTCCAAACTTCTTATTTCTTTTTTTTTTTTTTTTTTTGGTCCTGTCCTTGGGCCTGAACTCTGGGCCTGGGCGCTGTCCCTCAGCTCTTCAGCTCAAGGCTAGCACTCTACCACTTGAGCCACAGCACCACTTCCGGCTTTTTTCTTATGTGGTGCTGAGGAATCAAACCCAGGGCCTCATGCACACAAGGCAAGCGCTCTACCACTGAGCCACCTTCCCAGCCCTCCAAACTTCTTATTTCTTAAAGGTGATATGCTAAGGTAATAAATTAATTTAACAAATATTTACTTATTAGCTGGGCACTACACAAAGGAACACCAAATACACGACTTTCTGAACCACTAAGAAAAATAAACAGTATTTAAGAAACACATGAAGGCTGGGAAGGTGGCTCAGTGGTAGAGTGTTTGCCTCGCATGCACAAGGCCCTGGGTTCGACTCCTCAGCACCACATAAGCAGAAAAAGCTGGAAGTGGCACTGTGGCTCAAGTGTTAGAATGCTAGCCTTGAGCTGAAGAGCTGAGATATAGAGCCCAAGCCCAGAGTTCAGGCCCCACGAATGGTCAAAAAAACAAAACAACAACAACAAAAAAACACATGACATGTCTGCAAGTTATATGTATGGTATGACTGTAGATCACTAAGAAACATGTAAGACATTTGCATGTACACAATTATCTTTGAGCAAAAGCTGATCTAAGTGCATTAAAAAGTTATTATCATGAACACTAATGGTCATTGTGAGGAATATCATTGCACTGAGCATGGATGGCTAACACCTGTAATCCTAGCTACTCAGGGGCTGAGAACTACAGAAAAATACTACTTCCTGTAGATCAGTTTTTTTATGGTTTTAATAAGGAGATCTAAGATGTAAGTTTTTGCTTTGGGCCAAAAGCCACTGTTAGACTTAAAAATTAAGAGGGGCTGGGAAGGTGGCTCAGTGGTAGAGCGCTTGCCTTGCATGCTCGAGGCCCTGGGTTCAATTCCTCAGCACCACATAAGCAAAAATAAAAAGCCGGAAGTGGTGCTGTGGCTCAAGTGGTAGAACGCTAGCCTTGAGCTGAAGAGCTGAGGGACAGCGCACAGGCCCAGAGTTCAGGCCCCACGACCGGACCCAAAATAAATAAATAAATAAATAAATAAAGACTGTTAAATGGCAACTCCTTAAAGATAATAGAAAAAAAACCAAAAAATTTAAATAATCACAGCAAAGTTATAAGATATTGCCATACTGACCTACAAAACTGACCCACAGAATTTTGAATGATCTGGACTGCTCATTTCCGTATATTACTGAAAGCACTAATCAATATTTGATAATTCTTATAATTAAATTGCATTTCCTTGATTATTAGTGAGGCTGAGGACCTTTCGTTTACTGATCATTTTAATTTCTCCTATCGTTTGTCTCTTTTTGTTCTTACTGTATTTTTATTTCCTTATTCTAAGAATGCTATATTTATGAATTGCAATCTTTTAGCCTGTAGTATCAAACATCTTCTTGTTTATAATGTGTCTTTTTTTTTTTTTGTCAGTCATGGGGCTTGAACTCTAGGCCTGCGTGCTGTTCCTCAGCTCTTCGGCTCAACGTGAGTGCTCTACCACTCGAGCCACAACTCGGCTTCTGATTTTCTGATGATTTATTGAAGACTCTCACTGACTTTCCTGCTCGGGCTGGCTTTGAACTGTGATCCTCAGATCTCAGCCTCCTAAGTAGCTAGGATTACAGGCGTGAGCCACCGGCACCTGGCTGTAACTTGTCATTTTTAAGTTTCAATTTTGTTTTATAACCTTTCCCAACTGCACCCATTACATACCACAAATTTTCAGTGGCGCTTCCAATTCCAAAAGAATAGGTTGGCTGAGAAAGATCTCGCGAGATTTAATACATAAGCCCCGAACTTCTGCTTCAGTCATTTGCACGATTTTTCCTGGACGACATCCTCGTACTGATAAAACAAGGCACAGAACAAGTTAGTTTTCTAAAATGTATCCATAATCCTTAAAAAAGAATTACTCCTCTATTTTTGCATATCAGAAAAGTCACTCATGTAGCTAAAGTGTCCTACTGAGTTGTGTGTGTAATAGGATTCTTTTATGATCTGGGCTTCATCACCAATGTTTCTGGTTCCATACAATGTTCCTCAAGTCTGTTCCCAATAAAATATAGCCTTCTTGGCTCTCTGGCAACCAACTTCTGGCCTAACAGCCCAAGAGACCTAAAAATTTCTTTCAGGGACAGCACTTTAAGGGTCTGCCCTATTCACCCATCAAAATAAGTCTAGCATATAGTACGAAGCCAGAATATCATCACTAAGAACCCATGGCTATGAAGAATAGGAGATTAAAAAAAGTGGTTTTCAGTGATTTTATTTGAGATACTTCCTTGGAATATTATCAGCAAGAATTTAAGCAATGACCACTTCCATTTACTGTTTTTTAAAAAAGCAAGATGTGCCAGATCATGTACCCCTATTACTTCTCATTTATAATTAGGCAAAATGTAATTTCTTGCTAAAAATTGCTGATTATTTTGTCAGGTCACCAAGTCAGGTTTAAAAAAGTTAGGCCCCTAATGTGTACAAGCTGTAACATTCCATCAATATCTTAGCATAAGTACCACAAAAAAGAGGTAAGACAAACAATACACCAACATGTTTTAGAAAGCATGCCAATTAAGCTGAGCACTAGTAGCTCATGTCAGTAATCTTAGCCACTCCAGAGCCTGAGATCTGAGGACTGAGGTTAAAAGACAGTATAGGTTGGAAGTGGCGCTGTGGCAAGTGGTAGAGTGCTCGCCTTGAGCTGAAGAGCTGAGAGACAGGGCCCAGGCCGAGTTAAGCCCCACAACTGACCAAAAAAAAAAAAAAAAAAAAAAAAAAGACAGTATAGGCAGGAAAGACTATGTGATTCTTTTTTTTTTTGTCGGTCGTGGGGCTTGAACTCTGGGCCTGGGCGCTGTCCCTCAGCTCTTCAGCTCAAGGTGAGCACTCTACCACTTGAGCTACAGTGCCACTTCCGACTATGTGATTCTTTTTTTTTTTTTTTTTGTCGGTCGTGGGGCCTGAACTTTGGGCCTGGGCGCTGTCCTTCAGCTCTTCAGCTCAAGGCTAACGCTCTACCACTTAAGGCATAGCACCACTTCCGGCTTTTTTCTGCTTATGTGGTGCTGAGGAATTGAACCCAGGGCCTCATGCATGCCAAGGCAAGCACTCTACCACTGAGCCACCTTCCCAGCCCTCGACTATGTGATTCTTATCTCCAGTTAAGCACCAAAAAACTAGAAGTGAAGCTGTGGCTCAAGTGGCAGAGTGCTAGCACTGAACAACAAAGCTCACAGATAGGGCCTATGCCCAGAATTCAAGATGCAAGACAGAGAAGACAGACACAGTCAGACAGACAGACGTTTGCGCTTGATTAACTAGTTATATCTATACATCGGAATCCAATTAATGGGTTCAGAGGAAGCTTAGTTATACTAATTTGTAATTTCACAAAATTCTACCCTTTGCAAACACCGAGTATTATCAATATTTTAAAATAATTTTGAATACAAATTCTTCAACAAATCTAAATTATAAAACAATCATAATAAATCAATTGTTTAGTGTTCACGAAATTTTTGCCTTTTCTACAGAAATTTCCTTTTCTTTAACATGTACATGTTACTTTTTCTCTAAATTAAAATGTACTATTCTATGTCCTTAAATTTAAAACAGGACCTTTGTAAACAGTTTCAGTGAGATTCACTATTTGATTTTGTGTTTGATTTTGTGTTGAGTCCTTGAAACTCTTATTTCCAATAAACCATCAGAAAGCTGGAAGTGGCACTGTGGCTCAAGTGGTAGAGCGCTCGCCTTGAGCTGAAGAGCTGAGGGACAGCGCCCAGGCCTAGAGTTCAAGCCCCATGACCAACCCCTCCCCCCCCCCAAAAAAAGTCTATGTAGTGTTTTCTGTAGAAAAACATTTATCACTTGTTATCAAACCAGCAGAGTAGCAATAGTTACCTTCACTTGCTATTGTCAGTTTTATGAATATTTGTCAGTAATAAAAACTGAATACCCTAACTCGTCCCATGGTGATAGCTCATCATGATAGTTTTGTTATGATTGTGATTTTGTACATGTGCATATGTGTGTGTGCCTGTATGTGTTGGTCCTGGAGCTTGAACTGAGGGCTGAATATTTTTGGTAGAGCCTAGTGCCCTATCACTTGAGCCATATCTGTACTTCTGGCTTTTTTAATGGTTAACTGGGGATAACAATCTCAAGGACTTTTCTGCCCAGATTGGCTTTGAACTGTGATCCTCAGTTCTGGGCCTCCTGAGTAGAGGGTCACTAGTGCCTGACAATATTTACAGTTCCTATCTGTATAAAAAGACATTTTTCAAGTTGTAATACCTAAAATCTCATTACAGTTGAGAATCAACAGATGACCACATGTAATCCAATTTTTAACCAATATTGATGACTAAGAACACTAATTTCTAATCTTATTAAGCAAAATGTACTTTTTCATCAAAAGAATTCCATTCTCATAATTATAGAAAATTGTACTCAAGCAACAACTCCAAGTATTTTATTTTTTTCCAACACAGGTTTGTCTTCTGAATTACAACAGGTACATGATCTATGTTTTTGTATGCTGTATGTACAAATTTTTCACTAACCATCAGTACTTTCACCAGCAAGTTCTTTCTTGCTGCTTTCTCTCAAACAGAAAGGATAGCAAGGAAGAAAAAAAAATCCAATCATCTTGGCATGTCTGCTTCATAAAATCTGTGTAACCTTCATTAATGACACTTTAACTTCTATTAACTTACTCAGTTCCCATTCACTCAACACTACACAATAAGGGCAGTTAATCCAGATTTCCTAAATTTTGAGAGGCAATTTCTTCATATTGAATGCAAAAAATTATCTTTTATTTAGATGATAAAAGCAAAATTTTGGGTTTTTTACCATGGGCTAAAATATGGGATTTTGTTTTTAAGTAAAATAATTAGGCAGTTGATAAACTTTTAATTCATTCTAAATCTGCCTGGTAGGACCTTTGTATAATATTCCTAATTCTCTAGAACATATATGTAAATAAATGTTTCTTTGAATAGGTTACAGTTTTCATGAATTCTCCACCAAATAAAAAATCATTTCAAAGCTCACACCTGTAATCCTAGCTACTCAGGAGGCTGAGATCTGAGGATCACTGTTCAAAGCTAGCCTAGGCAGGAAAGTCCGTGAGACTCTGATCCCCAATTGAAAACCAGAAGTGTGGTTCAATAATAAGATTATAAGTAACAGATATATAAGCGAGGGTTGGACACTATGGTTCTCCCTTTTCACTGTGTTGACATCTGCAGTCATGGGGTAAAAACAAGGATGGGTTAAACTTCTGGTACCATAACATACACTAAGTCAGAGGTAACCAAAGTACACTGCAAGTTATATGTAGTTCACTGCCATGTACTTGCAATGAAACAGAAAGAAAGCCAGCTTCACTTAACAATGCCCAATGAAGCAGTAAAAGTGAGTTTTATTAAACCTCATATATTCTATATGAGAAAACAGAAAAAGAAAGTATCCTAAAATGCTTTTGCTGCATACCACAACAAAATGTTTAGTTCCAAGCTGATATAGTTGCTTTTTTTTCCACAGAATACTTTTTACTGACAAAATATGGCTATTCAGCCTTACATATCTAACATATACTCTTGAAAGTATGGCTGTCATTTCAGAGAAAATACAGTGGCCAATAATAAAATTCTTGAACCTTCGTATCAAATATCATGAAACTGATAGCATTTCCAGACTTAAGGATTCTTCTGATTAGATACTGTCAATAATATTAACAAATGTGATTTTCTGATCACCTGTTTTCCAACAGACATCTGTATGAGTCTAACCAGTTCCCAAATGACGAATTGATGTCACAAAGCCATGCATAAGACTCAAAGCTTAAGATATAATGCCTTAGTCATTAATGCCAGAAGAAAACATAATTTCCTAGAAATACTTTTCATCATTTTATTCTGTCTAATGATGCTTCATTGGTTCAGAATCAATACTGGTATGACAATCCAGATAATAAGCTGTAGATAAAGGGAACAGGAAAGAACTGCACACACATAAATAAGGAAATATATACAATTTTTTTTTGGGTCCAGTCGTGGGGTCTGAACTCTGGGCCTGGGCACTGTCCCTCAGCTCTTCAGCTCAAGGCTAGCACTCTACCACTTGAGCCACAGCACCACTTCTGGATTTTTTCTTTTTTGCTTATGTGGTGCTGAGGAATTGAACCCAGGGCCTTATGCATGCAAGGCAAGTGCTCTACCACTGAGCCACCTTCCCAGCCCAATAAGGAAATATATACAATAGACAAGAAGTAGAAGATACACTATTGGGTAGGTACTCTCAACAAAGAGTCTTCTCAAAAGTTAGCACTGTATGAGGAAGCATACAGAGATGTCTATTATCTATTAGTTTAGATTTACACTAACCAACAACAACAACTAACATTTTCTGACCTTTTAAGTGTTGAAAACCATTTGAATCTTAACACATATAAGGGCTGGGTATGTGGTTTAGTGGTAGAGTGCTTGCCTAGCATGCATGAAGCCCTGGGTTTGATTCTTCAGTACCACATAAACAGAAAAAGCCAGAAGTGGCACTGTGGCTCAAGTGGTAGAGTGCTAGCCTTGAGCAAAAGCAGCTCAGGGACAATGCCCAGGCCCTGAGTTCAAGCCCCAGGATTGGCAAACAAGCAAAACCACACACATTTAAGTAGGTACTTTCATTTTCAATATCTAGAGGAAATAGATCAGAGCTGATATTATAATATACACAAATCTTCGTTCTTATTATACAAGGCACTGTATCCATATTACTATTTTTTTTGTAAAACAATAAATAGTTATTCAGGATTCATGTAACTATTGTAGCTTTGATTTGAAAGCCATAGAATTTATCCTGTCATTATTTTTTATTTTATTCTTTTCTGACTGACAAGTTCCAAGTTTCTTACCCATTTTCTTTTTTTCTTTTTCTTTTTTTGTCGGTCATGGGGTTTGAACTCTGGGCTTGGGTGCTGTCTCTCAGCTCTTCAGCTCAAGGCGAGCACTCTACCGCTTATGCCACAGACCCACTTCCGGTTTTTCTAGTGGTTTATTGGAGATAAGTGTCTCACGGAGCTGGGTGCCTGGTGGCTCGTGCTTGTAATCCTAGCTACTTAGCTACTCAGGAGGCTGAGATCTGAGGATCGTGGTTCAAAGCCAGCCTGGGCAGGAAAGTCCATGAGACTCTTATCTCCAATAAACCACTAGAAAACCCGAAGTGGCGCTGTGGCTCAAGGGGTAGAGGTATAGTGCTCGCCATGAGCTGAAGAGCTCAGGGACAGCGCCCAAGCCCAGAGTTCAAGTCCTGCGACCAACCAAAAAAAAAGTCTCATCCATGATCCTCATATCTCAGCCTCCTGAGTAGCTAGGATTACAGATGTGAGCCACTTGCGCCTGGCTCTTATTCATTTTCTTTTCATAGTTTGGCCCAATTATTTGAACAGCTGCATTATTTGAACAAATCAATCTACAAGTATCTATGAAGAGTCTTTTTAAATTTACTTTTTAAAAACTTAAACTGAATTATTAATTACGGTTGGATATAACATCAGAAGAAGCATGTAGTATTAGGTATTACACTAAAATGGTACTGGTCAAGTACTAGATGAGTGTTTTGGTTACCCTGTAATTGACCAGATGTGAACTTGTGTCACTCAGTGATATTCTGATTAACATTCTTGAAATACAATTTTTCTTTTTTTCTTTTTTCTTTTGCTGGTCCTGAGGCTTGAACTCGGGGCCGGGTGCTGTCCCTGAGCCTTTTTGTGCTTAAGGCTAGCATAGTACTCTACCACTTGGGCCACAGCACTACTTCCAGCATGAGCCCCAGGTGCCTGGTGGAATACATTTTTTTTTTTTTACCGTGAAATAAACTGTGTCAAAATTCCATATTCACCATGTAAGTATGCATCAAGAGCCAAAGCCAATTTTCCCTTTAGGTTTAACTTAAATGTTTCTATTTGTTCTTGCACAGAAACTGGTAAATTTGAGAATGGAGAGCTTTGAGGCCAGTGATTTTCAGGAAGGTTACCCATACCTTCATAAATCACAGTGCTACACACGTGGATAATAGTACAAAGGCAGTAAGATTACCAGCACTGTCATACAGTCTACATGAGAAGTATCCACCAAAATTCAAGGCTTACTTACCTACTAACATTTCCAAACCATTTGTTCTCTGACCTCCTTATGTACCAAGACTTTCGGTATATCCTACATTTCAGAAACAATACGATTTTAATTGGTATTTTAAAATACCTTAAATCTATGAATTTCTATCATTTGCCACTACTGTAATTCAGAATGCATATTCTGTTAAATGATAAGTGTGAAGAATAAGATAGGAAAAGCAAATCAATACATTCTTAACTCAAGTCAGACTTAGTAACTCACATTTAACTCAAATTTAAATAACTTCTAAAACATAATTAATCCTTATCTTGGCTCTAGACATTTTACAGATAAGCATCCAACTCTGCAAACAGAAAAATTAAACATCTATGTGACTCCTTCAATTGCTAGAATGAAGTAATGAGGTTAAAAATAAAAACCCTAATTATGAATCAATTAAAAAATGTCACTACCTTTATCTCACCCAGAAGAAAAAAGGAAAGTATTCCTCAGGTGGTCTCTACTCTTTTACATGCTTTTTTCTAACAAGTCTAGCCCTGAATCTTCACACAATACACCTCCCCTATGGAAAGGGAGGTAGAAGAACTAGCATTTTCTTCAAATTTCCCAACTTTTAGACTGCTGGATCAAAATTAAACAAGTCAATCAATAAAGGAGATTTAAGCAGTTTGACATTCCTCAAAAAGCTAAACAGAGAAAAAGTATAGGACCCAGCAATTCCATTCCTAGCTAAATTCTCAAGAAAATTGACATAAAGTCCACACAAAAACCAGTACATAAATGTTAAGAACAGCATTTTACACAACACTCAAAGGGAAAACAACTCAAGTATAAATCATCTAAAAGGAAGTATTTTAAGGTAGTTGATCCACAATGGAATATTATCCAGCAGTAAAAGTACTAATACATATTACAATATGGATTAAACTTAACATGAAAAGTCAGTCACAAAAGACCACATGGTGTATGATTTCATTTATTAAAAATGCCCACAACAGGGAAATCTGCAGACAGAAAACAAGTTAGTGTTTGCCTAGGTCTTGGGACAAGAGAGATGAAGAAAAAAGGAGAGTATGTTTTTGAGAACAGAACTTTTGGGAGTATGTGTGTGAAATTCTTTTCAAGTTGACTATCGTGATGGTTGCAAAACTTTGGCTATACTAAAAATCACTCAACTACACTCTTCAGATAGACAAACAGCATGTTATGTGAATTATATTTCAGCAAAACCTGTCATTAAAAAAGAAGAGGAGCTGGGCATTGATGGCTCATGCCTGTAATCTTAGCTACAAAAGAGACTGAGATCCAAGGGTCACAGTTGGAAGCCAGCCCAGGCAGGACTCCATGAAACTCTTATCTCTAATAAACTACCAAAAAACTGGAAGTGGAGCTGTGGCTCAAGTTGCAGAGTGCAAAAGCCTTGAGCAAAAGCAGCTCAGGGCAGCGCCCAGGACCTTAGTACAAGCCTCAGGACTGGTGTGCTTGCATGTGTGTGTGTGTGTGTGTGTGTGCGCGCGCGCGCACGCACACACACACACACACACACACAACTCCTCACCCCCATAAAATTATCCTATCATACTGCAAAGCTCAAGTAGTATAGAGTACCAGCCTAGCAAGCTCCAACCTTGAGTTCAGTAACACCAAATAAACAAACAAATTGAGAAAAAAGGGCCAGAAGAGTGGCTCAAGTGTTCTAACATCTGCCTGGACATCTGCCTAGCAAGCATGAAACCTTAAATTCAAATTCCAGTACTGTACCCTTCCCCCTTATATATAAAGCATGTGACATAAAAATATATCAAAACTTCAATAAGTGGCATCCTTGAGTTATACAATTATGGAGAACCTTTTAAAAAACTTTTTTACTTCTCTATGTCCCAAGTTTGTAAAATAGTTTACTCTTATGAGGTAAATCTGAAGAGTTTCATATCAAATATATGATTCATAATAGACATTATCAACTAGTACAGTCCCAGGTTAATACTGGGATCATGTCCAGGACTAGCAACAGAGCTGGCACTATGCAATTGTTTTAATTACCCAGCAGCAGTTTTCCATACCAACTTCCTCCCAGACACATCAGATTCTACTCATCCCATTTCATTTCCTACAAAATAAACTCAGAATTTATACTTTGAACTAAGTTGCCCAGGTGACTGTGCCATACACTCCCACCCTAACGTTTTAGGGAACAAAAGTGAAAAGCACTTAATGGATAAACAGTCAAAAGCCACAAGAATGTGGTAACAACAGGATCACCACAGAGGCTAAAAGTGGTAGAAGCCTTTCGTTCTTTGTTCTAAGTAAAATTCAACCGAAGAAAATATACTGGAGAAACATACACTGTCCAAATAATGCACCAGTAGGTTTGTTTTACATTAACAAACAACACAAATTAAAATGCCCTAAAAACACTGAAAATATAAACAGCAATTATAAGCCCACCAAAAATAGAAAAAGTAACCTAAAAAAGGTATTTACTGAAAATGTTTATAGCTATTTGGAAATCTGACACATCGTACAATTGTTAAAAAGCTAGCTAATTCAGAAATATTACCCGCCTCACTTAATTGTTCGTAGTGCCAGCACATAATATCCATTTGTAACATTTTCCAAAAACACAATGTATCATTAATTGTAGTGTCACTGCTGTGGTAGGCTCTCTTGAAATTTATTCTTTTAACTGTAATTATGTATTTTTGGCTGGTCAAATTTTGATTTGAGCTATTTAACAAGCAACCCCCCCCCCCACAAATCTACTCATAGCTAGTATGCTAGGCAGCTTTACAAAATATCAATTACTTTAATCTGAGATATTTAGCTAAGACAGAAGCATCACTGAAAACCAAGGTTTACCTATAGTGGTTTTTTTTTTTTAAAGACTAAATCTAAAATCTAAGTCTACTTAATACAAGATCTCTGAAGGGGGTCTAGACTGAGAAGGAAGCTGGAATCTTAAGAATCTCTGGGAAGCACTAGTGTTCTTAAATCTGCTTGTGCAGAATTAAGTAGCCTAACTCTTCACCAATAAATAGTATGCTCAACGTAGAAACAGAGAAAAGGCTGGAACAGGCAGAAATCACTTGCTTAGACTAGAAGCTCTTTGCACAAGAAGACTGTGTCTTAACCTTAGGTCCCCAGTGCTGGGCATAGAGGAGTTCAAGAAACATTAGTTGAAAGAAGGAAATGTATCTGGATTAGAATGCTTACCAAAAAAAAAAGGGGGGGGGGAGCAGTGTACAAAACCCGAACTGAACATTTAAAATGAAACCATCTAGGTGACTCCGCCCCACCCCCCAGTCTTCTTTTCTAATAACCTTGAGCCCTACTACTGTTTCTTTAGTTTTTGTCATCATAAAAAGATCTGACTCAAAATGTTGCAGGCCAAACGTTGTACCCGCATCTACTGTTTTATGCTTACTAAGCATATGGATATGTCGAAAATAAAAAAGTTGAGACAAATATAAGCTTTTACAAAATCTTTAAATTTGCAAAAAATATGATGGCAGGCTTACTCTCCTCTCAGGACTAACAAGATACAAAAAAAATAAACTACATTCCTTGTAGACCATGTACAATTATCAAATATAATTTTCCCCCCAAATTCCTTAGACAAAGTCTTAGGTGGTGAACACTGACTGCAAGCACCAGTGGGCCTCCCAGGAATAACTTGGTAATAAAGAAAAAGGTAAATAAGAAACGTCCCAGTCTTCAGATTGCAGCAAGGCTTTCACCATGTGGAGCAAATAAAATACACTGTTTTATCTGCACAGGGGTTTACTCATCACCGATGTTCAACCATACATTGAAAGCGCCCCCCCCTCCCGACCACCCTCCAATGTTCTTTAGTGAATTTCCAAAGGTACGTACCAATGCTTTTCGGTAGTACGCAATTTACCTTCGGGCAATTTGCGAGCAAACAAATAGCATTACAGATGAAATCCTTCAAAGGTGGAGGGAAAAAGGCGGCACCTTTAATTGGTTTTAAAAGACTTAAATTCTTTCCTACTCACTCGCAGGACAGGAGTGATGACGCAAATTTTAGGGTAAAGGGACGAATACTGCATCTATTTTGAATAATATCCTGCGACAGATCAATACATTTAACTCCTGGCCAGTCCATCTTTTTTTCTTTCTCCTTTACGTCTGTTCCCACCAAAACGAAACTAATCCATAAAAACACGAAGCCCACCCCCACCCCAAACTTTAGATGCTGGGGAGACTTGTACATTCCTTTGCTTAAGTCCCAGAGAAGCGTGACAACAGACCTTTACTAAGTTTGTGCACAAATTAAAACTCTACTCAAGCCTGTTAAATCTCCAAGCCACAGAGACAAGCCTTTTACCAAGCGTACCCACACATTTCGTATCGCTTACGTGCATTTTCAACCCGATTCAAGAGTGTGGTTTACTGTTTTCTTTACGACAGATAGCATTCACAGTAGACAAACTAGCTAACCTTTCTTTCCCGTCTTTGTAAGAGTCCATTTGTAACAAGGAAAAACCAAAAAAGTCAGAGACACAGAATGGATGCCCCCGTGTTCCCGAGGAGGAGGAGGGTTTCTGCGAAAATTCACTGCCAGCACAACAATCGGAGGCAGCCAAGGGCAACGCACAAAGAGAACAGAGAAGAGACACACATTCCACGGATGCACCAGGCTCCGCTACGGGCATCCTCACCCCTGCCCGGCAAGGTCACCGGAGGCCACGGCCCGAAGGCCGAGGGAGCCCCGCGGCGGCCCCGAACACGGGCTAACCCGGCCTGGATGCCGGGGCCCGCGGGGCCGGGCTCCGGGCCTGCCCGTCCTCCTCCCGCGCCCGCCGGCGCTGCCTTTCCGGAGACGTGTCTAGGCGGGCAGGGATCCCCCCACCGCCCGGGCTCCGCGGCGAGCGGAGCGAGGAGGGCGCGGGGCCCCGGGACCCCCACTCACCCTCCAGCAGGCGGGTGATGAGGCTGTCCACGTTCAGCTCTCCGTCCGCCATCTTGTCGGCACCAGCCTCTCCTTCCCGGCCGCGGCAACAAGGGCTTCTCGGCGGCGGCGGCGGCGACGGCTCGGCGTTCTCTCACCTACGAGTCACGCGGCGTTTCGACCCCGGTCCCACCGCCCCCTCCCCGTGCCCGCCCCCCCCCCCCGCCCCGCCGAGCCGCGGGCGCGCGCACCCCGAGACACCCGCGACAACAAGCAAACAAACAAGCAAGCCCGGGCCCCCCACGAACCGGGCAGCGTCAGACCCAAGCCGCCACCTCCTTCTACTCCTACTCCACTACCACCTCCTCCTCCTCCGCCGCCGCCGATCCTCGGCACCGCCCAGCGCCGCAAAGCTCACCAGCGCCGCCGACGGCCCCACCCGCAGCGCCACTCAAGCTCCACAGAGCCAGCCCGCCGCCGCTGCGCCGCGCCACGCAGAGCTGCGCGCATGCGCGCCGCGCTCCTCTTCCTCCCCCCCCCTCCCCGCCCCCCCAATCTCGCGCGTTACTCTCCCTTCCCCCCAGCACGGAGAAAGGCGCAAGCGCAGTGAGCCCAGTTCTCCCGCGCCGAGGCCGCAGTCGCGGCGCTGGTGCGTGCCCCCCTTCCGACACCCCCCCCCCCCCCGCCCATCCTTTTCCACATTCACTACTGCGCCGAATCGCTAGTGCACCGCGCAGGCGCGGTTAGGGCCAGGCTTGCCGGGCCCGGGAAGCTCTCGTTGCTCAGATCGCTGGTAGGCAGAGCTGCTGGTGGTCCCTCTCTGCTGTTTGCCCGGGAAGTGCTGCGGTTCTGCCAGACTTAGCCGTTGCGCCCTTCCCGCCTCGATTCGCTGTTCTTGGCTCCATTCCCTGACTTTGCATGCAATTCATTCCTCCTGTGTCCGTTAATCGGGAAACGCGGACTGCAGTTACCCGTGTTTGAAACCCAAGTGTGTGGAAAGCCGGAAAGAACAGCTTTAATATGGCAAATAAACTTTATCACTGCGTAGGCTGCTGCCAGAGGTCTCCACAATCACCTAAGGATCTACAGGTCTGGTACCCGTGTCTCCCTGGAGGAGGAACGAAGAATTAAAATGGACTCTGGAAGGATCAGCGGTCATGCGATTTCCCATGGGTATCCCTTGCTACCTTCTCTCCAGCTCCGCTGTAGATACCCCTACCCACAGCTTTTCTGTTCATACTATCTTGTGATGGTTCCTATCTTGTGATTGTTTAAGCATTGATCTTCCACACTTAGCTCCCAAAAGATTTTTTAAAAAGTTTTTTTTCTTGATGCCTGCCATACCTACCAAGTATCTGGTTCGGTGAACGAAGGGAGAAAGAGAAACATAGGGGCTTAGGAAGGTTCATTATGTAGCATCTCATTATGCTAACTCTAGACAGGCAGGAAAAAGAGTAGCCACTTAAAGCATCAAAGCAAGAAACAGTATTTGGCTTCTTTTAGGTGGTCAGACAAGGCCTTTCCCCATTTCACAGGTACTCTTTCCCAGTGATTGACATGATGCTACCTGGAGACGGAGAAAAGGAGTTGATGATAACTAACTGATCATAACTAACATCACTGATAATAACTAACATACTGAGATGTGCCCAGGTACTATTTTAGATGGTATTATTTAATCCTTAAAAGAAGCCCTACAGGCCGGGCGCTGGTGGCTCACGCCTGTAATCCTAGCTACTCAGGAGGCTGAGATCTGAGGATCGCGGTTCAAAGCCAGCCCGGGCAGGAGAGACCGTGAGACTCCTATCTCCAATAAACCACCAGAAAACCGGAAGTGGCGCTTTAGCTCAAGTGGTAGAGCGCTCGCCTTGAGCTGAAGAGCTGAGGGACAGGGTCCAAGCCCAGAGTTCAAGCCCCACGACCGACAAAAAAAAAAAAAAAAGAAGAAGCCCTACAGGACGTCCTATCTCTACTTTGTGGATGTGAATAATAGAAGCACATATGATTAAATAACTAGCTCCAAATCATACAAGTGCTTCAGCAGCGCTAGGATTCAAACCCAGGCATCTAATTAATCATAGAGTTCACACTCTTAACAATTGTAGTGAAGTGTGTGTGTGAGAGAGAGAGAGAGAGAGAGAGCTGGGTGCTTTAATATTTGTGCCTTATATGGACTTGAGCAATAGAGACTGTAGAATTTGGGGGAAGAGGGAAGAAGAAAAATAATTTCCCAGTCAAGTGTTTTATAGAGTTAGGATCCCCTAATGTCTTTTTTTCTAGTTACTTATCTACCTTAGGATTTCATGTATTTATTAATGCTGAAGCCAGAACAGGTAACAGTTATAATGGTAGTTCTGCCTGGAGTAGATTTTACAGATCACTGCTGGTTCATTTTGTGGCCTTTAGGGGTCCAAAGAAATGGTTTAACTTGGCACAATGACGCTTGCCTTTGATCCCAGCTACTTAAGAGATAGAGTCAGGAAGGTGGACATTTCAAGGCCAGTCAGTCAGTGCTAGCAGTGTGGCTCAGTGGTAGAATGTCTTGTCTACAATGTCTTGTCTACACAGTGTGATTTTCTAAGTTCATTTCCCAGACCCTTCCTCCCTCTCAAAAAAGAATGAAAAAAAAGTTTATCATCATTTTCTATTTTGTGTATTTTTACCTCTTTATTCCAGAAGAAAGGGGTTAAGGTAGATTACATAAAACACGAAGCAGAGTAAATAAAAAGTACAGAGGAAAAGAGAACTGAGAGTGAGGAAGATTAAGCCAGCAGTTTTGTATACAAAATGCACAGTGCAAGGTTCTATTGATTTACAGTAGTAGGGAAAAAATCACAAACGACTCACAGCTTTCTAAATGCCAAAGAAAAATGACTTCGGTTACAAATGGAGAAAATACTTTGAACTGAAACAGGGACTTGACTATAGTGGCTCATAGACTTGTATGCCACTTCCCCAAATCTCTTTCTCTTTTTTTAGAGCTCAGGATGAGCTGGGTGCTGGTGGCTCATGCCTGTAATCTTAGCTACTGATCTGAGGCTGAGATCTGAGGATTGCAGTACAGAGTCAGCCCAGGCAGGAAAGTCTGTGGGACTCATCTTCAATTAACCACCAGAAGACCGGAAGTGGTGCTGTGGCTCAAGTAGTAAAGTGCTTGCCTTGAGTTGAAGAGTTCAGGGATAGTGCCCAGGCCCAGAGTTCAAGCCCCACAACTGACACACACACAGACACACACACACACACAGACACACACACACACACACACAAGCTCAGGATGCTTCGAGTCTCCAATTTTCATGGACCTCATGAACATCCACAATTAGAGTTCAAATATATGCAGACATTTTTAAAAGACACAAGACATTCAAAATAAATGATTACACAGAAAGAGAGTGAGCATTGGTAAGAAAATCACCACAAATTGTCTGAGTCCAATCTCAGCAGAGTTCTGGGGTCCTGAAGACACAGGAATGATTCTGGTTATGGCTTGCTGCTCTCCCTGCTCCATTCCCTTGAGGTATTTCACTGTCTTGGAATCCTGGGATAGAATGAGCCCTTCTGCAAATGAAGGAACTTTATGACTAGGGCCCAAACAACTTTTCGAAGGGATCCTTCTCTAAAAGAATGATATCCATTCAGAATTCTCAGAATTTGAAGTTGAAAAGAAACTATGTTACATAACCACTCAGCAGCTGGTGGGGCAGCTCATCATAATCTAAAACATTCTTTTTGAAGCAAACAATGAATAGTCTCATCATATAAGATAAAGACTAAAACTAAGCTTGTATCAGAGTTCAGGGCAGATTTGCCATGAAAATAAGTACCCCTATTTTTCCCAAGTAAATTGTGCTTATTCAAGGAAGTTTGGAAAATGTAGAAAAAGATGTAAACATCACTTATAACCTTATCAGTCTTAGATAGCCACTTTTCCCCCTTCTGGTCCTAGGGAATTTAACACAGGCCCTCAAAGGCAAGTGCTCTATCACTGGAAGCAGTCATAGCCCTTTTAGTGTGTATTTTGTTTTCAAGATAGGCTCTCAATAATTTTTTCCAGGCTGGCCTTGATATTTTAGTCCTCTTGCCTCTCAAGTAGCTGGGATTACAGTTTGCACCACTATACCTGGCCGCCTTATTTCTGAATTGTGGTTGTTGAAACTTTACCAGAACACTGCGAGGCTTATAGAGACATCCAAATCACTCATGTCACTATTCATGGGTAATTCCAGAAATGTCTGTGAAGGAAAAGTTCTGACTACACTTTTTTTTTGGGGGGGGGGGTCCGGTCGTGGGGCCTGAACTCTGGGCCTGGGTGCTGTCCCTCAGCTCTTCAGCTCAAGGCTAGCACTCTACCACTTGAACCACAGCGCCACTTCCGGCTTTTTTCTTTTTTGCTTATGTGGTGCTGAGGAATCGAACCCAGGGCCTGGAGCATGCAAGGCAAGCGCTCTACCACTGAGCCACCTTCCCAGCCCCCTATTACACTTCTTGATTGAAAGGGACTTGGGACATAGTTTGAAGCCTTAATAACATTGTGACTTTATTTTCCCTTACTAATAGGTAGTATCTAGGAAACTCTGATGTCCATTAGACAAAGGCAGATCAGGCTTCAGAGAAACCTAGCCATCACTTATTGAGACCAGGGAGATGTCCTTGTGGATTGTTCCCAAAGAAGGAACTCTGGACCACAATGGACAACAGCCTTGTGTTGCCTTACAGTAAACAGAGCAAAGACTTTCATTGGGATGCTTTTCTTATTTGTCTCATTATTGGCCATTAGCCACTATGAATGTGAGCAGGTATAGGTTGCAAAATATGGAAGTTGTGATAGCCAGCCCCTTCTTGCCCTGAGTTGATTCATGACAGTTTTTAGATGAATAAATCAATTTTTGGCCTGTCTTTCCATCAACATTATTCCTCTCAGTCACATTTTGGTCTTGAATGGTACTACGTTTAAATTTTTTCAGGTATATTTGGAAGGTAGCTATTCTTTTAATCAAATATTATAAGCTTTTTGCTTTCTTGGGGGGGGGTAATTGGGGTTTGAACTCAGTCTCTTTCACTTACTAGGCAAGCATTGTACCATTTGATCCATACCCATAACCCTTTGTACTTTAGTTAATTTTTGGATAAGGCTCAAGTTTATGCCTGGGGTTTGTTCCAATCTGTGATCTTCCTACTCACACCTCACACATGGCTGAGATTATAGCCATACACCACAATGTCCAGCGTATTTGTTGTGATGGAGGGAAGGATTATGTCACTAACTTTTTGCCTGGCCTGGCCTCAAACCTTGACCCTCCTGAGCTCTACATCCTTAGTAACTGAGTTTATAGGTATATACCACCCTGCCCAAGAAGATTTAGTTTATTTTCCTTTGAATATAAGAGAATAATAAGGCATGTCTTCAGTCATTTTAGTCCCTAAAACTTAAAGTATATATAACCAAATACCACTTTGTCTTGAGTTAAAAAAAAAATCTCTCCCAAAACATATGTGCGCGTGTGTGCACGCATGCACACACACAGAGGATACTTTTTTCAGTGGAGCCATTTTATCTTAAACCTCTTTAGTATATCCTTCATGATAAACATGATACAGTTGTTGTCATGCAAAGCTTAATAATTTAACTATATAGAACTATTAACTGGAGCTGGGAAGGTGGCTCAGTGGTAGAGCTCTTGCCTTGCATGCCTGAGGACCTGGGTTCGATTCCTCAGCACCACATAAGAAAAAAGAAAAAAGCTGAAGTGGCACTGTGGCTCAAGTGGTAGAGCGCTAGCCTTGAGCTGAAGAGCTGAGGGACAGCGCCCAGGCCCAGAGTTCAGTCCCTACGACAGGGTCCCCTCCCCCCCCAAAAAAGGCAACTGAAGTTGGATAAACAACTATCACAAATGGACACTATTTAATGACTAAAGTGTTGATCTGAGACCTTTTCTTTTATTTTGTAATGAGATTATAAAGCCAGTTGGGTAATATGTTACAATAAAAATCATTTTATTTACATAAGGAAAAATGTTTCTCTTTCAGTGTTCCCTCATCCTGTTCATTCAGAGGAGTTACCAGGAAATAACTAGTTACAGAGTAGCTAATTGTTTGTTGTAAGGAAAAGTATACAGGATGTGAAGTTTGTTACAGATAAAACAATTTTGTTTCTAGTTATAGTTGCTCTTTTCTTACAGAATATCCAGCTTCTGCTTTATTATCTTTTCAGTTGAGGATTTATCGCTTCAAGATTTCAAATCCCCATTTCAACTGATTTTAGTAACTAAGACAAAGAAAGTGCCATGTTTTCTAAAACACTATTATAAAAGAAATAAATCTCCTCTAAGAACACGTTAAAATAAATGGATTTGGTTACCTCAAACTAAAACCATATATATATATATATATATATATATATATATATATATATATGAGAAATATTCATTGGGCTTATATACCCATCACCAATATATCCCTTTTTTGGGGGGAGGGGTCTAGTTGTGGAGCCTAAACTCTGGGCCTGGGCACTGTCCCTCAGCTCTTCAGCTCAAGGCAAGCGCTCTACCACTTGAGCCACAGTGCCACTTCTGGCTTTTTTCTTTTTTCTTATGTGGTGCTGAAGAATCGAACCCAGGGCCCCAGGCATGCAAGGCAAGCACTCTACCACTGAGCCACCTTCCCAGCCCTGCCAATAGATCCTTTTATGTAGAAAATACCAATTACACAGAATATTATGAGTTTCTATTGACATCTTGACTTAAACTAGGTCCAGCCTATTATAAATAAGTTTATATTTGAAATTCCCTGTGGTACTTGCTATTTAAGGAAATATTACAATGACTAAATCTCTAAAACGAAACCTATATTAGACTATTAAGTAAGTATGAAACATTGTGTTTGAATTTGCACAGTCCTAACTTTTGAACAGGTTTAATGACTGTCTAGGGAAATGTACACCAAGCTGTATATCTGAGCCTTGATTTCATTACCTACAAATGTAGACATTAATTAGTGATCTCCAAAGTTTCTTCCAGCATTAACAAGTCTTTAATCCTAAAATATACAAACAAAGCTCCAAAATGTAACATAATATTGTACAGGCTGTCCCCCATTTAGCAACTGGATTGACTCCAAAAGGTCAATTGTTTTGGAACACAGAATGTATTTTCCCACAGTGATACTAACGGGGGTTTAATTCCCAGCTGGGTCTGTAAAATCAATTTAATAATTAATGCAACTGAGCGTGCTCATAGGAGTGTGAACTCTCACCACCAATTACCACAAAGCTCATGGAAAATAATCCACTGAGAATTCTAATTGGTCATGGTAGAAAACATCTCAGTATTTTCTATTACCCTAAGCAGTAGCCATGACCCTAGTGTTAGTTCCAACTCACAGACAGCTCTGCCTTGGCTCTAATAAGAGGCCAAGCTTAGACAAGCAGATTAAAGTGTGAGGAATCAAGCTGATGCTTCCAAATCTGTAAGTAGGATGGGAGAAGGGTGCTGAGCTCAGTATGTGATATATGAGGGTATGGTTTCCAGAAAGCAATTGGCATCTAAAACAAAGGATAGGGAGTAGAAGGTCAAGAAAAATAGAAGTGAACATACTGTACTGGGAACTTCTTTTTAAGTCATAATTTTAATCTTGTTCACTTTGTAGTGGAAGAAATTGGGATCTAGAAAGGTTAACTTGTACTGACTTTATATTAATGCTGAGATTTGAATATGGACCTCTCTATCGCCTTTCACTCTTTGTTTCACATAATTTTACTTAACAGCCACTATACTATACAGGACTTCTTTTCCTTTCTTCTCCTTCCTGTACAGGATCCCATGGATTTTTACATCTTACGTCTGTCCATATCTCTATTATTCATTCTAGAGCAACTTGATCAGCAATCAATTAACAAACTTTTCTTCTTATGGTTCATGTGTTTTACCAGTATCATCAGCTCTAATTGGTTTTCTAATTGCTAATAAAATGTTGCTCTGACCCTTACCATCCCAGTCTAGGCTTGAAGAAGCCAGCTGAGCAATCTCAAACTCTAGTACCATTAGGACACTTTCCGTAGAATGCTCCTGATGAGACAATCAAGCTGGCTGGCTGGAGGGCCCAAAGGATAGACATTCTCTTTTGTTGGGGAAAGCCCATGGCTGAATGTGCCAGGTGCTGGGAATTTTTGCTGACCTTGTTGCATTTAACCTTCTGAAAATCGTATAGTAAATTATTTCTTGTTTATAAATGCAGGAAGGACAGCTCAGGGGTTGTGATTTGTCTCTAGTCTTCTTGAGCTGCTTCATCACTGTACTGTGATGGCAAGTGCCACAAACTCACAGCAGAAGCAGGGAGGCACAATGCGCATGGCTGTGACAGTGGGGCAGAGTCTTCAGCAAAGAGGAGGAAGGGGCTGGGTACTCCTAGCTACTCAGGAGGTTGAGATCTAAGGATCCAGGTTGAAAAAGTCATTCTAGGCAGAAAAGACATTGAGATTCTGCTCTTCAATTAACCATCAAAAAGCCAGATGTGGAAATATGGTTCAAGTAGTAGAGCCACAGCCTTGAATGAAAACACCAAGCAAGAGGGAAAGGCCTTGAATTTAAACCCCAGTACTGGCACAAAAAGATAAAGAGGAGGGAGGGAGGAAGGGAGAGAGGGAGGGAGGATGAGAGTGAAAAAGAGAGAGAGAAGGGGAGGGGAGGGGAGGGAAGGGGGTAGAAGGGAAGGAGGGGGGAAAGAAGGGGGAGAAAAAGGAGGAAAGGAAGGGAAGGGAAGAAGGGAGGGAAGGAAGGAAGGGAAGAAGGGAAGGAAGGAAGGAAGGAAGGAAGGAAGAAAGGAAGGAAGGAAGGATAGGAGAGGGGCAGGATGAAGATTACCTGTTCTGTACATCAGAGAGGGCTCCTTGATCAGAAACATGAATGAACTCTCATATTTTGGTCACACATAGCTGTGCCTGGGGGTGTGGATTAATCATAAGTTTTCTAGAATTCTAAATAGAAGATACTGAGGACAAGCCAGGCCTTTCTAGCAGCCACGCCATCAAAGGATTTGAAGTACTTTGGGATTTAAGTCAGTGATTTTCAGTTAAAGTGTCTCTGTGTTTGTTGTTGGACTCACCAACGGAAACTTTGCAAAATGCCAATGTTACATTTTGAAACAATGTCACAGGGATTTTTGTTGATGTTGTTGCCATCCTGCGGATTGAACGCAGGGCCTGGGTGCTGCCAGAGCCTCTTTGTGCTCAAGGCTAGCACTCTACCACTTGAGCCACAGCATTACTTCCGGCTTTTTTTTTTTTTTGGTCGGTCAAGGGACTTGAACTCTGGGCTTGGGTGCTGTCCCTGTGCTCTTCAGCTCAAGGCGAGCGCTCTATCGTGTGAGCCACAGCACCACTTTCAGTTTTCTAGTGGTTTAATAGAGATAAGAGTCTCAAGGACTTCGCTTTGAATCGTGATCCTCAGATCTCAGCCTCCTGAGTCGCTAGGATTACAGGCATGAGCCACCGGTGCCTAGCCCGGCTTTTTTCTGAGTCATTTATTGGAGATAAGAGTCTCACAGGGAGTTGGGGTGGGGGGTAGTTGTGGAGGTGGGAGGGAAGGGATGGTAGGGGAAAAACAGAGAAGAAGGCAACAATGCTTGATAGGAAGTGTACTCATTACCTTGCTCATGTGACTGTAACCCCTCTGTACAGTATTTTTACAATAAAAAACATGCAAAAAAATCTCACTGACTTTTCTCCCCAGGTGGCTTTGAACCACAATCCTCAGATCTCAGCCTCCTCAGTAGCTAGGGTTACAGGGGTGAGTCACTGGTACCTGGTTTCCCAGGGAATTTTGGTAAGGTCCTGCACATCATCTTCCACAAGTTTATGCAGAAGTGAAGAGGCTGGAATTCCTGGTGTAGTCGTTCATTAGAGAAAGTAGAAAGTAGACTGGGGTCATTAAGAAGGAGAAGTCTGGAAGAACTGGAACGTTAGGCACCTGAGGCTGTTTGACACAAGAAACAATTCATGTATTCATTCAATATGTATTTATTGAGTTCCTGCTCTGTGCCAGGCACTGTCAGGTACTGAAGTGTCCTTTTCCCTCATAAAGCTTATATTCTATATTCTGGCTGGAGAGGGATAAGGTGATCCATTCATTTTTGCCTGGGACTTCTCTGCTTTAAGCACTAAAAGTCAGCCCAGGAACACTGTGGACAAATCAACATTATTGGTTCATTTTTTATTTTAATTTTAATTTTTATTGTGAAAATACTGTACAGAGGGGTTACATTTCTTATCAAGCATTGTAACCTCCTCCTTTGTTTCCCCTTCCCATCCTTTCCCATCCTCCCCCTCCCGCCCCCCACCCAATCCTCCTACTCCCGCCACCAACTGCGAAATATTTAAAAAATGATATTCATAGTTCAATGTGGACCTGTCAAATCACAAGGAGAACAAAAGCTTGGAGACGTCTGTCCAGGCCAGGTTGGGACATTGCACCCTGGCATGTTCCAGAACAGCTGTAGGGCATGCTTGCTGGCTTTCTAGTTCATGTCTGACTCTTCCTTCTAAAACTGTGTAGAGTCCTGGACTGCATGGACGGGAAGCACAAATATTCCACTTGTATGCAAAGAAAGGTAACATTATTGGTTCTTTAGAAAGTAGATGTGCCTCTGTGTGTGTGTGTGTGTGTGTGTGTGTGTGTGTGTGTGTGTGTGTGTATGTGTGTGTGTGTGTATGTGTGTGTGTGTGTGTGTGTGTGTGTGTGTTGGGTAAGAGGTTAGCAGTATAAAACAACATTGTGATAAAGCTGATGGGGATGATCTCTCTGAGAAAGTAATTATGTAAACATCTGAGGGTAGGTTGTAGAGGAGTGATTCTTTATGGCACAGACAACTACCATGTATATAGGCTCTGGGGTTGATGAAACCACCACCTTGGCCTGACTGAAAAACAGCAGATAAGCAGACAGGGAGCAGGAGCAGAAGTAGATAGAGAAGGGCAAGATTGGAGTAAACTATGTTGAGCTCATGTTTGGAGTGTGATGTAGGCCTCCACAGAGATAAGAACAGATGCTGTGAGCCAAGGCTCAGAGGATGAAGGAAGAAACAAAGCAGAGGGAAGCAAATGCCTTAGGAAATCTCAGAGTTTCTTCTCAACATGCTTAATCTGAGAAGCAGCAGAGCACAGTGATACATCTACCTGGCCCCAGACAGATCCAGCAAGGGTGGGCCCACTGATGACGGGAATGGAGAGGAAGAAGCATCCAGGGTTCTCTTACAGATTAGATTCCCAGACACTGGTGGCCCAGGATGTCCAGTGTTTCTATCTGGTATCAGAGAATACAATGGGCAGGTGATTCATAAATAATACTAGTTTATGTGGCTTATTGTCTAGGGGCTCAAGATTGAATTTTTGGAGAGAGACGGTGTAAGAGAGGGAAAGAGCAAAGAGAGAGAGAGAGGGAGAAAGAGAGAGAGATTTTTGGAGATAGGGTCTCTCTACGTAGCATAGGCTGGTCTCAAACTCTTGACCTCCCTGTGACTCTGAAGTGCTGGAATCACAGGCATGCCGCACTATGCCTGGTAGCACTTGCTTTTGCAACAAACTCACTTTCTTGATAATTGTGGCTGACCCACTTCTTTGACAGCAGCATTAACATAGGAGGACCCAGCTCACATAACCTACTCACCTCTTAAAGATCCCACCTCCCACCTGTTGCTCTGAGGAATGAATTTGCTGAGGAACACATTGCAAACACAGCACCAGGGGAATAAATGAGAGTGGCAGATCAACAGGTGATGCCAAGCACGTTTATTTTTTGAGTTTGAAATCTTCGGAGAATCCAGACTTCATGGGAGAAGAGAATGTGATCTACCCTTTCCCACCAAAATGAAGATGAGTCCATGCCAAAATGGCCAGAGCGGGAACCTGGGGTGCTGCAACCCAGGCCTCTTACTCCAGCTCTGTCACCAAGAAGATGCACCTGCCAGGTAGCTTAGTTAAGTCTGGGGAATCTCCTGTCCTTGCTAGTAAAGGAGGATAATGATGCTGGGCTGGCAGAGTTGGGAGCACTGGATGAGGTAATGTCACAACCTGGTGCAAATCAGGGAAAGCTCTCCGTTTAGGCCCATTCTGTCTCTGTAAGACACCCTTGAAGTTCAATCGGTAAGTTTTCACCAGTGATCAGTATTATATACAAGGTATTTTGTGCACTTTGCACCCACCTCCTTGGGCTTGCTTATTCTATAAACATATGTTTGTGTCAGTGAGGCCCACAGACTTGTCATTTTGTTCCTCTTCCTCATCTCCACCGGGACTGCCTCTGTTCTAGCTTGCTTTTCTCTCCCCACCCTCCAATTCACACTTCTCCAGAACAAGATGATCATGCCATTTACCTCCACACATCCTTTGGTATTGCACACATCTGCAGGATAAAATCTAAACATCTGCTCTGGGTGTACAGGGCCTTGCACAATCAATGGTGTTTCTGCTCCCTTTTTCCATATGCTTTCCTCCTTGCTTTCCTCCCAGGTCTGGCCCCACCCTCTGTCCTCCACCCCTGCCAAGCCCACAGTTTTATTCTTAGTGCTCACATTAGACTTTGAACCTACTGCAATTTATCTTCCCAATATTTCTAGATAAGATGATGGAGTATTAAGTTGAGGCTCTGGAGTGACCCAAACTCCATCCCAATCTCAGCTCTGCTGCTTAACAGCCCAGCCTAATGATTAGGACTTAAGTGAATGGTACCTCCCTGTACTGGAATGCTGATGGTAAGCAAGTTATTTCATCACTGTGTTTCAAGGATGGTGATAATAATAATAGTATCTTAATAATAATAATAATAGTATCTTACAGGTCTATAGATTAAGGGTGAATACTCAAAGCACTTCACAGCACCTTGATATAAGAAACATTAACTGGGGCTGGGGAGATGGCTCAGTGGTAGAGCGCTTGCCTTGCATGAATGAGGCCCTGGGTTTGATTCCTCAGCACCACATAAGCAAAAAGAAAAAAGCTGGAAGTGGCGCTTTGGCTCAAGTGGTAGAGCGCTATCCTTGAGCTGAAGAGCTGAGGGACAGCGTCCAGGCCCAGAGTTCAGGCCTCATGACTGGACCCCCCCCCCAAAAAAAAAAAGAACTACCAAAAAGCTGGAAATGAAGCAAAAAAGCTCAGGGATTGCACCCATGTGGTCAGGACCAGTGTGCACATGCGTGTGTGCATGCACAAACACAAATGCTATTATTAATATCTTCATAAGCATTTTATTTTCATTTGTGTTATTTCTTTGGACTATAGTTGCCTGAATAGAATAATCATTTAGCAATATAATTTTATAGCTCTTGTGTACATAGCCATACATTATTCTGTAACATTTACACTCTGACAACTTCAGTACTTGGCTCTAGTGAACTAGTTTTAAGATGATATTTTTGTACGGTAGTAAATGGTTATGAAACACTATGTTTCTCCAGTTTGGCTACTGCTAGCTTTTAAAATAATTTTATTTATTTAGTCAGGCCTGGGGCTTAAACTGAGAGCCTGGGCTCTGTCCCTGAGCTTCTTTTGCTCAAGGCTAGTAATCTACTAATTGAGCCACAGTGCTACTTCTGGCCTTTTCTGAGTAGTTTATTGAAGATAAGAGTCTCATGGACTTTCATAACCTGGATTGGCTTTGAACTACTATCCTTAGATGTCAGCCTCCTGAGTAGTTAGGATTACAGGTGTGAGCTACTGGCACCTGGCTCTATTTATTTTTGACAGGTCTGTGGTAGATTGTACATGGGGGATTGTAATTTTAATGAACTTCCCAATTGTGTGTAGTAAATGACCATATTTATAATGTATGAGCTTCTCACTTATCTTCTTTGATTGCATATATGAGTCTATATATTGTTATCAGTTTCCATAAATATATTTTGGATAGGAAGCTTCTATTGCCTATATTTAGCATAGGTAATTTCCTCCATTCTCTGCTTCCATTAGATATATTTTATGTTTTGATGTGTTTTATTTTAATGCATCTATTTGTCTCTTTGGACTTAAGGAACTCCATTAAGTAAAATAATGGAATGTTAGAGATTACAGTGACTTTAATGTCATGATCCTTACTTATTGGTTTTCTTTTCTTTTCTTTCTTTCTTTCTGTCTTTCTTTCCTTCCTTCCTTCCTTCCTTCCTTCCTTCCTTCCTTCCTTCCTTCCTTCCTTCCTTCCTTCCTTCCTTCCTTTCTTTCTTTCTTTCTTTCTTTCTTTCTTTCTTTCTTTCTTTCTTTCTTTCTTCCTTCCTTTCTTCCTTTCTTTCTTCCTTTCTTTCTTTCTTGCAGTCCTGGGAATGGAATCCAGTACATAGTAGCTCAGGATGACTTTGAAATCACTATCTAGTTCAGGCTGGCTTGGAACATGAGATGCTCTTGCCCCAACCTCCAGAGTACTACAATTATGGGTGTGCAGCCTCCTCTTTGTTCTTAAAAAAAATCTTTATACATGTTATAACCCCTGTTTTCACTATATTTGATTCCAGTGCCCTGTGTCTTGTACATACGTTTTTCTAATTTGGGGAGGGGAAGGGAAATAACAAAATGTTGAAACAAGGATATAGGTTGACAACCCATTGTAACAAGGAGATGTACAAGACACTATGTTGAAAATGAACTTTTCAACTGGGGGGGTGGGAGGGAGGTGGAGAGGGAAAGGATAGTAGGGGAAAAACAAAGGAGGAGTATATGTCAATAGGAAATGTACTCATTACCTTACTCATGTAACTGTAACCCCTCTGTATAGTATCTTTACAATAAAAAATGTTTTAAGGGGCTGGAAAGGTGGCTTAGTGGCAGAGCGCTTGCCTTGCATGCATGAGGCCTTGGGTTCGATTCTTCAGCACCACATAAGCAAAAAGAAAAAAGCCGGAAGTGGCGCTGTGGCTCAAGTGGTAGAGCGCTAGCCTTGAGCTGAAGAGCTAAGGGACATCGCCCAGGCCCAGAGTTCAGGCCCTATGACCAGCAAAAAAACAACAACAAACAGTTAAAAATATCTTTACTCTTTTTATAGATGAGGAAACTGAGAAGCTTAATTCCACAAACTGTCATTTTTTTGTAGCTAAAAACAAATATTCTGCAGCTAGGGTAAACAGAATGCTTTCTAAGTTGTTTTTTGAAGGCACATATGGGTTTTCCTATACAAAATGGGGTTTGCTCGGGACATGAAATGTGTATAATATCATATTTTATTAGCTCAATGGTAGAGTACTTGACTAGCATGGCCCTGAATTCTATCCCCAGCAACACACATATGAGTATACACACACACACACACACACACACACAGTCCTTTCAGCTCTTTTGTAATATACAATAATGATGGCTACAGAGTTGCTTATGAAAATAAAATTATTAGAACTGGTGCCAGTGGCTCATGCCTTAGTTACTCAGGAGGCTGAGATCATATGGATCATAGTTACTCAGGAGGCTGAAATCTGATGAAAAAAAAACCCTAGACCATAATTAAGAGGATCTAAATAAATAGAGCCATATATTATGTTCATATGTGTGTGTGTGTGTGTGTGTGTGTGTGTGTGAAATGGAAAATATGGCATTAAAAGATCCATCTGCTCAGAATTAACACAGTGGCCTTCTAAAGAAATCTTTACTATTTTTTCTTGGTTGGCAAGTGGTCAAATCGACAAGCAGGTTTTGAAATATATAGGATCTGAAATATACAAGACATTCTTGAGAAGAAAAACAAAGTTGGTAGATCATACTGTCAGATTAAAAGACAATAAAAAATCAAGTTACATGCTGGCTGTTCATGCTTATATATCCCGATTACTCAGGTGGCTGAGATTTGAAGATCTCAGTTCAAAGCCAGCCTAGGGAGACAAGTCTGAGGGACTCTTAACTTCTACTAACCAGAAGAAAGATGGAAGTGGAACTGTGGCTCTGGTGTGGTGTGCTAGCCTGTTAGAAATAGCTTGGGATGTTTGGATATCACTAGGAATGAGGACTCTCATTCCAAACTCAAATGAGCTCAGCAAGGGAGCTTACTCCTGCAGAAGGGTGTGCCTTCAGCCAAAAATCTGGCAAGCAAGCACACAGAAGCTGCAAGCTGCTTCCTTTTTATCCCTAACCCAGCAGGCCTTGTCTCTTTGCTCACATATTGGCTGAGCTCAGATTGACAATCTACCAAAGGATATGGCTCAATTAATAGGATGTAATTAAAGTTCAAGGAGTTTGTTTTTCTTTTCTTTTCTTTTCTTTTTTTTTTTTTTTGTTGGTCATAGGGTCTGAACTCTGGGCCTGGGCGCTGTCCCTGAGCTCTTCAGCTCAAGGCTAGCACTCTACCACTTGAGCTATAGTGCCACTTCCAGCTTTTTCTGCTTATGTAGTGCTGAAGAATTGAACTCAGGGCCTCATGCATGTGAGGCAAGCACTCTACCACTGAGCCACCTTCCCAGCCCCCAGTTCAAGGAGTTTCTAACTGGATATCTTCATTAAAGTACAGCAGGAAAACGATGTAACTAAAATGTAATTTAACAAGGGTCAAGCACCGGACTGGGCCAAAGCAGAAACTTTTCAGGAAAATAATTCTCTCAAAAGTAACAGAAAGGGGGGCTGGGAAGGTGGCTCAGTGGTAGAGCGCTTGCCTTGCATGCTTGAGGCCCTGGGTTCGATTCCTCAGCACCACATAAGCAAAAAGAAAAAAAAGCCGGAAGTGGCTCTGTGGCTCAAGTGGTAGAGCTAGCCTTGAGCTGAAGAGCTGAGGGATAGCACCATGCCCAGAGTTCAGGCCACACGACCGGACCCAAAAAAAAAAAAAAAAAAAAAGTAACAGAAAGGAAGAAAACTACTTTGATACAAAAATTGCTTTTCATATAGAGTCTTGAGAGAAAAAACCAAGAGACATGAAGCCCTGAGTTTTAGCCTATGTACTGGCACCAAAATAAAATTATATATACACACATATGCATATATTATATGTATATATATACACATATACAGGCATGCGTGCATATATACACACATATATTTACATACATATATATATATATGTCTGTATATGTACATAAAATTAAGACTATGGTATTGGTAAAAGAAGATTAAACCAATAGAAGAATTATATGGAATCCCCATACGATGTCTCCTCTATATGGTGGCAGGGAGAAGATGGAGATTCTTTTTAATAAACAGTTTGGACAATTAAATATTTATATAAAATGAGCTTTGACCTAATGTCATATCTCACATGAAAAATTAACTTGGAGTAAAACCTAGACTTAAATGGCAAAACAGTATACCTTTGAAGAGTATATAAGGAAAAATCTTCCTGACTTTAGGGCAGCAAAAATCTTTCTTCTTCCTTTTTCTTCTCCCCTCCTTCTCTCCTTCCTCTTCTATTTTCCCCTTCCTTCCCCTTTTCTCTCTCCCTCCTTTTCTTTCTCTATTTTTCTCTCCTTCCTTCCTTCCTTCCTTCCTTCCTTCCTTCCTTCCTTCCTTCCTTCCTTCCTTCCTCCCTTCCTTCCTTCCTCCTCTGTCTTCCTTCCTCTCCTTCCTTCCTTCTTTTCTTTCATTCCTCTTTTCTTCCTCTCCTCCTTTCTTTCATTTTCTTTCCTTTTTGAATTTTTTTGTTTATTTTTTGAGACCAGGTCTTGTTGGCCTTGAACTCTATCCTTAGCCCCCTGGTGTGCTAGAATTTCAGGTATGTGCCATCACACCCAACACCTTTATGTCAGTCTAAGTATTAACTAAACTGGTACATAGTTACATAAAAGTGAACCAAGTATTTAATATTATTGCCCTAGGCCTTTTTTTCTGTTCTCTGTTACCTTTTTCCCTATGTTTTCCAAAAAGTATAAAATGAAGATACTAATATCTGTAATGAGAGGAACAAACAAGAGAAACAAACAAGAGAAGTTATTACTTTAAAACAAAAGCTAGTGATAAACCTAGCTCAATTTACTGGCCTGAGCGCTGAACACAGCTAAAAATAGTTCAGAGCCTTGTTTGCTGAGAGCAGGGCTATGTTTAACGGGAACTGCACTGGAGTGGAACAGGGTGGAGTCAAAAAGTGAGTCTGGTCCTCTGCAATCTCTTAAGACCATACCTGCCTTCCCTCATTGATGACCCGCTGCCAAGTGTAGGATCCCAGTTATTGGGGTGTGGGAAGGAGAGAAAAGGACAAACTCCACTGGGAAGCAGATTGTCCATAAAGGAACACAAACAGAATAGCTACACCCTGGCTGGCTACTCTTAGTGTATAATTCACTTTTCACCTTGTTAGGCTTTCCTTTTCCTTTTTGTTTGTTTTGTGAAAATGGATTGTGTGTGTGTGTGTGTGTGTGTGTGTGTGTGTGTGTGTGTGTGTGTGTGTGTGTGTGTGTGTGGTGTGCTGGTCCAGGGCCTTGAACTTAGGACCTGGGTGCTATTTCTGAGCTTTGTGCTCAAGGCTGATGCTCTACCACTTTAGCCATAACTCATTTTTTATTTTTTTGGTGGTTGATTGGAGATCAGTCTCACAGATTTCCCTGCCTTGGCTGGCTTGGAACCATGATCCTCACATCTCAGCCTCCTGAGTGGCTAGGATTAGAGGTGTGAGTGAGCCACTGGTACCCAAAGTAAGTCTGATAATCTTTTGGAAAATTGTGGTTCATACCTAAAAAGAAGAGAGGCTGGGGCGGGGGGGGGGGGGGGGGGAAGGAATGTAGTTGTGGAGATGGGAAGGAAGGGATGGTAGGGGAAAACAAAGGAGGAGGCAACAATGTTTGATAAGAAATGTACTCATTACCTTGCTCATGTGATTATAACCCCTCTGTACAGTATTTTCACAATAAAAAAAAGAGAAGCTGAGAATAAGGATTTGTATTTCCCTGGTACTAGCCTTCCCTACCTGGCTGACTGGTAGATCATTTACTCAACTGAGATTATATGTTTCTGTAGTGAACAAAGGGTGTATCAGTATTTTATTGCTTAATGAAAATAAGATCTAAAGTTGATCCTTATCCAGATCAAGATCCAACTCCATTCGGCCTCTATATTAACATCAACTCCTCTGACCTTAATTTTTTCTTTTCTTGGTGGTACTGAGGTTTGAACTCAAGGCCTCACACTTGCTAGTCAGCTACTGTAATGCTGAGCCACTCCTGCAGCCCTGTTTTTGTTCTTTTTTGAATCACACATTATTTTTGACTTTGTTTTTTTTTTTTTTTGGTCGGTCATGGGGCTTGAACTCTGGGCCTGAGCGCTGTCCCTCAGCTCTTCAGCTCAAGGCGAGCGCTCAACCACTTGAGCTACAGCGCCACTTCCTCACACATTATTTTTGATTAGATAAAATTCCTTACTTTGTATTCCCAATGTTAACTTGGAGACCATTTCATCCCCTTCTCTGTCCACCTTCTGCTCTGCTTGTTACCTTTGTCAATAACAAGTATTGGGAAGCCAAGTGGCAAAGCTATTGCCACTGATACCATTCACATGAACTACTATACCAAAAGGATCTCTGTCAGTGATCACACCAATTCTTCCCAAGTTAGCACCTCTGGTCATCACACAAAAGTGCCGGTGTCAAACATGATAAAATTGGCTATTTTGCCAGTCTCTAGATTGATGTGAAAGGTGCTATTCACCTTGATGAGGGGGTCAGGGTAATGAATGGTCTGATGAGGATTCCCTTTGTGCTCACAAAGACCTTTCTCACTTTGCACAACTTGTACTTTGCTTCCTCAGATATAATGCATTGAACAGCAAGGAGACCATTGGTATCAGATCAGATGGAAATTCTGGCGATGCTAATGACATCTGTAAAACCTGCAGGGTAAATTTTATCAGTCCTGGCTTTGCTGTCGATCTTAATGGAGTGCAGCATGCAAAGCTTCTTTACTTGGTCAGGGTGTATTTAAGTCTGTTTCTAAGGAAAATAATGAGAGGCAGACATTCTCTCGGCTTGTGGAGAGAGGAGGATACATGAGGAACAAACATACTGGTTAGTTTATCCAGCATCTAATGCTTTGGAGTGGCTACCCACTTCAGATGCTTCTTGGGACCACAAGCCATGACTGTGCTAGGAACAGAAAGAGATTAATTTGGTTTCTTAACTAGATTTTCCTATTAGGAAGAGTCTGTGCTGTTTACCAGACATGAATTTTAGCTGGGTGGTTATAATTTTCCAGGGTAATGAATAAATGGCATTGTTCTTCCTTAATCACAGAATTCTGAATCAGCTTTCCAGACCCAGCCTCTCCTAAATTAACTGAGAGCAATGAATTTACAAGCCTCAGGGTCAACATAGTTTTGTTTTCTTTTCCTCTCTCTCTCTCTCTCTCTCTCTCTCTCTCTCTCTCTCTCTCTCTCTCTCTCTCTCTCTCTCTCTCTCTCTCTCTCTCTCTCTCTCTCTCTGAGACAGGCTCTCACAACGTAATCCATTCTGGCCTTGAACTCTCAATTCTTGTGTCTTAGCCTCTTGTATGCTGGGATTACAGAGGTGTATACCCACACTCGACTTCAACACGTATTTTGAGGCCTCGTTTATCCTTTCTTTGGTGTACATACACACATCACTATGCTGACAAACACATTGGGAGACTAAAAACACTGCTAATTCTGCCCCCCCCCCACCAAAGGGCAGGTTTATTGAGTTTAGTAATATAAAAAAATTTACTCACTAGTTTCTACCTTTTCACCCTTGGCTTTCAAACACTTGTGACCTCTGAGATATTGAGGGGAATAGTGATAAATTTTTAACATCCTTGCCCTTTTGCTCTCTCAAATGTTACTTGTTTGATTTGGTTTGAGGTATAACCCAGTAACTCTGGGAAAGATATAAAATGAACTTGGCCAGAGATAAGGCTCTATGAAGGCTGTGCCAACCCATATTACACACCCTCCATTCCCTCTCATGGGTTCTTTAAATAGAGCAAATAAAAAAATGAGGCAAGGTAATTTAATTGTACCTCTCATGGTCTCTACAAATGAGGAAGTTATTGGAGCATTTACCACTCAACCACTTTGCACCCTATATTTTTTTGAAAGACTTGATCTTGTGCAACTCTATTCATTGGACTCCTTTCTTTGCCCAGCACCCCCAAGCCCATTCCTCTTTTGGGGTCTTTGCCTTTCTACCTGTCATGTTGTTGTTAATCTTCAGCATCCTGTGATCCTCCTTCTTCTGATGATTGGCTTCTGCCATTCAGGTTTCAGCTAAGTTATTACCCTTCAAAGAGACCTTCACTGATGACATTTGAACTCAATGGCCTACCACTTAATCATGGCTGGTGGTCTAACACTTCTGCTACATTTTGCTGGGTAATTAGATGTGGACTCTTGTGGACTTTGCTACTCAGGTTGGCTTAGAACAGCAATCTTTTCATCTTTGTCTCTTGAGTGTGTATGGGATTATGGGCATGAGCCATTAGCCCACTGATATTTTTTATTATTTTTATAATTTTTTATTGGTCCAGTTACTTTAACTCTCAAATTTCTGTGGCAAGGGAATCTTTTGGTAAATCATCAACCTACATTTTTTAATTCAGATTTTATGCTCTACTACAACATGGCTGTCTGGGGGCGTTAGCCCATCTGCATGGAGTTACATGCCTTTAGATGGTCACATGAAGGCATATGTCTTGCCAAGGTCATTTATTGATGAAATGGAATGAATTTGATTTCTGGCTCTACCACACTGTCTTTGAGCTTGGATTTATGTGAGTAACTTCTGGAGATGAAACTCCAGAGCAGAGTGCCTTGTGTCTTGCATTGGCAGATAGTGGACCAGAATTTGTACGGCCTATTACTCGTTGGTTCTGAGAAAATGCCTCCACTAAGGGCTGGTCTAAGCTCAATTCCTTCTTTCAAGTTTACCATCATAGAATTCATATGACACTGAGTGAGAGGAAGATGAAAAACCAGGAATGTGACACTGGCTGAACTCACCTTCAAGTTCTCCCTAGGCCCCAACTGATGAGATATGGGTACTCCAGTCTAGTACAAACTTTTTTTTTTTCTGTAAAGCTCCAGAGAATTAATGTATCCATTTTTGTAGGCTACATATAACCTCTGATAGTTAATTTTTGCCACTGTCGATTGATTGATTGATTGTAGTGCTAGGAATGGAACCTAGGACCTCATGAACCCTACATAAACATGGTACCAATAAGTCAGAACCCCAACTCTTAGTTATTATATTTTTGACAACCCTATAAAAATATAAAAATAGTTTTATTTTTGGTGCACAGCTGGGCTCTTACTCGGTTTGACTTGAGGGCTGTAGGTCACCAAGCTCTAAGTTTGAACACCAGCTCTAGTCCTGAAATCTACATTCATGAGGTGGTAGACCTTTCAGGCAAGCTACTTTAACTTCTTTACTTATGAACAAACATACTAATAGAAAATTCATAAACTTTCCATTCTTCCCAGGCTTTTGACTGCTTTTTGACAGGCTGAATGGTCACATATGGAAGAGCAAACTTGGCAAGCAACTCTGGAAGAAGTTTGGGCCATGAGGGTGCAAACTGGCAAGATGATGTGTAGGATGGAGGGCTCAGACAGGAGCTTCTGTCTCCTTGAGCACTTTGGAGAACACATCTTGTCTACACTGAAGTCTCAACAAAGACAAGACTCCAAGCTGGGCTCTGGTGGCTCATGCCTATAATCCTAGCTACTCAGGAAGCTGAGATCTGAGGATCATGGTTCAAAGCTGGCCCAGGCAAGAAAGTCCATGGGACTCTTATCTTTAATTAACCACAAAGATGGAAGTGGAGCTGTGACCCAAGTGATAAAGTGCTAGCATTGTGCACAAAAGCTCAGGGACAGTGTCTAGGCCCAGAGTTCAAGCCTCAGGACTGGCAAGCCCCTTCTCACTCTTCCCCCACCCCAAAAAGTACAAAACTCCTACAGAAAGCCAAGGTGAATGCCCTTGAATGAGCCAAGAATGGGCTTAGCTTGGGTCATTGGTGAGATGTGCTAAGAGAAAAGGATCTTGGAGACATTTACTAGGGACCTCCAAGTTGTGCATTTCCTCTCAGTGGTTTGAACAGTTTAGCAGCTCTCTACCATTCATCACTATAAGCAAGCTGCTTAGCAGTTGATTAATGACCCAAATGCACCCCAGTGATGGGCATCCTGGAAACTGGACCCTTCAGGCCTAACAACAATTAAGTGCATTATTTATGAGAGGGAAACAAGACTTTTGGAATGAACCCAGTTTAGTTAGCTCTGTTGTTTGTTGTCTGGGTAAATAGAGTCTAATTCTATCATTTCTATGGGAGCTATTTATTTATATAGTTTATTATCTTTGGAAATTAAATCACCTTCACTTGTTACTGCAACTCAGAATATACAGGTGAACAGATTGATATAATTAAACAGAAGGTAAACTAGGACCATACCAGTGATAATTGATGACAGAACTGTAAAGAGAGCCCTGGGCTCTGGGTTCTACAGTTGTCACTCAGCTAAGACTATTCTCAAATAGACGTAGGGAGGCTGGGAAGTGCTGTATATTTAAGAAAGACCTTGGGCTACCTCACCTGCAATGTGATTCACAAATCTACTATTCATGTCATTTAGTTTTGAGTCTTCTTGAAACCTCTTCCAACAAAACAAAGAAAGGAATACTTTTACCAGGGAAGCTGGAGATAGTTTTACTTATTTAGAAGAGGTCAACAGAATAACAATAACAACAACAACAACAACAAAACCCAGAATGATTCTTGAAAAAGCAAAATTGTACTTGGATGATTCACAGCAAGAGGCCATAGCAAAGATTAGCCTTACTCACTGGCAAGAAACTACCCAATAATCAGAGAGCTAGAATCATGATAAAGCCTCTCTTAAGAAAAAGAACAGGGGCTGGGAAGTTGGCTCAGTGGTAGAGAGCTTGCCTTGCATGCCTGAGGCCCTGGGTTCGATTCCTCAGCACCACATAAGCAAAAAGAAAAAAGCCGGAAGTGGCGCTGTGGCTCAAGTGGTAGAGCGCTAGCCTTGAGTTAAAGAGCTGAGGGACAGCGCCCAGGCCCAGAGTTCAGGCCCCATGACCAGACTCAAAAACAAAACAAAACAACAACAACAAAAAAAAACAAAAAGAACAGAGGAGGGGCTGGGAAGGTAGCCCAGTGGTAGAGTGCTTGCCTTACATGAATGAGGCCCTGGGTTCGATTCCTCAGCACCACATAAGCAGAAAAGGCCAGAAGTGGTGTTGTGGCTCAGGTGGTAGGGCTCTAGCCTTGACCAGAAAAAAAAAAAAAAAGAAAGAAAGAAAGAAAAAAGAGGAGTATGTCTCAGACTTATGTGTTAATTTCAAAAGGATGAAAACTGAATTCTTTGAAAATGTTAATCTGTGGCAAGTAAGAGGACAAAAAGCCCATACTCTTCACTGAATGAGAATGGATTGAAAACATTCCTACACCACCCTCCCCCATGAATAAAAGGTAAGTGTAGGGCACTAAGTAGGTAAATAGCATCAGGAAAATGTAAGAGGAACCTGGAAGAGACCAACTTTTCCTGGCATCAATGCTATAGAGGTACAGTACTATAGCTTTGTATGGTGTAGCTAGTAAACCATATTATCTGAAATAACATGAAGCCAACTAAAATTGTATACATTTTAGATTTCTGATAGACCCCTGAGAAACTATCCAGATGGGGAAACAATCCCTTCTTGGAATCAAGCTCTATGGGCTAGGCTGCATCAGGAGCCTTGTGCACCTCTCTAGCAAAGCATGGACCATAGATACCTATTGTCTGAACACTCCTATTGTCTGGCTGAATCCTCTAGACTAAACTCCTTGACTGCAAAGACTATGTTCTTTTCTTTCAGTTCTTAGAACTGGTTAAATCATGTTTGTTACACCAATCAGAGGAAGCAAGAGTCTAATTTTCCAGGCAATAGGGGGAAAAACTCCAGAAAATTTCTAGAGGGAAGAGTCCTCCTTTGATTGCCTACAATATGTCAGGGCAAAATTGCCCAGAAAAGCAAATGTGAGTGTGGCCTTCATGTGCCTTTTTTTAGTTGAACACCTCAGGTCACAGGTAAGATTTGCCAGGCTGTCCTCAGCTATTGCTTCCATCATTGCTATTAGCAGTTTGGCTTACTTATTTTGTCTGATTGGAGTATTAGAATGAGTTCACTCCCAATTAAGTTCGCTGCTTTAATTAAAGCAGAGGGGAAAATTAGGTAGATGAATAACTTTCATTCAAGCATTTAAAAAATGTTTTACTTTTGAAGTCTGGAGAATTAAAGGCAGATTAAAAAGAGCTCTTTGTTTGAAGTTTGAAGTACTAATGATCTCACCATAGAAAAAGATGAACTGTAATTCTATCTACCTTATGATTATAATGGCTTATCAGATCCAGTAGCTGTTAAGAAACAATCATATCTTTACTATATCTAAATCATTTGGTTCTTTACTTTGAAAAGACTGTGAACTCGATTTCAATGGCACAAAGACTTGTGCTATTTATAAATTGGCCACAGGACAAAAGGAAGCAATAAAGAATTAAATGTCTTGTTCTCCCCTTAGTTAAAGAATTAAATGTTACTTTCTTTTCAGAAATATTTTCTTCCAGTCTTACTTAAATATCTTGGTGTTTTTTCACTTTTCTTTTGAAATCAAGTAACCCATGACATTTCAAATAACTATACACACACAATTTTTACACAGAGGCAAGGGAGAATTTTTTTTTTTGCTTTGGAACTAGTATAATTAATCACATACATGGCATATTATTCATTGTCTTCTGACCTTTATAATTTAATTTCATATTCTCAAGATGTTTGTTTCTAAATTTAATTCAGAAAATGGGAAAGTTATGGCTGCTTTGCAGGCCATATATTACAGTGTAGATAGTACAGTTTTTAAATGCCCCTGTTAATATATATATATATATACATAATATATATATATATATATATATATATATAGAGAGAGAGAGAGAGAGAGAGAGAGAGAGAGAGAGAGAGTTTGTTTTGGCATGTTTAACAAGAGCTTAGGGAGTTGATTTACCAGAGAGACTCTCACCCAGGATCTTGAAAGCTTGTGAGTAACTGTAAAGAGTTCAGTACCTAGTTTGATCAAGGACACACTTATTAGGGAATGACGGCAAATGGCTGTTGAAGTCTTTGAAAAGTCCTCCTTCCCACCATTGTTGTCCCACATTGCCACTAGAGACCATGAGATCTAGATGAAGAAGTTTCTAAACATTGTTTGAGAGTTGTAAATCAATCCCTGTTTCTAAACTGAAAGCCAAAATCCCTACACAATGGGTCCTTCTGTGGTTGATGTGTGGTATTGGGGGGGGTGTTGTCAGAGGTATTTCAGTGGAACCAAGAGATGTGTGGATGGAGTTCTGGAATCTAGAAATGAGGGTCACTGCATCTTTTTGTAGTGTGACAGCTATAGACTGAACGAGAGCCAGGTGTATGGCAGGGCACGTTGTGTCTTATGGGAATGCAGAGCCCAGGGTCCCTTTAGATATTCCAGTCCAGCCACGGATCCTTTTAGCTGAATCTGTCTTATGCATTTCCCCTGCCCAGAGGGGATGTGCTATTCAAAGTCTTGGGAGCTGACAAGGTCCAGGCTCAAGGAGGTGGATGGTCCTGGAAGCTGTTCTGACCCCATGTGGGCTCCCATCCTCCTGGTCCTCTGCTCCCAGGACTTGCAGTTCTTCTGGTGGGGTGAAGGTCCTGAGACCAATCTGAGGAGTGGGTCACCAGGCAGGCAAGTCTTCTGTGGACCTAAGTCAGGGAGGGGAGTAGGTGGCTCAGGGTGGCCTCATGTATCCCCACTGGGAAGGGTTAGTGTTGGTCACCCTGCCCTGCCTTTTGGCCTGCAGAACTCAGGTGTAGACAGGGCTTGTTCTTTATGCTTCCCTCCCTCTTCTTCCCTCTGCTCTGCTCTTTTGCCCCTAAGAGAACACCCATGGACACTGCCACCACTGAACTTTTGGGTAGGGGTTAGAGTCATTTTTCCTCTTGACATATTTGCATGTTTAGTATACTCAGAGAAGTATGATCATCCAAAGAAGTTTCTGGAAATTTTGAGTTTGAGGCCAACCTGGGCTACATAACAAGTCCCCGTTCCAAAAAAAAAAAAAAAAAAGAAAGAAAGAAAAAAGAAAGAAAGAAAGAAAGAAAGAAAAAGTCCACGTATTATCTGATGTCATTTATATGACATGTCTAGAATAGGCAGCGCTTGTAGAGAAGGGCAGTAGCCTCAGTCACCATTGCAAATACCATCGAGTCTCCAGGACTGTGATTGGCCAAGGTCAGAAGGCTCAACGTGCTTGTTTATGTTGTCTGAGAGGCAGGATTTGACAACCGAATTTGTCTTTTCTTACTTCAGAACTTCTGCCTCTCAACTCTTTCCAAAGCAGTTTGTATTCCTAATGTCAACAGCAACACAACCCACATCTGTCTTTTTTTTTTTTTTCAGGATTGAACAGGGAGTCTCACAGACTTTCCTGCCTGGGCTGGCTTTGAACTGTGATCCTCAGATCTCAGCCTCCTGAGTAGCTAGGATTACAGGCATGAGCCACTGATGCCCATTAGTTGGATGTTCTTAAGAGAGGAAGTAGTTAATTGCTGGGCTCAGATAGATGCTTTTTTTATGTATGTGTGTGGGGGGGGAAGGGGAGGTTTGAACTCAGGGCCTGGGTGCTGTCACAGACCCTGTTTGCTCTAGGCTAGAGATCTACCACTTTGAGCCATCATTCCACTTTTGGTTTTTGGGTAGATGATTGGAGATAAAAGTCTCATGGATTTTCCTACCCAGGCTGGCTTTGAACTGCAATCCTCAGATCTCAGTAGCTAGTATTACAGTATGAGCTATCAATGCCCAGCTGAAGAATTCATTTATAATGAATTCTTTTAACATAATATTTTAGTATTATATATTATACATTATGATTTATATTATAATGTATAATATATAACACAATATCATAATTTATATAATTATATAATTTATTTTAATGTAATGTAATTAATTATGATAAATGTAATTCATCAATATGCAATTCTGTCTTTAATGTAGTTCATTAAAGATGACCTTAGAGAGGGCAGGAGCGTACTTTATAACAGCCCTCCTGCAGTACTACTTAGCACAAAGTCCTGATCTTTACTGAGTTTTTTAAAAACTGTTGTTTGTTTTTAATCAGAAATGTTTTTCTGAAGTTTATAGCTACTAAGTTGAACTTTGCTCTCTAGAACAAGGCAAAGCCGTGTCTTCAGGCACAGCATCTCTCTCATTTGGGTGTATTCACCTATGCTTTTGCTGTTGTGGTGCTTGGTCCTGGGGCTTGAACTCAGGCACTGTCCCTGAGCTTTTTGCTCGAAGCTAGCACTCTACCACTTAGCCACAGCTCCATTACTCATCTGTATTTTTTGTAGACAAGCTTAGGCGATTGCCTTTATCCTTTTGCCTTTTGTGGTAGTGAGCCTACCAGAGGCAGTGAGCAATTCTGGGCACACTACGGTCACAGCAACTCACCAAGTCTCCTGACAAATTGTAGGTGGGAAGGTGATGGGAGCATACACACCAAAATCTAGACCAAGAATGTACAAGTAACTCAGAGAAACACCCTGAAATCAACTGTCTTTGTTTTTTTTTCTCTTTTTTTTTTTTTTTGGTCATTATGTCTTTGAAATGGCAAATAATATTAAAAAGAGGATATATATATTAATTTATTTTATTGCTATTATAAAGGTGATATGCAGAGGGATTACAATTACATAAGTCAGGCAATGATACATTTCCTTTCGTACAATGTCTTCCATTCCAATATATAGTTCTTATGTTTACTATGAGAACCAATGTTTAAAGGATGTTGAGAATGCTGTCTGTGAATATAGGTACTCTGAAGTCAAATATCACACGTTTTTATTCATAGGTGAAAGCTAGAGCTAAAAATACATGACCTGAGAGGGATGGAAGAGTGGTTCAAATGATAGTGCCTTGAGTACTGAGTTCAAAGCTCAGTACCACCCCCTAAAAAGGCATGATGATAAAAGGGGGACCATTTTTTTCTTTGAGGAGGGAATAAGCAGGTGTGGGTGGGGGAAATAAGAGGGAAAGGGAGAGTAATATAAATATATATATATAATACATACATATATATATATATGAAAATAGCAAATTTTGTTAAAAAGGGGTGGGGAAGTGCGAGAAGAGTTAATAAAAAATAATATAGATGGGGTGAGTTTGACCAAAAGATATTGCATGTGTGTTGTAAATATCACAGTGAAGCCCTTTTATGAAATTAATTTATGCCAATAAAAATAACTAAGAAGTATTAAAAAAAACCCAAATAACAAAACTAGCAGCAACAGCAACCCCTTGCTCTTACCCTGTAAAAGATTAATTGAGCTTATTTCCCTGGACCTGCTATCACATGTGCACATGGCCATACCTGTCTGTGTGTTCATACCAGTTGATCCATCCCCTTGGTCTTCTATAAGTTTAGTCTTCTCTGGTTCATTGTGCTTCTCCGCTTCTCTCTATTTAGACCTCTAAAGAAAGAGGATTCTTAGCCAGGCGCCAGTGGCTCACACCTGTAATCCAAGCTATTCAGGAGGCAGAGGTCTGAGGATCATGGTTCAAAGCCAGCCTGGGCAGGAAAGTCCCTGAGACTCTTACCTCCAATAAACCACCAGAAAACTGGAAATGGTACTGCGGCTCATGCGGTAGAGTGCTAGCCTTGAGCTGAAGAGCCGAGGGACAGCGCCCAGGCTTAGAGTTCAAACCCAACGACCAACAAAAAAAGAAAAAAAGAGGATTTTCTACTGCTTTTACTCAGACTATGGAATCCTGCTCTCCCACTAACCTTGTCCCTGTTTTTTCCTATATCTAGAGGAAGCCTTCTTGTATTATGATCAAAATTCTTTCATTTCCTGTTTCTAGTCCCTATCGGTGATGAGCCACCATCATTCCATCCACCGATGATCTTCTCTTGACAACGCCTGCCTCAGCCCTCTTGTTCTGGAATGTATAGCTCACACTCCTCCCAAAGTCTTATGTGCTGGGCTGTCCCCACTGCTTGGAACTTCCCTGGGCACACTCCTTGTCATTATCCAGATCTCAGCTGAGATAACACTTCCTCCAGAGGCCCTCCCTGATAGCCTTCAGACAGCTCAGGCACAGAACTGTCAAATTTGTTCACCTTGGGATTCTCAGAACCTAGACCTTGGCATGAGCTTGATGACTCATGGAGAGTGGTAGCTGCCTTGTTACAATGAAGCAGCCCTGTAAAAATACTGGGTTGCAAAATTGTTTCCATATTGAGCAGGAAAGGAGCTAAGGAATGAGCAAAGAAAGGAGGCTCAGAAGGTGGGGGCGGGGCAGGGGGAAGCTACGTGTAAGGCAGAGGATCAAGTGTAGAGTTAGAAAGAAAACGGGATGGGGCTGAGCTTGTTCTTCACCATCCTGATGAAAAGGTTTTCTACCATGGTATTTTCACAATAATAATAATAATAATAATAAAAGACTAAAGCTTGATGTGAAGAAGACGTCTCAGTGTTTTATTCACCAGAATAAAAGATGATTAGATAGGCATCAACATCTACAACCTATTAGAATTACTCAGTTAAAAAAAATCAGCAGAATCTGAGGGACATGGTTTTGTCTGCAAGAAAGAAAAATAACTTGTTCCTTCTAGAGTGCACATTATTTTTGAAGACTTTTTGGCTACACGCTTAGGTGTTTTGTTCACAGTTGAATGAATTACCTGTCACAGTCGAAACCAACAACACACAAAGGATGTTACCACCAGCTCAGAACCCTATTGTGTAATCTCCATGATGCCTTTTGTCAAACTGGATCTTCTGCTTCCCCTGCCAACTGAAATCAAATGAGTTAGGTCACTGCACTACCGTGAAATAGTTTCTCCTTTCTCCTCCTCTGTTTACTGCTGCAGGGTGCAGTATGAGAGTGAGGAACTGTGGCAGCTCGCTAGCACACTGCAGCTAAGCAATGCAGCTTGTCTTGTTTAGATCTCCATGTGACAGCCAAGAGGTATTAGTCACATGGTTATTTGGGATGTGTAATCATCTGAGACTAAATGACCTCACCAGGGCGAATGAAACTGAACTTTAGCATGTCTGCAGTGCAGGATTTGTCAAGGGAAATGAAGCCATGGTAATTTTATGCTCTTATTCCCCATGTGATTGGTATGTTTTTCTAATGGTTTGTGTTCTGTACCAAAGAGGAACCTCTTCTAGTTCTTTCTGGTACAGGTGTCACAGAAAACTAAGGCTTTATGGATCTAAGGTCATGATCATTACAGATGTTTGGACTTCTCCTTCCTGTATAATTATCCAATGCTGTAGACCTCTGCACAACCTCTGCTTTCTCCCCGCTGGCTAGGGGTGTTGTCTCGTCTGTCTGGTGTTCCTTCTCCTGGGTGCTCTTCTCTCATTTGCACATCTGTCTGGTGAACTCCCACTTGTCCTTTAAGATAATTTCAAATGACTTCTAAGTGAGTTTTCCTTTCCCATCCTCCTTTTTGATTTGCATAACTCCTTCCTGCCTTATGACACTCTTCCCTTGTAGATCCCTTCACAGCCTTTATCCCATTATCCATGAATCATTCTCACCTGGAATCTTACAAGGGCATAAACTATGTCTCCTCATTCTTATTTTCTTAACATTTGGCAAAGTCTTGTGAATAGCAAACCCGTAGTATATACCAATTCTTCATCTTTTTCCTTCTCTAATTATTCCTTCTCATCTCCAGAAATGTTTTAAAGTTGAAACATGATGAAAATTTTGTATTATATACTTTGAAGATACGATGCTAAATGTTATGTCAATACATACGTGTTCAGAGCAGAGCTGAGGATGTAGCTCAGAGTAGTGATTGCCTAGCATGTACAAGGCCTTTGGTTTGATACCTACCATCACAAAAAAGAAAAAAGTAGGAAAGAAGGAAATAAAAAAAAAGAAGGAAGGCAGGAGGGAAGGAAGGAAGGGAAAAGGAGGCCTGGTGTTGGTGGCTAACACTTGTGATCCCAAGCTAAATGGATGGCTGATAGTGTTGATATGGAAGTGTCAGCCAGCCTGAGCAGAAAATCTGTAAGACTGTCCATGGAAGAGAAGGAGTGGTAGGCACCCGTGATGCCAGTGATACCAGGAAGCCTATAGTAGGTGGATCCAGGCTCAGATGTGCACCTGGGAAAATAAGAAAAAAAACCTAGCCTCAAAATACCAGTGAAAAGCAGGACTGGAGGTGTGGCTCAGTGTTATCTCTCAGTGTATGAGGCCCTGAGTTCAAATCCCAGTACTGCTAAAAAAAAAAAAAAAAGAAGAAAGAAAAGATGTTTTGCATTGCTACAACTTTTTGATGAATTAAGATTTTTGTTGTTGTCACTGGAGCTTGAATTCAGGGCTTGGAGTTTGCTAGGCAGGCACTTTACTGCTTGAGCCATACCTATAGTCCTTTCAGCATTTTTATTAACATTAGTGAATTAAATACTTTTAGTTAGTTAACTCATTTTTATTAACATTCATTTTATTAACGTTAGTTATACAGCAGAGGACTTCATTGTTGCATGTTTACCATCTATTCCAATCAATGGCTCTGGTTATTTTTGAGATAAGATCTTGCTTTTTGCCAGAGTCAGTCTGGATCTTGATGTTCCTATTTGCACTTCATTGGTAGCTGAGATGACTGAGAGCTTATACCACCCTGCTCATCTATTAGTTGAGATAGAGTTCTTAAGAATTTTTTTGTCTAGGCTGGCCTGGAATCATGATCCTCCTGCATGACTAGGATTACAGGTATGAGCTGCCAGTAGCCAGATCATGAATTGTGACTTTTTATCAAAATATAGTGACTTAGCTGGGCATGGTGGTTCACACTTTGAATCTCTGCTATCTAGGACATCCTTAGCCCTCTCTAGCTTTTTCTAATAGTGTGCCACATAGAATCTCTGTTATCTGAAGCAGGGTTCTGTCAGGTTTAGGTTTCTTCTTTTCACTAGAAAAATCAGAAGATTCCAGAGACTATTTATAGTTATTTATTGTATCATCCATAAAGAATAGCTGAGGGGAGTCTTGGGGGAGGAGAACCCAATTTTATTTCTTCAGAATTCTCACTGGGGATGAAGGCAGTTTATCAGCCAATTCACTCTCTCAATGATGAGTCAACGTGGTATGCGATGCTGGACACAGCAATCTGGAATCTGTGCAGAGTCTCTGCTTCCAGTCTGAGGTGGTAACTAAGGGGAGGTCCTGGGAACTCAGCATGCCTCTGCTGCTGTGTTGCATGGCTTTATGAGGAAGCAATTCTCTCAGCAGTTGTCTGTTTAATCCACTTGCAAAACAGTTGTTTATTCCGTGTGCCACGATGGTATTGGGCCTCTTGGCTAGAAGTCTACCATAAACAAACACAAAAGGAAAACCATTAAACAGTGTACTCAGTACTGTCTGCCCTCCCTGAGAATCACAAATATAGTTCTATGATTTTTAAAAAGACTTTTACTTAAATAAAATAGGTAACATTACTGTATTTATTATTGAATTGCTTTATGGACTTTTTGGGGAACTCCTTCCCCTCTCTCCCCCCTCCAGACTGTTGAAACAGATATATTATAGCCGTGAATAGCCCCAAATCTGGAGTTTCAAAGAAACTGAGATTCCAATTCTGTTGGTCCTTATACTAGCTGAGGAATCTAAAACAACTTACATGAGCATGCTAATGCTCAGTTCCTTCACCTCCTAAATGAAGCAGAATCAACACATAGGGTCATCCTGAGAATTTAATAAACTACCATCTAGATAGCCTTGGGCTATAGATAGCAGGTAAAGCAGTAGACACTTTTGATAAATAAGGTGTGGGCAGAGGGAAGGATCTGAAAGGGACGTGGGATTAGTCAGTATGGATCAAGGATTTCCTGAGAGTCAAATGGAAATCCTTTCTAACTTTTCAAGATGCCTGAGGGGGTCAGAGGCATTATTTATACCCTCCTGTGTGCCATCCACAGTGGGCCAACATCAGAGGTGTTGGTAAACTCTGTGCTCCAACAGGATAGCATGAATTTCTACCCTCAAGTCCTGGTCTCTTCTCAAAACCCAATTACAGAGCTGTTAGGTACCAGCCTCCTCAGGAATCCCTGCTTCCAGGCAGAGGACAGCCTGCCCTGGCATGCTGAATGAGGACTGGAAATGCATTCTCCCATGTGAACAGGATTAGGTGATATATATCATCAAACTCAGTACTATGAACAATGGGTAAAATAAGACCTTTAGGGACTGAGACTATAGCCAGTAGTAGATTGCTTGCCTAGCATTGGTGAGTCCCTAGGTTTGATCACTAGCATTGAAAAACAAAACAAAACAAAGGCTTTTAAAACTCAGTCTCAAATGCCAACCTCTGTAAATAACAGGTTTTCCAATGGGAAAAATGTTTTCAGTTTATAACTGATTTACAAATAAAATATTACAACACAAACTATTAGAGAAGTAGGCTATAATCCTTCAGTGCAGGAAGAGGAAGGAAAATTCTTCAGACTTCCCAAAGCATAGGAATAGCCAGGCACTTTGTGCTTTTCTAACCTAGTCTTTATCAGGACAGCAGATGAGTAGCTTGCTGCAAAGAACAACACTGACTTCTTTTGACTGTCAGTGTTGAAGACATTGGATTAGGTTGGTCCCATGGCTGCTCTTGTGTCTTTATTATGTCTGAATGCCTTTATTATTCCTTGGAGAGTTCTCAGAAGAGAGAAAGTCACTTTTCTGCCTAGACTTTCTGGAAACTTCTAAATACTATCTAGCATGAGTTTCTTTGCCCACTCTATTTTCCAGAATTGATTGGCCTGGCCAGTAGTGGCTCTATAGCTTGATTCCAGGTTCCTCTCTAACACCCTGCCACTTTCATCTCTGGCAGGAACTTGTGTCATTCAGTTATTTAACAGGTAAATGCTAAGTATGCACTATTGCTCAGGATCCCTCTAGACTGTGTGAAAGAATAGGAGAGACCAAACCTCTGCTCACAAGGAATTTACAAAGCTGCATAGGAAGCAATGTATGCTACCCATGAAAACACAGGTCTTAAGTGAGTCCTGATGTGAATCTGAATCTTTTGGCATTTCTTAGCCATGTATTTTGAGTTTCAAGGTTTTTTTTTTTTTTTTTTTTTAATACTTTTCTTTTTCTTTCTTTTCTTATTTTGGTCAGTCATGGGGCTTGAACTCTGGGCCTGGGCGCTGTCCCTCAGCTCTTCAGCTCAAAGCTAGCACTCTACCACTTGAGCCACAGTGCCACTTCCTCAAGGGTTATTTTTTCCCTCCCATTTGTTTAAAAAAAGGGGGGATGGGCTGGGAAGGTGGCTCAGTGGAAGAGCGCTTGCCTTGCATGCATGAGGCCCTGGGTTCGATTCCTCAGCACCACAAAAGCAGAAAAAGCTGGAAGTGGCGCTGTGGCTCAAGTGGTAAAGTGCTAGCCTTGAGCTGAAGAGCTGAGGGACAGCACCCAGGCCCCATGACTGGACCCCCCCCAAAAAAAGACCCCCCCAAAACAAAAACAAAACAAAACAAAAATGGACAAAGGGAAAAGGACGTATGCATGAGGAGCTTTGGGGAGAGAATAAGATTTCTGCTTGTCTTCTGGAAAAGGCAGTCAGTCTATCTTTTCCAATACAGGTTCAGTCCTGCATTGGAAACCCTGAGCTGGAATGTCTACTATGAAGAAATTTGCAGTCTAGGCAAAATTCGAGACATATACATACATAACAGAACTGTTATCATAGTAATATAGCAGTGTATTAATAAGAACAAAATGATAACATAAAAAGCTTGATGTACTGATGGCAAGCATGTAGGGAGAGACATGCTTCTTGATAAGCTTGAACGCTGCGCTTGGAGTAAAAATTCTTGAATGTGTAATTATTGCCCGTATCTCTGTGACTATGAAGAGCAAGGAGACCCTCTTTTTATACACATCTCCCCTCCTCCCCTGCCCCCAACATCCCCACAACCCTGGCCATTCTGTTCCTAGGGTTTTTTTCTCCTCCACAAGGCCTGGACCAAGGCAGCAAAATATATTTCTGCCTTCTGTTTGCAGCTCTGGGGGGGGGGGGTGGGGTGGCGGAGAGTGTTAGCTGAAAGGCCAGAGCCTTGAGTTTTCCTCTGTTAAAGCAGGCCCTGGTAGAATGAGAAATGGAGAAAGTTTTGGCTTTAAAGGAGCAAGGTAGACTTTACAGCTAACTTGGGCTTTTGCTGATGATGTTTACTTTACAGGCTTAATGACAGGGCTGGCTTTCTGGGAGTTTCCACAATGAAAGATTCGGACAGAGGTCACCAGGAGCCTCCTCCCTGGCAAGGCTGTTTCAGCCAGCACCTCTACAACAGCACCTCTGAGCTTGGGACTAGCTTGAGACACCTCTCTTCTCAGAAGACCAAAGGATAGAGTTAGTTAAATGTGTATGTTTGGGCAGTAACTGTCTATCCTTACCTCATTCTTTTACTTGGTTAGGTGACTGTAAGAAGAAAAGCAAATATATCTTGGAAAGTATGGTGGTGACATTATTTGACTTAACAATACCCTGGTAGAATTTGAAGGTATCATGGAAATCATCTGCTGATGAGAAAAACTGAAGTCTGGAGAGAGGAAATGCTTTCTCTAAGGTCACATAGCAAACGAGTACATAAGCTTGGACTGAAATCCAGGTTCCTGAAATATTGATGCCATTCTCTTTTTATTATTCCTATTTGTTTTCTTCTTCTTTAGGCTTCCAAAGCCTAAAAAGAGCCAAGGTGATCCAGGAACTTCTGGGAATCTTGATTCATTTCCAAAGGCAGCTTGTTTTCTATTGGCCAGGCTATATGGCTTGCTGCTTCAATTAAATTTTCCAGTGTTTTATATGAAAGTATGCAAATTACCATTGATGCTAAATAAATCAATTTAGGCATTCAGGTTTATAAATACAGAGAATCTTGCTTTCCCTTACATTCTCTCTCTCCCTTCCTGGCTCTCTTCCTTCCACCCACTCCTCATTAAGATGAATTTTAAAAAAGAGTTTATATATTTCAGTAAAATCCTTAACATTTTCCTTCTTTCTCAAATTTTATATTACCTGTATCACCATGGGTTGTGGTCATTTATATTTTGCAAACTTTTTAGCGTATTCATTGTGCAGTGTGACTGTCTCAAGGTTTCTAACAAGAAAGTGAAGGAAGGTGCAGGTAGGACCAGGTAGCTAGTGAAAATGGGACAGGCTCTTGGTGAATGTTTGGGCAGTGGACTATTTATGTGACACTGTGTATGTTTTGAACTCTCTGGACACTAACAAGCAAGCTCTACACATGAACCTGATGGAAGTCCTCCAAACTTTGGACAACACAAAGGCCTTTCAGAAGTCTGAATGGACTTGACCAAGTCAAACTACAACTAGTACAAATAGGAGGCCAGGGAGATCAGAAGAAATGAACCCCAGGAGACTAGAGGCTGTGCTGGGTGTACCACTAGGGGTGGTTTCTTCATCTGTAAAAAGATAATAATAGCTTTCTCATGGGGTTGCTTTGACAGATTAAAGTAAAGTAGTGTATGTAAAGACCTAAGCACAAGGACCTAGTATGTAACAAGCAGTTCTTATTTCATGGCATACCCATTGGTTCTTTAGAACGACACACAGGAACCATCAATCTGTCAACTGAAGGCACCAGGGTTACAGCCACTGGCTTTGAAGTTGTACTTGTGTTTAGATGCCAGCTGTGTGATTGTGGGAAGATTCAGTGACCTACCCCAGATGAAGCCCCTAGCCTACTGTGTGGCATGGACAAGATATTAAATAAATCGGGGCTGGGAAGGTGGCTCAGTGGTAGAGTGCTTGCCTTGCAAGCATGAGGCCCTGGGTTCGATTCCTCAGCACCACATAAGCAAAAAGAAAAAAAGCCAGAAAAAAAGCACTGTGGCTAAAGTGGCAGAGTACTAGCCTTGAGCTGAAGAGCTGAAGGACAGTACCCAGGCCCAGAGTTCAGGCCCCCCAACCAGACACCCCCCCCCAAAAAAGATTAAATAAATGGAAGGAATTATGGTCCAGGTTCTTAAAGAAGGGAGATAAAAAGAAAAGAAAAGAAAATAGAGGAATGAGGCAGACAGGACAGTTGTGATGGCTGGAAAACTCTGTGACACTTATATAGAAGGTTGATAGAAACCAGGAGAACAAGTTCATGAATTTCTTGTCACTGGTGTAAAAAATGACCACAGGCCTGGGAATGTGGCTTTGTGGTAGAGTGCTTGCCTCATAGGCATGAAGCCCTAGATTTGATTCTTCAGCACCCCATAAACAAAAAAAGCTGGATCTGGTGCTGTGGCCAAGTGGTAGAGTTCTAAACTTGAACAAAAAAGAAGCTCAGGGACAGTGTCCAGGCCCTGAGTTCAAGCCCCAGGACTGGCAAAACAACAACAACAAACACACATTTTGTTGCTTCAAACAATGGAAATTTATTCTCTCATAGTTCTGGAGACCAAAAGTCCAAAATCTGCACCACTGAGTTCAAAGCAAGGTGTCATTGGTAGGGCTATGCTCTAAGGGGAGGGATCTGTTTCTTGCCTTTTCCAGTGTCTGCTGGCCATTGGCATTCCTTGGCTTGTGGCTGCATCACTCCAACCTTTGTCTCTGGCTCCATATGTCTTTCTCTCTGTCTCTGTCTCTGTCTCTGTCTCTCTTTCTCTGTGTATCTGTGTCTGTGTAATCAATACTGTGGTTTGCCTGAATAATTCAGATCAATTGCTCTACTTCAGCATCTTTATTCATATCTGCAAAGGTTTTATTTTTTTTCCTTATAAAGGAACGTTTACAGAAACATTCATGAGATGAAGGCCTAATATCTTTGGGGACCACTATTCTATTTCACCAACAGTCAGGAGAAGATTCCAGCCTGCTTTTTCCTGGAATGCTGTGGCAGGGACAGGAATATGCTCAGGAGGGGAGAGAGATATCATCCCGGCAGTGGCAAAGCCAAGCCAGGCCAGCCTACGTGATTAAGGAACAGGGCAGGGCAAACCAAGGATATAAGGGAGGCTGTTGAGAACTGCATGATGATAAATAGGATGGCACCAGCAAAGCCATGTGCCAGAGTGGAGCCCAGCACCTGCCTCTGAGCAGGGGTATGTGAATAACTGCCAGGAAAAGATATGAGTTACTTAGACACCTGGTTGGGGTAAGAGAGATGGAGGTTGGTAGGATTCAGGGCTGAGGTCAAATATATGGGAGTCTCAGATCCAATAGCTTTTGTTCAACTTCCCAAAGGCAGGCCACAATGAATAGAACATGGTCACTCTGTTGCCACCTACTAGGTGAATGTCATTGGGAAAACCTCTTCAGCCCTCTGAGCCACCTTACCTTATCTATAAAAACAAGGGTAGAAACAACTTCCCCAAAGGGTTATTTGGTGCGTTAATAATGTAAGGGAATAACCTGGCAATCTACCTTCTCAAATAAATGTTAAGGCAGTCTGATAGACCATCACTAGGCAAATGCTCTTCCAGGTGGAGGTGAGGCAGTAGTGTTACCAAACACCTGTACAATATCCGAGACCTCCTACCTTACCAGAAATGAGGCCTGTTTGTTTTCTCAAGTCTACTTTCTTCCTCATTCTTCCTTTTCCTCAGTCTCACAGGCAACAAGGGAAGGATTCTACTCAGTCCTTTTTGCACATTTTGACAGTCCGAGACAGCTCATCCCTAAAGAGAAGAGAGTGTCTCAATGTGTGGGCTCTAATACACACACACACACACACACACACACACACACACACACACACACTTTACCTCAAGTTTGGCTGCCTTTGACTTCCTGAAAGTAATATGAGCAGTCTCACCCATCATACCTCTTTTAGTCTAGGGCAAAGGGCAATGCATTCAAGGAGCTGAAGGACTAAATTAATGAGATAGTGACAAAGACAGAGTTGGGACAAAGGAGAATCACAGTTCAAGTTTTGGTTCTGCTATTTGACTTCTTACGCCTCAGTATCTCTCTCTGCAAAGTACAATCAGAGCACCCTTCATAGGGAATATTACATACATCAGATAAGATACTTTGCAATGATTTAGCAATTGTACAGAAAAGTTAAGTACTAACTTTTCAAGACAGGCTAGTAACTCACTAAGATGTGCACAACTGAATCTGTTCCCCAGCTACCCTCATCTTCTTTCATTGGCCATTACCAACTTTCCTGTGTCAAAGACAACTAGTGCTTATGGAGACCTTATTGTGCATTTGCCAAATTCTGCTTGAGGCTCTGAACACATGGCCAGGTGGTTGGGGGAGGGGACTCCAGCCCTCATGGTCTTTCTGGAAGAATGGTTTCAACTTTCCTCCCATCTCTGAAACTCCTCTTTTTTTTTTTGCCACCATTGACATTTGGACTTGACAGTGAGTGTATGCATTCTGACCATCACCTGTTCCTGTTCTACTTGTTTTATATCCTGGTCCTTGCTCTTCTTCCATTGCTCCTTTTCCAGGACTGGCCCTTGGTTCCTACTGGATGCCTGGCCTAGGCTGCCACTTCCATTTCAGCTGGTGCTGACCACTTAATCAGCCAGCTCCCTATCATGGACCATGCCCACAACTTGCTGTTCTATTTTCTGACTTGCTGTCCTAACAATCCTGCTCTGTTTGCCTTCTGAGAGTCATTTTCTTCCTTGTTCACTGGATTGAACTCTGCTCTTGCTCTTCTGATTCTGACTGTAAATTCAAAGAACTGACAATGATTCAGTTATTGACCTGTCCCACCATCCTTCCTGGCCCTAGGACAGAGGAGTCACCAGAGCAGGCCAAAGGAGTTGGACAAGATTCTATTATTATGGTCTTCAGCTGAAATGGCAGCCACAGCAACTGATTGTTAAATTGTCACAGCACTTCCAAAGGAAGGTGGCTTAGCTGGTTTTATATTAACAGTCATGTTCCAAGTGACAGTTCGTAAACAATCTCTTTACTCAAAGCATTGTGTTGATTTTGGTGTGTCTGACACAACGATCATGAAACACAGCTGTCCACAACTTTCTCTTCAGCTCATCTTGGAGTTTTACTCTTCCTTCTCTTTCCTAGTAATGAGTAGAAAGAGAACAGCTGAAAAACCTTTACATGAAGGGATGTGGGTCTGTGCTATTCACTCATGCAGTATAGATTTTTAGAACAGGTGAAGTGGTAGTGGTAAGCTGTGAGTGGATCTTTTCTGCTTGTTTTCTCAGGGAGTCATGTATCATAGGGGTAGAATGGGGTGTGGGGAGGGGGCAGAGGGGAATTTACTTACTGAGTAGCTCTCAGTACTAAGCCTGGAAGTAGGCACTTTGTAGATATATCATTTAAAGCTCACAGTAACTCTCAGAATTAGAAACTATGATCTCACTTTATAGATGAGGAAAATGAGTCAGAAAAATCATAAGACCTGCCTGGGGTCAGGCTACTGGAACTGGGAGCTGGGACTTGAACCCACATGCTAACACAAGTGCCTAAGACAAATAAAACATATCAGCGAAATGGTTGTTAGAAACCAGCTAGAAATGTCACCTGATGATATTGTAGTCCAAACACGGGGGCACATAACCCCTGTCCTGGAACAAAGGTTGATAAGGACTTCAGAAATCTGGAACTTCTTTCTTAATGGAAGTTGTGTGCAGGCCAAGCTAGAAATTGCTGCTGTAAGTCTGCTGTTTTCCAGGGTGCCTCAAATTAATTAACATTTCCAAAGTTCTTTGAGTACGAAGATAAAAGATGCCATAGCTATGACAAGTATAATTACCATACTGCCCAAAAGGGAAGATGTATTTCAAGGACATCCACCAGAGCCTGATGGCTTCCCCAGGGAAGACCCTGCCCTTGGTAGTAAGCCCCAGTGGAAAACTGGACAGGGCCATGCTTCAGTGCCTAGACAGAAGGTCTTGCCCTCATTAAAAGATCCATGCTCTAGGGAGCTATTAGCGTCTATCTGTCCCTTTCACCTTAGTGAGAAGAAATTTCACATTCTGTCCAGAGATTGGGTTTAGTTAGCAAGGAAGAAAACCTATGGGCCTCAGGTCTCAGAAGGTCACCAGCTTCTTGCTTTGTCCTCTGTGACCAGTTGGTTCATTTAAGATAATGTCCTCAAAAGCTCATCCATGTATCAGAGAGTTGTTTTCTTTTTAAGCATGAGTAATATTTCATTATATGTTTACACATCATCCTTTATCTACCAATGGACACTGGTTTGCTTCCTTATTTAACATGAGCATGAATATATAAATATGTCTTTGAGGCCCCACTTTCCATTCTTTTAAGACATACACTGCAATGTGGAGTTTCTGATCATGTGATAGTTCTATTTTTAGTCCTTTGAGGAGCAGTGTTTACTGCAGGCAGCTGCACCATCTCCGCCAGGTCGTGACTCCCAGTCCCTCACCAACCCCACCCTCACATAGCAATGGATGCAGTCTCAGTTTGCTGTCTTTTGCTTCCTCTGGTTTCTCTATTTTTGAATGCTTTATCATCTTTCTATCTTTCTTAGAGTCCGATTCTGGAAAGCAACTTGTACTGCTTTCAGCACTGTACATTTTTGCCTCCAGCCCAATGGAACCCAGCATAGACTGTGTAAAGATATCTACATGTCAGAGTAGAAGGTGGAGGTTGGTTGTGGCTGACATTTGAGATTATTCTGTCTGGGGCCTTTAATACTAGCTACCTCAGAAGCAGAAGGATTCCAGTTTGAAGCCACCTAGGCAAATTTATCTACCAGATTGAGACCCTGTCTCAAACACAAACTAAAAGCCAGGCACTGTGGCTCATATCTATAATCCTAGCTACTCAGGGGGCTGAGACCTGGAGGATCACAGTTTGAAGCCAGCCCAGGCAGAAGTCTGCAAGATTCTGTCTCTACTTAACCAGCAAAAAGCCAGTTTGGAAACTTGGCTCTCATGGGATAGGACCCGTAGTTATGAACCACAAAGCTGACTGAGGGTTTGAAGAAAAAAAGGAGGCTGGGAGCATGGCTCAAGTGGTAGAGTGCTTGCCTAGCAAGTATAGATCATGAGTTCAATCTCCAGTACCACTGAAGGAAGGGGAAAGCAGGAGGATTACTCTGTATGTAAGCAATTATTATACAATACACAGAGAACTTGTGTGCTAGGCCTCGTATGGGGATGCAAAGTTGAGGAGGTATATATTTGGAGGCTCCTGGCAGCTGACCAGAATGAAAACATCCACTCACCATTTTGCACAGTAAATTAAGCTCCCACTCCTGGGTTTGTTGTTGCAATGTGAAGCCTCTCACCCCTGAGACCTGAATTTATTAGAGAAGCTACAGGTGGTGGGTGAACTGAAAAAAAAAAAACAAAAGTCACTTGGGTTATACAAGCCAAACCTGGAGTAATAGAGATCCAGAAAATTTCATGACCTAAACACACATTCACATAGTGACTGGAATTTGCCACCCTGAATCACAGGAGAGTACTGGGTTGCTAAGCCTGGAGCGTGGTTTATCAATCTCTCTGGAAGCTGCAGGCAGGAGTCACAGAGAAGCATAAGCAGCTGGCCATGGTCTGCGCATGCACAGGCCGCCTGGTTTTCTGATGCTCCAGTCGAGCTTACCAAGGCTGAGGCCTGAAGTGTCTCCTGGCTGTTGAGCTGCGTGGTTTGAACTCCTGGGCCTGTCCTGAAGGCGGGGCAGCCACCTACCTAAGGTGAGGGGAGGCTGAGGCTCTGGGCTGGAGGAGGGAGCAACGTGACTGATTACATTCACCTCCCCCAAAGCTCCTTTTTAGCAAGCAAGCAGTTCAGGCTGTTCCACTTTCCTTGTAGCTTAGCAACCCAAGCCCCTGACAACTGATTTATTGGAAAAAAAAAAAAAAAAAAAGCTGAACTTTCTCCAGGCAGGTTTGTTTCCTTTCTTTCTGCTTCTTCCCCTGTCCCTTCTCTTTCTTTGTTCCCTTTTCTCTTTCTCCTCTTCTTCTTTGACCTCTTCCTTCTCTTTCTTTCAAAACTTGACTGTCATGAGATCCTGGAGAATTCCTCCTGCGGCTGCGGACTTGCCCTTTTCTTCTGCATGAACCCTAGCTCCGGGTCTCCTACAACCCTCTGTTCTTAACTTCCCATTCCTTCTATACGCCACAGAGTGGTCTCACAATAGCTCAGCTTAATTCTAATAAGCCTCCTGCTATGGCCTGAATGTTTGTCATATATTAAATCCTCACCACCCCCCCCAGGTGCTGGAATTAGGAAGTGAGGTCTTCAGAAGAGCATTTGGGCAGGAGATGGAGCCCTGCTGAATGGGACTAGTAGGAAAGAGATTCAAGGGTGCAACAAGAACACATTTGCTGCCGGGCAGCAGCCTCTGACTGGATGCCAATTGCCTCCATCCTGGGACATCTGTTGGTTTATCATCACCCAGTCTATGGCCATTTGCTATAGGAGTCCAGAGGGTGGAAGAAACATACTTTATTGCTTAAAACCCCCTGACAGCTCTCAGGAGAAAATAGCCTCTAATGACCCTCCAGCAACTAGTTTGGCCTCTGCCTACCCCTCCATTTCACAGAACACAGATCATAGTTCTTGATCCATGCCTTTGCATATGCTGTTCCCTCATTCATAGACCTCCTTCTGCCCACTTAGCTATGAAGTATTCTTCAAGATTCAGCTTCAGTGTAGGCTTCTCTGTGAGGCTTCTCGCCCACCACGCAGGCAAGAACCAGCCATGCCTTCCTTGGCTACCACCCACCTGGGACCTCCTTCTGTTTGTGGGAGATTGTCACTAGAGGAGTTCTTTGTGAGGGTGGTGAGTACGTCTCTTTCTTCAACATGTCCTCAGTGCTCAGCACAGTGCCTGATAAACGCAAGATCAAGTGGGAGAATGAGGCAGGAAGAATGAGGAAGGAGGGAGGGAAGGCAGGAGAAAGGAAGGCAGAAAAGAAAGGAGGCATGGAGGAGGGAAGGAAGAAAGAAGGAGGGAAGGAGGAGGGAAAGATAAGTCATATGACAGAAAACAGCAAGTATATCTAGAAGTTAACATCCAAGGGGGACAGAAAGATGGAGTCCAGAGTGACATGTGCCCATCAGGCTGAAAATGTCTACTCTTTGATTCCTGTCACAAACCTTGTGGATAAAAGGCACCAAAGCAGGCTTCTGGAGGCCGAGCCCAGACTTGGTGAGAGAAAATACAAAGCCAAGCCCACTGAGCTCATTTGCTCTCCCGTCTATGACATCAGTGACAGGCTTGTACAAGCAGGGAACCTCACACACACCCACCAGTTAAAATCCAGATTATTTAAAATCCAGTTTGTCTTTAGTGAATGTCTGTTGCGTTTGTGCCCAGAAACAGTTGCTACAAGAAAAATCCACACTGACCCCCCCCTCACCCCAATCTTCCAGATATTAGAATGACATGGAAATAGCATGCAATCACAACGAGTATATGCTAAGTCTCTATATGGTGTAGACCACAAAGACACAGGCTGTCACAGAAGGCTCTAGAAGGAGTGGAGGCTGGAGCCAAACATTGGCTGATCTCATGCCATGGATTAATTTGGATGGCCCTCTGCTTGCATTACAAAACCCCAGGACCTCAGAGTTGGGAGGGATCCTAGTTCTTCCTGAGGGGAAAACAAAACAAAACAAAACACCTTGAATCCCCAGGAAGTAATGGAGTTGCTTAGGATGTGCTGTCTTAGAATTCAAACTGAGCTTTCCCTTTTCAGTCTAGGATTGTTTCTTTTCTTAGTATATATATATATATGATACTGTACAGAGGGGTTACAGTTACATGAGTAAGGTAATGAGTACATTTCCTATTGAGCATTGTTACCTCCTCCTTGGTTTTCCCCTACCATCCCTTCCCCCCTCACCTCCCCAACTTCTCCGCAACCTCCTTCCTCCCCTCCCCTGCCCTGCCACACAGTTGTTACAATGGGTCAACCTGTATCCTTATTTCAGCATTTTGTTATTTTAGGGTTGTTTCTATAGGGCTGGTTTGGGCCTTTCCTCTGCTTCCTAGACTTCAGTTTTCATTTCCAAATTTCTCCTACAGAGTGCTGTCAGGAAGTTACTCTCTAGGTGTGTGTGTGTGTGTGTGTGTGTGTGTGTGTGTGTGTGTGTGTGTGTGTGTGTGTGTGTGTGTGTGTGTGTGTGTGTGTGTGTGTGTGTGTGTGTGTGTGTGTGTGTGTGTATGCTACCTTCTTGTCCTGTCCTTCCAGTTTAAGCATCTCCCTGTGGCCTTCAGGTAGAAGAAACCAAACACTGAGCTGACAGCCTATGGGGTGAGATAGCTGATAGTGCAGAATTCTGGAACCAGCATCTCTAAGTTTGACCCCTTGATCTACCACTTACTCAGTGTGTGACCCAGTGAGTAAGACAACCTTCTGTGCCTCAGTGTACCCATCTGTGAAGTGGATCTGGCATTGCAGGAGAGGAGGAGGTTAAGCATTTTCTGGGCAGTCTAGCTGGAAACTGGTTCCATTTGCTGTTATACCTGAGCAGCTTAGAGCTGCCGCAGCAGGAAGTAAGAATGCTGAAAGCAAGTCTGCAACTCCTGGAGAAAGGGGGAGGCTAAGTCTGAGTCCTAGAAATGGCAAAAAGGTGAAAAGTCAGGGGTGAGGGTCCCTTTGTACATGGTGCTTTGGGTGGGGGGCAGGATGGGACAGGGCAGAGAGAGGTGGGGGCAGAATTTGGGCATGAATTCTAAGAATATTCATCTCATAAATGACTTTCAGCTTTTGAGACCCTGGGTTTTGTTTTGTTTTGTGTTCTGTTTTTTGTGTTGATACTGAGGCTTACACTCAGAGCCTGGACTCTATATCTTAGCTCTTTTGGCTCCAGGCTGATTTTCTACCACTTGAGCTGCAGTTCCACTTCTGCCTTTTTGTTTTGTCGTTCATTGGTGATAAGAGTCTCACAAACTTTCCAGTCTGGGCTGGCTTTGAACCATGGATCCTCAGATCTCAGCCTTCTGGGTAGTTAGGATTATAGATGTGAGCTACTGGTGCCCAGCTAGACCCTGGGTTTTAATGCCCTATTGGTGCTGAGCAGAAACAGGAAAGTTCAACATGGGGAGAAAACATCACTTTTGATTTAGGTATGCAAAAGGAATTCAGACATGTGTGGGGGATGTAGCATGCACTAGCATGCTAATTGCAGGATTAACCTCTACAGCCTGGGAGATAGTGCCTTGAGCTTTTGGGTTCTAGGGCTCACAGTGTGGAAGAAATAGAAGCAGTTGCATCAGTGAGCCTGTCCTCTGCAGAAGAAAGCTTTATGTGTGTGTGTGGGGGGGGGGGGGGGGCGGGGGAGGGATTCGGTAGAGGCAGAGAGAGAAAGAGAATGACACTGGGTTTTTGGACCCTAGACTGGAAGTTCAAGAGTCCCCTAGTAGGTCCTGAAAGGGACCTGGTGAAGGACAGAAAAAGGATGTTTACTGCAAGGCAGTTATGGACAGACAGCCATCCTTGAGGGTGCAGACGTTGGCCTCAGGTTAAACTGGGAGAATGGAGGGGTAGGGTTGAGAAAGGTATATATAGTCACATAGTCCCTGGATGTCCATTAAGTTCATCTCTGGAGGACTGGTGGGTGATGAATAGCTTTTAGTTGTAATCTTCAAGATATAAGAAGATGGCATTGCCTTTTTGAGGGGCAGTTTGCCTTTGGTCATAGCACATTTATTGGTGAATCCTATTCTTTCTGGAGCCCAAGGTGATTTGTAAAGTGACTGCAGGAAGAGCTCAGATGAAAGGACACAGATGCAAAATCGGAGAGGAGGGGGTTTACAGGCCCAGCAAAAGCATCTTTTAGATTGCATCTTACAAGAGCAGGAAGAAAGATGTCCATTTTGGAGAACTCCCAACTGAATGCTACAAGAAACACCCAACCTGATGTGGAGCTGAGGCTTCAGTGGTAGAACACTAACTAGCCTTGAGCACTACTGGAACAATACAAGAAAAGAAAAGAAAGGAAAGATGGAAGGAAGAGGAGAAGAAAGGAAGGAAGGGAGGGGGAGGCAGGGAGATATTCTCTCAGCCTAGGTAGAGGGTAACAAGTGACACTGGGCGGGTAGAAAGCACAGGGAAATCAGTGGAAACAGAGGTCATTCCAGGAGGGAGGTGAGGTGGGCAATGAGGATGAATCAGGAAGTATCTATGAAGGAAAGAACATTTGAGGCTGACCTGAAAGGGCAGGCAGGATTTCAACAGCAGAGATACAGCAAGGTGTTCCAGGTGAAGAGACAAGCATGAGTCTGTAGGTAAAGTTGGAGGGATAAACTGGAGTCAAATGATGAAGGGCACTGCAGTCTGGACTGAGAATTTACATAGAAGTCTGACAGTGGGAAGCAGCCAATGATGGGACAGACTGAGGATGACATGATTCATACTACTCTCAAGAATCCAGATGGAAGCAGAGAATCCCAAGGATGATACCTCCTAATTTTTTTTTTTTTTGGCAAGTCTAGTAATGGCTTGATTAGTTTATTTTTCTACAGAGACCTTGAATCTTCTTCCCAGTCTTTTTGATGAGCTGACCCTAACTTAGAGGACCAGATACTGGGCTCCTGATAAAGCAGGCAGGGTTACCTGAGCCAGCCAGGCAGCTGAAGCTCAGTAAAGGCGTCCCAGATAAACAGAGAACCACCCTGGGTTTGACCTTATCAAAGGCCAAGCTCTGCACGAAGGAGGGAGAGGACCCATATCTTTCCCTTCTACTCCAGAATTAAAGCTTATCTAATCCCTCAGTGATCTAGAAGCTCTCCCTCTTTTTCTTTCTCTTTTTTTCTTTTTTCAAATGTGTGTGCCGGTATAGGGTTTGAACTCAGTACCTAGGAGCTGGCTCTTGGCTAGTGTTCTACCATTTGAACCATGGTTCCACTTCCGGATTTTTTTTCTCTTTTCTTTGGTGGTTAATTATAGAAAAGAGTCTTACAGGGCTGGGAATGGGGCTTAGTGGTCGAGTGCTTGCCTAGCATGCATGAAGGAAGCCCTGGGTTCGATTCCTCAGCATCACATGAACAGAAAAAGCTGAAAGTGGTGTTGTGGCTCAAGTGGTAGAGTGCTAACCTTGAGCAAAAGAATCTTAGGGACAGTGCTCAGGTCCTGAGTTCAAGCCTCAGGACTGGCAAAAAAGAAAAAAAAAAGTCTTACAGACTTTCCTGCCTGGATCACCTTCAAACTATGATCTTCAGATCTCAGTCTCCTGAGTAGCTAGGATTACAGGCATGAGCCACCAGCACAGGATTCACCATTGTTTGCTTTCTCTCCCATCTTAGAGACTACCAGGTAGTCAAGAACTGCACCTACGCTGGGCGCTGTGGTTCACACCTGTAATCCTAGGCTAAGATCTAAGGATCATAGTTCAAAGCCAGCCCAGGCAGGAAAAATCCATGAGACTCTTATCTTTAAGTAACCACGAGAAAACTGGAAGTGGAGCTGTGACTCAATGTGGTACAATGCTAGCCTTGAGCAAAAGAGCTCAAGGAAGTGCCCAAGCCTTGAGTTCAAGCCCCACAACTGATAAAAAGAAAGAAAGAAAGAAAAAGAGAGAAAAAAAGGGGAAAAAAAGGAAAGAAAGAGTGAACTGCTTCTGCTCCAAAGTTCCATGTAAGCCCCAGACTGTGCTTTGCATATAGTAGACACATGATGTTTCTGCCAGCTTCCTACCCAACCAACCAAACTCTCTCTTTTGCCTCAGATTTACTTAATCCTGTTTTCCATAGCACGGGCCGGTCCTCTTCCTGGCCCTGAGGGTTTTCATCAAGAAAGAGTACACAATCACCACAGAAAAGTATTTCCTTGCTGGTTGCCCTTGCCGAAGAGAGAGGTTTATAAGGTGTTGGTTCAATCCCAGCCCCCCATGAACTTTGCCCCATAAAGACATTCTAACCAGAAGGAATGTGGCAGCCGTGCTGGGAAACAGGTTTCTCTCCAGACTCTGGAGCCCAGGTGAAGGTCTGGAGCTCAGCAGATGCAAAGAGACCCATGCCCCCAGGGACACAGAGCATGATGGTGAGTGCTCAGCCTCCACTGCCTGGCCTGCCTCTCTACAGTGGAGGGACCCATGTGGGTGTAGACAGTGACCAGTGTCCCTACTGGGAGAGACTGAAAATAGCCATAATCTTCCCAGCAGCTGCTATGTGCTGAGCACTTCCTTCCAGCAGGCACCCTGCCAAGAGCTTTCTACAAGTGACCTGCTGTCTGTCTCCCTCCTTGGGAGCCACAGTTCTTGGGGACACTTGGCTATTGTATCTGTATGGATAGTTGGGCCTTGAGCCCCTGGCCCAGCACAACCCATGGCCATAGAGTGCAGACAACATGCCAGGCTCTATAAGCTCCTCCTTGCCGAATCCTTACTATCAACTTTACAGGTAGGCATATTTGTCTCCATTATAAGTTTAGGAAACAGAGGCTCTCAGAAGGTTCAAGTGACTTGCTATAGTTACAGAAGTTAGTAACAGAGCCACACAGGACTCAAGCCGATAGCAAAGCTCTGAGCTGTTTCCTTTGCAGCCTCCTCCAGTGATCATGGCCATCTGAGCCCACAGACTCCATTTACAAGGGGTCCACTTGGTCCTCCTTTGGGGGGTCTCCTAATGTCTGAACTGGGCCCTTGTGATTATCCTCCTCTATCTAATGCTGAAGTCACAGTCCTTTAAACTTTCTTTTAAAAAAAAAAAATGGCAGTGCTATGATTCATATCCCCTGCAGGGTCCTGAACACAGGCACAGGGACTTCCTTTGGCCCATAGAAGTAGATTGGTTTTATTTTCCTTTTACTTATTTTTAGAGGGTTTGAACTCAGAGCCTTACTAAACCACTCCAGACTTTTGCTTTTGATTTTGAGACAGGGCATGTCCATGTAACCCAGGCTAGCCTAAAACTCACTAATTAGCCCAGGCTGGCCTCAAAGTCACCATCCTCTTGCCTAGGGGATTATAGGCATACATGGCCACACCCAGCAGCACTCAGCTTTTTCGGTGCAGAACCTGGAGAGTTCTGAGACTTGCCCAAGGTCAAATAGGATGGCAGCTAACTAAGGAGACATAGTATGTAAGGCAATGGACCTAAAGAATGGGGTCTTCATGCCAGGCACTGGTGGCTCACACCTGTAATCCTAGCTACTCAGGAGGCTGAGATCTAAGGATCACAGTTTGAAGCCAGTCTATGAGGCTATCTCCAATTAACCAGCAAAAAGGAGAAATAGTGGTAGAGTACACAAAAATTTAGGGACAGCCTCCAGGCCCCGAGTTCAAGTCCCATCAATGGCACAATGGCACTTTCCTATTGAAAGGATCTGTTACATCCATGCCAGGGGACCATGCAGAGACAGGCAGGCACAGGAGAAAGATTATTACAAGGTTTATAGAGAAGCCATATTTGCCCTGGAGAGAGAGCCCATGGCAGCCTCCACTATCTAGGTAGCAGCAGCAGTCTAGGGGGGTAGGAAGTGAGGAAGATGGGAGTTCAGGTGGGTCTGGGCAGAGAGAGGGAGGGGCCAACTGTGTGGTGGGAACTCCGGGGCTGGGCTGGGAGGAGCTCAGGTTTGGGTGGAGCTGAGGACAGAAGGTAGGCTTAATGCTTATGTCTATCAAGGGTCCTTTACGGAAGCAGGTGAAGCCACCCAGTTAATCTCATCCTTCTCCTCTCTATCCTGATCCCTCCCCCCCATACACCCTAGCCAGTTAGGGTAGGGTGGAGGCAGGCTCTAAAAGGGATGGGACATGCACTGTGCCTGGCCTAGGGCAGCTGCTTCTGACAGCCATTTTTGCCTTCTTTCTTCTTGGAGGCATGGGGATAGAGTATTAGGCAAACTCCCCCACACAGGCAGCTGGGCCACTCAGCCTGCCTTGCAGGCAATGGCGCGCATGCATGATGTTTGCTTCCAGCTGACAGCTAAGTTTACCGGACAGGCAGCTGCTTGTGGGCCCTGCAAAGCCCTCCCTGGCTCTGGGTCAGGGAAGGGCAGCATCTCGTCTGAGAAGTGGCGTATTGTGTTCGGAAGACATTATACACGCTATCAATATTTGAAGAGGCCCCAAGGGGGTGGGGTCTGGTTGGCTGGCCCACTGCTATGTGGCTACAAGCTGTTCTGGGCCTGGCATGGCACGCCAGGCTCCCATGTCCTCAGGGAAGGAGCAGCTGGTTGTTCAGCAGGGAAGATACCAGGCAGATCCAGCTCCTAACTAGATCTAGCCATTCTCTTTTTTCTGGCTTTCCCATTTGGGAGGAAAATAATACTCATGCTTGCCAAATTACTGACTGCTCATTCTGTGTCAGGCATCGTATCTTTCAACTCCTTTAATTTTTTTTTTTTTTTTGTATTAGTACTAGGGCTTGAACTCAGGGCCTGGGCATTGTCCCTGAGGTTTTTTGTTTGTTTGCTTTTTGCTTGATTGGTTTTATTTGCCTGAAGGCTTAATGCTTTACCACTTGAATGAACCACAGCCCCAATTCTGGCTTTTTTTTTTTTGCTGGTTAGTTGGAGATAAGAGTCTTGGGGGGGGGGAGGGGGGAGGCGGGGAAGGGAAGTGAAGGGTAAACAAAGGAGGAGGCTGCAATGCTTGGTAAGAAATGTATCCATTATCCTGCCCATGTAATTGTAGCCCCTTTGTACAGTATGTTCTCAAATAAAATAAAATACAATTTAAAAAAAAAAAAAAAAAAAAAAAAAGAGTCTTGGGGACTTTTCTGCCAAGCTAGCATGAAACCACAATCCTTAGATCTCAGCCTCTTAAGTAGCTAGGATTATAGGTACGAACCACTGGCATCCAGCTTCTTTAGCTTTTGAAGGTTTATCTGAGAAAACTGTTGAGCAAACTGAGGCCTGGAGAGTTCTGAGACTTGCCCAAGGTCAAATAGGATGGCAGTTAACTAAGGAGACATAGTATGTAAGGCAGTGGACCTAAAGAATGAGGTCTTCACGCCAGGCACTGGTGGCTCACACCTGTAATCCTAGCTACTCAGGAGGCTGAGATATAAGGATCACAGTTTGAAGTCAGTCTATGAGACTCTTATCTCCAATTAACCAGCAAAAAGGAGAAATAGAGCTATGGCTCAAGTGGTAGAGTACACAAAAACTTAAGGACAGCCTCTAGGCCCTGAGTTCAAGTCCTATCAATGGCATAAAACAAAACAAAACAACAACAACAACAACAAACCCTGGAGTCTTCAGAAACAATGAGAAAAGCTTAGGGAAATGGATAAAGGGTTAAGAAACCTTGTTCCCAAATAGGAAATTGCTATCCTGGTACAGTCTTAGCCCTCAGGAACTCAGGGGATACAGTCTAGGAATGTGGCTCAGTAATAGAGCACACGCCTAGCCTGTACAAAGTCCTGGGTTTGATCCCCAGCACTGCCAAAAGAAAAAATTTTTAAAAGACTTATGGACATTTACCCATTTTTCAGTGTGAATTTAGATGGGAAGAGAAGCTTGTGGGTCCCAGACTGAATGTTTAGGATCTAGCATTAAAATTCTATTGGTAGGGGCTCCCAAGTTAAAGTCCTGGCTCAGGGTCATTGAGACTATATATTAGTAAGACAGCTATACTTAAGTTTGTTAGCCTGATCTACAATTTTAAAATATTAGACCTTTGTATGTGGACCTCTGTTTGTACTCTTATACTTGGCTCCACAAATCTTTTGGGGGACCTATGTCAAGGTCATCTGGAACCCCAAGAAGATATCCAATTAACAAAACAGAGAATTGCTCATTGAGATGATTTTTTTTCTTAATATATGTTTTCTATTGTAAAGATATTGTATAGAGGGGTTACAGTTACATGAGCAAGGTAATGAGTCCATTTCCTATTGAGCATTGTTACCCCCTCCTTTATTTTTCCCCTATCATCCCTTTCCTCCCCACCTCCCCTACTCCTCCCTCCCCTCCCATGGCGCCCTCCCCAAAGTTGTAAAGTTCGTTTTCAACATACTGTCTTGTACATCTCATTGTTACAATGGGTCATCCTATATCCTTATTTCAGCATTTTGTTATTTCCCTACCCCTCCCCAAATTAGAAAAATGTATATACAAGATGCCCATTGAGATGATTTCAAGAGCATGGCTGAGTGTTCCTTTTCTTTCTTTCCTTCCTTCCTTCCTTCTTTCTTTCTTTCTTTCTCTCTCTTTCTCTTTCTTTTCTTTCTCTCTTTTTTCTTCCAAGGTCCTGTGAATTTTCAAACATATCAAACAAACAGCATGAGCAATGGGACTAGGGGCTGGCAGGGAGGGCTCAGAGGAATCAACTACACTACTCTGAGAGCATAACATCCACTCTTAGGAAGAGAATGAATGTTCTCTTTGACCATCATATTAGTTGTAACTTATAAGTGAAGGAACCATTTGAGAGTGCTTTGAAGGGTTCACTTCTGAGCTTTCATCTAGGCCAACAAGACCCATAACCAGTAGCTTTTTACCCTAGAGTGGTATACATTCTGCCTAGGTATGAAATCTTCCTTTGTTTACTGCCATGGGTAGGTTTCTCTGACTCAGAAGGTGGAGGGCTAGAGCATGAGAAGCTTAGGTTAGTGCCTTCATGCCCCAGAGGGAAAGCCTTTCTCTGCAGCTCTACAGCTTGTCTAGAAGCCAGGGAGCTGTTTGGCCACTGGCCCTCTCACTGAACGTGACTGTGCTCATGGTGCTGGAGTCCTGGGTGCCAAGAGTTATAGGAAGTTCCTCTGGAGAGTTATTGTGCTGTCCTCCCTGCAGCAAACCTCCTTCCCTTCCCATGATGGCACGTCCTGCCACCTCTATTTATTGTCTTGCCTGGCATCCAGTTCCCAGCACTCCCTGGAGGATCCTCAAACTTTAAACAATGAGGCGTCTCACTTGGAGCAAAAGGAAGAGTGAGGGAGTCACCTAAGTCCAATAGACTTAATGCCACAAGTGACCTTGAAATGACCGTGATGGTGTGTTTATGTTTGACTACACTAAAGCTCAGGTTCTGACCCTGCCAAAAAGAGGAGAGGTGGGAAGTGCTCCAGCAAAGCAGGTGCTTTGGGTGGTTGCTAATTGCTGGTCTTGAGCACCAGGGCTCCTCACAGTAACACGCACCATAGTTAGTCTTCTCTAGCCTAAGCTGGAGGACTGACCTTCAGCAAGGTGATAAGTCAGAGCTACTTTGTGTTGGGGAAACTGCCACTCATGCCTCTTCCCCAGAACCTAGGGGACTGGCTTGCTGCCCTGGCCCAGCTTTCCTATCTCTTAGAGCTGATCTTAGAGCTCCTATCTCTGAGCTTCCTGAGTGGGTTTACTGCCACCCTTCCCTGTCCTGAAGGACTAAGGCTCATACACACACACACACACACACACACACACACACACACAAAATCCACTGGTTGGTATTTTATTTCCCCAGAGCCAGGTTCCATTTAGGTAGTTGGCATTTTGCCTCTGGGTAGGCACAAGATTTGGTGAGTGGAGTTTGGGATAAGGTCTATCCCTTATTTGGCCCTTGCCTGGACACCTTTGTGCTCAGAACTGTCTCCCCACTGAATGTACTTCAGAGGATGGAGTCTAATGGGGAATATTATACCAAAGGTGAGAGAATTTGGGGAACAGATGAAACCTTGTATTGCCAAGAACCATGAGCAATGATAAACTCGTTCCCTAAGTTACTCAGATGGGCACATAGTGAATGTCCAGTTCACATGCCTGGTTTGGGACCAGCTTCCAAGTCATTTGCTGAGACCCTCCCAGCCTGTGTGAGCTCTTACAGTGGGCTGTTTTTAGGAACATGACTTTGATAATTGGATCGTGTCTGATCAACCCAGGTTGACTTGTGGCAAAACTGAGACTTGCAGAAGTGAAGTGATGGAACTGTTCACAGTCATTCAGAACAACTATGGTTTGCACCTTTTATTGGTTTGACAGCTAGACCACATTGTGTTTAAATGGACTGATTTACCAAGTCTGGCTTCAATCTTAACTTTGTGGAATGTACAAATCTTTAAGAAGTCCCTTTTATTTCCAGAGTATGGGCCATTTGCCCCACTTGTTTGCCCAAGTTACTGTAACTGGATTCTCCTCACAGAATTATATATTTATCCACTATTAATGTTTTCATTTTGTTTTGTGGTAGTCATTGGACTTAAGCTCAGGACCTAGGTAGTGTCCCTTAGGTTTTTTGTTTTGTTTTGTTTTGTTTTTGCTTCAGCCTGGTACTCTATCACTTGAGCCATACCTCTACTTCTGGCTTTTGGTGGTTAGTTGGAGATATGTGTCTCATGGACTATTCTACCTGGTCTGAATTTAAACCATGATTCTCAGATCTCTGACTCTTGAGTAGGTAGGAGTCACTGGTGCCCAGTTTAGCTCTTAATGTTTCCTTTCCCACCAGCCATGGCAATGGCAGGACAGGTATTCTATCCACTGCAGATGAGTGAATAGTGACTGGCCAAGATTGCATTCTGAGCTGGAGAGCAGCTTCCAGGTCTTCTCATTTTCAGGTCCAATGAGCTTTTAGCTTTCAGCTTTGTCATGCTGCCTCTTCCCCCAGGGCAGAGGAAACAGAAGTAACAGCCTACAGGAAATATGCTTCAGCTTCCTCCACAGACACAGAGTTCCAGGAGAGCCGGACTCCATGGAAACAAAGGAGAGGGTGTACATGGTATTTCTACTAGGCCCACTCTGGTTCTCCTTATAAGTGGGTGAGCAGCTGCATATCTTCATAGTGAGTTAATCTGAATCTATATTCTCTTCAAAACAGACCAGAGTAATTGAATCACAAAAATATCAGAAAAGGAGCCAGGCACTGGTGGCTTACACCGGTAATTCTAGCTACTCAGCAGGCTAAGATCTGAGGATCTCAGTTCAAAGCCAGCCTGGGTAGGAAAGTCCATGAGACTCCTATTTCCAATTAATCACCAAAAAGCCAGAAGTGGAACTTCCAGCTTCAAGGAAAGCTTGGGGAAACATCTAGGCCCTGAGGCCCAGGACTAACGCGTGCATGCACGCGCGCACGCGCGCGCACGCACGCACACACACACACACACACACACACACACATACACACACACACACACACACACACACCAGAAAATATATAAATATATTCTTTTCTTTCTGGTCAAAGACCCTCTATGTGCAAATGAGGTAATTAGTTTGAGGCTATCAAACCAACAGGTTGAATGACTTGTTCAAGACCACCTACCTAGTATAAGGATTGATTCCCATGTCTCTTGTTGAGTTGTTTGCTTGATTTCTACCTACACACATCCACAATCTGGAAGAGAGTGAGGCAAATGCTGTATACTGAAGAATATTGGAAGTGTCAGAGAATGCAGGGTCACCATTGTATTACTTGTCCTCATCTTGAAATCTGGGCTCCATTGGTTTCTCCTGATGCCCTATAACCTGGTAGAAAACAAAACCAAAATTCTCCTTCTCCTAATTGACCTTCTTCTAGATCTGGGCTCCATCCATCCTCTGAAGATGGCCACTTTTCTCCTCAGCATGCATTTACTGAGCACCATGGTTGTAGTCCTTAATTACCAGAAATGGTACCTACAATGATGAACCCTAGAACTAATTATTTCTGTGATCTATCCTGAGTGTCCTAGAATCAGCTATGACTTGGGCTGTTGTGTCCCCATTTACCTATTCTAGATCTTGAGCTGCCTTTCCTAGATTCTGTGTCTGAAAACCATCCCCTGCTGTCTCCTGATGTCCACCTTGGATCCAAATCTTAATTTGGCTGGGCATTGTGGTGCTAAATACACTACATGTCACTCTGTTTTTGGATCCATGCTGGCCAGGGCAGGGCATAATTTCCCTGTTCTTTCTTTCTTTCTTTCTTTCTTTCTTTCTTTCTTTCTTTCTTTCTTTCTTTCTTTCTTTCTTTCTTCCTTCTTTCCTTCCTTCCTTCCTTCCTTCCTTCCTTCCTTCCTCCCTCCCTTCCTTCCTTCCTTCCTTCTTTCTTTTTTTTTGTGGGGCTTGAACACAGGGTCTGGGTTCTGTCCCTGAGCTTTTTCACTCAAGGCTAGCATTCTACCAATTTGAGCCACAGTGCCACTTCTGGTTTTCTGGTGATTAATTTGAGATGAGTCTTACAGACTTTCCTGCTCCTGGCTGGCTTTGAACCAGGTGTGAGCCACTGGTGCCCAGCTTTGAGCTTGACTCTGTGACTCAGGTGGTAAGTCTTGAACATGCCTATCTTTAATATCCTGACAGTCTCTGCCCTTGGCTTTGACATTCAGGCTCATGATAACTGCCTATCTCCTTGCTAGGTCTAGCCCTCAACTGTAGTCTTGGGCAGGAAAACTTCTAGCTACAGTGCTTGAGGCAACACATGGCCTAGAGCTGACCCATCATCCCAACAGGCCTTTGGTAAATATTTATCAAGTTGAATCAACTTGGGAGTGGTTCAGAAATTCCAAGAGCCTCTAACAGCATCCAGAGGCCTTGGCTGTAGTCTAATAGTTGAAAAGCCTTCTCCTTCACCCCTGCACTTCACTGTGCTCCACAGGTTTAGAAGAAAGCATAGCGATCATGTAGGTGGGTCAGGGTGGGCTTGCAGTGGCCTATGTCTAGAACTTGTACAGCTAGGATAGTTGTTGGCTTCAGGACCCCTGCTCTTCATCTGGGGCCTGCACACACTGCATATGAAGTGCTACGAACAGGTTCTGCTTGTTTCTGGCTGACCTGGGAGTGCTCCTGGCTCCCCACTTCCACACACAGGCTCTGCCCACACAGATAGCACCATAGCCCGCTGTGAGGCTCTTTGTTTTCCTGTCCCGCCTCCCTGGAGTTTTATATGGACTGTTCATTCTGGATTAAAAGCCTTTCATTGGCATTCTTTTTTTTTTTTTTGTCGGTTGTGGGGCTTGAACTCTGGGCTTGGGCATTGTCCCTCAGCTCTTCAGCTCAAGGCAAGTGCTCTACCACTTGAGCTACAGCGCCACTTCCAGTTTTCTGGTGGTTTATTGGAGATAGGAGTCTCACGGTCTCTCCTGCCCGGGCTGGCTTTGAACCACAATCCTCAGATCTCAGCCTCCTGAGTAGCTAGGATTACAGGCGTGAGCCACCAGCGCCCTGCTCATTGGCATTCTCTATACTCGCATAAGGTAGATTCAGAAAACTCACTTGAGTCTCCAAAGCAAAAGCCTTGTGAAGCAGAGGACCAGACCCCTACCGAGAGACAGCCACTGGCCATTATTTCTGCCATCTGCTCAACTCAGCCACTATGTCACTAAACTAGAAGGCACTCTGGTTTAAAGTAAGCTTAGAACTTTTCCTACACTCTTTTTGTATCTGGAGGACTTCTTTCTTAGGAGGGGAAAAAGATTTGTCTTCTGGGAATCATCAGTCTTTGCATCCCACATTCACACTCCTGTGTAGTTCCCACCCCAGAGCCATCCATCTGTTCCAGCCAATAGAATACAGCAAAAGGGTTGGGATGTAACATTAGAAATTAAGTTATAAGAAAGTCTGTAATTTCTGTATTCAATGTAATATTCATTTCCCCTTCTTTTCCTTCCTCTCCTCTCTTTCTTGGTCCTCTCATGCTGGGAGAAGCAAGCGGCTATGCAGTGAGCAGCTCTATTGGAGAGACAAGGTGAGGACTGAGATCTTCAGCCTCATAGTGGGCGAGGAAGCCTGCCAGGAGTCCATGAGCAAGTCTGTTAGTGAATGCTTCAGCCCCTGTGATGTCCTCAGATGAGACATCCAGATGATGGCAGCTTTTGAGAAACTGAGTCAGAATCACTCTGTTGACTTGTGCCTGCATACCTGACCTAGTGATGGTTCTATAACCATCCATTTCTGGAGTGCTTTCCTTCTTGCAAAACAGAAATTAGTGTCTCCATTAAACACCTCCTCATTTCTCCCTCCCCCTCAGCCACTGACCACTGTCATTCTGTTCTGTCTTATGAATGACACTAAGTATGTCACACAAGTGAGATCACATGGTTACTTCACTCAGCATATGGTCCTAAAGATGTATTTATGGTGAGAAGCTCACCTACTACTTTAACATGAGTGTTTCCAACTCTAGCTCTCTAAGTCTAATCTTTCTTCTATACTTCCAGATCCCATATATTCAGTAATTGCTAGGCAAGTGCTCTGACTTGAGCCACGCCTCCTGCATTTTATTTTATTTTATTTATTTATTTTTATTTTTATTTTTTTATTTTTTTTTGGGTCCGGTCGTGGGGCCTGAACTCTGGGCCTGGGCACTGTCCCTCAGCTCTTCAGCTCAAGGCTAGCACTCTACCACTTGAGCCACAGCGCCACTTCCAGCTTTTTTCTTATGTGGTGCTGAGGAATCGAACCCAGGGCCTCGAGCATGCAAGGCAAGTGCTCTACCACTGAGCCACCTTCCCAGCCCCTGCATTTTATTTTAAAACACAAATGCATATCAACTATCCACAGGTCTAAAACTATCTTCCCACTTTGTTTCTCATTCTCATCAACACAAATATGCTCCCCAGTCTTCACATTAAGTTAGCCCCACAGGTTATAAGCTACCTATAGCTACTTATGACCTGTAGAACTAAGTCCAAAGTTCTCAGGCTATGCACAATCTGGCCCTGTCTAATGAAAAATAATGTTTCTTTTTAATGACATAGAAGTTAACTTTTCTGTTTCTTTTGTTGATAAATTCTGGAGATAGCCTAGGATTGATTGGTCTAGAAGTTCCACAAAGCTGTTAGGGATCCCTTCCAGTTCACTGATTTGTCATCTCAGTCCTTGTGGAGTTCCAGCCATCACATCTTAATTCTGGACAACAGGATGGAGGACAGTATAATGTTCCATACCAGTAGTCCCACAAATAATTCCTACTTATATCTAATTAGCCAGTATTTAGTCACATAGTCACATCTAGCTGCTAGGGGAATAGGACACATAGTATCTTTTCTACACGGACCTCAAAAAAAAAACAAACTGAAAATGGACAGTTCTATTACTAAGAAGGAAGGGTGAACAGATCCTGGGTAGGAAGCAGCTTTCTCTGCCAGTGGCCTCTCTTTAAGGTCAGAGCATCCTCGCTGCCCTTTTAACACAGCCACAGGAAGAGTTCTTTGTTACTTGCTATCATTCCTGCTAGGCAGAGCTCTTGAGGGTTGAGAATCATGCCTTCTTCTACATGCTGGGCCCATGGTATTTGGAGCAGTGCCAAATACCATGGACAAAAGAAGGATTCAACCAGGATTTAATAAACAAGCAAATACCATTGGGAATGAGTGTAGGAGGAAGGAGGAGACTCGGGAAAGATTTCCAGAATAAGGGGAAAGTAGTTCTGCCCTAGGAAAAAAGTGAAGGCATGGTGGTCTGCAAGAGATCACAGGTAAGAATACTGGAAGGGCTGCCAAGATGGAGGAAATGCAGTCAGCAGCTGGGAAGCCCAGACTGGATGAGGCCCATCAATGCCCAACAGGCAGGTGAAGCCAGAGCAGATCTGGCTAGCCTGTTCTGCCCTTCTGGGTACAGACCAGACATTTCAATCCATCCTGCTATTGGTGAGACACATCGGTTTTCACCTTGTTATTTGGTAAAGCCTTTCACAGCCTGCCTTGGGTGAGTAAGCTTGGCCAATGGGCAATTCAGAGTCTCCATATTTAATTGTCAGCTGGGCCCCTCTAGTATGGGGATTTAAACTTGAAAGTCTTGTGCTTGTTAGCTTACTTGCTTGAGTAAAGCACTTGAGCTATGTCTCTCGTCCAGCTTTTTGCTATTATTTCAGAGGTTGAGTCCTAAGGATTTTTCTGCCTGGGATGGCCCAGAACTGCAATCCTCTGAATCTCAGTCTTTTGAGTGTAACTAGGATGACATGCACGAGCCGCTACATGTCTCACCTTTCCTACCAGCCACTCGTCATTGCTGTGTGGGACAGCACACCTCTTCAAGGGTTAAAGCGGAATATGACTCCACAGGCACTGGCTGTTTGATTGGACTTGCAAGGCTGTATTTGATGATTCTGATCCCTAAGTGTGACAAAATGAGAGTAAGATAGCAATAGGACATGTGAGATAAGTGTGTCCTATACAAGTCAATAGTTGTTTTTATGAAGCTATTGGTGAGCAATCACAAATCATCCTAGCGACGTGGTTAAGTCCTGCAACTCTGTTCATGCAGGGAAAGTTCTACTCTCCAGGTCTGGTTTTGCACATAATGCTACACAAGGTATCCATCTGAGTCTATGTGCTGAGCACTGTGCTTTGCAGGCATGAGAGGGTATGGTGCAGATAGGCTGGCTTAGAAGGTGTTTGGGGAGTGGAGGTGGGATGAGGTTAGGAAAAGGATCCAGAGGTAGGAGGAGTTAACCCTGCTGGTGGCCCTCACCTCTAATCCTGGCTACTCAGGAGGTTGAGATCAGAAGATCACAGTTCAAAGCCAGCCCAGATAAGAAAGTCTGTGAGACTCTTATCTCCAATTAACTACTAAAAAGTCAGAAGTAGAGCTGTGACTCAAATGATATAGTGCCAGCCTTGAACAAAAACGCTAAGGGACAGTGATCAGGTGCTGAGTTTATGCCCAGTAGCAGTGCGCGTGTGCACGCGCGCGCGCACACACACTCACACACGCATGCACGCACGCGCACACACACACACACACACACACACAAGAGAGAGACAGGTTGGGTGGTGGAGGAAAGGCCACTCACTCATGGAGCCAGACTCTCAGGGAAGTAGCCCCAAAAAACTCACTATTCCATACAAGTTTGATAAATGTGGAATTCCACACAGCTGTGTGCCCAGCTGTGGGATGTGGAAAGCAATGTTCCCTGGCATTGGTAAGGAGCACAGATGAACTGACAGCCACCTGGAAGTCTCCCAGTACTGGCAAGGCTTCCTGGAGGGTCCCAGGCAACAGCTCTGGGCCTAGAGAAAGAAGCTCCCCAGGAGCAAAGGTGGCTCCTAGGGCTGGTGTGGGAGAAAGGTGGGCAGATGCACCATGCTGTAGCAACATATGTGTGGCCAGATGGGTAATACCAGTCCTACACCTGGCCACACAGCTGCTTGGATTGGCTTAGGATGATAGAAAGGTGTCCAGGCCTGCAGAAGGAAGGATGCCAATTCCTGTGCTCCAATTCTAAACACGAGTAAACATGTGGTGGTGAAGTCTCAGAGTTTCCAAGGATGTTACGGAATTTCCAAGCTTTAATTACAAACTTACCTTTTCCCATCCACCGCCCAGCCCCTGCCACACTAGGGCAGGTTTCTGGAACTCTGTTGTCTTCCTGAACACAACAGGTTGCTGAGGAAAGCATCCTGGCATCAGGCCACCTGGACTCAGAATCCTAGCTTTGCTATATGAATTTGAGTGTTTCATAGGAATGTCTCCTGGCCTTGCCAGGCTAGTTTCCCCATCCATAAAATAGGATCCATCATGCCTTACAAGAATTATGTCAGTAATGAAGATGAAGGAAGTCATTCATCTGTTATATCACCGACGAGGCTGGGAATCAATACCAGTCCCTCTTGTTTTCACCCTGCCTCTCTTCCCAAGTTGTACATACCACAGAGGCTGGAGCATCTCTTGAATTTAAGTAATCCAGAGGTAAGCTCATCTATGTGAGTTTGGTTGGGAGATTTGGGGGGGAGGAGGTCCAGCTCTAATTGTTTCACTTGGACAGCCAGAGGCATTTTTCTTTCTTTCCTGTTAGTGAGAGAGAATCTATGTTGGATATTCTATCCCAGAGATCAAGTTCAGTCCTCTGGACACAGAGTCTGCTCGTTAGATCTCTATCACAATTATAGGAAATGCTGGGGTCTGGCTTCAGACATAGGGCTGATAGTTGAAAAAGACTCTGGGGGTGGGCAGTAACTAACACAGGGGGAGTGAGCTTGGATACTTGGAGAAAGCCATCTACTCTGAGACATAAGTTGGGACAACCCAATGGATGTGTTTTTTCCCTCCTCTGTAGGAATACATGACCTAGTCTCAGAGCTAGGTCGTGAATTTGGGTCATACTACTTCAAACAACCCTGCTTGCCATGTTCCCCTCTGCTTCCTAATGTGGGTTGGGCTGTGCTGGCTATTATAAGCAGCATGTGCTGGAGGATGAGGAGGTCTCTTGATCTTCAGAATGTCATCCAGCTTCTGGGCTGCCTGGCAGCATGGAGCAGGCACTTGATCTTGTAGAGTAGGGTAGCTGGAGGCTTCCTAGCTAATGAATGCTCAAAAGGGAAAAGTCAAGATTACAAAGCTTCCAATGCTCCTAAGTGCCATGTGAAAGAGAAGGGGTGTGTGGTGCACCTGTCGTTCTGGCTTATATAGAAACTCAGGAGAGCTATTAGGTCTCCAATATTTGTACTATACAGACTGGTAAAATGCCTATGGCAGTCTTTGGAAGATATATGGAAAAATTGGTAGGAAGGAATACAGGATGTATCTTTGGAGGAAGACAATTCTAAAGGAGAAAGGGAAGAAAAGGAAGACAGGAGAGAAGGAAAAGGTCAGGAGAAGGAAGGCAGCAGGAATATACACAGGCACAGCAAGGCAGTTCAGTTCTGCACAGTGTACCTCTACTGTATATAGTGTTAACTTAGCTGTCTGATTCCAGTGCTTCCCAGCCTTAATAGCTCTCCAGGCTCAGCAGTTCAACAGGTAGGTGAAGAGTCTATCTTCGAGGGCAGTGTCACTTTGAGTAGCCATTGTTCTGGATGTGTCCTTGCAGGCATCCAGGAGAGCATCTGTCTCAGAGAACTGGGTATGGCCATGACCTTGGCCAGCATTCCTTTGTGAGGACCTGGGTGGTGTCTGTGTTAGTTACTGCCCACCCCCAGAGTCTGGTATAATGCTTGGCACAATGGATGTGTATTGGGAATGAATGTCCCAAGGATCTATTGTATGAACTGCAATGGAGAGTCTATTGAATACTACAAAAAAGTCCCCCCAGAGACCTGGGCTTTTAGCCCAGGCACAGCACATGATATGAGTGTCCCCTTAAATCTTAATGTGTATTTTAGTACTGAGGATGCTGTTAAACTCCCACACAGGCCTTACCTAAGAGGTCATAAGGACGATTGAAGGTCAAAGTGGAACTCAGACATGTCTGCAATTGACTTAGCTCTCTTGCCCAGTGATTTAGGGCTGGACAGAAAGAGAAGGCCAATATGTCCCTTCTCCTTCCTCCCTCTGCTGGCCCTTGGCTAGTGGACAGTGGGAGGATTGTGCTCTCCCGAGCCCTCCCTGTGACCAAAGCCTTTCCAAGGCAGGTGAGGCGAAGGACTGCTTTGCTAAGGGGTGTGGCTGTGGCCTGGGCTCTTTGAAGCTAAAGATTCCATTTCTAGCTTGGACATTATTCCTGTGATTTCAGACAGACCCATTTATTTCCCTCTGGAATCCTTTCCCAGCTGTGTATACCACAAACACTTCCATTTCCACCGTGATGATTCCTACCACTTCTGCCATGGCCTCTCTTCTACTAGCACCTCCAGCATTGCCTGCAGCACCCCCAACCTGTGCTTATACAAAGCTTTGGTAGTTTCTATACATCTGTGACAACAATTTACCATAGACTGACTAGCTGAAGGAAGAACAAGGGCCAGAGAAACGAAGACCTATGACATCTGAGGTTTCTTAGCCAGTAAATGACAGGGCTGGGTCTCCAGTACATGTCCTTTGATGGAAGAGCAAAACTGCCACTCACTATTTTGGGGACCCACATACTTTGCTGTTCCAGTCTCCTCTTTGATTCTGTGCAGAGGATAGACTGTGCCTCTCCTGGGCACTATGTTCCAGCCAGGGAGGGCACTCAGACTCCCTGAGTTCAGTGGCCAGCTCTGTCTGGTTTAGAACCAAACTTCAGTGCCAAAGCAGCAGGCTCAATAGGTCACTTCATTCAAACAAGCTCTTAATTCAAGAGGATGGATAGGGCGGTGGTGTGGCCGGGGATGTCACGGCCACTTTATAACTTCAGTTTATAGAGGCAGCCTTTGAAAGACATTTATTTGTGTCTCAAAATAAATAGATAAAGCAAAAATCATGTCACCACCCTCATCCTGAGCCTGTGATGTGGGCAGAAAGATGCTAAGTCATAAAGTACTGATAATAACTACCTAGCAGTTGTTATGACAATGTAGAGGTTCAAAGAATCTTTATTTCATCTTAATCCTTCTAAAGCCTCCTTTTATGACACACAGGACCAATATTATTATTCTCACTTTATAGATGGGAAACTGAGGCTCAAAGAAGTTAGGGGCTTGGTCAAGGTCCTAGATCTAGGCACAGAATACAAACTATCTGCCTCCAGTTCTGGTATTTGTTGTTGTTTTTTTTTAGACACAACACTGGCTATGTTATGCTGGCCATCTTAACACACAGTGTCACCATCCAATGGAGACTTTCCCAGCTCTGGCAGATTTATTACCAGCAATTTATCATTGCCTATTACCAAAAAAAATGCAAGCCTTTAGGAAAAAAAATCTGAAAATCACTCAACAAAGTACACAGAACGCTGCTGTGGCATTCAAGAGAGAACAGTATACAGTGCCCTTCTCTGGGGACGGGCAAGCATGCTTGTAGATAGGAAGGGCAGAGCTAAGGCACAGGTCTGGAACCTAGCAGACCAGGCCAGAGGTCCTGCCTAGAGATAGCTGACGCAGGGAGCAGTAGGCAGAGGTATGCAAGTAGCCACCAAACCAGGGTCAAACGTAGATGAGATGGAAGGAGGCAAGTTCCACGCAGAGCCTCAGGGCCAAAACTCTAGAGGAAAAATTCTCAGGGTTCTATATTTGGCAACAGAGTTTGTACAAGAAGAAAAGGTGTGTGTGTGTGTGTGTGTGTGTGTGTGTGTGTGTGTGTGTGTGTGTGTGTGTGTGTGTGTGTAAGTAAGTTCTAAGCAAGAGACTAACAAGAATGGAGTCTTAGCTAAGAGTTGCATAGAGCAGGGGCTGAGTTTGGATTTCCTGTAACAGACTGAAGTGGATGTGTCTAGCTGGCAGGTCCATTAGGAAGGTAAGCAGGTGAGAGTCCTGTGGTGGGAGACCAAAGAAGCTGCTCATAGGACAACTCATCCAATGTGTTAAATTTCAAAATAAGAGCTCAACAAAGCCCAGAGATCCCAGCCTTTCTCTGACCACTGGGCTATCACCCGCCCACCTTGTTTTACCAAGTAAGCAGGAAGTCGAGGGCTAGTCAACTCTGTGGTCTCTTTGGATCTGTCACCCCATTTGTGTGACCACACCCATCGGGGCTGGGTCTGATAGCACTCCTCCCTTTTTTGCTTGGACTCTGCTCCAAGTCTGTTATGGTCACCAAAACTGTGTGGCCATCAGCACTACCCGGAATTTCTGATTGAACAGGTCTGGGACGGAGAGTTTGCCTTCCTGGTGGCTTCCCTCATGACGCTGGGCTATTTAGTCTCAGGATCGTATTAGGAAAGCTTGATTAAAAAGAAGTTTATAACCAACTTATTAGCAATAGCTAAAGTTACCAGGTGCTCTGTGTGTGGTAGGCCATGTATTATGCCTTCCTGGAGGGGATCCCTATTTTCTCATCACATATGTATGAGGTATGAGTCAGGGTACAGTGGTTTCACAGCCTCTGGGATGTTTACCACAAGGAGGGCTACCATGGGGACAATTCAAGAAAGTGCTTAGGTTCTCTTGTCTCGCTAGGGGATTTGAGGTCTATAGGGATCTGAATCCTATTCTTGGTTGTGTAAAACAAATGGCAAAAGTAGAACAGGGGGTGGGGAGACCTGATATTTATTCTCTATAATGACATAATAGCTATCCACTGGTCCCAGGAGATAAGTAAGTTTTGTGCTGTTTTCCCAGCAAGTGGGAAAAAAAAAAGTAACTGTTCTGTAAGGCCTCCCTCCTGGCCTGTTCCCTAGGTTGGGGTATCTTCGTCTCTGGTAGTTGATACCTGCCAGTTTTCTACCTTTTCTTGCCTTGGGACTCACAGCAGAGCACAGAGATGTGGCAATGCTCTGTCACTCTGGTACCAGTTGGTCTGGGCAGGCCAATTTTGTGAGTATGTGACCTGCGAATCCCAAGGATTCAGAAAGGCCCCATGCTTGGTTTTATGCTTTTCTAGCATGTTTTAAAATGCTTCATCAGTTTTCAACAGCAGACTCTGTATTTTAGTTTGTTTTTATTGTTTGTTTTATTGTTTATGATTATGGGGCTTGAACTCAGGGCCTGGGTTCTGTCCTTGAGCTTTTTCACTCACAAAGTTATCGCTTTACGGCCTTGAGCCACAGTGCCACTTACCGTTTCCCGGTGCTTAATTGGAGATGAGAGTCTCATGGACGTTCCTGCCCTGCCTGGCTTTGAACTGTGATCCTTAGATCTCAGCCTCCTGAGTTGCTGGGATTACTGGCATGAGACATGGTGCCTGGCTCTGTGTTTGTGAATTGCACAGCTAGTCTTAGGTCTAGGCCGGGATAGGGTAGTCTAGGCATGCTTGGAGAACTTATTCCAGCTAACAGCCAACCTCAGGCCAGTTGCCACCTTGGAATTCAAGTCTAGAAATAAACAACCTCAAGCTCTAGGCTTACAAGGCCCTGGCAAAGTTGGCCAAGAAGACAGCTGCCTTCTAGGAAATAAGGGGTGAGCCTGCCTTCCTTTAATTCCTGGGTTTTGAGTGTGGGCCAGGCAAGATGGTAGCATGCGGAGGCTGCACCATTTGCTTCTTTCTTTGGCCTTCCAGAACATCAGTAAAGGTAGGTTATTCCAAACTGAATTTTAACAGTGAAACTGAAGAACAGTCAGAGCTTGTCTTTGGCCCAGGGTTTGTCACCTTGGTTGTTCCACCCAACAGAGAGGCCTCCCTGGAGACACCAGCATGGGGCTGAGTCTTTGCTAGAACACAGAAGACCAGCAGTCCCTTTTAGGCTTAGGTTAGACGTGCAGGGAAAACCAGAGTATGACTGCGGAGGCTGGGCTGCGCAAGATGACAGATGTGCTTTCATCCCAGGCTTACACACAGGGATGAGAATAATTGCAGCTCCCATCTATCAAACACCTGCTCCATGCCAGATCCCTTCAGATAGCTTCTTATTTAATCCACAGACTTTTGGGGGTAAGCAACCTCCTATTTTATTACAGTTGTATAAACAAGGTCATTTCTAATAACTCAGAATCAGAATCCTTTAGGGATTTTTTTTTCTACCTCATCTAATTTCCAACTCCCTAGCCCCTTAAGTCATGTGATTCTTCAGTCAGTTCCTGTGCTGCAAGTGGTATGAAATTATACAATTATGCACAGGACATCATTACTGGTTTGTGCATTTCCTGTGCTGTTCTGTATAACATTATTTTAGTGTATATTTCTCTACTTTTAAAAACAAGGTTTATTGTAAAATATACCATGTTATGCTATCAGCAGTTCCAGTCCCACCATATATTTTGTGTTTGCTGCATGTTTCTCCTTCCTTCCTTCCTTCCTTCCTCCCTTCCTTTCTCTCTCTCCTCTCTTTCTCCCCTTGACCCAGCCTCCTGAGTGCTGAAATGTTAGACATGTACTACCATGCCTAGCTTTACTGTGTCTCTCAATTGTATCAAAAATCCAAGTCAGCTAATTGGCTATACATCTAGGTTTGCATGAGTATACTCTATGATCACACAATAAAAAAATCACTGAAACTCTCCCTATTGTTAAACAACAAGTCTATGATCTTTTAGTTACTATTATATGACATGTTGTGGGTTCGATCTTGCTAGTTATGATATCTCATTTGTAAGGATTTTTCTCCATTTTCTAATTAAAAGACTGCTAGCTTCTATAATTCCACATACACACCAGCAAAGTAAATCTTAGTCTCAGTTAATTTCTGAAAGCAGAGATTATTAACCAGAAATAGCTGAGTTCTTTAAACCAATTGGAAGCAGAAGAATGAATGTACCATCATTAAATTCAATCTTTTCTATATTTTTATTTCATGCCACAGCCACTTGCAATTTGGTACAATTCACGCTGGAATCATTTGCTATTTTCTTTCTTTCTTTCTTTCCTTCCTTCCTTCCTTCCTTCCTTCCTTCCTTCCTTCCTTCCTTCCTTCCTTCCTTCCTTCCTTCCTTCCTTCCTTCCTTCCTTCCTTCCTTGCTGGTCATGGGGCCTGAACTCTGGGCCTGGGCACTATCCCTCAGCTCTTCAGCTCAAGGCTAGTGCTCTACCACTTGAGCCACAGCACCACTTCCGGCTTTTTCTGATTATGGTGCTGAGGAATTGAACCCAGGGCCTCATGCATGCAAGGCAAGCACTCTACCACTGAGCCACCTTCCCAGTCCTCTTATTTGCTTTTTTCTATTGTAGGGTTATTTCCCTACCCTGGCCACTAGTCTTCATTTTGAATTCATAACTTCTATTTTTTTTGGGGGGGGGGGTCCGGTCATGGGGCCTGAACTCTGGGCCTGGGTGCTGTCCCTTAGCTCTTCAGCTCAAGGCTAGCACTCTACCACTTGAGCCACAACGTCACTTCTGGCTTTTTTTTCTGCTTATGTGGTGCTGAGGAATCGAACCCAGGGCCTCAAGCATGCAAGGCAAGCTTGCTCTACCACTGAGCCACCTTCCCAGCCCTGAATTCATAACTTCTATTGTTTAATGAAAGAGTAACTCTTCTGATTCTTGGTTTCCTCCTCTGTAAAAAAAGGGTGATAACAGAGATGTATGGAGTTTCTCTGCTGTGCAATATGGTACCTGGCCTGGCAGAAGCACTTTATGTCAGTTCTTAATAATATAATTTTCTTTGCAGGAATCTTTTATAACTAATGGTTATAGTCTAAAAGCAAAGGTAGCCTGGTATTACAGCTGACCTATGGGGTCAGTACTGACTGCTTTCCTTTTTCATGATAGTCCTCTCATCCGTTTGGATCATCCACCCTCATTTTTCTAGCTATCCTGTCATCTCCTGTTTATATACTCATCCATCTTTCACCTAGATGGAATTTCTCCACTCTCAATGGCCTTTGGGCATCTAACCAAATCATCTCTCCATCTTTCAGAGCTCAATTAAAGTTCCAAAAGCCTCGATGAAAGATTTTTATTCTTTTCTTTTTTCTATCTTCTTTCTTTTTTTAATTTTCCTTCCTTCCTTCTTTTCCTTCCTTCTTTTCCTTCCTTCCTTCCTTCCTTCCTTCCTTCCTTCCTTCCTTCCTTCCTTCCTTCCTTTCTTTTTCTTTCTTTCTTCTTTCTTTCTTATTCAAAGGCCTCATTGGGCACACTACAGAGCATAGCTTCCTCAGCATTTGTTCACGGTATGTCTTTGGGTATTGTCTTAACTAGAGTTAATTCTTTCCTAAAAGAAAACAACACAGCACATATCCAGCATAGACTTCTTGAGTGCCCCTTATCTGCAATGCTTAGTGCCAGGGGTATGTTAGGTTCTAGATTCTTTCTTTTAGTTTTTTTGAATATTTGACGTTATGTGCGAGATGTCTTCAGGATGACACATAAATCTAAACATGAACTTCATTTCTGTTTCCTGTATACCTCATACACATTGCCTGAAGGCAGTTCTAGACAATGTTTCAGTGCACCTGTGTTTTGACTGGAACCCAACACCTCAGGCAATGCGTGGAATTTTCTACTTGCACTGTCAAGTTGGTGCTCAAAATGGTTGAGGGTTTTAGAGCATTTTGTATTTTTGGATTAGGAATGTTTCCCCTACAGAAAGCTATCAGTTAAAGCAGCTGATTGGTCTGTGTCTTTAATTTTGAGCTTTTTGGAATAAGGCAGGTGGGAGTTGGAGCCTGGCTTGTGCTGCTGTTTCCATAGAATTTTTTCTTTTTGTTTCTGTCTAGCCCAGGATCACTTGTTAGATTCTCTCCGTCTGGATCATTCTGGAAGTATAAATTCTGACCCTCCCTTCCCCCCTGTCCAAGTAGAGGTAGATTTGCATTTCTGATTTTCTTACTTCTGTGAACCAAGGACAGCTACTAGAGGAGTGGGGACTTGCAGGAATAAAAGAGGAATTTTTTGTTTTGTTTTGTGCCAGGACTGGGGCTTGAACTCAGGCCAGCACTCTACCAGTCGAGCCACAGCTCCACTTCTAGCTTTTGGTGGTTAATTAGTGACAAGAGTCTCATGAACTTTCCTAGCTGGGTTGGCTTTGAACCTCAATCCTCAGATCTTAATCTCCTGGGTGACTAAAATTACATGCACCCAGCAAGAGGTGTGGTTTTGAATGATTATATGTGATGGGTCATCTTTGGTGTGTCACTACCTAAAGCCAGAAGCCCATCTACAATGTGTGACTCAGTCATAGCATTTTTACATTCAAAGGAAGGAGTAAGGGAAAGTATGCTGTGTCTAACATTTATCAAAACAATGTGAAGCCCAGGACACTGAAACAGTTTTGGTAACTCTATCTTTCCATAAAATAACTAAGATGGTAAAGCCTCACAAGAGGAAACAGAATCTCATCCATCGGCTCCTGCCCAATCTCCCAGACCTATCTCTAGATCTTCCTCCCTCCCCCCCTCCCCCAACAGGCTAGGCCCTGTCCCAGCCCTTCATAGAAGAAAATGATCCATTTTAATTTGTATAGTATTTTAGAGAGACAGAGCACTCCTAATCAGTTTCTCAATTTTTCAAAAGTGCTGTGAGATCAGCAAAATGGATATACTTATTTGAGTTTTACAAATGTGGAATTTTGGTGGAATGATGTTGGTGCAGGGATTTAATAACCCTCTGGGGATTCTAACTCGGGTTCTTGGTCACTGTAGGCTTTGGGGCCAAGAGAGACAAACAGATGGAGCCAGGTTCTTGTGGCTCACGCTACCTCAGGAGGCTGAGGTCTGAGTATCACAGTTTAAAGCCAGTGTGGGCAGGAAAGTCATGAGACTTTTTAATCTCTAATTAACCACCAGAAAACTGAAAGTAACACTGTGGTTCAAAATGGTAGAGTGTTAGCCTTGAGCAAAAGAGCTCAGACAGCACACAGGTCCTGAGTTTAAAAAAGAAACTGACAAAAAAAAAAAAAGAAAAAAAGAAAGAAAAAGGGATGATGTCTTGTTTGTTTTTATTAAAGTGAAATTTACATGGAATACAGTCGACTAATTGGAAACAAATGTATCAGTGCCAAATACTGTCCCCATTTCCAGAACATTTCATTGCTTCCTCCAGGGTGTTTTGTATAGAGCAGAAATGAGAATCTCTGGCCTTGCTCCTAACACGGCTCTCTGGGAAGTAGATTATATTTTCAGACTCTTTCTAGCTTTCTCTCAGAAACCTGCTACTGTACAGCCAGGAATTATTGCCTAAATTTAGCATTAAGAAAATCAGGTTGAAGGAATATGATATATTCATATCCCAGGTCAAAATTGCTCTCTTTTAGTGAAGCTTTTCCCAAGCAGTTTCTTACCATTTCCAAAACAGACCCATCTTCTTATAGACAGCCAGGTCTTAACTGAATGCTATGGTGTAGCCTCTTGTTTTTTGTTTTTTTTTCTTTTAAAGAAGTTGTCTTCTCAGCCAGGCTGTGACATGCATAGCCTGCAAGGAACACAATGCTCTCCATTGTCCCGGGCACCAAACAAAATGGGCGATGAAATGGTTGAATTGCACAAAGGGCTAGCCAGCTCCAAAATTCCATCTAGTCCTTGGTGTAGTGTTTGTCTTTCCCTTTCAACTGTGGGTTGTCTCAGGGCTGAGATGGGCTGGTGTGGGCTCTGGGCACTTGGGCAGCTCTGCATGAGATGCAGGACCAGACAGGCTCTGGCTCCTACATCTGTGCACTCAACAAATGGAGGGGTGAGGACTGCAAGTATGAGGAGCCAAGAACAGAACAGCTCTGACCTTTCTTGAACTTTAACCAATTCTTGGAGCACAGGCCTAGAAGCAGCTTTGGTCCCAAGAAGTCATGACAGTTCCTCTGGCTGCTGATGTCACCAGGTGTGGAAGCAAGGCCATCTGTGATGGCTAGGGCTGGTCAGGAGTGTGTGGCTGGGAAATCGAATGAGGATCAGTTCACTGGGGCCTAGAAGCGGGCAGTGCTCTGGCCTGTTGGAGAATTTTCCCTTTGGCGAACTCTTTTCCACACTGTCACTGTGAGGATACCCAGGACCAGGCCACCTATTGCTACAGTTGGCAGGGCCCAGTAGAGCCAGTTGAAGGCTTCAGACTGGTCTGGGAGTAGCCTGCTATTCCGAAGGGTGTAGAAGAAAGGGCTATCCTGGGGAGGAAGGAAGAGGAGAGAGAGGTTAAGAAGATCCATCGACCCATCCATCTACCTAAGTCTCCATCACTGAGAGGGAACAATACATCTTCACAGCTCTCTTCCTATTGTAATTCTCCTCCATTTACACTATGCCAGGACCTTCTGTGTGAGGACAGAAGAGGTCTCTCAAGTGGCTAATAACCAGCAATACCCACCTTTTGATTTCTCACCAATAGCTCCTTTCCTATCAAATCTTGGGAGATAAGGAACTGTCAGGGGATCATTATTGGAAAAGAGTCCTAGGGACCCAGCACTTCTGGGTCACTTCTGGATAGCTATTCTCAGCCTCCTGTTCAAGACTGCCCAGGGATCAGGGAAGGTTGATGAGGTAGGACCACTGGCTTTATGGTGGCTTAAAGAACCCAATGAGAGAAGGCCAGGAGGGGAGACATCTAGGTTGCCCTCATGAGGTCCTTTTGTTCTGTCTCTTTCAGTGGACACTGATAAGTAGCTGCTCTGTGGGGCTGAGGCCAGGAACTGTGATAAGCACTTGAGGGCTGAGATGAAAGTCTGTGTTAATTGCCCAGGAGGGAGATAAGACAGGCATAGAAGCAATCACGTCAAAGGAGAATAGATGTAAGCAGAAAAGGGAGAGCAACGTAGGTGTGGCAGGGGATAGGAACTGTAGAATAAACATGATGGAACCATAGCTAAGGAAGGCAGTGTAGTGCCCAGAAAGAGATAACTGTTCTCATAGGCAGAGATGAGGGTGAGCTGCAAGGGGCAGATGGCAGAAGTAAAAACACTGACAAGGAGCCAGGGACTAGAGGTTCATGCCTATAACCCTAGCCACTCAGGAGGCTGAGACCTGAGGATTGTAGTTTGGAGCCAGCACTAGAAGACAAATCTGAAACTTATCCCTAGTAAGCAAAAAGCCAGTTTTGCTCAAGTGGTAGAGCACCAGCCATGAGCCAAAAAAAAAAATCCAAGTGAGAACCTGAAGCCCTGACTTCAAGGCTCTGAGTTCAAGGTCCTAGTACAGACACATACGCACACATGACATGGGAAAACGGGCTCCTCTGAGATGTGGCTTCATTTGCCAGTAGTGTAGAGTGTATAATAGCAGGAGGGCTGAAGGCAAAGGGGGCCAAGGAAGAATTTCAACAGCCTTGGCCAGACTGGCGTTGTCTGGCAGCAAGTACAGGATGATGGGGAAACATAAAGGATTGCTAGAGAGACAGTAGACACTTTGTAGTGGTCCAGGTGAGGGCAGAAGGCATCTTCCAATCACCAGCCCTTAGTAAAATGCCCAGTAAGTGGGGGGGGGGGGACCTTGCATATAGGAGTTAAAACTTAAGGTTACAAGACTCCTTAGAAGTTCTGAGTGGTTTAAGGCACTTGGCCAATGCTTACCAACCTGCCTCTCTCCTTGACTCTTCTCCCTTCCCTACTCTGTGGCAATATGGAGAGGGGAGACTTAAGATCAGTGGCAGTAAGCAACGGTACATTTAGGTATGCCTTCAGGTGGCTGAATACCTCCCTCTCCCCCAGGCATTCATCCAGGACAGGTGGGGTGTTCACTCACAGGAGATGGGCACTTCAGTTTGGCTCGGCTGTAGGTGAAGTTGTTGGAGGTTGTCTTTTGGCCCACTGGTTCCAGCTAGATTAAAGAAAATAAAGACAGCTTGATTTCTTTGTCAGAAGAGGTGGCTCACGTGGATTTCTTCCCTTTGGAAAGAAAGGATGAAACCGGAAGTGTAGTGAGTCCTGTGGCTAGGCCAGCATTATAGCCAGAGTTGGACCTGACTTTGGACCCACACAATGAGGAGTCTGTCCTGGCTGGGTAGGACTCTGAGTGGAAGCCCCCTGGATTTATCAGTGGGGAAACAAAGGCTCAGGAGAGATTGACCAATCCAGAGTCCACAGTGAGTTTCTGCAAGAGTTGGGACCAAGAATGCTCATTGCCTGTTTTCCCTCGTGGGTGGCTGTGATTGCAGACACTGTATTTTCAATTTGATAAAATGGTGATAATCATATTTACCAACTTGTCCAAGTGTGTGGAGCGAGTCAATTTCAGGAGAACTTCGAAAACATATTGGTTACCATGACATCCTTACTACAGTTGGCTTGCCAACTTGAAGAAATTGGAATTTTCTCACTTGAACTATTTTATGTGGTTGTCACATAGATGAAAACATTTACTCAAAATATCCCTGGGGACAACTGTGGTTCTGTGGGGTTCTGCTAAATACTTTCCACCTTAGGACCCCCTGTGAATAAATGAGAAGCTGCTCCTCCCCATCCCTGAATCTTTAGCCAGCAGCCTATCCCCAGGGAACAGCCAGGAAGAGCAGACCTGGCACTTACCTAGCCACAGGTTCTGTCCTGAGCATCAAACTTGTACCCATCATGTAAGATGCTTCCTGTCTGGCCACCAGGGACAGCCAATGAGGGAAATCTTAGTACTCCATATATACTGCTGAGCACACCCTGCTCATAACCTCACTGCTGTCTTAATGCCTTTCCTAGCCATTCCTTGGTAACACCATTAGAGGAGAGAGGGTGGCTCTCAGTCTGGGAGACATCATGGTGATTGTATTCTTGCAGGGTTCTGGTCTGCCGACAATGACTGGGCAGTGCCAGTCAGGCACCTTCCCTAAGGTTGGAGACGTGTTAGTGTCCTGAAGAGTCAACATATGGTTGTCATGAACATAAAGGGAGAGGTTAACAGCACAGCATGTGTGAGCCAGAGATGGCTTACCTTTAAGACAGAAATATTTTCACTTTCTTAGATCTAAAAACACATAGCTGAGTTCTAGTGTAATAGAATGACTCAGGAACCGAATGAGGGCTAAGGACAAGTTGGCTGATTCTCAGGGATGTACCAGGAACTAAGTGGTACCCAGGAAGTCTGTGATCTGTACATTTGATGAGTATATCAATTTCTCCTTCTTTATGGCTCTATCAACTCATGCCTACTGCAACCTCATCTCTTCCACCTTCCCTCTCCTTGCTTTAGAGTCCTTCTGCTTCCTTAGCTACGGCTCCATATGACTTTCTCCAAGTTTTCTATAGTTACCGGCTGCCATTTCCAACCTCCTAGTCCCTCACCTGCTCATTCTAATTGGTATGGATAGGACTATGGCCGCCATCATGTGACAGCAGCAATGGTCAAGGTCACCAACAACCTCCGTGTGGCCAGATTCAGTGTTTTTAAAGTTTTTTTTGTCTTCATCTTGTCTGGCTTCTCAGTAGAATTTGTCAAAGCTCTCTCCACTACACCATGACAGTCCTCCGCATTTCTTCACCACTCCACTCTCTGAGCCATGTCCAAGTGGGAACAAATGCCTTAGGGTCAGCTCTCAGTAAGTCCCATGGTTAGGAATACTTTATGAATGCTAATAACCCTCTTAAAAATCTCCAGACTGACCTTGACCCTATATAACAGCTTACCCAATGCCTGTGTGTGGCTGTCTGGAAGACAGCTCCTATGCCTTGTGTTCAAAATAGAACCCGACTTTTCTACCCATCAACCATCAACTATCAACCATCTACTTAGTTTCTTAGATTCCAAATAACTATCCTTTGTTTCTGTTTTCTCTTATCCATCATCCAGTTCCAAACACATCCTAAATGACCATGACTCTCCTCAACTGCCATGACCTTGATCTCAAGCACTTTTGATTCTCACCTGGATGAGAGCAGCCTCCCACTCTCCTTCTATTTACACAGCAGCCAGAGGATAATGACAGAGCATGTTGCTCCTGTTTGAGATCAGCTGGCCCCTGCCTGCCTCTCTGATCTGTTCATTTGTTTCCAGTCACACTGGCCTGGAAACTCCTTAGATATGAACTTGAAGTTCATTCCTGACCCCAGGCCCACTTGGGTCCTAGTTCTCCCTGGGACATGAGACCCCAGATTTCTGCCTTCCTGGAAACCTCTCAATATCTAGGTTTCAGTTCACATGTCATGTCTTCAGTGTAGACTCCCTGCCTCCTACCATTACTTTACATCCATCCTCACTTGATTTTTTTTTTTTTTTGTCGGTTGTGGGGCTTGAACTCTGGGCCTGGGCACTGTCCCTCAGCTCTTCAGCTCAAGGCAAGCGCTCTACCACTTAAGTCACAGCTACCACTTCCAGTTTTTCTGGTGGTTAATTGGAGATAAGAGTCTCCTGGGCTTTCCTGCCCAGGCTGGCTTCAGATCTCAGCCTCCTGAGTGGCTAGGATTACAGGCATGAGCCATGGGCACCCAGCCTGCCTGCCTTCCTTCCTTCCTTCCTTCCTTCTTCCTTCCTTCCTTCCTTCTTGTGTTTTCATCCCAAACCGTATCAGATGTAAAGCTACAGCATCGTGCCAACTTTTCCAAATATTTCTTACGGGAATTTCACCCCTCAAGTCACTTCCTTCCTTCCTTCCTTCCTTCCTTCTTTCCTTCCTTCCTTCCTTCCTTCCTTCCTTTCTTCCTTCCCTCCCTCCTTCCCTCCCTCCCTCCCTTCTTCCTTCCTTCCTTCCTCCCTCCTTCCCTCTTTCTTTCTTTCTTTTCTCTCTCTTTCTTTCTTTCTTTTCTTTCCTTCCTTCCTTCCTTTCTTTCTTTCGTTCTTTCTTTCTTTCTTTCTTCTGTCTTTCTTTCTTTCCTTTTTTTTTTGCCAGTCCTGGGGCTTGAACTCTGGGCCTGGACAGTGGCCCTGAGCTTATTTTGCTCAAGACTAGTGCTCTACCACTAGAGCCACAGCACCACTTCTGGGTTTTTTTGAGTAGTTTATTGGAGATAAGACTCTCATGGACTTTCCTGCTTGGGCTAGCTTCAAAACACGATCCTCAGATCTCAACCTCCTGAGTAGCTAGGACTATAGGTATGAGCCACTAATGCCTGGCTAGGTTTTCTTTTTTTTTTTTTTTTTTTTTTTTTTTTTTTTTCAGATAAGGGGTTTATTCAGTAGACCTGCTGGGACCAGGCAAGGGTGGCACTCCACGTGGCTGGGAAAGGCCTGGGAATGAGAGAGAGCTGGGAAGAGAGGAAAGAGAGAAAAGAGCAGAGAGAGGGGTAAGAACAGTAGCACTCACGTGGTATTCAGGTAAGGGGTAGACCTGCTGGGACCAGGCAAGGTTGGCACTCCACGTGGCTGGGAAAGAGAGAGAGCAAGAAAAGAACAGAGAGTGAGCTAGAGAGCAAGAAAAGAACAGAGAGTGAGCTAGAATAGAACAGAGAGAGCAAGAAAAGAGCAGCAAGAGCTAGAAACGAACAGAGAGAAAAAAGAGAGGAGAGAGAAAAAGAGCCTGGCTAGGTTTTCTTATATGGAGATTTTTCAGTTACCTTGTGGAGGACAGATAAGGCAGTGGTTCATAAACCTTGCCATTAGAATCATCTAAAAAGTTTTCTTAAAAAAAAATCTAAGATCTACTCAGAATAATTGTCAAAATCTCAGGGGATAAGCCTAGTCACTACTTAAAAGCACCTCTCTGCCTTTTTTTTTTTTTGTCGGTCATGGGGCCTGAACTCCGGGCCTAGGCGCTGTCCCTCAGCTCTTCAGCTCAAGGCTAGCACTCTACCACTTGAGCCACAGCACCACTTCCGGCTTTTTCTGCTTATGTGGTGCTGAGGAATCGAACCCAGGGCCTCATGCATGCAAGGCAAACACTCAATCACTAAGCCACCTTCCCAGCCCCACCTCTCTGCCTTTTTTTCCAGAACATTCACTCCCAGGAAGAAAGACCTTCATGCTGACTTCTAACACTAGATGACAAGATGCTTGCTTTTGAAATGTATGTGCATATCTGTTTATTTGCATATTGTTGAGGTTGCAAATTCTCATGGCATAAAGTGGTAGGGATGCAGCATTATGTTGTTGGGAGCATGGTGAGGTTCCAGTTTGGGAGTATTATAAATAGTGTCGCTGTATGTATCTTTTGGTGAATATATGTGTACTTTTCTGTTGGGGATATAGCCAGCAGTAAAATTGTTGGGTCTCAAGAAATACCAACATTCAGCATTATTAGATATGCCAAAGTGTCTTCCAAAGTTGTTGTAGGCACTCATTTTTCAAAGTCTCCAGATGATACTAATTTGTAGTCAGAAATAAGAATTTCTGTTCTAAGGGCTATAGGACTGGGGACAGGGATGATGGCAACTAGAAGTGGGAACTATTAGTTGGGGTTTCTAAAGAAGAAGAGATGTCATGCACTAGTAGAGAAAGAAGTCTCAACAAGAAAAGGAAAATATTTTATAAGAAGACAAGCCAGGTGCTGGTGGCACATGCCTATAATCCTAGGTACTCAGGAGGCTAAGATCTGAGGATCAAGGTTTAAAGCCAGCTCAGGCAGAAAAGTCCATGAGATTCTTGTCAGCAAAAAACCAGAAGTGGGGCTGTGGCTCAAGTGGTAGAGTGCTAGCCTTGAACAAAAAGATCTCAGATGGATGGAGAAGAATGGGGTAACATTGATTAACATGCATTGTACTCATAACCTGACTTATAGAATTGTAACCTCTTTGTACATCTACTTAACAATAAAATTAAAAGTTTAGGAATAGCACCTAGGCCCAGAGCTCAAGCCCCAGGAGCTGCAGAGAGAGAGAAAGGGGGGGGGGGAGGGAGAGGAGAAGAAAGAGGAGGAAGAAGAGAAGAAAAAAGAGGAGAAGGGGAGTTCAAAATCCTAGTGATTCAAACCAAACAACAGAGACAAAAGAAGAAGAAAAGAGGTCCTGATGATGCTTATGTGTCTGGCTTCACTTTTACACCAGTCTCCAGGGAAGGAGGTGGGAACTATTAAGAGGAGAGAGGTGAGAGATGAAGCAGTTTATTGTGTTGTTCCTGGTAGGGGACCCTGGGAACATCCGCCAAAGCCTGCAGACACTATGTCATAGGACTCTAATTATGAGACATGAATTCACGAGCTATATATGTGCTTATCAGGTTGGGGGCAGAAGGAAGGTTGGGGTTGTGGCCAGGACAAGACGTAGAAAACCTGGACTCTTGTCCTTCTTGAGCCATTAACCAGCTGTGTGATGCTGGGAAAATTGCTTCATGTCTCTGTATTTTCATTACAGAATGTTCTGGCTAAATGACCTCTGGATGTGTTCCAGCTCTAACAGCCTATTTATTTGATGTGACTTGAGGGGTGAAATTCCAGTAAGAAATATTTGGAAAAGTTGGCACAATGCTGTAGCTTTACGTCTGATACGGTTTGGGATGAAAACACAGGACTCTGTAATTCTTTTCCTAAATTATATTATAGGATAAGAAGCTCATGGACGATTTTTGTTTTACTTCTCTGTGTTTTTGTTATTTTTTTTAAATTTGGGAAAATGGTTGGGGGATCTGTGGACAGTTTGGCTAACAATCCAACTCCTGGCAGTGTGTTCACCTTTTGTTCTCATAGCTGATCCTGCGTTTGTGAAACAAAACCTCTCACCTGGCAAATAAAAAGAACTATTGAGCTGCTTTGGAAATGAAGGCTAGAGCGGCACTTAATTACACAAAGAGGGACCAAGGGACACAGTCATTTCCCAGTTATCCCTATAACCATCAAGCCTGGTGGGGTTTCCTCTTTAATCAGGTCTGGAATACTACTCAGCCTATACATTGATGGTCAGGTTGGCAATATAGGCCCAAGGGCTTAGCTTTCCTGGCTCTTTTTGTTTTTGTTTTTGAAAATGTAGCTTTCCCTGCCATCTTGGGGCAGGAGCAGTGGTATAACAGGGAAACTAGATTCTCATGCTTCGAGGGGGTGGGATTTAAAAAGGAATGAAATCATGACTATGTTACTGAAGGAGACTGGCCTTCAAAACAAAATCTCTACAAGATATGTAACTGGTATTGGGATTTCTATCATGCAAACTTGGTTTTTTAAAAAAACACAGTCGGGATTGGGTGGAAAGCAACTCAAACAAAACTTTGGTGGCAATTCAGAATCCTGGGCTGAAAGAGTATGATGGTCATGTTTAGATTTGAGCAAAAACCCAAGCTTTTAGATCTGGATTCATGTCCATTGACAAGAGGACAGAGTTTTCAAAGAAGAAGGTAAGGTCTCTGCCCCCTTGGTGGGACCAGAAGCAAGGTTACCTACTCGCCAGACATGGCTACTGCCTACTTTTCCTTCCAGAAGATGCTCTCAGCATTTCTTCTTTCATCTCTTTGATGCTGGCTTCAAGGCTGATGTCAACAGGAGGAAACCCCCAGGGCAAAACAAGTGGAGGAAAGCTGAGTCTAATTAAATAGGTCAAGGATAAAACCTGCTTACATGCTGCTCTGAGTGGAAGAGGTTGCTGGAGAGGAGACAGGGGTGGCTGTAGCTAGAGAGAAAGTCAATATTGTGAGTCAGCTGAGAGAGGCACTGGACATGTTGGTAAGATGACAAGTATGGGAATATTTGTACAGTGGTGCTGGCAGAGATGTCATGGACTTGAAACTGCAATAAAAGAGCAGGAGTATAGACTGTTCCGTCACCATGGGAGAGATGAGGGAACATGTGAGTCAGAATGGGCGTTGGGTTACACACTGAGCCTAGATCAAAGGAAGCCATTGGATGAGGAAGGTTTTTTGTTTGATTTGTGCAAGAGGATACAGGTATAGGGGCCAGAACAGGTCAAGCATTACAAATGCAGTTGATAGGGAAGAAGGGAGTGGCCAGCCTCAAAGAGCAGAGCCGAGGCACAAGATCAAGTATCCCTGTGGCTCCTGAGCTGTGTGTTCATTTCATGAGGTCACTTCTCCCCAGCAGAAAGGCCTGGAACACATCTCAGCCTGGGAGAACAGCCTATCTGGATCTCTCTTTTATATGTTTATAGAAGCAGTAGTTGGGATGTGTTGAAACTGGAGTACTGAAGGGTTACAACACTCACATTTGTTGAAACAAATTCTTGCGCTGGCTGCTCGGTACACATTATCTCAGATTTCTGTGTCACTTTTACAGGTGACCAGATATAGGTGTTGATATTGGTGGCAGGAGAAATTATTTGCCCAACATCCCTACGAAGTGGGTAAAGTTGGTACTTTCATTCAATTCATCTGATTGCAAAGCTATGTTCTCACGTTACCTGGCTTTGCTGAGAGAATAAATTGCGTGTGCGCAGGTACACGCGCACCCCTCCCACCCCCCGACTCCCCAACCAAAGTACATGAGGACATATAAAGTATACTGCCATTTTGGGCTTTGGGAAGAAAGGAGCTATGTCAGTAGACTGGTCATTGTGGGACTTAGAGTCAGTCTGCCTAGATTTCTTCCTCTGACCCAAACCAGCCAGGTCCTCAGTCACTCACCATGTTGTTCCACAGAGCGATGGCCATCTCAGCGTGACCGCGCTCTGATAAGTGGACACAGTCTTCAGAGAAGAAGGTAAGGTCCATGTTCCCTCGCTGGAACCAGAGGCACGGAGGTTACCAACCATGGAGACATCACAACCTCCCACTGTCCCTCCCAGCAGGTGCCCCACACACTTCTATCATTTCGATTCTGCCTTCAGTTGGAAAATCTTTCCTTTTTGCAATACACATTGAATATTATGACTGTATTCACCCATCATTCCTTAAACTGTAAGTTAGCTGTTCAAAGGAATTACACCACTAGAATCCTCCCCTGCCTAAACCATATTTAATATGTGAGTGTCTATGTGCCTATGACCTTGCACATGTTTACATCTGTATTTAGAATTTGGATCTAACTTCCACATGTGAGAGAAGACATGCATCCTTTGTCTCTCTGAGCCTGACTTACTTCACTTAATATATATATATTTTTTCCAGATCCATCCATCCATTTCCCTGCAGATGACAGAATATCTTTCTTCCTGATGGATGAGTAAAATTCCACATTCCATGTATTTAGGAATAGGAAACTTGAGGGGAGGGTGAGGTTGGCAGTGATGGAGGAGAAAGACGAAAGTGATGACACTGATCAAGGTGTGTTGTACTCACAGGCATGTTAATTGAAACTCCTTCATGCAACTACTTAAGAATAATAACATATAGATAAAGAAAAAGAAAAAAAGTCTTCTTGGTTTGGGATTTTTTTTAAAAGGCAGATATAAAGTATATCCACCTACATTTCATCTCTTGTCTTCCAACATCTCTGCCCTGAAGGTTGGTACTTTTGATAATTTTAAGCTCTCCATTCTCTCCCAATCCAGCTAATATCAGTGCCATGACTGTGGGGCTTGGTCATTACTGATTTTTTTTTCTTTCCAAGCTCATCTAAATTTTAAAGAGGTAGAGAAAGCCATCTTTGGCTTAGGAGCCCTCTTGGGAACAGATGGTAAAAACAAATAGCACAGATATATACCCATCGCTAGAGACAAGGCCTTCACAGTGGAGCCTCCAGAAACAGCTGCAGCTTACCTCATTCAGGGGGACAAGAGTGTTCCGGAGGAAAGGCTGCACGACCACGGCGAAGTCCTCCCGCTGCGTGTACTGGTGCAGGTAGGAGAACCTGGACATGCCACTCTGGGGAGAGAGAGGCTGCTCAACCCTGCTGGGAAGGCTGGACACACAGTCTACCCTGCAGCCTTGGGGGTGCTTATGGTAGGAATGAGCTCGCTGTAGACACAGATACTTAAAGGGGCTACTGGTGTGGCCCATGCTCTCATTCATCCTGCACATTTAGTGAAGACCTGTATCTCAAGGCCCTGTGCTAATTTACGACAACATCAGAACTGAGCTGAGCATCGAGGCCCCAATGGAGACACTCCCCTTTGTACAGCTCCACCAAGTTCTCTTTTGAGGCCCCTGCAAGACTGGGTCTATGTCCCTGGGGCCACATGTACTGGGCCTCACTGCATTCACTGCACGAAGAGGTTGTCAGCTCAGAGGAGAGCATCTCTGCACCAAACTCCCCAAAGTGCCTGTGAACTTTTGAGGGGTGAAAGTCTGTGGACTTAAGTGGATTGTAGAAGAAATAGATTTAGATATATTTATCCTGGAGGGCTGTATCATCCATCTGGGAAAAGGAGGCAAAGACATACAAATGTAAGAATCATAGACAGCGCTGGGGTCCAAACTCAAGTGCAGGCTGACCTTGACCTGAAGGTGAATGGACTCAGGGGAAGCATCTCTGAGGAGGAAGACTTGCTGCTTGAGTGGAAATGGATCCATTTTCAGAAAGGCTCAGCATGGGCACTTTCAGAGAGGATCCAATAAGGGTGGAAATGAGTATGAATAGGAGCATTGAGGAAGGGGGAGTGGAAGTGGAGGTAGAGCTAACTAGGTTAGGATAGCTTACGCAGGAGAGGGTGAGATACGGGTACAGTGATGCTCTCTCCTGTTCCCTATAAAGATGTGATTCATGATGTAGGGTCTGGGTGTGAGATGGACCCTACTTCATAGAAGCTTCTGAGGACCAAGTGCTCTTCATCTAGCCAGGGTTAAACTGGAGCCTAGAGGCAGGGATTCTCTCCAGCTGTCATGTTAGGATCTCTAACTGCTTCTTAGCATTCAGTTTGCTTTGATAAATACTTCCAAGGCTGTGATCTGCCTTTTAGGGAGTGGGTTGCTGTCCAGCAGCCTCTGATCAATGTATACACTCTGGGTCTTTGCTCAGGGAACACAGGGCTGGGCTCTTACCTGGAGATTCCAGTTCACTTTCTTCAGCTCTTGCATTGCCAGGGAGTTCTGAAAGTGTTTGAGGCAACTACAATTGCTCCTGTGAGGTAACACAAGGAATCGAGTTGAGGCTCTCCAGGGTGGCTGGTTCCATCCTCCTCTCTCCACAAAGAAGCAGCTGCTACCTGCAGGAATCTACAGCCTATGCCACTTCACAAGGGGTAGGGTTGAGAGGTGACACACTCCCATAACACATCCTAGGATCCATTAGAGATCCCTAACTCAGGGGAGTCTTGGTGTGCTATAGTTTGGATCTTGAATATTCCACCAAAAGCTACCGTGGTGAAGGCTCGGTTCCTATATAATGGCATTCTCATAGCCAATCCATTTGAGCCCAGATAGAATTCCTCAGTGACCACAATAGTCACATGCACTCTGGGAGCTTCTTTGGCCTTAGGGTTCCACTGATCTTTCAGAATTCTGGCTCCCAGAATTACCAATTTGGATTGCCCGCAATCCTAGCTTTTAAGTAAGGAGTAAAGAGGATGAGTTCCTGAAAGCCAGCCTCTGCTCCTTATGTGTTATTTCCTGTTGATGTCACATCTACATGACAGGAAGGTGATAGCCACATTTTACAGGTGATGAGTAAGAGGCCCAGAGATCCATAACTTCTCAGAGGCAGAGCTGCATCTCAGCTGGGAGTAAGTTGCTAAGGCTGGCCTTTGGGATAAGAAATGCCAGGCAGCCTTAAGTATCCTTTGGTGTTGTCATTCTTTACAGAAAAGCAAACTTGAGTCCAGAGAAATGAAGGGGCTTGTGCATAGAAGCATTCAGTCATACAAAGGCCTTTCTAAATTATTTTCCAAGTCCTTGGCTTGCCCTTGAGCCCGGCTCTCCTCCTATAGGGTCTTCCAGCCCTGCCCTCCCCAGCTGTCCTTGCTCTGGGTTGATCATTGGTACACTTACTGAGCCGTCAGTGGCATGGCACATTTCCCGCCGTGGCCCTGGTGCAGGCCAGCCAGGTCCATGACCTCCACCACATTGACAAAAGCCCTGGGAAGCTGAGGGAAGCAGAGAGATGGGCTTCGTGAGTCCAGGCAGTTGTAGGGAGAGGACACTGGCTACTACAGGCTGGAGGATTAGTCTCTATCCAACTTCCCATCCTCAATTTTAGCAAAGAGAGAATAGGCCCAGAGGCTGGGTATGACTACTTGGATGATCTCACCAAATCTTTTCTTTTTTAAGTGTTGTAGTTTGAACTCAGGGTCCTACACTTGCATATATTAGGTCAAGTACTCTACCACTTGAGCCTGCCCGCCCCCAACCCTTTTTTGCTTTAGTCTTATGTTTCAGATAGGACCTCATGTGTTTGATTGTGATCCTCCTATTTCTGTTTCCCATGTAGCTGGGATTATAGGCATGCACCATTATGCTTAGTGCCCAAATATTCTTTACTGCCACACCTCACTGATTGAGAAGTTGAGACACAGAAAAGTCCCACTGATACTAAGTCACAGAGTCTGGTTGCAAACTTAGGCTAGTTGGCTCCAGAGCAAGCACTTTGCTATTACACAATCCAGCCTCTGAGCCAGTGAGTTCAAAATTTCTTCTGCTGGGAGCTACTATCCTCCAATTCTGCCCAGGTGGCCACTCCTGGGGGTCTCCACACAGTATCCATCTCATTTGACCCACTTGTCTAGATGTGCCCAGGACAAAGATCCCACCCACAGTGACGGTTACTGGCAGCCAGGAATGGGCCACGATGTGTTCCCACCTCCTTGTAGAGGATGTCCAGGGCCTGCTGGATGTGCAGGAAATACTCTTCAGCTGAGTGGTCCTCCTGTGAAAAGAGAGCCCGCTTTAGCTCCTGCATTGCATTCTGGGAGAAGACAATCACCCAGGAGTGTCTTGCCTGGCTGATGGCTGAGGGTGTACTGATGGGTTTTGGTGGTTCTCGCCAGTCTTTGTTATTTGTTGACTCAGAGTCTCTTGTAAGAAGTCTCCTTTTGACACCAGGAATAATTCCCACTTGTTCCCTGTTCTACACGATCTTAAAGTCATATGCAGAGTCTGCCACTACTGGGCCAGGCCCTACCCCTTCTCCATCTTTATCTATCACCTGATTCAGGCCTTCTCCAGCCACACATAGGCTTCTGAGGAGTGTATTCTATCTTTCCACCGGGTGTTGGTGCATGCTGGTCCAATTTCCTGGAACTCTTTGTTCTCCTTCATCCTGCTAAGAATGCAACCTTTCTCCTTGATGAAAGGCTAATGTAGAGGTGCCTCGTAGGTCCCTAGGTGATGAGTATGACATATAACAGGTGCTCAGTAAATGCCCACTGACTAACTCTGGGCACTTTGCTTTATGCCTCAGGAAAGTCACATTTTGGTTTCTACTTTGTCATCAACTTTATTATTCTCTTCTATTTCTATTTAATTTTCTTTCTCTTCTCCCCCCTTTCTTTCTTTCATGCTGGTATTGGGGTTGAACGCAGGGCCTCACACTCCTGCTTGGCTTTTTTGTTGTTGTTGTTAAGGCTGGTACTCTACCACTTGAGCCATACTTCTACTTTATGCATTTTGAATCTGGGGTCCCTAGAAAATGTCAGAAGACTGATACCAGAGGGTGAGGGAATCCCTCAAGCTCTCATGTCAAACATGGAAGAATGCCTGTCAGCAGGAAGGGAGGTACATGGGGAATGGCAGCGTGAAGCCAGAGCGCAGGCACCCTGGTATTATTTCCTTGAGACAAAGAGCTATGACTTAGTGGACTCTTTGGTCACTACTAAGCACAAAATCCCTGGTCATGGAAGAGTGTCTTCCCATGGCTACAAGAAGTGGGGTTGACAGTTGGGGTGAAGGGAGGAAAAGGAAAAGACAATTCTGCTCAAGAGTTAGGGCAGGAGCCATGGGACTCCTGTCTCTAATGTCTGTCCATCTCTCCCCGCCAGTGAAGGAAGGTATGACATTTGACCAAGAGGCATTGTAGTCATAACCTAACTATGGAATTGTAACCCCTTTGTACAACTACTTAATAAAAATGCCCCCCCAAAAAAAGAGTCTGTCCCTCTTCCCTTGCTCAAACTTGGCTTGAGTGACTTAGTGGAAGCTTCCAAGCTTTTCCCACAAATGCACACTCTCAGGAGCAGGAGGGCAGGCATGCTGGGGACACAGAAACTCTGGCTCCTATAGTCTGGAACCCAGAAATATTGATCCCTTTGGATCATTTCTGTCTCTGCTGTCTGTGTCCGCATCTGTGCAGACCCAGGGAAGGGGCCTGGGAGAGTTGACCCCTGGGTAGGGGAAGTAACCTCATCAAGCTCTGCACAAACCACAAAAAGCCACAAGCGTCTCCACCCCGCTCCCCCTCCCTCTCCCCCAGCCTATGACTGTCAAGTGTTCTTACCACTACTTCAGAGTCAAGGCAGCTGCCTCTTCCTGGCCAAATAAAATACATGATGTCCCCAACTTAGAACGAGATGTATTCTAGAAGTTACAGCTTTTAGAAGTTTGTATGTCTGGACCTGTTTCCCCACAGAAACATTAGGAGGGGGGGGGTTGAGTTTTCAGGCCAGCTGGCTGAGGTTGGTTAACTCATGATGGCCCTGATTGGAGGCAAGCCACACTATAAAGATTTTTGTCTAATCCTATTTACAGTAATGTTGCTTCCCTGTAGGCAGGCCTGGAGGTAATCACTGATTCCCTGTAGATACCAGGTACTGGTTCGGGTGTACTTTGGAAAGACTGCCCCTTTGGTGCCCAAAGAATGGGCCTGTCTATAGATTTTTTTTTTCCCCAGGGGCCACTTGGGCAGGGGAAAAGTCTAGGCCTCATCTGCTCTGTGTGAGCTAGAGGCTGCACAGGCAGATTCAGGTGCCTGGTTACTCAGGCGAGTATGACCTCCTCCCCTCCCCCCCCCCAGGAGGCCCAGGAGGAGGATAGATGTGAATGACTTCATTTTAAGTCCCCAGTGGGACTGGTTGGGAGCTTACCGGATTCTCACAGAAATGACACAAGTCACTGCCCCCAATGAAGAGTGTGACAAGCTTCCAGTCTTTCTCCAGGTCGATTTCCTAAGGGGACAGATCCTGAGTTTAGGCCTCAGAGAGGGGCATGTACCAGTGGTACCCGTCCTCCATGCTGGGTGCCTGTCAACCTCTCTGAACCACCACAGAGAAGGCACACGGTGCCCGCCCCCCTCCCCCCCTCTGTCAGGAACAGGGGAGCTCCACAAGAAGAACTGTGGATGTGTTAGGGTGGGGGCTGTGGTTACACAGAAGAAGGGCTACGTTCTTTGAAGTCCCCTCCCTCACCTTGTTTTTATACCAGTATTAGGGTTTGAACTCAGGGCCTTGTGCTTTCAATTGGCTTTTTCACTAAAGGCTGGTACTCTATCCCTTAAGCCATGACAGAAGTCTCCCATCATGAAGTATAATGGTACTATGGAGCATGTGTGGATTAACCTGTCCTGCTCCCCACCCCCCCATCCCAAAATGTGATCTATGGCCTTTTGAAGGAGCCTTTGGCAGAAGATACAGTTTGAAGCTGAAGCTGCCTCTTGGATGGATTCTTAAGGCCTGTGTAGGAAGGGAAAACTGGAGCCAGAGCCAGCAGGGACGGAGAGGTGGGGTGGGGCCTGGGGAGGCCCTGAAGCCGCAGATTTCAGCTCAGCCACCACCATAATAGGAATCCTGCCAGGAGTTCCAGTCCAAGGCATAAACACAGAGCCTTAAAAAAAAAAAAAAAAGCAAAAGCAAAAAAGGTGGAAGGGAAAAGTTTCTGAAGGGCAGGGTGATTGGGAAGGAGAAAGGACTAGAATGAGAAGCCTATTTTTAGCATCTGGCATTTATATAACTGAGCTCTGGGAAGGCAACTCCTTGGTGAAGGGGGAAGCTGCCAGAGGCCAAGGCCACATTTGGCCAGCTCTCTGCCCCCCACCCCTCCTTGACCTCTGGTAGCCAGGCAGAGTCCCTGGGAACCCCCTTGATTTAGGTGAGCTGAAAGGAGTGGCTGCAGAGCCGAGCAACCACAGGCTCTCACCCTCACAGCCAAGGTGGTCTGGCACCTTTCAGCATTCCCTGCCCCCCACCCCCTACCTCCTCCTCAGGCCTAGACTCACTGGGCTTTGTTTCATTCGCTCCACCAGGTCCCGGGCCTGGTCTGGCATGTCCCTGGGTAGGGAGAAGAAAAGGAGACATCTAGGTTGTTGAGTTGCTTAGAAAAAAGGGGTTAACAGCAATCCCACTTTTGGGCATTTACCCAAATGATCACAAACAAGACCATACTAAAGCCACCAGCACAACTATGTTTATTGCAGCATGATTTATCATAGCTAAGATATGGAACCAACCCAGATGCCTCTCAGTAGATGAATGCATCAAGAAAATGTGGTATATATACACAATGGAAATCTATGCCCCATTAGAAAGAATGACATCACCCCATTGGTTAGGAATGGAAAGACTTGGAAGAAATTATATTAAGTGAAGTAAGCCAGGCCCAAAGAAACATAGGTCCCATGGTTTCCCTTATTTGCAATAACTAGCATATGTCTGGGACAAGTAGAAAAGGTCAAAAGCTATGTACATATGACCAGATAAGATGAAGTTAGGCGAAATGAACCACAAGATAGGGACACAAGAGGTTTTTTTCTTTCTTGCTATTGTTTCTAATGTATTTATAAAGTACCATGTGATTTTTTTTTTGTTTCTTTGTATGTTCCTCCCCTACGGTATAATCCCTGTTTTCACTGTATTTGATGTTGGTATAATTTGGGGAGGGGAAGGGAAAAAACCAAATGTTTAAATAGGGATACAGGTGGACCCATTGTAACAATGAGATGTACAAGACTCTATGTTGAAAAACGAACTTTACAATTTAGGCTGGGGATGGGGGAGTAGAGTTGTGGAGGTAGGAGAGAAGGAATGGTAGGGAAAAAACAAAGGAGGAGGCAACAATGCTTGATAAGAAATGTACTCAGGGCTGGGAAGGTGGCTCAGTGGTAGAGCGCTTGCTTTGCATGCTTGAGGTCCTGGGTTCGATTCCTCAGCACCACATTAGCAAAAAAGAAAAAAAGCCAGAAGTGGCACTGTGACTCAAGTGGTAGAGCGCTAGCCTTGAGCTGAAGAGCTGAGGGACAGCGCCCAGGCCCAGAGTTCAGGCCCCATGATCGGACTCAAAAAAAAAAGAAAGAAAGAAAGAAAGAAAAAGAAAAAAGGGATTAAGCAACGTGGATAAACAGAACCAGAATTTCAGGAAGCGAAATTATATAGAATGAATGGATGAACTTTTTCCTTTCTAGAAATCTCTGCATCTTCCTAATCACAGAGCTGCCATGGACCCAAGGGACACATTTATCCAGCCCTCACTACCTCGTGATCTGTGTCCTTACCTCCTTTGGCCGGGCTGGGGTCTCGCTGGCCTCTGGGGTTGGGAGCCCCTCCACCTCCCCACATAGAATTGTTCCCTCTTTCTTCAGGCATGTTCATTGCAAAACTGAGTCTGTTTGGTTCTCACTCACTCAGTTGCCTGTTTTTAAAGTAACCTTTTGTATATTTGAAAAAAAAGTCATAGTCCTAAATTATCCCTCAGCTTTCTCCTTTCAGGCTGAATGACTCCTTTAACCTTTACTTCTGAGCCTTGTTCTCTGTTCCTTTAATCTTATTCTTCTGAGTTACTTGGATTTTGGCACTTGCCCCAATCTTCTGGCTCTCTTTCTCCTTCCTCTATGAGGGGAGACCACATGGTCAGGGTTAGTGCTTCTTCATCTCCCACATGTCTGCCATAAATGAAACAATGTCATCTGGCCTTCTGGATGTATACATGTATGCTATGTGTGCTAGTGGATTACTAGTCAGCAAAAATGAAAAAGAGTGAAGTGTTTCTATACCCAACAACAATCCTCAAAATAATTTTGCTAGGTGAAATAAGCCAGACCCCCAAACCAGTATATACTCTTTGATTCTATATGGAAATGTAGAAAATGCAAACAAATCTATAGTGTCAGGAAGCAAGTTAGTGGTTGTGTAGGACCTAGTAAAGAGGTAGATACAGGAAAGGGCACAAGGAGGCACAAGGATGATTGGTGATGGACATGCTTACTGCTTTGTTTGGGGTGATAGCACCTCGGATATATTCATATGCTAGTACCTATCACATTACCTGTACTTATCACACATTGTGTGTGAGAGCACGTGCACATGTCAGTACTGGGACTTGAACTCAAGGCCAGGGTGCTCTTCCTTAGTTTTATCACTCAAGGCTGGCACTCTACCACTTGAGCCACACCTCCACTTCCAGATTTTTGCTGGTTTATGGAGATGAGAGTCTCACAAACTTTTCTGCTAAGACTGGCTTCAAACTGTGATCCTCAGATCTCAGCCTCCTAGGTAGCTCGGATTATAGGCATGAGCTGCCAGTGAATGGCTCAGATGGCATAGTTTGATATGCATAGTTTTCGTACATCAAGTATACTTCAATAAAGATATATTTTTTAGGACCCAGACTGGGACTTGAACTTAGTACCTGCCACTTTCACTCACTTGACTAGCACTTTACCAACTGAGCCATGCCTCCAACCCTAATGATAGTTCTTTTAAAAAACGTGTAAGAGAAGTAGGTCAGCAAAGGACATAGAGCTTGTAGTACTTCCTATGAAAGAAGCTAGGAAAGTAGACACTGATGAATGATGGTCATTTCCAGTTAGTGTGTGGCCACAATTAGCTGGGTATTGAGCGAGCACATCTGGGGACATCCTACCCTTACATTTCATTAGGGAGAACTCATGCATCTACAACAGCATCCTACATCCTGTGTGCTTGTGCTACTGGCAGGCACATCAGAAAGCTATAAGGACTGCCCTGGTTAGGGTTGTCAACAACATGCCTATAGCCTTTTGGTAAGTTCAAGACATGAGTCCAAAACTGCATGAAAAGTGATCCTTCACACACCCCAGGGCCAGTAAGTAATGTCTACTTCCTCACTCTTCTCCTCTCCCTTCAGGCCCAGGCCAAGTCTTGCTTCTCTATGAGCCTTTGCTCTGAGCCCCTTTATCCAGCTCCTCCATTTCCTTCCCACTGTAGGGACTGGGACTCTTCCTCTCAGCTTTGCCACTACTTGCTCCATGAGCTTGTACAGGGTGCTGAATCCTGCTGCAGTAATTCTTCATCTTATAAAGGGGTGGACTGAATAAATGATTTTTGAGGGTCCTTACTGATTTCCAGTTATTCCTGAAGGTCCTGGGCCTGAAAGTCATGTCCCTTCTCAGGAGGACTTCAGACTAATCTGTCTAATTGTATTGCACTGCTAAGTATCAAACCATTACAGTCTACAGAGTTGCTAGAAGCAATACTCTCCTCCCAAAGTTACTTCGTGTTAGTCTAGTCTCCGGAAGTAGACTCTCTATTAGAAGGGAGTTCACTTTTTATTCTTTTGTATCTCTGAATAATATCATCTGGCTCAGTCTTTTGCAAGTATTGAATAAATTCTTGTTTATTAAATAATATAAGGGAAGTTAGATGCCCAATAAAATGTTGAAACTAAATGTCCTGGTAGTGGCAAATGTGTGTATGTGTGTGTGTGTGTGTGTGTGTGTGTGTGTGTGTGTGTGTACTTGTATACTACATATTGTAGCAAATCATTTCCAAGGGTTATTTTATCTCATTTAATTCTTGAGGTAGGTATTATTGCCATTCCCATTTACAGATGAAGAAACTAAGACTCAGAGACACTAAGCAATTCACTCAAGTCACATAGCTAACAAGTCTCAGAACTAGGATTTGGACAGAGATGACCTGACCCCAAACCTCACCATCTTCCGTGCTGTGCTATGGCCTTACCTAGGCTCATAAATGGCAGAGTGGAGATAAAGGAAAGTGATAGGAATTCTCCAACTTAAGTCACCAGCTGACTCTCATTTCCCCTTCACTGGACATGAGAGATGTCTAGCAGGTGTCAAGCTACCTCCCCTGCCACTGACCCTGATCTGGCCAAGATATTGAGCAGCAGTAGAACAGGGAAGGCGGTAAGGAAGGGAATGGAGGAAGGGGCTCAGGTACCAAAGGACTGAGGAACCAACTCCTGGCTAATAATGCCTACACTGAGTAATCACTATGATGATAGTAATCATAATAGTAGTAATTTAACGTTGGCATAATGGCCCCACAAAGCCCAGGTTTTGCAGAAAAACAAGTCCTTCCTGCTTGTGATGTTGAGGAACTGAGAGTGCTCTCAGCTCAGACTCAAGCAATGCTTGGGGCCCAGGTTGCTGCTTCTGAAAGGAACATTCCCTGAAAGCAGAGTGAGTCACGCAGCTGCCACCGCCACCGGTGTGGTTGCCCTGGTGATGAGATCACAGTAATCCTCTTCGCTGCGCTCATGCTGAAAATCAGTGAACACGGTAAGGCATGGCAGCTTTAATAATCGGGGTTGTTGTCAGCCACAGAGATCTCAGCGAAAACAAATGACCACCATGCCATCTGGAGGTGAGGGGCTGATGTCTAACTCCCCAGTGTCAACATACAGAACCCTGAAAGTGCTCAGGTGAGGTAAAGAAGAGAGGAAGACAGACAACCACAGAGGGCAGGCACTGCACATCTCATGGCGCATGCGTGAGGGTGTGTTGGTCAGGGGGTGGAGCCGGGGTAGTGTCTGCTGGAGCTAAGGCCATGTAATCTTCCTGCTGGGCTCAGAGGTTAGAGCTGTGTTCAGGCACCATGTGACTGACTGGCTCCTCAGATCACTTGCTGGGTGACCTGGGCTGTTGAGGAAACTTTCTAAGCCTCAGGTGCATTCACAGTGGCATATCCAAAGGTGCCAGAATTCTGTGAGATAATCCTTGTGGACTGCGTGGGGTGAGCCTAGTGTGCAGAGGGCTCCTGCAGAGTGATTACAGCCCCAGCTAGAAGCAGGTTCTTCCTCCTTCCTTTCTCCTGTTCTCCTCCTTGATCTCCCCCCTCTCCCACCCATATCTACTCACCGAGCTCTGGCCCCTTCCACTGCCACGTTTAATCCTGCTGTCTCTGCCCAGACACCAGTGGAGAATCCAAGGATGGAAGGGTTGAACTTCTTTAGGATGTCTTTTGAGAGGGGAGAGGCAGAGAGCACAGGTGAGAGGAGACTGGAGACCCCGGGGAATGCAGATGGATGGGCCATCTTGGGGCACAGGTGTGGGGCAGGAGGGTCTAGCTCTTTCTGGGGTTGGCTGACACCCCTGTAAAGATCCTCCTCTTCCCCTCCTCCAGGCCCAGGGCCCCAGCCTCAGCAAAGGGCTATGGTAGCCTCAATAGCCATGCTTCTCAGTTCTGGCTACTTACTGGGCAGCGTGGTGTGAGTCTCCAGTGCCCCATCTCCTCCGATGCTGGAAAGAGAAGGCATCACCATTAAAGTCACTGTATGTGCCTTCTGCTCCTGGACCATTCTTGTCATCCTCAGAGTCAATGTGAGTACCATGGAGGCTTCTTGGGGTTAGGACTTAGCCATGAGAACCTGAACCCAAGCCTGGAAGGTTGAGAGGGGATACACATTCCTCAAGTCTTTCGCCCCCCAACCCCCCAGTCCCAGGGCTTGGACTCTGGGCCTGGGCACTGTCTCTGAGCTTCTTTTGCTCAAGGCAAGTGCTGTACTTGAGCCAAAGCACCACTTCTGGCTCCTCTAGTCACTTTAGGGCAGTGTGGTCAAAAGAGAGCAAGCCCCAAACACCTCACCTCCACGAGAGTCCCCTCCAGGATGTGAGTAGGTGGCTGGAATTGCCTGGTCGAGCTCCCACCGCTGTCTGTGAAAACGAAGAGAAAGTTCCTAGCCACTGCTGGGTGTGAGTGGAAAACACTAGGAAAGGCCCCTCTGGCTCTGGTGTACCATCTAGGATTCAGATTTGTTTTGCCTTGAAAATGGTACCCTTTCTTCTCTGGGCCATCTTAAGTTGTGAGTTGTCAATCTTCTCCCAGATCTCTCTCAACAAGCAGGAACCAAGTCCTGCTGATTCTTCCTACCCAACCTCCCTAGCCTTTCTTTTTTTCTTTTTCGTTGCCATATTCCTAGTGGAGCTTTCCATCTCCCTGCTTCAGACAACACTCTAGTCTCTGTTCTCTTTCTGACAGTAAGGATGTCATTGCTTTCTGAGCACAACTCTCTCTCTCTCTCTCTCTCTCTGTCCCCCCGACCCCCCGCGTGTTGCCCCAACCCTTCCCTTCAGGGTCAAAGTTAAACTCTGTGGTCAATGAGGATAGCGTAATCTAATGTCTTTTCTCTCCCTGGCTTGCTTTCTTCTCTCCTGTCCCCACAAACCTTCAGGTATGCATATATTGCTCTGTTGCTATTTCTAAATTATGAAGGCTTTGGGCTGCCATGGCCTATTCCTGGAGTGTGAACTCCCTCCTTCTTGGCCTGGAAACCTCTAATTCATTCTCTCCAGTAATCATCACTTCCTACATCTTCTGCGAAGCATTCACTACATGCCTGGTCTTAAAAAATAAATAACACAAGAAATTACTTTTGGAAATGACCAAAACAATACATGTTCACCATAACCCATGAGATAATAATAAGTTTTTTTTGGTTGTACTGATGTTTGAAATCAGGTCCTCAAAGTAGGTACTCAACCACTGAAGCCATGTCCGGAGCCTTTAATACTCTATTTTTCAGGCAGAGTCTCACTTTTTTTTGGGGGGGGGGCAGGGAAGCTGAGACTGACCTCAGATTGTGATCCACCTATCTACAACCTCTTGAATGGCTAGGATTACAAATACATACCACTTGTTAAGATCAGGTATCACTTTTGCTCAGGCTAGCCTTGAACTACAATCCTCCTGATCTCTGCCTCCTAAGTAGCTGAGTTTACAGGCACATGCCATAATGCCTGGCTTGTGATTTAAAAAAAAATACTCTACTCTCACCTTAGGACACTTGCTCTTCTTGCTAGATTCCACACTCCTTCCTCATCCTACACCCACGTGCACACTCCGCCCAGGTGAAGTTATGGTTGTCTGCCTGGTAGGCACCCTTCCACAGATTCCTCCTACTCATGCCACTGTGAAAACGTATGTGTGACTGTGGTATGCTTCTGTGTCCATGCAAGTATATGCTGCATTTAGAAGATCCCACACATCATCTATATGATCATATATCTCCTTCTGCGTAGGTTTCTTGTCCTGGCCAGGGGGCTTGGACAGTGTCTCATCCTTCCTTTCTCTCAGAACTACTGACTGAGCATGGTGCTCACAGTAATAGCTAAGCAGTTGGTTCATGCGCTTCATGTAGCCAGATTGTGCTGTTCCCTCTGTCGCTAAGGAACACGATGTTACGTGGGGGCAGGGGACATGGGGCAGCTGCACTTGGGGTCTGGCTTGATGGAGATGAGTTCTCTGATAAAAGCAGGATTGCTTGTGAAAGAGGTGAGTGAGAGAGTGGAGCTGGGAAGTGTGCTGTGCTGCCTTATGCAGGCAGCATGGCCAGCCCTTAGCACGGGGACTCAGTGACGCAGAGCCAGTGCAGCGAAGAATTGACTAGCTCACCTCCCGCCTGGGCCCACAGCTTAGCACTCACAGTCAGCGAGTCACCCAGGGCCGCCACCACCTTGATGTCTGCCGGTCGGAGCTTGTGGACTAGAGAGGCAAGTTAGAAGAGAGGTTGTGGCTTTTAAAGCACAAACGTCACCCAGGCTTGTGACATGGCTGTAGCCCCTCAGGTCCCTGTGACCCTCATTCCCAGCCTAAGGCTTTAGCAGTGTTGCTTCTTCCATTCATTCAGAGCAACTGAGGCACGGAAGGCAAAGGACTTGGTGGCTACTGTCTATCCTGAAGAGATCCCAGCCGGGAAAGTTCCAGCCTCAAGATCACACAGTATGGGCAGCTGGGTACCTGACACACTGGGCCATTTGGGACTTGAAGGAGACAAGAAGTGTGCCTGGCAGAAGAGGCTTGTGTGCCTCCATACGAACCCCAGCAGTGGCTGTGGACGAGCGTCTTGGGGCTCTCCCAGCCTCCAGGCCTGCCTTGGGATCAGCATGGCTGGCACAAAGCTACGAGGGCACATCTGTGGAGTGTCCGACCCAACCTGATGCTGTGTTCAAGAGGGAGAGGAATTTGGACTCACCTGTGGTGGGAACACCTGGGGAAGGGGTCCACTCTGTGCACAAGAAGTCGCTGCCCCAGTTCTAAATCAGTGGGAGGAAAGACATAGAGCAAACACTGTGCAGGGAGGGGCAGCCCAAGGAGAACCAGATAAAGTGTTGGAGGAGGCTAGAACTACATCAGTGTAGAGGAGCCTGGGGGGGTAAGGGCTGTTAGTCGTAGATGGGCTAAGAAGGAAATCAAGAGGGGGGGAAATAGACATCTGCCTTCTCCAACACACACACACACACACACACACACACACACACACACACACACACACACACACACACACACACACACGTTCCCCCATAGCATCTCCCACCCCAGCTTGTCTGTGCTCTTGAATGAATACAGCAGCTGCCCCAGAAACAGAGAGACAACCGTGAATTTTCAAGATTTGGACACCTAATATGAGTTATTGTAGGCATTAACCCTCTTCAGGGTTTCTAACATTAAGCCACTTGATACTAATTACAAGGTGAGGGTCTGAATAGTCATTAGTTAAAATATTTTTAGGAAAATACCTAAGTCTTACAACTGAAAAGCTCCTAGTTTCATCTTTTTTATTTTTTTGGTATACCTATATAGCTTTTTGCATATTTAATGTAAGGGCTCCCAATCCTCTCCAGGTATCTGAATGCATACTGTAGCCTTAAGAACTTGCAGCCCCAGAGAGTTTTGGACAACTCTCCTTGTTTCTGTAATATAGGGTATATTTTTTCAGGTTTTGGGGGACCAGGTAGGGTAAGAAGCAGAGGCAGAAAAGTGACTAGCAGCAGAAAGATGGTGGAGAGATGACTCTTCCCAGAGTCCCAAATATCTGCAGGCTCCACTGGCATGGTGACTGATTGTCTGGAAGTGTGGCTGCCAGAGGCTTTTAAAGTTCTCATCTGTTCAGCCAGATGGTGATAAAGCCCAGCCGTGTTAAAATCTCCTATTATGAAAGAGTGAAAATGAAACTTCCTTTAAATACTATTTGCTTAATCCAATGGAATTCAGTTCATTCCAAAGGATTGCTCAATTCATCATCCTGATGGATTTCTTCTTCTGTTTGGGAAGTTTCCCTGAAGTCAAGAACAGGCCTGGAAGCTGAGTGCCAGTGGCCCATGCTACTCAGGAGGCCCAGATCTGAGAATCCTTCGAAGACAGCCTGGACAGGAAAGTTGTGAGACTCTTATCTCCAATTAACCACCAGAAAACCAGAAGTGGTGCTGTGACTCATGTGGTAGAGCGCTAACCTTGAGCTGAAGAGTTCAGGGACAGAGCCCAGGCCCAGAGTTCAAGCCCCATGACTGACAAAAACAAAACAAAACAGGCCTGGGTACAGATGATAAATACTTGGAGGGAAATGCAAATTATTTTTAAAATAAAAAAGTCATACAGCCATCAGTACATAGCAATAGCTCTAGTAAATTGGAGAGCCAGAGCAAGGCACATTGTGTGTGGATTCACAGATGCAGATCAGAACTCTGTCATGGTCTCTTGTCACAAGGGGAGGACCCTCCCAGACCAGGACTTCTCACTCCCCTGGGGTCTGTTCATTGCAGAGTCTGATTCTGTGGGTCAACAATAATACTTGGCACTCTGCATTTCTAACAAATGCCCAAGAGTGTGGCTGTTGATTATCTGTGGCTACTTAGGCAATAAGCTACAAACAAACAAACAATACACACACACACACACACACACACACACACACACACACACACACACACACACACACACACACACACACACACACACACACACACACACACACACACACACACACACACACACACACACACACACACACACACACACACACACACACACACACACACCCTTCTAGGCCTGTGGGGTTTGAAGAATATTGGGGCTTAAACACAGGGCCTTGCACTCTTGTCTGACTTTTTCTCTCAGGGCTGGCACTTGACCACTTGAGCCACACTTCCATTTCCAGCTTTTTGCTGGATAACTAGAGAAAAGGATCTTATGCATGTATCTGTTCAGGCTAGTTTCAAACATGATCTTCAGACCTCAATCTCCTGAATATCTAGGGTTACAGGCGGGAGCCACCAGCACATGGTCTAGGCCTGGGTTTTTAACTCTTCCAGATGGAGAAGCAAAGATACCAGAGAATAGAACGCCAAGAGGGTAGGCAGGCCCCATTTCCTCTGCTCAGAACGACATACCCAGCACCTTAGCATAGTTCCTGCTCCATTTAGGCGTCTGATAAATAAGTATGAAAGAAATTCTTCATTGAGAAGGTGGCATTTCAATTGTAATAGAACTTTGACACTGGTCCAACATGACAAGACTTCATTGAGTCAAATATGGGCTGGAGAGAATCTAGACTGGGAAGGGAATAGCCCCAGCTATGAGGTTGGAATTACTTATACCCTAGAGCTTAGCATCTTACAGCTCAACAATTCCACGTAGGTTAGGCTCTCTCAGTCAGCTTAAAAAGGTCCTTCCCCACTCATGGAACTCCACCCCATTCTCCACACAGCAGAGGACCACTTAAAGATGTAAACTAGATCTTGCTATGCTCTCCTATCACCTCCAATGCTTCCCACCTCTCTCCCCATGAAATCTAAACTTCTTACTCAGGAATTCGAGCTGGGTGTGAGCTGGTGGTGAGCAGGCCTCTGTCCTCATCTCCATACACCCCACTTCATCCACAAACCCCATTCCACACCAGCTACCTTTTTCTTACTCAAAGACACCCACCTATCTACCTATCCCCTCTACTGAGACTTCAGCCTCTCTGGTCCTTCTGCTTGGCTCTCCATGCAGCTGGCATCTCCTTATTTCTTTAAGAGAGGTCTAGCCTGTACAATGCTCTGAATTTTCCAGAGCTCTTTCTCATATCACCCTCCTCTGAGTGACTGTCACTCCTACAATGCTCTTGTATGTGTACGTGTGTATGTATGTACGTGTGTGTGTGTGTGTGTGTGTGTGTGTGTGTGTGTGTGTGCCAGTACAGAGGTTTGAACACAGAGCTAGGTCTAGGCATTGTCCCTAAGCTCTTATCCCTCAAGGCTGGCAACTCTACCCCCTTGAGACACAACTTCACTTCTGATTTGGGGGTGGTTCATTGGAGATAAGATTCTCAAAGACTTTTCTGCTCGGCTGATTTTGAATGGCAATTGGTAGAGTCCAGCCTCCTGAGTAGGTAGGATTACAGGGAAATGATCATTTTTAGCTGTTTACTGAAGACCTCACCAAGCAGATTGTAAACCTCAGGAGAGCTGGAATCTATCTGTCTGGTCCACTCCTCTAATTCCCTAAAATACTGGCACACAGTAAGTAATAAATGATGGTAGAAACTCTATTGGGCTCTAATTCCCCTAAGTCAGGATCTCACACCAGTCCCTAATGTAAAACTGGTGTTTACAAACTGGTGGATGGGTCCCTGTGACCAACAGCTGTGTCAGGACCGGGCCTGTTCTCCAAGGTTGGTGTGGTACAGGATACTACAGGCCACTTCTGGAGTAGCAGTCCCTAACACCACAGGTTCTGAATGCTCAGAGCTGGAAGGAATGATTTGAATCAAACAAGGCCTGGAGGTCTGTGTGAATGTGGGTCAGCTTCCTGTTGTTGGGTCCCACCCTGCTCTGAAATTCCTTTCCACTTAGCTTCAGGAAGTTGATGGGACTCCATACGCACTGACTCCCTCTTGCCCCTTCTGATAGGCTGAGCTGCCTAATGAGAAACCAAATAGAGAACACAGGCTAACAAAGGTCAAAGGGAAGTGATCCTTTGGCACCTCTGATTGGCTCTGAAGCCAGGTAGACAACCTGTAACATGTCCTGGTGCTTCCTGGTTTGGGAGACTTTTTGGTACATTCCAATTCCCAGTGTGTAAGAAGGATATATTTGCACTTAAGCGAACACGCTGAAACTTTCTGACACACCCTGAGTCCCTGCAGGTGGAAGAATCTTGTGTTGAGAGAGAATTACCTCAGCAGCTGGCTTGGTGGGGTACGTGTAGTTACTGTTCTTGGGGGTTCTCAGGAAGGGCTCCTCCTAAGAGAGAAAAGGAAACACAAGGGGAGACTGATGGTGTGGAAGGTTGCTTAAGAATGAAAAATTCCAGCCCTCTAGATTCATTTCACATGATGCTTCTGCATTTAAATAGAAAGAACTACTGTACAAACATAATTCCATTCATTCCCTGGAAGGTTTTATGTAACAGCTTTAGTGAGGAATGTACAATAAAAGGCTCCAAGCAAGTTCCACACATGCTCCAGTCTGGGTTCCATTCTTTCCTCTCACCCTAGCAACTGAGCATCTTCCTGATCCTCAGACTTACCCCTTTTCTTTCTGTTGTAATTGATCTGGCAAAGGATTCACAATTCAACATTTCCCTCCTTGATTTCTAGTAAGTGGTATAATTATCAACATACAGTTGATAATTATATACAGTTGTCTCCTTTGTACCACATGTTGTCCCCTGTAGGTTGGCTCCCTATATTGTCAGACAGTTTTTCTTCGTTGTAAAACATAGTTCTCATTCCTATTTACTCTTTCATAATCAGTTTTCACGCAGGCATAGTCAAGACTCCACGTCACAGGTGACGAGTTCATCAAAGAAGGAAGAAGGAAGTGGACAAAGGAGAAATGGGGAAAGCAAGCTGATGAGGAAATGTAGAAATGAATGAAGCAAGAGCAGATAAGATCTGGAGTGAGAAAAAGCATCCAAGTGGTCCTGGGACTAGGGACACTCACAGACAATGTGTGTGGAGCAGAAAGGCCATGTTTGGAAAATTCAGAAATAAAATAAGAAAGGGAATCCTGAGGCTGGAAAATAAGTTTTTAGAGACCAGTTCCAAGTGTTGAAAACTGACTACCCATCAATAAACTCAGCCAGAAGATGTTTATCTATTTTGGTTCATAGATGGAAGGGGAGGAGGAGAAGGAGAAAGAGCAGGAGAAGGAGGAGGAGAAGGTAGATGAGGAGGAGGAGGAGGAGGAAATGGAGATGATGGAGATAAAGAGGAAGAGAAAGAAGAGGAGATGGAGATGGAAAAGAAGACAGAAGAGAAAAGGAAGAAGAGGAAGAGATGACAGTGATAGAAATAAGGAGGAAAAAGAAGAGGAGAAGATGGAGAAAGAAGAGGAGAAGGAAGAAATGGAACAGGAAGAGGAAGAGATGGAGACAGAAGAGGAGGAAGAAGAGGAGGCAGATCTAAATAGTCTCAGAAGGGGTGTGCTTTTTGTCAGTACTGGCAACAATACTTCCCCTGGTCTCATATCTGACTCCATGCACATAATCACGATCCTCCCTAGCCTTGTAGACATCTCATTTTGCAATCCCCAAATGTCCCTGTTTTACTGGTGAGGCCTAGGATGGGAAAGGGAACTCTGGAAATCTAGAGAGCAAACAGTGAGTGTAGAGCTGATATTAGTGCTGACCGGATAGGCCTCTTGCCTAGTTCTATTCATCACATTGAAGTCAGGACAACAATAGATCCTCTGGGCCAGACAAAAAAGGTCACTTTGGAGGACAATGTCTACATGCAGAAATCTATCAGTACCTGTCCCCCTCCAAATGGCTCTTGTCTCTCTAGGGATACCAGAGCTGTCAGCATCTCCATCTGACTGTGGGCTAGAGGATAGATTTACAAGGAGGCCACTCAGGGTCAAGGGCAGGAAGTGTGACCAGATGGTAGAACCAGTGCAAGGCATGCCTGTGCTGGCATATCTGCACGACTAATAAGCCTGCCTCCTGCCAGTGTTGTTCAGCATCCCCGCAAGAGTCATGCCAGAGGAAGGTAGCTTGGGAGCACTTCTAAATGACTGGCCACACCTGGGAAACAGCTCCTGTGTTCAGAACTATGCTCTAGGGGCCAGGATGAGCGTGGACACAAGGAAGCTCACATTCAGGGAGGCAGCAGCAGCTCATCAAATAAGGTCTGTAAGCACAATAATTGCGGAGGGACTGCTCCAAGACAAGATAGAGGTTGAGAGAAGACATTATTAATTATGATTGTTTCTCCACAGAGAAGCCCTGGCTAGGCTTTGGGTCCAAGGGTAGAGCTAGTCCCAAAGCGGCCAACACAGGAAGACAAAGACAATCCCTGTCTTTCTGGGAGAGTTGAAACGTTGAACCACAGAGCCTATTTGGTCTTATCGGTTTGATCACAGGCTCCAAAGGGAGTTGAAAATAAACTGGGGTAGGAGAGATAGCCTTGAAAGAGTGAGTGGTCGAGTTGATAGTGGAATGTGGTTGAGAGAATGAGGCCAAGACAGAAACCGCAAGAACAGGTCCAGGGCAGTGGTAGATAGGTGAGCTGGGTGCCCAGGGCATTGACCATTGACTGCGTGGTTACACAGGAGGCAGGTGCATTGAAGACCTGGAGTGGAGCAGACTCCACAGGAGAGGGCCTCCAGGGAGTCTGCCTAGCTCTCTAGGGCTGGACAAAGCCCACTGTACACAACACAGACAGTTGTCTAGTTGCAGCTGCACAGAGACAGACAGAAGCCAGATGACCACTTGCTGGAGGCTGGCAGCTGACTGAGGGGGCTGGGGGAGCAGGCCACACCTATCCTGGCTGCATTACTAGATATGAAGTTCCATAGAAAAGGAGAAGTGCTTTTCTTCTGTGCTATGCTGCTTGGATCCAGCCAGAGAAGTCATCAACTGCAAGAGGGCTGCGTTCCAAGGAGAAACACCTTCACCAGGTAAGGGTCAGTGGTCATGTCTATCAGAAATGGCTGAGGGCCCACTGTGGGGGGTGGGAGGAGGGAGGAGAGCACACTAGCACTGTATGAAATGCTTTCTTGAATGTTCTATCTCATGCCATCACATCCCATTCTTTTCCCAATATGCTGGCTCTTTATGTATGCTGATGGTACGCCTATGGTTGAGTAGCCCTGGGGGGTTTGAAGAGCAGCAAAAGATGGAAGCAGAGATGCCTTGAGAAGGAGGGGGCATGGAGAAGAATCTCGGTAGCACATGAGGCTGTAAGGATGTCACAGCCCACTGAAATCCCAAGGCCATCTAGTCCTACTTCATGATGAGATAACTTTGCACACAGTAAGGAGAGTGCAAGCCATACAAGAGGCTGTGGATGTGGGGAGAAGGGTATTCGGAAAGATCTCACTATGTAGGGTGTTAAGTAGAGTAGTACCCCCCCCCCATTATGTAATTCCAAATAGAAAACCACTAAACCATGAGCTTAAGGAAATTAAAAAAAGTTTGCTTATCTTCATGATAAAAGACGGGATAAAGAAGGACTCTGGGTGCCCAGGTCAGTAATTCTAGCTACTCAAGAGACAGAGATTAAGAGCTTCATGGTTTGAGGTCAGCCTGGGCAAAAATAGTTAGTAAAACTCCAATTCAATCAATAAATTGAGCTCAATAAATTGAGCTTGGTGGCACATATCTGGAATCCCAGACAAGTGGGAGATCTACACAGGAGGATCGTGGTCTTGCAAAAATGCAAGAGCCCCAGCTGGGTGCTGATGGCTTACACCTGTAATCCTAGCTACTCAGGAGGTTGAGATCTGAGGATTGTAGTTCAAAGCCAGCCTGGGCAGGAAAAGCTGTGAAACTCTTATCTCCAACCAACTATTCAAGCTGGAAGTGGCATTGTGGCTCTAGTGGTAGAGTGCCAGCCTTGAGCAAGAGAAGCTTAGGGACAGTGCCCAGGCTCTCAGTTCAAGCCCGGGAACTGGCACAAAACCAAAACCCAAACAAAACATCAAGAAAAAAAAAAAAACTCGCAAGATCCTATCTGGATTGAGAAACGAAGGAATTCAACTCAATGACATTTCAGCAAGAAATCCTAGCACTGGAGGAACCATACTTAGTGTGAGGAGAGAAATGAGAATAGGACTGAGACAGAGAAACTGGAGGTCTGAATCTTCAGCGTTAGAAGACATGAGAGTCCCTGAAAGAGAGGAACACAACCAGAAAAAATGAAGGCGGTTTTGCCTGCACAAGCTCTGAGAGGGAGAAATTCCAAGAAGGAGCTGGTTTCAGTCTGACAAGTGAGGCTGAGAAGAATAAAGGCTGGCAAAGGGCCAACCTAATCTTCCTGATGGGCAGCCAAGCCTGACCCGGGGTTAGGGAAGCAGTGGACAGAGGGCTCCTTCAGGCCGAGAGGGAAAGATAGTTACAGTCTATGGAGCGAATCCAGAGTTGGCTGTAAAATAATTCCCGCAAGTTGAAAATACAAGAGAAAGCGATGAGTAGCCCTCCCCCGTTGTCGCCCTACCTGGCAAGTGGTGGAAAGTGCTAGCAGTTGGGCTGCCACTGGGGGAGGAAGTGGGAGGAGGCTAGAGCTCAATCCATCTTGCTGCCTCCTCCCCCAGCGTTCTGCCTGTTGCTTCTATGTTTAGACGCAGCCAGGACAAAAATATGAGCCGCCTGGCCCCTATCAGCTCCCACAGAGAGGCTGGTGGACTTTTGCATGGCTCCCAGGCACATGGCAGGGGAGCAGATGGCACCTGAGGCACCGTGCCATGGGGCCAACAGATGGACCCTTTGGGAATGGGCTCTCAGGTTGCTTAGCAACAGCCTCTCTTGGGCTGAGCTTCTACTGGCTCTAAGAGGAGGCTGGGTTTCTCTTCTTCACTCACCAATGATTCCACTGGGCTCTGTTCAGAAAGGTGGAGCCGAGCCCACTGTGGCTCAGCTGGATAGAACCGGATAGAACATCACTCATCAGGGTTCCCTGCCCGGTCTTCAGTAGACAGTGACAGTTGCCCTGAGCTTCCTGGTGACAGGGATTTCCCTGATCCAGGGCTATCTAGGCTCCAATTTGGCACTTAAGATGTATTTGTTGGGAGAAAGAGTAAGTGATGGTTGCTTGGTGGGAATTTTACTTTTTACTACTTAACGGAAGAGGAGTTGACAGTGTAGAGTCGCTTTTATGACTGATATTCAATGTAGCTATATGCATTGTTAAAAAATTGTTGAACTCCTCACTAGATGTTTACAGCCATTGCTTTGAGACCTCACGTGACCCTATCCAACTTGCCCTGGTCTCTGGCAATGAAAGGGTACACCCTTGGCACACAGGACCCTCACCCCAGCCTCTGGCCAGCCTCTGATCACTGGGACTGGCACTGGTTTTTGTATGATTTGACCCTCCCCCACATACACAGCCGTGCTAGTACTGAGGCTTGAACTCGGGACCTCACATTCTTGCTTGTCCTTTCTGCTCAAGACTGGACTTGTTCCACTTGGGCCACAGTTCCACTTCCAGCTTTTGGCTGGTTAATTAGAGATGATTCGCATGGACTTTTCTGCTGGTGCTAACTTTGCACCAAGATCCCCAGATCTTAGCCTCCTGAGTAGTTAGGTTTACAGATGAGAGCCACCAGCACCCGACATTAATTCTCTCCTTTACTCCAGGTGCCAGATTAAGCAAGTGAAACCTCGGTTATACTGTCATAGTTTCTGATCCCTTCTTCTTGCCATGCTTGCTCAGGGTACATTAGACTGAGTCAGGGTACAAGGCTGGGGCTAGGAGAGCAGCACTCAGGGAGCATGGGTCTGGCAGAATCCCTTTCCCAGGATCCCCTACAGTCACACACGGGAGCTACGTGCTCCAATCTGCTCAGCTAGGAGGGTGGCAGAGATTGATACAGGCAGATTCAAGCAGAAAACCTAGCCTCCTCTATTAGATCAGCCCCTCTGCTTTTATTGCCACTGAGGGCTCTTGGGCCTTAGCCTTATTTGGTTAAAAAGCCATAAGACAGGACTGAGAAAAGGGAATGAGAACGTCAACCTGCCTCCTCCCCCCACACTCCCCATCCTAAGCCCAAGTCAAGTTTAACAACCACTTACATATTCCTCCTTAAAAGGAGACCTGATCACAGGCTGGTCCTGCTCTTCCTCCAACAGCTCAGCTGTCCTCTTTGCTGCTCCCTCCAGACTCTCTCTTCACTAGAAGTGCCCCAGTTCATATTCTCTGCTCTCTGACCACTACTCCTGAGTCTAGAAATCACTAGACATATCCATCTGCCCCAATCACATTGTCACTGAAACAAAATAAGCCTTCTTGTCCTTCGGGCTTCTGCAGCCCTTCTTAACTGCATGCACCCTATTCAAAGGCGCTACTTCATCTGTGCTGTTCTATGCATCTTCCTTCCAGCCTTCAAAGTCTAGCTGCCATGCCTCTGTCCCAGACTGGCCCCCAGCCCAGGGGTGGGATGGATGCTGAAGAAGCAGAGCAGGGAGGGGAAGGGAAAAGCTCTGGGTTCTGGAGAGGTGAAGCAGGTCTTCTCTTACTACCTGAGTGGGGCAGGCCAGGGGTATGTCTGCTGTCAGGTCCAAGGTGTCTGTCTTCCTCCCCAGTGGCTCAAGCTGAGCAGGGAAAAGAGAGACACAGGTGAACACCCCTCGCCACAGTTCCAAGCACAGACAGTGAGTGGTTGCATGTGGGCAAACTGAGACTAAGAACTCCCTATGTTCCATTCTACTTCTGTTGAATAGGGACTGGTGCTGTGGTCTAGACTAGAACCCTGAAGGTGTTCCTATCTCTTACCATATTGGCCCAAAGGGCTCTGGAGAGCTGAGAGTGGAATTTCTGGTTTGGGTGGATGCAGTCTGGGGCGAAGAAGGATATATCTGGACGTCCATCCTGAAAGAGACAAATGTATTTCTCCAAGATCCCATGGGGTTAGAGGAGCCACAGGTCATTAGTCTGACCCCGGCATATGACATATTCATTTCCCAAGGTCATTGGTTCTACAAAGTCTGGTTACCTTAAGAGGGAGAGCAAATCCTACACAATGAATAGCTTTGGGTGACCTCGAGCCCCTATCACTTTTCTGGCTCACAATTCTCCTTATTTAATAATAATAATAATAATCGTCATCATCATCATCATCGAAGGTATCACATTTTTTAGCTGCATATAATATCCTAGCCCACACTGTGGATGAGGGAAAGCTGTTAGGCCCTGAGCGTGTCCTGACCAGCCTTACTTCTCAGCCTTTGCCCGGTAGTTCTGGCGATCTTGGGGAAAATGGACAGGCAGGCCTGTGCAGAATGGACACCAGGGCAGCATGCTGCCTGGCCCAGCTCTTTTCTCTTGAAGAACTTGGGATGCTTAATGCTTTTCCTTCCAGGTAGGTGAGGCCCTGGGGGCAGGGCGGGGGAGGCCTTTCCTGGTCTTTACTGAGCTGACTGGAAGTGCCAGGCACAGCATTGCTAGAACCCACCTTTTTTTTTTTTTTTAAGACAGGGTCTTAGGTAGTCCAAGCTACTCTTGAACTTAAAATCATCCTTCCTCAGCTTCCTGAGGTATGAACCACCATGCCCAGCCAGAACCCTCCATTATTACTGCAGGCTTGCATGTGAGAGACAACAGGTGTATTGCAGAAAGTTACTAATGTGGCGTTGAATAGCCTTGCCTCTCTATCCCTAATACCTCCAAAGGCAGTGGTGGTGACTGTGTCTATAGTGCCTGGCACATAGTAGATGCTCAATCCATTGAGGTGCCTCCAGATCTCTCCTATTGGGCCGGCTCTGGGAATGTCAGGCAGGTGTTCAAGGACACTCATGCTGCCAGAGCAGCAGCTGGAGACGTTCCTGTTTTATTCACACACGCATGGAAGCCCTTGGCATCTCTGCCTGGCCTGTCTCGGCACTCTTAGGGTCCTACTCCCGCTACAGCCCACGATGGGGGCCGGAAGTGTACCTCCAGGGTGGGAAGCTGGATGTTGAGGAAGAAGGGCTGCAGCACCACGGAGAAGTCCTCCCGAGTGTCATAGCGGCCTGACTCGATCAGCTCACGCATGCTGTCCTGGGGAGGTGAGCACATGGGGTGGGGGGCCTCAGCACAGAGACAGAAAGAAAGGGCATGGCAAACAGCATCTCTTTTTCCAAACACCTGGACAGGGGAGCTGGTTCAGTCTTTCCTGTAACACCATCTCACATAATGGCAAATCCCATTCAGGAGAATGTGGAGATACGGGGATGGGGGAGGCGGGGAGGGATCTCAGTTAATGTTGGGGTTAAGTGGTTTGTGATCTCTGGACTGGAAATCTCATAAGGAATAAAAGTTTTAGAACTCACCTTATAGGCTCGCGTGAAGGCTTCCAACCTGCCCAGCTCTTGGGAGTTGTCCCGTAGGCTCAGAACACAGTTGCATAAAAGGCTGCATAAAGGAGGGTGGGGAATAGGAGGACCCAGCTTGGAAACTCGGTTCAGGGGCTGCTTTTAGCTGCCCGAGGCCTACGTAGATGCAGTGATTTACTCAAGCTCTGCTTTCAGAGCTTGTGTCCCTTCAGGGTACTTGTCTGAGTACTAGACAAAGTACTCTAAGGGAAGCTGGGGTTTGAATGAGGCCACCTTCACAGGCTCTGGTATGGAAATGTAGGCACTGGGCCTTCAACATGTCAATGCTGAGTGAATGAGTCTGAGCAATAAAAACACAAGGTTTACTTAAGAACTAGAAGAAATTCCCTCAGGAGGCTGAGATCTAAAGATTCTGGCTTGAAAGTAGTCTGGGTAGAAAAGTCTGTGAGGCCTTTATCTCCAATATACCACCAGGGAGTGGTAAGTGTATCTGTGGCTCAAAGGGTACAGTGCTAGCCTTGGATCAAAAGAAAGCTCAGGGACAGCACCCAGGCCCCCGGTTCAAGCCCCAGGACGGGCACCAAAAACAAACAAACAAACAAACAAATTAATTAATTAGGTCTTTTGGGTTGGAGCAGGGGCATGGAGGCCTCTGACGCTCATACCATCTTCAGGGCTACACTGTTCCATTGCATTATATATTGTTCATTCACTTCTACATGTACTTATCTTAAAAGAAAAGTCATAGATACTCAGAGGCTTACAACAAGATTGCATTCTGATAAGCCCATAGCAGGTTGAAAATATTGTAAGATGAAAATAATTTACTAAATTATATCTGACCAAACACTATAATAGCTACATTATCTACTATTGTCATTTTCTCCTTGTGACTGTAGGGTTGTCTAGGTGCTGGCTTGCTGAGGCCATGCTAGATTATATGAGAGTGTGATACTACCCATCATCAGCTCAGAAAAAGATCAAATCCAGCACTTCAAGGATGGTTTCTCCTGAATGTGTGTGCATGGCTTTTGTTACCACCACAAAGTTGAAAAGTCCCAAACCAGGGACTGTACTTCTACAGTACTGGAAGAGTAGCCAGCATACAGTGAGTGCTGTGAGATTTGTGCAGTCTAAAGATGTATGTACATAGAGACAAACAGCTACATGCCTACACACCTACATGCTGTACACCTATACAACCTCACACCTATATACAACATACCTACATATACTTATACACCTAAACACTTACACAGCCACACACCTATACATGCAGACAGCCACACACTTACTAATATACCCACATATGTACATATTACATACTACGTATCCACACATCTGTATACCTACATACCTACCACTCACTTTAAGCAGCAAATAGCCCAATGTGAAGTTCCCTCCTGTTCCTCCCAGTTCTCTTCTTCCTCATAGGTACCCGGCTCATGAGTTTCTGCCCTTGCTTTTTGTTACACCTATACCTACCTCTTTCACGTTGCCCCTTTACAATCTGAGCTACTCTGTCTTTCAAGTGTCAGCCCCACTGGCTCTTGATATCACAGAACTTCCTGTCTGGCACCTGGCACCTTGCAATTGGGAAAATGGAAGCAAGGTCAAGGCCCCTACTTCCTCCCAGAAGGGGGTGATTTTACATAGGCCCTCATTTATAGACAGGAGACCCTGTGGATTCACTGCTGCATGAGGGCCAGGCCGGGGGGAGGGTGTCTGCAGCCCAGGGCAATCAGCACCTGCCTACCTGGCCTGCCTCACTGGGCACTGGTCTGGGTTCCCCAGGAACACCTGCCGCATGACAATGGGGTCCATGAAGTCCACGAGGTTGACCAGGGCTCTGGGCACCTAAGGGCAAAGCTGTAGGTGAGAGAGGGACTCTGGGGCCTCTTTCCATGGGGGCTGCCGGGTGAACAGGAGTTGGGTAATAAACACTAAGAGTTCTGCTCTGTTCAGCCTCCTCTTGGCAAACACGTTAGTTTACGATCTGATGAGACAGATGACCTGTTCGTCATCCCATTGATCTGATCTGATCCAATCTTCTCCTACCAGCCCAACCTGAACTACCTCTGCTAAGCTGGCTTGGGGACTTAGCTACTCAACAGAGCATCTAGTGATCAGAATGTTCCTTCCTGGGCTGTTTGTCCTTGCCAGGGGTTGGTGATGGGGAAAGGGGATGTGAGGCTAGGTGCAGAACCAGACAGAATCTGACTCTTGGCACGCACTGTGGCACAGAATGCAGTGTCCAGCTTGCCACCATTATTCTGCCTCCAAGGAATGAATGTTCTAGGTAGGCGTGAGGGATGTAGTGCTTCTTGCTTCAAGCCTGAGACCCTCTGGGTGATTCAAATGAAATGAAGCTTTCTTGGCATTAGACCTCAGCCTCTGGGCAAGAGCTCATGATGACCTTAGCTCTCTCCTTGAAGGCCACCTTTGCCCCACCCACTTTTGCTTTTCTGCACCCACCTTTGCTACCATAGTTTGTAGGAGCCTCACCCACCTCTGTATGCAGAATGTCCAGGGCATTGCGGAGATGATCAAAAAAGTTGGCTGCAGAATACAGATTCTGGAAAGAGAATTAGGGAGGAAAAGGAGTTGGTGCTTTGGGTGAGAGGGTGGAGGGGAAGTTTGGGCTTCCCTTCTGGCTCAGCCCCAAAGACTTGTTCTCTCTCAGGACTCCAACTGGGAATGTGAGCTGAACAGCTTGACTACTTGCTGTTGTTGAAGAACAGCCAGCTAGAAGACTGGAACCTTCTATCCAAGCTTTAGCTTGGGAGCTGGGGAATCTTCTCCTAACAGTCTGGCACCTTCTCTTTTTGAGCTCTTAAGAGTTTTGAGAGAGAAATAGAAGTATCACACATCTGCCACCTGCTTCCCCACTACCTTGGACATGAAGATGGGGCCAGGAAACCAGGGGTGGTGGGGTGAGAGGTGTGTGCGTGTATGTGCATATGTATTGTGTGTCTGTGTATGCCAACAAAGGTGTGGCTGCAGGCTCCTGGGTTCGTTGTTGGAACTTCTCTTAGCGAGAATCTCCAAGGCTTACTGGACAGAATCAGGAGCAAGCAGAAGACCTGAACCACGTCCTCATTACCGAGTCTGTGCAGTGGTCACACAAGTCACTGGCTCCAATCATCACCGTGATGACCTTCCAGTCTTCACGGAAATTGACTCTCTGTATGGGGAGAGGAAAATACTGGAGGATTTCCAACAAAGAGCAACATCACAACTCTAGGAAATCCCATCAGCCCTTTACAACTTCCTTGTCCATTTGACTGAATCAGAATTTCAAGGATGACAGAATCTTAGTTTATTTATAGACCTTCACCAGGGACTTTGGAGGTCATATGACCAGCAACAACCCCTCCCTGTGGATATGAGGTTTCCCAGAAGCCTTAGGAGATTGTCCTCTCTTTGCTTGGATGCCTCCAATGACAGAAGAGTTACTGCTTTTTATGGCATACCATTCCATTTGGGGATGCTGTTAGTGGATAAGAAAAGGAGTGTTCATGAATGACTGTAACTCCAACTCACATGGTCATCTTTAATCCTCTGTACCAGACTCTGGACTTGCCTCACGAGTTCCCTGAGAAAGAGAAAATCAGTCTCAGTTTGGTTAAGGGACAGCTCCTGTGGTTTTCCTCCTGAAGGGTCTAAACAAAAGTCTTCTGTGATATCATTCCCATTACCTGCGCTGCAGAGATCTGATTCACTACTCATCTCTTCTGGAGAATTATTACAACAAATAATTGTACAAAAAAAACCCCACAATTATGGGCTTGGCCTAAAAGTTGCAGCCAGGGTCTTGCCAATTATGTTCGCTGCTCATGATTTCTTTTTAGGGCAAATTATCTTTTAGGATTCTATGCTAAGAAACCATTTGTAATTTTCTTTTTTGAGGGGAGTTATCTGTTTTTAATTTTTTGAGATATGGTCTTATATAGATCAGGCCAACTCTCGAATCTCAATCCTCATGTGTCAGTCTCTGGAGTGATAAGATAATAGGTTTGTGCCACCTTCCTGTGTCATCTATTTCTTTTGAAAGACTGGTCTTGGTCATGTAATTAGACCTATGAAAGTTTCAGCTTAAGCACATTGACATAATTGCTTCATCTTTGTTTCCTACAATGTCTGTAATTTTACACATAGAAATATACACATATACATAAACACACACATATATAACCACTAAATAGATATACATGTTATTTGTTACTTTTGTGAACTCCTCTAAATGCTTCTTTCAGAAAGAGGTGTAGAGCAAATGTACAAGGTATATCATGTACCTGTCTTGGTTTATACTGTATGGGAGGAAGCAAGCTCAGGCATCTGAGCTCCCTCCCCACTTGCTCAAGCCCCCTGCAGGCCTGAAGAGTGATAGATCTACAGCATGATGATCTTCAGGGTGAGCAGGTCTGGGTGTAGCAGCCACAGACCAGAGTGTGTGGGCCTGAGCAAGAGAAGACACACAGCAGAAGCTGAGCCGAGAGCTGTATGGAGCAGGAGCTCCAGGTTTCTGGGGCTTGAGAAACAAGGTTGAGGCCTCCTTTGGAGCCCTAGGAGGCTGGGCACTTTTGCTTTGGCAGCTTCTAGCACTTCTACTCCATTTCTTGCTAGCCCCAGGAGAGGATGAAAATTATTGTTTGAGGCCCTTAAGGATGGGATTCTGTTTGCCCATTCATCTGGAGGGGCTTTTCTGATCTTTAGATGAGAACTGTCATTTTTGAGGCTTTGGAGAGAGTGCATCTTGGTAGCACCAGTAGGCTAGGGTGTTTAAAAGTTAGATGATTTGGTCAATTCTCCCAATTCTTAGAAAATGCTGTGTGTAAAAGGCTGGTTTGTTGCTTAGTGACTGCCATAGGAGTGGCACTTTTTCCCAAGACCACCACCCCGCTGACTTCCTGCTATGGCTTCAATCACAGCGCAGCAGGATAGAGGGTCCCCAGCCTTTGAAACCATTGCTGCAGACAGATACAGCACCCCTCTGCACAGGGAGGTCGACATTGCAATCTCGAAGGGACTGTACATTTCCAGTTCCACTCCACAGACCCCACGCGCCATACTCAGCCTTTGCCCCGGGAACAGCCTGGTTGAAGAATGCATTATCAGCATCAGCATCTCCAGTGCCCACTGCATAGCCTATGAGGTTTCTGTTAAACTCGCGTAGGATATCTGAAAGACAAGGAGTAGAAAGGGCACAGAGAGTCAGGATGGAAGGTCAGCACCTCTCCTCCAGTTTTATGAGGTCCAGTGTCCCCATGGGCTGTGCCATCATCTTCTGCTTTCTGGGGAGAGCCAGGGAGGCAGTGCCAACATCAGCTGGGACCTGAGTTGAAACTTGATGATGCATGGGCTAAGGCAGCAAGAGACTTGTCACTTAAAGTATTTTATACAACATATAGTGCTGCGAAGGGTCCCTGTCTAACTTGTTTCCCCATTCCCTGGGCCAGTTGGAAAAGCCAAGGCTTAGGATCTTGGATAACTTGCCCTGGCTGACCTCCCAAGCAGAGTGAGGGCCAGAAAGGTCTAGGTCTCTGGTGTTCAGCCTTCCCCTTGGCTGCCTATCCTGGGCCTCTTCTCCCACTTCAACAATGGCCCAGAAGGAGATGTTACTTGTCCCTTTCTTAACTGAGAGGTCAGGGAGTCAGATGGGCCAAGTGGACACATTCAAATCTCTGGTGGTCACTTACTAGGTAAGGTAGTCACATTCTCCAGGGAGCCATCTCCACCTGAACTGTAGGGAGTGAGCAAGCAGAGGGAGGAGACACTGAGTTAATACACAAGTGTCACCAAAGAGAGAATCTACTCTAGAGTATTAGAAAGATCTGGAGAAAATTCTAAATTCACCAATGGATTGTTTTTACATCTAGGATTTAAAGGTCACAGGGCTGTTTCTTTTCTTTTCTTTTCTTTTTCTTTTTTCTTTTTTGCCAAATCAGGAGGGAGAGCACTGAGCTGACAATACATAGTGTATGATAGTGCATGTGTGTGTGTGTGTGTGTGTGTGTGTGTGTGTGTGAGAAACACGGTATCACTTCCCTCATGTTCCAATAACAAATGAGGTAGATGGGACTATCTCCATTTGACAAAATGGAACACTGAGATGCAGGGAGGTTAGTTAAGTTCCTAAAGTTAACTAAAATCCAGCTGGAGCTGGAAACCTTCAAAAGACAGATAAGCTGCTGTCTGCTGTTTGAATTCCATCAGAGAGTTCAAAGAATGGGCCACTCGCTGCCTTCTAATCAGCCCCAGCGGATCTCATCTCATTTAACCTTAAGATGCACTCCAAGGTTTAATTTCCTTCCACAAGGAAAAGATGGTTTTAACAAAACTTGCTGTTTATATGTTTGCTGTCATTCTGTGTGCATGCACAAGCCCCTTTCCTCAGTCCCAACCTTTAGCATCCATACATCAGAAGAGACTTCGGAAGGATGGACCACGAGTGATCGTTGCTCTTCATTTGAGGAATGCTTGGCACAGCGTCAACCATACCAGTCTGGTTAAGGGCTTAAGCCACAGGCTCAGAGAGCAGTCCAGGCAGAGCAAAGGGAATAGAAGAAGGCCTGCTTTCCACCTTGCCCAGATCTCTTCCATTACCCATTAGCTATCTGCCTCTAAGCTGACCAATGATGGCGCATCTGTAATTTTGATTCTTTCCCAACTCTCTACAAAGCTTCTACTTTAGATGCTTCCTGATCCTTCTTTCTTTGGACCAACAGCACTGAATGGGATATTTTATATTTGAAAGGAAATGATAAACCCATATAGCACCTCCAACAAAGGCCTTCTAATTCTATCTTCTTTCCCCATTCAATAAATTTATAAACATGGAAATATCGATAAATACATATACACAACAAGTACATTCTACTGTAACTTCTTTTTAAAAGATGTCTTGGTGATAAAAAACAAGCAGTTTTAAAAACAAGTAGTGGTAAAAACAAGGGTTGGTGCAAGTGGTAGAGAACCTGCATTACAAGCAGGAGGCCCTGAGTTCAAATCCCAGCACCAACAAAGAAACAAACAAATACATCTAGATGGCATCTGACCAAAGCTAACAGATGGGAAAGTCTCTCTTTTTTAAAAAATTTATATTATTATTATGAAAATAACATACAGAGGGGTTACAATTACATGGGCAAGATAGTGAGTACATTTCTTATCAAGCATTGTTGCAACCTCCTTTGTTTCCCCTTTCCATCCCTTCCCCTCTCCACTCCCTCCACCCCCACACTCCCCAAGAAAGTCCTTCTTTGATGTCATTTTACAGAGAAATGTCTGGGAAGAAAAAGAAAATGATTATACAGATAAATATAGATAAGCAAAACTATTTATTCACCATTTTGACCAAAACTATGAAAATATGGAAGGAAATTGACACCAAACAGCTGGTCTATGCTAATTGCTCAATGATTGTCATTTATGTGTCACATAAATGGCTGGGCTTTGTACATCTGTTGTCACCACAGTGTATAGAAAAGTGGAGTAGATGTTGAGTAAGACTTGTTGAAAGGGATTCAGTAATGTGAGATGGAACCCGTAATTAAAAAAAAATTAAAAGGAAGAAGGAAAAAAGAGAAAAAAAGCTGGGACTGGTGGCTCACATTTGTAACATTAGCTATTCAGGAGGCTGAGACCTGAGGATCCTGTCTCAAAGCCAGCCTGATCAGAAAAGTCTAGGAGAGGCTGGGAAGTTAGCTCAGTAGTAGAGTGCTTGCCTTGCATGCATGAGGCCCTGGGTTCGATTCCTCAGCACCACATATGCAGAAAAAAGCTGGAAGTAGCACTGTGGCTCAAGTGGTAGAGCGCTAGCCTTGAGCTGAAGAGCTGAGGAACAGTGCCCAGGCCCAGAGTTCAGACCCCACGACCGGATCCCCCCCCCCAAAAAAAGAAAAGAAAAGTCTAGGAGACTCTTATCTCCAATTAACCATCAAAAGGCCATAAGTGGAGCTGTGGGTCAGTGGTAAAGTGATAGCCTTAAGTGAAAAATCTAAGTGAGAGTATGAGACCCTGAGGTCAAGCCCCAGTATTTGCATAAAACAAAAGCAGAGCAAATGGAAAGGCTTTTTTATTTTTAAAGTAAATTTTATTTTGGTTTACTGAATGGAAGAAAAGGCAAGCTAGTGGAAACTGGACCCATCTGCTGGTACGTGGTCTCATGGGCCAAAGGGCCTCAGAAAGATTCATAGCCAATCCTCCTCTGTTGGTCCTTCCCCAGCCTCCCATCCTCCAAGACTCCTGGGTCCCGTCTCCCCTGACTGTGCAGTCCACTCTTTCTACTCTGTTTTCTTGACAGAAGAGGCCCCAAGTTGAATTCTTAACTTATTTAGAGTCACTAATTGCTTTGTATCTCTAATCTAGAAGTTTTAATAGAGCTAGATAATTGCTTTAGCCAAAGGATAGTAACAGATATTATGAATAAAGAAAGAGCTCTGAGATTAAGGGAAACATTGGATCAAACATAAAATGTAAACATTTTTATGATGCAGTGTTTCTCAGAGACTTGAATATGCTAATGTGCATGTAAATTCCCCAGAGGTCAGCTATAATGGGTCATGTTTTCTCCCAAGATACAAAAGATTTTTCTTCTTAGATGGAGTTCATAGTCAATGTAACATACTCTGAGCAACACTAGTTTGTACAATGTATCCTGAGTCCAATTCTTAGACGTAACCTGGAACTTTCAGCTTTCATACAGGGGCATTTGGGGGCAGACATCTGAAACATTTAGATCAAAGGGCTTAAAGGGACAGCAGCCACTAGACATGTGTGATTGGGGTTAGAATGAAAACATTCAAACAATTCATTCATAGGAAAGAACAGAGCAATGGTTGAATTTTAATATGGTTGCAGAAAGAAACTTCTGGAAGATTGCTCTGTATCTGAGTTTACCTAGTTCAACTATACCATCTAGCCAATCACATTAGTTTCTCAAGTTCCTCTGCTAAGTGTCCATTAACCCTTGGAGGTGTGGTTTGTCTGCTGTATTCTTTTATTTACATCTAGAAAGTGAGGTCATGGTAACAAGAGCCCTGCTTCCCTTTTCTTGCTCTGGTTTTTCTCCTAAGTTCAATACAACTTTGGGAGAGAAGTGAATAATCAAGGCTCTGGTTTGTTCCATGAAGTCTGTTCCATGATCTGGTTGAGGAAACGAGGGGTCCCCTCCCTCAAAAGCTGGAGGTGGTCACCTCAGTCCTCTGGCAGAGAAGAATGTTCTTATGCTAAGGATAGTCTGGGTGGGACCCCTGGCAGGGCTATAGGGTGTATGAAGACCCCTCTGTCTGGCCCTGGGAAACATTTCTTTCTTTTTTTTTTTTTGGTCTGGTCGTGGGGCCTGAACTCTGGACTTGGGCGCTGTCCCTCAGCTCTTCAGCTCAAGGCTAGTGCTCTACCACTTGAGCCACAGAGCCACTTCCAGCTTTTTTCTTTTTGCTTATGTGGTGCTGAGGAATCGAACCCAGGGCCTCATGCATGCAAGGCAAGCGCTCTACCACTGAGCCACCTTCCCAGCCGCTGGGAAACATTTCTTTCTGGCACTCTCTACACCCCTGGTGAGAGAACTGTCACAATGCTGGCCCACCCACTCTGTTTGATTTTCTGTGGAGAGACACTTCAAGTAAGTTCACTTTAAAAAACAAGGAAGTAGCAAACCTGCTCTAGATCCCCAACTGCTCATTAGTGCTCTGCCCTCTTGTGGCTGGCTTTGGTCTACTAGTTTTCCCGGGCAAATTCGGAACTACTCACCAGTTACTTTGAAGCATAAATAAACAGAAACTTTATTAGGAAAGAAACAGAATAATCACACCCAACTGATCACCCAATACCCTAAGATGTTTTTACTTATGTGTTTGGGGAGTCTTTTCTCACCCCTTCTACTTGTTTACTAGCTGTGTGAAACTTGCCATCCCTGCAGTCCAGGCTGGCCATACCCTCTTCTCTAGTCTGTAGCACTGAGGGCTTTTTTTTTTTTTTTTTAAATTTAAAGAACACTTGTTGCTTGGTGCTAATGGCTCACACCTGTAATCCTAGCTACTCAGGAGGCTGATGGCTCACACTTGTAATCCTAGCTACTCAAGAGGCTGAGATGTGGGGATCATGGTTCGAAGCCACTCTAGGCAGGAAAGTCCCTGAGACTCTTAATTCCAATTAACCACTAGAAATCTGAAAGTAGAGCTGTGGCTCAAAATGGTAGAGCACTAGCCTTGAGCAAAAAAGCTCAGAGATAGCGCCCAGGCCCTGAGTTCAAGCCCCATGAACGACAAAGAAAGGAAAAAACAAAAGCAGAGGGACAGTGTCCAAGTCCTGAGTTCAAGCTCTGGTACTGGCACAATACAACACAACAAAACACTTGCCAATGGAGCGTATGCCTCCCATACCCCTCACCTACTCGACTCAGCTCCTAACACAGCCAGTATAGGGGTGTGGCTTAGGGCTGCCCTATGACAGTGACTTTGTTTCAGTTATGTCTTCTGCAAGAGTGTATTGGGTTTTAGAAGTTTTCTGTGCAGATGTGTACATAGGCAGAGGTGTGAGCCCAGAATGACGTGAATAAATACATGAAGACAGAAGTAGGAACATCAACACGTGCACAAATACATGCAAACAGGCAGGTGAAGGCTCAGGGATTTGGTGGTTTTCCGGTACATTTCATGTTGGATTTGCTGACCCAGTAGTTTGATAACTTTGGTGAACTTTTTCTGTATAATTTAAAAAATAAAAAAAAAGATTATCAACAGTAAAATATCCTCGCCAGCCACCAAATGTTCAGTTTGAAGAAATATGTAGCTTTTCCTTCTCAAAATTAATCCTAGCTACTTACGAAACTGAGATCTGAGGATCACAGTTCAAAGCCAGCCCAGGCAAGGAAGTCTGTGAGACTCTTATCTCCAATTAACCACCAAAAAGCCAGAAGTAGACTTGTGGCTTAAGCGGTAGAGTACTAACCTTGAGAGAAAAAGCTAAAGAACAGTGCAAGATTCTGAGTTCAAGCCCTTAGAACATACACCAAGAAATGTCTTCTAACTTAGCCCTGCTCCTTGGTATCTGTGCATTTGTAGGTGTTAGTCCTCCCGCCCCCCCCCCCAGTCTCTAGGAACCTGGGAAGAGGGAGGAGGAGCAGGTCAGAGCTTGACATTACCTATAGGACAGTCCCCGATACTGTGTGGTGACATCGGTGAGGTCATCTGGTTTGGAGCCGATTCCATTGCCGGCCTTTGAAAACAAACCAAAATCCTCAAGAAACGTGAGCATGTTAGAAACAAAGGGGTGCTGTGAATGTGCAAGGCCTCCAAAGCAGGCCTCACAGTGTCCTCATCACAGCAGAAAACAACGTGATAGGAGGACCCAGAGACCCCAGAGCTCACAGTCTAGGACCCTCCATCCCAGCTGGGTGCCCCCCCTTGAGGTTCTCCCCAGGGAATGAGGACAGGCTTACTCTATTCATAGTGAGGTAAGGCTTGGAGACCAACTCTGATCACAGTTGTAAAGATTATTTGGAAAACTCTCCAGGGCTTTACAAATGTGAAAATGTCAACAATATTAACACCAGGATTTTGCTTCTCAGTTCTTCACAAACATGAAGAAGCACCTCATAGACCTGAGCTACAGTGGTAGAGAGATTTCTCATCAATTTCATTATTTTGTCTTTCCCTTCTGAACCTGCTGTAAGTGTTCACAAAGCCCCAGGCACACTGCCAGAAGGTGGTGCCACAGGATGGTAACACAGCCCTGAGCAAGGAACTTAGTGGCAGAGTTTTATCCATCACAGATGGAGGAAGCGGCTTTCTGTACTGATGTGGAGAGGAAACAGATGTGGAGTCTGAGTTTACAGTAAAGCTGTAAAGACTGAGATCTGAGGATCATGGTTCAAAGCTTGCCTGGGCAAACAAATCGGAGAGACTTATCTCTAGTGAACTAGCCAAAAGCTACTACGTTGGGTTCAAATACTACGGTGCTAGCCTTGAGCAAAAATGCCAAGCAAAAGGGCAAGGCCCTGAGTTGAAGGCCCAGTACCAACACACACACACACACACACACACACACACACACACACACACACACACACACACACACACACACACACACACACACACACACACACACACACACACACACACACACACCCTGAACACCTACTTGAGAAAGCAATTGTAAAATTAAATCACTGCCACTGTCTTTGTCTGACAACACCAAGACAGAAGGGCCAGGTCATTCAGAGGAGTTAGGAGGGCAGGGGCCTAGAACTCCCAGCCAAACCCAACCCCCTGGGGGCCAAGGGTCCTTACAGTCAGAGTATCCCCGAGAGCTGCCACCACTTGGATATCTGCAGGTCTCAGGGCATGCACTGGAAAGACAAGTGGACATGCTTGAGTCTGTGGGGAGGAAGGTGCAGTCAGATTCTAGGGCTTATGCTTGAAGCGACACAAGAGCTACATGTCCATTTGGGCCAGGCAGGACTGGGCATCCAGGCACCATGGGAATTGAAGTTTTATTTGAGGACCAGCAGATGTTTCCCCACTTTCCACCACAGAGTAATATTGGACCTGTGTCAGGATGGGGAAGAAATAGAAGGAAAGCAGGAAGAGAATAAAAAGAAGGGCAGAAAGAACAGGAAGCCACCACTTCACTGCCAGTGCTCATGAGAAGCCATCTGCAGCTGAAGTGCATGGCAGAGACGTGGGAGCATCAGGCCTGGGCAATAGGGCCTGGACAACTGTGAAGTTATAGATTTTTGGATTTCTGTTTTGGATGTCTGTTGAGAATCTATGGCGATTATGTTGGGCCTTTCTCTCCCACACATCTCTTCTGAAGAGAACCCAAAGAACCTTCTAGGCCCAACTACAGGCAGCAATGACGGTGCCTGGAACCACAAGCCCACATAACCAGCTTCCTTCAGGGACTTCCTGGCACATCTGGGCTTCCCCACAGCACAGGGCTGGGCCACCCACAGAGAAAGTCACGAGGCTCTTCTCCCTGTGCCTCCCTATAGGAGGCTGAAGCAGGAGGGCAGGAAACAGCTCCCAGCCCTCACTGTCGTAAAGCCCGTTGGTCATGATTCTGCCATAAGCCAGAACGGGGGCAAAGCAGGTGCCCACCCAAGACAGGCAGCAGGCCTTGCTCACGGCTATGTGTGACATTAGCATGTGGGAAGTCTGGGAGATGCTCACTGGTACATCAGTGTGTGTAGAGGAGTCCTGGGTCCTGGTATGTGTCACGGGGCTTACCTGAGGCTGGAGGGGAGGCAGAAGGCTTTCTGTCCCTGCATGGCAGCCAGGTCCCAAGGCCCTGAGGACAGAGAATGAATCCCTCAATCTCAGAATTAAGAGAGAACAGAAACTGGCTGGGCATAAGGCTTAACCAGAGGGTTTAAAAAAAATACAGATTCCTGGCCAGGTGCTGGTGGCTCATGCCTATATTCCTAGCTACTCAAAAGCCAAGTGTCAAGATTCAAAGCAAGCCTGGGAAGAGAAGTTTATGAGATTCTTGTCTCCAATAAACTACCAAAAAACCAGAAGTAAGGTGTGACTCAAGAGGTAGAGCACGCTAGCCTTGAGCAAAAGAAGCTCAGGAATAACTCCAGGCCCTGAGTTCAAACCTCAGGACCAGCACCATCACAACAAACAACTCACATCCTAGATTCCCATGGTTTAAACAGAATGATTTGATGTGGTGTGAATGGAATTCCTTCACAACATTTATACCAAGACTCTGGGGCCAGCTAAGCAGGCAACCATGCTTACACCTATAATCCTAGTTACTCAGGAGGCTAAGATCTGAGGATCTCGGTTCAAAGGCAGCTCAGACAGGAAAATCCACAAGACTGAACTCCAATTAACTGCCACAAAAGGCAGAAATGAGCTGTGGCTCAAGTGGTATAGCATTTGTCTTGAGCAAAATGCTCAGGGACAGTACTCAGGCCCTGAATTCAAGCCCCAAGAATGGCACACAAAAAATAAATAAATAAAAATAAAGGAGATTCCCAGAGTCTACAAAGGGCAGTTGGAGAAGGCTCCCTGGGGGATTTTGGTATAACCAGCTGAGATGTGTTCATCGAGGTTACATACTTCCTTCTTCTAATGCAAGACACCCCTACCCCCATCCTAAGCTCTGCAACTGCCCAGCTCTGAGAGGTAGATGTCTTTACTACCTCTTGGTGGGGCTGTGATGTGATTGGCTGGACCAGCCATTATTATCAATGGACTTTCCAGCTCCATCCAATCTGACCGTGTGGACAGGTAGATAGTCTTCATAAAAGAGTGGGAACCCCCTGGATGGCCTGTCAGGAATTCTTACTCACTTTCCCATCTGTCCTATCGGGCCCGCCCCGGTTCAAGGTCTGCCCACCCCACTGCCTATTGAGTCAAAGGAAGTGAGACGAGATACCTCCATGTTGTTCTTGTAGGTGCTCAGGTATGGCCAGACCTGCAGAAGAGTGTGGGCAATGGTCACATGTATGGCTTGTTTATTAACCTGTAGTGAGCCCTGATCTGGACACATGCACCCTTGACCTCCCCTGCTCCCTTCTCTGAGACCAGCTCCTCCCATCCAGGGTGACCGCTGTGGGTTCCTTCCCAGAATACTCCAAGACACTCCCCACAACCTAAACCAAGACTTACAGCAAACTCTAAGTCCCTCCCAGTGACATGCATGTCTTCTCTCTACTGCTCAGCTGGGCTGTCTCTCTTTCTCTATCCTGCCCCCATGCAGCATTGTGCCTCTCTCTGCTAACAAGAATCCCTGTCTCCATTTCCTGGGCTCCCTTGCCACCCCATGTCCAGCCACACTACCCTAAGGGAAGAAAAGACAAGAGTTTTAATCCTGCCTCCCCTGCAGGCCCTCTTATGGCAGTACCCAGGGTCAAGCCTGGGACCCCTTCGGGTTCACAGAGGATTTTTTCAGAGGTGAAGGTTGCCACGCAGAGCTCTGAGAATCATTTGACAATAGAGATCTTGATCAGCTTTCGCTTCTTGCTTAGTGTCCTCCACACTCCACCCAACCAGGTTTCAGTCTGTATCTGACCATAACAGAGTCAGTGGCTGGCTATACGGTAGCCCTCTATCCCTGCTCTAGTCTTTGGATGAGAGCTGCCATGTTCCTCTTGCCTTCCCAAATGAGAGGCGTCCAGCATGGACTTATACTAGGACCCCTGCCATGGAGAACCTCCAGATCAACCATCTCCATTCCTCTCACTTCAACCATTTGGATGGTTAGTCTATAGTATCAGATGGGGCAGGGAAGGGGGTACTCTGGAGGGTGGGGGGAGTGAATTGAGAAGCCTAAAGGGAGCTGGAAGCTGGGTAGGGTGCTTGCAAGGACCATATCTCACTCTACCTGGTTTGGACACGTGACATTGACCTTGTCTTCAAAATTATGTCGTGTTGTCTTCTGGCCAACAGGCTGCAGCTAACGCCAGAAGCAGGGAGATGTAAATGAGAAAAAGAGATGGCCAAGGTGAAGAGGTCAGGGGTGGAGGAGGGATATGGGGGGAGGGAGGACAAAGGCAACAGGACTTGAGAGAAGATGATTCTTCTGGCTCGGCCATCTCACCATGTTTTTCCAGAGGGCACTGGCTGCACGGGCGTGAGCCTTGCTGCTGAAGTGGAAACAGTCAGGTGCAAAGAAAGAACTGTCGGGCAAGCCTTCCTGCTCACCGGGCAGAAAAAGAAAGGAGAGATGTCAGAAGGTATAACCAGTGCTCAGAGCTCTGGGATGCCCTTGGGGAGCTCCGCTCATCCACAACAGAGGCCTTCTTTACCGAGGTCTTTGGCATCTCCACTTTCTCAAAGAACGGCTGGACAACCACAGTGAAATCATCCCTGGTGTCGTAGCGGCCACTCTCAATCAGCTCGTGAGTCCCCTCCTGAAGGGGGATAAAGGGTTCGGGGTCAGGGGTCAGATGGTCCTCTCTGCATCCACTCTATCACTGTGCAATCTCTTCTCTGACACAAGTTTCAACAGTCTGGCTGTTGGGTGAAATCAACCTTCCCCAAAGTCTTATCTGAACAGGAACAAGTTAGATACCCTTTGGATCTGCCCTAGTTTCACATACACATGCCACAGCCTCTGCTGCAATTGCATATAGTTAGAGCTATGAAAAAGTGTAGGTAAGAGAAACCTAAGTCACTCAGTCTGATGCCCTCCCTCAGTTCACCTTGCTTTGTTTGGCAGTGCTAGAGATGGAACTCAGGCGCTCATGCTTGCACTCTACCACTTGAGCCATGCCCTTGCTCATTCTACTTTGGTTTGATTTTTTTCTTAGCTAGGTCCTCACACTGATTTTCCACAGGCCATGTTTCTCCTACCTCTACTTCCTTAGTAGCTGGGATTATAGGCCTTTACCACTGTGCCAGTCCTTAACTCCCTTTGAAAGTCATTCTGGTTGGTTAAAGTCTGGTGTGGGGGTGGGCTAATACTTAATGACATAACACTTAATCAAAGATACCTCTTACATTTACCTTTATGTGTAGATCCGCAACGTTTAACATAGTTTTGTATTGTTTGTGCAGAGCGGGTGTGTGAGCACATATGTCCTTCTTTGAGATGCTTAAATATTTTGCTAGGGATGTAACAGAGCTGAATCCTCATAGCTTCTGCTTAAGAGTAGATCTAAGACAGTTATCCCAGTTCTGGCTCCTACTCCTGTCAGGGTCTGTCATTTTACGACTCACCAGGGGTTCCTGAATTTGGGGCCACATGTGGTTAGAGAGAGAGTGTGTCATAAGGCTTACACAGCTGGGAACAATTACGTGGTCACTTTTCAGAGACATGTGCTACTGTCTTTTCCTAGGACCAGTCTGAAGAGGACCCCTTCTACCAGAGATGTCTGGGGTCTGCCTAAATTAGCCAGAATGAGCATGAGCTCATGGCTTGCCTCCGAGAATCCCACCCAGCCCAGGGCTGAGCCCAGGGCTATAACCTGCCTGGTCCCGGTGCGGGCTGTGTGCTGCCTTACCAGAGCGGCAGGTGCCTGCCCGGGGCACAGGACGTGTAACCCGGCAGTGACCAGAAGGCAGGGTGGGGCAATTGGGGATAACAAAATAAAAGATTATTTCTTGGAGCCCCTGGCACACTCCCTCCTCCCCGCAAGAGTCTATAGAGAAGTGATTCCCCCAGGGGGCCTGGGATACTTGCGACCTCTGCAGGCTACTTGCGCCCACTCTGGAAGGAGAGTCGCCAATGTCCCTTTTGAGTGAAGGACTGGACAATTGAGGGGAAACTCGGGACAGTCAGAGTAGTCTACTGTCTCCTCAAAGATCTGACAAAGCCTCAACAAGACCACAACCCCCAAGAAGGGCAGGGGCTGAGTTTTCTCCTCTGGTGTTCCCCAGGACCCAAAAGAGTTCCCAAAAGAGTAGGAGTTTGATCTAGAACATTCCACACTGAGATTTCTCTCCATGAGACACATTTGTTCACAAACACATAGAAACATTGGCTTTCAAGGAACTGGGCTTTGGAGAACTGGGTTTGGTGACTTTACTCTGGGGTGGCATTGAAAGAAGCAGACGTCAGTGTTTCCATGTGGTCATGCTGGTCAGTGGTCAGCACCCACCCAGGCAGGGGCAGCCTCTGATCCCCTGCAGGGTGACACCAGACACATTGCACAGGGGTGGTGGCAGAGTCCCTTTGGGGCTTACCTGGTACTTTCTGTTTATTTCCACGAGGGAGGCAAGTTCTGTTGAATTATCATCAAACTTCAGGACACAGGGACACAAAGACCTGTAGAAGAAACCACAGAGATGTCCCCACCTCAAGATCACTTGCTACGCCAGCTTGAGACTCAGAAGATTCTATTTCTTTTAGGTTTGAGCTATCAGGAATTTGTGCTATAGCAGGGCCCACTGACTGAGCCAAATGAAGCCAAGAAGATGTCCCTGATCTGGCTTTTCTCTTGAAAGTGGAATTTGAAACATCTGTAAGAGGGACTTTTATGGAGCTGAGTCACCCAGAACTGTCTGAGGACAGTGCTATGCAGAGGCACACCTCCCTCTCTATAATGATAGTGAAGACAACAATTGCTCTCAGTCATTGAGAGTTACCTGTGCCAAGCTGATAAGAGCTCTCTGGGTATCATTAATCTGCTTAATCTTCCCAGCTGTTCTAGCATTTGAATGATCATTATCTCCATTTTAAATGAGAAAAACTGAAGCTAGGTCTGATGGTATACAACTGTAATCCCAGCTACTCTTCCCAAGACTGAGGCAGGAAGATAGCAAATTCAAAGATAGCTTAAGCAATTTAGCAACACCTTATCTCCAAATCAAAAATAAAAAGGAGTGGGGGATACAGCTCAAAGTTAAAGTGCATACCTAGCATGCACAAGGTTTTGGCACAGCCAAAGAAAAACAGAAAAAAAAAAAAAAAGAGAAGAAACTGAGGAACTGAGGCTTGGTGGTTAAATAACTTCCTTCCTTCCTTCCTTCCTTCCTTCCTTCCTTCCTTCCTTCCTTCCTTCCTTCCTTCCTTCCTTCCTTCCACTCTCCCTCTCTTTCTCTTTCTTTCTGTGCTAGTATTGGACTTGAACTCAGGAACTGGGCACTGTCCTTTCGCTTTTTCACTTAAAGTTGGTGCTCTATCACATGGGCCACAGATCCACTTCCAGTTTTTGGTAGTTAATTGGTGATAACAGTCTCATGAACTTTCCTGCCCAGGCTGGCTTTGAACCACAATCTTCAGATCTTCAGATCTAGCTTCCTAAGTAGCTAGGATCACAGGTGTGACCCCCTGACACCCTGAAATATAACTTTCTTAAAGTCACACAGCCATACAAATGCTCAATGTAGGAGCAAGGACAAAAACTTGTCTGCTTAGCTTTGAACCTGACCTCTCCATCTCTATATTAAGCTGCTCCTGTCCAGTCTGCAGCCCTGCTCCAGCTGGCCATTGGGCAAATCTTGGCTTTGGGTCAGGGAGTGGGGGCGTTTGAGATAATAATAGCAAAGATGGCTCATTATAGACCCAGTGCCACTGAGACAGACTGACAGAGGGACAGGAAGCATGGAGCACTGGAGTTGTAGGACAAGGTGACCCTGAATCCATCTGATGCTGACATTCCATCAATTGGTCAAAACACAAAATCTCCAGTTTTAATGCTCTGAAACAACAACAACAACAACAACCCCAAACAAACCCTGTAGTGAGCAATAGCAGGGGACCTTTTGGCGAAGCTGCTGTGACCGCAGAGTAAAAATCCTGTGTGGCCCAGGGACTGGAGAAAGCCAGAGCCAGCTGATGAGTCAGCAGCCAAAAATAGCTTGCCTGACACCAGCTGTGTTAATAGGCATGTGTCACATTGTGTCACCCGCAGCTAGCCTGCCTCTGCTCGTGGTACCCTGAGGCCTTCTCCAGGGGAGCTGTGCAGTCTGGGCCTCCCAGGGAAGGTTTGGCATGGCTTTTCAGGTGATCAGCCAGCATACTCCTTCATTTCCAAGAGCAAGACTGGCTCTGAATTATTCATTCCGTCATTCAGCAAACAGCCCCTGAGCCCCTGGGCTGGGCGGGCAGTGACTCAGAGTTCTTGGGCTGTGGAGAAATCATTACTGTATGGAGATGACTAGTGGCTGTATGATGTGCTCAGGGACACAGTGGGGGTCTGGACAGAGATACAGGGCTGGGGGAAGAGGGCCAGGATGGCACAGAACATTGCCATATATATATATATATATACATATATTTGTGTATATATGTATGTATATATATGTATATATATGTGTATATATATGTATCGTCATATATATATGATGGTTATATATATATGTATATATATATATATATATACACACACACACACACACACATATATATATATATATATATGGTCATGCTTCAGCTAGAAGGCCATCTTATTCCTGAGAGCTATGGGAACCTGAAATACTGGATGGGGAAGCCGTCTTTAAGATGAGCTTTACAGGACTTTCTTATGACCAGGGTGCTCTGTTCCCTGGGGAAGTCTTCATCCTCTGCACCCTGCGGATTCTGAGGTAGCCACTTCATCTTCTAGTAAGTGACATTAGAGCTCTATTTGTGAATGTCCAGCCTGGAGTTACATACACCAGCAGGAGGTATTGTCTTTCCTGGGGATGGGCCTCCAGGAGGGGCAGGGACACGCTGGACACCTGGGGAAGCAGATTTTGGCAGCAGCCTATGTCCTCCTTAAGCCTTGCTTACTGGGCCTCCCTTCATTCCCAATGCCTGGCTCTTCCCTCTCTGTGGCTGCCATGACAACAGGAGCAGGGTTGAGTTCTACATATACACCTTAGGGCTGGCAGCCGGGACCTGTCCTGGGTTAAAAACCCTCTGTGGGAAACCCTGAGGCCTTCTCTAGTTAGAAAATGGAGTAACCTCAGCACTGTTTCACATTCTGCTCTGGGCTTTTCTAAGGAATCTGCTAAGGATCCATGGCCCTTGCAGGGATAGGGGAAGAAGTTTCAGCCTGACCTGAGGATCAGCCGTGGGCAGCTGACTTTATTCTCCAGGTACAGCTCTCTCAGGTTAATGATCTCAAGTGCCTTCACCAGGTTCACAAATGCCCGAGGAACCTGCAAAGAGAATCAGCCACCAAGATGATGAGGTAGGCAGTCCCAGTCTTTTGTTATTGTGTTCCAGTCCTGGGGCTTGAACTCAGGGTCTGGGCACTGTTACTGAGCTTTTTTTTTTTTTGCTCAAAGTTAGCGCTCTACCACTTGAGACATTACTCCACTTCTGATTTTTTTCCTGTAGTCTCACAGACTTTCCTGCTTGGCCTGGCTTCGAACCATGATCCTCAGATCTCAGCCTCCCGAGTGGCAGGGATTACAGGCATGAACCACTGGCACCTGGCTCAACCCTAGCCTCTTATATAGGCTTGGAGTTTGCTTCTCTTGCTGGGCTTCAGAGCTAGGGATCTTCATCTGGCCCCATCCATTTCCTTCATCCCTCCTTCTCCCTCTCTTTGTATCCAGGCTGCTGGGACATGATAAAAGAGATCTTCCAGGGAGGTCTCAGCAAGAAGCCAGAGCTATCTTCAGGGATCTCTGAGCCCCACAGCCACAGTGAGCTGCTCTGGGCAGATGGCCCAGCTTCTATACCTCAGCATGAAGGATATCCAGGGCCTTCCTGATGTTCGCTGTGAAGTTCTGGGGTGAATGGTGAACCTGCAGGGAATAGAAGAATCTCCTGAGTCCCATTCATCATCCATTGTCTCTCTACTGATCAAGGCTCTTTCCTGTCCTGCTCCTCTCCTTTTATTTCTGTAAAATAGAAGTAGGTTTGTCTCTGGGGGACCCAGCCTTCTGCCCAATCCCATGCATGCTCTTCAGGTGTGTGCTGGCTGTGATCCTTGGGGAGATACTCTTTCTTTTGCATAGAGCTATAGAAAGTTCTGGAACTGCCACATGTTGATGAGCTAGAGTCTCAGTATATCTCTGGGCCTTCTAAACTGGTGGTGTTGGAGAACTGAAATGTGAAGTGCCTGGTCCTATAGCCTGCTGTCTTCAGCTTCAGAGCCTGGTCTACATAGGGTGCCATAAGGAGGTAATGGGAAAGGAAGAGAGCACATAAATGTATTTTCATTCTTATTTCTCCTGATGTAGATACTGTGTGTGTGTGTATGTGTGTATACATGCACACATGCACGTACACACGCACACGCATACCAGTTCTGGGGCTTGAATTCAGGGCCTAGGTGCTGTCCCTGAGCATTTTTGCTCAAGGCTAGTGCTCACTTGAGCCACAGATCCATTTCTAGCTTTTTAGTGGTGGATTGGAGATAAGAGTCTCATGGACTTTCTGCCCAACCTGCCTTTGAACCACAATCCTTAGATCTCAGCTTCCTGAGTAGTGAGGGTTATGGGTACGCTGGGCTAGACATTGTGATTTTTAACATTTTTTTTAAAGCAGCAGAACTCATTCTTTGAGATCTAACCAAGAGCCCTGCTCTATGCAACAGGGTAAAACTTCGTCACTCAGGGAAGCTCATGAAGGGCCCACGGTCCCAGATTCCCCACTTGTCCCCAGCAGCCACTCCCCTTCCCTGAGGGCTGAGTATCTGAACATTGACTAAATGCCTTAATAGGAAATCAACCTTCCCTAGCATCTGCACAAAGGTGGTCCTGGCCAGGGTGATTAAGTCCTGCAGAAAGAGCTGCCTTTGGGTTATCTAGCAAGATTTTGCTAGATTCTTGGTATGCTATCTTAGTTTCTAGAAAGATATGGAACTTCATCAACCAATCCTGCTTGTCCTGTTGCCTCTTCCTCTTGAGGTGAATGCCCTCTCCACGTCAAGATTAATCTAGGCTTGATCTATGCCAAACCACCAGCCAAGCCCTGGCCCAGCGGTGCTGCTCCAATAACCAATGTCCAACTATGGAATTTCTTTGCTAGGATTGGGGAGCCTGAGAGAAGAACCGAGCACCTACCGGGTCATTACAGGAATCACAGAGGTCATTGCCTCCTATAAACAGGGTGATTATCTTCCAGTCCTCCTGGAAATGTATCCTCTGCAATGAACAGGAAAGCAAAGTAAGCCCCTGTACCATAGTCAAGACAGGGAAAATCCACTCTTGAAAGGACATGTGGCTCAAGTGGTAGAACACCAGTCATGAGCAGGAAGGGATGGTCCTGACACACCAGAGAGTAGCCATTCGTGAGTTCTGTTCTTTGGTTTGGGGGCTGTGAACTCCCGTATGCCATATGTGTTAGATGGAGTCACTGGAAGTCCTGTGGCTGTGTCCTTACATGGTAGCACACAGGTGGAGGTCCCCAACCATCTTGATGACAGTAGATGGGGGGTGCCCTCTGAGCTTCGTCCTCCATCTCCAGCTTGGCAAGGAGTAGGTGGAAGTTAGGAAGGTGGATCCTGGCACTGGGAATGAAAGGTTAGTCTAGAATCTTCTAGCAACTTGGAATTCTCCATATGCCTTATGGAAGAAAGGACTTTCTTCCATTAAGAGAGAGTTCTTCAGATTCAGATCATTCCCACAAGTTAAAGCTGCCAATGAACAAATCCAGCTGGAGAGGTGGATCAGTGAATGTGATCCTGGAAACACTTTGCCACTTCCTGGATCTCCCAAGAGGGACATGAGGGAGAAGTTGAAGTCATGGGGCTGGGTGCAAGGGATGTGGCCACACCCCTTCTATAAGCGGTAGCCCAAAGACAGCCTCACAGCCTACGCTGTCCCCTGGCCTACAGTGTTTTATTTCTCTGACCCGGGCTTCTAAAAGAGGGTGGGAGGAGAAAGATAAAAGCAAAATCCAGAAGAGTGTGACATTAACAATAGAACTACTCTGAAACGTGTCAAGGATGGATTGTAGTATACATGAAATCACATTCTCCACAATGAATCCCAGACCCCACTCTTCAATGATTCCTTCCACAGAGGACCAGCTCCAACACAGGCCTGCAGTGAGAACCTGCTTCCCACTCAAAGAGAACCTCAAGCTCAAACATTTGTCTTCTGCCCATGCAGAGGGGCCTAACTCGCTTCTGCACAGTACTCTCACAGATAGCTTCCCCTACCCTTTCCTGATGGTAATAGGGTTTGAACTCAGAGCCTCATGCTCGCTGGATGCGTTCTACCTGAGCTCTGCTACCATCTCTTTTATTTTCATTTTCGTTACTTTTCAAGTAGGCTCTTGCACTTTTGCACGGAGCTGATCTCAGACCATGATCCTTCTACATGTGTTTGCTGTGTAGCTGGGATCAGAGGTGCATACCACTACACCCCAGTTTGTTGAGATGAGGGTCTCAGTAGCTTTTTGGCTGGACTGGCCTCTAACCTCAATCCTCCCTATCTCTGCCTTCTGAGTAACTGGGATTTTAGGCATGGGCCATTGCCTTCTCTATAAAGCACATGTCAACTCTTGATAATCTTGATTCTCCTTTATGAGCCCCTTGAGGACAGGATTGTGCTGCATTTCTGGCTTCAGGCTTGACCTGTGATAAACATTGAATCTGAACAAGGGAACAGAACATCCTTCACAGAAAAGCAGCAATCAGAGCTATAGGTGCCTGCTAGAAACCTAACTTTCCTCCTGGGCTCCCCTCATCTTGTCTTTGACTTCTCTGTGTCTGTGCTTTCTCTTATTCATCTCAAGTTCCAGGGAGTCTCACCGCAGTGCCCCCAAACTCACCGTGTCATTCTTCATTAGGTCCACCAGCCTCCTGGCCTGGACAGCTAAGTCCCTGTGTGGACATAAAGGAGGACACTGGTGAGGGGCTCTTAGCAGACAGAACTCCCATCAGATAGATACACAACAGAGGAGGGACAAGGGCAGGAAAGGAAGACAAGGCCATACAGAGAACTCCATTCAGGAAGAGGTGGGGGAGGGGTGACAGTTGGGGGCAGGACCCTCCAAGGGACTGTTTTCTGATTGGCATAGTTGATGACCTATTGTCTCTTCCAAGCCAGGCTGTCCAAGGCAAACAGAAAGTCTACCGTATGAGGGTTTCATAGCGTGCTCAGCAATGGAAATGCCTGGCTTGGGCATTTGGTTCCTTCTGGCTATTTGTGGGAAATGATCTTAAGTTCTCAGTTTAAAAAGATTGTAAGGCTGGGTGCTGGAGGTTTACATCTGTAATCCTAGCTACTTAGGAGGCTGAGATCTGAGGATCATGGTTTGAAGCTAATCTAGAAAGAAACGTCCATGAGACTCTTATCTCCCATTAACTAGCAAACAAGCCAGAAGTGGCTCAAGTGGTAGAGGACCAGCCAAGGGAGAGCTTGAGGCCCTGGTTTCAAGGCCCAGTCAAACGCTCTGTCCATCACACAGAAATGCTGTGCAAAACTCAAGGGTGATACAGGTGAAGGCACTTGGTGAACAGTTCACTGCTGGGTGGAGAAGAGGGGTGGTGTCTCACCTGCAGGACCTGAGGCCAGCCATGAGGTCAAGTGAGCACACGTGTTCAGGCCATTTCAACTGCAACTCTCCTCCCTTCTGCTCCCCCCTCCCTCCCCTACCACTTACACACAGGATTGCTTGGATTGTTTGCAATCCAATGAGCCAGAAGGCCTCAGGAAAAGCAGAGCCCTGTGAACCATGCTTGCTTCAGCCGCTCCCATGTTCTCCACTCTGAGATTCATTCTTGGATTGTCTCATGCTCAGAACTGCCTCTCCTCCTTACACTACCAGCTGGCATATTCTGGGCAGAAGCAGAATTAAGAGTAACACGGAAGCAAGCCAGAATTCTGAATCAGTCGCCTCTCACTTGCAACCTAAACAAAAGGAAAAGCAGCCTCCCAAGTGCATTATAAAATCTATTAGGCTTTGTATGATGCCTGCTTCCTATTGAAATAAATGAGAAAGCTACTTAGGTGGCTCATACCCCGAGGACGGTGCAGGGAGCGGGGAGTGTGTCAGGAGATCTAGAAGCCAAATCACAGGCATCCTGGGAACTACATGGAAAATTGAGGCTTGTGACTTTTTTTTTTTTTGGTGCTGGTACTGGGACTTGAACTCAGGGCCTCATGTTCTCATTTAGCTTTTTCTACTCATGGTGGATGCTCTACAACTTGAGCCACAGCTTCACTTCTGTTTCTTTGTTGTTGTTCTTTTGTTTTGTTTTCCTTTTTTTGCTGTTTGATTAGAGATAAGAGTCTCAAGGAGTTGTCTACCCAATCTGGCTTTGAACTGTAATACTCAGATTATCAGCATCCAGTGTGGACTGTGTGTGTGTGCGTGTGCGTGCGTGTGTGTGTGTGTGTGTGTGTGTGTGCGCGCGCGTGCACGTGTGTGTGTGTGTGTGTGTGTGTGTGTGTGTGTGTGTGTGTGTGTGTGTGTGTGTGTGTGCTGGTCCTGGGGCTTGAACTCAGAGCCTAGGTACTGTCCCTGAGCTATTTTTCTCAAGATTAGTACTCTACCACTTGAGCCATAGCTCTACTTCCAGCTTTTCTTTTTTTTTTGAGTAGTTACTTGAGATAAAGGTCTGATAGACTTTCCTGTCTCATCTGGCTTTGAACTTCGATCCTCAGATCTCAGCCTCCTGAGTAGCTAGAATTACAGGCGTGAGCCACCAGATGCCAGGCTGGTGTGATTCTTCTTAAGCAGAAAGGATCTTCCCATGACTTTTGGGTGTGTTGTTCGCTTGTTCTGTAAGCAGACACTCAACACTCTGGTGCGATGGAGAAAGCTGACCTTCTAGCTCTGGGGTGGTTGCCAGTGGGCCCTTCAGCTGGGACTTATCGCTGGGACCATCACCCCGCTGCAAGGTGTCCACACTACCTCCAGCTCAGTAGGTCTTTCGCATCCAAGGTGGGGATTGAGCCTCACAGCCACCTTCCTTATGACAGAGGTTCCCAGCCCTACCTCCCAAAGTCTGAGGCTCAGAGAGGACAGGGAAGAAGCCAGGACCCAGACTCGTAGCTTCATCACCCAGGCTGGTACTCTTCCTGGGACACAGAAGCATGCAGAGCCCCCAAGTCTGGCTGAGAAATGGGAGGTAGGTGGCAGGGGTGTCAGACTCTAAACAGCGCAGTAACATGACAACAGCTGGGACCAGTCACAGATGAGGCCAGGAGGATGTGCTCAAAGCCTGTGCCAGGATATGAAGTTAGCTGTGAGGTAGTACTGGGCACACACTGGCAAATTTCTGTGTCTGGCAGCAAGAAATACACTAGAGAGCGTCCATTCCAGCTTCTGACCCTCATACCCCATTCCAGAGCAAACCTCTCACTTCTCAGCCATAAACTCAGTTTGGGCCAAGCCCTCTCTCCCCAGTCCCCAGGGGCTCTGAGATGTTTCCCCCCCTCAACCCCCCATGACTCACTCAGATTTGGCTCCTGCCACAGCCTGGTTTAAGAAGGCTCCAGAAGTCGTTTCCTTTCCCGTGCCAACAGAGAAGCCTTTCAAGGAAGGATTGAATTCTCGGAGGATGTCTAGAAGTATAAAGAAAGACATGTTTAGTAACTATATATCAACACAACCTTCAATCAACTTCATTTAAAGGCAGGGTCGTCTTGCTCCATAGCCCAGGCTAGCCTAGAAATGCCTCCACCTGGAATGCTGGGATTACAGACCTGCATCACCACACTCAGCTCACAGGTTCCTTTGATAAACACCTTGGGTGCTAGAGACAAGGTAGAGTCCTCACCAACAGCCCTTACTCTACTGTTCATCCAGCATGAGAATAAAATGTTCAGCAGACCCCCACCACACAAGTTGTATGCAATAGGTACCTAATGAATTATCATTCAATAAACATGATTCTGGGCTAGATGCTTTTCTCATACATTGTTGTGTTTTTCTAAATATATGAAGGCATATTGAGAGGTCCATTTGGACTATAAAGTCCACAAAGTATATCTAAAAGTATAGGGCTGGCCAGCTTTTAGTATATTATACTTGTTTTTGACCATCAACTTTAGAACATTTTCATCTTCTCCAAAAGAAGCCTGGTCTCATACAACTTCTCCCAACCCTGTGGAAATCTCTGATTTATTTTGTGCTGTCAAAGATTTGCTACTCCAGACATTTTAGAGACATGAAATTATATAATCATATAAAACAATGGTCTTTGTGATTGGCACCTTTTACTTAACTCCCACATTGGGATATGATAATTCCTTTTCCTTGTTAGGTAATATCCTTATATGGACACGGCACATTTTATCTATCCATTTTTCAGTTTGGGGCATTGGTCATCTTTCCAGTTTTTTGTTTATTTTTTGTTGTTATTTTTTGTGCCAGTCCTGGAGCTTGTACTCAGGGCCTGGACACTGTCCCTGAGCTTTTTTTTTGCTCAAAACTAGTGCTCTACCACTTTAAGCCATAGCTCCATTCCCAGCTTTTTGGTGAACTGAAGAGTCTCCAGAACTTTCCTGCTCAGGCTGGCTTTGAACCAAGATCCTCAGATCTCAGCCTCCTAAATAGCTAGGATTACAGGCTTGAACCATCGACACCCAGCTCTGTTTTTGTTTTTGTTTTGGTATTATGAACAATGCTGCTATGAATATTTCTATACAAGCTTTTGTAGGGGGTTCTTTTCTAGATGTACTAGAAGTAGAATTCTTGGATCATATGATAACACTGCTTAACATTTGAGAAACTTGTAGGACTTTTTCTCAGAACAGCTGCACCATTTTACATCCCAATAGCAGTCAGTGAGGACGGACTTCTGTTTCTCCATATTGCCACCAATATTTCTTGTTTTCTGTCTTTTTATTATGACTATGCTAGTGGATATGGAGAGGCCTATCCTGGTGGTGGTTTGCTTTGCACTGGTGGCTGCAAGAACTTTGTCTTCCTTTGGTGTCAGTGAAAATTCACAGAATTCCCTCCCCTCTTATTTTAGAGAGAGAGAAGTTCATGAAGAAATTATAATTTACTATTTGATAGAATTTTTCACTGAAACCAGAAGAGCTTAGCATTTTTGCAGGGGGGGGAGAGTTAGTGGGAACTAATTACCAATGAATCTCTTCATTGTTAGAAATTTATCCTATTTTTCTACTTCTAATCAAGTCCATTTCAGTAGTCTACATCTTCCTAGGACTTTCCCCATTTAATCCAAAGGTATCTCATTGGTTGGCTTTGGACCACACTGGCTTTGCCACCTCCTCATCTTGGCTAAGAACTCCTCAGAGCAGGGCCTGTATGTACCAGGGCCTAATGTACTGCCCAATAAATGCATATAGCCTCAATCAGGAGAATCTGTTCAGAGTTACACAACTACTAAGAACAGAACCCTTGGCCAAAGTCTTGGTATCTCAGTTCCCACCCAGGGTTCTCTTTCCTGGGGAGAGGAATTGGCTGGGTAATAACAGGACTTTATGATCTCATGCCATCCAGTTATTTTCTTCAGGGTGTTCTCATCCTGGCTGGATTAGACTTAGTGCTATGATTTTTGAGACTGAGAAATGTGCAGTTACCCTGATATCCACTCATGAGAAGGAGGGACTGTGAAATCATCAGCGCTCTTTGAAAATAGACCTGTTTGTCCTTAGAGGTGGTGGGTTCTCTATTACTAGAGGAATCCAGTGCCAGCAACTCAGCTATTTGGAAGTAATGTCATAGACAGGAGCTACATACCAGATAGGGCAAGAACTTGCTGGTGTGTGCAGTTATCTCTGCCAGGAACATTCCATCCCCCTCCTTTACCTGATGGAATCTACTTCATGATGCTTTTTTCAGAAGATAGAATTAGCAGCCTTCTTCTATTTATTTCCCCCTAAGCTTTGTGCATGGCTCTGAAATGGGTCTGGCCTTGAGAAGGCATGTCCCTAAAAGAGACTTATATCATCAGGGCATAGCTCTACTTGCCCACCACCAAACACCAGAGCATCTGCTGGATTCAACTTTACAGGCAGTCAGGCCTCTGATGGTTCTGTTCTGATCATATGGTGTCAGAGTTTCTAACACATTTCCATAGGGCTATTTTATCGATTTTTTTCAGCCCCTACAATCAAACTGTCTTCACAAATGTAGTGGAAACAATACTGAAGAACCTCCATTCTTCCCGGCTAAGTGTATTGGGGGAGTCTCCTTTGTGAATCTCTTGGCTTAAAGATCTCAAGCCAGATGATTTCCAGTCTTCCTCCTGGGACATTTCACAGTCAACTTTATCACACTCAAAAAGCAACCGAAGCCATCTCCTAGCAAGAAGGGAGCTTATTTATAGCCCTTGTGTATATACCTAGAAATCAAGAGGACAGAGAGTTCTTGTGGCACAGAATTGCACCTATTTAAAATTAGCACCAGCTGTCAATCACCTAAACATAATGAATGTGAAGTCTGACGTGTTCTGCCTATACAGACATTAAGCATCCCGAAGAGCAAAGCCTTGGTGATTTACAAGTCAAAGGCTTTCTTAGCTCCTTAAGATATATCACAACAACTGCAAACGTTTGCTGCAGGTGTACTTTTAGAACACACACTGAGTTGGATAGAGAATGAAGAGTTGGGCAATCCACACCCATTGGAGATTGTAGCCAGAGTTTAGGAAATCAGTACTAGCAGGATGTTGGCAGCATCGTTAAGAAAAACACTGAGCCCCAGATACGGCTGTTTGCATAGCCTGGGCAAGGTAGTTTCATCTCTATTGCAATTGCAATGGTTGATAAAGCAACACAAGCCAAAGCCAGGCCTTGGTGCAGAGCGATGCCTAAGAGGCTCAGGCAGGACCAGATCCAGACCCAGATCCTTCCCAGACCCCTCCCAGATCCCTGCTCTGCTCAGAGAACCCAGAAAAGCAGAAGTGGGGTCCCACCCTCCCTATCTTCTTTGTTATGACGCACACTAAGATTTGGTCTTAGCTCTCTCTCATCATCTTTTTGTTTCCTTTCTTATACAAAGACAATTTCTCTTCACGAACAACAACAAAATCTGAGCTCCAAGGCTTCAATCCTGCTGCCCGAGTGGGAATCAGGACAGCAGCTTCCGGGAAGCAGCGCCCTCTACCGCACACTGCGGGCTCCTGCAGCAGTCCGGGCGGTCAGCCGCCAAGGGGAGCTGCAGGCGCGCTCCGCTTCCAGCTGCAAGCATGCAGTGCGCAGGCGCACCCTGTCACCGGAAGGGGTGTAAAGCATGCCCGCGGCGCGTACTCACTGGCCAGGGTGGTCACCGTGCTGATGTTCTGGTCTCCTCCGCAACTGTTCGTGGAATCAAGGGAGAAAATGAAGGTTTACAATGCCAACTTCAAATGCTACCAGGGCCGACAGACAGCCCGGAGCCCCGCCCTTTCCTCAGCATTTTGGAAAGAAAAGCAAACAGAAATAAAACCCATTCCTTCCCCTACCCAGAGCAAAACACTAGGCCAGGGATTAATGCCTGTCAGGGCTGTCCACGACCTTCCCTTCCCCTCTCCCTCCCTCCCTCCTTCCCTCCTTTAGACCTTCCCTCTGTCCCTCCCTCCCCCTTCCCTCCCCCCTTCCCTCCCCCTTCCCTCCCTCCCTCCCTCCCTCCCTCCCTCCCTCCCTCCCTCCCTCCCTTCCTTCCTCCCTTCCTTCCTCCCTTCCTTCCTCCCTTCCTTCCTTCCTTCCTTCCTTCCTTCCTTCCTTCCTTCCTTCCTTCCTTCCTTCCTTCCTTCCTTCCTCTTTTTCTTTTCTGTTTTCTTTTCTAACACAGAGCTCTGACATCTGGGCAGGGGGAAGTAAGCTCATCCCTGACACCCTGACTGCCAAAGCCCAAGTGGCCAGTTTCACCCACTTAACTGCTACAGCTGAACTCACCATTTCTAGTGTAAAAACACAGGAGTTTTGTTTGTTTAGTTTAGCCTAGTCTTTCTCTCCCTCTTGGCTTGGAAAAGTCATCTTTCAAAGGGAGTAGACACCTCACAGGCCAATGCTAAAATTCCAAGGTGATCAAAGCCAGTGGGTTTGCAGGCATGGATACACACAGCATTCCAGACTTGACTGGGTTCTCTGCTCTTCTGTATCCCTTCTCTCTGTGCCTAGCATGCCTGAAACATCTAAGAGGTGCCTGGAATGTTTGGGGTTTAACTGCACAGCAACAGGAGGTTTAGGATGTAGGGATTCTATGCTGAAGTTAAAGCTGGTATGGGATGGAGACTCTGGATTCCAGCCTGAAGAAACACCAAATGTCAACACACTCAGAGTCCCTCACTAGGGCTGTAGTTAGATCCCAGGCACAGCAGGAATCAGACTGTACCAGGCAACCCACTGAGAGGGAGAAATGAAAGACCCAGAAGCATTTCCAACCCAAACACTTGCATCGTGTCTCCCCCAAACTCCTGTCCAGATTGTACCCCATTTGAGGGAATGTCATGGTTTAAGAAGCTGATACTTTCCTTACATGGAACCTGGGAATTTGTCATGGAAAAGAACTACATGGCTCATCTTCTGCTTGAGGTGTTCTGTAGAAAGCTCTCAGGGGGCTCCAGGCCTGGCTGTGCCCTCACTCACCTCCAGGACAGGCCTCGGTACTGAGTCAAGACGTCCAGGATGGCCCCGACTCTGGACCCGGCCCCATTGCCTGCCTGGGAGGGAAAATCAAGGGTGGGTGTTCCTGTTTTTCCTAGACCGCCATGTTTGCTTGCTTGCCAGAAGTTCTATACTTTTATTCTAGGCAGGACCATCTGGACACACTCTGGAATCCAAAGTCTATGTAGCACCACATCCAGATGTGTAGTCTGCCATCCAAGATGGCTCCGAGATGCCTTTACCACGATGGAGGCAAGCTCTCAGTGGAGAAACCTAGCACCATCCACAGAGGAGAAACCTAGCAGCATCCACAGCTCCAGCTCCTCCCGAGAACCCTGCCTGGACCCCGGTGGACAGAAAACAGTGAGCAAAGTGCTTTGGAAATGAGACTGTAACATGTCTTTTTCCAAAGGACATATTTTTGGGGCCCTGTATTTCTCAGTTTTTAAAAGTTTTAAAAATACATCATAAAAATACACATAACAATTATTTTATATCATTATGTCTCACTTATATACAGTTAAAAGGAGCCTCATAATCCTACCACTTGGTTGGAGGAAAAGCAGAGTCGTGTGTGTGTGTGTGTGTGTGTGTGTGTGTGTGTGTGTGTGTGTGTGTGTGTGTGTGTGTGTGTGTGTGAGACAGCACTAGGGCTTGAACTCAGGTCCTGGATGTTATCCCTTAGCTTTCAAGGTTGGTATTCTATTTTTTGAGCAACAGCTGCACTTTCAGCTTTTTGGTTGCTAATTGGAGATAAAGAGTTTTATTGGACTTCTTTGCCTGGACTAGCTTTGAACCTTGATCCTTAGACCTCAGCCTCCTGAGTAGCTAGGATTATGGATGTGAGCCATCAGCACCTGGCAAAAATAGGGTCTTAAAAACACTGTGTGGACATCTTCCATAGTTATGTCCATATAGTTCTGGGTTGAACCATTCCAAAGAGTTTGCTGAAGATGGGCCTCAAGGCAGCTGGGGTGAAGGCTGATCTCCACAAGTGGCTCCCCAGGGAATGATTTCCCAATTTCCTGGTACCTAATTCCTTGGCTGCCTGCCAGGTGTGTCACACTCAAAGTGTTGTGTGATTTCCTGTGGCTTCTTGTCCTGAGAGCATCTCCCAGGAGATCATAGGGGAGAAAAAGTGATTTTAGCCCTGCTGGGCAGGAAGCAAGTAGGGTGCATCAAGTCAAGGAGCAGCCTGAAGAAGGATCCAAGTATTAGGCTATGGAGGTGTGGAGCTGTGGCTCAAGTGGTAGAGCGCTAGTTTTGAGCACAAAAGCTCAGGGACAGCACTTAGGCCCAGAGTTCAAGCCCCAGAACAGGACACACACACACACACACACACACACACACACACACACACACACACACACACACACACACACACACACACACACACACACACACACACACACACACACACACACACACACACACACACACACACACACACACACACACACACACACACACACACACACACCCCAAATTGAAGGGCCCGTGAGGTGAGGGGCTTCTGAGGGCTTCTGGAAGAAGAGGATCTTCTTCATGAGGGACAGGATCTAGGACTTAGGGTCAGGATCTCTGGATCCCAGGCCTGGTTCCAACACTTACAAGCTGGATGGTCATGGGCACCCACTGCACCTTCTTGAAGGAGACTGGGACCTCACCGTGTGGTCCAGCCCACAGCGAGGATCCAGCTGGAGACCCTCTGGTCCAGGGGACAGCAGGCCCACTCCCTCAGGAGTGAATTCTGTGTGAGCCGTGTGTCTGGGAATGTCTAGGTCCCCACTCGCAGCCACTCAAAGGACCTGACTGTGTTTTTCATGATCACCCTTCATGAGGTCTGAGGTGCCACCTGGAATGGCTGCAGAGTAGGCTTGATCGTCCTCCACCTCTTCCAGGACTCTTTTCTTACCCCTACCTCCTTGCTCCCATTAGCACCTGCTCCTCTCTCATCTCCTCTTTGGCTCCCTTCTTGGTATCTTCTCTTAGCTTTCCTACATTCACAAAGCAAAGCATCGGTCTTTGGAGATGCAACCTAGCCTAAGGTGGACCCTTAGGCTGGGTGCATGGGTGAGCCATTTCTGTCACCCATGCTACTTCAGAGCCCTCCCTACTCCTGTTCTCACCTTCAGTTCACTATAGGAAGAGGAAAGCTCAGGTTAGGATGTAGGTGGCACTGGTGGCTCACACCTGTAATCCTAGCTATTCAGGAGGCTGGGGATTGTAGTTCAAAGCCAGCCTGGACATACAAAGCTGAGACTCTTATTTCCAGTTAACCACCAAAAAGCCAGAAGTGGAACTATGGCTCACAAGGTAGAGCACCAACTTTGAACAAGAAAGCCAAGTGAGAGCACTGAGTTCAAGTCCCAGTAAAAGGGCAAAGAGTACTGGGTTGCAGGGGAGGGCCTGGAGATCAAGACCCAACATGGGAGCCAGACCTCTGGGCATTTCTCCTCCATCTTCTGACATTCACCAGAGTTTTCTCCTCTTCCCCCTTTCTTCTAGGCTGAGTAACTTACTGTGAGGGAGTCGCCCAGGGCTCCGATGACCTTGATGTCAGCTGGCTTCAACCTGTGAACTGAGAATGCAGAGTTGGGGTGAGTGGAAAGTGGGCCGTTCTGGTTCTACCTCCCCTAAATCCAATGACCATCTTCAAGGAAAATGGAGACAAAGCCTGTATTCCCGGCAATACACCTTGGAACAAAAGATAGAGTGCACAGGGCTCAGCAACATCAGCCGTGGAACCTGGCTGCCACCTCCCCTCTGGGCACTGGGGCAGAGGGTTTGAGAGCTGAGATGGACTCTTGGCTAGCATTCATGGGTAACACTGGACGCCATCAGGTGAGAAGTGACAAGCCCTTGCGAAGTAATTTGGGGTGCAGGGGAGGAATTGTGGAAGACATAGAGCCAATGCTGGATACATTCTAGGATTTGATGACGCTTGGGATAAAGTGTTACATCATTCTACAAAAGAGCAGTTTCTCTGAAGTGACAAAGGGAAATAACTGCTTTTCTAACTACTAACATTCTTAATGGAGGAGAGAGGCACAGAACATAAAATTCACTATTGTAAGGTTAACAGTTGAGTGACATTTGCTGTACAATCATCACCACCCGCTGCTCCCACATGAAGAGACCCTGAACCCATGAAATAGTCATTCTCCACCTCCTCTTCCACCAGACCTCAAACCAGCAAACTACTGTCTGTCCCCATGGACTTACCTCGTCTATAGATTATATCATCCCACACAATAGCTCTATATTATTTTCAAGCACTAGGGCTTGCCCTCAGGGCCTCAAACTTGCTCAGCTTGCTTGTTCAGCTAGTTTGCTTAAGGCTAGTGCTGTACTACTTAAACCATATCTCCAACCTTGCTTTTCACTAGCTATTTCGGAGATGGAATCTCAGACTTTTCTGCCCAGACTGGCTTCAAACTGTGATCCTCCAGTCTCAATCTCCATACAGACATGAACCAGCCAGGTGCTGGAGGCTCACACCTATAATCCTAGTTACCCCAGGAGGCTGAGATCTGAGGATCACAGTTCAAAGCCAATGCAGGCACAGAAAAGTCCCTGTGAGACTCTTATTTCCAGTCAAGCACTCAAAAACCAGAAGTAATGCTGTGGCTCAGGTGGTAGAACACTAGCTTTGAACACATTCAAATAGATCGACACCTCCTGTAGCTCTGTCCCTCCCACAATGTTGATTAGGCGAAGGATGCTTTTCATGTTCTCTGGGCACTGTGTAGTCCCTGGAATGCCCAGGCTGCCTGGTGTTCAACATGTTGGTGGCATGAGTCAATAGCTGCTTGGCTAGGCACTGGTGGTTCATGTTTTTTTCTTTTGTTTCCTCCTCCTCCTCCTCCTCCTCCTCCTCCTCCTCCTCCTCCTCCTCCTCCTCCTCCTCCTCCTCCTCCTCCTCCTCCTCCATCTTCTTCTGTCTATCAGTTGTGAACTCAAAACCAGGGCACTGTCCATTAGCTTTATCACTCAAAACTGGTGGTGCTGTACCACTTGAGCCACAGCCCTATTCCCAAGCTTTTAGCTGGTTAATTAGAGATAAAAGCCTCAAGGATTTTCCTGCCTAGGCTGGTTCAAACTACAATCTTCAGATCTCAGCCTCCTGAGAAGCTAGGATGACAGGTGTGAGCCACCAGCAGTTGGTGTATTGTTTTTTGCTCATTTGTTTTTGTTTTGTTTGAAGTCCATTTCTATATTCCTAATGAAAAGACCAGAGCATTTTCTCTTGTGTCTCTTAGCTCATGTAACTGTGGCTGCCATTGCAAAACCTGATGGTGGGGTTGTAGCTCTGCTTCTTAGATTCTAGAGCCACTGTCTTCCTTCCCTCCTCCTTCCTCACCAAGCATTGAACCCTTGCATACACACAGACAGACGCACACTTCCACATGATTATAGCCTGCTTGGGCCTTCCCAGCTTTCCATAGCTACACTATGTGGTTAGAAGAACAATATCAAATCACAAAGCCAGCTGCACACATTAGCACACGCCTACAGGGCTAAGCACGAAAACTTTAAAAATGACCTCTTCTTGAAGAAAATCAGGCGATGGGTAAAAAAGGCAACAAAATGGAAAATAAGACCCCCCCACCGCTCCCCTCAACTCCAGAGTGGTTTATTTTAGCTCCTAGTGATGGCAGTGCATCACTGTATTCTTCTTGCCATGATTGAGTGGATTCTCTGAATGCTGGCTACCATGCAAAGGTTAGAGTGTATGAGATGGGTAAAATGTGAGAGACATGGGTGGGGGGCAGATTTACTTCCATAGCTTTGTTATTATAGGTTGCAAAAAGGCAGCAAAAATGGCACATTCATATCTCTTAAATGTCCTATATATTGAAGGGGAACACAAGCACACACAAATCTCTCTCTCTCTTTTTCTCTCTTTCTGTGTAGACAGACAGGTGGGGTCTGGAGGAGGAATTATTTAGCTGGCCCTTCTAGACCATCCTCAGCAAAAAAGAAGCCTGGGTGGGAGGTGTTGGTTTATCTGGAATTTTAATTTGAAGATAGAGCCCAATGCATTTCACTGGTTTCATATCCGATCGACCTTGGTTTGAGGTTTATTAATGCCATCATCTCTGACAATGCACATCCTAGAAATACAGCAAAGCACTTTGGCAGTGGCTTGACTTGGAAAAAGAACTATGTAGAGATAAGATTAAATTTATGTGGGCAGATCAGCCAAACATTATCTAGTACAAACTGTCCACTAGCTTGAAAGAAGTTGATAAAGATATCATTAACTCTTCAAGATTTCTGCACTGGGGACCTCTTATCTGAGGCCATCACAGAGAGTGAGCAAACTGCATAGGAATTAAGGGGTGGGGACATGTCCCCTCTCCACAAAAAGCTGTGCCAGGAGAAATGCGTGGCTCTCTGGTGTCTTGTGCTTTGCAGCCCATTTACTGTAACCCTGCAGGCTATCATCTAAAATGCCAGCACCCTCCTGCTTGTCAGTGAAGGTTGTCCTGCCCATTTGCTTCCCAACTTTAAGGACTTAGATATATGTGCACCTTGCTCAGAGTAAGAGAGTAAGAAATGTGTTAATTTCACAAAGAGATCATATAGGTCTGAAATGACATGCATGCCATTTGTTCTGAACTGACCACAACATATTATATCCATGCACTGAAATGCCACACTGTACTCCATAAAAACACATCTATTAAGGGTCAACTACAAATCCATGCCAATTTAAAAAGTGCTAGCTTGAGTGAAAGCTTTGGGTACTCTGACAGAATTTTATAGCTTTCCAAGTTTTAAGTGGCAAAAACTATGGGACAGGGAGCCACTTAGACAATCGGGGTCTTGGTGATCAACTTGAACTTGCTCAGTAAACTGTTGGCACCTAGGAGCCGTGGATTATCATTCCTTGTGGATGGCAGACTAGACCAAGTCACAAACCCCATGGACAGATGGGGAACATAGAAACAACTTCAGGACCTGATCCACAGAATGTTACACTGCTGGTTCACAATGAACTGAAACCATTGATGGATGTCCAGTTGGTACAGTCACATCAGGATTTTCTTCTCTATAAACTCCTGGAGATCTCAGTGTAGCTCAGTGAGTCAGATGAAAGATACTAGAGACTTAGAATCAATAGCACAAAATCAGTGAATGACTTAAAGACTCAATCAGTGATGGTAGCACAGAAGTAGCACAGTACCTTTGTGGATTGTTCTTTGTGCATGGAATTAACAGCTTCACGGCCCCATAGATCAGTGGGTGATGTTTTGTCACCAATGAGCTCTGAAATGCAATGAGAATGGGGCACCCAGGCTGCCAGGGATCATAGTTGGGGTGACAGGCAGTGTTCTAGTCTCAAATATCATGTTTGCAGTCAGGCATAGTAGTGTAGTGCACACTTGTATTCCCCAGTGCTCAGGAGGCTGAGGCAGAAGGGCTCCAAATTTAAGGTCAGCATGGGTTACATAGTGAGTGCAAAGTCATTGAGGGATGCCTACTGAGACCTTGCCCAAAAGAAAAGAAGGAAGGGAGGGAGGGAGGGAGGAAAAAGGAAGGGAGGAAAGGAAGGAAGGAAGGAAGGCTTTTGAAATGGTACTTTTGGCAATGTTTAGAACCATGTATCTGTGCAATGAGAGAAATATTAGCAAAGGGGATTGCAGGAGAGGTCTTGAAATAATTCTGGCCAGGCGTTGGTGGCTCACGCCTGTAATCCTAGCTACTCAGGAGGCTGAGATCTGAGGATCGCGGTTCAAAGCTAACCCGGGCAGGAGAGACCGTGAGACTCCTATCTCCAATAAACCACCAGAAAACCAGAAGTGGTGCTGTAGCTCAAGTGGTAGAGCGCTCGCCTTGAGCTAAAGAGCTGAGGGACAGCGCCCAGGCCCAGAGTTCAAGCCCCATGACCGACCAAAAAAAAAAAAAAAAAAGAAAGAAAAGAAATAATTCTGAAGGCACAATAGCTATCTTATAGTCACTGAAAAATCATTTTAATAAAATATACTTTGGTCTAGTTCACTTTTAAGATCATTAAGATCAATGCTGAATATTTATTTGATGAATTAGAAATACTCAGTAATTCAGAGTCCTTCAACATAGCAGGGGCTCCTACTATATGCAGAAGCACTGGAAGTATAAAGACAGGATGAACAAGCTGGGTGTTGGCGGCTCATACCTGTGATCCTAGCTACTCAGGAGGCTGAGATCTGAGTATCATGACTCAGAAAAGTCATTGAGATGCCAATTAATCTCCAATTAATTATCATAAACCTGGACTAGCGGTATGGTTCAAGTGCTAGAGCACCAGCTAAGAGTGAGAGTATAAGACCCCAAGTTCAAGCCCAAAGTTAAGATGAGTAGCTCTTTTTTTTTTTTTTTTTTTTTTTTTGGTCCTGTCCTGGGGCCTGAACTCTGGGCCTGGGCGCTGTCCCTCAGCTCTTCAGCTCAAGGCTAGCACTCTACCACTTGAACCACAGCACCACTTCTGGTTTTTTCTGCTTATGTGGTGCTGAGGAATTGAACCCAGGGCCTCATGCATGCAAAGCAAGTGCTCTACTACTGAGCCACCTTCCCAGCTCCAGATGAGTAGCTCTTATGAAATATATATTAGATGACTTTGGCAATAACAAACATGATCTCTAGAAGAAGGAAAGAACTCACTAGAAACACAATAATCACCAAGGATGACAATATTGTGGTCCCTGTTCTGTTTGCTTTTGTTTTGTTTTCGCTCTGAAGTTAGAATGTTCAGTCACAGACCAACAGCACAACACAATGTGATTCTCATAATTGTCCAGTTTACTGTTGCTTTTTTTCTAAAGACACTTTGCAGGAGTCTCACAGCACAGCATTATGCTCACATGTGTACACTCCCAAGTTGGAGAGAGCCAGGGTTTTGGTCTTGTGCCAATTCAAGTAGCTTGTGGAGGCCAAAGCCTATCTATCTTCTATCTGTTTACTCAAACAGCTCCTATCACTAATGCATCTCAGATTTGAAGGTCTTGCGATTTCTCGGTTATAGTTTCAAGCACTAATAAATGCAATAATCTTTGGGTCAGGGAGTAAAGAAGAGATTCACATTTTATCTGGCCTTTAGATATTTGAGATAGATTGGTTGTCATAGCAGAAACATAATCTCTATAGACTGCAAGATGCTTTGCAAGTCATCCTTTCGGAGTGATAAGATTAGAGAGGAGTGTGTATGATTTCACTGCAAAAAATATGGCTATTAAAACATTCACTATCTCTACTTAGATAGGCATGTATCTACATTACATATATCTGTATCTACATCATTAAGGATTTTTTTTACTACCAGAAAGCCTACATATAAAATGATCATTTTGGGGGCTGGGAAGGTGGCTCAGTGGTAGAGTGCTTGCCTTGCATGCCTGAGGCCCTGGGTTCGATTCCTCAGCACCACATAAGCAAAAAGAAAAAAGCTGGAAGTGGTGCTATGGCTCAAGTGGTAGAGCTCTAGGCTTGAGCTGAAGAGCTGAGGGACAGCGCCCAGGCCCAGAGTTCAGGCCCCACAACCAGACCCCCCAAAAAATAAAATAAAATGATCATTTACTTTTGCAATTAAGTCCAGTTAGTTGCTGAGCATGGTGGTACATGTCTGTAATCCCAGCACTCAGGAGGATGAAGGCAGAGTCAAGGCCAATCTGGGTAATACAGTAGATTCAAGTCTAGCCTGTGCTATAGAGTGAGACACCAAGTCACAAAGCAATAAACAACACAGTAAGAGCTAGTAAACGGTCCAAGGAGTTGTTACCAAACCTTGGTACAAATTAAATACTTGTGTGTATAGGATCTGTGTTACTTCTGGGTTTGGAAGTGGTTTATCCTCCAAAAAAGTTGAGTGCTGAAGGTTTAGTCCTCCATGAGCTGCTGGGGAGGTGGTAGAAGAGATGGGACCTACTGCTAGGTAACTGGGTCCTTGGGATGAGTACTGGTTTTTCAATATGAGTTGCTCCTCAGGAGATGGGGATGGTACCCCTTATGCACATAGCAAATTCCCTTCCATTTTTCCAATATGTTAAAACCTAGCCAAGAGAAATCTTTAGCCAGACAGAACACCTGATACCCGATACCTCACATTTAGCCTCCCAAACTAAGAGTTAATATGCCTCTTTTCTTCATGAGTACTCAGCAGCAGGTATTTTGTTATAGCAACAGAAAACAAACTAAATACAATGGTCTATTCCATTAGTGCAGCTTAGAACAAGAGTCAGTTCTACACGAGGGTTTTGGTGAGAAGATTTCCAACCTACTTGCTAGTCATAAGGCTTGATCTGAGTGTTCAAAGCTAAGCTGTGTTTAAATGGGAAACTAAATCACAGCATTTATGCTGTATTCATAGCACAAGACCATTGACTACAAAGGCTTTTTTTTTCTTCTACAGATTCCTTATACATACTATACCATCTCCATGGCTATGTTATCTTTTCAATAATCTCAAGGCCAAGGAATTCATCAACTGGAACATAAACTCTCGAACAGCAAACAGGAGGTATGCACAACTTTTTAATAAGTGAACAGATAACTGAACACATGTAGTACCCTCTAGGACTAAGCCTGGAGACCCACAGACTGAAACTTTAAGGCTCAAGTCATCCTGGTCACAAAAATGACCCTCCTGTGATGCTCTACATACACAGTTCAGGCTGCTTTACCCGAAAGAACGGCAGCTGCTCTTTGGAAAGGCTGCTAATGGCTTTTTCACACAAGGCCTAGTGCTCTATCACTGAGCCACAGCTCCACTTCCAGCTTTTTGTTGGCTAATTGGAGATAAGAATCTCACAGACTTTCCTGCCTAGGCTGGCTCTGAACCACAACCCTCCAATCTCAGCCTCCTGAGCAAATATAAGATTACAGGTATGAGCCATAGAGCCATGGTCTACTTTTGCTTTTTGTTTGTGTTCTTTGACTTGTTTTGGAGAGTAAAGTCTACTTCAAGATAGAAACAATGATGTCAACACATTCAACTACCACTGGGCTCTGCAGAGGATGACCATGAGGTCAATGCTCAATAAATGCTTTCTGATAATGATGTTATCACTATTTTAGTTAAAGAATAATTGAACACAGAAATGAAGGGTCAAAGGGTAAACAAATGCAGCAATGGTACTCACTAGATACTATGTTGCAAATGAACTATATAACTTGTGGGTGGGGATGGGAGAGAAAAACTGGGAGAGAATGAGGGAAGGGGTGATACTGTCCAAAAGAAATCTACCCATTACCTAACTCGTAACTGTAACCCCTCTGTATGTTGCCTTTATAATAACAATAAAAAATAAAGAATAATCAGACACAAGCATGACCTCATAAATACACCTAGAGAACAACAACCATGTCTTTGGAAGCCCCTATCCCCTGCCAGGAGTATCTCAGATTCTTGCCACCTTAAGGTTGCTCTGACTTATGAGTTAGAAAGTTCCTGAGGCAAACTGTGTACCTGAAGTGGGGATCATGTCGGAGGGGTCCTTGTCAGGACATCTGATTTCTGTCCCTTCTCTCACCTGAAATGAGAAAATACAGAGAGATAAGAAATGATTGGAAAATAGGTTGGGAAGTGGGCCTCTAGTTTGGAAAAGATCACTTAAGATTGAAGTTAAGCCAAGCTCATGCCTATAATCCTAACTACTCAGGAAGCTGAGTTCTGAGATCAGGATTCAAACCAGCCTGGGCTGATAAATCTAAAGACTTCGATTAGCTGCCAAAAAGCTCAAAGTAGAGTTGTGGCTCAAGTGGTAAAGTGCCAGCTCTGAGTGAAGAGGCTAAAGGACGGCATCCTGGTCCTGAGTTCAAGCCCCAGTAGTGGCGCACATGTGTGCACACACACACACACACACACACACACACACACACACATATTAAAGATAAAATTTAGTGTCAAGATCAATCCCTCTCCTTCAGCTTTACATCCCATTGTCTAAACTAAATTGATTCCAAATCTTTCACCTTCTCTCCAGTTCCTTCTCCTTGGGCTGACTTCAGCCTTCCCTAGCATCATGTCTTTGGTCCCATGGGCTACCTCTCCAGATCCAGCCTCATAGGGCTCTCAATGGAATGCAAGGATGGCTTGTTCCTGCCCAGGTTCTCAGTAAAGCCAGCAACTGCTGCCTGACTTATTATTGTGTCCCCAGAGCCTGGGGTCAGGGGGTGCCTGGTCCAATGGATGATCAGCACTCTTTGCTGGTTGTACAAATTAGTGGTTCCCTGGATTAACTCCACTATGAAGCCTGTTGACCCTCACAAGGCCTAAGAGGCCTTCTGATATTTGAAACTATTAGGCATTGACCAGTGTCTCAGTGCTGTCCCCTAACCCCCTGCCTTCACCCAAATGGTCACTCATGCTCTCTCTTTCTATCTCCGCCCTTCTCCTTCCTCACCTTTACTCTCAATGCTCAGCCTTAGTTTTCATTTGAGGCTGAGGTCACTGGTGCCCTAATGATACTTAGAATGGATTTCTAAGTCCATTTTCTTCCTCTATGTTCCTAGAATACCCCATGGAAATATTAACTATACTTCTGATCATCTTGTGTTAATTGTTGGTTGCCATATATGTTTCTTTACCAGATTGAGTTCCTTGGGATAAACATTTATTTTAATTTTTAGATCCCACATCTGGAATTCAATTCATTAATTCAACTAAGTTGTTGGAGCTGGGCATAGTGACATTCACCTATGATCCCAGACTTGGTAAGGTGAGGCAGAAGGATGGTGAGTTTGAAGCCAGTCTAGGCTACATGGCAAGTTCCCAGCTAGCCTGAGCTAAACATCAAAACTTTTCTCACACTGATAAACAATAACAATAAAGATAGTCCCTGCCCCACTGAGCCTGCATTCTAGAAATACATTTAATAAGTGTGTTCTGGAGGGATGGGTTTCTGCCTCTTATCAGATCACATCAGTAACAACAATTTTATAGAACTTGAGGTTTCCCAGAAGACCTCTTTTCTTCTCTTCTCTTCTCTTCTCTTCTCTTCTCTCCTCTCCTCTCCTCTCCTCTCCTCCCTTCCCTTCTCTTTTCCTCCCCTCTCCTCTTCTTCCCCTTCCCTCTCTTCTTTCTTCTTTCTTCATTCTTCCATTCTTTCTCTCCTTCCTTCTTTCTCTCCTTCCTTCCTTCCTTCCTTCCTTCCTTCCTTCCTTCCTTCCTTCCTTCCTTCCTTCCTTCCTTCCTTCCTTTCCTTTCCTTTCTTCCCTTCCCTTCCCTTTCTGAGTAGTACTGGGATTTAAACTCCTGACCTCATGATTTTAGAGTGTCTGTTTAGCAACAGACACCCTACTATGTGAGCCACACCCCTAGGCCTTTGTGTTTACTTATATTTTTTTAATGGAGTCTCTTATTTTTGCCCAGGTGGCCTGGACTGTGCATCTCTGGATTTCAATTTCCATAGTAGCTGGAATTACAGTCATGCCCAGCATAACTGCTTTATATTTAACTAATTGACTTTAATTTCATAACTAGGTAATAGGACTATTATTCTACTATTGTCCTCTCCAAGATTTATTTTAAATGAAAGCATGAAGAAGTTAAGTACTTACACACACACACACACACACACACACACACACACACACACACACACACACACACACACACACACACATACACACACACACACACACACACACACACACACACACACACACACACACACACACACGCAGAGCCAGTAAGAATCTGGATTTAAATGTTGGTGGCTCAAGTCTGTAATCCTAGCTACTCAGGAAGTTAAAATCCAGAAAATTACCCAAAGTGAGCTTGGGCAGAAAAGTGCAATAGACTCTAGCCCCCTGATAACCAGCAAAAATCAGCATGGCTCAAGTGGTAGAGCACCTGCCTAACAAGTACAAGGCTCTAGTACCGCCCCCCCCAAAGAATCTGGATTGAAACCCTGAGCCAGTTGTAGCTCATTGTGCCACCCTGCCTGCTAGATATCCCCCAGCCCTGCCCCAGCCCTGCCACTGTGACATTTTGTCAGAAGGTGTGGGACAAGTTGATCAGTGCAGACTCTTTCACAGGGTGGAGGCCTGGGTTACTGTCTCACCCTCTACCACTTGGGGTCTTCCTGTTCCATACAGTAGGGAGATGAGGGTTAGGACTATCAAAATGCCCCAGTTCCTAGAGAACAGAATCATCAACCTTCAGGTGGAAGTGGTTTTTATCTAATCACAGCAGGAAGTATCAGAAAGGGAAGGCTGAGATAAACCTAGGGAAGATAGGAGGAGGTGAGGAGGTGACTCTGGCTGTGGGCTGACTGCTTAGGCCTTTCGGTTCCCATTCTGTCTGGTTCCAAACCCTGCCACATTCCTCTGCCTCTTTCACTCCCTCCCCTCCACCCCCCAGACTAGGCTAAGGGCTCCTCAGAGATTTGGAGATGGTGGAAGACATCTTGTCCCGCAGTACAACAGGCTGGGGAAGGGCAGTGCAGTGCCTCCCTCCCACCCTGTTACACCACAGGAGCTGGTTGCTGAGCCAATCTTAAGAAAGGACCAGCATACACTTGACCTTCACCTTTCCCCAGACTCTCCCCACTGAATTTCAGATTCTGGTACAATTGCTGTAGTTCTGCAGTCTTCAGAGTACCCAGAGGCAAATCAAGTTTTATGACAAGAAGAACCAGGTAGAAGGTTCCAGACCCAGCTAGGGGTTCACTGGTGAGTTTGTTCATCACAGAAGACCTTTCCTTACCTCAGACTGTCCATGGGGTTGTAGAAATCTGGACTGGTAGTTGCTGTTCTTGTAAGTGAAGAGATAGGGGTTCTCCTGTAGAGAAAGGTAGCATGCTATATCACCATCCAGAACTTTCGATCCCTTAATAAATGGGACCAGCCATCTGGTCATTTTTTCAGTAGATTGGGAGCATTCACTGCATCCTTTCAGTGTTAACCAAACCATTCTCTGGCCCTTCTCTGAGCTGTCCCTGCAGGAGCTCATGCTTGCTTTGAAATAGCCCATTTTCAAGTCAACATCTCTGGTTCTCCCTACTTTGGAGATTCATGCTACCAGGCCCTCTCCCTTTCCCTCTCCCTCTCCCTTCTCTTTATATACATATACATATACATATACATGTATATATGCATATACATATACATTAACTCATCAGGAAAAAAACCTTAATTTTAAGCATCTGGCATCCAAATCAAAGAAAGATATAAAGTGAATTGTATTTTTCTTATTGTTTAGGAACAACTACAAAATGAATGATTCATCAAGAAAGTAAAACAATTGGGGCTGGGTATAGTGGCTCACACTTATAATCCTAGATACTTGGAGGTGGAGATAGGAAGATCATGGTTTGAGTTTTCTCTGGGAAAATGGTAGCAAGAATAAGATGGGCGTGTTGGTGTATTCCTGTAATCCTAGCTTTGTGGGAAGCAGGAAGAGGAGGATTATGGCCTGTGGCCTGCACTAGAGAAAACTATAAGACCCTATTTGAAAAATAATCAAAAAGGGCTGGGGGAAAACTTGAGTGGTAGAGTGCTTGCCTACTAAAGTAGCATGAGGCTCTGAGTTCAAACTCCAGTACTTCCCCTTCTCAAAAAAAGAAAAGAAAGCCAAAATATTTTGATAAGCATTAAATGATAGAAGGAATCTCATTGGTTTATATTCAGTTGATTTTTCATCTAGTTGACTTTGCTTATATTAGAGACATATATAAGACATAAGCAAAAGTGATTCATCTTTCTACTATGATGCCCTCAGCCCTGCCCCCTTCTCCTTCCCTCCCCCTAGGTAAAGGAAAAGCCTGGAAATTGCATCAAGGACACAGAACCAGGGGTACAAGAAAATGGAGAGGCCCATCAGAGGCCAGGTGGGCTGTGGCTTCGCTCCTGTGACTTGCACAGGTGTGGAGGGACTCCTGGTCTACAGTTATAAACCCCAAGGGCAGCCACACAGGCAGATGAACCATCTAAGCCTGTCAGGAGCTAATGTTAGCTCCTGTCTTAGCACATCAAGGTGGTGTCATCCCTCCCCTTCCTGCAGCCCAGTTCCATTCACCTGAGAGGGACATTTCATGGGCTTCCTCTCTGCTGCATGGAATGGCTCATCCTTGCGTCCTGCTGGCTCCATCTAGAAAAGAAAGTGATCCCTAAATCAGAGAACCTGGCACAGGGGCCAGCCCTCCAAGCCCTTCTGAGAAAGTCTCCAAGTTTGACCCCTGCACCAGCAGCATCAGGGCCACCTGGGAACTCATGAGAAATGCACACTTCCAGTGGGGTCCCACACCCACCCGCTGGATACTCAGGCTGGAGAGAGCATTGCTTGTTCACCCCTAACAGACTGCTGACTGTCGCTGCAGAGGGGCCATCAGTGGGTTCAAGATGTCAAAGGCATTTCTAGTCCCCTCCTCCAGACAGCACAGGAAGAGAAACTAAACACCAGGTTGGACGGAGGGGGAGGGGGGCGGGCGGGTGGCAGCTAGCCATACATACTGATATCCTAGGGCAGGTTGTCCTGGTCTGTGTCTGGTCCAGCTCCTTACTACCCATGTGAGACTACTTGCTGACTACATCTCCCTGAGAGAGCAGAGCAGGTACAGGGAGGAAGAGCAAACCCACCGCCTGTGGATAGAGCCCCTGCCCTGCCCTGGTCTACCTGCTTCCTGTAGCCCCAACCCTCTGGACAGCTCATTCACACAGCTTCACATGGAGCCTATTAGGGGCCCATACCCAGCAAGGACCCGTCTCTAACTGGGTGACAAAGATGCAGGAACACAGAACACAGCTCAGTCCCCACCTTTAACTCAGGCAGCCGTGATCCCTAGTAATTCAGGTACAGACTCTGAAAGAGGTCATGATTTAAACCATCACCATAGCCAGGCCCTGGTAGATCATACCTGTAATCCTATCTATCAGGAGGCTGAGATCTAAGGACCATGGTTTGAAGGCTGTCTGGGCAGGGAAGTCCATGGGACTGACATTTCCAGTTAACCACAACAGAACCAGAAGTGGCTCACTTGGTAGATTACTAGTCTTAAGTGAAAAAGCCAAGGGAGAGTGTCTAGACCCTGAATACTGGCCTCCATGAGCATGAGCACATGCATGTGCGCACACACACACACACACACATGAGCACACACAAACACACATTAAGAACCACAAAGGCTACTTAACAGTATAGACAAATGGTAGACAGGAAAGCAAGAAATCATCAAGTTCTAAACTTAGGCAAGAGCATTATTGAAAAATAATGACAGCCAAGAAATAAGTGGGGGGGGGATTTCTAACTTCTTTGTTACTCTGAAATGCTCATGATGCATATGTAAAAGCCTCAGAAGAAAACAACAGAGGAGGAGAAATCTTGGGCCCTCTTTTGCACGTGCTGTGCTGTGTTTGCTGGGAGGGAGCCTCGTTTTTTTGCTGTCAGCGCTGCTGCTGGGCCCCTTCTAAGAAGCTGACAGAGAGACCAGGACACCCCGAGCTAGGAAGGAACTTTACCCCATCCAGGGCTGCCTCTAACCAAATGGAAGGAGAGTCAGATAAGCAGGTTTAATGATCACATTTGAGAGGGAGTGGTGGACCTGGAGCTCTGGGGTTCACTTTTATTCTGACGGTGGCTGCTCTAGAAATGGAAAGTTCAGCCCAGGGTGTGCAGGGCTGCTCCCAAAGGCAGTGTTCAGTGTGGCTGAGGGAGGGATGGCCAGGTATTGATCTGTCTTGCTTTCCTTTTTCCTTTCTACAATCATCTAAGAAGTTTTATTAGGAATAAGAGTCTCTGGAAAGAATGAATCAAGGGAAGCCTATTTTTCATGTTCTCAAAGAAAGAAAATGTATAGGGTTGCCCACTAAAACTTCTTCTGGGCATCTCATCCCAGAGCCAGGGATAGTGGCCCATGCTTATAGTCCCAGCTATACAGGAGACAGAGATGAGATGGTGCAGATGGAGGCCACGTTAGCCCAAACATCAGCAAGATCTGAGTTTAATTTAAAAAAAAAAAAAAAAAAGCCTTGATGTAGCTACTTTGGAGGCAGAATTGCAGCAGGAGAATGAGGTTGAGATCTGAAGATTGAGGTTCAAAGCTAGCCCAGGAAGGAAAGTCAGCAAGACTTTTATCTCCAATTAACAACCAAAAGTCAGAAGTAGAGCTGTGGCTCAAATAGTAGAGCACTATCCTTAAGCAAAAAAAGCTCAGGGACAGCATGGTGCCCAGGATCTAAGTTCAAGCCCCAGGACTAGAACAAAAAAAATAAAAGTGTTGAGGGTATGGTTCAAGCAGTAGACTGCCTGCCTAGCAAGTAAAAGGCCCTGAGTTCCATCTCAGAACTGTACACATACACAAACACACATAAAAGGCCTAAATGTCTTCCTCCCATTGCTTTAGGCTGCTTACAACTGGCTCGACCAGGGCTGGATGTGCTATGACTTCCCTTCCTAGTCCTTTAGTGCTATGTCTCCTTCACTCTGCCTCTTCATCACCATGAAATCCACTCGCGAGGGTGGGGGCTGACTCTAAGCAGAGTTCTCATGCGTGAGCTCTTCATGAGTCCCTGCGCTGCCCAGTGGCTCTGGTACCTGGCCCTGCTCTAGGTACTGAAGGGGCCTAGGACTCAGGTCCCTCAATACTGCCCCTATTTGGGAGTTCCCGGAATTTACAGGAGGCAACAGAAAAGCCTCAGAGAATACAAAGTGCTTTCAGCTCGGTACAGGGGCACAAGCATCAGTGATGGTGGCGGGTGACAATACAACTAGAAAGGTTCCAGCTGTGTGGAGCTCAGAGCTCACATCTGTGCTGGGCTGTGGCAGGAGGGCAAGTGCTAATGTGGTTTGAGCCCAGGGCACAGCAGACCCCTCTCCCCACAGGTGTGTCCTGGGAGTGGTACTCCGAATGGAGTAGGCATAGGCCCTGGATCACAGCAGTTCTACTGTCCCCTGCTTGTCCCCAGCCTAGGAGAAGAGCTCTCACTGGGGCTACATGTGGTCAATAACAGGCATACCTGACTTTTACCTCACGGTCTTGGGTAAGCCCAACACAGTGGAAGAGAAGTTCCCACCCTCCCTGTGCCCCCAAGGGACCACGGTGAGTGAGGCAAGGGGTGTGAAGGAGTCCAAAGGCTCTTTGCATTGTCCCAGGCCTTCTGAAGCTGGCTGAGGTTGGCAGGTGGAAAAAATGTGATCCACTCAAGAAACAACCAAAGATAGGACTGGAAGCAAAACTAAGTTTCCTGACTCCTTGCCCAGTGCTCTTGGCCCTAACCTGTCCTGTTACCTATTCTGATTACTCATGGACAGATTTAGGCCTGCAGGAGCTCTGGATGAGTTTAAGCAGGGCTGTGGGGGGCTGGCATTTTGCAAGTGAGGAAACAGGAAATGAACCATTTGGGGACTCCTTCCTCCTTTCTTGGTTATAGGAGCCTGGGGGACTTAGGGGGAAAATGTGAATGAACTTCGTGGTTGTTAGACAGGTCTGGATTGAGTGGGGTAACCCCCCCCCCAGGACAACCACCACCACTTCCTTGAAGGCCTTGTGTCAGTCGCTGGGCCCCAGGCCATTGGCCTCCTGTTCCCCTCTGGTTATCTGTAGCTCCTGACCCTTGAGAAAACGGAAAGAGCCTGGACCTGTGGTAGTGCTTGGGGACATCACTCAGCAGCTCTCTCCTGTTTATTATCATAGCTGCCACCAACACCAAAGATGCTTGGTAGTGAGATGAAGGGGAAAAGAGAGAGAAAGGAGGCCAGCCCTTTCCCATCCATCTCTTCTCCAGCTCCTCTTCCACCTGCTATTCAGTTTCATTGGTTCTCCAGCCTTGTGGGCTGTATTTCCTCTCAGACAGGACCAGCCTCCTTCCTGTGCCATTTGTGCAATTTGCTGTCTGCTCCCAAAGGTCCTCCTGCCACACACCCTAAAAGCCACCCAGATCCCATCTTCTAGGCCTCCTCTAACCTCTTTGGCTCCCAGCACAAGGCAGGGTTGAAGGTGCCCTTGGTTGGTTGGAGAAAGGTGATGGAAGAGCAGAGAGGTATGGCTGAACCATGATGATCAGCCTTCTTCCCCTAAAAGAGGGTGATGGAGGGCAGTCCCTACTGGAGGGGGGTCCCTTCTCTGCCCTGTGGGAGACCAGTCACAAGGTGGTTTTCTAGGGGATGAGTCCACCCAAGGCTCTGACCCACTCATCAGCATCCCTGGCCAAGACAAGTGCCTTCTCCAAGGGACAGCCTTAGCCTTGCCTGGGTTTCTGGGCCCGCGCCTGCCCTTCCTACCCTGCCCTCATCCTCCACCAGGAGCCTAAGTGCAGCTGCTTGTGTGCTCAGCATAGGCACACTAAGATAAGAGGCACAAATGTTTCTAATCTGAGCAAAAAAAGAAAAACAAATGTCTATCATTGCAATTCTAAAAACAGAGCCACTTGCATGGGGTGGGGATGGGGGTGGCAAAGAGAGGTCTCTGTCTGCTGCCTTTTATTCACTGATGAATCGTGGGGCCCTGGTGATGCCTATCATGGATCTAACACAGAGGACCTATACATGTTTTAGTCCTTGCTCTGGGCCAAGGGTGAGATGGACCCTGGATGGCAGGGGTGGGGGAGGGAGGCTATAGGCTGGGTGTTGCAGAAGGGAGGCTGTGAGATGGGGTTTTGTCATGCTGGCTCCAGGCACCATCTTGAGCCCTTAAACCTGCATGGTGCTGCCTCAGGGCCAAGAAAGCTGGACAGGGATGGGTGGGTAACCAATGGGGAGGTAGGGCTGGGGCTCTCCCAAGCCTATCGCTGTAGGAATAGGAGTTGAGCTGGGCCTTGTCCCTTCTCATTGCAGTGGGCAGACGGCTAATGTGACGCTGACCGTCCTTCCTCTGTGGTTTATCCCTTAGGCTGGAGCAAGCCCCCGTCCCCACCACTTACCATGTTGTTCCAAAGGCTCAGGGCAAGCACAGCAGGATGGTGGGGCAGTGGCTTCTCCTAGAAGATAAAGAGGTAAGAGGAGTCCATGTTTGTCCCAAGGAGGTGACAGCTCCTATACTTTGTTTCATCCCCTGGCTTGGAGCTGGGGGGTCCTGATCTGTCCAGCTCTGTCCGCACCAATAATGGTGAATTTGTAGGAGTGTTATCTGGGGTCAGGGTTCAGAGGTCAGGGTTGGCGGGAACAGGGCAAATGCCTGGCTGCTCTGTGTCATCATGGGGTCCCTAAAACAAAACTCAAGAACAGGTGGCAGGAAAGCAGTTGGAGTGTGGTCTGTGTAAGACAGTGAAGGAGGGATGGATGCTAACCTTCCCCCTCCTTCTCCTAAAACCAGGACTTCAAGTATTGTGCAAGTCCAACAGGCAGGAGCTGGGATTCAAGAGCAACTGTTCCCAGACACAGCCCAGAAGGCTTAGAGGAGCCAAGGGGAAGGTAGGGCTGGTGCTTCCCCAAGGCTGACACTGTAGGACCAGAGGTCATACTCCCAGGGGTTGAGCTGGGCTGGAACCCCGCGGGGAGGCTGCAGAGAGACTGCTCAGCCCCACCTCCAATGCACTATGATCCTGGTGACCCTTTGCCCGATGACCCAGGGGAGGGCAGATGCAACTCCCTCCCTTCGGAAAAGGATGTACAGGAGTGCACAGAGGAAGAAATGAGCGTGGGTGCCCTTGGAAGCACCATCTTGAAAAGTCAGAGCAACTAAGCAGAGCGAGTCCTGCCCACACGCCAGGGCACTGCCAACTTCTTCCTGGCGTTGGCTCACCAGCGTAGATCAAGTGACTATTCATAACATCCCTCATTTTATGGACATGGAAACATTACACAGAGAGGTCAGACCACGTGCCCAAGGTCACACAGCCAGTCACTTTCAGCACCAAATGCTAGTTGGAATCAGGGAAGCTAGCCTGGACTCCTGCTCTTCATGGGACCATGGGACCATGCAACCTCATGTGGGAACGACAGGAGAGAATATGGCATCATCACACTGGTGTTCATAAAGCTTGTCTGGGTGGGCCTTCTGTGAAGCTGAGAGACATAGCGGAGGGAGGAGGGAGCAGAGGTGTGGCCCAGGCCCCTTACATCCATCCCCACCCTTGACGCCTCCCCCCTGCCCACTCACTGATGGCAGCAGCATCTCATAGAAGAAAGGCTGGAAAACCACGGCAAAGGACTCCTGATCGCTGAACCTGCTGGAGGCCAGGAGGCTTTCCCAGGCTTCCTGAGGAAGGAGGTGGGGGACCTGAAGGCAGCTGGTGCTGTGTAGCCCCTGGCTCAGAACTAACACCATGACGGGGCACAGCTCCATGCTTTCCCTCAGGGCTGAGCCATGCATCATTCAAAATTTCCTCACTGAGGGAAATGTCTCACAACTTCACTCTCAACTTTCTTCTTATGCGTGCCAGTGAGCACTGGGCTTTGAACTGCTGGCCCAGGAGCACACATCCGCACTCTGCTGGGGTCTCTTAGGTCAGTGGCAATGCATAGCTGGTTTGCCTGCAGGCTGTGATCTGGGGTCAGACATGATCCAGGTCAAAGCAGCTCACCAGCTATAGAACGAGTGTGCAAAGCTCTTCACTCTGTGTCACCTGGAGTGTCAGCACAGTCTCTACTCCCACTCACCGGAACTGCAGTGCTTATAGTATGTGCAGGGATATAGACTCATCTTGGGAAAAACAGCCAAGAGTAGCTCTGACCTTAGTCCTGAACTGAGCTGGAGAAGTCCTATGTGAGCAAACTTGACCATATCCCCACCATCCTTTTTCTCCATGGCATCTACTCCCTGAGCCCGCTGCCCAGAGGTGGCTCACCTGATAGGACCATTGCATGATGACCTTGTCCAGCTTTGAAGTCTTCTCTGGGCAGTGACAGGGCTCTGGTACGTGGTCACTGCAGGTCAGAATGAACAAAGAATAAAAGACCTGAGTGGTGAACCTCCAAGCTGCCTCTAGGAGAAGAGGGCCTGGGATCCTGGAGTCCCTTAGGGGCAGGGAGGGAGATGCTGGAGCCTTAAGGGGTACAGGAGAAGGGAGGAGACCAATGTTGGGAGGATGATGGACAGGGTGGAGAGACACCCCTGGAGTTCTTGTCCCTGGTGGGTGGGGATGGACTGAGATGTTTTTTCTCTTCTTCTTTCTCCCAGACACCCACATTGCATCCTGCTTTCCTTACTCTATCCTTTTTATCTTCCTTTCCTGGAAATCCTCCCTTCCCACCCTCCCTTCTCAGCTGTCTTTGCCTTGGCCTTTTCCGCACAAACTTCTATTGTAGGTGCAAATCTAGGATTGTTAGAATGTGGGACCAAAAAATGTAACTTCTGGGGAAATTCTCAGAAATAATGGGAGTTCAGTTCTGAGAAGTGACAAGATGGTTAAACTCATTTTGCTTTTTTTTTTTTTTCCTCTACTCACTTTCTACAAGTAATATTCCTTGGCTTAAAGTATTTTGCCAGATCTGATTTTTCGGTTTTGTTCAGAACCCTCAAATCACTTGGGAGGAAAGGGCCCCTGACATTGTCCAGACTGAATATTTCATCTCTTAATGGGAGCCCCCACTCTCTTCTCCAGACTCCATCACACACTACTGTGTAGGCTCACATATACCACAGGATGTCTCCTGCCATCTATGATTTCAGGCTCCTTATGGCCCATGGATGGCATGTAGCGTAGGCTGGTCTTCCTCTAGTTCCCTTCCTACCTGAGCCCGGCCCCCTGATGCCAGTGAGACACGGCTGCAATCTCAGAGAGATCCACCAGGTTCACAAATGCTTTGGGTACCTAAAAGGACACAAGAGTAAGAAGGTGAGTGGCTGTCAGTCACGTGGTCATGGCTGCACAGTGATTCTTGGGAGCCCTGATGTGAGCCTTGTTTGAGGTCCAGTGGAACACAGGGGCTGCCTCTTCCACAGGTCAGCTCTGCTCAGCGTTGGTCCAAAGCTGCACTTTCACAGCTGTGCATTGCAGAAATGCACCTGTCACCTTCCTTCTGGTGGGCAGGGCACCTCTTCCCATGTCCATGGGGACCACAGACTCCCCTGTCTCCATGGTGACCACAGACCCCAGGAACTCAGGGAAGGTATGAGGTACTGTCCTTAGGCTGTCAGAACCTGCAATTTCACCTTGGTCATTCTAGAAAGAGGCTCTGCAGGTTCTTGAGCTCTCTAGCTATGACAGACCACAGGGCCATTGAATCAGAGCCCCTCTCAGATATGAGCTTTGCAAGAGGGACATTCTCTATCCAGACGACTTTGCATTTCAGAGGGCAAGAAGATGGGGTCCTGAGGGTGTTGGGGTCCCCTCACAGAAGTCTATTCTTCCCACTCTGGGAGAGGCTACTTGGGAGTGAACTGGAACCCACCTCACCAGCCCTCAAAAGAGGGGTGGGAGGCTCCATGAGGAAATTAGGCCAAGGTCCCACAGGGCCAGGGGCACAGGCTTACCTCCTCCTGCAGGTAGTCCAGGGTCCGGGCCAGCCTTTCCATGTCATTCTTCACGTGCCTTTCCTGTGAGAGACAAGTAAGCCGGGTGAGGGTGGCAGAAGGGGGAACTGAGGCCCAGGTGTCCAGACTCAGGTAGGCTGGCCCCACCTGAGGGAGACCCTCCTCCCCCACAACCAGTGTAGTTTCTGGAGCTCCCTTGTTTTCTCTGTCTGACTGTGTGTTTGTGTTCGGCACATTTTCTGACTTCCCATATTCATCATCTGTCAGGAGAAAAATCAAACACATCATTTCATCTAGGGGAGACAGTCCACGTCAAGAAAAGGCAAGCCCAAGGTTAGCGCAAGGTCGAAAACACCTGTTGTGGTCCAGGCACCCTCACTGAAGGGAGGGAGATTCACTCCCAGAAGCTGGTGAAATTGCTTTTATTCAAAGGAAAATGAGCCTTAAGAAGGAGTACACAACCAATACCAGATTTAAGATTCCAGGTGAGCTTCAAATCTTCCATGGGGGCACAGGCAGGTGTATCCTCCCTGATCTGAAATGCTTGGGACCAGATATCAGAGTTTCAGATGTCAGAGTTTTTTGTTTTTTTTTTTAGATTTTCAAATGTTTGTAAAAAATTTACCAGCTGGGGCTGGGAAGTTGATTCAGTGGTAGAGCGCTTGCCTTGCATGCCTGAGGCCCTGGGTTCAATTCCTCAGCACCACATAAGCAAAAAGAAAAAAAGCCAGAAGTGGTGCTATGGTTCAAGTGGCAGAGCATTAGCCTTGAGCTGAAGAGCTGAGGGACAGTGCTCAGGCCCAGAGTTCAGGCCCCACAACCGGACCAAAAAAAAAAAAATTACCAGCTATGTGTCTTTTACCCAAAGTTCCACAATCAAAACTACTCAAAGAACAGTTTTGGGTTTGGGAACATTTTCATTTCAGGTAAGCAATGTCCAACCCGTAATATCAGCCCTCCCTGACAACTCTGTCCTGGTCTCATTCTTTTGAAACTGAGGATAAAAGATATAAGGGATACTGGTTGAGAGAAATAAGCTTTTTTGTTTATTCCTGTCTTTGGGCTTAAGCAGGAATTTATATTATGTGTAACCTTACAGAAGAGTGGGGTTTTTTGTTTTTTGTTTTCCTTTTTTTGGGTGTGTGTGTGTGTGTGTGCCTTGAACTCAGGGTCTTGTGCTATTCCTTGACATTTTTTTCCTCTCAAGGTTGGTGCTCTACCACTTGAGCCATGGCTACAGGTCCTGATTTTGCCTTTTTCTTTTTTTTTTTTTGTCTGTCGTGGGGCTTGAACTCTGGGCCTGGGCATTGTCCCTTAGCTCTTCAGCTCAAGGCGAGTGCTCTACCACTTGAGCTACAGCGCCACTTCCCACGTCCTGATTTTGGCTGCTTAATTGGAAATAAGAGTCTCATGGATTTTTCTTCCCAGGCTGCCTTCAAGCCTCCATTCTCTGATCTCAGCCTCCTGAGTAGCTAGAGCCACCAGAGCCTGAGTGAGAGTGGTGTTTCTATAGGAACATGACATCTTCACCAAGACACAGGGACAGCTGATGGTCTGGAATGTCATGATAAGCCAGACTCCCTCTGTAGCTGTGAACCAGGCAGAATCACAAAGGACAACCAACCAGGGTGTCCCCAAACCTAAGGACAATGAATGTGGTACATGTGGGCAGCAAGGATGTTTCTAGACTGACTTCCAGCGATCTGCAGGAGGAGCATGGGATGGTCAGATCACACTTAGGAGACTCAGGTGGAAGAAAGCCTGGCCAAGGCTGTACTGCCACCCATCACAACACATCTGGCAGTACTGGCTTCCCAGGGGCCAGCCTGATGCCAAAGCAGAACTGACAACAGAAAGACGAGGACTTGGCATTTCTTCCCATACTGCATGCTGGGGGGCAGTGGATGGCCCTTTGTGTAAAGTCCCCATTTGGTGATTGACAGCTGTGTGCAGAGTCCTGTCTATGCAGGAACCAGCAGCTTCTCCACCTTCTTTGTCTTCCTGTCACTTCAGGGACAACCAGTCTGCAGGCAACTTAGAAGCCTGTCCTCCTGCAGGGTTTACTTATTGATTGTTCACATTGTAACAGGACACCAGGGTGGCATTTTGCGGTATTTTCATTCCTAGTGAGGAAGTGAAGTGAGGGTGGATAGCAGATGTGTTTCTGGATCCTCTCTTGTGCCCCCCTGTGGGAACTGAGACCAGACTTGACTTGTTCTTAAAAGTTAGTTCTTGCAATTTATTCTAAGGAAAATGATTACTGAGTTAAACTCTGAATACTTTCCAGTTTCTTGAGTCATACTGCAAGAGCACCCTTCTATATACTGCCACCTGCTTCTGATGGCATTGGTGATGAGTACTGTAAATGCATGGTGGTTTTTGTTTTTTTGTTTTTTTTGCATTCGGCTTTCTTTCTTCATTTTTATTCTGAGTTTTGATTTCACTCATCAATGAAACTAGATTTCAACCACAGAGCAATAAGCAAAGCCTCCAGACCCTGAAAACATCCAGACTCACTGCTACAAACCACATTTCCATTTTCCTCTGAAGACCAGACATTGCTACTGCATGGCAGGTAGCTCTGATTTCATTCTCTATGACTTTGATGTTTAGAAACCCTGAAGAACAAATGAGGATTTAAGCCCTGGTCCACTCCTTACAAGAGAAGCCCAAAATTCTTAGGGGGCAGAGAAGTCCAGGTTCGTGGAAAGACAATGGTTTAACATTTCTTTTCAATGAGACAATATCACATGACTGATCAAATGACTTTCAGGAGCCACTCAACATGAGACCGAAGACAGAGCTACAGAGTCAAATGGGGGCCTGGAGCCCACCCATTCAACCTTTGCCCTCGGAAGTACTACCTGTGGACCCTAGCTCTGCAGAGCACGTTTGGACAACTATTGAAGGACAAATAGCATTTGAGATATGCTCTCAGGAATTCAAAATACAGAAGCAGAACTTCCCCACAAAAAGAATACCTGAGGCTCTAAAACCCTGGTGGTCTTTGTGCAAAAGGAAAATCAAGATGGGCAGGGCAAAGGGCAACAGAGGAAGGATTTGAGTGGATGCTAGCCAGCACTTTTACAGTGAGCTAAACTAATATGGTGATCAAGACAGTGGCTTAGGGCACTTCAGAAATTAGGAGTAAGGCAGGATTACTTGGGTCATATGTTTGTAGCCAATTAGAAGTATGACATTCTAAGCATGAATAAACTCAGTCCTTCTGTGTCAATATGACCAAATCTTGAGGGTGCGTCAGATATTGGCAAAAACCATTAAGTTTGACACACCATGTGCTATAACTGCTCTAGGGATGGGTGTCCTCAAGCACTGGGGGGGGGGGGGGGAGAATGGGGAGGGGAATGTAAATGAGTTGAGCTACTTTTTTGGAAGGCAATTCAGCAGATCCTATTAAAACTTCAAGTGGTGGTGGAATTTGGTGAAGCATACCTATAATCCCAGCACTTGAGTGGGTGGGACAGGAGGATCTTGAATGTTGAGTCCAGCCCAAGCAATATAGTGAGTTCAAAGCCAGACTGGGCTACATAGTAAGACCCCATCTGCAAAGAAGAAAGGAAGGAAGGAAGGAAGGAAGGAAGGAAGGAAGGAAGGAAGGAAGGAAGGAAGGAAGGAAGGAAGGAAGGAAGGAAGGAAGGAGAAAAGGGAAGAAATGTATGCACATATCTGAGGCCTGACAATCTGATGTTTAAAAACCTATTCTGAGCCAGGTGCCAGTGGCTCACACCTATTATCCTAGCTACTAAGGAGGCTGAGTTCTGAGTATTGTGATTTGAAGCCAGCCCAGCAGACAAACACCTGAGAGTCTTTGAGGGAAGCTGGGGCTCAAGTGGTAGAGTGCTAGCATTGAGTGAAAAAGCGTGGGGTGGGCTGGGAAGGTGGCTCAGTGGTAGAGCACTTGCCTTGCATGCCTGAGGCCCTGAGTTCGATTCCTCAGCACCACATAAGCAAAAAGAAAAAAGCCGGAAGTGGCGCTGTGGCTCAAGTGGTAGAGTGCTTGCCTTGATCTGAAGAGCTGAGGGACAGCACCCAGGCCCAGAGTTCAAGCCCCATGACCGGACCCCCCCCCCCCCAAAAAAAAAGAAAAAGCGTGGGGACAGCGCCCAGGCCCTGAGTTCAAGCCCCAGGACTGACACCAAAATAAAATAATAATAATAATACTAGCAACACCATCTATTCTGGACACTTGTCTTCAAATTATTTTGACCATGACTTACAGTATGAGATGTATGTCACATCACAATCCAGCACACATGTGCATATAGAAAAGAAAGTAAATTCATGCACAAATATAAAGGGTAGATCAATGATTGGATGAGTGGATATAGAGAAATGCAGTAATGCTCTACTATTTGAATGCTTCAATTCACGAATGCAGAAATTCATTCACTAATGTTAATAGGCAAAATGACTCAAATGAGGGGAGGGGCAGAGAACAAACAAGGCATGTATATTTCACATGACATAGGTAAGCACAGAAACCTTCACTACCTATAGGCTATACATGTAGAAGAGCTGGTCAGGGAAGGGGGATTTCTAGCAGCATTCTTCTAGGGTCCCAGCTCACTAAGGGAAAGGGCATTCTGATAGTACACTAGGGCTCAGTGAGAGTGTGGGCCATCTCTAGGGAGGAAAGAGTCTGTGTTGCAAGAGAAGGGTAGCTAAATAAACTTGGCCTGTTCCTGTGCCATGGCCTGACAGAGGCCCTGGGAGGGCGGCTGGAGGACAGTGGCCAGCCATGAGATTGTCCTAAGTGGCAGAGACAACTTTGAGGCGACCAGGCTTCAAATTCCTGAAAAATAGTCTGTGTTCCATTTGTGTCACCATATCTAGGGTCCTTAACCAGCTTTCATACTGTCATCTGATCAGAACCTAGATGGTCTTCAATAAAGGCCAAAATTGGTTAGGATAGTTGGTTTTATGCTAAGGATTTATCAAGGCCAGAGGCCGGGGGGGGGGGGGGGGGTGAAGTTGTGGCCACACCAGATGTGACCTCAGAGAAGCAGGTCACTGCCTGCAGGTGTGCCGGTTACCGAAGTGACACAGGTACTGGGAGGAGACTTAGCCAAGAGGAGCGGGGAGCCTGCTCCACCTTCCAGGAGGACCTTACACTAAGTATATTTTGCTACAATAAAATGGGAGGAAAAATGCAAAACATCTGTTCATGTATGTTTTCTTGAGCATCAATCTACCCATCCACACATCCACTCACACATCCATCCTAATTCTCAGCTCCAGACAAGCAGGTAGGGGTCAGGAAGGTTGAGCTCACTCTCTCAGCATTTGTAATCTCCCAGATGCCCAGCCCAAAGTTACCTGTTGAATAGAGGGACACAGGTAGCATCGGCTTGCATTACTGAAGAACACATTGATGAGTTTCCAGTCATGTTGAAAGTCAAGTTGCTAAGGATCGATCATATTTTAAAGAGAGAGAGATAATATAAGACCTTAAGCCAAAAGAATATCCTTAGCTGGGCATTGGTGTCTTATGCCTGTAATACTAACTACTCAGGAGGCTGAGATCTGAGGATCATAGTTCAAAGCCAGCCCGGGCAGGAAAGTCTGTGAGATTCTTATTTCCAATTAGCCACCAGAAATGAGAAGTGTCTCTGTGGCTCAAGTGGCAGAGCTTGAGCTGCAGAGCTCAGGGACAGCGCCCAGGCCCAGAGTTCAAGACCTTTGGCTGACAAAACAAAGAAACAAAAGAACATCCTTCTTTTCACATCTTTCCATTCTCACCTGCTTAATCCAATAATTCCCTCTCCAAAAACTCATTTTAAGGAAATAATATATATAAGATTTAACTACAATAAATGATACCTCATTTGTAAGAATGAAAGCATGGAAACTACATAAATATCTAAAATGGGATATTGCTGGGTAAATTATGGCACACTCACAAAATGAAACATTAGAGAGCTATTAAGATGATACCGGAAATAATACATTGGCAAATAATACATTGGGAAAACTAGGCCATAAAAAGTATCTACATGTACTAATTTCTCTGGTTTAAAAAAATAAATACAGATACACATACTTAGAAAAATATAGAAGGAAATACATGCCAAGTTATTAACAGCAATTATCTTTGGGCGTTAGGGTTAAGGATGGTTTTAATATTCTTTTTGTTTATCTGTGGTCTCGAATTTTTCTCTATAACGAATATGTGTTGCTTGCAGCACAGTGTGACTGAGGAACTCTGGGCTGTGAATTAAGTGCCTTCAATTTTAGCTCTAACTAGCCGTGTGAACTTTGGCTTCTTAGCCATATAACTTCTTCACATTTCAGTTTCTTCATATTTAAAATTATAGGATTGGATTCAGGACCTTCTATCTATTTTTGTAATAATTAATAATAATAATAATATTCCAGACATTCTAGAATCTTCCTGTTGGGGGAAGACCGAGGCTTCCTGGCACAGCTGTACCAGCCACCGGCCCTATGGCATCAAGTGGCCTCCACTTTAATTCCTAAATTCCCTGGTGTATGCATGGTTGGCTGAGACAGAGGCTTCCTGGAGCCAGCTTGGTGTGAGGATTGCTTTGATTTGACACTTGTCCATGAGAAAAACACAAATGATCAAAGGATGCTTATTACAAACTCCCATGTTATTGGGCAAAGAGCAGCATCTGATCTGTTAGGAAAAAGGATTACTAGGCAATCCTGCTAAAAGCCAAAATTAATTAATATGATAATTACAGCAGCAATCACCACTGGTGACTTTTACTGAGCACTGACCCTGTACCTGGCCTATCCAACAGCATGTTTAATCCTCCCTCAACCCTATGCTACAGGAACCTTCAATGTCCCCATGTCATAATCAGGAAAACTGAGGCTGACAGAAGCTGAGCAGGTTACTCAGCATCACATGCTACAGGTGGAAAGTTCAGGATGTGCACTCAGGCTGGTCTCCTTCTGGAACCCATCCACCAGCCTACATGAGAAATCTTTAGTCCATCCTCCACTTTCCACAGAGCCACATAGGAAACTATTCAGAATAGAAACATTGCCCTTTTCACTAGTGACCTTCAGAGACTCCTAGCAGAAAGGACATTTTCTAAGAGCCCACGTCACATGTGATGTCTCATGACAACATAGCATTGGGGCCACTGTCATAGGTCTGTTTGGTTTTGTGGCCCACACAGGCAGGCCATCTAGCTGAGTTAGAGGCACTCTTACCTGGTTCTCTTTCAAGCTTCTCACAAGTTCTTCAGCCTGAATCCACAAGTCTCTGTGCACAGAGAGGAGAAGAGAAAGAAAAACCAGTAAAATATAATTGTTTAGATGACCTAGATGTTCACTCCCATGCCCAATCTGTAAGCAAAGCTGTCAGCCTCTAAGCCTGAAAATCCCCTGGCCACACAGGCTTACAAATGGTTGATGGTGATGATTAAAAATATGGCCCATAGCCGGGAACCAGTGGCGCATGCCTGTAATCCTGGCTACTTAGGAGGCTGAGATCTCAGGATCATGGTTCCAATGCAGCCCAGGCAGGAAAGTCTGAGACTCTTATCTCCAATTAACCACCAAAAAGCTGGAAGTAGGGGTGTGGTCAAGTGGTAAGTGCTAACTTTGAGTATGAAAGCTCAGGGACAGTGCCCAGGCCCTGAGTTCAAACTCCAGGACTGACGTGTGCACGTGCGCGTGCGCGCGCGCGCACACACACACACACACACACACACACACACACACACACATACCCATCAGGCAGACTGAAATCAGCACAGGGGAAGCATTCTGGCTTTGATTTAATAAAATCTTTATTTTTAAACCTTTGTCAAGCCACCAAACCCTCCCACCTGTGTGGCTGATAACACATAAGCTGGAGAGAGACAGGGAAGGACTTACTCAGCACCATGGTGGGCCACACCCTTCCCAGGAGGGCACACAGGCAGGAGGACAGCGGGGTTGAAATGTCTGATGATATCTGAGAGGACTAAAGAGACAGAACAGGCGGTCACCTGGGACAGCCTGTCCCAGGGGTGACTCCAGAGCCACTGTCCTCTTACAAGGCGCAGCCTTTACCTCCTGCCTTGGACTTTGAAGTCACCCCGCAGCTCGCTCTGGAAGAGAATGGAGTACCAGCCCCCTGTTGAGTGCTCTCCCTGTATTCTCCCCCATTGACTCCTCCATAAAGGACTCATAGCAACACTGTTTCTGATTTATGAAGGGGAAACTGAGACAGAGAAACTAAGGAAGCCACCCAAAGTCTCCCAGCTGACAGAGGCCACGAGGATTTGAACCAGACTCGGGGATGTCAGAGCCTTCACTGGTTGGGCTGCCTTTGCAGTCCCCCTCTCCTGTGGAGAATGACAGAGGGGCGGGAAAGCTGGAGGAACACACAGAGAACACGTCCCAGAGCTGACAGCCAGAGGACGGCTAAAAATAGCGCTGTCAGGTTCAGTTATGTCTTGCTCCCTAGAGAGAAGAGGGCATAGCAGGGAGGGGGTGCTGTGGGGAGAGATGCCACCACCTCCTTTCCCATCTCCCTCTCTTTTTGTCCCCATCCAGAAGTGCCTGGGGCTTCATAGGAGCTGGATTCAGAAGGCAGCAGAGGGGCTTCCTGTAGGGAGGCAGACTCTGTGTAAGCAGCAGGCAGGGACAGAGAGGGAGAGCCAGGCTAGAAATCAGGAGATGGGCCCCTTGGCCTTGTCCCCTTTGTAACCCTCGCCCAGTGTGTGATTTGGTTTTCCCATCTTTCACGCAGACTAGCAAGCTGCTTTCTTCTCTAGGCTGACCAGGCTGTGGGAGGAGTCATGTGTACACATTAGAAAATGGAAAACTCTGAGCACAACATTTTTTAAAAAGCCATGACAAGGACAGTGTGTATGTGTGTATAGACAGCCTGGGCCCTTGTGTAAGGATAATCTGCAAGGATCAATGGCAACACACGAACATCTGGTGAGATGAGAGAATCTTTGAGAGAGAATTGCTCGCCAAATTAAAAATATTCATAGAACACTACTTCATCGCAATCAAACTTGGCCCTAGAATAAACTTCTTGGCCATTTTGTCTGCTGTGTTCCTGATCTATTCTTACTACCTCTCTGGGGGCTCCCTGGTAGCATGGGATTGAATCTAAGATCTCTGGCCTATGTCTGTAGTCCTAGCAATTTAGGAAACTGAGGAAGGAAGATTCTGAGTTTGAGGGTAGCCTGGGTTACCGAGAAAAGACCTTGTCTTAAAAAATAACAACAAAAAGAACAAAGGGTAAGTTGTACAGCTGAGCCATCTCAGTTCCCAGGAAGACTGCCACTTACTGAACACATACTCTTTGGGAAAGTCCCCTTATCTCCCCAACACTCAGTTTTCCCATCTGCAAAATGGGTGTGGCAGGCAAAAGGCATAGCTAGACTTGGAAGTATCTAAGGTGCTGGAGAGCTATCATAGTTCTGGGACTTCAGGTCAGGTGGTTAAACTGCACATGCCTGTTATGTCTCTTGAGCATCTTCTCTAGGAAGATCAGTCGCTTTTTCTGCTGCCGTTAGCCATGGTGTCCATTCTTCCCTCCTCTCCCCTCGGACTTGTGGAGGTCACTGGCAGGACAGAGAGTCCTCCTCTGAGGGGTTTGCATCAAGATCTGCCCTCCCTGTTGGCTTTGCTGCCCCTGCTGCTTCTCTGGCAGTGGGATTCTTAGATGCTCAAAGAGAAGTCATCAGACTTGGTGAAGTGGCTGGGGTGGAGGGCACTAGAGGCACAGTAAGACATCAGCAAAGTAGCAGCTACTTTGGTGGCTTCAGGATCTAAACCACATCCCTTCTTCCCTGACATCCCCCAAGTAAACCACTTCCTTTCTTTTCTCCTGCCATGTAAGGTAAACAAAGCCAGGTGTAGGCAAAGCTGTGGCAGCCACCAATTCCATGAGGGGCTTTCTCTTTTGAAACCCTTTGACTCTTTCCAGGGGATCCAGACAGCAGGACAGCCAACACTGTGCCTTTACCTGTCCATCAGGTGACAAGAAGGCTTAAACAGCAGGCCTCCGCCTCCCCTGCTGGAGCATGAGCTCTAAGAAGCAGAGCCCTGTTCGTCCCTGTCACTCCCGGGAGCCTTTTCCATCACAGGCCCTGCATGTCATGTCAGTTCCCAGGCTGGCCTGACAGGTCACCAGCCACCTCAGAGGTTCATTACTCCAGGAAAGTGTCAGCTCAGCAAGCATCGGCATTGTCGGCTGTGTTTCGTCCTCCAATTATGCCATGACAGGTTCCTGGTTTGTGGGTACTGGGCATAGGAGATGCTAACTTCCCACCAGGCTATCTTGGTTGGCATTAAGGGACTTGGGGGTTTAGGGTGATTAAATACAGTTGTAAGGGACTTTTGGTAGTAAATAAAGGAAACCAGGCCACTGAGAGTATATTCAGAAACACATTGATATGTAGAAAGGTCAGAATGTTAACCATAATTATCTCTGGAATTATATTGGAATTGGCTTTTATATATATCTCTGGAATTATATTGGAATTGGCTCTTATTTCTTGTATTTTCCTCTACCTGAGTGATATGTTTTATGATATAAGTGACAGAGACATTGTAAAATGAAGCTGACGGCAAATTAGACTTGCCCCCTCTCCCTTGGGCAGGAGTAGTGAACTAAGACATTATGCAAAAGGGGAACAGCAGCCTTAAGACTCTGGCTCAACCAATCAGCCTAGCCAGCTCCTAACCTCTTTATCTTCCACACTCCTTCTTAACCCAATGCCTCTTGGCTTCTCTTTGCCCAGAGATCTTTGCCTACCTTTCTCACATTCTTCCTTCACGGTGTGTGACCTTCCATCATCCCTGAGTCCCTTATCTGCCCTTTCAGAATGCCTTGCCTTTCCCAGGCTCAGGTGACAATAAAGAAATCTTTATTAATGGCATTGCTGCTCTGGCAGAGGAATTGGGCCAATCTGGAATCGGGCCATGTAAACCAGGACTCACCTGTCACCATTCGCATGCATGTCTGCCACAAGGTCTCTGTCCTGTTGGTAGAAGTGAATGTACAAGCATCAGACAACAACCACCACTGAAAAGGGCCCTTTCCTTTGGTTTCTGTGGGTTATTGCATGGCAAGCTATGTCCCAGCTGGCTCTGGCTCTGGGACTATCCTCCCTCTCAAAAGCAACAGAGCAGCCAAAATGGGGTAAAGAGCTCCCTCTGGACCTCCCTCTCCAACGGTCTAGTCTGACCTAGAGATAGAAGGGGACACTGATCTTTGCACACAGAGGGAGAGTTCTGGGGATAGGAGACAGGAATTCCATCCTTTTAGCTTCTTCCACTTCTTCCTAATTTTCCCTGAAAAGCTATAAGGGAGTTCTGGGTTCAGACCAGAGGTTGGTTCTGGTCCCTGCTCTATTTCCTGTTCCTAGGGAAGTCTCAAGCAAGGCCCCTAAACTCTCTGATCCTTGATTTTCCCCATAGGTCAAGCAAGGAGATTAGATGAGGGTAAGTCAAGAGTACCTTTGTGTTGGCTCCGAGTCCCAGGACAGGCGGCTTTCAGGCTTCTCCGGGCTGACCACCTCAGAGTCTATAGGCTAGAAGAGACAGTGAACGTGAACAAGTCAGCCCCACGATGTAACCGCACTCTGCCTGTCAGAGCACCCCTCCCACCAGGGAGAGGAAAGCTCTGGATCTAGAGAAGGGCTGAGTTCACCTTTCACAGACAGAAACATGCAGGCTTCCCCAGCAGCTTGTCCATCAAGCCTCTGGGGAACAGAAGGCACGGATGTGGGCCTCAGAGTATAGATGAAAATGCTTCGTAAAGTCATATTACCTTCTACATAGCACCGAAAGATTGTCTTATGGTGCGCCTAAAAATTCACTTTGTTGTCTCTTCACCAACTAGGATGTTCAATGCCCCAAAGGCAAAAATTCTCATCTGATTTGTTTTTGACATTATTTCTTGGACTTAGAACCGTGCCTGGTATATTGTAATGCTTGATAAATGTTTGTTGACTAGGTATTTTCTCAAGAAAATAACTTTCTGATTTTCCCCTTGATAAAACATTTTGCAACATAGACTACTTCCTTTTGGAGATGTCCTAATGATAAGACAAGAAGTAGGAACCCGCTCTGGGGCCATGTTCTTTGTAAGCATCTAGAAATCCTTGTTCTGTTCCTGGGATGTGGGAAGCACTCAGCAAATACTATCTTTCATAGTAGTATTTCCACAGATTCTGATACTTATTCACTCTCTCAAAATTCCTGGAAGGTGCTAGGTGTGGTGGTGACAGATAGACAGGTGTGCCCTGGCTGTCTCATCCCAGTCTGCCACAGAACTTTAAAGAGCACAGCAATCTGAAGCACTGGTTCCAACAATGGCCAGACCATGGATATGGGTTACATTTTGGGGTCCCCTAAGAATAGGAGGCTGAACCAAATATTCTTCTACCTGGAATGGAATCTTTTGCTTGCCAATAAGAGAGACTTGGAAAGGTCAATCTTCCCGTGAGAGGTGACCAGTTAAACAAAAATCACACAAGGGTGCAAGTCAAGGACTGTAATCAGAGATTCAAGGTAGGTGGTTGGGGCGGGGGGGGGGGGTGTTGGGGAGGGGGGGTAGGGAGGAGAAGCCTCTTGGGCATCCTGTGACTGGCCAACAGCTTGAGCTGATGGTTGCCCAAGGGACCCATGACTCAGATCTTGTTGTTTTGTTGTTGTTTTGTTGTTGTTTTTTTAAACCTACTAGATACACAAACATTTATTTGAAATCTCCCAAGAAGGTTAGCAGTGTAGAAAGCTAACTCTGGAGAGTTCCCTGCTCAAAGTGGAAGACTCTGAGTCCTCCAGGGAGCAGGTGGCATCTGTAGACCCTAGAACATCATCCATGTACACAGATACACAGGCTCAGCAATATCAACTTGACACCCAGGATAAGAGACTCCTTTTCCCATCAATTTCCATCTCCCATTTGCATCATCTTCCCATCAACACACACACACACAGAGTCACACAGAGTCACACAGGAATACCCAGAATAGAGCAAGGATGGGGAAACTGCCCTCCAGTTGCTACTGGGCCTAAGGCCATTTCCAAGTCCTCCTCACCCTTCCCTCTGCCATATGGAATTCTCTAATTCACGCTCTTCATGGTTCTCAGTGAGTATAGAAGATTCTGAATCTGTGCCTGGAACTCTACCTGCTGTTTAAGCAAAGATGGCATTGGTAAATTCAGTGGAGCCAACGCCAGCAGCTGGCATGTCCCATGCAAGCTCCAGGAAGGACAGTATTTGAGAAGAGGAGGTGGGAACAAGCCTAGGGTTTCAAGGACATTGGATCAGTGGGTTGGGCCCTAGAGAAAAGGGTTGTTGCTGGCAGAATGCAGGCTGCAGATGGGCAGGGAAGGATGGCTGGGAAGGAAATGAGAGAAGTAGGATTGGAAGATGTGGCCATCCTTGCTTAGGTTTGGGAGGCACTGGAGAGTTCTAGAACACAGCATGGAGCAAGAACTTGGCGATGAAACACTCAGCTCTTTCATGGGGACTTGAGGGGTTGCTGAGCTTTCCTAGACGCAGGGGAGGTGGGAGGTGAGACACAAGGTCTGATGGGAAATTCTGATGTTCTCCACGCTCCAGCCCTCTTTTCCCCAAATGTGCCTTTCTCTAACACCCCTTTCTTTTCTCTCTTCATTGCTTTCTTTCTCCTTCATTTGATCATACTACTTGAACAGCAAACATGGAAAGATGCCTAATCATGAGGAAAATGCAAATTGAAGCCACAATGTGATACCACCTCATACCCATTAGGGTGGCTACTATTAAAGAAACAATAGCAACAAAAAACACCAGAACATGAGACAATAAAGAAGATAAATCAGAGCCTTGTGCCTTGTTGGTGGGAATATAAAATGGAGCAGCCACTATAAGAATATTCCAGTGCCTCAAATTACTAAAAAGAGAATTACCATGTAATCTAGCCATTCCACTTCTGGACATATTTCCAAAAGAATCAAAAGCAGAGTCTTAAAGGAAGAGATATTTGTACATTTGTGTTCTTCACAGCATTATTTGCAGCAACCAAAAGACAGAAGCAGCTCAAATGTCCATTGGTGGATGAATGGATGAACAAAATATGTCTCATTCGTTTAACAGAATACTATTCATCCTCAAAAAAGAAGGAAAATCTGGCATCTGAAGACTTTGTGGTAAATACAATAAGCCAGTCCCAAGAAGACAAATGCTTTATGCATTTATATGAGGCTTCTAGGGTAGTTACACTCATAGAAGTTGAAAATGAAATGGTAGTGCAGGTGCAAATGAAAAATGAGTTGTTGTGACAGGTGGAGAGTTTCAGGGATTTTTTAAAAAAGTATTTGTTTATTTAGTGCTGGTATTGGGACTTGAACTTAGGGCCTGTCCCTGAACTTAGGGCCTGTCCCTTAGCTTTTTCACTCAAGGCTAGCACTCTACCACTTGAATCACAGCTCTGCTTCTGGTGTTTTGGTGGTTAATTAGACCAAGTAGCATCAAAGATGTTCTTGCCTGAGATGGCTTCAAACCAAGTTCTCTGCTCTCAACCTCCTGAGTAGCTAGGATTACAGACTTGAACCACCAGTACCTGGTTTAAATTCACACTTCTCTAAAGACTTCATATGGTAAATTTTAACTATTTTTTAACCAAAACTATAAGAAAATACTTATGATCAATACATTATAAAAATTTATAAAGCATTTAAGAAAGTTTCTTTATTTTCAAATAGAAAGTTTAAAAGATTGCTCCAAAAATATGGGGCCATACTTGATTTATCAATGGATTTAACTGCTTCATAAGGAACTCTAAAATTTCCCTATCACAATGTAAAGGTAGGCATTTATTTGATAGTTTATAATCTTCAGAACCAAATGGAGCTTTCTGCTTAGTTACAAGGAGTCCAAGATGGTCTCACCACTAACAAACTGCCTCTTTCCCAAGCTGTTTTAAATACTTACAGTGTCCAGGTTGCCAATGGCTGCCACCAGTTTAATGTCAGAAGGCCTCAGAGAGTGGACTGTGGAGACAAGAAGCCCCATGGCAAGGTCAGATCTACATTCCTCACAGTGTAGCTGAGACCACATGAGGTACATGGAGCAGACACACACACCCCCCACCCATCCCACCGCCCGTGTAGAACTGCTAGGTTCCACCTGTTGCTTTAGGAGTGGAAAATGAAGTATCCTGCCAGACACCACCAGGATCCGTTCTGGGAAGAGGCTGTTACCTCCACTTATTCTCTCAAAGCAGGAGTCCTGGGGTAGGGCATGCACAGTCCCTCCTTTTCCTCTCTCTGCTGGGGGCCCTCCACCTGCCCTTCACTTTCCTCTACCCTATGGATCTGCATTTAGTGAGAGGACAACAGATTAAAATTAGAATCACATGGCTATCCAATGGTTCACCTTAGCTTGAAGAATGCCAGAGGACAGCACTCAAAGTCTGTGGGCACACAGTGCCTCGGATGGAATTTGTATGCAAATAATAGACATTGAGATCTCCTTGATCCACTTGGGTGACTATCATATGAATCTCCCTAGAGACCAAACTGGTCACATACACCCCAGGGGCATCTAAACGTAAGTCTCCTAAAGTTGCCATTTTCTGAAAAGTTGATCAAGTTTTGGATTCTAATTTGGTGGTACTGTGGTTTGAACTCCAGACTTCTTGTTTGCTAGATAGGAACTCTACCATTTGAGCCTTGCTCTAGCTCTACCTTGTCTTTATATGAAAGAACAGTCAGAAAAGCAAACTTAACTGGAAACCCTGATTGGGTTAGCATCATATAAGTAGACAGAAAGCTTCAAGTACAGTCATTTAACATGATAAAGTCAGTGAAGAAGGACAACATTCCTTAGTAGCATTCATAGTACGGACATATTGGGCAAATCTAACCCACAATGAGTGTCTAGAATAGCCACTGTGGTTGCATTACAGGACTGGGGAAGTTATGTGATCAAACAAAGTTCCACTCCGTAACTCCCATGAGATGGTCTGCCTACAAAGAATCAAAACCCTGGGTGCTGTCCACTCAGGCAAACCACCATGGGGCCATGTTGGTTTTGGTGCTTCATTGATGCTACTCCTCCATACAAATGGCTGAGGGGAAACAGAGCTGATGTGAGGGACTGAGGGTGAGGAAGAAGGAAGAGTGAATGGCAAAAAGATGTAAGAGGAATAGAGTCAAAGCATCGGCTGGTCACTTCCCAAAGAATATGCTGGGCCTCTCTTGTTTATAGCTGGGAGGAACATACCTGACTTAGAAGGCACATTCAGTCCTAACTTCTTTGGGTTGCAGGGATTTAGGAAATTCTTCAGGGCCTGCAAAGGAAACCAAGCAGCCAAAACATGAATCACCTTGCATAGGTGTCTTTTAGGTTCTGAACATTTGGCTCAAAATCAAGAAGCAACACTGGACAAAACTAGACCATAATGGGAGTAAATGGCTGGCAGGGCCACTGTGGCTGCATTGTATTGGTTCTAGCCCTTCATAAAAATAACACATTTCTAGTTCACATTATCCCAACCTCCTCACCCAATCCATGTTAAGAGAGGACATATGACTGACTATGGTTTTAGTAGCTGTCTCAAGACATCCTTATGGATAGAGAAGGGGCAGATGATAGAGAATTAAAGTTTACTGTTGGAATGATTTAAAATTTTGGAGATCAATTTTGGTGTTAGTATTATAACCATGTGAATCCCTTAATGTCACTGAATTATGCACTCTGATGTAGTTAAGGTGTTATGTATATCTTACCACAATTAAAAGAGAGATAACTGAGAGGCCCAGGTATACCAAGACTAAATCAGTTCTATCTGACATTTATTTGTATTATCTACTTTCCTTCCCCTGGTTTGATTATTTCCTCAAAGACAAGTATGCATATTCACTGCTAAAAAAATGGAAAAAAAAACCCCTGAAACTGAATGATTCCTGTTCAGTCTTCAGATTGAAGTGTACTCAGGAGGGACAGTGACTAATGGATGGTCTTGAGATCAAGATTCCCCGTTAGGTGCTACTCAGAATCCAGCATTGCTTCTGACATTAATATGCAAGGTTTGGGGAAGGTACATTATAGATTTTTCTCCCCAAAACAGAGAGTGGAAGAGGAAATGCTTTACCAGAGAAAAACATGTAATAAATGAAGGGCCGGACCACATCTCATCCCCACAAGTTAATTTCCCTTGAATTACTGATTACAGTAAAGAGATACAGCATTTACTTTCAGCTCCTATCTTGTGGATTTTCTGGGAAGACCTCACCCAGATGCTTCCAGATAACTCACAACATCTGCTTCAAGGTTCACAGAGATAACACGCCCATGTATAATGCTTTCTGGACACTTCTGGGAACTACCCACACAGTTGTGGGGATGGGGAGCCCCAAATTCCAGGAGATATAGTACATTCTGCCAGGCAGCCCAGCTCTTCTTCTAGGAAAGTCACTCATCTGGACTTCAGGAGAGGCCTATCGATCTGTTCGAATCCCACAGACACACAACCACCCACCAAGGCAAAGCCCTTACCTCTGGCCATAGCTGACCTTCCAATGTGTTTTTCCCTGGAGAGGTCTGAAGTTGGGTAGTTCCTGCAATAGATAGATAAATAAATAGATAGAAAGCAAAATAGTTCAGGTATTTTTTTTTTTGCTGGAATTAACTCGTAGTAAATTTGTGGCCTGTATGCCCTTTCTCCTGGCCCTGTCTATATGCTCAGCCCAGCTCAGCTCCATATCCTTTGTGTTAAGAAGGTCCAGACTCCATCCCTCCAACTGACATGGTTTGGGTCAATGTGCTTCCAGTAGTGTTGGAATCCCCAGGTTGAAATGCTGAAGTGTTAGCATCTGAGAGGGGGCAGTAACACTGCATCGTCTGTGGCCTGCAGTCAGACTGCTTTATTATAGTTGTTATTATTTATTTAGATGGTCCTGGGGCTTAAACTCTGGACCTGGACACTGTCCCCTGAACTTCTTTTTGCTCAAGACCAGGACTCTATCACTTGAGCCATAATGCCACTTCCAGCTTTTTTGAGTAGTTTTTTTTTAAGAGTCTCACAGCTTTTCCTGCCCAGGCTGACTTTGAACCATGATCCTCAGATCTTAGCTTCCTGAGTAGATAGGATGATAGACGTGAGCCAATTTTTTAGAAAGAGGCAGAACCTCAGGAAGGTAATGTTGACAGACTATTGTCATTGTCTGGAGATCCAGGACAAAGCAGGGAAACCAAAGGATATCTAGAAGAGTCTGAAGGACATATATATATATATATATATATATATATATATTTTTTTTTTTTTTTTGCTGCTTGGGTCTGGATCTAAGGCTGCACCCATTTTAGACAAGCACATGATCATTGAGCCACGTCCTCAGTCTCAGATTATATGATCTTAAAGTGCTAATCATGAGACTTCTAGCAGCCATAACTATGCTAAGTACCCAGACCAGAGGCTGGGTTGAGGAGTCCTGCTGAATATTAGGCAAAAGGGCAAGGAAAAAAGCTGGGCACTCACGCCTGCAATCCTCGCTACTCAAGAGACTGAGAACAGGGCAGGAAGGTCTGTGAGACTCTTATCCCCAATAAACTAGGAAAACTCTGAAAGTAGAGCTGTGTCTCCAGAGGTAGAGTGCTATTCCTGAGAAAAAGAATCTCAGGGAGCTGAGTTCAAGCCCCAGGCTGGCATCAAAAAAAAAAAAAAAAAAAGGAAAGAAAGGCAAATAGGGAAACATGATCTTTGTCCCAACATCCTTTTGACTTGCCTCTCAAAACTTTTATTATTATTATTAATTATTATTATTGTTGTTGTTGTTATTGTGCTGATCCTGGGGCTTGAATTCACAGCCTGGGTGTTGTTCCTAAGGTTTTGTGTTCAAGACTTGAGCCACATCTCCACTTCAACTTTTTGTGGTAAATTAGAGATAAAAGTATCACAGACTTTCCTGCCCAGGCTGGCTTCAGACCATGATCCTCAAATTTTAGCTTTCTGAGTAGTTAAGTTACCAGTGTCTGGCTGAAACTTTTCATTTTTTTAAGGTAAAAATGCAGGTTTATTTTATTTTTTTGTGTAGGTTTATTTTTAAGATACAATTTTCATATAATAAATGGGATTCATTTTAAGTATACAGTTTAAATCTTCCTATAAAATACCTAAAGTATTCAATAGTAAAATTAACAGGACTATAAAATAAAGGAAACAAAAAAAGAAAAATCACTTTAAGTGCCTCTACTTCCACATTCAAATGTGATTTCATCTGTTCACATTCTTGTAGACACATCCATGCATACTTGCATTCTGTTGTAATCAGTGTACAAATCATTTTGTATTCTGTAAGCTCCTTTCTATATTATATCCTAAATACTTTTCAGATTGTTAGATAACCTTGCTTCTTGTTTCAACAGTTACTTGATACATTTATGATCCTGATATTTGATTGGCCATTCAGATTCTTTTCTTTTGCTATTTCTCTGCCCAGAGATACCGGGAATAGACCCCATGAACAGTTTAATAGTTCTAAGGGAAGCCTGTCTCTGAGGATACAGCTTGATTTGTTTCCTACCCCAGTCTTTGTCTGCAGATCTACTTTTCAAGCCTGAAAAGAATTCCATGAGGAGAAGCAGTATATTTGCATTTCCTGCCTACTGTGAGATCAGCAGCCAGTTTCATGCTGGTTTACACGGGAACCATGGCTCTAACCTTCCTCCAGATCTCAGTGACCTTCTTGAAATTCCCAGAAGTCAGCTTTCTGGGCACAAAGAGCCCTGTGATGGGAAGATGGAGAGGTGAAGACAAGCTGAGAGTTCTGGAAAAGGCTAGAACACAGTCTGTGAAAAAAGGGAATAAAGGGCAGGAAAGGGAAGCCAGGGTAGAAAGACACAGACAGACAGGAGCTAGTAATATGGAGCCATGAACACTAGGCTGGTCCCTGCATAACTTAATGTCATCACCAGTCCTTGAAAGAATGACTTTAAAGTCCATTTTTAGATAATCATCACTCTGGGAGTAGCAGGATGAATTAGCAGGGCAGAGATTTAAGATATTCCTTCTAAACTAGGATAAATATATTGATAGTCACCATTTACATACATATTCAATACACCAGACATAGCCCTGAGCAATTACACAAAATAATTCACTTGATCCTCATAGCAATTCTGTGAGATAAATACCATCATCTTCAGAACGTCACAATAAACAAACTAATTAAACTTTATATTGAAGAGGCAAAAGACCCAGCATAGCCAATACAACATTAAAGAACAACATTGGATGGCTGATATCGCTGGTCTTCAAGACTTATGAAAGAAAGTGTGGTGTTAACAAAACAAAAGGCAAATCGATTCATGGAACGGAAGACAGGGTTGAGATAGACCTGCTCAAATATAATCAACTTGACAGAGAAACAAAGGCAACACAGTGGAGAAAAGGAAGCTTTTAAAGAAATGGTATCAGAATGACTTGCCATACATATACATACATACATATACATACGTGTGTTTGTTTTTGTGTGTATAAAAGCTCCTTTTAGGGCTGGGAAGGTGGCTCAGTGGTAGAGCGCTTGCCTTGCAATGCATGAGGCCCTGGGTTGAATTCCTCAGCACCACATAAGCAAAAAAAAAAAAGAAAAAGAAAAAGAAAAAAAAGCCGGAAGTGGCGCTGTGGCTCAAGTGGTAGAGCGCTAGCCTTGAGCTGAAGAGCTGAGGGACAGTGACCAGGCCCAGAGTTCAGGCCCCAAAACCGGACCCCCCCCCCCAAAAAAGCTCCTTTTAGCACACAGATCATAAAAAACCAGGCCATAGGCTGAATTTAGCCTATTGACCAAAACTTGCCCACCAATCCCTGATCTAGACTGGTACTGAATAGAGATTATCCAGGTGAAATGAGATGGTGGCATTTCTGGTGATTAGCAGTAGCCTTTGCAGGGTGGTTGGGGAACCGAAATAGTAAAATAAAAACAAAACAAAACTGAACTTAAAGAAGGTGAGAAAGTGGGAAAACCACAAGACAGAACACACTGAAACAAACAAACACGGCAGGCAAGGCCAAAAGAGAGAGAGAGAGTGAGGGAGGAGGGGGAACATATATGATTTAAGTGCTCTCTTCAATATCTGCACTGCAGTGCTGGGTTCCAAAAGGGCTGGCCTAGTCCATGTAGTCCTCAAGTCTGGACTAGACCCTTGGGGATAGCCTGTCCCTACTTATAATAGCTGGAGGCCAACTCAACAAGAAAGGACTGAGGCTGGGGATTATAGTGCACTTGTAGCATGTACAGACCAGGCAGAGATTAAGAGTTTACACACTGTTGTTCTTGTCAGCCTCCCCAAGCCTTCATCTCCTCACCTATCCAGGGTGCTTGGTACTCCCTGCCTTTTGCACTGTGAGGCTTTCACGCATGTAAACACCAGCAGTGTCAGAAACTTCCAAGGATGCAGTAACTGAAGCTATAATGATTACACCTTCAGCATCAGAGAGGTGATTGACACATCACCTTTCAAATCCTTCTAGCCTCAGGAGTCAAGGATTTCCCTCCATAGAAAAATGCTCAGGAGTGTTTGTCTTTAACTTGGTGATGTAAGTCTTTCATGATCATTACTCTGGGCTGTCACCAAGAAGCTATACCTAAAATTTAAACTCAAAAGGGCCTAGATTAAAAAACCTAGATGGAAATGTACAGCCCTTTGATCCTGTCCCCCACTGTTTCTTACCAGGTACATGGAGGGAAAAAAATCTGTGTCCACTCCCTCCATGTCTGAGGAATTATGGCAGAAGTGATCAAAGCATTTGTGGCATCACTGAGCTCAGGTCACGGGGTCTCAGGGAACCTTTTCCCTTTTGCAAAGTTGTTTTAACATCAAGCTCGTGGACCTATGAAGGGCTTTGAGCTCCCTGAAAAACCTCCCACCTTGGTTAAGTTCAAAAAGGGAAAAAACCATGTAATTTTCCATCCTGATGGGAATGATGGAGAAAAACACCTGTTTCTGCTCTGAGGAACAGGTTGCCTGAGATCAGTCATCCGAGTTGGTCAGAACTGTGATTTCTAGGGTTGGAAATTGACAAGAGGCCATTACAGCGCCAGGCCTTGGCCGGGTACAGTCACACAAGCGTCTGCCCATGAAAATAGTGACTCTAGACCCTCTTTCTGCTGATTGGTTCCCCAAAGATCCAGCTTAATTGTCCAGATTATGCTGGGCCTCACAGCTTTAGAAGGCCCCTGGATGCTGTGATGAATTCCAGTTAAAATCCAGTTCTACAAGGAAACGAATAGATTCTATAGATTTATCCCCAGCAGCTGGTCAGAGGTGGGAGAAGCCATTTTATTAGCTGGATTAAAGCAGGGAGAGCTTGCTAATTTACAGATTTCTTGATGTCTGTCCACTTACACCGTGCCCAAAGCACGATTTTCTACCCTCCATCCTTTGCTTGAAGGACAGCTGTTGGATGACTGGATCAAACTTTTAACCTTTCCATCTTGACTTCCCCATCTATAAACTGGGGATGAGATGCACTACCCTGCTTCCCTCGTGGGATTATTGTGAGGATCAAAGGACAGGAGAGTGCCCTGTAAGCAGGAACCACACACCGGAGAAGTGATCTGCCTCGTGGGATGAAAGGAGGCTTTGTCCCCCTGGGTAGCAGAAGGTGGCCAAGCACAAGGCCAGTGGAACTGAGGTCACGCCTTGGGGTGCATTAAATTCTTGGACTCTTTGAACAGTTCAGTGTCCTCATGGCAACCCTAGAGACAGGATGTATGAGTCTCTCCGCATCATTGCAGACACTCAGAAGCCATTGGCTCCTGGAGATCAAACCAGCCAAGGGAAGGACAGGTCTGGAGCCTGCACTGCCACTCACTCAATGTAGAGCTGAGAAAGGGAAGGTCAAAGTCAGCAAGTGTCATTCCCTGCACCATTCTGGACTACAAGCAGGTCCTCGGGGTGACTGTGTTGCCCAGAGTGAGTACCAGGCCCTACTCACCTGCAGGACCTGCAGGTTGCTGCTGCGGCCTGTGAACAGGCACCAACTGTGACCAGCTGTAGGAACTGAGTCAGAAAACCATGAGTCACGTCTGGCTACTGCTCCTACCTCAGAATTACAGACATTCTGGGGAGCACAGGTGTCCTTCTGTCCAGGGTGCTCAGGCAGTCACATGCCCCATCGGTGCCAGGTGGCACCGTGGTCATGAGTACCTCTCTGGATCTATAGAGTTGGAATATTTGTGTCTGAATTCTAGGGTAGATCTCAGCAGATGTCTGAGATAATCTGGTTTTCTGCTTCCATTTGCTGCCAACCAGAAAGGTTAGCAAACTCGCCAAAGACCACTGGAGTAAGGTACCAAGGAAGGAAGGGAGGTCTGCAAACTCAGTTCTCCTTAGCCTCTCCCTGACAACACAATCTTTCTGAAAGGAAAGATCTAGCAGGTTTACTATGTGTCGCCAACCCTTAGAGGACAGCATATGGGAACATTTTCTGTGTCCACATCTATATCAGATAGCCAAAGAATGATTGAGGATTAACAATGTCATAATCCCCTTGTTTTTTCCCCCCAGTCCTAGGACTTGAACTCAGGGCCTGGGCACTGTCCCTGAGCCTCTTTGTGCTCAATACTAGCACTCTACCACTTGATCCACAGAGCTACTTCCAGCCTTTTTCTGAGTTGTTTATTGGAGATAAAAGTCTCACAGGAGGGGCTGGGAAGGTGGCTCAGTGGTAGAGTGCTTGCCTTGCATGCATGAGGCCCTGGGTTCGATTCCTCAGCATCACATAAGCAAAAAGAAAAAAGCTGAAAGTGGCGCTGTGGCTCAAGTGGTAGAGCGCTAGCCTTGAGCTGAAGAGCTGAGGGACAGCGCCCAGGCCCAGAGTTCAGGCCCCATGACCAGACCCTCCCCCCCCCCCAAAAAAAAGAGTCTCACTGGATTTTCCTGCCTAGGCAAGCTTCGAATTGTGATACTCAGATCTCAGCCTCCTATGTAGCTAGGATTACAGAAGTGAGCCAGCAGGGCCTGGTTTACAAGGTCATATTTTTCAGTAGACTCCCCCACTGGTCTGATGAGATTATTAAAACTATCAGAGATGGTGGGCACTCCTCAACCTGCCAATGTTTAAAAACCTTGTGCTCCATGGCCATGGCCAAAGGGGGAGAGCTTCCACCCACCCGTGCCAGGCTGCGTGCAGGCAGAGACCAGCAAGCACACTCTCCTCTCGGTGTTTCCTGGTGCCCACCCACTATGGAATAGCACAGACCTTGTACCACAGCAAGAGAAGCTGACCTTACAGGAGAAGCCATGTTCAAGTTGACCTGCTTTTGCCTCTGGCCTTTCATATTTCATAACTACATATTTTTTTCCAACCTTTCCATGGGGAAAACTGGGGACAGAGCCACAGCCAGGGAGGAACGGTTTGAAGGAATGGCCGCGGTGAGGAGGAACAGGTGCCTCAGCCCTGGGGGGAGGGAGAGGGGTTGCATGACCATCTTCACCCATCCCAGCTCTGCCATCCTGAGCCAGAAAGAGATCAGGCTGAGGGTGGGAGCGATGCTCAGGAACCCAAGAGAAGGAAAGAGAAGGAAAGTCCTCATGGTCTCCCCTATCAGGAAGGTCTCCTCCCTGAGTTGCAGCTTGGCAACGATTATGTCTCCAAAAATGTATCTCTCCTAAAGTCCAACAAACTCCCTTCAGCGAGTCTGGTGGAGCCTTTATGCAGGAGGTCCGAGATTTCATCTTCAGCACTACAAAAACAAATAGATAAAAACCCTCTGCTGGGTTTCTCCCATTGGGCCAGGACTGTTTACCAGCCTTGGCCCTTTTATGTCTGAAGCCTCAGACTCACCTTGCTCAAAACACCACTGGCGTCACACCACTCCCCTGCCAAAGGCCTCCTAATAGCTCCCCACTTCCCATGACAGCAAATGCACAGCCGGGTGACCTTGCTTCAGTCATTCAACTTCTATAGGTACAGGTTTTGGAAATTAAAGGCAAGGGTTCTATCATCTTACAAGTCTCTATTGTGCTGGGATCTTAGAGTCCTATAGTATTTAACTCCTCCCCTCCTCTACACCAGTCTTACGCTCTGGCACAGCAGGGCTGAAGAGCCCCAGCCTACCTCCCCCTTGCATAACCTCTCTGCCCCTCTGGGCTTATTTCAGTTCTACTGGCTTTGTAGCACGGCTCTCTGGAGACTTCTGCCCATATCCATCCATAGTTCTTGGATTCCTATTATTTCTATTACAGCTCCTCGCACCTATTTTGGTGCTTAATTCTTTCTTCTCTAGTGATTTTTATGCAGATCTGTTCTCTCTCCCTCGAGGATTTCTTATACTTGCTTTAGTATCTGCCACCCAGGCTCAGCCCAATTTGGATTTTTTTTTAAAGGGAAGTATTCAGACAGTTAATTGACAGCAGGAAAAAAAAGCAATTTAGTGAAAATGATGATTAACAATAAAGTCCTAAAAATTTACAAGACACAGGTGATATCCCAGGAAAGTAGAGTCCTGAGCTCTGAAAGAAAAAAATCCCATGCCTGTGTTGGTGGCCAGAGTGGGATTGGTGATGAAGAGGGGAGGGGAAGGTTTGGCCCAGAGTTCTAGCGATGGCCCTGCTAGCATCTAGAGTATAACAAAAGCACCTCCCCTCTCTTTGCATAACTTACTTGAAAAACTTAAGCCACCAGGAGCTCTCTCTTTGTCCTTGCCATTTATAATTTAGACAATATTTCTAGAAGGCTGGGAAAGACTTCCCCCCCAGGAAGAGAAGGGAAGCCAATCTGCAGGAAGAACTATAAATTCTTTCAAAACAGGTATTGACTCGCTTTTAGAAGTGAAAAGATTTTCTTCACTCTCACAATGAGCTCACCAGGCTGCAACCCTGGGCTTGGCATTGACAGGCCTGTCATGGGTGCGTTACCAAGGCAACAGGTTTTTATTCACAGGCACGGTAATCTCCTGGGAACTTCTGACCCATTCCAGGAAAATGAACTCCTGGCAAAAATTGTGTTTTATTAGACACAGTGATTTTTTTTTTAATGGGCACAGCAGAACTATTTTTTTTCCTAGCATCAGGACACAGCTTTTTAGCACATGTATATACAATCCAAGAGTCTGACTGGCATAACGCTTCTGTAATCAGATGCAAATATCTGACTCCTCCTTCCCGGGAAACAGGTTTTAATTCCCAAAGCAATCAGAATGTCTATTGTTTGCATGCTCCTTGGGTAGTCACAAAACAGTATCTTAACAACTAAATGTGTAAAGTAGTATAGAAAAAATTTGAAAGCCAAAAAGTTGTGTTTCCCAAATACCAGAATCACTATGAGTGCTACTTTTATAAAAGACCTAAAGCTGTGAGTGAATTGAGACACAGTGATTTCTTGCCAACTTGCCTTTGCCAGTTGGGGTTTTGAGAGAATGTTGTTTTTGTTTTATACACTGAAACTTTAGAAGTTGGAAATCTGTTTTCACACGTGCTGTTTGTTGAGCCAATTTTAAAATTTAAACAGAAGTCCACTTTTGGTTCTCTCTTCCCTTGAGCTCTGCTGTCGCATGGAAGAGGGGCAAAGGCCCTGGTCTGGACTGACATTTGGGACTGAATTCAAGCTCCTGTATGTATTTGGATGACCCTGGGCAAGTTATTTAACTTCTTGATTTCCTCATCTGTAAAGTGAGAATAATGGCACTGTCCATCTGAATTGGGAACTGTAAAATATAGTCAGCTCTCTGTATCTGTGTATCCAATCAACTGTGGATCAAAAACATTTAAAAGGTGGATGAATAAAGAGCAGAAAGGGGAAATGCAGTCATAAAATTCAACATATATCCTGCAAAATTAAGAAAATTGAGGGGAGGGGATTGGCTGGGAGGGGTGGGGACATTGGGAGGGTGACAGTCATCAAGAGTCATTGTATTCATACACTGCTTTGTTGAATGGCAGCTCCTTTGTACAACGACTTAAAGGTAAGAAGAATATATGTTTTAAAAAATGTGAAAAATGCATCTGTATCAAACAACGTACTGTTTTCTTGACATTATTCTCTAAAAAATGGCACAATATATGAACTGTTTATTTGGTATTTACTCTAATGCTGATTTAAAGCCACCTACAAATGAATTAAAACACACTGGAGGATTGTGTAGATATGTATAAATACTGGCCTGGGCCGTCTGGGCAGAAAAGCCAGTAAAATTCTACCTCAATGAAGAAGCGAGGCACAGTGGCACAGACCTGTCACCCCACTCTGGAAGGAGGTAGAAAGTAGAGAATAGGCAGACTGAAATCCAGGCAGGAAGTAAGACCTATTGCCAAAATACCCAGTTCTAAAAATGACTAGCAAGCATGAAGACTTGAGCTGAAGCTCCAGTACTGCCAACAAAATTATAAGAAGATACTAAACTTTCTTTTTAATCAAATAAATTAAAATACCATTTTCAACATATTTGCAAAAATTATAAAGCCTGAATATACATTTGTAGTCAGGCTGTGGAAGACATACACCCTTTGAACACAAGCATATTCATATTGTGGGTGGAAAGGCAAAAGGGGACAATCCTTATGGAAGGAAATTTAGTTCATTCTTCCATCCAGGAATTTATTCTAAATTTCTAGGAATTTATCCTAAACTATATGTCCAATAACTTGAAATCATCATGTGCACATCACTGTTCATGACTACATTTTTGTAATAGCACATTAGTAGAAATAATCTCAGGGCCGAGAATATTGCTTAGTGGTAGAGTACCTGCTTAGCATGCATGGAGCTCTGGGTTTGATTCCTCAGTACCACATACACAGAAAAGGCTGGAAGTGGTGCTGTGGCTCAAGTGGTAGAGTACTAGCCTCAAGCAAAAGAAGCTCAGGGACAGTGCCCAGGCCCCAAGACTGGCAAAAAAAAAAAAAAAGGAAGAAAGAAAGGAAGAAAAAAAGAAAGAAAGAAAGAAAGAAGGAAAGAAGGAAAGAAAGAGGAAAGACAGAGGGAAAAAAGGAAAGAAAGAAAGGAAGAAAGAGGGAAAAAAGGAAAGAAAGAAACGAAGAAAGAAAGAAAGGAAATCACCTCAACTCCTACAATAGTAATAAAATATATGTGGCACAAAATGGAACGTTCTATAGTTGGGAACAAATGAAGCCCTCTGAACTTAGTGTAACCTTAGATAATATAGTTCAGTGGGAAAAAATCAAGATAAAAAGTATAAAATGATTATCTTTTAAGATACAGAAAAAAATAAGAATATGCTTTTTAATAAGGGACATGAAACCCAAAGGGATGGACGAGTTCATCTTTTCATATGATTTTGACTTATTTTTTTGTCAGTCACAGGGCTTGAACTCTGGGCCTGGGTGCTGTCTCTCAGCTCTTCAGCTCAAGTCTAGTTCTCTACCACTTGAGCCACAGTGCCACTTCTGGTTTTCTGGCGCCTAGGCTGGCTTTGAACCACGATCCTCAGATCTCAGCCTCTTGAGTAGCTAGGATTATAGGTGTGAGCCACTGGTGACTGGCTTGATTTTGACTTCTAAGCCATGTTCATACCTTACATGTTCAAAAAGGAGAGTATAGCCCACAGCTAATGCTAAGCTGAATACAAAAAAACAAGCTTCACATGTCAGTTTTATCATCATAACACAGAGAAAATGAAATACTTCTTTTTAAAAGAATTAATCCAAATGATTTCAAACACAATATTCTGATCATACACCCCTAAGCAGGCTATACGCAAAGGACAATGAACAGCAAAGAAATGCTGAACTTCATTTGCGGATGGTATTATTTTCAGAGTTATTCCACTATTTTGTTCCATGTAGCAAAGGGAGAAAACCAAGTGAGCATTTGGATCATATTTGCACTATGAAAGAAGGGTGACAAAAAAGATGAAATGAACCAGGCCCTAGTAACTCACACCTGAAATCCTAACTTCTCAGGAGGCTGAAATCTGAGACTTATGGTTCAAAGCCAGCCTAGGCAGAAAAGTCAATGGGACTATTATCTTCAATTAAGCAGCAAAAAAGCCAGAGTGCAGTTTGGCTCAATTGGTAGAGCACCAGCCTTGAGCAGAGAAAGCCAAGCAAGAGCATGATCCCCTGAGTTCAAGTCCCAGTAAGAGCACAAAAAGAGAGAATGAGAAAGGGAGGGGGATGAGATCTTTTTAAAGCCTAATTCTAACTAAAATGAACAAGAGCTCTATAAATTCATAGTATTTTTGTTTTGTTTTGTTTTGTGGTCAGTTGTGGGGCTTAAACTCAGAGCCTGGGCACTGTCCCTGAGCTCTTTTACTCTGAGCTCTTTTACTCAAGGCTAAAACTCTACCATTTTGAGCCACAGCCCCACTCCTGGTTTTTGAGAGGTTAATTGGAGGTAGGAGTCTTATGGAACTTATCTACCCAGGCTGGCTTTGAACCGCGATTCTCAGATCTCAGCCTCCTGAGTAGCTAGGATTATAGGCGTGAGCCACTGGTGCCTGGTTTCATTATGATTTTTTTCTAAAGAAAATAGTATGTCTTAGCTCTGTCATCAAAAAGATCTAAACATGATAATCTTCCAGTAACAGTAAGCATTCCCAACACCCAAACATTAGATTTTAAATAACATCTCTTACCAATCAGAACTTTGAAGAAATAGCTATTTCCAGGGAGGGATAGGAGGAAGACATGTTTAGCCTAGAATACTTGAAAATTGAAGGGGCTGTAGGAATTCCTTGCAGGATCTCTCATAAGCCAAATCTGGGCATCAAAATGATAAGCCTAGATTACAACATGCTGAGTAATCAGAGTCTATAAATCCATATCATATGCAAAAATAAATAAAACACAAGAGGTGTAGAGGAGTTAAACTTATTTTCTAGATGAGGCACAGAAGAAAACTTCCTTTATGGAAGAAAACCAACTAACAACCAAAAGTAAAAGAAATGGTTGAAACAGAAAATTACCATTTTATGTTCACTGTGATGATCGTTCAAGCCAGAAACATCCAGTTCTGCTATAACCCACGAGAAAGGACAGTTGTCTGGTCCCCTAGCATCTCCCTGCACATAATTCACCAATCACACAGCAATGGAGGCCCCTTCCCAAGAGAGAAATCCAGCAGACACCATCATAGCTGAATTAGCAAACTGAACATCACCACTGAGGAGTTTTGTCAAAGCTTGTGGTCCCTAAAATGAGACAATCATGGCGACACACAATCTATGTTGTATTTCTGCCAGAAGAGGCTAAATCTGCTTCTAGCAATGAAAAAACCCATTTAGACAAATCCAACTTAAAGATGCACAGGTGTGTGCTAACATACACACGACAACCAGCTTAAATGTCTCACTGGCACACAAGAAACAAACAGAAAGGCTAAACAACTGTTCTAGAATTAAAGAGATCCAAAAGACAGGACAAGTGAATGTGACATATGGTTTCCCATGAACTAATAAGCAAAAAAGAATAGTCATTTAATTCACTATATTACCAGCTTAAGGGAGCAAATCACATGATTATCTTCAATAAATGCAGAAATTGGACTGACTAGATTTCAATATCTAGTGAGGACTTTAACATTTTTTTATAACTTAGGAACAAAGTTGAGCTTTCTTAATCTCATAAGGAAAACAAACTAAATGTTTGTTCTGTGTTTAGAAATGTTCTAAACTCCAAAATGTTTCTGCAGTTAAAAAGATTCCATTTTGGAGAATTCCAGACTCATGATATTTACATTAAGGATATTCCAACTATATCTAAAAGAAAAAGCTCATTATAAACAACATACTTGGTGATGAAAATTTGAATGTTTTCCTTTTGAATGTGTGAATAGAAAAGCCTCCAATCTTCTATACAATATTCTAGACCAGGCCTGAGCCAGCACAGTAAGATACAGAAAACAAATGAGGTAAACATATTGGAAAGGGAGCAGGGAAGCTGTTGTTATCAGCAGGATAATGTATGGAGAAAATTGTAAAGAATATATAGATAAATTAAGATAAGAATTTTGCCTGGGGCTGGTGACTCATGCCTGTAATATTAGATACTCAGGAAGCTCAGATCTGAGAACTATGGTTTAGAGAAAGCCCTGGTAGACACATCCATGAGATTCTTTTCTCTCTAATTAACCAGGAAAAAGCTGGAAGTAGAGCTGAGGCTAAAGTAGTAGAGAGGCAGCCATGAGCAAAAATGTCAAACAAGAGCATGAGACCCTAAGTTCAGGCCCCAGTACCAACACACACACACACACACACACACACACACACACACACACACACACACACACACACACACACACACACACACACACACACACACACACACACACACACACACACACACACACACACACACACACACACACTCCTTTAATGCTATTCACAAAATCAATTCCAGATATATTAGGAATGACCTAAATCAGAAGAGCAAATATACAAAGCTTTTAGAAGGAAGTATGTGATATATTACTGACCTCAAGGTAGAAGAATTTGTTAATAAAACACAGAAAGCACAACCCATTTTAAAAAATAATAAAGCAACTGCCAGGCACTGGTGGCTCATGCCTGTAATCCTAGCTACTCAGGAGGCTGAGATCTGAGGATTGTGGTTCAAAGCCAGCCTGGGCAAGAAAGTCCGTGAGACTCTTATGTCTAATAAACCACTAGAAAACCGGAAGTGGCACTGTGGCTCAAGCGGTAGAGCGCAGGAACAGGGTCCAAGCCCAGAGTTCAAGCCCCACGACCAACCAAAAAAAAAAAAAAAAAAGATTTTTTATCTCCAATTTACCACCAGAAAACCAAAAGTGGTGCTGTGGCTCAAACTAGTGAAGTACTAGCCTTGAGCAAAAGAGCTCAGGGATAGCACTCAGGCTCTGAGTTCAAGACCCACAGACCAACAACAACAAAAAAGGTTTAACTATATACTTAGGAACAGAGAAAACTACGCAACAGGCAATGGCTGGATTACATATGACACTAGCCTTCTCATCACAAGCTACAGAAAGCCAAAGTTACCACCTCTGCAGCTACCAGCCTCGTTGGCCAGGACCTGGCTAATGTCTGTCATCTTCTCTATTTTTTCATCCCTGCTTCCACCTAATGACTAACCATAGAAAGACAGTATGTTGTCCCAATGACTCACTGAAGACCACTTAAGTGAATCATTTAAAATGCCTTGCTTCTGATTTGCTGTCCTCTGTTTCCGCTAGCCAACAGCCTCTAATCAGAGCAAACCTAAACTTTTCCCTTACCACTCCCCTGCCTGCCTTTGAGTCTCTACAAAAGGAAACTTATGGCTTGCTCCAGCAAGTTCTGACTCAATAGCCTTGTTTGTTCTCATTTGGGTGGTCTTCATTTATTGCTACAAAATGAAGGACTTCACTCATCAACATTCTCCACAAAGAGAGTGGAAAGAGAAGCCAAGCATGGTAGCTGAGGCCCGTAATCCCAGCCCTCCAATACTTGAAACAGGAAGATCTCAAATTTGAAGTCAGACTGAACGATGTAGTAAAACTCGATCTCAAAAATAGGGGCTTCCCACTCCCTTTGTTTTGTGGCAGCTAGTGTGCTTACCTAGCAAGCATGAAGCCCTGTGTTCTATTTCTAGTGCAAAAAGGGAAACAAAAAGTGGGAAGATAAGCTTTGGAGTGGAAGAAAGTATTGCTGTTTCTATAACCATACACACACACACACACACACACACACACACACACACACACACACACACACACACACACACACACACACACACACACACACACACACACACACACACACACACACACACACACACACAAACCTGCTACATAGCCTATATAGACAATGCCTTAAAAAGGGGAAAGACATACCAGAAAGGAAAAAGAAAAAAAGATGTTACTGAGCACTTTATAAAAAGAAATATAAATGATCAATGAACATTAAAAGAAAGGAAAAAAACCTCTCGTCAGGCTCATTAGCAATCAGGAAAACACCACTGTTCTATGCTGTGGGTGGTGTAGGTATGGTAGGTATTGTTCATCTACCTGGGATCAAGATGCTTGATTGGCTCCAGGTGAGCAGCAGAACTGGGAATCCCAGGCCAGACTGTAGCCAAGAAAGGCCTCAGTCAGACCTCTTCCTTCCCCTCTGGGGATGTAGACAGTGCTGTCCCACTCCAGGAGAAGGAGGAAGGCTATGTTCTGGAGCCTTTTTGTTCTTGTTATTATTATTATTATTGTTGTTGTTGTTGTGTATGCCCATCCTGGGGCTTAAACTCAGGATCTGAGTGTGGTCCTTGAGCTTCTTTTGCTCAAAGCTAGCACTCTATCACTTGAGCCACAGCACCACTTCCAGGCTTTTTCTGAGTAGTTGGAGGTAAGAGTCTCACAGACTTTCCTGTTCAGGGTTAGCTTTGAACCATGATCCTCCAGATCTCAACTTCCTGGGTAGCTAGGGTTACAGGCCTGAGCCACCAACATCCAGCTCCAGGGGCCTTTTTAGTTTCGAAGATTGATTTTGATCTGCTCACATCTGCAATTCAAACTATTTGTGGAGGCTGCAGTTCAAGGCCAATGGGAACTGAAAAGTTCATGAGACCCTTTTTCAACCTATAGCTGGATGCCGTGGTGTGCACCTGTCACCCCATACATTACAGGCTGCGAATGGGAGGATCACAGTTCCAGGCCAGCCCTGGACAGACTTGACCAAGGGAGTTTATCTCCACAGAGGAAAGCCAGATGCTGGGGCACACACCTGCAATCCCAGCAGCAAGGGGAAGTCTGCAGTCTGCAGATCATACCTCAGGAAGAGAGACCCTATCCTAAAAATGACCCTCAGAAAACAGGGCTGGAGGCTTGGCTCTAGTGGTATAGTGTTAGCTGAACAAACTTGAGTTCAAGCCCAAGTGCACACACACACACACACACACACACACACACACCTTAACATAATTGACATTGCTTTCTCAAACCAGGGAGAAGCAGGGCTGGGGAGCCTGGGGCAGAGAGGTGTGGTAGAGGCACAATTGTCCACAGTCACTGGTGGCAGGAGGAATGTGAGCCTGGCTGAAGGCTGAGTGTGTTGTTTCCTAAGAACTAGAGAATCGGCCATTCAGAATTTAGCATCCTGACCTGCCTTCCTCTGCCCTTTCAGAAAGAAGAAAGAGTGCTCCTAATGACGATCAAAACAATACTCAGTAGTGGCAATTCCATGTAAAGAGGCATTTGCATGTTCAAGATGGGAAAATCAAGGTCCAGAAGGTGAAAGAACTCGTCCAACGCCATGCAACCGAAGAACTAGAATACATTATCAGTGGGGCTCTAAACACATAGCTTTTCCCCCACCCATCTGCACTTCTCAATGCTCTCAGACCTGCGTTCACCCCCAGGCCTTTACCTTCAGACATGTACCCCCCCAACTGCTCTTCAAGAGCCTCTGCCCCCTCCCCCACAAGAGACAAGTGGCCTTCTTGCTTCTGCATTGTCATCTCATCAGAAGACTGCATTCCTCCCCCAAACTACACAATCATTCAGGGGGTGGCTGGAGCCTGGAGCATCAGGCACACTTACCTTGCCAGGACAGCAGCAGCAACAGCCCCACAAGGGTAACGCTTGGCCACAGCCCCATGCCAGAATGTGCCAGGTGTCCGGGGCCTCTGGGTATCCAGCCTCTTTCCACAGATGGATGGGCTAGTCCACCTCCTCCGGCTTTTATGCTCCTCTGGGATCTGATAGCACACCTGTCATAAATTTTACTGTGTTCACCTTTGGTAGGGGGCAGTGGCTGGCTGTAAATGATAAATATTAACATTTAGGCACAAGAGTTCTAGAGGCAGAAGAGTCAAGATGGATAGATGATATGTTCTCATTGTTGACACTCAAAAGACCAGCACCGCACAGCTGCCTCCATGCAGCCTTCCACGGTGGCAAGGGGCCCCAGAAAGTACCAGGGGCAGAAACTGCTGCCACCAGTGGTCAGTCTGCTGGAAACAGCAGAGGCCTGGGAATCAAAGGCACTGGGCTAGACCTCCAACAGCTGCGGGATCCTGGCTAAGTCCTTTTACGAGGCTCGATTGTATCCGCTGCCAACCAGGAGATAAAAGACACAGGGAAGCAGAATTACTCAGTTAACAACTGTAAGGCACAAAGCCATCTCCAAATGTGAGTTCTCTTCCTGGGGTCCCTCCCATTTCTCCCCAGCACCAGTGGGCTCTGTGGTTAGCAGGATGCAGGGAGGTTTGTTTCTGTCTCCCTCTTCCCCTCCAAACCCACGGGGAGCCGGAAGTGTTGGCCCGCAGCGCGCACACCACACATTTATTGTCTGTGGGTTGAATTGAGAGATGAGGTGAGGCTGGGGGTTGAGTCTGACACCATCAGCAGTTTCCTTTAGGCTACGCTGAGTCGGGTGGCTGAGGGGTCCAAGCGGAGCCGACTAAGCTGGAGTGGAAAACCCAAGTGATTAAATCCCCTTGAGGGTGAAAGTTAACATCCTCCCGTCTCCCAAATACCCAGGAGAGATTGCCTTGGTTAAGACGGTTATGGATAAATACATTGAAATTCTCCTTGCCTTGTGTCCAGCCTGTAATAGCTGGGCTGAGAGCCTGCGTTCTAGCATCTGGCTCTGAGGCCACGCTGGCTCATCTTGCCCAACTCAGATCTTGTTCTCTTGCCTAACCTGGACCATTTTTCTCCTATTTTAAAAATCCATTCCAGTTGTCTTAAGCCTAGTGTGAAGATTAAGTGGATGGCCCTTTATTCCCAGATCCCTGATTTTAGGATGTCTTCCTTCCACACCTGCTTAGAAGAATGTGAGGTGGGAAGCTGAATCCCAACTTCTTGGAAGGCAGAAGTAGCCGAAGCTTGGTTCAAGGCCGGCCCCAGGATAAAGCTGGGGGACTTACCTGAAACAATAAACTAAAGCAAAGAGAGCTGCGGGGAGTGGCTCAAGTGGTAGAGCATCTGCCTAGCCAGCATGAGATCCTGAGTTCAAATCCCCCCAAAATGTGATATGGATGACTAATCACTGATGTAACCAAGGCTTAGCCTCAACCTTAGGACTGAAGCCGGGGCTGGGTGGGGTTGGGGGCTGAGGGTGGGGGCCGGCAGTCTTAGACCATGCCAGAGAATGTGAGCATTACCAACCCCACTGGCTATTGGCTAATCTCAGGGCCTGGAAGAAGGTGGCACTCACAGAAAAGGAAGAAGGAAACAGAGCCAACACCAAGGCCTGCAGGGGCTATTTGAGCAGCAGAACACTTGCTACCTTTACTGGACTGTCCACAAACTCAATGAGAGACTTACATCCCCTATCCCACCACAGAGGATATCAGGAGACCCAACCAGCTCTGTGGCACCAGCAGCCAGGGGAGGATCGCCAAACCTGTTTGAATAGGATGAGGTTCATGCCCCCACCCCCACCCCCACTCATGCTTGCACAAGTTACAGCAGGCTCCGTGGCAAGGTCAAAAAGGCCTGGCTCTGTCCAAGTCATGCTTATTCTCATCTTTCACGAGTCACTACAATGGCACCCTGGCCCCTCTGGCTAGCCACACACCAGCCTCTATCCTCTTTTACATTTAGAAACTTTGGGAAATGACTTGAAAATGTGTTTCATCTCTGAAAGGCATTTTGGTATAAGACAGACCCAACTGCTTTTCAGACCCAAGAAATCTTGGGGTTCCATTCACATCTCAAGGAATCCTGACCAGCCCTGAGGCAGTGGCTGGCCGCAGTACTTCTTAGACCCTCCTGCCAGGCTGGTAGCTTGATTGGTGTCTGTCGCTGATGTGGTTTATAAGCAGCTGAGAAAACAAGGGGAGAAGCTCCATCACTTGCCCATAGCTTTTAGTCTTTGATTGTCGCTAGAAGGTGTATTGGTGAGGTGAGGGGTGGGTGGCTCTTGCCTATAGTTCTAGCTACTTGAGAGCCTGTGGATCTCAGCTCAAGATTAGCTGGGGCAAAAAGTTGATGAGACAAGGGTCAATCAATAAAAACACTGGGCATGGTGGCACACACATCATCACAGCCACACGGGAAGTATAAATAAGAGGTTCATAGACCAGGCCAGGCCAGGAATAGGAGATACAATTTAAAAATTAACTAAAGAAAATAAGGTTGGAAGTGTGGCTCAAGTGGTAGAGTGTCCTTTTAGCCAGCATAAGACCTGAGTTCAGCCTCAGCACCACAAGAAAAGAGGCAAAATGCATTAAGGAAACAAATCCTAATAGAGAGAATAGTCTCCAGTGAGTATTGTAATTAAAAATTATTATGTGTATCTTTTGGGAAAAATCCAGGTTCATGAATTCATGTCTAATAGGGATGGTTGTGTATGCTTTTCTCAGAACACTTCCTGATGACTGACAAAGCTGAGAAATTACTGTGTTCCAAATACCCACCAGGGAGTGCCAGACAAAGCCACAAGCCCAGGGCCCGTGCAGAAGAAAGCAGTACTAGCCTTAGGAGAGTTACGTGTATGTAATCAAATAAAATATGTTCCTCAATAAATGAACCATTTTCAATGTAAAAAAAAGAAAGCGTTTTTCACACTGAAGGTATAACTCATTATTTCATGAAGTTAACTCAATAAATTATCATCCTATTTTAAAAGGTAGACTATAAACTATCTGAGGGCCAGGTACTAGTCACTTGCCAATTTATCATCCTTACCTGCTCAGGAGGTAGAGATTTCGAGGATCACAGCACAGTCAAAAGAGTTGCTGAGACTCCATCTCAACAGAAAAAGCTGTCATCCTGACAAATAGGAAGATCACAATCAAGGTCAACCCCAGGCAAAAAGCAAGACCCGCTCTCAAAAACAACCAGAGCAAAAAGGGCTGGAGCTATAGCACAAGAGGTATAGTGCCTACAACAAGCATGAGGCCCTGCGTATAAACATCAGTACTGTGAAAAAAGATCATAGGGCATGGAATGTAATAAGGGCAACTAATATAGTAGAAAAACTGGTTTCTGCTATATTAAATGATGTAATATGGTGTGTGTGTGTGTGTGTGTGTTTTGGTGCCAGTTCTGGGCCATAAACTCAGGGCCTGGGCACTGTCTCTGAGCTTCTTTGCTCAAGGCTAGCATTCTACCACTTGAGCCACAGCTCCACTTCTGGCTTTTTGGTGGTTAAAGGAGATAAGAGTCTCACAGACTTTCCTGCCTGGGTTGGCTTTGAATTGCAATCCTTAGGTCTGAGTCTCCTGAGTAGGATTACAGGCCACCGGTGCCCAGTATGTAATATGTTTTTTGTTTTTTGGGTTTTTTTTTTTTTTGTCCATCATGGGGCTTGAACTCTGGGCCTGGGTGCTGTCTCTCAGCTCTGCAGCTCAAGGTGAGCGCTCTACAAATTAAGCCACAGTGCCACTTCCTGTTTTCTGGTGGTTAATTGGAGATAAAAGAGTCTCACAGACTTTCCTGCTGGCTTTGAACTGTGATCCTCAGATCTCAGCCTCCTGAGTAGCTAGGATTACAGGCATGAGCCACTGGTACCCAGCTCATAATATATATTTCTTAACATGAGACACAGTCAAAAAGAAACTACTTTCTTAAATGTAGATCCTGAAGGAAATCCCTAGAGTTTGAAGAAAAATAAGGCAGAGGTTTGTTTTTCCTCCTGGTTAAAGGTGCAGCTAGTTCCAATTATATTGTGTTAGGGAATGGATAGAAATAATACCAATGGGGCTGGGAAGGTGGCTCAGTGGTAGAGCGCTTGCCTTGCATGCATGAGGCCCTGGGTTCAATTCCTCAGCACCACATAAGCAAAAAGAAAAAAGCCAGAAGTGGCGCTGTGACTCAAGTGGTAGAGCGCTAGCCTTGAGCTGAAGAGCTGAGGGACAGCACCCAGGCCCAGAGTTCAGGCGCACCACGACCGGACCCAAAAACAAACAAAAAAAAAAAGAAATAATACCAATGGATGACTGGGCCATGGGAATCATGGACAGGTCAAGCTTTATGATAATTGAGGACAGAGCATGAGTCAAATTGTCCTCTTCCTTCAACAAGGTAACCCCAATTCGTGCCCCCTGGGTGAGTATGATGGGAAGTATACCCCAGGATCCTGTCATCTTGGATAGGTACCTACAGTTGCCTATTTTCTATCACAAGACCCAGGCACACATGTGAGTGGCATGGTGCCCAGTGCTAGTGCCAGAGCTAACTTAGCTGCCCACAGCAGAGCTGGCTTAGAATCAAGGTACTAGGGTGGGGCTCAAGTAGTAGAGCATTAGCTGTAGCACTAATACTGCTCAGCAAGTACAAGGCTCTGAGTTCAAATCCCAGCATTGCCAAAATAACAACAACAAAAAATACCTTCATGAGAGGTTCTTCTGAATATAATAATATGCACATATGAAATTTCAAGGTGAAACCCCTTGGTACAATATACAGTAAAGTAGAATAAAACAGGCTCTCTTGGGAAGCTAATAGCAGCAGGAAGGGGCTAAACGCAAGGAGAGGGTGAATGGGCGAATGAGTAAATATGGTGCAAGTGCTTCAGAAAGATGTATGAAAATAGAACAACGAAACTAGTTGAAATTGTTTTAAGAAAAGGGGGAAGGGAATTGGGGTGAGTGGTAGAGGGGGTGAGGTTGATGGGGTACATTATATTCATGCATGCAAATGTCACAATGATTCCCCTTGTGAACTAACGTAGACTAATGATTCATTAGAGAGTGCAGAAGAGATCGAATGAAGAAGTAATAATGTAGTTCTTGGGGAGAAAAAAACCACCAGGTTTGAATATTACATCCTTACTAATAAAAAAAGGAAGAAGACAGCATAGAACCCAGCAGGCCCAGTGGGCTCCTGAGGCAGGGCACTTCACTTGATCTTTGCAGTTTCCCTGGCAGCTAGCCAGTTCCTGCTCTATTTGATATTTTATTGAACATTGGATAAAGAAATACATAAATGGATGTTGGAATAAAGGTAAGAGACCAAGTCTATGATAAAAAAAAATCCACTTACAGAACAGACTAGAAAAGATGAAAGGAAAACAAATCATGGTTTAGAATCAAGAATTGAAAACAAACAAAAAAGACCCACATAGCTTCTTCTGCATGTGAACAAAGATGGTGTCCGTGAAGGCGCATTGAGGGACATGGCCATCATACCTTTCACGCAGGGCTCTCCTTACTGGCTCCACACTGAAATTACCTAGAAAGTTTGCTTTTGTTTTTGTTTTTGAACTAGCCATGTCCAGGCTTCACCCTGAGAGTCTGATTTAGTGGGTCAAGGGTAGGACATGGGCATTGAATCGTTTTTAGAGATTCTGCCATGCAGCCAAAGCTGAGATCCTTCACTCCCAACAGCCAGGTCTTTCCAGGAACCCCCGGGCGGGCAACACAGAAGGGCAAAGAGGAACTCAGCCCTATTGCATCAGGCAGGTCAAAAGTCCACCTGATGCCAGGAGAATGTGTTGACAGCTGACAAAAACAAGGCTGACCTAGTGACCTCTCTAGAGAGGGAACCTTGAGAATGAATGTGTGAGTAAGATGCTGGGGCGTAAATCAGAGATCAGCGGTAGATATAGAAAAAACCCAGATGTGGTGCTTGGAGAAGCCCAGTCATTGAGACCAGGAAGTGTGAAGGGAAGTTCTAGATCAAGCAAGAGGTCAGTGGTTGCTGGCAATTGCTTCATCCCCATTCTGCAGTGAGCAGACTCAGGCCATTTGGGGGAGGGTGAGTTGAGCTACCCATCATACATACAAGATACCCTCTTCTAATACCAGCATTTAGCTCAAAGATGGTACTGTGGCTGGCTGACACCATTTACGGGGCAGGCAGGGCAGGGGGAGCTTCTGCCCATATAGCACAAGCCCTTGGCATTCTCTACATCAGAGGGACCCTCTGCCTCTTTGTCCCTTTCTCTTTCCAACTCAAGAGGATCCCCAGACCCCAGAGTCCTGCTAGCTCCAACGAGTAAGTCTGACAGCTGTCCTTCCCAGCTTGTCCACAGAGGGTGGAGGTATTTGTATAGCACAGAGGAGGAAGGAAAGGCTACCTTCAGCCTGAGATGACCATCTTGGACAGCCTCAAGACCCTTCTAAAAGTCCCAGAAGACTGTAGGGATGACTGTCTTTGCTCATTTGTGGTCTATGGATGTGTCTCCTTCTAGGCTCAGCTTTGTTTTTTTTGTTTGTTTTTTGCCAGTTCATGGGGCCTGAACTCTGGGCCTGGGCACTGTCCCTCAGCTCTTCAGCTCAAGGCTAGTGCACTACCACTTTGAGCCACAGCGCCACTTCCAGCTTTTTCTGCTTATGTGGTGCTGAGGAATCGAACCCAGGGCCTCATGCATGCAAGGCAAGCACTCTTCCACTGAGCCACTTTCCCAGCCCCTAAGCTCAGCTTTAAATGACATTTTTGTTGAGTACTTACTGGGTGTCAGGCATCTGGGCACTCAAATCTATAAGTGTTGCAAAGGGTTAAATGTTCTGACGAAGGTCACTCAATAAGAAAGTTTAAAAGGGAATTCTGACCCCAAACCTCTTTTTCCATAGTCATCCGTTCTTCCCAGGCTGGACAGAGGGCATGCCTGGTGGACCGGCTTTAGTCCATAGTCGTTCATGCTTTCCAGGCCAGATACAAAAAGGATGTGGAACGGCTTTAGTGGCCTTTGGTCCAGAGTTAGCAGAGGGTGGCCTTGGCTCATATGCTGAGCTTTGCTGCAGAGTTTGGCAGTGTGACCTTCACCTCTGGATACTGAGTCTAAGGGCCCCCTAGTGACCAAGGCACAGCCTGAGCATTGGGGTACTGCAAGCCTGGTGAGGAAGTGCCCTTCTCCTGACAGAAGGCGTGGATGACTCCTCTCCATGGTACCATCCCAGAAGGCCCAGAGAGCTTAATACCATTTCCCAAGCCATCACAGCAGGCCAGATGCCATCTGTGACCTCTCTAATCCCCTTCTTGGGGACAAGCCCAGCCAGCGGCGGGAATGCCATTGGGCAGTGGCAAGTCAGAACCTGCCAGAGAACACCAGGACCAGAGCAGTCACCCACACTTCCACTCCTACTGTACAGAGGAGAAAACTGAGGCAAAGAAAATAACAGAACTAGCCCATGAGTAAGAGCTCAGCTGGGTTTTGGCTCATTCCCACTCATCACACAGCACTGAATCACAGTGGCACTACAGCAGTATTTGCAGCCCAGTTTTGTAGGTAAGAACCTTAAAAGCCAGAGAGGATCTGTAACGTGCCCAAAGTTGCTTAGCGACAAACAGTAGAGATGAATGCTCTACCAGAACGATTGTCCTACCTGTCCAACACAGCCTGAGTATGGTCAAGTTTAAGCTATGAAGACCTATCCCATCTCCATTTGGGAAAGGGGGAGGAGGTCCCGCACAGATGGGCAAGTGTAAATGGTAGGCCCCCGGGCATGGAGAAGCTCTTCCCCGTATCTTTCAGAGCCCAGGGTCCCTATATCAGGTACATTCCGGTGCTAAGTACAGGGCTAGGAAAGGCCCTGGGGAAAGAAATGATTTGAAATTCAGCGCCCTGCCCACTACGGGGACCCCACAGGAATTCCCACTACGCAACCAGTCTCCTTCGTGTCCTTTCTATGGGAAAAGCAGACTCCCGTCCAGTGTTCCCTGGGAATCTCACATGTTCTCACCTGTCCTGGCTCCACAGCCCCAAGAGTCACACACAGACCCCCATCTTCCTCTCCTCTCAGTCCTGTGTTCCCAGCAGAGTACCTGCCCAGGAAAGCGGCTTCCTGGACTGGGGCCAGGATGTGGAGAAGTGGGGAAAGCAGGGGCAGCTTACCAGCAGGGACGTCCCTTCATCCACTCGGCACAGCTGCTGTGGACTGGGGCCTCTGAACTTAGGGCCGTGGCGTGGGGGATTGCCATCTTATAGCGTCACCAGCTTGGACCAGGGCTGAGCTGTCACCTTACTGAACACGGGCATGTGGGTGTTAATAACCTTGGCAATGATGTACAAACTTGTTTGCTTTGCCAGCTCCCTTTCAGGCCAGCTGTTTACCTTTGATGGCACCATCTGGTGAGAAGCCTGAGTTGTGAATGAGCAGGAAAAGGATGAGGTCAGATGGGGGCAGGCCTTCTGTCTCTAGGGTCCTGTAGCCACCAGGCCTGGCCTGGTAGAAAGATCTGCACTGGGCTCCAGCCAGTGGAATATCCAGGCTGGAGTGAGAATCTGGCTGAGCAGTTCCTGCAGACCTGTCCATTCACCTCTGCCACCAGGCACCATTGGCCAACATCAGCCAGCTGATTGGTGCTTTCTTCCTTCCCAGATCCAGAAGAGGTTTGTTTCTAACTGAAAAGTCGGCGGAGGAAACTGGATTTTCAAATACCATATTTTCTCCTTCCCATAATTTCATGCTATATAACTTTTGTTTTTTTGTCAGTCGTGGGGCTTGAACTCAGGGCCTGGGTGCTGTCCCTGAGTTTTTGTGCCCAAGGTTAACACTCTACCACTTTGAGCCACAGTGCCATTTCCGGTTTTCTAGTGGTTAATTGGAGGTAAGAGTCTCATGAACTTTCCTGCCCAGGCTGGCTTTGAACCATGGTCCTCAGATCTAAGCCTTCTGAGTAGCTAGGATTATAGATCTGAGCCACCAGTACCCAGAATGCTATAACATTTTTGAAAACAGACAGTGTGTGTGTATGTGTGCCTACTATTAGTAGGGCTTGAACTCAGGGTCTGAGCACTGTTCCTGACTTTCTGATATAAGGTTAACACTCTACCACTTGAACCACAGCTCCACTTCTAGCCTTTTGCTAGTTAATTGGAGATCAGAGTTTCACAGACTTTCCTGCCTGGGCTGGCTTTGAACCACAATCTCCAGACTCAGCCTTCTGAGTAGCTAGGACTATCTAGGCATGAACCACCAGCACCCAGCTTCAGACTGTTTTTATTTTTCCCCTGGTCCTGGGACTTGAACTTTGGGCCTAGGTGCTGTTCTTAAGCTTCTTTTTATTCAAGGTGAGCACGCTCTACCACTTGAGCCACAGCACCACTTCTGGCTTTGGGGAGTGGTTTGTTGAAGATAGAGTTCCCTACTGCAGCCTGGCTTCCAATGACCATCCTCAGATCTCCGCCTCCTGAGTAGCTAGGATTAGAAGCGTGAGCCACCAGCACCCAGACAGTCTTTTAGTCTACATAAATACTTATAAATTTGCCACCCCAGAGCAACTGGTAAAGCCAGAGTTTCTTTTCATCTTTTTTTTGAATTTTTTTTAAGATAAAGTCTAGCTATATTGCTTATGCTAGCCTTAAAGTTGTGATCCTCCTGCTTCAATCTCCTGAGTGTTGGGGTAATAGGTGTGCACTACCACACCCAGCTTTAAACATTTTAACCCTAGCTTTTCTGCTCCAAAGACCAGTTCCCTTTAACAAGACACAGCACTTCCTGACTTAAGTTCATTTGGGTTGATCCTTATTTGACCTCCTGGAGCCTCTTAGAAGCCTGCAGGAGCAGGAAAGTGTGGTGACTTGGAATGCTGGAATCCCAGCGCTCTCTTGGGGGAATCTTGAATGCTTTTCTACCGTCTGTTCATTTTCTTCTTTGCTTCTGAGATGGAGTCACCAGGCAAAGTTTCCAGTTGTTCCTCTGCATTACCATGAAGACCCATGTCTCCTAAACACCAAAGTTCTCCCACGCTAGTATTTCTCACCTGATTCATGTAAATAATTCCTTCAGGCTCACCACCCTACTCTGTCACCTTCCCTGCCCTTCCATGTGGCTATACCAGAAGTACTTGAAGGCCAGAAGTTTGTTCAACCTAACAGGCGCTAAAGCCCTGGGACTTTCTCTTACTGTGTAGCTGGCCTCTACCTTCCTAGGACAGGTCTGCCCCATCCTGGCTGCTTCTTCCAATTCATTCTCTGCTGCCAGGGCTCCTGGGGCTCTGTCTGGACTTCCTCCTCCACCATCTCTCAGACTGATCACATACATCCTATGGTTTCACTGAAAGCCTTCATCTCAGCCAGTCCCAAAGCCACTTCCAGTCAGACCTCTCTTCTGAGCTTCAAACCCTGTAAACTCACTCACTGACTCAACACCCCCACTTTGATGTTTCACAGGCTCCTCGGACTCTAGAAGTGAAGAACTGGCTACATTATTCCCTCCATCACTTGGACAATGGCAGCTGTAGTTAAACCCAGGATGATCTCGTCTCTCCTCAGCCTCACAGATCACTCATCAATTGCCACGTCGATGTTCTATCCTAAATCACCTCATGAAACCCCTCGCTATCTCTATCTGCCCTGCCCAAGCTGCCAGGCTGCCATCACTGCCCCTTCTCCACCACTGAAGATAGCCAAATAACTGCTCCAACTCTATTCTTGATTGTTCCTTTATTGTTTTAAATATAGCAACCTGAATTATCTTGTCAATGTGAGAACCTCTCTGACAGCTTTCCATTGCTTGCTGGATGAAAACCAGCCAACCTCCTTATGGCTTACAATCACCTACACACTCTCCTCCTCTTAGCCTAAAGCCACACCTCCCTGCTTGATTTTACCCCCACCTCCTTGCACCTGTTTGTCCTTGATCATGTCCTTGAACTTGTAGTTGCCTGTTCAAAGTCTCTCCTGTCTGTCTGACCTTAAGTTCCAGGAAGACAAAGACTATGTGGTTCATTGCTGAGTCCTTAGCACGTTGCAGATGGTGCTACATTAAACAGTATTCAATAACAGGATGGAAAAACTGGGAGAGAGCAAGAGAAGGGGTGACATTGTCCAAAAAGAAATGTACTCATTACCTGACTTACGTAAGTATCACCATTACCATAAACAACAACAACAAAAGTGTTCAATAATTATTGTCTAGATATATAAAAATCTAACTCCACTCAAGCCAATCCTCTTGGGCTATGGTGAGCAGAATCACATTCTACTGCAGTGATTTAGCCATCCTTGCCTTTTATCAGTGTGCTTACAGCTCTGTGACATCACCTATTTCATTTTATTGAGGATAAAAGCATTGGCTAGTCAGGGCTGTCTCCTCTACTGAAAAGGGTCTGCTCTGTACTTCCTTCATCTCTGTAACTCCTAATCTAATGGCTGAGCACCCAGCAGGAAGCATTGTCCCAAGAATTACAGCCTTGAAACTAAGAATTGTGCATTGCTACCCAAAAAAGGGAGAACTTGTTGGCCTCTGCCTGATTGTAATCTGGAAGCTGTGACTTGGACCCAACATGACCTGCTTGTCACTGTGGCTCCTGGCTCTTGACTACATGTGGAGTCCACCAAGACCTCTGAGTGTCCCTGCTCCTGGAGTGCCTGTCTACATTGACAAGCAAATCTATATAGGGCTTCATCACTCCTTCACTGTTTATTTACTTGTCAAAACTGGGGCTTTAAGTCATGCTGCCCTTTGGAGCTGAGTCATTCATTTCTACCTGTCCTTTCATTTTGCCCTGTGTCCTTTAGTGTCATTTTCCATGTGGAGGAGGATCATAGAGTGGAGGGCAGGCACAGTTCCTAGCAGTTTTCTGTTTGAGCACCCTCTTCCTTCCCAGATCAGAGATTTGGCAGATTTCTCCAGAGTAGTTTCCTCTGAGGACAAATGTCACTGTAGTTCACTAATAAAACCAGAAGGGATTGTCCTGTGCATTTATCTGTCTTGAGAAAATAATTCTAGCTTAGAAAGATTGTTTTCTCTCTCTAACACATTCTGATTACTGGGTTTGTGTTCCATGCCTGGGCCCCAGAGCACAAAGCTGTGTAAAGACTACACTAACAGTAATTTTCAATTGGCAGTAAACAGGAGTCTTTTCCACACTGGGAAAAACTCTGATTTATCCTGGGTATCTCAGAGCCACTGTAAAACCCACCTCTGAAGTGGAAGATGATGATCTGGGCCTTCAGAGGACACTGGAGGAACATTTAATTGAACTTCAGGGGTCTTTTGAGGGGTACATTAGAACAAAACAGAATAAAATTCTTGGGCCCAAAGAACAACATTTTTAATTGGTACATCCATTCTTCTATAAAAGAAAGCAGGCATGGAGGTGGATGGTGGGATGTTTGCACATTATGAGTGTGTTCAGACCACTGAACTGTGAGAACTGGTTAAAATGATATCCTATTATATACATTATAATATGATTAATATAATAACATTCTGTTCAAGAATCATACATGCCTTCTGCCATAGAGTTTAAACTCTAGTCTAGGGGCTATTGTCAAAGATTTCTCCAAACTGTGAAAATCAGACACCTCTTTCATTCAGAATAGGTTCTCAAACACCTGTCATGTGGCATACCAGGTTCCTTCCAACTAAATCACCTGTCAATAGGATGCCAAATAATTATCAATGGAAAATGCTGAATAGACTACTTCAGGTTCAACCCAAGGGATCCCAATGTGTTCAGTAAAGCAGAGGGCATAAAGAAAGTCAAGAAAAGCGGTCTGAGTTTACTAACAAAAAAATTGCTGGCTTCTTTACTGCAAACACTGATTTGGTCTTTGATTCAGTCTTGAAAGTGGAGAAAAGAATTAATAGGAGATTTTGGAAGCAGCCACCCCATTCATGAGGAAGAGAGTCAGTCTTAAAGCTAAGGCAATTGCAGACTTCCCATTTCACTTTAAAAATGGAGTGTAACATGAAATCCAAGACTTGGCTTGCAAGGAAAATGTAGAATGGGAGTTAGCCCAAGTGCCTGAACTATCATATCTAACTAAACACTTGGACAGGACTCTGGAATGTTGATTTTGACACAGCCATCAAGATACATTTGACACAATCATCAAGATGATTTTGGAAAAAATGGAGTGATCTTAAATCCAATCACCACCACCACCTCTTTACTGACTAAGATACTTATAAATAATACAAACACACAGAACGAAGATGGGGCTTTTGCCACCTTGTCTTGTTGGGGGACCCTCCTTCCTGGTGCCTAATGCAGCTGCCTAGAGGGGACCTTTGCCTGTGAACCCTCCTGCCCTGAATTCCTTGTGACTTTGCTGACATGGCCCTACTGGACTCTACCACGCCCTCTCCAAAGCCCATGAGTCAACCATTGCCGAAATTATGACTGAGGCAGAAGCATCTGCCCTGGAGGCTGGTGCTACCAGCCTCACCAACCCACTGCCACTGTTTCCTGGGCTTGATACATGCACAGTCAGAGCCAATCCAAGGTCTCTCAGCTGTTTCTCCCACTGGCCTGAGGACCTGGCCTGTCTGACTGCTGAGTTCTCAGGCACATTTTACCTGTCCGATCCCCTGCCTAGAATTAGTTGGCAAGTAGTATGAAACTAGGATGGGAATTGAAGAGTGCTTAACAGTTGCCTTCTACTCAAAATATGGCCTAGGGCTAGCACTACTGGTCAGCTGGTAACCTAGAACTATGGATTTCAGGACCTACTAAGTGTAAGACTTTAGGACCCACTGAGTCAAGAAATGCCTTTGAAGGAGCTCCATGTGTTTTGCCCATTAGTGTCCATGAAACCTGACCTAGAAACGTTTATCTCAACCTCCTCTGGTATTTTAATTTCTTGAGGCATGTTAAAAAAAAAAAAAGACAGATAAACAGGCACTTGTAGCACACATCTATTGTCTTTGATACTTATGTGGCTAAGATCTGAGGATCAGAGTTCAAAGTCAGTCAGACAGAAAAGTCCATAAGACTTTTATTTTCAATTAACCAAAACTCTAGGGGTAGAGGTATGGCTCAGGTGGTAGAACACCAGCTTTGAGTGAAAAAGCTAAGGGACAGAATCAAGGCTCTGAGTTCAAGCCTCAATACAAGCGCGCACACACACACACACACACACACACACACACACACACACACACAAAATCATAAACAAAAGAACTATCCACTAAGATTCTGACTTTCTCTGTTGATATTGACTGGTTTTATTTATTTAGTGTTTCCAGTTGCTTCAAATGAGCAGCCAAGGTTGAAAGCTATTACCATAACATTTTGTTTAAAGAAGAGTAAGTAAACTGATGCTTAAGAGGTAGCTCAACTTTAGTACAACTACACTGAAACCCAGGCTCCTTCTGTGTGTGTGTGTGTGTGTGTGTGTGTGTGTGTGTGTGTGTGTGTGTGTGTGTGTGTGTGTGTGTGTGTTATTGTTTTCCAGTACTGGGTTTTGAAAACTTGGGGCATCACACTAGACAAGCACTCTACTGCTTGAGTCACATTTCAGTCCTGTTTTAGTTATTTTGTCAAATAAGGTCTTATGCTCTTGCCCACGGCTGGCCTCAGATCATGATCCTCCTCCTATTTTTGCCTCCTATGTAGCAAGCCTGAGCCGCTGAATCTGGCCTTCTTCCGTCTTATTATTAGGAAGGGCCACCCTTGACTTGCAGGGACTCACCAATACAAAATCTTGCAACATTCCAGTTCTTTTAAACAATCCACTGTGTTTTGAAATACTGGAAATGAATTTCCTGTCCAAAGGAAAACAGCTAGGTAAGTTGGGTCTGTCTGCCTTATATACTGCATCACAAAGGAAAACATGTGCTCACAATAACAAAGCTTTTCAAGGTATAATGTAAGAATTAAAGAAGCTGAACAGCATTATGGTATGATGCCTTTTTGTAAAAGGAATAATAAAACAAATGCTACTATTTGGATCTCAATGCCAGCCCCAAAGCCTCTGTATTAAAGGTCCCTGACCTTGTACTATGGGAAGAGGTGAGAACTTTTAAGAGACGGGGACTTATGAATGTCCATTGCCCACCGGGATGGGGTACACCCTTCATCTCTCTCTCTTTCTCTCTCTCTCCATCTCTGTCTCTTTCTGATTTGAAGGCCTTATGCTTTCCAGGTAGGTATTCTACCATGTAATCCTTGCCTCCAACCCGCCATTATTTTTTTTAGTAGGCCCTCACATTTATACCCAGGCCCGCCTGACCACAATTATTCTATTCACCCTTCTTACATACTGGATGACAGGTGCATACACTGCACCCAGGATTTTATTGAGATGAAGTCTTACAAAATCTTTGTCTGGACTGGCCTTGAATTTATATATACATATGACATGGAAAACATATTCCCACATGTCTTCAACCACTAGACTTTTTTATGCTGACTTTTTTTCCTCGGCAATTAATGGATACACTGCTAAACTTGACTAAAACTCCAATTCTGCTCTTCGTATTGAGTCACTTTCCTTGGGGAACTCCCCTTTTCTTATCTCTAAAACAGGAATGCTATTCTCCCCCAAATACTGTTGAGAGACTCAGCGGGATGCAGTGAGACCCTTTGTAGGGCCTAAGTGAAATAGAAGTTTCAGTTTCTAGAATATTGCATAGCTTCTTATCCACTCCTTTGCCATTCTTAACTTGTGTGTGTGTGTGTGTGTGTGTGTGTGTGTGTGTGTGTGTGTGTGTGTGTGTGTGTGTGTGTGTGTGTGTGTGTGTGTGTGTGTGTGTGTGTGTGTGTGTGTGTGTGTGTGTGTGTGTGTGTGTGTGTGTGTGTGTGTGTGTGTGTGTGTGTGTGTGTGTGTGTGTGTGTGTGTGTGTGTGTGTTGGTCCAGGAGTTTGAATTAATGGCCTGGGCACTGTTCCTGAGCTTTTTATATTTGTTAAGGGCTAGCACTCTACCACTTGGGCCACAGCTCCACTTTCAGCTTTTTAGTGTTTAATTGGAAGTAAGCATCTCATGGATGTAACTGCCTGGGCTGACCTCAAACCAAGATCCTCAGATCTCAGCCTCCTGAGTAGCTAGGATTACAGGCGTGAGCCACCGGCACCCAGGCTTTTTTTTTTTTTTTTTTTTTTTGCGTATGTGGTGCTGAGGAATCGAACCCAGGGCCTCGAGCATGCAAGGCAAGCACTCTACCACTGAGCCACCTTCCCAGCCCCACCCAGGCATTCTTAACTCTTATTTTGCTCTGCTCAGTCTATAAACTTGCTCCCTACACTCCCTTACTCTCCTGCCTAGCTTTTTTGTGTGTGTGTGTTCATGAAATAGGGTAATGCTAACTCTTCCCATTGTCCTGGGTCTGGGCATAGCCTCCAGAGGTCTAGAGCAATTCAGCCCCCATCAGGACTCTGGACCACTATGTTGTTTGCATCAGTGTCTGCGAAGCCCAGCACTCCACCCCCGGCCTCCAGCTCCTCCAGAGAGCGAAGAGGCCAGTGGTGAGGAGTTTGCAGGGAGGGGGTGGTGTGCCAAGCTGTGGGCTTTGGGATATCCTCAGGCGTGGAAGGAAACAGGAATTTGTGTCTGACTGACTTGAAAACCCCCAAAGTCTCTCAAGTGAATGGGTGATCTGGTGTGAGGACAGGTGTGTGGGGACACATGTCAGGGCAGAGGCAAACCCTGGGGAAGACCCTGAAGGGCTGAGGTGAAGACTTCTGCATAGTCAGCCTGTGTGGAGGCATTTGACCTGTCAGAAAACCACAGGCTTAGGAAGTTCCACAATGAGAGTGTGCAGCCCCTCCCCCACTGTCCCACCCCACCGCTGACCCCTGAGGACCCCAATGGCAGCTGCAGCTGCCAAAACTCAAGCATGCCCTTCCCAGCCCCAACACTGGAGGGGCAGAGGAGGTGAGGAGAAAAGGGAAAGAAGTAGTTTGTGTTCCTCTACACCACAGCTTCCCCTGCCTATGCTGAGTGGGGAGACATTTTCAGGGCACCACATATCACACAGGCAGGTGTTTAATCCCATGGGAGCTGCCCCACAGAGATGAATGGATGGATACAGATACAGGCTTGTGGTGCTGAGGCTTTCTGCCTGGGCTGTGGGTCAGGCTCCTCAGAGACAGTACTTACCAGTGTTCTCGTGTGTGTGTGTGTGTGTGTGTGTGTGTGTGTGTGTGTGTGTGTGTGTGTGTGTGTGTATTACATTGGACTGTGTCAATATTCAGGGACTGGGCCTCCACCTATCGTTAAGCCTGGGGCCTTTTCTTATCTCTTGGCTTCTGGTAGCAGCCCAGCTTGTCAGGTCTGATACTTTCCCTGGCCCCATTTGAAGATTTAAGAACTCGGGGATAGAGGTGTGACTCAAGTGGTAGAATATCTGCCTAGCAAACACAAGACCCTGAGTTCAAACTCCAGTGCTGTAAGCTTTACAGCTTGCAGGAACAGCTAAGGTAGCAACATCAGGCGTCTCTCTCTCTGAGGGGCTCAGAGACGCTGTTCTAACCACATCAGAAACAGCCTGAAGACAACCTTTCTCCTTGGCTCCTACCAGTAAGATCCCCCCTGCTCTAAGTCTCCAGATTCCCTGTGCTTGGAAATGGGTATCCTGGAAAGATTGTGACGAAGTCACACATGTATAGTAGAGATCTAAAGAGGACATAGGGGCTAGCCACCTTGTGATAAAGGCCCAATATGGACTTTCCTTCCCCTTAGGCTTCTCTCATCTTCTTCCTCCTCCTCGTCTTCCTCCAATTGCCAGGGAATAAAACCATTGTTCTCCCAGTTCAAGGCCAAGTTCCAGGGTCTGAGTCTGCTCTCTTGCCGTGACTATTACCTCCTGGAGCCTGGTGCTCCAGGCCCACTTGGCCCCTCCCCACTGCCCCCAACACTGGGCTCCAGGTGTACATGGCGACAACAAATACCTACCCTGCATGGCCTGCTGATCTGAACCCAGAGCTATCTATTCTGGGTGAGGCCTGACGCCCAGCACATATTTATTGAGCTACTTCTACATGCCAAGTCTGGCGTCTTGAGTTCACAGAAATTCCATTCTAAGCAGGGTAGAGCAATCTGAGTGTTACGAGAGAATGGCAATATGGAAGTATATCAGGGATTCCTTCCTCCCCCTTTGCCCCCCGCCCTCTGACCCTGCCTCATTATAGAGCTCTGTGATAAGAGAGTCTGTGACAAGAGGGTCTTGGAGACTTCTAGGAAACCCTGCAAAGTAGAGTGAAGGGAGACTGAGGCAGGGAGGATAGGCAGGGCCCCCTTTAGTCCCTGGTAACAGCTAAGCATTCATCCCACAAGAAGCAAGAAGACTGATAAGGGTCATTGTAGGGAAATAACAGGGCCTCCTCATGCCTGATGGCTGTGTGGTATATAACTCTAGGGGGACAAGGATGGAAGTTGGGGGCCCTGCCAGGAGGCTGCTGCCCACCACACAGAGATAGAGGTGCAAAGGAAGGAAAGTAGATTAAAAAAAAAAAAAAGATTCCCAGGAAGGAAGGGAGATTGTAAGTGTGGGGGTGGGGGGAGACAAATTTCTGGCCTGGGCGTGGACATGGATGGGGATGCTGGGTGAGAAGCTGAGAAGATGCTGAACAAAAGCATGAATTAAATTCAAATTTGGACACTGAGTGTGCATTACCTTCAGGAAACACACACAAGAGATGCCAAAGGGGTGGGCCAGGTCATGGACCAGAAACTCAAAAGTGGGCTACTTGGGTCCAAAGGAGTAGGGACACCTTCCCAGGAAGAGGCAGAGGGGAAAAGAACATATCAACAATGACAACTGTTACTCACTGTAGTGGCCAGGCATCAAAGGAAAGACCCACCAAGCAGACAGAGGACAAGCTGGCCACTGAAGCACCAGGCTTAGTCTAAAGAGAAGACTGCTTCCTAAATGGAAGATAACTGCTGAGGAGCCAAGAATGTGAGGCCTAGAAAGTTGAGCTTTAGCAAAAAGGATCATTGCTGATCTTAGTGGGGTTCCTCGGAGCCTCAACTCAGCTTGGTAGTCCTGATAGGTCCCTCCCTGGCTATCCTGTTTGTCCATCAGCAGAGGAAGAGCCTGGATCATCATCAGGTCCCTCTCTGGCTGCCCATCTGGCTGCCCAGAGAACATCATGGTGGAATCAGCTGCAAGCCCTCCTTGGCCTTGTTACCCAACTGTATTTAGGAGTCACATTCTCAGAATCCCAGAACCCGTGTGTGGGAGAAAAGAGGCCACCTACGAGCCAATCACATTTTAGGTGTTATTGAGAAATAAAAAAAAAGATGGGAGGTGTGGTCCTGACCCTGAAAACATTATGATTTTTTTTGGGGGGGGTCCGGTTGTGGGGCCTGAACTCTGGGCCTGGGCGCTGTCCCTCAGCTCTTCAGCTCAAGGCTAGTGCTCTACCACTTGAGCCACAGTGCCACTTCCGGCTTTTTTCTTTTTGCTTATGTGGTGCTGAGGAATCGAACCCAGGGCCTCAGGCATGCAAGGCAAGCACTCTACCACTGAGCCACCTTCCCAGCCCAAACATTATGATTTTTATGAGAGATAATAATGAAGCCTAGAAATCTTCAATGAGAGGAAAGAGCAAGTGTAGATAGTATAATCAGTTGCCAAATGAGAGGTGACCCCAGGGGAAGCTGCTTGGAGCAGTCAGACTTTAAGTTCAAGCGACCCATTCCAGCTGTGAGAACTATGAGCAAAAACAGGAAGGTCTCAGCATGAGCAGAGAGAGGTGGGCTCAAATCTGCCTGGTCCAATCAAGTGAGGCAGGAATTCCCAGAGACAAGATGATTGGACATAAACGCTTCCATCTGGATCTGCAGGACCCAGGCCAAGCAAATGGCCAGCACTGCAGAAGCAATGCCACATGGATCAAAAAATCATTCAATTAGGGGCCTGCTTTCCAGGAGGGACCACTTCAGCCTGGAATAAGATATTTTGGCAGTGCATCACTACCAGAGCTGTGAAAACTAGAGCTGACCTTGCTTTACACTGCCCCTGCCCCTTCCTCATCCCCTGACTGGAGTGATAGAAGGTCATTTCTCACCTTGCCCCGTAAGGGTGTTTTCCTCTCCCTACCGGTCTCCCAAAGGCTTCTGCTTTCCTCTGAGATGAAGGGCCCTGCTGGCTTCTCCAAGGTCTGCCTGCTGCCCCGTCAGCCAGTACAGGATCCTCTGGGTGGTTCATTTTCAAAGATACCTTCTGCCCACGTAAACGCAACTCCTCCCTCAGCCTCCTGCTCCCTCCCACCACACTTCCCACACCACACATGTCAGGCACTTTGTCTGACAGCCACGTCCTCTCTTCATCCGGGACCTCTCCTCAGTGCTGCCAGATGAGCTTCCTCCCCCTGGTGACTCCCAGAGCCTTCCAGAAGGAGCACAAGCCCTCCCTCAGCCAGACCCTCAAAAATTCCTCTAGAACTAGCCATGCTGGCACCACCTGTACCTGGCCTGGTATGCCTTCTACCAGCAAGCACCTTCCCACTTCCAGATTCATGCCAAACCCCACCTGTCTCAGGTAGCTGCAATACAGAATGCAAATCAGGGACCTCTGACCCTAAACCATAATCACCTGTTTTCAGGGAGTGCAATTGGCTTCCTAGGCTTGTTTCACACTTGCAAAAGCCAGGACAGGAGGTGAGGGGCTCCATCCCTCACCGTGACTGTTTGTTTCCAGGCCTCTCTCATCCGTGGTGACTTCCATTCTTTGGAAGCTCCAGAATATTCCTGGTCTCTGACTGCACCTGTTACAGGTGGCAAATGCCTGGGATGCAGGAACCTTCGTGGGACGTGTTAAACCACTGCCCCAAAGCCAGGGCTGGCCTGGCTGGCCTGTCTTATTCCTCACCACTGTGCTCTCTCCTTGCTTCCTCATGCCCTCTACAGAGTGACTGCGGGCAGGGAAAGGCCTGGTGGAGCACACATGACCCTCTACAATGAAGCATCTGCACCCTGTGTAACGGACAGGCCTGAACTTGACCTGAGTGCCCAGCCTACCTCGGCCACTCTCCACCATGAAAGTTATACCGTGCGCAGACTGTGAGGAGCATTTCAGGTGCTGACAGGGTGACAGCCCGAGAGCAACAGTACTGGGATTTGTTTGTTTCTTTAAAGCAAGATTTGGAACTGTCTAAATAAAATAGTTTCCTTTTTTTGTCAAGAAAACTAGTTTAAAAAATCAAATACTATCTGTATTTTTATGCTCATAGAGCCAAAACTTTGTAATATCATCCTCCCACTGTCGTGTGTGTGTGTGTGTGTGTGTGTGTGTGTGTGTGTGTGTGTGTGTGTGTGTGTGTGTGTAAGATGTGTCTCACTATATAGCTTTGTCTGGCCTTGAACTTGTTTTCCCCCTGCCTCAGCTTTACTGGCATTACAAGAGTGTACCACCCAGCCCAGCTGCCCTCCCGTTTTTAACTGGAGTCCTCCTAGGAGGGCAAGAGTGGAGGAGACTTCTAAGGGGCAAAAAGGAAACATTGTATGGCTGTATAGATTTCTGTATTAAAAAAAAAAAAAACTGTTTCTTGCCAGGTGCAAGTGGCTCACGCCTGTAATCCTAGCTACGCAGGAGGCTGGCATCTGAGGACTGTGGTTCAAAGCCAGCCCGGGCAGGATTGTCTGTGAAACTCTTATCTCCAATTAATCACCAGAAAACTGGAAGTGGCACTGTGGCTCAAGTGGTAGAGCGCTAGCCTTGAGCTGAAGAGCTGAGGGACAGCACCCAGGCCCAGAGTTCAAGCCCCACGACAGCAAAAAAAATTTTTTTAATTGAAAAAAAAATGTTTCAAAAAGACATAATTTGAAAGCAAGCAAGGTTAAAAAACAAAGTAATCAAACAAATGGCTTTAGGCTGAGTCAGTCTGTCACAAATGAGCAGGAGTCGGCAGTATCCAGGCTATTTGGTGGGAGAGTCATGTCCTCCAGGGCATAGCATCGCACAGGACCCTCCCAGGGTCCTGGTGGACTCCAGATGGTCTGGGACCCTGCCAGCCTCAGCCCCTCAGCCTCTCCGGCATCAGCTTTTCCTTCCCAAGGCCTCTGACAGCCCCCCTACCGGATGTCCTCATCCCTTAGAGATGCCACCTCCTCCCGGCAGCCTTCCTGCTCTGCCTGTGGAGAAGCTGGCCCGACTGTCCCCCCTTGCATAAGGAGGACTGGACAACAGGTGTCCGTGTGCCTCACAGCACAAACAGTTGGCACAAGGGGGCAGGCAGAGACCTTCCTTAGTCCTCCCCTTCCTGATGGGTGGTCCGCACAAGGGTGAGCTCAGCCCCAGAGGACTGGACCCCACTCCAACACTCCATAGCGGGCAGCAACCAGAGGACTAGCAGCCTTCCTGCCTAGAGGCTTACTTACAGCCCTTCCACACGCTTGCTGCCTCTTCTCCCCTCTCCCACACAGTGTCACTGTGCTCCAAGTACTCTTGAAACCCAGTTTTTAGACTCCAGGCTCAAAGTCTACAAGTCTGATGTGAGGTCCAGCCGCTCGCCCCCCATCTGCAAAACAAACAACAACAACAAAAGAGACTGAGACTGAAGGACTGACACATGGCAGCCCTTCCGTCCATCTGCAGCGTCTGCAGAGGTGCAGGTTAAATAGGCTTCCAGTTCAATCGGGAGAATTGAAGGCAGGAGGGAGAAAAGTGTGCAGGGTTACAGGTGAGGCCTGGCGGGTGGTCAGTTGGTTCGGGCTGTTCTTTTTTTAATTTCAATTTTATTGTAGAAGTGATGTACAGAAGGGTTACAGTTCCATCAGTCAGGTAATGACTACATTTCTTTTGGAACAATGTTACCTCCTCCCTCATTTTCTCCAACTTTTCCCCCTCCCAACCTCCCTCCCTCCCAGGTTGTAAAGTTCACTTTGAACATGGTGTGTGGTGAGTATCACTGTTGCATTCGTTCACCCTTTCTCCCACTATTTCTGTGATACCCCTTCCCTCCCCCTCCCCAAATCAGATAAACTTATATACAAGACAGAGGGTACAGAAATCAAAAAGAGTAATAGAGAATAAACCAAGGGGGGAGGGAGAAAGAAAAAATAAATAACTGCAAACAGTACAATTTCTTTTATTTTTTATTTTTATTTTTTTATTGTGAAAATACTGTACAGAGGGGTTACACTTACATGGGCAAGATAATGAGTACATTTCTTATCAAGCATTGTTGCCTCCTCCTTTGTTTCCCCTTCCCATCCCTTCTCATCTTCCCCCTGCCCCCCACCCAATCCTCCCCACCCCCACTTCCCCCCTCCCGCACCAAAGTTGTAAAGTTAGTAAAAGTATTTTTTAAGTGGCTTCTTATACTTTTCCCTATAAGCTTTTCTTTGAATATGGTTCCATCTCTTTTTCTCTCCTCTTCCCTCTTCTCCTCTCCTCTTTTCTCTTCTCTCCTCACCTTGCTCCCCCCCCGCCCCCACACCTCTCTCTCTTCGCATGTGTCTACTCCTTGAGCTATTATTCCTCCAGGCCTTTTGTCTTTTATTTCGTTTCTGAGCTAGGGTCCCGCTAGCTTTGCCAGGGCTGGTCTTCAACTCACAATTCTCTTGCCTTTTGAGCATTGCAGGAGTGTGTCACCACACCCAGCTTCTATCTGGATAACTTACTTCACATTGAAAAGGTACCTTGTGCATGTAAGCCCACCCTTCCACCCCCCTGCCCCCACCTCTTTGGTGTTCCTGTGGCTAGGTTTGGTAGCACCCCATATTCCCCATGCTCTGGTCTTTGGCAGATGATTGTATCAGTGCGGATGGAGCCCCATGTGCTGGTTACATACTAGCATAAAGTAGCTGCTCAGTAAAACTGTGTTGAACTGAATGAAGTCATGAATTAGAGTGAAGATTAAGACCTAGCAGGGTAAAGAAGAAATACGATGAAGGCTCCCCCTGACACCCCCAAGTCCATCTGAGGGTCTTCTCATTTTCTAGGCCTTAAGCCCCTAGCATCTGACTCATTCTTCTGATTGTCTTGTGTCTCAATGAAACTCTGTCTAACCGTCTCCTCCAGGCCCCAATCTCTGGCGGCCTGGGCCCTCCACCTGATTGGCTCACCACATGACTGGGCCTGGCTCTGTGTTGGTTTCTAATAGTTTGTGGGCATGATTCTTCCTCTTGTCTTTGTCATGCAGGCTCTAAGAGGCAGCCAGCCTAGGTTCTGTTCCTTTGCGTCTTCCAAGAAAGAGGTGTGGCCTCAAGTTAGCATTGTGTAAGTCACCAAAAGGGCTGAGTGAATTGATACACCACTTAATTTCCAAAGGAGAATCCATAGGAGCACATGGCCCCGTCTAAGCCGGTGGGGCTCAGTGACTGTCACGGGATGGCGCGTGGGCGTGTGTGCAGGAGGCATTCCCACGCTGCACCCCAGTTCCCCAACACCCCGCACCTTCTGAGCACCTGCTGTTCCTCCTTCAGCAACATCGCTTTCTTCATGTCCCTGGAGGAGGAGAAGGGAAGAGCTCAGGTCCAGTCTGGGCGTCCAGTGTCATTCTGGCTTTGGGCCTGAATTACTAGATTTTGTCATCTTCCTCTCACCTTTCTGTGTCTCTTCACTGTCTGTCCCTCCAATCATATCACAAAATACACATCTAGTCTGGCATATATTAGGTATTTTCTAGGATTCTTCTTAATTCCCCTCATTGTACAAAATAGCTGCCACATCTCCAAGCATCTCGTGTTTTTACATCTACTGATGATGGTGCCGAAAACCAGGGGGGAAAGGGGTGTGTGTGTGTGTTTATTTTAAATGTACATCTGTTTCTTCCACCAGAGAGGAAGTTTCTCACCTGAATGGTGATCCTGTGGATGCCAGCCTCCTACAGAGCCAGGGTAACAGGTGCTCTCCGCTGCCTCCATGAATTGAGAAGGGCTCTTGCACAATTTTCTTCCTGAAACTACCCTGGATGTCTGCCTATGATTACAGGTGTGAGCTATCAATGCCAGGCTAAGACAACAATCCATATAGTTCATAAACCGACTTAAGCCAAGAAAGGAAACAACAGTCAGACCTTGCTTTCACTGTGTAAGATATGGGACTCCTAGGAAACCAAAAAAAAAGAAAAAATACAGTGAAATCAGATGATGTTGATTATTTAATATGATTAAATACTGAGCTTTGTAGAGCTTCCTGAGTTGAGATATAGAAACTTCATTGGTTCTCATTTATACCTTGGACTGTAATCAGAGTGTTTGGTTTGGTTTGGTTTAGTTTAGGGTTTTGTGTGTGTGTGTGTGTGTGTGTGTGTGTGTGTGTGTGCGCACGCGCGCGTGTGTGCACGTGTGTGTGCGTGTGTGTGTGTGCATGTGCGTGTGTGTGTGTGTGTGTGTGTGTGTGTGTGTGTGTGTGTGTGTGTGTGTGTGCTGGTCCCAGGGCTTGAATTCAGGGCCTTGGTGCTGTGCCTGACCTTTTTGCTCTAGTGTTTCACTCTACCACTTAAGTCACAGCTCTACTTCCAGCTTTTTGAGTAGTTTATTGGAGGTAAGAGTCTGACAGACTTTCCTGCTCAGGCTGGCTTCAAACTGTGATCCTCAGATCTCTACCTCCTGAGCAGCTAGGATTACAGGTATGAGTGCCTAATGCATTTATTATTATTTTTACTGGCAGTCATGGGGTTTGAACTTAAGACCTCTTCCTTGCTTGCTTGGCTGGTGCTCTACCACTGATCCATACCTCCAGCCTGACTTTTTGCTGGTTATTTTGGAGATGGAGTCTTACTGACTTTTCTGCCCAGGCTGGTTTCAAACTGTGATTCTCCAGACCTCAGCTTCCTGAGCAGATAGGATTACAGGTGGGAGCTACTGGTGCTAGCTCCACATACAGATTTTGAGAGGGAGGGCCTGTGATTGTACACAGGTGAGGTTGGTTATGTTTAAGGCATGCTAACACACCCAGAGGATCTCATCAAGAGTAATGCCTACCCTGGTCAAATTGTTGCCAGTGAAAACAACCTCAGAGTGACTTTTTATGGTTTTGATAGGAAGCCTTGCTTGCCACAGATTCACAGATTTTTCCTTCACAATCTTTGTAGATTTCAAATCATTCTGCAAATGTTCGTTCCTACTACAGTGTAGTGCTAAGCCAGAGCCTGTGGTTCATGTTGTTATTAAAGTGTTTAAAACCCTGGGGGTGGGGGACACACCATTAGCAGATCTCCATTACAAGAAATGCTGAGGAAAGCTCTCAGGCTGAAGAAAAAGAGAGAACTCTGGATTTGTAAAACAAATAAAGAGCAAGAGAACTGCCAATAACTACACAAACACAAAAGCAGAAACACTAGCCCCCACCCCAGCAAGGATTGGGTTCTTCCTTCCAACCAAACACAGCAGGACGCCAAGGGCTCCCACCTGTCATCCTAGCTACGCAGGAGCTAAAGAGGATCGCACTTCCAGCCCAGCCCTTGCCAAAAAGTTTGCAAGACCCCATCATGAAAGAAAATGCTGGGCATGGTGGCATCTCTTGTTCATGCCAGCTGAGGCAGAGCAGGGCAAGGCTCAAGTGGTAGAGCACCTGCCCAGCAATCCTTGAGTTCAAACCCCAGTACTGCCCAGCTCTGATAACTGGAGTCTCACACATGACACCCAACCTACAGAGGCTTCGAAGTCCATGCTGTGTGTCCAGTAGAAGCGGTGCTTTGAATTTTGAGTTTGGCTGTGTCTGGAGCCAGAAGTCATGCAGTCTGACCCTCTCCTGAGATGCAAGGTAGAGCAGTGATTTCGAGTCAGCCCCCAAACCATCACTAAAGAAACAACCCTGGGCTGGGAAGGTGGCTCTGTGGTAGAGTGCTTGCCTTGCATGCCTGAGGCCCTGGGTTCAATTCCTCAGCACCACATAAGCAGAAAAAGCCGGGAGTGGTGCTGTAGCTCAAATGGTAGAGAGCTGGCCTTGAGCTGAAGAGCTGAGGGACAGTGCCCAGGCCCAGAGTTCAGGCCCCACGAGGAACAAAAGAAAAGAAAAGGAAAGGAAAGAAAAGAGACAACCCTTGCTCTGCAGTGTGCTGCCTGGCTGAGCGCCAACGTTCCGCAGGTGAGGGGCATTACCTACAGATCCAACTCCACACAGCCCACCTGCGGGGGGTTTAAGAGCACCTGAATTTTCTGTCTTAGGAAATTTCACTACCTCAGGCACCTTGCCTCAGTGGGATCATAAACTATTTGTCTTTTTGTGGCTGGCTTATTTCCCTTAGCAGATATCCCCTTAAAAGGGAACATCCTTCCCTTTTAAGGCTGAGTAATATTTCGCCGCATGGCTGTACCACGGTTTGTCTATCCATTGATCTGTTGCTATGGCTTGGTCTTGTTGGTATAACACAGCAGCCTCTGTCACCAGAAATGATTTTCCTTTCGGCTGCCGTCCTCACTCCTCTCCTCACATATGGACCTATGTGCAGAGATGCTTAAATCAGAGCTGACTTCCTAGAAATGTCTAGTCTTCTGAGAGACACTGCTATGTGAGAGTTAGGCACCTGAATTCCTCTTTCCCTAAAGAATAGAAAGGGACTCGCCCTTCCCCAGAGAAATGTGGCCCAGCTGCCCAAGGTGCTTAGGGGCCACCTGTTGGTCACCACAAGAACTGCAGCTTAGGACCTACAAAGGCCTAATCCACCACCCAGCCACCTGCTTCCCCAATCCCTGGTGAGGAGAGGACTTGCAGGTGACATTCCTGTGTAGGAACAACTAGATGAGGACCTAAATCAACAACTACAACAAAAAGAAGTCCTAATTTGATGCAACACATACACACTGTGTGTGTGTGTGTGTGTGTGTGTGTGTGTGTGTGTGTGTGTGTGTGTGTGTGATGAGGTCTGTGCAAAGACACAGAGAACCTTGGCCATACTAAATGGAAGAAGGCTGGAAAGGCTGCGTACTGAATCACCCCAACCACTGGAAAAGACAACAGGACAGAGAACAGAGGGAATGGCGGTGCCCCCTTTGTGCCCCCAGTCCAGTCATTCCTCCTTCCCTGCATTGGCCCACAACTCAGCTTATGCTCCAAATGGAACTTTTCTGGCCTGTGGCCATGGGCATTCTCCTGTGTCACTCATACTAAGGGGCCTTGTCATCTTGTCAGCCTTTTGCCTGAACCTTTCCAAAAGTTTCTCTAACAGGATAACCGTCCCCACCAGGAGCAAGTCAAGGCCTCCTACAGGCAACCAGAGACTTCACTACACTGCCTGCCTTGCCTCCCCTGACTAAAGACCCCCAACTCCAGTGACTCCTCGACACTCCCAAGCCAGGAAGTAGCCAAAAGAGCCCATGACACACCCCTTGGCTCTGGAACCTTTAACATCTCTGCTACCCCCTCCTCCTCACGTTCCTGTGATCATAAAGCTGTATCCAGAATACAGGGAGTATACAGAATACAGGCAAGCTCAGGTCTCTGATAGCCCCTTCTGGGAATCAGTCCCTCTCTGGCTTATTCCTCTCTTGGGCCAGCTAGCCACAATTTTTGTCTTTTACTAATTGTGCCTTGCATTTTAGATAACTATTCTCATGGGAAAGATGAAGACCTTTACCAACCAAACTGTCAAGCAAATGCTTCTTGGAGGGTACCCAGCTGAGCAATAAAACAGGGACCCCCCCCACTACTTTGCCCCTTTAGCTCCAGAAGAAACTATCTCCTCCCATACTCCTGGCCGCTTACCCCTAGTTGTTGTTGTTGTTGTAAACAAGGAAGGTGGAAATGTTAGCATTATCCCCACCTCGGGTCCTCAGCTTCACCCAGACCTGAGCTGCTCCCTGCTCTAGAATTCCCACCCTATAGCTGGCCTCTCCCTCTCTCCTCCCAGACCCACCTGCGCACTTACCGCACTTACCGAGATACCACCCCAGAGCTACCCACCTGCATAGGGGTAGATGCCATATGCTCCCTCTCCCGGGTGAGATATGGCCCCTCTAATAACCTTATAATAATCTTTCTCCTGTGCCTGCGTGCCCCCGCGTGGTCCCCTGGGACAGTCGTGAGGGATCCTAACAGACCAAACACCCCGCTTCACCTTGTCCAGGAGTAATGGTTGACTAGGGTGGAGGCTACGTGTCGGTTCTGTGGTCAACGGTCCCCAGCAATGACCCCCACAGCGACATCCCGCCTCCAGAGGATAACCAGAGGCTTCATCCACTTTGCATTATAGTCGCAGCTTTATGCACACCTCCCTTCAGAGGGCCATCTTGGCTCTGGGGATACTGTATTACCTAAAACAATCCCCATTCCTGGTTCTTGGAAATGCCCTCCTGTTGTTCCATGGTTCTGAACATATCCTTAGCATAACCTTTAAACCCTGTCTAGAAGAGTGCCTGAAGTTGGGATGGGGCTTGAGCAAGCTGCCTGCCCTCGCGTTACTTTGGGGATGTGCAATTGCTTTGCTATTTCTCTGCTCAATAACTAGCTTTTGTTTAAGTAAATATACCCTGCTAATGATTCCTTCCTGGATCTACCACCTGAATTCTTCCTTCAATGAGACTGAGGTACTGCCATCTGACGCTGAGACCAGTGGCCAGGGACTAAGAGAGCAAGAGGGATGAGTGAAAAGCATGTCTAAGGCCAAGAAACTACTCTTACAATGCCCTAATGGTAGGTATGTGTCATTGTGCATTTCATTTATTATTGTTTTTCTAAGTAGAGTTAGAGGGTTTCTCCTGTTTCCTTATTAATCTTCGAAAGGATTTCATTGTGCTATTTCCATCCATTCATATAATGTACTTTAACCATATTCACCTCTCCTCTGTTTATCTGTTTTATTCTCCCTCCCCATTGTCTTCACAATTTTGGATGGATTTTTATTTTATGGAGTTTTATTCTGTTCTTATACATGACTATAATGTACTTTGGTCATATACATTGTATGTGTATTAAAACCCATAGAACATGTTATTCCAAGAAGGAATCCTGTGGGCTTTGGGTCATAAAGATTCTTCAGTGTGATTTCATTGGTTGTAAACAGATACTACACTCATGGGGGAACAGGTATTTGGGGAGCTTCTGTATGTGAGGCTCCATTTTCCAGAGAACTTAAGACTCCTCTGGAAAGTTACACCTGGGGCTGGGCAGGTGGCTCAGTGATAGAGTGCTTGCCCAGCATGCATAAAGCCCTAGGTTGGATTCCTCAGCACCACATACACAGAAAAGGCCGGAAATGTGCTGTGGCTCAAGTGCCAGAGTGCTAGCTTTGAGCAAAAGAAGCCCAGGGACAGTGCCTAGGCGCTGAGTTCAAGCCCCAGAACTAGCCAAAAAAAAAAAAAAAGAGTAATATCTATTTAAAGAGGGGGGGGATGTGGGAGGAAGGGAGGGAAGGAGGGAGGGAGAGAAGGAGGGAGGGAGGGAGAAGGGGAAGGGAAAAGAAACCTAGCCAGGTACTGGCAACTCACACCTGTAATCCAACTGTAATCCTAGCTACTCAGGAGGCTGAGATCTGAGGATGGCAGTTTAAAGCCAGCTTGGGTCAAAAAGCCTGTGAGATTCTTCTCTCCAATTGGCCAGCAAAAAGCTGGAAGTAGAGCTGTGGCTCAAGTGGCAGAGTGTTGACCTTTGACTGGAAAAAGCCAAATGAATTCAAGCCCCAGTACAACATTAAAAATTATGTGAAACAAAACAAGTGGAGCCCAAAGCTCATTTGTTACCAGAGGGGCCACCTGGCTCCTCAAACCATAGTCATTCAGCTTGGGGCTCAGAACCCTTTGCTCCTCCCAGGAGAGACACAGCCAGCCCTCATCTTCTCCTCTCCTGTTGAGTGAGCAGTGGTGTCCCTCCAGTCTCCCGCTTGGGTCACCTCCCCAGGCCACCCTTCTCCCAGCCATTCTCCCTTCTTCTAGAACCCATCACTGTCCGAAATGAACTTGTCTCCTAAGTCACCCCCGAAGAGAATATAAGCTGCACCAAGGCAGGAGCTTTGTCCCTAGTCCCAGGATAGTGGATGGCACAAAATAGGAGCTCAATATTTGTTGACTGAATGACTCTGTCGCTGACCAGCTATATAACCCAGAGCAGGGCAGTTAAACCTTCCTGGCCTCGATTTCCTCATCTGTAAAACAGGCAATTACACTTAATGATTGGGCTGTCTTCTTGCCACAACGCTCTGAGTGTTCCAGCAGGATCAGAATGACCTTGTTTTTCCACTCCAGGCTTCTCAGGCCATGGGGGTGGCCAGGAGGTGCTCAGGCGGAGACTGGCAGGGTTCCGAGAGGCTTTGCCTTCCTGGCTAGAGCCTGCCGATGCGCAGCAGTGAGGCTGGAATGTGCCTTGGGTAAATTGAGGTTGGTGGGGAATGTCCTCCCCTAGAGTACCAGTTCCAAGAGGGCAGGGATCTTGTGTTGCCTCTGTGGCCACAAGTGTACAACCATGCCCAGCACCCAGCAGTCCTGGGCTGAGTAATTCTGGAATGAGTAAAGAGTGGCAGTCAGCAGCCGCACTGGGCATGCGTGCTTCCATTCCTGGCTGAGTGCTGTGCTATATGAAGACAGCAGAAATAACCCCTCCCACGGGGGCCGCTGCCCGGTGTTTGCACTTGTGTCATCTTTTTGATCCTCGTGATAACCCTGGGAGATGGGCACTTCAAGGGCTATTATCTCTCATTTATAGATGGAATAACTGAGCCTCAAAGAATTCAGCCTGCCCCAGGCCACATTGCAGGTGAATGGCCGAGCCTGATCTCCAACCGAGACCGTGTGTGTGTGTGTGTGTGTGTGTGTGTGTGTGTGTGTGTGTGTGTGTGTGTGTGTGTGTGTGTGTGTGTGTGTGTGTGATGCTGGTCAGACCAAGCTGAGTATGAGCAGGATCAAGAAGCTTGTGTTGAGTCAGGGAGCTGAGTGGGGACAGAGTGTTCACGGGTAGGGGGGCCCGGGGGGGACAGGCAGATGACAGGCCTGGCTGCCCAAGACGAAGTGAAGCCAGGGCTGACCGCCCACCTGCGGGTGGAGCAGGGGGACAGAGGTGAAGTAGGGCCACCACCCCGAGGCTCTAACTGGGGCCAAGGGAGTGTCTGCAGAGACTACAGGACCTCACACAGGCACCCACCCCCTCAGGCCCAGACATGTCTGACTCCAAGCAGGTCCTTCACAGGGCCCACATGCCAAACATGTGGGCAAACTGGTTTGAGGAATACAAAAAAAAAAAAAAAAAAAAAAAAAACCAACTCAACGCTTTCTCCCTTTTCCTGGACAAGGCACCAGACCTGGCCCATCTCGTGGGCCCCCAAACCTCCCTGTGTGTGTCAAGGTCATTTGAAGGTCTCCCTGAGTCATACCTGTGCCCATGCAAACACAACACACCCTACCCAAGACATCTAACCTGCCTCCTGGGAGCCTAGGCTGAGACCTGTGGCTTGCACCCCGCTCTTCCTCCTGGGGCTGCCCTTGGCCCCCATCCTAGTGGCTCTTCTACTTCCTGCTCCTAAGCCATCTGTATTATCTGCACTTCAAGCCTACTTGGTCCCTCTTCCCTGGATCTTGCTCCCAGGGCCTGCCTTGCTGGTGATGGAGATTTGGGCTTGCTCTTTCTGCTAACACATGGGGTACCCATAAAGCCCTTCCTCACTCCTCCCCACCCACCCCACGACCAGACCCTCCTGCCTGCCTCATCAGGAGCTGGCTCACCTCTGGGTGCAGCGTCCTGTCCTCCCATCTGGAAATGAGGCCCAGAGCTCACCTAGCAGAGCCTGCTTCTACTAATGAGGCTGAGGTCATTCATTGACAACAGTGTCCCCCAATCTCCAAGACCCCTGCCAAGACTCCACAGGTGTTATCTCACAGACTTCTCCCAGAGATGACTCTGGACACTTTGACCTGAATGGGATGACCAGATGTCCCGGCTTGCCTGGGATAGTTCTCAGCATCATTATCAACAGAGCCCCTTGCTCTCTTGCTCAAAGGATTTGGCTGTGTCTAACTGTCCCTAGGCCCATGGGCTGTAAGGAGCAGACACTAGAGGGCGCCAGTGAGCCATGCTTGACTGAGTCTTCTTAAGTGCGGCTGACTGCCTCTGGAGGGCAGGCAGAGACCAGCTGGAGGAAGTGCCCAACCAGTTTGCTTCCAGAGACTTCCTTGAGCCCTAGATCTAGTCAAGGCCCACCTCCTCCAACCTCTTTCTGCCCCTTGGAGAAAGCTTGACAACGAAGGGGAATCTAAGAGAAGCAAGGTCATTTCCCTGGCAGACTCCTCTACATTCAGCCTGGCCAGGCCCCTACCAGCCTCTCCTCCAGGCAATCAATACAGTGAGGCTTGATCCCTGTGGGCTTGGGTGTCTGACAGACCTGGATGTGATCTGAAGCTCTGACGCGGATAGCCGGGTGGCCTTGGGGATAGTATTAACTTCTCTAAGCTTTTGTTGACTCACCTGTAACATAAATATCTGCTTCACCAGGCTGCCTCAACAAATGCCGAACCGAATAGAGACACAATGAAGAACAGAACGTGCCTAGCTCAGTTCCTGGTACCCAGGTGCGCACTTCTGATGAGCGGGATGTTCTGAGATGATCTCAGCTGCACCTAGTTTTCTCCTCCATCGTGGAGTCCTTGTCTGCGGAATACAAACAAGGGTGGGCGTCACAAGCCACAAGTTGTCCTGGGCCTGGGAAACATGGTCTCAAGATGGTGGTCCCTGCCTCCTCCTCATCCTGCAAGAAGCCACCTCTTGCTTCTCCCACCTTGGCTTTTGGTCTCTGTTCATCCCTGGTATATGCCTTCAATACAACAAAGCAACAAAGACTTGGAAGGAAGCCCTGAATAACCTCAGCTGCCAGAGCCTTCCCCATGAAAGAATCATTCATTCATTCATTCATTCATTAACTCAGCAAACACTAATGCACAGGATAAGAATAAATACATTTGTCCAGGACTGTCCCAGATTATGACCGTTGTCCTGACATAATGATTAACAGCCTTCCTTTACTCTGGAAGTGTCCCAGTTTGGAGGATAAATTATATGATGCTAGCTACTGGGCACCAACTTTGTGCTGGGCAGGGGGATTGTGAGAGCTGATGTCCTCCTTCCTGACGCTCCAGGGCTCACTGTGTGTGAGGAGACAGACAAGGAGCCCAGTGAAGTGCACTGAAAATGCCATGCATTTTCCACATCATATGTGAAGGAGCTGCGATTTCATTCATTCTCATAGTATTTTTTCCCTAGTCTAAGAAGCTACCTTTTATTCAGGCATTTGTAGAATTTTAAAAATAATTTTTATTGAGATTAAGCGATTACATACATTTCACAAATTCCACAGTATTGTGGGATAGTGATACTTAGTTAAAAGGCACAAACACATTTTAACCTTCACAAGGCAAATTGTCATTATCATGGTCTATAATGTTCGTGAATTCTATAAGCTTTGAGAATACAACTATTTCTTCCACATCAGGTGGTATGTACATTTCTTTCCTTTTGCTTAGTGTTAACTGTTCCCTCTTTCCCTCTCATTCTCTCCCTCCCATCGCTACCCTTGAGTTGCTTAGTTTGTTTTCATCAATGTCCAGTGCAGCTGATGGACCCCTTTGTTATATATTTTCCCCTATTTCCCTCTGATTCTGTGCCCTCCTCCTAGATTCCCTCAGATGTGCATGTGTGTGTGCATGTGCCTGTGTGTGTGTGCGTGTGCACACACACACATATACTATATATGTGGTCAAGAACATGAGATCTGTAGAATGTTTAAAGAATCACTGAAATCCCACTGTTCTCTTCAATGATCTTATAAACAGCAGCTTTCCAGAAGCAGATTCTAACTTTTTTCTCCCTCCTTTGTGAAGTGTGTGGCAGGAAAACGGCATGATTTAGAGGCACATGTGAGCAGCCTGCTTCTTCTCACCAAGGCCAGAAGCACCTCCATGATGAGAACAGGAGATGCCCAGGCCCAGCTGGGCTCCTCTTGCCCATCTCAAGATGGAGAATGGCTGGAGAATGGCTGTGTCGTAGCTGAAGAAGCACAGCCACCAAACACTTGCCCATCCTGAACCCAGGGAGGCGTGGTGCGCTCTAGGTGAAGGGCACCACGTCTTCCACCAGCTTCCCACAGCCCATTCTTCCTGGCCCAGGCTTCTCAGGTAAGTCCCCTTTAGATCCTCCCTGTTTGAGGGCTCCTTCTGGCTGGAGAGTCTCCCCATCCAAGCCTCCATGCCCCACAGCACGCAGGCCCTCTGGGGCTGGCGTGATGCAATGAAAACTCCCCAGCACTGGGGGAACATTGCCTTATTTAGATAAGCTGCACTGTGCAGGGAGAAAAGGAAGAAGGAAGGGGGATGGGAAGCAGATAGGGGTGAAGGAGAAGGAAGGAAGGAGGCCCGGTGATTCTGAGAATTCAGGGTCACCATGACGTCACCCCGGGGAGGGTTTCACCAGGGTCAGTGGGTGGGGGCAGGGCACCCAGGCTGGTGACTCATTTATAGGAATGGGCTTCTAATCCCAGAGAAGTCATTCATTTAGTAAGCCATTAATTGTTTCGACACTCATTTATTGAGTTGTTATTATGTTGCAGACCTAGGACTAGGTCCCGGAGGGAAAGATGACTGCCCAGCCTGCGAGCTCAGGCCTGGAGCAGAAAGACGGCAGAGTGTGGGTGTTCAGGGGGAGTGAGACGTGTGACAGGAGGCCAGGCGCATGGCAGACAGACAAACTGGCTCCACGGAGAGGGCGTGGCCAAGAAAGACTCCCCTGGGAGGGAAGGGGGAGGGGATGCCAGAGATGGGTGGGGAGGAGGAGGAGGGGGTGGTGGAAGCCAGACTGGGGTGGGGAAGGGAGCTCAGCCCCACCGCAGGAAGGGTGCCTATGGGGGGTGGGGGGCTGGGAAGTTTGGGCAGCTGAAAGGCTCCTGAGAGACACAGAAATGTGATTGAAGAGACAAGAGTGCTACAACCCACTATGTACATGTACGCACTGTCATGATGAAATCCCTTCCTATGTACACTCGCCATACTTCAACATTTTTCAGAAAGAGAATATCTGGAGATAAACTTTCTAAAAAACATAATGTACATGATTTTATATATATATATGTATATATATACATATATATATATATATATATATATATATATATATATATATATATATATATAAACTTTGAGCAAGATTGTCATCCAGAACTCTTCTTGTGATGTTGTTGTTGTTGTTGTTTTATCACCCCTCACCCTGCTGGGTTTTGTTGTTGGTTTGTTTGTCTGTTGGTTTTTCAGTATGGCTGAATTCCTTGGATCATCATAACAAAATAAACAGAAAGGAAGGGCAGTGGCACGCTGTGCAGCTTTGGGGCCACGAGGCCCGGAGGGCGTTAATTCAGAGTGGTCTTGTTCTTTCTTCCTCAGCGAGAAGCCCTCCACTGTGTGGGCTGGCAAGAGCCACTCCCATCCTCCCTGCCTAGCCCCCTGCCACGCGGTCCAATCCGTGCTGAAGGTGTCATCATCATCGTCCCTCATCATCCCTGGGGGGTCGTTCCCTGTCCTCGGATGGCAATGGAAAGGCTGAGTTGTAGTAGAGGACAGAACTCGCCAGACCCCTGGGCCAACAGGTGGCAGAGTCAGAATCAGGAGCCAGGGCCACTCTGGCTCTAGCCGACTTGCTGATCTCCCTGACTCCACACCCAAGGACCTCCTGCGTGAACAGCATTTCTCCCACCTCCTCAGCAAGTCACACCGTCTTCACAGGATAGCTTTACCAGCCAGGCTCACTGTGACCCAGCACCTGTTCAGCGGGTCCTAGGGTCCCTGACTCCCAAGCAGAACAAAACCTGGGAGCTTTGAGTTAGACAGACTCCCAAACTCATCTCCTGCCCCACACCTCCACATCTCTGGAGAAGCCACCGGGGGCTCCCTTTCAGAGGAGCTAGGCCACCGCAGCCACCAAGGAACACAAGGGCTTACAGGATGGAGATCCAGTGGGGACTGGGATTATGGGCCTGGATGTTGATAGGCTGCTTCTGTATGGATGGCAGCCTGAGACATCATCCAGGCCCTTCGTGGCCCCCAGTCAAAGGGAAAGAAGAACAGCCATGTCTACCTGGACTTGAGCACCTACATGGCTCATGTTTCCTGCTGGCAATGCAGTCCCAAATGCATTTTTGCTTCTTCTGCTAATGTTCACCCTGGGCATATTTCAAGAGAAACACAAGTCTGCCCGCTTCTGATTCATACCCGCTGAGCTCATCAAAACCAGAATGATTTGGTAATAGCTGCTGGTTTACTGGCTGCCCTCTGGGATCTGTAAAAATCTCTGTTCTTCAGAAACAGGAAGTTTCAACAGAAGGAAGGAGGCTGGTTACAAAAATCAACATTTGAATGGACTCTCCCTATTGGAGGGACCAAGGACTCCAGATCCTTCTTTCAGCCAATCAACAAGTGTGAATCCAGTCCCTACTATGTGCAGTGGATCTTGTCCCTACTGTGTGCAGGCTAGGAACACAAAGACAGCATTTTTTTAAGGGGGGGATCTGTATAAGTTTGACTGGCCTGTTGTGTATAGGTCTCACACAATAGAAATTTATTTTCCCACAATTCTGGGAGCCTTAAGTCAGAATTATTGGCTGGTCAGACATCTCTTTCCCTTGTCTTCCCAGGGTTGTCACTGTGTGTCTGGGTCCAAATCTTCTCTTCTTTTAAGGGTACCTGGAGCCCCCAGAGACCTCATGTTAACCTAATTATCCCTTCCGTGCCCTTTCTCCAAATAGGGTGTCATTCTGGGGTCCTAGAGGTTAGGACTGTGGGACCTAGCCATTTCCTCTGCAAGCACATGGGAAAAGCAGAGTTTTGGGTTTGGATGGTGGGTTAACTGTATGGATTGTCATCTCCCCTCCCTCTCCCCCCAGGTCCTTCAACTAGCTATTATCCCTACACTTCTATAAGTAAAAGTCACCCTTTAAATCCCTGGAACCCATAGCCAAAGCTGCCAGATTCCCACCCTCAACAACGTACCTCAACTCCCAACTCAGCCATACTCCAACTCCAAACACTAGCAAACTCCAGCCATGAGCTTTTAAAACAGGCAAACCCAGATTTAGCTGAAGACTGCTGGCTGTGTGTGCAGGCAAACCAGCTATTCTACGTGGGGTAGGGCTCACCAACCTCATTCTCGGCTGCAATCTGGGCCTGGCTGCTCTGCTGTGGGCTCTCGTTCCACCATGTTCACTTCTAGCCGGGGACACTGGAGGCTCGGAGAGAGCATGGTGGAACACAATCCTGCCGGCAGGTCTGTGCCCCTTGTTGTTCCTTAATAAACAGCCCTTGCCTGCTGACAATTGAGTCTGGCCCATTCCTTTTCCATTTTCTCTACAAAGTAGACTCCAGCATTTGAATTTGGAGGGGTGGAGGCACAAGTCTTCTCAGGGTGAGGTAATCAAGAGCTTTCTCCAGACTGCTGTCCACTTTCTACAGCAGAGGGACCCCATCCAAAGACCATCACACCCTTCCCAATGACCACCAGACGTTTGGCTCCCTTCACTTGCTGAGTGATGCAGTCCTACGTATGGAACCCCGGAAACTTTGCCTTCCCAAGCAACCTAGTGAGGATGATCACAGGAAGTGTTTGTGACAACCGAGAAAATCAGTCCCTGCAGAACACAGTAGTGTTGTCTCAGGAATATAGTAAGTGTTCACAAAATTCAAGTTGTGTTCAAAACCCAAGCGTTTCCTGCCACATTTTCCTACAGGAGGCAACTAAATAGGTGTTTTATAAAGGTGTAACTTCTCTGAACACAAAATACTATTCATTGAACTCCAGGAAATGGAAACATGGAGGGCGTTTTGTTAGTTTTTTGGTTGTTATTGGTGGTGGTGGTGGTGGTGGCGGCAGTGGTAGTGTTTGTTTTTGCTTTGGTTTTTTCTTTTTTCTTTTCTTTTGTGGGAGTAAAGGGGAAACACTGAAAGGGAGGGAGGAAGGGTGAACAGACGCAATCATGCTATTTAATATGCCCTATGTAGCTTAGAGGCACGGATGGGAGGGGGGCCTGGGGGAAAGCAGAAGAAGGGATAGCATTGCCGAAAAGAAAGGAAAAGTACCCATTACCTAACTTATGAAATGGTAGGCCCTCTGTACAATACCTTAATAATAACAATAAAGTTATTTTTTTAAATAATGGTTTTCAGGGAACAGACGGGATGGGAAATGTAGGGACTGAAGGTCTGGGCCTACAGTGCCTCATCCCTTACCCAGTCCATGGCTGAAATGCTGACCACTGATCCTTCACCCCTTAGACTTGGGCTAGAAGGAGACTTGTCATGCCATGATGTCTCACAGACCTACGCATGGCCTCCTGGCTCTTCCTCCTGGTACAGCACTGGGTCTGTTCTGAAGGCATGCAGATTTCCTGGGCCAAAGCTGAAGTAGGAGGAGGGAATATGTTCTGGATTTGAACCTCACCCAGGAGCACCTACTACTGGAGTTCTGGGAGCTCGGTGCAAGAAAAAGTAGAGAATCGTTTGGTTCAGGCGGAGCCAGTGTGGAATGTCAACCTGGAAAGAAGCCAGGCAAGACCAAAAGGGCCCTGTGCTCAGCAAAGACATGTCTAGGCGGACGAGGATGGACAGCAGTCAGCAGGGAACCTGGGTTCTAATCTAACCTTGCTGACAGGACACTAGCAAGTCATGTAAAAAGAAATGCTTGCCACCAGGTACAGGTGGGTGGAACCTACAATCTTAGTTCCTCAGGAGGATGAGATATGAGGATCACAGTTTGGAGCTTTTCATGGCAGACAAAACTATGACTATTTCATCTCCGATTAATGAAAAGGCAGAAACGGAAGATGTGACTCAATGGTAGAGCACCAGCTATGAATGGAAAAAGCTGAGTGAGAGTTCCAGACCCTAAGGCCAGACTCTCAAAGGATCAAAATGGGACAACATGCAAGACAAATGTGTTTGTAGTCTATGAATGAATTTTTTTTAAAGGGCCACCCTAGTGTCACTCCTAGTTAGCACCCTTTCTCAACTGCCAGAGGATGAAGAGAAGGCTTTGCTGTTCTGTTTTGTTTTGTTGGTTGTGGGGCTTGAACTCAGGGCCAGAGCACTGTCCCTGAACCTCTTTGTGCTCAAGACTAGCACTCTACCACTTGAGCCACAGCACCACTTCTGGTTTTTGAGTGGTTAATTGGAGATAAGAGTCTCAGGGGGTACTTTCCTGCCCAGGCTGGCTTCGAGCTATGATCCTCAGATCACACCGGTGCCCAGCGGCCTTGCTGTTTTGTTCTTCTAGTTTTTTAAGCTGCCGGTCAGCACCCTGCACACACACCCACATTGGGGCAGATTAAGGATGTGTCTCTTCTGAAGAAGAGAAGCATTTCCTGCTTTGGCGGGAGAGGGATGTGGCTCCTCCTAGACCTCACGGCTGCTTCAACACCTTCCCACTCCAGCCTGGAGTCCCCCCACTCCACCCGCCCTGAGTTACTCACTCCTGGAAACATGACTGATGACTTGGGGATGAGTAAGAGACTCATGTACGACATGACTGACTGCTGGAAGGGTGAACGAGTTCAGTCCCTCGAACACAGCCATGCAGGCCTGCACCAGGAGTCTAGGTCTCAGGACCCAGGGAGGAGTAGGACTCTATTTATCAATGAACGGCAGATCCTGATCTATTGTCTCCATCAACCCAGACACTTAAGGCTCTTGTCTCAAAATAAATAGTAACCAACTCAGCATGAAGTGACAGTTCCAACATGGGTAGTAGGCACAGGACTTCTTGAGCTCCTGATTCATGGGTTCCATAGCCAGGCCCAGAGACAGCCCTAAAGTTGTCAGCCAGGCCTTGGCTGATTTGGCAGGACCTGAGTCCTGGGGGGCCCACCCTGTCAGGTACGTGTGTGCATTGCGGGGGTATGTGTTTATACTCTTGTGAACACCCTAATCCACAGTGTCAGTCAAGCAAATAGCTTCTGTCTGCCTTCTATTTTCCACATGCCTCAGGTTGGAACATTTGGTGGACATAGGATCACAGCAAAGGAATGTATTGATTCAGTGCATTTTTAAATGTCTCCTGAACATTCTTGGAGTTACAGTACAAATTGAACATATTAATAGGAGCAAAACAGCATGCGGGCTAGGCTTTTCTGGCACTGGATACATAGTGCTGAAGAATCGGTTTCCCCATACCTAACATGGGTGTAGTGAGGCCACTGGTGTTATGGAAATTAACAGGAGGACTGTGAGGCATGAAGCAGCCCCACCCTAATGTTCTCTGCAGCCAATGGCACCAAACCATGTCCTCATGCAGGGCCTCACTTCCCAAACCACCACTGCTCTAGCCTTTGCTCCTTCCATATCTTGAGGGTCATTGCTTGGATCCATAGAATTCCCTGTCAGTTGCTCAAGATAACAGTGAGGTGTTAAATGGAAAGACATGATCAAAACCTTTCAATGATAGAGGAACTAGAACTCAGAAAAATAGTATGAACTGGGCATGGCATGGCATACCTGTAATGCCAGCATTTCAAAGGCAGAGAAGCAAGAGTATCACGTGTTCAAGGACAGCCTGGACTACACAGAAAGATCTCACCTCAAAACAAACAAACAAATGCGGAAGTAGTACTCACTAGACACAATGTTGAAAATGACCCATACAACTGGTGGGTAGGAATGGGAGGGGAAAAACTGACAGTGCAGCCACATTGAGAGATCAGGGCCTTCCTGCTACTTTGGGACCATCAGGAGACCAGAGAGGCTCTGCAAGTTTGTTTCATGTTTTCCTAATTCTTGCTGTCTCCTCCATTGCTACTCTTCCTCCAGTTCTCTCTGCCTAGCCTAGGGGATTTTTCTCTAGCCTTAGGAGAGTTTCTGGCTGGAAGCAAGAGGGAGAACTTCTCTCTTTCATGCTGTTTTCCTCAAATATGTGACTCTGTTTCCCTGAGGACTTGGCTTTGAAAGCCAAAGCCAGGAAAGTCCCTTCCTCCCTGTACTACACCCTATGTCTACCTCCCTTGGGCCATCAACAGAGCTCTTTAAATGGTTAAAAGGGCAAAGAATAAATACTGAGGTGAATCAGTTGATACAATCTTCTAACCTACAGAGAGTTCTCACTGCCTGATTTCAGACTGGCTGGAAATATAGTGATCGTAACAGTATGGTACTGGTATAAGGGTAGGATTAAAACAGAAGAGTCTAGAGGTAGATCTACAAGTATGTGATCTACTGACTATTAGCCAAGGCACCTACATGCTTCCATGCAGAAAGGAAAGTCCTTTTTAATTAAAGACTGTTAGAAAAAACTGGTTATTTAAAAATGAGCATGACCCTTACCTCATATCACACCCCCAAATTATTTTGAGATGAATATAGACTTAAGCAAAGATTCTCCAACCTAAATCTTCTAAAAGACAACAGAGAAAAGAATCTTCATGACTGTGAAGAAGGTAAAATTTTCTAAAACAGGTACCAAAACCCTAACCATTAAAACAAACAAAAAGTGTATTAATAACTTGGACTTCATAATTATTTTATTTGTTGGCTTTTGTCTTGCTTTGTTGCCCGGATTGGCATCAAACTCATAATTCCCCTGCCTCAGTTTCCCTCAACATTTTTTTAACTCAAAAGATATTGTTGAGGCTGAGCATTGGTGGCTCATGCCTATAATACTAGCTACTCAGTGGGCTGAGATATGTTCACTAACAGCCCTGACAGACAAATCTGAAAGATTCTTATCTCTCCAATGAACCAGCAGAAAGCTAAGAGTAAGGCTCAGCATTGGTGGCTCACACCTGTAATCTCAGCTACTCAGGAGGCTGAAATGTGAGGATCAAGGCTCAAAGCCAGCCTGAGTAAGAAAGTCCATGAGACTCTTATCTCCAATTAACCACCAGAAAACCAGAAGTGGAGCTATAGCTCAAAATGGTAGAGCGCCTTGAGCAAAAGAGCTTAGAGACAGAGCCTAGGCTCTGAGTTCAAGCCCCATGACTGCTCAAGCAGTAGAGCATCAGTCTTGAGGGGGAAAAGCTAAGAAACAGAGCTCAGTCCCTGAGTTCAAGCATCAATATCAGTGTGTGTGCTTGTGTGTGTGTGTGTGTGTGCACACGCGCATTGATGGAACTGGAGTTGATAAGTGGCCAATAGCTTCTGGGGAGGTGACAAAAGGAGAGGGGAGAATCAAAGTTCAAGGCCAGCCCAGCAAAGAGTTTGTGAGACTCCTCTCACCTAGTGGCTAAGTCTGATGATAGGTGCTTCTCATCCTAGCAATGCAAGAAGAAGCACAAATAGGAGGATCGCAATTCAGGCTAGCCTAAGCATGACCCAATCAAAAATAAAAGAGCTGAGGCAGCACAGTGCTGAGCCAGTGTGGGCAGGCCCTATCTCATGAAAAGAGCTCATACAGTGCCTCCTAGCAAGTGTGAGATCATGAGGTCAAACCCAGCATTGCAAAAAAGAGATAACATGGTTAGGAAAATTGGCAAACCAACCTAAAAGATATTATGAAGTATATCTGACCAAGCTCTCATGGCTATCATATACAAAAAATAATAAATGTATAATACATGTAAAATGGAAAAGGAAAATCTCCAAAGAAGATGCCCCAAAAGAAGAACCACACACATGAACAGACATGTCACAAGGGAAGATTACCAATAGCCCATAAACAAATGAACATTGCTCAACACCGTGTGTTCATCAGGAGAGGCAAATTAAAAGTACAGCACAATAGCAGTTTACACCCACAAGAATAGCTGGCTAAAGCTAAAAAGACCAACAATCCCCAATGTTGGTGAGGATCTGGAACAGCTCTGCCTCATGCCTGGTCGTTGGCAGTACAAAATGATAAAGCCCTGTGAGTCAAAATTGTAAGGTACTAGCCTTGAGCAAAAGAGCTCAGGGACAATGCCCCAGGCCCTGAGTTCAAGCCCTACAAGCACAGCCCTACAACAAAAAATAAAAACAAACAAACAAGAAACTGGATACAACTCGGTTGCCCAGAAAACAGGTAAACTCACTGCTGTATCTTCATGCAATGGAATAGAACAGTATTTGGCAAAATAAACAACCAATAGATGCAACGAACATTAGTCTTAGAACAATGATGAAAAAAAGAAGACAGCTCAAAAAGAGCATGGTGTAGTTCCACTTTTACAAAGTTCTAGAACAGGCAAAAACAGTATGATGATAGAAATCAGAATATTAGTTGCCTTAGGGTAAAGGTTGAAACTGACAGGAAAAGGAAAAAGAATAGCATGTGGCATGACGGGAAGATGCTGTATATTGACTGGAGTTGTCGTTACACCTGGGCATGGATCTGTCAGACTCACAGAACTGTGTAATTACTATTCACCCACCTCACTTGGATCTCAGTAAATAACAAAAACAGTTGCCAGTGGCTAACCAGGGGGAAGTGGAGGTTGTTATTTAATGCCTAGGGAGTTTCAGTTTTGCATGATGCAAAAGTTCTAAGCCGGATGCCAGTGGCTCACACCTGTAATCCTAGCTACTCAGGAGGCTGAGATCTGAGGATCACAGATCAAAGCCAGCCCAGGCAGGAAAGTCCATGAGACTCTTATGTCAAATAAACCACCAGAAAATGGGAAGTGGCGCTGTGGCTCTGGTGGTAGAGCGCTCGCCTTGCGCTGAAGAGCTGAGGGACAGTGCCCAGGCCCAGAGTTCAAGCCTCCTGACAAACAAAAAAGAAAAAGAAAAAAAAAGAGAAACATTCTGGAGATTAGTGTCACAACAGTGTGAATATTCTTAACACTACTGAACTGGAACTTAGAACTGCCTAACATGGTAATTCTTTATATCCTCTACCACAGGGTTAGCAAACAAAAAGAAAACACAAAATATGCGCTCTCTCTAACCTTACACACTTTCTGCAGAAGTATTCGCAGCACAACCTTATTTCTAAATACAATATTGATGTAGCTTCTTTTTTATTTTTACATATTCATTTATTTATTCTCTCAGTTCTGGGATTTGAACTCAGGTGATCTACCACTGGAGCCATACCTCTACTTATCTCTAAGTCTTTTCACTTTAGTGTTTTTTTAGGATAGGGTCCTGTGTTTTTGCCTGGACCATCTTGGACCTTGATCTTCCTATTTGCAATTCCTGAATAGCTGGAATCACAGGTATGTATCACCACACCCAGCTATTGACCCAGATGAAGGATTACCTAACTTTTTGCCCAGGCTGACCTCAAACTATGATCCTCTCAATCTCTGAGTAGCTGGGATTATAAGTATGAGCCACTGTACCCAGCTGTAGTATCTTAAAATACAAAAAGGCAAGGAAATTCTTACATTAGTTATATTTTGCTACAATACAGTGAAAATAAAGATGTAAAAAAATTAAATTTAAATTGGCCCAGTGGGCCTTGCTGCCTTGACCCCGTCCTGCCTGTTGGTTTTTATGGTCTCATAGGGACTTGTATGGATTTTGTAGGGAAGAAGTAATCAAACCTGGGGCTGGGAAGGTGGGTCAGTGGTAGAGCACTTGCCTTGCATGCCTGAGGCCCTGGGTTCAATTCCTCAGCATCACATAAGCAAAAAGAAAAAAGCCGGAAGTGGCGCTGTGGCTCAAGTGGTAGAGCGCTAGCCTTGAGCTGAAGAGCTGAGGGACAGCGCCCAGACCCAGAGTTCAGGCCCCACAACCGGACCCCCCCCCCCCCCAGAAAAAAAGTAATCAAACCCATGGTGCTCCTTCTTGGGAAAAACAAGTTCTAGAACTACTTCTGATGAATTTCTACCCAAAAGGACTAGTTTCCGGGTCTCTACACTGAGTATTTTTCGCCCTTGCCATCTCCCATTCCCTCCCAACCCTCCAGGCAGATGCAGCTCCTGTAATGACAGGTGCTTGTCAGAGTGACCTTACCCAGGCCACATTGGGCCTCGGACTCTGCAGCTCTGCTCAGCACACAGGAGGTTTATAGGGATGTGGAGGCAGCGTCTGCTTGGACCCGTTTACCTCATCAGTTTGCCTGATCAGTTGGCCGAGTCTGATTCATACTCCCCTCTATCCAGAGTTCAGATCTTTCTGTCTGGCTGGCTACCACCACTGACATCTTGTTCATTGTGTAGACAATTCAAGAGAAAGTAGAAAACTGGAGGGAAAGAAAACTTACGAGCAACAGGGGTGAATGAATCTTGGATTTTCCAGAGCTTGGCCTGCATGGCTGCCCCCTCTCACCAGCCTGCACTGCTCCATTCTGCAGCTGCCACAGCCCGGTGCCACGTGGTGACAGTGGGAATGAAGAAGGTGTTGGTGGCGCGGGGCAAGTCGGTGCTGAGGAGGACGATGTGGCAGAGTCCTGTCCTTCATGCCTCATTCTCAAGCTGAGGTATGACATGGACCCTGTTAAACTTTGCTCAGCCTCTGCCAGCCCTGGCTCTCCCAGAGGAAGCAGAAAGGACCCGGAGACCCTACCAATGAGCACATTTTCTGAGCCAAGAAAGTCTTCCATATTCATGAGAGGTTAAGCTCTCCTCCATGTGCCTGAGCATATGCTGTGCTATGCAGTGACAAGGGGAAGACAGCAGTGAGGATAGTTTTGTTTTGTTTTTTTGGGGTCCGGTCATGGGGCTTGAACTCTGAGCCTGGGTGCTGTCCCTCAGCTCTTCAGCTCAAGGCTAGCGCTCTACCACTTGAGCCACAGCACCACTTCCGGCTTTTTTCCTTTTTGCTTATGTGGTGCTGGGGAATTGAACCCAGGGCCTCAGGCATGCAAGGCAAGCGCTCTACCACTGAGTCACCTTCCCAGCCCAGCAGTGAGGATAGTGAGCTGAGCCAAACTCCCCGGTCCCTGTTCTGGAAGGCCTTGCTCCCTGGCCTCCATTGCTGATACTCGCGTGGCCTTCACTAAGCCCACCCCTGAGAGACTGAGAGGGCTGTGGAGAGGGCGCCGCTAAGCGCTTTCTGTGCTGAGCTCCTCAGGCCTGGTGAGGACTCTCCACGTCCCCCTCTGGCTCTGCCAGTCTAGGGAACACGAATAGGACAGGAGAATAGGGCTTGGGAGATTGAGAAGAGCTCCCCCACCCTGCACACGGGCTGGCTGGAGTCTGCCATGGACAGATGGGTAAGGTGAAGGGTGGAGGGGGGCTGGTTAGCAGGTGCTGTTGGATCCAGGTTGGAGGAAGGCAAAAGAAAGAGCTGTATCCTTGGAGAACATTGGGTCATAGACAAATGAATTCAGGACAGTTAAGAGCATGCATGCTGGTGCTGAGTAATTGTGACACCAGTCTTCACAGTCCCCCTGACCCCTGGGGACATCTGTCTGATGTCCCCTCTAGTGGCACTGACAGACACTGGCCTTTAGCACGGACGGGACAGCTGACAGTGACAAAGCTCACAGGGCAGCTCCAACTCCAAGCTGTCCTCAGGGTGATATCACAGCAGCCCAAGGGGACGATCCATCAAGCCTACTTCCTAGCTGAGGAAACCGAGGCTCTGAATGGGGAGTGGAGTTGCCCAAGGTCTCACTCAGTGGGGTGGACACTCTGTCCTCCCTCCTCCTCCACTCGCTTCAGTGACCATGTGATCATCTCACCGCAAGACAGAAAAAGAGATTTTTCTTCACTGCCTTCTTCATGGAGTTATCTCACACGCACAATGTAACCTTGGAGGCCTGCAGACAAGCCCTGACGCTGAATCTGATTTTAAGGGCAGGCAGGAAGCATGCTCTTGGGAAAGGGGTGAGGATTAGGTAGTTTCCTGAAATAAAATGAATACATAGGATAAGCACTTACAGCTGGGCGAGGTGGCTTGTGCCTGTAATCCTAGCTACTCAGGAGGCTGAGATTGGAAAATGGGTGTTTGAAGCCATCCTGGGCAGACAAACCTATAAGATTCTTGTCTCCAATGAATCAGAGGCATGATTCAAGTGGTAGAGCCTCAGCTATGAGCTAACAGTAGTGAGAGCATTAGGCTCTGAGTTCAAGCACCAGTACTGGCATTATCATCATCATCATCATAACAACAACAACAATAATAATAGAAAATACAGAATATGGCTGGCGGAAGAAAAAAGCTTAGCTTTCTATGACCCTAGTGCCCATTTGTCTAGACAGAGGGAATGAGGGGTGGGTGGGAGGGAGTTTACCTGTCATTCCAAAGTTGTTTCCAGAGGCATGAAGAACACCTGTGTCCCTGAGCGACTGGATGCGTGCTGTCAGGTGGACGGCTGAGAGTCAGCAGGCTCAGACAAGAGCTCTCCTAAGGACGGTTTGATCTTTTGATCTCTGAGGAGTCTACCCAGTGAGCTGCAAATGGTCCAGCAGGGGAAATTCCAGGCTCAGTGAATCCTAGCACATTTGTGTGTCCTCACTGTGGCTCAGTGGCTGTGATCCTGATGGGGAGGTTAGAGGATCCCCCTCTATTCCAGAACATACTCCCCTCCCCCAACTAAGTCCAGTGGTTCCAGATCCTCATTGTATGTCGTTAGATGTAAGTAACAGCCATTGGAGATGTAGGAACACTCTCTGTCTCCACTTTCTTCCCAGGCCTGCCTGCCCCTGTCCCCCAACCATGAGAACCCCGTACCAGTGCTTCCACAGGAAAACCAGCTGCCAACACAAGCCAGAACTCTAGGTCCAGGGACACACTTTTATTCTTTTCAGCAATGACACCAACAGCTCTCTCCTCATTTCCAGCCACACGAAATTCTGGTACAGGGCAGCAGGCCAGCTTCCCTCAAACAGAGGAATGGACAACCAACAGTCCTGGGGGTTCAAATGACGCCTGGGTCCCAAACTCTGAGAGGCACCAGAGATCTTAGTTAACCACCCTATGTGTAGAAACAGAGCAGGCACTGAGCTCTGCCCTCTTGTCAACCAGACAGGGCAAGGAGCCCAGGCAGCTGGTGGCCTGGTTCTGTTTTCCTGTCAAGCACCTGAGAGCAGAGAGCTCCTCCCTAGCAGAGGCCAGGCTTAAGGGGAGGCGGGGGAAGGGAGGTCCACGAACCCCCTAGCCTCAAGTGAAGGCTGCAGTTGCTTCCTTTTGAAAATGGTGGGAAGGGGTGAGCTGAAGGACACCAGGAGTCTGTTGGGTTGCTGGTACTCTGCCTTCTTTTGAAATGATGGAAATTCTACAACCTGACTTCAGCGTTCCTCAGAACAATAGATTTGGAGGTGTTAACCCAATATCTTTTTATATGTTTAGAAATAGCCCTGCCACCACCTCCAAAATTGGGTGCTTTTTTTTTTTTTTTAAATAAACACAGCAAGAATGCCAAGAGGCGCCCTAGCACAGGTGACTGTTGTGCAAACTCCACGCCCACCTGCGTGGGAGGGGACCCGCCCACAGCTGCCGCCCAGCTCCCAACTCCTCCAGGCACACCCAGCTCATTAGGCCCCAGACACACCCAGCTGTTCCACTCCTGGTTGAACCAGAATGCCTGCAGCCAGCAGCAGCCCAGCCCCTTGAACCTAAACAATGGGCCTTGCAGGAGTTCACCAGGGCCCAAGGCCTGGGTCCTAAAGAGCTGGAAGCTGGCGCTCAGCACCTGCCCTCACTAACCGGAGGCCTGGCTCTGGTCCTGCAGGAGGTCCGAGCACCTGCATTTCTGCAGAGGCCCAGAGCAGCCACGAGCCCCAGTGGGAACAGGGCTGAGCTCTAGGTGGTAAAAATAGACTATCTAGAGACTGCCTCCCTCCGTGGAGGGTGAGCAGCAGCAGACATTATCTCACTCCTGCTCAATGTCCCCCAGGCAGGTAAGGGTGGGACTCCAGGCTGCTTTGCAAAGCCCAAGCAGAGAAGATGGGGCAGCTGGAGAGAAGGCTGCAGGCCACAGCCTAGCACCAGCCACCAACCTACAAATAAGCGCTCTGCTCTCTGGGCCTGCGAACACCTGCGAACACTCTGGTGCCCCCAACACCCAGTGAATTCTTCCTCCCCGGAGAATCCAGCCCTCACTCCCCTCCCCTTCCAGAGGCACAGCACCATCTGCCTGCCTTGGAGGCCTTGGGGCAGGTCCCCTCCTTTGTAGTCATCATTGGGGTGCTGTGTGGCATGCGGAAGGACCAGCTGCCAGGCCCAGCCCCACCAAGGAAGTACAGCGAGCTCACGGATGCTTCTGCTAACTCAGGACAAGCCGGATTGGGGTTAGACAGGTGGGGACATGCTGCTATTTGTGGGTGCTCCTGGCTTTTCGGTTCCTATGGAACCGTGAAGGCGGCAGCCATCTCTGTCCAGTCATAGTATTGTCCCCAGAGCCAGCATGGAGTCACATGCCACGGCTGGCTTGAAGGTACCCTCTATGCAGAGAGCCAGCAAGAGCCATGGCTCAGACAAGAGACTCCAGTGCAGAGAGCCCACCCTAAGCCACTGACCAGTAGGGAGCCTCCCTTCCTGGCCTTATAAGCTCAGGAAGGGCTGGATTAAATGAGATTCTCTCGCTTGGAGTCCTCCACTGTCATTAGGCTGGGCTCCCCGACTCCCAATCCCCCCTTGCTTCTCTCTATAAAATCCACTTTAATTGGGGATTAGAATTAGCCTTAGTCTAAATTAAAGGCTGGAAAGGGGTTGGTGATGATCAACAGAGCTTTAGAAGCAACTCTGAGCGGCCAGCCTGGGGCCTCTGAGGAGGGAGGAGAGGAGAGGAGAGGAGGCCTCCTGGTAGCGCCCCGGGGAAGTCTTACCCCAAACCCAGCCTCGTGGGGCTAGTGCTGTTCTCTCAGGCCTGTAAAGCCAGGGGTAAGGGATTTGGACTGAGCCCTGTCCTAGAGACATGGCAAAGAAGAACTGGGGAGGAAGAGGGAAGGAAGACACAGGATATGGGGCAGTGAGCACTGTCCTGGGAGCCACAAGATACTAAGAACCATCTGAAGAGCTTGAGGAGAAGTCAGATGTTCTCTGAAAACCAAACCTACTCGAGGAGGAGGAGGAGGAGGAGGAGGAGGAGGAGGAGGAGGAGGAGGAGGAGGAGGAGGAGGAGGAGGAGGAGGAGGAGGAGGAAGAGGAGGAGGAGGAGGAGGAGGAGGAGGAGGAGGAGGAGTGGTAGTCAGGCACTAGGTGATTTATCCCTGTAATCCTAGCTTCCTAAGAGGCAGAGATCTGAGGCTCATGGTTCAAAGGCAGCCTAAGTAGGAAGTCCATGAGACTCTTATCTCCAATTAACCAACAAAAAGCTGAAGTAGAGCAGAGGTAGAACACCAACCTTGGATTTAAAAAAAAAAAAACTAAGGAATCAGTGCCCCAGCCTTGAATTAAACCCCAGGAGGAAGGCCCAGGACCAAGGAGTTGCAAGTTTCACATTTCTTTTAGTTACTATTGGAAAGGTTAATCATTTATAGAACATGTTTTTTGCTTTTAAAGTATTTTTCCTATATGTGATGTCATTGAACTTCATAGCAATGCAGTAGCTGTTTCTCCATTCCATAGATGACACAGTTAAAGCTCAGTGAATGTAGTAACTTCTTCAAAGGCTCCCACCAGGCCTGGACAGCACTCTCTCCAAGACGATTATCCTTTCCTTTTTTCCCAAGAAAAGATAGAGAGAAACCCCACCTGGCCCCAGACAGTGGGAGGAAGTGTATGTGGTCTATAATCAGAAGAGTTCAGAAGCCTTCATGCTTGTCCCAGGCCTGTTCATGGGGCCATAGAAGAGGAAGAAGGCCTGGAAGTCAAGGGGTTGAAATAGCTGTGGTTTTTTTTTTTCCTTCTGGAAAACTCCATGATGTCCCTCATCCAGGATGAAAGTCATTAGCTACCCTCAAATACCTAAAAAATCATGGGGAGACAGGGACAGGGAACAGATGGTGTGAGGATGAGCTCTCTAGCCATGAGCACGGCCTGGGAATGTTTCAGGCTGCTTTGGAAAGTGGTAAGCGCCTCATCCCTGGAATAGTTCAATCAAAGACTAGGTAACATTCTGCCCGAGGAATGTTATAGAGTAAATCCAGCCACAGATAGTTGAGTGGGAGGACTGGTATGCACGATATTTATATTTCTTCATACCAAGAGCCTATTTCGGACATGAGAATTATTTCAGCTTTTATTTGGACTTCTGAAGCCACTGTACCAGTGCCATATTGAATGGACAGAGAGAGAAAGAGAGAGAGGGAGAGGGAGGGAGGGAGGGAGAGAGAGAGAGAGAGAGAGAGAGAGAGAGAGAGAGAGAGAGAGAGAGAGAGAGAGAGAGAGAGAGAGAGAGAGAGAGAGAGAGAGAGAGTCCCTGTATCTCAGCAAGTTAGTGTGACATGGAAGGTATTTCTGGAGCTCCAGGATGCGGAAGGCTGACTCTGTCATTCTCTGCCCCCCCCCCCCCCACTGGGTCACTGGGACACTCACATTGACTTGGGCGGCCAGTCAGGGACTTGTCTGAGCCATGTTTGCAGCTGTCCCCTTTACCACAGTGAGCAAATAGGAATGATCAGGCCAGGTAGAGCAAGCCCTGCCTTGGCCCTGGGTGCTGGCCAGACACCTGCAACCAGGAGGCAGCTGGCCAAGTCACTGGCCATCTTTTTTTTGCAAGTTGGCCTGGACAGATCTTACTTGTTGGGCGGATTTCTTCCTGGATATCTGAGGACCTGGAATCCAGAATCTGGGTGAAAGGATTTGAAAAGAGCATTCCCACAATATCCATAGGACCCCCCAAGTTAGGGTTATGGGACAGTCATCCAGATCAATCCCTCCTCCAGAAAGCCTCCAGGACTGGGCCCAGTTGATGAATACAGACTTGCCTTCTTTCCCACCAACCTCTTTGCCCCTTCCGATCTGCTGCTTGGCTTTTGGTTCTCCATAGAAGGCATTCATAATCAACCTTCGTCCATTTTCAAAGGTAGCCATCTCTAAATGTATCCTTCTCAGGCTCTCCTTCCCATCCATGACATTGGGTCCACCCAGCTCATCTAGGATAGCCTTCCTAGCTCAAGAGTTTTCATCACATCTGCAAAGTCTCTTTTGCCATGTAAGGGAGCATCTCCATAGATTTGTAGCTTAGAATGTGTATCTCTTTGAGACAGTGTTATTCTGACCTAACACACACCATTATTAAGAGAAAGAAAAAAGCAAGTCATAGAATAATGCCTACAGAGTGGACTCATTTGTATAACATACTAAATAAATTTACACAGAGGGAAAACTCCTAATGAATCTGCTAACTGGTATCTTCAGGTTAGAGCTTACAACTCCAGCTTAAGAAACTTTTGTTGTACAACATGTATATTTTCATGAATTACTCAAGTAATTGAATTTTTTTAAAGTCATCTAAATAAAAAAGAAGTATCCCTACCCCACCTTTCTTTGTGGCACTCAAAAGACAGCAAATGAATCAACAATGCCCTATAAGCTCCTGGGAATCATTCTGGAAAGTGTGGGCAGACCAGTGGCAGCTGAGCAGGAGACTCGCTGCCCAGGGGACCCCAGAAAGCTTTGAAGAAGGTAATGCTTCTGCAGCCTTCAGGATAAGGAGTTTTCAAAGGCAGAAAAGGGATAAGAGCAATGTCAATGACACCAGGCCAAAAAGAGTCCAGCCTTTATCCAGCGAGTGGGTACCTCTGAGTGGAGGCTGGAGATATAGGTCAGAGGTGAGCACAAAGGGCAGAGTGAGGCACACCTGTAGAGCTGCCCGCCTGCCAGGCCCTGTGCTGAGTAAGAAATAAGTTAAGTTTAGTTGTGTGTTTTGGTGGCAAGAAAGAGAATGAGACTTGGGGTTGGGAGTGGGAGCATGAGAGATGGGGCTGCTCCTAGAGCTCACAGGGGAAAGGTGAGGAAGGAACAGGAAGGGCCAAAGCCAGAAGCAATACCTCTCCCACACCCAATACACTTCTGGGCTTCTTGTAGTCCTAGCTCCATGCCAGCCCTGGGGCAGGTCCAAGTGGCAGGAAGGTCTCAGGCAGCCTATTGAGGCTTAGGTTCTATCCCCTGACCGGGTACCTCTAAGCTGACAATGCTTCTCCAAGTAGTGATGGGGGTAGCTGGCCACAGGCCTGGCCCAGGACACCCTGGTAGCAAGGTGATTCTCCATGACACTCTTTGGGATTCTAGAGTGGGGGCTACATCAGGGAAAACTCGTGTGTGTGTGTGTGTGTTTGTGTGTGTGTGTGTGTGTTTGTGTGTTTGTGTGTGTGTTTGTGTGTGTGTGTGTGTGTGTGTGTGTGTGTGTGTGTGTTGGAGGGGAAGGGCTTTAATGAGTGGCACTCCACATACTTGTCCTGACCAGCAGAGAGGATATAGCCATGTCCTGAGGGATAGCAAGCTGTAGGCCTGATAGCACAGTCAGTGTTCTAATAGCACACGGGTCCAGACGATGGCTTCAGCCCCTATTCTGCCAGTTTCAGGCTATGTGGCCTTGGACAAGATGCTTAGCCCCTATCCCTCTCCCTCATTTCCCCATCTCTCATGTGGGGATAATGATGGGAGATACCCCCTAGATTATGCACAATTCATGCTGTCACACAGCAAGGCTGTGTTTTGGTGGCCACTCCTGATGGGCCCTTCGTGGCTCTCCCTGCTGGGCCTGGCAGGTAGTGGGGTCATCTAATGGTCTCCTGTCAACCACTCATCTGCTCACACCTGCTCCTGAGTCCCAGGTTGGCCTGAAACACAGGAGAGGGAAGGAGTTGGTAGCTACCAGGCATGGGGGTAGAGGCAGGGGGGACAATAGTCATGATGTCTGTATGAATTGGAAGAAGCAGAAGGGGACAGGAGCCCCAGCATGACAGATAGCCCCACAGAAAGATCTGCGCAGGGCTCGGACAGCTGGGTACAGCTGCTGGTCACTAGATGCCCAGCATTAGGGCACCAGAGACAGATCGATATAAGCGAGGGCTCCTCAGCTCTATGGCACAGTGTCAAGGTATCTGTCATGATCTCAGAGGCTACTCCAAACAGATCTGCATGTGAGGCAGCTTGTTGGAGACGGTGATAGCTGTTCCGAAGTCAAGCAAAGACCGATGGCTGACGAAGCAGGTGACGGGGTAGGGGTGAGTCCTGGCCACTGAGTCTAGCTGCAGGACAAGCAGGTCAGGGGCTCTGGCACCCTCAGATGGCCCATGAAAGCGAGGGCTCATCTCCCACAAAGGGTAGCAGGAAAAACCCCAACAACGTGCAGACCAATGACAATGTTGTGGCTGGGTGGGGAAACAGTAGCCACCTGTGGTTTCTTCATGCGATTGACAAACAGGCCTGAGAGGCAGCAGTTAGTGTGAGGTTCAGGCTATCAGTTCAGCTCATGGGTTAGGGATTCTCAGAAGGGGCCTGGCTGGGGGAGGAATAGAAACTATGGTCACAGGGGGAAGCTCAGCCTGTTCACTAACTGGCTATATAGCCTTGGACCTGTTGCTTCATCCCTCTCTCATCATAGGGGAAGATGGCTTCAATAATGATGGTGTGGGTCCTTTATAGGGCTGACTGTGTTTGAGTTCCTTTAAAGTACACTATGTCCCATAGTCTTTATGGCAACCCTATGGAATAGTTTTGCCAATAACAGAATGGAAGTTCAGGGAGGTTAAGTAACGTGTTCAAGGTCACTGAGCAAATGAGTGACCAAGAAGAGATTTGAGCCTCCTTCTATATCCAGTTCCAAAGTGCCTGCAAACCCCTCAGCTGGGTTAGTACTGTGCACAGACCATCCTGAGCATGAAGCTTCAAGGAGATAGCTGCCTGGGTGCCTTTGGGCTCCACCTGGGTGCTGTTAGTGAACTGGACACTGAGCCAGACGGGCAAGATAGGCAGGGAAAGCCCTAGCTAGTGACCAAGACCCCGCAGCACATGGAGAGGCCAACCCTGCCACCTCTGTGATATCGTCCGCTGCTCCCACAGGTGATGAATGCCTCTGCCTGCTGTCCTTATAGACCTGCAAAAGGTGCAATGCCTTGAGTTTGCACTGAATCCAACTTTGGAGTTTAGTGCTTAAGTCTTCCACAGAGAAACTTTCTTATCTTCCACTTAACAAAATAACAACTTCTGTGAAAACTTCTACAAGAGATCGTTTTACTCATGGCTTATTTCATGATGAGGCAGAAAGACTGAAACAAAAAGCACCAAGAAAGAGCAGTCATGGCTGAGTTGCATGTAGTTCTCCGATGATCAGTTGGGTAACATTGGGCAAGTCACCTCCCGAGAGAGCCTGAGCTTTCTCATCTATAACTTGGGGATAGTTGTGAGGAATAAATGCAGAATGTACAAAGGGATTTTTACTGGGGCAAATGAAGTAAAATGGCAACTTTTAAAAGAAACTGTAAGGCCAAGCCGGGTACCTGTGGGTCACACCTGTAATCTTAGCTACCTAGGAGTCTGAGATCTAAAGGCCATGGTTCAAGGCCAGCCTGAGACTCTTACCTCTAATTAACCACGCTCCAAAAAAAGCCCAAGGTGGAGTTGTAACTCAAGTGGTAGAACACCAGTCAAAGTTACACTAAGAAATAAAAAGAGGAAACATGAAGAGCTTTAGGCCCATCTGTGTTGTGGAAACTCATCTTCCCAATCCAGATTGGAGATTGTGGTGACCTAAGGACAGTCTGACAGTGTTCTTACCATTCTTAGTTGTTGAGCCAACCGGAAATTTCATGCTTCATTTAAAACACAAATGAGCTGGCAACTGGTGCCTCGTGCCTGTAATGAGAAGGCTACTCAGGAGGCTGAGATCTGAGAATCATAGTTTGAAATGAGCCAGCATGTCCCCACCTCCCCAAAAAAAGTCTGTGAGTCTTGTATCTCCAATGGCCCAAGCGGGAGAGTGGCAGCCTTGCGTGGAAAAGGCAAGTGAGAGTTTGAGGCCCTGAGCTTAAGACTGAGTACCAGCACTCCCCTCCCCCAAATAATTACCAGACAGATGCTATGTGTTAGAAAGTTCTCCCTACAACAACGAGTGATCTGTAACTCAAAACCTAGGAAGTGGAGTTGGATGATTAGAGAGACAAAGCGCTTTCTAGGCTGTACTCTAGCTTTTGAGGAGATCCTGAGCAATCTGTCAAAGGAACTGAGAGAACTCAGTGTGGTTGTGGAAGGGAGGATTGTGAAAATAAGAGGCCAGAAGCTGGATCAGCTGAGGCTGGGGAGATAAAGAGGAGGCCAACCTGATAGACTCTCTTACACATTCTGGACTTACCCTAGTGAAACAGGAAGTCCTTAATTATGTAAACAGAATCCTATTTTGAAAAATAGGATTCATTCATTTCCCTTTTAGATTTCTGTGTATGTGACCCTCTTCTGGTCACCCAAACAACCACTTGTCTGAGAAGTAGAATTCGGATGGTCAAAGAAAAAGAAATGTGAAGAATGAGATAATACTTAGCTTCTGTCATCCCAAATGCGGTTTTTCAACTGGACAAATAAAGGAAAAGAATGTCTTGGTTGTCTTTACCTTCCTTTTAAGATAGCAAGAAACAAGCCTGATGGTGGCACTTTGCCTAACGAAGCTAATAGAGGAACACCACTGAGCTTTAGACCAGAAGATGGGAAGAGGCCGAGGAGAAAGCAGGCGATGAGACCTGTGTGTGTGTCCTTACCTTTTGTCTTCTGTTGTCCCAGACAGATGAGGGAGGGGTAGCCCTTCTAGGACCCCCATCTTCTACAAAATGACCTGAGATATCTCCTCAGAAGCCTTTGTATGAATGTAAACTTGGTGGCTTGGTGTTTGGGGCCATAAGAGAGAGCTTTACTTTTACCTTCTCAAGCCATGTTGGGTTTCATGTATTTAAAAAGATGTCCATACTAGCTCTTCAGCTGTGGCTTTTACCGAAGAAACTAGCTAGAAGCAGATAGACTGAAAGCCTGTCAAGCTGTTAAGGACTGTGTATTGAAGGTAGGGTCAGGGAGCAACGGATTCGGCCTGTTACTGTACTAACTGCTAAATCATAAAAGAGCTCCTGGGTTCAGAATCTACAGCATAGGAGGAGGTAGACCGTGAACATTCAATGCCTACTTTCCAGTGCCAGTTTCAAGGGTGGCCATGGGAGAGAATAGGCCAGTAACAACCTCCCAAAAGGAAACATCCAGAGATACAGACACCAATAAAGTAATCCTTCCTGGCAGCTCTAAACTTGTTCTATTTATTTTGGCAGTACTGAGGATGGAACTCAGAGCTTCGTGCTTGCCAGGCAGGTCCTTGACCACCCAAGCCACATCTCCAGTCCTTTTATACATTGTTAACGTTCAAGGTAGGGGATCTTGCTTTTATGTTTTGCCTGATCTGGGGAATGTGATCCTTTTGTGATCTGCCATGTCACTGGGGATGACAGGCATGAGCCTCTGTATCCAGCCATCGGTTGAGATGGAGTTTCTTAAACTTTTTGCCTGGGCTGGCCTTGAACCATAACCCTCTGAACTCCACCTTCCAATTAGCTAGGATTACAGTCTTAAGCCATTGTGCCTGGTGTGTGTGTGTGTGTGTGTGTGTGTGTGAGAGAGAGAGAGAGAGAGAGAGAGACAGACAGACAGACAGAGACAGAGACAGAGACAGACAGACAGAGAGACAGACAGAGAGACAGAGAGACAGAGACAGAGAGACACAGAGAGAGAGAGAATAAAACCACATATGGTTCTGTTTACTTGGGTTCTGTGTTCTGGGCAGCTGAACCCAATCCTAGTTGTTGTTCCTCCACAGTAAGCCCTAGGCAGGAGAACCACCTAAACAGTTTGGGTCTAGCAGCCTGGAACCTGCAGCGGCAGGAGTAGACCATAGCCCCCTATGATGGGTGTAACTCTCTGTTGTACAGTGGGGCTTGGAGATGATTGTGTCATCCAGTGACAGGGATGGCTAGAACATGTCCATTTGAGACAGGCTGACCTACTGGACGGACACATGGATGGGGGGATTGAAGGAGCAATCGGGGTCCAGGCTAGAAGAGTGAGGCACTTGGCAGGAGGGGCCGACCACTGTGCAGTGGCCAAGGGTGGTCATGGCTGAGACATCTGTAGAATTTCCTCACAAGAACGTGCACAGTGTGGGGGCAGTGGGGCAAGGCAGCACCCTGGGAGCTGAGAGAAGTGTGGGAGAGGAGAAGCAAGCACTCTTTTAAGGCTGGTGAAATGAATTGGGAGATGGCGGGGGTGGGGGGGTCATAGATGCGTTTTGGGTCACTTCTTGTCATTTTTAAGAGGAGAAAGGTTTGATCTCATCTTGTTAGGGAAAGGCCTTTGGAAAAGTAGAAGTCAGTGAAGGAGGGAGAGAGAATTCGTTGAAAATGGTCCCTGAGGAGTGGGGTATGGTGGGACCCAGCACTGGATGGAAAAATGGGACTTAGGGAGCAGGAGGGACTTCTCTGGTAACGCGGGAGAGAAGCTGTCAGCATTGTGATAGAGACATAGAGACGATTCCTCTGCACTGCATTTACTACAAAAGGGGAAGATGACCTCATCCACAGAAAGTGAGGGGGCTGTGGCACAGTTTGAGAAGAGAAGGGGCCATCTGATGAGCCCTTCTGGAGAACAAGAAAGAGACCTGGTCAGGAAAGCATCAAGATTGAGGTCCAGGGCAACCTGGGGACACAAGTTCATGGGGGTGGGGGCGGGGAGCAGGCTGGAGGTCCTGTGCTTTTCTCCAGAAGGAAATTCTTCCACTGGGCCTCCCGCCTGCCTTCACGTGGCCATGCAGTCCATGGACCCCTGCAACTCCCCCAGTGCCTCAGTGAGCATGCTTGAAATTGAACTCAAGACCTGGACCGACATTTGGCTCCCCCTCTTACCTCCTGGTTTCTGTTCCTAGAACCAGATGGTTGGAGCTTGGCCTCTCCAGGAATGCCCTCTTGCCAGCCAGGACTCTCTCTGGAGCCTTGGTGGAACTTCCTGTCAGCCTCCTATCTTCTTCCCCACCTGTCCTGCATGCCTGTTAATCTTTCTAGAATTTGATTGCAGTGATGACACCCCATACTCAACTGTCTCCTTAGTAGCTCCCAGTACCTAGAAATTAATCTCTCATTCCCGTTTAGTCTTGGCAGGGGTGTCTCAGATTAATTGCAACAGGTTCTAAGAAACCTTCCTTCACCATCATCACCCTAGATTTGGGAAGGTTCCATTAGTACCTATGCCCATGACACCTTACTCACTTCTGTGATTCTGAGTGAACTTGTAATGATTTATTTGTCCTTCCTGAATGAGATGGGGGTGGGACACAAGGACTTCTGTACTCACCTGCCTCCTGGTACAAAGACAGTGCCTTGTACAAATGACATTTGATAGATGGCGGAAAGAGAGTTAAGCCTGCCTTTCAATGCCCCCAAGACCACAGTTTAACTTCCAATCATCCTTAAAAAGCATTGTCTGCTCAGGACATTTGAGCCACTCTCGGCCCCTATGCCATTCCTGCCTTCCTCCTCTGTCACTGTCTTCAAATCATTCCCTCTGCAAGGCCCTTGGTCTCTCCATAGCTCTCATTTTAGCAAGGATTTTAGTAGACCAGGATAAAAGTAAGGAGAAATAGAAGAGAAGCTAAAAACAGAGAGAGAGAGAGAGAGAGAGAGAGAGAGAGAGAGAGAGAGAGAGAGAGAGAGAGAGAGAGAGAGATTTCCTGCTCATCACATGGGAAGTGGGAGTTGAAGGCTCAAAATGACAAGTATTATCTGCTGCCTTTATTCTTTCTGAGCTGGGGGTATAGATGCGGCCATATCATCTAACAACTTAAACCATTAGACAATGGTTCTGGGTGGCTGAGTGGCCAAAGTGAGTACTATTTATGATTCTAAAGCACAGAGGTGTTTAGGCCTATCCAAGATCCAGGAACAATAGGTGAGTTTTAGGGCTTTTCCCATATTGGCTTCCTACCTTTCTGTCTCTGTTCATTATGCAAAATTTTTTACCATTTCAAGGGAGAGGGCAGACAAAGATAGCTAAGTCCCTGTAGCTTAGCATTTAAAAGGAGTATGTCTGAAGAGAAGCCTAACTGCTTTTTCAATTGCTTTCTGGTTTTTAACTTCTAGTCATCTTGATATCTAAGAAGAATGTGTTGCCTATTTCCTTATCTATATATCCTGTCTCAACCCCTCTCCCCAAATGACTTTGGTCCCTTTAAATCTTAAATGGGGTATAGAGGGTGGATGCTCTCTCTTTAGGAGATGCTTCATGTTGAGCTGTGGAATCACCACCACCACCCATAAACCTGCCACAGGCCAAATGTCAGTGCTCTCTATTCTTTCACTCCAACCAAACTTGAGGGGAGCTTCTGGGCTTTAGTTAACTACTGTTGCCAAGAACAAGATGAGACGATCCAGCAGAGACATCTGGTGCCACATTCACACACGCTGTGTCTTATCTAGTTGTTCTAGAAAGTGCCTTTTTGTGGTTTCACACACTGAGTGGGACACAAGAATATTTTGAATCAGTGAGAGATGTTTCTCTCTCATACCTACCTTAATAGGAAGGTGATAGTTTCCTTCTTCATACTCCTTTTCAATATGGGGAATCTCATATTTATGTGAAAAGGGCTTCTGTTTTCATCAGTGAACAGTCTGTCTTTTCAAGTTTATTTTGTCTTTATTTGAGGAATTAATAAATGCATGGCTTATGTACCAGATCAAGGTAGTGATGGAATTTGCTGCCACTGTACCCGACATATCACTGCATAACAGAAAGGAACTTCTCCCTGAGCTGGTATGTCTCAACACATTAGCAACAATTGTCTCTTGGACTACTGGAAGAGACCATGTACATGAAAGCACATGAAAAGGTATGAATCTAAAATAGGGTAGAAAACACACCATTAAGTTATTAGCTTATTTTCTATGCCAATGTTTTACATTATTTCTTTTTCCAGTTCAGAAAATAGAATCATTGGGAGTGTCTATCTAAATATGTCATAGAGACAGAAAGCAAACTGGTGACTACCATGGACAGAAAAGGTTGACTGCTTAATGCTGAGTTTTTTCATGGTGATAAGAATGATTTGAAAGTAGATAGAGGTGGTGGTTTTACAGTATTGTAAAAGTAATGAGTATTATTGAATTGTTTGCTTTTAAATGGGTTAATTTTTTTATTAACTGAATTGAACCTCAATTAAAAAAAAGAAAAACTATAACTTGGCTAGTTGTCAATGACTAACACCTGTAATCCTAACTGCTCAGGAGGCTTAGAGCTGAGGGTCAAGGTTTGTGTTCAGCCCAGACAGAAGTTTGTAAAACTCTATCTCTAATTAACCAGAAAAATCTTGACTGAAGGTATAACTTAAGTGGTAGAGCACCAGCTGGGCAAGAAAGCCAAGCAAAAATGAGGTCCTGAGTTCAAGCCCTACTACACATTCACACACCACCACCACCACCACCACACACCCACACACCAAACACCTATAACTAAATAATTCCAAATGCATTCCAAATGACCTGAGGAGAATCAGATATGAAATTCCCACTGTGGCCCCTACTTTTTCCTTAGAGAAGGAATGAAATGCTGGTCTATATGGGAGACCCTGTCTTTGCCATGTCTACTGACACTCACCAGAACAACACTACAAGCCTGAATGACTATATATTTGTTTTCCTTTGCTTCCGCCTTTGGCTTGCATAAGGATTTGTTAGGGTGTTCAGTTCAATCAGAGGGCCTTTTGATTCCAGAGTGGAACTTGAAAGTTTTTACTTGGTTTGTTTTTTGACCAGTGAAATTTTCCAGAGACAACTCATAGACTATGACAGTCTTTTCTCTATGGCATCTGTTCATCTGGAGCCCTAGAGAAAAAGGAGGAGGATCCTATCCAATGGGCAGAGCAATGGGGTCTAGCTTCTTGATGCTCTAGGCAGGTCTGAAGGTAAAGAAGGCCAAGTGGCCTAGTCCTTATGACCCTTGGCTTCTTGGGGCACAGTACTTCTGTTGTCTCATTATGGAGAAACAGAATATCTGTCAGCATGAGCAAGTGCAACTAAAGAACAATGTTCCAGATCAAGTGTACAGCCCAGAAAGCCATCAGTATCCTGTACCAGGCCTTCTGGGGACTGGTGGGTCTTGTGGTCAGCAGGGGCTAGGCTACCCATGGACAAGTACTCCTTTTTAACACCAAGCCCAAAAGGAAAATCACACATTTCATTTGAGACATGGTACTGAAGCCCAGGACCCAATGGCTATACTGTAGTCAAGCCATATCAGTCAACTGTATAACCAATGTCATGTGTTTCAACCACTTAAGCTTCCCCCTGAGTCTAGTACTTCCTACCCTTGCACTGGCCCTCACACACATGGAATCATTGTTCATCATATTGGAAAGTACCTACTCCAGGAGAAATTCTTTCTCAGTTACGTAGTGGTGGGTCTAAAGAAGCCTAGAGACAAAAGTTGAGTTCACTTAGGGAGCTCCAGGACCAGCCTAGGGGTTCCAGGACACCCTCATCAAGGCGTCTGTTGAGAACTCTGCTGAATGCTTAAGTCTAGCAGTTGCATTCCTTTTTTTTTTGGGTCTGGTCGTGGGGCCTGAACTCTGGGCCTGGGCGCTATCCCTCAGCTCTTCAGCTCAAGGCTAGCGCTCTACCACTTGAGCCACAGCACCACTTCCGGCTTTTTCCTTTTTGCTTATGTGGTGCTGGGGAATTGAACCCAGGGCCTCATGCATGCAAGGCAAGCGCTCTACCACTGAGCCACCTTCCCAGCCCTTTGCTTAAAAGTCTAAATGGTGGAAATGGAATTAAGATCAATCAACATCATAGAACTGGTTTGGACCAATTGAACCTAGGCTTACAAGTGATTTTAAAATTCCCCTCCTAGACACTTTTAAAATTTGAGAAGCCAGTGGTAGCCAACTTTTGTTGGGTTTTTTTCCCCTCTCCTGCATAAAAGACTGAACAGCTGTCTGCCTGTTCTTAAGGCATTTACAGCTGCACAAAGAAGCATATGACTCCATCTAATAAGTGCCTGGCAATCAGCAACCACTCTAATTGCCATAAGGGTAAAGAGGTGGAAATTTAAACCAAGTAGATGCTAAAGTGTTATAGGAAGGTGGAGAATGTATGGAAGCGTCCAGGCGTGAGAGGCAAGCATAGAAATGTGCACACAAGCCTTTCTCAGGAAGAGTCATCCCCACAGCCTAGAGAAGCCAAGGTAAACGTTTGGAGCAGCTGCCTCCTGCAGCATGTGCCCCACCAGGAAACACTTCCCTTGCTCAGGCAAGTATGGCTACCACTAAAACACTGAAGATTCCATCTAGGTCCTTTTCCTCTCAGGTGGATCACAGTCAGCCCCAGTAGTGAACTTTCTAAGCAGCCTTTTTCCCCCATAGTGTGAGCTGGCTGGGAAGGGACTAGAAGGGATTTTGTTATCACATCTAAGTTCATGCTCTTACACAACTACCATGGCCCAGCCTCAAGAAAACTTGAGGCTCAGAGAGGGTCAATGGCTCTGCCAGCCAGGGGTCACAGGCACCTGAATCCAGTGATCTTGGGTCCTCCAGACAATGAGGTCTCCACAGTGAGTTTGTCTCAAGCGTGACGGAGCAAGCGGTATAATTTTTAGAGCTAATTGTTAGGCAGTGGCTATGCATTACGGGCATTACCTAATGATGGGTTTGTCTCTTAGCATTTACACTGGGAGGGAAGAACACCCTAGAAGATATTCCTCAGTCACCCCTGATTCCTTCATCTACAGAACAAAGGGCCTGGGACAATGCTTGAATGTTCTACATGGGACCACCTGTGACTTAGAGAAAAATGTAGAGGTGATCACCCAGAATTTGCATGGCTCTTGTTTCCAGCCCTTTCCTGCATGGGATCTCTCAGACCAGGACACCTTAGCAATACATATAATTGATGCTTTGAAGATTTCTGGGTTTCCAGAGTCAACCTGTTCAAAGGAAATACCCTTAAACTTTTATTGGCTCACACCTTGGCAGTAGTTGGCAGCTGCCTGAGAATTAGGCCCAGGGCAGTGGGAAACAGGATAGAGAGGGTTTGGAAAAGTCACAGGGAAAAAGAAAGGTTGGGGGGGGGGGTCTACTGCCCTAGGATGAAGGTGAGCTTCCTCCCCACCCCAGCAGAGACCAACTTTACCTAAGAGAGCCAAAGGCAGAAAGGAATCGAAACTAAAAAAAGAAGCAATGGAAGCGATAGAGAAGAAAGATGGAATAAACCAACCATCAGAGGCTCTTCGATCTTAATTCGTTTTATTCTACAAAAATGCTACTCAACGGAAAGTGAAAAAGCGAACAACAATTTAAAAAAAAAACCCGCGAGGGAAAAGAATTTAATATGTTCTTTCTTCCATAGCAGCAAGCTTTTTCTAACAAGCTTTCTTTAGTGCAAATACTGTAGCCTTGTGTTACATACAGTACAACCACAGAACAAAACAACAACAAATACCACCAGAGATGCTTCCAAGCAGAGCTACTCTTCAATTTTCAAAAGTATACAAAGATGTTGAGCTAGCTCATGGTCCTGCCTGGAGAGGACAATTTAAGAGATTCTCCAGGAGGATCATTTCACCATGACTTAAAAATGGTGCCCAGAAAGGTAATTAAATTCCCCCATGGAGCAACAGAAACCTTGTACTGCCTCCAGGGCCTAATAGCAGACTTCACTCCACATCATTGACATGTCTCAAAATACAGATGCACAAAGCTTATGGATTTCCACTATATACCAAAATACTATATATACATCTCTCACTGCAAAAGACACCCTGATACCTAGTCTTTATACAAAGTCGCATATTTTCTTCCTGAAAAAATCAAGTAACCACAAACTAAGTTAAATGGAATAAAATTTTAATCATATAGAGACAGTGATTTTTTTTTTTGAGGAACGGCACGGGGTCTTTTTCATTGTGCCCTCTTACAATGCAGGGTTCGTGGAAGCCACTGTCCCCAGAGGAATGACAAACCATCTCTAAAAACAGAACTTTTTTTTTACAGTTTATACAGCACAAGTCACAAATCACTTCAGAAACAAAGAAAGCATCATTATCCTAAGTTTAAAAAAACAGGAAGTGAGAGAAAGAGAGCGAAGAGAGCAACTGAGTACTTTAATGCTATCTGTTTTCTATTCAGGTTTGGTACAACATAAAGAAGATGTAAACATTTAAAATAAATAATAAAATAAATGTCAATTTCTTCTCCCCTTCCCTTTCCCATTATGCAACACCCCCTCCCCCCCAATCAGAATTTGACCCAATCCCTCCTGAACATGTTGTCAGTACTGGGACATTAAAACCCTTCGTTGATGCATGATCAAAACACTAGAAGCAAGAGAAGATGCCAAATTAGTAGTGGGATGACTGGATTTCCTTATAGGGAACTGCAGGACACACCTGGAAATGCACATGAGCGTGCAAACACACACACACACACACACACACACACACACACACTCCAAATTGTCAATAAATAGTGAGATGCTGGCTTTTAACATGGATGTCAAAAAGACTCAACAAGCAGAATGCAGAAAGACCCCTTTACTTAAAGTTTTACAAAGCAATTATACACACCACTTTTCCTATTGGTCCACAAATTCTGTAAGGCCTTGGGTAGCCCCTCCAGCCATCTGAGGTGGACAGAAGAAAATTAAAAAGTAGGGGTCCAAGAGTAGGGTGGATATTACAAGGGATGGGTCTTTGAGAACAAACCTTAAACTGTAGGGAATCCTACCAGGATTTGAAGAGACTTCTCCCTTCTAAGTGTTTGTTTAGTCATTACTTGGGGGCTTTAGTAAGGGGATGTCCTCATCCCTCAGTCTCATCTTAAAGATGATAAATATAAAAGTGCCTTACAGTGCCTGGCCCATTGAGGTGCTTACTCTTTTCATCCCTCAAGGGGCCATGTGGATGTCTGATTCAGGGAGGAAAAAAAAATCAACTTGAAAGTTAAATGGTGAGATCGCAAGGAGCACTGTTGGTCCATTGAGGAAAGGGGAGAAACAAGCCCCAATGCCCGCAGCTCCCCTTATACTTGGAGCCAAGTAGTAGAAGGGATAGGCCTCTTTTCTCAAAGCCTAAAAAGCAGCAGCAGACCCTGACAGCTCTTGACTTTGAGATGCCTGTGTGGCCGGCCCCTGTGGGCACGCCAGGCCTTTCCCATAAGCAGAGTAATGCTCAACTCTTTCTAAACACCTCCCCAGAGAATTCTGTACTTAAGAGTTGGCTCTGGCAATTTCCTAAGCTTCACCCGGGATCTGCTTTCTTTCCTGTGTCAACAACAGTCTCCATCTACCCAGTTCGGGGGAGGGCTGTTCCCGGAGAAGCCAGCCAGGTGACCATGAAGACTGTTTCATGCTCATCGATCAAGGAGTGCCTGCCCTATGCCAACCCAGGGCTGCCTGCAGCCCAACCTGAGCCCACACCAGCTGCCTTGTGGTTAGGACCACAAGGAGACACAGCACGAAGGCTTCCCCACTACAGCCATTCCCTTAGCTGGAGGGTCCAGCAGGCTGGGTGGTAGGGAATTTGGATTGAGGGAGGGAGGGAGGGAAGGGAGGGAGGAAGGAAGAGTGTGTGTGTGTGTGTGTGTGTGTGTGTGTGTGTGTGTGTGGTGTGTGGTGTGTGTGTGTGTGAGAGAGAGAGAGAAAGACAGACAGAGAGAGAGAGAGAGAGAGAGAGAGAGAGAGAGAGAGAGAGAGAGAGAGAGAGAGAGAGAGAGAGAGAGACTGGTATGTAAATTTGGAGAGCAAACCAGGTTTGAATATTCAGCCTTCCTCAAATAACTTCTGGCCTTGGGGGAAGCCAAGCAACCTCCTAGAACAAAGCAAAGGAGTTCCTGAAGGAAAAGCCCCTCAGAGGCCTCTGCGCTCTGGGGGGCTGGCTGGCTGTGCCTTCTGCTGGTGCCCATGCCAACACATTGACATTGGGATCTGAACTGAAGCCAGACTCGCTCAGGACTGTCCAGCTGGGCTCCAAATCACAGAGCATGACCTGCATAGGATTGGGGCTACACAGAGGGCAGTGACAAGGGGCTTTAAGAAACAAATGAGCAGAGAGTAGCTCCACGTAAAGAAAGAGCTACATGCACAAAGAAGCAAATGGCTTCTGCTTGGCTACAAATACCACTTGAGATGATGAAGCTGTTCCTCACTGAGAGCACCCTGGGGGTTCTTTGCCCTCCTCTTCTACCTGGCTCCCGTCTGCCGTTTTAATTCTTTGGAGGCCAGTCTTCTTCTCAGGAGCACCCTTCACAGAGGCCCTGGGAAACCTGGATGAAACATCACAGCAAGGAGTATGGGAACGATCACGTGTATTCAGAGCAGTCTTTTTGCTTTTCCATCCCGTCTCTCTACCAAGCCAGCCCCTGCACATCACTTCGGGTCCTAGCCGGGCTGTATGTCAAGCCCTTCCATCCCGCGTGTCTAGTGTGTATGTAAGTGGGTGGTGAAATAAATAATGACCAGCATGTGTAAAGGGAACGTGTCTCTCTCCACAGTCAAGACTTGGAAACTTGATTTAAGTTATTTATATTAGAAATTGTTTTAAATAGTGGACGATGGTCTCTAGAACTGAATTGCCACAGTGAATCTCCCTCAGAGGCCAGTTCTGAGCAGACATGCTTCCCAGGACAAGCATCCACAGGCTCTGGGGAGAAAGGGCTCTGCTGAGGCCTGCTCTTGCCGGAGGCCTTGCCACCTGTGGGAAGGGCAGCTCTCCTGCCGTGGGAAGCAATGCACCCTGGCTCCAACCACAGCAGCCCACCCCAGACACCCCAGAATGGTGCAGAAATCCCCAAGCCCCAGCAAGACCTTGCTGGGGCCAGCTACTCACAACTAGCCAACTGGACCAAAAGAGACCCCTGGAGTGGGACAGGGAGCAGGTGGAAAAGAAAGCTCTGGATCAGTGAAGTGGCAGAGACCACAGAGAGCAGAAGGGGACCTGCACCTCACTGAGCTGCCAGAGAGGCTGCTGTGACATGACCCCTACCTCCACCTTCCCCAATCCCCCAGACCTTCTACCCTTTGACGTTTGCGGAAGAGTCACTTGGTCAGAATCTGGGGAGGGTCCAGACCCATGCTCAGCTCATGAAATCCAAAGGTGGTGTCACCCTGACAACCAGGGAACGGTGGGGCCCAGCAGGGCCTTGGAGTGATGTATGGTTGCTCTGGAGAGAAGGGTCCAGGGACAGAATGGTGAGGCAGTAATTACAGGAGATGCCCTGCCCAAGACACCAGGTGGAGGGAAGTTGGGTAGGACACCTGTGTAGATTTGTTGGCACTTTTCCTGGGCTGGTAATTAGGCATTTGGCAAACCCAACCTGTGCACGGCTGTGGCACTCACACCTCATCTTCTGGCCCAGCTGATGCATCTCCAAAGTGGGAAGGAAGTGTACTTGGTGCTCGCTGGGCAATGGTGGTGTCCCCTGGAGAGCTCAGGGAGCCCCGCTGGTGGTCTGGAGATGGCGTTGGCACCGTGGGGAGTGTTGGGGAGAGAAGGTTCTGTATTGCACTTTGCCTGCCCCTTCTGGACAAGGTGGCCCCAGCAGAAGTGTCATTTGCTGCCTCATCTCCAGAAACGAAGAGTGTTAATATCCAGACCACCCAGGTGAAATGTCATGGCAAATTTCATCAAAACCAAGAGGGACTGAAACTCACACTGGGGGAGGGAAGGGACCAGTCAAAGTTAAGAGAACCCAGAAGGCACGGAGCATGCTTGGTGGGGTACAGGGAGGACATCAGCACTCCAGAGACAATAGCATATCAAAGGGGTGGGAACTATGTGGGCCAGCTCCAGGCTCTCTTCAGCAGCCAGAGTGATGTCTTAAGTCTACTGAACCAAGTCCTCCATGGCTTTCGAAAACAAAAAAGAAAAGCAGGATTTGCTCACAAGATGAACAGGGAAGAAGGTTCCATGGCTTCTGAGAGATCAGCCCAAGTCCTCCAATGCCTCACTGCCAAGTCCCACCTGGGTCTCCCCCAGGGCCAGGAAGCTCCCTGGCAGAGGACCCCATCCCCCTTCTTGCTCTTGACAACGCTGGTCCCTGGGAAGGAGGCAGTGATGAGTGCAGGGTTACAGGGCTAGCAGCGTGGGGGAGTTCAAGGAGTCTGATGACTGATCTCCACTGCTACTGCTTCTGCGGTGGGCCTTGGAGCAGGACTCGGAGGGTGACGCAGGCGACTCCTGTTCCAGAACGCTGGGGTAGGTGAAGACGAGGTTCGAGGTACCTGGGGTGATGGCAGGCGTGGAAGTTACCACGATGGGGGTATGCAGGGGCTCCTCCCCGTAGAAGCCCCCAGCGATGCTGATGGGCTTGATGACAGAGCGCTGGGCCTTGTCCAGCCCCGCCCCTGAGGAAGAGGGGCTGTCCTCTTCCAGGGGCTCCTGTTTCACCACCACGGCACCCACGGTGCTGACCCCACTGCGCATGGGCTGTAGCCCAGAGGCCGGGGGTGACCGGCGCTCCTCAGGGCTGATCTTGCACACAGGGCCGTGAGCCACCAACATGAACTCCAGCTTCTCCTTCTCCTTTTGGAGCTCTGCAATCTCCTTCTGCAGGCCCGACTTCTCCTCCTCCAGCTCCTCTGTCTCCTGTGGGGTCAGGGGAGGAAGAGAAGGATACGAGGGTCAGTCCAGTCCAGGAGAGTAAAAGAAAGCCAGTCGAGTCCTCAGAGGATCTACTAAGAGCCGCAGTTCACACACGTGGCCCAGACAGGTGTGAGCCACATGATCCCTCCTAATCCCTTTTATTTCTAAAAGAGGAGAGGTGGCTTCGAGGAGTGGCAAGAATAACCATTGTAGCCGCACTGTCATTGAGAGCTTATTTTACGTAGGCATTGTAGTGAGTGTATCATTTCATCATTTATCTCATTCGATCTCCCAGAAGTTTTTGAGAGCGGATGTTATCAGCAACCCATTTGGCAGATGAGGAAACCAAAATTCAGAGAGATGTAATAATTTTTGCCCAAAGTCACACAGCTCAGAAGTACAGGCCGGACTTCAATCCCAATGTATCTGACTGAGTTCTGTACTGCTTCTATGGCCTTGGTCCCTCTGCCCCTGTAGTAATAGAGAGATGCATGGAGTCTCTCTCTCCCTTGCTCCTTATCTCTCTCTCCTACTCTTCAGCCCTGTGCCAGTCTACCTGTGGATGGAGAGACTGAGCCCATACTAGAGGAGCGTGCAGGGGTGCACAGTCCTTTATCCTCAGTGCAAGGACAGCACTTGGCTCATATAAATGCTCACCACATCCCTTTTGGCTCCTTCCTTTGTTGTTCTAATTTCTGAAATCGGTGTACCAGGACTCACAGAACCTCAGAAAACACTCAGTCCAGCCACATGTTTGACAGAGGCCTGGAGAGCCTTTGAGATGGTCACCCTGCAATGACCTCAACCCTCTTCCTTCACACAGAGCCAGAGCAATGAGCCATGTTTAGAGAGGGGACAATACATGTAGGTGGGTGTGTGTTTGGGGGGGGAGGGGTGTGCGTCATCAACCTCCTCCCCAATTTTTCCCCAACACAGATTCCCGTTTGTGAATGAGGAGATACGAGCATGAGCTTCATTAAACAGAGTGTAGCATATTCCGGAGTGAAAAAAAAAAGTTTCCATCTGTCTCAAGGGGCTGATGAACGTCATGATCTTGCGAGAGGCTTCTTCCTGTGCAGGATGTGGCTCAGGGACCTGGGTGGCAGGTCAGGTGCGGGGGAGGCGGGGGAGGAGTAGGGTGAGAGGGGAGGAAGGCAAAGCACCCTACCCTGGGGCTGATGGTGAGGAACACCTGGGGAGACACTTCAGGCCTGGCTGCGGGAAAGTTCCAGGCTGGAGAAGGGCTAGCAGTGGGGAGGGCGCTGTTGAGGGGAGGGCCCTGCAGGGCAGAGGGCCCTGCTGAGGAAGTCACAGTGGTGTTGATGATGGCTCTCTCAGGTCTACCTTATCTGAGGGGGAAGCAAGCTCAACTCTCCAAAACCTCCAGGAGACATTAGTGCAGACAATATGGAATTTGCAAAGTCCAAGATGGAAGGCTGAAGGATGAACAGCAGGGTTCATCCTTAGGGGAGGGGCTACTACCTGGGAGGATTAAAGGAAGGGATGGACGGGGTGTTTTCTAAAGCCCTATCCTAACTTGCCATCGTGAGGCCCACTGACAAAGTCTCTCTTCACGTTGAAAATATTCTGCCCAGAACATTCTACACAGGAGTCAGCCTTGGTTTCAGACTTCCTACAAATGGTCCATAGCCTGTCTTTTAGGGTATTAATGGAGTGACTTGACATGGGTCAGATCAAGCTTATCCCCAGCTCTGAGCAATTAGGGAGCATGAGAAAGTGACTCACAGGGAAGACTGAGGTACCAAGGCTCATGAAGGCCATGAGAAAACCACAAGAAAGTACACTGCGGCTGACATGCGGCCCGTCTTCATCAGGACCCTCTGCCCTACCCCCACCCTCCACACCCCAGAGTGTTTAGGGTGGCTGGGGCCTTGGAGGCAGCCCTGGAGGGGCAGGTCTGGATCTGCCCTGGTTCCTAGGATCAGACAATCCTCACACCCTCTGCCATCCCTCATTCAGAAGCCCTGGCAGAGAGCAGTCCACACTCAGGCACCGGGTGAGCAAAAGGCACTGACCCACGAAGGCTGTCCAGTTCTCTGGAGGCCCAGGCTGGTGGCAAAGGCCACTTGATTCTCTTTCCCTTTGTCATTAAGCACGGTGCTCAGAGGAAGGGATGTTCTCTGGCCACTGACTCATCGTAGGGCACTTGTGAGCAGGGAGAGGGCTGGGAGGGCCTGGGGCCCTCTGCCCACCCAGACGGCAACCACCCTGCACAACTCCTCACCGCCTGCAGCTTCTCTGTCAGCTCCCGACGACGGTTCCGGCACTTGGCTGCAGCCAGCTTGTTCCTCTCTCTCCGGATCCGACGCTTCTCCTCCTCTTCGGGAGATAGCTAGAAGCCAAGGTCAAGAATCATGAGTAACATGGGGTGGATGGTTCACAGCATCTTAAAAACCATTTTAAGCTGAGCTCATGCCTATAACCCTAGCTACTCAGGAGGCTGAGACCTAAAGATTATGGTTCAAAGCCACCCTGGGGAAGGAATGTCTATGAGACTCTTATCTCCAATTAACTACCCAAAAACCGGAAGTGGCACTGGGGCTCAAGTGGTAGAGTGCTTGCCTTGAGCTGAAGAGCTCAGGGACAGCACCCAGGCCCAGCCCTACAACTCACAAACAAAAAATCATTTTAAGTAAGGCCAGCAGAACTTCTGGAACTTGGGAAAGGGAGGATGGAGGGCAGAGGATTTGTTGGCCGGGCTCATGCAGCTGGCCACTGTGTGCATGCCTGGAGGAGACTTATTGCTAAGACCCCTCTAGAAGATGATGTGCTTAAAAGAGAAGAGTAGGCCGACAATAGGTCAGAGACTCTCCCTGATCCCTGCAGAGAGAAGCAGTTATGTCAGATCTGATTCAAAACTCAGGCCAGATGGGACTCCCCTCCAGCCAGTGGGCCTGGCCCCACCTGCCACTGTCACTTCTTCCCAACTATGGTTAATTATCCTGCCTGCTTTGTGAGCTCCATTATCCCCATTTGGTTATGTAGCTGGGCCAGAGCGGCTGGGCAAAGTGAGACCCACGCAGGGGGAAATGTTCTGTTGCCAGTGGAAGGGCTGTAGCCCATGGCCACCAGCTCTCAGGTCACCCCTAGGACTTCTCAGTGAGCCTGGCACAGGGACAGGCAGGGCAGGATGTGCAAAAGGAGAGCCCTCAGCTACCCTGAGTCCTGCTGCCCACCTTCCCATTCATATTCATTCACCATGTAAGCACCTTCTGTGTGCCAGACAAGCTTCCTCCTCAAATAGCTACAAATAGCTCAGGGCCCCATCCCTGGTGATGAGGCTTACTCAGAGTCCCTTCCCAGCTGTGGCCCCAGTGCCCCTCTCAGGCACAGGTGACTCAAGGAGATGGCTGTGAACCAAAGCAAAGAACTTCTCCTGCAGTGACCTAATGCACAACAATTACAGCCCCAAATGCTGTTCTGGGAGCTTAGAAATTCCAATAGGAAGAGAACCCCAGGCCTGTTCAAAAAGACAGCTTGGGGGCGGGGAGGAGAACTGAAGCCACTTTTGGAGGAGAAGCAAGATTCTGCAGAAGCAAGCAATTCTGCCTTGACTGCTGACTCCCCCAAAAGTGGTCCTGTCCCCCCACTGTCCTAGAACCACAGGTGCCCCTTGTCACAGTCTGTTGCTGTCGTGTCCTGAAAGAAGGCAGTCCCATGCCTGCTGAACCAGAGGTGACCCCGTGGCCTGGCCAAGGTCAGGAGGCCACTTGACCACTAGTTGACTGTGTCTCCACACAGGTCAATAGGGTTACCAAGAGAGCGCAAAGCCATGCTGTAGTTCTGGGTCCAAGGCAAGAGCTCCCAGAAGGCCCAGAAAGCTGATCCTTTCCCCAGCACTCGATGCTGAGGTGCAGAAAGCAGAAAGGACTGGCCATAATCCTGAGCTTTCCTCCCTGTTTGATGACTTTGGGTTTCCCAAATCGCTCCCAGAGGTGTGGGGTAATTTGTGGGCCCTGTTGCCAGAGGAAGTGTCGGGGTGAGATCAACCTGGTTATGGCTTGAGCGAGTCAGCATCACCAGGGGCCCACCCACAAGCCACACCCGTCCTGTCCACCTGCCTCCTCAGCCCCGGAGCCCCGGCTAGAGGTCGTCTACCAGATAGGCTTTGTAGGAAAGCCGAGTACTCTTGAGCTGGGGTCTAGGCAGGGAGAGGGGTAAGCCACCGAGAGAACCTGGGCTCAGAACCCCCAAATCAAGGCTTTAAAATATTTGCTCCCCAGGTTTCCACAAGGCTACCTCCTAATGGATGAGAGGGACAGAGGGCTTTGTCTCTCTGTCCCTTTCCAAAAAAAAAGTTAAGGAATTCCCCAGACAGATCATCTTAGAGCCTACCTAGGTGGTCAAATGGAGGAGAGAAGTGGGGGGACACACAGAGCTGAAGGTCCAAGAGAAGGATTCTAGTCCTGGCGCTGCTACTAATTCACTGTGTGACTCTGGAGAGGGCCCTTCACCTTTCTGGACCTCAGTTTGTTTATCTATGAGATGGGTACAGAGGATAACTGAGAATAGAGTATCCAGAGTCCCTCCCAGATATAAACTAAGTGTGGTGTGGAGCAGCCCTGCAGAGAGCGTAGCATCGTGCTCAGTACATCCTGGTGTCCTACTAGTCCACAATGGCTCCTATGAGCCCGCCTTGCTTTTGGGATTACTTAGACCCTAGGGGAATCTGGCTTCTCGGTGTTGATGAAGCCACTGTGAGCTCTCCTGTGGTGTCCCTACACACATTCATTTCCCTGTGCATCCTGTTGTTCTCATCCCACCATTAATGTGCACTAGATGCCTTGTCCTCCAAGGAACAGGACTCCTGAGGAGACTTCTGGTTCCCTATAACTCTATGTATGCTAAACAATACTCGCCCTGGGCCCACCATTACACCCTGGAAACCATGCTGAAAAGCCCTGTACTACAACTTCAGGGAGCCTGGGAATCCGGAGTGGAAACAGACAAGAGGTTGGATGGTAAAGCCTCTAGTACTGTGAGTACTTCTCCAGGTTCACATTTCATGGCCGGGGGGGCGGGGGGTGAGGGAAGAGTTCCACTGTGAATGTATTTTCCCTTCCCTGGGCTCACAGTAGCCTAGCCTTGTGGGAAGAGCACTACATAGGGAGTCCAGTCTAGACTTGCCCATTTACTTGCCATGAGAACCCAGGCAGTGGAGTCTGGGCCAAAGACAGGGTCTTGGAAGGTATCAGTCCTTCCATTTGGAATTACACATGATTCTAACTTCTCTTTCTGAAACCAGGGCTAGCTCTCTGCTGATGGCCCTTTTGATGACTCAAGAGATGCTTCTTCCAAAGCAGAGGGCCCACCATTTTCCGACTTCCCTCCAGGCCAATCTGGCTCCCCCTCAAACTGAGCCCCAGAGTTTAAAAAAAAAGCTGACGTTTGTCCTCCCTGCCCCCGCCCCCCCTGCTTACCTCCCCCAGATTCTGAAGGGGCTAAGCAGATTTCTCCCCCAGATTCTGAAGGGGCTAAGTAGATTTCTGGGGGCCCCGAGCCACGACTCCTCAAGATTGCATTCTAGCACTTACAAGTGGGTGCTGCTTCCAGGCAAAGACTGACATGAAGAGGAATGGAAAGCCTTGTGGGCAGCACCACAATGAAAGATCCACACGCAGGGGGATCAGTGGTGCTGGTCCCAGCCACAGGCAGGACCTGTCACTCCTTCCCATTCACTGACACTTCATACCCACAGTGTGATTTTTCCACTCATGATTTCCCTCAAGTGATGAATCCTGGCTGCAGAGACCATGATCCTCATTGTCTAACTGAGGAAATGGGGATGCAGAGATTCTGAGGGACACGGGTGGATGTCAAAGCCAGGCCTACTCAGGTCTCCAGCTCTGCCTTCAACACTGACAAGAATATGCTCCTCAGGGCTTAGTTAGCTTCATCATCTTCCCCATCCCCAGTACTTCCAGAACATCCCACCCTCCCCCACCCCCACCCCCCCCTCCCCCCGCTACTCAGCAGTCTGTAGAAGAGCATTCTGTGCTTAGTCCACCAACATGGCTCCTTCCTGCCGTACCTGCTCGTCTCTCCTCCTGCGGCCCACGGTGGTACCGATAGTTTTGATCACGCCGGGTCTGGGGAGCGCCATGTGCCCTGGGACAGAGGCCAGGCCCGGCAGGGGGCTGTAGGGATGTGAGCGGGGGTAAGGGTTGGACATGGAGGTGATCACTGTGGGCTGCACCATCCACTGCAGGTCCTGGCTGGTGGTGATGGCGTTGATGGTGGGGATGAAGGCACTGCCCGAGCCAGGCATATCTACCCGGAACTTCTGAAACCAGGAGAAAGGCATGATTGAGTCAAGAAACACTGAGTGTAACCAGACAAGCAGAGCTAACGCCAGAACCCACTGACAACAGGGCCAGTGGCTAGAGGGCAAGGCCAGATCCCCCACAGGCTTCCTTAACTGCTCCTGGGGCTTTGTGGTGAATCCTTTCTTTGCTGGAGGTCCTGAGGGTGGCATTGCTCAGGTGGCTCCGTGAGGTGTCACCTGTCTTTAGTGACACCTAGGACACCTGTGAAGCCTGGCTGCTCACTCATGCTGCAGCCCTCCAGGGCTGTATCTGCAGGATGCAGCACCTGGCCTTCCTGAACCACTGAGTCACCTGCCAATTTTTCTCTAGGGTACTGGCTCAAGACCTTGACTGGAGACGTACCCAGAAGCAGCTTTGAATGAAGAAAGATCGCCGAGAAGCACATTCTCATCTCCGTTTTCACTTTCTAAGAAGTGTTCAGGAAGGGGCTATGAGCCCATCAGGGTAAGCACAGGCCCATGAGAAAGTGTCCTCTGACACATGAGTCTGCAGCTCATGGTGACACAGCCAGATTTCCTGTGGCTGACCTTGATCCTCTTCCTTCCCTTTGCCAGCATCTCTCTAGGGGTAGACGTGCTGTGCTCTCTCTACATAACTATCTATATATCCCTCTCTCTGGGTTCACAGATGTGTCTGCGCTCACGCTCAGTTTTCTCCTCATCTCTTAATGTATGCCCAGGTCACACTGCAGAACTCTCTGGATCATGCTAGGGGAAGCATTCTTTTTAAGATCTGAGAAGATGATTGGGGACAAAAATGGAACCGGCCCCTCAGCAGTCAGGCTGATCCTTGTCCATAACAGCTACTATTTCCAGCATTTCAGGAGAAAAGCTCCCAATGGATCCTCATCCACAGATGATGTTTGTGTTCACCAAAAGGTCCCCCTTCACAGGTGAAATGATGATATACTAATAGCTAACACCCGAATGACCAGCCACAACGTGCTAATGTCTCACCCAGATTATCTCATTAATTCCCTCTGAGGTAAGTACAGTCATTATCTTCATTTTAGAGGCAGAAATTTAGTCTGAGAAAGATTAAGTAACTTACTCAAGGCCGCATTGCTAATAAATTTTGGGGTCAGGATTTCAATCCAGTTCAGCCACACAAGGCCATACAACCCTTGCTGGGTTTTCCCCCCTCCAAATCCAACCCTGAGTACTAGCATCCACCCCCCACTGTGCTCAGATACAACAGGCCATCCTTGCTGCGGGTCTTTACATACCTTCCCTTGCACCAAGGAGGTACCATACATCTTGTTTGACCCCAAATGAAATCGTACTATCATTAGCACAGATGCTGTAATATCCCCCTTGCTCTGGTCTAATCAGAACAGCCAGGCTATCAGACATCAGCAGCATCCACCTCTCCTGTCTTTGCTCCCCGTGGTCAATGTCAGGGCAGTAGTTGACAAAGCTATGACCCTTCCTTACCCCTACCTGACCCCAGGCTGGATGATGGAATGTGGCTGACTCACACTGCCCCAGGGCTGCAGCCAACAGCATTTAATAATGAGAGTGCCCAATACAATAGTCAGGACCAGGAGAGCTACCCACAGCAATAGACTCTGGTTTCCCAGTGCAATGCATTCTGGGATTCCACAAGGAAGGTTACTCAGTGCAATGGATTCTGGGATTCTATAAGAAAGATTACACTCAGTGCAGTGCATTCTGGGATTCTACAAGGAAAGTTACTCAATGCAGTGCATTCTGGGATTCTATGGGGAAGGTTACTCAAATACAATGAATTCTGGGATTTTAGAGGACATCTGGCTAGCGTGATGGACTCTGAGTTACACTTCTTTAAAAAAGCAAAACAAAGAAACAAAAACCCTAAACTTTGAACATTTAACCAGGAGCCAATACTCCTCTGTGTGTGAAGGAAGAATGCAGAGACAAATGAGAAATGATCTTCAAGAGGAAAAAAACTGGGTGATGGGCAGGGCTGCAGGAGATGTGAGAAGAACATACCTAAGTACATGCCGAAGCACCATGTCCCAGACAGTGATTTTTTTTCTCAGGCTGCTAGGTCAGGGGTGGGGAGTCAGCCCTGCACTTAGAGTCAAGAGGCCTGGGTTTGAGGTTTGGCTCAGCCTCAAAGTGCTCTGCCCAGCCAATCACTGAAGTTGAAATTCCAGAACAAAAAGGAGACACTCACATTGAACTCCCTATTCTGTCACAAGGATTAAATAAGCAGCTACTTGTAATCACAGGCTGCAAAGCATACCAGTGGTTCTCAACCCTGACTGAGAAAAATTCTGAAAAGCTTGTAAAACACACACACACACACACACACACACACACACACACACACACACAACACCAATGTTGGAGCCTCATCGTTAGAGTTCTAATATAATTGGTTGAGGATAGAGGTCTGGGACAGGTTTTGGTTTGTTGGTTGTTTTTTGCTTTGTTTTGTTTTTTAACTCTCAAGAAGATTCTAATGTGTGACCAGGATTCTATTGGGTTAAGAAACACAGCTGCAAACAAATGGAAGATGATACCATCATCATCATCATCATCATCATCATCATCAACATCACCATCATCATCATCCCTACCACCACCATCATCACCACCATTATCATCACCACCGTCATCATGTTATCATCATCATTACAAAGGTCTGTGTGCTCTGCTAAGGGTGGCTCCAGGAATTACCAGCCCTCCACTTATGTGGAGCACCCATCTTTTGTATTCCATTTCTTTCCCCAAGTTGGGTTGTGCAAGTAGACCTAGGACATCCGGTGCAGTGGCCCCCAGACATCTGGTGCAGTGGTCTAATATGACCACCTACTCCATGGGGTCAGCTGGCACCCACAAAGTGTACACACTCCAAGAAATAACCGTAATGGAAAAAAAAATCCTGAAGCCAAGCTGGGAGACTGAAATTTCCTTGGGATGAGCGAGCGCCTCCCAGCCTCGCTCAGGCCCTCCCGTCTACCTGCTCAGTGGAAGGCAGGTCCACAGAATGTGCTTCTTGGTAGACATTAGCCAGATTCCTTGCAGCAATGGCTTAGTCTAGACAAAACAAGACAGCAATAAAAACAAGGCAGGAGGTAATGACTGCCTCTGACATGCATGTACACCTTGTTTCAGACAGAGGTACAGCCATCTGGATAACACACTGGCTCCAAACTGCAAGAAAAACAATGTCCCATCCCCAGAGGGGACTACGGCTCCATAAAGAAAGCTTTTGTCTCCAGAGGAACCTCTCTGGGAGACAAAAGTTTCAATTAGATCGGACAGATGGATCTTGCCTCAACTCCAAAGGTGTTATTCAGAAAGCCAGCGACACTGAGGGAGAAGAGGGGACTGTGGTCCCACAAGTCACCCAAGCATTCTTCTATACCAGCAGACACAAGAGTCAGTCAGGGATGATAAACTGTGGTTCTTCGTGAATGAGTTAACATTCAACAGAAAGCAAAACAATTTCCCTGATGCAGGCAACATTAGCTGGGCAGGTGTCAGGTGCAGGTGCGTGCACACATTGAGGGAATGGGACAGGTTATTTGTCTGGATCCCCTGGGGCTCTGTTACCCCCTCCCCCCAGAGATCTTCTTCTGAGGACAGAACTGAAGATACTGGATGGCAGGGTGGCATTCCAGCCAGGCAAAGTTTCCAAATACTTGGTGTTTCCCCGTCAACTTCTGGGTGAATGCCTATAAAAAGACAAAGCGGCCCCCACAGACCTTCAAGAGCAAGAGTTTCAAACGCCACTGGATGAAGCCTCGTAGGAAACCCTTGAAGCTTTCTGAGCCATACAGTGTGTGTTGCAACTCGGCTCCATCACCACTGTCTGAAAGCAGCCACAGGTGATATGTAAACAAATAGGTGTGTCTGGGTTGCACTAAGCGTCATGTACAAAAATAGTTTGTCCTAGAGGATCAGTGTCATCTCCTAGGCTCAGAATCAAGAGGAAATAAGAAAGCCAAATCAGAACTATGATACCTCTCTAACCCAGGGAGCCCAGAGGATGGATGGCTTTCACTCAACAGCTTGGGTTGCTAGATGCCAAGTGAAGTTTAAACCCTTTCAGTTTTCTATGGGGTTATTGGGAGTGGGAATCTCAGTGGTACCCTGTAGAACTCAGTACCTGGGTACCATGGCTGCTTGGTGAGAATGCCCACACCCTTCCCATTGTTGATAAGACACAGCTGGGAAATCAAGGCCCCAGCCCAGAAGGACAGAGGAGTCTCACAGTCCAGCAGTTGCTGACCTGGGAACCACAGCAGGGCTTTAGATTTCGATGTGTGACACCAGAGTCTTTTGGATTTGGGTCCCCATTTTCTACAGGCATACATTGGGCTTATGCCAGGGATGAGCTGGGTAGACACCGTATTTGAGGCAAAAGGTGAAGTTGGTATTCTTGTTCCATGCCATCCTCTGGCAGAGATTTCTCCACTGGATTGATTCCTGTTGGGCTCCCCAAGCATACACTATTTAAATTCTGGGGAAGGCAGGTGCAATGTCAAAGAATAACTAGCTCTTTTCTCTTTTCTCAATCCCAAGGTGGAGAAAGGAAAATTCCAACATCCCAGAAGATCGTCTCAGGGGAAGAGAAAGAACAAAGGCGCACGCTGCCTCCACACTTCCCATACGAGCCCTGTCAAGGTCAATATCACCACTGTGCAGGTGCCCAGCGTCTTTGCTGAACCCAGATGGCCTCCAAAGCCTTCAGAATGGAAATCCACCAGCCTTCAGGGTCCACATTGGGCATCACTTTGACCTTTAACCTTTCTTCTCTGAGAAATAGGAAATGCCATTCGTGTCACAATGGAAATGGCTGCTGCGAACTCATGAGTCCCAGAGCTTTACAGCATACAAATGCTATCTCAAGTGACCTACTCCTCACCAGCCTTCTTCTCTTGCTAGCTTTACTTGAAGGAACCACTAGTACTAAGGTTTTAAAAAAATACACAAAACCACAAGGAAAAGCAAAGCAAAGCAGACTATGGTTGGAATGAAGGCTCCACCCTGCTTCCCTGATTCCTTTGCTCCCAGGGCCCTCCAGGCCAAAAGCCCTATTCCAAAGCACTGGAGAATTTATTTGTGGACTGAATTCTATTCTGTGGACCTCCTTCCTACCGCACCTATCCTCAGAGCTCTATACTCAGTGGGAAGGACTTGCCATCTCCTCTCAGAACCACAAGAGGTGAGCAGGTGATAACCAGCCCCGTGACAGGACTGAGACAGGTTGAGCCCAAAGAAACCCTTCCCTCTCCAGTGCTAGGGAATGAGGAGCTGAGGGACCCACCCAATGGGCTTTGGAACAGACATGTTTACTTCAGTCAGGGCAGCTGTCATCATTTCCAAATGTTGTGGCCTCCAGAAGTGACCACACACAACATACATGAGACATACCCACAGGGTAACGATGCTATTTTTTTAATTTCTTTCAACATACAAACAAGTTTCCTTAATTCCCAAATTAGTTCATTTCTTTAATTCCCCAATACAGGGTCTTTATTCATTTTTACTAGAGAGACAGGCCAGCAAGGATGCACATTTCAGTAGGCTTTCTTACGGGGAGCATTTTCTCAGGCAGATCTCCAAGACTAAGGCTCACACAGCTCAGGATTATACTCTACACAGCACCCATCTGAACCTCCTACATCAGACTGGTCCCAAAGATGTTCTGGTAATTTCCACATATCAAATTTACTCCTCACCTCCAAGAAAGATTTGTTAACAGAGAGAATTTTCATAAGTATACGCTTGAAAGTAATTCCAAAAGAGGGGCATTGCAAAACCTTTCCAACCCTGACCAAGAGCCACAACAATAAAATATAGTCTCTTTAAGGTACAAGGAGGAAAGGATACAGTGATTTGGATGTGTTAGTTCTGGTACGTTTGTATCTCCAAAACAGAAAAGGCCCCCAAGTCGCCTCATTGTATATGCACCTTGAATAATAAGACAGGCAGAAATACAGTAATGGGTTTTGGAAAGGAAAATTCAACTGCCAGTTAGACAATACATGACTGTGACTTCACCCCGCTTGCTTTGATGAAAAACTGAAGCTGAGTTCCACCATCAAGAATCAACGGAACAGACAAGTTCCTGGGATAATATTTTGTTTGGCCCTAATCTACAAAATCTGGAAGAGCAAGGCAAATACACACACACACACACACACACACACACACACACACACACACACACACACACACACACAATTTAATATAAAAACTAAGTTTAAAAAAAAGCACAGGCCCTTAATATGCACCTATCCACTGGTTCTGAATGATGCCCCATCCCATACAAACACACCAAGGAAACAAGTGGTGGTAATCTGTAAACATTATGCAGACACCCTAATAAACAGAAAAGCAAAATAGGAAAGAAAAAACTCCTTTTTCAACAAGGTTTTATTTAGAACAAAAAATTTTAAGAAATTCATTTTAAAGTCAAGAAGTTTATAGTTAACCACTGTTAAATATATGGTATTTATTTGCCCTAAGTGGAAAGCAGAGAGAGATGGGGGGTGTGGGGGGAGAGAGAGGGAAGAAAAATTCTAAGAATTTGGAAAACTAACCAAGTTAACACACTCTGGGGCTGGAAAAATACATTGCCAAGATAGTGCTCCTTGAAATGTCCTCTAGGGGGCACTAGAGAGGTAGGATTGAGACTGACTTGGGAATCACAGTCATTTCTGGTAAAAGTTCTTTGATGTGAGGAATGTCCCAGCCTGGTACAGTTGGCAAAAGTTCACTCTGGGGAATTTTGTGCGTATGTGTGCATGTGTGCTTGTGCGCGAGTGTCTTGGGAAAGAGTGGCTGAGGAAGAAAAGAGTACATCTGATATTCCTTCATTCCAAAAAAGAAATGCCCCATTTAATTTATTTTCACAACTTATCTGAGAAACAGGCAGATAGTAGCCTTGGAAAAGTTCTGTGTCTTGTTATTGTTTTGTTTTTTTGATTAAAGGGGGCCTGGCTGATGAAAACAAGTTATGAAATGACCTATGTTTGTGTAACTGGCTGTATTGCGTAATGCTGAGGCCCTGAAACCGTAACAGCCAAGCAGCCAGGAAGGGCACAGATCTGGAGGTGTTGTCCCAGAAAGTTAGGAGACAGAAAATAACAACCATAACAAAAAGCAGAATGGGGGGGAGGAGGGGTGGTGCGTGTGCACGTGAGCACATATGTGCACACACACATGCGTGCAATTATTCCTAACCAAACAAAACCATCAGTGATCAATCTTTGAGATTAAAATTATAACTGCAACAGGAAATTTTTTCACATTCAAGTTCCTTCAATCAAGGCTTTAACAAAGAGATGTTCCCCCACGCACCACAAAGCCACGGGAACTTGTGGCCATACATTAAGATGAAGCCCTATGAGGCTGGGAAGGAGAGTAAAGCGCTGGCCTGCAAACTTGGTTTTAAAAAAAATGTAATATTCAATTGCTCAGGGGAAAAACCAGAGAACACCTTACACTGATTGGTCCATAAAGAAGGAAGGACCATTCACTAACCGCCCAGAAAAGACTCCCTGATTAAGGAAGCTGAAAAGAAATAAAGTGATTATAGTCTTTATCTGGTATGTAATAAAGTTACCTAGAGTCTGGATGGGGTGGGGTCATTGCACAGACTTGTGAAGTAACAAAAGCCTCTGAGTCTAGTCTTTGGGACTACAGGGCAGTTTTGTTCTGAGTGGGGGTGATAATGGAAAAATCCTCTCCATTGCTGATCCTCAAGCCGCCGCGCCCCCCCCCCCCCCAAGGAGTGGGCAGAGAAACTTGGCTAAAACAGCATTGCTTTGCCAATCCTAGTTTGAAAGGTGCTTCCATCACGCTGTTGGGCCGACCGGGCAGACAGACATGAGCGCCCAGTATACTGCTTGTTGCTAATTGCAAAATCCTCATGTGTTACAGCATGCTAGGAATTAGCCAACAGCTGCTTTTTGCTTCGGTAATGAGGCACCATTACACTCTGCTGGACTCAGTTCTCTTCCTTCATTCTAGCACTGGTTTCCTGTCTGATTGGCTTCCAAAACCGGGAATTGCCTTCACTCACATCCTGGGCTCAAAGCCCTAGTGACACAGATTATTCAGCTGGGGCACTGATGTCCGGTCTGACTTCCCATCCAGGCCCCAGGGTCTAAGAGAAGCCAGGCAGGGAGATTACCCATGATCACAGGCAGCCTCAGACAAGCTAGCAAATGAAGAAATCCAAAGATCCCTTCCTGATCCAGGAAAGAAGAGAGGAGAGTTCGGGGTTTGTTGAGAAGTAAGAGAAGAGACACAGATGACTGTAGCATAGCTGAATGATACTGGATTCAACACAAACCACCAACGGGCCAGAAAGCAAATATAATCATCAACTTTTGGGATTAGGTTTGTAACGCCTCACCTTGCTGCCCACAGGCAGCCACCTCGATGCATACATTAGGCTCTCTATAGCAGATGATGAGAGGGACACGAGGCGGGTACAAAAACCATTTGGGGGACTCACCAGGTGTGGAGGGACATCACTTCCAATTCCAAACAAAGTCCTGATTCTCTTATGCCTCCAGTTGCACCCACTCCTCCCTAGAGCTAACTCCAGCCCTACTGTCTAGCTCTGGTGGCCAAGGCCAACTGCCTTATGAAGCAGTTCAGGCTGTGGGTCAACTTGGCTGGAGACTCAGAGTCTGACCCAGGTGGGCTTCAGGTTGCAGAGAGCCAGCGCCGTCCCAAGGGAGGAAGGGGGGCCACCGCCGAGGCCAGGCGCCCCACCAGCACCACTACCCCACCAGCACTTCTCCGGTATTTATAGACAGGCAGATCACAGGCGCAAACCCTCCAGTGCAAACCAGTCGGGCTGCTTTAGAAAGAGTTGTTTTTCTGCTTCCAGAACCACCCAGGAGCTCCGATGATGTCTCTTTCTCCCACTTCTTTCTGCCAGCTTCCTTGCCAGATACCCCAAGTCCCTCAAGGAGCTCCTCCAGGGGGGCAACGTAGACTCCTGCCCGGACCCTTACAGGAAACTGGCGAGAGACACTCACAGGCGGTGCCCGGAGCCAATCAAGGCCGGCTTCTTCCTTCCTGACCTTCGCACCTGATTCCCAGAGGCGCCTGTCCCCCCCTCCCTTCACTCGGGGTTACTCCGAAGGAGCCCCAACCTGGGTTCTGAGGCGCTAACTTACTTTCAAAAATAAACCAAGGCTGATGGAGAACATGGGAAAAGAGAGAGACGGTCCTCCCCCCCCCCCCCGCAGGAGCAAGGACCCTAGCTGCGGGGGGAGGGGGGGTAAGAATCGTGGGCGCGAAGCTTTCTTCGTCTGTCCACCAGTCTGTCCACCATGGAGAAAGGAGAAAGTGGAATGGGTCGCAGGGCGGCGGGGAGGGGGGGGGGTCTTGAATGGAAGCAACAGGCTCCCGGGAGGGGCCCTGCGATTCCAAGAGCTTACATGGAACAGAGGGAGCGTGAAGGAACGAATGTGTTGGCTCAGCGAGCCCATTATCCGCTCCAGTTTAAAAAAGAAGAGAAAAGTGGTGGGGATGGGTGGAGCAGAGAAAAAAAGAAGGAAAATGTATCCACAATACGATAGTGGCCGGGTAAGGCAAGAAAGGGGAAAGAAAGCGGGGCGAGGGGAGGGGGGTAGTGCAGGAAGAGGACGACGAGGGTCCGCCCGCCCGCCAGGTGCACGGGGCCCCGGCACCTACCTGCTGGCCGCCGCCGCCGCCGCTGGAGTAGGACTCGGCGTGCGCAGGAGAGCCGCTGCTGCCCCGGGACGAGGTGTCAAAGTTCCCGGGATAATCCTGGTACATGATCCGCGGTGGGGGCCAGAGAGGAAACAGGGTGTTCTTCTTCCCCCGCCCTCGCCGCGACCGCGCGCACACGGCCGCGCGCTCGCTCGTCCGCCGGCCGCGCCGCGGGCTCGGGTCTTCGCTCTCCGGCTGGGCCCCACAGCGGCGGGCGCGGACCGGGAAGCGGCGACACCCGGGGAAGTGTCGCCCGGCACGGTTTTCCTGCTCGGCGAGCGCCGCGGGGACCAGTCGTCACCCCCAGTCCCTCCTTCTAAAAAAGTCGGCGCGTCCCTCGCTCGCTCTCCGGCGCGCGCCCTCCCGCCCCCGCGCCCGAGCCTCCGCCGGGACCGGCTGCCCGAAGAACTGGGGATCAAAAGAGAATCGGGACCCAGTGGGTGTCGCTGGCCAAACCCGGAGGACCCACGATCTCAGAGAGGGCAGGAGGAAAAAGAGAAAGGGGGGGGGGTGAAAAGACAGGCTGCCCGGCTTGGAGAAACTTCTATTTCCTCCTCTTAGAAAATCAGCCCGAGAATAAACTTCCTGTGGCCGCCTGGCCGCCTGAGTTTCCGAGAGGCTCGGACACTTGACTAGCCAGCAGCCTGCGCTCGTCCCGGGGCCCCGATCGCGCGAGCGACACGGTGCCTGTGGGCTCCCAGCGGAGTCCGCGCTGAAACGGACGCGGCGCAGCGACCAGCACCCCTCGCCCGCGCCCGCTCCCGGACGGGCCGGCCTCGCGCGTCCGCGCCTCGCCCTCGCTCTCCTCTCTCTCTCGTTCTCCCTGCCCCTGCTGAGCGCCGCTCGCTCGCTCGCTCGCTCGCTGGTTCGCTCGGAGCCCCTGCGCTCTGCCCGAGATGAGTCACTACAATGGCACGAGTTCAACTCCACACTCTTATTCTCTAGCCCCGCACCATGTGGATCCACTCACGTCAACCCCAGACTCCACCTTGCAGGGAGGAGCGCGCGAGGAGGCGGAGGGGGGAAGAGAGGGGCGGGAGGAGGGGGGGGGAAGACGGCCCAGGAAGAGGAGGGAGAGGCGCGGGAGGGGAGGAGGCGGGCGCCGTGCTCCCCGCCCTGCCCCAGCTCGCGGTCGTGCTGACGCCAGCCGCACACCCCGCGCGGGGAAGGGAGGCGGTGGTGAAGGTGGGAGCCGGCAGGCCGCGCGCTCCGGCGGGGTCGAGGCCGCCGGGCCCCTTCCGCACCCCCACGCCCCCCTCGGGCGCAGCGCCCTTGGTCTGTTCCATTGGCGCACGTTGCCAAAGATGGTCATTTGCGTTAGAGGACGCGAGTGCGGGTTTCCTCGCATTCGGGTGACGTGGAGGGAGAGGGAATCCCTCGCCCGCTCCCGAGCGCGCCGCGGCCTCCCCCTCCCGCCCCAGGAAGGGGCGCGGGGCGGGGCCCCGAGAGCCGCCGCGCGGGCCCGGGCTCCAGGGTTTAGAAAACAATCACGGTCCTGAAGACCAGACGGGCGGCGCGGCGCCACCGCGAGGCCGAGCGCCCGGCGCGCAGAGCGGCTCGCAGGGAGGGCGCGGCTGTGCGCGGTCGCCCGCGCCCTGAGCGGCGCCGCCCGGTGCAGCGGGCGCCCTGGGCGCGCTGGATACCCGCGCCGCCCTGCGGCCGGCTCCCGGCGGGGCGGGGTGCGGCCGGCGCGGCGCCGCCAGGCGAGGCCAGGCGAGGCTGGCCGGCCTATTTTCCCCCTCCGTGGCGGGCTGCCCACCGCTTCCCTTTTTGTGTGTGTTTCTGTGCTTTTTTTCTTTAAATTGTTTTTACTTTTTTTTTTTCAGTCCTACAATTAATTCGTTTAGGCCTTGAAGACGAAACCAGCCCGCCTAAGCCAGGCCACGAACGAGCGCATGTCATGGGAGTAATCGGCCCTTTGCAAAGGCCAGGCTGTTCAGAATGTATTTAATAATAATAACAACAACAACAGGGATGGGGGCGGCCACGGCGAGGGTGTGCCCCAAGTTGTCTTCAGCTGTTTTGGAGCAAAGTTCAGGGCGTGCGGAGCCGGACTCCGGGTCCTCCCGCCTGGCTGGGTGGGGCGCGCTTAGGCTAGGGAGCAACTGGCTCCAGTGCGAACTGTGCTCTTTACGAGCTGTGAGGTCTCGGGCGAGTCGCTCAACTTCTCTGCGTCAGTTGACTCCCATGTCAACGTGCCCAGGAACGAGGACCTTCTAAGGCCTCGGTCTGCTCCGGAGTCCCAGTCCTTTGGCAGAGATGATGTGGTTCGACCTTACAGAAAGAAGCACTGTACCCGGAGCCTGGGAATTTTAGGCCCCGGTTTAGGATCTGTCTTACCCACCTCTCTAAATAGCGCCATCTGGATTTCAAGGGGGACTTAGGAAGGCTTGGTGGGTTGTGGGGCTGCAGGACGGACCGCCAGGCGCTGTGAGACCGTTCACATCCCGGCTCCAGTCCTCAGTTTCCTTATCTGTGAAGTGGGGGCGTTGTGAGGGAAGAAAAAAAAATAGAGCCGGGAACTCGAAGCGTTCCTGGGGCTCTATATAAAGCGCTGGCGTTTCCGGGACGGCTGGCGGTATCGCCGCCCCAAGGGCCTCAAGATACGGTAATCCCAAACAATACTCGGGGGTCATTGTTTACACGATGAAACACTTTTTGTCCCGAGCGCCATCCCCAAGGACGTGCGCACGCAGTGAGACGAGGCCTGCCCGCCTGGCCGTGCCTCGGCCGCGGCCCGCACGGCTGCGCCCGGAGCTCCGCGGGCCCGGGCGAGGGGTGTGGGGCGTGCGTGCACGCACACCAGCCGCGGGCGCATGGTTGTTCTCTCGCTCGCTCTCGCTCTCTTTTTCAACCCGTGAGTCCTGGCCTGCCGGCGTGTTTACGCGCCTCTCCCAGCAGGACTGAGTAAATGCAGTCCTTTGACGCAAAACGGATCAGCCCTTCCCCAGCGGCAGGAGCGGCAGCAGAACCCAGAAACCTGGGGGTGGGGATGGGGGCAGGGCGCAGGAGGAATCGTGACATTTGCCCACTCTCCTCTCGGTCTCCTCCCCGCGCCACGCGGGCCCTCGGCCGCCCGGGCTAAGTCTCCGGGGGCTGCGGAGAGCAGCGCGGCGGGAGCGCGGGGCCTCCCCGGAGCGGCCGCGGGCCGGAGCGGCGCGGACACAACGCACTTTTGGTTTTCCTCTGAGCATCAGCGCCAATCCGATTCTCTCCGTCCCCCCCTCCAACGCCCCCATTATGAGCTCGAAAATCCGGGTGCTTCTGGGTCTCTCCCACACACGTCCTTCCAGTAACCCGGGAGGAAAAGAAGGAGGGGGCAGGGGAACCGGGGCTTCCTCCGCGATCTTGGCCGCCCGGGGCGCGCGCCCAACTACGGACCGGCGCCGCCGGGAGCGCGCCTACGGGCAAGCGCCCCCTCGCTCACCGGCCCGCCCACCCCGCACCCCCGGGTCCTTTCCTTTCTTGTGGGTTCCCGTAAAGCCCAGCAGCCCCCAGACGTCTGCCGAGCATCACGGAATCTGCGCTGATGCAAGCCGCTGGCCTCCCTTTGGTGCGCCCGGCCTGCCTCTGCGCTTTGATCCTGCCCTTGCCCTGCTCCAGAACTTGTGCTGCCTTTCACCGCGCGCCCGCGCGCCCGCCGGGGGCCCCAAGATCCACCACGGTCCGTCCTTAACACCCCGGACACAGAGCTGCTCGCTGGGGGCTGCCAGGCTCCAGACGGATCGCCCGGTTCCATCTGAAGCCCAGCGGAGAATGCAGCCTGCAAGCCCAGCGCCGCGCCCTCTCCTCTCCGTGGGAAGTCCTCCCGGCCTCGCACTTGGGGAGTTCTGGGAGGGCTAGGTGCTAAGAACCGACGCAGAGCTTTCTGACGCGCACTAGCCGAGTCAAGTGCCATTCGGGAAACAACAAAACAAAACAAAATCGGCTCCTGGAATCCACACAAGGGTTTGGGGTGGGTCTCATTCCGTGGTTGCTGATGAAGAAAAGTGAGATTGAGATTGAGTACCTTGTCCCGGGAAACTGAGGAGTGGGTGCGGAGTCAGCTGAGATTCTCTAGACACCAGGCTCTTCTTGCTCAGGACGTGGCCGAGCCTGCCGTCAGGATGTGTTTCTCACTGGGGGGGAGGGGGGGTGTCTCCTGAAACCACGAACTTCAAATGCCCTGGCTTTAATTTACAAGTGCTCCTTGAGCTCTCAGTTGAGCAAATAAACAACCCTAACTCACTCAGCCCTAGCAAGGGGTCGTGTAGACCGAGGGAAGGAAGGAGACAAGGTAGCCTGGGAGAACAGGGCTGTTGGGGTTCTTCTCACCCTCTGCCCTGCCCCGCCCCAAGTTTCCTTAGTTATCCATCGGCCCAGTATGTGACCCCCAAGAAATGACTTGGGGCCCCCATCTGGGCTGCAGCGGCGTGCACAGTTCAGAAAGGGTTCCATGCAGGAAGCCTGGAGCCTCATACACACATGAACTCACGTGTCTTTCTATAAACACTACATGGGATGTGGAGAGGCAGCGAACAGAGTGGTAGAGCAGCTTCCCCAAGACTGCCCAGCATGTGGACTGGCCAACGGAACTCAAGCCATCTCACCTGACTTAAACCCCGTGTTCTGCCAACCTTGAAAGGATAGGAGCAAATTCCACTCCATGATAAACTGTTCTCTTATCTGTCATATCTGAACAACTCTGCCATCATTTTTTTAATAGCAAACCACACATCTTGATGATGGCTTGACATTTCTGAAAGCCAGCTGTATCTCGTAATTGATACCTGTTTATTTAATATGGAAATGTTTCCAGTTGCATAAAGACTATGAACTGGTCAGAGAGAATCAGGAAGTGGATTTCAGCCCAGATGGTTCAAAAAGAGAGGTCTTAATGAGAAAGCTCCTTTAACTCCCATCTCTGGCTGATCATCTGACTGGAGGGCTGATCAATGCAACCCTGAAAGGTTGGCTTCCCAGGGCAACTGTTCTAACCTGATCCACATCTTGGGGGAAGGAGCTGTGTGAGCAAGGATGTTGTTCCCTCCTGCAGTCTCACTTGGGTCACCTCTTTGAAGTCCCAAGGAGACCCTCACTACTTAGGGATTGTGTGAGGTAACACTAGACTTCTCCCATCAGGAATCCTATTTTGTGTATGGGACAGATATACCCCAAGAAGAAGACCAGAACACAAGGAAGTCAATCTTGTTCTAGAGGCAATCACAACAGTTATATTCAAATGGAATATTCTCCATCTTAATGTGGTCCCATGCACCTTGTAGGTACATAAAAATTTCATCAAATTGTACCCTTGACAGTATGGCAGTTTATTCACTTGGCTGAATTATGGTATCCTTTATTTAAAACAACAAAGCAAACAATAAAACAAATCCTTCCGGCTGCCTTGGATCGCATTTAGAATTACCAGTTGAATACCCAATACACAATTGCCTAGTGGCATTAACGCTGACTTAGTTCATGTAAGCATACTCGACAACATTTGTACAAGGACAGAATCACCTATGAATGCATTTCTCAGATGGTATCATTGCTGTTAAGTGATGTGTGGCTGCTTGGCTGCTCATTGAGGTTTGCACAAGACTTTTTTTGGGAATCGGATGCAAATGAGTACTTTCAGGCCACGCCTCCCACCACCACTGGGCCTGGAGACTGAGTAGGGGCTCTGCTTGGGAAGGCAAGGGAAGTACTTCCCTGTAACCCGGTTTTGTTTGTTTGGTATTATTTAAAAGCTGGATATTGTCCAGAGATAAAGTGACTAGACATACAGAAATATCTCTGTGAGTCAGAAGTCATCCCTGGTAGGTCTGTCTGTCAGGTCCTGAGGAGAAAGAAACCAGCTTCCCTTCTGTTCTCAGACTTACAGGAGGAGAGGTGACCCAGGGCTTGGTAGGACCCAGATCAAAAAGCCAAGCTCAGCCCTGTTCTGGCTGCTTGTGACCTGGATCACGGTTCTGGACATCTCCAAATCTCTGCTTTGCACTCTCCATTAGGGGACTGGACTGAATCCAGTATTGGTCATTGGGGCAAAGGAAGCCCTGAAGTCCCCTGAGAGAAACTTTGTCCCCTGCTCCTCTAGATCTGGATGAGTACCCTGTCAGATGTCCACAAATCCCACTTGGAAATCCACCTCTGAGGCCATCCCGTTGGGAGGGGCTGAGAAGTCAGGTGAGGAGGCATTCTTCAAGCCCCTCCCCTGAAGGGTCCATGGCTAAGCAGGAAGTTCAAGAAGAGTCTGTCCTCTTATAATGTGGTTTGGGGGCCCAGACCTCCCCCAAGGTCTCACAGCCACCTATCAGCCTGCTCCCAGGGATTTGCTCAGCACTTACAATGAACCTGGATGTGTCTTGCCTTTGGGCAGCTTATAGTCTAGCTGAGAAGAATACAGAGCAGCAGACAAAACAGGGGGGTCATAAGGCAATAACAATAGGGGCACCTATTAAAACCTTTTACAGGGCCTACCTTGTACTAGATATTATTTTAACTGTGTCACACGTTAGCTCAGTATTCACTCTGTGAGGTAGTTGTAATTACCATCCCCCATTCAACATCAAGAAAACTGTTCAAAACAGGTGAAGTCACCCATTTCCAAAGCTAAAAGGCAATTGAGTGGGATTCTAACTCTGGCCTGAGAGTCTTGGTACAGATGACGTAAAAGAATTCTCACATCTGCACAGCATTGAATCATTCTGTTTAAGCCATTCTGCATACATAGTCACTCAAGCAGGGTTTTATCTATCAACAGCCTAGGTGGTAGACAAGTTTTACCATTACTGTCCCATTTTCTAGATGAGGAAACAGGTTCAGGTAAGGCGAGTCAATGCGTCAAGATCACAGCAAGGGAATGTAACAGTGTGCAGAGAAACACAAGGAGCAAGAAGGTCGATTGGTTATCCCTGAGCTCCTTCAAGCTTTGTTGAACCTATGACATTTTGTTGGTCCAGCATCCATCCTTCTGCTGGGGAATCTCCCTCTCCCTCCCCCGTGTGCCAGGTATTGATTGGGCCTACCCTTGAGCTCTAGGGCTGAACACATGGTCACACGATCCAGTTCTGGCTAAACAGAACATCTCATGCCCCTTACTATCGTTGCTGATTTCTTCACGAGTGTATGGATGACCCAACACTGATTGATGGGAATGAGAGCTAAGGCTTTGGCTGAAATCCTTGGAAAACAAGCGCTCAATTGTTACTACTCCTTGGGGAAAAGCTGCTAGGAGTCATGCCAGCCCAGAAGGAAGCTGAGCTAAGGAACGGAGAGCGATGACAGTTTGATCACCTGGACTCCATTGTGCATCCTCTGGTCATTTCCCTAGAGACAGCCTTCTTTCTGGTAAAATGACAAGAAATTTCCTTTTCTGCTTAAGCTTATTTGAGCTGAATGTCTGTCACTTTCACCTGACTAATGTTCTGTAAATATACAGAACCCCTTTTGGTGGGCATCTATTGTTTACCAGACACTTCCAGAAGCACAAAGACAGGTAAAAAAGTGACAGTCTTCAAGGAATCTGGAGTCTGGTGAGGGATGGGACAGATTCTTCACTAACTTTCAAACAAAGCAGAGAACACTCAACACCACACACAGCTACCAGGATTTACTTGTTAATACAGTGGATAAGAACATATCACCTGAAACACCTCAGAAAAATTGTAGCCATGAACTTGGAGCTCAATAAGATTTGAACAAGTGAAGGTCGGAGAGATTGATTGCAAGGCAGATAGCATTAACAATGGACCAGGTCCAGGAAAATCTAGGTCCAGGAGCAAGAGCAATTTGATAGGATTGGCTGGGGCCAGAAAAATGGTGTAAATTAGTCTGGAGATGTATTAGGGTGGGAAGAGAACTGTCTTCAGATATCTCCAAATATCTGAGGCCCTCTAGAAGAGCTAGACTTGCATGGATTGACCTCAGAGGACAAGGCTAAACCTAGAATGGGTACCAATGTGGAAGAAGGTAGATTTGACCTCAGTGTAAGGCCCCTGACAGTTTGGGGGCAGGTGTTCAAAGAGAGGCTTTGGCAGTGTGGTAGACATTGTAAAGGTGGTTCAGAAACTAAACTCTTTCTGAATCAGCTGACCATGGAGATCTGCTGTGTGTCCTGTGAGACTTCGAATCCACCATGGAAAACTCAGAGGCTTGGGACTGAATTCCAGAGGCAATGCTAGTACCACTTGAAGAAGGGGGGAGGGAGGCCCAGGCGGGGGGTACAGACCTTCTCATAGGCTGTGCATTTATAAATACATAATTTTGACAGTTTTAATATGGGATGGCCAAAAATTGTTATCAGTTGTTTTAGGATGGGAATATGACGTTGATTACATTATGTAAGATAATATCTGTATTAGGTAGAGAAGCATATTGAAGAACATAGCTAACGTTATATATTATACATATATATGATGTACATAATATATTACACATGTCACACACATATACACATACATATTTTTTTTCTGTGCTAGGGATTGAATTCGGGAAGCCTTGGTCATGTGAAACACTGAGCCATACTCTTTTCCCTTGCTTCAGGTCTTGATTTAAAGTATTTCATCAAAAAAAGGAGACGCAACTTATTTGTGTATCTAGTTATATACATATGTATATGTTTGTGTGCATGCATGTACATTACATGTGTGGACTATATACATACACGTGTGTATACTACACACATATCCATAGCTAGTTAGCAAGTAGAATATTGAGCAAAAGAAACCAGATACAAAGTAATAGATATTGGTCCATTATAGAAAGTGTTTTGATTAAGCAATAATGTTAAAAGGCAGACTGTCATTGGTCCTGCAGGGCTGAGGGACGGCTGAGATGGAGGGGGCTGAAGACCCAGTTCCATCCTTTTCTTTTCTTTTCCTTCCTTCCCTCCCTCCCGCCCTCCCTCTATCTAAATCAGCTGACCAAGGAGATGTGTTTCCTCCCTTCCCTTCCCTTCCCTTTTCCTTCCCCTCCCTTCTCCTCCCCTCCCTTCCTCCCTCCTTCCCTCCCTCCCTCCCTTCCTCCCTCCCTCCCTCCCTCCCTCCCTCCCTTCCTTCCTTCCTTCCTTCCTTCCTTCCTTCCTTCCTTCCTTCCTTCCTTCCTTCCTTCCTTCCTCATCTTTGAACTTGTGCTCATCTTTAACTCAGTGCCTTGTACTCTCAGCCTTTTCACTTACAGATGACATTCTATAACTCGAGCCACATCTCTGGTTCTCTCCGTTTCTTGACTGGAGGGGTATATACAGATGCGTTCACTTTGAACAAACTTATCTCACTGTGAACACACGTGTGCACTTTATGTGTCTTTGATGCTTCTGTAAGTTTCCCCTACAAAGTCATCCCCTACATGCCCAGATACACACATATGACAGAAAGAGACCCGAGACTCATGGGACAACGCCACCGTCTTCAGCAGAGAGTAGAAGACAGGATCCAGGCTGAGTTTTAAGTCTGAGTTTTTTAGATAATGTTGCTCACACTGTTTGGAGGAAGATTTCTTTTTCATGACCCAAGGGCCACAAAAATGCACCACAGCCTGAGGAGAAGCATCTAGTTTCCAGCTGATCATCCTGGTGACTGGGAGAAGGGCAGAGGGAATGGCAAGAGCCCAAATCAGAGACCAAGGGATTGTGGCTGCTGCCACTGTGCAAGGAGAGGGGTAGGGAGTACTGAATGGGGGCCAGGTGACACTTCGGAGGAAGAGTCCAAGTTCATACCCCATCCACCTGTTTAGCGCAGGCTTAGTCAGAGAAGGCCTACTCAGGCATGGCCAGACACCTCACATGTGCAACTAAGAAAACGGAGCCTGGTGCTACCAGAATCTCTGATCTCCTCTAAGTGCCAGCACAACCCATCCTGATCAGCTGCTGAGGGTCGCTGGCACACACATTGCCCCATGGGGCACTCCACCCTTAGCCTCTAAGACGTGCAGGTTCTGGTAACAGGACTCTATTATCTACATCAATGGGCACATCATGCAATTTTCTGCCCAGGAAATATGAGCACTTGAGAGAGGAGGGGATGTCCCTGGAGAGAAGGAAGCAAGGAAGGAAAGGAAGATGGAAGGGACCCTACTGTTGGTTTTTTTTTTTTTTTTAATGCAGCTGTGATGTTTCCAGAAACAGCCTCAGGCTTATTGGCAGAAGCCAAGCATTTGAGCCCTGGCTCTGCCACTTGCATGCTGTAAAAGCTTGACAAAGCCACTTTATCTCTGTATACTCAATTCACTTTGCAAAGTGCAAAGAAGCATGTTGATTCTGTGCTTCGTGAAAGTGGCAGAAGAGGTCTGAGTTCAAACTAAACAGGTCTGAGTTCAAATCCCTAGTTCTCCTGATGGATAGCCTAGGATTTCGGAGCAATTCTGGGAGCCCTCTATGAGGTGAGATGTGGGTCATGCGAGGATTATGCATGTGTATACTTACCGAAACACCCCTCCTCTGTCCGTTTGTTTATACACTGCCTTATTCCCCAAAGGGCTCAGTAGCTCTGGAGGAAGAGTCCGTCCAGGAAGCAGCCTGGGAAAGGGCTGGCGTGTGGCTGGGGCTCACGGTGCTGCATTCCTTTCTCCGCCTATCGCACAGGGTTGTGGTGAGGCTTGATGAGATAATGTTCCTGAAAAACATCCTGCAAATTGGGAAATTCCACACACAGGACAGCTAGAGAGAATGGAAAGGAAAGGAAGGGAATCTGAGGCTGGCTGAGGCATGCAGTCCCCTGGTGCAGAAAAGGGAGGCGGGGTCTTGGATCTGCGGGGTCTTCTCCCCACCCATGTGGCACCATGTACTTAAACAAGTTCCAAAAGATACCACGTCTCTGGGGTCTGGTAATGCCAGAGATGGAAGGAACCTCAACACCCGTTTGTCGTGTGATCCTCTCACACCCCATCAAACTCACAGGAAAACGGAGCCCACTGAGGGAAGCAGGCTTGCTTTGGGTCACCCATGGTGGCAGAGGTTGAGCTGGGACCAGACTCTGGTGTCCTGATGCCAAGAGCAAGGCACCATTTCCAAGTTCAAAACCCAGAAGGCTTGTGAACTTCCATTACTGAGGCTGGGGTGCCTGGAGCAGGTATGTAGAAACCTCTTTTCTCAGGGCTAATTCTGGGATCTTTTGGCAGAAAGGACCCTCCCTCCCCCTTACCTGGAGAGTGGAAAATGTGCCTGGGGCCTCACCCTGCTTGATGTGTCCAGGGGCTCCTGAGCAGTGCCCGGAGCCAATGAATATAACCCACAGCCAAGAGCAAACACAGAACTTTATTGTCAGGAACACCGATTGCCGCTCTGGGTTGGGCATTTATTTATTATCACATCTATTTCTTTTCATTAACACAAGGCAAACATTTCCCCACCCCAGGAACTGGACCAGAGCATGGGTGGTGTCTCTCTAGGCTGGGTTAGGAGCAGATCCACTCAACTTGCATGGTCTTTCTATCCATCAGATTCAGCCCAGAGATTCAGGGCAGACCTAGGGGAGAACTTCTCATAGCATCAGAATCTGTTGACTTTGTGATTTAATGTTAAAAGCAATGGTGTGAGATCAGGTGTCACACACCTCTGGGTACTATTCCTTGCTTTGCCTCTTGACTTTTGGCAAGATACTAAAGCTCTGTGAGCCTTAGTATCGTTGCCTGTCATTTTTTTTTTTACCCCTGTCAGTTGTGGAGCTTGAACTCAGGGCCTGGGTACTGTCCTTGAGCCACTTTGTGCTCCAGGCTAGGACTACTTGAGCCATAGCACCACTTCCCATTTTTGAGTGGTTAATTGGAGATAAGAGTCTCACCGAGACTTGCCTGCCTGGGCTGGCTTCAAACTGCAGTCCTCAGATCTCAGCCTCCTGAGTAGCTAGGATTATAGGCATGAGCCCCACCGGTGCCCTCCGGGCTCACCTGTAAAGTTTTAAAAAGTGGCAAGGATTAAATAATATACATGTTAAAAGTAGCTAGCAGGGTCCCAGATACAATGAACAGTACCAAAGCTGTATCTAAAACCTCTGTGAACCTTGTTTGTTCAGAGGAAATTGTTAGGTAGCAGGTGACACTCTAGAAGGCGGATCCCAGGCTGGGTGGATCTTTCTGGGGCTACTAAAGACAAGAGAGAGTAACAGCCCAGGTAACAATATATGAAAGGAAGGGAGATAAACTCGGGTGGCCTTTGCTGATTACTCTGCTCTCTCAGCTGAGCTCACGGTCAACATTTCCTTCTCTTTTTGGCCCTGGGTTGGATCCCCTCATCCCTCTCCAACCCAGGTGAGTCACAGCAGCCTCTCCCCTCCTTCCTCCCTCAGGACACGCCCTTCTCTTCCCTGCCTAGCCATCCTTCCCTGGGGAGGTCTAGGTAGTCTTCCTGCTCTCCTTTTGTAAGATCCGGCAACCTTGAACTTTTTGTTCCTCACCCCACTCTCTTTTCCAGCAACTGTAGGAGGATTGAGTTGACATCTCCCAAATAAAGCTTGCAGACAACTGGGCTTCCATAACAGTATTTCCTAAGCAGGGAGGGCTAGGCAGGCAGCACAGAGTCTGAGACGAGGCAGAGTCTGGGTCTTCAGGGAAGAGGCCGCAGCAATGTTCCTTCTTGTCTTGGTTTCCTGCCATAGGTTCCTTCCATGTGCTTGGGACCAGGCAGGAGCTGGGTCCTGAGCAGGAGGCCGTTAGCCACACGCTCATGCTTGCCACCTGCAGTTGAGGGGGTTCCTTGTAATTTCCAGAACCCTGAATTTCATCTCTTGTTTATCTCCATCAAAATACTTGGCACAGTGCTGGGGATGGAAACCTAAGAGGATAAACCATTTGGTTTGATTAAAACAGGCTGTGAAAGCTGGAAAAGACCCCCCCCCCCCACCACTGAGGCATCACCAGGACCTTCATTTCCCAATATCTTGAGGACGTCTGGCAGGGTGTTAAGAAAAGATACTGGAAATACTGGTTGATAAAAGGATTCTAATTAAGCTTGGGAGATACTCGTTTAGAAGGTTTTTGTTGTTTTCATTTGTTTGTTTTTGTGGGGCAGCGGATGGGAGGAGGGGGTCCAACCTGAATCTTGCCAATACTGGCAAGCCGTCTACCACTGAGCCACACCCCCAGTCCCTGGTAGGGTCTCTTTACTCCAGGCTTCTCAGAGTCTCTGCCAGTGTGAATTAGGAATCTTCAGGATATGTTACCCAAATGCATCCCACAAAACAGGGATTCAGCTGCCCTCTGCTGTTACGGTGAGGAAACTGAGGCACAGGGGTGGAGCCACTAGGGAGTTCAGGGTCTGTGTACTTTCCTTAACATCAAGATATCTTAAAGATGAGCCAGGTGTTGTGATACATGCCTATAATTCCAGCACTCAGGAGGCTGAAGCAGGAGGATCTCAAGTTTGAAGCCAGCCTTGGCTCCCTAGCAAGTTCCAAACCAGCCTGGGCAAGATAGCAAGTCCTTGTCTCAAAAAAGAAACAGTGAAAAAAGCAAGAAAGCGAGAAAGGCTAAGGTTATCCATTCTTTTTCTGATTTTTTTCCCATCGAAATCAGAGACAGAGTACGAATAGAGACTCTATTTACATGCATTTTCTGTTATTTTGAAGGCCAGAACTAGGCCCAATGGGTCGAGAGGTTGGTGCTGAAGAGAATCTCAGCTTCCAGCAAGCAAGAACTTTAATCCGACTTGTATGGATGTAGAAGGAGCAAAGGAGCCAGCTTCCTGCTCCCGAGCACCCAAGCTGACAAACCACCGGCTGGTATAGCGGGTTAAATGGGGTCCTCATAAGATATAAGTTCAAGTTCAAATGCCAGGACTGTACATATGGCCTTATTTGGGGGGAAAAGTATCTGTAGATTTAACGAAGTTAGAGCTCCTGAGATCATCTTTAATTATCTGAGCAGGTCCCCACTTTGATGGTTAATGTCTTTGGTAGACTGAGTAGAGGAAAAGACAACTGGGAAGATGAACACAGACAGAGAATCCCCCTCTGGCATCTTGAATTCAGACTTCTAGTTTTCAGAATGGAAAAGAATACATTTCTGTTATTTTGGACCTAGGGGTGCACAGTGAGAAAGAGAGGCTGTGCCGCCCGATGGCTAAGGCCCTCCTGACCAAGGTGTGCCGGTTACTGTCCCTGGAGGACAGCTGGGTTCAGTGATGGAGAAGCTGCACCAGGATTTGCCATCTCCCCAGGGCAGAAGAAGCCATAGGTGTGCAAGACCCAAGTCAGAAAACACAAATGGGCACAGCTTCGTGGCCAGAGTTTGGCTGCTGCTTTACATGGCTCTGCCATGCCTACTAAAAGGTAACCATCTGGTTACCTTTTTACCTTGTGCCAGTACTAGGAACTGGAATTCAGGGCCCGGGTGCCGCCCCTCAGCAATTTCACTTACAGCTGGCACTTCCCGCTTGAGCCACATGTCCACTTCCAGCACTGGTTCATTGGTGATCGGCGTCTCTGAGATTTGTTTGCCTAGACCAGTTTTAAACCGTGATCTTCAGCTCTTAGCTTCCTGAGTAGCTAGGATGACAGGTGTGAGCCACCAGCGCCTGGTTTCACTTTGTCATCTTTTGAAGTTAGCCTGTTAAAGTCAAAGAACCCATAGCCTGCTTCAGAGCCCCAGGAATATTGGGCCATCTCCACAAGGCAATCAGCTGCCCTGCTGGGCAAGTGGCCCTAAGCACTAGGTATGGAACTGAGCCAAGAACAAACACGGGGAGGCTGGTGAGCTCTGAGCAGGCCACCAACTGGGTCTGCTCTCTCTCTCTCTCTCAGGTCCCTGGTCTCCATGACACAAATCATCATCTCAGTGGACCCCCTGCCACGTACAGCCTGTTCCTTCGCAGCTACACGTGTGCACTTGTACACGCACCCAGGATTTCTGTCGCAACAGCCTCTCTGCCCAGAGACAAGCAGGAACAGGCCTGCCCGCCTGTCTTTTCTTGCCTTTACTCCCTGGCAAATTAAGACCAAACCCAAAATGCAGGGCAAAGAGAATCAATTACGAGGTAAAGAAAGAGGCTGTGGTTTGATTGTCTCAGCCACAGCTGGGGAAGACCTGGGGACAAGAGAGGAGAGAGTCAGCGTTCCAAGCTCAAATGGCTCAAATACACATGGCTCAAATATCTGCAGCTGCTGGTGAATCAAGTCTTAGAGCGTTGTCCTTTAGGCCAGGAGTCCAGCTGGTTGCACAAATCAGGGCTGGTTGCTGCTCTCTTCCGCCGGGGGCACCTGGGAGAGATGAGCTGTGTGCCCTAGGCTGGGGCCCCAACCTGGGCACACCTGTGCTTGCAGTTTGACTGGATCGTCCAGAGCCCGTGGGCTGGACCCAGTGTCCAGTCTTGGTTCACACTGGATGGGCCACACAAGGCCTGGGAACCGTCTCTCCAAAGTGGCTTCACTTTATTTCTGATCTCGTTCTTCTCAGTCTCCAGATTCTTCACCAATCCCAATGCCCATCCGCATGGGGAGGTGGCCGGGGCAGGTGATGCTGTCCTCTTTCTGGGTCAAAAATGTTTTGTGGCCAATCAGGACGTGTTTGCTCACAGGATTGTTTATGCTCAGCTGGGAAGGGTTGGGCTGAAGCCCCCTCCCCCACCACCCTGCCCCTCCCCTGTCCTCAGCTGCCTTTTCCCCCCCTCCCTCCGCCACCCTAATTTCAGGCTCAACTGTGCGCGCGTTTAGGGCTTAATTAAACTCTTGTCTTGCTTTCAGAAGAGACACTTTCCGCCCCAGGGAGTTGCTACTGCGTTTTGTGGGGAGGGCAGGTCTGAGCAGGCTCTCTGGGGAGAAATCTGCTGGGCGAGAGAATGAGCTGCACCTTCCAGAAGCTGCTGAGCCACACAGTGGGAGCCTCCTCAGCGAGGCTCCCCAGATATCGAAGGGCCTCCCACTTCTGCCGCTGCCACCACTGTGAGCCACACTCAACCGTCCCAGGTCTCGCTGCCCAGGTCACCCTGTCCTCCAATGCCCCGCCCTGCTCCGTCCTGCCAGCCAGCAGCCGCTCCAGCACCTCACAGCTGGCCACACCCTTGGCCTCACCAGTGCCAGAGTCCTGCAGTGGAGTCAGGACTCCACTCCAAGGGACCTCCAGGAACCTCATCCACCTCCGCGAGACCCTCAGAAACAGGGGGAAAACCCAGCAAGTGGGCTCTGGGATCTAGACCCTCAACTTGGGTCATGTAGAGATGCTTCTATTCCCTAGGACGGACTCTATGGTACAGAACTTTCTAGAAAATATCTCAGCTATTTGGGGTGGAGGCCCAAGTTTGGTCCATACGCCCTGTCCTAAAGCAGGTTGTTGTCTTTTTTGAGCCTCGGTTTCCTTGCCCCGGAGTTGGGAGGGCGAATATGCCTTCCCCACAGTCACGGAAGGAGATTGCAAGAGATAACTTTTGCTGACTTTGAAGACCACACAAATATTAAATACCATTTTGATCAAGACTGAGCAAGCTGTGAGAAAATAGTCAATGGAGCTGCTAGCATTTTCCCCCAAAGATCCCCACCCAGTGCCCCACCCAGGCCTTCCCCAAGTGCCATATTCTCCACTCTCTGGCCAGGATAGAAGCTGCTCTTGCCATGCTTCTATTTCTTGCTTTGGGTTTCAAAAGCCCCCACAAGGTTACTGTATTGGCATTCCCTGCTATGGTTTTCACCAACAGGGAAACTGAGGCAGGGAGCAGGAAGGCCCTGGTATAGACCACACAGCCCGTTTGAAAGGTGGCCAGGAGTTGGAGCCAGGTCTCCTGCTACCCTGCCCAGTCCCCAAGGTCCTTCCGCTGTCACTAGGATGAACCGATTTCTTAACAAAGCGTCAAAGCTCACAGAGGAGGGGAATCATTAAAAACAGACATTGTTCTGGAGTGTGTGATTCTATCTTAAGGACCTCAGCGGTCTCTTGTGTCAACTCCCTTGGAATGCTGGGGCCAGACAGGAGAGAAGTTGCCTGTTGACACAGTCCTGATCTCAGCTCATCCTTGCCCCTCACAGGCCATGGAAAAGGGCTGTGTCACTCACCCCTGGCTCCTCCCTGGCAGCCAGGTCTGGGGGCAGCCCATGGAGGCTCTGTTCCCAGGTGATTGATTCCTGGTCATCCCAGGTGACCCTGCCGTCCCTAGTCTTCTGGGAATGTCTCTGTGGGATGACACGGAGCCCAGGACACATGGCTTTTCATCTTCCCCTGGGAGGACCCGGATATGCTGTCTCCAAGCACTTCAAAGCCCTGGCTGACGTGATCTCATTCAGCCTCACCTGCTCGCTCGCGTGGGGTTGGGAAGGAGTCAGGGGCTGGGGAAGGGAGAGGTCATGGAAGAACAGCCACTTGTCTACTCTCAGCTCATCAGGTGAGCTGGTTTTCTTCTGTGTGCTGCCGTTTCCCTGATTCCCTAATCATGCCTAGTGTGGCCTGCATGGCTTGCAGCAGGTACTAGTGACATTGAAGACAAAGGCCACTTGATTCATGGTAGATGAGATTAAATGATGGCTTCTTCCCCAAGCCTGTTTCTTCATCTGTGAAAGGGAGAAATCTACGCCCCCTCATCAGGGGGATGAGGCCAAATAACACAAAAGCATCTTTTCATAAGGTCAGCATACAGTAGGCGCCCTTGAACTGTCACTGCAAGCTAGCAAAGCCTATGCCTATGGATGGCCTTTGATTTCTCCAAGTCTCCCAAGAACCTAGTGGCTCTGACTCCCCTGGGGGGCACCCAGGGGGCCCTGGTCAGGCTGAAGACACTACTGCGGCCTCATCTGCCTCTTTGCCCACTGAAGACTACATGGAAGCCCACATTGTCTGGGTCCTTCCCAGAGGCCGGGGGCTGTGAGTTCTAACCTTCAAGGCTGCCAACTTATTGTGTGGCCTCAAGCCAGTCTCCTGGCTTCTCTCCGTTTCCCCACCAGTAAAATGGGGCTAATGACTATCAGCCTCCTGCACTGGGGTGTTGTGAGAATTAATTAAGGTTTGTAAAAGGCTTTGAGATCCATGGATGAAAGGGCTTGGGGAAGGACAAAGTGTTATTATCCATTATTAGTACTGTTATATTCTATCCAAGGATCTCAAAGCCTCTTACAGACAGTAATTAGTACCTTTCAGGGATGTTTTGAGGATGATTGGTTCCATTTTACTTATGGGAAAACCAAGGTACAGACTGAAGTTAAGTCAGAAGAGGGCAGAAGGGGTTAGAGCCAACCTAATAATTCCTAGAATTTATAGTGGTTTTGGCCCTTCCACCCCTAACAGCATACACTCAGGACATCCTTGGTCAGCTAGGGTCCACAGGGGGCTGGTGAGAGGCTCTGTTTTCCTGGGGTTCCCCTCCCCTGCTGTGCTGCTCCCAGGAGAGCCCCCAGGGCAGCCTACATCCAGTCCAGCTGGTCAGCAGAAGATGGCTCCTTCTGAAAGGATGGTAGCCACAGGAGATGGAGGCCCAGGGCATCAAGGAACCACTGAAACATGACCCAGAGCAGCCGCCTTGATCCAAGAGCTCTGGATGCAGATGTCCTACTTCTTCATTCCCCAAACTCCTCTGGTCACCTTTATGTGGGATCACATTCAAGCTTGGGAGAACCAAGGGTAGCTTCCAAAGAGATCTTTAGAGAGGGAAGATCTACGAGGGGAAGATTTCATAAGGCTACAAGACTGACAAGATGGTGAGTTAGGTGCCAGGGTGCTGGCCTCACAGAGGGCCCAATGCATGAAAGAGTCCTTAGTCTGTGAGTTCTGGAGGAGGCCCTCTTACTTCCTGGAGACAATCAGAAGCCTTTGGTGCTTGTGGTGTCTCTGTGGTGGTCTCCCACATGGAGACTGTGATTTTTTTTTACATAAATAATACATCCCAGAACTAGTAGTTTCGAGACAAGCTACACTTACTTGCATAATGAGGCACAATTCTAACTATGTAATGTAAAATGAATTCATTAATGCTGTAGGCTGCAGAGATAGTCCACAGCGAACAGCCTCAGACCTTGACGCTGCCATATTGCACAACTCCAGGGACCTGTCCTGTTGCTCAGCCCTACTTTCTAGACACCAGAACACCGAATGGGAGATACTGATGTTCAGTGTTAAACAATCACAAGCACACACACGTTAAAAAAAAACCCCACAATAACAATCTGATGTATAGCATATGGGAATTTCTATCGTGTCCTACCATGGCTGATTTCAAGCAATCCATGTGACATTAATCAGCTCAACAAATTTCTGAAGCTGACAGTTAACTGTTTGCACACTGCCATCTCTCAGGACTTGTTTTCCCAAGGAGAGATGGAATCTGTCTGCTACCATAGGAGGAGATACCTCTCACCCAAAATGCTTTCTTCCTTGATCTTTCTCAGTCATCAAAAAGCACAGAAAGTCCTTGGAAACCTCTTGTTTCCAATAAAGTTCTGACAAATGGAGAAAAGGAGGGTTGGGTTTTCTCCTGCTTTGCTTGCAGAAATTTGTAGGGCCTTGTTCCTGGATGTTTCTTTGGCAAAGAACAGAAATATAGAGAGAGGGAGGACACAGTAGGGAAGGAGGGGAAGAATGAAGTGAAGAAAGAGGAGGAGGAGGAGGAGGGGGAGGAAGAAAAGGAGGGAGAGACACAGAGACACGAACAGGCATAGAGAGAACTTTTATTTATTTTTTTTGGAACCATTTGAGAATTTAGAACAAGTCAGTAGACGTGATGTCCAATGACCCCTAAACACTTCAGCTTCTATTTCCTCTGAACAACATCCTCTCCTCATTACTACCATTCAACTCTCCAAATTAGGAAATCAAAATCAGTTTAACACCATCATCCAATCTTCAGACTTCATGCAAATTTCTTCAACTGTCCCACCAATGCCTCATTTGTCTCTCTGATCCAGGAGCCAAGTCAGGGTTCTGAATCGCATCTAGTTGGCATAGTCAGGGTTCTGAATCTCATCTGGTTGGCATAGTCAGGGTTCTGAATCGCATCTGGTTGGCATACCTCATTAGCTTCCTTGTATCTGGAATAGGTTTTTGATCTTTCTCTACCAGTTAGGAGCTTGACAGTCTTACAGAGTACTCATCCATTCCGTAGGATGTCTCCCAACGGGAAAACTGCTATTTCCTTGTGTCCATTCTCAGGCCATGCATTCAAAACACACCTCAGAAAGATGTAAGTCACAAGCCACCATACTGGGCATATATTACTGACCTGTCCCACACAGACCATTCATTAACAGTGATGTTGATCTTAACACCAGGTCCAGTTGATACCTGCCATTTTTCTCCACCATACCCTCCCCATCTTTGCCTTTGTATGTGATAAGTATGTGAGGAGGAGCGTCTGCAAGACTGCATCGATATCCTGCTGCTCGGCTCCCCTCCGCCCACTCACCTTCGCATCCTTTGATGACTCCAGCCTTAATCAACCATCATTATGATGGATACCGAATAGTGAATATCCTTGTCTGTCGCCCATTTATTGCTGGGATTCTATTGCAAGGAGTGTCTTTCTTCCCCATCCATTCATTCCTTACTCCATAGAGTCATTTGTTCATTTGTTCAATATGTCAATCCAGATTCATGAATTCTTATTTTAGCCAAAGGTTGTAATCTGCTGTAATAATTTGTCCCAGACGTAGCCAGTGGGAGCCTCTTCAGGCAGAGTTCTGTCATTTTAACATGTCTCCGTTATTCTCATTTGTTTTCTCACTTTTTAGCACACAAAGATAGAATCTTATCTAAGGACCTCTGGTTCCTTTTAGTGGAGAATGGCATTTTAAAAACTCAGATCTGGACACCAGTAGCTTATTGCTACTGGAAATGACTAACTCTGGGCAATGGCCTCTAACCTACAACACTGCTTGTCCATTCCAGCATAATGTGCAATAACAGGAGCAGATCCTGGCACCATCTTGTGCCTGACATGAATAGAAAAGTCCTTGGTATATGAACATCATACATGATGCTATCTATTGTTCTGACCTGGCTATTTAAATCATGTTAAAGAAAGATTCTGGCATTTAATTTTTCTAAGACTCTTTAAAAGTATTTTGGACTTCATAAAATCTATTTTTGATGTATCTATCTAGACAATAAAATTCTTTTTCCTCTTTTCGTGTATTTAGTAGAATTATAGTACTGAGTTTAACAGCATTAAGCCATATTCACCTGTTTTTCCCAAATAAGCCATTTGAACAGGATGCAGTTTCATAAGATGATGCCTGATTCTGTGAGCTAATATCTCATTCGCCAACGGTGCCTCAAAACATGCGAGTGGAAAGAGCCTGGCGTTTACTTGCTCACTGTCTTGGTCAGAGGTTAGGACCAGGGTAAAAATGAAATGCACACGAACGTGTAATAGAGTGAAGCCTCTGGGGGACACGTGGGGAAAGGGGGGACTGTGGTCCGGTGACACAGAAGGCAGAGGTGGGTGCTCAGGAAGATGCAATCGGAGGGAGATTTTAAGAACGAAGCCTTCCAGACTCAGGTTCTAGCCAGGAACATAGCTTGTGGAAAGAAACCTGATGACCAGAAGATTGCAGAGGTCAAGAAACCCTGAGGCCACGGGGTACTGGATGACTCATTCACTATGGTGTCAAAATCTCCCCAGGTGTAGGCAAAGAAGCTGGCTGAATCAGTGTTAAGGCCAAGAGCAATCCTGGGGCTCCACTGGGGATGATGGCTAGGAGAGAAGGGGGCTTAGCTGGCCAAAAAGACCTAAAAAGGGAGGTGATTTATTTTCTCTTTACTCCTCTTCTTCTTCCTCCTCTTCTTCTTCCTCCTACTCTTCCTCCTCCCCTCCTCCTCCTCTTCCTCCTCCTCCTCCTCCTCCTCCTCCTCCTCCTCCTCCTCCTCCTCCTCCTCCTCCTCCTCCTCCTCCTCCTCCTCCTCCTCCTCCTCCTCCTTCTCCTCCTTCTCCTTTTTAAAAAACAGGACCTCATGCACGCTAGGTGAGTGCTCTATCACTGAGCTATCCTCCCCAGCCCTTGTTTTGAAGGAGGGTGAAATAGACTGATAGAGACCAGTGCAGAGTTGGGAGAAAGGTGTTCTATTGGCACAAAGGCATTCTTTCCCTTCTCCTCAGCTCAGGTGATTAATTAAGTCCATAGATGTAAAATACTTGGTGCCTGGCACAGAGTCAACCCAGTATATGCATTGTCATTGGTATTTATCAGAAGTGATTCAATATTCTTTCATCAATGGCAGTTCCAAACATGAATACTGCATCTGCTTATGAGTAGAAGCCATGACTTCCTCCCTCCTCTTTTCCCCTTTCTTTTTTTTCTCAGTTTTAGATCCTGTAAGCAGCTTTTGGTGTAGCCAAATGTTTACTCAAATCTCAGTAGCCTTCTGAGGAGCTACCTGCACTTGGGCAAACCTGGGCCTCATCTGTAAAAGGAGTCAGCAAGGCTACAACCACGGGCTACCTCAACACTGCCAGTGCCCAGAGCCCCAGGACCACTCCATGCCACAAGGCAAGGCAGCTGCTCAGAGGCTGAACAGATTCCCCCTTGACAGGAAGGGACAGAGAAGGTGCGGATCCAGGGTCTGGATTCCCACAACCCAAACAGAGAAGCAGGAAGGAGAGGGGCCACAGAGTGCATATCTCTGTCATGCCTGAAAATCCAGAAATTCAGTCCAGACACTGGAATTCCAAGGTAGAAGAGCCCGGAAGGGCTGAGGGCCTTCACCTGTGGCTGGGTGGGTAGTATTGGAATTTCCTCATTTAAACTGGAAACTAAGCAACCAGCCACGGCCGCACACCTCCATCTGGCCCATTTCTGGCCATAGCCTTTGTCGCAAAGGTCCCCTTCACGATCCTGGGTGGTCACTGGCCTTTATTCAGAGTCTCTGCTGGGGTTCTCCCTCTTCTGAATAAAACTTTTACCCTGTAAGGACGAAGTTGCACTTAAAAGCTTGTCCTTAAGAAAACCGATCGCAGGCCAGGGCAGAGGACGGCATCAAGGGTGAGAACTGTCCCCAGCAGAGGGGTTTGCCTGGTGGCGGCTGTCTGCCGGGGGCTCGGGGGCTCGGGGTAGGCAGGGAATACTAGCAGGGATATTAGCATTTTCTCACCATCCAGCACAACCCCTACTTTACAGATGAGGAACCTTAAAATCCTCCTCTAAAGAAGGTGGCAAGGGCCCCAGCTGGATTCAAACCCAGATTTAAGAAGTCCAATACTTGTGCTTGCCAGTCCTTCCTGGCAGTGCATAAGTAATTTGTGATCTGAGGGTCTGGGGTGAGCCCAGCACTCTTCAGGTGTTAAGGTCAGGCCGGGAAGGGCTACAGGGTACATGGTCCCATGCACAGGGACGACTTGCACTTGGAGGAAGGGCACAGACTTGACCCTCAGTCACCTGACTATTAACTGTCCAGGACCTCGTGTGTGCGTTAGTTTACCCTGTTGGGCCAGAAGCGTTTGGTGGAACATAAGAACAAGGAAAGTTCTCCCAGGGATGTTGAAAGAAGTTGATCAGAGAATACACATGTGACTTGGATGTGTTTTCCCTGTCCCCTGAGGTCAAAGCAAACTCACTGTGAAGCCCCATGCCAGGGCAGAGAACAGGGCCTCCAGAGTGCAGGTGAGGATGGAACTTAGATGCTAGAGCCCACTCAGCCTGCAGCTGCTGCCTCTCCATTTCTCCCTTTGTGCCAAACCATGTTAACCCAGGCACAGGACCTGCCCCTTCTCTATTCCCCTTCCTGGACATAGGCAATGCGAGTAAGGGAGGACTAAGAAGCAGCTTTTGATGGTGCAGAGTACATTCAGATTAGGATACCCAGCCTTCACTTGAGGATTTCCTCCTACCTTCCCCGCCTGCACAGCCCGAAGTCCCAAGCCTCAGCTCCACAGCCTGGACCTCCTGCAGCCCCCACCTCTCCCCTCCTCACCTGCCTCTTTGCTGGGCCTCCTCCACATTCTTCTCCCTTTCCCTTTCCCTTTCCTAGGCAGCCACCTAGCTTCTCCACTCCCCCTGCCTGATTCCTTTCGTCCAGTCTTGGTGTTGGGGCCTCTTTGACAGTGGAGTGGGCTCTAGCTGTGGGTTTGCTCTGCATGAGGGAAGGCCCCAGGGGTGTGGGGGGAGCAGTGGGGCTCACTTCCTGGCTCTACTCTCTAGTGTTGTTGGAACCACCAGCTTCCTCTCTTGAGTCTTGGGTTCTTAACTGATAAGAAGGAGGCCCTGACTTTGTGGTCAGGCTGGGCCAAGGACTGTCCTGTCCAGAATTGAGCCTAGCCCAGACTTGAGTCCTGTATCTGGGAACAGGAGACATTACCCCCCCTCCCCACCATACTTGGGACTGAGACATGAGGAAGGAAGAGCAGCACTGGGAAGCAAAAGACTCAGGAAAGGAGACTCTACAGGATTAACCAGTCGACAGACTCTACACACAAAACAGATCAGTCCAAGAAAGGAAGAGAAATTTTAGAGACCCAGGATACTTGCCTTTAAAAAGAAGAGCTATTAAAGCAGTTGCCCACAGCACCCTTATCTGCTGCTGGCTCCTTCAGCCAACAAGTCAAATCTGATTGCATTCGGCCTGTTCCACTGGGGCGCTCTCCTCCCCTTTGATCCTATCACACCTGAAGGGCTCCTGGAACTCAGACCCCGGGGTCTTGCCTGGGCCATCTGCCTCACCAACCTTGGGTTTTGAATGGATGGGTGAATATTTTCAACAATGCATAGCTAAGGTGACCCCGTCTCTGAGCCAGGTGTCCTGTACGGTGGTCACTGCTGTGCCTCTGCCCACCCGGCTGCTGCGAGTGACTGTCTAGTTGTCCGCCTCTTTGGGGATGGCCCCTGCATCAAAGAGGAGCTTCTTCTCAGGGCTCCCAGGTTCAAAGACTGAGAGCTGTGAGTACAGAAAGGGCTCCACCATGGCAGGAATCTGCAGAGCAGATCCCGGCTCCAGAACTCCCTTGGGGCTGGCGGCAGACTCTGTTAGGCCTCTGAGAACTTTCACCCCAAGGACCCCAGCCTGTGACACACAAAAGAATGATGGCTGTCAATCTGGAGTGCTAGTGTAGTTGGGAACAGAAAGAGCAAAAAACATTGACAATGAAAACCAGCATTTATAAAGGGCTTCCTACAGGCCAGGCCATGGTTTGCATCCATTATTGCAGTGAGGTGAGGCCTTGCTTAGCTGAACGAGACAGAAGCCTGGTCTTCATGGCTGGAGTAAAGCAGAGGATTCGTTGAGTCAGGAAAGTCCTCTTGCTTTGGCTGCTGAGGCATCAGGATCAAGAGGCTGAGATCTGAGGATCATGGTTCAAAGCCAGGTCGGGATGGAGAGTTTGTGAGATTCTTAGGACCAATGAACCACCAAAAAGCAGGAAGTAGAGCTGTGGCTCAAGTGGTAGGGCACTAACCTTGAAGGATAATAACAAAAGAGCTCAGGGAGACAGTGCCCAGGCCCTAAGCCCTATGTTTAAGCCCTAGGACTGGTGAGCACATGTGCGTGTACACACACATACACACATATAAATAAACAGTAAATAATGACATGGGGGGTCTTGTTCTGTCTCCTTAGGGATCTCTGGGGAGTGATATTTATCTAGATGATGCAAACGAGTCCCACCAGAGATGGGAGCATGCCCACATATGAATGTGAGTCCCACAGACTCACACTCAAGTCCCAAACACATTCAAATCCCAAACAAGTCCCACCAGAGACAGAGCATGTCCACATATGAATGTGAGCCTGTGTGTGTGTGTGCGCGCGCACACACACACGCACACACACACATCACACTCTGGCTCTGGGGACAAAGGGCCATGGGATTTTTATTTCCACTAGAAAAGCTCTGTGGAACCCCCAATTCTCACCCACCCCAGGGATTCCAGCCCCTTCCTCTTCGGACTCCCCTTCCCAGGCCTGATTTCAGGCTCCAGTGCTCTTTCCCCAGATGCCTGCGGGCTTCCACCCCAGCTGTGGACCTTGGAGGGAGCGTGGTAGGGGAGCCCCAAGCTTGTGTTCATCGCTGCAGAGAGTAGACAGAGAACATCATCCTCTCCTGGGGTGGCCACCTACCGGGACTCTGAATACAGCGCCTCTATTCCCAAGAATGGAGGGTGTATGGCAGGCGGGAGGTAAGCTGGCTCAGGAGCTGGTCAGCCTCCTGTTTGCTGGGCAGGGGAGATGCTGATTCGCCACTCTGAGGTTGACTCACACGTGACTCATGAGGACAGACTGCCTTGCCGATGGGGGATCTGAGGAGGAGTTCGGCATGTGATTGGGAGGGAGGTCCCACCTGCTCTCTGGACCTGTCCTAGAAAGCTGATAGCACAGGAAGGAGAGGTCAGCTGGGACATGGTTAGATTTGGGTTGGAGGTTATCCAGCAGCTGCTAGGTGGAGTGGCCAGTCTCCTCCTCTCCAGGCCACTCGGACCCTAGCACCTCTTACCTGCCCGCTTTAGCCTCCTCACCATCCACAGCTCTGCCCCTCCGATGCCCTGCCATGCCTGTGCTTGGCCACTTCCAGAAGGACAAGGAGACTACACACTCTAAACGGATCCACAGCCAGGTACCTCCCTGGTTCGCAGCGTCAGCGTCTTCCCTCTGCCATGCCCGGGCCTTCGCACAACCCGCCTCACTCTCACTCCTCCCCCAGTGTCTCAAACCAAAGGCCCTGGGCCCTGCAGGCTCTAGGGTTCCCTCCCAAGCCTGGACCTCTCTCTCCTGCCCTCAAGGCATAGCCCAGAACCACCATCACCTTCCACCAGGCCTTGCCTGGCTGTGGGATTACAAGGAACAGAATTCTCTAAACTCTTGGCATCCATTTGTTGCGGGGAAGACCCCAGTGCAGGAGACAGGCAAGAAGAATCCATGTTTTCACTTTTTCACTTGCAGGCCAATGCCAAGAGTCTAAACTCTTAGGGTGGGCTCTCACTCGGTACCTGAGATCTTTATCAGCAAAACAATTTAGATGCAAAGAAACACAGGGAAAAAGACCAGGTGATGACAGCGGCAGAAATCAGAGTGATGCACCTGCATGCTAAGGAACACCAAAGATCGCTGCCAGCTCACACAAGCTTAGGACGGAGGCAGGGGCAGGCAGGTTCTTCACAGAGATTCTAGAAGGAACCAAATGCCTGTGGGAGACACGGACTCTTGAGTAGCTAGGATTACAGGTGTGAGCCACTGTCGCTCAGCCCACACGGTGTCCTTTTATCTGTCAGATAACTCAGTGTAGAGCATGCCATTCAGCTTCAGCCACTGTCGCTCAGCCCACACGGTGTCCTTTTATCTGTCAGATAACTCAGTGTAGAGCATGCCATTCAGCTTCTGCTGCAAGAGCGAGGAGAAGCAGCCAATGCGGGGAGAGCGTGGGGAGTTCTGGGATTTCTCAGTGACCATCCTGGGACATTTGCTATTCAGGCTGCTGGGAAATAGTCCCTTGGGATGAGACTTCCTCTCCGCCTTAGAGGGAAGGGTTCTGTGGTCTTGGTGACTTAGCTTTTCCAAGAGTTGCCACTAGTTCTGAGAGCTGCCAGCTCTGACCTCCAAGCATCACTTTTGTGGGACAGCAGAAAGCTTGGCTGTGTGGCCAGCATTTCTCAGGCTCCTCAGTTTACCCAAGTTTCTTCAAGATTAGGAGATCGGGAGGAGAAAGTGGTTGACATGGTGGAGTATTTGTGTGCGAGCAGACACTGTTCACTGCGTTCCTCAACGTCATTCATAAAGTTTGAAGCAGAACATTGTTGTCTTTTCTTGAAAAGCCAGGGCACTTCCTTTTTTATTTTTATTTTTCAAAACTCAGAGCTCGTTTGTTTTCCCTGAGCCTCTTTGTGCTCCAGGCTAATGCTCTACTACTTGGGCCACCGTGCCGCTTCTGCCTTTTTCTAAGTAGTTTATTGGAGATAAGAGTCTCATGGACTTTTTTTGTCCAGACTAGCTTCAAACTGAGATCCTCAGAGCTCAGCCTCCTGAGTAGCTCGGATTACAAGCATGAGCTACCAGCGCCTGGCTGGTACTTCCTTTTAATCAAGAAAGGAGAACTTGCCACCAACAGCTTCTACCTTCAGGGTGAGACAAGCCAGAAGTTGTCCTCAGGTGCAATATGTGCTTGGCCCAGTCTTAGGCTGTGAGCTCCTAACTTTAAAGGCCTCTCACACGTGTGTTTTCATTGTGAGATGTCTCAAGTCTTTCTCGAAATAGGATAGAATAAGTGAATGAGAGTGAATGAATGGATGAGAGCAGTTCCTGGGTACTTCATTAGGTTGTGAGGCCCTGTTCTCGACACTTCGTAAGACTGACTGAGTTACTCAGGACTCCCAACTCCCTTCTGAGGAAGACCTTATTAGTATCCTCCTTTCAGTCAAGGAACTATAGCAGAGCGAGACAAAAAGCTTACTCAGGCCATGAAGCTGGTAAGCGAAGGAGCCAGGCAGTCTGCCTCTTGCCTTCTCCTTCTCCCTGGCCAGTCTCTACTGCCTCTGAGAAGGCATGAGAGAGGAGAAGGGCAAAGTAATGTGATGGGGAGAGTTGACACTGGCCAAGATGGCGGCAGGGGTGATGGCGATGGGGCCTCACAGCATCCTCCTTGCTTGGCTGCTCCCAGCTCTCCACGAGGCAGCTGGGGTGGTGGGAAGACTCCCTGTCCCTGGCTTGCCTCGTGGCCTCGGATAAGCCCTTTGTCCTCTCTTGGCGTCACGCCACTCACTTGGGAACTGGCTAGCAGAATTCCTGGATTTGGGAAGCCTTTCAGCTTAGACGCCCCATGGCTTTCTTTTCTGACCAAGCACATAGCAGAGGGCGAGCTCTGAGGGTCAGGCATCCAGGCTCTAGGGAGACACAAAGGGATGGGAAGTCAGGGTGGGTGGGCTCCATACTCTACATGTTCTTGGTACAAGGAGGGGTGCACACTTCAAATCTATACCCACTCATACCGCCCTGGTCTCTCCGAGAATAGCTGGTGCAGAACCTGTTTCTCAGACCTGGGAATTTTCCCAGATACCATCTGACTCCATTTTATAGACAAGGACACTGAAGCCAGAGGAAAGAAACTCTCAGGCCCTATAGTAACCCCGCCAGCTCTTCCCACTACCCGCCCCCCGCCTTTTCTGAAAGCTCCAGCAAACCAAGCAAGAGAGTGGGGGGAGTTTCAGACAAGAGGGATCATAGAGTATCTGGCGAGGCCAACAGGATCCTTGACTTGTCCCTTGGGATGTCATGTCATCCTGGGCCACAAGTTAGCATCATTGGGTCATCAATGAGTGAACGACGACTTTGGGGGTCAGGCAATTGTTTACAATGCATCTCCATGCCCAAGGTGCTGAACTGGCCCTGGGAAAATGGCAGAAGAGGCTCTTACTGACAGCTTCCTCTAGCTCCCAGAGGACTGTCCCCTGCTCCAGCCTGCACCATACAATGCTCCTCAGCCCCAGGCAGGCTTGCTTGTGTGTGCAGCTGGAAATGATCTGATGGGTAATTCACAGTGGGATGAGGCTCTGGCTTGACCATGGTTTGTCTCCTCTGAATCAGGTTGAATGTAAGCCTCACTGTAAGCTATTAAGAGATGGACCAGGTAGGAGCTGTAAGAGGTGATTGGAGCTTGGCCCTCACGAATGGATCAGCCCCATCCTTGTGGTTAATGGAGTCACAGGTGATGGGTTATCTCCAGAGTAGGTCTGTTTATAAAAGCCAGTCTGGCTAGGCTGCTCACACATTGCCCATCTCCTGCCACGTGATGCCCTGTGCCACGTGAGGCCTCTGTGTTACATGAGGCCATTGCTGGATGCGGCCTTGGATCAGGACCATGTGCCCACCCTGTGCTAGCAGGACTGAACATGGACGAAGACAGCAGTGGCCCGGGGAAGCTGCTGCCAGAGCAGATCTGGGTTCTGGCTGCCATACTACCATCAGCTAACGGTGTGGTCCTGGACGTAAGTCTTTTCTCTGTGGCTCCAGCGGTCTCCTCTGTACAGCAGCGAGGGGCTTAGGCTGGGGTCTAGGTATCCCTCTGAGAGGCTCTGAACTCCCTCTCTTGTGTGCTGTTTGCATTATAAAGGAAACATGGAGCCCAAGGAGATGGGCCTGGGGTCTTAGTCAGCTGTCCCATGGTCACTTGAGACAGAAGTCTCTGCAGGCCTTGAGTGGTCAGCTGGGGCTGGGGAGGCCCCACCGTGGGGCAGAGGGCCTGGGACCAGCAGCGGGCTAGGGCACAGGCTGTCAGGAGACCCTGTGGGCATCACAGTTACCCCTGTACTTCCACCCAGCCACATTCAAATGTACAGAGACCCCAAGAATCCCGAGAAAAGTGATTCCCCACATGGCCTCCCAGACAGCTGTGCACATTCACCCAAGCTACCCACTGGCCTGCCCTACCCAGATAGTGCCTCCCCACCCCCTGGACCTTTCAAAGGCTCCAGTGTCTCCTGTCAGATATAGCTCCTGCCTCACCAGCCTGGCAGGACCGGTGCTCAGGCCTACAAGGAAGCCAACTTCTTTAGAGAAGCCTGCCAAAGCCCTGCCCAGAACAACCAAATGGTACCAAGAGTCAGGGCCATCTTACAAAATCACTGACCTACAACACAGGGCATTCGATGGATGGAGAAACCCAGGCTTGCCAAAGCGCAGAGGCTTCTCCCGGGACAAAGTTAGTGGATGGGAGATGCGCTTGAAGCACACAGGTGGCCAGCCTGAGGGCAAATAAAGTTTGTAGCGGTTACAAACACAGAGCAGCCAGCCACCAGCCTTCAGCCCTGGTCTGTAACTAGAGAGAGTATCTAGTTCACTGGCCCCATCTCAGGGGTCATAGATGGAGGGAACAGAGACATATTATTACTGTTCATTATTTTTTGTTGTTTGTTGGTCCTGGGGCTTGAACTCAGGGCCTGGGCACTGTCCCCAAGATTTTTGCTCAAGGCTAGCACTCTAGCCACAGCTCCACTGCCAACATTATTATTGTTATTATTATTATTATTATTATTATTATCTTTAAGTAGTTGCCAGCGTTTTTTGGTAGTTTATTAGAGACAAGAATCTCATGGACTTTGCTACCTGGGCTGGCTTCAAATTGCAATCCTCAGATCAAAGTCTCCTGAGTAGATAGGATGACAGGCGAGAGCCATTGGTACCTGATATATTGTCATTATTTTTATTCTTAGCATCATAAATACAGTATTGAATATACATAAATACATAAATATAGTATTGAATTCCACCCAGCCCAGAACCTTGCCCAGCCAGTAGACTGCTCTGTCCAGCAGGCCAGTTAGCCCCCCTGTCTTTTGACATTTACCCTTTCTGGGTACCTTTTCCTTCTTGGGTTCCGTGTTAAAAATCCCTCTGCTGTCCCTGACCAGAATGACCTAGGTTCCCTGTCCCTCTGTGCACACGGGTGACTTGTGTTGAAAAGCAAACCTCAGTGGGGCACCCAAGCCTCGTGGTTTCAGACCGTGTGGTTTACCTCATGGCGTCAGGTTCCTTCCTCCAGATAAACCAGCAGAGACAGCTCACAGTTGGCGGTGCTGGGGGAAATGGAGCCTGGGGAAATGGCTCTGACTCGATGAGGAAGGTTTGGGGAGGACAAAAGGGTTACAGCCCAGCCTAGGCGGGGTCCCCAGGCTTAGCCAAGATTCAGGTCAACCTGGGGTGGTTGAAGGGGGTTTTCAGGCAGTCAGACCACTGGAAATTAGTACAGGATTCTCTAAATGAGGAATCTGGTATGGACCAGGGACTGTGGCTCCTGAAGAAGAGAAGAAAGCTTCAGTAACCTGATTTAAAGTCCCTACGTACCACCTTTGGACTTGGTGGGGGGGCCCTGATGGCAAAGCCCTGGGCCCTGAGCCACAGTAAGGCAGGAGAAAAACAGCAGCTTGAGTTTGGAGAGACTTCCCTTCCTCATCCGGATCCTCCCTCCCCAACCAGGTCCTTCGGTCTCCAACTATATCCTCCCTTCCCAGCCAGAACTCCCTCCCCAGCCAGAGCCTCCCTCCCCAGCCAGATCCTCCCTCCCCAGCCAGAGCCTCCCTTCCCCAGCCAGATCCTCCCTCCCCAGCCAGATCCTCCCTCCCCAGCCAGATCCTCCCTCCCCAGCCAGAGCCTCCCTCCCCAGCCAGATCTTCCCTTCCCAGCTAGATCCTCCCTCCCCAGGTCTCCTTTTCTGCCAACCAGCTGAGCACAGGGCTGCTGGGCTGGGGCAGGGAAGGAGCATCTAGCACAGGCTCTGCGCTTTATCATCTCACCCCCTATTCTGACAGCCCTTGAAGTCGAGGTGTGCAGTTGGGTTTTGTTGTTGTTGTTTTAATGAAGTGTTTGTATTCCAGATGATAGACCTCAGGCTCAGAGAGGTTTGGGAAGAACCCACATCACCATTAGCAGTGGTCCTGCATGTACTTGGTGCTCAGAAATGTTGGTTTCCTAGAAAGGAAGCAAGATGCTATGTTGGCTCAGAGAAGCCACTGAAGAATCTTTGGGGCTCGCTGTTCTGAAGACGGTGGAATCTTCAGCTACGGTGCAACCCTGGCTGCTCCGCTGCCAGTTCTCAGGCAGCCAGTGGGTTCTGCTTCCTCAGACGGCACCTGGATGGCCGGCCAGGCTCTGTGTATCCATGAGGCATCTTAGTTCCCATGCGTCTGCGGCTGGGGAAATGATGGCTCCTCTATTTCCTCCGTGGAGCCCCATTTCCTTGAACCATGTTCTACCTGTGCCTGACAGGTGGGCCTCTAGAGGAAAGGTAGGAACTAGGTGGGAGGAGAGACTTACAGAGACCTGTTCTCTCCTCAGAGACCTACACCCTTTTCAGGGACAATGACAGGAACAGTGATCAATTTGACCACCCCACGCATCTCATAGCCACTGTCCTTGATGAGCACGATGGCGGGGCCCAGCCCTAGACTGCGCAAGTCACAAGTATGTCTCATTAAACAAACCCTGTGAAGTGGCCTTTACTATCCCCATGTATGGATGGGGCAACAGAGCTCGTTTCTTGCTTGAGATCACCCAGCTCGGAAGTGGCAGAGCCAGGAACCAAAGCTGGGGCCATCAGATGGTCCCTAATCGGAGACAGTGGCATGGCTGTTCTGGAAAATGTGCTGTGCTCATGAGACTCGGGGTGTCAGGGTTGCAAGGAAAGCTTGCTCAGTGAGGATGGAGGGGATGTAGACTGGCAGGAAGGAGGCACAGGGCACTCACCCCAGCCGTGGTCAGAAGTGGGACTTGTGGATCAGTAAGAAGAGCAGTACATAGTGCCATTGAGACAGAACCAAGATGGGTCAAGGCCAGACCAGGGCAAAAGGGGCGACTGACAACAGTCCTTCCTCCTAGGGGCCTGTGTCCCGAGAACCAGTCTAGGTGGGAGCTGATCAGCCTTCCTCCACTTCAAGCCTTGAACCTCTCTCCCTAGGGCTCAGATGTCTGCTACAGGCAGCTGCTGAGGCCGAGCAGTCCAGAAGGGAGGACCATGCCGCTTGGAGACAGTGGGTTTAGACTAATCCAAGCAGATAGAGCCTACGTGGGTGGTCTCGGGAGAGCCTGGGAGGGAAGCGGGCAGGGCCGGCTCTGTCCTTGGCTAGGCTCCGGAGCTCAGCTGGAAGAGGTACAGCCATGCAAGCCAGACTGCTGGTAGGTCCTGCAGACTCTCCAGACACTGTCTCCATTGCTGCACATCAGACCCGAGCAGCCTGCACGCAGCCCTGGCACTTCTCTCTGCTCATATTCTCTAGATACTCTCTCCTCTTCTCTGCTCACTCTCTGCCTTTACTTGTCAGGAGTTGGGCTTCATCTTATTGGCTCTTGGGGGTCTCTGAGTGGAGTTAGCAGGACCCTGACCTAGACCATGAGGCTCAAAGGTGGGGAAGAGGCCTCGTCCAAGGGCAGCGAGCCCCCTGAGCCAGAAGCACTGGGGACAGTGTCTGAAGCCAGCTCCTTCTTCCTCACACCCCTGGCAGGAGGCCCAGGCTGGGCGCCTGCCTCACAGGCTCATTCGTGACTGAGCAGCTGCCTCCTGGGCCCTGCTCTGGGTGGGAGGGGCCTGGGAAAATCAACTTGCTGGGCCTGCAAGACCCCATGGGGCCAGTCCAGGCTGTGTGTGTAGCAGCTTGGGAGGCAGGGAAAAGCCCGACTCTTCTTTGAGCATTGGGTGGAGATGGAAGGATTCAACAGGAATGTCTTTCCAATTATCCAGGCTTGGGCTCGGGAGGGCAGGTTTGTCTCCACAATCCTTGCTGCCCTGGAGGCTTCTTGGGAAAGGGGAGGTGACACTTCTCACAGCTACAGATCTTGGCTCTGGAACCCAAGAGGAGCCAAGCTCTCCCCACACCCAGGACACCATTGTGGTCTCCACAGTGAGTTATGTGCAGACAACGTGGTCAGCAGGAGCAGATGCAGCCCCATGACCCCTGCAGATGTACAGGACAGTGAGGACCAGCCATCAGCAGACCGGAGGCCATCGGGCTCATCCCCTGCACCCAGAAGGTGTGCTGGTCAAGAGCCACCATTCCAGAGCCTGGGCCCAAGGGGACACCTTCCTGAAGCCTACTCTGCTCAGTGCTCCAGTCTTGAGGCCAGGCTCTGAGATGCTCACCGCATCAGCCTCCAATGTTCTCAGTGCTCTCACTGCTGGCTGAGGGGCTGGGCTGGGCTGGGCTTGGGCACTGTGAGCGGCTTCAGAAGGCCCAACAGGGGCACAGAGGGGGCCTGGATGTCCGCAGGGGCTGGAGTGCTCTGGAGTACATTTTCACTGGGGTGAAAATGGTGGCAGCTAGGACAGTGGCAAGGAGAGAAGATGGGGCGCGGTCGGTAGAGTTGAGAGCTATTTATTTTTTAGGGAGGAAAAATAATGGATCCAGTAACTGGATGGAGGATGGCGTCAAAGTGGGCAAGTGTTTCCTGTGGGTGCCATTGTGCCAAGACTGCTAACCTTCTGTCTAGTTGGCTTTGGCTTGAGGCTGTCTGGTACCCATCTCCCCTCTCCAGGGGAGACATGAGTCCAATAACTTCCAAGATGGTGGAGAGGGAGATCACATGGATGGACCCTCTGGAAATGCATGCTTCAGTGTCTACTTGCAACTCCAATCGTGAGAATTCAAACACACACACACACACACACACACACACACACACACACACACACACACGTGAGCCTATCACTTCACTTTATTTTCTCAACTGTCTCTTTTCATCCTATTTTTTTAGATTATAAGTACTTTGATATCTCTTTCTCCAACCAAATAATTAAAAAACATAACCACAATATCAAGTCTGAGTGTTAATACAGTCAGCACTGACTTTTGTCTTCTTTTCTTGAAACAGTGTCTCACTTTGTAGTCAGGGCTGTCTTTTGAACTAACACCACCTGTCTTAGCCTCTAGTGCACGGATTATAGGCATGCACGACTATGCCCAAGGAACAATAATTTCTTAGTATATAAAAACGAGTGCAGGTTCAGCTTTCCCTGGTGGTCTTCTCCCTCTGGGAGCAGTGGTAGACTGCTGCATGTCACAATACAGCCATGGGTCAGTTCAGCTTACGTTGTGCTGTGTGATGTTAAGTGTGCAATTATAAAAGGACAAGTAAAGGAATAGCGACTGGAAAATGTGACAATCAGAAAACACTCTTCCAATCTTCTCTGTCCATCTTCAGAATCTGGAAACCAGATGCAGCAGCGAGAGTGCTTTTCTCTCTCTCCCCCAGCAGGGAAAACTGTCTACTGCCCTTCCCAGCACTGAGCCCGCCCGCCCGTCTAGTGTCCCTTTCCCGCTGGCTTGTCTGCACCCCCAGGACAGTTTCCCGCCCCAGAGCAGGCTGGGAACAGACGGGAGGAACCGACTGAGTCTGCTGGTGGGGTCTGTGTGCACAGGGTCATCTGGTTTCAATCGAGTGAAATCTTAAAACTTTCCATGGGAACTTCTTCTTTGGTGAGCTCCTCCGTGAGGCTGGACAAACAACCTGAGCAGGCTGCACGTTCCAGAGGTGCTGCTGGGGGACTGCTGTCTTCCCTAAATAGGCAGAAGCAGGCATGATCTTGGGGTCTCTAATGTTCCCAACTGGCCAGGTTCAACTCTGGCAGCAACACTCCTTAGTTAACTGTGCTGCTTCCCTTTCCTCATCTATAACATGGGAATACGCAGGGTTGTTGGGGGTGAGCTGGACTGAAGCTCACCCAGTGCTCAATTCATTCTAATATATGGCAAGGCCAATACTCAGTGTCATTGATTCCAGAAACTCAATGTGCAGTTCAGAATGCATGTTTCTGGATTTTTACAGAGGTCCTATTATCATATGCTAACATCACATATCATCCAGGGAGGTCAGGTAGTGTCCCATAATCAAACCTATTAACATTTCCTTATTCAAACCCCTATTATTCTAAGTGAGAATATGAAGGATTCTAGGTAGCTTTGCCTGGGCTTTGCTGAATGGATTATGAAAAGGACTGAGGACTCTCAGAGCTTTGGAGAGTCTGGCATGGTGGGTAAGGGACTGGGGACATGCTTGTTTGGAAAGAGGAGAGGTTTCTCCTGCCAGAGGTCCGGGGCCAGCTCTGTGGAAAGGAGTGGTTTTCCACACAAGTCTCTGCCAACAGACAACAACCTTGAGTGCCGAGAAAGAGCCCCTTCCTCCGGTCAGGCAGTACCAAGTTGGGAAACCACACAGCCTGGGGCTTCCAGAAGACTCCTGCCAGAGGCTGAGTGGCTAGCTCCCTGCTGGCTCCCAGGGTCATGATTTCTGACCCATTTCCTTCTTCATCTTCTACTTGGCCTACTTGGGCCAAGGGTTCTCAGGCCAAGGTCTGCTCTGGATACCCCAATAGGGGTGTCTCACCCAAACCCTCACCCCGATGCTGTGGAGAAGAGCATGGTGGCACTTTGGACATGAGCCCAGAGATTTAGCAATTGCAAAGCAAGGCCTGGCCTCCGGTGTGATGCTCCTGTTCACTTACTCTGCCCTAAGTTTTAATAAAGCCATGGCTTGGCAGGGAAGACACCTGCCCGTGGCCACACAGAGCTCCCACAGAGCCCACGCTTCTCCCTCCCCATTAGGTGTTCTTTGCCCTCCTCACCTTCGCTGCCCAACCGCCCTGGCCAAAGGCAGCTATAGGAATCGAGAGGCTGCGCACAAGCTTGGGGTGACCTGGGCCTGGAGTCCCAGTGGCTGGCAGGGAATGCGTCTCGGCCTCCTCCATGTCTGGCGTGGGGAATTCCCCCTCGCTGGCTGCCCGAGGATTAAACACAACAACCCAGCTAATAATAGAATATAAAGAGCAAACAAGACAACAGCAGGGGTGGATGAAGGCGATTAATGCTTATAAAAATGCTTTGAGCCCCTGGGAGAAAAAGAGGCACCAAACATAAAGCTTCATCCCCCAGGCCTCCATCAGCCTGTCAGGCGGCCAGCGTGGCTCTGGGCCTCATCATGGAAGAATAAGAGGAGGAGGAAATGGGAGTGTTGGAATCAGACAGGAATGACTGTTGTGCGTCTAGGGGCCAGCAGAGAACCTGTCCTGGCCCAAGCTACCCAAACATTTCCTATGGGGCTTTCTGGGCTGGCCAGGGTGGTGGGTTTGGAAGCCAGGATGTTCACTTAATACAGTCACCTCTAGAGATCACAGCCTCACTGAGGAAGATGGCTGGACATGGTGACTCCAATGGATGGTCTTGTCCAAGGCTATCCAGCCTGCCAGATGGAGGAGGCAGACTGGGCCTCGGGGGGCCTCTCCAGGCTTCAGAACATGGGACATAGCCATGCACAGCATGTGGTGGGTGGGTGAGGTACTAGGCCCTTCCAGGACTCCAAGCTAGACTGGGGACCCAGCACTGGGGTGAGGTATGAGTCCACATACAAGTTGAGGGCCACCTCCGTGGAGTTGTGTGTGTTACCAGGGGTTGGTGACAGAGAGAGGGACCTTCACAGGAATGGGCATGCATTGAGGAAAGAGCCCAGGGAACTTGGCCAGTCTCTAGAAACTGAAGGACAATCCCAGCAGCTCCCAGGATGGAGAGGTGAGGAGGAAATGGGGGCCAGGCCTGGACTCTCTGGAGGATAGCACCTTCCTAACCCCCCCTAGGCTGGAGAGGTTCTACAGACACAGCCACCACAGACCTGCCAGGGTCCTTGCAGGGATTCGTGATGCCAGTCAGGGCTGCAGATGACCTCTATAGACTTAGGGGCAGATTAGAGGAAAGATGACTCCCGGGCAGGTGTGGCCCATGCCCCGATTTGCTGAGCTGAATGGGGGACTGGGTTGTGCTCCTGCTCACCCCTTGTCTAAGGAACAGGTGCCAAACTCACCCTCTTCAGTGAATGGGGCATCACTGACCCGGAGGCCCCTCCAGACCCAGGACCGCTTGCCTCCTTCTGAGACCTTTCTGCCTATCTCCACTCTGCTCATGCAGATTTCCAGTTTGGGCCCAGCTGCAGCTGAATGGAAGAGGCAATGAAAATCCTAAACTAGCAGTCAGATCTAGTTGCAGCCTCAGTTCTTGGTACCTATCCCTTTTTGTGCATCCGTTTCCCTACCTGTGTTAGCATTTCAACCAGATGGGTTTTGATGGCCGTGAGACACTTGGGCAAGGGAAGACCTACTGATAGGCGCCAGAGTAAAATGTACCTCAGTTTACCTGCCAGCTTCTGCAGAGTAGCAGAGCAGCATTCAGGAGCAAGGCAGGGAGGGTGTGGGCGGAGACCCACAGCCTGGGTCTCCAGGGTCACAGAGAGATGTCTCAGAAAGAGAAACCATGGCCCTTCCCAGAGTGGACGGCTACCTTGGATGGCGTGGATGTGCTCCCCTCCCTCCCGCCCCACCCCCCCCCACTTCCCTGGGATTCTGCTGAGGGCAGTCTGGCCTTCCCTCAAGACTCCTTATTGAGGTCCACAGACCTGAGTGCGGGCCCCGCAATGCATACGAGGAACCAGGTGGCCATGCTGACCTATTTCCTTGTCTGTAAAATGAGGATGGAAAATGTTCTCTCTTAAGATTGTTGTGAGGGCAAGAGGTGACGTGGGGTGAGGGCACTGGCCGTGTGGCTGGCAGGGTAGACACTAGGCAAGTGCTCAGCCTCCTCATTGTCCTCATCACCCTTTCCATCATCCGCGTGTTGGCCCTGGAACCTCTCCTGCTCCTTAGCTGAGTTTCTTGTCATTCTCTCCTCATTCCCAGAAATCAAAGCTCCTGGGACCTCCAAGATTGTCACACATTACACCTTCCAAGTTCTCTTCTCTGACCCCAGCTGGGGTCCCTTCTACCTCCACCATGGGTTTTCCTCTTCCCACTGATCTCTGCAACTCGGCTGCTTCTCCACATGGACCTCAGGGGCAGGTTGGGTCTGAGGCTTCTTGGTTAGTTTTGCCAGCAGTATTCTAGAAGACAGCATGGAAGGCCCCACTTGGTCCTGTGTGATACAACAGCCCACTGAGGCCAGGGGCTGGGCTCTCCTCAGGAAAGCTCAAGGTGACCTTTGTGATGGGCGGGGCCCTTGGATGGTGCTTCTGGCATCTTGAGCAGCCAGCCCTACAGTCCCCCCACAGGCTAGCCAGGTGTGTCTTGCCTACAGGTGGGCTAGATTGAGGTCTCCTTAGTAATAGTTAAGGGCAGTGACAGCCACTCCTGTCTAGGGTCTGGGTGTTCATTAGACCTTAGGCATACCAGAGCCTTTATCTTCCCTGACGGCCCACTGTGCTATTAGTTACAGACTAACTAGGTTAGAGAGGTGACAGGCAGGTATCCAGGAAGTGGTGGAGCAAGGTTTTAATCTCTATAGCTCCAGACCCGGGTTTATCACCCTTCCTGGCCTGCCCTCCGGTCACTGGGGTCTTGACTGCACTCAGGCCAAGCTTGGGGTCTTGCAGTGGCCTTGGCTAGCAGGGGAGGGCACCCCAGGCTTTCTGAGACCGAAGCAGGCTCTTCTATCCTGAGTGCCCTTGCATGCCTGTGCAGATCCCAGAATTCTAGGGTCTCCAACTCAGATGCGCCTTTGCCAAGTCTCCCAGGCTTCAAGCAGGGGAGAAAGTGATGAAGGACTTGGTCCCCCTTGCTTTGCTATGTCCTCTCAGCACATGGCCTGGGCACCAGCACCCTTGGTTTTCATGGCCATACAATGGAACTGTGCCACGTAGTCTTAGCACTCAAGAGTACTCTCTACTCTATTTCCTAGAGAGGCTCTCTACTTCCTTCCCTTCCTGTTTTCCTAGAGAGGCTCTCTACTTCCTTCCCTTCCTGTTTCTGCCATCCCATTCCAGTGCCCCCACCCCCAGATGTGGTGTGATGCCTTCAGAAGTTGCCAGCTTCCACCTTCTACCAGCTGCCTGCACCAACTACCGCACTGACAAACCTTCCTAACATCACTTTGGCTCTGACCTTCCCTGCTCACCAGCTGTTAATTTTTTAATTGTTATTATAAAGGTGACATACAGAAGAGTCACAGTTACGTCAGGTAAAAAGTGTATTTCCTTGTGGATAATTCACTCCTTCCCTCGCACTCTCCCAGTTCTTTCCTTCCATCACCATCTATTCTCCATCTTTCAAAGGTTACTTTTTCTCTAAAAGAGCTGTCCCCAGCCTGTTGGAGGCCTTCATCTGACAAACCTTTCTACCAACTCTCTCCCTCTTTCCTCCTTACCCTCCAGAGGAAGAGGCATGCACGAATGCTATAATAAGATGGAAGAGGGGGTTTGCTTTCTGGGGGTGGGGTCAGCACATTGATGCTGAGGGAGAAGGGGCAAGCTCGAAAAGATGATAATGATCAAGATGGCTTTTTGAGTAGTTGAAGCTCTAAATCTGCAGGTTTTGCATTCACAGATTCAATCCATTACAGATGGAAAAGATTCAAAAAACGTGTACTGAATGCATACAGATTATCTTCTTGTTATTATTCCTTGAGCAATACAGTGTAATAATGTACATTGTATTTACATTTTATTGGGCATTGGAAGTAATCTAGAGATGGCTTAAAGTATACAGTATCTGTGCCAACCCACAGATTTAATATGGGGGTCCTGTGGCTTCTCAGGGACAATATGTGCTAGGCCCTAAGTGTTGTATGTGTCCAGATTGTGAGCCCTTCTGCAAACCCCATGAGGTCACGGAGGCCCAGTTTACAGAGGAGGAAGCAGAGGTCAAGAGGCTTGCTCAACTGCACACACCAAGTAAGTGGCACAGCCAGGATTTGACTCAGGCAGGCTGGCTCCAGAACCCCAGGGCCTTGACTCTGACAAGCCAATTAGCCCAGGGCTTTGTTTCACTGCAAGTGGGCACCAGTCTGGAGTCAGTTTTGTAATAGGGCCCATCAGTGGGTGAGGCTGGGGGGACCACTGGGCCTGGGTGGCTGGAGCAAGAGCAAGTGAGGCCAGAGACCCAGGTGCCATTGGGTGTTGGCAATGAAGGGAGGAGAGACAGGCAGGTAGCCACCTGAGTTGTGCAATGCCCAGCCCACATGTGTGGAGTCGGGATGGGGAGGCTGCCTCCCACATGGCGTGTGCTTGAGTCCAAGAGGGGGCACTGAGGCAGCGTAAGAGGACCGCAGTCCTCTAAAGTACGTGTGTGCGCAGTGTGCATGGGCAGGCAAGGGACTGAACTCTTTAGGTGTCTCTTTCTGGGCACCCTGGAAATGTGAGGCTGGCCCTTGTCCATAGCTCAGCTATTAGCATCAGTCCTCAGCTGGATTAGCCCCAGTCTAACCATCCTCAACCTGCTTGAGTATCACTGCCCCTCCAAGGCAAACTCTAGATAAGCGTCATGGTTCATCTCCAGGCACTGTCCTACTCAAATGGGTTTTGACTTTCCAAAGAATGTCCCCAATGGCTTCCTTTGGCTCTGGCTCTCTGCTGGGTTGCCGTGTCCCAGGTATTCAAAGGACCACTGGACCAAGACGGCAGGTGAAAACTACTGGGAACATGGCCTAGATATATTTCACGGTGCTTGAGCTAGAAGGCACTATCTACCCACCCCCCACCTCATTTCTAGATGCGACTTTCCTCACCTCTGTCAGCTAACACCTGTACTAACAGCTTAAGGTCACCAGGAGCTGGTAAGATCAGTTTTGCAGCAGCAGTGAGATTATGGAGTTGTAAGGGACCAATTTTCTTGGGTGGCTCCTAAGGGTAGCTCAAAGGGTATGCTCTGATGAGAGTCTTTGGAATGGGGAGACCTCTGTGGTGCGGCCCACAGAGGGGACCTTTGAAGAAGCGGGCGGTGGGTTATTTCGGAGGAACAGGAATGTCTCCACACCTGCACATGCCATTCTGCTCATCCCAAAGCAACTGGGCCAGAGTAGGGAGGTCATACTGGACATTCCTCGCTTGCTGCTGGGGCTCCTTTTATTATCGTGACTTAGCTTGACCCCAAGCATGACCTCCCAGGCTTGTAAAGTGTGGTTCTTCTAAAGCAATCAGAGACTGGGGAGAGAGTAAATTCTAAAACCTTGGAAAAGGAAAATAGGTCAGGCTTCGAGTTATTTCATATTTACCCTGGCATCAGTTCAAGGACCTACTGCTTTTGGTAGTACCTTGGTAAATTTCCGTAAGAACTGTAACAACTATTTCCATTTTGTTTTCTTCAGGTAATAGATTATTATTTTAACCAAGTATGTTTTGGATTTCAACTTACAAATATGGCACCAACTTTGAAGTCTGATATTTTCTCTTCAGCTCCCCTTCCTCCCTCCCCATTGTGGCCTGGCCCTAGCCCAACCAGCTGCAAATAAATTGGCACTTTTATGCATTTATGTAGCCATATAGAGGTTCTTCTCCACATATACAAAGACTATGTTAATACATCTTTTATTGTCCTCTCTATGGAACATATATATATATATGTATATATATGCACATATATATATATTTTTCCTGCATTACTGAGGAACCCAGGCAGGTCCTTGTGCATGCTACCATGAGGTCTACCACTAACTTCCATCCCCAGCTCAAAATACCTTTTAGTTGATGGTACACAGGCCCAGTATGCCTGGTGGAGAGTTGGCTGTGGAAACAGAGGATGTGGACCTGGCACCAGCCTCTTGTGATCCTGGCTAGGCCCCATCATGCCAGGCTCTCTCTTCTTGCTGGAAACAGCCAAAAGCAAGTGAGAAATTGCTTAACCCAGCAATACATTGTTGGATGATTTTGTGGCTGTGTGAACATCAGAGTGTGATTACACAAAGGGAGAAGGCTACGACATCACTAGGTGATATAATCTTGTGGAACTACAACCATATATGTTGACCACTGTTGACTAAAACATCCCTATGCAGAACATGACTGTGTATGGATGTGTCATGTATTCTGTACACAGGTACAGGATGTGTACAATAGATACTCAGTAAATTTGTTGCATTGGAGGAAACTGGATTGTAGAAGTGAAAAGAAACAGGCATCTGGATTGATTCCTTGTGTTATAAGGAATAGAAAAGATGAGGGAGGAAGGAAGGGAAGGAAGAATAGAAGGGAGAGGGTTAAGAGGAGAAAGCAGACTGGGTGAACAAGTAAATGTACTGGCTTCATGTGTTTGGGTTAAACTCTGAGGTCCAGCATTTGAATTAAGAATGGGAGGCAACACATGATTCAGTTCTCTCTCTCTCTCTCTCTCTATCTCTATCATCTGCTTATCATCAGTACTGGGGCTTGAATTCAGAGCTTAGCGCTCTCCCTCAGCTCCTTCTGCTCATGGCTGGCATGCTACCTCTTGATCCATGCCTCCACTTATGAATTTTTTGTTGGTTAACTAGAAATCAGAGTCTTGAGTATCTGTCTAGTGTAGCCTCAAATCAGAATTCTCAGACCTCAGCCTTCTGAGTAGCTAGGATTATAGGCATGATCTACCAACCTTCAGCTTTGTGAGTTGTTTTTAGACTTAAAAAAATGTACCTATCAGCCCCTTCTACTTCTAGTTGGCACTAACTTTTACCCTATTAGCCCTGTATATCAGTACTATGGACACATAAATAAAGAGCTATCATTTGTAAAAGCATTATTAAATTTATGATACTCAATAGAATTAGATTGCATCTTACCATCAGATTATGTCCCTAACCTTCACACCTCAAACTGAGAGAAGGGCCTCTCCCTAGGCACAGCTCAGGCTCTGGGGCTGGTTCTATTTATAGGCTTACGCCAGAGGCAACCCCAGTGTGGCCAGCGCTCTAGACTCTGAAACAGGAGCCTGTAGCCATCAGGAACTGAAACTGAGTCAGAGGCCAAAGCAAACTGTGTGCACTGCTCTGATTTCCTTGCTGTGGGAAAGCAGGGGCTACGAGAAGCAGGTCACTGGGTCGTACTTCTCCAGCAAGGTCCAAAAGTCCTGCTGAGTTAGGGCCATATCAGTGTGTGTGTCTGTGTGCTGGGCGGGGGCGGGGGGGGGGGAGTATGGGTCCTACAAATGCAGCTCATCTCTCATTCGCTACAACCCTAGATGACTCATGGTTCCGTCGTCCTAGTGATCCAGTCAGGGTCACTTCTTCCAAAGGCCACATTATTGGCAGGACTTTCTAACAGGGGCATCCTGACTTTTTGAAAAAGGCCAAAGTCAACAACCAGAAATTCCTTTTTCTGATTTGCAGGAATAATGGCCAACTGTTTATCAAACTAAGACTGTACTTAATGCTTTATGGCTATTCCTCACTTAATTCTCCCAACCCCGGAGGTAGGTATTTATTCCCATTTTATAGATGAAGATAACAAAAGATTATGAAAAGGTATAGGCCAAGTGCTGGTGGCTCATGCCTGTAATCCTAGCTGCTCAGGAGGCTGAGATCTGAGGATTGCAGTTTGAAGCCAGCCCTGACAGGAAAGTCCGTGAGCTTCTTATATCCAATTAACCACCAGAAAACAGGAAGTGGCACTGTGGCTCAAAGTGGTAGAGCACTAGCCTTGAGCAAAAGAGCTCAGGGATAATGCCTAGACCCTGAATTCAAGCCTCACAACCACCACCAACAACCAAAGCACCAGACTGGAACTGGCTTCCTCCGCAGCACTGCCACCAACGTGCCCCCTTCCCAACTCCACATCTGACAACCTCCAACCCACAGCTTGGAATTGGTTATGGTAGGGAGGTCATTCACACGATGGAAATGATCACGCTGTGATGTCGGTCCCAGTCTCCTAGTTTTCTTCTTTCTTTAAATCACATGAGATCTGGCTGTAAATATTTCCCAGTTAGTAAGTAGGCAGGAGTATCTCATTGTGAAGCTCAGATCCTTTCCAGTTTTTGTTGTAGTATGGGCTCTATCTACCAGTGAACCATCTGGCTATGTGCAGAGGGCCTTTGAAAGCCATACTGCTAGGTGGCTCGTATCTGTAATCCTAGTGACTCAGGAAACTGAGATCTGAGGATACTGGTTCAAGCCCAGTGGAGCAGGCAAATCTGAGAGACTCTTAGCTCCAATGAATGAGCCAGAAGTAGAAGTGTGGCTCAAGCAGTAGAGTACTAGCCTTACGTGAAAAAGCCAAGTGAGAGTACAAAGACCTAAGTTCAAGTCCCAGTATCAACACATGCACACACACACACACACACACACACACACGCACACGCACACGCACGCACACGCACACACACACACACACACACACACACACACACACACACACACACACACCACTGCTAGAAGCTGGCTGAACACTGGCCAGCCAGGGTCTCTTGTCCCTCCTCCCTGGGCCTGACAAAGGGTTCCTGATCACATCTAAGTATTATTAGTAAACACATATCCAAGTCCTCTTTCTTGTCTGCTGGGCTAAAGACCTGACTTAAAAGGGCTAAGTCAGCTAGGGACAGGATTTATGAGGTAATAATAATGTATTCTTCTCTATGGCATTTCTCATCTTGAAAGCATTTTATAGCCATTTCCTAATTAGTTCTCGGCTACCCTCTGTGCAGGTACAATGCTTGAGGACAGGTAAAGCCAACAAGAAGTGTTTAAAAATTTGCAGAAGACCCTGGTCTACTGCCAGGCAACTCACTTCCGAGTCTCACATACCCTGGTGTTCAAATTCCTAGTTACTGTCACTGTTGTTTAGTTCCCCTGGGAAAATCAGCCCAACTCTGCCTAGAGTTAGGGAGCTGAATTTAAAAAGTCATAGAACTACCATCTCCACAACCAACAGAGAAACCTCAGGGGAAAGAAAAGTGATTTCCGGTGTGTACACTGTGACCATGCATGCTGTGTGAGGTGCTGCTGGATTGGGAGCCAGCGCCTGGGTGCAGTCTTGACACTGACACTGCATGGCTAATGACGAAACATTGTTCACCTAACCTCTCTGATCCTGTTTTCTCTGCTGTCAAATAGGCTGACCTTTCTTTGCTGATATGCTAGGGCATCTATAAGTCTAGCCAGCTATACAGTGTGAGTCCCTCGATCACACTGCCTTTACTGGCGGCTGCCACTGTGGAGTGGCTATTGAATTAATCCAGCTGTTGACTGAACCCATGACACAGCCAGCTGCCCTCTACTGAAACCACAGCTAGAGATTCCTGTCAGATCCAAAGCAAGCCCTGGCTCCACTGGCTCTTGGCTCATCAGGAAGGAGGGCCAAACACATGCTCTTCCATGGCAAAGGTGGCCATGGAAGCTACAGGGGAGCGCGCAGCTTGGCACACTGCTGCTCTGGGCAGAGGGGCACCTTTCTGTGGGCAGCCAGCTGGCCATGGTCAGACAGATTCCAGTGTGAAATCGCCCAGGAAAGGTCGTTAAAATCCAGATGTCCACTCCACAGTGCATATCATGGTTCAATAGGTCTGCAGAGGGACCTGCCTAGGAGTTCCTGTGGGATTCTGATGAGCGGAGGCCACGATCTGGTCTAGCTCTGTTCCTGTATCACAGAGAGGAGGGCACTACCTTAGCCATGCAGCTAGTGTGAGACAGAGTAGGGACATGGCCACAGGACATGGTCTGTGTCCTGCAAACGCCCAATACTTCAGGGCAGAGGCCGAGCAGCCCCATGTGAGGACTCAGAGGCAGCAGCTCCCCAGCTGGCAGCCGGACAGGTTGGCTCTCTCTGGCTTCCTGGGAACATTCCTGGTGCTGGGGGCCAGGGTGGAGTGCGGATTCCAGTATATGGCTCCTTACTAGTGCTACAGGGCCTAGATCCCATTTTCTTTCAGCTTCACACAGTAAGATGGGCTCCATGAGCCTTCAGGGGAACAAGGGAGGAAGTGAGAGGTCCAGCCAAGCCTGTGTGTGCTCTGCAGAGGGACAGGAGCTTGGCTTAGAAGACGAGGGAGCCTGGCGGGCAGGCTGGCTCTGGGGTAGGTCCTTCCTCTCCCGGGTAAGAGCTCCTTCAGGGCAGAGCCATGCTGGATGAAATGGCAACACCTTGCAAGGCAGGTGTGAGGATGGCAGCTTGCTTGTGTGCAGGCTCGGGGAAGCTGGGGTGAAAAATCTGGCCCTCCATGCCTAGATTTTCCCCAGAATTGCTAGGACAGTTTCTGGAGCTGCTGGACCTGGGTTCCTAATGCTGCATAGTGAAGTGACAGGGGAGGGGGGGGTGAGCTGACTTGATGGCTCCCTAGCCTCTAGCCTTGATGTAAGTCTTGCTCAAGGATCTTCCCTGGTCCTGATCTTGGCTAGCTGCAGAGCTTTCAGGCCTCTGGCCAGATATCAGATACACAGCAGTGATAACCCATGATCCCCAATGTCTGACTTCCAGGGAAAAGGATGAGGAGAGGGGAAGGAGGGTGGAGGCAAGACCACTCTATCTACACTGGTGGTGCATGGGGCCTACATGGAAGCTGGAGGGCTAGATGGGGAGGAAGGGCTGGTTCCTGAGCACCAACCTGGGGTGTGGCGTGGTGGGTGGCTGAAGCCTGAATGTTCAGATCCTTTGAGGCACCTGCACACACGGACGCATGGACGCACACACGCTATAGTTTCAGGGGAAAAAACAGCCAAGGGTTGTTTAACAATACAACTTAAGACGAAGGCATGGAAGAAGGGTGCGTGTGTGCGTTTATGAGATCTTACTTTTCCCTGGAAAATTACTGCATCCTGGTGTGTGAGTTTATTTCTTCCAGCTAAGAAATATAAGGAGGAAAGGAGGGAGCAACCAGCAGTGAGGGGTGTGAGGATTCAGCTCTAGTTTGGGCTCCAGCACAGCGGGGCTGTCTGGGGTGTGCACAGCTGCTGCGTGAGCAAAACGATATCATGAAGACATTCCAAACGGCTTCCAGGAAGCGCCGTGTGCTCACATGTGTGTGGACCTGGGTAGGCTGGCTGGCTACCTCTCAACACTGGTGTTTCCTAGAGCTTTCCATTGGCAAACGCGGCCTCCTGGAACTGCGGGACAAAGGTTTTGAAATAAGCCCTGGTGGGAAAAAGGGAGAAAAAATTGTGGTTAGCACAAACAACTTGAATTAAAAAAAAAAAAACTGCAACTCAAGAGCTTTCAACCTAACTCAGAACAGTTGTTATTTATTGTTCATGCATCTTGGGTTGGATTTTCCTCTTCTGCTGATGCAAAGCCCTCTGGATTTTTCCAGGGAGGTACACGCAGCTCACACTGTGCTATCTCTCATGGATAAAGGGCTTGCCAATTCCATTAGGCTTCAGTGCACAGATTCCTCTGCCCTTCCCAGGACAAAGCCAGGGCCTGATCCAAGCCCAGGTCGAAGACAGAAAGTACCCATTCTGGTCCTCTCCCCATCAGTATAGTGATCTGAAATATCAACAGGGTCATACTTTCCCCTCATTTGGTTCTTTGACTTCATATGCATAGAAAAAGATCTAGTAAGTATTCTTAAATGATCCATGGTTTGTACTGCTTTCTAAACACATATGCAGGCTGATCTACTGGCAAGCAAGTCAGGCTGGGTATTAAGAAAACGTTCCTCAAAGAGGTGGCTCACCCAGCAATGTCACCTTCACATACTGACGAGGCTGGGAAGGCCCATCCTTAAGAAGACCTGTCACCCTCAGCACCACACAGTCTGTTTTACTTAGGATATGGTTCTAATAAGCCTGGTTCCCAGGCTTTGGCTCTCAGCAAAGCACCAAATTAGGCATAAAGGAGCTGACTGAAAGGCAGGAAGCAGGCTTGCCTAAGCAGTGAGAAGCAACAATACAGAGCCTTCCTGTAAGAAAAGGACCAACTGCTCAGGAATCAGAGCTCAAACCAGGGCTCTGTGGTATTGCGTGAGGGTCCCCCACAACTCAAATGGCCCCGGGCATCTCTACATCAGAACGAATGCAGCTGCCGGGACTGCTATCATCCTCCTCCACACCACGTCGTTTGAAACTCTTCTCAACTGGGTCGCATTCCAGTGCTTGGGCTCTTTCTCCATCTAAGCCTGCACGCGGCCCCTCTGTAGCCAGTAACTGTTGGCTGTTCTCTCTAGAAGCCCTTTTCCTGTAACTTCTGGGCTGTTTCACATCACAGAACTCATGTCTCTCTTCTCCTCCCTCCTCCCAGACACAGCTTTTCCTTGGGTCTGTCCCTCCCTGCCGGCTACTCCCCTCGGGCAGAGCACGGTTAAGGTCATGGTTCCTTCAGGCTTTCAGCACTAGTGGCGGAGCACTCGGCCTGGTCTCCAGTGCTCCTTCCAGTCCCATATGTGGACCTGCAGTCGCTCTGTCCTGGACCTCAGTTTCCTTCCCAGCCCATTTCCATGGCTCGTTAAACCCCTGCAGCCCCAAGATTCTCCATTCCTCCAGCACAGCCCTCAACCCTTTGTCCTATTCTCTGCTCAAATCGGCCTTGTAAAGAGACTGCTGTAGAAGTCTGCCTGTCTGTTCTGGATCCAGGCCTGCCCCACGTTTCTGTTGCAGAAGATGGACTTCTTGGAGTGGGGTGTCTGTTACTGCCTAGTGAGGGCCTTTCCTCCTCAACTCTCAGTCCCATTCCCAGGGCCTCTCACGATCTGCCTCCAACTTACTAAACCCACCCCCCTCATAAAAACCCAACCGCCTGCCACAACTTGGCTTCATTATGTTTCTTGAGAAAGTGAAGGACCTTCTACCCAAGACACCCCACTGCACTTACCACAGGTACTGGGGCATGTCATGGGCTCCTAAATGTACCCATGGCCTAGACTTGGAGTCATGGATCTACATACCTGCCGGCCATGTGACCACTTGCTCTTCCTCAGGTGTGGTTTTCCATTTCTGGGCTGTGCTCACATTTAAACCAGATGCCCTGTTCCCCACTCTTCCCTCGGCACCAGAGGGGTTCTCTCCTGCATGCAGACATTATGTGTGCTTCTAGGACACTGTCCTCTGCATGTGTACAGTCCTCCCGCCAGGCCACACTGCTGACCCCAGGAGCACAGAGGGGTACCCTCCTCTCAGCTCAGCTCAGCGTGTGGAAAACACTCAGGGAAGGTCATACTTTCATGATGGCTACTGGTGTGCAAGGAGCAGTACAAGCACACTCTTTATATATTGTTATACAGCCGTTGTTTTCTCTGATACAACCTCAAAGCCCTTGCCCATGACCTAGCAGGTTACAACCTTCCTTAATGCACAATGGCAGGCAGAGGTGGAGGAAGGAGCGCTTGATCCAGGGTTAGGCTGGTTGGCCACCCTGGGCTGTGTTCTTCTATGCCCATAGGTGTGAAAGGTTCACCCAGATGTGGTGCTTCCATAGGACAATGGGTGGCAACTGTCACTGCTGCTAAGACATGAGGGCTATCTCTTTCTTCTATTTCCTGGCAGTCTGGATGTGTAGCTGTGAAAGTCCAGAGGCCCCTCATCTGAGGGTTAGAGACAGACAGGCAGCTGCCAGCCTTGGTGGCCTTTGCTTTGCTGGCCAAGGGTACCATGGAACGGGGCCACTCTGGCCACATTACAAGTGAAGGCTTTGGGGGGTGGCTGCAGTGGGTCTGGTGAGTGATGATCAGCCCTGGGTGGCCACCAGCCAAGGGAATCCCCTACCACCCCTCTAGGTCTGAGGATCACTGGCCAGCACCCCAACTTACCAACTCTGTTTTTTTCCTTGGAAACCTCCAGGGGAAGGGGCTGCAAGCACTCTTCCCAATACAATGGTCTTGGCAATAGGGAGTATGCTTGAGAGGTAAGCTCTTTCCTTTTCATAAGTTCTAAAGTTCCCTGTGTGTCTCGGGCTTTCCCTGCCAGGGCAAACTGCACGCCGCCAAGGGGGAAGCGTAGAGAGGGCTATTTAAAGCACGATGCCACCAGCTGTTTGCAGGATCGAGCAGGGCGCAGCTTGGATCCTCATTAAGTCAGTTCAGGGAAGGGGAGGAGGAGGGTGAAGGGGAAAATGACAACTGGCTCCCACCCATTTATAGATGTTTCTTAAGCACTGTTTTCATTTATTCCACTTTTTTTTTAATCAAAGAAAATGGAGAGCTGCCCAGAGTACAGCTTGCTAATGACACTAGTTATCTGTCATCTTAAGAAAAAAATTTGTGACCCAAAGACAAAGTGTATGGTAAGCTTTTGAAGCGTGTGCTGGGGCAGCGAGAACGGCTGGGCTCCCTTAGCTGGCCAGGGGATGCTCACAGGAGACACAGGCCTGGTGTTGGCCAAGCCCCTCCTTTTACTCACACTGGAAAGGAATCTATTTTTAGACCAAATTAGAGCTCACACTATGTCTTAGGACGTAATAAGGCACTGACCTCGTCTCTGATCTCTGCCTTCAGAAAATCACAACCCACTCCAATCTGGGAGTCTCAGAAAGGAGAATTAGACACAGAGAACAGACCCCAGGCTGAGACCAAGTCAGGGCGGCATAGATACAGCAGCAGGGGAGGAGCCCAGGCTCTGGCACCCCAGCACTGTGTGGGGAGGGGTTCAGAACCTCTGATCCAGGAGTCAGGAGCAGCACTGCTCAGTGGCTCGAATTTCCTTGGCCTTGGGCCTCCTCTCTGGGCTTAGATCCCTCATTTACAGAGCTAAGAGTGGAGCCTGGTGCTCATGGAGGCTGGGGCCACAGTTGGTAGAGGATGGGGTGGGGGAGTGTAGGCTCTGGGGCCAGCCAGACCAGAGCACCACCCTGGCCATTCCCAGCTGAATCGCCTGGCCTCTGAGGTCAGACTAATTGGGACTACCTTAAAAAGGTTTGTGTGAGGATTCGATGAGATGATCTAAGGGTACACTTGGCATAGTAACTGACCTAAGAGATTTTCAATGGATGACAACTGTCACCATGGAGAGCAAGCTAGGTATATGAGGGGGGAGAGAGATTTATAGTCTGTGGAAGTGACCACAAGCTTGTGCAACTGCAAAGGAGGGATTCCCTGTGTGGAGAAAGAGGGCCCCAGGGTCCTTGCCCTTAGTGTGTCCTCTTAACTTCTGGCTCCTTGGATAGAGACTTCCTTTGTTACTTACTGTGTGGAGCTGGCAGCTGGAGGTACAGAGACAGCTACTCTAAGATCTGGACGCTTAGTCAAAGCCATTGGGACATTATGCACCTTTTGAAATTCAGTCCGGAGCCTCTTGAGACATATTGGAGGTACCCAAAGGTGAACTTTAGCTAAAGGCACCTCTAGGCCCTGGCCATTTTTCTGCCAAATTCTGCTGGGCATGCTCCTTGGGTGCAGTTTTGATCAAAGGCTTGGTCAGACAGGAGGAAACTGTTGTTGACTAGAGGGGTATTTAAGTATTACGTGACTACTGGGCACTGGTAGCTCATGCTTGTAATCCTAGCTACTCAGGAGGCTGAGACCTCATAATTACAGTGGGAAGCCAGCCTGGACAGGAAAATCTATGACATTTTCATCTTCAATTAACCACCAAAAAGCTGGAAGTAGAGCTGTGGTTCAAGTGATAGCATTAGTTTTGAGCAAAAAAGCTCAGGAACAGTGCCTGGGCCCTGAGTTCATGCCCCAGGACTGGCACTGAAAAAAAAAAAAAAAGAATCACACGATTGGCTGAGCAAGACAAGGACACAGTTAGTTGGCCTGGTTCTCAGACAGACCTTTTTACTTTACAAAAGCCTAAACAATTGCCTCCTTCCAAAACAGGGCTTGAATTCCTGAATTCAAAAATCCTTCCCTTTGGGCATTTGTAAGATGAGACATATGATGTTTTCTCGAGTAAGGCCAACGTGGTGGTGGTGGGTGAGCGGGGTGGAGTGGGAGAAGTGGTTCAGGGACACGACTCTCACTGTCAGGAAATCGACAACATATAAATCAAGTCAGAGGTCATTTTTGCAAATACAGGCAAGTTCCAAGCATCTAAGTCGCATTGCTTTTTTTTTTCCAGTTTTATTCTGCAGCTGTGACTTCAACTGGCACATGTTTTCAATCAGCCCTATGAAAACCGATTGTGGTACGAAAATCAAAGCAGTCCTGTAAATAGTGTAAGACAAGTCCCGCTAATCACGCCTTGTGGTCGTGCCTCGTCCACATTGTCCCAACCACCACTGTACACACTGACTCACTCGGGGTCCTTGCTTCGTGTCAAAGGGCCATCTTCTAATAGGGCCTCTACAGAGAGACCTGGTTCCATCCCAGTGCCTTCCACCCAAACCCTTCAAAGCCTGTTCAACTCAGGGCCTTGGTGGGCCACTGACTGGCACAATGGCGGCCTGCTTTGTAGCTGTGCCCCAGGCAATGGCAGCCTGGCTCTCTGGTGTGGGTTTTGGGAATAAACAAGCAGTTGTAACGGTTCATGGACAGCCTTGCTACATGTGCCAGCCCTTGAGAGGACCTGGTTTGTTTTCAGAGGATGCACGCTTGTAAAATGAGGAATTAACACAGTGGGGCTGCAAAGGCGAGCTAGCATGCTGAGATCCTAATAACACCGGCCCCTGGCTTCAGCAGAGGCTCTTCCTTCAGCTGGGCTTAATTTGCCCTCTGCTGGATTCCTCAGACACTGGGTACCAACCTTGGGTCCAGTCATAGTCTGCCTTGGTTTAGATTCATGTCTAGACTATGATTTCTTTTTCTTTTTTGCAATAGTGGGCTTTGAACTCAGGGTCTTGCACTTGTGAGCCAGTGCTCTAGCACGTGAGTTACACCCTCAGCCCTTTCTGCTTTAGGGTCCTATAGGGTCCTATGCTTTTTGTCAGGATAGCCTTGGGCCTCGATCTGCCCACTTATGTCTCCTATGTAACTTGGATCAAAGCTGTGACCACCATACCCAGCTTTATTGGCAAGAGAGGGGGCAGGGAGGGAACTTTCTGTATTGACTGGCCTTAAGCCTTAATCCTCTTGAGTTCTGCCTCCTGGGTAGGTGGGACTGCAGGTTAGATTACTGTCTCCTAGACTGGGAGAAGGCTGAATGAGGCTCTTGCCTCAGTATGTTTTGAATTAAATCATGCTGCTTTAGTAGGATTCAGAGATCTATTTCTAGATATCAAAGCACTGGGATCAAATCTGGTTTCTGCTAAATCAGTGTATTTTAAAACACTAAAGTGACATAGCACTTTTCTCCTTCTGAAGCCAGAGGAGGCCTTTTGGCACTTGGCCAGTTCCTGTGGGGCCAGTGTGGCTGGTGGCCAGTTTCTGAGGGGGCCAGGATGTGCTCCAGGAGGCTGCAGGCATCTCTGTCCCCTTGGCATCCTTCTGGTGCAGACTATGAGAATGGGGAGGGGAGGGTGTGTGGCCAATTGGCCCAATGAGAGGGAGGAACTGGGTGTCCTAGTGGGCTCAGGCCTCTTTAGCTCTGGGCTGGCTTGCTCTTCTGGGCCTCCATTTCAGCATTCACATGTCTATCATAATGCCAACCAGCTTCCCATAAGCTTCTTGGGAGAAGACCACTGCTCAGACATGGCCATCTTCATGTACAGTGCTCCATACACAGCAGTTTGATACAGTTTGACCCTGAGGCTTTCTGCCTTTACAAATGATAGAAATTTCTAACAGAAGGAAACCTCAGGGTCATGTGGTCTATCACTACAGGGCTGAACTTGGGAATGTTATAACACCAGTGTCCCTGGTATTCAACGGGACCCACCACAGATGAATTTCAATGTAGTACATGAATGAATGAATGCCTACTCTACGCCCCTAGAGCCATCAGGCACCATGTGACTCTGGATGAGGCTGTTTCTACCAGAATCAGCTTGATGAGAGGCTGAGATGGCAGTGTGGCTATCTGGCCACTCAGAAGGATGATTGGTGTGCCTGGCTGGGCCGGGCCTGAGGGTGGGGACTGTGTTACTGATTGGGGCCTGGGAAGACCAGCTCATCCCTGTGTTCATTTGGCCTCCCCATCTGCACATGCTCAGTATGCCCACACAGCAGGTCCCCTGCATGAGCAGCTTAGCGCTGGGCAGGATGTGTGGTGGCCACGAGGGTGCCCCTGAGGGGTTATAAGGATCTTACCACAGTCTCCACAAAAGGAGGGCTACTCATGAGCCCACCTGCTGGGGTAGTAAGAAGTAGCTGCCTGTCTGATGACTGAGTCACCGTCAAGGCCCCAAAGCACCCTTCCCCCTCATCTTAGTCAGACAAAAGGGAAAAACCAAAGAATGGCCTTTAGGGAGGAAGTGCTCAGGGACCCAGAGGGGCTCACCATGCAGAGTGTGGGGATCACACCACAGCTGAGACTGTGCTTTAAGACCCCTGCTTGGCATCAGTCTACACCCATAGATTAGGCCTAGCCCCAAAGGACCAAGAGAACACAGGGTATCAGCTCTTCGGGGGGAATAAAATGATTTCCAGAGAATCACTCTGGGGCCTGGTGGTAAATTAGATTTTCCCATTGGACCTACAATCTGCATTTTCCCCAACTGTCTGGGGCCCTTCCTGCTGGTACTCGGGCACAGCCATTGGTTAGCCCAGTGTTCTGGGTCTTTGCCCTCCTGGCTTGGTGCTCACAGAGAGTTCTGGGAGGAAGAGCCAGATGCCCAAAATTCTTCCCCTTTTGACTCTTAATCTTTGACCCTACAGCCGAAATAAAATTCCCAGATGCCCGACCCTCTGAGCTTCAGAGAGAATAGCAGTAACTCCAAAGCAAGGAGTGATTCGTCTTTTGGAAGAATGACAGAGGGCTTTTGACTCTTGGCAGGTAGAGGCCCTATGGATCCTCTCAGATCATGAGAGATGGGGAAGCAGAGGAGGAGGCTCACCGGTTCTACAGACCATGGGACTCCATTCTGTACCAACCAAGGGTCCTCTCCCTGCTGTCCATGCACACTCTGTCAGTGGGAAGCTCTGTGGTCCCAGGTGATAATTACAGAAGAGGGAGGTAAGAAGATGGAGGGCACACACAGCACGGGTCAATGATATTCACACATGGTGTAAAGCAGGCTTGTTAAAACACTGGGCTGCAATCCATTAGTGGGTTGTGAAATCCACTTAGTGAGTCCTGACCAGCATTAAAATACAGTGAAATAAAAGTAGAGTGCACTGCATGTGGCAAAGGGGTAGGGAATATTGTTTTGTAAAAATTTTTGTTTCACATACCTATAACTGAATTAGGTTGTACAATAAGCATCTTGTTGTGAATTGTGGTTTTAAAAAGCCTGGAAGCCACAGCATAAGGGAAATGCCTACTATGTGCTTGACATCGCTACTCATCTTCATCTGCACTGCTTTCTACCCCCTCCTCTAGCAAACCCACTTTCATGTCTGTGTCTCTGTTCTACCAATGAGAAATCTGACCCAGACATGCCATGTGACTTCTGAGATCAGAGTTAATGTGCAGGGTCAGGGAGAGGGACACACTATTTATGAATTCAGGCTGCTGGACTCTGAAGAAAACATTCTTTCCACCCTGCCATAATTTCCATTGGCAAGAGGAAATCTGGGCTCTATCCATGGCCATGCCATATGAATCTCCCCTCCATCTCTTATCTATACAAGGGAGTAAAATGGGTGATTTCTACAATGCTTTGACTTGATGGCTATCCACCTGCTAATGCCACTGTAGCTGAATTTTTCCTGTCCTCCATTCAAACTTTACTACAACTACCAATAGCCCAATAATGACTTTCAAGACCTATGTACTGCCAGATCACTGTTATACCTGCATTTGTTCTAGCCCAATCCTCTAACTGGTCTCCCTGTAGCAATTTGTGTGTTTAAAGATGTGACTGGTACTTTTAGTCCTCATCCAGGGACCTCCACAGAGCAGTGTCTTCTCATGACTGTGGTAACAGTGAGCAAATGGATGGACTTGGCCTCCCTCTCACTTGCCTTTCTGATGCCTGGAAGTACCAGTTCCTCTTACTGAAAACTGAGGCACTCAAGTGTCTGGGAGGAGAAGAAAGTGCAAAAAGGGTACATGCTGTGCACCCAGGGACCGGGGAGGCCATAAATGTTCTCTACAGAATGAGTCCCAGAAGAACAAAGGGTACCCAGAAGGTTCTTTAACACAGATGTCCTTTAGCATCATAAATTTCCTTAAGGCTGGTGAAAACGGCATAGAATGGGGCATATTAACATGATGGTCTTGTGGACAGAGTCTGGGAAGGCTGGAGTGGGACTTCGGATAGGCCATTCACCCTCTAGGACCAGATACACATCCATCAACTTTAGAATGGTTTCTGAGACAGTAGCCAGGTCTAGTATGCCCATCATTATTGATCATTATTGTTGTTTTTGTATGAATCCAACCTCTTCAGTCAGAGGCCATTTCTCAAGTGGAAGCAATAATTTAGCACATGATCTCTCCCTGTGCTTTGCTAGAGGTTCCCTCTAGAGTCTTAATAAGCATGATCAGGGCCCTACACATGCCTGAGGCTGCTGCATAGCTCCTGTCTCCAGATCTATCCTAAGATCCCAAGAAGGATAGCCAGTGTCGATCCTGGCCACCTTCCTTCCATACTTGCAGCCTGTGAACAACCATCACACACTCTCACAGAGCTTCTGCCCTGGTCATGGGGGCACACAGACATTTGACCCCCAGGGTTGAAAGCTGCATGTTAACTCTGGAGCCGAGCATTTTGCTTTGATAGTCATAGGCCAAGCCCTCCTTGGCCCACTCACGACTGCTATTAAGCAAACTTTCTGCCTCAAGTTTGCTTTCTTTCTGCTCACAACTATGCCAGGGCATTATGCAGCAGGCTAGACGTCTAGCTCCTTTAATGACAATAATAATAATTTGCATTTATACAAGGCCTTTCATCGGGGGATCTCAAAGTATATCGCAAATAGTAATTAATTTTCTTTTGCAAGTCTGGGAGCCAGCTAAGTAAAAGCCCCTTTACCTTGCAGGTAGAGGGTACTTTCCTGAGCTATGAAACATGTTGAGGGCCTTTCCACCTACTCGAAACCTATCTTTTTCTTAAGGGCTGGTATCAATCAGGCCTTCAATGGGTGCCAACATGGCCCAAGCCATTTGCCCTACCTTGGAAGTTCCTCAGTGGACACTTGAGAACACACTGCCTCGAGAGGCCTCAGGTGCCATCTGAGGGAGGAGTACCGTCATGGCAGGTATGTGTGTGGGGTCTTCCTGGGTGCCATTCAGGATGAGAGGCTCAGAACTCACAGCTATATCACTGATACTCTTTCTTTAGAGCCCCATCTATCCCTGTCACTTCCCTTACAAGTCCTGTCTTCCACTCTGAGGAAAAACTATCTGGCATAGACTGCAGAGGTTGCTGGTAGATGTCTCTGGTATATAAGTTGCCAACATCTGTGGTCACCACTGGCCAGAACTTGGTGACTCAGTGAGATCCTCTGAATGGAGAGGTGGCATGATTTCAGGCTCCATGTGCTCTGAGCCCCAAGGCCAGGCTGCCTCCCTAACCCATGCAAAAGGAATCCTTTAGGTGTTGCTGACTGGCACCAGGGTCTGTTGGACTTTAAATGCAGCTTTTCAGACTGCCCTGCTTCTCTACTGGGAGGTGGAAATACCAAAGGCTCCTGAATTTATTTGGAGGAGAAGGCTACATCTCAGTGTTACAGAAACACTCTAATTTTTTGATGAGTAACTGACCACTGACAGATTCAATGAATGAGTGTTCTTCCTTTCTAAAACATTATTTATCTATATACCTATCTATATGTTTGTATAAAACACACATTTCATCCTCTAGTTCTGAGGATAGAACCCTAAATCTTACACATGGTAGGCAAGTGCTCTGTCACTGAGCCATGTCTCTAGCTCACTACATATTTATTCTTTTTTATTGTTGTTGTTCTGAGACTGGGACTTGAAACTTTTTGCTCACTACCTGGAGATCTACCAATTGAGCCACACCTCCAACTATAAGATTTACTCTTAAAGTCTATACAATATCAGTCAACTCCAGAGACTGGTTTCTGGAAATCAAGAAAAATAATAATCTAGACTTTTTTTTCCCTTTTCTTTCTTCCCCCTCCTCTTTCATTGGAAATACTTGGTATTACAGTTGAGAAAAAGGTGTATCAATGCTGGGCTGGAAACAGACACAGGACAAGGAACTCCATGTTACCTTGCTAGTTTACTTAAGGTCTGTGAAAAGTGAGCCCCTCCTTCCCCCAGGAGTGCATTATTTGGGTGTGATTTTTCTCACAGTGGCTTACCATGAGAGACATTTTGGGCATGCATTCAAGGCTGCTGTTTTCCTAAAAACTGCATTTCTGTGCATGAAGTTTGGATTGTGGGGATACTCTACCTCTGCTTTAAGTTCACATGAGTTTACTTTCTGGTCTAGGATTAAGACCTGGGTCACTGATCTGGGGATAGTTGGAAAGGACAAAGGGACTAGAAATGGAGCCTCCTAATACCATTCTGGGACAAGAAGAACACCCTGCAGCCCTTGCCTACCTGCTTCATAGGGAAGAACATGGATTTTGGAGTAGAGAGTACCAATTTCAAATGTGGATCCATCACTGATTGCCCTGTATGTGTGGGGAAATCCTTGGGTCTCCAATTTATCTCTCTGCTGTGCTTGTTATAAGGCAACAATGTCAGGCACACAGTAAAAACTCAAGCCATACTGGTTTCCTTTCCCCTCTCCATTGCCATCAGATAGTTACAGGAATGCATGCTGAGGAATTCCTGCTGTGCTTTAATTCAACAAATGTTTCACGAAATTCTCCTGTTGCTAAGGGTCCAGGACACCTGGAATCACTGGTGCCTGGCACCTAGCAGTTTCTAATATTCACTGAGTAAACTAACTTGTTATTTGAGATTTTGCAGTTTCTAATACAGTATGCTTTAAAAATAATACATTTAAACCAAATAAACATAATAAGTCTTGTCACTCTACTATCATAGTATCCATAAGAAAACAGATGAGAGGAGGGAGGAACTTGCCTATGGTCAGGTATGGGGTAAAGGCAGAGGGACTTGGGCCTAAGCCAATGCCCTTCCAAGAGTACACTATCAGCCCGGGAGGGGTGGGGCGTGTCTTTGGTGCTTTCTGTGGCCACTGAAGACTTGGAACAGGAAGAACATGGCAGCAGGTGCATCCACATTTCACTAGACAGTTCCTGCCAGGTGCTGCTGCTACCCTGCCTAGCCACAGCACACTGCAGGATCTTGGTGGCTGGGAGCAGTACATTGTAAATCAGGAGCATTTGTCACTAGGTAGTGTGTTTCTCTCAGGCCCTGGGCTACGGTTCCATGCAGCCAATACACATGTTGACCTCAGGGGTAAATAGTGCTCATCTGTTTGTCATGAGCAGAGGACCTACTCATGCCTTAGCATGAGTCTTTTAGAACTAAGAAAAGGAAATAGACATTCAGTCCTCATCCACCGTTACTCTCAGCCCCTCTTACTTTCCTCTTCTTTGGCCTCTTAACTCTGGAGACTACTGGTAGACACAGGATGGGAGGGATAGGACAGGAATTTTTGAAAGTTCATCCACATGGCTGGCCTGAATACAGTTTCTAGTTTGAACCAAGAGGTGGAATGAGATGCAACCACAATGCAATCTTACCAGAGCCTCCTCAAATCTACTCTGACAACACATTGCAGATTGCTGTCACTGTACCGGCTGGGCAGCATGTAATTCAAGGCTGTGAGAGTGAGGTCAGTTCCCCTAGCAGGAGCCTTTCAGTTCTAAACCTCAGGGCTACTAGTATGCTGCTTCTCAGAGGGAACTATATAGAAAACCACATGCATTGCTTATGCTGAGCCAGGGTGTAGACTCTCAGTCAACACTGAACTCATCAGACCTACAGGGCCTGCTCCTAGCCACAGAGCACTCAGCTCCTAGTTCTGAGCCTGCCTGGAGTCACTTCCCACTGGAACCCTGAGGCAGAGGACAGCGATGAAGCCAGTTCTGAGAGCTTTAGTCTCAAGGGCCAGCGCTAAGCAGAGATAACCTGGTGTTGGCAGGCAAGGGGTGCGTGGCAGCTCCATCCCTATAGACTTCTAACTCACTAGCTGGGTGTGAGGACTCAATTTTTGGAAGGGTATCTTCTGGGCCATGGCAGCAGGTGGGGGCTAAAATCTAGCCTGTGTTCAGCTTGCTAAGTGGTGTGATCTCTCAAGGCCAAGAGAAACAGACAATTTTTACTTTATCCCAAGCTATTAGTCAAATGCTACAACAACCTAAAGGGGGCACAACACTAACTTCCTTATAGGCCAAGGGTGTTCTAACAAGAGGATCACTGACTTCTGTATTTTGGATTCAGAACATAAGCCCGGATTTTACTTTTAGTTAAATTGTATGCATTGTCACCTTGTTGGGGCAGACTTTAGGGGAAAAAGGTAAAAAGATTAGTTCCTTCCTACTCTACATTTTATAGGCATTTTTAGAGTCCGTTCTTGTTTTCCCAACATGCCCCAATCATCCACTACTTTTAGCTTTCCCCTTCCCTGTGCTCAGACTCAGGGACTAAGGCAAGTTTGGACAGATATATGGGTTCTCGAAGTAGTATTTGGTTCCCTTTCCCACCATATTTACTGAGCAGATGAACAGGCTTATTCAAATCATAGTCCCTTCATGCAGATACCACCTGGAACCATGCCACTGAGCTGTTAGTCCACCCTGGCTAGGGAATCATCCTCCAAAACTAGTGGACACCATGGGTACCAGAGCCATGAGACCAGTGAACAAATACAGACACAGAGCAAAACAAACTCTAAAAATACAGCAAAATGAGCCTCCACCCTTTATGCAGTAAACAATGTCAAAGCATGCTCTGGATTGCTAACCACCACAGGGTAGAAAGAAGATTCTTTTGTTCCCCTCAGGCCCTTATTAGTTGCTCTGAGAGCTCTTCCTATAAATGAGCTGCCACAAGTGTGAAAGCCAAAGAACACTCTATCTGGAAACCCAGAAACCCAGAGACCCTCTAGTCCAGCAATCAGCAAACATTTGTAAGGATCAGATAATAAGTTGTTTTCAGCTTTCTATATTTCATACTTCAAGGCTGCCTTCCTTGTAGGAATGGCAGCCATAGACAAGATATAAATGAATGGGCAGGGTTTATGTTTCAATAAAACTTTATTAATAAAAATAGGCACTGTGTAGCTTTGCTCTGTGGTTGTCTGCCAATCTCTTTTCTAGTCCAATTCTTCCCTGTGCAGATGAGGAGAGGCTAAGTGACTTCTGCAATCACAGGGACATTTCAATGCCTACTCAAGAACAGACTTGAAAGGATTGGGAGGAACAGCAAGATTGGGGGGAAGAGTAGAAAAGATGGGCCACCACATTCTGCTTTTTTGTTGAGATGGTGTCTTACCTGGATTGGACTCTAACCACGATCCTCCTGATACCTGCCTCTTGAGTAGCTGGGATTATAGGTATGCGCTATCATGCCTACCCCCCCAATTGGAGATTTTGGCTAAGTAGACCTTCACTACAGGGGACCAAAAAGCAAGTAGAACACCGTAGTATCTTTGTACAAGCTAAAGTCTATTGGGGCTGAGAAAGACAACCTACATATTCAGTTAAGCTTGCAGAGAAGGAAGTATATGTGTATGTTGCTTGTGGTCATTTATTCATGATTTACCTACAATGTCCCTGGAGAAAAGCTGGAAGAAGGGGGAAAGGGAACTGGAAAGCCACTGCACTCATCTGTGAACAATTCGGGAAGAAAACAGCAAATTCATCTTTTCCAGTCAGCAGCTAGTCAAACATCTAACAGCACATAAATGGTCACTGAGGACAAGCCCATTTGTCCAGGGCTGAGAACAGGTTGTTTGGGCTGTTGAGCATTTCCAAAACAAGTTTTCTTGGTCTCATAACAGGTTGTGGCAAGAACAAGAAATGAAGAGTGGAAGATCCCATGATCCCTCCTTGAGCTTCCTTGTGGGCTGGCTGTGCCTGCACGGTCAGGTTTGCTTCCAGAGCATTCAGATCAAGCTGGTGTTAGGGTTAATTCTCCCTGCTAGTGACACTATTTGATGAAGTGATTCCTCTAAGCACTCTTTGGCAGCTGGATATTCATGTTAGTTTGGGAGGACTAAGAGGTCAGAGTCATTCTTAAGCATAAGGGTGACATTCTGCTTGAACCTATACCCTAGTTTATTTAAAATTTCACCTCATGTTACAGGGGCAAATTCTTCCCCTGAAACAGGTGAAAGGCTATTAGCTCTAATGTAAGACTTCTTTATCTGAACCATAGAACAAAACCCTTGGGCAGGGAGTGTCAAAGAAAGCAGTGAGGCACAACCGTGTGGGCCAGCAGTCTCAGGAAGTACCCTTAGGCTCCTGGCAGCGGTGGTCTGCTCTTCAGGACCTAAGGAGCACAGCATCAGGCAGAGTCTGGGATTACTTATCACACAATCCAGAGAAAATATTCAACGATCAACCCAACCTGTGTGCTGGAAATTCTCAGACCCACTGACGGTCACTGAAGAACCTAAAGCAGCAGGCAGAAGACAGAGCAGAGTTCAGGCTCACATTCTGAAGAGTTGAGGGGTCTGGAAGAGCACCTCCCTCCTGGGAAGTCCTTCCCGCTCATCTGTGGCCCTCATACAATTAGCCTCGTACCTGGGTGGCTGCTGCAAGTCCCTGAAGAAAAAGCACTCTACCCTGCAGGTGGTTCTTATTTTGAGACGAGTTTCCAGGCCATAAATGCTCATTTCATCATGCTAACTATCTTTGACAAGGGTCTGAAGAAAGCCAAGAAAAATTTTCAAGTTGGACAAAGTACACTGGGATGTGTGTGCATGTGTGTACCCAGCAGCAGACAGGGCTAGCACAAGCCTTTCTCCCACTTCACCCCACTCCCATCCCTAAATCCACTCATTGTAGACATTGACAGTGAACTCTTCCCAGGAAGTAATTCAAAGAGGTTATCCAAAGCCCAGTATGGGGTGCCTCTATTACTTGGGGAAGATGAGAGGATGTGAAAACCTTCCCCAGGTATGCACAGACCAGCCTGGCTACTTTAGCTAGAGGCCCAGCTAAATTCAAACTTCAGATAGACAATACATAGTTTTACAGTGTAAATATGTCCTAAACACTATATGGGATTTATCTACACTAAATAATTTGTTGCTTGACTAAGCTTTGAACCTAGGTGGGCATTTAAAATTTTTACCTGCTACATCTAACAATCCGAAATCCAGATAGCCAACATTGGTCTTAGAAAGCCCTGGCCATAAAAAAAAAAAAAAGAAAGCCCTGGGCATTATGGTCCCAAAGATGGGTGGAAGGGCCCAAGACAAAGGTCCCCTTATAACAACTGCTCCACTAGAACTTGAATTTTCACTGACTTTATTAACAGTTTCAAGGCTAGGAAGATCTAACAGGATTTACCTGTCTACATTCTATCAATGTGTAAGCCCTTAAAAATATTAGTCACCACAGAAAAAGGATCAAATGCCCTAGCATGGCAGATAGCAACAATAGCTACCATTAACTGAACACTAACATATTTCTGGCATTTTACCTTTCTCCTCCTCATTCAACACTCACAATCCCGAATGAGGAAGGAATGCTACACTCATGTACAGGGTGAGCAAAACCAAGACTCACAGAGACAGAAACACACAAAATGAAACAAGTATTAGAAAAGCAGTAGAACCAGGATCTTCCTTTGGCTCTCCCTCCCTCCTTCCCTCCCTCCCTCCCTCCCTTCCTTTTCCTTCTTCCATGTTCCCTTCCTTTGACTCCTGGACCATCCCATCCTCCATCATCAGCTTCCTAGATCTCAGGAACCAGACATCATTTCCTATTCCCAGGAGACTTACTGTCTTTACTTGTTACCCACATTGCTACTTTCAACAGACCTAATCATGTGTTTAATCACTGAAGGCAGGGGCTATATTCTATATATAACTTCAAATTGTGCCACACTGGGTACCAGTGGCTCTTACTATAATCTTAGTTATTCAGAAGGCTGAGATCTGGAAGATCATGCTTTGAGTCTTTGAGGGCCACCCAGCCAGAAAAGTCTAAAAGACTCTGTCTCCAAAATAACCAGTAGAAAGCTAGGTTTTTGGAGATGTGGCTCAAGTCGCATAGTACCAGTGGAGTGAACAAGCTGAGTGAGTGTGAGGCCCTGAGTTCAAATCCCAGCAACACATACAGTCCAACCAAACAAAAAACATGCTTAACACATAGTTTAAATTCAATGAACATGTGCTCACTGAAAGAATGAATAAATGAATGGGAAACATGCTAGTGATCCAGGCAAAATTTAACCCACAGATGTGCAGGTTTACTAGATGCCTTTTGGTTAGTCCTAGGAAAGAAACCATGGTTACTTCCTGCTTTGACAATCATGGCTGCTCTAAAGCATTTTTTCCCATGCTCATGGCCCCCACAGGGCAGTCTGGCCCTCACAATTCATGGCACACAATGAGGGGAAGGCTATCTTTTGAATTTCAGAAGTGACTTGGATGAAGGACTGACTTCAGTACGCCCAGACCCACTTCTGCTTTCCCTCTTCCATTTTCCATCAGGCATGACTAAGTGCCTGATAGGAGTCACTGGAATTTTCTGTCTTCTCATTGAGCCTCCTCTCTGCTGGTTTGGAGGTAGCCTTTGGGCTGCTCCATCACAAGATCCTTGCCCCTTCTCTCTTTTGCCTGTAAGCTCCTGTTTGGCTGCAGGAACATTTTACCTTCTCTTTAAAGTCCAGTGCCAGGCCTTTAGGTTCTCAGGAGAGCTGTTTCTGCCCAAGAACCACCTGAACTTTCTACACAGACACAGACACCTTCAGCCTTGGGGGTGAGTCTGAAGCAGAAGGTGCTTCAGACTGGCCACTCCATGGTGGATGAATGGGGACACATGCAGGCTTGCTAGTCTCCAGCTATTGACTCTGAGCAAGGGAGAAGACAAGAGGCAGAGGAAAGGCAGAAGGCCAGAGACAGATTAGGTGGGGCCCTGGACAGTCACCAGGGGCACAGAGTTCTAATCTTCACACTGTATGTCTTGAACAAGTTCTTCCAGGAAATTAAAATGATGCATTGAATGTCAACTCTATGCCAACTGTGCTAAGAGGTTCATACCAATTACTTCACTTCTTTTGGCCACAGTGGTTAATGGTTAGCATATTCAGAGCTGGCTGTACCAGCAGATCTGTAAAGTTGCTTCTATGTTCCATGGCTTGAAAGTAGCCCCCACCACAAAGCTTACCTTCCCAGCCTCTCCTCCAGCCCCAACCTGGCTCTGCTGGTGGTTGTGCAGTTTGTGGATCACTGAGTAAGACTAACAACCCCAGAACCTCCTTGCCACTTTGCTCATTTCTGTCAACCCTCTGCTTCAGGAAGACATGACTGTGGTTTCTTTTCCTAGGCAGTCTTTATGCTGAATGATCTAACCACAGACAAGACAGAAGCCTGTTCCTGCTGAGGCAAGGCTTCTGCTAGTCATTATGCTCTGCACAGAATGGACAGTCCCGATTTGTTCTCTGATGCTTCCCTGTGTTCTAGAATTCATGCCTTAATGAGAAGTGATAGAAACCAAGTGTCTGGGCCCTCCCGCCTTGGCTGGACTCCACATCACACATGACAGCCCTGAGCAGCCCTGGCGGCACCTGTCAGAAACCAACACGCACATCTGAACAGTCAAGCCTAATTCCCAAGAAGCTGTTTTGACTTGACATCTGAAGATGTACTGCATCTAGAATTATTTTACAGGGTGTGTGTTCAGGGCATATGTGTGCACGTTCCACAGCTGAAGTGTTCTATAAATATCAGACGCAGCCTGTACAAAACCCATCACGTACATCATGTCCTTAATTCCATTTAGTAAGTTTTCAATTTCTATCTGACCTCTGGCAACAGAGAGGGAAGTTTCTCACCACAAATACAAAAAGTATGCGAGCCCACCTTAAACATGTTTTCCACTTAATGTCTCAGAAATGTATCAGAACTCACTGTTCATCAGGTAGGGACTAGACCAGGGACTACACAGATGAAGGTACAGAGGCCCAGAAATGTGACATACTGTTCCCAGGACCACGAAGGAAATGAACAGTGGTGCACAAATGAGATCCAGGGCTCCAAACTCCCAGCCATTCAAAAACAATTCTGATTCCATTAATAAATGTATGTTCTTCTCTGATGCACTGTAAAAACCCAAAACAAGCTCCCTTACCCTTTCCTTTCAGACTCTATGGGGCATCTGTGTATTTTTCCAAGAAAGAAAATATGTTACTGAGACAGTGTTTAGTGATGGAGAACATTTTCTCAGGGCGAGGTGGGGTGGTGGTGGGTGGAACTGAAGCCTGAGCATTCACTAGTTCTCACAATGGCACGAATAAGTGACTTCCCCTGTGTGACTGGCAACATCAACCCAATACCATTTTCCACTGAGAAAGCAGGATGGGCAAGGAGTTTGGTCTTTAGAACATCCCTGTAAACCACACAGATAAAAGACCTGAGCAGAGAGGGCCTGAGGTGTCCTGCTGAGGGGCCTGGGAGAGAGGACACAGCGCTGGGCTGTACACGCTTGTGCCTGGCACAGTTAAGGCTGTGCAGGCCCCCAGGATGGTGAGTGGCTCTCGCAGGGATGAGGCTGTGTTAGCTGTAATTGATGGCCATGCTTTTCCATGGAGCTTATCATCTCACAGCAGCAGATGTCAGGCGCTAATAAATAACACGCTCTCCCTGACCTACACCATTTGGAGAGGATGCCTGGATGTCAGGCGGATCTGGAATCCTCGCCAGCTCTGTTGCTGTCTCTTCTGACAGGAAAAACAAACCAAATCCCCTGAAGATACTTTTCCAAATGATTCTCTTTGGAGAGTTGGTGGATCCAGTCACTTTGTGTTATTTATTTGGTTTACTTTTCTCCCTACAGCTTTTGTATTTCTACACTGTGTGAGGAAAAAGCCCAGGAACTTGCTTACATAGAAACCCAGGCAGGCAGGGTACTTGGGCAGTCCAAGCTGTGTTGACCTGGGCCTGGAAAATTCCCTCTGTTCTCCCAAGGGGAGTTCAGCTGAGATGAGGTTGGGATTTTTTAGAAGGAACTATTCCTAGGAAACTTGGGGTAAAACAGAAGACAGAAAGCTGGTGATTCATGGCAGTGGTTGGGCTGCAGGTTCTGTTGCTGAGGTCTGCCCCAGATGGGCCCCTGAGGCTGATCTTTCTGGGAGCCCAGCCTAGGCTTCTGGGCATTCTGCCAATGTCCCCTCCTGCCCAGAGTTCATAGTGGCTCCCGCTCTGCAGAGGGGACTCCGGAATGAATAATTACAGCTGGCTGCAATTCTTACCTTCCTGGTCAACACCCTACCCTTAGGTGCCAGAGAGGGGTTCTGGGAGCACAGACATGAAAAGGAGGGACTGGTTCCTGGCAAGTGGTGATCAGAGGTATGAGGGAGGGAAGAGTGAGAGAGACAGAGAGAGGAGACAGAGACAGAGACAAGAGAAGAGAAGAGATAAATAGAACAGCCAAGTCCCCATCAGTTCCTCAGGCTGAACGGTATCTGGATGAAGACTGAAGAGAAGCGCAGAGCTAGCTAGTTCCAAAGCTGCCCCAGCTGTGTCCAAGGGGCACAGGGACTGACCACAGCTTACTCTTGACAAAAACAAGGCATCAGTGGGGGCCCTAAGGATCTTTCAACAAAGAGCCAAGAACAGTGATTAATTCCTGGAGCAGCAACACACCAAAAGGCTCATACTATACCATTTACTGTATGAACGCCTGCCTCTCCTTCAGCCTTTCACAGCTCCCCAAAGAGTCCTAGGCCTCCCCTCATCATGTCGTGGGGACATAAAACTAGGATTTCCACACTGTAACCAGGGATCCTAGAGGAGAGGGACCTTACTGGTCACAACAAGGCGTGGAGAGGGACTACAAGCCCAATGAGGCCCTCTCATCTCTTGAATTAAGAGGAGGAGATCTATTTTTAGTTGTTTTATTTAGAGAACTAATGCATGAGACAAAGCATTTGGCAGCTAATAAGTTGTTTTTTTTTCTTTTAAAAATGACTGAATACTAGAGTACTGGTGATGAAAAAAATTGAGATATTCCAAAATATATAATTTTAAAAATTCTTGAAAGTTATTCTGCACAGACAACTGGATGACAGATAACTAAAGTATGCATGGTGAAGAGCACCATATCAGAAGTTATGGACCAGTTTGGGAGGGTTTGCATAGGTTTCTAAATAAGAAAATAATGTCTCCTTGGGACTCTGAAGCAAGAAGGGAAGCAACAAATGATTTGGAGAGGTCATGATAAACTGCTCCCATGTGTTTACAGATGAGATATGTTTCAAAATATTCTTTGGTGATTCCTTTCATAGAATGGATTTCAAGTGTGGCAAGCTAGGTAGTTTGTGGTCTGGGGGTTAAATTCCATTTTAAGATATCACTTAGTCCTCTAAGTCTCATGTGATGCTTATGCAATGAAATTCATGCAAAACATTACTCTGTAGATTTCTTGGACTAGAAAGGAAAACAAAAATTCATCTGTTCTAGTCTTACAGACAGGTCTAAAAGCTACCTGATAAAGACACTAAGGTATTTTTTTTAAAGTGGTGGTTGGTTTTACATAGATTAGTCAAATATAAAGGACAGAATCTCTCCACTTTTCAACTGGTTATGTTGGCACCAAGAAGATAAAACCACAAGAGAATTTCTACAGAGCTGCAGTGATGAACTTGTGGAATGGTGTGAAGGCATACTGTAAGTAGTAACGTTCATGGGGGAAGGAATAGGTGCCTGGGTATTATACAGGTGTATGATTATAAGTCTCTGTGCTTGGTTTGTACATTGAATGCAATCTCTTTGATGGTTTTGAGAAAGATTTTAAAATAAATTGTCCCTGGAGAGGAAAAGATTACTTACTACCTTTATCAGAGAACTATAGAATAAGATGGAATAAAGTTTTTTTTCCTTCTTTTAAAAAAATTATTTAAAAGTCAGTTGACCATTAAAAGTAAAATAGCTAGGCATGGTAGTGCCTATAATCCAGCACTCAGGAGACTGAAGCAGGAGGATGATAAGTTCAAGATGAGTCTGAGCTGGCCAAAGTAAAAAAAAAAAGGCAAAAGGAATAGCAACATATTATGAAATTAATAAAATATGCACAACTAAATATATGAATAACAGCACAAAAGCCAACAGAATATATAAAAAGAATCATCCTGTTTCAGGCTTTTACATTATATATGAAGTACAATAATATTTACTCATGGTAGGTTCTGGCAAGTTCTTTTTAATATGCAAATAACCAAAATATGAGATAAAAAGATGTATTTAAAAAGTCAACAGGAGGAAAAAGTACATGGGAAGATAGGAACAAAAAAAAATCCCTAAAATAACAAACCCAGCAAGACAAGAGGACTTAAACCTAATGAACTCATTAAGTATATTAAATATAGATGAAAAAAATACTCTCATTAAAAGCAGCTCCTGTGTAGGCTCAGGCTTACTCATGGCTACCCATGATTAGCTATTCAGGAGACTGAGGTCTGGGGATCACAGTTTGAGTCTAGCCTAGGCAGGAAAGTCTGAGACTATTTCCAATTAACTGGCAGAAAAAGCTGGACTGGAGGTGTGACTCATGCATGTGGTAGAATATCAGCCCCGAGTAAAAAAATCTGAGTGAGACCCTAAGTTCAAGCCCCAGGACCAACACAATTTTTAAAAAAATTTACAAAATGTTTCTTCAAAATATAAGGACACATAAAGTATGAAACAAAGAAGGACAAGGAATGTTTTCTGCAAATACAAGTCGAAGAAAGCTGGTACAACTGTTTTAACATCAAAGCAGACTTAAAGTCAAGCAGTTTTAGTAGAGTCATTTCATGACAGAAGGGCCAATCTATCAGGAAGACATAAGAATTCTAAGTATGTATGTATCTTATCAGCACAAGCAACAGATACTCCTGTTAATGATGAGGTCACATTTGATAAACTCATCATAAACTGAAAATATCCTAAGTGGAATATGCACTTCACTACTTAACCTACAGAACAGCACTAGTTCTCTCCCCCAGGGGCTGTGGCATGCTACTTTCCAGCATCATGAGAGAGTGCTATACTAAATACTGCTAGCTCAGAAAAGGAGCAAAATTCAAAATTTGAAGTATAGCCTCTACTAAATGCTTAGGATCTTTACATCATGTGTAAAGTTGAAAATTTCCAAGTTGAACAATCATTTAAAACTGCCCACTATATCATAAATTGCAATGTTAATCACATTGCAATACCAGTTGATTAAGGAAAAAGACTTATACAAAGATGTAAAATAATTTTTTTTGGGTTGGTTATGGGGTTTGAACTGTAGGCCTGGGAGCTGTCCCTCAGCTCTTCAGCTCAAGGCGAATGCTCTACCACTTGAGCCACAGCAGCACTTCCAGTTTTCTGAGTGGTTTATTGGAGATAAGAGTCTCAGGGAGTTTCCTGCCTGGGGCTGGCTTTGAACCGTGATCCTCAGATCTCAGCCTCCTGAGTAGCTAGGATTACAGGCATGAGCCACAGATGCCCAACTCAATTTTTTTTTTTTTTTTTTGTGGGTTGTAGGGTCTGAACTCTGGGCCTGGGTGCTGTCCCTCAGCTCTTCAGCTCAAGGCTAGCGCTCTACCACTTGAACCACAGTACTACTTCCGGCTTTTTCTGCTTATGTGGTGCTGAGGAATCGAACCCAGGGCCTCATGCATGCGAGACAAGCACTCTACCACTGGGCCACCTTCCCAGCCCATCAATTTTTTAAAAAAGTAATATAAAAAGAGATGTCAAAGCAGTATGTGACACAATCTAAGGAGGTTGAAGAGAAGAAGGGCAAGGGCTGCCTGGGAGTCAGTACTTGAAAATAACTATATTAGCCAGGTGCAAGTGGCTCATGTCTGCAATCCTAGCCATTCAGGAGGCTGAAATCTGAGATCAAGGTTTTTTAGCCCTTCTAAGCAAGAAAAGTACGCGAGACTAATCTCCAGCTAACCACCAAAAAGCTAAAAGTGAAGCTGTAGCTCGAGTGGCCAAGACCAAGCTGTGAGGAAAAAGCTCAGGGACAGTGCCACGGCTGAGTTTAAGCCCTAAGACTGGTGTGTGCATGTGTGTGTGTGTGTACACGTGCTTGAATGTGTGTGCACAGATACACACATTCACCCATACACACACTCGTAAACCACTCACCACTCCATATAGAAGAAGGTTGGAAGCTGAACAAATTTGAGGGGGTAGAAGCAGGATACATGGGAGGAAAGGGGTGAGTGAAGGCTCTGAGGGACAGATCAGAAACTTATCTCCTGGGCCTTTCATGTGTGAGCTTACTAATTGGCCCTCATGACGAGCCCACACAACAGGGAGGAGGACAATCCTGTTTTACAGGATGAAATTCAGAGAGGTTATGTCCTCTGCCCTAGGTTCAAGTGTTTATAGGATTATACTTGAAGGAAGGAACTGGGATATGCATGACCCCAAAGATTGTGTCTACACAGTAAAGGGTATTTTACTTGTGAATCTGCTGGAAAAGCATGAGCAAGAAATATGGTGGTAGGAAAAGCCCTGGTCAATGACAGGAATAACCCTTTCTAATTCCCATGTTCAGGATTGTGCTCTTCCAGGAGCATATACACAGCTGATTTCACTCAAAGGACTCTCAGGCTGTTTGTAAATGTAAGAGTGTTTATGCCACGGGAATAAAAACCTCTTGTGTACTATGTACAGTGTTCTTATAGGACAAAGAAACACAGTGTGTAAGGAATGCTATAGCCAACTTTTCTCTCCGTTGGTTCTCTCCATGCCTCTCGCCAGTCTCCAGCCTATACTGGAGGACAGTTCTTGGCTATGTTTACCCATTACCTGGCTTTCGCTTTCTGACACAGCCCAGTACACTCACTCAGTTCATTTAATGGACAGAGCTTTTAAACTATTCCTGTTTGCTAGCATAGACTGCTGGCTTTCTCTTCTATTACATTTCTTCACGATAGGAAAAAGTAGATTTTTTAATGTTACTTCAGATGTTTCCTTAGACTGGTGTTAACATAAAGCAAATGTCTCTTGAAACTCTGAACCAATCTGCTAAGATAAACAGGCTTCACTGATGATGTTCCTATACTAAATCACAGGCTTGTACTCAGTAGCTTCTTGAAGACTCAATTCAAACATGCTAAAATGTCTATTTAACACACACACACACACACACACACACACACACACACACACACACAAAACACACACACACAGATTGCTTTGCCATGGAAACCACAAAGACTTGTCTGGTTCAGACTCCATAGCACATACCACAAATAACAGCCCATCTTCTATGGGCAGATCCTATGTATACACAGAGAATGCTCAGAAAATTAAAAAACTGCAATACTTCAGACATATAACTTATTTTATATTTCCTTTTCAACTGTATTTCAATATATGTAGTCTTAATCATTTGTTACTATATTTGCATATGTTTATTTTTTTCCATGAATAGAATTTTAGATTGGGGCATAATGATATAAAGGGAAAATACAGAAAGAAGGAAAGGGCACAACAGTGTCAGATCACAACAACTCTGGATTCCACTTATCAATTTAATGTATCTGGATTTCTAGAGAAAACCAGTGAATAATTTAAGGGCTCTAAACCTGCAAGTCATGTATGATAGAGACTATGGGAGATAAAATAAAGGGGTATCTGAGAGGAAGAGGTAAGAACAAGAAGTCTTGCTAGTAAGTACTTCAAAACCATCAGAAGTTAGATATGATTTATCACCTTGCTGAGCTACAAATCCATGAAGCCATGGACAGCTTCCAGTTTGTTATATCTCCAGCATGGAGCACAGGATGAGGAACATGGTAGATGCTTACTAAATACTGGGCAAACACATGAACAGAATGCTTAATAGTTTTCATTTGTAGCATTCTTTGGATCTGATCATTCTTTAGCTGGGATCACAGGTGAGCATACAGTTAGTGAGGGTGATAAAATCATAACCACATGTAACTCCATGACTTATTTTTGGAAACTACCATTTCAATTTACTGCTCTTCTAGTCTAGGAGGTAGTAGTTCACAAAGACTGATACTCAGATACTTAACTTTTACCTACAAAAACCACTCAGCACATTTCTTTGTTTACCTATGCTGTGTGATGAGGTAGACCGTGCACACTAAGAAGTTTGTGAGCAACACTTGTGACTAATATCCCAGCACCAGCTGACTTACACCTCCATCAAATCATTATGTCCACAGCAATCTTAGCAATTTGAGTGTCTGTTTATTGGACCGAGCAATACACTGGGATGTGGCTGTGGAACTCACTCACTGCAGACATGCAATGATGTACGTAATTCAGGGATACTCATTTGATTCCATATAAGAAAGCAGCTACTGAATTGGTGAGGTGACCACCAAAAGATAATCTTATTAGTTTATATCACTTGAAATTTAGCCTTTTAAAAAAACATGACAATAGCTGCAACATTTCATCATCCCCTCTATGCCCACAACTCTCTAGTTTTTAAAAAATAATTTAAAGAGAAGTAGATTTCTGATAAATTATCCTATCCATTAAAAAGAAGTAATCATAGCCAATTTTTGGAGACAATGGAAACTGTAGGACAAAGAAACACTTTCAGCTATTATTTCAATTATTTCTTCTCCTTCCCTCCCTCTCTCCTTCCCTTCCTTCCATCCTTCTTTTCTTCCTCTTTCCTCTTCTACCTCTTCTTCCACTTCTGCTTCGAACTCATAGGTCAGTACTCTAATCTATCACTTGAGCTATACTTCAGGCCTTTCTGCTTTCATTATTTTTAAAATAATGTCTCTTTCGTTGAGCTGTCTTGGACTTTGATCCTATTTATGCTTCCAATTATGGCTGGGACAACTAGTACATAACACTGAGTCCAGTAGCTGTTGAGATGATATTTCTCAAATGTTTTTGCCTGGGATGGCCTTGAGCTGCAATCCTTCCAACCTTTATCTCCTGAGTAGCAGGGATTATAGGTATGAGCCACAGTGCAAGGCCAGGTCAGTTTCTTTTTGACAAGGCTAGTAAAAGGGGATAGAAAACTTTTCCTATAAAGGGTCAAATAGTAAGTAATTTTGACTTTGTAGATCTTTGTTGCAAGTACTCTGCCATTACTGTGTGAAAGCAGTCATAGATACCAAACAAAAGTCTCTTCTCCACAGGAAATAACAATGTTCACTTACTTTGCTCTTTTGGCCATTTCATTTCCATCCCATCTGGGGCTGTATGGATAATTTTTTTGGGCCTGGGAGTAAAGCTGTCCGCTGTTAGTAAAGTGATAGACGGACTGAAATGTGAGAGTCGGCTGATCTCGAGGAAAAAACAGGGGCAGGTCAACTGGAAAAACAGAAGAAAAGAAAAGAAACAGTGAAACACATTTTAAGACACTCTTTTGGCTAAACCAGAACACTGAGTAAAAGACTATTAGATCTACAAATACTAATTGAGGCTTAGATCAGAGATATGGAGCAAGGGACTAAGTCTTCTTCCCTTTCTTCAAGGTGTCTGGATGTAGTAAGGCACATCCAAGGCAAGTGTGAGTATGAATGACCTGAGGTGTAGCAGAAGCATGGCGGTAACCCACTCTAGCTCCCTGTCTTCTACCTTGCAGTCAACTGCATAACTATTTCTGGTCTCTATACCCCATGTACTCTTGAGCAATGTCTTCCTCATCTAAAATTCCATGAGGGAAGTAAAATGGACGATATTTGGCAAGACAGACTTGGAAAAGGGACAGAGAGGGCAGAGTATAATCTTTCTACTTTACCACATATGGTAGCTAGACCACCAGAAAAAAATAAAGTTATCACCCTGTTCTAATCAAGCAGTGAATTTGGATACTCAGCAGTTTCCATTTTTTCCATATGTGTTACCACATATATTTATATCTCCGGAATCAGAGGGGGCCCTTGGTGGTACACACCAGGAAAAGATCTAAGCACTAAATATGCCCACTGGGATATGGGTGGTGTGGCTGATTCTGATCCTTGCTGTTCGTGGGTAGCATGTATTATGTGCTGTATCTTTTCATTTCAGGATTTTTTTAAAAAGTGTGTATGCCAGTCCTGGAGCTTGAATTCAGAGCCTGGGCGCTGTGCCTGAGCTTTTTTGCTTACAAAGAGGTCTCTTCCACTTAGCCACAGACTCATTTCTGTTTTTATTGGAAGTTTACTGGAGATAAGAGTTTCACAAACTTTCCTGCCCAGGCTGGCTTCAAATAGTGATCCTTGGATCTCATCCTCCTGAGAGCCAGGATTTCAGGTTTCTGTAACCCAATTTGCAAAACTAAAAAGACTTGCTAGGGTTAGCTGAGGGAAAGCATCACAAAAAACAAATTGCTTCAACAGCACATTCTTTAAGGTAGATAGTATGTTTGTGTGAATGTTGTCCATTCCTAGGCCCAAGAAAGACACACTATCAAATATAACAAAAAGCCTATCAAAGTTCCAGCTTTATACAGTACTTTGTACATACTTTCTCTAATTTATTACTTAAATCTCTGTGAAGAAGATATTTTGATCATATGTATTTAACAGAGGCATAAACTTGAGATTCCACTGGGACTTATGAACTTAGGTAGGGAGGCAGAGGCAAGCATCCAATGAAGAACGATTATTCAAATGCCAGGCTCCAACTACGTGACACTACCTCCTCTCGCTGTAAGGGATACTGGTATAACCTGCTGACAGCTCACTTACGGTGCATGCTGTAGTACAACTTAGGAAGCTGGAGGCTCCATTATGAGGATGTACAAGGTTCATCTTTGCTACCTAAGGCAGATAATCTTAAGAGAACATATACTAGGTAGTGTTATATCTATCATTAACCCAGTGTGGGGTGATAATGAACTTGGACTAGGTTCCTCTAAGCATCCAACATGATTCCTTGAAGGAAAAGTGAGAGTCACAACAGACTTTACAAAGGAAAACCAACCAAAAAAATTCCCAAGAAACAAAAAAGCTGTCCACTTGGCAAGCCTCTCAGCCCTGAGTACACTTGACTCTGATGATGTCTGACTCAGCTTGGTAGGGGGTTTCTTCAGATGAATCACACCCCAACTAAATAAAAATGGCAAGATTGTGAATGCCCACTTTTTATTCACATTGCCCAAATGCCACCGCAAGACAGTCTCAATACATGTCTATTTATTTCAAAGCAGAAGTTCTGCAGCATATAGAGGACAATACAAAATATAAAAAGATCAATCTAGAATGATAATTCAATCTGGAAAAATCCTCTTGGATCCTTTTATATTACAAAGTTTGATATGTAACATCTTCAATTAATCTGAACAAATATTGTATTCCTAAGCCTTTTCTATCTTTTCTCATAACTCATTTGATTGACTAACTTTAGAAAAAGATGCCTATTTGCATACAAGTTACCTTGTCTTCAATTTTGTTACATTATGTACACATTTCTCAATATAAAACAAGATTTAAAATAATCCTAGAGAAGCATTTTACATGCTAGCTTCCCTACCATAAAAGTCAACAATTCCAAATAGCAGTTGTCAAGGGTAACAATTTACAAATTTAAAGCAAATGAAGGTATCATTATAAAAAACAATGCAGATAATACTATAGGCTATGTGATTCTCAAACAACATGCTTTGGAATACATTGTTCTTAAAAACATTTTCTTGGCTGGGTGTTAGTGGCTCATGCCTGTAATTATAGCTATGCAGGAAGCTGAGATCTGAGGATTGAGGTTCAAAGCCAGCCCAAGCAGGAAAGTCTTTGAGACTCTTATCTACAAATAATTACTGGAAAGCTGGAAATTGTGCTATGCCTCAAAGTGGCAGAGCAACTAGCCTTGAGCACAAAAGTTCAGGGATAGTGCCTAGGCCCTGACTTCAAGCCCCAAGACTGGCACAAAAACAAAACCATTTTCTTGAAGGGAGCAGGTCTTGCTATGTTGCCCTGGTTGACTTCAATCCTGTGTGTTTAATTAAGATATTGTATGGTCTTAGTCTCCTAATTGGTAGGAACTATCAGTACCACACCTGGTTGGAATAGATTCTTTTCTCATTATTATTATTATTATTTAGAAATAAACTGTTGGTATCAGGAGTTTGACAAGTTGGGAAATATTTTAACCTATTTCTGAGCTATCTTATTTGACCCAAATTCTCAATTAGCATAAGAAACATTTTAAAAAGTGAATGCAACCTGTTAACCTAGGCAAGTAAGATGTTCTGATTTTTTTTTTTATTTTAGTGCCAGCAGGCTATAGGCTGACAATGTCCCATAATACCCCAAAACACTGAGTTTACAACTTTTTTCTCTATGGAGATTTATCTAACAAAGTGCAGTTGAAGCCAAGGTTAAAACTTGAATATTTTCTCTGTGCATACAGTAGCTGGATTACTAGGGAACAGGAATGGTCTGCAAACTTTCGAGATAGAATCAGTAGTGTACATGTTAATTCATGTTTGAGAAAATAACATTTAAAAAATACAAATATCTTGCTCAAGTTAACCACGTTGTATCCTGTCTATAATAGTAGTTAGTAAAAGAGGGCTTCTTTAAAAATGTTCTATGCCTAAAAGTGAGCTAATAACTAAAATATTTACAAGAAATACTTCGCCTACTTCCCTTGCTCCTGTCTCTTTCTTTTCTTTTCTTTTCTTTTGGCAGTACTACACATTTGCTAGGTGCTAACACTTAAGCCATGCTTCCAGCCTCAGTCTTGGTTATTTTTGTGACAGGGTCTTCCTTTATGCCATGTCTGGCCTGAGCTGCGTTCCTCCTACTTGTGCTTCCCTGTCTCTGGGGACGGCAGGCTCTTGCCACTGTAGCTGGAATAACAGGCATGCACCATGATGCCCACACATGTATTTTTCTTTCTTCTTTTTTTTCAAAATTATCATACATTATGCCAGCTGTGGTGGCAGCACACCAGTAATCAATAAGGAGGATGAGGCAGGAGGAACACAAGTTGGAGACCAGTCTGGGTTACAGCTTAGCTGGGCACTGGGAGCTCATGCCTATAATCCTAGCTACTCAGAAGGCTGAGACCTGGGGATCATAGTTTGAAGCCAGCCTGGGCAGAAAAGTCCCAATAAACTACTCAAAAAAAGCCAGAAGTTGTGCTGTTGCTAGCCTTGAGCATAAAGAGGTTCAGGGACAGCAGCGCTCAGGCACTGAGTTCAAGCCCCAGGGCGGGGGTGGGGATGTGGGGTTGGGGTAGGGGGTGGTTATGGAGGGGGAGATCATATATTATTTGTATAGGAGGGTTTCACTGTGGCATTTCCATGCAAGCATACAATGTACTCTGCTCTAAGTCATTCCTCTGATCACTCTGTTACCTACTTCCCATCTTAAGACAATTTCAACATGTTACATTATTTTCAGGCACACAAATAAAAGACTTTGAACATATTTATCCTCATTTCCCCTTTGTTAGCTCTCCTGCCTCCTGCTAACATATGCCCCAAGCAAGCCTGTTGGATGGCACAAATGAGTCAGAAATTTAACAAAAACTTGTTTTCCTTATCCCCCAAATGTTTCTGCCATTTAACTTTTGCTTATAGGTTAACTAATGATTTGTCTGATACACAGTAACACAATTACTTTAGGCCATCGAACAGCTAACTTGCTTTGAAGCCCAGAATTTTGCAGGTTCTAAGCAACTTGAGCCCATAGTTTTGGTTATACCAAAACTGAACACTTTAACCACTTGCTTTCTGGAAACCTACTGACTTGGCTTTGATTCTTGGAGCAAAATCATTCTCTTTGGTTCAGTTACTTATTGTCAGTATTGTTTTGACAACTATATCATCTTTCCTTCTTCCTGTATATGGAAGCATTCTATCCACAGAATGGGTAGTCCTCCCTTATTGGCAGATTTGCTGCAACCATTTCTTAAGCCCTTCTTTCAAGAACTTGTTGAAACAAGTCACACCAAACACTTCTCCTTCTGTTCAAAGTGGTTCATTCTCAGGACTCATCTACAGGTTTCTGATGGCCTGGGAGAAGGCAGGGATAATTAAGCCTACTCTGGACAGTGGCTACGTGATGGGCTCTGGTGCTCCCAGGCAACAACCAGCTCTGGCTCCGGGGGAAGTAGAATACTCTGACAGTGTGCTTGTGCTGCCTCTCTCTACACACATGGGTAAGAGTAGGTGGACAGTTCCCCCAAACGCAGCTACCCTGCTTCTAAATGCTCATCTTTTCACCATCTGAAGACTCCAGGAAAGAAATATTGAGGTTCACAAGACTGTCTAGGAAAACTTCGCTTTTCCAAAGACCCCAACAATGGAAACTCACCCTAGTAGAACTAAAAGCAATGCTATACTGTGCATTCAATTAACAGGATTGCCCCTGCTCTAGAGATTTTGATTATGGCTTCTTTTTTCTTTCTTTTTCTTTTTCTTCTTCTTCTTTTTTTTTTTTTGCAGGTCCTGGGGCTTTGAACTCAGGGCCAGGGTGCCATCCCTGAGCTTTTTTGTGCGCAAGGCTAGTGCTCTACCACTTGAGCCACAGCACCATTTCCAGTTTTTTCTGAGTGGTTTTTGTTTGTCATAAGAGTCTTGTGGACTTTTCTGCTTGGGCTGGCTTTGAATCATGATTCTCAGATCTCAGCCTCTTGAGTAGCTAGGATTACAGGCGTGAGTCACTGGTACCCGGCTTGATTAGGTTTTCTCTAGGGAAAAAAAAGTGTAGAACCTACCTAATTGTGGCATGATGAAAACAAGACACTTTAATTACAAGTAGTAATAGTCAGTCAGAGATGAGGAGCATACAACAAATAAAAGCAGAATTAGAAGGGAAAAAGATTCTAATCTGTGGCTACAAAAACTACATATCCTACTTACTCCTTAAGCTATTACTTCATACTCCCCATTCCTGATAACTGAAGTTAGACACCATAGTTAAGTAAGCCTAAAAGCCATTCTCCACCCATCTGTCTCATAAGCAAAGCCCCTCCTCCCACCTAGAGTTTCAAAGTGTACTCTTCAACTTCCATAAATCAAGGCATGGAAATGTGACTCACTCCTACCAATGGGACTTGAAGGGAAGTCATTGAGGGGGCTTCTGAAAAATATTTTCCTCTCTGATTAAAGACACATGGAAGTACAAATCTCCATTTCAGTCTAGCCTTTTAATCCTATCACATGAGGTTGTGAGTCTTGTAGCTGTGGCACCCATCTTGTGACCATGAGGAGGTGAACCTAGTATCCCTGAGCTATTGAAGACACATTATTCCTAGAACTCCCCAGCGATGGAGGCCTTCATGTTTCATGAGATGATGATCACAAGGCTTACTATTTAACTCCTTTTCATAGGTACAGTCAAAGCCATTTGGGAAATATTATTTACTGTAGTTTCTGGTCAAGAAAGGCAGGAAAACTATATAATCTAGTTCAGAAATATTTCCACTGAGTATGGTTAAAAACCATTTGAGAGACATAAATAGGAAAGTTTTAGTTGTCTGGAAAATTCAGTTTTGTGGGACAGTTCAATCCTTGAAAATGCCAAACAAATGAGGGGTTAACCATAATTGCTTCCCTGGGAGTCACATCATCAAATATTTTCATCATTATTCACAAGATGGCCATTATTTCATTGCTTTAGATCTGACAAGCTACATGTTACCATGCTTGCTCTCAAGTCCTTGGGTTTTCAGAGAAGATAATCGTGCCTCCATTTATTGGTGGTCAAGGGTTTATGTTCCCAGCTGAGATCCTATCCGGCACTTCTGGTTCCTCAAAAAGTCTTAACCCCTTGTTGGCTTGCTGTAAACTCATGGTCTAATGGTGACTCCATTTGAGGCTGATTCTAAGAGCAGTTGGCTCACATTTCATTCCCAGGCTATCCCTTGACAAGTGCCTGAAGACTGCTATTCACTTACTGACATTCCATCCCCCCTCCCCCATCTTACTAACTACACAATACACATGACTGAGAAAAACAAGCACCACCAGGTAACTGAAATACTCACTTATGAGAACCTAACAGTAACATTCCCAATTCAACAAGAGCACTGTTTGAGACACTAAAAAAATGGCCTCTCCTCTTATTATCAATGTTTCATTTAAGTGATGGGGAGAACTGTTAAATTGGTTTTATACTTTCTTTTTACACTCTTTTGTGTGACTTGATCACTTAAGAGGTTGCCTGTGAATTCTGAACATTACCAAATCGAAGCTTAAAGCTTCCTGAATTTTGCTTTCCATGCTAACAAAAATCTTGTTATGGAAAAGACAATAATATATGCCATGGCAATCAGATAAAAATGTCCTCAACATTTATTAGCAGTGACATTCCAGGCAAAATACCTCTTTGCATCCTGATTTTCTTATTTGCAAAATGAGAATGCTTAATTCTTATCTTGTATTTGTTGAAAGGATTGAATAAAAATCAGGCACATACTAAATAAGCATTTGTTGTTCTCTCTTGTTTCCTGTTTTCATTAGTTCTTTCCCTCTTCCATCTATACTCTTTCATATTCATGAAATTTTTGATAACGATAGCATAATCCTTCAGGTACTTAAACTTGAACAGTTATGGTGGGAATCTTTCTCTTTCTGTGCAAACCTTTAGGCCTCAGTAAGTAGACCCAATATGATGTAGCTTCTTCTTGATGACAGGGAATACCCTAAAAAGTCATTACACATCATGGCCTCAAGGGTTAATAAGGAAGACTTAGCTTGCTATTTCCTAAGTGCCTCCTACCCAGTAGCCTACACTCCCCAAACTGTCTGCTGTTAAAGCTGATGTGGCTTTAATGTGGCACAGTGAGGTCCCAGGTCTACTGTGATGTGGTGCATTATTTACCTCTCTGACTACAAACTTTCTCTGTGTTTCTCCTCTCTAGCCAACTCTTATTTCTAAGGCATACTCAATCTCAACAGGATTTCTTTCCTGTCACTTCTCTTTCTTTTGTCTGCTTTGTTCTAGACATCTCAGTTTCTGAAGGGTAGGGTTAGGCTGACCTTGAATTCCTGGACACACCTGGCAGGAAGTGCTGATCTACTGACGCGCAGCTTTGTACTGTGACCTCTGCTTGTGTTCCTTAGGCACGTTCAGCGATGATCTCTGCTTCTTTGGTTGTTTCCTTCCAGGTTTACAGCTGACCTGGATAGCTGAAGTTTTAGGATATGGTCTCTGCCTATATATTGCTAGCATTTCCTTTTGAGATACTTCATAGAGACAAACAAATCATTCCTGCACCCATTGTGATGCCCATACATATATATGTGTACCATACAGTGTTGGCCAGTAAACAGCAAATGTTTTCTCACTTGCCCACTTTAATGAACTTCTCTTCCCATGGGATCAGATGTTCTCAACTTCAAATCAGTAGTGACACCAAAAAGGAACTAACTGAACATTGATGTTTGGCTCCACTCCAGATTTTGAGAGATTTTGTGGTGCTTCCTATTTCAATGTTCTTAGCACACAGTATACTAAGTAATATAGGAGTGATACTTAATAAATGCTTGCTGAATGACAGGAAAGGAGCAAATAAGGAAAACACAAATTAAAACTGGAATGAGATTCTGTTTTATAACCACTAACTGTACAAAATATAAGAGCTAGACAATACCCAAGGCTGAATTCTCACTCACTGATGATTTAAAGTTCTGGATTGCTAACCCCTGCTATAGGAAAAATGAAGGTGCACGCATTCCATGACTCAGCAATCCCACTCTTAAGAAACTCACATGAGCATAAGAAGATGGTAGTGGAAGGCTGTCGCAGTAGTTTGTGATTAAAAAAAAATGGTGGCTATCTTACTTGTCTATCAACAGGCGAATAGATAAACACGTGTTGTGTTCTTCTTACAGAATTCCTAACAGTGGATTAAAGAAATGAACGAGGAGCTGAGAGTGGGAGCACACACGTGTGATGGCAATATTTTAGAGCTACAGGTGGGGGAATGGTGAGTTTAAGGCCAGCCTGGCACATAGTGAGTTCACTAAAAGCCTAGACTACAACAGTAAGATCTTACCTCAAACCGAACAAAACCCCAAACCAAAAAGAAATTCACTAAGGCTTTATAGATCACATGCCAGAATTTCAAGAATATAATGTTCAGTGAAAATAGCACATTACAAATTAATACTTCAATGTGCATTTATAAAATCTGAAAATATGCATATATGAATATGTATACATTACTTACAAATATGTACACAGAAAACCCATGCATGGTTAAGATGAATACCAAGTGAAGGGTAGTGGCTGCCTTGGGTTATCAGGGAGAGGGAGGGGTGGGGAAAGGGCTTCAACTGAAGAGATTCTGCTATTTCTTAAAAACTATTAAAAGAAATTACAAAATAATTAAGCTTCAATTAAGTTATGTCCACGAGTATTCGTTTTTGTATTTTCATATACTCATTCAAACTTTAAACGGTCATCACTTTTAAAGTTTATTTTTTCTTTTGCCAGTCCTGGGTTTGAACTCAGGGTCTGGGCACTGTGCCACAGCACCACGTCCAGCTTTTTCTGAGTAGTTTATTGGAGATAAGAGTCGCATGGACTTTCCTGCCTGGGTTGGCTTTGAACCACAATCCTCAGGCCTCAGCCTCCTGAGTAGCCAAGATTACAGGCATGAGCCACCAGTGCCCAGCTATTTTTTTAAAATACGTTTTTTATTGTAAAAATACTGTACAGAGGGGTTACAGTTACATGAGCAAGGTCATGGGTACATTTCCTATCAAGCATTGTTATGCTCAGCTATTTTTTAAAAGAAGTTTTTTAAAGAGCAAGAACATTAATTTTTTCTTGGTGTTGGAATCCAATTCTAAGCCCTGTGTATACTGAGTTCATGATCTTCTGCTGAGCTGCAGCCCCAGCTGGGATATTAATATTCACAGCAGCAGAAAGCCATCAGTATGATTCCATTTATATACAGTAGGAAAATACAGATGATAGATTATATTTATATAAATGCCATTTGTTTATGATATATGCTAGGCATGAAAGCTGTTAGGAAAACCCTAGGGACAGTTAAGATAAAGTTCTGGGTAGGGGCCGCTTCTTAGAGATGTATATACAGGGCTTGTAAGATACCAGCACTGTTCCTGTTCTTTAAGATGGGTGATGTTTTAGTGCTCTGTAATGGGTGCAGACATTTTTAATAACACTATGAGGGTCAAGAAAGGTAAATGGTCTTTAGGAAACCAAAGCCAAACCAAATCAAGTAAGTTGGTAGAATGCTGGGAAGGGTGCTCATGCCCTAGATCCTGTGGCCTGGACAGATGTGGAGAAGTACAGTGCTGCCACAGCTCAGCACATGCACAGGAAAAGGGGAACTCCACCTGAAGCCAGAGCTCTGCAGAGGAGATGAACTTTGAGTTGGTTCTAGAAAGTTCAAAGAAGAATCAGAATTGGAGTCTGGGGTATATTTTCTGAAAATAGAAGAGGCCGATATAGCATTCAATACCATGTAGACGTAACAATTCTTCACTTACTTATTACACATTTTGTGATCATACACTTTCATTGCAGAAAAGCCCAACCCTGCCCTATATCTTCAGTCTTATATCTCTCCCATGACTCTCCTGAACTTTGTACATATGGAGAGAAAGGGTGAAACAGAGCTGGAAGAAGCAGACGCTGGCCTTAGGGAGCTCACAGGCCAAGCTGTTCTTTCTCCCTGGAGGGCTCTCCTTGGTCTTCTGGGGTTATCTAAGTTCACTTTCATCCAAGGACTAGAATGCATACTACCAACTTGTGCTCCTAAGCATGGATCACTCAGGACTGAACCTCACATGGACAAAAAGAAAACAGGGGGTAGAGCCCAGGACTAAGGGATCTTCAGCCTAGGAATCCTTCCTTGTTATGAATGCTCCTCTGCACACCTGGTCCATGCATCATCACTCATTCCCTGGACCAGACTCCATGCTGGAAATGAGGGTTCATACTTGCTAGGCCATGCCAGGAACTCTGCCTCTCCTGTGGGCTTGGCTGTGCCTGCTCAAGCATCAGCTCCCAACAGTTCCAATTGTTCACTGCTCGTACACTATCATTCCCCCAGGTTTGGCTCCTTTTTTGATGTAAAAGCCCAAGCCCCACTTTCTTCCAGGAAGCCTCCTTGCCTTCCCTGTAGTGATTTCTCCATCCCATAGGTTAGGTTGCTAACCACTGCAGCACCACCTCTACACAGGCCTAGACACACGGTGGTTGGTGGCACAGATCATCACAGTGAGGAAATGCTGACTGAACTAAGACATGTCAAAAAGAAGCATACTCTTACGAGGTACAGAAAGAAATCTAGCAAGTTATAAATAGTAGCTGTTTTCTTCTATTTTTAAAAGAATTTAGTCACAATAAATAAAATTCCTGGCCTGGGAGTCTTAAGAGAGAAAATCTGGCTAAATTAGGGAAGACTTTGATTAAAAGAATCCTCAAATAAAACATATTCAAATGCAAAAATCCTTGGCACTTAAAAACTGGGCAAAGTCTCTAAAAAGCCATCAGCTTTTAATTTAAAGAAAGCATGGATTGGGTATTAAATGTAAATGATTAGAGGAAAAAGGACAAATGTGATTTTGGTGAAAGCAGAGGGGCTGATATTGGTCAGCTTAAGCTGCAGCCTTGAAAAACTGGCACAAACTAGCTAGATACAAATTTGTAAATATTGAACCTACCCCAATGTAAAGGATGACTAATGTGAATTTATGAAGAAAATAAAATTCCTCAAGTGAATGTTTCCTAAAGGCTCTAGTTATGAACTTTCTGTTTTAGAGAAAATACCACATATCCAATGTAATAAACATTCCCTAGCCTCAACCATGAGCCAGTCTGAGGGAAGACGCTGACTAAGGCTGGGTTTTCCTACCCACCAGGCCAGCACATGCTTACCTCCACTGTCTTCAGGAAGGGAGCAAGAGTGAAAATGGTGAAGTTCACACCAAGGAACGCAGATAGAAAAGGCATATAGGGCTTCTAGAAAGGTTTTCTAGGAGGCCGTAGGAGATTTAGATTAGATGGCTTTGAGCAAGGAATTCTGACAGGAGGTGTCATGGGAAGGATTAACCTGTGAAGGGTGAAGAAAGGAAGGGAATCCATCCAGAGAGCAGAACACTGAATAGTCAGAGCTAAGGAAGAGTGAAGTGGTGGGTGGGGTAGTGCAGCTCTGGATAAAGATGCCAAATGATGAGGTACTCTGGACACACTCTCCAGCAGTGTGGACACTGTTCTGTAAGCAGAGTTCATACCCTTGGATACCTGTAAGGAAAATGTCCCTTGCCACTCATTCCAGTGGGTCAGCTATCACCTGCCAAACAGCAGCCATGAGGGAGGATAAATCAGTATAAATCCTCCAGGATGGAGTCTACTTTTGAAAATGCATAAATAAAAAATAGGTTGCATTGATTTCTAGAAGAGCTTATTTGGATGGAGCTGAATGATCTAGTGAAGGCATCAGCTCTGAGGAAGGCAAGCTGGGTTCCACATTTTAGTTAAATAGTTTTGGCAGATTAATTGACCTCTCTGAGCCTCTTTTCCCATCCATAAAATGGAGAAAACTCTAGCCTCAGGGTTAAAAATAAAGGTCTACATGCCTTTACTGCTTTTATTGGCATGTAGAAAGTGCTGGATGAAAAAGGCTGGAGTTTCAAGGAATGCCAGAAGAGAATGGTATACTGGAAAGACAGAACATGGCTTTGGAATGTGACAGATCTGGGCTTGATCCCAACTCCACCAGTTACAACCTGGGTGACCTCGGGCAACATACTGAACTTGCCACATTTTCTCATCTTTAAAATGGGATAATATCTACCTTGTACGACTATTGGGTGGTTTACACGATATAATGAATATTTGTGTAGAATACTTGGCACACCATGGTGTGCATAAACGATAACTATTATTACTCACTTTGCTCTAGAAGTAATTAAAAAAAAACCCGAGTCTATATATTATTTCCAACCTGACTGAAAAATACAATGAGCTGAAAAATCTAACATCTAGGTCAAAGGTAGCCATGATTTTCTCAACTGGACTTTTAAGTTAGTACTATCTGCCTTTTTATTTGAGATAAATACTGGAGTCCATAGGAACTTTTCATTTTCAGTTCTATAATCTTCCTTCAGATGAAAAAACAAAACATAGCTCTGGAGAATGTTAGGTCAAATGGTGCTCTGAAGTAAAAGGTGACCACAGACCAGAAACCATTTAGGGCAAGGCCTGACAACAACTTGGCCAAACCTTTTCTTTGTGTCTTGATAATGCAACGTTCTTACACATTCTCCTATGTGATTCCCTTCCTGTAAAAAAAGCACCTATTTTGTTTCCCCCTCTGAATGACGTATTTGTTAGTAGACTTTGGCCTCAGAAAAAGAAAACCAGAAATATCGTCAATCTGTATATTTAAGGACTGCCTAATTGGGCCTGTGAATATATTCAGATTGTGGCTTTGCTTTGTTATGATTTTTTCTTTGGCCTACTCCTTCGGTCATTTTTTTTCTGAGAATGTGTGGGAGATACATGAGGAGTAGGAATTAATTAAATGTTCTTCTTTGAGAGCAACTGCAATTAGAATTTCATTTGAGATAAAAGTATGGCTGCTTCTTAAAATGAGATTTTTAAACTGTCTTATTATTCTCATACCTAAGTTGAACTAAAGAAAATAAGCCATGTAGACACAAGATGATTGTGTTGAGACAAGCCCTTGACTTAAATGAGCTGCGAATTGAACATCAGATTTAAAGGACTAAGATCAGCTGAGAGGTCTTAAGAAAAGTGCACTGGCACTCAATAAACCAGACCTGATTGCTATGCTCTTCAGATAACTGGTGTCTGTTCTTCTGTTCTTGAAAGCTCCACAATTTGTTGTCTTTTTCTTCTTTCTTTCTTCCTTTTCTTTCCTTTCTTCCTTCCTTCCTTCCTTCCTCCCTCCTTCTTTTCCTTCTTTCTCTTTCTCTCTTTTTCTTTCTCTTTCTTTCTTTCTTTCCTTCCTTTCTTCCTTCCTTCCTTCCTTCCTTCCTTCCTTCCTTTCTTTCTTTCTTCTTTCTTTCTTTCTTTCTTTCTTTCTTTCTTTCTTTCTTTCTTTCTTTCTTTCTTTCTTTCTTTCTTTCCTTCCTTCCTTCCTTTCCATCCTTTCTTCTGTTTTTTGATAAAGATCTTTCTCAAATAATTTCACATTCACCGCTCCCTATTCCTCTAAATGGCTCAATGTTAAAATTATGAATATCAATTCTGGTAGCTGGTGACATGGTCTGACACCAACACCAGTAAGGCAAGCCAGACTCTAAATTAGGTGACTGGAGCCTCATGTCTGCAGTTTCCTGAGTCCATTCCCCCAGTTTCTGGCCCTAGGCTCTTAGGTTATCCTGCAGAAATTCTTCCCATGGTGGTGTGGCTAGTGTATCTATGCAGCACATAACATTCTCTGAGAGTTTATATGGCTGGGGTCCTGGGAACTAGGCCACCAGACTTACTAGAAGGAGGGAGAACCAGGCCTGTGTGGCAGCATCACAGTGATTTTGGTTATCTTTGTAGTTTACTCCCTTGTAGCTGCCTTTTGGCAGGGGTGCTTGTGAGTCCCATGGGGCTGCAGGCCTAGCTGCAGATTATCGAGATAGATCTTCAGAAATCGCCATGGCTTGTCACAGCAGAGGACATACTCAAACCACAGTACAGTGACGGCATGGCAGAACCTGCCCATTATACAAGTGAGGAGACTGTGCTACAGAGGGTGAACTCACCCCAACTGCCTACATAGCTACAGGGAGACCCCAAAGTCCTGCCCTGAGTCCTGTGGGCCTCCCTGTGGCAGGGCCACTGACCCCACACAGTAAGTCTCCCCGCAGGGGTGAAATAATCAGCCCTACAATGGCTCCTTTTACAGCATGATGTTGGGCGCTTCATTAACCCAAAGCTGAAAAATCCTTTAGAACAGACAGCAGTCAGGCACAATGGATTTTTTTCTTGTTTTCATTCTAATAAATAATTTTTAAATGCTAAGAAAAAAAGCAGGAAATCAACACTTGCTGAATGCTTACCATGTGGTGGATGCTTTCTGCCCTATGATTCTTTCTCACCTTTTCTTTTGGAGTAAACCTAATCCGTGGGGGCAGAGAACCAACTTAAAGCTGTGAAAGAGGTGGGCCAGGATTAGATCCTGGTCTGCTGTGTTTACAGCCCACATACTCTGTACCACAAGTGCTACAAGCCCAACTTACTGCTTGCTTCTAATATTACGGAAGAAATTAGGTTGATTTGTCATTTTAGCCAGGGTTGCTACAAGCAAGCACATTCTCTGACCCTTGGTTAAGAAAACACAAAAATTGTAGAGCTTGACAGAGTCAGAACAGATAGGAGGAGGAATACAATGTGTTTTGTCTTTCAGACAAGTGAAGCTTATATGGGTAGAATGATCCAAGACTTTTAAGACTTTTTGTTTTTGATATTTCTATTTCCTTGTTTTCTTCCTTTGGATTGAGAAAGCATTTTATGGTCCTATCTAGGGGGCTTTAATGGTGTTTGACACTGCTGCTTGTTTCTGTTCTTCTCTCAGAGTTTCCATAACATTCTATTGATGTGCTATTCCTCTTCCTTTCAAAATTTTTACTACCTCCTTTCCTCCATCTGTTCAGCAACCTTCACTCCTAAAGCTCAGTTGAGGGACCTATTAACCTTGAAGGAACCCTCCTGTTCCCCCTTCAGAAAGCCCATCTATAGACACTATTCGATGATCAACTCCCCAGAGCCCTCCCTGACTACTCACCTATGCTACAGTTTGATCATTCCAGAGCCTGGTGACTGTCACACTAAAAGCTTTATGTCTTTGATATATATTCAGCTCCATCATCTAATTTGTAGTCTTCAAGCTACAAGGCATACTTATATTTACAGTTAGGAACACTAAGAAGACTGGGAATAGAGAGTAGGTTGTTCCAAATCTGTTCCAAATCTGAGCTGGTCTTGACTTTAGGCAGAGAGAGAGGGGGGAGAGAGAGAGAATGCATGTGTGTACCAGCAGTTCTTGGGACTTGAATCCAGTGCCTGGACACTGTCTCTTAACTTTTTCCACTCAAGGCTGGTGCTTTACCACTTGAGCCACATCTCCATTTCTGGCTGTTTGGTGAATAATTAGAGATAAAAATCTCATGGATTTAACTGAGAGCTTCAGCTCAGCCTTCTGAGTAGCTTAGATGATAAGCATGTACTTGCAGGCCTTCATTTTTTTTTTTTTTTTTCCAGTTGCGGGGTTTGAACATAGGGCCTGGGTGCTGTCCCTGAGCTTTTGTGCTTAAGGCTAATGCTCTAACACTTTAGACAATAGCTCCACTTCAGGTTCTAGTGGTTAATTGTTGATAAGAGTCTCAGTGACTTTCCTGGCCATGTTGGCTTCAAATTAAAATCCTTAGATCTCAGCTTCCCGAGTACCTATAATTATAGATGTGAACCACCAGTGCCTAGACTAGGCTTTTAGATGTTAAATCCAGGGGTTCTGATGTTACCAAAATATTCTGTGATCAGCTGGGAAAGTGCTTTAGCCCACTCTCCATTCACAACACATTAGATTATGTCTAAATGCAAAAATACAAGCTACCTCGACTCTCTTCATTTTGCTATTTTTCACCCAGGGGAAGGCTGACATTCTAAAGATGACAGCCTCAGGGCACTGTCCTGCTCCAAGGTCACATTTCCTTTCACTGTGGATAAACAGAGTTGGAAAAGCATATTTTAAAAAATATGAACCAGCCGGGCGCTGGTGGCTCTCGCCTGTAATCCTAGCTACTCAGGAGGCTGAGATCTGAGGATCGCGGTTCAAAGCCAGCCCGGGCAGGAGAGACCGTGAGACTCCTATCTCCAATAAACCACCAGAAAACCGGAAGTGGCGCTGTAGCTCAAGTGGTAGAGCGCTTGCCTTGAGCTGAAGAGCTGAAGGACAGCGCCCAGGCCCAGAGTTCAAGCCCCACGACCGACAAAAAAAAAAAAAAAATGAACCAATCTACATATAGCTGAATATACACTTAAGCCTAAGAGCAACTGCTAAGACCACCTACACCCACCACTGGAGATCAGCTCCAAAGTCTAATCACCTTGCACCTAAACTTGACCATCAGGCTTCCTCTACTTCCAGGAATGGTTCTCTATCTGTCCCAATCTGTCCTTAAAGACTTTAATTCCACCTCCTGTTCCAGCTCACCAAGACCAGTCAGGATAAAGGTCTCCAAATTAAAAACATAGCAGCTAGGAAAGGTCTACTATGTTGCCTGTTTTAAGAGGGAGTGGCAAAGCCCAGGAAGCCCAGGCTAAACTTTTGCCTGGAAGACTGAAGTCTGAATATAGAAGTTGAAGTTCATGCACACAGAACATTTAAGAACAGATGAATCACATGAGACATAAAAAGAAACCCAAGTTTTGAAAGACTTGAAAAAAAGTACTTTGTACTTGCTCACACCTGAAGCAGACTTAACAGTGGACTCAGCTGCTAAGCCCTTCTCACTCTTCATGTCCCTGCTCTTACAGCTGAATGTGCTCTTACCTGCCTCACCTCACCCCTGACCTCTCACCAACATTAGGTGTGATGGGATCTCTGCTGCTTGAGGCCAAATGGGTCATTTTGGGTATAATATTGTTTCCATGGAAAACAGGTTTTGTTCTTCAGCTATTCAACTTACTAAGCCATTGCTCAAACTTAGCTCATAGAAAGATTAAACTGAAATTTGTAAAATATTATCAGAACAACATGAACCAACATAGATCAGGAAGAGGGCTGTCCGAACTCTGCTTCACTAAGATGTGCAATGTGAGTGTGTGTGTGTGTGCAGGCACGTGCGCGTGCGCAGGCGTGAACACGCGCGGATTAAGTCTTATAAAAAATAAGAGAGTTGTTGGTCTGAAATGCCAAGAATATGACCCTAGGACTTGTGGCCAGTGAGAGTAAAAGCCACTTTTAGTATAGAAAGACCTGTGAGATTTCAACTATTAAAAACTCAGTTATGTTTGGTATAAGAATAGAACCAAATGCATTATTACAAGTATAATAAGAAAAGAGTTTGTGACTTCACTCATTTTAAAAAGTTTGAGGTGGCCTGTCTGCACTAACTCTAGACTAAGGGCAGGGGATTTTGAGATGAATCAAAAATAAACTCTGCCTTGAAGGATTCATCGGGGGAAAGTCAGTAAACAGAACAATCACAATGGAGCATGTGAGGTGCTGAAAGAGGAGGGTGCATGGAATGCTCCTGGGGTTCTGAGACAGATTGCATCTGCCACCCAGACCCTGCCTTTGACACTAGCATATGCTTTCCAGTGGCCTCCAGCCAGCTGAGAGCAGCTTGGTGTCCCCCACTACATGGTCCCCTCTTCAATGTAGTTCTGGGCACTGTTCTGAACTCTTGCTCAAAGTTAGTGCTCTACCACTGAGCTACAGCTACACCTCCAACTTTTTTTTTAAAGTGGCTTATTGGGGTTAAGAATCTCATAAACTTTTCTGCCTGGGCTGGCTTCAAACCTTGATCCTCAGATCTCAGCCTCCCAAGTAGCTAGGATTATAGGGGTGAGTCACCAGTGCCTGGCTTCAATGTGTGTGTTTTTTTGTTTTTTGTTTTTTTTTTAGGAAGGTTGAACTTGACGCCTCTCCTTCATTGGCTATCTCTCCTTATGTGGAATATTCTATTCTTCCTCAACCTAGCCCTTTGACCATCTCTTCTATTAGCCTATGTACAACTCTGTTTTCCAAACTCTTAAAAAAAAGTATTGCTTATCAACTGATTCTATAACCTGTTCGTGCCTGGCTTCTGCCTACGCTCACATTTGGATCTTTTACTACTCCATCAATAAGCCCAGTAACCATTGACAAAGCAATGCTTTCCCCTCTCAACTCCCTCTTAAAACCTGCCCCTCCTCCCTTTGGGAGGAATCTTCCCCTGCCTTCTACCAGCAACTGGCTTTCCCCAGAGTTGTGTGCAGTAGGGACTATCACAGATTATTCCTGTGGGAATTCCACCAGCCCTATGGCTTCAACTGTTTTCACTATGTGGGTCATAAAGCTGTGTCACATTTAAGTATCTACTTGCTTCTCTCTCTCTTTTTCTCCCCCGCCCCAACATATTTAAACTCATTTTCTTACCAATTCTGGACTTCTTTCTTCTTCCTCCTCCTCCCTCTCTTTCCTTCCTTCTCCTTCCCTCCACCCCTTGACTCAGCTACCAGAGCCAGGAATCACACAGAAATCTGCAATTCCTCCCTTTCCCTCATGACCCCCTCCCCGCCCCAAAATCTGAGTGTTCACCAAGTCCTGATTCTCTTTGAAAATATTTCTAGAATGTGTTCTTTCCTCTCTACTCCCACTGCTTTAGAAGCTTACGTTCTCTGCCTGGACAAGTTACCAAAATGGCTTTTCTACCCCAGCTTCTTCCTACTTGCATCCACCCTCTCCTCTGCCACCAGACCTAGAGGCTCACTGAGGTAATGCTGCCTCCCCGTTTAGCATCCCTCCAGGGCTCGCCATCAGTAATAGGATACATTATGAACAATTAATTGTTTTCCTGCCTCATCTCCCAATTACTCTCTTCCCTCACATAGTCTACAAATTCAATTTGATGAATAATTTCCAGTCTTCAGGCTACACTACGTGAGTCCATGAACATGCTATTATCTTTGTGACATCCTTTCCCTTTTCCCTAGAAAACTTCCATCTGCACTTAAAAGTCTGAGCTCTAGGTCACTGTTCAAACCCCTTCAGAATTTGAACAATACATCTGTATTATATGTTTGCATTATAGCCGACTGTACCTATACCGTTGCAGGCCTGTTTCTCCCATCTGAGTGCAAATTCAGTACACCTACACACTTGTAGCCATCGGTCTAACTCAGGACAGGGTCCACAGTACATACACAAATGTTTGTGAGTTTACTTGAATGTACACAAGGCTTCTTTCCTTGGCAATAGGACTTCAGTTTCTGCAGGCTTTGACACTCTCAGTAATAGAGCTACAGACAATAGGTAAGGGATGAAGCAGTCAGCTGGGTACAGAGGTAGCTGCCAAGTGACAGAGGTGGTTAAAAATGGCTGTCATCGGGCCGGGCGCTGGTGGCTCACGCCTGTAATCCTAGCTACTCAGGAGGCTGAGATCTGAGGATCGCGGTTCAAAGCCAGCCCGGGCAGGAGAGACCGTGAGACTCCTATCTCCAATAAACCACCAGAAAACCGGAAGTGGCGCTGTAGCTCAAGTGCTAGAGCGCTCGCCTTGAGCTGAAGAACTGAGGGACAGCGCCCAGGCCCAGAGTTCAAGCCCCACGACCGACAAAAAAAAAAAAAGACAAAAAAAAAAAAATGGCTGTCATGTGGCAGGTGTGTTTTTCATTTTGTATCTTTCTGGGGTATTTGCTTTTGTAACTATGTTCCTGTTTCTTTGGTAAATATTGATAAGTTTACAAACTGCTAAGGACCACTTTCTGCATTTTTGAAGGACAGGATATATTCTGAGGGTTTAAGTCTGAGTGGACTGTACTTAGTGGGTGCCAATGACAAGGGAGAGACCCTTGGTAAGGTTGCACCTTGAGGGCAGAGTCCTGCTCCTGAGAACCGAGAGAAGCTCTGCAGAGAATGAGTACATTTGCTTTTACCTGTATGTGTTATTTGTGTGTTGGCTTTTCAAAATATAAGAAGAAGATATGTTAAGAAAGTATTATATTACTCCTACTCCTGACAGGTAACATCTGGAGAGGAAGAGGCTTTTGAAAGTTTGAATGTTTAGCAAAACTGGAACTTTAATACTGTAGGCTGAGGATTTTCATGTGCATACATGCAATCTGGCTAATGGAGGTGGGGCTTCATGCTGGACATCTCAGAGGAGAAAGCAGCTTCTATGAGGCCACTGGGCACTTGGGTCAGTGGGGACAACACAGTGGGCAGCAGAATGAATGGACACAGTGCCCAACAAAGATCACAAATAGATTCTTTCAAAGGCCAGAGAAGATGATCAACCAATCCCTGCTAAACACATCCAGGAGCTGAGGGGGATAAAGGCATATTTTGCTTTGGTGTAGGTAATTTCCTCACTGCTTAGCTACCAAAGTCTATCAGAATCAGATTCTAGTGTTCTTTCTAAATGAGAGCTGAGTCACAGGTACCTTGATGCTGTGTCTGCAGACTAAAGTGGATGAGTCATGTCTGTAAAATTCTGAGAGAAAGTACCAACCGACCCCTTGCTTAGTCATCTTTTGCATGGATGCTGGGTTCATGAGCTCTGTAAACTATAATGAGCGATCTAGCCTTTTACCATCCCTTTATTCTTTTCTAAACAGTACAAATTACATCTCTAAAAATAACCTCATCTACGCAAGTGAGTCACTTTGACCTAACAAGCTTCCACAAGTAGCTACCCGGCTAAATTGTAATATTTACTTGTAGAGGTACAAATCTTGCTGTCATACTAGCCCCCATTTTTTCTTTTAGATCAAATTTGGTAGACTGGGAAAAAGAGAAGAGTACTTCATCAAATGTTTTAAAGAAAATATGGCTTACTCTTTTGACATATGCAAGAGCAGGGATGAAGAAAAGAATTCTTTGAAAGCTATTCCTAATACCTTATCAATACTAGAATTTTAATATTTTAGCCTAAAGACTCATTAAAGACTTTTCTTTCAGTAAAGGGTCCATTGACTGTTTAAAGAGAAGTATTAGGGGCTGGGAAGGTGGCTCAGTGGTAGAGCGCTTGCCTTGCATGCCCGAGGCCCTGGGTTCGATTCCTCAACACCACATAAGCAAAAAGAAAAAATCCAGAAGTGGCATTGTGGCTCAAGTGGTAGACCACTAGCCTTGAGCTGAAGAGCTGAGGACAATGCCCAGGCCCAGAGTTCAGGCCCCACAACCGGACCCCCCCCCCAAAAAAAGAGAAGAGTTAGTAATTCTATTTACTCTAAAATCCTTGGCTATGTATTTATGATATTTTGACAAAAGATCCAGCCACGCTAATAAATGCATATGTATTAAATATTAATCTTTGCTCCCTAACTGCTGATCTTGCACCACACCCTGAATTCTCTGGACACACAGCTAAGCCTTGGTACTCCACCCTTCTACCAGGTAGGTTTCCAACCCTCAGGCCTGCCCATTGGTCTTCAGCTTGCCTTTCTTGAGCCTCGCATATTGGCTCTCACCAGCCCCACCCTAGGCCTGTCCTAGTTAGGTAATAAGTACAATGAATTCAACCTGGTAGCAGGAGCTGGTTACCTACATAGAGCTTAATAGAATGATAAATATAGCAGCTATCCTAAAATGTCAAAGCACTGACTATCTACACTCTGGCTTTGGTCAGAGGGGACAGGTGCCTCCTCCATGTTTGGCCAGGAATAGAATTACCTGTATCACTAGGCTTGCAAACTTTTCAGTATTGTTCCAGCTTTTCCTCTCAGAGATCAGATCTCATCCAGATGGTCATGAGAAGAGTCTCTATCAGTTGCTGCGTGTGCTTAAGAATAGAAAGATGTAATCACTGACCCATCCAAAAATTCTCTGGGAAATGGGCTGCAAAGCCCACTGTTGGTTCCACCCAGGCAGAGGATGAATGCCTTAATCCTTCCTCACTCCTCTTCACTTGACTTAGACCAAGTAGGTCAGCTGGAGTCACCTGAAATCTGCTCTTCACTCTCATGAGAGCAGCCATTCCTGCTATGGCACTGGCTGGTGCATATGGGGTCTGTCACTCCTTCACTAATTCAGTCATTCGCAAGCCCCAGCAGAGGCTGTGAATAACACGCAGGAGACATGCCTCTTTATCTGTGCTCACTGTGGACTCCAACACATTGCCTCCTTTCCAGGTCACAGAGCTCCCATTATTATTCCCACAAGTTTGGTGGCATACAACCTCCATAAGCTTCTCTTTCCTCATTGTAAAATGGGAGAACCATCTTCTTTTCACAGTTGGGAAAAGACAATGAGATCTTATATATGCAAATGCTTTTAGACTGTGATGTGCTTTAACCACCCAGCTCTCCCATTTCAGTCAGTGGATACCTACTGCTATGTGAGGCTCTGTGCAGGATTATACTTTAAGATATGATTCAGACTTTGGCTCTGACCTCAGTGAGTAGAGTAACTAGAACAATGAAGTGAATACAGCCAACAACAAAGAACCACCTAAGATAGTGCGTATGTATGTGTATATATATATGTATATATGTGTATGCATATATGTGTATACATATACACACACATATACATACACACAAACACACTATGATGTCATAGTTGTGTTATTCAGATGGAGACTTATAGTACTTGGGTGCTCAGGTCAGAAAGCAAAAGTGGTGAAGGGTTTTCAGAAATGATGTAACAAAGATGAGGAGGTATGGGGAGACAGCAAGGAGTGATAGCAAACAGGCCTTGACTGAGTAAGAGAAATTCTGCTGGGCAACAAGAGACTTTCCTTGAAGAGGCTAGTAGGTAGAAGTGGCATCTGAATCAGATGAATGTGGTGGCAGGGCATGAGAGCTGGCCAGTGAAATAATCCCAGAGTGAGGGTGACCTGGAGTGAGGTGACGTGAGCAGAGAGAAGCTGCGAAGAAGATATGAGGGTGGGAAAACACCTTGCATTTCTAAAGCACAGGATGGACTCCACAGTGTGCTTCTATGTGATGCCCTCTTCTCTACTCCCCTGATGGTGGGCGGGCTAAGCAGCAATCCCATCTCAGGGCCAGAATGTGGGGAGACTGAGAACTAACGTAGTTTTCTGACTGTGGGATTAGCAGTCTTTCTGCCATCCACATAGCTCTCAAGACTAGGTGTATGTCAGTCTAAACTAGGAAGCTGTTTCAAACAGCCCTTGAAGAAAGGTGGAGAGGGGACAGGGTGTTCTTGGGCAGAAATTTTCAAGGCTATGTAGGTTCCAGTGTAGAGTCAAGACAGAAACCACTGTGCTGCACTGCACAGGAACCATGGAAGCACATAAGAATCACATAATATGGTGCCTGAGTGCACAAAGGGATAAGAGAGAAGGAAATGACATACTATTCTAAGGTTTGGAGCTTCAGTTCTTGGGAGCCAGGTCCTGCCACTAAAAGCTGGGTGGATCAGATGTTCAGAGAATTAGGTAAGAACATCTCCCACACCAGGAAGTCTTATCAGCCCTGTGTGTCTGTGTCAGTTCTTATCTTTATCCTTACCAGCCAGAGAAAAACAATTTTGTGGTGTTCTGGGAGACAGGCTGAGGGTACTGTGGCTATGAGGGTGACTTCATGTGAGCAGGGAGACTTCCGGTCATGAGAACACTGAATTCTCCCTGCTCCAAGTGAGGCCCTTTCTTGCGAGGGCCTTTGTTTCCAACTCCAACTGTCCTCTCTCACAGGCTCTTTCAGGCATGTGAGTCCTCAGTTAAATGGTTTCTTTGTGAAACATTCCTATCTTCCTTGGGCAGAGGGAGGTGTTCCCTTCTGATTCGCACACATCTGTTAGTCTCACATACTTCCCTGCTAGATGAGAGCAATCTGATGGCACCATCTTGGATCATCTGGGAATTTCTACATAAAAAGAGGCATGCTAGTGGCACACCTGTAACTGTAGCTACCAGAAGGCTGAGATTGCAGTTTGAAGCCAGCCTGGGCAGGAAGTCCATGAGACTTCTCCAATAAACTACAAAAGAAAAGCACCAGAAGTGTTGCTGTAGCTCAAGTGGTAGAGCACTAGCCTTGAGCAAAAGCAGCTCAGAGACAGTGCCCAGACCCTGAGTTCAAGCTGTCGCACACACATATACACACACACAAAAGAGACTATTTGCTTACTTTTGGGGATCCCTCTGCAACTGACCCGAATAACCCTCTGTGTAATTCTCAGTTTTCTGCTACCTACCTGCCTTTGAAGCAAAAACAAACTTCTACCAAACCACATTTTCATTTGACTGCTTTGACTTGTAGTGGAGTTTCAGTTGCTGAGCACAGCAAAGCCTGCCTTCTTCTTAGTTTTAAGCCTTTGCCTAAACAATAAGTTGCCCCTTTTATTATACAGGGTTCCATCATGCACTCTTCTTCCCTCTCTCAAATTACGAGTTTTAGTAATTTTACCTCAATGGCTATTTCCCTAGGGGATATCCAAAGCACTAAACCCAGCTTATATATTTCCACACGCCAAACAAAGAACTTGGTGTTTCATCTAGTTTTTATAACTCAATATGCTTGATTTGTATCAAGCTTTTGAATTACAATTTTGAACATAGTCTGGTCCTAGACCCTTACTGCTTGTTCTTGCAAATAAACTGGTCTAAATGCTGCTCATTGTACTGTGCTCCACCTTTAAAGCACAACCTGCTTGTCTGTTTTGAGACACCAGTCTTGTGGTGCAGCCCATTAAAATGCAACCTTTTTTTTTTTTTTTTTGTCTTTTCCTTTTGTGCCTATACTGAGGCTTGAACTGAGGGCCTGGGTATGCTGTCCTTTAACTTTTTCACTCAAGGCTAACACTTGAGCTACAACTCCACTTTTGACTTTTTGGTGAGTAATTGAAGATAAAGTCTCATTTCCTATTTGGGTTGACTTCAAGCTATGATCCTCAGATCTCAGCCTTCTAAGTAGCTAGGATTACAAGTGTGAGCTAGTGGTGTCCAGTTTAAAGTGAAATCTTAAAACAACATCCCCCTGTAGACTTTCCCCAAAGAATTTTCCCATTTCTCCTCCAGCTTCCCCTTTCCTTGCATAATACATTTGTATCAATCATAGTTGGACCTTCTGTCTACACACAGACTAGCTGAAAGTTAATGCCCTTGGAAGTCAGAACTACCTCTATGCTCTACCATGTATCTAAGACTGATCATCTGAGACAGTCATTTGCTGATTAGCATAAATGTCACAAGTTAATGGTAATTACCATGCTTGAGCATAAATATCACCATATTGAACCTGTGAAGCCGTGTTTAGTCTACCATTTTCAACTTGTCCAACACTATATACTATAGCTAACCTGCCTGAGTGGCCTTTCTCTTTTAATTAGTAGTTTCACAAAGGATGGGCCTGAGGTGCTAACTACCTTTCTACTTACCTAAAATCTTTTTCAAAACCATGGGATTTCTTCTGGTTTAGTGTGTCAAGGGGACATTCACTGTAAAGAACGCAGATACTTAAGGAGTTTGTTTCTTCCACAATGCATGAACAAGGTAATCTCTCGAAATTTCTTTCAAAAGCAAAACCAAACCAAACCAAACAAACTAGAAAGTACTTGAAGACTGTGGCTTAGTCATGTTATTGCAAGTAGAAGTAGAGCTGGCCCTGAGAAGACCTGTGTCATGAGGAGAAGAGGTCATGTTGGTTCACTACATGGGTGGGGAGACCTTGAAGGAACAATCACTCTATTGCAGCAGGAAGTTACCCTAATGGCAGGTGGTGGCTCTGGTCCAGCTTGAGACCCAACCAAATCAAATACACTCAATTGCCTTGCAGTTACCAAAATTTCTCTTGGGGGGTGATATGTGGAAATCCTACCACTTATGTCCAGCTGAAGAAGTTTACACATGTGAGGAAGCTGGCTCTTTTGTCCCCAACATGCCAGACAAATCAAACATTTCACTGAGATCTAACTGTGTGCTAAAGCCTGGTCATCTTTTAAATTGTGACAACCAAAGCACTCACTCCATATCCTTTTCTGCCTCCAAGGCTCTGGAACATAATCTATACATGTCAGCTCTGTGTGCTTGCATCTGTAGCAGACCTGACTTCTGAATCCCAGAGGAAGCAGAACAAGTCATATATCACTAAATAATCATAAAATAGTGTTACATCATTGTGTGACTAAGACAGAAGGAGGCAGAACAGAAAGAGCTGAGCTTGAATTTGGACATTTGTGACCTGGTAGAAATCCAGTTCTGAACTTATCATTTGTGGGATCTTAGGCGAGTTACTAAACCTCTCTGCTTTCTACCATTCCAGTTGTAGAATGGCAATTCTGATTATTATCTTGCAATATTTAATTACATGACAGCTGTTAGTGTGATTTGGATTGAGACCCAAGACTCTTCTACAGAAGCTGCAGAAGATCAAAAGATACCAACAGACTGAAGGAGGAGCCACCCCTATCTGGGTGAGCAGCAGGATGACTCTTGGTTCAGAAGATGGTGGTATCTGGCTTACGTGCAATCAGATACAAGAGTAGCAATGTACAAAACTCTCTTGAAAGCTTATGACCACAGAGTATGCACATGGGTCCCTGCTCTACCACCATTCAGATCTTGTTCTTAGATCTGGCAATTTAAAAAGAGGTAACATATTATTTTCTGGACATAATGATTTTTTAAAAAAAACTTTTAAGTTTCATGTACCTGAGAGAGTACCTGTCATATAAGTATACAAAAAATCATTTCTAACTGCATTGTAATGGTGGCATTGACCCTGCTTCCCAGTATAGAGAAAATAGCACACATGCTATAAGTAAAGCCAAAGGCAATATCCCTTCCATTAATTAAATATAACCGGAGCTCTTGAAATAATCTCCAATGTAAAAAACAACCCAAAATATCTCAAGATAATTTTTAGTGAATACTTAGGTTTGTTTTTAATCTTTCCACAGCTCATGTTCACATCTATGACCTCCCTTTTATGGGCTTGGGAGCTATAAAGCTGAAAAAAAAAAAAAAGACAGATAAGGCAGAAACCTTGTTAAACAAAATCCCCACCAAAATGACAAACATTCAAACAGGAGTGGCTGGCCTTTATCTGGTCACCACCCAGCTTTGAGTCTGTTTCCCTTTTACAAAAGGGCTGCTGTCTTCGAAGTGCACATTTTACCCAGGAGACCAAAAGTCACTCCCCAGCGAGGCATTTCCCAAAGGACGGGTACCGTATGTTCCAGAGCAAGCTTGCTGAGCTAACTATCTGAGCTGCAGTAAAATGCCTTGATTTTTATCTAGGCTTGGACAGATTGGGTTCTTTGATAACCTCAGTCCATTTCCCTGGATATGGTTGTGCATCCATATGCTGACTCCCTGCAGGCAAGCACAGAGAGCACAGAATCCTCTCTAGAGGCTAGAAATTGCAAAGACACAAATTTTCAAGAGACGGCAGACACAAGATGGATTATTTAAAGGCTGTTTGCCAGCAGTCAGATAAGGTAGGATTCAAACAAGCTCTTAGAATGTGTGTGTGTGGTGGTGGTAGGGAGTCCTTTAAACTTCACATTTTAAAATAAAGGAGCTTTTAACACATTTATAAAGTAATTGGGTTGCCCTGAAAACTGGGCATGCACCTCTGGTGATAGCTATATAGCAGTTATTTCTGTTTGTTATCAACCACAATTTTGCTCTATCGAACTGTTGAATTTTGTTGCCTCTCCTCCTCGCCTCTTTTTTGAGGTAGTGGTGTTTGAACTTAAGGCCTTGTGCTTGCTAGGCAGACTTTCGACTACTAGAGCTGTATCCTCAGCCCTTTAGCTTTTGGTATTTATTGAACAGGGTCTTAACCTTTCCTGGACAGTGATCCTACTATTTATGTTTTCCAAGAAGCTGGGGAGATGAGCACAACCATCCCTGCCAAGGTTTTTATTAGATGAGATTGGCAGGGTGGGGGTGGAGGAGGGGGTGGAGGGGTGTCTCATGAACTCTGCCCAGGCTGGCCTTGAACTATAATCCTCCCAACTCCATCTCCCCAGTAGTTAGGACCTACTTTCGTCACCCTCCCTTTCTCCCTTCCCTTTTTTTTGAGACAGAGTTTTACTACATAACCCAGGTTGGCCTGTACTCAAGAACTTCTTGCCTCAGCCTCCTTAATGCTGAAATTACAGGTATGAACCACCAGGTTTGACCAACATACTTTTCTTTTCCTTTCTTTTTTTAGGTTTGAGATGAGGACTCCAACTTGGTATCTGACACTTTTGCTCACTGGCTAACACTCTACCAACTGAACCATGTCTTTAACTCTGGCCAATATACTTTTAAAGAGATAGTATTTAGTAAATTTAGATATGTAAAACCTGCCTTTCACTAATGAGGATCACTATATAGTATTTTCAGGAGATTCTGCAAGGAAATAATCTCCACAGTAGACATCAAGATTAAGATTCTGACATGACTATGTAGATGGGTGACTAAAATTGTCTGCAAACTATGAACAACTGAAGACCTAGATAGGATTATGACCTGGGCTTAGTGGTTGTTCAAAACAATGGGGCCAGCAGCATATGTGATCAGTTCCCCAGCATTAGGAAAATGAATGAATAATTGCCCTTTCAAGTGGTGAGTCCATTCCTTGCTGCATTTTTACAACTAATAGAGTTATTTGTATTACTGTCAATAATTTCAGCTCATTTTTCTAAACAGTATTACACAATGTTTGAGATACACCAAAGAATATTTGTGACACATACTTGTGTTCTGAAACATGATTTAAAAAAACCTACAATGAATAGCACATGCCTGAATCTACATTCCTCTCAAAACAAAACATCATCTGACTTGCTCCTCCCTGTCTCCCTTCAGGTCCCTAGCAGAGATAACCACTATCTCAAAATGCCTGTTAGGCAGTTAAAATGCCTTTTCTTAAAAAAGATATGGCTTTAATGCAAATTTTTGCATCCCTAAATACAATAATTAATAAATAAATAATTTAGTTTTGTGGGGTTTTGAGTATATGAAAATTTTACCATATTATATGTCAGTAATTTGGAATATATCTGTGATAATTTTTATAAGTTGAAAATAGTTTATAATAAATTACCTGGTTTTGTGGGTTTTTGAATGTATGAAAATTCTACCATAGTATTTGACTGTAATTTGCTCTTTTCAGTTAACACTAGGTTTCTAAGATTTGATTTTCACTGTGTGTATGGTCATTTTTAATAGCTGTTTAATAATATGAAATATGACACTACAGTATTTATCATTCCCTTAGTGAACTTTTGGCCATTGGGTTCCTTCTAGATTTTACCACAATTAATGACGCTACTAAGACTATTTTTGGCCATGGGCTCACAACATCTCTTTCTTTTCCTTATGGGCACAGCCAAATAAACTTCCCAGTCTTCTCATAGCAGGTATAGAGCTATGTGAGAATTCTGACCAATAGACCATATATGTGGCATGCATGTCACTTCTAGACTTGACCCTTCCAGTGCCTGATATCCTGGCCTGAATCAGAGGGTGTGGGGATCACAGTGACTAGAGGAGAGAAGTTGACTAGACAGAGAAGTTGGATCCCAGAAGGCCTACATGAAGCAGAGTCTCCTCCACTCCTAACGACCACCAATGACTGATATCCAAAGAAATAAAACTTTATGGTGCTAGCCACAGAGATTGGAAGTTGCTTAGTATGACTCTTAGACTTTTTCAAATATAACTTCCTTTTCAAAATGTGTGTATGTGTGTGTGTGTGTGTGTGTGTGTGTGTGTAGGATGTGGTCAGAATTGGGGACCAAGGAGGACTCTACCTCATGCTTTTATGGTAAGGAGGGATATAATGATGATAAAATGGTGGTGTTATCCCCTTAATTATGTCAAAGTCAATGTCTCACTTACTGAGTGCTCAAAACAATTCTATTGGGCAAAGGAGGCTATAATTGTTTCAAAATGAAAAAGGTTTTAAAAACCATGAAGGGCTGTATGGCAGCCATGGAGAAATATTGACAGAACTATGAAAGCATGGCAGTTTCTCCCTTGTTTTTGGAAGAGGCCCTTGGACTCAGACATGTGAGTCAACACCAATCTTTTACGCTTGGCTTCCTTACCTTAATAACAACAACGAGGCCTCTCCTATACATCTCATGGGGTTTGGGGAAGATAAATGAGATAATAAATGGAAAAATACTTCAAGATATTGCAGGTCTTATTACTGATATTGAAGTGAAATTTCTAAGAAAAACTGGCACAGTGCCAAAAGCATGCCATAAATCTCACATCCATTTACTAGTGAAGAACAGTTGCAAAAGCTGCAGTGTCTAGTTCCTGTATCAACTCAGTGACAAGATGGAGGGAGGAGTCATGTGTACATGATAATAAGCTGTCAAGGGCTTGCTTTCAGTGCACGTTGGGTATGTGATATGCTACTCTTCATGTCAGAAAGAATATAGGCAGCTAAGAATATAGAATAAGAATACAGGCAGCTTTTCTTGGAGTTGAAAAAAGAAACTCTTCAAGGCTGAATTTTCAAATTTAACAAAGGTGACAGGAAGAACAACAGAGTGGACCAGACAGGGTAAGAATGAGATGTTTTACTTTACTGTGAATTTTTTAAAATTAAGTGAATGTTGCCAGGCCCTCGTGGTTCACACCTGTAATCCTAGCTATTCAGAAGGCTGAGAACTAAGGATTGTGGTTCAAAGCCAGGCAGGGTAGAAAAATCCATGACACTCTTATCTGCAATTAACCAGTTTAAAGTGGCAGAGTGAGTGTTCGTTAGCCTTGAGCAAAAGAGCTCAAGGACAGTGCCCCGGCCCAGAGTTCAAGCCCCACAACTGACAAAAAAACAAAAACAAACCCTAAACACCCCCAAACTAGTGAATATATTGTCAACTCAAGAAATAAAATGAAAATAAAGAAAATAATCTTTTTAGGGAGAATCCAAACATTTTATGTTGGTTTGGGCACTAGGCAGATGGGCAGCTACTTCTTTTTTTTAAGTCTCTGTTCCAGGGACATAAAGAAATCTCGAGTGAATACAGATTTGTGTAGATGTGTGTATATGCAGCATGTGTGTGTGGACATGTGTGTATAAATATGCACGCCAGAGACTTGTGGTCAGCACTATCTCCCCTAAAAGCTGGAAATATCCAGGCAGGGATGCTGAAACATCTTCTCTCCTCTCTCTCTCTCTCTCTCCTCTCCCTTCCCCCTCCCTCTTTCTCTCTTTCTCTCTCTCCTCCTTAGCTCCACATCTGGTTTTTGGGTGGTTATTTGGAGATAAGAATCTCATGGACTTTCCTGCCCAGTCTAGCTTCGAACAATGATCCTCAGATCTCAGCCTCCGGGGTTGCTAGGATTATAGACAAGAGCCATTGGTGTTCAGCTCATAAGCCTTTCTTTTAAGTTGGAGTTTTGGATTACCTTAAGAACACCAATTTAATTATAACTTTCTAAGAGGCTGTCAGAATGCACTTTATAGGACAAAACAAGAAGAAAAGCAGGAACAGAGGTTCTGATTTCTACTTCTTCACTATAACCACTAGTTAGTACCATCCTTAGATTATTTGTGGCTTAAAAACAATGCTATCCCCCAGAATATCTGGATTGTTTCAAAGGACTTCCTAGTTAAAAGATCTTGAAAAGCTGAAATCAAGAAACAATTCTTCCTGATTGGCTGGGTTTCTGTAGCCCTCAGGACCTCCAGAATGATGGAAACAATAAACGATATTGGAATAAACTATCTTTGAACATTAGGATGCATGATCTCCTTCTGTTTACTCTCTGTGGAGTCCACCGTCTGCAATCTTGGGCTGTTCATCTTCCAGAAGAGCCAGTCTTTGAAGTCTTTTGTCCCCTTGGTTAGAGGCCAACTGAGCATATTTTCATCTTCTTCTAAATACAGTGTTCCAGCATCATCCCACTGAAAAGGGTCTACCTTCTCATTGGCTGTGGTGGAGCATTTGAATTTGAGGGCTTTGGTGCACTCGGGTCGTCTAACATAAAACAAAGGCTATGCCATTTGGAGATTCTTTTGAGACCACAATTCATTTCTGAGATCTCAATCAAATAAGCACTTAAGAATAAACTGCAAATTCTTTTAATATGCCTAACAAAGAAGACAATTTACAATACATAGATTTCCAAGCATATATCCAAACCAAAAAATTTAAAAAAAAATTAGTAATATCAGCTTAGCTAAAGAGATTAAGCAAAATAAGACAATGTTCACTGATCTCACTCTTTTAAGTACTTTTAGAAAAGCACTGCTCCAGTTAGCCTCAGATCTTAAGTGTTCAGGATGGTATTCTGCACAAAGGATATACTGAAATGTTGGCAGAATTAAACTCTGCTTTCATTTGGGGGTTTTTAAGAAGGCAAATCTCAAACTAGGTACCAGTGGCTCATGCCTATAATTCTAGCTACTCAGGAAGCTAAGATCTGAGGATCACTGTTCAAAGTCAGCCTGGGCAGAAAAGTCCTTGAGACTCTTATCTCTAATAAACTACCACCCCTCTGCCTAAAACCAAAAGTGAAGTTTTGGCTCAAATGGTAGAATGCCACTTTTGAGCAAAAGAAACTCAGAGACAGAGAGCCCTGGCCCTGAGTTCAAGCCCTAGTATCAACACCAAACAAACAAGGAGGAGGAGGAGGAGGAAAGAAAGAAAGGCAAGAAAGAAAGAAAGAAAGAAAGAAAGAAAGAAAGAAAGAAAGAAAGAAAGAAAGAAAGAAAGAAAGAAAGAAAGAAGAAAGAAAGAAAGAAAGAGAGAAAGAAAGAGAAAGAAAGAGAGAAAGAAAGAGAAAGAAAGAGAGAGAGAGAAAGAAAGAGAGAGAGAAAGAGAGAAAGAAAGAGAGAAGAAAGAAAGAAAAAAAGGAAGGAAAGAAAGAGAAAGGAAGGAAGGAAGAAAAGGAAAAGAAAAAAAGAAAAGAAAGAAAACCTCTTATAAAACTGAAGACCTCTAAAGCTAAATGAGGCTCTGTGTCTCACCTAAAAGACTAACAGAAAACACATGGAACTGAACTTGTAGCTTTCTCAGGAAATAAAATAAACCTGAGTGGAGACAATGGTTTCCATCGAGATTGCATGGTGGATAGCATTTAAAATGTCAATGTAGTTGTTAGTTCCCTGGTCTTAATCACATTGTTTAGATTCCCTCTGCAATTATCTTTTCTATGCTCACCTGTATGCAAAGTTTGCTGATTCCAGCAGGTACTATAGTCTCCTTGGATACATGGGAACCTTAATCCACCTTTTCAATGGTGGGAGAGTTCAAAAGATTCAGTACAAAGGGACAGCTTCATAGCTGGGACCACTACAGGAAACACTGGGAGACTGAGAAGGAACTACAAGTTGGCATTCCTACCCACAGTATACACCGAGGTTATGATTCTCCAGACCATATGCATACACAGGGTATTCTCAATGTTGTAGAAGAAACAGTAGAGCCACAATATGCTTGAAATCTCTCTGAAATGATGTTATTTTATGACATACTAAGGAAAATGGGTGCAGTAGATAAGGTGACTGTGGGCTCCAGCTCCCCCAATAACTGCTGAGATCAGACGTCTATAGGTTGGTCTAGCAGTGACACAGAGGTGTGCCCAGTATATAGACTGGGAATTTTTATTGAATTGCTGAGAATAAGAGATCCGGGATCAGAAGGTCTTGACCCAAATGCTATTTCCTTCAACTAGATATGCTTCAGTTTGCTTTTCTATAAAATGGGGATAGTAAATACCCCAACCTTACTGGGGCTGTTAGAGAATTGTATGAAATTATGAATGGAAAGTACTTTGCATATAAACACTCAATAAATGATTTTATGTATCTCAGATGAAATACAAAGTATTATTACTTATAAATTAAAAAATTATTCTAGTGACTTTTTTGTGAAAATGGATGAGATGAAATTGACTGGGATTGAAGAAATGACCAGTAAGATGCCCGCTTAATGATGAATTGTACATTTTAATTTTTTTCATTTTTCAAGTTGTGGTTAAGCATAATAAAATTTCCCATCTTAGCAGGTGACATGAAGTATACCCACATGGTTTTTAAAATTTTTATTTATTTATTTTTATTTTTTTGGGTCCGGTCATGGGGCCTGAACTTTGGGCCTGGGTGCTGTCCCTCAGCTCTTCAGCTCAAGGCTAGCACTCTACCACTTGAGCCACAGTGCCACTTCTAGCTTTTTTCTTTTTGCTTATGTGGTGCTGAGGAATCGAACCCAGGGCCTCATACATGCAAGGCAAGTGCTCTACCACTGATCCACCTTCCCAGCCCAGATACCCACATTGTTGTATATCACCACTATCCATCTCCAGAACTCTTCATCACCCCAAACTGAGATGTCAAGTCTATTAAATACAACTTCCCATTCTCCCTTCCCCTCAGCTCTGGACACTTACCATTGCTTTCTATTCCTAAGAATCTGACAGTTCTAGTTATCTCATATGGGTGGAATCATATTGCATTTGTCCTTTTGTGAGTTGTGTTTTGACATCCCTTTTACCTTCCTCCCACTGGAGGGTTTAAGTTTAGCCAAAGGGTCTTCTTAGTCAGAAGTCACTCCTCAAGCTCTTTCAGTGCATGCTAGGGCAGACCATCCCAACCACCTATCTGGCAGAAAAAGCCTATTAACTGTGTTTTGTTTCCAAACTAGATTTCCTATCTGTGTGAAGGATGACTGAGGGGACAAAGGGTCTAGCCAGACTAAATAGGTCAAACGCATGTGCACTGGGGATAGGAAGGGCTTCCCAGCTTGTAATGGACTGCAGGTTGTAATGCTAGTGAGCGCCTCCATCACACATGGCTCCATAGGAGTTCTTTCACATTCATTCTTCACCAGGATGTTCCTGGGCCTGCTAACACACAAAATATCCCAGACCTGGGCTCATCAATTCCAAATCTGCTCTTCCTAATAAAATCCTTGCTTTAGCTGATGGCATCATCAACTACTTTGAAGCCAAAAGCAGAACTCTAGGAATCAACCTACGTTTTCTTAGACCCTCATATTCTACCTGGAGTCAGTTACTAAGCTTTATTCAGTTTAACCCAGAAGGTATTTCTTGAACCATTTTCTTCCCTTCCACTCATATCAAGACTGCTTTATTTTATTTCAAGGCTAGTCTAAGATCCATTCCAAGACCTTGCCTCAAAAAGAAGAAAAATTAAAAAGAAAATAACTTAGAAGGCATTTGTGAACTGGATAAATCAAGATCTTCTTAAGTAAGATGCAAAACACATGGCTGTAAATTTAAGAAATGATAAAACAGATTTCATCAAAATTATACAAGTTTTGTTTCTAGAAAGTAAAAAGTCTTTAAAATATTTGCAGAACATATGAACTGACAAAGATTTCTTTCCAAAGATACAAGGAACTCATAACTTGGGGCTAAGGATGTGGCTCAATTATATAGTATTTGTCTAACACGTGTGAGAGGCCTTAAGTTTGATTCCTAACACACACACACACACACACACACACACACACACACACACACACACACACACACACACACACACACACACACACACACACACTCACACATACACATACCCTCAAAAACAAAAACCCTCTAACTCAATAATAAGGCAACTGGCCAATTGAAAAGATTTGAACAGACACTTCAAATTTACTTACTTGAATGGTAAACATGTGAAAAGATTCTCAACACCAATAGACATTAAGTTAAAGGCCACAATGAGACACTACAACATACCCGACAATAGCTACAATTAAAAAGACTCAGAGTAGCAGTTGGAAAGGATGTGGAAGAACTGGATCTCTCACATACTATTAAGGAAAATGTAAAAAGTCAGTCTTTGGAAATAGTATGGCAGTGTATTACTCAGTTAAACATATACTTACGATATGACTCAGCATTCCTGTTCCCACATCTAACCCAAGAAAAATAAAAACATATGTCAAAACAAAGATTTGCTCTTGAATTATGTTCAAGGAAAATTATTCTTAATAGCCAGAGACTGGAAAGAAATAAAATGTTCATTATCAAGTAAACGGATAAACAATGGAATGGAAAAATAGAATACTACTCAGCAATAAACAAAAATAAAACACTGACACATATACACATGGTAATATGCACAGATCTCAAAAACATTAAGTAGAAGAAATTCAATTTTAAAAAAACCTATATAATGTATGATTCTACTTTAACAAACTCTATGAATTGTATAACAAGTATACTGTAATAACAGGAAATGGTCAGTGGCTACCTGGAACCAGAAATCAGGTGAGGGATCAACTGCAATGGCTCATGAGGAAACCTTTTGGGGTGACAGAAACATTCTTTTTCTTTGGTCAGTCATGGGGCTTGAACTCTGGGCTTGGGCGCTGTCCTTCAGCTCTTCAGCTCAAGGCTAGGACTCTACTGCTTGAGCCACAGCTCTACTTCTGGTTTTCTAGTGGTTTACTGGAGATAAGAGTCTCATGGACTTTGCTGCCCAGGCTGGCTTTGAACCTTGATCCTCAGATCTCAGCCTCCTGAGTAGCTAGGATTACAGGCGTGAGTCACCAGTGCCCAGCATGCAGAAACATTCTTGTCTTGATTGTGATATTGAGTCTATGGCTGTATGCGATTGCCAAAATTCATCCAAGGATTTATTTAAAGTTGGTGAACTTTACTACATGTGCATTAAACCCTCAAAAAATGGGGAAATGCACATTATGGGCTCCAGAAAGTTGAATCTGTACTGTACCTGGACAAGTCATTAAAACTTAAGGCAGAGTATTATTTTCTAGCATTTTCTTTATAATGAGCATTAGTAGTTTAGGCTAATATTGAGATGTCAACAGTACAATACCGAACTTATACTGTTGTAAAAGTGCTTGCCTTAGGATCTGAGAACTGAGCCACTCACACATAGGAAGAGTATCTAAACTTAAGAAACCTAGTTTCTATCCTCATTCTTGCTCTCACATCACAAAGCTCAGGCCAGGGCAGCATGGTGGCTCACCCTTCCCTCTGAAGGAGAGGGCTTTCAGAAATTCTCTACTTCAACAATCTGTACCATGACTCTGTTATTTTCTTATCTTGTCATAAGTGTTGTCCATAATCTCAAAATTATATTTACATTCATCATGACTTTTAATTATAGTAGTTATTTGATTTGCCATATTTTATGAGCTAATAAATACATTCATCTATCTCTACCTTAAAATTTTTAATTAATTAATCAGCATTCAGCCATTTGGGGAGGCATTTCATTGTGCTATTTCCATTGTAACTTTTTAAAGATCTGATAACAGTACTTCAATAGACTTGTTTTCCCTTTTTTAGTATGAGATATTTTGTTTCTTTGATTTTTAAATGCTGTTCTCTAAAGAAGGGCTTCACAGGTTGCAACAAAGTTGTCTCTGGCACAAAAAAATGTTAAATACTTCTGACATATGTGCCCTCTAACTGCTAAGCATGCCATTAAAAACTGGCATACTGACTGGATTGCTCGTACTCTAAAAGAAATAATTAAAAGCACTTTAAATCTGTAAGAGAATCTAAAATGTAAGATTTTGGTTTCTGGGGCTGGGAAGGTGGTTCAGTGGTAGAGCGCTTGCATGCATGAGGCCCTGGGTTCGATTCCTCAGCACCACATAAGCAAAAAGAAAAAAGCTGGAAGTGGCACTGTGGCTCAAGTGGTAGAGCTAAGAGCTAAGGGACAGCGCCCAGGCCCAGAGTTCAGGCCCCATAACGGGACCCCCCCAAAAAAGATTTTGGTTTCTGTGGGTGAGCTGATGTTTTTAACAGTCTCAACTAATCATATTTTCTTCATTAATTTATGGAAAAGAAAAACTGGTTGTAAAGTCCATTATTTGGGACCACAGCTCTTCTATTCTACAACTCTTCTACAAGAAAGCTTTCAGGATCGATGACTGGATTTGAACACACTGACAGCTTTAGCTCCAAAAAAAAAAAAAAAAATCTGTGGTTCAAATAAGCCTTGAACAAAAAAGGTCAGGGAAGCAACCTTGGGCCCTGAGTTCAAGCCCCAGGACCAGCAAAATAATTAATTAAAAACAAGCCACAATAAAAATTGCAATGTGTGATGGCCACACAGAGGTTCATTATAGTTTTTTTTTTCCTACTTCCTTTTCCTCTATTTTTTCAAGAGAGGTTACACTGGGGCTTCATCTTAGAGCCCTGTGCTTACTAGGGAAACACTCTACCACTTTGGAACCATGGCTGCAGCCCTCTACTTTTGAAATTTCTATAATAAATAGTCCTTCTCCCTCTCCCTTTTTCTCTTACTTTCTTTTCTTTAAGAATCACACATTCAGTATAGATCCAGCCCACAGAAATGATTATTCTGTATGTACAGGAGTGAAGCTTGCCATAGTCCCACCTGCTTCTTTCTCATCTCAGAATCAGGCTCCTCCATACTTGCATTGCTCCGGAGTTTGGGAAAGCATGTAACCTTGCAGGCTTTCATGGGATTTTATGTCAAACCATGATCAATAACCACATTTGTTATTAATAACTAGATTAAACCAAGTCTTAAAAAATTATCAGTAGCAAGTTAATTCTCTAGCTGATTTAATTAGTTTTGTTCTTTCAGTGGCCACAGAATGAATCCCTACCTCTGGCTAGTTAGTATATTTGTGTTGCTGGGCAGGGAATTAGAATCAGATAAACTTGACACTACCATTGGGGAATAACTCCAGTCTCATGCTTCTCTGCCTTCAGCTAGTTCTACCATGTCTAATGAGATGTCCATTCTTCCTCCTCAGAGATGATGACAGTGATCATCTTTCTGACTTGTGCATGATAGGGCATTGATCTTTTACTCTAGTTCTTGGGGCTTCCAGTTTCTCTGTGGAGTTCTCAGAGAGTCTAAAAGTTGTCACCCACCAGTGGATACTGCCAAACAATTACCTGAAGCTTAGCACATGGGGTCTAGAATCAGTCTCTAGATTTAAGTCCTGGCTATCACTTACATCTTGCAATAGTTTTTCCTTTTGTTCCATGGGGGTAATACTAGTAATTATCTTCAGAAAGTTGTTGGAAGGATTAAGTCATATATACAAAGTACTGGGAACAGTGGCTGGGGCATGGCATACATGTTAACTATGGTTCCTGTATCTTCAACAGAAACATTTTTGTACCAAGTGATGCCTATGTATCCCCCATGTTACTATTTTAGTATTGATTATAAGCAGAGTTTTTAGCCTGGTGCCGGTGGCTCAGACCTGTAATCGTAGCTACTCAGGAGGCTGAGAACTGTGGTTTGAAGTCAGTCCAAGAAGAAAAATCCATAAGATTCTTATCTCCAATTAACTATACCAAAAAGCCAGAAGTGGAGCTATGGCTCAAATGGTAGAATGTCAGCCTTAAATAAAAAATCTAAAGGACAGTGCCAGACAACTGAGTTCAAGCCCCAAGACTGGCACCAAAAAAAATAAAAATAAAAATAAAAATTATAGGTTACTCTCTGTTAGCAGCTTTCTTTACTTCATTGTGTGAGATGCCTTTCTGGATAAAATTTGTTAAGATGATCTCAGTTGCATACATTTTTAAGTAAAAAAAAAATCACTGAAAATTTACATAGACTTTCTTTGATCAGAAAAACTCACTTTTTCACAATCACTTTAATTCAATAATTACAATGGAAAAGAATCATACAACCTATACAAGGTAAAGAGAGAAAGAAATTATTGCCTGTTAATTTACAACTTCTGCCTTACAAGGGACCCTTTAAGATCTTTAAAAGGCCCTCTGTACAACTCCTTAATATAATAACAAAATTTTATATCTAAAAATAATAAAAAAAATCTTTAAAAAAGGTGTTGTATAAATCCAAGGCACCACAATAGAGTATTTCCAAGAAGATGAATGAAATAAATACTCAGCACAGAACTTAGATATTTGATCTAAAGATGAAATGCAAGTTTCAATTTGAATCAAAACAGTGAGCGTGGCCTGCCTAGGGACCTGGGCTCTGAGTAGTGAACTGAGAGTATTGTGTGCTTGTGTGTGGAATGAAAAAAATGAAAGCACTTAGCCTAGCAGGGCTAACCACCCTCAAGAAGTCTCACATGAAAACTAACCAGAGTGTTTCAGGTGTAAAAAGGACACAGTAGCTCTCATAGGTAAAGTGAAAAGATATTAGAAAGATTAAATTTTTTCCCATATTATTATTATTATTATTTTTGTGTCTACTGTGGCTTAAACTCAGGGCCTTGTACTATTCCTTAGCTTTTTCACTCAAGGCTGTTACTCTACTACTTAAACCACAGCTTTTTGCTGGTTGATTGGAGATAAGAGTCTGAACTTTCTTGCCCTGCCTTGGCTTCAAACTGTGATCTTCAGATCTCAGTCTCCTGAGATGCTAGGATTCCTGGTGTGAGTCAATGGCACCCAGCCACATTCTTTGCCACTAAGCAACATCAAGAAATGATTGGTTTTACTTTTTATTCATAACCAACTGGTTCCTTTTAGTTTGATAGTTATTATTCATTTGAGAAACAATCAACTTAATTAAACTTATAATCTCTATCTCTGATAGAAAATAAATAAGCTAAATCTAAAATAACATTGTATTTCTTTATGAACTTGGCTTGCAGCAATTTCTAATACATACCATTGGGGTTACTAAATTTTAATCAATTCTGATTAATCAATTCAATCATTTCTGATTCTAATTTGTTCTTCAAATGTATTCATTCATATAAAAATGCAATTTGCATCTAAAAAATAAGTTTGGAAAAGCATCATGGTTTGGGTTTTGCTGAGTCATCCAGCAGCCATCTTGTTTGCTGCCTGCCAAATGTTCTACACAGGCCACCTTCCCTCCCTCCCTCCCTCCCTCCCTCCCTCCCTCCCTCCCTCCCTCCTTTCCTCCCTCCCTCCCTTTCTTTCTTTCCTTTCCTTCCCTTTCCTCTATTCCCTGTTATGGGGGTTCAGCTGTTCTGCTCATGGCTAACAACCATGAGATTCTAAGAGTTTCACAGGCTTTCCTGTATAGGCTGGCTTTGAACTACACATCTCAGCCTCCTGAGTGGCTAGGTTTACAGGCATGAGCCACCAGCACCTGGCAGATCACTTTTTCTATGGAGGAATATGGGAATCTCATCACTTGGCTCATGAACAGAGTGGCTGCTGTGGTGGCTTTGCCTCTGTGGTGAGGCAATAGAGCAACATCTACATAAATCATTTCCTGTGTAAGAGACAAAGAGGCAGGCTGCTTGATTTAATCAGAGCTGAAGTATCTGTAGCCACCAAACCAAGCCTTTCAAAAGATGTCCTGCTTTCTAACATATTGGCTTTAAGATTCAAATGTTAATTTTTTCTCACTTGAAAAATTAAGTTAGAATTTTATTAGAAACAGCCCTCTGATGAAGAAAAATAACTGTTTTCTGTACTTACTGAACATGTAAGTCTAATGAATGAATGAACACAGAAATAAAGACACAGAGAGAATATTCAGAAATTCATGCCAGCATTAATCATTAAAATAAAATTTTTTTAAAAAGAGAGAGAAACCCATCATTCTTCTTCTTCTTTTTTTTTTTTTTTTTTTTTTTTTTTTTTTTGGGTCCGGTTGTGGGCTTGAACTCTGGGCTGGGTGCTGTCCCTCAGCTCTTCAGCTCAAGGCTAGCGCTCCACCACTTGAGCCTCAGAGCCACTTCCGGCTTTTTTTTTTTCTGCTTATGTGGTGCTAAGGAATCAAACCCAGGGCCTCATGCATGCAAGGCAAGAGCTCTACCACTGAGCCACCTTCCTAGCCCAAACGCATCATTCTTTAGACTCAGCAAACCTGCCACCCTTCCATACCCCCATGACAATGGTAAAATGGAGTATCATAGCAGTCCAAGCCAGCAAAGGCACCCCAGAAACAGCAGCAGGGCCATTCACAAGAGAATTGCTTTTCTCTTTTCTTTAAAATCTATGATAGTTTATAGCAATGGTAGACAGCTATAGTGTGTTAAATATAGTATTTCATACATCAATGTAACATGTATAGCAGTCAGTAGCAAAAACAAAGAGGAAGCATAGGAGTACAGTTGTTAACCTTTTATCAGAACTAAGTCACAACTAACTTGAAGTAGATTGGGTCAAGTTAAAGATCCATAGTACAGTCTCAAAAACAAATCATGAAGAAAGTAATTTTTAAAAAAATGAAGCAACCTCCCCAACAAATCAACATCTGACTCTCCCACTGCTGACTGTGCCCAGCCTGCCCCGCCCACCCAGCCTGCCTCCCCATCCACACTAACAGCAGCTCCTTGGTATCTAGCACAGGCCTCTGCTCTGCTCCATCACAGCACTGGCACCATTTGAGATTTATGCATTTGCTCATTTACTTCTTTATTATCCATCTCTCCATTTAAGAGAGCTTGCCAGGCGCCGGTAGCTCACACCTGTAATCCTAGCTACTCTGGAGGCTGAGATGGAGGATCATGGTTCAAAGCCAGCCCAGGCAGTAAGACTTTTATCTCCAATAAAACAATAGAAAACTGGAAGTGGGGCTGTGGCTCAAGCAGTAGAGCACTCGCCTTGAGCTGAAGAGCGCAGGGATAGCGCCCAAGCCCAGAGTTCAAGCCCCACAACCCACAACATCATATGTACATATGTTAATATAATTATATATGTAATATAAAACTAGAATCATTTTCTTTCATATATCCCTTGTATATATAATAGGATAGTAACAAGATTTTTTTGTTTTTGTTTTTGCCAGTCGTGGGGCTTAAACTCTGTGCCTGGGTGCTCAAGGCTTGAGCCTTGAGCCTCTTTGTGCTCAAGGCTAGCACTTTACCACTTGAGCCACAGCCCATTTCTGGCCTTTTCCAATTAGTTTATTGGAGATAAGAGTCTCATGGACTTTTCTGTCCAGGCTGGCTTTGAACCACAATCCTCATATCTCAGCCTCCTGAGTAGCTAGGATTATAAGCGTGAGTCACCAGTGCCTGGCTGGTATTTGTTTTTAAAATGCATACCATACCCAAGCCTGGAGGTATACACCTGTAATCTCAGTAACTCAGGAGGCTGAGGTAGGAGGATGGCAAGTTCAAGGCCATCCTGGTCTCAACAGCAAATTCAAGGACAGCCTAAGGTACATATGAAGAGCCTATCTCAACAACAACAACAACAAAAAACCAAGAATGTCGCTCAGAAGTAGAGTGAGTGCCTACCATGCATATAGCAGGCCCTGGGTTTGCTCACCAGCCCTGAACAAAACATGTCTCACTGTCAGATTCCACCCCCCACCCACCGGCACCCCCTTACCACAGCCACAATAATTGAATCATACCATTCTACTTCAATTTTACTTGCTGTCTTTTCTCATCTAGACCAAGGGTTGAAAGGGCCAAATGATGACTATTTTTGGCTTTGTAGGCCTACAATGTACATCATCTCTGCACATTATTTCTTTTGTTACCCTTTAAAAATGTAAACACTATTCCTAGTTTGAGAACCATACTGAAACAGGCTGATGGTGGGATCTGGCCTCCAGATTTCAGTTTTCCAACTCCTGCTACAGTTCTGCAAGAGTCTTAAGATTAAACTTAAAAATTTCATCTCACTGAGCTCAAGAGCTCAGGTCAATTGATTGTACATAAAGGTACAGCAAAATGGGCAGGTTTGGTCTGATAGGCATTTGCTAGGAAGACGTGCCCTAAGGTCCATGTGGGATGACCCAGTGATTTCTAGGTCACAGTCACAGGATCTTACCTATTGTTATAGAAGTTGAGGATCTCAATGTTCTCCCCTTCTCTCCCTACTATTGTGTGTAGTAGCAACTGTGCTACTACACACAGCCTGTGTCTTCCTTTGTCTACTTACAGTGTGCTCAGGGGGGCCCAGGAAGAGAGGAGTGCATCACTTCCCCAAGGCCTGCTCTTGTGTCTATTCTTTGCCTGAAAAGCTACTGGCTTGAAGACATCTACCACTAAAGGTAAGAACAATTTGGCAAATAGGGGATTTCTTTCTCTAGAGCTAATGGACACTTCTTAGATCACATCCACAAAACTTTCCTAAAACATTTCTGAATGGGAAAGTTTCTGATTCTGTTGTCATTTCACTAACTGATGATAAATGCAGGAAGGAAAGACATAATAAAGGAAAAGGAAAGTGCCATCACCACACTCTGGCCTACAGTTCCACTCCTGAAATTGTCATTCCCGTGGGATCCCAGAACATATACCATGTCTTTCCCTGAAGTGGTCTCACTTCTGTACTCTCTCATAGGAAGGGATCAGAGATGTCTGCCTCTTTCCTCTAACACCCAAAAAAGAGTCACCCACTAGCTCCTATTCTGCTGACACTATCTTGCTTGCCCCGAATGAATGCAGAGGGAGGGGGAGCAGAAATGCTATTTCATGTCCTGTTAGGTCTTCAACCTCCACAAAATGGTGGAGCCACCCACAGAAGACTGGCTCTATCTCCAGGCACTTACTTCCTCCTCATTCACATCTTGAGATCCCAGAATAATTCATTGCAGTGTTCTTTGTCATGTCCCTGCCACCCTGTGTTCAACTCCCCATCTTTATGGAAGGAAAAAAGGAACAAATGGTCCCTTGGGTGTTGTAGCCAAGCAAGCAGATGCTTCTAAAGGAAGGTAAGTGTCAGATGCAGAACTGCCTGACTGAAGAAAACATATTATCTAAGCAAGCTTTGCTCTGATGTAGCAAGTCCTACATTTAGATAAAGAAGGAGCAAAAGGGTGGAAATAATGTGTTTAAGGACAAGCTGTGAGTGAATGATGGAGCAGGAAATACTATCTAAGTCCCTTGATTCACAGCCATGTTCTTATCTGCCAAGAGTGTAGCAGTGACATGAAGGGACAAGGGAGCAAACAGCCTGGGGAAGAAATAAATGACAATCTTAGAAACATTCTGGAAAGGTAAAATAAACCCCAAGGTCCCTTTGTAGCTGTTCTAAAGGAATGCCTAGGGTTTTGTGTTTCTGAAGAAGGGAATTCAAAGTGAAGTGAAAAATTTCACTGGGACTCAATTTCACATGTCTGACTTGGTAAAGCTAAGACAGTGACGTAAAGAAGGAGTGGTAGGAAGTTGTGGTTATACAATGTCATAGAGAATATTTTGTAGACATTTAAAAGCAACAGCAAACTATGCACACTGAATATGCTCACAAGAGGGTCGGCAGGAGCTGGGACGTGGATGATCTTTTATTCCTGAGCATCATTGCAAGTGGTAATCTCCTCTTCTAGCAGCTCTGCTAGAATGTGGCTATGTCCCCCAAGGGCTGCTATGCTAGAAGTTTGGGCCCAGTGTGGCAGTATTAAGAAGTAAGTAGAATCTTTAGGAGGTAAAGCCTAGTAGAACATGGTTATGGCACTGAAGGCACTGCTTTGGGGACAGATTAATGTAATTCCCACAGGAATGGGCTTTTATAAAGCCAAGCCACCCAATGCAATTGGACTCTTCTGCATGTAACCGGTTCTGTTTGTCTGCTATACTGTGACCCAGCTAAGGGGTCTACACAGATAGGGCCATGGATATGGTCTCTGAAGCTCTAAAACTGCGTGCTAAACTTCCTAAAAAAGAAAACCAAATGATCAAAAGTTTTGAGATCTCATATGGGAAAGAGACTTTGAAAAAGAAATCTGTCTAAGGCAAGGCTGCTCTGGCCTGGAGACACTGATACCATGGACTCAATAATTTCCTGTTAAGAGGGGTTGTCCTGGTAGGGGCACTTGGTCATTTGGTTGCATTGCCTCTACCCACTAGATGCCAATAATGATTCCTCTCTCTCTCTGTGACAACCCGAAATGTCACCAGACATTACTAGCTATTCCCTGAAGGGCAAAATCATTCTAGTGATTAAGGTTTACAGATATTCTGGTTTTCCCATCACACAATAAATGCACACATGCTAGAACCAGGTCTCTGAAAGCTCACATACTGATTACTCCATGTCATTTGTAACAGTTTTAAATGCGTGCTGATGTTGATAGCAAAAGGATACTCACTGTGTACAAGAAAACAAAAGTCTTTCCACATGAGCAGCAGAGTGAGTTTTGTAAAGCCTTCTGCATCATATTCCACGACACCTCTAAGTAACAAAAACATACACAAACAGAAAACCCTCATCAAAATAAGATCTAAAAGAGACAGGCCTAAGTTAGGACTCTATTCATAAGGTCAGGGCTGTTGAACCTCAAATAGATTTCAGGCAGGTGAGGGTCAGGGAGGGCTTGAGGTTTGGAATGAAAGCATCTAGGTTTAAGTCACAGCTCTGAAATGTGCTATTATGACCTCTGGCAAATCATTTAATCTTTGAATGAAATGAGGAAACAGAGGCTTCCTCATCTGTCAAGCAAATGCAGTATTGGTAAACTTCCTCTCAGGGTTATGAGAAAACAAGGCAAACCATAAAATGGAAGCATTAGTTATGAGTTATGAGTAAAAGGACAAATTAAGAAACAAGATCAGCAACAACACTACAAAGCCCAATGTCACCATCCATCTAAATAATGCCTCAGTGCCCCCGGGTGCTTGCAGTCATGAGAAAAAATGACTATATTTGGGATTAGTATTACTTTTCTTCTAAAGTATGTAAAATCCTTTGGTTGCCACCCCCCACCCCCACTGCCCCCATACCCTGTCCTCTCGGTGAAGGGTGAAGTAGCCATGTCATAGGTGAGTTCAAACAGGGTGTCAGAGACAACAGCTCCTGATTGGTCAGGGAGCAGGCAAGAACCACCCATGCTCCCTCCATGCCATGGCTACAGCTCCATGCTTTCCGATTCCCTCCTGGCACCAAGTTCCACTCCTTCTCTCAAGTGTGAGTCACCACTTTTGGGTATAATATTAGATTCCCGCCCCCTCCCCCCCAAACCATGAGGCAGTGTTGGTGGTAAAATCCTGTCAGGAGACCTGAATCCTAGAGACATGGAGTTCCAGCTCTGGCTGTCTTTTTTCTAAGTGTGTGATTTCTATTGAGTCAATGAACTTCCAACAGTCTCAGGGATATCTGAAAAAAGGGAGCAAAATTTCCTGCCAGCCTCATCTCATGACTACACTAGAAAATGATGGAGGTAAAACACTTTGCAGGCAGCAAAAAGCTCAGTGGTCAGGACTCACTTCCCTGGATGCTATAGGAGTCATTATTACCAAGGTTTCTGTGGCTGGGCAAGGCATGCTGCCGCTCTAAGAGAATATTTGCTTCTGTTAATTGTTAAAGAATGCAACAACAACAAATGGTTTGGTGTTGGTAGCTGATGCCTGTAAATCCTAGCTACTCAAGAAGGTTGAGGTCTGGAGGAATATGGTTTGAAGTCAGCCTGGGCTGAAAGTCTGAAAGAGCCTATCACCAAAATAATTAGCATAAAGCTGAACTACAGTTATGATTCAACTGGCAGAGTGAGCAAACTGAACACATACAATATCCTGAGTTCAAACCCAGTTGCTGGCAAAAAAAGTAGAAAAAGTGGGGTAAGAAGGGCAGTAGATGGTGTAGATTGCTCATGTAGTAGAGAACCAGGAAGTACAAGGCCCTGAGTACTACCAAACAACAGTTGTGTTTTTAAAAAGTAATTCTGGGGCTCTAGAATAAACAAAATACCATAAAGTATCATAAGTAAGAACTCAGTGCTATTTTCTTAATCAAATCTACTGGTCAGAGTCACCAGCAAGTGTAAGTATTGTTAGTATATGGTTTAAACAGAGTAAAAACTTACGTGCCAAAGTGACTGAGGAAAGCAGCAATATACTCTCTTCTTTTGTGATATCCTTGAATCACATACTGCACCTGAAATGGGAACCCAAGCTGAGAAGAAGCATAGACAATTCTCAATGCTTTATAGAAAAACTTCAAAGATTTAGAGAAGTAGAAAGGATGGGAAAATAAACACCCATATTCCCACCACCTATATTCAACAACTCTGAATATTTTGTCTACTTGTTTCATCCAGCTATCTACCTACCCATCTATCAATCAATCCTGCTGAAACATTTCAAAGAAAATTAGAGACATTGTGACAGTTTAATCCCTAAATACTTCAGTATGCAACTTCAAAGAAATAAGACATTCTCCTATGAAACTACAAATACCCTTACACCCAACAAATTTAGCACGCTGTCCAAAGTGTTCTCCAGTTTTTTAAAGGCATATTATTAGTTTGTCTTTTTAAGACTTTCAACCTATGATAGCACCTCCTCAAGTGTGTGTGCATGTATGCTTGTATATGTCCCCAAACACACACATGATTGCCTTTTTAAAGACACTGATTACTTTTTTTTCCCCTTTATTTTGTATGAAGTGGAAGTTAGAACTAAGGGTACAATTCATTTCAGGGTCAACATTTTTAGCAAGACATCTTCATAGGTAATACTGGGTTTCTCCAAGTGGTTAACAATAGCCAGGTGACTCCATTGGAAAGAGATGTGCCCTTTTGCCTTGGTGAATGTGTACCACAGGCACAACCGTGCCCCAAAATCCACAGTATTTACCTCTTGAAGAAGCTGAAGGCATAGTTCCCTATCAACTACTCATTTAGGAATTTTAGTATTTGTTGGGAGATTCTTGACTGAATCAATTAATTTCATTAATTAAAAATAATGGTGCAAGATGGTAAATGGTGGGCTTAAAAACATCTATCATCCTTTTTGCTTTATTAGCTGACATTCTCTATACAGAACTTTTTCCTATCAATTGGAATAGGTTGGTTATCTCAAATTCCTACTGAAAAGCTAAGATAATGCTTTCTTTTAAACATCCTGAAATTCAGAATGAGAAGTATTAGAATCAGAGATTGCAACTTTTTATATTTCCTTGTTACCACCAAATGACAGTTTCTATTTAAAAAATTGTGAACTTATTAAGTTAGGCATTTGAAAGGTAGTCATTATGTACCAGCTTCTTCCATTAAAACAAATTATTTACAATGTCCTTGCAATGGCTGAAAGAAGCAATAAGAAGAAGATCCCCCTCCCCAAACTGTTTATATTGGCGGCAGCCACAATACATTTCCATGGCTAAAGAAAGCTCAAGATAAAGTACTTGGAATAACCTTGACACAATTGGTACTGATAGCCATGTTGTACCCTTTAAAAGTAAAACAATTCTATTTATAAAATAGGGGTTTATGTCAATTTACAAAAACAGTGCTTACATTGCAAGCTTAATGCAGGATCAGAAATGTTATTTTCGGAAAAGAAAAACAGATGATAAGCTTGCTTAAGTGGCTTTGTTTGAAAAGGGGATGAAAACAGTTCTGTGTACTTGATTTTAAAAACAGAAAACCATTTTAACAGAAACCCACAACAAAACTGGCTATAAAGATAGATTCCAATGTAATTATGGAAATTCATTTGAAGAGATTGTTCCTAAAAGCAGCCCATACTGTCCTCGTTTAGAGCAAACAGAAGAACACCAATTTCAAAAGACAAGTAAAATTAATGAAAGGGAACCAGATAAGAAAAATGAACTGATTCTTCTTACATTTCCGGGAAAACGATATTATATATTTTTTTTTAGGAAAATGTATGACTAGAAATTAATCTCAATTGGAGAGCTTTAAAAAGGCTTTTCTTCTCAGTTCTGTAAGACTCAATTTGCATTTTTCTCTATAATTCTGGGACACAGATTTGAAGGCATTGCAAAGCCCCAGAATGTAAATAAGGACTCTGTCCTCTGCATATTCTCATAGGAGGGTAGTGGCTGGGGGAATCTGGTCTCAGGAGAAGCCACCACTCCATGAGAGCTAAATGCCCTGGAATCTGGGCCAGGCCCAGCTGCAGAGTTGCCAGATTTCAGTTTCTTTGACATTTAGAAAATAATACTGAAGGCTTTGCGATATTATTGTACTTCAAAAATATTTCCTATATGAAGATGCAGTATCTTTCCAATGAGAGACAAACAAAAGATCTATTTTTTTCAAGCCAATATGAACAAGTCAACAGGAACAAAGAAAACAGTACTTTGGTAATTAAACAAACTGAGTCACAGTCCACGTGGGAAAGGAAAGAAAGCCAGAGTTGCTAGTGCATTAATATCTCTAGTTTTCAGCTATACACTCTGGCTAGACATTAACTACATTCATATGCTTTCTGGAAATACCTGACAACTACCATTATAGTAAATTCAGCTACCTGTAATGGGCTCATGAATGTAGCTAAGAGAAAGCTTTAGATGATATGATATGGCTGAGTAGAAGACTAATGAATCTGGAATTCTTGCCCTTTAAGCAAGATTCTAGTGAACTGCCTCTCAGGTATGACAGGAACAATCAAGGACTGATTAAAAGGAGAGGTTCAGAAAAGCAGGAAGAAATGAAAGCAGTTTAAAGAATTACCCTGTTGCATTGTATACATAAATTGCGTTGTTAAGTGGCAAAAGAAATACAATAAATAACTTAAAAATTAAGAAATGCGAGGGGAGGGGTAATGTGAAGGGGTGGGTAAGAATGCTAAAAGGGGTGACATTCGTCAAGAGCACTGCATTAATAAACTGCTCTGTTAAATGACCACTCCTCTGTACAACTACTTAAAGAAAATAAGAAAATATTTTAAAAGGAATTATATTGATAGCATCTAGTGACAAGTACATCCATGTAGGCATGCATGTAACAGATGATCTGGAAAGAAGGGGTCACAAGTGCTACATTTTGCAAAAACTTGGGGAACAAAAGGAAACTCAAGAAAAGGATGACTTAGCTGGAAACTGGATGCTCACTCCTGTAATCATAGCTACTCAGGAGGCTGAGATCTGAGGAGCCTAATTCAAAGGCAGCCCAGGCAGGAAAAGTCCATGAGACTCTTATCTCCAATTAACCACCAGAAAACTGGAAGTGGCACTGTAGCTCAAGTGGTAGAATGCTAGGCTTGAGTTGAAGAGTTCAGGGACAGTGTCCACGACCAGCAAATAAAAAAAAAAAGGGGGGGTGACTTAAATCTCAAGATATCAAGTAAAAAGATGAAGATAAGACTTCAAGTGGAAGTCAGGATCCTTAGAAAGGAAGAGGAGAACAAGGAAACAGCAGGAGAAACGGATGGATTGTAATTCTAAGCAGATAAAGTGATATTAGATGGTGGCTAAAGTAAAAGATGGTCTGAGGAAGTAGGAACACTCAGGGTCATTCTGGAGATGTGGTGTATGAAAGAAAGGATCTCAGAGACAAGAGGTGTCATGAGACTTGCATTTACCTTGTTGGTGAGCAGGTGGCAAATTTGAGGAACATAGTCAATGAGACATCCTCCTCCTGGAAAAGCAGGAATATGAAGAGCTGAGGAGCCTCCCAGGGCACTGAAAGGAAAAGAGCACAGGAACAGTTATCTTAGGACTAAGCAGCTTAGGAAGTGATGCCCTAAATTAGCAAATCTGATCAGCACAGGTAAATGTCAGACCAACATTAATAGTTATATATATTATTGTGTGTATTATTTAGGCATACTTTGAATTGTGCCTAATTAAGGGATGGGCAAAGTTATTCATTAAGTACCTGAGCTGAACTAATCTAATTGATGCCACATTGCACCATTACAATGAAAAGACTAGTTCTCTTGTTTATCAGTCCTATGATCTTGTAGCCTTCAAAGTATATAAGAGAAATGTATAGTCCACATTCATTAATAAACAAGAAGATCTAGTCAATAATCATTGATTCAATCACTAATTTACAATGTCGATTCAGAAATAGTTCACACATCTGAAATTTTTTCCATTCAACCAACATACAATTAGTAGGAGGAATTGTTCAGAAATTTATGGTATATATTTCATGTCTCCCCTTCTCTCTCTCTGTCTCTCTCTCTGTTTCTCTGTCTCTCTCATCTCTCTGTCTCTTTCTCTTTCTCTCTTTTCTCTCTCTGTTTTTGCTGGTCATGGGTTTGAACTGAAGGCCTGGACGCTGTCTGTGAGCCTCTTTGTGCTCAAGGTTAGTGCTCTACCACTTGAATCACAGCGCCATTTCCAGCATTTTCTGAATAGTTTACTGGCGATAAAGAGTCTCATGGACTTTTCTGCTTGGGCTGGCTTCAAACTGTGACCCTCAGATCTCAGCCTCCTGAGGTGCTAGGATTACAGGTGTGAGCCACCAGCAGCCAGCTCATAAGCCACCCTGAATCTTCTTTTTGCCTGCCTGCCTGTGCCTGCCTGCTTGCCTTCCTTCCTTCTTTCCTTCCTTTCTTCCTTCCTTGCTCCCTCCCTCCTCTCTGTCTTTTATTTGAAGTATTGAGGCATCAGGGACTCTTCTACTTGACCACATTTTTCAGACAAAGACTCATATTTTTTATCTGGGCCAGCCTCAGACCACAAACTTCCTATCTCCTACCCAACTAGGTGGGATTACAGGTGCAAGTCACTATGCCCAGTCCACATTAGTTTTTCTTATTTTAATTTTATTTTAATATTTGCATTTCTATAAGCTCCATAAAACTTTAAATATGGTAGGATATAGAACACTCTGAAATTCCTTGATCTTATGGTTACTTTTATTTGAGTCTCTCCAGTTACAAGTTGTTAAGTGGAATAAAAGGATGTCACAGTAATTGCCTAGAAACTCATTTCCAAAGAGTATAGGGCAGGCTGGTTGAGACAGAAAACATACCTAACCACCTAAGGACTCTAGACCTATCCTGATAGATTTCTGAAATTATTTTATATATGTTTACAATGTGAATGAAAACCCCAAAGAACCAAAAGCCAAGGATAGGCATGGAAGTAGATGTGGAGTATACTTTTTTTCTACTCAGAGGAGAGCTAAAAGCAAAATAATCCTGACAACAGAAAGTATTGTATGACAGTCTTCAACTCGGTATGACATTAATGAGTCATCTGTGCTTTGCAACTGTACAGGAGCAGCAAAGCCATTGTTTCCTTTCACTACTCAGCGCAGATGTTGGATTAGATTTAACACAAATTCTGAAGAAGTCTAGGGAAACTATGATGTCACATGAAGCTGAGACAGGCTCTGTCCTCTCTTCTATAAGCACGAATACACAGAAGGCTTACCCCTCACCAGAGGGTTCTAATGATTCCACTGGGAAGGAAAACTGATCAAGAAGAAAACACCATTGGACAAGAAATATGAGGTTACTGTTTATACTCTGTGGTTACTGGTTAGAGATCTGTATAATGTAGATACTGTCAAGATCCACACTACTTAACAGCTTACTAAAATAAACAATCCTAAGCATTATAAAATTCCAAAAATTTAGTTCCCTGGAATTGACTGCTGTAGCCTCTGACTTTGATGAAACATTCAGAGTAAGTTTTTAATAAATCAAATTGCCTACGAGGAAGGAAAATAGTTTGTGGATAATTCTTTGAACTTAAATGTCTCCTCCTTTATCTCTCTATTTCCCCACCCACTTTGCATTCCCTTATCCAGAAATCAGGTCATTCTGAAATGCAGCCATAAAAAAATTACCTATGATGAAAAGAAGTCCAAGTGTGAAGAAATCCAAGACTCAGTGGGGTTTGCTGGAAGACCCACATTTCTGTGTCTTACTTATTTGATGATCAAGAACTAACATTTGTTAGATGCTCTATCATATTATCTGACTTAATGTTCCCTATTAGATAACTTATTATAATTTCACAGATAAAGAAATCAGTGTTTGGAGAGCACAGAAGTTACCTCCACTTCACACAGTCAGTCTCTAGTAAAACCAAGATGGAACCACAGATGTCTGCCTGGCCCTGTAGTCCATGCTGTTTTTTTCTATCCTTTCTTTCTTTTCTTTCTTTCTTTCCTTTCTTTCTTTCTTCCTTTCTTTATTTCTTTCTTTTCTTTCTTTCTTTCTCTCTCTCTCCTTCCTTCCTTCTTTCCTTTCCCTTCCTTCCTTCCTTCCTTCCTTCCTTCCTTCCTTTCTTCCTTCCTTCCTTCCTTCCTTCCTTCCTTCCTTCCTTCTTTTTTTTTTAGGTTCGGTTGTGGGGCCTGAACTCTGGGCCTGGGCGCTGTCTCTCAGCTCTTCAGCTCAAGGCTAGCACTCTATCACTTGAGCCACAGCGCCACTTCTGGCTTTTTTCTTTTTGCTTATGTGGTGCTGAGGAATTGAACCCAGGGCCTCATGCATGCAAGGCAAGCGCTCTACCACTGAGCCACCTTCCCAGCCCTCTTTTTTATTTATTATTATTGTGAAAATACCATACAGAGGGGGTACAATTACATGGGCAAGGTAATTAGTACATTTCTTATCAAGCATTGTTGCCTCCTCCTTTGTTTCCCCTTCCCATCCCTTCCCCCCCCAAAGTTGTAAAGTTCGTTTTTCGACATAACGACTTGCACATCTCATTGTTGCAGTGGGTCCACCTATATCCCTATTTAAACAATTTTGTTTTTTCCCTTCCCCTCCACAAATTATACCAACATCAAATACAATGAAAACAGGGGTTATGCCATGGGGGAGGGACATACAAAGCAACAAAGAAATCATCTTATAAATATGTTAGAAACAATCGCAAGAAAGAAAAACATTTGAATACTTATCTTGGGGTTCATTTCACCTAACAGCAACTTATCTGACCTTTTCTGCTTGTCTCAGACATATACTAGTTATTGCAAATAAGGGGAAACCATGGGACCTATGTTTCTTTGGGCCTGGCTTACTTCACTTAATATAATTTTTTCCAAGTCTTTCCATTTCCTAACAAATGGGGCAATGTCATTCTTTCTGATGGAGGCATAGAATTCCAACATGTGTATATACCATATTTTCTTGATCCATTCATCTACTGAGGGGCATCTGGGTTGGTTCCATATCTTAGCTATGGTAAATAATGCTGCAATAAACATAGTTGTGCTGGTAGCTTTAGTATGGTCTTGTTTGTGATCATTTGGGTAAATGCCCAAAAGTGGGATTGCTGGGTCATAGGGGAGCTCTATGTGGAATCTTTTGAGGAACCTCCATACTACTTTCCAAAGTGGTTGAACTAGTTTATACTCCCACCAACAATGCAGTAGGGTTCCCTTCTGTCCACATCCCCTCCAGCATCTGTTGTTATTAGAGTTCTTGATTATAGCCATTCTAACTGGGGTGAGGTAGTATTTCAATGTTGTTTTGATTTGCATTTCTTTTATGGCTAGAGAGGTTGATCATTTCTTCATGTGTCTATTGGCCATCCTTCTTTTCTCTTCAGAGAAGTCTCTCAAAGAAACAACTGCCCAATATATAAGTCCATGCTGTTTCTGCTGCACTATTTGCATCCCTGAGAGTTAGGGGAATTTAATATCAAAAGGCTACAGGGTTAGGAACCCCATCCTATGTGGCTCCTGTACATGTCCTGGGTCAGGTTCTGGATAAGGAGACCAGGCTTAAAGCAGATACAGATGGAAGGACATCCTGGCAGCCAGGCAAGCATTCTTCCTCATTTTGTTTACACCTCTGTGCCTGCCCACCCCCTCAGCAACTGGCTGAACTTGGACTTGGATGTGATGAACTGATCACACCTGGGTGTGTTTACTTCTGAATGGTTTACTTACCCATGCAAGGCAAGCTTCAAGGTGGGAAGCACTTCGGGTGCTATAAAAGACAGTTTAAACTAAGTTTATTTATTATTTTTTATATTATATTATTTTATTTTTTGTTGTTCATGGGGCTGGGTGCTGTCCCTCCACTCTTCAGCTCAAGGCTAGCATGCTACCACTTGAACCACAGCGCCACTTCTGGTTTTCTAGTGGTTTATTGGAGATAAAAGTCTCACGGAGTTTCCTGCCCAGGCTGGCTTTGAACTGCAATCCTCAGATCTCAGCCTCCTCAGTAGCTAGGATTACAGGAGTGAGCCACCAGTGCCCAGCTAAACTAAGTTTATTTTTTAAAGGGTGCTTTTTTCACCCCTTATTTAACTCAGTAGTTTCTTAGCTGGTAAGAATGTAAGATCTAAAGTCCAGTAAATGCCACTGGTGCATGAATGGATATCCACCTCAGTATTAGCAGGCTTGCTATTGCCTGAAAGCTGTCTGACCATGCTGAATAAACACAGTAAGTCCATGGAGTAAAAGCAGTAATATATTTTCAAAGGGTGAAAGGCAGAAGTAAAGCCTTGGGATCTCCAATTCTTTGATAATGATGAACCAAAAAGAAAAAAAAAAAACCCCATAGGCTGAGCAAGTAGAACAGAACACTCACCCTATGCAGACATTCCAGGGCTGGCTGCAATATCCCCGGAATGCAGGGCTGGCTGGAGAAGACAGGCCTGACAAACTCCTTACCCAACTATATGGGGCTGAGACTGGGGCAGGGGTGAGGATGAGAGGAAAGGGATGCCAGGGGCAAAAGGTAAGGGCAAGAAGTTGCTTTGACAGAGTCTCAGGAAGAACTTGGGAGGGAAAAGGGATAAAAGAGGTTTTTGTGATGAGATATTACCTTCTATTTCTTCATGGACTAAAATGAAATATGAATTTAGTTGATCATTCTTAGAAATACAACTAAATCAGTGTATATAAGTTGGTAGGATAAGTGTTTGAAAAGCCCTTCAACCAGTAGAGTTAAACAGACCAAAAGTTAATCAGGAAAGAAGCTTTGTCTCATTGACTCTAAAATATAAATGTAAGAACTGTCTCTGTTGAAGTGATTCATATATTCTTTGCCATGCAAATGAAGCTAACAGAGTCCTTTGTGAACCTTGCTCTGTCTTCAAACATTCAGAGTATCTCTAATATTGAAGACTTATTTGGTTGTAGCACAACAGACAACATAAAGGAGTTAGTTTTGAGGTTTTTGACACAGTAAAAGGCAAGGAGTCAGCTTCTCTGAGAGCCTGACTTGGGAGTAGAGGGATTGATGTTGACCAAACATGAAATAGCAACTCCCCAAGTAAAAGAGTGCTACATAGTTTAGAATAGAGCAAACAAAAAGGACTAGGGATTCTCAAGTATTTTTCTTGCTTTTGTCAATTTTCTCTTTGATTCTACTCAGCTTTCTCAGTTTGGTAGGGAGAATACTTCTCTGAAAACAACTCATCTCTATAATCATTAAGAGTTGGAGGAACAATGAGAGTTACATTAATATTAAAATGCCAAGAAGCACTCCAAGAGAAACTATTCTAGAAGGTCTCCAGGTTTAAGTGTTCCATGTCCCAATGTCATGACAAAACACTTCCAGGGATACTTAGGTCAGCCTTAGAGTTCAACTCTTGCTCTTGGATTGGTTTCTGAAGGACAGGAGCTGACCAGGTAGCCTCCTCCACAGTTTGACTAAGGGGAGTGTAGGAGGTTGACGCATGGAAGTGGGAACTTCCAGGATGGTAAATAGAGACAAGCTGCCTGCAGCCTCTAGCAAAAGGTAAAGGGAAGGAAGGTATACTGCCTTAGGACCTATTCAACAAATACCAACTATATGCTTAGGTCTTCTTAACGATTTGAGTTTCCGTCCTGAATATGTGACTAGGACATCATGGTAAGTCCCTTTGAGGTAGAGAAATACCAGAGACCTCAAGAATCTGGGGCACTCTGCGATACCAGAATGTTTTCTGGTGGCTTGCCAGGTCAGTCACTACAATAGTTATTTCATTGGGTACTCACGTGGGCCTGGTACTACTCCATCAGGAATTTCATGGTATCTAAACTGCACAACACCCATCAAGTCCATCTAATTAGCCTAATTTACAAAGGAGAAAATTGAAGTTCTAAAACTCTAAGTATCTTGTCTTAGATAACTCAGAGAGCATGTTATAGAGATGAGCTTAAACCCAGGTCTTTCTGTTCCAAAGCCTATAACTCTTTTTATTAGGAATTCTTTCACAAAAAGATACTGTGAAATGTTTTAAAGTCTACTTTCCACCTATACACTGAAGCAGTTGTATAAGTAACCAAAATTGTCCTCAAAAATTTTACCCATCAAATTTATCACCTTGTCATCTCACTTCTTCTCATCTTAAGATACACATGTCACAACCTAAAAGTGGTGGGATGAAAAAAAAAATCACTTATAGATTCTGAGAACCCAGAAGGATACAAACAGTAAGTTAAGCAGAGATTCTGATTTGGTATGGTTTTCTTTTCTTTTCTTTCTTTCTTTCTTTTTTTTTTTTTTTGGTCGGTTGTGGGCCTGGGCTCTGTCCCTCAGCTCTTCAGCTCAAGGCTAGCGCTCTACCACTTGAGCCACAGCTCCACTTTCGGCTTTTTCTGTTTATGTGGTGCTGAGGAATCAAACCCAGGGCCTCATGCATGCAAGGCAAGCACTCTACCACTGAGTCTCCTTCCCAGTCCCTTGGTATAGTTTTCTAACTGGATTTTTCTTCTGTTGTAAAGCATTTTCTTTATCTCATTTTATGGATTCAATTTTGAGCTATCTCCTAGTCCTTCAGGGAAGCAAAATCAGGATGTAATTTGGGGTGGAAAGATCCCAGTGAGTCCAGCAGGAGAAGACAATAAATGACACTGGTAAATATGAGGAGTTAAGTGCATAGGTAGGAGAAATATGGGGAGTCATGCTGGATCAGAGGCCCACAGAAGCATATGAGAGAGAGTAGGCCTGGCCACAACATATTGGTGACTAAACTGGTATTTCCACTAACCATACTCCCCAGCATAAGAAAGGTCTTTGTTAGAATACAGTATTCCATTTTTTGTTTCCCATTTTTAGAGGGACACATAAAAATGGAAATGTGCTGTGACAACTATGATTAAGCACTCAGAAAATGTTCTTCTTTGGAGCAAAGTCTGAAGTTGACATTGCTAAGTTACATTACTTTAAGAGTTATAAAATTATTAAACAGCAAATCTTAAATACAAAGGCATACTGTATGGATAATTTCCATCAGCTGTTTTCTGCTTAGGGATAGATTTAAACAAAAACAATTTAAAAGGAAGTAAGAGGGATTTGGTTGGGAAATGAAGTCTCCACTAAACAACAATGAACAAAACTCTCTGTTTGCTAAGCACTAACAATAATAGACAAGGCACATACAAGGTATGTTTCCTATTTCCTATTGTCTATTCTTCACACCAACCAATAGGATAGGGGTTATTCTATCCAATAGAAGTTACAGATGCTAGGTAATTCCCCTAGGGGCCTTAAGATGATGATGGCAAATACACATCTAATTTTAGTTCTCTCACCTAAATCTGCCCCACGCCCAGGCCTTTAGCTCTCACTTTTGGGACCACTAAACCCCACCCACCAGACCTGACCTCTGGTTCCACACATGGCTCGTGTGTTTCAGGAAGCTGCCCGCACTGACCAATCCCTTGAGGTTGTTTCCAGGAACATTTATTAAACTTATTTAGGCACCTGAATTGAAGTGAACAGAGCCCCTTTCATTCTAGGAAAAGGAACTCTTGGAATAGGGAAGAATTCTGAGTGCCAGAATACTCAACACTTTCCAGCAGAGAAGAGGTGGAATGCAAGCAAGGAAAATTGACATTTAAAATAATACGAAAGATGGGAGGATTTTAATTGCAAACAGAGCGTGGCTAACAACATGAACACTACCCAAGCTTTGTTCAGATTTTTTTTTTAAAGTCTGTTAACATCTCACAAAAGCCTTTAAGGGTAGTAATCTTAACAGATGTCTGCAATCATGATTTTGTTAGCATGTGGAAAAGCATTTAAGTGAGGCCCCCAAAACAATAATGGACTTAGCAGATGCTGTTCTACTGTGATGTGCTTGGCCACTACTGACATGAACAGGGAAAGGTAGAGGAAAGCTCTGCCCTCCTGCTGCAACTCTATCCTTACTATCTCTGGCCAATGACCTGTAGTTCTAATTCCATACATTTTCCTCCTCAGATAGGGTCATATGCTTTTGCCTGAGTGGGCTTTGGGCTGCAATCCCTCTATATCTGCCTCCCCAGTAGGTGGGGATTCAAGGTGTATGTCCCTACACATAACTTGTTTTTGAGATAGCTTCCTTTTTCTCCCTCAAGGCTAGCCTGGAATCATGATCTTATTTCTACTTTATGAATTATTGGGCTTACATGTGTGTGCCACTGTGCTTGACACATTGCAATCTTATTAAGAAGTGAAACTATTTTCAAACATCTCTGGGGAGGAATGGGTGGATTTACTGTGAGCTTGTTATAAGTTTACAAATTGAAAGTTCTATGGAATGGCTTCATTGCTCTGCTATTGGCATAGGTCCCCATATTTTTCCTATGAATTACTTTCAAAATATTTTTACCGATTAAAAAAAGACATTGCATATAATAGTTATCTTAATCTATAACCCTCACATTGTATATACATTTTAATATGGTCAACGGTAGAGGCACAGTGTAAGAAGCAATGCCAGGGCAGACAGGGTATCCACCTGCTTCCTGTTCACTGGTATTTACTAAAGGTACAGAAACAGCACACACATTGCTGGTCTCTCTGCTCAAAGGACTATTCTGTAGATAGCTGCAGCTTGGCTTGCACACCAAAATGTAAAGATAACAGATGAGATTAGTCAGGGAACTGGTACTTAGCACTTCATAATTTGTTTCTAAAGTACACCTTGCTTTTTTCCCCCCAAGGAATTATGTAGAAAGTATCATGCATGGTATATAAAGTTACAAAGAGGCTAGAATTGGGGGACTTGCAAAAACTGGAAATGAAATTGGGATTGTAATGTTTTTTCTATGCCAGTGTTTTTCATATTTGCTTAAGAACAGTCTGGGGAGTTTGTTAGAGATTCATACACTCAGTCCTCACTTGGTGAGAGAAAGGCTGAGGATGGGCAGTGGGTGGAGGTATGGGGCACTCCCCTGCTGCACCCTGCTCCCCCTACTCTCTCAATGCACGTGGGAAGTGGGGTGGAGAGGGGAGTAGTCAAAAGCAAATCTGCCCCTATTTCAAGACATTGGGTCGCTGACTATTGAAAGGACTGAAGACAGCCAGAGGGGTAAAGGAAACATAAATGCTCTTAAGGTCAAGTGTAGGAAAGAAACTATCTGTGGAAGGAAGTAGGTTTCTGCTAAGTATATACATAGGAAAATTTAAAAAAAATAAAATGTGGTTATATTGAAGTAATCAGAAGGTAAGGACTAGGCTGGAAGTCAGGAGGCTACAGATCTACCAAACAAGGTAGGGTTAGGGTTCAAAGGCCAGGAATTCAGTGTGAATGGCAAACCATGAAGGAAGGCATATTCCACACTTCAAGGTGCCCCCGCTATCTCTGGGTAAAAGGGCATCTGCCTAGAGAGAGAACAAGAAGATGGATAGCAGATCCTGATGCAATGCTCAGGGTAAGCTAGAAAGAAAACGTGAGGTTAAGAAAGGTTCTAGTTAGTCATAGAGTGAGATGTATTAGTATTATGCTCACCTTTGGTCCTCAGCTCCACCCAGACCTGGGCCCCCTCCCATTCCTGGAGTTGCCTCCATACAGCTGGCCCCTCCCTCTCTTTGCCCAGACCCACCTGAACTCCCATCTACCTCACCTCCTATCCCTCAGACCCTCCTGCTACCTGGATAGGAACAGGTGCCATGTGCTCCCTCTTGGGGGAAATATGGCTCCTCTAATAAACCTTGTAATAATCTTTCTCCTGTGCCTGCCTGACTCTGCATGGTCCCCTGGGATGGATATGTGGGATCCTCTTTCAAGATGTCCTGAAGGTAAGAAATTCTGGGCTTTGAGAATAAAACTTAGCCAGTGTCACTGCTTTAAATGTCTCCATTACACTGACAACTTCCAAATTTATATTGCTAGCTCAGACCTTTCCTGAACTCTGGACTCATAGGCAATATTTCCTACTCAATACTTTCATGGAGGCTTAAAAATACATCTCAGTCTTAACCCACTCACAAGCAAAGCCTGCTCCTGCATACATGCCACTTCAGTCATGCCAGCTACCCCTCTCCTCAGCCAACAACCCATGCCTCCTCTCTCCCTCCCTCGTTCAATCAACCTGGACCAGACTTTCTCAACTGCCACCTGGATCATGCTGCTCCAGGACTGCTCCCACCTCAGGGCTCAGGCTCAGGAATGCTCTCCCAGCCACTGCAGGGCTTGCTGCCTCACCTGGGTTGGGACTCCTATGCTACCCTCTCAGTAAGGCTTCTTAAATGTAGCCCTAATTCCATCTCTGGTGCCTCTTCTTCTATGGTGTGCTTCTTCCTGGGCCCTCCATTTCCCAGAGACATCTCATCTATTATATTGGGTTACTGTCTCCCCTGAGCACCCTTCATTAGAATGCAAAGAGGTCTTTGTCTATTTTGTTCACTTCTATAACTCCAGAAAAAAGGGAAATGTTGAACTATGTTAAGTACCCAATAAACATTTGCAGGACAGGTTGAACAGCCTTAATTTGAACATCTGAAATCTAAAATATGAAAATCTGAAACTTTTGGAGTGCTGACATGATGCCATAACTGGAAATTTCCACATCTGCCCTCATGTGACAGATCACAGTCAAAACACAGGTGCACTGAAACGACTGTATAACGTTAACTTCAGGCCAAGATATATATGAAATACAAATGAATTTCATGTTTAGGCTCGGTTTATATCCTCCAAGATTTCTCTTTATGTATATAGAAATATAATAAAATATGGGAAAAAGATCTAAAACACTTTGTGACCTAAGCATTTTAGGTATGGGATATTCAACCTGTATTAAGTTGGGTTAAATGAGAAAGATAGTAAGAACTGAATTTCCAAAATGGATATTAAAAGCCAATAAATGTATTTATCTTTTCTGAAATAGTCACTGTAGAAAGGAAGATTTTAAAGGTCTAGTGAAGGAATTGACAAATGTTTTTGGTAAAGGGCCAGGTGGTAAATATTGTCACTTTTACTATAAAGAAACAAATGTAAATGAATGAGCATGGCTGTATTCCAATACAATTTTATCTATGATACAAAAATTTGAATCCTACCAAGTTTTTTTTAACAGGTTATAGAGTAATAATTCTCTAAGTGTTTTTCTAACCATTAATTTGATAAATGATAAAATGACAAAAATTTGAATCCTACAAAGTTTTTTTTAACAAGCTATAGAATAATAATTCTCTAAGTGTTTTCCTAACCATTAGAAAACAATGTGAAGCTCATTGTTAGCTTCAGGGTCATACAAAATTGGCTTCAGGCTGGAGGCCTTAGTCTGCTAACTTCTGCTCTGGGATTACAGGATTATTTGTTGGTTCTAGAGAGCCTGAAGGGTAGAAACATATCCAAGAAGAAATACAGGCAAAAAGCCCTAGATTAGGTTATTAGTGGCTATGAAAAGCAGGCCCTTTGGTCAGGCCTCTTAGAACGTCACTGGAGCATCAGGTAAACCTCAAGCATCAGCCTTCTCCCGGCAAGGGTGGGGTGAACATCAGGCAGTTTGTGAACCGTGGGAGTTCTCATAATGGTACTAGCTTGTAACTGTGCAAGAGCGAGCTATTTATATGATGCAAAGTAAAGCTCGAGGCATATTCTAGTGCATTTTACTTCTATGTTAGGTGAAAAAGCTGCCTACAAAAGCCTGCCTCCCACCCAAAATACTAGCTGTTAGTTGGTGACTGATCTTCAGAAATATTAAGATGAATCATATATGCTCTTTTCGCAGTGCAAAAAGAGATAATTTTAAAACTCAGAAAATGTCACTTTGGGTAGTCACAAACCATACAATAGAAAAGCTGTCCAGCCTTAAAGTTGTAAATAAATAAAGCCCTGCTCCTGCATGAAAACCTTTTGCCTCTTTTGGACTATAGTGAATTTTAGGACTTGCCTCCGAGGCTGGCTAACAGTGAAATGATAAAAATGGGAAAACGTGTTCAGTCACACAATCTGAGGCTAGAAGGCAGTCTTGGTTCCTCCCCTCTTCCCCGGGTTCCTCTTGTGCAGTTCTGGGGAACACATACTCTCAGCCTCTTTCTGCTCACCTACAAAGCAGCCTCCATGTCTCCTGGCTTGGCCTAAAAGGCGCCAGCTGACAGCAGGGCTCAGCATTTTCCAGATCATAGAAAGGATTTCTGTGTTTCTTTCTTTTTACTGTGTGGAGAAACAGGTATTTTTGTCTTTGATCCTTAAGCTCTGTTTTCTTTCTCTTGTTACTAAACAGGTCACCTCTCCTCCCACCCACCCCTGCCTTTTTTTTTTTTTTTTTTTTTTTGCAACCTCATCATTTTTCCACATTGCACCGTTTGGCATGGAAGGAAGAACCACATCAAATAAAGGAATGCAACCACAAAGCTGCCTTGAGAAGCAAAGCCCTAGATTTTTTTTTTCTGTCAATTTACCGTTTTTGGACTTGCTCTCCCATAATCAAATCCTCCCTATCGTGTTAACAATGTGGTGGTGTGTCAAAACTTTGGAATTCTGCTTCAATCAGCAACCCAGAGCTTAATAGGAAAATGAAGCAACAAAATGCTGGTCTTACTGTTAACTTTAGGCGAGGCCTGTACTTACATTGGGAATGTTTGCTTGTCTATGGAACATGGGCCAAATCTTGAAAAATTTCTTAACAATGGGCCTAAGGAAGCATTCTGGCAATCACTTAGGGCCATTTCTAATGCAGAGGGATAATCTCTACATGTACCACAAGCAGAAGCACCAGGCAGACCAAAACATAGTAAACCTGCGAAGAGTTCAGACTGAATTTGCTTTCCAACATTTTAGACACAGTTATCATCAGCAGTACGATGATAACTAGGTCTGGCTCTGTGACCTTCCTGATGTTTGTAGTTATCACAATGGGCTGTGTCAAGTGGTTGTTTGTTTGTTAAATAAAAACATGAGTCTAACTTCTAAATTATTTGAGGACCAAAATAAGATAATGTATTTCCAAACCAAATATTGAAAAAGTTGCATTCAATGTCCTCAGGACATATGTGTTATGGTTAATGTTTAACAGTAGCTGGCTAATATTCACTACCAAGGAAAACACCAGTTAAAGATGGAATACTTTTGATCTTTATCTTTGTGACTAACTTGGTCAATTAAGTGGTTCATAAAATGAAGGTAGGTGTTTTTGCTGTGGTTTTGGTTTGGTTTGCATGGCATTTTAGTTAATGTTAGAATCAGCCTGTTCTTAAACACCAACAGAGTATGCAAGCCATCAGCAGCCAAGTCACAAGGCACTGATTCTCCACCTTTTATTGGCTTTCTCACCAAGTAATATCATCTTCTGCAGAGAGGGCAAAAGGGTGATAGGAGGCTTATCACTTTCTGCCCCTATCTTCTGTCCTATTCCAAGGTAGCCTATTAGAATCTCAAAGTGGAGATATGCATCATTTGAAAGCACCACCACCATCACCACCAAAGCCTATACTGTTCTGATCTGGACTAATAGGGCAGATTTCCAACAGGCCACCTGGCATAAGGAATACTGTCAAATGTACAGAAGGCGAGATCCTGCAGACCTCCCTTCCCAGTTACCAGGCACAGTTGTAGTGCTTCCAATTTTGGCCACATTCAGCCAGTTCCAGCTCTATCCTCAAGAGCCAGATCACTCACAAGTATAACTCATTTGCCCATGGATCATTTCACCCCTTCTTCAGACCCCTCAAGTTAATCCCCACAGCTAACTACAGTCAGGTGCTTTGGTTAAGGTACCTGTGCCTGGACCTAGCTCCAGCTACTGCTTAGGACATATCCTCTAGGGTGAGTACAGGATGCTTCATGCAGCCCTCCAAGAACCACCATCCCCTCCAGGCAGTGAGATCCAAACCACCAGGCAAGTAGGAGAAGGAGACTAGGGAGAGGAGGTCCAAGAAAAAGACGGAGAAAAATGATACCTTGGAGAAGGGAGATGGTGGGAAGGTTGTAAGTATAGTCAGTGTTTTAACTGGATGAAGATGTATTGTGTAGATTCCTGCCACTTAGCAAACATTTTAAATTACTAAATGAATTGTTTACTTACTAATAGAGAAAGTGGGAGTTCAGTTCTATTAATTGCCATCTGTGCATAACTGGGAGCCTGTTTTTGAATATCAATTTATTTACCTATATCTTTTATTTTAAAAAGTTACTTTAAAAACTATTTTTATCCAGTCTTCTAAAATAGATGATTTTAGACAGCCATAGCAATAAACAAGGGCCTTCCCATTCCCAAACGGGGTGGGAGCAATGGGGAGTAGTGGGGATCTAGGGAATCTGAGGCTCAGGGGAACCTGAACTTGTAGGAGCAGCTTGCTCCAGAAGTAGACAGATCTACTTCTTTAAGCCAGTGATACAACACACAACAGAAGGCTTAGTCAGGAAAGGAATGGGTTCTGGTAAATGCAGATGAGGTCAAGGCCAATTTAATTGGCCAACTATAATTGAGATTGGCCTAATAACTTCTGTAGAAACTACTTTTCTGGTTGCTTGAGAATTCTGATTACTATTGCTTTCTTCAGCTTTTATAAACAAAAAACACAATTTACAACTCGAACAGTATTATAGCACAAAAGGGGATATTAGAAGGACTTCCCAAAAATTCGGCTGGCTCCCATCTGTAATTGTAGCTCTTTAGGAGGCTAAGATATGAGGGTCATGGTTTGAAGCCAGCCCAAGCAGAAAAGACTGTGAGACTCTTATTTCCAACCAACCACCAAAAACCTGGAAGTACATCTGTGGCTCAAATGGTAGAACATTACCCTTGAGTAAAATAAGCTCAGGGACAGCACTCAGGCCCAAAGTTTAAACTCCAGTACTAGCATGTGAGCATGCACACATGTGTGCACACATGCACACATTCTAGATGCCTGATCTACGGCTCTAATGTCTTGCATTACAGGATATAAACGCACCCATACTGCAGCACCAGTAGCATCATCTAGACCTACACAGAACATGCTGACTAGATCTCTTGAGGGGAGGATTCAGTTTAGCACTCTTAACTCTCAAAAGTCCTGGCACTCTCCAAAAATAACACTCCCATTGAACTCCTGTAGATAAAGTTAAGAGTGGAAAGGCAGGGAAGAGCCATAATTTCTGGGCCACCAGACAAACCTTGAGCATCAGATTATGCAGGGTCCACCAAAGAGCTTCCAGCCATTTCAAGGGACCCTAGGCACATACTAGTACCTCCCATTCCCAGCCACAGTGTGACCGTTTCTCGAGACAGGTTGGAAATAACCCAGGGAAATTCATTTTTCTGGAAGCTTCTTCATTTTGCTGGAGCAAGGGGAGCCTGCAGGCTCACTTGTACCATGGCTTCACATGATTAAGTTGCAGGCATGCTCATCATCAGAGCAGACTCAACATACATACTAGGCATATTTGGAGTGACCTGAGCCTCTCAAGAAGTGTAAAGACTGAAGCCAAAAGTAATAAATGACAGGTCCATGGAGTTAGGAGCAATCACAAGTGCAGACTACTATTTTCAAATAATCTAAACCCTGGTGGACTGAAAAGTTAATCGTACTATACTGAAGCATTCTACTGGAGTATTATGTAGCCTTCAGAAACAATGAGAGTAAACTATGTGTTCTGATTTAGAAAAATGGGCCATGATACACAGCTAGTGGACAAAGGCAAGTTGCAGACCAAACTGATTTAATGGGGACAACATTGTAAAACCACTAAATCTATGTATTTTGCATTTCTCATTAAATCATATTTATCTTTTGCCTTTTATTGTGGTTAGCACTTAAGATCCACTCGCTTTAGGAAGAGGAAGAGGAAGGGAAAGGGGGTGGCACCACCCAGGTTGAAGAAGAAGCACAATCAGGGAGATTGTTATGGCATGGGGGTAGACAAGACCCCCAAACATGATTAGAAATAAGCCAAGGAAGAAACAGAAGAAATTCAGAGAACAGGAATCTGTCTTGATGTGCAGTGATGGTGGAAGAATAGAAATTCAGTTGAGGGAGCTCTAGATGAAGAGGAGTTTTGCTGTTACTTCCAATCTGGCAGTGAAGGAAATCATAGTGGCCTCCAGGGGAAGGAGGGACTTCAGTGGGACAAAGGATTGCATTTTACCTGTAGTCTTGATTCTCTGGTAGTATTGGATATTTACAATTGGAACACACTGCCTTTGTAAAGGGTGTAAGTGTGTGTGTATACACGTACGTGTACGTGTTTATATGCATTTGAGAGAGTAAGAGGAAAGGGAAAAGAGGTAAAGGAAGGGAGGGAGGCAGGAAGGAAGAAAGGGAGGGGAAAGAAAGGGAAGGATAAATCTAACAACAGAAGGATCTAATCTTCATGGAGAAACTTTGCTGACACAAAATGTACACCCAGCGATTTAGTGAACGCACATGAAGGAAGCAAGTCTGAGAACTGTGAAAAGTTAGGGAATAAGATTAGGACACACAGGGAGCTGGGAAGGTGGCTCAGTGGTAGAGTGCTTGCCTTGCATGTATGAGGCCCTGGGTTTGATTCCTCAGTACCACATAAGCAGAAAAAGCCAGAAGTGGCACTGTGGCTCAAGTGGTAGAGTGCTAGCCTTGAGCTGAAGAACTGAGGGACAGCGCTCAGAGTTCAGGCCCCACAACCGACAAAAAAAATAAAAAATAAAAATAAAAAAGATTAGGACACAGGTATACCAATATGACTTTTCTTGGTCATTGAAGTTCCTGCAGTTTATAGTATCAACCACAGTTTCATTTTGCAAGAGAGACATGTAAACAGTAAAACCTTCTTGTTTAGCTGCTCAACAAACTGCCTGACCCTTCAAGCACTGCACTTGAGGCTCTGCTACTACTATGGATTCTTTTAAACTTCTGCTCTTCACTACAGGTCTATTCCTCTTAACAAAACTTAATAAAAGTCTCTTAACAGTTTCTTTGCTTATAATTTTCTACCTAGTGTACTGTTTTTTTCTTTTCTGGCAAACTAGAAACCAAGCTGTTGTTGGTCAGGATTTGTAACAGGTCATAGTCTCAGGAGCTGAAATGCCTCCTTGGAATGCAAAAGAGACTTTGGCAAGATGTGATAAAGTCTAAATAAAGACCTAAACAGGGGCTGGGAAGGTGGCACAGTGGCAGAGTGCTTGCCTTGAATGCATGAGGCCCTGGGTTTGATTTCTCAGCACCACATAAGCAGAAAAAGCTGAAAGTGGCGCTGTGGCTCAAGTGGTAGAGTGCTAGCCTTGAGCTGAAGAGCTGAGGGACAGTGCCCAGGCCCAGAGGTCAGCCCCCACGACCATCAACAACAACAAAAAAAGACCTTAACACAGGGGATTGTCCTGGATCATCAGATGAGCTCAATCTAGGCACAAAGATCCTTGGAAGTAGAAGAGGGAAACAGAATGGTCAGAGGAATATAATGAGGAGGCAGGAAAGATTTTAAATGTACAAGGACTAGACCCACTTCTATTGGCTTTGAAGAGGGAAGGGAGCATGAGCCAAGGAAGGTGGGTGGTTTCTAAGAAGCTCAAGTGACTCCCAATAAAACATGAATCTAATTCTACAACAGATTAAGTAAGCAAGAGAAAGATTTTCCACTAGAGCTCCTAGGAAGTAATGTAGCCCCCTGACAATTTGCTCTTTAGCCCAAATGCAAGACTTCTGACTTACACAATAGTACAATAATTAATTTGTGTTGTGTTAGGCTGATAAATTTGTGGTAATTTGTTATAGCAGCAATCAAAACCTAATATAGTATCAAAATACAAATGTTTTTGAAGGAAATATGAAATGAGATTATCTTTCTTTATGCAACAAATAAAAATTATATGTTCCATTATGATTCTAAATTAAACAGAATCAATGTTTCTTGAATATGAATATACAAGCAGAAAAATAGATATAGATGCACAAATAGAAGATATTAAAACTAGTGTGTAAAAGTCTGATTAAAATGTTGACATGATTTAAACATACTCCCACAAATTTTAAATTGGAAACTTTGCATGAAGATACCTCAAGATATCGCCTTAATCCGTAACCAATGCTAATCACCAGCCTGAGACAGACTGACAACGTGTATGTTTTGATGTGATATATCATGTCTGTGGCACAAGTGCAAAAGCTTTCTAACATGAATCTAACCATAAGTAAGCACCAAATGAATCCAAATTGAGGAACAAAATAGCCTTCAAAAACATCCAAGTCAAGAGAGACACTAAGCAATTGTTGCAGACTTAAAAAAAAACCCCAGAGATATGAAACTAAAGGCAGTGTGTGACATCGGACAAGATCTTGAACCAAAAAAAAAAAAAGCTAAAAAAGATATTATAGGAAAAGCTGACAAAATTAGAATAAGGATTGTGCATCAGATAATAATAGTACAGTGTTGAGATACATTTCCTGAGATGATAACACGCTATGATTATATAAGAGAAGGACCATATTCTGAGGAAATACATTCGGAAACATTTTGCCGTTTAAGTGTATCAAGTTCCCAATTTATTCTCAAACAGCTGAGGAAAAATTATGATAAATAAATATAAACACAGATAAAATATGGCAAATGGGGAAAACATGGGCAATTGGAGACTCTGGATGATATGTATAAGGAAGTTCCTTATTATAATCTTTCAAATTTTTCTTTTAATTTTAAATATTGACATAAAATCCTGTAAAATATCCTTTTAACTCTCAGGCTTCACAAACTTCTTCATACAATTAATATATAGGGAAAGAAATGACAGGAAAGTAAAACAGGTTCTGTTGGCTGGGGAGATTTATAATAAAATATGAAATAAGAACTTAAAAAAACTAAACTGTGGCTGAGCCAGAAAAATAAAGTAGTTAACAGCTTCAGTTCTGGAACTGAACTGGCCATATGGATTTGAACTACAACTTGATCACTTAATATATTGACCTTGAGACAAATAATTTAAAACTTTCCTAAGCCAGAGGTTGCTTGGCTGTGACAGGAGAATATTAACAAGTATCACAGTACCATTGTGAAAATTAATTACAGAATCATATGACATATTTAGAAAGTGTTATTTATTATCATCACTGTATAAACATCTACTTATTTGCCTTATAAGAATGGGAAAACATTCAAGCCAAATTAAAAATAAATTAATTTTGTATGTACTTATTGCCAAGTGCTTGAAAATCATTCTTTTAATTAACTTTAATAACAGTCTGCACTGGAATAAAGTGATAGTAAAATATTCTAAACTTAACCAAGGTGGTAGAAGATCTTGGCAGTGAAAACTATAAATACTGAGAAAATAAACCTTAGAAGCCAGACGTGGTAGGGCATACCTATACTCCCAATACCTGAAAGGCAGAGACAGGAGAATCAGAGTTTGAGGCCATACGCTGAGCTACATAGTAAAACCTTGCCAGAAAAAGCAGGAAAAGATGAGGAAGAAAGAAGGAAGAATATGGAGGAGAGAGACATGACTGTGTGGGCAGGAGCCAACTGTGGATTCAATGCAATCCCCAACCAAATCCCAACGTCATTATTACAGAATTATAAAAACACAGAAGACTCCCAAATAGCCAAGGCAAATCCTGAGCTGAAAGAGTCATGCTCGGAGTATTCCATAATACTGACTTCAAACTATACTGCAGAGCCATAATAACATGGTAAAGCTGGGTATTGGTGGCTCACGTCTGTCATTCTTAACTACTCAGGAGGCTGAGATTTGAGGATCACAGTTTGGGCCTGTGAGCCTTTAACCACCAAAAAGCTAAAATGGAGTTGTAGCTCAAATAGTAAAGCACCAGCCTTGAGTGGAAAAGCTAAGGACAGTACCCAGTCCCTGAATTCAAACCCTAGTATTGACATATAATCCCCTCCCCTACAAAAAAGCAACAACAGTAACATCAAAAATGCCCAAACAGCATGCTATTGGCACAAAAGCAGACAGAGGAGTTAGAAATAAATCCACATAGCTACAGACCTCTGAACTTCCACAAAGGTACCAAAAACATGTTGGAGAAAACACAGCCTTTTCAACATATATTGGTGGGAATGCTGGATACCCACATGTAAATAATAAACTAAATAAAATAAAATTTGAAAATAAAATAAATTTGAAATAGATCAAAGATCCATTTGAAACTTTGACCTACCCCAAGTTTTAAAAACACTTTGAAGCTACTATAGGAAAACAGAGAAAGCACTTCAAGATACAGACAAAGCCAATGGTTTTCTAAATAAGATTCCAATAGCTCAAAGAAAATAAAAGCAATAATGGATAAATGGGGTTTTAACAAATTCTAAACCTTTTGAACAACAAATGACTAGCAGTATGAAGAGTGAGCCTACAGAAAATACTTGCCAGCTTTTGTTGAACAAGGAATTGATATCCAGACTATGTAAGAAGCTAAAAAAAAAAAAAATCAAACAGCAAGAGAACCATCTAATTAATAAAGGGAAAAAAGAACTGGACAGTTCTCAAAAAAGAAAAGAATACAAACAGCCAATAAATACATGAAAAAAATTCTACATCCTTAGCTATACAGGAAATACAAATCAAAACAACAATGAGATTCCATCTCACCCCAGTCATAATGGCTATCATCAAGAAAACAATGAATGAGGGCAAGGATGTAGGGAGGGAGGAGAAAAGGAACATTTATACACTGTAGGTAAGAATGTACTTTAGTGCAGCCACTATGGAAAACAGTATGGAGGTTGCTCAAAAAAACTAAAAATAGAAGTATGTATGATCCCACAATAGCACATTAGGGCATGGAAGGTATGTAAATCAGCATACAATTGAGATACCTGCACACTCATGTTTACATTAGCACTACTTACAATAGTTAAACTATGGAATGAGTCTTAATGGATGAATGGATGAATGGATCAAGAAAATGTGGTTTATGTACACCATGGAATATTATTCAGTCATAAAAAAAAATAAAATTATAGGGCTGGGAAGGTAGCTCAGTGGTAGAGCACTTGCCTTGCATGCATGAGGCCCTGGGTTTGATTCCTTAGCACCACATAAGCAAAAAGAAAAAAGCGGAAGTGGCGCTGTGGCTCAAGTGGTAGAGAGCTAGCCTTGAGTTGAAGAGCTGAGGGACAGCGCCCAGGCTCAGAGTTCAGGCCCCACGATGGGACAAAAAGAAAAAAAAGAAAAAAAAAGAAAAAGAAAATTATATAACTTTCAGGAAAAAGAATGCAATTGGAGATCTTCATAAAAAGTAAAATAAGCCAAACTGACAAAGACCAACATTGCGTATTTTCTTTCGTATGAAAAATATATTTTTTAAAAACATCATATAAGGACAAGGGAGACTAGTTAAGAAGAAGACCAGTAGATGGGGAAGAAGGGATAGGAGAAGGGAATGGGAGACTGAATATGATCAAACTACATTATATATATGTTATTTTGTACAATCAATATATGTTAATGAAAAAAGAAAAATCTCAACTTGCCAGAAGGAAAGAGATGTTAAAATTTCTGGCTTAATTAGTACCTCCATTTCACCTTCTCTATCCTGGCCACCTTGATACTATAATTTCAGACATTTTTTCTTAAACAGAATTGTTTACCCAAGTTAGACTTCCTGCTTCTTTTGTTTTAGATTCACTGGTTATTTTCTTCAATATAGAATAGATAGTCAGACATAGTAATACATGCCTATAATTCCAGCTCTTGGATGGTGGCGGTTAAGAGGATCTCAAGGCCATCTTGTTTTCATAAGGAAATTCTGCCTCAAAAAAACATAAAAACAAAGAACACCCAAATTCCACAAAACAAAACAAAAAACCAGAAAAACAGCTTCATTTACACTCTGAATCCCACCTATCCAGCCCTCTTTGTGTTCATTCTTCATGTGGTTCCATCACAACAGTTCAGCTGATGCTTAAAATGCTCACGTGGAACAAATGTTTATTGACTACTATATAGCATAGGTGCTATATGGTAGCACACCTAAATGCCTGCTGGCCAGTATGACTAGCCATATTCATTATTCGTCATTCATCTCTTTATCCAGAATATTTAATAGGTACAAAATCATGAATTTTTTTTTGTTTGTTTTGAGACAGGGTCTCACCATATAGCCTAAGCTAGCCTCAAACTCATGATTCTCTTGTCTTAGCCTCCTGAGAGCTGAGATTACAGGAATATATCACCATGCCTGGCCTTCAGAAAGCCTTTCTTGACCATGATAAAATATAGTTATTACTCTTTATTCATTTAACATATATTAATAGATTTTGCAGCCTGAAGACAAAACTTTTCTTATATTCTAATACGATACCTTAGTAATAAATGATTATAAACTAAAATGATAAAACATAAAAACAACAGAGAGCATAACTATGTATACTAGGAGATAACAGGTGTAACTTTAGGGCAATCAGGAAAAGCAGCTCTGAGGAAATGTATTTAAACTGAGACTCAAATGATAAAGTGGAGTCAAACATGTAAACAACCAGGGAAGGACTCCTTCTGGCACAAGGATCAGGAAGTGCAAGAGCCCTGAAGTGGTAATGAGCCCTGAGTGTTTACAGAACAATGTGAAGGTAGGAGGGAAAATGGGAGGGGAAAGGGTCAAATGTGTAGGCAGAGGCCAGTTTATAAACACCGGGATAAGATATATTGATTTTGTTCTCTATCTATGAGTTTGTATTGCTTATTCATACTATGGCTATCTCATGGACATATATAAGCTCCCACACATTTCACTCTTCATAAATGTTTGAGGGGCCACAAATTAGTGAAGTGAGCAAACTGAGGTACAACATTAGCAAAGATGCTAGCAGGAAATGGAGCTCAAACCCTCTAAGATATTAGAGAATGGCTTCTGTTATCACCATGCACATGTGCTCCATCAACCTTAACTTCAAATCACTGAGTCTGTTATAGTTTGGGAAAACAGAGTTGTCATGGCAACTCTAATTAGACGGCTTTCTTTCCAAGGAGATGAACCAAATACTGCACTTACAGGCTGGTTGGGTTCTCTAGAGTTCTTGCAGGGAGGGAATCACATTTCTCTACAAGTTGGAACAGGAAGTACAGGGAGTGCCCAGTTTACCAACAAAGTGGGTCCCTAAAGTAGACTTGTTTATGAGGAGTTTAAGGAATGTAATTTGCCTCTAGAAATCATGTTGTAAAGGAGGGTGGACTTTTTAAGTCAACTCATAAAAACTTCATAAAGTGGTAGAAATACTATAAATTTACATCAAGAAAATAAACTAAATGAACTCTTCTAAAGCATAACAATTAAATAAAAATTATATCAGAGCTTTTAATTTATCTTGATGTTATTTAAAGAAAAGAAAGTTTAATGAGAACACAATTAGGAGAGGGGTGGAATATTTAGTAGGGAATCTATTAAGGAATTCTAGGCTCTTAGAGAATCAGGTTCTTAGAGATCAATGGCACTAATTTATTATTATTACTTTAGATTTAGGAATGCCTCAGGTAACTTAGTCATGATCATGGTGGTCACTTGTGACTTAGAAACAAGAATAAACAATGCCCTTTTACCCTGAGGACATGAAAGAGATTAAAGTGGAGATGGGGCAGTCCTAAGGTTCTTTGAGACTATGAAAGCCATTGGCAAGATAATCTAAAATACAACATAGGAACTACCAAACACTTCCAAACTGAAGCGGGGAAACAAGAGAGAAAAGAGAAGAGGAAATTCTTATCAAAGTAGGCAAGAGTTGATTGTTATCAAAAAACAGGAAGGTGAGAAGGAGAGGGAAAGGGGAGGGATGGAAAAAAGATAAGGGTAATGAAGAGGAAGGGTAAGAACCAGGCTTATTACATGGATGGATGTAAGAGAAGAAAGTTTTCATTCACTGATTCAATCATATAGGTATTTGAAAATTAAGTGGCACATTCTTTTAAGATTGCATGTGTCCTTGGTAACTTTGATAATTGTGTTACCAAAATGACCAGCACGGTGCTTTGAATATACGAGTTTAACAAATTATTACTAAATACACAAATGTGACAAGAGTAGGTAACTATTAATGTCTATGACATAGGTATTTCAAAGGCATCATCTCACTTAATCCTTGCATCATGATAGTTATTAGCTCCATTTTATAGATGAAGAAATGGAAACAATTTAAATAGTTTGCTCAAGGTCACACTTAGCAATATGGAACCTTCACTGAGTACTTGGATAAAGAAGCAATTACAGAAAGGAGCAGGGTGTGTGTGTGTGTGTGTGTGTGTGTGTGTGTGTGTGTGTGTGTGTGTGTGTGTGTGTGTGTGTGTGTGTGTGTGTGTGTGTGTGTGTGTGTGTGTGTGTGTGTGTGTGTGTGTGTGTGTGTGTGTGTGTGTGTGTGTTTTAGAGGGGGTGGAAGGTGGTAGCTCAGTGGCAGTGGTGTGTGTGTGTGTGTGTGTGTGTGTGTGTGTGTGTGTGTGTGTTTTAGAGGGGGTGGAAGGTGGTAGCTCAGTGGCAGTGGTAGTGTTTGCCTAGCATGGGCAGACTCTGAATTCAGTCCCTAACACTGTTTAAAGGCACTACATAAAGTCCAAGTATCATTCATAATTTAAAAAAGAAAGAAAAGAAACCTCAGCAAATAGAAGGGAATTTCCCTGAGGTCAGGCATGGTAGAGCATACTTTTATCACAGCTACTTGGGAAGCAGATATCAGGAAGGTCATGGTTTGAGGCCTCTAGGAAAAAAGTTATCAAAACACCCCATCTCAACGAAGAAGCTGCCTATAAAGTGGTGTGTGCCTTCTATCCCAGGTACATGGGAGGCCACAGTAGGAAGATTTCTGTATAAGGACCCCTTCAGGGGAGAAATATGCTAACCTATCTATCTGAAAAATAACTAGCTCAATAAAAGGGCTAGGGATGTGGCTTAAGTGGTAGAGCACTTGCCTGCAAGTGAAAGGCTGTGAAGTCAACCCCCATAATGCCACCAAAGTAAGTAAGTAAGATCTATAAATATCCTACTATAAAAAGCCAGGTATGGTGGCTCATGCCTGTAATCCTAGTTACTTAAGAGGTAGAGATTGGGAAGGTCATGGTTCCAGGTTAGCCTAGGCAAAAAGTTCTTCTTTTTAGTCAGTTGTGGGGCTTGAACTCTGGGGCCTGGGCACTGTCTCTCAGCTCTTCAGCTCAAGGCTAGTGCTCTACCACTTGAGCCACAGTGCCACTTCTGGTTTTCGGAGTGGTTTATTGGAGATTAAGAGTCTCTCGGATTTTCGTGCCAGGGCCGGCTTTGAACTGCGATCCTCAGATCTCAGCCTCCTGAGTAGCTAGGATTACAGGCATGAGCCACAGAGCCACAGGTACCCAGCTGGCAAAAAGTTCTTGAGTCTCCATTATAGCCAAAAAAAGAAAAAAAAAAAAAAGCTAGGGAAAAAGAATCCTACTCCAAACACCATACCAAGTGGTAAAAGAATAGATGTTTCTCACTATCTATTATCAGGCTCTAGAACAAGGGAAGAATATCTGATCTTACCACATTTTCCCCACAACTTATCATTGAAAGGCTTATTTAATATTGAGAGAATAAAAGATTTATAGATCAGAAAGGAAAACATGAAAATTTTCCTTATTTATCTAGGACATGATTGTCTATGTCAAAATGTCTAAGAAATCTATATTAAAAAAAAGGTCAGGGCTGGGAAATTGGCTCAGTGGTAGAGTGCTTTCCTTGCATGCTTGAGACCTTGGGTTCGATTCCTCAGAACCACATAAGCAGAAAAAGCCAGAAGTGGTGCAAAAGCTCAAGTGGTAGAGCGCTAGTCTTGAGCTGAAGAGCTGAGGGACAGCACCCAGGCCCAGGGTTCAGGCCCCACAACTGACCCAAAAAAAAAAAAAAAAAAAAAAAAAAGGTCATAGGGGCTGGGAAAGTGGCTCAGTGGTAGAATGCTTGCCTTGCATGCATGAGGCCCTGGGTTTGATTCCTCAGCACCACATAAGCAGAAAAAGCCGGAAGTGGTGCTGTGGCTCAAGCGGTAGAGTGTTAGCCTTGAGGAGCTAGCCCAGAGTTCAGGCCCCATGACCAAAAAAAAAAAAGGTCACAGAACTAGTACAAGGTTGTAAAATACAAGAACAATATAAAAATGAATGGTATTACTATATACATTAACAATGTGATACCAAATAGTCTCTGCCAGAGAACCACACAGACATCCTGGTACAGAGAACAAAGAAAGGTTTATTTCAGGGAAAGGGGCTGGCAAGGCTCCTTCTCACAAGGGAGGAATGAGAAGAAGCACCAGCTATTGTCTGGGGTGATTTATATAACCTAGGGGGGTTAGGAGGGGCTCCAAGGGGCTAGGAGGTGGAGACCCTGGTATGCGCGTGAGGGCCAGGGGCTTCATTATGTCTGAATAGGATTTATAGCTGCTGTCTAAATGGTAGATAAGGGTCCTGCAACTGCCCAGACCTGAAGGTCACTCTAAGGGGCTCTTGTTGCCTTAGATGGTGGTAGCTGCCCCAGAGAAATGCCATCCTAAAGTAAAGGGGGCCTAGTGTTGCTTAGGAAGGGAGCACGCTAAGGTGTGGAGAAGGGAAGGAGTGGACTAAGCCATGGGAAGGGACTCATTTTGCTAACACAATGAATATATGAAAACCAAAATAAAAAAACAGTACCACAGTATCATTTTATTTTTTATTTGTGTAGCTGTTATTGGTACTGCGAAAACAAACCATGGATGTTAAGCATGCTACTCTAGCCCTCTATCTCTAGCCCCATAGTTCCAATTTTATTTGCTTTTCAGAGAAAAATAGATGGATGGATAGACAGATGGTTATTAACAGAGAAATCCCCCAAGCATAAAGCAAATACAGAAAGAGAACAAGGTAGGGCTGAGGTGAATATGGCAGTAGTATGAATATAAACATGGCTAAGATTCACAGAGCTATGCACCCATGCACACACATACAATTAAGTGAGTTCAGGGAAAGAGATGGTGAAAAGTGAGTAAAAGCTGACTTTCTGGCAGTAATGTAGAGTACCAACTCCTTACTTTAGATATTACAGCCATATGAGCTGTTGTCATTGAGGGAAGCCAAGTACAGAATTTTATTTCAAAATATAAAGCTTTTATTGTTTGCTTGGTTTTGGTGGTATTGAAGTTTCAACTCTGAGCTGTGCACTACCAGGTAAGTGCTTGAGCCATACTCCCAATCCTTTTTACATTAGTTACTTTTTGAATAAGGTCTTGCAGTTTTGTCCATGCTAATCTGGACTGTGGTCCTCTTGTTTACAAAAACTTCCAATGAATCTGGTAAGACAGGTACAAGATCATGCGACTTTTTGCCCTGGATGGCCTTGAACAGTGATCCTATTGACCTCTGCCTCTTATTAAGCTAGGATGGAGATGTGAGCCACTTCACTAAAATGTTTTGTGATTTTTTTTGTTGTTATTGTTTGGTTTTAAAGGAAGTTGAAGTTGTAATAATGGATCTTCACCATTTGTAAAGTATTAAAAAATACAGTAAATTTTGTTTCCCTTTACAAGCGAAGAGGAAGGAGCCAATAACAGAACCATGCCTGGGGCTTGGATTAAGGAAGAAAAAATAACCCAGAAACTGCATAAATGTGCTTTCATGACAAATGCAAATAACACAAGAAAGTGTTTTTAATTCTGATATCCTTTGTCTGGTCCTTCATGTTAAAATCCTATAATATGCATATCATTTAAGCTATTTCATTTTTTATTTTGGAAAGAGGATATAAACATTTTAATGAAGTAAAACAAAATTTAGATAAATAGTAGAAATTAATTAGGTCTGATTTGGCAAGAATTTAGTTACATTTCTTACTAATGTTATACATTTCTCATTTTTCTTGGTCTCATTAAATGTTCTTTGTTGCTAACAGTATCATGTTAGTGAAATTGCATTTTTCCTAACTATTTAGATGTACATTTAAAAAATAGTAGGTAAACACCTCTACTTCTTATGCAGATCACTGCTCTAGATCAAACGAAATTCCACATAGTACTCATTGAGTTCTTAGTCACCTCTTGTAGTGTTCAGTTCCCAAAGAAGACTCCCACTGCAAAGCTTACTAACTAACTGCCTCATACCTAGAGCTCAAATGAAAGGTGATGCAGAATTACAAGTTTCAGTAATGCTTTATGTTTTCAGGAGCTGGACTCCACTAATACTACTAGTTTTATAGAATTTCCCATAACAATGCTTTCATTTGGTATTGGATATATGTTCTATAATTTAAAAAAAAAACGCAACTATTTTAGTTGGGTGCTGGTGACTCATGCCTGTAATTCTAGCTACTCAGAAGGCTAAGATAGATCTGAGGATTGCCAACCTGGGCAGAAAAATCATGAGACTCTTATATCTAACTAACCACCACAAAAGCTGGAAATGGTAGAGCATTAGCCATGAGTTCAACGCCAAGGATTAGCTTGCACAAACTTGTACGTATGTGCCCACGCACATACACACACATACAAAACTATATTATCAATAAAGGCTAAGCTTTGTTTACAGGTGGATAAGTTTCAAAGATGAATAGAATATGAGTATATCAATTAACTTGCCTTAAAACTGCTTTTTATATTGATGTTAAATTGTTAACATTAATGTTAATATTGATGTGTAGTTATTTTGAAATAATTACATTTTTGCAACTCATACTCATGTTACCTTGTAAATGTAGAATTTTTCAGTTAATTCATTTATAACCACTAGGACACAACCAGTATATTTACTTCTAGATTTACAGGCACATTCTAACTCCCCCAAATGAAAGAAGCCATGCAACCTGTGTTTCTCTAGGTCTAGCTTACTTTATTTAGTATAATTTTTTTCCAAGTCTTTCCATTTCCTTATGCAAGGTACAGTATCATTCTTTCTGATGAGTAAGGTGAATTCCATTGTGTATATATACCACAGGATAAACAAAATTATAACTACTTGGGATTTAATATGATGAGATACAAGGGTAGAAGACTGCACTATATCTATCCTATATTTTTAAAGTTTTAAACCATGAGATGGTGTTAAACAACTAAATAAAGTAAAAAAATTAAAATTTCGGTATTACCAGGACAAAAGGAAAATTAAGTATAACTTACAATTTTCAATAAGATCTAAAACTGTCACAGAGAAAATTCTCTGATGTTTGCTGAATGAATATAATATAAATCACATGACCAAAATGAAATCTCTAGATAGTTATATTTTCTAGAAAAACAGGTGAAATCATTTTCAAATTTCCCAAGCTATACCAATTTACAAAGGATAAAGGAATAGTTTAATACTACCATGAGGAAGTAAATAGATCTCTCCAGAAAATATGGATCAGTCTATAAGAAAACCAAACACTAAGCTGGGCACTGGTGACTCACACTTGTCATCCTAGCTACTCAAGAGGATGATATCTGAGGATTGAGGTTCAAATCCAGCCGGGGCAGGAAAGTCTGTGAGACTCTTATATCCAATAAGCAACCAGAAAACCAGAAGTGGCACTATGGCTCAAGTGGTAGAATGCTTGCCTTGAGCTGAAGAGCTGAGGGACAGTGGCCAGGCCCAGAGTTCAAGCTCCACAACCAACAAAAAAGAAAAGAAAGAAAACTAAACAGCATTTTTTTTTCTCCAAAGGTGAATTCTATGAGAAGGAAGATAGCTCTTATTATAATAAGAGTCTGAAGAAAAATCAAATGTTATAAACAGTTTGAACAAACCAACTATAAAAAGACATGTTAGGCAACCAGGCTCTGGACACTGCAATGTGAGTATTGTGGTTCAAAGCCAGCCCAGCAGGACAAGTCCCTGAGATCTACAATTAACCTCAAGAAGCCAGAAGTGAGTTGTGGCTCAAGTGGTAGAGCAACAACCTTGAGCAAAGATGCTCAAGGACAGTGCTCAGGCCGTGGGTTCAAGCACCAGTACTGGCGTGCGTGTACACACACACACACACACACACACACACACACACACACACACACACACACACACACACACACACGTTAGCAAGTGTAGAAATGTAAATGTGGACTGTTCAAGTAAAATTAAAAGATTATGGGTAATTTTGTTAAATGTGCAATAATGGTACTGGTCAAAAATTTTTTATTTTAAAATGATACTTATGAAAATATTTACAATGAAATAAGTCTTTTTGATTGGTCTATATACTACAAGCCCTCCTCCAAAGAAACAGCAAAGAAGAGATAAAGAGACAATGTAATTTAAACATGAACTCTAACTTTTGGGGATCCTTATACTATGTTCTCTGGTTCTGGATATACTTGAAAAAATTTATTTTTAAGTGCTAACTGAATATGAAGATAACAGCTGATCTCTTGGAGCTTCTAAAAGCTACATAACTACTCTCTTTTCTGAGGACCAATAAGAAATTGGAATAAAATTCTGTGTCATGTCTAGAGATTTTGGCTATTATTTGCTGAGGGAATGAAGATTTTTCCCATTTATCTAAGAAAAGTACATAGTAAATATTCAGAACAAAGCCTTAGAGAAAGTATCCTGAAATTGGATTTTAAATTCTTGCTGGGTGTTGGTGGCTCATGCCTGTTATCCTAGCCACTCAGGAGGCTGAGATCTGCGGATCACGGTTTGAGGCCAGCTTGAACAGAAAATTCCATAACACTCTTATCTCCAATAAACTACTCAGAAAAAGCCAGAACTGAAGCTGTGGTTCAAGTGGTAGAGCTATAGTCTTGAGCAAAAAGAAGCTCATGGAGTGTCTAATCCCTGACTTCAAGCCCCAGAACTGACAAACCAAAAAATAGTATTTCAATCATCTTTATTTCATTTGCATGAGGAATTGAGAGTTAACACTAGGAAGAAATCATTCTATATTTGTTCCCAATTTTCTGCTAAATGTTCTGCTTTAAATGCTTGAAATTTCTGTTTAAAAAATATATAATGATTTCACAGTAAATCTGCTCTGGGAAGCATTTTGGATATTCACTCCTAAGGAACGGGCCCAAATCATTTAATGACTAAAGCTTTGCTACTGAGCTTCTACTTCAAGGAACACCTAGTCCAGGAGCTTCTGCTGGTAACTGATAGGAAATGAGCTGGCTAGAGTTTCTTTTCCCTTCCAATTTATTATTCTCTCTTAAAGGAAAAACAGAAAATGATTTTTTTTTATTGAAACATAACATTATGGGATCTTTGTGTTTCTTTAGTTGTAAATCATTGGTGTGTTTCTTGGGTTATAAAGGTGTTTGAAACCTTATCTTTCTCACTACCTTTGCTTCCTGGTAGGCCTCTAAGGCCTTTAATACTGAGCTTGGCCATCATCACAGAAGGACCTCATCCAGCCTGCCAGGAAGTAACCAGCACTCCCTCCTACTCTTCTAATGTATTATGTTCCTAACTCACACAAATTTGTTTTCATATAAATTTAATGTTCATATCTTGTTTTCCCTTCCTAGACTATGAACAACCCAAGGACAGACTGTATCTTTTTTTGTAGAGACAGCATCTAGGGTCTCACTGTTTAGCCAAGCTGGCCTCCAACTCTGGGTCCTCCTGCCATTAGGATTACAGACATGCACAAACACACCAACTTATAAACATGCCTTTCTAAATTATCTTTGCAGCTGTAGGTCCAGGCTCCATCCTTATACATAAGATACATTTAATTTTTAAAAAGCCAGGAAGGAGGGACGAGAACCAAGGAGAAAGGGCCCATTATCCTCAAATCCCTTGAAGATTACTCTTGTTCAAGAGACTACATACTGAAGTTGAATGACTTCAGTATGTCTGTGAATCACATATAAACCCAAGAATTCCTACATTTGAAGAAGAGAAAGAAAGAGAAAGAAAGGAAGAAAGAAAGAGAGAGAGAGAAAGAAAGAGAGAAAGAAGACAGAGAGAGAGGGAAACAGAGGGAGGGAGGGAAGCAGAGGGAGGGAGAAGAGAATGAGAAAGAAAGAGCAAGCAAGCAAGCAAGCAAGCAAGCAAGCTTCTCCATAAGCTAACAACCAGAAAAGCAAGGTCCAACTATACCTAGATTTTAGATTTTAGATTTCTCTCCATATTTATTATTTAGATATAACTAAATAAATTTAAGTTTGGAAATTACTAAACAATTTTATTTCCAAAAAGGAAAAGTATTCTAAAATCTCTGTTCCAAGCAAAAGATGTCTATATTTCAGTCCCTAGGGTTGGATTATGCAGCCTGCTCAACAAAATCACTGCTTGAGGATAGCAGGAAACCCTAATTACAAGCCCAATGTCTAAGAAAATACAAACAATCCCCAGTAGCCCTAAGGAATAAAGAACTCAAAGTGGCTGGACACTTGAAGTGAATACATGCAGAATGAATGAATGAATGAGTCATGTGACAACATTAATACAATTACAGAACATGCATTATGGTCTACTCATCTAGCAGACCTCCTGTCCTCTTTCAAGGTGGCAACGCTTCTTCTAATTCTGTGTCTATAAACTTAAAAATTATTACTAATCTTTATCAAGGTAACCTTTGTCCCCAGGCCACACCTTCCAGAGGGAATCTGAAGATTGGAGCTAAAGTCCAAAGTCCCTATTATTGGCCAAGATTCTACCTCCCATTTGTGGGATGCCAATCCTAGCAGCTTGCTAATAGGTAATCAGAACCTTCTCCACCCAGTGCAGCTGTGTTAGAAAACAAGGTGACCTCAAAGATAAATGCGGTAATCATCACTCAACTCCACCCCTGCCTTGATGGAAGAGTCAGGAGACTGAGATGTTGCTTGTTGACTTCCTGCTGTGGACACACACACCTAGCAGGCCCGTACTTAACCAGTAAAGGGTCTCTGAGCTGTGACAATGGAATGATAGCAACTTTGGAAAACTGGGCTGGCCAAGAGTATCAAAACTTACTACTGCAAATAATTTATTAGAGAGCCTTGGAACCTAACTTAGCTTCATTGTAGATTTCAGGCAACCAAAGCAAAGAAACCTTAAAATATTTGTCTGGAAACTAGAGCCTATGAAGGCAGGTTATGTGCCACCTGCCCATGCTTCCAGTTTCCCAGGAGAAAAGGACCAAGCCAACATCAAGTCAACCAGGTATAGTTCAGCTAAATACATTATATTACGAGTTGCTTCTCTATGCCTCTGCTTCTCATCGCTGGAGTCCTGTCCATCAACCCTTCTGCATGAGCACTCATGCAGCCCACTCACACTTCTTGATGAAGTGATGACACTCTTGGAGTAAATGTACTACACCTTTCTTTGTGCTATTTGTGAAGCAAAGAAATGAAGGAAAACAAATCCACCCAAATCAAGGTGCTAAATCACAGAAAGGCCTACCAGTAATTAGCAGTGAATAAGCCACTTTTTCCTTAAGAAAAAGAAATGAAATTAGACTTGATTAACAGTCTATTCCATCAAATATGAAATGCCCTGAAACATCTAGAAATAACTACCAGAGGTTACACCAAAATTTCTTTTAACCATGTCCTTTGATTTAACCTTACTTTTCTTTCCCTCATAGTCTTGTATGGATAAGTCAAATGTTTAGTGAGCACTTTTCATGACAAAATGTTAGACTAAGGCTATCCCTTGCTCATTTGTTTTAGAGGCTTTTGGGGTTTTATCTGACTTTTTAAAAATTAGTTTCGGAGCTAGGGGAGTTACTAATATAGTGGTTAAATCCTTAGCTCTGGAGTCTGAAGGACCTTCAATTCCAGTTCTATCACTTAGGCAGAAGTCGTGGTACCCACACCTCCCAGGACCACTGAGCACACTTCAGAATTACTGAATACAGGGCCAAGTACACAGCAAGTACTCAAGGATTATCAGGGGCCACGTATTCTTCCCTTCTTCTTCCTAGAACTGGTGTATGTGTGAGGGAGATAAAATAGTTGTAAATAGTTTCAAAGGGTGTTCCAAAAGTCATGGCAAGTAGCATTGGAGCAGAGTGTAGCAGTCACACAGGATGGTGGTCAGGAAAGTCAAATTCTAGCTTGACTGCTCCCCAGAATATAAAATATTCTTTAGGGAAATTAAAAAAAGGAACCCATCCCTGAAGGATAAAGAACAAAAAAATAAGTCCTTCTCTTGGACTGAGAAATGTGCCAAAGGACACACGGCAAGAAGAGCAGCTGAGCAGGTGGAACACTGGTAGAGGTTCTGCAGTCATATCACTGCACTGTCATTAACAGCATCATCAAGACAATTCTAATTACCAATTCTAATTGTCAATTATTCTAACACTTTTCAATTCTACTTGTCTGCGGGGGAGTGTTGGTCCACACTCTGAACATGCTGGTGACTCATCAGAAGTCTCATGGCTCTTTACTTCCTATTGAAGTACTACAGATTCCCCAAGTTGACACTCAAGGCACCTGAGTCCCTACTTACCTTTACGTTTGTCTGTATTGCAACCTGGCAACTTTGTCAAGTAATCACCCAATCCTCTCCTCTCTTTGCTAAAAGATATGTACCACGCAGTTGGATTTTGGTCTGTATTGTTCACCTATCTATCTCAAGCACTCAACAAACAGTAGACAATACTTGCTCACTGCAGGCCCTTTCACCACTCCAGCCTTCAACATGTTATCCTTACTTCAACTTATTTCCTGAGACTGATTTTATGGAATAACCTGAACAAACTACTCAATTTGAAAAGAAAGCCAGCAAGAGAATTTTATGTACTTCAGATCACAGTGTTGATTAAAAAGAATTTGCTCTCTAGGCCTGGCTACATATCTGTAAACCCAGCTACTCAAGAAGCAGAGATCAGGAGGATCATGGCTTGAGACTAGCTTGGGCAAAAAGACTACAACACCTTGTTCTCAACAAGCTAAATGTGGCGTCACACACCTACGATCTCACCTGCAAGGGAAGCATAAATAGGAAAAGTTTTCTTATGAGAGTTTTCTGTTTTAGAAATCAGGATGATTCTGAAGTTCTCTAAGGTCTTGGCCTAAAGATGCTATGTTCATCTCTTCTACTGGTAGCCTGTAGCTCAAAGCAAATACAAAATTATATTTTTGTTCAGAAAGCTGTAAGATTTAGTAGAATAAATAGCAAAGATTTCTGTTCATGGGGCTGGGAAGGTGGCTCAGTGGTAGAGCGCTTGCCTTGCATGTCTGAGGCCTTGGGTTCGATTCCTCAGCACCACATAAGCAAAAAGAAAAAAGCTGGAAGTGGCATTGTGGCTCAAGTGGTAGAGCACTAGCTTTGAGCTGAAGAGCTGAGGGACAGCGCCCAGGCCCAGAGTTCAGGCCCCACAACCGGACCCAAAAACAAAACAAAACAAACAAATAAATAAATGGATAACACAGACATCATGAGCAAAGAGGGCATTTATAGGGAGAAGATAATGGCAAAGACTTAAATAAAAGATTGATATCAGAACATATAAGGAACAAATAAAGTGAATAAAGTGAATAAAGCAAATAAAGTGAAGGCAAACATGAAAATAAGCAGAAGACATGAATAAGCAACTCACAGAAGGAGGGGCTTAACAGGTAAAAGCAAATAAAAAGATAACCTCCTAGTAGTTAGAGAGAAAGAAATTAACCCAAAATACCACAACAATGGACAAAAATTGTAAGTCTTAATACTATAAAGTGCTAACAAGGGTGTGGGGAAAATGAGCATCCTCTAGCACTGCTGGTGGGCTTCTCAGGCAGAGGCCTTCCTCAGTACAACAAGCTAACACACTGAGCTGCTCATTACCATGGGAATGAAGAAAATGCAGGCTATGGACCCTCACATGACAATGAGGTGCAGATGGGACCAGACGATATGCCATCAACTATTAATAGGATGAACTTGACTTTCTGCCCCTAGGTTCCGGAACACCCCTACCTGCATAAGATGAAGAAAATCAATTAGTAGACATTAGCTATACTCATTAGATTCTTGATAAAAATTCTGGATTGGAGTATATAAAAACCTGAAGAACACAGTACAAAATAGGATGAAACGAACTGAATCTCAACTGAGTTTCATAGCTGCTCCCTGTCACCTTGAGTCACTTCAATACTTCATTTTGGCACCCCATTTTCTATATCCAACACAGGATGAATCCCACAATGATTCATCAGAAGGAATGCATTCTTTCCGTGGGGGTGTATAAGGACACAGGTGAGGTTCTGAGACAAGATCCACACTCGTGCTTTGCTCTAGTAAACTAGTAAGAGGCTTTTTCCATGACTGAAGCACTCAAGTCACGCCTTCAAGTTGTGGCACTGTTGATCATTTTTTCCCCCTCTTCTTTCTCTTCTCTCTCTTTCTCATCCTCGCTCTCTCCCCCCCCTTCCTTTTTTCTATTTATCTTTTTTACCTTTGCTATCTCACCTTCCTCCTTCCTCTTCTCCATCCTCTCTCCCCTTTTTTGTTGTTGATGCATACTTATTCATTTCTCTTTTCTTTTTTTCTGGTTCTAGGGTTTGAACTCAGGGTCTCTTGTTCTTAATGGGCTGGTTGCTCAGCTGGTGCTCTACTGCTTGAACCACACCCCCAGCCCAGCTTTTTGAAGGGTTTTTTTTTGGGGGGGGGGTCCAGTCGTGGGGCCTGAACTCTGAGCCTGGGCACTGTCCCTCAACTCTTCAGCTCAAGGCTAGCACTCTACCACTTGAGCCACAGTGCCACTTCCGGCTTTTTTCTTTTTGCTTATATGGTGCTGAGGAATCGAAACCAGGGCCTCATGCATGCAAGGCAAGTGCTCTACCACTGAGCCACCTTCCCAGCCCTTGAAGGTTTTTTGAAGATGGTCTCTCTGGGACTTTTTTGCTGGGCTGGCTTCAAAACATAATCCTCCAAATCTCATCAGCCTTCTGAGTAGGTAGGATTACAGACATGAGCCACTGGCAGCAGGTTTATTTTCAAAAAAAAAAAACAACAACTTAGAAGATTTTCTGATCCAAGAAATCTTTTCTAGCTTATCAAAGTGAAGCTGTGAATTACATCTCAAGACAGTTCTGGGACCTCAGAGCACACATTCCCAGTTCAAACAACTTTTAACTTGGCCTGGCAAAAGATGACCCTGGCCTGTTGTTCCCAGTGTCTGCTGGGCCATCACAGCAGCTCACCCCACATGACTCCCCAAAAGGAGGAACCCCAGTGCCTGCACTATGGCCACAATGATCTTTCACCATTGGGGCTTCATCTCCATTCTGTGGTCTGGCCTCCATTAATCCTCCTGAGTCTTGCCAGAGGCTTTGTCTTCATTTTGCAACCTGTTCCTGCTGATGCATGACACTTTGTTGCCAACGTCTTTGTAAGTCTCAAGCATTAAGAAATCTCTGGCAAGAAGGTATGGAGGATTAGTTAAGGCTACAGAATGGAGATGAAATTCTTGATAAAGCCAAATATAGGTTTAGCCAAACCCCCTCTTGATTTTTCTCTGTGGTTAGCAGATGTGGAACAAAATACTCTAAGCCATAAGATATAAATTATATTCCTGGTTCAGGAAAATTCACCTGAAAAATTCACTTGAACACATCAGAAAGCTTTTAAGCAAAATTAACAGTGGTTCCTTGGTGACAAAGTGAAGCCAGAGGACAAAAGACTTCCCCTCATGCACTGGATCTTAATGCGTCTTGCCAGTCCTGCCTAGCCTCACATCTTCCTTGAAGAGGCAATCGCTTCCTCAAAATAGCATCTGCTTGAACTCACTGGAAACTCCATATATAAGAAAAGAAATATACATTAAACTATGTATGTAATAGATGTTAAACAGAGTGAAATTTCTGTGTAAAAATAATCATGTGATGTTAGGACCAAAGACTAAAATTTATAAATCTGGCTATTCATTTATTTCTGGTATCATATTGTGTGCCAAGCTTTCCTGATAGTTAATTTCTTAATGTCACAAAACAAAAAAACAAAACTGTTTTTAGCTAGGTGCTGGTGGCTCATATTTGTCATCCTCGCTACTCAGGAGGCTGAAATCTGGGACTGTAGTTCCATGCCAGCCCAGGCAGGAAAATCCATGTAAGTCTCTTATCTCTAATTAACCAGCAAAAACCCCCACAAAAAACCAGAAATGGAGTCATGGTTCAAGTGGGAGCGCTATCCTTGAGTAAAAAGATCTAAGGGTGAGTGCCCTGGTCCTGAATTCAAGCCTCAGTACTGGCACACAAACAAAACAAAAGAAAAACAAAAAGAGATGCTTTAATATAAAACAATAGTATGCTTTTTATTTTAGTGAACACTGTACACAGTTCCTTGGTTATTACTGAATTTACTCTTCTGTCCATTAGAAAAAAGATACCCTCCAAAAAATTTGCCACAAAAACCTGGTAATCTTGTAAATAGCCTGGAGTTTTAGATAACAAAAGACAAATACTGAAGTATTAAGTCTATTTTCAGAAAGGTCAATGATGCTATCTATTGTTTGAATGTGAATCTGATTGGCTGTTTCAGTCAAGTGAGCAAGTAGAGGAAGTTATTTAAACTATTATTTATAGACGATGAGGCGGATTAATTGCCCGGGCAAACTCCCAGGCTGCTTCCTAATGTGCACTTTGCCCTTCTGGCTAATTGATGTGTGCCCAAGATGGGTACAAATTGGAGGGCTCCAGGTCTTGTCTTCCCTCTGAAATAGTTGGGAGTTGAACAAGAGGGTTAGTAGCTACAGATAACATAGATTACATGACATTCTCAAATAGCCTTGTTAAGGCTTCCATTAATAGAGGGAGTTCTAAGGGACAAAGACAGTCCATGGGGAGATACCTGGACTTGATGAGATGCAAATAAACAGTGATGATTATTCTTGCCAATAATTAGTAAGGGAAAGAATTTAATGAAAAGCCTATTCTGTCTTCTCTCAGTGTTGTCCACTTTCAAAAGCCTGCTAGATGGTAAGAGTTGTTTTGGAAAGTCAATGTTAAGCCAACAATAAAGAAGTTAAACAAGAATAAAAATGTATATTGCATTTCCTAAAAGGCACATTTCACACATGTGGTAGAAAAGATACAAGTGCTAATTGTGATGAACAGTTTACTTAGATTAGCATATACAGAACCAATGGGGACTTCCTAATAGTTACTTGACAAAATAACAGGGTATTAGAAACTGTTCAGCTCTACCCATTCTCTGCCTTAGTGTCCTGAATCAGGAACATTATTTATGTCTTTGGGCTCAGGGCATTTTGTTCCACATTTGCTAATAATGGCTTCCAATTTTTGATTAGAAGCAAATCATTCTGCAAATTCTTCAATCTTCCAACAGAGGCTCATCACCTTTCTAGAAACTAATCAGCTGATCCTAGCCCAGTTCATAGATGAATTCTTTGTTCCTCATTTGCTTTAACTGACAATGAAAGGGATAGGCAGCTCCTGAAATCATCCTCAACTTCATCTCAGGATGCTAGCACGTGGCTGACCTTATCTCCTCAAGAAAACAAGGCTCCAGTGTATCACCTGGGTTCTAACTACTGTTTATACAAAACACTAATTCCTTCAAAATTTGATCAAGCACTTACCATTTGTCAATCATGATGCTAGAGGCTGGGTGTCTAGTACTAACTCATTTGTGAATTAAAAAAAATTAAAAAATTAAAACCAATGATCTGCTAGAAGCCCTCAGGAGCTGCCAGAACAGCAAATACAGGCTAGGAACAGGAAGAGCTGGGTGGCATTTACCTATGCTAGCCTAGCCAAGAATATGCACATAAAACATGCAACTCACTACACAGTGCATAAAGAAAGAACAAAGATTATGTGTAAGCCAAGAAGTCAAGTCAGCATGTAATGCAACACATGCCATCTTTGCTTCTGGGACTGGACCAACTGGCACAAGGAGTCTAAAATCAATTGTTAGTCCTCAATGCTGCCCTGGCAAAAAGATTAATACTGCATTATTGAAACAGTTTAAGAAGTGCAAAAACAAAACACTTGAAAGTATGCTGGAAAAGAACCATGGTAACAGGTACACAAATTCAAGCCAACAAAAACTGATGTTTAAATTAGCTTATGGAAACAGCATGCATTCCTGAGCCTGTATCTTCAGTGTAGTAGTGGTGTGGTCCTGTGGCTACCCCAAAAGCCAGCTACTTACTTTCTCTTCCTCTGGCTGCTCTGGGGGGGGGGGTCACCTGTCTCAGACCCTATTCTGACCCACTGCTCAAATTCCCACATTGTTAATCCACACTCATTTAAGAATTCAGACCAGGCCTGTTTTAGGTCTTTATTGGAAGAGGATGCTGTTAGAATCAATTTTGAAGAGTTAGGACATTAAAAATACTTTTTCCTTTTCTTTTCGCTTATATCCCATAGATTTGACCAAAATTACTTTTTTTTTTTCTAGTACTGGAGCTTGAACTCCAGGCCAGGGTACTGTCCCTTACCTTTTTCACTCAAGGCTGGCACTCTACCACTTGAACCACACTTCCATGCCCACTCATGGTTTTTTATTGGTTAATTGGCAATAAATTTCTCAAGGACTTTTCTGCCTAAGCTACCTTCATCCTTTGATCCTCTGATCAGACAGACTCCTGAGTGGCTAGAATTACAGGTGTGAGCCACCAGTGCCTGCTTTAAGATCAAGAGTTTTGATTCCACATGGGTTTCAGCTAACCTAAAGGGTTGAAGTTCAATTGGTATTAGTGAAAAATAATTTGGCTAACTATAAACTCTAATGTCTGACAGTAAGAGACCTAGCCTCAGGATTTTTTCTGTGCCTACTTGCTTGTGCTACAGGCACGGAGGTAGGGAACAGGAGGCAGGTATGTGGCTATGAAGAAGCAAGGTACTTCTGCCAACAATCCAAAACCATGTCAGAACAAAGGTTTCAGTTGAAGGTCTTCACACCACTCTGAATACTAAAACATATGACTCAAACATGCTTGAAAGCTGATGAGTTCTCCGAAAGAGTTTTTTTCTCCCATACTCAAAGTCAAGGTTAAAGCAAGCAGGTTTCTTTGCTATCACATTCTGTAGTACAGATTCCTTGATTCCTTTCTTATTTATTCTTACAAGAGGGATTTTGCAGTTTGGGGGAGGTGGTGGAAGGTCCTAATTTAATGTAGAATCCTCTTATCAGACTCTTTGCCTTGGATTTGGCTTCTGAACTTATTTCAAGACTATCTGGCTAGGAAGCTACCTGGCTTTGGATTTCTGAGTTTTCCCTACTAACACTTATCCCTTTGGTCCAACATGACATGAGTTTCTGATATTAATTTCTTATTTTTATTTTATTTATTTATTGTTGGTTATGGGGCTTGAACTCTGGGCCTGAACACTGTCCCTCAGCTCTTCTGCTCAAGGTTAGCTCTCTACCACTTGAGCCACAGTGCCACTTCCAGTTTTCTGAGTGGTTAATAAGAGTCCCATGGACTTTCCTGCCTGATCTGGTTTTGAAACGCAATCCTCAGATCTCAGCCTCCTGAGTAGCTAGGATTAGTCACTGGTGTCCAGCTGTTATTTTTATCTTATTTCAAGAATGTTTTAGTTAGAGGGTTGTTCAGAGATGGAGAAACAGAAGTAGGAATATGTAAATGTGTAGATAGTTCTCCAGTGATTCTGACATGGGATGAAGCATGGTTACTGTGCACTCTACTATGACTAAAGTAGATTGTGATTCTCTGATTCAATGGCAATTTGTCCATTTAATCATTTTACTCATTTTTATCTCCTATCCAGGGTTAAGATAATTGTAAAGAGGAAACATGAAGCCATTAAGCCATGTCCATTTTTAGAGGTGTTTTTGGTACCACTAAAAGGGAAAGAAACTAACATTTTTGAGACTTACAAAGCACAATGTCCTTTGGTGATTTCCCACATACTTTCTTTATCAGCTTAGTCTATAAAGGGTTATTGGTTGCCTTGACCAAAGACATAGATCAGCAGATATGAAAGTTGTGCTTCAACCAGAACAGGAGACAGCATAACTCAGAGAATTATCTTTTCTTTCTATGCAATGCTGTTTTTCAGAAACAGAATAGTCCTCTGTTCTCTCCCCCACAACCTACCCAGAGCCCATATTTTTACTGGTAACTGGATGTGTCCATTCAAAAATGAAGAAATTGAGGTGAAAACAGATTCTGTGACAAACTCAAGGATCCTCCATTCTAATGTCAGATGGGGAGCAGAATCTGAGACCTTGGTTTCAAATACCATACTTAATAAAAACCAAATCCCAAACCAACATAGTATTAAAACCTTTCTGTAAAAAAGCCTTTACTTTGGATTCATTATGCACTACTGTGAGAAATACAAAATGTCACCATGGTAGAAACTGCTGTTGAGAAGAAAGTATGGCAGCATGGACCCCTGCCAAAGCTGCTGGGAACTAATGACAACACTAGTGTCTGTGGTGCTGCATGGGATGCTTAATTTCTGTTTACTGGACCTAATATTTTATTAGACTTTTCCAGAGCTACCTCTGTATTCAGCTGACTTGACTATTTTTTTTATTGTGAAAATACCATACAGAGGGTTTACAATTACATGGGCAAGGTAATGAGTATATTTCTTTTTTTGGGGGGTGGGGTCCAGTCGTGGGGCCTGAACTCTGGGCCTGGGCGCTGTCCCTCAGCTCTTCAGCTCAAGGCTAGTGCTCTACCACTTGAGCCACAGCACCACTCAGGCTTTTTTCTTTTTGCTTATGTGGTGCTGAGGAATCGAACCCAGGGCCTCAGGCATGCAAGGCAAGCGCTCTACTACTGAGCCACCTTCCCAGCTCCAATGAGTACATTTCTTATCAAGCATTGTTGCCTCTTCCTTTTTTTCCCCTTCCCATTCCTTCTCATCTCCCCTCCCCACCCCGCAACACCCCCCAGGCCAAAGCTGTAAAGTTCATTTTTCAACATAACGATTTGTATATCTCATTGTTGCAATGGGTCCACCTGTATCCCTAATTAAAAGATTTGTTTTTGACTGCTTATTGTTTCATGGAAAAACTGTACTGTTAATCTGGCACTATTATTTCTTCTGGTAAATTGAATGATGGCTCAAGTCCAATATACTTACTGAGACGATGGCCAGTCACAACTATTTTAAATAGATAGGCTATTTATGTCTGAACAAAAATGATATTTATATACAATATAAACATATGCACACAAACACACACAAAACATGGAACACCAATATTCTGTTCAACAACAATCCTCTGGAGCAGCTAAAGAGCCTGGCCCTTGTGCTGGGCCCCGCCCCTCTCTCCTCAGGGATTCAAACTGTATCTATCAGTTGTTAAAGTATGAATCCATGAGTTTGTACCTCAAGGGTCATACCTATTACTCCTTGTAAGTCTTGTATCATAAAAATATGTTCCTAGACAGAAATCTGAACATAGCAACAAACAATACTTTATTCTGACAACTTGGGATATTTGTAGTTTTATTAACTATATAAGATCAAGGAAATCTGAAGAGTACAGTAAGATACCCAGTCTAATCAAATTTAAAAATTATAAAACACAAAGTAAGGGGAAATCTATAACAAACACCAGCAAGCAAAAACTATGTATACATTCTTAAGAGTACTCTTGTGGCCTGCAAGAATCAGCATAACTTTTCTAGGTTCCCTCCCTTCCTCCCTATCTCTCCTTCCTCTCCCCTCCTCCCCCTTTTCTCAATGGGGCTTAAACTCAGGGACTGGGTGCTGTCCTTGAGCTTTTCTGCTCAAGGCTGGTACTCTACCACTTTAAGTCACAGCATTACTTCCAGTTTTTGAGTGGTTAATTGGAGATAAGAGTCTCCCAGGGACTTTTCTGCTCAGGCTGGCTTCGAACCACGATCCTCAGATCTCAGCCTTCTGAGTAGCTAGGACTACAGGTGTGAGCCACCAGTGTCAAACTTAAGTTTTCTCTTTCTTGGCAGTTCTGTGATTTGATCTCAGGGCTTTGGACTTTCTAGGCAGGCCTCTACCACTTGAGCCACATCTCCAGTTATCTCTGGTTATTTCTGATACATGGTCTTGTTTTTTGCCCAAAGTGGCTTGAATCATGATCCTCCTATTTCTGCATTGCACCACAGCTGGATGTCAGGCAGGTGTCACTGTGCCTAGATAACATGGGATATTATGAACTTTTGTCTAAAATGGCCTCAAATAGTGATTCTCCTAATTTCAGTTTTCCAGGTAGCTAGGATTATAGGAGTAAGCTATTGTGACCAGCTCAAAGGTTTGTTTTCTTTTTTAAAATGCTTTTGTAGCATTCAGAAAAAGGGAAACAGAAATAAATTATTGTACAGCTCAGTGGTAGAGTACTTACCTGGATTACTGGCAAGTTTAAAGCCAGCTTTGACAACACAGGGAAAGAAAAATCTGAAGAACATCATTTACTTGACTTCAGTTTTCTCTGTACTTAAATCTTTCTGGTCTTCTCTGCTAGAGTTCCATTTTCTCTCTGGTATAGGGTTGCCTCTAAAATATCTATGTTGGAATCATAAACAAATTGTGAGGGAAATACTGAAAATTATGGTTTTGCTAACCAGTCTAAGTAATAGTCACTGTTTGGAGAGGTTTCGATTTTCTTGGCAGAACACTATGTAAACAAAGTTAGTTTGGTCACCAGCAACTAAGTTCTATCCAAGAATATCTTGCCTAGAAAGAGGTTAGCAACCTATTAATTCCAAGGACCACCAACAGGCTTCTGCAAGGCACTGTGGGAGCTGGGAACTATAGAGACAGTCACTGGGCTGGCGGATTGTGTTGACTTCCTGCTTAAATTCCCACATGGCTCTCACCTCGGCTTCTCTGGTCCCAACAGGATGTCTCCCTACCTCCCTGCCTCCCCGCATTCACCCTTCCCTGCCATCTGGGTTCTCCTCTATGCCTTTTCTTTGACTGTATCACTTGTTCTCATTTTTAGTGTGGTTATGCCTTATTTATCCCTCAAGTCTTGCTGCTCAGACTCCAAATCTATTCAGGGGTCTTCCTGTTGCTCCAGTCCCATCCTCTGTTATATCGCCTTCTCAGAACACTTGTGAAACTGTACTCCAATCCTTGCTGAAATGTCAGCTTCAAAGGAAGTGACTCCTCTCACTTTGTTTTATTTCTTTTGCCATAAAGGAGGTGACACCTGTCAAGGTGGACTAAATGAAGCCAAAGGAGAGAAAAGAGGCAAGAGGAAGGAAGCTCCTTTTGAAGGGACATAGTGGCATATTCAGAGCACTAGTCTCTTTTTAGTGACATCATTTGTTTCTGTACCGAGGTTATATAGTGACACTGTCTTCTTGTAAATGAGAAAGATTATACTCTTTTGGTCTTTTAATAGATAAGCAGACTCTGAGCTCCTGAACAGGACAACTGAAACAATAGTTCCTTCTGTTTCAGGTTACTTTACAGCTGTAAAGACTAGTGAGAAAACTCTTATATCCTTTCTGGGAGATAGAGTCATTATTATTACTCTCATTTTATATCCAAGGAAACTGAGGCTCAGTGACTCATGGCTTGCCAAGATCATGTGTTCTTTAAGTAGCAGAGCCAGAGTCCTAGACCAGGCCTTCAGACTTCATGGTGAGGGGTGAGTGGGCCCATTTAACACAGTGTGTAAACCCAGGACTTCACCTGCTAGCTAGAGAGCAGGTGCTTAAGAGCATTAGTATTTATCTTGGACAAATTATAGTCTAAATAAAGTCTGCTTTTATAATATGCCCAGTTTATCATCATAGAATAAACAGAACTATTAAAATTTTCTTCAAATAAATGCAAACTATTATAATTTTCTTCAGCCGGGTGCTGGTGGCTCACACCTGTAATCCTAGATACTCAGGAGGCTGAGATCTGAGGATCGCGGTTCAAAGCCAGCCTGGGCAGGAGAGACCGTGAGACTCCTATCTCCAATAAACCACCAGAAAACCGGAAGTGGCACTGTAGCTCAAGTGGTAGAGCGCTTGCCTTGAGCTGAAGAGCTGAGGGACAATGCCCAGGCCCAGAGTTCAAGCCCCATGACCGAAGGAAAAAAAATTTTTTTTAATTTTAATTTTAATTTTCTTCAAACAAATGCAGACTTAAGCCACAAACTCAGTTAAATTAACAAAGATGTGCCTGACATTGGTGACTCATGCCTGTAATGCTAGCTACTCAGGAGGCTGAGATCTGAAGCTCATAGTTCAAGGCCAACTCAGGCAGAAAAATCCCTGAGACTCTTATCTCCAACTAACAAGGAAAACGATATAAGTGGAGGTGTGGCTCAAGTGGTAGGGTACCAGCTTGGAGCAGAAAAAGTCAAATGAGAGCAGAGAGGCTGTGAGTTCAAGCCTCAGCACTGGTGCACATACAGAAACACAAAATCAATAAAGAGCACAAACTTTGACTTGGTTAATGTACAATTTCCTGCCAACATTAACAGGGCACCGAGCTCAGCTCTTGGAGTTCTATCATCATGAAAATGAAAATGATTGTTTAGGCTTCGAACTACTTTTTCTCTTTCAGAGAGCTGAAGAATAACTGATGTACAGTAAACTGCACATTTTTAAAATGTACAATTTTAATGACTTTTGACATATGTTTACATCCAAGAAACCATAATCATGATAATGAATATATCCAGCATCCCCCAAATTTTCCTTTTACTCTTTGTAATTTTTCCATCCTATACCTACATTACCCCCCAACCCCAGGCAACCACAGATCTGTTTTCTGTCATTACAGATTGGCTTGGGTTTTCTAGAATTTTATATAAATGGAATCATGTAGCATGTACTTTTTTTCAGTCTCGTTCCTTTCACTAAGCATAATTATCTTGAGATTTATCTAACTTTGTTCTGTGGATCAACAGGGCATTTATATTCATTTATGCCTCACACTCTTGCTCAGCTCTTTTTGCTTAAGGTTGGTCTTCTTCTACTTGAGCCATATTCTACTTCTGGCTTTTTGCTGGTTAATTGTAGATATGAGCCTTATGGATTTGTCTGGCTCTGCTAGACTAGAATTGCTTTCTTCAGATCTCAGATTCTTGAGGAGATGGCCACACAGGTGTGAGCCACTGGCACCCCCACAGTAAAATCATTTTCACCATTGAGTGGCATCCCATTGTATGGTCAGACCACCCCTTGTTTAGCCATTTGATGGCCATTTGGGTTGTTTCTGTCTTTTGGTTGTCATAAATGAAGCTGTTATGAACATTTACTTTACCTACATTCCTCTTGACTAAGTATCTAAGAGTAGAATGGCTGGGTCATATGGCAGGTGAATGTTTAGCTTTGCAAGAATTGCCAAACTTCAAAGAAAGTAGATGTAACAGTTTGCTAACGCAAACTGTTTATAGAGTTTTAGCTCTTCGATATCCTTGCCAATATTTGTTTTGGTCAGTCTTTAAAAATTTACCTATTCTGGGCTGGGAAGGTGGCTCAGTGGTAGAGTGCTTGCCTTGCATGCCTAAGGCCCTGGGTTCGATTCCTCAGCACCACATATGCAAAAAGGAAAAAACCGGAAGTGGCGCTGTGGCTCAAGTGGTAAGAGTGCTAGCCTTGAGCTGAAGAGCTCAGGGACAGCACCCAGGCCCAGAGTTCAAGGCCCACGACTGGACCCCCCCCCAAAAAAAAATTTACCTATTCTATGAATGTGTAGTAGTATCTTGTTGTGATTTTGTTGTGTATTTCCTCAATGGCTGCACATCTATTGAAATCTTTTGCTTAAATTTTATTGATCCGTTTGTCTTCTTCCTAAATTAGTTGTAAGGATTCTTTTTATACCCTGGATATAATGAAGACAGACAGAGATAGCTTTGTAATTTTTTTTCTTACCAATCTTTTCCTAACAGGGCCTTTGAAGAACAAATATTTTCATTTTGAAAAAGAAAATGTATTGATTTTTATTTTTATTTCATGTTCTTTTTGTGTATCATATTTAAAAATTTTTTTTTTTGGTTGTGGGCCTTGAACTCTGGGCCTGGCCACTGTCCCTCAGCTCTTCAGTGCAAGGCTAGTTCTCTACCGCTTAAGCCACAGTGCCACTTCCAGTTTTCTGGTGTACTGGAGATAAGAGTCTTGTGGACTTTCCTGCCCAGGCTGGCTTTGAACTATGATCCTCAGATTTCAGTCTCCTGAGTAGCTAGAATTACAGGTATGAGCCACCAGTGCCCGGCTCATACTTTAAAATTTTTTAGTAAACTTGACACCATGCAGAATTTTTCCCTTCTACTTTCTTTTAGATGTTTGTCATACCTGAATCCTGAATATCTGTATCTTTTTTTTTGGGGGGGGGTGTGCAGTCCTGGGGCTTAAACTCAGAACCTGGATGCTATCTCTAAGTTCTCTACCACTTGAGCCGCAGCTCTGCTTCTGGCTTTTTGATGGTTAATTCTCATAGACTTTACTGCCTGAACTGGCTTCAAACCACGATCCTCAGATCTCAGTCCTTGGCTTCTTCCAAATTCTTTTGTTGATAGCCAAACCCCAAAAGGGGGCCCCTGAGATGTAACTGGATCATTACAGCACTGCCCATGGGATTCATGCCCTTTACAAAGAGATCATAGACAGCTAACTAGCTCTTTCTGCTGTACAGGGTAACAGTGTAAAAAAAGTTTATCTATGGATGAAGCAGGCCCTCATCAGACACCAATCTGCCACTGTCTTCATCATCTTGGATTTCCTAGTCTCCAGAACTAAGAAATAAGCCACCCAGACTAGAATAGACTGTTATAATAGCTGGAATAGACAATGTTCCCTAATTTTAGCTCTTAGGTTTAAGTCTATAAATCCACTGTTGTATATAATAGGGGGAAGTAGCTGAGGCTAACTTTTCAGTTGTGACTATCCAATTGTTTTCAGCATCATTTGCTTCAACAAGTATTCCTTGTATATGAGTTTCCTTGGCACTTTTGTCAAAACTCAATTATCCAAGTATGTGTGATCTAATTCTGAATTCACTATTCCATTTCGTCTATTTAGCTTTCTCTATTTATGCTAATGTCATACTACTTTGATGTAGCTTTATAGTGAGTCTTAAAATCAAGTAGAACTAGTCCTCCAACTTTGCTCTTCTTTTTAAACATTGTTATAGCTATCCTCTCTGTATGATATATACATATCCATTTTTTTGAATCAGCTTGTAAACTCTTACAGAAAAATCTGTTGAGATGTTTGTCTACTTGCAGTTTTAGATTAATAATTAATTTAGGAAGAACTGATATCTTAATATTGAGCTTTATGGTTCATGAATGATAAACTTTTCCAGTTTTTAGGCATTCTTTAATTTCTCTTTTACAGCTTTTATCATACAGTTTTTATACATATTTGTTTAAATTTGCCTCTAAATAGTTCACATTTTTTATGTTACTGTAAATGGTGCTTTATTTTATTTATTTTATGCCAGTCTGGGGCTTGAACACAGGGCCTGGGTGCTGTCCCTGAGCTATTTTGTTCAAAGTAGCACTCTATCACTTGAGCCACAGATTCACTTTCAGCTTTTTTGGTGCTTAGTTGGAGATAAGAATCTCACAGACATTCCTGCTTGGACTGGTTTTGAACTACAAACCTTAGATCGTAACCTCCTGAGTAGCTAGGATTATAGGCATGAGCCACCAGTGCCTGCCTTTACTTTCTTTTTTTTAAAAAATCTTTTTCCTCCCACAGGAAGGATGTTAACTGGTTCCTTCATTATGTCTTTCTGTTGTCTTCCATCTTTCTGTTCAATAAGCATTTCTGTGTAATTCCCAAGTTGCAAGATCCCAAGTCTTAGGTCACCATCCCCTGATACCTTTCCTTTTATTCTCTGCCTATTGCACCTAGTTAGATACTCTAATTATATCAAACTTAACACCTTATAATATATACTGCTGTGTTCCTTTTTCTTGCTTGTCCAATATGTCTTACCAGTCCACTGAACTCTTCCCTAAGTCCCCTGGAATAAAAACTATAATTTATATTTATTTGTAAATAAGCTAAAAAGAGAATATTCCTTTTTAATAAATGGACTCCTAGAGCTAAACAACAAAACTATGTCTTAAACTGTTCAATACCAACATAAGTAAATTAAAAAACAGCATTAAATATGAGTTTGTTGTCTTCAACCGTACCATAGACTAAGGGGTTTCAAGAAGCTGGGTATGGACTGCTTCCTTGTCTTCAGGGTCTCTAAGGAAGAAATCACTGAAGAGACCACTCTGTTTCTAGAGGATAGCGCCCAAAGAGCCCCAGGACTTGTGGCTGCGGCAGCAGAGTTCTGTGATGGCTTCTGTCCACTTTCCATCTCAGTCTCTGTGCAAGTCTAACAAATAGCTGCTAGTATCTAACAAATAGCTGTTAGTTTACAAGACACAGACAGTGGTTTACAAGACACACGCCAAATTCCACCCTTGGATATTTAAGAATTATTTCTAGTGATTTCAGGTCCATCAGCATAACATACGCTTGTACTCAGCTTGTTTATAAGCCCTTGAAATACAGCCCTCCTTGCCCCACAATATAGGAGGCATCAGGAACAAGTAGACCAGGCAGGCACTGTGGTGTAGGTCATGTAGTAGCATATATATCTGTCTTTCTAATCCAGAGATTAAAATTCCTAACTTGAAGATAAGACATTGAAGACCTAGTCTATGATTTTAAGTTACATTACCATCTACATGAACAAACTTTTCTAGCTTTCTCCCTTTGAACTTTCTCGATGCACATTTTAAGCTGTAGATAAAGGAGACGGAGCCATCTAATAGCTATGACATGCACCACTGGAGTTGATGAACAGCTGCCTAACACAAACTCATATTGGAAATGCTAGTGGTGTCCTATCTAGTATTCTCTTGAAACTGAAAGTAAGAGTAATTACTAACAGAAAGGCAAGATGGAAAACTACACAGCTGTCATTATAGCACAGTTAAGAAAGGAATACTTAAAAATTAACCATGCTTCTACATTTGCTGATTTTTATGAATTCAAAATGAACAATGGTTGGTAGACTTGCATTTTATTTTTGATATCAAGCAATTCAACATTTCATCCCCAAAGAATTCACCGATACTTATTGCCTGAATTGAGTGTATGTTTTTTTTTCAGTTGTAAATGAATAGAAAAGGGATCTTTGAAAAATAACTCCAAAGATTTTGTTATAGAAGAATGGTAATGACTGTTAGTGAAGGCCAGAGCTCATTACAAAGTTTTTAAGATTCAGATAGAGACAGACACACAAGCAGACAGATAGGTAAATTGTACACTAAAAGATGCAAGGCACAGAATCCCACAAACTGTTTCTGTGGCTGCTACATCTTTAAAGCAGTCTGGTGGGAAACTATTTGTGAAAAGGACCCCACAACTCTTCCATCTTGTTAATCAACTTTCCATCAGTGTAACAAAGTACTTGAGATAACCATCTTCAAAAAAGGAAAAGTGTATTTTGGCTCACATTTTAGAGTTTTTAGCCCATGATGGGTAGGCCTGTGTTAAGAAATTACACCATGGAGGGAGCTAGGATGTAGGAAGCTCTCACCTCATTGCCATGGATGAAAAAAGAGAGCAGGAGGGACTAAAGATTCCTGTGTCCTATAAGGTCATGTCTCCAATGATCTAACTTCCTCCCACTGGATTCAAGTGTGACAAGAAATGTACTTATTACCTTACTTATTATGTAACTGTAACCCCTCTGTACATCACCTTGACAATAAGAAAAAAAGAGGAAAAAAAAAGTTCTATGCCTCCAACAGTGCCAAGTTGGAAACCAGGCTTTCAAACACAAGAGTCTTTAGGGACATTCCAGATCTAAACTACAGCACTCAATAAGCCCTACAGAAGGAAGAGTGTTCAACATGCATGTGTTGGGCACTGTCCAAGACATAGCTATTACCCTCTAGATGGCCATTCTCTGCAGGTTGTATGGAGGTTTTAATACCTTCCCTCCTGCTGCTCTCATAGGCAAGATTAAGAGGTGCTCACCACGAAGTGGGGAGTATGCTTGGCAGAAAATAGCAATCAAAACTCGCAGAGCAGGGCTGGGAAGGTGGCTCAGTGGTAGAGCACTTGCCTTGCATGCATGAGGCCCTGGGTTCGATTCCTCAGCACCACATAAGCAAAAAGAAAAAAGCTGGAAGTGGCGCTGTGGCTCAAGTGGTAAAGTGCTATCCTTGAGCTGAAGAGCTGAGGGACAGCGCCCAGGCCCAGAGTTCAGGCCCCACAACCGGACCCAAAAAACAAAAAACTCGCAGAGCAGAGCTGCCAGTGACATGGTCAGTTAAAAACCCATCTCTCTTGCATTCAAAATGTTGAGGTCTTTGTGATCCATGATTTGACATCAAACAGTACAGAATACTGGGACAAGTTTCCACTCTTCCTCATTGTTTCATTTACTTCTCTATTTCTTACTTTAGAATGTGCTTTCACCTTCTTGTTCCTATGTGACAGATAATCTCAAAAATGACTCCAGAAAGATAAAAATCCTTACCATATATTTTTGGATTGTCTACAATGAATCAGATGAAAAAGACTTGGGACTGGAGAGTATGGGAGGTACAGACTAACCACAGGAAAGAGCAAGGTGATGAATATCTGAGGTTTACTACATGATTCTACTTTGATGTATTTTTAAACTTGCCCATAACTAGCTAAAATAAAATAAATACATTAGAAGAAAAACTTATCACATCAATATTCTTCTTTGAAAGGTAGGAATTAACTGTGATTTGAATGCATGACCAAATACATTAATTAGCTGTGTGAGTCACTCCTTTTAAAATAAGGAGCAATGTTGTCAAGTCTTCCCTTATACCCTTTTCTCCGCTTGAGGCAATCTAACTATGTAGCCCAGGGTAGGTAGCCTTAAAATCATGATCCTTCTGCTTCAGCCTCACAAGTGTTTAAATTACAGGACTATACCACAGTGCCCAGTTTTTCATTTCTCTTTAACACTATATCTTTATAGGTTGAATAGTCATCAGTCTTTTATTTATTTTTATTTTTTTAGTGCTGGTCCTGGGGCTTGAACTCGGGGTCTGAGTGCTATCCTTGAGCTTTTCTGCTCAAGGCTAGTGCTCTATCACTTTTGGCTTTCTGGTGGTTAACTGGAGATAGGAGCTTCGTGGATTTTCCTGCTTGGACTGGCTTGGAATCATGATCCTCAGATCTCAGCCTCCTGAGTAGCTAGGATTAAAAGTATGTGCCATCAGCACTTGGCTTATTTACCACCTTTTAAAGAGTATATCAGTAATATTATGCCTAAGAACAGTTCTTTCCATGGGCACTTCAAAAAAGTTTCATTTAAAAATAACTTTTGTGATAAAAGGGCAAAAAACAATACTTCAAATCTCTATGAATAAAAGAAACATGGTGATTCAGGTAACTGGTAGTTTACTTCACTCTCCTTCAGTAATAACTGTGGATACTTCATGCATTGATCCCTGCCAGGCTGTTACTCACACACCAATATATACTCAGACAGAGGTGCAGGGAAGACATATTTTTATAATACATGTTCAAAACAATTAAAGTTTAGAATCACAAGAATCTGAGACAGCTCTAAAACCATGCCCAGTGATGTTCCTGGCACACCTGCAACTGGATCAGCCATGAAGTTATTTAAAATTGCCTGCTATGTTACCACGACAGATTTCAAAGATCAAAACACAGGTGTGTATCAGTGTTGTGTAATCCTGTGGTGAGAGAACATGAGATCATTCCACCTAGAAACAGACCCAAACACAAACACCCACCTGGGGTTCAGGTGGATAGAGCTCTGTCTTCAGGCAGATGAATTTATCTCTGAAGTATGATTCTAATATAAATATGCTATGATAAGAAATGGAGGTTTAATATATTAATGTTTCTCTAAACTGGGCGTGTTGCTTTAAGCTGACAAGCATCTTATACATCTTCCTTAATGTTATTTTTAACCTCCTCAAAGACCTGAGCAACAGGATTATAGGCTATAATTTTAACTGTCTTATTTATGGCAGAGCAGCACAAAAGTTTCAGGACAGAAGTACAAATCTTTCTCTCATTTCTTTGTGAACCAAGAAAGAAAATCATCAACAGAAAGCCTTATGAAAGTGACTTAAAGTCACCTCACAAGACAGTGTGTGTCCATTATTCAATGATCCATTTAAGATAAGCAGTTCCTATCTGTAAGGCATTACAGTTTCATGAGTTTTTTTTTTTTTTTGGTCAGTCATGGGGCTTGAACTCTGGGCCTGAGCACTGTCCCTCAACTTTTCAGCTCAAGGCTAGCGCTCTACCACTTGAACTATAGTGCCACTTTCGGTTTTCTGGTCGTTTATTGGAGATAAGAGTTTCACGGACTTTCCTGCCCAGGCTGGCTTTGAACCGTAATCCTCAGATCTCAGCCTCCTGATTAGCTAGGATTACAAGTGTGAGCCACCGGCACCCGGCTAGTTTCATGAGTTTTAAAACGACTTACAGAGACACAGACAGAAACAAAATTAAGCAAAGAGAAGACACTCCTGGATACTCAAGCCACAATGGCCCCAGATCTTTGGTTCAAAGTTTTTAAAACAAGGCAGAGGCTTATTGTGTTTACAGAAGGCTAAGGATTGTAAAGATGCTACTGAGTGAAGTGAGCAAGTGTCTACTAAATTCTTATGCCCAAAGTTTGATTGTTGTATAGACAAAAAGTTGGTTTTGTATGCATAAGAACATGAAGGAAAGAGTCTCTCTGTCATTAAGAGAAAATAACTGTGCTGTGATTCCCTGATATGGGATTTCCCCAAGAAAAACAAATCCTTTCTTAAAGCAAAACAAAACCAAATCAGAAAGCCATGCAAAAGAGAAGCATGTGCAAAAACAGAGGATGGAGGTTACACACTGCATTTGCTCCGAACTCCCACAAACAAGCCAATGCACTTGATTCTTGTATAGTATCTTCTATCTCAAAGTAATATGCCATACTGTTTGGCTGGTTTGACAGTGTGTGCAAAAATCTGCATAACAATTATAACGGAGTAAACACCTGTCAAGCCCGTTTACCTGTTGTCTACCTGACCTGGTGACTGGCAGCATGAGATGGTGGCTGCTGGACTGTAGAAACGTTCAGTCTTCTGGAAAGCAAGCCCAAGCAGTGTCCTTCGTCACATGGTGTAGCTGTCACTTCTTACTTCCTGGCTCATTATTATATGATCTTTACTTAGAGTGAGGGAAGAAGTATATTTTATGAATTATCCTAATTCATGGGGACATTTGGAATTGAGAGGCATTAACATGACATAGGCTAAAAAAAAAAGACTCCCTTTTAGATCCAGAAGAACCAGGAACTAGTTCCTACTTCAAGAATGACAATCTTCAATAAAGCAAATAAAAACAAAACCACCAAAAGGGAAGAGGGCAACCTCTGGACATCATTGTCCTAATATATAAGCCTAAGAAGAGGTCTGGACCAGATTTGTGTTTTCAAACTTTTTCAAGCATGAGGAACATTTCAACATATCAAAACCCATCAGACTACTCCAGTGACAGCAGTAAGAAGTGAAAAATCTATGTACCAACAAAATACAGTGATAAAAAGAAATTTGGATGCAGTGACAGCTAACAATAAAATACCAAGTTATTAATCACAGCAGTCAACGTTCACGTTTAAAGTAATGGTACACAGATGTTAGATATTATTTAGTCTACAAGCAACAGCTGGTATACATATGAATTTGTAGAGTCTCTGCAATAACTCTACAGGAGATCTCTCTTCATCTTGGTCCTCTGAACCAAGGCTAAGAGCTGAGCACTTCATACAGATGTTGACCCAGACTTTCCTGCCTAGGCTGGTTTGGAACCACAATCCTCAGATCTCAGCCTCCTGAGTAGCTAGGATTATAGGCATGAGCCACAGGTGCCGGCTCATCTATTCTAACAGTAGTCAAAATTCTCTTGCTAAATGACAGTTAGATAACACCACTCTTCAGCTTGGGATACTTCAATGAGACTCCTACAGGGCCTAGAGGAAAGCCAAAAGATACTCTACTCCTCTCCCTTACTGCTCTACTACTCCTCTGTCTTACTGCTCTGCATATTGCTTGCAAATTTTATGTCTGTCTCCATGCATTACTATAGAATCTCCATGAGGATTGGAAATTTTGTCTGTTCTATCCACTTCTATATCCTCTTTGGTTTATTGGATGAATAAACCAATAATTGAGGAGTCCTGCCAATAATCAAGGACTACCATAATTACTCTTCTATTATGAAGATTAATAGGAAAATAAAAATGTTTTAGAGAAATGTGGTTTCCCAGGCAAAGTGGCTACAAGGGGCCATTCTAATCTAAAGCAGGGAATCCTATTCCTCAATGATTGCTTTTCACTTGAAAACCCATTTAAGTAGGGAATTCATGATTCATCATTTTCTTTTTCTTCATACTCCTAATTATCTTAACCTTTATAAATCTTATTTCTCAATCTTGTCTTAATTTTTTTGTGTTCTTTTGGATTATATCCAGGGTTACCAACCTAAAGATCAGGCACCAACCTATATCACAGAATGCTTTAAGCTGTCAGAAATTTTCATTGGCAATACAGAGCATTCATTGTTCTTGGCTGTACATTGTCACATTATGTACTGATAAACAGAAAGAACAGTATTGCATCAATCCAACCTCTAGGCCTAGACTGAGTCAAAAGCATAAAAACTGCAAGGGAAGTTCAAGGATGTTGTAGTCTCAAGCATGAAGTCTGTCTGTGTGCATTAAAACCACAGTCAGTGTGATACAGAAGTCTATTACTTGCTGCACTCAAATCACCCAGGGTTCACATCACTGGATCTGTGCTGGGTCATTATAGCTGCTTTTAATGACTACATAGAAACCTGCTACTACTCTAAACCCCAGAGCATGCTTCTCAAGTACTTGATATAAAGACTTCTTCCCTCTCTCCTTCTATCCTTCACTCCATCCTTCTCTCTTAAGGTTGTTTGGATCTGTAGCATCTGGCTGCCCACCTGATCTAAGCTGAAATTTTGCAAAGCCTGAAGGCTTAGACTACATAGAAGATGTTATATACCAAGGTTGGGGGTTAAACAGGGTCATTTATTTTTATAGAATTAATCTGTTTTTGCTCAATTAGGGTTCTGTAAAAAGTAAAGGATAACTTGTACTAGGGCTAAGCCCAGGGAAATGAGTGTTTGTGTCTCAGATTCAAACAAAGCCTTACTCATCAATGTGATGGTATTAGGACAGAGAGGAGGTGATTGGGGTTAGATGAGGTCCTGAGGGTGAGGCCCTGCTCCCATGGGGTTAGTGTCCTTTCAGGAGGGGTCACCAAAGAACTAACTTTCCTCACAGGTGAAAACCAAGTGGAAAGGTGGTTGTCTGTGAGCCAGAAAGGGCAGCCTCATCAGAAACCAACCAGGATGGCATTTTGATTTTGAACTCTGAGCCACCAGAACTAGAGGGATTAACTTTAGGTTAACTTTAGGTTGTTTAGCCCATCTAGTATTTTATTGTAATAGTCTGAGACAACTAATACATGAAGTTTTAAAATTTTTTAAATGAAAATAAATTTAAAACTTAATGTTGTTTTAAGTTATCAAGTCCCAGAAAGCACATCTGGAATGCTCTTGATTTCTTATTTTATCAACAAGAGAGTGCATAAACACTTGTCTATCCATTTTACATTCTTCTCTCTTTCTCTCCCACCTCTCCCCTCCCTTCCTGTTTTTTTCCCTCTCCCTCCCTCACTCTGAGACTAACCAGACATTTCTAAGAAAAGATTTTCTCAGCAGGGAAGTATAAACTGGTAGAATGGGCAGCTCCAACATAACCAGGAAAACGAGACCCATAGCCACATACTTCTAGCCCTGTGTTAGTAATTCCTGTGTAAAGGATCCACGGAGCAGACAAGTTCATGTGGGTGTGTTGAGGCTAAAGATGATGGTGTGGGAGGCCATGAACCATACATTCATCTACCACTCTGTAACTCTGCAGAGGAGATACCTTAACTCTTCTAAGACTGCGTTCTTGTCCTTTGATGAGGAACTTAATATAATAATACAAAATAATTAAAAAGAGAGGGAAAAGCCATACCCTCTCCTTCTACTCCACTTAATCATACTAAACTAAAAACTAAAACTAACTAAAAACATTGAGTAGCATATAACTATGCAATAAAGTTTCATTTTTATGAAATATGGTCCTAGGCCACTAGTTATTTTTTTTTAATGGCTGACAGAAACACATTATGCTGTAGGTCTACTTATCTAACCTTTTATTACTAGTACTTAGATTATTTCTTTGAAGAGGTTAGAGAAGACAGAAAGATAGGTAAATAAATGCCACCCAACTGAGAGCAGAATCATAACAGGTTGAAAACCTAGAATAAAAAGTATGTGCCAATTGTAACCCCTCTATACAGTATTTTCACAATAAAAAAGTATGTGCTTTCTTAAAAAAATACATATTGTCAAATTATTTTTTAGAATTATTGAATACAAAACAATACCATGATACTGGATATACTTAAAGTAAAATTAAAATATTTTTGAAAAGAAAAGTGATTTGTCCTCTCTTAAAGATATCTACAACAATAATTTAATGTTTCACATTTACTTTCTTACCATGGCTTGAAATAATTTCCCATTATTGGTTCTGAAAAATGTTTTTAAAAATGGACCCACAATCTCTGCTGGATTTTGAATGAAACACAATTTTTTTTGGGGGGGGGTCCGGTTGTGGGGCCTGAACTCTGGGCCTGGGCACTGTCCCTCAGCTCTTCAGCTCAAGGCTAGCGCTCTACCACTTCTGGCTTTTTTTTTTTTTCTTTTTGCTTATGTGATGCTGAGGAATTGAACCCAGGGCCTCATGCATGCAAGACAAGTGCTCTACCACTGAGCCACCTTCCCAGCCCCACAATTTTTTTTTTTTGAGAATGGAAAACTTTTTTTATTGTAAAAATACCGTACAGAGGAGTTACAATTACACGGGCAAGATTAACAAGTTCATTTCTTTTTTTTTTTTTCATTGTGAAAATACTATACAGAGGGGTTACAATTACATGGGCAAGGTAATGAGTACATTTCTTATCAATCATTGTAGCTTCCTCCTTATGAAACACAATTTTAAATAAGCCTATGTTCAATGTTGGCAGTAAAGTAAGAGAAATCTCCCATTATTGAAGCTGGCTTCTGTGTAGCGTCTGGTTGCATGCTCAGAGGCCTACCACAAAAGGGCAGAGACTTGGTTACCACACTAGTGAGTGCCAAGGGAGAAGATGACCTCTTACCTACAGTGTGACTGACCTCTTACCTACAGTGTGCTGCCTTTCTAAAAGTTCCATTGAACTAGCTGATGTGAAGAGCAGAGTTTCATTTGCCAGACTCTTGGGAAAGCTACTAGATCTATGCTCAGATGAGATATGAATGAAAATAATGTGACCACACTGCTAGCTTCTTTACATTTTCAGGTCTGACTTGAAATTTTCAGGCAGGTCTTTTGAGGGATTAGAAACTTATTCGGACCTAAGCTCCTAATTCTCTAGGAATTTAATGCATTGGGCAAAAAAAAGGTAATAGGGGCCTTTCATTTTTGTATGCTGCTCACCTTTCTGAACCTCAAAATGGAGAATATGGAACAAATGAGAAGAAAACTTTCACAGCCACTATGAGCAATAACAATTACACTAAACAGACTGGGTAAACTCCTACAATACCATGCCAAGCCCCATGCAGACTTCCAGAGTTAACAAGCTCTGGTTAATTAAGATGATCAATGCTTCATGGGACAATGAAAAAGATGGCCATCCAAGAAAATCAGATTCTGGCTAAAATATTTAATTTGGTACAAAAAAGTCAAAGAATATAATGACCTACATGTTGATACGAAATCTGTATCCCCTAGATAGGGTCTCCCTATATACAGTGGTTCTAGCTCTCCACCACAGGAACACCTTCTTGGTCAAAATACTTTGTCCTTGGCCCTTGACTATTTCTGCAACAAAAATTCCTTGGGGAAGTCCAACGAAGTCTTCCCAGGTATTATGAAAAATTTATACTTATTTGGATAGATAGAAGAATCTAACCTTGATATTTATTACTGTATGGTTTTAGAAATATTATTGACATCTCTAAGCTTCAGTTTCATCATCAGTAATAGTACTCACCTCATAGTGTGAAAATGAAGATTAATGGGAGTTATAGAAAAAAAAACACTTAGCATCTGAACATTATCATTTCAATTTTATAGGTAATATATGCTTAGGAATATATACAGGAACTAAATTTCAGCATCAGTGTTGCCTTCCAAAGAGACTTGCTAAATTACTTTAACAAGTATTTTAAAATAGCTTTTCATTAAATACATGGATACTAAGAAATAAACTTATTTTTAAAATTCTTGAGTCCTTTATGACAAAGTGAAACTAGTTTCTATATAACTGGTGACTATTGCAAATACTTGGCCTGAAGTATTCATTGGAATTCATGATCAAAATCTGCATAAATGAAACTCTATTTGCTATAAAGAATGGGTCATTGCTGAAAACTTTACTTTCTCCAACATCTAACCAGGATCCTCCTTCTCTTTTTACACTATATTATTTCATAATGACATTATATTCTCTTTTACTGTATTACTAGCAACTCATGGCTTCAACCCTGACCTATACACTAGCATAAATCTATATCAAGTCTCAGCTCCTTTTCCAAGTTTCTAATCCCAAATTTCCTTCTGTCTCTTATAGATCCATCTAGAGGCAAGAAAACAGATGTTGCACTCAAAGAGGAGACTAAACAGAGTTTAATGAAAGTATTCTTTATGAAGTTGTAAATAGGGTAAAAGGAAACAAAAAAGAGGCAAAGAAGCATCCTGGGGCTAGCTACAATAGACATTATTTATCCTTGTGCTCCAACCAGAGAGAAGTGCAGCTGTTGGAGCGGGTTCTCAGTGAAGCTGTGGCTTTCAGGAGAAGGATGGTGCAGCAATAGCCACACTAGTGCAAAGCAGGAAGAGAGCCAGGGGAAACAACCCTCCACACTACCCTTCCACCCTCTAACTTCTTGCTGCTGAACTTAACACCAAAACCCAGAGGACACAAAAGATACCAGTCATTCAGGTCAGAGACCAAAGTGGAGTTGTCTAACTCAAAATTCACTGTTTTGGCTTCTATCAGTCTCACTACCCACTGCTTCCCAAGTTTGATACATTTGACTGAAAGAAAAACTTACTGCTAATGCGGTCTTTGGTCATTCCACCATAGTATCACCACCCAGGCCTCTGTATTAGTCTAATTACAGCTCCTCCTATCTCAACTTACTCTTCTCTCTAAGCAAGCATCCTCCACATACTCCAATCACCTTTATAAAACATAAGCCTGAGTATATTAGTTTGCCAAAGCTACTACAACAAAGTACAAAGAGTGGGTGATTGAAACAATCAAAATTCATTTCCTCACAATTTTGGAGGGCAGAAGTCTGAGAACAGGTTGTTGTAGAACTGGTTCCTCCAGAGGCCTCCTTGGCTTATACATAGTTGTCTTCACTAAATCTTTACTTTGTGCATATTTGTCTCCTAATTGCCTCTTCTTGCAAGGAGACCAGTCTTATTACATTAAGTGCTAGTCCAATGACCTCTTTTTAACCTAATGACTTCTAAATGGTCCTAGCTCCAAATATAACACCTTCTGAAGTGCTGGGTGTGAGGACTACAACATAGGTTCAGCGAACACAACTGTGTTCAGTGAACACAATTCATCCTGTAATATTGCACATTCACCTTTCTTTTCCTGCTTAAAATATTCCATTGACTCCTGCCACTTTCTATATAATCCAAGTTTTAGACCTCACATGCAAAATGACGTTAACAAGCTGGCTGTCCAATTTACTTTTCCAGATTTATCTCCTGCATCTCTAGTCCTTGTACCCTAGATACTAATCAATAAACCAATTACCATTTTCCAAACAAATTATGTCCATGGATACTGTTCTGCTTAGAACACTCATGTCAAATATTCTGTGAAGTTATTTTTGATGTCTGCGGCAGAGCCAATTACCCTTCCCATTTCTCAAAGAGCCTTGAACACCCTACTATTATAACATGTATCACCTTGAATTATAATTAATTCTTTGTATGTATTTCTCTCCCACTACAATAGGAATTCCTTGAAGTCGAAGAACACATCTGTTTTGTTCATTTTGACTCCTCTGCACCTACTTTACTGTGGAAGCTAAAAATATTATTTCTCAAATAAAGAAAATTAAAAAATAAGTGAAAACACAAGCAAATCGATGCAAGAAGAAATATTTTGACTTCTCTTAATACCTAGTACAGTGGTATGGTATCCACCAAATCTAAGTATGTGACTAATAACCGACTGCTAAATAAAATACTAAGCCACAGGGGAGCACTGAAACCATGAAGGAATCTGGAGTTACTTACTTGAGGGGAAGTCTTGGAAACTGATTATCTTTGGGGTATAAAGGAAATGGGTTTTAAAAAAGCCTATAAACTTCAGGGAAGATGCGCCAAGATACACGTGACAAAGCAAGCTGAGCTCTAGTCAGCTCCAAGAACAAAGGGTTCCTGGTTTAAGCTATGGAAGGGTCTGTTCCAGAAAGCAGCTGGGCAGAATTTCCTCACACGAATAGTTCTTAATGTATGGGAAAAAGAAAAGAGCAAAACACAACAAGCAAAGGCAGCAAAAGGGAATAATTAGTGTAAACAGTTTAGTTTTTTTTTTTAATGCATTGGAAAAACCTCAAGAGGAGAAAAAAATGTTGTGGGATAAACATCTGTTCATCGAACGTGGTAGAGCCCTTGACAGGCTCTGCGGCCTGTGTGTGTCCTTATGTGCCCGAGGTTGCTATTTGTGCTTCCACAGCTCAGACAGCCCAGAGAGTAGCCTATTAGAGTCCAAGATATACTCTGCTAACTCCAGTTGGGAAGGTGGTGGCAACTTTCACTCCGTTGTGTTGGATACTACACACTCACATAGAAAGGAAAAACAAATACCATGAGTATGTGCAGAGGTGCCCTCTCTATCTGAACAGGTATCTCTCACTATCTTATTTTCCTGCTTGCATGGATGTGTCCAGATACTACACACTTACAGGGACTGGTATTCACTCTCTGCCCCTATGTCCCTCAGGACAGTAAGTTTGTGAGTCTGTTTCTTATACCAGGGATGCCCTTTGTGCTAACCTAATGAGTTTAGGGCTTTCTGCTAAGAAAATATCTCTCTGGGAAATTTTTGCTCCAATTTCAACTAGTCAGTTCTTACCTCACCAACTAAGTAAAGGCACACAGCTGTGGCCTAGAGGTGAAGCTAGATGGAAATGATCTAGCACTTTCCAATGGGAAGTGTCCTTAAGAAATCATCCTCAAGGGATAGGTGGCCTTAATTCTCAATAGTCATGATACTAGATCATATCTCAGAGCCTTGGGCTACATGGGTTCAATTCTGAAGCCTCTGACCCAGTTCCACCAGTCAGCTCAGTCCATCCAACACCCATGTTATCCTTAAGTGTACACTGTACTATAAGAAAGACAGCCTCTCTCTCTTTCTTCTGGTTCTGTCAGAGCATTCCTTGCTCCACCATCCAATTTTTCTTGCTCATAGGTTTTCATTAGTCCATGGCATTAATGTCTAATTCTGGTGTTTCAGTAAGTATGAGGCTGAGGCAACTGTCTCATGCTTCTTTCTTGGACCTTTGCTTCCAGCCCCATGTGATCCACACAGGGATTTTCAGTCCTGACACCTATGCTGCCCTAGTTATCAAAATCAAATCTGAGATGTTTCAGACAGACATTTTCTGTGGCCTGCTTCAACTCCAGAAAAAAAAATCTTTTCTTTTTGCATAGGCATGTAGTGTTCTGCATTTCAAAACTTTCCTGGCATGGCCAGCTACTGACTTATCCCATACAACATAAGAGGCCACACTGAACAGAATTATTTTAAGAGTGCCCAGTTGGGGCTGTTTGGAAAGCTATTTATAAACCTCTCCTGATCCACCTGCCAAGTTGGCTGGAGAAAGCACTATGTACAGAGCTTCACACCAGAGGAAGGTCGTGGAGAAAGAAGAGGAGCTACAGGCTGGGGAGGCATCTGTGGAGAACAAGGATCTACCAAGCTAGCCAAAAGAGAGAATTCCAATGTCATGTGTTTTGGTATCCCACTCTATCTGTCCATATACTACAATGCAAAGTCCTATAAATGAAGACATTTAGTATCCATTTTCATTTTCTATAGACTTATGATTAGAAATCAATTTATTCTTATACTTAACAAGATTGAATGGTTATTCCACAGTTTAATTTTATCTGACATCTAGCAGCTACACAAGTCTTTGTCACTAGAGGCCTATGACACAAATCTCGATGATATTTTAGAGGAACATGTATAGCTTTTCTTCACTTGTGGCTATAATTGCTGCTGGAGAAGCCCCAACATGTAAAGGTTGATGCTTCTGAATGTGCTGAAAGATGTTGGAACCAAACCATGCAATGACAGCTATCAAAATGTCACCAATGCAGTGTCATATTCATTCAAGATGCTTAAAACTTCAAATGTTCAACTAGCACTGTTCTAGCTGTACAAGGAAAAGAATTACCTGGTTATTGATGGGAAAATTAAATGAAGTGATATGCTGAATAGTACTTATAAGGAGCCTGGTACAGAGTCGACCAAGCTATTAAGAGCTATCATTCAAAGAGTGCTCACTCTATAGAGCAGAGTGTATGCCCAACACTCTTTTTAGTTATGCACATTTTCACTTGTCTTCAGGTCTATTTCTCAGGTGACAAAACAGCCTCAGAAAGGCTTAGGAAGTTGCCTGGTATTACCCAATATTAGAGGTAGCTTTCGAACTAGGTCTCTGTTGACTTGGGTACAATGGTTTCAGCTTTAATGATTCATGGAAGATCTAGTTTCTCACAGGTGATCTTTTGCAGAAATATGAACTTGTATCAAGTGTCTTTTATCTATATGAAACATGTGCATCATAGTCCAAAGAAGGAACTTTCTTCCTCTAGGCCTAAACACTGGAGGGAGCATGAAAAAAGACCAAAGTATAACATTTCCAGTTTCTAAATAATTCCCATTCAATAACTACAACTCTTGGGCTGGGAAGGTGGCTCAGTGATAGAGTGTTTGCCTTGCTTGCCTGAGGCACTGGGTTCAATTCCTCAGTACCACATAAGCAGAAAAAGCCAGAAGTGGCGCTGTTGCTCAAGTGGTAGAGCACTAGTCTTGAGCTGAAGAGCTGAGGGGCAGTGTCCAGGCCCCACGACCCACCAAAAAAAAAAAAATTACAATTCTTAGCTGTGTGGTGATCAATTCAAAAGGCTTTATTTGAAATCACTGGTGTATATTCTAGGAATCAGGTTGGTTCATAGAGATGGTTGAAGTAGATAAAAATTAAATGTATACTAATTGAGTCGCAGGAGACAGAATAACCTAGTAAATTACATTTGAAATGGAGAGCAAACAAAAGTAAGTTCCAATGTTTAGTCCTATCTATCAGAGTCATTTCTGGCTTCAAATCAAATAAAGATCTCCTCTCTGAGTGTACTACAATTGCAAAGTAGATATAGAGCTTCACACAAAAGGAGTGATTAAATGAGCTGCTGCTGTGCCAGCTTGGCTTTAACTGCAGTGCAAGACAAGACACTGTGACTGCATAAGAGCAAACTGGAGGGGGACAAGTGCCAAAAAGGATATACCCAACACCTTTGCTCCCTTTTAGACTCTTTCTCTCTCTTTTTTTCTCTCTCTCTCTCTCTATATGTACATATACATATATACATATATATATATATACATATATCTATCTGTCTGTCTGTCTGTCTGTCTGTCTGTCTGTCTGTCTGCCTGCCTGCCTGCCTGCCTGCCTGCCTGCCTGCCTGCCTGCCTGCAGGCCTTGGCCCTTTGCAGGGGGTTGGGGTAAGATTATCCACAGAGCTCTGCTAAGCTTTACTTGGAAAGTTGAAAGAAGAACTTGAGTTTTAAGTAGTTCCAGGGGTAGAAGGAAGGGAAGAAGAAGAATCTCTGAGATACTTTGATAAGTTGGGGAAAATGAAGCAAATTTTCCGTGAAGGCTTATACCAAATTGTTGCCCAGTCTAGTGTCTTGCCCCCATACGTAATTCCAAGCACTGAAGATTTCTGGACTGAAAACTGGCTCAAGCTCTGAGTGGAATATCGATTTTCTCCAGTACCTGGACTCCTATAGTCACCCAGGAACTCTAGGAGTCACACAATTCCGAACAAGAATGTGCCAGCCATAGTTCCCCCCCCCCCCCAGAAGGAAACTGGTTGGGCATGTGCTCTCTGCTCCACAATGGCATTCCTCAAATGCTTTATAAGCCACTTGAAAAGAAACCAGCCTTCTTGTAATTCCCTGAAGATGTCTGGCTGGGTTAAATAATTTCTCAGTTATGTGTGTGCCTCCCTTCTAAAGGGAATCTGCTGGAAAGCTGGCTTGATACAACTGGGAAATGTGAGACCATCACAACTAGTATTCACAAAGTCACAGAGAACCTCACATCACATTTGAACCTAGAAATTTGACTAAATGATGCTAAATCTCAAAACACAAGCAAACAAACAAAACATAGAAAGCAGAGCCCTTTCATGTGCAGGATTCTAACAACTTGTACACAGAGCACAAGTTTTAGTTCTCTTCCAACTCTCTCATTATACACTTTTTCCAGCACACCCTCCCCCCCATCACATCCTTTGCTCATTTGCCACACTCACAGTTTCATTATTATGTCCTGCTCTTAGAAAAAATAAAACAAACAGAACAAAGTAAACCATGTTCATTTAGTGCATATGTAATTTGCATGTGCAAGATGCTAGTTCTTGTACCTTTCCCAAAGCCACCAAAGATTTAGAAAATACCTCCCATGGATTTAACTTTCTATTAGGCATAATGGAGGGGAGTAACAAAAAAGCATATCTGAATATTCCTAGTGCACAAGAGGAGAATGTGGGGCAGTGGTCACACAGCAGTGCAAGCACATGGCTTATTTGGAATTAGTGAGCTCTCAAAAGTCTCTGCCAAGAGACATCTCAGTGAGTGGCTAAGAGACCAAGAGGGGGCATCAGTTATTGCCTAAATGCATGGTGCACAAACTCCTTAGGCTCTGTGCACAGAGCATTCCTAAAAAAAGACCCTATTAAAAACCAAACATTTTCTGAATTTCTTTGAGGGTGTAAAACCATTCCAAATTATTATCTTTTACCTAACTACAGTCAGGTGATGGCCAGGATTCATTTATGATTAAAGAACCACACTGGTCCACTCACAATACTCTGAAAACATCAGAAACACTGTTGTTTCCTCCAGTCCTTTCTGCCTAGAATAACTGCCCTCTCCTTCACCTCTTAGAAAAACGTTACTCTTTGAGATCCTATCCTTTTGGCGAGTCTTTCTTGGACTCCCAAGTGGATGGAGATCCTAGTTCTGCACTGGGCTCCTATAGTTCTGGGTGCAACTCCATTACAAAACTCATGGTACAGTCCCTGCTGCTGATTTCGGCACTTGGTTCTATTGGGTGACTTTATTCTTTATCATTATTCTATAGCTGACCTCTACCCAAACAGTGGCAGTCAGTGCCTGGCTAAATGAAGAACTATATTATTTTTCTTCAAAAAGCAACAGAAACTCTCAAATTCCTTGACATAAATGAATTCTTTCAGAATTTAGGAACTTCAGATCAAATGTGTTCTCCTTTGACCATTCAAATGAAAAGAGAATCCTCTTGATTATTAAACCTCCAAGAAATACTTTCCATACCCATTAAATTTCCAGGCCTGAACAAAAGTAGAATTGAGGCTGCCAAACAGCTTAAACCACTGATAACTTCAAATGAAGACAGAAAAGGTTGACTTGAAAATAAATATGAATATTCAACTATGCAAACTATAAATTTATTAAAAAAGCCTCCCACATCACTATGTAAAAATTCAAAAATGTAAATTAAATCATACACCGAAAAGAACAGAAATATAGGCAAAAGTTGCACTGCCAAGGGGGAATCTGTAAGTGCAGAAGGCCTCTCAAACTATACTCTATGGCCTTCAAGAATACTGAAAAAAATTGGATAAGGCAGACAAGAAATAGAGAGGACAAATTCAAGTGTAGAAATTGCCTATCCTAAGATATGAATACTCTTTAGGAACTCTTAGTGTATACAAAGCACAGAGATGCAGACAAGAGTCCCACACCAAAACCACCCGTGAGTTAAGTTAAGACAGAAAGTGAGAAGCTACTTTAGAAAGAAAAGAGTGTATATCACTTTTAACTTTGCTGATCTGATGAATGTTTTGGTTTTTCTTTCAGATCATTGTCATTTTTCCTTACATGAGTCTTTTTATTTGTATAATTCTACAATCTTGATTCAAACTTGATGTAATTTTTGATATTTTTATTTTGTAGTTTTAGATCATTAGGTGAATAATGTTCCACGTCAACAGTTGTTTATATCCTCTTTTCTGAAAAAAATACACTATTTTTCCTTTACCTACAGTAATTTAAAATGTTCTTCTGATTCATTTGTAAAGAAAGGATGTTAAGTTTTTGTTATATTTGTGACAGATACCTTTCAAGTTTGTTTTATAACTGAAGGAAAGTTCAGGTTGCACAGTTATCCACCCATCCAATATTATTCATGTTTATGTCATTAGCAGGTGGTATACCTGAGATTAGAACCCAGGCTTTCCAGCCCCATAGCCCATGTCTTTAAATAATTTGCTAACAGATTAGTGAATTTCAGTACATTCTTGATTTAGAATAAGGGGCTATGGTCAGAGATAGCAATTAATATATTTTACCTTTGGCTTTGCCATTGCTCTCTGGTTTTGCTACTATCAAAGTATGTTTATCTACAGCAGCCTGCTGCTTTTCATCTACTGGTTCATACACATAATAGTAAAAAAAAGTCAAGTTTTCCAGGTCAATATAAACAAACTAGCTGACTAAATATTAAAATATAGTCTTTAGCTATTCAGGCTCTCTTCCTCCCAGTCCAGAGATCAAGGCTCTTTTCTAGGGGGTTACCAGGAGTCTCGTCTTTGGATAAATGGGGATTTTTTACCCCCCTGGGGATTGGTAATATGAGCTTCCTATAGGAAGCACTTGAAAAAGTTAGTTGAAGATGCTGAAATAATTTTCTAAATTCCTCAGGAGAGTTTTCCATTCAAGATTAGAAATAATCAGGGTGTTATTTTTATAAGGAAAAATAGCCTCATAGTTTTCAGTAAAAGCATATTATTTTCATTTTCATAGAACATAAAAAATTATAGATCAATACATTTGTTTCTAAGAGAAACACATAATTCACTTTATAGCTGTCTATGAAACAGATTTCCATCAACTGAAGTGAATGTAGTAAATCTTATTTCCCCATTAAGTTCCACTTGAAATTGTGTACTGTAGAATTGTGTACTGCTCAAAGATGTCCCCAGACTCCTTAAACTCACTTAAGAAAAATGTCTATTTTTTTCAATTAAGACAATAAAATATATTTGAATAACTCACAAATGAAAATTCTATATAAATAATTCCATACCTCTGCTGCATGAAAACAGACTTATAATAATATAAATATTATATGATCCTTGCAATGAATCCTACAATCCTACCTCTTAAGGTAAATACTCTCTTCCAAAAGCTTTCTAAAATCAATTCTTTTGTAGTTTTCTGCTTTAACTTATTTATATTCCAGAGGAAAACTGCTCAGGAACTATTAATAACTTAGTATTCTGTAAATAGTCTGAAGAAACTATAATTCACAAATATTTATAACTTGTTTATTCTATGACTAATACCTGCCAGGTTTTGTAGTCAGCAGTGGATACAGAAATGTAAATTACACACACAAATAGATGGTCTCAAGAATCTCCAGCTAGTGACGGGAGATAGGTAGAAAAATAATTTTAATCTAGTGGGACAGAACTATTATTAAGCATAAATAGCTATATAGGTGTAAGAAAAGGACATTCTTAATTATCTTTGGTATAAAAATGATAAGAAATGCTTCAGAAAGGAAGTAACAGTTAAGACGAATCTTGAAGGCATGGTAGAGAAAATCATCAATAACTAATATTATTTCATTAACAAATCCAATCCATTTGGTCAAAATTTCTTATACATGATGTAGATCTAAAATAATAAAGCAAACAGATAAATATATTGCCTAAAATACAGGTACTTCAATCTTAGGAGTTATCCATCTAGAATAATTTCACACTTCCCCTGCTTCCTAAGATCTGTTTTCTGGAACAGCAACTAAGCTGCTTATGGTTGACAACCCCATCTAGTGGTTGGCGTGGGGAACGTTACAACGTAGTGTTCTTGTCCCTCTACCTATTTTCTTCCCAGTAGGATACACTTGAATAATCTATATTTTGTCATCATCTCTACTTTCCCCCTTGATATTTCACTATCACCAGCACATTAACCTTAGCAGACAAATATTTGTCAATAGGTTCTCAATAAATTGTTGTAGAACTAAGCTGTTCTGAATAAGAAATCATTAATACAAAGCTTTTGTATGACCCTTTCCCTTCTTTCTGAGCACTCTGATATTTATCATCTCAGGATTTTAGCTCTGTCATCTCAATTTGAAGAGGTGAAACAATGTTGCATAATCATCAGGACTCTTATTTGCTTTCATTCAAATGCAGAGTGCTCTCAATCAATCATTTATCAATCAACTTATCTATCAATCAATTATTTGTTGAATAAATAATACATTTCCTAACCTTTTCAGTATTAATCTGTAATTTTAGGAACTTCATTTTATCTGTAAGGCAAAAGGTACCATAAGACACCTACAAGAGCTGTATGACTAATGTACATACTTGGAGCTGAGCAAAAGGAGTCTAAACATTGTGACAATAAAGAATTACCAACTTCTGCAGCTAATAAAGTGGTAAAAAAACAAAACAAAAAAACACAAGTCAAACCCACAAGTCTCCACGCACTTTTTCTTTATCCTCTAATTTTGCTGGCCTTTTCTAAAAGTATTGATTTTATATATTTTCTTAAAATGTATTCAATTTCATTTTTCTAAAAGTATTTAATACCTTAACTTGCAATAGCATTAATTAGCTTATAAAAGCAAGAGAGAGAAAGAGAGAAAGAGAGAGAGAGAGAGAGAGAGGGAGAGAGAGAGAGAGAGGGAGAGAGAGAGAGAGAGAGAGAGAGAGAGAGAGAGAGAGAGAGAGAGAGAGAGAGAGAGGAGGTGGTCATACAGATGCTCATAAGCAAGTGCACAAAAGCAAATGGGCCAACATTTAAAAGCCAGGAATAGCAACAAAAGGCTACTGATTCAAAAGTCTACATTTTCTAAAAAAGAATATAAAAGAGTAAAGCAAGAAGGAAAAATGGAGACAAGTAAAACAGGGTCTCTGAAGAACTTAACAGATTCTCAACCTAAACTGTATTCAATTAATATGTACATTTTTGAAAGAACATAAAGCACATAAATAGGACAATTCTGTTAAAAGTTCCATTGTTAAGCCTATCCCCTCATTAACACACTTTGGACTTTTGGGCAATTGTTAAAATTTAACCCTTTTACTAGTCTTAAGTATCTTGTCCAGTAAAATGAAGGGGTCTGAGAGTGTATGATCTTCAGAAGTTTGTACTTGTTATTTTGAATATCCTCTGGGTCTAAAAACAGACAAAAGCCAGGGAAAGGCAAGACAAGGCAAATAAAGGAGCCAGAAGGAATATGGGATTTAATATGTTAGTAAGAAAAAATGATGGTATTTTCCAGCTCTAGTTATTAAAGGCATTAATTATAACTACCAAATATGGCTACTTCTACTCAGGATATACCCTGCAATGCCTAAATAGCTACCGCTTTATCATCATAAATCCCATGACTCACTAAATCACTTTTTTGGGGGGAAAGATTCTTGCTTCTTCAAGTTATACATGTCATTATCCAAGAGAAGTATCTAAGCTGAACTTAAGAGAGTTCTAGGTTTAAATATATTAAATGAGGAACTTAACACTGACCTCTGCTGCCAAAGTGTTGCATACTTGGTTTAATATGGTATTTTAAGGCCTTTGGTTTAAAGACACTTGAGAAGTACAAAGTATCATTATCTTAATTACTATTATTATAAGGCTCCAGAGCTCAGACTAGTTATATTCTAATGTCTAATGCATGAAGTAGTCATCTATGACCCAGGAAGGTGATTTCCAAGTGTCACATGTAGGTTCACTGTCCTTGCACATCTATAATGCAAAAGGTATAAGAGGAACCAGTATCTTGGGCTTTGGTAATATTATTTAGAGTCTAACTTTCTGCCAAATTCCAGGGAAGGTACAGCTGTGCTCCTTCCTAGGAGTACCCTATACAGCAGCTAAATCAAAGGAAGACTTTCAGAAAGCCCAAAATTTAAATTATGTATTTCCTAAAGAAAAAGACTGTGAATATCAAGGCAGAAGTTTCTCAAAGGGCAGTGTGCATTCAATTCCCTATTAAGTATATAAAAATGAAGATTCTTGAGTCTCCATTCTCTGACTCTAATATGGTAGGCCTGGGATTCTATAGAATGTGCATAGCTAACTAGTTCATAAACTCTATACTATTAGCTAGTTCCAAGGCTGAAGCTTTGGAGGTTCCAGAGAGTCAACTAATAAAACAGCAAAACAGATTCAAGATGTTCCAAAAAATTTAGAGTTCTGAAAGACAGTAATGTCAAGTGAATATATTTATTATTTATCACAGATTCAATTAAACACAATTTAAGAGGCTAAGACACCAAATGATCTAAGACTTAGAATTACTAATTCAAAGTCTTGACCAAAACCAAGTTGAGTTAAGAACAGTGTAAAAAATGCCATGTGATGAAATTGCCATGTAAATGAAGAGAATACATTAGAGGAAAAGCCCTCTAGACACTAAAAGTGGCTGAAAATACAATTTGCCCTATATTTTCAAAGGCACCAACTAGTAGGTATGGTAAACAACAGACCAATAAAATGCCTCAGAAAGAAAGCATATGAGGGGGGAAAACATTTGTGAATAAGCCTCTGTAAGAAGCATCCAAGGAATAGGATCCAAAATCCTAATGTGTCTCTAAATTCTCAAATGCTAAAGTCACAGGGAGAAAAAAAAACCCTCTAAGTGAAATGTTAGGAGGTGTTAATGTATCAAAGTGTTACCCACTAAGAATAACACACAAAACTGCTCAAGTGATTGCTGCAAGGTTTTATTATGAAGATAAACAGGGACAGGAGAGAGATAACTGAATGAAGGAAAAGATGGCTTTGTAGAGTAACACAACTATCCACCCACCCCTAAACCCAACCAAATGAAAGACTGAGCTACTGGCAAGGACTAGTACTTAAACCTCATGTAAAACTTTAAGTCAAACTCTTTATATAGACACCAGCAAATAAAACACATCTGTAATTAGACTCAACACCTGCTAGCTGTGACCACTGATAGCCCAAATCATACCTTTTCCTTGAAGCCTCCTCTTCCTTAACTCCACAAGGAAAATTTGTCAACAGCAATAGTAGTTTTGGCATTCTGGGACTCTACTATTTTACAAACCCCAACCCCAAAAATGCTGTTGGTGGAAAAGCACAATTTCACAGGGAAGGCGCAGTCCCACTCATCCTTGGCTGCTATAGTTCTCGGGGTTCTCTGGATCTTCCCCAAGTTGGTGCACCTCCCTGTCACTTGCTGGGCACTTCACTATACAGATGTAAACCCCCAGTCCCTCAGCTCTCACCTCCCAGCCACCCTAATTTTCCCCAACATGTCAAAACCAAAGAAGGCTGAGACCTGGCTTGGGAGGAAGGGGGAAGGGTCCTGGAAGCTTCAGGACATCTTTCTTGGGGAAGGGTTGGCAGACAGAGGAATAAAAGCTGGTGCTGAGACCACTGGCCAGAGCTGAGAAACTCAGCATACAGTGAGTGTGAAAGGTCCTTTCAAGGATGTGCTTTTTTTGAAATGGCCAGAACATTCCAGAGCCCTGATTCAGCATATGACCTGGCAGTTCCAGGGGTCCCAGACTGGCCAAAGGCCTTAGAGATACATGGTTCTTCAAATTCTTTTAGCAACAGTCTAATCTTAATTAGGTGAGTAGCTAAGACTCTAGAGTGCTCTTTCATGCATGGAGGGATGGTGCTGTGGGCAGATTGTTATTGCTTAAATGTCTCAGGAAAACATGCATATTCAGAACATTTACTCATGTATTCTAACATGACAGATGCATGTGGATTCCTTCTTTAAAAATCAACCCTTTGAAATAAAAGCAGTCCCTGCAAGAATGAGATTTATGAGTTATTTGTAACATTGTATAAATCACTTGGTCTCCCACCAGGCAAACCTGCCTATTCTCTGGGTGGTGTCAGTGCTCCTGAAAAGCCGATAAAGGGGTCCAATGTCCCACCACGAGCCTGAAAGCTTTCTTCTTCAAATAAAGAAATTGTGCTGTTTACTATTAGGAAAATCCAGAAGTAGATTAGGCAACCAGTGCTAAAAATTTTAATTTATCAAGGAAGGAACTAAGTTATTTCTAAATTAGAGTTTTTCTTATGCTTACTATGCAGTATTAGTAATTAGTTACGGTTCACTGAAAATCATGGGAAAATGTGAATATAGGATGGAAAAGGCTGTCATTTTCATCTGGGCCAGTTACCTGACACTTTAAGAGCATTTGTCCAGCTGGGCCTGGAGGCCGGAACACAGGATCCAAAGTCATCTTGAGCACTGAGAGCTGAGGACACAGTGTCCCCAAGAAAATGTAAATGCTCAGGCATGCTTTCTTTGGAACCTATACAATAAAGCCCCAAATCACAGGTAGAACTGAAGACCTCCTTGTTCTTCAACAAAATCAAATACTACCACTGTCTAACCCCCAGATCTGACAAGGACTCTGCCTCTTGTTGGACCCCTATTTTCTTTAAAAGGGTCAGAATCTTGGAGTTGATAGCCCTAGGATCCCTATCAAAATGCTAATAAGCAAGGATATTGAATAGTGAGAGGTTTTCAAGCATACTTGTGTTTTTAAAAGGAGATACTTTGAAAATAACACATTCTTGAAAGATAAAGAAAGAGTAATTGTTGAGCAGGCTATCCAGGTCAGCTCCTTTGTTGTTACAGGTGGCAGAACCCAGAGAAGTGAGGGATTTACCATCCAAGCTGGCGCTTGTGGGGAAGAGCCACGGCATGGTACTCCTGCCTTTCCGGTAGCTGCTGTCTTCAGGGTCTCCTGCCTTTCTTGGACAGAAGCAGTTTCTTAACTGCTCTTTGGTAGGGGTTGGGGCAACTATCTGAAAGGGCCCTTCTTTAACTACCCCAAGAATACATGGAGATTGCCTTAGTTCAACTGGGTTACAACTTCAAACTCACATCGGAATTTGACCTTGAGAGGAAGGAGAACATAAGAACTTCACTACTTCCTGGTTATCCCCAGGAAAAAGAAAAGGGTACACTTGTGCTCCCATCACCATGTGTCTAAGGGCTCTGGTGTTACTATACACCTGCAATGGCAGGAAAACACAGATTCCGTGGAATCAGGGAAGGCTTGTCAGTATCCCCTCTACTCTCCACTTTCAGTGTAATTTACCTCACCGTATCATAGTTGCTTCACTTGTACAATATAAAACCTGACCTAGTTCATATAATCTTTGCAAGGATGAAATGAGATCATATATGTAAAGTATCTAGTATAGCATTTGGTTCACATGAGCTCCACAAAATATATTCCCTCCTCCTCTCTTACACTGTTAATATTTTAGAGAAGTAATTTAACCAGCCTCTCCTATGTAATGGAAGATAATAGATGCTTTGGATGAAAAGATACTATATAAAAGAAAAATATGATTATTAACCATCAAGATGAATACCTGAAGGCATTCATTCACTTTATAAAATATGCAAAGGTACCAATTCACTAATAAATATGCTATGGCAGAAGATTGTCCTAAGGTACCAATTTGCAAACAAGAGAGATGAGCCCAGAACACTAACTGAAGCAGCCAGTGAGGGAAGTTAAGTTCTTTCCTTGAGAGGTTTAGTCAGAATCCAAAAACAGTCAACCATCCACTAAAGAAGCAGCAGAACTAAGGAAAGCCACAGCAGTATGGGCATGTCATGCAGTGCATAAATAGAGTGACAGAATCCTGGGCCTGGAAGTCCAGTGTTCTCTTTCTTGTTCTACAGGGATGGGTGAGCAAGTCCCAGAGAGTATCTGGACATTAATTTTAACTCTAAAACCTACAGATAACAATATTTAGCTTATCCAGATTTAAAGATAATAGCTAAGATGGCCCTTTGTAAGTAAGGCAGGAAGCACAATATAAATGTAAAACTAAGTTATTATTACTAAGACAGCATACAAACATAGGAAAGAAAAAGAGTAAAACAAGGAAGTCCCAAAGTGTGATGACAAGACAGGAGGGAAGCCATTACTCTGACTGGGAGGACACCAAGTGAAGGTTCCAAGGATATACCATCAAAGAGCTGAGGACCACGTGGCTAGTACTCAGGTAGCCAAACTGTATCTACCATGTCAAAGGAATAGGGCAGGCACAATAAACACTCAGCAATACTAAGATTAATTTAAAAAGCCAACAAAACCCACAATAATTATGCTGTAACCATTTTCATTCCTGTTTTCCCATCAGTACAAGGGACTCCTACCTTTCATGTGATATATATCATACACTAGGGAGGTACCTTGTTATTAATCCTCAATAGTCTAGATCATAGGATAAAAGGCTTGTGTGGACAGTTTGTTCTGGGTGACATCTGTCCACACAGACCATTGAGATAGACATCATGTATTGAAAAAACATTTAGTAAAGGGAGGAAGAAAGATGAGCACTTCATCTGTACGGTGCTCCCCCAATGCCAGTTTTGTCTCTGAGATGTGGAGTGAGTACCGTAAACAATAAAGGAAAGTTGCTCTATGCAGTTCCAGGTAAAAATCCAGTAATGAGAGATAGTGTAGCTGTTGTTTGCCCTATACTTCTACTTTATACAGAGAAGATCTGGCTCTGTTTCTGGAATCTCTTGGTATAAGGACTTGTATTGGATGAACTGAGTGGATTCCATCTGGTACAGCTAGATCACAGCTGGCTCATCTCCCAACAAGGTAAGCTGTTCAACTGACAGCCTCCAAAGAGAAAAAAAGGTTTTTAGTTTTTTCCCTCAAAAGGTAGCTAAGCAGGCACTAGGCTTGATGGACTACTGCAGTACATCCAGTTTCCTTGGTAACCTAACTATGTACTAAATGGTTTCCATGGTAAAACATGTTCCAGAGTCCAAATAACCAACCTACACATACAATTTGGAATGTAATTTATTAGTGGAGAACTGCCCACACTTGAAAATTTTAGCAAGCTTAAGAAACAGTGTGAGATCAAGGAAGATGTTTCTGTAGGGCCCCTTTGAAGTCACTGTATCAGGCAAGGGGCTAGGGAATTCTCAAGCCAAGCCAAACATAAAGTGTGCCAGGACACTATTTCTGAAACACACACACACACACACACACACACACACACACACACACACACACACACACACACACACAAACACACACACACACACACACACACACACACACTCCACATCCTTCCAAAAGATGAGATCTTGATCTGAAAGTAATGAGCCAGACAACCAAAGAACAAAAGTAGAGCGTTTATGGGATTCCTAGAAATTTCTTCTAAGAACAGACACAATTCTCAATTCTCAGCAGCCCAACATGGTAATTCAATTCACCATTTGGAACTTAAAGGAAAAGAAGTCATTACCTCTTTTTGAGGCATATAGAAATGTATATAGACATATCAAGTGCCCTCAAGTAGTAAGGTGTTATTTATCAACCAGCAGGAATCAACAATGCCAAATACTCTGCACAGTACAGGACAGAGCCACACGACAAAATGAATGAGAGCAATGTAGCACAAAGATATGAGGTTACATAAACAAAGATATAAAGAAAGTTAGCAATTGTCAAAATGAAAAGTGAAACTGTAATTTTTAAGATTGCTCTAAAAAGCTGAGGTGAGTAGAGGCTCTACATTTGTCTCCCCAAAACTGAGAATTTGGGTAGAAGACAGCATTCAGAGTTGTACCCTGTTAGTCTTCAAGATGTTAGTCTTTGGAATTGCAATGCTTGAGGAGTCTTTTGAGAAAGCTATAAAAAGAAGACCTCAAAATATTAATTACTCTGTATCAACAAGGCCTGTTAAGAAACTAAACTGACTAGGAAACATTTGTCTGTGTAATGGAAAGCAACAAGAAAGAACAAAGATGCCAACTTTAAATGTAGTACCCGGTAGCTAGCTGTGACCTTCCTGTGATTAAAAAAGATGGAGGATAGAAGAGCTAACTGGATGGCATGCATGAGGGCCTCCGTTTAAGAGGAAGATAGAAACAGAATAGCTGATGAGTACTAAAGGGTACAATATACTCTTTCAATTTCCAGTTGCTATAATTGCATTAAAAAAGTACAGTGTTCTGAATGATGGATCCTTTAACGATTAGGCACAGATAAAAATAGATTCTTGTGGGTTCTTAAAGGATAATAAGAGGAGACTGGTACTCAACTGGAAGTTATCTAGAGTGGGGGTTTGGTGGATGCTGCTGAGAGCTATGATATAGAAGCCAGGAATGCTTCTACATCAAAATAATCTACATCAAAAGGCCAGAATGTCAAGGTTGAGAGACCATGTAGTAGATGAGGAGGACTACAAAGAATACATTTATTACACATGGAGCCAAGGTTCTACCAAGTGTTTTGGTTAACAATGATTTTGTAACTACCTTCCAATCTGATTGTTCTCCTCTTTTTTTAACAGGGTAATTTTATTCCACAATTAAAATGCTTATTCACACTGAAAAAAATTAAAATATTACCAAAAATGTTTCTTTTGCTTCTCCAGTGTCAATCTTGCTACAGTCAAGCTGCCTAAATTTAAATAGTGGTATATCTAAAGGCAAGTTTCTGACTCTCTGAACCTGTTTCATCATCTACGAAATGGAGGAAATAAAAATAACTGACCTCATAGAGCTGTTGTGAGGACTGAATAACAGCAAAACCTCACAATTCTGATAGCAATAATCAAATGCTAAGGATAACTTCTTTAAGAGGCAACAATCTGCCAAGCACTGGTGGTTCACATCTATAATACTCAGCAGAGATTGGGAGGATAGCAGTTCAAGGTGAGCCTAGACCTCCTATCTCAATTAATAGCTAGGTGTAGTGGTGATTGCCTATTATCTCAGCTACACTGGGAAGTAAATAGCAGGATCACTGTCCAGGCTGACCTAGGCAAAAAAATGAAGCCCTATCTCAAAAATAAAAAGAGAAAAAAGAAAGATGGAGGATAGAAGAGCTAACTGGATGGCATGCATGAGGGCCTCAGTTTAAGAGGAAGATAGAAACAGGATAGCTGATGAGTACTAAAGGGTACAATAGAGTTGTGGCTCAAGTATAGAGTGCCTGACTAGCAAGACTGAAGACCTGAGTTAAAGCTCCAGTACTGTTCTCCCCTAAAGAAAAAAGAAGTAGTACTCCTTTGCAAACTTACAACTTTTAAAATTTAATAAAATGTTCAACAATAAAAATAAAACCACAGATTGATCACCTATAGAAACAGCATACATGATATGAAAAAAACACATCAAAACCAAAGGAGGAGAGAGAAAGAGAGAGAGAGAGAGAGAGAGAGAGAGAGAGAGAGAGAGAGAGAGAATGTATTTATGTGTAACACTTTCTTTATACATCCATCTGTTGATGAATATCTAGGTTGTGACCCTACTGAAACATTTCCAATGTTTTTGGTGGTTTCTACCACTTGCACTCTTTATAAACTCAAGTTTATCTCTTCTTCTTTCTGCTTCCTTCTCCTTCTCCTTCTCTTCATCTTCCTCCTCCTTCTTTTCTCCTCCTCCTACTCTTTCTCTACCTATTCTTCTTCCTCCTCGTTCCCTCTTCCTTCTCTCTTTTTAAAGAGTCTGCAAAAAGTTGCCAAACAAGTTTTTGATAAATAGCATTAACGCACTGAAAATAATAAAGACCAATCACTAAAATATCTAATATGCACACAAATATTCTGAGGGATTTTCTTTATATGAATGAGAAAAATCTAAAATTTTAAGGGATATACTCTTCAATAATTTGGGGGAGAAATATTATTACTATTATAGTAAATAAATCCCCAAAATATTTCAAAACTATTTTCTTTAGCTTTACAACAAATTAAATTGGTCAAGCTAAGCTCTGACAAAGTTAAAGTTAGGAAAAAAACTACTAGGTCAAAGGAAGAAATGAAAACATGGAAGTGTTATCACAATTTGGCCATAAACTCCTTTTCTCAAAGAAACATGGCTATAAAGATCTGTTCCAGTATGAAAACTTGGCATAAAACAACTCTATCTTACATCACAGTTTTTTAAACATTGGGGTGGAGCTCGGAAGGGAGGGATTAAAAGGCAGGAGGCAGGAGGGGAAATTCTTTGCAAGTAGGAAAAAGAGACTGTCAGTAAAATAAAATTTCCACTGATGTATAGAACTTCTTCAAATTAATGGTTTAGGTCAGCTAAAATTTGGTGAGGTACTAGATTTTGGGCTTTTTCAAGAATGACCTCTATTTTGTTGAAAATGCCTATAAAAATAATATTCACAGACAGTATGTTCATTCCCTCTAATGGTCCCATTTACAATGTTATGTTAACTCATCAAATGTTTTGTTTTAAACTAAAGTCTACTCCATTCATTAAGTCATTAGTGTTATTAGTGAAAGACGGCGTGTCTGAATTTTTAACAAGTACAGAAAAACCCCAATATAATCATTAGACCTCTATTATGGGAATCAAAATCAGACATACCAGGATCAAATTACATGCTCTCTCATAAAACTCCACACAGTAAAATTCTGACAACACTGGTATTAGATCTTTCCTTCTCCAACAACAGTGTAAAAAATTCCACTATATATATGATTTTACACATTAGCAGCCTTAGTCATTACCCAGTTACACCATCACTTGTAATCAGGAACCAGGCCATTACTTCAGTACTACATAATTACTCTAGTAACTATGCTGTGGAGATATTTTATATATATATATATATATATATATATATACACACACATATATATATAGTATAATATGTTTTAGTGGGAAGATTAACTTTAAAAACCTGAGTGAAATACTCTCATACTCATATCCACTTTCTGTTCTGAATATTAAGTTAAGATGATGTTCCATTCATATTATAAATCAAACCACAGATTGATCACCTATAGAAACAGTATACATGATATGAGAAAAAATAAAATGAAACATGAAAAAAAAAAAAGAAAACACATCAAAACCAAAGGCACTGGAGGAGAAGTGATATGAGCCACAGAACCTCATAGAGCTCAAGGCCAAAACACAAGAGGAAGATTCAAAGCACTGGTTTCACCCAGAGCCTTGCTCCTTCTGAGAGTTTTTCCCATTAAGAAGAAAATTAAGTGCTTGTGTTGGGCAGGGAGGCATGAGGACGGGGCCAGGCTCTTCATGAATCTATAATTCCACTAGGAGACAGAAAAATGGGGTTAAGAGCTGTTTCTTAATAAAGTAATTAAGCTATTTTGAAAACAAGAAAGTTGTTAAAATGTGCTCTTATGTAAGCAGATATCAATAAATTTGAACAAAAGATTCTTGGGAAATGATCATTCATCATATATCTTTCATTAAATCTTCTCAATCTGTTCACTTCCTCACACCATCAGACCATAGAATTAATAGAACAGGTTTATTAATCTTTGCACTATCATCTGAGAAAGAATAAATGTGTATATGTTATATTGTGTGTATATGTGTGTGTGTGTGTGTGTGATGGACTGAATGTTTGTGTCACTCTAACATTTACATATTGAGGACCTAAACCTAAAGCAATGGTATTAGGAGTTGTGAGATTGTTAGTTTAATTAATGTCATAAGGATACAGACTCCACAATGGGAATAGTGTCCTTATAATAGCAAGAGACTCCTGGGCTTCTTCTCTGCCATGAGCTGTCAGAGTAGGAAGGTGGTCATTTGCAAGCCAGAAAGAAGGCCAAAAACAGACACCACCAAATCTGCTACTCTCTTCATCTTAAGACTTTCCAGCAGCTACAGCTCTGAAAAATCAGATTTCTGCGGCTTAAGCTATCTAATCTGTGGTATTTTGCTATGGCAATTCAAGCTGACTATGGCAATTTATGTATACGTATATTCATCTTCTTTCAGTATATAGACAACATGTATACATATATATATGTATATACTTTTCAAATATACACACCCATTGTTATGATTAATAAAATACAAGTATACTTAAAAAGACATTATGAGATCTGGGTGTGGTGGCACACACCTATTATCCCAAGACTTGGGAAGCAAAGAGAGGCAGAGGCAGGAGCAAAGTCTAGGTTACACAGCAAGGTCCTGCCTTAAAACAAAAGGCATAATGAATTAATCATTTTTAATATGAAATGCCACAATTATTACTTTAATTTTCAGGAATCTGCGGTTTGACAAAACATGTAGAGTTGTATATCTACTACCATAATTGTGACCTAAAATTTGCCATCTCTTTTGCTGTCAAGGCCTCCTGGACTCTTGTGTTAAAAGTTTTGCCATTCAAAACAGGACATCAATCCTGGCCCCAGTGACTCATGCCTATGATCCTAGCTACTCAGGAACCTCAGATTTAAGGATAGAGGTTCAAAGCGAGCCTGGCAGGTAAACCCAAGATATTCTCATCTCCAGTTAACCAGCAAAAAGCCAGAAGTGGAGGAAAGCTCAAGTGACAGAGTACCAGCCATGAGTAGAAAAGCTGAGTGAGAGTAAGAGACCCAGCGTTCAAGCCCCACTACAGCACAAAAACAAACAAAAATGCCTGAGGACACTGTACTTAAAAAGGACTGGAAAAACTACCTCACAGTGTTGGTTACCAACTTTAAAAATATTTTTAAACCGCCTTTTTTTATATGGTGGCTTCTATTTCTATCAAGTGTTTGGCATAAAAGAGTATAAGGGAAGGTGAATGAAACAACAGACAAGCAATTAAATATTTGGTATAGATTTCAAGATAGTATGAAGAAAAAAGAAGCAAGCATCTGACGATAGACTGCACATATCTGAGAGAAAAAGACATGTCTAGGAGAAGTGGAGAAAAACAGTGAATTGAATAAAGCTGATGAGTGATCATTTACAATGAAAAACAATAAGCTTTGCTTATAAGCAAGACAGTGATAAGATCATGTTTGTGTCCTTAAAAGACCACTGTCGAGCTGGGAAGGTGGCTCAGTGGTAGAGCGCTTGCCTTGCATGCATGAGGCACTGGGTTCGATTCCTTAGCACCACATAAGCAAAAAGAAAAAAGCCAGAAGTGGCGCTGTGGCTCAAGTGGTAGAGCGCTAGCCTTGAGCTGAAGAGCTGAGGGAGCGCCCAGACCCAGAGTTCAGGCCCCACGACAGGACCCCCCCCCCAAAAAAAAAAAGACCACTGTCTAGGGTAGCAATTGGGGAAGAAGTAGATGCAGTGAGACTACTGTAGCTCAGATAAACTTGATTTAAAACCATAAGAAGTAAAGAACAAGAAAGTTTCAATGGCCACATGGCTCAAATAGCTTTAGAGTGTCATTCCAAGAACATTCATCAGTGATTCCTTGTAGAAAACTGGAAAACTCAAAACACAATGCAGACAGACATCTAATAGTGTGGTCAGCTAGATAATCTGGAGATCTCCTAATACAAAACACTGAAAACTGTTGGATAAAACTTCTAAGCAAATAGCTATATTCCCTTCAAAGTAAGGGTGTCTGATCTGGGTGCCTAGGATTCAGCAATCTCCAACACATGGTACACAAGCTGCTATGAGTGTAGTAGGCACTGATCGGTCTCAGACAAATGCACAGAGCATGCCCTTCCTTGCCCGCCCTGTCCAACAAAGGGGGATGAAGGGGGTGGAGGCAAGGGAGTCACAGGGATCAAAGTCTGTTTCAGAAGATTAATCTGGCAGAGAGGTGTGGAACAGGGCTAAGGAAAAGGGTGAGGTGAGGAGTATGCAAGGTCACTGTGGAAGCGCCATTAACTGGCAGCTGTTTAGATGGCAAGCAAGGCAGATGGAACATAGGATGCCTCAATTTCATGGCTGGGATCACTAGAGGGATGGTGGAGCCATTAATGAAAAGAAAAACTAGAAAATAAGAGTGGATTTGGGAGAAAGGTAAATGGACGGTGTTAGATGATATTTGTATTTTTAAATTTTAAGTGTTTATTTTTCATTGTTTTAAATACTTTATTGCCATTTACACAAAATAATGAAGATGGAATTGTGACATTTTCATACATGTTTATGACATATTTTAATCATATTCACTCCCCACCATACAATACTTCAGATGTTAGAGTTGCAACTACGGATGATTTTAGCATGAGATAGTGTTCAAAGTTCACAAACCTAGAACAAGGATCTCTTGGGAGATCCTTGGGAGAAAGTCTCACTGTGTAGCCCAAACTAGCCAAACTGGTGATTCTCATGCTTAAATTTCCCCAGAGCTGGGATTACAGGTGAAAGATAAGAACAGTGAGTCCCATGTGAAGTATAAACATTAGCTTCAGAAGAACATGTTATTCCCCATAGTATATTTAAGACTTTTCTTTCTGTGCATTTTTCTGGGGTAAAGTCCATGGTTCTTATCAGATTTTCAAAAAGGTCTACGGTAATCAGCTCTTCTTTAAATACGTATCAACTTTGTATACATTTAACCTTTGGTGTTCATATTTCCACTGGGATGTGTCTGCTTGTCAATTTCATCTATCCCATGTGAGATTCACTGGTGTCTCTCACCAGGTTAGAAATATTTTAGAGCATTTTCCCTGCCACATTCTAATTCCTCTGCCCCTACCAACAACATGACCTATGTTCTTGTGAGCTACCGCTGTACATCTCAGACTCTCCATGAAAAAATATCTTCTTATGAATAAAAATAAACAAACAGCAGTCACATAAAATAGTAAACATTTAGAACACTGATGTTGGGAAATGGTGTTAAATCAAAAAGCACACATTTCTCATTGTTATTGCAGAAAAGAAAAACTCTGTCCCAAACCTTTGAGATGTTCAGCAGAAAGTGTTAGGCTTGATCTTTGGAACGAAAACAATACAATTTACATTTCAGATTACTCAGAGCTGCCCTAAGATAGAAAATAAACCCAAGATAGATAATTTAAGCAAGTTTAAGAAACATATCAGTGAGATTTGAGTTATAATAGATTTATATGTGTCTTCTTTCTAAATGTGCATTTTTTTATCTGAAAAGAAACCAAGTATGTAGCCATCACTAACTTAAACAGCTGGGGGAGATGGGAACTGTACATTAGAATACTTCCAAAAATATATTTGGGACTCATTAATCCTCCTTACCACCCCCCCCCACTCCATTCTACTTCCTTTTTTCATAATGGTTCAAAGCAAAGACTGAGCCCTTGATCTTTTGGGAGACACAGGCAAGACAAAGGGCCAAACTCACTAAATGAAAACTTGCTTAACTTTTCAGAATTCCATTCAAAGTCACCAAGAACCTTCTGGCCCCACTCCCAGACTAGTAAAATGAGCATCTCAAGTCCTTAAAGACTAAGATGGCTCTTTCCACCAAAACCAAATATACATCTCCCCTGGCAGCTGGTTGTCTTAGCATACTCTAAAAGGATATTTACGAAGTGGGAGGGGGAACATCTCCAGAAGCACTATGTTTATTATAGGATTATCTGAGTGACTCTCAAGTAAACATGAGTAAATTAAACCATGTTTGCTATGATGTGCTATTACTTAAATTCTGCTATAAAAATCACCTCAAGAGACCTAGGGGTCTCTTTTTTGAGACAGTAGATATATATGTAAAATTATGTATATTACATTCATTTGCATATATTTTAAAATATAAGAATTATCTTTCCTTCTAATTGATCTATGCTGAGACAATTTTTAAATTACTCTAAAAGTCTTTTGAGCATCTATAATGAGGTATTCCATTATATTAGATATTAAATTCTGTAGTACATTTGAGTAGAATCATAATATATTGAATTTGCTTATTGTATTAAAATTTACTTTATCTGATTTATGAGAATAAAATATCCTTACCCATTATTTTAAGTAGTGTTATTTTAATTTTCATCTCCCTTACTCTTTTCCTAAGTTCTTTAGTCAAGTTTTGATTTAAACCAGTCTGTGAATTATCCACTCTAAATATCCCCAGAGACCATGTTTGTGGCCAGGTAAACCAAGGGGAAAAGGAGGTCAGACAGGCCAAAGTGGGATATGAGGTCACATGAGACCAAAACCATATTCACAACAAGTCGTTATGTCGAAAACAAACTTTACAACTCAGCTGAGATCTTCTAAAACATAAACAAACACCTTCTACCTTTCAGGAACAGTGGACCATAAAGGACACTAGCATCCTAGTTACATGGCACAGACCAAGAAATACGTATGGAGACCATTTGCCTTTCTAGGCACATAGATCATAGCTTTTGCGCTTTGGGAAGACAGGTCTGTCAGTGAGGACTAGGAATGAGTTCAAGTGGGGACCAAGGCAGGACCATCTTGGCAGGAGATGAGTCATGGTTCATCATTCTTCAATCAATGGAAACAGAGGCCCATCCTTAAGGAGTTTACAGATCATGAGACAATGTGATAACAGAGGCATGAACATAGGAAGGGCAAATCTAGTTTTACTGGGGAGGCAAGAAGTGGAGGGCAGAAAAAATTCCATACACGAGGTAGCTACTGAGAAGACCTAAGAAGATGGATGGACTTGGACAGACCCTTCAGAAGTGGGACATAAATCCAAAGTTCAAGTCACAAGGCCCGTCTGAGCAAAGGTTATAAAAACAAAATGGAAAGCGTGTCCAAAAAAATCACAAAAATCTCTGTTTGGCTAAACAAAAGACTATGCGTAGAGTTTGGATGGGGTGAAAAATTAAGTTAGGACAAGTCAGATGAAGAGATGTATAACAGTTCTGCTGGCAATATATAAGATAGTTTTGAGCAAGGACATTGTATGACTAGAACTACCAGTTCTGGAGCTGGATATTAAAAAGTTGGAAGTTAAAATTGGGAAGAGATTAGAAGTTAAAAGTCCACTGAGAGGCTGGACAAGATGGGAGGCAGAAATTGAGGAATACAGTTCAAGTACAGATACAGAAAAAAAAGGAGTTTGAGAGACTCCATCTCAAACAATGGCGGGGTGTGGTATCTTGCGGCTATTTGAATAGCCCAGTGGTTGGGCACAGTGGCCTCTGCCTGTGATGAGTACTGACATAGAGAGGCACCAGATAGTATGATCACAGCCTAGCCTGGCCCAAGACCATACCTTGAAACAGTTAGTGCAAAAAGGGACAAGAGGTCTGGCTCATGTGGTAGATAGAGTACCTGCCTAGCCAGCCTGAGAGTCTAAGGGTCTGAGGACCTGAGAGTTCAATCTCCAGCACCGCCAAAAAGGAAAAAAAAAGTCATCTAGAGACATGACACTTGAAGAACAGAGTCAGAAAATGAATTCAAGACATAGTGGAGAGTAATTTCTAATACAAAAGAACTGTCTGGCTCACAGGGGCGGGTAGCTGGTAGATGAAGCACTTAGGCAATGTTGTGAAGTGAAATAGAGTCTAAGAAGAAATGCTACCTCACTGGGGAATATTAAGTTCAGCTTTAGAAAGTTTGCATTAGAGGTTACAGTAGAACATAGACAGTTATCTATTAACATGGTGAGAAAGGTAGATCTGGAAACTGAGTCACAGTTAAGATTAGAAATGAGGGCTTGGCATTTATCCACAAAGAAGTAAGGCCACAAAAATGGTCTAGTGGTATAACCATAGGAAACATAATTCAACACAATTTAATGAGCTGAAAAGAATGTAGGGGCAGTGAAATAGACCAGAAAAGGGTCTAAGAACATCAGGTTATAGAGGAAAAAAGGCCATATTATAAAACACATGCCAGGAACACTATCATAAGGTTCATACAGCATGCTAAACTGAACAGCAATTTCAACACTTAAAAATATTAAATACATACCTTTTTATTACTGTTACAGTGTTGGTTATTTAATCTCCAGAGAAGCCTCCTTACATTGGAAGAGCAAAGCTTTCCAAAACCTTCCAAGCCTCCTCTCTCTAAGCCAAAAAGAAATGTAATCGCCTTCCAAGAACTCTTACGGTATTAATAAGCATTTTCTTAGGTATTTATACAACTCAGGACACATTGACTGAACACCGTCTATGGGCTGAACACTACAACTGGAATAGATACCAATGAAATTGAGACTTCCTCTTCCCCATCTTTATAGAAGAAGTGGAGCTTAGAAAGTTTCATAACTTGAGCCAAGATTGTCAGTCAGTAAGTGAAGGAACAGAGGGCTTCTGACGCCAACTTATCCCGTGTGTGTGTGTGTGTGTGTGTGTGTGTGTGTGTGTGTGTGTGTGTGTGTGTGTGTGTGTGTGTGTATGCACATGTACGCACACATGCAACTAAATCACAAGTTATAACTTGCCATATTTGCTTCTAACTCCTTACTGTAGGGCACAGGTCATCTCTGCCCTTATCAACAAAATGCCTAGCAGAAAGAAAAGAAAGAAGGAAGGAAGGAAGGAAGGAAGGAAGGAAGGAAGGAAGGAAGGAAGGAAGGAAGGAAGGAAGGAAGGAAGGAAGGAAGGAAGGAAGGAAGGAAGGAAGGAAGGAAGGAAGGAAGGAAGGAAGGAAGGAAGGAAGGAAGGAAGGAAGGAAGGAAGGAAGGAAGGAAGGAAGGAAGGAAGGAAGGAAGGAAGGAAGGAAGGAAGGAAGGAAGGAAGGAAGGAAGGAAGGAAGGAAGGAAGGAAAGAAAGGACCCTGAACTCAGTTCTCACTGGGTGTTGTTGCTGGAGAATGAACACACACATACTAACAGTAGGCATTTATGGGCTGGTAAGCTTTGAGTACTTATTTCCAAGGCGGACTGTAACTTAACAACAAAAAGTTCTAAAAACAAACTCTGTACTTGTGAAAGATGCCACCTGGTCTGCCTCAGGGGCTGAAGTTGTCTTTTTATGCACCGAGTGGGAACAGCACAGGGAGTGACGAAGCTGGTTTTCTTCAAACCACTCCGACTAACTGATTGGAGCCAAGAAAAAGGCCCACACCTTTCAGAGAGGAGCACTAGGCAGACTCTGGTACCCATTTCACCTTTGCTTTCAATGCAAGGATTGCCAACAGTCTGGGAACGAGGAGAAGGTAGGGCATGTTTGGTGCCAGCTCTGATGATGTAACTTTAACATTCACAACTTCTGCCAGGAAAAAGAAAAACAACTGGTTTAGAAAGTATTTTTCTTGTTCCTAATAATCAACCAGAATCCACTTTGCATTTCTGACTACTACCTTTTGTTTTTTTTTTATATATAACATTAACTTACTTTAAAAAATGAATAGGATTTTAATGCCTAATCCAAATGACTGTTTTTAATTCCTTGGAAAACAAATGCATAGGGCCTGAAATGTGTTTATGTCCTCTGTGCATGAAGAACACGAAGTTCTTCTCAGAAGTGTTTATTCTGCAGCCATGCACATGTGCAGTGGGAAACCTGGAAACAATAGGCTGCTCAGCACCACAGGCAGCCTTGCGCCACAGGCTGACAGAGACACCAGGCAACTATTCCTGGACTTCGGAGAAACCAACAGACTTTACAAATGGGACTGTATTTCAAAGCATCATCCGATTATAACACACCAGAGTTTTCTACCAATGTATCTGACAAATGTTTCCTTTTGTGGGGATGTCTAATTTGGGCTCATTTTTTTTATATCTTTAGAATATTTAGGGCACAATGAATTCATGCCTCTTTTTTCACGATATGACCCTAAATTAGTCTTGTTCTTTTCAAGTGGGGCTTGATTTTAAGATCCTTGCCTCCCCCTCCCCCATGGATAAGTTGGGGTGGAGCAATAATAGCTATACTAAAGGTGTTTGTCAGGCTCAAAAATCTTTCTTTGTCCATGAACTCTGATTCAAGAACACAAGTCACCTCTTGTTAATGTTTACCTAATGTGGGTCAGGCTATTGGTCTCCCTAAACATTTACCTATCAGATATACTGCCAAAAGAACAGTATCAGCTAGGAAAAAGTTGGGCATCAGCACTGAGCAGGTCCACAGGGGATGCTTTTCCCATGACTTCTTAAGATCTTTCCATGACTGAGTTTAAAATCAATGTTAATTGTTGATGAGACAGCATAAAACGTAAGTATCAAGTAAGAGTTTAACACAATATAAAAAAGATAATATGAATCCCTTTCCACTCAATTCTTAAGCCCTTTCACAAGCAGAGAGCCTTCTTAAAATGGCATTGCTTCTGTTCCATGCTCTGAATTCTGCAAGAATGAACCACGGCTATTATAGAAGTCCCCTCTTATCCACGAAGACAATAAGATCCCTGAAACTGCAGGTCACACTAAACCTCAAATATACAATGCTTTTTCCTACACATACATTCGAACATCTGATAAAGTTTAACTTATAAATAAGGCACAATATTGACAACTAACAATAATTCTTTTTTTTTTCAATAATTCTACAATAAAACAGAACAACTGTAACTTTTACAGTTTGAGGTGCAATAGCAAAACTAGCACAGATTTCTTTTTCTTTCTATACAGTTTCATGAACATTTGTTCTTATCATAGCTCTCAGCAATCTCAACAAATACTTTTTAATTCTTCCCTTATTAAGAACTTCCAACTTCTCACATAAAGGGAAAACTATGCAGCTTCTCTTCGGCATATCCAAATTGTTAGCATCATTACTCTTACACGGTGAGGCCACTATTAAGTAAAATGAGGGCTACGTGAACACAAGCACTGGGAAGGCAGCATATACAGTGTGGACATGCTGGACAAAGGGATGATTCATGTCCCTGACAGGATGGCACAAGATTTCATCATGCTAAGACAAATGGTATACAATTTAAAATTTATGAGTTATTTGTTTCTGGAATTTTCCATTTAATATTTTCAGACCACAGTTGACTGTGGGTAACTGAATGCTCAGAAAGAGAAACCACAGATAAGGAGAGACTATACAACAATAATTTTAGCAAATATGCAAGTCCTTATAAAGTCATAGCTCAAGTTTATTGCCTTCCATTTTAACCCAGGCTAAACCATGATAACTTCTACTTACAACACAGGAACTTTTGGTTGTTTACTTCTGTAATATGAATGCAGTTATTGTAAGTGAATTTGTACCAACCCAGGAAATTTTGAGAATTTCCAAATACAGTGGTTAATTTTTTTTGGTGAGAATCACTGAGTCTATAAATGACTGCCAATTAGGTAATAATGATAAGACTTGTTCCTTAACAATAAGTAGCCACCTCTCAAACTAAAGCTATATTAGCAGACTACAATTAAGTCCCAAGAAGGCTACACTGATTGTGTATGGGAAAATGGTAGGGAGGGAGGGCATTTGACTAAGGCTATAGAAAATGTTTTCTTCAACAGGAAGAAAGGGTTACACATGGAACAATGTTAGCAAAGGTTCAACAGCAAGAGTAGAGGCAAACTTGACAAAGGAGCCAAAGACATACAAGGGAAGAAACATAGCTTCTTCAACCACTGGTGCTGGGAAAACTGGGCGGCCACATGCAGAAGACTAAAAGTGGACCTCAGCCTATCACCATGCACCAACATCAACTCAAAATGGATTAAAGAGCTTAACATTAAACCTGAATCTCTGAAACTACTGCAGGACAGAGTAGGAGAGACACTTGAACTTATAGGCATAGGAAGGAACTTCCTCAACAGAGTCCCACGGTCACAACAAATTGGAGAAAGACTCGACAAATGGGACTACCTTAAAATAAAAAGCTTCTGCACAGCTAAAGCTATCAGAACCAAGCTAGAAAGACAACCAACTAATTGGGAAAAAATATTTACCAGCAATATATCAGACAAGGGGTTAATATCCAATATATACAGGTAACTCAAGAAACTAATCCCTCCCAAACCTAACAAACCAATTACTAAATGGGCAAGGGAACTAAAGAGAGACTTCTCAGATAAAGAAAAAAAAATGGCAAAGAAACACATGAGGAAATGTTCACCACCCCTGGTTGTGAAGGAAATGCAAATAAAGACAACCCTGAGATAGATACCACCTTACCCCAGTCAGAATGTCCCATATCCACAAGTCAGCCAACGACAAATGCTGGAGGAGATGAGGAGAAAGAGGAACCCTATTACACTGCTGGTGGGAATGTACACTTATACAACCACTTTGGAAAGCAATCTGGAGGGTCCTCAGAAAGCTAAATATTGACCTCCCTTATGATCCAGTCATACCACTTCTAGGCATCTACCCTGAACAACAGGAACCAATATACAAGGACACGTGCACCTCCATGTTTATTGCAGCACTGTTCACAATAGCTAGGATATGGAAACAACCCAGATGCCCCACCACAGATGAATGGATCAAAAAATTGTGGTATCTATACACAATGGAATATTATGCAGCCATTAGAAATGACAGAATAATGGCATTTGCAGGGAAATGGATGGAGCTAGAAGAAATCATGTTGAGTGAGGTAAGCCAAGAGCAAAAAGACAAACGGTACATGGTCTTCCTGATAAGTGGATGTTAAATCCAAAATGTTAGGTGATAGGACAAAATTAACAAGAAACAAAGAACTCCCACTCATCTGGTCAAACCACTACTAAATAATCCCATGCTGTTGATCACATGTATGGTATATATGTGTATGCTGTTATATGTTATAGACCGTGATAGACAATTTGCTCCAGGAAAGTTAGAATGAGTTTGTGACTTTAAATGAGCATCACTATCCCACAATACTGTGAAATTTAGGAAATTATGTAATCACTTAATCACAATAAAAAAAGAAAACACCAGAAAACTAGAAGTGGTGCTGTGGCTCAAGTGGTAGAGCATGAGCCTTGAGCTGAATTGCTCAGGGACAGCTCCCAGGCCTAGAGCTCAAGCCCCATGACTGACAAAAAAAAGAGAGATTTTTCATGCGATTGTTTCTAACATATTTATAAGATTATGTCTTTGTTGCTTTGTATGTCCCTCCCTCATGGTATAACCCCTGCTTTCACTATATATGATGTTGGTATATGTGGAGGGAAGGGGGAAAAAAATCGTTAAAACAGGGATACAGGCGGACCCATTGCAACAATGAGATGTACAAGTTGTTATGTCGAAAAACGAACTTTACAACTTTGGTGGGGGGGAGGATGCGAAGGGATGGGAAGGGGAAACAAAGGAGGAGGCTACAATGCTTGATAAGAAATGTACTCATTATCTTGCCCATGTAATTGTAACCCCTCTGTACAGTATTTTCACAATAAAAATACGTTTATTAAAAAAAAAAACAACTTCAGATAGTACTAAATATCCCTTCTAATTGGGAACCACTGGCACTTATATAGATAAAGACCAATGAATAAAAATTGGTTTTATCTGAAAAAAAAGAGTAGAGGCAAACTGAGAAAATGTGAATTAAGTCTGGCTATGGGATGGCTTAAAGGAGAAGTAATAGAAAAGTGCAGCATCTAGTTCTTCACACTGAAAACAGAGAATAGCCTGGCACTGGAGGCTCATGCTTATAATTCTAGCTACTCAGGAGGCTGACATCTGAGGATCATAGTTCAAAGCCAGCCAATGCAGGAAAGTCCTTGAGAATTTGATCTACAAGTAACCTTCAGGGACAGTGCTCAGACCCTTAGTTCAAGCCCCAGGACTTGTACACACACACACACACACACACACACACACACACACACACACACACACACACACACACACACGCACGCATGCATGCATGTGTACTACATACACATACATGTATACACATGTATGCACGTGTATACACAACAGGAAAGAAGGTTGAAAGCTAGATTTTGGGAGTCAGAAAAATGACTTTTTAAATGTATTTTCCCTTATTAGTTTCTCATATTAGATTTTTAGAGTAAAAATATTTTACTAGAAAGCTTACTTGCAATCTAAGTATAATAATTTCAAAGAAAAATAACCTAGATTTTGGTAAATATTTGATTTTTTTGAGCTGGAAAAATCCCATCTATGGCTTAAGTAATACATTTAGTTTTTTTCCACATTTTGTAATTGTTTCTTTAATAATCTTTTGTTCTTAACTCATTACATACACACGGAGAGGGCTAGTCTGGAACAAGTACTTGCTTACTTATTCATGCATCCTTTCCTTTTCTGCTTTGTCTTATCCCTGGCTAACCACTCATTCTTCTGCTATGAACTCTATTAGTAACAATAACAACACTAGGTACTACTATTGCTGAGTGTTTGCTGTCGTGCTAGGCACTGCAGTTAATGTTTTATGTGCTTAATAGTTCAAACAACAGTTTGAAATAGGTATTACTATATCTATGTTATGACGAAGGAAACAAGCACAGAGATGTTAAATAGTTTGCCAGCTCCTAAATGGCAGAATCTGTTTGACTCAATAGTCTCTGGCCTCTTAGCACTTCATTGTACCTAGCAATCTTCTGACTAACACAGGTTAGTACTGGCAATGCACATATAAAACATTCAAGCCAGAAGCAGTGGCTCACATGCATAACATCAGTGATCTGGGAGGCAGAGATTGGGATGAACATGGTTCGAGGCTAGCCTAGGCAAAAAGTTCACAACACCTCATTCTTAACCAACAAAAAGCTGGGCATGATGATACATGCCTGTCATCCCACCTAAGTGGAAAGTGTAAATAGTAAAATCAGGCTAGCCCAAGAATAAACACGAGACTCTATTAAAAAATAATGCAAACAAAAAATACTATGGGCATGGCTCAAGTGGTAGAGCACCTGTCTAGTAAGTAAGAAGCCTTGAGTTCAAGTCCTAGTACTGCCAAAACATTACATATATAAAGTAAACATTCACTGAATGCCTGCTTCTCTGAAATTCTGTTCTAGAAGCTGTCAGAAATACAAAAATAATGAGAGTCTCCCATATTTGAGTATAACAGCTATATACTGTATCTGTACTATGGGGTGTCCATGACTTATAACTTAGTACTCCTAAGGTCACAGAGGATACAAATGGCTCAGAAGAAGAATGTTAGATGGTGACCACATCTACTCACAGGCAGAAATCAGCCAACCCCAACTAAATGACTAACAAAGGACTTTAATAATACATTTCCCTCAGAATATGTAAAAACTCTGCTGATGAAAAATCTGTCATGTCAGTGGTTCCCAACCAAATCTGCTTATAATCCATTTTCAATGACCCTCAGCTTCCTTTGAAGTAGAATAAGCTACTAAAGCATCTGGTCAACAATAAGCACATTGTTAACTGAACCCGTATAAAACTTATTACTATGGAGAAAAGCTACTTGGGAGAATAAGTGTGATATCACACGGCTGCTACTATGTAGCTGGATGCTATCTCAAATCATATGCAGCTGTTTAAACAAAGAGACAATTCAAACATCATCTTTTTTAAACTATCTTGCTTTTTTCCTACCACTTTTATTAACTTCTAAATACTTTTCTTACTATTTTAGAGACACTAGTTATATTTTTTTCCATAAACTAACAACTGTCAGGTCAGGTTTTACTTTTAGTCCTCTTTAGGTAACATGATTACTCATGATTACTCAAGGCATACGTGGAGGGAATCACAACTTTGGACTCTTGTCTGTACTTTTCTCTCCAATATTCAAATACCCAGATTTCACACACAAACTGCACAAATATGTTCATGAGAGATTACATTGTCAAGCACTATCTGCATATACTGTGCCATTAGAACTAATGCAGCAGATTTCTAAGGAAACCAAAGTTAATAAAGAGAAATCATTTTGAGTTCACAAGTGACAATGGAAAGAGCAAGGACCACACTGGTGAGCCAGGAGAAGCACAGGCTACTTAATGACATTGACACTTACTGCTCAATTCGGGGTGACAAGTACAGCTTGGGGTACACTTGGGTAGCTTCAGTGTCCTCAAAACTGACAGAAAGGAGGGCCACATCTTCTCCAGGATCTTCATTTACATCCTTAGACAGGAAGTGAAAAACAGTATCATGAATATCTGCTCTCTGAACTTTGTGGGTGTGTGTGTGCTCTTGCGCATGCTGGTCCTAGGGCTTGAACTCAGGGACTAAGTGCTATGCCTGAGCTTTTTTTTTTTCCCCCTCAAAACTAGCTCTCTACCACTTGAGCCACAGCTCCACTTCTGGCTTTTGTTGGTCATTTATTGGAGGTAAAAGTCTCACAAACTTTCCTGCCCAAGCTGCCTTCAAACAGTGATCCTCAGATCTCAGCCTCCTGAGCAGGTAGGATTGTAGGCATGAGCCTATGATCCTTCTGCGTTAGTGCCTTGAATACTGGGATTATGCCCCACCACACCCAGCTCATAGTCTCTGTCATTGAAGCCATGCTTTGTGAGCTCCTTAATCAAGCTGAACAGTTCAGGACATCCTTTACCACAAAACTCATCACTCCTCTACAGCTATGGCTCTCAAAGTTCTTGACCAAAAAAGCCTGCCATAAAGAGTGAGGCACAAGCCCCTACAAGTCACTTATTCCCACATCCAGGTAGAGGAGGGGAGTGAATCTTGTGGTAACAAAAAATGAGTGAATTGAAGTAAACATATAGGTAAAATATTTCTATGCTAAAACATCAACACAAAACATTAAAATACTGAGTAATCTTATTATACCTACCTTTATGGTATGCTGCAAATTACTTAAGTAACAAAACTTTGCCAGAAATATGTCCCCACAAAGTATGCCATCATACAAGTAAATTAAATGAATACGTATCTACTTCATTACAATGGACATGGATGGTCTAAATATCTTAAATGTCAATTCATAAGAATGCAATGGATAAAATACTGATCTAAGTATGATTATTGTGATCAATGTACCTGAACATTGTAATGTATCTAAACAAAAGTAAAAAAAATAAAGCTGAAGTTGTTGTAATTTATAACTAAAAAACAAGAATAGAAATACTTTGGCTATCGGAATCAACCAAGACAACATTGATGAAGTGTCCTAAATCAATTATTGCCAAATCAAGTATCTCTGCCATGAAATATCTATTCTGAATAAAATATTGAATTAGAATAACTCTAATACCATGCCCATTTAAAATTTCTGTCAATCAATAAGCTGGGCAAGATGTTGTACTCCTGTGGTCCAGTTATGCAGGAGACTATCTGCAGGAAGATCAGACCAAGACAGGCTTAGGAAATAAATGCAAGAATCTACCCAAAAAGTCAAGCAAAAAAATGACAAGAAGCATGGCTCAACTGGTAGACCACCTTGAAAATATAAGGCCCTTAGTTCAAATCACAGTAAGACCCCCCACCAAAAAAAGAGGCACAAGAGTGAAATGTACATATGAAACAAGAATCATAATGTATCTTTCATCCTAAAAGTTAAATTTTTAAAAAGAAAGAAAGTAACCTTGCTAGGCTCTACCTAGTCTCCCCTAAAATTCCCTAATCTCTCTCATTGAGAGGTGTCCTTGCTCTTTGACTCTACTAGTTCAAGGTTACTCTCTCCAAGGACACACACTAAACACAGCAATGTTTCTCCATCCTTTTCTTACTTGGTGTCTAAACAGTTTGGGACATGGACGATCACTTGGACTCTAGTTTTTTTCTTCAAAAACATTCTTGTCTCTGCTTCTTCCCCTCCCATTTTCATTCTTTATTTAACTTCATGCTTTTTTTAATATATTACAAAAATTTGGCTTGGTTTATTTATTTATTTATTTTTTGGTCAGTCATGGGGGCTGACCTCTGGGCCTGGGCACTGTCCCTCAGCTCTTCAGCTCAAGGCTAGTGCCCTACCACTTGAGCCACAGCACCACTTCTGGCTTTTTTCTGCTTAGTGGTACTGAGGAATCAAACCCAGGGCCTCATGCATGCAAGGCAAGCACTCTACCACTGAGCCAACTTCCCAGCCCAAATTAGGCTTGTTTTAACAATTCAAACCATATAGCTCTCTACTTCTCAAGGTAACCAATGTCCACTGTGTAGCTTTGGAAGCTTTGTTTGTACTCATAAACACACACTCACACATTTGCATGTAAACACCTCTTTAACCTTCTGTTTTGTGTTCTCTAATAGACTCATATCATATATATCACTCTATCAACTGCCTTTTAAATAGCCATATAAACATTCCCAGGCATGGATTTATCTTTTATTTAACCATTTCCCTGGCAAATTTGTCTCTTGATAGTACTGTAATGAATATTCTTATATATACATATTTATATATATATGTATATATACACATAAACATACATGTATGTTCTTTTTTTTGGGGGGGGGATCCAGTCGTGGGGCCTGAACTCTGGGCCTGGGTGCTGTCCCTCAGCTCTTCAGCTCTAGGTTAGCGCTCTACCACTTGAGCCACAGCGCCACTTCCGGCTTTTTTCTTTTTGCTTATGTGGTGCTGAGGAATCGAATCCAGGGCCTCAGGCATGCAAGGTGAGCACTCTACCACTGAGCCACCTTCCCAGCCCACATGTATGTTCTTTACAGATGGGATTCATGTTTCTTAATAGACAACAAAAACAACTTGTTAGGGTAAAGATTTAGAAATATTTTATATTTTAATAGAATTTAACATTGTTTTTCTGAAAACTTGGTGCAATTCACATGTGGAACCTTAAATTTCTACATGAAAGTCTATTTACCTTTACCCCAAATAACTGGGTAGCACTGACTACGATCACTCTTTAATTTAATGTTGGCAATTTGATAACTGAAAACTACATCCCAATGTGAATTCAATGTGAGGTCAAATGACTTTTCACTGAACATCTGTATTCCTTCTGTAAATTTCCTGATCAAATCCATTACCTAGTTTTCTTTAAGGTACTTGATCTTTTTTTTGTTATTTAGTAGGATTGTCAACCCTTTCTGGCCACATGGTTACAAATATTTTCTTTCATACCAAACATGGTTTGAAAAAGGAGAAGATGGATATAAGAGGAGTTGAACTTGTTCAAAGTATATTTGTATGCATGAAACTTCTTCCTACTATTAATGTATGATAATTCATACATAAAATTAAAAATTTTTAAATCAGTTCTTTTTCTTAGTCTAGCTTTTGATTTTTACTTTGGGGGCAGTTCTGATATCACAGAAAATTTAGACAGTTACAGAATTAATGCTAGTCAATAATTCTGGGATATAAATTTTAAGTAGCAGGATAAAAGAAGCATGGATTTAGTTTTTGTGCTTTCTTTTCCCTGAACTGGGGAACCAGTGGATGAGTAAGTAGGAAAGAGAAAGATCTTGGCAGTACCTGGCACCCAGAAATCAGTGTGTTTGTTGAATGAATAAATTAGTGAAGAATAGTCTTTACTTTCTATATCTAATGAATGTTTGTAGGCTCTTGCTTTATAAAATTTGTTGCCACCAATAAAGCCTGAAAACTAAAGTGCTGACACCTGCCCAATATTAAACCAAGTTCTCTACAACTAGTGGTCTCAACAAGGGAGCCCAGATTTCCAGTCTAAGCTTGCTTATCAAATTTCTCTTTTATAGATGCTAGTATTTTCCATCTTGAATTTTCCTTTCTATAAAACACAGAAGATAAAGTTTTAAAATTACTTGGGGTCCTAAACAGATGGAAAGACCTAAGTGCATATCTCTGAAACTCAAAATGTCTAAACTAAGATCGAAGAAATTCTACGCATAGAGACAAAATCATTGTATGATCCAGGCATAAGAATCTTCTTCATACTTAGATTGGCTTCTAGAAGAAAGACAAAAAAAAACTTTGACTTTTTAAAAAGTGTCTTTATGTTGTGACTTTAAATGAGCATCATTATTCCACAATACTGTGAATTTCCGGAAATTAAGTAATCACTTAATCACGATCAAAAAAAAAAAAAAAAAAAAAGAACCTTGGGGAAGGGAGGGAGGGAGGGGATGGTAGGGGGAAAACAATGGAGGGGGTAACGATGTTCAAGAGGAAGTGGAAGTGTACTCATTACCTCACTCATGTAACTGTAACCCTCTGTATAGTATCTCTACAATAAAAAAAATTTAAAAAAAAAAAAAAAAAAAAAAAAAAAAAGTGTCTTTATGTAGTTGTACAAAGGAGGAATCATGTAACAAAGCAGTTTATGAATACAATGCATCTTGATCAGTGTCACTCCCTCTCAACATTCTCACTGTCCTTCAATGCACTCCTTCCCTTACTTTTCTTAACTTTGTGGTATATACAATGAATTCTTAACTGCATTATCCCCTCACCCTCTTCCACTTTTCCTTAGTCTACCTCTCTCCCTTTGGCCCCACCTGCTCTTTTGTATGCATATATATCCTGATGTTGATTTTGTTGGGTTTGACCTAGTTTTCCTGAAAGATTATACTACTTGGGCTCTCTATATAGTCTATTATATTTAATTTATTTGTAACACTTGTGCACAGCCCATCCCATTGTGTTTACTTCTAGATTTATAGGTACACTCTAACTACCACAAACGAAAGGAAACCACAGCACCTTTGTTTCTCTGGATCTGGCTTACTTGATTTAATAGACTTCCCCAAAGAAGAAGTAAACATGGCCAATAGACACATGAAGAAATGCTCCAACGTCTCTGGCCATAAGGGAAATGCAAACCAAAACAACAATGAGATTTCATCTCACCCCAGTATGAATGGCCATCACCAAAAAAAAAAAAAAAACAACAACAACAAAGATTGGTGAGATGTGGCCAAAAGGAAACTTTAATTTGGTGGGAATGTAAGCTCCTTCAACCAATCTGCAAAGCAATATGGAGATTCCTCAAAAATTAAACACAGAACTACCATATGATACAACAATTCCATTCCTAGGCATTTACCCAAAATATTAAAACCAGGATACAGTAAAGCTATCAGCACAACTATGTTCAATGGACAAATGGATCAAGAAAATGTGGTATATATACAAAATAAAATTTATTCATATATTGGAAAGAATGATATTGTGCCATTCATAAGGAAATGGAAAGACTTGGAAAAGATTCTAGTAACTGAAGTAAGCCAGACCCAGAAAAGCAATGACTTTTAAATACCATCCTCTGAATACTGAATGTCCTTGTGAAAGGTCAAGGTGGCAGTCTATTATTTCAAAACCCAAACTCTGCAAAAAAAACAAAAACAAAAACAAAAACAAAAAAACCCTGTCAAAACAACAGAGGCCACTGAGATCATTCACAACCGTATATCTATGGATAATTTATAATTGGGTACATTTCCTACTTTTTAACTTTCTACTTAATTGTTATTCCAGCAAAGGACACAAATGTTTAAAGAACAATCCTCTAAAGAAAGGAATGACCCTGGTTTATATAATCCACGTTTGTCAGCTGACATCTTACAGAAAGCACATGAAATGTTGGTCTGAATATAAACTAAACTAGTTATTTCTAGGAGCTCATTTAATGAACTCTTGTAATCTTTTATTCCTCTTGGTATGGCACATGAGTTTTCCCTGAATTGGTATTTGATTTCTAATAGATACATACGTTTGATTTTGAGTGCTTAAATAAACCCAAAGAGTTCCAAAAATACAAATCCACACGGTGCTGTTTCCAGTTTCTGTAACTCTAACAAGCTTGTCTCTGTGTTCCCTCCCATCTGGGAAATTAGAAAAGAAGCTCTTGTACCATGGTTCTTAGAAGCTAACATTACAGATGATTATTGTAACCACTAATGGCAGCATTTGGAAAAGCGGGGATAGTTAAGACATAGTAAGGGACATTTAAAAATGTACAAGTATACATTTTCAGGGCTTTTTATCTGCGCCATCTGAAAGTGCCACAGGCTAAAATGAGGAAAAAGATTCCAAATCTGCTAAAGCTACAAAATATTGTGTTTTTCCTTTACAAACTTGCCAGGCACTCACAGCCATGCTCTTCTGCTGAGATCTAACAGTGACTCTAGCTTAGTACTGGCTTATAGTACTGGATGCTGTAGCTTATAGTGGGTTTTCACTACAAATGAGCTACTTTTCCTGTTCATTGTTGTATCTCCAATACATATATAACAATTTGCATGAAAATAAAAAAATGGCCAAGCTCATGCCTATAATCCTAGCTACTCAGGCAGCTGAGATCTGAGAATCACAGTTCAAAACCAGCCTGGGCAAGAAAGCCTGTGAGACTGTAAGCTCTAATTAAGACCAAAAAGCCAGAAGTGGAGTCAGACACCAGTGGCTCATGCCTGCAATCCTAGCTTCTCAGGAGGCTGAGATCTGAGGACCATGGTTCAAAGCCAGCCCAGTCAGGAAAGTCTGTGAGACTTTTATCTCTAATTAACTACCAGAAAATCAGAAGTGGCGCTGTGGCTCAAGTGACAGAGCAATCACCGTGGCCCAGAGTTCAAGCCCCATCACTGACCAAAAAGAAAAAAAAAAGAAAGCTAAAAGTGAAGTGGTGGCTCAAGTGTAGAATGGTAGCCTTGAGCAAAAATGCTTGGGGACAGCACCTAGGACTGGCACAAAACAAAAATAATAAACACAACAAAAACAATGGCAAGAATTAGAGAAAGAATGAGTAAATAGATGAAATTAAACACAACGTATTTTTCTAATTTGAAGAATATCTGGGTTCCAAGATTTCATGTATGAACTAATAGAATTAAATAGAAATTGCCTTCAGTTAGGAAGACCCATGATGTTTATCTCTTTAGTTCTTCAAATCTATGACTGCTAAATATATTAAAGAAAATCCAAATCTGAAAGATGGTACCAGCCAAGAATACAACTACTAATGTAATAAGGGTCAACATTTTTGTTTAGACCATAATGTCTCATTTATATAACTATTCTCAATTGAAGCTCTTTGCAAGTACCAAAAGGATATAGAAAAAATTAGTCTTGGAAATGAAAGTAAATACAAGTACAATTTATCATTAGGTCTATTCCTTTGATATGTTAATTATTTCAAGATAGCAATCATTAAACAAGTCCAATATGTTGAGAAGATTAGTGTCAATACAGACACGAACTACCAATTAACTAATTGCTCACAGTTATTAAATGAACCCAAAATGTTATAAATCATAGGTCACGTAGGAAGATTATTTAACAACAACAACAAAGACCATTCGATTTCTTAGTTCAAAAGGGCCTACAACCAATCTCTAACATCACTACTAGCAAAGTCAGTCTGTGGGTAAAGTAAGTATAGTAAAGTCATCATAGAGTATGTTAAAAACTTAGTACTATTTAAATTACATTTTAAGTGGTATTAAGTAAAACCACAATTCCTAGGGTGACCAAAAAATTATAGCTAGATAAGCAAATACCTCAGTCTACAAAATCTGTAAGTTCTTGTCATCCTACCAACAAACAAAAATTTCTGAAGCAGAATCTCATTTAGTAAGTTTGTATTTTAGAGCTGCTGCTGTTATATAATACAAATTTGTCACCATAAGCTTACATCAGTATTCAAATCAAAAATTTTAAGTCAGAGTAAGACTTTTATAGTGTTTCCATGCATGAAAGTATGCATAAAGTATGTAATATCTTACAAATGTGATGGAGAAAAATTAAAGCAAGGAAAGATGATAAGGAAAAAGGAAATGAAACTTTAGGAAAGATGGTCAATAAGAACTTAGAATCAGCAGTGGCTTTGTATTACATAAGACAGATTTAGAATAACCACGCCCAAAAAGAACTTGAATTTGTATTTTATTGGCATTATAACATGACAGTAAATATGGCAAGAATGCGGTTAAATCTAAGCAGAAGAAATATTTAAGAACAAGGATAATTTTGTATATAACACTTTAAGGACTAGATTAGGGATACAGCTTAGTTGTAGGAATCGTGCCTAGCATGTGCAAGGCTCTGGACTCAATTTTACAGCACTGCAAAATAGTAATAATAATAATAACTACTATTACTTGGTTTCATTCTAGCCATATAATGACACTTATCATTTCAGAATTTTGGTCCTTTCTCTACTTACAGGTGGTTGAAAATGTGCAAATACCTAATAAAAGAGTCTAGCCAGAAAGCAAAACAAATTCAAAAGTAAGGGATTTAAAGTTGAGCCAAAAAAAAAAAAAATGAGGAAAAGGAGCAATATGCATCTCTGATGAATAGCTCTTCTGCTGGTGATCCAATTCCTAACCTTGAGCCTTCTTGCCATGAAGCAGGGTGTTGTAAAATTAGGCTGAGCATTCTCAGTTTATCATTTACAGCTTTTCTCCACCATCTATTGAATTCTTGGTTAAAATCTTTTGATATTTTTTGTATCACTTATGAAAATAGCACTTGCCAGAGTAACCTGTGATTTGGTTTCTCCAGATGAAAATAGGAGTATTCTCCCTACCTCATCTGGAAAAACTGGATCCATCTCCATATATTTTAATAGACTTTTGACTAAAATTTTTCATTTTCCATTCCCTTTGTCAATAGATTTTTTTCCTTTTCTTTTTTTTTTTGGGGGGGGGGTCCGGTTATGGGGCCTGAACTCTGGGCCTGGGCGCTGTCCCTCAGCTCTTCAGCTCAAGGCTAGTGCTCTACCACTTGAGCCACAGTGCCACTTGCGGCTTTTTTCTTTTTGCTTATGTGGTGCTGAGGAATCAAACCCAGGGCCTCAGGCATGCAAGGCAAGCGCTCTACCACTGAGCCACCTTCCCAGCCCCTTTTTTTCCTTTTCTTAATTGGTATGGTTCTAATTTCTTTAATTCTGATTCTTTGTAAGTGTACTTGCTCTATTAATATTTTTGAATATTTTTATTACCTTTAAGTAGTTGTACAAAGGAGTCGCCATTCAACCAAGCAGTTTATGAATACAGTGCGTCTTGATCAGTCACACCTTCACCATTTTCACCCACCCCTTCTACCACTTCCCTCATTTTTCTTAATTTTTAGGTTATGTATCTATTTTTTTGACATTTAACAAGGGAGTTTATGCATATAATTCATCTTGATCTGTGTCATTCCTTCAACATCTTCACCCCCTTTCAACCCATCCCTTCCCCTATTTTCCTCAATTCTGTAGTATGTACAATACATCCTTGCCTGTATTCTATTCCTTTCCCCCATTCCATTTTCTACTCCTCTTCCCTTAGCCCCATTCTCCCTTCTTAAAAGTACCCATTTCCTGGAACTTATTTTGTTTTTACTTAATCTTTCTGAAGAATTATACTACTGTACTTTCCATAGTCTATTTATACTTCAGTTAATTCATTTCTAACTGCTTGCATACCACTTTTGTTTACTTATAGATTTATAGGCACATTTGTAGCCTCCACATATGAGTAAACCATGCAACCTGCAAGGGAGAACTAACACCAATAGTCTGCAATGAAATAGAAAGGGAAGGAACACTACCAAACTCATTCTATGAAGCCAGCATTACACTCATCCCCAAACCAGATAAGGACACATCACAAAAAGGGAACTTTATATCTATCTCCTTGATGGACATCAATGCAAAATGTCTCAACAAAATACTAACCAACTGAACCCAACAACTAATCAAGAAAATTATACACTAAGATCAAATAGGATTTATCCCAAGAATGCAAAGCTGATTTAACATACCTAAGTCTATAAATATAATACAACATATCAACAGAAGCAAGGACATTAATATTTTTTTCAGCTGCAATCTGACCTATGTTTCCCTAGGTTTTCACCATATTGCTTCATTAATCCTTCATGCTACATGAGCAGCACTTTTTCTATTCCACATAGACCCTGAATTTCTAAAGGAAAAGGTAGTATCTCCACATTCTTAATCATATTCAATAACAAGAGCTAACATTTATTCAATGTTTACTCAAGTGTCATTTTATTTAGTGTTTAAGATGAATTGTTTCATATAATCTTTATGACAACTTCATAAGGTAGGTTCTATTACTATTTTCCCTTGCAGATGAAGAAACAGGCTCAACAGAAATTAAATAGTGAAGATGAATTATAAGCCCAGGTGTCTACGATTCTATAACTTGTGCCCAGCATTGTTATTAGCTACAAAGTAGGGACTCAAACAAGGGTCTAAAAAAATACAGAAATCCATGTGCAGAAAATGTAGCCAATAGTTAAATATATTTACTGTACTTGTTTCCCAGTGTCTAAATCCTGAATACTCTGAAAGATTACCATTTCCTATTCTGTTTACTCCCCTCTTCCACACACATATGCATACACACACAAAAACACTATTCCCTCTGAAACTAGTAGTCAATGGATATTCAAAACAGAAAAAACATATTTTTATGTGTTTTAATTTATATATATAGAAATGACAGAATGAAAAATAAAATTTCATAAAAATATAAGGACTAAAGGTTACACTGCCAAGTAAAATGCATTTAGTTATTTATGTGGACTAGCTGGAGAAAGAAGATGCCTTTCCAAGGGCACTGATGGGGCCATGGAGTTCCAAGGCCATAATATCCACCTTCCTTCAATAATGTATGGCTAGGCACATTCTATGATTAACTAACTCTACTCAGTGAAAATAAGAAGTGCTGATTGCCAGGTCAGGAAGAAATAACTGCAACGTTCTTGAAATAGCCAACCCTAGAGGGTGAGCTCAGGACACTGGGACAGAGTGGTTGCCACCTGCCTAACTTCCAAAAGTGACATCTTGAGTTCATTTCTAGTAGATGTCATGATGATAAAGTATGCAGTTTTGTTTTGTTTTACTTTTTTAAGCTTATATCTTGCTTATTTTTATAAACAAAGACTATTTCACGGCTTTCATTTATGCAAGAATCTGCTTGTGAAGCAGTACTTTCCCTTAATATGATGGTTATAGCTGCTGTTTATAGAGCTAAATTGAAACACATGTTGCACAAATAAACTTTGGGGAAAAACATCCTGGCTCTTTTAAAATAATGATGAACATGAGTGTGTTGGTCAAATACTGTTCCATCCATTATTATACCTAACAGACATAACTCTGAACACCACCAGTGTTCTGTGAAAATCACAGGCCACTCTAAAAGCTGTGCAATAGACCCTTTTTGCCAGGAGGCTGGAGAAGCTGGGTGAGGACACCTGTGGTACAGCAGGTTCCTCACTGGTAGCAAGCGATGTGTACTCACTTCTGCCAACTTCTCTACTCAAAAGTTGTTAGTGGAAGAAATCTAGAATATATAGGGTTCTGCCTACAACCCTTTGCTCTCAATCAGGTATATTTCAAGAAGGCATGGGGAACCTTTTCTCTGCAAAGGGCCATTTGAGTATTTATAATAGCATTTGCAGACCATACAAAATTATCAATACAGGCTGTGGGTAGCCAATAGAAAACATATGTGTATGTCCCATCATGTACTAAATGACTTTCAGCAGGCTGGATTCTCCTCACACCTGATTTAAAGTATCCATTTTTGCAATTTTTAAAAAAATAAATTATATTGAGCTACATATTAGAATATCTGAATTGTGCCTTTACATAGGCTTATTGATATGAACCTTGTGACATTTTCTCTACAAATCCAACAAAAACAAGTGGAACTAACAATGTGCTTTTATTTGAGCATATATGAGACAGACAGGAATGCCATTTAACCATATCCATAGCATACCTACTTAACTCAGAGGGAAAGCATATTAAATATTTTACCTAAATACATCACTTTGTAAGGGACAGAAAGATATGTATTTAAAGTGCAGTTGGTAATAGTAGTCATCTGTGATATTGCTGACCTGACCCTTCACCTTTCTTGGGAAACCATCTTTCCTCACTCCTAGTCCCTGATCCTCATAGCTCCTAAAAGTGCTGCCTGTTCTTAACCCACAGGAATAACTGGTGGGACTAGGACAAGGCTGGACCTTTCTTCAAAATCTGTGACCAAGTATAAGACATGGAAGATGACTGGCTGGAGTATGAGAGAACACAGCCAGTTTGCTGAGAGAAGCAGAGTGGCCACAGCCCTGGCAACATCCAACCTTTTATTCCCATGGGCTGTTCCAGCTGTGTCTCTGCTCTTACTGTGGTTATTCAATCTGCCCCTGGTTTTAAAAAGCGAATAAATTGCCCCTAGATGCCTAAGCTGGTTTGAAGTGTTTTCCTTCACTTATAACCAACATTTTCTCTCGTAATTATTAAACTGACTAATATAGATGATATCATGGTAAATCAAAATTTACAGACATAAGCACTAAAAAAAATTCAAGTCTATATGCTATGGAATGGTGGGCCATAATCATAACCTCGAAGAGACTCTTAGAACAAGCTGTATACCCTGTACATTCCAAAAGATAGCCTTACTAAAGCAATCTCTTGTTGCAGCAGGCTGTGGATGTAGGGGAGCTCTCCCTGGACTTCCTGCTGCTTGCCTAGGTGGATTTGAAACAGCATCATGCTCTATCATGATTCTCAAAATGGACCTCAGAACATCAGAATATCTTGATCCTCCTCAGCTAAAGAAATAAAATGTATACAAAGCACTCATGCTAAAGGGAGCAAGTCCATGGCAATATACCATTTAAGTATATGAAATATTTCACAAGTTCATCCTGCAACTGAAAAACTGTCCAAATATGGTAAACTTTTAGCTATAGAAAAAAATTGCAAAAAGATTACATGTTTTGTTTTTCCATATGATATGCCAAATGTGGGCATCATGGGAAGATACAGGCTCACACAGCTTTTGCAAATGCATGTGAAAGTGCCAAATACAGGACCCCGCATAAAGAAAGTGTTGAAAATGTTAGTTTTACTTCTCCTATTCCTTCCAGACTCTTGGTCTGGTATCCTTTCCATTACCAGGCCATTTTTCCTACTATGAAAATGATACTCTGTTTTCTTGTCTCTAGGCTGCTTTGTATTTTAGGACTCAGAGATTTCTCTCATGTTATACTGTGCATGAGGGCAGAAGGGTATGGACTCTTCTAAGCTAATAAAACCTCTGTATCCACCCAACTAGTAGGTCATTTGGCTCAGACTGTCTAGTGTCCATGGTTACAAGACAATTAGTAATTTCCAAGTTATTTCAGGCACCAGGCACTACACCCTTATTAACTGGAGACCAGTACAAACTACAGGTGTCAAAACAGAAAATGAAGCCTGCTACAGACTCTCTCCTTTGAAGTAATCAGTAATCTCTTGATTTGAATATTGATAATATTTATCTACAGAACCTAAAGAGCACTTTGGAATTTATTAGGGGAAGGGCTGGGGGAAGTTTAAGCTGTAGCTCTCTGGAACTGGCTACAGGAAAAAGTCCTGTGTAAGAAAGTAAGTTTTATGAAACAGTGTAAATACTATGCCCTCCTTGCTCTACGCTGGCTCAATATTTAAGCGTCTCCAAACTGTCTTTTCAAATCTCCCTTTTTTTATCACTCCTAACTGCAGCAGGTACCCATGCTTCATGCTGTCATTCTATCAGGTTTCTATTCTGCCATTTAGTCCTGGATGCCTTTCCCTAGCCCTGCATCTCACCCTCTTATCCCAAGTTTCTAATTGGACCCGTTTTTTAAAGTCCAATTCAGAAGCAACATGCTCTTCTGAAACTTCCTTTGATATATCATCTTATTCAATAGTCTTCCTCTGAACTGTTCCAGGTCTTTAGCTATAACCCTTTAAAAGCTAAAATGTCACATTTGCCTATAGACTTTAATAATTTATCTGATTGTGCTCCTGCCTAAGAGCAGAGGCCGTGTTTCATGCATTTTTGTATTACCAGGGCCTCGTGTGGTACCTGCCACACAAAACGGGTATTCAATAATTACGGGATGGACAAATGTATTAATGATTACATACATATGCTTGCCAGTGAATTACTGATCCACAAATGGGCTTGGGCAGCCACTTCTTGCTATAAACAGCCGAGATCTGTGTTATTATTTTTACTTTTTAATATAAACAAGCTGGTGTAAGTATGGTCAGAATAAGTCATTTTCCCCTAGATTATCCCCTACCAGAAATAAGAAGAAAATTCAAACTGGTATGCTTAGCTGACAGTCAAACCTCATAGCACAACACAAATAGAAAAGCAAAAGTAACATTTTTAAAAACAGTTTTTGGTGGTATTGGGATTTCAATTCAGAGCCTCATGCTTTGGGGAAAGGTTCACAACCACTTCATTCACACCCAGGGTGCTTTTCTGTTTAAATTATTTTTCACATTGGCCTCACACTTTTGCCTAGAGCTAGCCATAGGGACTCCTGTGTAGCTGGAATTATGGCTGTATGCCACCATGCCTGAGAGTGTTTTTAAAAATGATCTTTAAGTAGTTGTACAAAGGAGTTGCCGTTCAACAAAGTAGTTTTTAAATACAATGCATTTTGATCAATGCCACCCTTTCATCATTCTCCCTATTCCTCCCAACTCTACCCCTTCCTTCAACTTTGTTTTGAAGGATATCCATTGAATTTTATGACTGCATTCTTCCCCACTTCCTCTCTTAATTTGTATACCTTTTCCCCTTGATGCTCCTCTGCCCTTTCCAGCACTGCTTCCTGGTGTTTACTTTGTTGGACTGTGAGTTAATCTTTCTAAGGAACTGTATCATTTACATTCTCCCCTGAATCTACCATATTTCAGTTAATACACTTACTTGGATACCACCCCAATGTTTTATCCCTCAGTGGACAAATGAACCAATGGAATTTTATTCATGCATTAGAAAGAATGATATTGCATCATTTGCAAACAAAAAACCTGGAAAAATCATGTTAAGTGAAATCAGGCCCAGGGAGATAAAGAATGCATCTTTTCTCTCATATGTGGAACCTCAAATTAATTTATAAATTTATAAATAAACACCAAAAGACATCTTCTGGCTAACAAACTTCTAAACAACACACTACATGGTATCACTAAGCTGGTGAATTTATGGCTCACCAATCATGTACAACTCACTGGGAGAAGAACAATAAAGATAGACAAAAAAGAATTCTAGGAATCAGTTTTTACCCTCAAAGAAGTACTTATAAAGACAAAGATATCAAAAAGAAAAAAATTCTTCTTCAATAAAAGCTCTTACAAGATAGTACAACATAATTAATGGCTGAAGAATTCATCCATTGTTTCTATGTATTCAGAATGAATTCATCAGACTTCTTTTTTGCATTAGCTTTTATAATGAGATAAAAAAAATCATTAGAGAAATGGATCTTCCTAAAAATGAAGAACTTAGAAAAGTGGTAAAAGGTAAGGAAAGGGGTTTTGGCTTTCTCAGCTTGCATGATGTCAGGTTATAAACTAGGAACATTTTCTAACGACGATTGTTTTGCTTCTTCAGGCTAATTCAAAATGCCTAGAGACGGAAGACTAGTAGCAGTCTGGAAATGAGGGTGTGGCATAAAAATCTGTGAACAGCACAGGCAAATGAAACTTACATGAATGGATAGTGTGACTTAAGAGCCCTGATACTCAGACTAATGGCAACTTATACCTGGAGGACATTTTTACAAATTCCTAGGTGATTTGTGTACACATTAAACTCTGAGAAGCACTGACTTAAGAGGATTTACAACTAAAGAAAATGGAATGCAAACATAAAAAGAGAATTAAAAAGCAATGGATTGAGAGATCTGTGATTTAACAGAAGAATACAGATGGATGATGATATTTCATTGGGCTAGAAGAGTAAGAATGTGTCTTAGACAAAGTTTAGGATTTGACAGTAAGTAGGCAACAAAAGGAATAGAAAAAAAACTTCATGAAAACCAAGAACATATGCATCAAAAGGCAGTATTAATAGGTTAGGATAGCAAACCACAGAATGAGGGAAAATATCTGCAAATCACATATTTGTAAGAGATTAATATCCAGATTAGCTAGAGAGCTAAAAGTTAACAGCAAAACTATAGACAACTTCATTTAAAAATGAACAGAGGATTTTAGTATTTCTCCAAAGAAGATATACAAATGGCCAATAAATGCATGAACAGATACTCTATATACATTAATCAAAACTACAATGAGATATCACCCAGTATTCATTAAGATGACTACTATTAAAATAAATAGCAAGTGTTGGCAAGGATATGGAGAAACCGGAATTCTTGTGTGTTGGTGGTAGTTTATTAACACAGTATAGGTGCTATGGAAAACAGTATAGAATTTCTTAAAAAATTAACAGCAGAATTACCTTATAACCCAGCAATAGCACTGCTGTACACAGACCCTAAAGAACTGAAAGCAAGATCTCAAAGATATATGTGATCATCCATGTTTATAGAGCACCATTACATTACAATAGATAAAATAAGTAAGCAACTTGAATGCTTATCAACAGATTAATGGGAAATAAGTGAATAACAAAAAGAAAGTTACTATAATTCCATGTATATGCAGTACTTAGAGAAGACAAAGCCATATGGACAGAAAATATAATGGTAGTAGCCAGAGGCTGGGGTACAAGGAGAGATAAGGAGGATTATTTAATAAATATGGAGCTTATAAAGATAAACCATAGTAATAATGATTTCACCATATTATGACTGTTAATACCCCTGAACTGTACTTTATAAATGACTAAAGCTATAAGGTACTTTGAAAAAATTGAAGAAAAAAATAAAAGTCTCTATATTTCAAAAAGTCAGGTTAAAAAAAAATAGTGGAAAATACAATGAGAAGGTTGTTGTTCCTCCTCCTCTTCCTCCTCATTTTGTTCTTCTTCTTTTTGCCAGTATTGGTGCCTGCTTGCTATCCTTTAGCTTTTTTAACTCAAGGCTTGAAGTTCTACTATTTGAGCCATGGCTTCATTTCTGGCTATCTGGTGGCTAAATGAGATAAGCATGTCATGGACTTTGCTGTTTAGGCTGGCTTCACACTATGATTCTCAGATCTCAGCCTCCTGAGTAGCTAGGATTATAGGTGTGAGCCACTGGCACCTGGCTTGTATCAGGTTTTTGGTTTTTTTTTAAGGTTTTGAGTATGTTCTTTTGAATTTATGGCTGAGCTGTTCTGGACCATAATCTTATTTATACTTCCTGAATGGCTGGGATGACAGGCATGCACTGCTCCAACCAGCTTTTTGCTGGTTGAGATGGAAGTTTCATTAATTTTTTGCCCAAGCTAGTCTCAAACCACAGTCCTCCCAATCTCGGTCTCCTGAGCTTCTTACTGGTCACATCCATATGTTCTTAGGAGTCAGAAAAGGGAGCCATATGGAAAGAGGCAGTATTGGTAAGAGACATTCCACTTGAATCAATGATACCAATGATAACTAAGACATTGACTGTGACAAGGATAAGGGGGTCAATATAATATAACCAGAATACGTTATAATTAGAAGGGGCCTCAGACATCTGCACCCTGTATTCTGAGAAGAACTAGGAATCATGATACCTTAAGGGGAAACCAAATGGGCAGGCTTCCAGGCCCATGGGCCCCACTTCAGTTAGAATGGCTACTATTCTCTCAGTTTTACAGAATAGAAACTGAGGAAAAAGATTTTGCTTGCCAAAATGTTTATAATGCATTCAGAAGAAAAGTTTGCAACCAATGGTCCCAATATCCACACATTTTTATAGATACAGACACTGAGATAAGAAAAGTGATTTCCCTATTGTAGATAGAACTAATTAGTCATAGGGCTAAAAACCAAGCTCAGAATGCTGGTTCCTGCCACAGTGTATTTTTCACTGTATCATTCTGTCACATCCAAATTTGCTTTGAAAACTCTTTGTCACTTACTAAATGAGGATTGCGTGAATCAAAAAGGAAACACAAGATCCAAAAGAGGAAGAAGAAAGTGTCTCTACAGTGAGTTAGGAAGACCAGAAATATTCATATGAAGACAAACATGACATTAATAGATCCATAAATGAAAAACTATAAATGTTGGACTTAGCATAACACTTGAGTAGGTGGGTTTTCTAGAACTTTACTAATTATAGATGTGCTGATGCTAGATTTAGAGTATAAAGTGAGTTAGAGTTTATCATTGGCCTGGGTTAGTGGAGAATATTTCTTTAATTTCTAAACTAATAGCAGACTTAAGATAGATCCATTGGTGAACATTTGCAGTTTGTACTTATGGAGAGAAATTGTGACATTTCACGATGCATAAATGATGATGAAAGTATCCAAGCATCCTCTCAAGTTGTACTTCTCCAGGGAAGCTATTAACAGCAAAACATTCCTAATTCACACCAGAATATGCATTCCACTCAATGAAAAACTGTTTCTCTTAACCAAATATCAAAGAATGTACTTAGCAGATAAGGTAAGACCCTTCAGTTTGGATTCTTGGGTCTACTGTTTATTTATATGAATTAAATATTGGTAAATATACAGTCATGTATAACAACACAAATTGGGTTTCACAAACTATGTTTAAAAAAAAAAAAAACACCAGCTGAGTGCTGGTGGCACACACCTGTAATCCTAGCTACTCAGGAGGCTGAGATCTGAGGATCACAGTTCAAAGCCAGCCGGGGCAGGAAAGGCACAAAACTCTTATCTCCAATAAACCACCAGAAAACTGAAAGTGGCACTGTGGCTCAAGTGGTAGAGCCCTTATCTTGAGCTGAAGAGCTGAGGGACAGTACCCAGGCCCAGAGTTCAAGCCCCATGACCAAAAAAGAAAAAAAAAACAACTATGCTAAAACAACAAAAGAAAACAAAAAGATCTTTCCAATTCCTTAATAAAACATTCTGAACTTCCCTCCTATAAATCATTAGATCTTTTTTTACTTATATACCCTGGAATATATGTTGTACATTATTTATCTTTTGTCTTTAAGTATTTCCATTTTCCTTTTCCACTGAATGTGACTTTGGGACTGGCCTTCCTTTTATTAGTATAGTATAGAATTCATCTCTGGGCACCTATGGCTTACACCTATAGTGCACCTATAGTGCAGAACTAGCCTGGGCAGACAAATCTGAGACACTCATCTCCAAATAACCAGCAAACAGCCAGAAGTGGAAGCATGGCTCAAAGACTAAGCGCCAGCCATAAGCAAAAAGTCAAGTGAAAGCAAGAAGCCCCAATACTACAATACACACACACACACACACACATGCGCGCGCGCGTGCGCACACACACACACACACACACACACACACACACACACACACACACACACACACACACACTTCACCCATTCATTCACTGGGTGAAGATGTATTAATGACCCACTATGTTTTGTGTAATACGTGGTAGACACACAACCAAAGTAAGGATTAGGTCAAAACTGCTTAAAGTTATGCTCTAAGAGGTATATGCAGGGTACTAAAAAGAGCAAAAACAGGTGCTATAAAGGCTTTTATGGAGGAAGTAATGTTAATTTCAAGAAATCCAAGTGACTTAAGGGAGTTAAAGGAAAGTGCCTCATCAGAAAGGCTTCAACTAGGAAATAACCACTGCCTTCAAATTCACAGACCATACTTTTCCCATGCAATCATGAGAGAATCTGTCATGATTCTCCCACATATGGGTTTTCAGGGTAAATCCAGGGCCAGTATTTCTTCTGCCATCTCTCCTATCACACTGAAAAGATGCCACAGCAATGCTGAATATTGACAAATGTGCCTTAGAATTCAAAGGTACAAGTGCTTTCCCAAGTACTGTGTTAAATGGTGTATGGAGTTCATGATAATCAATTTGCTCAAAATGGAAAGAATAAATGACAATGACAAGAGAAGTATAGTACTAAATATAACTACGTGCAAGTAATTTGACACTGGATAAGAAAAGCATAAGGCCAATTTGGGAAATATTAGGAGCTCTGGATAAGTGAACTTCTAACTCCGAGATTTCAGATGTTTCACTTGGAAACAGATCTCCTGAGAAACTGGCAGAAATCAGAGCCAGGCCCTTGACTTGAGGAAATGGGACTGAAGAAGCAATGAGGCTTTGAATTCCTTATCTCTGTGAAGAGTTTGACATTCTTCCCATTTCAGAAATGGGAGAGAGGGAGGGTGTTAAATAAAATCAGAGGGAGAAAAAAGAGATGCCACTTTTACCAAATCAGTAAAAATTGTCTCAATCAAGTTCACAATACAAAGTAGGACACACTTAGCAAGCCTCTTGTAATTCTGATTCATCTATTAAGAACAAATTTTGAGAAGCTTGTATGTACTGAGTAAATCTTCCCATAAAAATGAATACTCTAAAATGAAATCCAGCATGTAAAGACCATGTAAGTATTTCCAAAGTTCTATAGAAAAGGAAAAAAGACCCCTACCCAAAATGAAACAAGAAAAAAATATCCTGTAGGCTGTAAGCAGATCAGTGGAACCAAGACAGCAATTTGATTACTCAAATTAACATAATTTAAGATCAATTTTAACGAAGGAACTCAGGAAAACACCATGCGATTATATTTTTGTTGTTGTTGTTAAGACTAGGTCAGGAAGGACAGTGGCTTTGGTTTACCTCCAATGGTTTCTCTTAGAAACACCGCTGACTGAGTCTATTCCTGGAATTGCCCTGACCTCCCTCGTTTTTCACCCTCTCACACATTGTAATGCACCAGGAACAGTGGTAATATGTGAAACAAGTTCAAAGATCCCAAAGTGGAAGATACTGTTTTCCTGCATCCTACCTACTGTAACTGAAAACTGGGAATTTACTGGAATTGAGGATTTATTATGAGTCAGATGGCTGATAGCCTTTCCAACCAAAACATCTGCTCTACAAAGGCACAACTGCTCCAATCCATTTCCTCTTGGATCTGGAGGATGACCAAGTTACTTAGCCCTTTCCTTAAAGACACAGAGACTTGAAATGAGAAATGAAATAAAAGTAGCTCTTTACATCATCTTTCAATTTACACTACTTTCTCAAAGGCATTAAAAACACAGAACCCTAACAGAATTAATATAATTTGGGGACGTAAAAAAAAATGTTAGCCGTTCAGTGGAATAAGTAAGGGCTTTACTGGATCACTCAAATTTTCCACAGAACATCTAAAATCAATTCTTTCTTTGGTAGTTGAGGAAAGAAGGAACATGTATTACCAAGCACAATATGAAAAGAGTCCATTATTCAATGAAAAAAAACAAAACTGGGCACGTCTACGTGTTAGATACTATTCTAAGAACAAATGGAGAATGGCTAGACAATGGTCCTCTGGAAGCTTGATTTTCAAGCTTAGGATGAAGCGACACAAAATAAACCAACTCACAAACACTCTTCACAATATTACAGGAACTGGTGTCTTGTTTCAGATGGCCTATTTGCAACAACTAGCCCCAAAGTTTTTTTGTGGGTTTTTTTTTCCCTAGCAACTTCAAAGAAGAAGGCTTTAGGAATCATACCCTATTTAGGGGCTTAATCTCTGTTGCTTGTTAAAAAAATAAAAATAAAAAGAACCTACACACATTTCTGGATACTCTCCTGATGGTAATAATTCAGTAAGAGTGGGTTAGTCAAGGAAATTTGAACTTATTTTTAACTTACCTGGATACTGAACTGATCAGCTATAACAAAATGCTTGAGCTTCAAATCAGTATGCCTCTATATATTCATTTATAAACTATATATACGAAACACATTAGTACATTATGAACAGTATAAAATGTGCACAAACAGTAGAACTTATATGATAGCAAGATGAGGATAAATATAGTTTTTCCCCACCAACTGGAAGGCATTCCTGTACTTTGTACCTGCCAAGGGTCTGCAATTTACTCAGCCAGGCAACAAGAAAAACACAGCATGGAAGAGGAGACTGTATCAGCCTTCACTGTGTGCCATAAACATAACCATGTCACTTTTAGCATAGAAACGAAGGGACATTAGCGTAATAATAGTCTCAGTGACAGAAATTTAGGAGGCCCTGCATCATTCCACCTGCCAATATATCCCTGCCAGTTCTTATCAACATACAGCAGTATGGAAAACTCAATCTGAAAAACAGACAACCTCTACCCTAAGTTCAGGGGTACATAACCCTGCTGTGCCATTTAACACACAGGTGAATTTTTATGTGTGTATGCTAGTCCTACAGCTTGAACTAAGGGCCTGGGCACCGTCCCTGAGCAATTTTGCTCAAAGTTAGTGCTCTACACTTAAGTCACAGCTCTACTTCTAGTTTTTTGGTGGTTAATTAGAGATAAAAGCCTCTCATAGACTTTCCTGCTGGGGATAGCTTTAAACCAGGATCCTCAGATCTCAACCTCCTTAGTATCTAGCATTACAGGGTGAGCCACTGGCACCCAGCTCATGTGAGTATTTGATGCTAGATAGTAGGCAATATGCTACAGTAGAAAGACCACAGATTTTGGAGTCAGACTAGTGAAAACCACAGCTCCCTTGATTCTTTGTTATATTGAGCAGACTTCATAAGTTGTTTAGTATCTGGTGAGCCTATTTCCTCAACTGTAAGATAGGAAGTTATAAAACTGCCAGTATCTGCACATGTCCCCTTGACTTGTTTGTTGTAGCTATGGTCTCCTTCCCAATGTCTTTTGTTCATGTTTCCTGTTATTGTTTTTCAAATAATGACATCTAATAATAAGCTTGCAGATTAGAATGAAATACTCAAAAGCATCTACTCACAACCACAAAATTGGACAATACACACACATGTACACTCTTGGGAGTATCCCATTTAGTCTTAAAAGTCAGATAGTTATCTTCATAAGAATTAGACTTCTTAAAGAGAAAAATGTTCCAATTGTTCATATTACTAAGGAAAGAAATCAAAACAATTAATAAACTATCTAGGGATTGGGGCAATGCTCAGTGGAAAAGCAATTGCCTGGCATGTGCAACTCCTGGACTAAATATTGAGTATGGGGTGGGGGATGGAAACCAGAGGGATTATCTAAAAGAATCTTAAAAAGAACTGGGAGTCAAAGTTAAACTAAAGTTTCAAACAGCAAAAATAAAATTAAAATCAGAAAACAAACAAGCTAAGCATTGTTATCAGTCCAAAAGAGGAAAACAATGGTATTTCAAAACTGTTACATTAGATAATAGGTTTTTTTTTTAAAGTAGCTCATTTGAAATCTAGATCTTATGCTAGTACATTTATTAGTTAATTGAAAATATATTAAAAGTCAAGATTATCAGAGGTTATCAAGAAATTGAAAACCTGACGGGTTTGAACTATTAGGAATTAAGTGTTTTGAAAGTAGCTTAGTAGAGACTATTTCCAAAAAGTTCTCTTTTTTGTTGTTGTTTTATTTTTGTCGGTTATGGGTCCTGAACTCTAGGCCTAGACATTGTCCCTCAGCTCTTCAGCTCAGGGCTAGCACCCTACCACATGAGCCACAGTGCTACTTCCAGCTTTTTCTGCTTATGTGGTGCTAAGGAATCAAACCCAGAGCCTCATGCATGCAAGTCAAGCACTCTACCACTGAGCCACCTTCCCAGCCCCAATGTTCTCTTTTTTAAAATCTACTTCATGAGGCACATACATAGCTTTATTTTCCAAACGTAGGTAAGATGTGCCCAAGTTTTTATGAGTATGGTCCTAATAACCAAATAAAAGACTTAGTAAATAGAATAAAAGAGCATGTTAAGGTAACTTTCTACTGTGAACAAGCAGAGTTTATCCTTAGGTGAAATGGATGGATATGAAGTAAACACAATTCATCATATGAAAAAATACATATAGGGCCGTATGATTCATGTGTAAGTGCTCACAGAATATCAAATACCCATTCCAAGCTTTGACAATGCAAACATACTACAACTAGGTTGTCAGGCTTTCTCTGAGAGGCTTGTAGGCATTTTTTTTTAATTTTTATTTTTTATTGTAAACATACTGTACAGAGGGGTTACAATTACATGGGCAAGATAATGAGTACATTTCTTATCAAGCATTGTAGCCTCCTCCTTTGTTTACCCTTCCCATCCCTTCCCAGCCTCCCCCCGCCCCCCCCACCCAAACCTCCCCACCCCCCCACCAAAGTTGTAAAGTTCATTTTCAACATGACAACTTGTACTTCTCATTGTTGCAACGTGTCCACCTGTATCCTCATTTAAACGACTTGTTTTTCCCCTTCCCCTCCACAAATTATACCGACATCAAATACAGCAGGGCATTTTTAAAAGCAGATTTCAGCATTCATCCTGGCCCTCTGGACCAAGAAACTCAATTACATCTGCATAGTAATTGTAGAGTCATAGTTCACAGGTAGCTGAAATTATACTATCAGAGTGAAAAGTAATTAACTATAGAAAATTAACTTGGTACAAAAATATTCTACATTCATATAGCTAATACATTCTTCAGTCTATTACTTTGTATTGATAAATCACATAGAATCCAAAACCCTAATATCAGTGTATTCTCTTTCTAAGGAACAAGAAATCTTTATGTGGGTTTCCAAGTGGAGGAGGACTGGCTAGGGGGAGGGGAGGAGTATGGGAAGGGGAAACAAAGAGGAGGCAACAATGCTTGATAAGGAATGTACTCATGGGCTGGGAAGGTGGCTCAGTGGTGAAGCGCTTGCCTTGCATGCTTGAGGCCCTGGGTTCGATTCCTCAGCACCACATAAGCAGAAAAAAAAAAGCCAGAAGTGGCACTGTGGCTCAAGTGGTAGAATGCTAGCCATGAGCTGAAGAGCTGAGGGATAGCACCCAGGCCCAGAGTTCAAGGCCCACAACCGGACCCAAAAGAAAAAAAAAGAAAAGAAAAGAAATGTACTCGTTATCTTGCCCATGTAACTGTACCTCCTCTGTATAGTATTCTCACAATAAAAAAAAATTAATTAATTAATTTAAAAAAAAAAGAAAAACCCTGCATTTTAATAGAGCCTGATATACCAACTTCAACTTAAGGAAATCTTATCGGTGAGACCAATGGGAATCCAAAAGTGCTTAAAGTCTGTGCAGTATGTTGTACTGCATCCATCACCACTTCCAGATTATTCAAAGTTCACTGGTGAAACCAATTTTTATTCTGGATAATGCTGAACACTGCCAATTTTTTACTCTGTAACATTATTTTTTCCCAATTTTTCCCTAGGTTAGCTTTTATGTTCTTTCTTCAGACACATAAACACATTTAAGTAGGTCTAACATTGCTCATCTGAGATCTGCTTCATCTCCCAAAGAGAATATCTCATGTTTATACCTTAGTTCATTTATTGCTATCTGCAACTTTCACAGGGCAATCTGATTCTTTTATCTCCTAGTTCTTAGGAAAGTAAGGTTAGTTCCATGACCAAATGAAGAATCTAGTATTAGAAAGAAAAATATTTAAAGATATAAACCTAGGAATAAAGAGTATGTTTTACATATGGAATAATTCTATATCATGAAGTTATAAAGTTCTATGGTCACAAAACTCAGTAGGAAACAACATGAAATAACTAATGTTAATAACTGATTTTAGCAATGTTGTAGGATAAAAATCCATTTGAAACTATCACAAACCTACATCAGCAACTACCCACAACCAGAAAATGCAGTGAAAGAGAACCCATTTATAATACTGACAAAAAATTCAATAAGTGGGTATTAATTTAAATCAGAAAATTAGAGGCTTATTCAGAGATGACATAAAGTCTGACAGCAGAATTAAAGAAAGATGGATAAATGGAGAAATATAATTTGCTCCATGCTGGGAAAACTAAATATAGTAAAGATGACAACATTCCCTAAATTATTATGTAGATTTAATAAAACACTGATTTTACAGAACTTGATATTGGTACTGAAACACGTGTTGGAAAATACCAGAGGAAAAGCACTCAAGTTGTAATAGTGGTTTCAAACTATGTTTACAGAAGAAAAATTATTCCTTAAAAAGATCAAGTATTAGTTGAAATACAAAACAAAACTCAAAATAGGGCTTAGAAACAAATACAAAGGATAGGGTATGGCAAGCCAGAAGAATCTTGCTCCAGAGGGACAAGTAAGCAACCAAAGAGGGAACATGAAGCCACAAACTAAGAGCCTTAGGCTGATTCCATACATGTAGGCTAAACATCTCCAGCTGGAAGAGTAACTTTACAATTCCTCCCAAGAAGGAAAATGGTATCACCTACTGTTTTAATACTATTAAAAAAAACATTTCTGTATTCTTAAACAGAACAAATATGAAATACTAAGAACAGAGTAGAGAAGACCCACATGGAACAAATATAAGTGTAAATTATATAGCCATGGCATATAATTAAAATGACAGACTTGTATTCACTTAAACAAATGGTCCAAGAAGATAAACCTGGATAAATGTGCAACCTGACAAGGCAATGAAACATTATTTGTTATCCTTATACACCTATTAGCTTAGGAAAATAAATACAACTGGACAGAAACCCACGCTTTACTTTTTAGTCCCACATTCCCACACATCTTGCAGCTGGCCCCACATTTTGGTACTGGCTATATTTTGTGGGTATTGCCTGGTCATTTCTGGTCAAGAATGTACTTTATTCATATTCCAGTAAATGAATCTGAGTTTTATTTTCCTCTCCCTGGGTCCTTTGATGCCAAACATCATAATGTCCCCTACAATTATAGCCCCACCTGGCTCTTACCATGCTCACCAGCCTCTCTTTCTGCCAGCTTCAACTCCTTGCCAGTATCTTGTACCATTACCATGCTGCATTGACCATACCATCCAATGAACTGATTTGTTTTCCAAACCAGGGTTGCTGGCCTAACTTATACCACAAAAAAAATAAGAGTTGGGTTCAATCTTAAGATACATTTTTACACTGACATGAATATGATGTTGATTTATTATTCCCCAAATGCAACCTAAAATATGTAATTATATATGTACATACATATACACACAATATATAATTATATATCATAATATATAAGCCGTCTTTGCTCTTTGATCCAGTTATTCTACTTTGAAAATTCATTGCAAGGAAATGATAGCTTTTTTTTTTTTTTCAGATCAACCATACCTAAAATTTTTACAACTTTCCTCTTTCTAAATGTAAGTCTAAATTTATAAATAAGTTTCTGAATTTTTCCTAACTCAGAATGCACAGCTGAGTTTTGGGTGTGTTTTTATTTTGTTTTTCCTAGCAGTGCTGTGGTTTAAATTCATAGCCTCACACTTGCTAGGCTAATATTCTATCACTTGAGCCATATATTCATCCTATTTTTTTCCTGGTTACTTCTGAGAAAGATCCTCATGGACTTTTGTGCCAAGGCTGGCTTTGAACCTACTCTCAGCCTGCCACATACCTATGATTATAGGTGTGAGCCATTGGTGCCCAGCTCATAGTTCAGTTTTTAAAATAGCACTTTTGACAATGTCAGCCTTTTCAATTGTTGCTTTGCCTGATTTCTTCCCTATTTAGCTCCACCTAGCAAACTGCTGCTCACTGAGGACTACTATGAGATTCAAACCAAACCAGGCCCTAAATCCATAGGAACTTGGCAGGGCATTTTAAAGAAACAGCTTGTTTCCCACTAGTGAACAACATAGGAAAGACAATGTGGGAAAATGTAAGAAGAGAGATTTTTGTTTGGATCTAACCTGTTCTTAAATTTAAACTCCACTACTTAATGCCTAACTTAAGAATTAAGTTCCTTAATCCTCAGGTTCCTTATATGCAGGTTTTGGAGTACTGGGAGTATCAAGTGCCTAGCACATAGTAAATCCTCAGTAAGTGATAATGTTGTTGTAACTACTGTTCTATTTTTGGCATCCAGTATTTTATATAGATTTAGCCCTTGACTTATACAACAAATACAACATTACACTCAACCTATGGAGCCTTTGGCATTGTTGGCCAAGTATATAACTAGTTATCCTTGCCAATTACATTCTGAAACTGAAGTTGGGTTTGCCTCACTCACAATACCCAAGCCTCTTTCCAACATCTCTTCCATCTTCCCAAGACAGACGTTAGAATCCCTGAAATTGATCCTAGGAAAATCAACACCAGTATGCTATTCATGGTCTCCCCTGGAAAGGAGTTCTCTCTCTGAAAGGGTATAGAGACCTGTGTTAGCTGAGCTCTGACTCCACCGGGGGGGGGGGGGGGGGGGGGGGGGGGGGAACGACTCTCAAAGGCCCAAAGATTCAGGGCATTTTACAATGTAATACATTCATTTTTAGAATCAATTACATCGTTGAAGTCTACATAACTGTAAAATTGATTTAATAGTTTCATCTCTCCTCTTTGGAACTACAGAATAGAAGCCTCATAATATTTAAAACTCGAATGTGTTAAGTCACCTGTTCTCTTGCATACACAGCTCTGATTTTTTAGATGTGCTTGACAGAATTGAGATTGTTCCTTATTGCCACCCTTGTTCATCCAAATGCCTCTTAGGGATATACCATCTCCTATGCATATGCATTCACAAGCCTGGCATTACATAAAAATTTAAACAGTTAATCCCTAAATATTTTTAGATAAACTCTAAATATTTTCTTTAAATAAGTAGCTTTAAATAAATGTCTCAGCATACTAGTATTTATTTATATGAATGGTATGTTTTTCTTAAGTTGAGTAAAGGTGTGAAACAGACTATAATGAGCATTGTATTATGAATCAAGAGACCTCATTCATCTCCCTTTACTCATTCAGTAAATATTTGTGGAGTACTAACTCTACCAGGCCTTGTACTGGTAGCAGAGCTGTAATATGGAGTGTGTAGATATGGTTTCACCCTCACACACAGAATTCATATTCCAGCTACAAATACATGTGTTAAAGGTTCTGTTGTGGGTATAGCAAGTAAAGTATAGGCTATTATGGGAGCTTAGCAAAAAGGCACTTGAGCCAGACTTAGAGAGGAAAGACCTCTCTAAGTTAATTCCTAATGATTGGCTTCACCACCCTCCGCCCTCCAAGGCCTCAGTTTCATCACATTAAAATGGGAGAATTACTATGGTGGAAACATGCCATCAAATCGACAAATGCATTTATTTACCCTTTGACCTGGCAATCCCACCATTGGAAATATATCTCACAAATATGCCAGCATATATAAAAACTAATGTTCATATAAGGTTATTAACATGAATTTACAATATTAAAGGTTGGAAATGACTCAAGTGTCTACAGAAGATGGTTTAAGAAACTAAGTCACATAATAGATAACCAAGCATCTATAAAAGAGGGAGGGAGGGAAGGAAAGAGGGAGTGAAAGAGGGAGTTATGTGGTTGTATGAAAACATTGCCAAGACATATTATTTAGGAAAAAGGCAAAGTTTAAAATAGTATATATAGTATGCCATCCACAATGCAATGAAGAACATATATACTTGTATTTAAATAAAGAAATCTCTGAGATAATATACAACATTAATTGCAAGGGACTGAAAAACAATGGAGTAGACAGAAATATGATGGAAATGACTTTTTTCCTAAATATTTTTATATTTCTTGAGCCATGTAAATGTGTTGCCTACTCATAAACATTAATTTCAAAGTTGGACAAGATGATTTATAAAGCTCTTCTACTAATTTGGTTTTGCTTGTTTTCTGATTCAGAGTCATACTATGTAGTCCAGCCTACCTCAAACCCATGATCCTCCTTAGCCTCATGCTTCAGTCTCATCAGTGCTATAATTAGAGGTGTGCCTCACAATACCTTGGCTTCTATTCTTAACATGCTATATGGCTTAACTCACATTTAACATGTATTAATATAGTCAACATCATTCAGATTCTATTGATGCTTATGATTATAACTTTTTAAGATGTGATTCTTAGGTCAGAACAAAGTATCTTAAAATATTCTATTTTTAAGCTAATAATATTTTCCATCTACACTTGATTTTTTAAAATTCTTTTAAGCCGGGCGCCAGTGGTTCACACCTGTAATCCTAGCTACTCCGGAGGCTGAGATCTGAGGATAACAGTTCAAGGCCAGCCCAGGAAAGGAAGTCCATGAGACTCTTTTTTAAAATATTAATGAGTTTTTTATTGTGAAAATATTGTACAGAGGGCTTACAGTTACATGAGCAAGGTAATGAGTACATTTCTTATCAAGCATTGTTGTCTCCTCCTTTGTTTCCTCTTACCAACCCTGTCCCCCTCCCCCCCACCCCGCCAGAGTTGTAAAGTTCGTTTTTCAACATAACATCTTGTACATCTCATAGTCGCAATGGGTCCACCTGCATCCCTATTTAAACAACTTATTTTTTCCCTTCCCCTCCCCAAATTACACCAACATCAAAAACAGTGAAAACAGGGGTTATACCATGGGGGAGGGACATACAAAGCAACAAAAAAAACCCAGCTTATAATTTTGTTAGAAACAATAGCAAGAAAGAAAAACCATTTGAGTTCTTATTTTGGGGTTCATTTCACCTAACATCAATTTACCTGACCGTTTCTGCTTGTCTCAGATATATACTAGTTATTGCAAATAAGGGAAACCATGGGACCTATGTTTCTTTGGGCCTAGCTTACTTCACTTAGCCATGGGACTCTTACATCCAATTAACCACCAGAAAACCGGAAGTGGCACTGTGGCTCAAGTGGTAGAGTGCTAGCCTTGAGCTGAAGAGCTGAGGGACAGCACTCAGGCCCAGAATTCAAGCCCTATAACTGACAAAAAGAAAAAATTATTTTAAATCTATTGAAATGTAATAAACATTTATTGAGTGCCTAATATGAATTGGGCATAGTCATAGACAAGACCAAAAAGGTCTATGAATGATTTATTGTAGTGACCCCATAAATCATTCTTATATGTAATGTTAATACTGAGTTTAAATATGATCACCTTTCTCATTACATTAAAATAGATGATGGTGCCATTTTTATAGGGGGCCTTTTCAAATCAGTTTTAAATGTTTAAATTGTACTAGGCCAAGAATAGTTTTTCTGTATATAGAAATTTTGTTAGTATACAGAAATACAACAATTTGTTATTTTTCATATAATTATTTTTAGTGTTGATCTTACATCCTGTGTTCTTGTTAAATTTACTCTTCTTTCTGGTAGCTAACTGTAATTTTAATTTTAATTAGATTTTCTACATATAGAACTATAGTGTCTATAAACAAAAGACAATTTTGCTTCTTCCTTTCCAATCATTACGAGTTTTATTTCTTTTTCTTGCTTAATTGCTCTGGTTAGCACATTTACCACAGTGCTCAATAGAAGAGGTGAAAGCAGAGATCCTTGCCTTGTCTTGATGTTAGGAAGAATACTGTCAGTATTTCACAATTACATATGATGTAAAGATACAAGCTTACTATAGATATCCTTAATTACACTGAGCACCTTCCCTTCTACTCATAGTTTGCTGAGAGGTTTTTGTTTTTGTTTTTTAAGATACTGAATGAGCCAGACATTGGTGGATCATGCCTGCAATCCTAGCTACTCAGGAGGCTGAGATTTGAGGATCACGGTTCAAAGCTAGCGCAGGCAGAAAAGTCCATGAGACTCTGGTCTCCAGTTAGCCACCCCAAAACTGGAAGTGGCACCACGGCTCAAAGTGATAGATGTGCTAACCTTGAGCAGAAAAGCTCAGGGACAGTGTGCAAGCCCTGAGTCAAAGTCCATGACCAAGAAACACAAACACAAAAATTATCAATGAATATTACCTTTTACCAAATTTTTGCTGTTTCTATTAAGATGATTATATGACTTTTCACTTTTTTTAAGGTAGTTAAGTACACTGATTTCAAAATGGTAAATCAATATCATATTACAGAGGCATAGTCCACTTGGTCATGATATATTTATTATCTTTAAAACATATTTAATTTATATGCTAATATTTTATTAAAGCTTTTAAAATCTATTTTCACAGTTTGTAATTTTTTAGTCTCCTCTCCTTACTCCCTGTCCCTTCCTGGTATTTCATACGAATGAAACAGAAAACACTCTGAAATCTATGCCAGTAATACCTAAATCACTTATCAACTTGGTTAATTAAAAATCCAGCCCTAAAACTGAATTTTAAAACCAACTGGTATTACCAGAGAATTTGTTAACACTTCCTTTGGAACCCCTGCATCTTAGCTAACAGATAAAGGAAAACCACACCATTCTTGTTCAATGGACAAATGAATCTAGCTCACAGTGACTTGTGCTTTTATGTCAGGATATTTGTACTTTCTCCCAAGGTTTGACTTTTAGAGTGTCTTTCTAGGTAAAACATCTGAAGATGTTATCGCATTCATTGTGACTCCCTGAAAGGAACAAGAATTCAACATATGCAGGTCACAAGAATGAGGAAGAGGTCGTCCCTCACTAAGTCACCATCATCTCGGGCTTCAGAGTGCAAGGGAGAGAGCAAGGAAGAGTGGAACTGTCCAAAAACCAAGGTACTCTTTACCTGACTTATGTAACTGTAATCTCTCTGTACATCACCTTTATAATAACAATAAAAAAATTTAAGTCAAGGAATAAACTTCAATGGTTCTGAGTTGCAGCTGAAGTTCTGGTATACAAAATTGCATAGAAGAGTGACTAGAGAGAATGACTGTATATTGTAGACTTCAAAACTAAAAGGAATGAAAAACAAAGGAGGAAGTAACAATGCTTGATAAGAAATGTACTCATTACCTTACTCATGTAACTGTAACCCCTCTGTACAGTATTTTTACAATAAAAATATACCAAAACTGGAAGGAATGGTTTTTTAATTTTTATCAGCATAATGAAGTCATAAATGTTTTAAGACACTGACGTTTATCCTGATTTAAACATACATAATGTAGAAATGTATCAAACTATAACAGAGAACCCCAGTAATACATAAGATTTTTGTTTTTAATATATGAGTTTATAAAGAAAATCTTAAGAAACCAGGGATTACATAATAATGTCATGACCATTTAACAGTCTGTCCCTTTTTAACAAAAAAGGGAAAAATATTCTACACTCATATTCTCTTTCGAAAGTTACTGGGCCAGTCACTCTTCCAAGACATCTGGAATTCACAGAAAAACAAAAGATGTTTCTCTCTTTCTTTCACATGTGCACGCACGCGTGTGCGCACACACACACACACACACACACACACACACACACACACACACACACAGGTGAGCATGGCCTACAGTAACTACAGAATCCCCACAAGATAAATATTGAGATAACAATGGGCACAGAGATTACTTTTCCAGGCTGACCCTTAAGATCCAAAGGGCTCCTTAGGAATAAACATGTGGTTCTTTAGAGCAAGGTTTTGAAACCTTAGCCCTTCACAGGAAACTACCTGGAGAGCTTTGCAAACTACAGCTGCTAGGTCCTATCCCCAGAGATGGAGATTTAATTGGTCTGGAGTGGGACCTTGACTAGAAGTTTTTAAGGCTCTTCACATATGGCCAAGGTTAAATACTGTTGGCTTAGAGCACCACAGAATTTCCTGGGAATTAAATTACCAACCTGTCCTATGAGAGCTCCCCACTTGAGAGACAGAATAATTGCAAAAACCCAAGGGCCATCTTCAAGCACTCTTTGCAGCTGCAGAGCAGTTCCACTTTTAGCCCCAAGGATAAGCAGAGGGCTATCTTAAAATGCATGGTGAGGATATTATATATTTTAGGACCATCACAGGAGTCCTATGAAGAACTATAGCAAGTGTCAGCTGAGTATTTAGAATTGCACATGAGAACAAGCTAGATGAAAACAAACAGGTAAAAGAATCTTTCACATACGAGTGATGAATTACAAGTGTATGTCTTTCTTCTGAGAATTCTCTTAATATTTTTACTCAGAAAAACAACTTGAAAAATTTAAAAATACAAATAGGAAACATTGCTTACAACTATAACATTTATGTACGCAAGTCATACTTTCTTCCTCTGTGTATATAAATAAAGAAAATTCAGAGATTTGCATTGTACATTCTTTCCTATAAGTTGTCTTCCATTAACAAAGTGTTATGATGGAGCCAAGCAGTTAAGCTCACAGATTACAACTATAAGAATTTTACTGGTGAAAAACAACCCTCAAAAGCTGGATGCTGGTGGCTCATGCCTGTAATCCTAGCTACTCAGGAGGCTGAGATATGAGGATCATGCTTCAAAGCCAGCCCAGGCAGGAAAGGCCATTAAACTCTTATCTCCAATAAGCCACCAGAAAACCGAAAGTGGCACTGTGGATCAAGTGGTAGAGCACTTGCCTTGAGCTAAAGAGCTGAGGGACAGCACCCAGTGCCCAGCACCCAGAGTTTGAGTGCCATGACCAATCAAAACAAAACAAAACAGAACAAAACAAAACAAAACAAAACAAAACCTCATACTGTGAATGCTCCATTGGGTAAGATAAAGGTACCACATTCTTTTTTTTTTTTAATTTTTTTTTTACATTTTTTATTTGGGAAAGGCCTAGGAAAGAGAGAGAGGAAAGAGAGAGAAAAGAGCTTGAGAAGAGCTAGACAAGAGCAGAGAGAGGCAGCCGAGTAAGAACAGCAGCACTCACGTGGTATTCAGGTAAGGGGTAGGTTTATTCAGTAGACCTGCTGGGACCAGGCAAGGTTGGCACTCCATGCGGCTGGGAAAGGCCTAGGAAAGAGAGAGAGAGCTGGGAAAGAGAGAGAGAAAAGAGCTTGAGAAGAGCTAGACAAGAGCAGAGAGAGAGAGAGCCGAGTAAGAACAGCAGCACTCACGTGGTATTCAGGTTAAGGGGTAGGTTTATTCAGTAGACCTGCTGGGACCAGGCAAAGTTGGCACTCCACGTGGCTGGGAGAGAGCTGGGAAAGAGAGAGGAAAAGAGAGAGAGGAAAGAGAGACAAGAGCTAGAAAAGAGCAGAGAGAGCAAGAAAAGAGCAGCGAGAGCAAAGGTACCACATTCTGTGGAAACTGAGGATGGGGCAGGACTGAAAGTCTCAATAAACTTGCAAAAGGATAAGAATGGCTTCCCACGTCTCCCAGTCCCAGAAACTTCATATTCTCATTAGCCCCAGCCTCCAGCAATTCACCAGAATTTCTACAAGCATCCAACAACTTCTACTTTAGGAAAACAAATGTTTCTGTTTCGGTTCTGACTTAAGGCTTGTGTTTCTGTCCAGATTTGGTGATAGCCATTTTTTTCTGTGACCTTAGTTCTCTGATGAGCTCATGAAAATTGGTCTGTCCAGCTTTTCTTTTGTAATAAACATGGAGATTATGTCCAGCTCCTTCCATCCTGGAGCTAAAACCAGAAACTCATTTCTAGGATGCCAAAAGTCAGGCCAAGATAGTCATATATACCAGCTCCAGCCCCAGGCATTAGACTAGAAATTTATTTTTTAGAAAAGTCTAAAGTCCTTCCAGAAAAGACTTAGTGAGCCCAGCATCTGAGGATCTCCCAATAAAGAAGGCAGGTCTCTACCTGGTCTGCTCACAGTTAAGCCTCAATAAACAAGATACATCTCTGCTAATGAAGATTTATTTAAGCTGGTATTAAAATTATTTTTGCATCCTTAGAACAAAAATAGGCCAGGAGGTTCCTGAAGGTATGGGGGCAGATGAAAGGAAAATTGAAAGAAGATAAATATTTCTTTTCTTCCTAAATTAGAAAGTATGTTAGTTAACTCTACAGATATTTTAAAGACATACAGTATTATAAGAAACAATTCAAGAAATACCTTGAAATCAGGAGGATAGACTAGAGAATTACAGAGGCATTTTCATACTTAAGAACTTTTACAATTATTAACTTGAAGGAAAGGAAAAGTGCAACTTACGTAAATCATTATTTTGTTATTTCTGTCTTAGCGAAGTTTTACATCAGTGAAGTAACAGAATCAAAGAGCTAGGAAAAGACATAAAGGCCCTTGAAAATGTATTTCAACACTCTTTGCTTGGGGCAAGAGAATATTTCAATCAGCGCACAAAAGTAACTATATGCCATAGCACATTTATTAAAAATAAATAACTTCTAATTCTGTGACATGAGCTAAACAATTATTTATACATAAACTGGTCAATATGTAAAGTGAAACTTATATATTCTCCCAAGATGAAGCCATGTTGATTTTGCTAGTTTCCATTAACTCACTACAGTTAATAACCTAATAATAAAATGAAGCTATTTTAATTGAAAAGGAAAAACATGGTTCTATCAACTCAAAAGAGTATTATTTGTTTTTTAAAGCCCAAGCCAAGTTTTCTGTGTACTTGGGCATTGTGGAAATATGTTAGTACACTGGGTCATATACAAGCCGGCATATTCTTGGCTACGAGCTTTTCAAAGACATATTCAAAATCCTTACTTTTATTTGTCTAAGCTCTAAATCCTATTTTTTATGCACTTGGGCATATCCTGACTACAATTTACAGATGGACAAGTTCATGTGAAAATTGACTAATTAAAATATATTGATCATAAAATATGTACTGTTATCATTTTTTCCTTAACACATCCTAAAACTAATCTTAGCTGAAAACATATAAGGATGTATCCCTGTACAGCATAAGACAAGAATATAATTCAATGAAACCTTTACAAAATGTCAGATTAATTACATTTTTTCAGTGCAGATGGATTTAAGGAAATCATCTCTGAAAACAGTACTTCATTTAAAGTAAAATAAAGACAAAATCTTCTGTGATAAGTCAATGTGTAGTAGATGCCAAAATATTAAAGCTGCCATATATTAAAGATGCTCTGACATGAATTTCTGAAATAAACATAAGTTTGTGATGATGCTGAGGCAATGCCCCGGAAACATTGAAGTTTTTGTGGGTAGCACATAAGAAGAAATCTATCACGTGACCCCAGAAGAAATAACTGAATTGGGTGAGGCTAAAAAAAAAAAACCTCAAAGTTTAGAAAAGTCATTAACATGCAAGTCAAATAGTATGTTAAGCATTCCTTCATTTAACAAGCATTTACTGAGTATCTACAATAGATAAGTATTCAAATATATCTTTAACTGAAACTCAAGTTATTATAAGGTGATCACATAGACAAATTTTACCTCTTTCTCAACACAGGTCAGCATGACATTTCTCTAGAATGACTTTTTTATGAGGTTTTGAAATTCAGTACTATAAAAGTCAGATGCATAAATCACTTCTGAAAAATACATTTATAATGCACCGTTCATTGTGCAATGACTTCATGTTTTGGTGGACTTAAAAGATTTACTGTTACTGGAATTAAACATTAACAGAGACAAAATATTTATCTCTTTGCCCAATAAATCTTAATATCCACCTTAAAAAAGTTTTCATGTATATATTTGCTAACATAATTCAAGTCATGTTCTATTCACCCTGAACTAAAATTTGGTATTTAAAACATTACTTATATTATGTCTGACATAAAAAGAAATGACACTTCAGAGAAAAAAAGAAAAAGAAAAGAAAGAAAGTTGAAAAGTTTAAGATTGAATAATTGGATTGGTAATGCTTTCTTTTCATTGTTCCTATTGCTGTTGCCTTCCATTCTTGCAAAAGCTATCTTCTGTTTTTATAAAATAAACCCAAATAAAAAAAAGAAATTTGTTTCATTTTCTTCTAATAGTACATGAAGTAAAATGACACTGGGAATGCCTGGATACACATTCTGTCTTTAAAAATAAATTACACAGACAAGACTGGGAAAGTGTCAAAAATAAGGACACAACATTACAGAGGTTTCTCTCTTTACTGTGGCTTTCACAGAGACTATGCAAAACAAAAAGCTCCTTGGGCCATATTTTTATAGATGATAGCCCCTAAACCACAGCCTCAGATCTGTCAGGGTCCATGGCTTGGCTCCCTTTTCCCCTTCAGATGCTCGGACCTGCAAGATTACTCTCCCCCAAGCAATAGACAGCAGCGCCAATAATCCACATATCAACACTGCCTCATCAGAGAACTCCCCAAAATGAAGACACCAAAGGGCACTTTCATGAAAAACATTTATTTCTTCCACATTCCCCTCAGCTCCCTCAATTCCTGTAAGTCTAGAAAGAAGGAAAGGAATTGAGTGTTAGATTCCATCCAAGTTCTACCTTCAAATATAATTCAATGCACTCATATAAAAAAGTGATGAGTACTCTATCTATAAGTTGTCCAATGACTGACACTTATACTTCCCACAGAGAAATAACCTATCTACCCTGATCTTAGGGAGTCAAGGCCTGCTCTTGGGCTATTTTGGCCAAAACCACTATGCAGATATCTCTAAATATCTCTAAAATGTCCTTCACATATTATCTAACCAAATGATTCTTTCCAAGCTTGGCTCTAATTTTTTTAAATTTAATTTGGTTTTTGGCAGAACTGGGATTTGAAACAGGACATTGTGCTTGGCTAGGCAGGTACTCTACTACATGAGACACACTTTTTGGTCTTTTCTTGTTTTTATTATTTTTCAAATATGGTCTTCCTTTCTGGGCTGGCTTAGACTATAATCATCCTATTTAGTCTTCACATATAGCTAGGATGATTGGTGCACTATTGTACCCAGCTTTACATTGATTGTGAAAGAGTCTCATGGCTTTGAATTGAGATCCTTCCAATCTCTATCTCCTGAATCGCTACAATTACAACATGCATGAGCATTAAAACACTCTCTAAAGACCTTTCCAGATCCATTATTCCAATGTGTTTGGTAGTTTGTATTAATTTTTGCCTTTAGATCCTAAGTCCCTCGTATCAAAAGCATGAAAATTCTGCCTGGTTGCTGTTCTGTTTGTTTCACATGTGTGTTACAATAGCTATCAGAGTCCTGAAGTAAGAAGGAAAACTATCCATTAAGTCACATTAAACTCCTGCATCATAAAAGGAAGCCAGCTTCTTTAAGTAACCAATTTTTTTATGAGAACCAAGTGTAAAAAAATAATCAAGTTTTCTTAAAATTAGGAGGTTTATTGCCCTCAACAACAATTCACAGAATTGGCTAGGAAGGCTGTATGTTTTATTATTCTCTTTCTAATACTTCTAACTACTTGCCTAATTTGAGACAAGAATAGGCAGGGAGTCAGCAGTGTTGACGCTGAATGCACAAAACCAGCAGCTCAGGATTTCATAAGCAGAGGAAAGGTGCTGAAATTTTAGAAACAAAGCCATGATGACAATGCATAAGTAGAGCAACAATGTGAAAGTAGGGAGCAGAGATGGAAGTAGAACAAATCTAGCAGGCTAAAAATGTAATGAATGGATCATTGTTAAACAATGCCAAAAACTGGTGGGCATGATGTTGGAGGACAGAGAGCAGATGTGACCCAAGTACTGAGATCATCTAGCAACCATGAGTCATAGATGTAATAGCATTGGCAATGATTATTGAAGAGAGTGGTACAAGGGGAAAAATAATCATGTTTTAATACTTCCATAGTGTGTCAAGAGAAGTGAAAAAAGGTGAAGCACCCATAGTAATAGGAAGAATCAATTTCATTTAGGAGAAGAGGGTAAATCTAGGAGCAGAAAAAAAAGCTAAGAACAAGTGAACAAATGAAAGAATACGTTTTTGTAGTCAATATTCTATTGACTATCTTAAACGTAGAATCTGCTAATAAAATGCACTGAAAGCTTTGAACTAAGATACCACAAAAATAACAATCATCAAATACCTCAACTATTACCATCATCTGGAGAATGATCATAAACTAAGCACTACATGTAGTATTTCCCAGGCATTGTATCATTTCACTTTATAAGTGCACTGAGATAGGCACTACATTCATTTTGAAGAAGACACCCAAGCAAAAAGAAGTTTAACTCACTGAACATCAAAGTCAGTGACAAAACTGGGACTGGATCTTAAGTGTAATCTTAATCCTTAACCACAAACAGAATTAGATGACATGAAGTGTTCTCTCTTCCACTATTTCTGCTCTTCCATTTTGTTTTCTTTAAAACATTTCTTGTGGAGCTACATGATACCAATTCTCAACCACATCAGAGCACTGCCACCCCACATCTACTCACATCATCCTGAGAATGCACTATATCTTTTTGCAATTACAACACTTTTAACTTCACACTCAAAAAAATGCATTGTGCTGAAAAAACCATTGGTCTTCACTCATAAATTACCAATAACTTATAAAGAGCTTAGTTTCCCTCACAGTAACATGCCCTGGACACACACCATGAAATTATTATTTGATCTCAATGTTTTCTAGGCTCCAAAGAACACAAACAACTCCTTCTGTCACTCCTACTTTATCATACACACAAAAAAAATCACAAAATGTACTATGCATTATTACACCTTAATTTTTATAATGAATAAAAAATTGTTTTAAGAACTAACTACATATAAAAACATCTCTAGGAAGTGGCACTGTGGTTCAAGTGATAGAGCGCTAGCCTTGAGCTGAAGAGTACAGGGACAGTGTCCAGGCCCAGAGTTCAAGCCCCACAACCGACCAAAAAAAAAAAAAAAAAAGAAAAAAAAAAAACATCTCTAGCTGGATGTCAGTGGTTCACACCTGTAATTCTAGCTACTTAGGAGGATGTGATTTAAACACAGTCTAAGCAGGAAAGTCCATGAGACTTTCCACCAAAAAGCCAGAAGTAGAGCTGTAAATCATGTGATAGAGCACCAGCCTTGAGCAGAAAAGCTAAGGGACTGTACCCAGGCCTTAAGTTCAAGCCCCAGTACCAGCATACACACACACACACACACACACACACACACACACACACACACACACACACACACACACACACACACACACACACACACACACACACACACACACACACACACACACACGACTAGAACATGTCTATGTTCTATGTCATTTTTATGGCTAGATGACAAGGCAGGTTTGTTCTTCTGAAAAGTACTGAGTCTGAAGCAAACTGTAAAGTAATGAGTCTGAAGAAATTGTGAAGCTGAGTGCCAGTGTCTCACACCTGTAATCCTAGCTACTCAGGAGGCTGAGATCTGAGGATCATGGTTCAAAGACATCCCAAGTAGGAAAGTCTGTGAGATTCTTATCTCCAATAAGCTATTCAGAAAAAGACAGAAGTGGTACTGTGGCTCAAGTGGTAGAGCATTAGCCTTGAGCCAAAAGAGGCTCAGAAACAGCACCCAGGTCCTGAGTTTAAGGTAGAGGTGAGGAGACGGGAAGGGTAGGGAGGGGAAGGGAGGGAGGAAAGAAGAGGGAAAGGGGAGAGAGGGGAGGGGAAATGGGGGAAAAAGAGAAAAGGAAAGGAAGGAAAAGGAAGGGAAAGGAGAGGAGAGCGGAGGGGAGGGGAGGGGAGGGGAGGGAAAGGGAAGGGAAAGGGAAGGGAAAGGGAAAGGGAAGGGGAAGGGAAGGGGGAAGGGAAGGGGGAAGGGAGGGGAGGGGAGGGGAGGGGAGGGGAGGGGAGGGGAGGGGAGGGGAGGGGAGGGAAGGAATTGTGAGTCTCCTCTAATTTGACTAAAAGGGGGCACATGGTCATTTCTGCAACCTAAATTCTCTTTGAGTGAAATGAGAAAAAGAGTAGAAAAATAAGTGGAAATGGTGTAGCATTAAAAATTGTGAGTAGGGGCTGGGAAGGTGGCTCAGTGGTAGAGCGCTCGCCTTGCATGCCTGAGGCCCTGGGTTCGATTCCTCAGCACCACATAAGCAAAAAGAAAAAAGCCGGAAGTGGCGCTGTGGCTCAAGAGGTAGATCGCTAGCCTTGAGCTGAAGAGCTGAGGGACAGCGCCTAGGCCCAGAATTCAGGCCCCATGACCAGACCTCCTCCCAAAAAAAAAAAAAAAAAAAAAAATGTGAGAAGCCCAGTGTCAATTAGGCTAGCAGAAAGGTGAGCTCTCAAGAAGTGTGGAAGTGTGACAAGTGCTTTTAGCTGTTCTCAAATCCACACTTTAGATATGTCAATCTCATGGTAATAGTCAATATCATGGTAATGGTCTACAATGATAAGGTTCCCATTAAATACACTGAGAACTATGTTTTCTGTGCTGAGTAACTTCCCTCACAGAAAGCACCGCAGTTTGGGAATCAGGAAAGTGGGGCTCTAGTTTGTCTACAAATTATCTATATCAATCGAACAGGCTTATCTTCTAGAAGAAAAGCCACCTCTGTTGGCCCTGCCTGTCTTGATGGCCCAGGAAAAGAGGCACAAGCAGGTACTTTGCCTTGTACAGAACACTGTATGGACCAGAAGACGTTGCCCCAGCTATAAGCAGCGGCTCTGAATCCAGCTGCAAAACAGGGTGACTTCCTCCATTTCCCTGACCTCCTTTCTCCTGCTATAGGAAGATTGTTTTGTAGACTCATTATTGCTTCACCAACTGCAAGGAAGGAAATATTTCTATGCAATAAAAATTCTTTTGGTGTTTTTTACTCCCTTCTCATCCATGCAAAACAGGAAAGCATGACACATTGCCTTTTATGGTTACAAAAGATCCAGATGAAGGTTCTTAATGTTCTTAGACAATTGTGCTCATAGTATTACCACAACACTTTCCTAAGTGAACACTGTCTGAAGAGGAAAAAATGCCTTACATGCTTCTAGCTTCTATATCTAGAGAAGACAAGCCGACCAATGTTTACTAAATCATGTCACTGATAAATCAAACAGGGAGTTCACTGAAATAACAACATTATTACAGATACTTACTTAAGATGGACTCCTAAGGTAATTTTCATTGGTTCAAAAAGTGATTTTACTTTCTCTTTCAAATATCTGAACCATATCCTTAAGAACGTGGTCTATACAGCACTGACAATGTATGGCAGAGATCCATCTCATAACATGATCACTTGTTTTATTTGCATGCTATTTAACAACCACCACCACAAAAGACATCATCTGATGTATCTCATCTAAAGAAATCCCTCTCATCTCTCATTATTTCTGGAGAACCTTTTCTTCTTCAAAGGAGGTGTACAGATTCTTCTGCCTCACCTAAGGAGTCTGTTCAACAGACAAATCTAGGTACTGAGACCAAATCCCCCTCTCCTTTTTCAGTGCTCTGTTGCTGTTTTCATTTAGTGTTACACTGGTTCTTCATACAGGATTGTATGGTTATTTTCTAAAAAAGCATTAGAGAATTATAAGGCAGAACCTCAGAGTTATAACTAATTTAATTCTGGAAACAGAGATTGGGTTCAAGCTCAAAGATGTTTCTTAACTTTCCCAGAGTTCCTACTATAAGTGAAGGACACATGTGATAAAGGGTGGCCAATTTAACAACTGAAACCCGTAATATAAAACTCTGAATTTACAAAAGATTATTTTCCAGAATGATTTAATGAAAGGCTCTTAAATAGTGAACTATGTAGTTTCTTTTGATGAATTCTCAGTGCAAACCTATGTATATTAATTCTATAGAAATTTATCTATAGAACATAATTTAATGAGCCAAGAATCATAATTGATATTTAGAAACATTTTTAAAACACTGAAAATGTGCATATGAAAACATAAACAGTAGACATGCAAACTGCTCAACAGAATGTCCATGACACTGTTTCAATGAATAAAATGGAACCCACACATCTTCACTTCAAATTAAAGGTAACGCTCAGATTTGTTGAGAATTATATTCCCTAATAAATACAATAAATCTAAACAATGTAATTAAACTCTGAATTTCTCATGAAAAGAACTATGAAGAATGGATATTTAACCAAGAACTTGAAGATCAAAGTGTTTTAAATAACAGGTATACTTTATCAACATTGAAAAAATGTGCTTTCTTTAGTATACAGAATCATTTACAGCAATACAACAACAGACAATCCAGTACTCATATCTCCTATAACTCCTATACTATATCTCCTAATAAAGGAAGCAGAGATTATTTTTTATCCTACCTTACTTGTTCAACAACAGAAATAAAATGAATTAGCTCCAGCACTAGTTCAGAAGGTTTTTCTCTAGAAATTTAAGAGTCTAGGTATTTTTCTCTTAGATGAAATATTCCTTACATAATGAATTCCAATCTACCTCCCACTTCATGCAGATAAGAGAAACACAACACTAAATACATAAGAAGTAACCACCATTCTGAAATTTCTGTTCTGAGGAAGCTCCCATACTTCACGACATTTTATGGAATTTTTTTTTAGTGACTTCTTTTTCTCTATATAAATTTCTCTTATTAAACTTAAGACTATAAGTTTAGATAAATATGATTTCACTTTTGAAATTATCTGTTAATTTGCATTTAATTAACATAAAAGTAGTTAAATCTAACTTATAACTATTTGACTAATGAATGACTAATAAATGAATAACACAATAGCCACATACTTAAATATTTTGCTTCCCTCATTCTGTGCTCAGCAACATTAGGCTCACAGTTGACCATGTGATGTTACTCTCCCAGCTTTCCACCATCTCACTAACTACCTTTGTCGACTGCTCCCACACTTAACCTCCAAAAATGCCTCAGGACTTAGAACTCATCTCTATATATCCTCTCCCCAAATGAATTCATGCAGTCCAATGAATGTAAGTAATACGTTCATGCTAAATGCATCAAGGTTAATATTTTCACCACAGTATCTCTTGTCAACCCTAGACTTACACAATCTATCTACTGGACTCTTTAAGTGTCTAAAAGGAAGTTTCAAGTTAACATGCCCAAACAAGAATCTGTGGTCCAACTCCTTAATCTGCTCACTGCACTCTAAACTTCCACCCAACTCTATTGTCTACCAGTTTGTCCAAGTCAAAGGGACCACAACCTACCAAGTTACTCATGCCAAAAACCTAGTGGTCATCCTTGCTTCCTTCCTCTCCACTAGTATTTCATTTTCTTAGTATAATAATGGATTTCTTTTAAACTACCTTCCTAAAGATACTGGCATTGTAGAGAAGAACTAAGGAAGGAAGATTGATAACATTTCAATGCTTTTGTTATATTTCTTGGCACTTTCTTTGGGGTACTGCTGAAGAAGCTTGGGAAAGAAATGGGAAAGATATGATCAAATAATGTACTGCTAGACATGCTGGGTGTTCACAATGATCCATGTGGAAGAACATTTGTTGTTTCAAAATAAAAAATGATTATCAAAAATTTACTTTATACTGAGAAATAGTATTTATTTAGATATAAATTAACTAAAAGACAACAGCCTTTATTCTTGGCTCTAGAATCTTCTGTGACTTTTTTGTGCAAGAACCAATTCCTTTGTATACTACCTTCAATGAAGTCTATAATCAAGGATAATTACACTATAGAATAAAAGCCAAAAGTTAATATAAATTTAATAGTATCTTATATATCCTATAAAGATATAGGAACAAAGAACAGCAATCTTCTCTTTAATCCTTCAAGAAGAGAAACTTTACCTAAATATTCTACAAGAAGATATTCTATGTTTTGTTGTAACAAACATTGATAATGTCTTACAATTAGTCTCTATCTTCCAATTAATAATTATACTTAATTATACTGCCAAAAAAGTAAGCAACATTCTGGATAATTCTAATATTTGTTTCTGACATCTAATGGCTGAAATGTCTACTCAGACATTGTAAGTGGAAGACAATCCACTGTAGAGAATATTTACACATTTCAAAGTCATTTACTTCTACTCCCAATTTCCAGTTAATAAAAGAATATTGCAAATTGGTAAAACTTAGTCCAAACAATGAGGTATGATGCTCAGTTGAATAAGGCTAGAGTCTGTCCTTGATAAGGGCATAAGACAGACATACTTTCATACAAAGTAAAAAGTTAAGTGGGTCAGGTATGTTGGTATAGGCCTATAATTGCAGAAGCACCTCTAGTTCAAGGCCAGCCTAGAATACATAAGAAATGCTACCTCAACAAAATAAAACAAGCAAAAAGCAATAGATATAAAAACTTAAATGGTCATCTAGGATATAAATAACCTCAAGTTGTATGTTTGTTGAATCTGAAAAAAGGGTGAAATTTGCTATTTCAAAAAAATAATTAAAATCTAATTAACTCATTCCAGAGAAGGATTCGTTTTATGCCTAGGCTCATATCCTAAGTGATCCCCTGCAGCTGGGATGACAGGCATATGCCACTGTGCCCAGCCATGGGTAGACATGGAATCTCTTGAAGTTCTGTTAACCTCAAACTATGTAAGCCTCAAACTGTGATCCCTAATCTCTACTTCCCAAGTGGCTAGGATTTCAGGTTTGAGTCACAAAACCCACAAAAATCATTTTCAACCCAAGATACAAATACGAGGAGGAAAAAAATTTTTAAGTTTATTTGTATATACTCGAAAATGTTATGTTCAACATGGTAAATACATAAATGTTAGATATTAATTCAAAATAAATTTGAAAAAACAAAAAATTCTAATAACCCTCAATATTTAGCCGTAAATGTACAAATATAAACTGTACAGTAGAAAATAAAATACCCAAGACAATGTGGAAATGAAAATAATCATATTATAGTTTCAGGAATAATTAATTTTTTAACCCTCAACTTAAATTTCCACCTACTTGCAGTGACTTCTGAAATATATATATAGCAAATACTGCACTGCACTTGATAAGTCAGTTAAAATAGTTCCTGATATCTATCAAAAATCATAAAACACAAAAATTTTACAATAAGCAAAGCAGGTGATACTCCTGGAAAGACACACAGCACTTACTTAGACACCCACACACCCGGACTGTTTTTACAGAGACCATATTTGAAAGTTAACCTAACTTTCATTCTTTCTTACTCAACAGGGAATGCTATAATACTGGAGAGCCACTGTTTACAGGTAGTAAACCAAGATTGTACAGTTCCATTACTAATTGACTAGGCGCTTAAAGGCCAGTTAATCTGTATTTTAAGACAAAAGTCCTCTAAGCTTTTTAACAGAGCTGTAGTCTAGACAGCTGTGTGTCCGAACGTACTCTGCCTACCCAGTTTCTGTTGTGAACATGGAAAAAGACTAGCTTGTCAGAACTTGTATTAGATTGGTGTATTTTATCCTCAAATGGGGACAGAGGGATGAGTGTACGTAAATTCAATGTTAGAAGACTTGCTTAATTTGTAGAAAGCTCTGGTTGTAAGGTCAACCACAAACAGACAAAGTTGAACTGATTAATCGATCAATCATTGACTGATCAAATCAGTTGAAAGGGAACCACTGTTAAGACTTAGTAGGCTCAAACATCTTCAGCATTCAATGTAGATGTTTGTCCCAGAGTCCTTGAAATGAAAAAAAAAAAAAAGTCTGTGTTTTAGCCAGAGGTAATTCTCTACTGTAGGAGAAGTAGAACAATTTGTGATCATCACTAAGTGGGCAGGTAGGTAAGGTAGTTCTACTAGCCTCTAAAGGATAGAGGCCAGGAATTCACCTAAACATCTCACACTGTTAGAGGGTAATAGTGCTGACACTGAAAACCTCTGGGTAAAAGAATGGCAATGTTACAAATAAATCTGTACCTGCTTGCCATGTACTGTCTATGACCCCAATTTCCAATGGTACTATAATCTGCTTCCAAATTTAATCAAGACTTCAAGTATCAATCATAAAAATTAGAGAATGTATAAACTTATACAAATCTTCTGTCAGAAAAATGTATGTGGATGAATGTATAAATGTATGCTTGTATGTAAACTCCTTGATATCCTTTGACCCTGCTATACTACTTCCAAAACTATTATCTTAAATTAGCAATTAGATATATGCCACATATCTTCATGAGTGTTCATTGTGATACTACTCTGTCATGGTCTTCTTTGCCCCCTGAAAAGTTATAAACAATCTATATATTTAGCACTAAGACCCATTAGTTAAATCATGACATTTTCATTTAGTAAAATCTAGAATTCTATGAAATCCATGTGGTATGTGGTAAATATTAAGATAGACTACAGAAAGATACTTTTCTTGAAGCTCAGAACTCAGTTGGGAATGATGTTCTTATTCTACTAAACAGAACAAGTTTCCCCAGAGTTTTCTGAAGATATCTAAGGTACAGACATTGGAGAAGGGAGATGACAGTGACTCTTCTAAGAAAAAGAAGTATGCATGAAGCTTATATTAAGAGTACTTAACATTTTGTCCAATTAGTTAACAAAGGAGATAGTTTACATAGCGCCACAGAGCAGGCAGAAAGAGGCTCCAAAAGGCTGTTCTGAAAAATGTTAGACGCTTCTTAGAGGAAGGTATTTGGTGGCTCATGCCTATACTCCTAGCTACTCAGGAGGCTTTAGAAGAAAAGTATCATGGAGCTGGGAAGGTGGCTCAGTGGTAGAGTGCTTGCCTAGCATGCATGAGGCCCTGGGTTCAATTCCTCAGCACCACATAAGCAAAAAGAAAAAAGCTGGAAGTGGTGCTGTGGCTCAAGTGGTAGAGCGCTAGCCTTGAGCTGAAGAGCTGAGGGACAGCGCTCAGGCCCAGAGTTCCGGCCCCACGACCAGACCCCCCCCCCAAAAAAAAAAGAAAGAAAGAAAAGTATCATGGTCCTAATCCATGGTACAAAAAAAAAAATAGTTCATAAAACCCTTCCTCAACAGAAAAAGCTAGGCACAGTGTCATGCAACTGTCATCACAATTAAGACAAAAAGTTCAAATAGGATTCCTGTTCAGGTCAGCTGTGTGCGGGCTGAGGGAAGACAGGCAAGAACCTATCTCAAAAATAACAAGAACAAAAAGGCTGGATGTGAACATGGCTCAAGTGACAGAATGCTTACCTAGCAAGCATAGAATCCTGAGTTCAGAAAACTGGCATTAAAAAAAAAAAAAAAGAAATCATACTATAGTAAAGAAAAATAAAGTAAAAAAAATTAAGCTAGGCTTAGTGAAGCTATTTACTACTGTCTGAAAATGTGTCCAACTCAAGTTTATTTCACATAACATATAAAATTGGATTTGTTATAAAAATCATAGCAATTTGCTATCATAACTAGTTAATATTTATTGTTATTTAAAGAATTAATTTTTAATCACCACAGTAACATGAGTTACTTATTGAGGATTCTATAGCATTCACTGAACTCAATCTTCAGAGCTCAGAAACAGGTAGCTACATATCCTTATTTTTTAAATAGATGTTAATAGAATTTAGGAGGAACTAAACAAGGCATGGTAGTTTATACCTATAATTCCGGCACACAGAGGGCCAAACAGAAAAACTGTGAGTTTGAAGCCTGCCTAGGTTATACAACAAGTTCTAGGCTAGATTGAGCTATACATGGTACCTTGTTTAAAAAAAAAGAAAAAGAAGAAGAAGAAGAAGGAATTAAGACTCTCTAGAGAAAATTCTCTGATCAATTATATTCCAAAGATACCTAGAAACCTAGAAATATATCAGACAGGATTTTGTTTGTTAATTATATGTTTTTAGTACAGTACATGACATCTACTAGGTATTCAATAAACATATAACCACCAGAAAACATTCAAATGAGGTGGAACAATGTGCCTAATACTAAAAGTAAATCTAATAATTCCCTGTGGCCCTTTCTTTTTTAAGTGGCCACTGAAAAGCCAGGAAGGATAAAAAGAAAGATGAATGCAGAGGACCATAAAGGAGAGAAGAGGAAAAGTAATCTGTATGTAAGAACCAAGAACGAAGATAATAGATGATGTGGAACTTCCCTTATGTGTGAGTAATTGATAGATTAGATAGATAGATACATAGATATATAGATACATAGATACATAGATACATAGATAAGTTATTTTCAATTTGCTAGGCATTTCCACTATCCTGAAAAGCAAGAGGTAATTAAGATGTACCCCTTGATCACTCTTGCATGCACACGCACACATGCACACGCGCGTGCACACACACACACATAGACACACACACACACACACACACACACACACACACACACACACACACCCCACACACAAACACACTTAATTCTCCATTAAAATATCCTCTGAAATAAAAGTGGAACAAATTACAGCAGGTTTTAAAAATTCACGTACTCATTTAAAGTTTTTTTTTTTTAATCAATCCAGTTATTTTTTTTTTGAGTTGCTATTCACCAAAAACTATAAGATATGTCAGTGTCAGGCCATATGTTGAAAGTCAACAGGATTCTTTTTCTTCTAGCATTCTCTCTCTTTCATTGGCAGGTTTTCTTAGTAAGATCTGTCATCTGGCAGAGCTCACTCTGCACAGTTGATGATTTTCCATAGGTTATGTTTTCAGGCTGAATCATAATCTTTTGTAGTCATAATCTGCTGAAATTCTCATCACATTCATACAATATTTAAAACATTTTTTTCAAAATGTAGTGCAAGAAGGTTTTTTTATTAAAATATTCAGATTAAATCAATATCAAATTGTTTTGGCAGTATCTTTAATTATGGGGTAGAAGTAATTCGTTTTAGGATTTAAAATCCTAAATCTACCAGAGTTGTAAACTTAGTATTTTATGTATTCTTAACAAAGGTTGTCTGCATCTGCCAAAGAGGTTCACAAATGTTGCGTGACTTGGTTCTGATTTATGGTTGAGATTGTCAGAACTTGTATTTTGTGCCCTTACTACACATGTACATTGTAAATATTGCATAAGAAGATTGGAATGCAATAGCCATAAAAATAATTGCAGGAGGTTGCATAATCCTAAGTCTGCTTCTAGTCTTTATTAGGCTAGTCTCATCAAACCAAGCAAAATAGAGTAAGTTCTAGAATTATATTTCCTTGTATATTTCTTTTAAGTTTGAGATGTTAATCAGTTTAATTGTGGACAGCAATTAAAAATGATAGAAAAAGTCGGAGCTACTCAAATAATGTAAGAATTCATCTACATTACCATTATCACTTTCATATACACATATATAAATACACATGTACACTTATTTTCAAAAGAAAATGCTTATAAGTATATTCATTCAGCCTTCTCTATGAGCTCCATATCTGTGGATTCACCCAACCCAACTAACCAAGGATTGTAAATACTAAAACACTTTTTCTTGTAATTATTTCTTAAACAATATAAGTATTTTTATATAACTTTTGCACAGTAGTATTACAAGTAATCTAAATAGAGATGATTTAAGGTAAGAAGAAGAATGCAAACAGGATTTACATGTTAAATCTATTTTACATAAAAGACTTGATCATCCTTTTTGCTATCTGTGGGGATCCTGGAACCATTGCCCTAAGGATATTAAGGAATACTTATATTATGTTCAGTGAAGGAAAATTCAACCAATTCAGCTTTAAAGAGCTTAAACTTTCATAAACAGCAGTCCTTTCTTCCTATGTGTACTTCTACCAGTTCATCACTTCGCTTCTGGACTTTTGCAGTTTCCTTTATGGTCCTTCCCTCTACCATACTCCCCAGTAAATCTTAAGGCTCAACTTCAATTGTACCATGCTTCCAGTTTAAAACTTTACATGACTTCTCAACATATACCAAAAGAAGTCCAATCTTTAAGCTCCCATTTTACAATGAACTATCTGGATTTTCCATAAACAGAATTCAAGTTCACCTACCTCAAGTTTTTCCTCACATTTCTTATGAGTGATAGTTGTATAAATTCCTATGTGATAAATAAGATTTGAATAGGCAGAAATTGTAATATAGAGAATTCCAGCTCAAAAGAGACAAAAACTCAAAAAATAATGAAGATATGTCCAGGTTACTTGTTTAGTTTGGCTCAATTACAAAGTTAACATACGTGACTACATGGACAAGATAATGCACATGAACTTTTAGGTCCTGTGTCAATCTTTCTTTCTCCTTCCTTTCTTCTCTAACTACCTAATACCTACATATTTTTCTTTTATACTCTTGCTTTCAAGAAGTGAAGAACTGATTCTCTTTCCCTTAAGTATGAGCAGAACTTAACTTTTAGTGAAGTGAAAAAAAAGAAGTAACAGCACAAGACTTTAGACCTAAAGCCATAAAAGGGAATGTGGCTCCCCTCTCATTCACTCTCTCTTGCCTTGCTGGCTCTGGAGGAAGTCAGAGGCCATACTATAAGGACACTCAAGAGTAGATGGGGAGGGCTATGAGATGAGGAACTGGACACTCCTGCCAGCAACTATCTGACTGAGATACCTTGGAAGTGTCTTCTTACCCATTAAGCCTTCAGATGACTATAGCCCCTGCCAATACCCTGACCACTATACCATGAGACCATGAGCTGGAACCTGCCAGCTAAATCAATTTCAAATGTCTAACAGTGGGGTAATGAGCACATACTGTCTTATACCACTAACTTTTGTAAGTGATTTGTTATGCAACAATAGATAACTGATATACAGCCCATTGATAAATGTCGACCAAGAGGAATGTTAATGGCTTCAGATAAAATCCTTTATGATAATATTCCCAAACAATATGCAAAGAACAAACAGACTTTAAACTTGTGGAATTACTGATAAAACTAGGTAAGGAAAGTGGAGAGAATCTATAATTCCCTCAAAAACTTTACATTCAATGTATTGGTTGGTTTTTAAAAATCATTTTAAGGGTTAATTTTATACCCTGCTACTTTGCCAAAGTTTTCAATCAGCTTGAGTAATTTGGGAGTGGAGTCCATGGGATTCTTTAAATACAAAATCATGTCATCTGCAAAGAGGGAGAGTTTTACTTCATCTTTCTCTATTTGGATCCCTTTTATGTTTGCATCTTGTCTTATTGCTGTAGCTAGGCATTCTAATACTAGATTGAAGAGAAATGGAGAGAGTGGACATCCTTGTCTCATTGCTGAGTTAAGAGGAAATGGCTTTCGATTTTCACCATTAAGTATAATGCTGACTGTAGGTTTGTCATATACAGCCTTTATTGTATTGAGGAATGTTCCCTGGATTCCTAGTTTTTCCAGTACCTTCATCATAAAGGGGTGTTGGATCTTGTCAAATGCCTTTTCTGCATCTATTGAGATAACCAGGTGGTTCTTATCCTTGCTCTTGTTGATGTGAATTGTATTAATTGATGTGCATATATTGAAATGAATCCTGTTTGATCGTGGTGTATGATTTTTTGGATGAATTGTTGAAGTCGATTGGCCAAAATTCTGTTGAGAAGTTTTGCACCAAAGTCCATCAAAGAAATGGGTCTATAGTTCTCTTTCTTTGATGAGTCCCTGCCTGGTTTGGGGATGAGGGTTACGATGGCTTCATGGAATGAGTTCGGTAGTGAACTTTTTCTTTCAATTTCATTGGATGTGGACAGAAGGGAACTCTACTGCATTGTTGGTGGGAGTGTAAACTTGTTCAACCACTTTGGAAAGTAGTATGGAGGTTCTTCAGAAGACTCCACATAGAGCTCCCCTATGATCCAGCAATCCCACTTTTGAGCATTTACCCAAATATTCACAAACAAGACCATAGTAAAGCTACCAGCACAACTATGTTTATTGCAGCATTATTTACCATTGCTAAGATATGGAACTAACCCAAATGCCCCTCAGTAGATGAATGGATCAAGAAAATGTGGGATATATACACGTTGGAATTCTATGCCTCCATCAGAAAGAATGGCATTGCCCCATTTGTTAGGAAATGAAAAGACTTGGAAAAAATTATATTCAGTGAAGCCACGCCCAAAGAAATATAGGTCCCATGATTTCCCTTATTTGCAATAACTAGTATATGTCTGAGACAAGCAGAAAGGGTCAGATAAGTTGCTGTTAGGTGAAATGAACCCCAAGATAAGTATTCAAATGTTTTTTCTTCCTTGCGATTGTTTCTAACATTTATAAGACGATTTCTTTGTATGTCCCTCCCCCACGGTATAACCCCTGCTTTCATTGTATTTGATGTTGGTATAATTTGTGGAGGGGAAGGGAAAAAACAAATCGTTTATATAGGGATACAGGTGGACCCATTGCAACAATGAGATGTGCAAGTCGTTATGTCGAAAAACGAACTTTACAACTTTGGCCAGGGGTGGGGAGTGGGGATGGCAAAGGAGGAGGCAGCAATGCTTGATAAGAAATGTACTCATTACCTTGACCGTGTAATTGTAACCCCTCTGTATGGTATTTTCACAATAAAAAATCATTTTAATTTTTTATTGTGAAATAAAATACAAATACAAAATCAAACCTATATTTTGCTGAAATAGTAAAAGACAAATAATCTTCAAAATAAATAACTAGGTCAAGAAACAACATTTAGTAATTCCAGAGTCTTCTAGCCATTTGGATGTAAAAATATAGTTTTCTGTCCATCATTTAAGAAAAGAAAGAGAGCCGGGCGCTGGTGGCTCACGCCTGTAATCCTAGCTACTCAGGAGGCTGAGATCTGAGGATCGCGGTTCTAAGCCAGCCCGGGCAGGAGAGACCGTGAGACTCCAATCTCCAATAAACCACCAGAAAACCGGAAGTGGCGCTGTAGCTCAAGCGGTAGAGCGCTCGCCTTGAGCTGAAGAGCTGAGGGACAGCGTCCAGGCCCAGAGTTCAAGCCCCACGACCAATAAAAAAAAAAAGAAAGAAGCAGATAATTTGGACTAAAAAAAAAAACAGAAGAAAGAACCTGACCCCAGGGGTGGCTCTTGTCATGGACAGGATCTAATAAGCAGGCACAAGGCTGCCAAATCTCAAAGTCATAATACCTGATCAGCTGTTAATACCTGTTCAGCTTTTTCTGCTGAGATGAGGACCCTTGATCTGTTCTCTGGATGAACTTGAACTGTGAGCCTCTCGATCTTAGCCTCTAAAGTGTCTAGGATTATGAGCTTGGGACATTAGTGCCAGGCACAAACCCATTATCTTTAAAATGTTTTAATATATGCTACAATAAAAGAGGGGTGGAATTTTCAAGTAAAAAAACTGTGATAATTGTAGCAGGTTCAGAAATTATACATAAACAAGTCAGCATTAATACTTGGTAGATTTTAATTTTTCATAGCTTTATGTTACTCCCTACTAAAATTAAACCACCTTAATTTATTATGTTATTGTCTAATAGTGAAACTTTTGATAGCATGCTGGTGAAGTAAACAAATTAAGTTGAACTGTTAGCTGTGTGTCATCAAGTATAAACTGTTTTCCTGCAATTATAGGTTGCCTGGGTGCCCCAGCATAAAACATCAGCCTCGTTTTTGCTAATTTAAATTTATGAGTCTATGACAAATTTCCAAGATGGATCAAGCATTAACTCAACATTAAGAGTATTGGAATCATCAAAAAAGGATGATTATGGAAAAGGGAAAATTATCACTTCTTGTTGATTGATATCTCTTTGTTTTGTAGCATCAATCATTGCAACTGCAAGAGTGAATTAATCTAAAATGATCATGAATATCTGCTTAATTTGTATTTAAGTTGGAAAATAGATCTTATACAGCATATGTAAGGCTCTTACTTCTTTCTTTTTAATGACAATCATTAACAGGTGCTAGTAAAGTTCCTGGAAGGCTGTAATAAAGCTCAAGTGAAACCTTGATTATGAGACAGCATGTATGAGACAATATGTGAACTGTATTCCATCTTCTATCAAGTGACTTCACAACATCATTATTTTAGAATGGAAAAGGGTAAGAAATGCTCACAGGAATACTATTGTATCCCCACCCGCCAAATAATCTTGTCACAAAGCAAGTATTTTCTTTTATGATAAGCAAATGTTCTACCACTGAGCTATGTACCCAACCCATACTACAAGTATTTTCACAATTCCATTATGGCAGCGGCTAAAACAACTATGTAGGCACTAAATGTGTCACTAGGTTATTAAAATTCTATTGTTTCATGCAAAAAAAGGCCTACTCTACACAGAGCTTCTATGGCAATCTCCTATAATACAAGGAGCATGCACTGAGCGAGGCCAGCATTACTAAAATTCATGCCATCATATATAGTCAGGATAATCCTGATAACCAACCCTTTAACTTTACTCTCAAGTTTCCTCATCTTAAAAAATATGAGGATAAAGCCGGGCGCTGGTGGCTCACGCCTGTAATCCTAGCTACTCAGGAGGATGAGATCTGAGGATCGCGGTTCAAAGCCAGCCCGGGCAGGAAAGACCGTGAGACTCCTATCTCCAATAAACCACCAGAAAACCGGAAGTGGCGCTGTAGCTCAAGTGGTAGAGCCCTCGCCTTGAGCTGAAGAGCTGAGGGACAGCGCCCAGGCCCAGAGTTCAAGCCCCACGACCGACCAAAAAAAAAAAAAAAATGAGGATAAATATGCTTATTTTATGAGTCAAAACCTTTCTGATTACAATTAACAGAAGCCCAACTCAGAAAAAAACAGAAAGGTTACTAATTAGAACACTATGAAAGACCTCATAGACTCCAAAGAGGAGTTGGTTATAGGAGCTAAATGCAAAAATATTTACTCAAACTTCAAGAACTCAAACCAAAAGCTTCATCACTCATAATATCCTTTTTCTCTTGGTCTCTCATTGCTTTTTTGTCCATGCTGGCTTCCTTCAATTTCTGTACTTAGCACTGTCTGATATGAAATGTCTGATATGAAATACCTGATATGAAAGCCATTAAGCAAAGGTGGTCACTAAGCATGGAGAATGGGGCTTCACTGAGCTGAGTGGTGGTAAAGCTAAAACATATACATATATATGTAAATTTTTTTTGCTGGTCCTGGGTTTAGGAACTCAGTGCCTGGGTGCTCTCTTGGAGCCTCTTTGTGCTCAAGGCTAGTGCTTTATCACTTTAGCCATAGCACCACTTCTAGCTTTTTCTGAATAGTTTATTGGAGATAAGAGTGTCTCATGGACTTTCCTTAGATCTCAACCTACTGAGAAGCTTGGATTATAGGCCTGGCTAATATAGTTTTGTTACAAGTTGAAATAATATTTTGAAAATACTTGGATTGGGGGGGGAAGGGGGGGAAAGGAGAAGGATTGGGATTGGGGGGGAGGGGGGAGGCTGGGAAGGGATGTGAAGGGTAAACAAAGGAGGAGGCTGCAATGCTTGGTAAGAAATGTATGCATTATCCTGCCCATGTAATTGTAACTCCTCTGTACAGTATGTTCACAAATTAAATTAAATTAAATTAAAAAAAAAGAAAATACTTGGATTAAATTAAACATATTAAAACTAATTTTACGTGTTCCCATGTAGTGATTTTAGTGTGGCTACTAAAAAATAGTACATTACATAAGTAGTTTATTCTTCTGAGCAATAATCTAAAGGCTTTCCCACAGGAGAAATAACATGGCTGCCTGAAGTCCTGGAATCAATTTATCCAACTTATAAAAATCACAGTGAGAAAAAAGATTTTCCTTTCTTATTCCAGTGTCCAATGTCTTGGAAGAACTCTGGATAAACTTGTATCACAAAAATCCAGCCTATGGATTCATCCCTGACAAATAGAAGGGAACTATGAGGAATGAGCCCACTTGAATGCATGGACAGACAACATGGACATGGGATATTATCAACAATGTTCATTTATTGGTATGCTTGTCTGTGTGTGTATTTGTTCTAATACTGGGCTCAAATCCAGGGCTAGGCAAGTACTCAACCACTGAGCTATATCCAGTTCCAGGCATAGGATACTGTCATAAGAAAAAGGGGAAGAGCAAAGTGAGACAGATTAAAACAGGAAACACCTAAAAAGCTAGTAGTGTCAATCCATACACTCCTTGAAAAAGTAGTGGCTGTGAGTGATTTGAAAAAGTAGTGGCTGTGAGTGATAATATAGAATGCCAGACATCAGAAATTTAAGGGACAAGCACTTTAGATTTCTATGCTTAATTGTTCATCAAATGGGCACTTTTACTAAATATTAGATGCTGGCATGTAATAAGTAGGACTGATTTCAAAGAACAGTGCATGAAGATCTAAGCTACACATTGTTATGAGATGATAATACTGAAATTTTTAGTATAAGTACTATTGCTTGTTAAAACTATAACCACCATACAAATAAATAGATTTTGTTCTGACTCCACTAAGAAATGTAAGCTGTAAGGTCTGTGGTATAGCAATGATTTTCAAACTGCTTAGAACTCCTTTTCACAAATAATGAAAATTCCAAAGAGCCCTTATTTATGTGTAATCTCTGTTGATATTTACTATATTCAAAATGAAAACTGGGGATTTAAAAAATAATAGAAAAATTGAGGCTTTAATCATATGTTTTCTTCTGGAAGTTGTAGTTTTAAGATTCACATTTCTATCTATAATGTATTTTTAGTTAAAATTTACATGTCTCATGATACAAACTTTTTTTGTATATATCTATACTAGCAATATTTTTTCCTCTGAATAGCCTTTGCACTTTGGTCAAAATTCAGTTATATATGTATGTGTTGGCCTATTTCTAGATAGTCTTTGGATTTTGTCTTTTAGACCATTAGCATATGTCTTGATTATTGCAGTTTTGTATTAATTCCTGAAATCAGACAGTGTGAGTTCTCAAATTTTACTCTTCTTTTTCAAAGTTATATTGACTGTTCTATTTTGTATACCCATACATATACCCATGTGTGTATGTGTGTGTGTGTGTGTGTGTGTGTGTGTGTGTGTGTGTGTGTGTATCCAAATCTGATTCTCAATTTCTCTAGAAATGAGTCTGCTCACTTTTTTTTTACTTGCTAGGATTGTGTTAGCTGTATATGTCAACTTAGAAAGATTAGTGTTAAAATAATGAATGTCTTGATTATAAATTTAACATTTCTATTTGTTTAAATCTTCTTTATTTTCTCTTCATACTGTTTTGTAGTTTTTAGTGTAAAGGTAATTTGGTAGAAGGGGCCACAGTAAGACTGAAATTTCTGAGTTGTGGGGATAAGTAGAGGTAATGAGAAATTATAGTGGAAAAGTAGACTTGGACAAAACACAGTAATACCATGAAGAATAGTTCTGACTCATTGTGCTATCTCTGTCTCTTCTCCACAAAGACAAGGAGAAACTACTCAATAAATAGATAATATGTGGTAAACTGAGGTGATATATATATATATATATATATATATATATATATATGGAATGTACAGCCATTAAATGGAACATACTATGTTTCAACAGCTTGCTATATCATTTGTATCAGTGTACTTAGCATATGGCTGCTATTACTTAGCGGTACAAAAAAAACTATAAATCATGACAACTTTTGCATTATACTGACATGTTTTCATTATATACAGACAAATTTATATAGCTAAGGCACACTCTATTATTGCACAACAGAATGCTTGAAGGATTACTGCTTAAAGCAGTGGAGAGACTGTGGCCCATGAGCCATGGAAGTCCTTCAAAAACATCTGGCACAAGACAGAACAGACTGTATGCTTTTCATTGGCTATCAGTGGCCATCTATCAGTATTAATGATTTTGTATGGCTTGTGAATTGTATTTTTAAAACCTAAATGGCCCTTAGCAGAAAAAAAGCCTCCTCATTCATGCATAGGAAAGGGTAGAACAGGTCAGCTGAAGGATTTGAACAGTATAATCTAACTGTAATTTTATAAAAAAAAAAAAAAAACTACAAGTAGATATGAAACTATAAACAAAATAAACTGTAATAAAAGAAAACCAAAAGGAGAATTTTCAGTTTTTTTGTGACTGTTCTTCATTTTGAGGGGGGATGTAGGAAAATAAACTGTCAAAATATCATATGTCATATCTGGATGTTTGGGAATAGTCAAAGTTTGAGTTTTGATTTTGAGGTAGAAGAATAAGGAGAAAGAAAAATGAAGAGGTACCATAAATTGATCTTAATTTTGATTAAATTTGTCCTACCATATTTGAATATTTTGAATAATAAATTCAATACTTTGAAATACTAATTCAATAAATAAACAATATCAAAACCATTTCTATTCTACACCAACTCCAAGCTGAAAAGTATGCTATGTTTGCTACAAACATTTCTAGTACCTGAAACAAGACATCATGGCACAACATCTAGCAAGATGACACTGCTTATTTTATGGTCAGTAAGTAAAAAAGAGAAGAGGAAAAGACCAGAACTCATAATCTCCTTTCAGAGGATTCCCCCAATTATCTAAATACTTCTTCCTTGTTAAGAGGCCCTGCCTCTTTAAGGTTCTACCATCTCCAACCAGTATGACCCTGGGAACCATTAAGCCTTCAACACATGGTCCTTGGGGAGATATTTAAGATCAGATTATAGCAGAACTAGAGAGTAATGAGTCCTCCAATCTTGCTCTTCTTTTTCAAAGTTGCATTGACTATTTTAGGTCCTTGGTATGACAAAACTTCAGAATCAGAACCTCATTTCTCCAAACCCAATGCCACCTCATGAATATTACCAACAATCCTCTGTGACATGCCTCGCTGTCTTAGTTCTGATTGCTGTAACAAAATACTATAAATGAGGTAGTGTCTGACAAGAAAAAATTATTTACAGTTCTGGAGGATGTAAACTCCATGATCAAGGCCAGAACAGATTTGGAATCTGCTAATGGCCTATTTCCTCGTTCACAGTTAATGCCTTCTTGCTGTGTCTTCACATAGCAGAAAAGGCTGACTAGCTCCCTAAGGTATCTTTTATATGGGCATTAATCTTGTTTATAAGGGCTCTACCTTCAGGACTTCCAAAAGTCCCACATCCTAATACCATCACCTTGTTGGTTAAGATTGAAACACGCAAACTGGGCAGGAGTGACAGAAGGACGGGACATAATCTTTCTAATCACTGAAATAGCTGATCTTAATTGTAGGTTGGGAAAATTTAGACATACAAGAAAACTGAATAAATTATATATTACTAACATATTATTTAAAAAGAATAAAGGAAGGATAGAGGGAGACTTCAAAATAGTTGAAGGTGACAGTAAAATATAAACAAATCATGATATAAAAACTACTCATTCATTGCGTCAAATCGCTGTATTTATCTACTGTAATTAACCAGAGGTCCTTTTAAAGAAATATCCCATTCCACAATCAGAAAAGAAATCAACAAGTTACTGCTATAGGCAAAATCCAGCCCAAAGCCTGTTTTTGAAAATAAAGTTTTATTGGAACCCAGCCACATTCATTCATTTACATATTGTCTGTAGCTGCTTTCATGCTATGAGAGCAGAGTTGAGTAGTTGTGACAGAGAACATATGGCAAATCAGCCTAAAATTCTACCATCATGCCCTTTAGAGAAGATTTCAGGCCCCTCATCTAAAGCAAGTTGCTCTCTAAGTCTTGCTTCTCTCTCTGAAGAAGAGAGGTGAGACAAGGAGAGTGAACTGAAAGTCACAAGTCTTATCTTTAATGAAGCAACAGTAGGTATTTCCCTCCTGGGTAACAGTTCAGATTATTTCATTGCAGTCTTTCTGATTAAGTTCCAGATACACATTTAGCTCAAATTTAGCAAGTATAAATCAGACTTATTACAGGAATAAACAGTACACTTCTTTTATGGCACTTTCTTCTAGGTACACATTCCTTTTTATAAAAGTATGCCCACTCCCATTTGATTAGACAGAAACTATTTCCTTTGAGATAAGATGAGAACTCCCTGTAAATCCTTTATACTCTTAAAAGTAGCAGACAACTAACTGCTTTGCTTTAAATTGATTGCACAAGAGTAACTTAAAGCAGTCTTTTCTAAAAGCTGCTTATTAAGTGTGGCTTCATCAGATACAAAAAACTGTCTTACCAAAGGTCTCAAATTTGAGGGTTTTGTTTAAGGTGTCATATAGAGAAAAGGCTTTGTGAGGTTAGTCTTTGAATTTATATTCATTTATTCATGAAGATCAGAGGGCTTTTTTTTTAATCTTAATCTTAAGCTTGCTAAAAAGTAATTATAATCAATATGTAGCACCCTAACAGCAAACTGGATTTTAAATAAAGGGAATATCTGGGAGACGTTACCAGTTTTCTTTCTAGCAAATAAGTAAAACTAAATGGACTTTGAAATAATTCAAATTATAAAGAAGTCAAAATTGATGCCCACCTCTAAAAGAATCCCATGGTGATTAATAAGCCTAATTTCTCTCTCTCTCTCTCTCTCTCTCTCTCTCTCTCTCTCTCTCTCTCTCTCTCTCTCTCTCTCTCTCTCTCTCTCTCTCTCTCTCTAGTCCAGAGAAAACAAACTTATCCACTAATTTTAAGGAAAGGCAAAAAGAATAAAAAGTTTCAAAACCACATCAATTTATTAAAAGTCAATTTTGAGGACAAATCACAAAATGTAACAGTCCTCTATACTCTTTTTAAACACTCACACCATTACCTGTTTTTCCTAAGTATGTGAAAGAAATCGATATACCCCAGCAACATTTCCTTTAAATTTTTCAAACAAAGCACATCAGTAAGATAATCATATTGAAGTATATTATGAATTTGAATGATTTCCAGTAGTGCATGCCAGTATAATCTCGCTACTGGTGAAGCAGAGACGGGTAGATTGAGAGTTCAAGATCAGCCTGGTCTGGATAGGGAACCCCTGTCTCTAAAAAATTAGAACTTAAACCCCCAAAACTACCAAAAATTTTTCTTTATGATTTTTTGGATAATATGTGAACATATCAGTTGTGAATTTCACTTTGTCTCAGTAGATATATTCCCAAAGCCAGAACAACTTGGACATTTCAATTATTCAAGTGTCCTTCCCATTTCCACAAAATAGTCTGTTAAAGACCCAAAGTGTATTTCCTAATTGGTTATATGCTTATTAACACCAATAATCTGGTCCCTATCCTGACTCTTCTACTGAGAATGTTTTTCCTACTTTAACCATTTCTGACCTTGAAGCTAAATCAAATGTCACTTCTTGTTCATTCCACTGTTGTTCACTGAGTGCCATCTGGCCACTGCCTTCTTGATATTTTTAAGGCTTTGCCTTATACAATGTTCCGTTCCTGTTGTCCTTCTACACATATGACAATTCCCTTCCACTTTACCTTCCAAGTTCAGGTCTTTCCTTTTCTCACAGCTGCCTGCTGAACTGCTTCCTTAAAAGGTTCACTTTGGTTTCATTGTCCCTCTTCTCTACCTTCACCTCTTAGTGCTCCCATCCTTGCTGCCAATAATTAAGACTGTCAACAGCTCTAAATAATCACTTAAGGTCTTGGGCAAGCAATGTGAACTACTCTGCACTTCTCTTTCTTCTCAGGTAAATGAAGTGCTTTCTTCAGGAAAAGATCAAAGAGGAGGGAACTCAGAGCAGTGAAGAAGAATATTATTACTGGGAATTCTCACAGTACTGGCAAGATGGCAGGGAAAGCAGCAGCCTGTTTATGATTAAAATCACTTGTTAGGAAGTTATATAAAATAGTGCTTCAGAAGAAGGTATTCTCTAGAAGGAGCATCTAACAAGAATCATAACTGGTTTCAAAAGAAGATTAAAAGATATTAGTCTGGCAATAATACTGAATAAAGGGTCAGATGTGGGACGGAGTCGAATCAAAGAAATGCAATATGAGGCTATTACCATGATAATCCAGATATAAACAGAATAAGGATTACCTTTTTAGTGAGGACTGAATTATTCTTCCAGCAATCAAGATCTTTACAACTTTCCAGTTTTATCCTTTACTAGTGTCTTATGAAAAATTTCTCTTGGAGTCTGAGTATGTCCTCACAGTCTCACCATGGATTGCATAATTATCTGCATATCAGCTGTCCTTCATCCCACTTCCAGCCTCCTAAGCCAAGCTCTTCAAGTTTACTTCAAATGGAGAACAAACTACATCTTTTATGCTATTTTCCTTTTTTTATTATAATTATTGCCTTACAGATTAATAGATTTCTCTTGGACATTTCCATACAATCTTTTACATTTTCAAAAGCCTACTATTGTAAATGTAGCTTTCAAGATAATACTTATTTCCAGGTAATGTTTCTTAACTTTGTCATAGCAGCTACATTATAGGGTCTTTAGGGACAATGATATTGCTTTGGTTTCTTTCTTTTTTTCCCCTCTTTTTCTGATCTAGTTATTTGCCTAAGTGTAGAAGCATTTTGAGTCAAAATTCATACTTAGGTATTATGCATGGTTCTGTATCTAAAATCAAACCCTGAGATTTGGGTACCTGGCTGTAGTTGTTACAGCAGCACTTGACACTTTGAGATTCAAGTATCAAGTGAAATACTAATTAAGAGTCCAACTTTCATCCAATGCACCACAATAAGGTCTCCCTTAAGACCACTCCATATGTGTAAACTAAGGAAAGGGAAAAAAAAAAAAACAAAAACTGTTCTGCGGCCCACTTGGTTATCAGACTGTTAGGCTTTCTAGGCAACGTGTATCTGTTTGGCCTACACATTCTTTTTTAGAAAACATGTATCATTGCCATCACATACAAAGCAGATAGTTTTCATTTTAAAAGAATTAAAAGCCTGAGCTTCTAGGCCTCTTGTAATAACATCTGCATATCTGCTAACACTGGACTCATACTCTTACATGGAAAACAACTCCGCAGCAGTATAGCAGCTGCTGCACATACTTCCTAGTCTGTTACAGTTCTTACTATGTCCTATTGTATGTTATCCAGCCAGAGCACTTTTTGGTATCTGTTCGGTCACAGGAACATCTGCACCTGTAAAAGTGGCTTTGACTGAACGCAGACTGACCTCAAGTAGGTGACTTTCTAGTGTCAGGCTGAGGAGGCTTGCTCCTGGTGCTGACCAGATTAATTTCTAGCATACAGAGACCCTAAGATAGTCTCTTCTACATTAGTGACCTGTTTCAACTATCACATATTAATAGCCTGGATATTTACTACAACTCTCCCACCTTTCCTAGGCTCTTGAATATGTCATGATAACCTGACCTTAATTCTTGCTTTCTCTCCTTGCCTGGCAGAGTGACCTGTTTTTGGACTGTGTGCTCTGATTAGCATATGCCTCATATTTCCTAACACAGATGACTGTTTTTCATCCATAATTTATTTACATATACTGTCATGATTCAGATTCCACAGAAAAACTACATTTCATCAAGCATTCCATAATGTAAAATGATGCCAATAAGATTAGTGCAGAAACCAGAAGTCCAAATACTTCAATCATAGTGCACTGTTAAAATTGCCGATGCTGCCCTAGCAGGACTAAAGCCCAAACATACCTAGTTGAGATACAGTCCAGAACTATTTATAAGCAATATGGTCTTTTCTTATGCAACAAAGAAAAGTTGTCAAAGACTATTTTTGAAGGAGGAAAGTTCTGTTTGTTACATGCATTCCCAGCAGGAAATAACTATTTACTTCTCCAATCCAATGGAAAATATGTATTTTCTGAGATATTTCTGATAGTACAGTAGGGGTTAACTTTAGGGTTTTCACTTCAGTATATTCTCAATAAAACTGGATCATAGTTTTAAGAGACAAATTCAAATACACATAATGTTTAAGTAAGCTTCTTTCCGCCCCCTAAATGTTGTATCTGTAGTTTATGAGTATTCTTTGTTATATAATAAAAATTTTAGTAGACAAATGAGAATCTTTTCTTTAGGTCTCTCACTGGGAGTATGGTTTTTCCAAGAAAAACAGAAAGAAATTTTTCTCAAAACAAAAATAAATATGGGAATATATAGAGAACAGTTTTCATCTTAACAAAACTAAAAGCATCATCTTCCAATGATAGCTCTTCATAAGAGAAAGTATAATTATCTTTGGGTATCCAGGGGAGATTGGCTCTAGGACCATGGTATCTCATTTAGTATTTCATGGTTACTAAAATCTGTAAGAGGCTTAAGACCTTCATGGCATAATTGTTTACGTATGGCCTATTTATTTTCTCCTATATATTTTAAATAATCTCTAGTTCTATTACAATATTATATAAGTGTTATAATTTATTATGTAAGAAACAACAGTACGAATAAAAAGTGTATACAAAGCCAGGCGCCGATGGCTCACGCCTGTAATCCTGGATACTCAGGAGGCTGAGATCTGAGGATCATGGTTCAAAGCCAGCCCGGGCAGGAAAGTCTGTGAGATTCTTATCTCCAATAAACCACTAGAAAACCAGAAGTGGCACTGTGGCTCAAGTGGTAGAGCGCTCGCCTTGAGCTGAAGAGCACAGGGACAGTGCCCAAGCCTAGAGTTCAAGCCCACGACCGACCAAAAATAAAGAAAAAAGTCTATGCATGTTCAGAGACACAATTTTTTCCCAAACAATTTCCCTCTGTGTTTGACTAAATTCATGGATGTAGAATCTATGAATGCAGGAACCATGGATATACGTATGAAGGGCCAACTGCATACAGTTAAAAATAACCTTTTCCTGGATAAATACCATAATGAGAATTTATACTTTCATCATTTCAATAAACTCCCTTTTATTGTGGGAAACCACAATTTTCCCCCAAAAGTGTATGAGTTGAAGAGTTATGGGGTATGTAACAGCCTGAGTGGAACAGACATGAGAAGGTTGGTCTATGCCTGATCTGTACAATATAGGGTCTGTTTTCTACTACATGGTCTGTGGGAGTAGAGTATTTGTACAACATTTCTAATGTGGTTTATATAATTTCATGCTAGATTTTTACCATTTTCAAATAAAGAATCCTAATGAACAGACAAAGGTTAATTAGAATTATGAAATGAACCAGTTTTTACATAACTGATTTATCTAAGCTTTTGACATTGTTCAAGAGTAAAATTCAGACTGTTGAGCCAGGTTTCATTCTCATTCTCTATTCTCTATCCTCCCTCTCTCTCCTCTCTCTCTCTCCTCTCTCTCTCTCTCTCCTCTCTCTCTCTCTCTCTCTCTCTCTCTCTCTCTCTCTCTCTCTCTCTCTCTCTCTCTCTCTTCTCTCACACTACTTTCTCTCACACACATGTACACAATATTCTGAAAACTTGTATTACTGAATATTTAATTTCTTCACTGTAATATCATAAAATCCTATCCGCGTGAAAAAAGGATCTAATAAATAATATAAATTTAGGAGTTAATGATGGTTTCATCATAGTATAATGAAATTACACTGTAGCAAATAGAGTATGTAGTCAAACTCCATGCTATGTCAGTATTTAAAAGTTCTACTTTACCACTTAATGGCTTGGAAAGATGAGATAAAAGAACATTGGCCTTGGGGCTGGGAAGGTGGCTCAGTGGTAGAGCGCTTGCCTTGCATGCATGAGGCCCTGGGTTCGATTCCTCAGCACCACATAAGCAAAAGAAAAAGAAAAAAGCCGGAAGTGGCGCTGAAGCTCAAGTGGTAGAGTGCTAGCCTTGAGCTGAAGAGCTGAGGGACAGTGCCCAGGCCCAGAGTTCAGGCCCCATGACCGGACCCAAAAAAAATTAAAAATTAAAAAAAGAACATTGTCCTTGGCAAAGAGTATCCTAATCCTAGGAACTGAAGAGGCAAATTTTCTTCTTTAAACTATTAATTATAAGCCTAGCAAACAGATGAAGAGCAAGCTAATATAAGTAATATATAAAGGAGTTCTTAATGCAAATTTCCTCTAAAAAGCACAGCCAAATGTCCCAAGATTATGATACAACAGCTTCATGAACTTAGATCTTTAATCCCTCGGCAAGTATTCTAAGTTATTTCTGGTAGTCTGTTAGACTTTTTTTTTCTATATTCAAAATTTGTTTTGTGCTATACTAGAACATTTTCCCTTTTTATCCATGTTGTTTTAATTTCCATGAACCAAAGATCCAGAAAGTCATTGCATTTTATCTAAAGGAAAAGAAATCCCTAGTCATATTAATTTGGAAGAGAAAACATGCTTTACAGTTTTGACAAACGGGTTCTATGTATGTCTTGTCTGACTGGCAAGAAGAGTAACAGCAAATTACAAAGTAAGAAATCCTAAAACAGAATATAAGGGAATTTAATATTAAAGAGAAAAAACATTAGATTAGAAGCAAACTGCATTTTTTTCCTTTGGCCCTGACATGAGCAGGGCCAAAGGAATCAATATTAAGTCAATCATCAATGTTAAGTAAACACAAAAGCTACTTGAACAGACAAGGCCCAACAAATCAAACACACTGTAATTGTAGATTAAGATGACTATACAAATAATTTACTCATATGTACTACTGAATTTTACTTTAACCAAATTAAAAAAACTGGAATACATGAAGGTTACTGGGTAGGTGTTACAGCAGTTTCTAAGGAATCTGCTTGACATTCTATTAGAGCACAATAATCATTGAAATTTAATCAATTGTGCCTTATAATCACAGATCAAACCAAAGCAGAGTAAACAACATGACAGAAGTTGCTAACCTCCAGTCTCATTTGCACATCACAACCATGGTGTACAGAGTAGAAAACTAAGCAACTGCAAACTACAACTAAAAGCTTATTAATAAACACAAAAAATCCATTTTTTTGGGGGGGGTCCGGTTGTGGGGCCTGAACTCTGGGCCTGGGGCGCTGTCCCTCAGCTCTTCAGCTCAAGGCTAATGCTCTACCACTTGAGCCACAGTGCCACTTCCGGCGTTTTTCTTTTTTCTTTTTTTTCTTTTTTTTTTTTTTTGCTTATGTGGTGCTGAGGAATCCAACCCAGGGCCTCAGGCATGTAAGGCAAGCACTCTACCACTGAGCCACCTTCCCAGCCCAAAATCCATATTTTTTTACAGAAAAAATAAATAAATTTCCCTCGGATAGAATGCATAAAAAAACTCCCTCGTTCTTTCTATTGTTTTATCCTATAGTCTACAAAACCATACTCCCAATCATTATTAAGATTAAGAACAAGATATTGACTACTAGTTCAGGGAAACTTGTACAAGGGCTATGTCTTCTCTCTAGATAGTTACAAACACCATTATCTTTCTAACAACATCAAATTAGGAAGGCAGAAATTTTTCTTACATTGGATTGAAATTAAAAAACCATAAATAATGTTTAAATAAGGGCTATGGGCAGCCAGCCATCTTAAATCCTCATTTGTATTAAAACCTGGCCTCTATCTATGGCTTTCTTTTCAGAACTTGCTCTTTTCTCCATTTAGTTTTTCTAACTAACCACAGTCTAGTCTCTGGGTGTCAATGCTGACCTTTGTAAAATATCTACATATCCTTCCCAATACAGCTGCCCCCTGGGCCTGCTTTCAATTTTTAAAAATATTTGTATTAGTGTATATTAATTGTGTGCAATGAGGGATTTGATTAAGATATGCCCATAAATACATATATCTTACTTTGATCATATGTACCTTCTCTATTAGTCTTTCATCTTCCTTTCACTTCAACCTCCCTAAAGCTTTTTTCACAATTTCTCAAAAGTAGATTTCATTACATTTCATTATGTAAGTACTTATATTTATATAGTTCCATCAACCATATTTGCCATACCTTCTTTTTCCCTTTCCTACTGATTTCACCATTCCAATAGTCCCCCCTTTTATTTCATGTTTCTCCTTCTTTTAGAACTAGATTGTACATATAAGAGGAATAACACTGCATCCCAATTTAAAGAGTGCCTTGTACACTGATTCTGAGTCTTGAGTATCCCAACTTTGAAAATACCCAAGTTCAACTGCTGACATAATAGAAATGAAAAACCCTTCAGCCACTGTGGTTAATATGCAATCTCCCTTAAAGACAATGTATCCAATAAATTTTATAACAGTATTTGATTACAATAAAATTCTTAATGAAAAGCTACTTTTTCCTGAAGTTTAATACACATATAATTTTGCCTCATACAAGTATATACTATCTAAATGAACTTTTAAGATTACTATTTTAGCATTTTGGTAGCAATTTTTTTTTCCCCATTGGTCAGTTGTCGGGCTTGAACATGGAGCCTGTCTCTAAGCTCTGTTCCCCAGAGCTCTACCACTTTGAACTACAGTGCCATTTTGAGATTTTGGTGATTAATTGGAGATAAGAGTCTCACCACAGCCAACAACAACAACAAAAAAAGAGTTTCACAGACTTTCCTATCCAGGCTGGTTTTGAACCTCAAGCCTCCTAAATAACTAGGATTACAGGTATGAGCCACCAATGTCCAGCTCAGTGAATCTTTTTGTGGTAAATATTTTCAAAAGAATTCATCATGCATGTACAAGTCGTTATGTCGAAAAATGAACTTTACAACTTTGGTGCGGGGGGGGGGGAGGGGGGGTAAGCAGGGAGGATTGGGGGGGACGGGGGAGGATGGGAAGGGATGAGAAGAGGAAACAAAGGAGGAGGCTACAATGCTTGATAAGAAATGTACTCATTATCTTGCCATGTAATTGTAACCCCTCTGTACAGTATTTTCACAATAAAAAAAATAGTTCAAAAAAAAAAAAGAATTCATCATGCAAACAAAATGCTGACAAAGCAACTGTTCAGAGACTGAGCAAAAATTCACTTACATCAATTATATACCAATTTTATTTATTTTACTTATTTATGTATTTATTTATTCATTCATTCATTTTTGACACTCCTGGGGCTTGAGCTCTGGGCTTGGTAGCTTTTTTCTCAAAGCTAGTACTCTACCACTTGAGCCATAGTTTTACTTTCAGCTTTTTGACGGCTAATTCAAGAGTCTCAAAGACTTTCCTGCTGAAGCTGGTTTCATATCACAAGCTGAAGATTTCAACCTCCTGAGTAGTTAGGATTATAGGCATGCGCCATTAGTACTTGACCCAATAACATATAATTTTTTACCTTGAGAAGGTATGTGGGAATATTGCTGAAATCCACTGGCAACTTCAAAAGAAATCGAGCAGAAAATTCACCAGTCTGTACAAAAAAAAGATACAAGATTAACATTAAATATATATTGAAAAATAATCACTAAAGCCAGACAAAAACTCAACCTGTTCCTTAACATCAGGCAAGAAAAGAAGGTTGAAAAGTAGAAGAGGATCAAAAACAATTCGGACACTATTAGTTACTAAAATGCTCCAAAATCTGTATTTTAAATGTGTGATAAAATTATAATATGGGAGGCTGGGAAGGTGGCTCAGTGGTAGAGTGCTTGCCTTGCATGCATAAAGCCCTGAGTTTGATTCCTTAGCACCACATAAGCAGAAAAAGCTGGAAGTGGCACTGTGGTTCAAGTGGTAGAGCACTAGCCTTAAGCTTAAGTGCTGAGGGGCAGCGCCCAGGCCCAGAGATGAGGCCCTACAACCGACCAAAAAAAAAGGAACCTTTGGTTTCCAAGCAACTCAAAATTATAATATGGGAGTATAAAAATATGAAAATACATGTGAAGGGTAAACAAAGGAGGAGGCTGCCATGTTTGATAAGAAATGTACTCATTATCTTGCCCATGTAATTGTAACCCCTCTGTACAGTATGTTCACAAAAAATTTAAAAAAGATAAATAAAAAATATGAAAATACATGAATATATGATGATTTTTTGGGGGTGGGGGGTCCGGTCATGGGGCCTGAACTCTGGGCCTGGGCGCTGTCCTTCAGCTCTTCAGCTTAAGGCTAGCACTCTACCACTTGAGCCACAGAGCCATTTCCGGCTTTTTTCTTTTTGCTTAAGTGGTGCTGAGGAATCGAACCCACGGCCTCAGGCATGCAAGGCAAGCGCTCTACCACTGAGCCACCTTCCCAGCCCCTATGATAATTATTTTTAAGTCAAACAATAGGAATAGACCTACCTCCTAGATTTATTTGCTTTGACTAAAACACTCAAACCACTAATAGCTATAACACACAAAGTCATCTCATAAGTCACTGTTAATTACAATGTGTATAGAAGTATATACAAAGGACAAACTTCTACCAAAATAAACTAAAATATCATAGACAGCTCAAATAACTTGTTAATTTCTTGAAAATCCATTAACATAACTATCATCAACTAATATTTTTAGTAATTGACTCTGAAATGATCTCTATAAGAAAAATGTGCAGGCAAGATGTATCAGCTCCTTTTATTTTTACTTTATTTATTTTACTTTATTACTTATTTGTTTGTTTGTTTACTTGGGGATAGGACGGGAGCAAGAACTTTACCATAAAGCTATACCATGGGTCCAGTTCCCATTTAAAAAAAAGAAAATTCATGTAGAGATATAAAAATAAAAGAAAGCTTTTTCTTCTCCAAGAATGGATCTGCCTAGGCATGGTGCTAAGCACTTATAACCCAGCCACTCTAGAAGTGCAAGTTGAAGACCACTCCGGCAAAAATTAGCTAGAGACCCTCTCTGAAAAATAAGCTAAAACAATTTTAAAAGACTGAAGGCACAGCACAAATGTTAAGAAACTTACTTAGCAGGCATCAAGCCCTGAATTCAAATCCTAGTACTGGAAAAAAAATTAAGACATTCATTCTATCACTACTAAAGAGCTCCAATAGCTTCTCTATCTATCTTCCTTTAAAAAGCAAGTCACATAAACTCCCTCAAGAACATATCTTTAGGCATAGAAAGCACTTAATTTTTATAATTTTTATGGGTGAGTGGGTGAGCCACTCAAGCACCAAGAAACACCCCTTACAGATGCTTCCTCGATGTTTCTGCAAACACCCTTCCAACTGATGTCAGGGTTCTGACCCTAATTTTAAAACTCTGACATCAAAACTTGAATGAAGACAGAAAGAAAAACCTTGACCTTAGAAGATAACAATGATAACTGACATCTCCTCAGACCACAGATGTTTATTTTATTACTTACAACATCTTTTAACATGCAACAATCCCTGGCTAAGGACAGAACATTTCTCCTTCACCACATCCTAACCCTGTGACAGAAAAGACAAAAGTGTTAAGTGTGAAGTGATAGAAACAAAGTTGAGGCAAGTCTGGAAAGAGTCATGTAAAGCTATTTTGTCACCAGGAATGACAAAGATGCTAAACAAATCTGAGATTCAGAGCTTAATACCTGCTCTCAGTGGCAAATGCAAAAGGCTACTTAATGCTCTATAAATTACTGGCCATGGTAGGTGGAAGAAGTTAGTGAAATTTTAGTGTAATCCTAGCCTTCTGTTATCTTTTAAGATTTCCAGAAAGGTATATTCTAGGGTATATTCTAAGGTATATTCTAGAGGACTTTAAAGCTGATATACCTTATTAACACATAGCTGGAATTAAGAGTCCTCCTGCCATTTTTAGTGCCAGTCCTGAAGCTTGATTGGGGCTAGGGCGCTGTCTCTGAGCTTATTTTTGTACAAGATAGTGCTCTACGACTTGAGCCACAGTTCCACTTCCAGCTTTTATGTAAGTTTAATGAAGATGCAGACTTTCCTGCCCACGTTGACTTCAAACTGTGATCCTCAGATCTCAGCCTCCTGAGTAATGCCTGGTTAATAGTCCATTTTTTAAGTATAATGGGTAATAATTTGAAAGGATTACATGTAGAGGCAACATGTAATGTATGAAGTTAAATGGATGTTTATAGAAGACTCAATTCCCTGGACCACATGGATTTGAGAGCTTAGAAAACAGAAGTCTTCCCCTAATGCAAAGAGCTATAAAAGAAGAAACTCAACAAAGGACAAATGTTCTCAACAAGATACCCGCCCACCCCTCCCCCCGTAGCCCCGCTTCTTTCTCCTATGTCAGCAGTCATTTTTTTCAAACCAAAAAACAATAGACTTGAGAACTGAAGGCATGGCTTTAATGGTAGAGCACCTGCAATGAGCAAAATCAAACAAGTAATCAAGAGCTTGAGGGTCTAAGTACCAGCAAACACAAAAAATAATATGCATACATACAAGTCTTTCTTAATAACTATTTTCTTCTTCAGCTCCCATCTTTCCTTGTTCTACTTTACAAAATCATTTCCTATAAAAATCTGAGCTTATATTTAAGATCTGAATTTCTCTTTGATTATATTCTTTCCAATCAGCCTTTCCTCTACTCCACTCCACCAAATCAGCTCACAAAGTCACTAATGTCTTCTCACAACCAAATCTAATAGTCATTTCTCATCTAAGCATTCTATCAGTAGCATTCTTACATAGCTGACACATAATTCAACTGGTTTCCTGGATCTCTATTTCTACAATCTTCTCTACTTCACTCCTCCCACATCAACCTCTAAAAACACTGGAATATAACACCTGAGTTTAATCCCAATATCTCTTTTCTTTACAACACTCCCCAAGTAATCTCACCCAGGTTTATGACTTTAATATTTATGTTTTTAGGGAAGTAATGATATATATGACTTCCAAGTGTTATGTCTGTATTCTAGATATTCTTCTAATTCAAATTTAATGTAGCAAACTACCACAAACAAAACCGGAGTCCTGATTTTGAGCTCTTGCCTCAATATTTATTGTTCATTTCAAGTTTCTCACACCAACACCTCCATAACTATCTTACTACTTTCTTTCTCACCTCCCATTTCCAAATTCTGTTGACTCCACCTGCAAATTATACCATGAGTCCAGCTACTTGTTACCTCACCCCACCACACCACCACTACCATAACTGGGCTGAGCCTCCATTATCTCTAGGTGGGACAACTTGCTTCAGACCTTGTTCAGATGCAGTTTAACCTCACCCCAACAGACAACATGACACTTTCAACACTTTTCTCAGACTATGATCCTCATTTGTTTGAAATTCTCAAATGAGAACTGTAGCTCCTTTATGAAGTAACCTTACAAGGGAACAACTCAGCAAAGACAAAAACAGATAAGGAAGCAAAATATCTTAGGCAAGGAGAAGAACAAGTATGAAAGGACTGAAGTAGAAGTGTGCCTGTATGGTCAGGGAATAGCAGGAAGCAGTGTATTAATGAAGCAAATAAGCAAAAATATTGATTGAAATTCAACTTGGAACGTTCCTCCACATTATAGGCAATTTCTAATCCCCTGTCATATATGCAATACTCATTCATAAAATCATTTAACACTAAAGTGACTACTACAAGTACGTGGTATCTACAAAGTATGGTACACTAGTTAAGTTATTTAGGGCAACATTAAAGCAGTCATTAAAAAATATCATAGGAGCCACGTGCCAGTGGCTTACTCCTGTGTTCTTACCTAATCTAGAAGCTGAGATGTAAGGATCACAGTTCAAAGTCAACCTTGGCAGGAAAATCTATGAGATTCTTATCTTCAATTAACTACCAAAAAGCCAGAAGTAGAGCTGTGGCTCAAGTGGCAGAGTACTAATCTTGAGCAGAAAAAGCTCAGGGACTGTTCCCAGGCCCTGAGTTCAAGGCCCAGGACTGGCACAAAAACAAAACAAAATAAACAAACAAAAAAAACACACATGTGATTCAAAGCATTTGGGGAGAATAGCTAAAGAGATGGTAATAGGGGCTGGGAAGGTGGCTCAGTGGTAGAGCACTTGCCTTGCATGCTCGAGGCCTTGGGTTCGATTCCTCAGCACCACATAAGAAAAAAGCCGGAAGTGGCGCTGTGGCTCAAGTGGTAGAGCGCTAGCCTTGAGCTGAAGAGCTGAGGAACAGTGCCCAGGCCCAGAGTTCAGGCCCCACGACCAGACCCAAAAAAAACAGATATGGTAATAAATCAAACTCAATTTATTTTTTCATTTGCAATTTATAAAATCAGACTATTTTCCAACAAACAGCCATTTCTACTTTCTAAACTGTCGATGTTTAGGTTAAAATAGTAATTTAAAAGCTTTTAGTTTATTAAAGTCTATGGCCCATGTGTCTATATATGTACACACATTTGTACACATATGTGAAAAATGAAATAAAAGATAGGATTTTTTTAATTGAAAGATCTTTTATACATATAAGGTAATAGGAAAAAGAATTACATATTTAGCACTTGAACTCATTTTAACAGCTAGTTATTTTAGTTCACCCACTACTTTTTAGCTCTTTGCTCTGTTTTAGTTTGCGATATATTTTTATCCTATCACCTATTTTAGACCAGACATTCTTTTAAAAACTCTCAGATGATCTCTATGTTGTCATTTCTCAAAAAAAACACTAATATAAATTGTGTTTGTTGGCAGCAAGCTAATTTATACAACTGAGTCCCAGTAAGAGAAATGCTGGTCCCAAGACCAATGTATCTGTGTTTATCAGCAACCAGGTGATATATAAAATTAAAGTCATAAAAAAGAAACTGAAGATTATGAAGAATTTGTTCACTTCCTGATTTCCAACTCCCAAGCCTACTATATAGTTCTTTAAACATTTTCTTATTAAACATTAATTGTACAAATAGTTTATTATAACATTTAAAGTACAGAGTACTTCATGAATTTAATTTCATCTTGTAAAGAAACCATGAAAAACCATTACAGGCTCATGCCTGTAATCCTAGCTACTCAGGAGGCTGAGATCTGAGGCTCCTGGTTCAAAGCCAGCTTGGGCAAGAAAGTCCATAAGACCCTTACCCCCATAAGCCACTAGAAAACCAGAAGTGGTGCTGTGGCTCAAGTGGTAGAGTGCTAGCCTTGAGCTGAAGAGCTGAGATACAGCACCCAGGCCCAGAGTTCAAGCCCCATGACCAACAAAAAGAAAAAAAGAAAAAGACACATGAAAAATCTTTTCTGTTCCATACCAATTTTAATATATGTGAAGCATATACTAAAGTGAGCAGGTGCTGACTTTATTTACACCTGAAAGAACAAAGGCCTTGTTTCTCTGGCACTGAAAATGCTGGGAACTAAGACTCAAGAATTTGGTTGCTAGCTCTGCAATAATTCTCTGTAGAACCTGGAAGCTAATCTTGCTCTATAAAATTGAATAAATTTCAGTTAAAAACATGTAAATTTTAAGTTACAAATATTATAAAAATGTGTAAGAAAAATGTCCTTGTTCTAAATGAGACAAGGCATTTTTGTGTGTCACTGTATTTAAAGTTCTAAGCAATTTAGGGTCACTTTGTTGTAACGTCAAAGATTGTTTCCACAGCAATCATTCCTATAAGCCAAAATGAGACATTTAGATGCAACCAAGTGAACAGAATAATGTGATTGTTTTTCAATCAATCCTTTCAATCAAATCTTTCCTTGAATAGATATAGAAAATTACCTGACCTATGACTGAAAATGTCAGCCTTTCTTCCAACAACCTTAATGGCAATCTCCCCAGGATTAGCAATAAATATGTGTGCCCTTCCCCTTTCCAAACTAAAATACATTGGTAAGTAACTTCTACTGGCAACTTACTAGGCCTAGCTTCTCTTCTGTGTAGCAGCTGTGTCGCAGTTTTCTTCTAGACAGGTAGACATCTTGAGCTGAAAGAATTCTGAGCTCAGGATGTTCTGAGAAGTCATACTTCATCTTTAGGGACCTTGCTTGTATCAACAAGTAAGCTTTTGTCTGAAATTGACCATTACCACTCAGAAAAGCTGAAAGCTAAGAAACTATGAGAGGTAACTATTACTTTAGCTGGGTGACAATCTGATAAGGGTGATTCTTCAAACTGACAGCCAGGAAGTCTAAATCTGGAGATTGTTCCTTGGCATACACACAAATATCCATAGCATGTTAAAAGAAAAGCCAAAGCCAATCTAATTAGAATGTAATACTGCACAAATGTTTTTCTGAAATGCAGTATTTAATTATCCTCCAAAGCACATTAAGTCAAAACAATATGTAATATATGTTACTATTTGTATTAAAAGGAGGAACAATATATATTTGTATTTGCTAGTATATGATAAAGAAATTGAAAAACTCCAGTAGATGATACCTATATTATACCTTACTTGGAGTGAAAGAAGAAAAGGAAAGTGGTATACTTCAAATGGATTCAGTAAATGATAGAAAGAAGATTGAGCAATATGAATATATTACCCAGTCAAAAAATTAAGGAATATTGAATTAATTCATTTGAAAATTAAAATTGAAAGTACATACAATAAAATGCTCCTAACTCATATTCACTCATTCATTCAACCAGTATTTACTAAGTATATAGACTTAGCAAATACTTAAGTATTTAGTATATAGTATATATATATATAGGTATATTAAGTATATAGTATATTAAGTATATAGTATATATTAAGTATATAATATATAAATACATACTATATATTTAGTATATGCTAAGAATATACTATGTCAAGAACTCAGTTAAATAATGGAAACAACATAGCTTAACATTAAAGGTGATTCTGACTAAAAACACAATTCAATAAAATATGGCAAGTATTCTGACAGAGGTGTATCCAGGACATTCTGGGAATAATTTTGTTAGGACTATAGGTTTCAAGTGACAGAATTACAATTCAAACTACTTTTAGCAGATAAAATATAAATTCAATTCAAACTAACTTAAACTAATAGAAGATAATTTATTAAAAGGGGATGAGGAGCCAAGTGACAATGATTCATGCCTGTAATCCTAGCTACTCAGGAGACTGAGATCTGAGGATCACAGTTCAAAGCCAGACAGGGTAGGAAAATCTATGAGACTCTTAGCTCCAATTAAATGCCCAAAAGAAGAAAATAGAGCTATGGCTCAAGTGGTAGCCATGAGAACAAAAGCTCTGGGACAGTGCCCTGACCCTGAGTTCAAGCCCCAGGACTGGCACAGAAAAAAAAAAAAAAAAGATGAGGCATCTAATGGACCCTACTGACATAAATGCAAACTAGCCTCAGTTCCAAGAACTCCAAGACCCTCAGTTTTTCTTTATCTCTAATCTCCACTGACTCTGTGCCACATTTCATTGTCTTACTATTTTCTAGTTTGGCATTCATTTGACTAGATATGAGAAAGAAAGAAAGAAGTTCCACATTTGCATGTTACTTATAAAGGGATCAGTTGCTCATAAAGAGACAAATTTCACTCTCTCAATACTAATTCCAAATTCCCAGAGACAAATTCTATTTATTAGGCTTTGTACCTCCCTGGTCTAATCAAATATTATTCCCACAGTTCTTTGCAATAAGTTAATGGTACTAGAAATTCATTGAACATAAGTGAAAAAGAAGAAACTATTTTTTGAAGAGGAAACAGAATGAGTCATTTGTATACTTGCAAAAGCAATACACTTCAAATACAGGAGCCTCATCTTTGGCTTAATATATAGAAAGAAATCTAAAAAATCTGGCTCAGCTGGTCCTTTGATATTCTTTGTCAATTCCATTTGAGTTGAGAATATTGAACCAGGAGTAAAAATGGCATATAAATAAATAGTCATGGGGAAATGAGGCCAAGCATAAAGATATTAGAATAAGCAATGTCACAAACACAAGCAGGGGACACAGTTCTAGTCTTTCCTCCTGTAAGAGAAGACAAAGGAAGTACAAAGGATTTCCCTCATGTTTCCTATTCTTCCATAAATGCAGCCTTTTCCACTTGAACATCCTGCTCCTGAACAAACTTGAACTTTCTGTTATTATCTCTATTATTTAATTATAAAGTTCCTTTCCCATATCGGCAAGATTGAGGAAGTTGTCATCTTCACCTTTAATGTCTTCAGATTTAATTTAGGTACACACTATTACTTTTTTTGGCCAGTCCTGGAGATTGAACTCATGTCCTGGGCAGTGACCCTGAGCTTCTTTTGATCAAGTCTAGCTAGCGCTCTACTACTTGTGCTATAGCGCCACTTCCAGCTTTTTCTGAGTAGTTTATTGGAGAAAAGAGTCTCATGGACTTTTCTGCCCAAGCTAGTTTATAACTCTGATCCTCAGATCTCAGCCTCCTGAGTAGCTCAGATTACAGACATAAGCCACAGGTACCCGGCTCACTACTTTTATGAAAAATTTTTAAAAAGTCCAAGACAAAACCTGCTGTGAAAAGATCCCAAGTACTCCTACAAATTCCAAACAAAAACCAGGAAAAAAAAATTTCACAAGTTCATTTATTTTAAATAATATTCAACTCCTAATAATTCCATGTAGTTAAAAACAAAACCAAACAAATCTGTTCAATTCCTAGAGTGTGTTTATTGTCTACCACACTATGCCCTTCCCAAAGGTATATATGTGTAGACACACATACACACCCCACACACACACCATACACACCAGCCAAATGACATTGTGGCATAGTTTGAAACTGCATAAACCAAAGGGGGATTATGAGGGAAGAGACTCGCCTGCCCCGCTACAAGTGGCTCATTTGCACAAGAGCACCAGCAACATTACAGCCCACAAGGAAAGCCCTACACCCCCATAATGTCCAGGTATCTTGATCCTTTCCCTGGTACCCGTGCTTCCTCTCCCTCTATACTACAGAAAAATAATACAAAGCACAAATGTGAGGCACATATATAAGTTTAGTTAACATTTTCTAATATTTACATTTAAAATGGGTTATATTTTACATTAGTAAATAAAGTTACATTTTAAAAGGGTGAAATAAAGGTTAATAAGTATTCCAATATATCTGTAATAGTAATACTTCTACATGAAATCAACATGAAAATTACCTAGATTTTTTTCACACTTCTTCTTCGAAGCCCAGTATATATACCAAAGTATAAATTTTAGAAGTGCTTACATGTCAACATGAACTAATTACATTTCAAGTGCTCAATATTCACAGGTATGGCCAAGAGCTTCTGTAGTAAACAGCACAGTTCCAGATTATTTCTCCATTAATATTCATTCTCACTCTCAAGTAGACACTCATTCTCACAGAGACTTGAAGATATAACTGAGCGACCAAATGCTGTAAACCTGAAGCATTCCTGACAGGTAGACTGACCGATATCGTCAGTTAGTAGGAATGATGGTGGAATCCCACTGACTCCTCCAGCTAATCAGTTTATCTTCTTCCTCCAACTATGCACTGCCTTAACTCTACTGGCCTTGTTTCTATTTCCCTGCTGAACTCTGATATGTGACCTTCCACCCTTAAAAGTCCATCCAAACTAGTCCTAGAAGAATAAGCAACACATTCTTTCTTAAAAAGTAACTCAGAGCTGGGTGCCGGCAGCTCATGCCTGTAATCCTAGCTACTCAGAGGCTGAGATCTGAGGTTCCTGGTTCAAAGCCAGCCCAGTCAGGAAAAGTCTGTGAGACTCTTATCTCCAATAAACCACTAGAAAGCCAGAAGTGGCACTGTGGCTCAAGTGGTAGAGTACTCGCCTTGAGCTGAAAAGCTCAAGGACAGCGCCCACAGTGCCCAAGCCCAGAGTTCAAGCCCCACGACTGACCAAAAAAAAACAAAAACAAAAAACAATAACTCAGTTTTACTTTGCCTCTGTGCTTTATCTACATCTTGGTCATAACAACAACTACTGGTACACATAAATTAAATTCATGGGTAACAATATTTTGAAAAATAACATAGGAATAATCACTGAACTGTCATATGTTGAATACCAAGTATAATTAATTTACTTCAAGCATAAAAGAATGACCATAATGATAATAATAACAATACTTTGTTTCCAAACAAACATACTTCACTGTTTGCTTCCAATACACCAAGAATCTAATTTAATTTTCATCTAATTTAATCTTCATGTCTAGGTTGGGGGAATAATGTGGCTCTTCTCTCTCTCTATGAAAGTGCCACATGGAAAATCTATACCCACACGAAAAGAATTAGAACCCAAAGCTTCTGTCTCCCAGTATATTCTTCCTCTCCAACACATCTCCAAATGGCATCTAGACTAGGAGCCTACACTCCACCACTGCTCAGACTTTCCCTTTCATATATAGTATCATAAGATACTACTCAAAGAAAATTATCATGAAAAAGCTTCCTTCCTCTCTGCAGAGTATATTTATATGTTACCAGAGCTTAATGTGTAAGCTGCAGATTGTTAAAACATTGCTAGGAATTGCATCAGATATAACAAAAATGTGAATACTTACGTTCCATTGTATAGGAATAAATCATTACGATGAAACTATTATCCACAAGGTTAAGGGTAGAGTTCAGTAGTACAATACTTGTCTACTATTCACAAGACCTGGGTTCATCCCCAACACAAGAGGGAAAAAAATATTCAAGAGAATCTCCTGCTTACAAAACTTTTCTCTCACAGATTACCCATTAAAGATGTAAGATATAGGGGTTTAAAATATATCAAAACTTGTATTTCACATCAGGAAAACTAAATTTGGGGTTAAAATAGGTATATAAACCAGGCATATAAACTAGGTATATAAACCATCCAAGTTCTAGGAACCAAAACAAAGGAAAATAAAAATTTGAACCCTTGTTGAGTATGTTTTGTTACACTTAACAAATATGGTTGTTCAGTTATGATAATGAGGCAATATATGTATATGTGTATTAATGACAAAATATAAATATTATGGTAGCTTTACCTACAAAGGAAATGTACAATATATTTTCATTGTGAGTTGTCAAAACAGATAACAGTTGCTTAGATTATTTTATCAGCTTTAAAATTCTGATTTGAAAAATAATGTCAGGAAGGGATAGCCAAGGGAGATCTTTGCCTTGAGGAAATTATGCATGACAAACTGAAACAGAACTACATAAATATATCATACTACTGTCAATTTCTTAATTTCCATCTCTCTCTATTTACATAAGCTATAACCACCAGGGGAAACTGGGTGAGAGTTACATAGTATCTATACTACTTCACTGATTTTGTAGATCTATAATTGTTTCAAAATAAAGAGACTTTACAAAATTTAAAATGCACCTTTAGTAAAAACATCTTTAAGCTAGATGTCAATGGCTCACATCTGTAATCATAGCTACTCAGGAGGCTAAGATCTGAGGATCAGGGTTCACGGCCAGTTCAGGCAGGAAAGTCTGTGAGGGTCTTATTTCCAATTAATCACCAAAAAGCTGAAAGTAGAGCTGTGGCTCAAGTGGTACAGCACTACCCTTGAATGAAAAAGCTGAGGGGCAGAACTCAAAAACAGAGAGAGAGAGAGACAGAGACAGAGAGACAGAGAGACAGAGACAGAGACAGAGATAGTCAGAGACAGAGACAGACAGAGAGAAAGAGAGACAGAGAGAGAAAGAGAGAGGGAAGGAGGGTATGAGCATACAGATATACTGAATATAAAGCTTGCATCCCACTGTCTCACATGTTTTTAACCTGTTTAGTAAAACATAGTGTTTCCTAAAAATTATAAAATCAGCACAGATAAGGAATACACTATCAAAGGAGATGGGCAAGGAATAAGGAGAGATTATTTCATAAAAAAAAGACAAAAGCATACCTTGCCCATGTAATTGTAACCTCTCTGTATGGTATTTTCACAATAAAAAAAAAGACAAAAGCGAAGAATTAAACAACAGAACAGAATATTTTAATACTCTATCAAATGTGCACTTGCCAAAACCCTCCAACTAGGAGTTTTTAAAAGAAAACAGTGACTTTGTGAAGCATGAGAACATTATTTCAAGTTAGCAGGTTTGTCAGAGGGCTGACAAGCATTAAAAATTTACATGGATTTCAATTTTTTCATGTATCAGCCAAGAGTATGAGGAAGAAAGATCTCAGGTTTGAAGGAGCTCATACTATCGGAGTGCAGAGGGAAGGTTAAGAACATAAACTGGTGTGATAAAGGAAAGATTCAATGATAAACACAGTGAAGACTATCTTCTCTAATGAAAACGGAATCATGTAGCTAGGCACTGTGTAATCCTAGGTACTTAGGAAGCTAAGATTTGAGAATCCCAGTTTGAAGTCAAGCAGAGCAGAAAAGTCCCTGTGAGACTCTTATCTCCAATTAACCATTCAAAAACCAGAAGTGGAACTGTGGCTCAAAGTGGCAGAGACCAAAGTGGCAGACCGCATGATTGTCTGGACTGTGAGCCTCCTATTTATGCCTCCTAAATAGCTGAAATGACAGGAGCACACCACCAGACCTAGCTTTTTAATTGATAAGATAGAGATCTCAACAGCTTTTTGCCTGGGTTTCCTCAAACTACAATCCTTTCAATTTATCTCTCAAGTAGCTGACAGTACTGTGGTAATATTTTTATAGAAGCAATAGTAAACTAATACAGATCTGAATTTAAAACACCTTGGCTCAAAATCAAACTCCTTTCTTTCTGCTCATAAGCCCAGCATTGCTATTTCATTTTTTTGTACAAATATGGATTTGTACAAGTCTTCTCACCTTGATTCTAATATTCTCATGAGTAGACATTTCAAAAAATGTACCCTAGTTCTACAATGGTTTAGCCCTATATTAAATTGCATACTGTCAGTGTCTGTAGTGTCGTATTCCAACACACAAAAGTAATTTTAAATATTGACATTGTAATTTTGCACTGCTGTCTTTTCAAGCTCTATGTAATCAGAAAAAAAATGAAATACATTCCTTACATTACTTCATTCAGGCCCTGAATAAAACAGTGCACAGAACAGGGTCAAAGGAAAAACTCAGTGACATTTCAGAACACACCTAAGGGCTAACAAGCATTAAAGCCCATCGTGTAAATGAAGTTCTTCCAAAACTTCAAACTTAGAAATGAGAATACAATTAGTGTCATACTCAGGGACAGTGATCAAAAGCTTATTGAAAAGAAGATAATCTAAGTCTATGAAATTCACTTTATCTAAGAATCAATTTGTCAAGATTGTTTCCTGGTTACCCCGTTTTTCCAACTGACGAATGCACTTTCCTACTTAAAGTCTGAAACTCATCTAATTTAAAGACCTGAGTATAATTTCTTTTTAAAATCTCCAGAATGCTTTTATTTACTGAAGTCTTCTAGGATATTTCTTCTTCTCTGTATCGCTGAGAGCACCCTTGCCAGTTTTCTCCAAGAGCCTCCAGAAGGCTCACAACTCTGCCAACATCTTGACTTTAACCCAGGGAGACCTATTTTGCACTGCTGACCTTCAGAACTGTACCATAACAAATCTGGGTTGTCTTAAGTTACCAATACTGTGGTAATTTTTTTATAGAAGCAAGAGTAAACTAATACAGATCTGAATTTAAAACATCTTGGCTCAAAATCAAACACCTTTCTTTCTGCTATAGTCCTTTGCTTACCATTTAGATTGACAAGCTGTGTTTTGTGTATTATTGAACCCTCCTGGTAAACTCTAATCTGTCCACCCTTCAAGACTCCTCTTTATATCTTGTTTCATCTATTTCCTGATTCTAACTCAAGCGCCTATACCTTGACTTCTAAAGCCATAGTTCTCATTTATGAGGCCCTCCCATAGATCTAGTCTGCTGTAAATTTAAGATCTAACTTCACCTATTCTAAGAATCTCAGTTTCTTTACTTCTCCTGAATATATAACCATTTCCCTAATGCTTATAAATCACTTAATACCAACTCAAATCAAACTGGAGTAAGCATATATGTAGTAGGTTTTGTAAATTAAGGAATGAAAATCAGTAATATTAAACAGAAAGGTTTGTTTTAATACTATAAATACAAAACCCTCTAAGTGACTTGAAGCTTCTTCTATAACTAGATGAACTAAAACTCAACTATTAGCCAAAGCACAAAGTGAAATGTTAAAAATGCTTAGATATCAAAAATGTTGTAAAACTAGATTCTACTTAAATTAGACCTTGATATTAAAATGGGAATTAGGTATAGAGGCAAATCTCAAGAACTATAATTGAACATGGATTACTATATTCTAGTGAACCTACTAACATTAAAGATGTCATTCACTCACCAAAAAGAAGTCATGCAAAGTTAACCTGATACTCTTTTCAGAGAGGACAATGAAGCTGATGCTCATAAGGAGTCTGGACACAAAGATAAACTAAATTCAACAAAGCTTTCTTTATTAGCTATGTGAACACATTAAAGTTTCAAAAGAAAAGTCAATAGTTTAATTGAAAAATCAATAACCTTGAAATATGCATTATTGGTGGAAATGTAAAAAGGTACAGATAGGCTGGGTGCAGGTGGCTCATGCCTGTAATCCTAGCTATTCAGGAGGCTGAGATCTAAAGATCACGGTTCAAAGCCAGTCCAGGCAGGAAAATCCATGAGACTCTCCAATTAACCACCAAAAAACTGGAAGTGACACTGTGGCTCAAGTGGTAGAACATTAGCCTTGAGCTGAATGGCTGAACAGCACCCAGGCCCAGAGTTCAAGCCCCAGGACCAACAAAAACAAACAAACAAACAAACAAAAATAGAATCATCCTATGATCTAGCCATCCCACTTTTACACACATGAACACACAGAGTAATTCAGAGCAAGATCACAAAGAGATATCTGTACATATATATTCTTCAGTGCATTATTCACAATAGCCAACACAGAAGTCCACTGAGAGATGAATATAGAAGTAAAAAGTAGTTGTGTGTATGTGTGTGTGTGTGTGTGTGTGTGTGTGTGTGTGTGTAATAGAATACTATGTAGTCTTAAGAAAAAAAGGAAATTCTGTCACCTGCTACAATATAAAAGAACCATGAAAACATTATACTAAGTAACTAAGCTTATCACAATATGACCAATACTGTTAAGTATCTAAAGGAGTCAAAATCACAGAAACAGAAGGTGGAAAGGTGGTTGCCAAGAGCTAAGAGAAATATGAACTGTGATTAATAGGCATATTACTTGAGTTTTACAAGATTAAAAAGTTCTAGGAATTGACTATAAAACAATGTTATACTAAAAACTACTTAACTATACACTTAAAATAGTAAAGATGGCAAATTTTTTGCTATGTATTTTACTTTTTATATTGTGGTATATAACAAAAATAAATTTTAGTCATCTCAATTCAAAGATTCTGATAAAGTACCAATCTTAGAAATAGCATCCCTCAATAAAAAGCTGAAGGTTAAAAGGGAGAACATATTTAACCTGGAAAAGAAAGAAGTGAAACCTAAAAGAATTAACAAGAAAAGAATTCTTAAAATTGTTATATGCTTAGCTGGGGTTAGTTAGTTCATTCGTTCATTTGTCCATTCAGTGAATGTTTATGGAACATATGCATGTAGAAAACACTCTTCCAGGTTATTTGGATTAGATAAATAAACAAAACAAAATCTACTCTTGTTAAACATACATCCCAATAGAGAAAAACAAAATAATAATAACAACAACAACAGATATGTGAGGTTAGCATCCCCTAAGTGGGCCAATTTTCTCTGGGACTCATACTCTTACGTAATTCATCCTCCTTTGTGAATAAGCTGGACCTTAGAAATGGAATATAGCCAAAATAATGAAGTGGCACTTCTGACATTAGGTTTCTGTGGTTTCTGTCTTGTTCACATATTCTCTCTTAATCTCTTCTGCTCACTTGCTTTGGTGAAGGTAGCTGTCACCTTTTTTTTTTTTTTGGGGTCCGGTCGTGGGGCCTGAACTCTGGGCCTGGGCGCTGTCCCTCAGCTCTTCAGCTCAAGGCTAGCACTCTACCACTTGAGCCACAGCGCCACTTCCGGCTTTTTTCTTTTTGCTTATGTGGTGCTGAAGAATCGAACCCAGGTCCTCAGGCATGCAAAGCAAAGCGCTCTACCACTGAGCCACCTTCCCAGCCCCAGCTGTCACCTTTTAAGCTGCCCTGTGGAGAGGCAAGGAACTGAAGGCAGCTTCCAGACAACAACTAACACTGAACTGAAGCCCTCAGTTCACCAACCCACAAGGAACAGACCATGCTAACATGACTAGATTTATAGGACTCCACTTCCTGTGGAACCTTTAGATGATATAGCCCTGGCCAACATCTGAGTGCCATCACAGAGACCCTGAGGCTAGAAGATCTACCTAGATTCATTCCTGACAAACTAAAACTACGGTAGTAAACACTATTCTTTTAAGTCACCAAGTATTTCAATTATTATTCTACATAGCAACGCATAACTAATATGTTAAAAAGAGGTGCTCAAAGAAAAAGCAAGGTAAACACTGGGGATAGAAATACAGAAGTAATTTCCAATTTTAAGAACTGATATTATAAAGGCTTGCACATGAACATTAAAAGTAGCACAAGTAATAAAGGTCACAAATTGGAAACAATGTCCTATTTGTCAATTAGTGAAAAGATAAACAAAATATGGTATATCTATCCAATGAAATACTATTCAGCAATAAAAAAATACTGGCACATGGTATAACATGAATAGATTCAAACACAGTATATTGAGAGAAAACTAGACACAAAACACCAAATATTGTATGATTCCAATACATAGAAATCTATATAGACAGAAAGTGACTCAGAGGTTGCCTGGGGTTATAAATAGGAACAGAACTAACTCTAAATGAGCATGAAACCATTCTAAATTAGATCATAATAGTGGTTGTTCAAATTAGAAAATTAACCATCTTTGAATTGTGTACTTCAAACAGGTAACTTTATATTATACAAATTATCCTTCAAAAATGTTTTTAAAAAGATTGGAGGAGAGGCTGGGAAGGTGGCTCAGTTGTAGAGCACTTGCCTTGCATGCATGAGGCCCTGGGTTCGATTCCTCAGCACCACATAAACAAAAAGGAAAAAAGCCGTAAGTGGTGCTGTGGCTCAAGTGGTAGAATGCTAGCATTGAGCTGAAGAGCTGAGGGACAGCACCCAGGCCCAGAGTTCAGGCCCCATGACCAGACCCAAAAAAAAAAAAAAAAAAAGATTGGAGGAGCCAGGTGCTGGAGGCTCACACCTGTAATCCTAGCTACTCAGGAGGCTGAGATCTGAGGATCAAGGTTCAAAGCCAGCCTGGGCAGGGAACTCTGTGACACTCTTATCTCCAATAAACCACTAGAAAACCAGAAGTGGTGCTGTGGCTCAAGTGATAGAGCACTCACCTTGTGCTGAAGAGTACAGTGTCCCTGCACCCTGCTCCCAGGCTCAGAGTTCAAGCCCCATGACTGACACCAAAAAGAAAAAAAAAAGATTGGAGGAGTTAACTGAGCATCATTGAAAACCAAAATTTGAAAAAGAAAAGAGTATTAGCTATGAGAATAACTAGGGGAAATCTACCAAACAACAAAAGCACATGCAAAGACCTTTGGAAAGAAGCATACCTGATGCACCTATAGCCTAGCAAGGTGCCAGGTATGGCTGCAGCTGAATATAAGAGGAAGGCAGATGAAATAAGCAAAGTAGAGATGGGTATAGACTGCTGCTGCTGTAATCACACAGGCCCTTTTACTGGAAAGACCCTAGCTTTTACCATGAAAGAATAAAGAAGCTGAGCATGAGTGACTATAGTCCTAGCTTCTCAGAAGGCTGAGATCTGCAGCAGAAGGCTGCAGGGCAGCAAAAGTTTAAAGCCAACCTGGGCAGAAAAGTCCGTGAGATTTTTGTCTCTAAAATAACCACTCTGAAAACATTATAGGATGGAATAGGAGAAACCCTAGGTCTCCTTGGCTCAGGCCGAAATTTTCTTAATAGAGACCCGGAAACACAATAAATCAAAGAAAGGTTGGACAAATGGGATTGCATGAAGTTGCAGAGCTTCTGCATGGCAAAGGATATAGCTAGCAAGATCAATAGAAAGCCCACGGATTGGGAGAAGATCTTCACTAGCCATAAAACGACAAGGGTCTCATATCTAAAATATACTTGGAACTCAAAAAATTAAATCCCCCAACAACAAATCCTCAAAGAAAAAACTGCCCAATAAATAAGTGGGCTAATGACTTAAAGAGAAATTTCTCTGAAGAAGAAAGAAGGATGGCCAATAGACACATGAAGAAATGCTCAACCTCCCTAGCCATAAAAGAAATGCAAATCAAAACAACATTGAGATACCACCTCACCCGTTAGAATGGCAAAAATCAAGAACTCTAATAACAACAGATGCTGGAGGGGATGTGGACAGAAGGGAACCTTACTGCATTGTTGGTGGGAGTGTAAACTTATTCAACTACTTTGGAAAATAGTATGGAGGTTCCTCAAAAAACTCCACATAGAGCTCCCCTATGACCCAACAGTCCCACTTTTGGGCATTTACCCAAATGTTTACAAACAAGACCACACTAAAGCTACCAGCACAACTATGTTTATTGCAGCATTATTTACCATAGCTAAGATCTGGAACCAACCCAGATGCCCCTCAGTAGATGAATGGATCAAGAAAATGTGCCCTGCCCATGTAATTGTAACCCCTCTGTACAGTATGTTCTCAAATAAAATAAAATTAAATTAAAAAAAAAAAAGAAAATGTGGTATATATACACAATGGAATTCTATGCCTCCATCAGAAAGAATGACATTGCCCCATTTGTTAGGAAATGGAAAGGCTTGGAAAAAATTACATTAAGTGAAGTAAGCCAAGCCCAAAGAAACATAGGTCCCATGATTTCCCTTATTTGCAATATCTAGTATATGTATGGGTCAAGTAGAAAAGTCAGATAAGGTGATGTTAGGAAAATGAACCCTAAGATATGTATTTTAAATGTTTTTTTTTCTTTCATGCATTTGTTTCTAACGCAATTATAAAATTATTTCTTTGTTGCTTTGTATGTCTCTCCCCCACAGTATAACCCCTGCTTTCACTGTATTTGATGTCTGTATAATTTGTGGTGGGGAAGGGGAAAAACAAGTTGTTTAAATAAGGATACAGGTGGACCTGTTGCAACAATGAGAAGTACAAGTTGTCATGTCAAAAACGAACTTTACAACTTGGGGGGGGGGGAAGGATTGGGTGGGGGGAAGGATGGGAAAGGATGGGAAGGGTAAACAAAGGAGGAGGCTACAATGCTTGATAAGAAATGTACTCACTATCTTGCCCATGTAATTGTAACCCCTCTGTACAGTATTTTCACAATAAAAAATAAAATAAAATAAAATAACCAGCAAAAAGTCAAGCTGTAATGTGGCTCAAATGGTAAGGCACCATTTAACAAAAAAAGATGAACAAGTGCAAGGTCGTAAGTTCAAGTCCTAGTGACACAAAAAAAAAAATCTAGTATTTTATTACAGATGAAGTGGCTTTTCCCCATTCTCATAACACCTTACCCAGTTGTTCTTCTTCCCAGCATAAATTTCCATGTTCTCTCCATACTGAGGCTCTTCCAGTAGTGTTTGGTACTCAAACATGAGGCGTGAGCTCTCACGAAGGCGGCTGCATTGGAACTGGTGATACTGTTGCACAAGTTCCTTTACCACAAGCAATAGGCACTCTGGATTTGCAGGGTTCCAGGAGGCGAGGTTCTGCAGAGTCATAAATAAGGACTAGTGAGAAATGATTTTCACGAAAATCCTGAGTCACATTCACATATCCATACAAAGAATGATAAAAGTCTATGAGCAACAGACTACAGCTGACCAACAATGAGCTCAAAAGACTAAGTTAAAAGGGTTTTGTGATCTTGGTAATTCTTCCTTCTAATATCTAAAATTCCTGCCAAAAAAAACAGAGGAGTTCCATCATGAACAGGCAGAGTAGTAACAAAACAAGAAACCTAAGATCTAAGAAGACCATTATTTAGCCCTGGAAGATTGAATTTCTTCTTTATACTGCTATACTTTTACCTTTCATTTCAACCATATATAAATTCAGCATTATATGTCTAATAATTAAAACTCAGATACACATATCACCTGCATCTGCAATGCTAGATGTAAATAAATGCCCTATAAATAATAAAGCTTCACAGAAACATAAGCATAAGGGGATCTGGAAAAAAGTAATGAAATAGAGACAAGTTCAGGAGATTTGCTGGAAATGAAGAGATCTGATAAGAATACAGTGCTTAAGCTCAGATCCACTCATTCTACAAACCCTATTATATATCAGCCACTATTCCAGGCAGTGAAAAAAAAGCAAGCAAGTCCTTGCTATCAAGAACTTACTTTAATGAGACAAAAATCATACATACATACATACACACATACACACATATACACATACACACATACATACATACATACACACATCAGATATTGCAAATGCTACCGAGAAAAATATAGCATACATAGGCAATGACTGTCAAATGGTGCTGATAAGTAAGCCCACACAGATCACTAGTGTCCTCAACAGGTACTGTTTTAGTAGAGAAAAAAATGATCAGGGTTGGGATTTTATTTGTTTTATAGTACAGTGAATTAAATTCAGGGCCTCATACTTCTTAGACATGTATTCTACTTGAGCTATTATCCCTGCCATTTATTATCAGGTTTATGAGATATTGCACAGAAAGAATTAAAAACAACGAATTTAATAAAGAAACCAGCGAAGAATGTAGGGGTTGAGGGAAAGTTTGGTATAGATGTTTTTAGCCTGAAGAAATGTTCTGAGAGAGAGAGAGAGAGAGAGAGAGAGACAGACAGACAGACAGACAGACAGACAGACAGACAGACAGACAGACAGACAAGAGACAGAGAGACAGAGAATGAATTACTGAAAGGGTTCAGAATAGCAAGACAGAAATAATTGAGTAGGTATAAGGGTCCAGTAGGCAGAAGACACCAAATCTTCAAGAAAGACCTAACAAGTGAGCTACGATGGTCAAACTGAATGCCCGTGAGAGCAGGCAAAGAGCTCCATGTGGTAGTGGGAATTTGCTACAGTTCTCTCCTGGCAATTTATATTTTCTCCTTGACATTGGAAGGGCAGTTATCCTCTGAGACTGAGGAAGAAGAAAATGAGATTGGAGGTTGGAGACAGAAGCATGAAACAGTAACTTGGAAGACTAAATGAACTGCGGAAATTCTAAAGAAATTCCAGATACAACAAAGGACCAACTGAGGTTGAAGGTATTATTTTCTTTGTGGTATTGGGGATTGAACTGATAGCCTTAAGCATGCTAAGCAAGCACTCTATCATTTGAGCCAAGTTCCAGCTTCTGGTCATCCCTGGAGGAATAATTCCTAAATGAACTAATTAGCCTACATTTCACTGCACAGTGCACAAAGTAGGGGGAATCTGGGCTCAATAAAAAACTGGGGCTTGGTCAAACAAGAACAACTAAAAAAAAAAGAGGGGCAAGAGATCTTAAAGGATTGGCAAAAGAAAAATTTTGATTATATTATGTCAGGAAAAAGCCAAGTAAATCATGAGGGAGGAAGAGTTAATGAAAAAGTGGCCAGACAATCAACTGTAGCTTATAGTGGGATCAAAGAATTATTGGGAGTTGAGACAGGACAAAAAATGAATTGGACTGTCATAAGAGCATGATCAGAAAACTGGAGAGTATAGAGGTGATATGTATGTAACTGGTACTGACAAGATGTAGTGTACCACAAATGGTGTGCACAGCTAAATCACTAGAGGACAGAAAGCTAGGGACTACCACCATTAAAAGGATCATTTATTTGAGTTATATAACAGCACCCAATATAGAAGAGTGATACTGATAGACTGACCATGGGCAATATACTAAAATCCTCAAGGAACAAGAAGAGGGAGCAGTGGACCTTAGAGCCTATTGGTGTAAGTTCCCAGCTGAAGGTGGAGAATGGAGAAAAAGAAAGCAACATTTCTTTGAGAACAGCTATGGAGAACAAAGCAACATCTACCCCATTTCAAACACAGAGTCATAAAGGATAGGCAAGAAATCAGCTGTACTTACTTGAGAAGCAACAGGACAACTTTCAGAACAGTGTTATCCTTCATAAGTAAGCCATCATAGATATTTAGAGATACAATGCCTGGACACTATCTCCTACCCAAGATTCTGACATAACTGTGATAATCAAGGGTATGTTTGGGATATTCGATTTTTTTTCCCTAAAAGCAAAAACTCAGATATAATAAGTTGGTGGGAAAGACGGTTAGAGGGGAGGGGAGGGATATATCAGGGAATTAAATGATATAAGACTTGTAAATATCTAGAAATATCCAGTCTCTACAAATGTAAAATTTAAGTATCTACAAGTGAAAATACCAATACATAATAAATGTTCAAGAGGTAGCAATTAGCTTGCTGACTAGTATGCAAGTTCTAAGAACTTTTCATACACTCGGGTTAACAAATATCCAGTCTCTACAAATGTAAAATTTAAGTGAAAATACCAATACATAATACATGTTCAAGAGGTAGCAATTAGCTTGCTGACTAGTATGCACATTCTAAGAACTTTTCATACACTCAGGTTAACCATCATAACCTCATAATTATCATCCCTTTTAAAGATAAGAAAACTGAAGAAAAGAACAGTTCAGTATCCTAAGGACACAACCATAAACAATAAAGCTAAGTTTCAAACTCTAGCAAGTTGTCTTCAAGTCCCCACACATTGATCAAGATGCATTGTAAAATGGTATGTTGACTTGAAATCCTTTAATACAACTACTAAAGGTAAATTTAAAAAAAGAAACAACCAAGGAATTTTTTTAAAGAACTATATCAGAAAAACTAAAACATTTCGATCTCACAAAACTTTTAAAAGGTAACAAGGACCCTATTAAACATATGGGTTATATGAACTAAGCTCTAAAGTAATTAATATTTACTGTATTAAATGTGAAAATAGAAAAATTTTCAAAATAATTCATTTTAGAGTAACATAACATGTTAGCATGTTAGTATAAATAACATTTTTAATGAAATATGTATTGTTTAAAAACAGAAGTATGCTATTGTTTTTGCATCCTTACAAATTTCTTTAATGTCTGGTTTAATAAGAGTTGGATTCTCATATCTGTTTCTGCATAAAATCTGTTGAATACGTTGAATATGAACATTGCAATATGTTATTCTGGCTGAAGTATATGAAAAAAAATCCAGCCTTAGTCAAACATGCAATTTGAAAACAAGCATATTTTAGTAGTCTTTTCAAATGATCCTGGATATTCTGATTCTACACAAAAACTCAACAAGTGAAACTAGTCATGGTCATACCAAGTAGGCCTAGCTACTTGGGAAGATGAAGCAAAAGGATCACTGAAGGAGCTTGGCATCAGCCTAGGCAACATAACAAAACAAAGCTCAACAAGTAACAACTTCTTGAAGTCTGGTTGCTATGTGGACTAGGCAACCATATTAACAAACATTTCTACTCTTACATTAAGCTCCATTCATCTATCCTGTCCTTTGAATGGATATTTTTATCCATATGTTCTGATCATTTAAAAATACTATTTTATGCACCCATTTATTCAGGTATCCCAATGTTTATTCATTTTACTTATCCAATATTTAAAAATCATTAATTCATTAACATCATTACTAATCTTATCAGAAAAGTGATTTTTAATAGTGTGATGACATCAACCTACAGATAATAAACACAAGTTTTCAAAATGCTGGTTTTCACTTGAAGTCTAGGACTTCATTATTAACTACAAGTACCCAGCTGTTTCCTTAAAATGGTAAGATCATTTATCATTTATCAGAAAATGTCTAATAAATACCCATGCCTAAATACTCCATCAATCATTCTTTCAAGAATGAGTCCAAGAAAAAAGCAGCTAGTTCAGCTTGCAAGTCAAACAACATTAATGACTTTCCTGAGAAAACTGTCATCCCTTAGCATCAGAAGTCTTCCATATGCCACCTTAGCCCAGTCAGAATGGCCCACATCCTAAAGTCAGCCAACGACAAATGCTGGAGGGGATGCAGAGAAAGAAGAATCCTATTACACTGCTGGTGGGAATGTACACTTATACAACCACTTTGGAAAGCAGTCTGGAGGGGCCTCAGAAAGCTAAGTATTGACCTCCCTTATGACCCAGTCATACCACTTCTAGGCATCTATCCTAAACAACAGGAACCAGTATACAAGGACACATGCACCTCCATGTTTATTGCAGCACTGTTCACAATAGCCATGATACGAAAACAACCCAGATGTCCCACCACAGATGAATAGATCCATAAACTGTGGTATCTATACACAATGGAATATTATGCAGCCATTAGAAAGGACAAAATAATGGCATTTGCAGAGAAATGGATGGAGCTAGAAGAAATCATGTTGAGCAAGGTAAGCCAAGAGCAAAGAGACAAACAGCACATGGTCTCCCTGATACGTGGATGTTAAATCCAAAATGTAAGGTGATACAACAAAATTAACAAGACTTAAGAAACAAAAGACTTCCACTCATCTGGTCAAATCACTATTAAATAACCCCATGCTAATGATCACATACATAGTATATATGTGCACACCGGAGGGAAACCAGGAGGATGACACAGAACTAGAAGGAATCAGGGAGAAACATAAAAATTTTATTGTGCGGGACCCATCAGCTGCACTGGACATTGATCAAAATGAACTAAGCAACTCAATGGCAGCGATGGAAGGGAGGGAACAAGTGGGAAAGAGGGAACAGCTGATGCTATGCAAAACAAAAGAAATGTACATATCACCCAATGTGGAAGAAATAACTGTATTGCAAAGCACATAGAACTCATAAATGTTATAGACCATGATAGACAATTTGCCCCATGCAAGTCAGAATGTGTTTGTGACTTTAACTAAGCATCACTATCCCACAATACTGTGAAATGTGGGAAATTATGTAACCACTTAATCATATTAAAAAAAATGAAAAACAAAAGAAGTCTTCCATATGTACTTTGTATTGTATTACACAGAATGCTGAAAAGATACATACTCCACAGTGGATTTCCTAACATCAGTAATTTTTGTATGTTCATTAAGAATGTCTTAAGTGAACAGGAAATGCCTCACTGAGAATATGTGATGGTAGATAATACAGAGATGTACAACCTGATGATACTGCGTTCATTTATGCTAAGACATCAGTGATACTTACCACTGCTTTCTGCATTGCAGGTATAAATATCAGCCAAGTAAAGAAAAAAAAGGTGTGGTGGGAGGTTAAAGGGAGATATTATTCTGAAAATAGTTTTTACTCTACAGAATTCTGCAACAATCTCAAGGATCACAAGTGCTATGCTTACCACATTTTTAGAATCATCACACTACATTATATTCCCTTTTAGTCAGACTAAACACAACCTCTATCAAGAGAAAACAAAAAGTTAAGGAGCACATTTATGAAAAAAACTAGCAATGCCCTCCATATTTGTAGTTTCAACATCCAATTAAGGGCAGCTTGAAAACATTTAGAAAAAAACATATCTATGCTGAACATGTACAGTTGTCCTGTCATTATTCTCTGAACAATATACTATAGCAACTATTTACAGTATTTGTATTTTATTAGCTATTCTAAGGAATGTAGAGCTAATTTAATTATATAAGAGGCTGTGCACAGATTTCTACAAATACTGAACCATTTTATATAAAATAATTAAACATCTACAGATTATAGTAGTTATAGGAACTCATGCAACAACCTTATAGACAGCCAAAGACAACCATACTTTTTGCACTGCTTTGCAGTTGGGAAAGTATTAAGTGGAAGGAAGAATAAATAAATAGGAAGAATAGGTCTAAACAGAGGCTCAAATCAATACTCCAATACTCAATGAACAGAAGAAAGACAATATTTCAGCATTATACAATGACTACAAAGGTATCTTAGTACAAAAGTGATTTGGTAAGATGCCATCCCTGGCAAACAACTTGACCTTAATAGCCTAAAATTCCTTCTAAGCTATACAAGACCACATTTTAAGTACTGATAGGGTATAACCACACAATATAGAACTTAAAATGATCAATATATATATATATATATATATATATATATATATATATATATATATATATATAACTCACCATCTATTTCCATCAGAAATTGCTAATCATTTTATATAGGAAAACATACAGTATTCCATTTCTTAGTCAACTAATCCTGCCCAGTCCTTGCTATACTACTAGAGCAAAAATAAAAGGCTTTTTGTTGTTTCAATTTTTTTTAATTGTATCATTTCTCTTCAGTTATTTGGCAAGCTTCAAGCTATATCCCTACAATGAAAAAATTATGAAAACATACAAGCTGGCAAACATCTCTTACCAATTTGAATTCATTTCAAGTGATTCAAACTAATTTTTAACTGTATACTAAAGACCTGCCAACCATTAAAATATAATCTACCAATATATGAAAATGCATTTGACCTTCTTGATCATTCAAGGAACATTTTAGTGGAAAACAATTCTCATCAAAAGAGGTTTAGATACACAAAACAAGATAAAATATTCCTTTCCAATTGCCCCTTGATCACTGATATTTGTTAGGTATTTCCTGGTTTGAAATCACTTTATCTAGAGAAAGAAAAAACATAGAAAATATACCAAGTTTTGATATCCATTAGGATTTAGGACAAAAGAAAGTTTAGAAATGTAAGACATTTGAGCTTTTCATTCTTTTGAGAAGGAATTAAGAAAAATATCCAAAGTTCTTTAGGGAAAGCAGGAGGAAGGAAGCATAAATTAGCATCCTGTTTACAAAGAAAGGAAGTTCTTATTCTACTTATTTTGAGCAGAGCATGAAGGTTCCTTACGAAAGGAGGCACAGAGTACATAATAACAAATAAAAGAGAGGAGGAAAGGGAGTCTTAAAATGAGGAAATAAAACTTCAATGAAAGTAAGTGGTAAAATACAGCCCATAAAAATAACCAGAGAAAGGAGTTAACTACTATTTACCATAGAAACCTATTCATTCTCAAACACCTGTGAAGCAGTTCAGAGAAGGTACTGTGCCAGAATTTTTAGAGAATGACTAACTAGAGTCAAGTGCTGTAAATAACTGACCATCTCCCCGACTGAAACAGTTTCTAACCAGAGAACTGGCACTGGACTCCTAGCTATCATGACTCATCTTGTTGCATTCCCTACCCTGGCTTCTTTGTTCAGGCCACCTGATATAAAGGATGCTCCAGCATATGTGAGCCTCAACCTTCCCACATTTCTCAGTCATAAATACCCTCCACTGTGCACCTTACACTGCCAAATCAATGTTGCCACAGACTTAACTGGCCAACCAATCTTCAGGTCTTTAACTGAGCTTTCTGATGTCAGAAAGATAGTGAGGAATGATGATTTTAGAAGCCTAGCTCATCTCCAATTTAGGTAATAATCAAAAACAGCCACACTGAAGCAAATTTAGACATGCAAGAGAATAATAGTAAGTGGAAAAAGTTTGGAAGTGATGCATCAATACTTAACATCTTTACGCAGATTGAGAAAAAAAAGCCAATGAACAAATGAGACTTAACACCATCATCACTATTCAGGGACACTGTTTTACAAAAATAATATTATGATCAAAGTTTTCAATTAATAAAAGGATAATGTGTAATAATAAACTGGCTATAACAAAAGTATCTAACACATTTTACTACAAAACTTTACCTAACTCTTCAGAATATATCAATAAAATAAAAAAAAAATCAATGCAACATACAAAACAGTATATAACCATACTGGTAATCAAAGAAATGTAGTTTTTCTCATTTGTCCTTTTCCATAAACCAATTTTTCACTGAAAAAGTAACATATGTACATGGTAAAGGAATTTTTTTTTCAAATAGCATATAAATTTATACAAAATACTGCCTCCCTCCAAACGTTAACAATCAGATGACTTCCCCAAAAGGTTTCCCTTACCTCACAGGGGCAATACATGATGCTACTGTCTGACTGCAGATCACCCTAGCTTTGCCCAGAAAGTTACTAGAAAACAAGTTAGTAACTTATAGATGGAAGCCATTTAAAAGGGTCCCCATCTTAATACCATTTTTCTGTTTTTTAAGTTTTCTGAGCATACATTTATGTGTATATATGTACATATACATAACACTTACACATATTTTTTATAATGGAAAGTGTAAATTTCTTAAAACAGAATAGGCCAGGTGTAAGAGTTCAGGGTCAGCCTGGGCTAACACAGCAAGACCTTATCTCAAAAATAAATCTAAGACAGAAAAAAAAAAGCTCGGTACTGGTGGCTCACACTCAGGAGGATGAGATCTGAGGATCACAGTTCAAAGCCAGCGTGGGCAGGAAAGTCTGTGAGACTCTTATCTCCAATTAAAACAGAAAGCCAGAAGTGAAGCTGCCAAGTAGTAGAATGCTAGCCTTGAGCAAAATAGCTCAGAGAAAACACCCAGGTCCTAAGTTGAAGCCCCACAATGGACACAAATAATAAAAATTTTTAAAAATAGAATAACATATTTCTTGTCATTTCAAAATATCTTTTTTGTTGTGGGGGGAAGCAGGTTTGCACAGGCCAGTCATCAGTTTTTTTTTTTTTTTGGTCGGTCGTGGGGCTTGAACTCTGGGCCTGGGCGTTGTCCCTCAGCTCTTCAGCTCAAGGCAAGCGCTCTACCACTTGAGCTACAGCGCCACTTCCGGTTTTCTGGTGGTTTATTGGAGATAGGAGTCTCACGGTCTTTCTTGCCCGGGCTGGCTTTGAACCGCGATCCTCAGATCTCAGCCTCCTGAGTAGCTAGGATTACAGGCGTGAGCCACCAGCGCCCGGCCAGTCATCAGTTTTTTTTATCTCAACACAGGTCAACATTTAAGAAGTTCCATTCTAATCATACAACAGTGATACTCAGTAGACACTATGTTGAAAATGAACTATACAACTTGTTGAGGAAAAGAGTCGGGAGGGAAAAAACTGAGAGAAAATAAGGGAAGAAGTGACACTGTTCAAAAAGAACATTACTTATGTATTTGTAACCTCTCTGTACATCACCTTTACAATAAAAATAAATGAAAAAAGGAAGTTCCATTTTGTTTGTCACTTATACTATTTATGAGATCAAACTCCCATTGTTGCTTAAAACCAACTGAAAGTTAGCTGTTCAAATTTAGCATCATTTAACTCTAAATGTGAATGCTTCAAGCATCTTCAAGCTAATTGTTTTGCAAACCGCAAGTCACCTCCCAAGATGTTTCCTAAAAGCTAATGCAATTCATTAGAACATAGTGGTCACAGTTATAGTAATTTGTTATGCTGCTTTCAACTAAAACTTTTTTGTGTTTCATTCTTCTGACTGGGAAGTACAGGAAATACCAATGACATTTTACATTTTGAACAGAACAGTATCCAAGTAAGTATGAGTTTTTAAAATGTCAATTCACCAGGAAAATACAAGGGATAACAACAAAAACAAACTTGATATTGGTTTATTTGTAAGATGAGAGTTATTATCCACAATGAAAATCTATATTGCATATTAACATAGTTATTCATGCAGAATTCCTCAAAATAACTTCTAACATAGTTGAAGTAAATTTATTTTAAACATTTTTATATAACAACTTCCCAATTTTTTAGAGTTAATGCAACATGAATTTGGGTATGAGTAAAAGGAAGTAGATTAAGAGAAACTAGTTTTAGAATACAAAAAACAAGTCTTCTCCCTTTTCCATGTAAGCACCCTTAAAATATAGTCAAATATAGTTTTCCCCATAATCATGTGGGAAACAAAGATAACCATATTCCTGATCATATGTCCTTATATGTACATTTTTAACTTACAGTTAATGTTTGGGAATTTTATTGAGAAGATACCACTACTATTAACAAAATGGACTAGATAGATGGGAAATGAATATACTATGTACTCTTATAACACATGTATACAAAAACTGACAAGGAAAAAATTAAACAGGGTAGTTCTGTGATCTTCAGTGAGTCTATTTTCTAATATTCTAATAATTTTTTTCACTCCATGGGTCAAGCTTACTGAAGATGGGATTTGCAATTACTGATGTCATGTTTGAAGGTTTTGTTAAATTACAGTCTTTTAAAACCTAGGAAAAATTCAGAAAAATGTACATCTCTAATGCTCAAATGATTAAGTAGATACCTACATATATCAATATATTTTTCTGGAATTAATATGAGCTAGTGAAGGGCCGGGAGTGGCTCAAATGGTATAGCACCTGCCTAGCAAGTGCAAGGTCCTGAGTTCAGTATTTGAGTTGCATACTACAGGAGTTAGTGAAAGTAATTTTAGAAATATGAGTGTTAAACTCTCATACCTACTTAACAAATACAAATGAGAGATAAATCAAAAGTACGCTGGTGAAATGTGGTAGTTGATGCTCAGTGGCTACTACTAGAGTCAGGATTAGTCTTAGTTTTAAAAAGCACCCTGGACCTTCCAAACCCTGCTTCAACCAGCACCCAGAGCTCTCCAAGGTTCTGACCTTCCTCCCTTTGTGAGTGTACGGGTGTGTGTCCTAAGCTTCTTTTAAAAGGGCTTTCTTTCTCTTTTCTTTTCCTGCTTGCTCACTGGCTGGCCTGCTCACTTGCTTGCTTGCTTTATCTTCTTTTAATTGACTTGCAGGAAAACATCCAACCTGGCTTACAGTAAAACAACAGGCCAGTAAAATCTTCCGGCTACTAGTGGTAATACGATCTTGACTCTTGTCAATAAAGAACATGAAAATTCCAGATGATGAGAAAGACAAAGATAGAGTCTTGGGTAAAATACATAAATATCTCGGTAGCTAAAAAAAACAACTTCCCCATGTGGTTTTGTGACAATACTAACAAATCTCAAAAAAGAGAAAAAGTAAAAATAAGAAATCCTAAGTCTGAACTTCCTGAAATGTCATTAAGTGGGCAATCTCATGCAGTAGCTTAATAAGCAAAACTTCTAACCAACAAAGGAGTTCTGGATTATCTTAAAATATCTACTAAGAGATGATCCTACTGGCATAGTACACCAAATTTTTTTATAATCTTAATCTTGTACAAGGATTATCAGTTATTGGCATACTTTACTTGTTCAATTTGTCACAGGTAAGCATATCTTAAGACTAAAATATACAAAAGCTACCCCAAAATTATCCCCATAATTCAAAAACCTATAATTTCCCTTATCACCCATCAGAACTTGCTGTATAGATTACCTTTCAGTTGCTTTGAAAGAAGGCAATAAAAACATAGGCCACTCCATGCTAAATCCTCAGTTTATAATTTGATCTCTAGGATCACCCAGATCATTACCAAGTCATGATGTTTTTATTGTAAACTGCAGGAAAAAAAATAAATCTTGAAGAACATCTTTTGGTCCAGCCTTCCTTGTTTATTAAGAAAAGAAAGTAAGTAGATTCTTTTCTTGGAAAGAAACTCAAATGCGATAGGAATGAAAGGAAAGGTAAGCATACCCTCCAAGAAAAAGATCCTTTATTACTCTTCCTTCTTCTCTTAACATTATGACAACCCAGAGAAATAAAACAGTATCTTTCCTATAACATGTATAAGGAAACTAACATAAGAAGTTCTAAAATCACTGAATATAAATGACTTGGGAGATACTAACTAGACTGAATAACAACTAAATTATTCTTTTCTTCCATAGGTATTACCTATCTATACAACCTTAAGGTTTATCTTTATCTGTTTCAAGAAAAAATGCTCAAGTTTTTATACTATTGTTTCTCAAAAAATGAATAAATATTCATGCTTAAGTTCAACATGGAACAAAACACCATTGTAAAATCTGATTAACAGACTCTAATAACTAAAAATTATTTGGCGGCCCAGTCTATGGCTCTGGTGCAAATGCTGTTATTACCTGACCTGCTGATGCCACTTCCTTCCCAATCAATGCTATTCAGACTGTGTGTAGCATCACTGCAAGGGCAGAAAGGGAATTAGCAAATGTAGTTTCAGCCTAATTCAAATTGTTTTTCCTGGGGATGTATTTAAATTTTCCAGGTTGCTCGAATATCATCCAGGGATGTGATTTTGAAAGAGACAGCTTGTTACTGTTTTTCCTGGCTGTACTACAAGAAACAACAGTGTGAGCTTATTTTAACTTAATGTGTGCTTCTGTGTTTCTTTACAAGAAATTAACTGCAATCATTTAAAGCAAACACTTTGTTAATGTTATACTTTTCATTAGAAAATGTCTTCAGGAGACTTTCAAACTTAGGTAAGAATCTTAATTCTGCCCACAGATTTCAAATTTAAAGCAAATTATTTAAATCACAGTGAGAGATCATTCAAGCTAAGTGAACCTGTCTGGCATTGTGTGTTTTATAAGCTGTAGATGAGTCACGATATCACAGGACTCCTAGCCATTCTCTCATGGTAAGATAATAACTCTTCCTGCCTCACCCTGGACTCATAATAGAGCCTCATTTCCTCTGACTATGAAAATCAAAATGGGACCCATAGGAATGGGCAGTGTGGAACAAGATGGAAAACAATAGCTTCAACCAAGCTGTTATTTATAGCTAGAGAAATACCTGACACTGGGTTTCTGACAACTGACCTAGATGACTTCTTCAGCTAGACTGAGCCCCTGGGCTACAATGATTTATACTACTTAGCTGTTTCTCCTGTTCTTAACTGAGCTCCTTAGATTTCTGTTCAGACCTGAAGTATTTACCTTCTCTGAGTTAAAACTCCAGTTGTACATCTTCCTGGTTAAAGGCTTTAAGCTATCAGTGTCCAAGTAAACACCCACTGTGCAAAAATGAGCAGAGAAAACAACAGTAAACTATCCTAGCTCTTCTTGTTAGGACAGTCACATATATCTAGAGCAAAGTAGTCAACTAACTAAAGGGGAAGATGCATATAGAATGCACTATACAAACCAGTAAGTGCATTCACTATCTTTACTTCTCTCCCTAAACTCTCCACCTCCTAAACCAGGTCCATAAGTCTTTGATCTAAACCTATATTTAGTCATAACCACTCTTTGATGTCCAATACTCATGCTCTCTCTTTTCTGATAACATCAACCCAAATTTCCTTTGGAAAATCACCCCATTCTCAGCTATGGGTCTGACATTAAGAATCTCCAGCTAATGCTCCATTTGTCCTGACTGTTTAAGTCTATTCAGCATTTCCTGCATACCTAGCTTCAATGACTGATTCAGCAATGGCATATACCTGATAATAAAACTAAATGAGATAAATGAAGCTGTCAGCTGGACTGCTGAGAAATAAATGTTTTCTTCTTCCTATGCAGTAGAATATAGTGTAAATCAAAATATCCATTTTGCATTCATAGGAAAGGGACCTATCTGCTATGGAGATATGGTGAATAAAAGAGAACACAGTGAAAGTCAGAGCAGAGAAGAAAATGTGGGGGGGGGGGGGGGGAGTAGGTCCTGAAAGACATTATATCAGCTGCAGAGACAACCTTTTCTGAAAAGTTCTACATATAAGTTCTTAAACCAAAGAATTCCACTTATTTAAGCCAATTTGAATCAAATTTGTTATTTTATAAGGAAGAAAAAAAGTGGGTTCCTGTGGCTCATACTTATAATCCTAGCTACTCAGGAAACTAAGATCTGAAGATCATGGTTCACAGCCAGTCCAGACAGGAAAGCCTAAGAGACTCTAATCTCCAATAAATTACTCAGAAAAAGCCAGAAGTGGCACTGCAGCTCAAGTGGTAGAGCTCTAGCGTTGAGCCAAAGAATCTCAGGGACAGCACCTAGGCTCAGAGTTCAAGTCCCAGAACCACCAAAAACAAGAAGGAGGAAGAAGAGGAATAGGAGAAGGAGGAGAAGTAAGGAGAAACAAAGAAAGAGAAGTCAGAAGAAAAGAGAAATAGGAGAAGAAAAAGGAAGGTAGGAGAATAGGAAGAAATGATACACAACACAATATTACTAGTTTACCTCTCTAGACAAAGGAGAAGACAGAGGTATACAAACTCTTATTAAGCTATATATAACTATTCAAGAGCCTTTTAATATTGAAAATATTGACTTACTTATATTTTAAAACAAAAAATCAGGTAGTTTAAACAAAAAATATCTAAAAATTATGTTTTAGAAAAGCAGCAGTATCTTAAATTAATTTGCAGGAAACTCTACATGAAACATTAATGTATTTCACTAATGCAACAATTATTACATTCATTTCTATTGAGGGGGGATTAAAAATGAAGAGAAAATGGAAGACTATAGTTTTGTATATTATAACTCATACCTTAAGTTTAAGTGAAAATGTATCTGAAATAGGCATCTAGGATGCTCCTCATTCCAGAGCTTTTCAAACACTAATAAAGTATTCAGTTCAATAAAACAAGAGCTCTAATGAAGCCAATAGACACTTTGAAAGATATAAAGGAAAAAAATGAATAACTGGTCCAGAACAGATAAGGGCACTTTGATTACTGACATGTGTCTTGGAATCATATTCAACAAATCATACTCAGTCCTTCATTAAAACTGAGCTTAGAGAGAAGGCCTTCACTTCATGGTCCCTTAACCAGAAGATATTTTTACCTTCCTTCTAGTTGACCAGAATGTATTCAATACATACAAGCTATCTGGTAATATCATATGAATGCTGGCTACATGCCAAGCAGGGAATATGTACCTTAGACTAGAAAACTTTTTACATTTTCTATACACAGTCTCTCTCCAAAGAGAGTATTAACTTAAGCAATACATGGTAAACACTGTTTCATCAACTTATACTTTTTCAAATTAGCCATTCTCCCAGATTCTCAAATCTATACTTTATCAGTTCTTTCAAAACTGTGGTGACCATCACAGTCAACTTAAGAAAAGCATCTGTTCCAATGCCCTTGTAAATGATCATGAAGACATTTCCCAAACTATGAAGTGCTTCATAAGTCCTAACAAGACCCACCTATCCCCGTGCTTCCATTATCTACTGACATCAATTCACTACCATCAGAGTAAATGAGGTCCTTTTTCTCAATTAAAAAAAAAATCCATTAACAAAAGGCTGTTAATGTGCAATCCTTATTAACCAAGGGAACTTGAGCTCTTACACAAAGTATGAACCTTTTCAATAGCCCTGGCCCCATACCGGCCATTATCAAAACAACTGTGGATTCAGGTGCTGGTGGCTCACATCTATATTCCTCGCTACTCAGGAAGCTGAGATCTGACGATCACATTTTAAAGCCAGCCTAGGCATGAAAAGTCTGGGAGCCTCTAATCTCCAATAAATTACTAAAAAAGCTGGAAGTGGAGCTATGACTCAAAGTGGTAGAGTGCTAGCCTTGAATGAAAAAGCTTAGGAACAGTGCTCAAGCCCTGAGTTCAAGCCCCACAACTGAGAAAGAAAGAAAGAAAGAAAGAAAGAAAGAAAGAAAGAAAGAAAGAAAGAAAGAAAGAAAGAAAGAAAGAAAGAAAGAAGGAAGGAAGGAAGGAAGGAAGGAAGGAAGGAAGGAAGGAAGGAAGGAAGGAAGGAAGGAAGGAAGGAAAGAAAGAAAGAAAGAAAGAAAGAAAGAAAGAAAGAAAGAAAGAAAGAAAGAAAGAAAGAAAGAAAACAGCAAAACTGTGTAAGTCTCATCACAAGACATATTCTCCTCAGATCCTGTGCTTTGGGGCACTGAGTCAGTGAGCTTAGAGTGCTTATTCTTTATCCCTAAAGAGTCACATTGAGACATTTACCAGCACAGCAGAAGCCCAGAAAATTCAATCATCTTGATGACAAATTTTCTCATTGCAATAAAAACCCAAATATTTCATATAAACTCATTAGATATTCACATAAGATCTACTAATGTAAGGATGGCTAAAAGCTCCCCTACTAGCTTTCCACCAGTTTCTCACATTTCCCAGAAAGTAACAGAAAGTTTCTCTCAGACCTATGAACTACTTCAAACAATGACTAATACCTGGAGTCCAGAGTCCCCAATAAGGAGTTTTTTTTAAAAAAAGCATTTTTCAATAAAGGAGAACCAACATTACTTACTCTGATTTCTTCTACGACAGCATTTTATCTTCTCTTACTAAATTTGACTTCCTCCTCTTCCTATATCAGTAATATCTTCTAGGCTCTCTTGAGATTCCAGCATTCCTAATTTAATGCTATCTCTACCCCAGTGGGGATAAAAAGCACCAAATATCTTATTAATGGTGTGATCATTTTTAAATTGGACTTATTTGTTTGCGTTTAATTTTAAATCATCATCACTTCACTAAAATGTTTTTGTGATGGACCCAATAATATTAAGGAATTACTAAGCATTTGTAAATTGGCAGACTTGGCTTGTCAGCATGCTTTCTTTGACCCACACAATTTTTATTTGAAAAATCTTTAGACAAGGCATACACACTTCAGCAGGTCACACTCTCAACTAATTCCAACTATTTTACATCTATCTTTTTCACTCATTTGTGTTGCTTGACCAGATCCTTCGATACAATGCCTGCATTAAGATTTTAGGGCCATTTCCTAGTGACTGTTCAGATCCTTCCATGGTTCCTTCATTTATACTGAATGCATCAGGTATTTATTAGAGTCCTGTAAGCCAAACACTGCAGAAAACAATAGCTAGGGTTCTTTGCAACTGAAAAATAAAGATAACAAGAAAGCTATTCTTTTCAATGCACCCACTAATGTTTATAAGAACTGACTGATTATCTCAATAATAGTTATTTCATATCACTTTCCTTCAGGGGGATTATTAAAATTTTTTAGAGAATAGGGACAGTATCTTATTAATCTTTGTGCAAGTACTGTACTGGACATTAAGGGCTATTCAATGTGAGCGCTCAAATTATTTTTTAACTGAATACATCACTATTCAATTCATTATAAACTGAATTAGGCATATTATCAGGAATTTTCCAAGGGCAATAAAGATACTGGCTACTTGGAACCAAGTTTATATGATGGATAGGAACAGAAGTAGACAAAAGAAAACTGGAAGGCAAAGCTGAAAATACAACATTGAAATATGACTAATTATAGTCATCAATCATTGAAAGTTTGAACTGTTAAAAACAATAACTTATAAGCATTCTAAAATAGAATTTCTTTTTAAATATAAGTATACTTAAAAGAAGAATATGATGAAGTTATTAAAACAAAGTAAAATGATCATGGCTCAACAGACAAAGTCTAAGATACAAAATAACACATTAAATCATTTTCCAGTTCAAAAACCTACATGAGATGTTGATCTTCCTGTTTTTCATAAACCTTATAATTGTGCTTCCAGAAAACTACCAAGCATCTGCCTCTATGTAGCTAATTCTTTTCATCTTGGAGCTCTCACAAGGAAATAGAGAGTATACTGTGCCAGGATCACTATCTTCTTCAGCCAAAATCATTGTGTCTTAGAGCCAATTTCCTCTTGGTAAATCTCGATCAAATTCCTTCCATTTGTAGCTTCCTTAATACTGGTAGTGGCTGCACATGTAATAAGCTGATACGTGTTTTGTTTAACAATATATTATAAATTTAACAGTAATATGTATTCCTATCCTATACACATAGGTAAATGTACACATCCACACTGGTTCCAATAAGTATTATTCATGTGACTCTGAAGACTACCATCCAGAATTTCTTAACCCACAAAAAAATTCTATGATATCTAGCATTACTTTAGAACTTTGCATCAAGAACTCTGCTATGCAGATATAATGATAATCAAGGTTAGTAACAATAATTTTGATGCTTTCATAGCCCTTGAAATACTTATGATTTAACAAAGAAAGTTCAAATTATGTTCTATTTTTTGTTGTAAAGGGTATTTTATCAAAATTATATAGTATTTCAAAAAAATGGTGATCCAGGTATAGTAAATTTTTATAAGCACAAATATTTTAGTAATTGTTATATCTTATTTCTTATATATCTTGATAAAGTAAAATCACTGCTATTCTTATGTAGGATTCTCATGTTCATATATACACACTACATACATTTTTTAAAAATGTTACAGACAAACCAATCACCATATTTTTTCATCTAAATATATGATTCTTCAATGCACCAACTAGAAAGTTGATTTCCTCAGGCTGGGAAGTTGGCTCAGTGGTATAGTACTTGCCTCACATGCATGAGGTCCTCGGTTCAATTCCTCAGCACCACATAAGCAGAAAAAAAGCCAGAAGTGGTGCTGTGGTTCAAGTGGTAGGGCGCTAGCCTTGAACTGAAGAGCTGAGAGACAGCACTCAGGCCCAGAGTTCAACCCCCACAACCAACAAAAAAAAAGAAAAAAGAAAAGAAAAGAAAGTTGATTTTCTCACTTTATTATTATTGGGCTGGGAAGGTGGCTCAGTGGTAGAGCACTTGCCTTGCATGCATGAGGCCCTGGGTTCGATTCCCCAGCACCACATAAGAAAAAAGAAAAATGCCGGAAGTGGTGCTGTAGCTTAAGTGGTAGAGTGCTAGCCTTGAGCTGAAGAGCTGAGGGACAGCGCCCAGGCCCAGAGTTCAGGCCCCATGACCGGACCCAAAAAAAAAAAAAATAGTGATGGCATTAGGGAACAGGGCTTAAGTGAACAGAATTATCTATCTTTTAAGATTAACCACTCCAGGATGTGCTTATAATCCTTTTTTTTTTTTTTTTACCATTTTGCTTTGACCATTTTTACTCCACATATACATATTTGTCTCACTGTGCAAATTCTAATCTATGACATACATTATATACAATTTCCTAAATGAAAACTAAAGATGACTCTATATCTTGTGTATAAATCAAAGCATATATTTCTAATAAATAGCTATTTTACATAATCTCAAAGTCTCTACTATGAGGAATGGATTATTTTTGCTGTGACTCTGTACTAGGTTATTGAAGATTCAAGAAATCTGGAGCATATATCCACTTATCATATTATATAAAATGCAGAGAAATAAAGAAACATGTTAAACCATGTCATGAGGACACAACTAAGCAAAACTCAGTCCATGATTATGTTCCTTCAACCATACACTGCAAAGAGGAAAATGAGATGAAATTTATTAGCTAAAAAAGACTAAATTATGATTCATGATGCATGAGTCGTAATTCAAACAATTAGAAATTTGAGTACAGACTATTTGAGAATCCAAGGATTCACTACTGTTTTTTAGATTAAAAGATGGTATTTTGATTATGATTTTTAAGATATTTCCTATCTTTTTAAGTAACATCCTGAAATCTTTATAGATCATATAGCATACTTTGAGAAATTTCTTTGAATAACACGCTAGCCAGCAAGTGGCTCACACTTAGGTGAAAGAAGAGGATGACTTGAGAGTTACTGATGCCAGGTGACAGATGCACAGGGCTTTATTATATAATACTTTCTACTTTGTGCATCTTTAGAAGCCTCCTAAACAATATTTGCAAATGAAGAAACATGATGGTTACAATAAATTTTGTATTCCTTTGATTTATATTAATGGGCAGTTCTAAATTTACAGAAATAACAAGCTAAAATATTAAAGAATCTATATTAGTAATAATTCTTTAGTGTGATTAAGTAATTTATTTTAATTTCAAAAGTTTTATTAACTCTTTAGTCTAAATGTTACAGATACTTTACTAGGTACTAATTTTTAGAAAGCCAAAATTTTGCATGATGTAAAATATAAAGTAATACAAGAATTTAAAATGCCTATAAATTAAAGGGTCCATATAACCATGAGCATAAAAGAAGGGAAGGAGGGTATGAATCAACTTCTCTTAGGCTCTCTTCAGAAAATCATAGTTATTGCATTAAGTGACTAATATTTCAGTCGGGGTTTATTTTTGGAGAAAGGGTTGCTTATTTGTTTGTTTGTGTTTTATAAGACAAAGTCTTAAAAATCCCAGACTGGCCTTAAACTCACTATGTAACATAGACTGGCTTTGAACACAGGATCCCTGCCTCTGCTTCCTAAGCACTGAAATTTCAGGCTGAGAATACAGGCAAGTACCATCAAACCTGATACGACAAAACAAACATACAAACTCAATGTCTGAAATTTTATAGCAAGGAAAGACAAAAGCTATTTCATCTTTTTCTTACTACAAAATCCTTTTAATTTAATTGGCATAGGTATTAGTGAAATTGGGGATCAGGAGTACTATGTCAGTAGACCTAAAAGCAAAATAAATGGTTAACTTTTGCTTTTAATATAACAAATTCATTTTAAGTAAAAAATTAAAGCTCATTTGGACAATTTTTGCTTTAAAAAAATTTCCATACTGGGGATTATGGCTCAAGTCTGAAATCCTGGCTACTTAGGAGGACAGAAATAGGAGATCACAGACCACAGTTCAAAGCCAACACAGGCATAAAAATTCATAGGACTCCAACTCAACTAATGTCTGTGCACAGAAATGTGCTCTTGTCATTCCCAGAGAAACAGGGAGAACCTGTCTTAAAAACAGCCAATACAATGGGGGTCAGAGGTGTGGGTCAAGTGATAGAGCTCCTGCCTAGCAATTGTGAGACACTGAGTTTAATCCCCAGGTATACAAAAATAAAAAATAAAATAAAAATTCCCAGAGAGTTAACTAAACTTCATGTTAACCTTGTAAACATCTTCAAAAGAATAAAAAATAAATATTTCTACAATGTACCTTCAGGGACTAGTATAGTGGCTCAAATGGTAGAACATGGGTCTAGCAAGCACAATGCCCTGAGTTCAAACCTCAGTACTGCCAAAAACAAAATAAAATAAAATATACATTTAAATGTATGAATTATATATAATTATTAAATCAAGCACTCTTCTTCTATCCTTATAAATTACTTTAATTTTCTAAAGGAGTTCTTTGATTCTAAAAAGCAACTGACGTGTCCAATAGAAAACTCAGAAAATCTTAGTAATTAGCTGCCCTTCTTTAAAAAAAATTGTATAATAGTCCTGATTTTTTACTTTTCAGTCTGGCTTCTTCATAAATGTTCTTGAAACCTATTCAAGAAAATGCATTAAATGTGTTGAGTGTTTTGTTCATAATAATATTGTATTTCTATGGTATTTTCATAATCCCAACAGCTTAAAAACAGTATGTATACACACACGCACACACACACATGCACACTATCTACTGAATCACTGTCAGTGCTAGGCTACAATACTAGGCTGTGGTTGAAGGATTACATTAGACCAATGTAAGGGTTGAACTGGCAGTTTACTTTACAGCTTTAAATATCTTGGCTCTCCCAAGCTTGTGTGGGGGCTGCAGTTTGGCATAAAATTCTCAGCCTGATGCAGATAATTCCTCTAAAAATGTTTTTTTAATAGCTAGGAATTTTTTGCTTTAAAAAAAAGTTGAAGAAGGCATTCAGAAGAAATAGGTTCAAATGTGTAATATTCTTTTCCTTTGTAAATAAAAATTAAAGCTCACTGGAATAGATTTTGCTTTTATGTGTCCATCTCTTTATCTAATCAGTACAATAAAATCCCAAACCTAATTATTTTGGGGGGTGCTCTAGAATTATTCTTTTTTATACGTTTTTTATTGTGAAAATACTATACAGAGGGGTTACAGATACATGAGCAAGGTAATGAGTACATTTCCTATCAAGCATTATTGCCTCCTCCTTTGTTTTTCCCCTATCATCCCTTCCCTCTCCACCTCCCCCAACTACACTTCCCCTCCGCCGCCCCCACCTAAGTTGTAGTTTGCTTTTCAACATAGTGTCTTGTATATCTCATTGTTACAATGGGTCAACCTGTATCCCTATTTAAGCATTTTGTTTTTCCTTTCCCCTTCCCAAATTAGAGAAGTGTATATAACAAGATGCAGGGCACCGACATCAAATACAGTGAAAATAGGAGTTATACCGTGGGGGAGGAACATACACAGAAAAAAAGTCACATAGTACATTATAAATACATTAGAATCAATAGCAAGAAAGAAAAAAACACTTGTGTCCCTATCTTGGGGTTCATTTCACTTAACATCATCTTATCTGGTCATATGTACATAGCTTTTGACCTTTTCTGTTTGTCCCAGACACATACTAGTTATTACAAATAAGGGAAACCATGGGACCTATGTTTCTTTGGACCTGGCTTACTTCGCTTAATATAATTTTTTCCAAGTCTTTCCATTTCCTAACAAATGGGGCGATGTCATTCTTTCTGATGGAGGCATAGAATTCCAACACACACACACACACACACACACACACACACACACACACACACACACACACACACACACACACACACACACAACACACACACATATTTTCTTGATCCATTCATCTACTGAGGGGCATCTGGGTTGGTTCCGTATCTTAGCTATGGTAAATAGTGCTGCAATAAACATAGTTGTGCTGGTAGCTTTAGTATAGCCTTTTTGTGATCCTTTGGGTAAATACCCAAAAGTGGGGTTGCTGGGTCATAGGGGAGCTCTATGTAGAGTCTTTTGGGGAACCTCCCTCCATACTGCTTTCAAAAGTCCAAACCTAATTATTTTTAATAAGTAAAAATCCTCATTCCTATCAATAGTTTAAATGTTAAGATCAAAACCAAAATAAGCTCCTTCAATTTTAAGGGGAATGAGAAGACTTTGAAAACACTGCCATTTGTGAAGCAAGCTCACTCAGAAATCATCGCATGTTGCTCTCCATCATTTTGGCCAAAGTAACTTTTCTGTTTCTGCTTTTACAGTCTAATGTTAATTCCTTCTTTGTAACAGCTTTATAAGATAGGTAATAAAAGCCTCAGTTTTGTCAATAAAGAAATGCAAAGGATGCTGCACACTTTAGCCGAATAACAGACCTATTAGCCAACAGAACTGAGACTAGAATTCAATTGTCTCAACCAGGATTTGTTTCTACTACCTTAAGTTCTCAACTCTAACTATATATTAGAATTAGCTTTCCAAAACCACCAATGCCCAGGCTCTCCTCCAGTATAACAAAACTGAAATATCTGGATGACAGGACAAAGTCATCAGTATATTCTAGATATTTCCAAGAAAGAATTGCAGTACTATCCACAGTAGTAAGAGAAAAGATGAGTAGAAAGTAAGAAGGTAGACATCATCAGGAGTCAATTACCCACTCACAAATCCAACTTTCAAAGTCATTTTTCTTTTCATAAGTACCTACCTCCCCATTCCCAAATCAGAAAAACATCAAGAAAATACTACTGAATTTTAATATTTCCTATGTGAAGTATATGTGGGAACAAATATACCCACCAAGATGAATAAACAAGGCTAGCTAGAGCACAGAGATGTTCAATTTTATACCCTCTTTACTCTTTAAATATTTCATTGCTCTTTTTTTTCTGTATCTTTCTGCTCTTTATTTTTTTCTGTATCTTTCTGCCTTTCTTCTCCTTGAAGAATTAGAAAAAGTTGCTGATGGCAAGCTCTGTGTTTGTTTCCCTGAAAATATATTTATAACATTAAATTCTTTAAGGATCCTAGACACCATTTTTTCAATACTGGGTTTAAACTTTGGGCCTCATGCTTGCTAAGCAAGTATTCTACCACTTGAACCAACTTTACACATGGATTACAGGATCTCATTTTATCCCACAGGTATCCTAGAATGTGATCCTATTTGTGTTTCCCTTTATTTCTCTGGAATAGCCTAGTCGTGTACTTTCCTGTAGCTTGAGGTGACAGGCACACACACACTTCTTTCTAGCCAATGGTTGAAAAAGAATCTCACGAACTACTATGCCATCAAGATAACATCAAGCTTGCTAACTATAACCCTTGCTACTCAAGAAGCTGAAATCTGGAGAATCATGGTTCAAAGTCAGTCCTAGCAAAAAGTCAAAGACTCTACCTCCAAAATAACCAGTCAAGGCTGGAGGCATGGCTCAAGTAGTAAACGTCCAGCCAAGCAAGCAAGCCAAGTACAAACTCTAACAGTTCAAACTTAAAAGAAAGAAAGGAAAAATGAAAGACAAAGACAAAGAAGGTAAAGATAAAGACAAAGACAAAGAAGGAAGAAAAAGAAAACGAGGAAGTTGTCAACATTGCTCTGTTGTTTTCTCTCTTTTAGATTTTCTTGTTTTCATTGTTATACTGTTACTTAATCATGTTGTGCAAAATCCTACACCATACGACTGTGTAGGTAGCCTGCTAAGATTAACTCAACTTCCTGAACCTAAAAATTAATTTATTCATTTTCATATATTGAATATATTCAGTTCTTTTCAAAAATCTTTATCATAAAATATAAGAAATACACATAAAAGTTTACAAAACATGGTTGTATTAACCATCATGTTAGCAATACCTGTGAAAGGAATGAAGCACATGTACAGCCAAAAATAATCCCTCAGAGCAGCAATGTTCATGGCCACAATGCTCAAATGAGCAATGTTGTCCTACAGGTATTGGGAAATACTATGAATAGCCTGAGAACTGCAGCAAACCCTAGATGGTTTGAGTTTTAAAACTTAGCCATGTTCCATGCTGTTTCTGACCAGTTTTTTTTCTATTACATGAATCAATAAATCCTTTTAGTACTTAAGACAGTTTGACTGCATTTTCTGTCATTTACATCACACTAAATTCTAGTGGCCGTCATTTATCACATGATTTTGCCTCCAGAAATAATTTCTTCTTCATTATCATTTTTGTTACTTTATATCAGTTACCGTTATATGTTACCTTTACCTTATCATAATTATCAATGTCCAGATTTTTCTCTACTTTTGAGTATGGGGCAAAGTGACTGAAACATAAGAAGTATTCAATAATCAAGTACTTAAGAAACTGTGACTACAGCAATTAATGATAATCTCTGTATTCTCCACACCTAGTATAAGGCTTAAGTTGAGTACAGTCTCCATGTTTGTAGCAGAAACTAATAACAAATTCGGAGATAGAAATAGTATTATGAAAGAGCAGAGATCAGAATATAAGCAAATTAAATGCAAAATAATCCATCTCAAAATATGGTACATGTCTATTATCCCAAGCCACACTGGAGGTTAATACTGGTAGATCACCATTCCCAGACAGATCAGGCAGAAAAATTCTTAAAACTCCAACTCTACAGAGGGAGTCTGGATGCACTGGCATATGTCAGGAAACCTCAAGTAGGAGGATTAATACTCAGGCATACACTGAGATGAGAAGCAAGACCGTATCAAAGAAAAAAAAGAAACAAGTCTAGGGTTTTGGCTCAACTGGAAAGAGTCTCAACCCAGCAAGTGCAAGTCAAACTGTAGTATTGCCAAAAAAAATGCTTTTACTCTTCTGAAAACCTAATGTTTACAAATGAATTTCACACTATTTCTAGAACTACACTTCTTAGCAGTACATACTTGAAAACTAAAACCATCAGAAATTTATGAAACCTGGAACATTCAATTATCTACGAGAAAAAAATACAATCCTCAGACCATGAACATCTCACAAAAGCTTCAATATGTGGGTAAACCTTTGTGGAAGAAAGAAAGAAAAAATCCAAATCTAGTATTTAAGTTACAACATGAAGTCACAATAAATAACTATATTCTAACCCTCTCACAATTTTGCCCCAACCAACCTCTATAATTGTATTTTTCCCATCAAACACGTTTGCTCAGTGTTTCCTACATGACACTCCTGATATGTGTGTTTTCTTATAGTGTTGTTCCCTACTATAGTGCTCTTCTCTCCTCATCTTCTAAATCTTCCTACCTTTGTTTAAAGACCCAGATAAAACCCTTCTCTGCCCATTGAGCCCAGCTCACCATTGGTGCAATAATCCCTATTTTATCAGAATTCCTGTAACATTACTGTATTACTCAGCACATTCACACATTATAGAGGGGAGGGGGTTATTATAGTGTACGTACTGGGTACCTGGTACTATAAATAAGAGTTAGAAAAACCAAAGATAATAGCCTGTCTCCCAAGTGCTCTTGGAATTATAGAGAAGACAAAAAGTTAAATAAACCATTACTAGAAAAACAGTAATGTTACCCGAGTAAATATAATGTGCTTTGACAACACATACTTTACTGCAACTTGCTACAATATTTCTCTTTTAATACTGAAATTCAGCTTCTCCTGTCTCTTTATCCCAGGAATATAGGAACTGGAGATAGAATCGTGACTGGATTTTTGCCTCAGGCAAAAAGGGTAAGAATATTTCTTTATGTGAAAAATAAAAAAGCAAAAAGATCTGGAGGTATAACTCAGGTTACAGAGTTTGTCTAGCAAGCATAAAGCCCTGAGTTCAAACCCCAGTAACACAGGGTCAGGGGTGGGGGGAGAGGTTGTCTTACTGAAAAGCAGGTTCTCAATACTACACACAGGATAACTAAAACATTTCTGGTGTTCTTTCACTAAAACTTCTTAAGAGAAACAAAGACATACTCTCTGTTCGTAGACATTAGATTTAAAATGACAAATTAACAGATGTCAATAAAAACATTAGTTACTCGTAGTTAAGGAAAGTAAGGATAAGAATTCACAAGTAACCACCATTTTTACCTAGTCAAGTGTGTTGACTGGGCTCGCTGTTTTCTATGAACAGCAAACTTAAAAATGAAGGGAACAGGACTGGGATGTGGCTCAGTGGTAGAGTGCTTGCCTAACATGTATGAAGCCCCGGGTTTGATTCCTCAGTACCATATAAACAAAAAAAGCTGGAAGTGTCACTGTGGCTCAGGTGGTAGAGTACTAGGCTTGAGCAAAAGAAGCTCAGAAGCTCAGGGAGAGTGCCCAGGCCCTGAGTTCAAGCCTCAGGACAAGAAGAAGGAAGAAGAAGAAAGAAGAAGAAAGAAGAAGAAAGGAAGAAGAAGAAAGAAGAAAGAAGAAGAAGAAGAAAGAAGAAGAAAGAAGAAAGAAGAAGAAAGGAAGAAGAAGAAAGAAGAAGAAAGGAAGAAGAAAGAAGAAAGAAGAAGAAAGGAAGAAGAAAGAAGAA